>NC_139682.1:7357423-10298840 GCF_964106915.1 Podarcis gaigeae
CAGAAGACTGTGCATTATTGTGCCTCAGCAGCCTTGCGCTTGAATGCCAGCCCCCACAAATTGAGACGATGGAAGCATTATAATGTCAGGCACAACGCCATGTAGCAGGTTTTCCAATCCGCTTCCCTCGCAACGGAGCAAAAGCTCTCCTGGTCGCACGTAGTTAAATGTTTCATTTGCGCCCTTCATTTCTGCAAATGAAAAGTGACAACCCGGCTTCGTTAGGCTGTTTATTACACAGCGGTAATTTTTAATTTGGGGCCTTTGGAGGCGAGAACAGCAATCTCTGGTGCACACACACACACAAAAAGAAATGTCAAGAGAAATTCTCCAAAGATGTAAAGCTGGGGATACCGTGTTTGTTGCTTAGTCTATGGAACTGTAAGAGAAGCAGCAGGGGAGGAGGAAGGGCATAAGTTGAAACAGCACACTCCTAGTTAATTCAGCTGCGAATGAGACTTGGGATGGGTGGGATGTCAGGAGAACTTAAACAGAGCAGCTGGGAGGGCCCTAAAGGAAAAAAATGGAGGCAGGGGAGAATTCGGAGATGTCTGAGGAATGTGTAGCTTGGAGCTCTGCTACTTGATGTACCAGCTACAGAGCAAAACACAGGCAGTGCTTTTGCAAAGGCATACATTTAAAGCTGGGAAGCGGGTGGCGCTGTGGGTAAAACCTCAGTGCCTAGGGCTTGCCGATCATAAGGTCGGCGGTTCGAATCCCCGCGGCGGGGTGAGCTCCCGTCTTTCGGTCCCAGCTCCTGCCCACCTAGCAGTTCGAAAGCACCCCTAAGTGCAAGTAGATAAATAGGTAATGCTTTATAGCGGGAAGGTAAACGGTGTTTCCGTGTGCTGTGCTGGTGCTGGCTCACCAGAGCAGCTTCGTCATGCTGGCCACGTGACCTGGAAGTGTCTCCGGACAGCGCTGGCCCCCGGCCTCTTAAGTGAGATGGGCGCACAACCCTAGAGTCGGACACAACTGGCCTGTACGGGCAGGGGTACCTTTACCTTTACATTTAAAGCTAGTAGTCTTCCTGCTTTCACTGGTCCCTGTTTTGTTCCCCTGGGATCTACACAACCAAGAGGCAGACTTTGGAGCCGGGGTTCTTTCTCCCTCTACAACTTCCATCTTCCCTGACCATTGGCTAGGCTGACCTAGGATGAGGGAAGTTGAAGTTCAAGAACTTCTTGAAGGCAGCAAACTAGCTACCCCCTGAAGTAGGAAATCTTTCCCTATCACTTGGTGGCTGATAGATGATGATGATGGTGATGATGATGATGATGATTTATTTCTACCCCGCCCATCTGGCTGGGTTTCCTCAGCCACTCTGGGCTTCTTCCAACAAAAGATTAAAAAATACATTAAAACATCAGTCACTAAAAACTTCCCTAAAGTACTTTGGTTGAAGCATGAAGGAAATTTGCTCTCCTGTTATGTAGATAGGATATCCCAATAAATATCACATATGGTGTCCTGTAAAATGAGGTATGGTTGTTGTTGGGTTTTTTGGTAGGGTGGGGGGTTATAGAATTAGTGGGGTTGCTTTTTTTCCTATTTCAGTTGCATTTTTATATGCCATAACCTTATTATTATTATTATTTATTTATTATTATTATTATTAGATTCCACTAAGAGCTCAAGAAATAGAACATTAAAAAAATTAAATGAAGGCTTTTTTGTATAAACTGCTCTTTTTGGTAGCGCATCCACAATCCACACTGATCACGGCCTGTTATAAAGGAAGAACAATCCAAGAACAAGCCAGTTCAAACGGGTGTACCCACCAGTACCTCCTATAGTGCCTTGGGGATGCGGCTGGAGGTTCGAATCCCCGCGACGGGATGAGCTCCTGTTGCTCGGTCCCTGCTCCTGCCAACCTAGCAGTTCGGAAGCACGTCAAAGTGCAAGTAGATAAATAGGTACCACTCTGACGGGAAGGTAAACGGTGTTTCCGTGCACTGCTCTGGTTTGCCAGAAGCTGTACGCCGGCTCCCTTGGCCAATAAAGCGAGATGAGCGCCACAACCCCAGAGTTGGCCACGACTGGACCTAATGGTCAGGGGTCCCTTTACCTTTAATAGTTCTCCTCACAGTCTTTCTTGCAATGTTTCAAATAGCCATCCTTACAAAACATCTTGCAATCCTACTGGCGTAATCTGTTCATTACAATGACTTTTCAAATAGTTCGTATATTTACTCCAGTCTTCTAAGAATCTCTGGTCCCTTCTCTGAAACCCCACAGAGCTGCTTCTGGTTATTGTCAACCAGAAGTAGTCAGAGATTCCACATTGACTACTTCTAGTTGACACTGACTAGTAGCAGCTCTGTGGGGTTTCAGACAAGGGGTATTCACGGCCATACATAAAATTGCCAGGGATTGAACCTGAGAGATTCTGCATGCAGAGCAGATGTTCTGCCACTGATCTGTGGCCTGCCTACTTAGTTGCATGAGTACAGCTGCAGTAACTGGTGAGCAAGAAAGACAGGGGGGAAATAAGATAAAAATAAGATAAAAGTGCTTCCCTTGTCAAAGACTGGAACTAATGAGGTTCCTTGAAAAGTTGCGGACGGCTCAGGGGCACACCCTACAAGCAGGGAAGCCATCTCAAATCACTCATGGCAGAAAAGATTTAGCTACCTTCTGCGCCATCACAAAAACGTTGGGAATCTAAATGCAACGCTGCCCCCCTCCACGCACAGAGACGAATACTGTCTCTCTTCCTTTCTTTCCGAGGGGCCAAGGGAATAAGTACTTTCTTAGTGGTTGTTTCCTTTCATCGTTTCTAAATTACGAATGGGGAAAGGTGATGTAGAAAAGCGAAAGAAGAAAGTCACAGCTGTTGTTGTTCATCAAGAGGCATCCATAGTCAGCATGCAGCCCACATTGTGTTTTCTGCAACCTTTTCTGTTTTCAGGATGGTGTTTTTTTTCCCCCTTTTTCGTTTCTTTTCAAACAAAAATAATTTATCTGCATGGAACCCAAATTGCTAAGGCATGCTTGAAAACCAGCAGAACGTCTGCCAATTTCCCTGGGAAAAGTGACAAAATAAAAGTGAGGGGTGGGGGGAGGGAGGGAGGGAGAGAAAGAAAGAAAGCCACGCTAGATTTCATTTCAGCAAAAACACACACAGCCGTCCAGCAATCAAAAATATTAATTCTATTGTGAGGCGTGCATCGGAAGGCATTAACTCTGGCGAACACCAGGAACGGCATATTTGAAAGGCTCGTAAATGTAATGAAGTCCTTTTGACACCTGCTCCTCTCCGCACTTTAAATGTGAGCCATCGGTCCGGAGGGAATCAAGGCTTTAAAAATAGAAATTATAGTAATTGTCTTCTTGGGTTATTGGGAAGGTTGTAATAAACACGAGGCTCATAAGGCGATGGGGCGGCAAGAGCGTGGATGACAGGATGCATAAATTACCCCCCCTTTTTTTTATTTCTTTCCCCTCCCCCCCTTCCAGTGGCCCCCTCCAGCAAATCACACAGTATAAATCATTGTACGTTAGCGCTACATTACTGCAAGGGGAAATAATATGCATGGAAATTCCATCTGAGATATTCGGTTCACAGACGAGACTTCAGGGCGCTTTTGTCATCCTTCAGCATTTTAAACAAAACAACTCGGAACAACTCCTGGCGAGGAGCAACCCTCCGTTGCCCAGCTCAGGAGAAGAGCGCAGGGAAAAAAGGAATATGCGGGGGGTGAGGAACTCTGGCTGCAGAGCCACACTGCAGACTGGTACCCGTTTAATACCGGTTTAAACATCATAGCTTCGTCCAAAGAAGGCTGGGGGTTGTAGCTTGCTGGGAGCAGCTCTGTTCGAGACCCCCTAGGCCTTTCTGCAGACAGACTTGCAGTGCCCAGGAGTCTCCAAGGAGGGGGAATCGAACCAGTTTTAATTCTGCGCCGTGCAATCCAAAGAAGCCCACATTTAAGAACAGCCTCCTTCCACCTCCCTCCTTCACTGAAGAACAACAGATCACAGCACGTGTCTGGCAACTGGCGTGTACTCATGACTCTTTGCCAATGAGAAAGCAGTACGCTTTGTTTGCATCCGACACTCTGCCAGAGAAGGGACAGAGAGGGAAAACAGCATGTGCTGTTCAATGCAGTTCGTGTTCCAGCTGCTGCCTTCGGCCCTACAAATCCCCCCCACCCTTCTCTCCTCCTCCTTAATTTCATTCCATGGCATCTTCCATTCCACACACACCCTTTCTTTCCCTTTTTGGCTTCTTCCCATCACACTAAGGATATTGCCGGCCTATGATAGCCGGTCAATGCTTTCCATAAAACGTTGAGCCTGGGATGTGTGTGTGCTGAAGTCTTTCTTGGCAACCTAACCCAATCTATTCTAGGCTTTCATTTCTCTGGGGAATTTCATTTCCTCCTGTGGGAGGGGGCCATAGTTCATAATAATAATAATAAAATATTATTTATACCCTGCCCATCTGGCTGAGTTTACCCAGCCACTCTGGGCGGCTCCCAATCAAGTATTAAAAACAATACAGCATTAAATATTAAAAACTTCCCTGAACAGGGCTGCCTTCAGATGTCTTTTAAAGATTGGATAGCTACTTATTTCCTTCACATCTGAAGGGAGGGCGTTCCACAGGGCGGGTGCCACTACCGAGAAGGCCCTCTGTCTGATTCCCTGTAACCTTACCTCTCACAATGAGGGAACCGCCAGAAGGCCCTCGGCATTGGATCTCAGTGTCCGGGCTGGACGATGGGGGTGGAGACTCTCCTTCAGGTATACAGGACCGAGGCCGTTTAGGGCTTTAAAGGTCAGCACCAACACTTTGAATTGTGCTCGGAAACGTGCTGGAAGCCAATGCAGATCTCTCAGAACCGGTGTTATGTGGTCCCGGCAGCCACTCCCAGTCCCCAGTCTAGCTGCCGCATTCTGGATTAATTGCAGTTTCCGGGTCACCTTCAAAGGTAGCCCCACGTAGAGAGTGTTGCAGTAGTCCAAGCGGGAGATAACCAGAGCATGCACCACTCTGGAGAGACACTCTGAGGGCAGGTAGGGTCTCAGCCTGCATACCAGGTGGAGCTGGTAGACAGCTGCCCTGGACACAGAATTAACCTGTGCCTCCATGGACAGCTGTGAGTCCAAAATGACTCCCAGGCTGTGCACCTGGTCCTTCAGGGGCACAGTTACCCCATTCAGGACCAGGGAATCCCCCACACCTGCCTGCCCCCTGTCCCCCCAAAATAGTACTTCTATCTTGTCAGGATTCAACCTCAATCTGTTAGCCGCCATCTATCCTCCAACTGCCTCCAGGCACTCCAGTTCAGTGGTAGAGTGCCTGCTCTGGGCCAAGAAGGTCCCAGTTTCAATCTGTAGCATCTCAAGGTAGAATCCTGGCCGTAGCCAGGAGGGCAGGAGGGCAGTTGCCACCCCCCCCCCATCAAGTAAATAAATAAAAAATACTTAACTAACTGGCCAGTTGCATTGCAGGTAACTCGGTTCTGTCCCGTCCCCCAGCATAAAGCCTGCCCCCCCATTAATCCTGGCTACACCCATGGGTAGATTCCTGCCTGAAATGATGGGGAACTGCTGCCAGTCAGTGTAGACCAGTGTTTTCCAAACTTGGGTCTCTGGCTGGTTTTGGACTGCCAATCCCATCATCCCTGACCATTGGTCTTACTAGCTAGGGATGATGGGAGTTGTAGTCCAAAAACATCTGGAGACCCAAGGTTGGAAAAGACTATACTGAGCTAAAGGAACCAATTGTGTGACTTGATATAAGGCAGCTTCCTGTGTTCTACACACACACACACACACACACACACACTCCAGATGTGTCAAATCATACAGCCATAGCAATGGAGTGTTTCATGATAAGGTTAGCTAAGCTATCAGGTAAGTTCTCAGGAGTGTCCTCGCAAATAGCTATGCTTAACCTATTCAACCAACCTTTGCAAATATTCCGAACTTTTCAAATGTCGACCTTCGAATCTGAAATTCAAATATGCTTTTCGACTGCAAATTTTTACCCCGGCCTTCAAAATTTGGGTGAGTTTTCTTGGTTATTTGTTGGCGTTCCTTGGTTGTTTTGATTTTGCAGGCGCGAAGTGTGAGATCTGTCAACTATCAAATGCAAAATTGCATCCAGCATCTGTTCTCAATTACGGTCAAAGGTCCATTGTCCTGGTGGGTGAAGTCTTGCTCCCATCCTCCTTCTGACAGGAAATCTCACTTCCATCCTTTCAAGATGGAATCTCCCTCTTTAACTCACAGAAGTTATTGTTGACTCGCAGAAATAATATTGAAATCAAACATCAAAGTCAAACACCAAGTGTTGAAATTAAATCTTTGGGTGTCAAAGGCATATATCAAATATTTGGTGAATAATCTGTGTATTTGGAGAGTACATTTACTGCAGCTTTCTGTTGAGAGCCATTTGTCAGGATTTCTTTCGGTATGAGTTGTCATACCTTTGGGCTGGGGGTGGACACCGAAAGATGGTAAAATATCTTATTGGTTCCAAGTTGGGCCTGCATTTCAGCTAGTAGATAGATCTATGTGACCTTACAGTGAATATGCTAATAGTTTCTGAGATTTTGTGATGTCTGTGTAACATAACCAACCGTCAACTGCCCCAGAAAACGTGGCTCTAGACTCCTGAACTGCACACTGCGATATAGTTATGCTTAATTAATAAATGTACTCCCAGCACTTGGAAGTTACAAATATTATTTATTCATGATGCTGTTCCTTGCTGAGCATCATGTTTGATGTCCCAAAATTAGAGAGGATATTTGAATGGATCGGCCTCTCTCGGTAAAATTTCACTCTGTGCAACCTTAATTGTCTGCTCGCTATAAAGGTCTGCAGAAAATCTGAAAGCGTGCTATCACTTTTCTGGCCCACACTTTAATAGCTGAACAGAAAGAACCAAAGCAAATGTTCTTTCAAAGAAACCCAGTGAAATTTCTGTCAAGGGGAGTGCAATGACTCATTCACACAACCATTCCCCCCCCCCCCAGCCTGGTGGATTTTATTTGAGTTGGCATTATCTATCACATCCTGAACTTACATGGTTGCTGCATCTTGTCTCCATAACCAGAACATTATTTTGTTCGGTTTGTTTTTTTAGTTTCTAATCTGCATCTCTGTGAGAGCATATCCAAGAAAATAGACGCAAAGCTTATGCAGCAAAAGGTCCAGAAGGAAACAGATGCTGAAACATCTCAAAACGTAGTCTAGTGGGTGCAAGTTTGTCCCACCTCACCCCAGTTTGTGACACTATGGTTGAGACAACCAGAACATCATGGTAAACCTGTTCACATTCATGGCTTGCCATGTAAAGACGTCCCCCCACCCTCATGTGCCAAACTGAGCCACTGCTTTGCTCCTGTGACCCAAGTGGTGGTCTTCTTGTTTATCAGCCATGAATGGAGGCAGTTTCCCAGACAGCTCGTGTCTTAGATCTTTTCCGCTTGCCTTTGTGCAATCCAAGCTCATGGTTTCCAGGGGCACATTAGCTTTGATTGCAAATTGTTTTCATTAAATAAAATGTTAATTCTGTTGTTGTTTGATTCCAGATGAGTTTAGAGAATGACGATAAACGAGCACGTACACGATCAAAGGCAATCAGAGGTGAGCACTTTGTGGAATTATGCGCTCTGGCAGTTAAACCTGGCTCTGTGGCTCTGTGTGGTTCATCAAAATGCTTCTGTCTCTGAGGCCAACAATCTTGATCTTTTTCTCTCTGTGTGTATGTGTTTAAACGCTGCACACACATACCCTCCTCAACTTTTCCCAGGAGATCTCTTCAGAGAGTGACTCACAGGGACACTCAAAACATTTTCAATCCGCATTCTGATTTCCCCTCTCCCTTCCCTCTCCCTTCTTTTAAAAAACAGCCTCGCATGCTTTGCTTCATAGAAATCTTGATAGCTTCAGATCACTTTTATCACATGTGCTCGGCCGGAGGCTTTGAAGTCATACATCTGAGAAAGCCAGAGAGAGACTGTGCATGTTGCAGAAGCAAACAAGGCTGATGTGGTGGGAATTTGAAGACAAATGACTTGATAATTTGAGGCCTGATTGCTATTTATTTTCCAACTTTGAAAGCAAAAATGCCTTCGTGTATTTCACCTGGCAGAGGGAAGAAATTCTGGCAAATAAAACAGGGTTGCCACATCATTGCCTTGAGCAAATTAATTGGTTTCTCATTTCTGAGTGAATTGTTCATTGTGTGTGTCTACATTAGGCAGAATATCAACTGAGTGGTATATGTGCATAATAACCAGCCATTGTACACATTCACCAGGCCTCATGGAGAATGTGCACAAAATCTGTCCTTAAAGATGGAACTGTACGCATTTCCTAGTCAATATACACAATTTTGAATAGGCCTTGGAGATTATGCATGTATGGACTGAATTTTATACAATAGCTAGTCATTACTCATAATCCCCAGTCGGCTTTGGGGAATGTGCAAAACTAGCCTGCATTCTGTACATTTTTCAGGCAATATGCACATTCTCAAGTCAGTATGCATAGTCTCTAAAACCATGCCTTTCTCCACTATCTCTAGTTCAGAAGTCGACCTCATCGGCTGCTTCTGACTCACTGCCTAATTTTATGTGGCCCACAACACATCCTTGCACTGATCAGCTGAACAGTGGGGGGAAAGGGTGGGGCTCCAGGAAAAGAGTATATTTTTCTGCAGGCCAGACTCATTTTCACCCCTCGGCTGTTCCTCAGTCAACTGAGCAGCACAAGGGAATCACAGGGAGAGGAAAGCCTCCTTCCCATGATGCGCTATAGCAGCATGGCACAAAGGGGCATGGGTGGCACTGTCGTCTAAACCACTGAGCCTCTTGGGCTTCCCTATCAGAAGGTCAGCAGTTTGAATCCCTGCAATGGGGTGAGCTCCCGTTGCTCTGTCCCAGCTCCTGCCAACCTAGCAGTTCGAAAGCACACCAGTGCAAGTAGATAAATAGGTACCTCTCCAGCAGGAAGGTAAACAGCGTTTCCGTGCACTCTGGTTTCCATCACAGTGTTCCGTTGTGCCAAAACTGGTTTAATCATGCTGGCCACATGACCCAGAAAGCTGTCTGTGGACAAACGCCGGCTCCCTCAGTCTGAAACCAAAATGAGTGCCGCAACCCCATAGTCGCCTTTGACTGGACTTAACTGTCCAGGGGTCCTTTACCTTTTTATATAGCAGCATGGAGTCAATCATCATGGGACTCTCACAGGAGGGAAGAGTTAGCTAACTGAGCAAGTTAGCAGTCTCTGTACTGTAATTGCAAGATATGCTCCTCAAAAGCCAGCTGTAAGTCTCGATTCCAGTGTAAGGTCTCCTCCATAAGATGTAGGATAACTTAGTTGTGTCATGGTATCATCACATTTTCCTACACACAAACCCCACCCAGAAGCAGCCAATGACAGAGATAATTATGAGATAAGTGACCCTATATATAACAGGGGAGGAAATGTAGACCCCGTGCTATGCAAGCAGAAAGTCACGGGTTAATTTCTTGCACCTCCCGTTGGAATTAATCAAGTAACAAATGATGGGAAGGTTCTCAGACTGAGATTCTGGAGACCTGCTGCTAATCACACACAAAACTGTTGACAGCCATGTTGGTCTGTTATGGCAGGAAACCCAAATGCCCTAGTAGGGTCATACTTTTTTAGGGCCAACCACAGTGTCCAGGTCATCAACAAGTTATTGTGTTGGCCTGAACTGTTCTTCAGACTAGATGTTTAAAAAATAGAGGGAGGTGAGAAATTGGGGTGGGGTGTAGGGCATGGTATTAAAGCCCTGAAGTCTGAAGGAGTTAATGGTCATGAAATGGAGTCGGTGGGAATTATGCAGATTTAATTAGACTAGCCACTCATAGGTGATAAACAGATTGCACTAAGGGTAGACAATACTGGTTAGATCAGGGTTCTTCAATATTGGGTCTCCATATGTTCTTCGATTGAAACTCCCAGCATTCCTGGTCTTTGGCTAGGGGTGTTGAAAGTTGTAGTCCAACAAAATCTGAAGATCCTGGGTCAAAGAACACTAAACTCGATGGATCAATGGTCTGATTCAGTATAAAGTGGTTTCATATAACGGGGGTGTTGTTTTCGGTGGCTAGTTCCACCTGTAGAAATTGCCAGAAGGGAGACATCTTATGTGACTTTTCTTTTTTCTGCTTTGTTTTCCTTTTCTTCTTCTCCGTCTTTCTCCACAGTGCCTACAGAACTCATTGGCCAGGAGGTGAGGTAAGGAAATTTTCTTCTCAGCAACTCAGGGCTGATTCACATGTGCGTGGATTTCACCCAGTTAACAACAACTGTCAGAGTTGCCTCCAGGTCCCAGCTCACAGATGACCAACGCTAGTCAGTAATAACGTATAAAAGTCTTTATTGAAGATTAGTTTCCATTTCCAAAACCGCAGCGTGCAACTCTACGTCTTAGAACCTAGACCGGCGAAGCTCCATCTGAGTCTCCGCCTCTTAGACACCAGTTTAAGACTCTAGCCTTACTCCACCTCTTCCGTTGTTCTTTCCTCCTCTGGGTCCTTCTGCCCCCTGGGGTTTTCTCCTTTCTGGACTCTTCTGACGCTGACCCCCCTGAGTCTTGCCCCTCCTTCCGGCGGGCTTTAGGACCTGGCTCCCTATCCGGGCTACCTGCTGTGCCGCTCGCCTGTACATTTGAACTTGGCGCACGCGCCCAGCCGGTAACTTTCCTCTTGACCGTTTCCCCGCTCTCCGATGGAGGCGTGGCCAATCCTGACTCATCTCCTCTCGCTGGTGGTGAAAACACTGGTCCCGATGCCTGGGACTCCTCCCCCCCACTGTGCTCTGGTGGGGAAGCTGGTCCTGATTTCCAACTGCTGCTCTGAGAGTCCCCGCTGGCCCCTTCCTTCTGGGGTTTCCCCCTTGGCACCCCCCTTGCCCTGGCCATCGGCGCTCCCTTCTGTGAATCTTCCGATTCGCTGGAGAGGCTCATGGAATCCCTCTGATCACTGTCACCGCCTACGCTCCCTTCGGATTCCTCCCCCTCGCTCTCCATTTCCTCCCTCTCCTGTGCCTCTGCTCCTGAGCCCCTGACAACAACGATTTTATTATTTATAATTTATTTATATATGACTCTGAGTTAAATGTGTGCGCTGTTCCCCTCGAGAATTATTGTGTCTGAGATGATGTGAGCTGATATGGAAACTCAGCAATCTATGGTGTGGGATAGCTCTCTCACAAATGCCACGAATCATCACTTGGTGTTGCTTGAAGGCAACTTTCATTTGGTCAGGGAAAACAACAGGCTGCCACTTTTTAAATAGGAGATCAACCAATTGGGATTTTAAGGGGTACGTGTTGACTATGTACACACACACACACACACACACACATATACAGCAAAAGAAACAAATTATGACTTCAAACTAAAACAATGCCAAGGAAGCTCATTTGCATCCACTGACAAATAAAGATCTAATCATCAATGCTTTTCAGTCCAATCAATTTCTTTTTAATATAATAGTTTTTATTAAGTTTTCAATTTTACATTTCAAAATAAACATTTGACAAACTTTAAAATATCCAGTGACTTCCCTTCTTCTCCTTCCATAGTTCATTTTACATATCAAACGTTCCTGCACATTTTACTGTAACCATTCAGATCAGTTTTCCACTTTTACATCAATCAAATATTATTTGCACTGTTGAATTTATCGTAGTGCTGCCAGCATTTTCAGCTGTGTACAATTATACTCCATATAGTCAATAAATGCTTTCCACTCTTCTTTAAATATATGTTCTTCTTGCTCTCTTATTCTATGTGTTAAATCTGCAAATTCTGACAACTTAAGTTGCCAATCCTCTTTAGTTGGGACCTCACTCACTTTCCATTTTGGGGCTAACAAAACATGTGTCACAGTTGTTGCACACATAAATAAACTTTTCTGACACCTAGGAATTTCTGTCTGGGTTATTCCCAATAAAAAGGACTCTGGTGGGGTTTTTTTTTGGGGGGGGGGGTAATTTTAAACATTTTTTTCCTAAGAATGTGGTTCATGAAACTCTTATAAATTTTAGCCTTCCCATATCAAAGACATGCATGTCAGCCGAATTTTAAATCTTGGCCTTCTAAATCTAAACTGTCTGCATTGTCCAATACAATCAATTCTTTTAACCAACACAAACAAGATGCCTCATAATACAATTGCAGATCTGGCAGTGCAAAGCCTCCCCTTTCTTTTGCATCTATCAGTATTTTATGTTTAATTTTTGGCTTTCCCCCTGCCAGATCAATTTAGAGATATTTTCTTTCCAGTCTTTGAAGCAGTTTGAATTATTTACAATTGGAATTGACTGGAATAAAAACAGCATCCTAGGGTGTATGTTCATTTTAATGGCTGAAATTCTACCTAACAGGGAGAGTTTCGTTCTCAGCCATATCTCCAGCTCTTTTCTGAACCTCTTTCCACAATTTAATATACAGTATTTTTTGCTCTATAAGACTCACTTTTTCCCTCCTAAAAAGTAAGGGGAAATGTGTGTGCGTCTTATGGAGCAAATGCAGGCTGCGCAGCTATCCCAGAAGTCAGAACAGCAAGAGGGATTGCTGCTTTCACTGCGCAGCGATCCCTCTTGCTGTTCTGGCTTCTGAGATTCAGAATATTTTTTTTCTTGTTTTCCTCCTCCCAAAACTAGGCGCGTCTTGTGGTCTGGTGCGTCTTATAGAGCAAAAAATACGGTAATTATTTTCAAATAGGTTGAGATTCCTTACTGTCAGCCAAATTCCCAAAAAACGGATAGTGTTGGGGTGGCCATAGCTGCGCACTGCCAGCCATGCGGGGGGAGGCGCAACTCTCCCCCATGCCGCTTGGGAGAGCAATCCCTGCAGAGGCTTGGGAGTGAAGTTGAGCCCCTCCCATGCCTCCTCGGGAGGAGAGGGATCCTCCCCTTGGGAGGGTTGGGAGGGAAGCTGCGCGCCTGCCAGCCATATGGTTGGTGGGGCGCTGCTTCCGTCCTAGGCCTCTGCAGCGGTTGCTCTCCTCCCAAGGAGGCTTGGGAGGGAAGCTGCACGCCTGCCAGCCTTATGGTGGGCATGCAGGGAAAGAGGAGGCCGCCGGCAAAGCCGCGCAGCTCCCCCACTTGCTGGGGTGCCCCTAAGTGTCTGGCGCCCTGGTGCGACGTGCCACTAAGCCCTATGGGAAATACAGCTCTGCCCTCATAGTCCCTTCCAACTCTATAACTCTACAATTCTAGGTGGACAAGTCAGATTAGGGCAGCTTCCTACGTTTCTATATTCTTCCTGTGCTCCTCAAGCTGATCACGCATTGAGCAGCTTTAATTTCTGAAGCAGGAGGGGCACACGGTTATCCAGAAAAGGTCTTGGTGGATAAAAGGTGCCAAGCTCTGCTATCGCCCAGCCAGCCCCAAGGGAAAGCTGTCGCCTCTTCCTCGCTGTTCGGTTGGCCAACTGCTCATCTGAGTATTAGCCTTTCACAACCTGAGGCTGAATTGTTTGGTGCTCGGTAGCATTACCCGCACTCACCAGGGGCAGCACGGGAGAAACGGAAGCAGCCCTTGAAGAACTTAACACAGACCTGAACTCGAGAGCATACAAATTATAGGCTCACAAAGCCACTGAGCACTATTAGAAGCACACCAAGTGCGAAGGTTCAAGTGAGAAGAGCTCCGTAAGCACAGCACAAATGATACAGGCTGTCTTTCCTCTCCCCTTTTGATTAGAACGCTTCCTGCATCAAAGAGTAATTGGACCTTATGTGACCCAGCTTCCTAGGGTGTTTCTGCTCTGAGAGCCTGCTGTTTCTCTCTCAAGATACTGGGTTAGAGAGCGGCAGGCGTACCACTTGCCTACATTTTATTGCTGAACACATGAGTGGAGGTGGTAATTGAAGCTGGCGACATATTTAAGGGGCAGCTCGGAGGGCCTGCACACAGCCATCACTGCAGCTGTCCTCTAATTGCCTGATTAACTGGACGATTAATCGACTAATTGAAGCCCAGGCTGTGTCTGCATGACAAAAGGAGAGGAGGCCATGGTAAAATAAATTAGCAGTCTTCCAAGAAGTAAGGGAGAAATATCCAATGGGTGATGGATGTGAGTGCTCTTGTAGGGCAAGGAGGAAGATGGTCTAGGCGTGCAGCAGAATGAGGGGAGTAGAATCCCAAGCTGTTGGGGAAGACTAAGCAAAGTGCCATTTTTGAAGGCTCCCCTACGATGGACAGAATAGGTTTCTTTTTATGGAGACACAATTGCATGTGTGTTGGGAGCACAGAGGTGGTTCCTGTCCTGGAGAGTGGCTAAACCTGGAGGTCACGTGGTGATTTTATTTTATTTTTAATAAGATCTCCAGCCACAATCATGCCCAAGTTGGCTTCAAAACAATAGTTCAACAATGCAAATGCCTTTTCACTGGTAGCTTCAACAGGTTCACAGGAAGAATGAGATATTGTTCTTAGAATTAGAACAGTGTCTGGTTTGTAGAAAACAAATGCACAGATGAAGATATAATGTGAAACTTCGGGGCCATGAAAACCCCTACATTTTCTTCAGCTTACAGACATTTCTACGGGTTATGAGAAAATTTTCCATTCATTTCTTGGAAGCCAGGACTGAAAATGGAGCAGCTCTGCCTAGCCAGGAAATCTGGCTGTGATCCTGCCTCCAAGTCCTACTTTAGTTGATCACCAATGCAAAACTATCGCCCTCTTTCCCAGGTGCCTTCCAAATGAACTTGCTATTTTTGCACTGGAGCCCAGACTCAGGTGCTCTCCCCTACGGGAGGATGAGGTGGTTAGGGGGAGAGAGAGTTGAGATTGGGCCCTGTGGACTATAGCCTGCCCTCTTTCCTTCAGCTCCCCCATGTAAGACTTAATTCATTCCCCAAAGACCACAGCAAACCCTAGAGACTTTGTATGAAAATAAAAATCAGGGTTTTTCCCGCCTGCTTTTGTTCATTCAGTTCAAGTCACAATGTAGTGAAACAAAAGCCCCTTTTGCTTGTTCCACTGGAAGCACTTACAGAGAAAGTTGGATCACAGCTGCTGCCCCCGTCATACATGCATTCATGCGAAGGTCCCAAATTACCAATGCATGTACTTAATGTATGTATGTTACCTTTGCCGGTGTAACTGCAGACCCTTAAATAGGCAAGTTGAATGACTGTGTGGACAATGCCTATAAATGTACAGTTTATATGCATGCAAACTTCAGCCAGATGTGCACAGTCAGCAGCAGCAAGCAGATGTGATCCCCATTTGTATACGCCAGGGGTCAGCAAGCTTTTTCAGCAGGGGGCCAGTCCACTGTCCCTCAGACCTTGTGGGGGGCCAGACTAGATTTTGAAGGGGGGGATGAACATATTCCTATGCCCCACAAATAACCCAAAGATGCATTTTAAATAAAAGCACACATTCTACTCATGTAAAAACACCAGGCAGGCCCCACAAATAACCCAGAGATGCATTTGAAATAAAAGCACACATTCTACTCATGTCAAAACATGCTGATTCCCGGACCATCCACGGGCTGGATTGCGAAGGCAATTGGGCTGGATCCGGCCCCAGGCCTTAGTTTGCCTACCCATGGTATATGCATTGCCCTTGTTTACACATGATGCTAAACCATGCTGGACTAGATGGGCTATTGGCCTGAGTTATGTTCTTAACTCATGGTTTGCTAAACAAAGCATGTCTTAGTGTTATGTGAGAACCAGGTCATTCTGCTGAACATGTGACAGAGGCTCAAATTCACTATTCTTGAAGCATGCAGTAGATTTCAGACTTGCCTCCCTCTTCTTCAAAGCGGCCACAAACATAAGCTTTTAATTCAGGTGAGCCACAGCTGATATCACCCAGAAGCTCAGGGTCCCAGGGTCCAGCTACTTTTAGTGTGTCTGGGGCAGCCTATTATGCTGCAATTTCCAGTCCTAAGGGAAGGCAATTAAGATTAAATAGACTTTTACAATCATCGGAAAAGGGCAAAAAGAGTAGGCAGAAAGGTGAGCTGGTCCAATTGTTATGGGGGACAAATCTGTTGTTCATGGAGGTTAGAATTATGGAAGTGCATTCTGTATGGCAACAAGGCTGTATTTAATCGCATTTGCTCAGGAGTGGAACATATAGAACATTCCCATTTCACTGGAAAGGAAACTATTCTTCTCAAATCCTGAATCACCTACATATAAGTTGGACCTTATGAAAATTCACAGAGGAACTGGGGTAGTAATTGGCCTCAGAGGAGGAAGCACAGTGGGAGCATCAAACAATCTGATGTAATCATTGTAACCACATCATAAATACCACAGTCATGCATATCTGAACATCAGAAGTAGTTTTGGATGTATGAATGATTTCAGGATCCAGCACTGAAAGACATAGAGCTGCAGAGGAAGTCCAGTTGTGTGTGTGTGTGTGTGTGTGTGTGTGTGTGTGTATGTGTGTGTTGGTAATAAATAAATAAAAGCACCATCGGTAGGAGGTGAGTGCAAGAGTTGTCTGGTTTTAAAAGGCTTGCTTTCACACATGCAAATCTTTAATTAAACCTACTCATAAAACTATAATGAACCGTTCATTTAATTAAATGGGGTGAGTCATTTCATTAATTTTTAGCAAACTGCAGAGCCGCTGTGTTGCCCTCATCTGCCGGAATTCAAAGGGAAGAGATGAACTGTTTAAAGGAAATTATCTTTTCTTGCATGGGGTATTTCAGTGGCTCCTTTGTTTTTCAAAGGCACATGCGACTTGTTGGCTTTTGTTTAAACACGCTACACACTTTGATTTCGAAAACTTTGTTGTTGTTGTTTTACCCCTTGAAGTCATGCCTGTTTTTGTTTCTTGGTTATGTCACCCTCCTAACTTAGCTGCCCTACTCCAGGATGTAACGGATCGGGACACATCCGGGGGAAGTACGCAAGACACAGGAGGTGAGTTTTGGTCACCATCACCAACATGGCTGCCATTGTTGCCATCCTCATCAAATCCTCCAACCTGTCACATCTGGAAGACATTACCTATGCCCTGTGTTTCTTCCTGACCTTTCAATTCACTGCATGCTGATTAAGGATGAGCAAATCTGTCAGTTTTAGTTTCTCACTTTTTCAGTCTTAAATCCAGGCCTCCATATCAGTTTGTGATGTTTATTTTTTTTAAGCCTTCGTGAAAATTCGTCAACATTTTGATGCCGAGTTCTCCTAAGACACATTGTTGTATGCAATTTTGCCTGATATACGAAATATTTATTGCAAAGCGTATTTTCCCAAACATAATGTATTTTTGTATGTTATTCTCACTGATGTTATTTCTATGCACACTTTAGCTTAGTCTGTGCATTTTTGTGAACATTGCTTGACTAAAGAACCACACTGCCGAATTCAGAGAAGTGTAAATATCAAAGGATGAATGGGTTATAGTCTGCATATTGTTTCAGAAAGTGCAAATTAGGTAGATTTCACTTTTAAATACAAACCAAATCCCTCCCAATTGACTTGGGGGTCTCCAATACCAAGCTTGATGATAGTAGTCCATCAGAACTTTCCAATCAACAATGGGGGCCATGGGTACGTTAGAGATGGATATTTTTGACTCAGAAATTATTGATAGAGTTTAATGAAATAAAAAAAATTATGCTATGGACTAAGTTGATTTGGAAAAGTGTTTCTTCCTCTCTCATAAAACTGCAGCTTGGGGTCAGCCAATGGAATCTGTTCAGGACAGATAAAATGCATTATTTCTTCACACAATTCACAATTCACCTGTGGAATTCACTGTGACACATGAGAATGACAGCCACTAGCCCTAGCTCAGGGCAGCTAATGCCAGATATAAAACAATTGATTGAAATACAACTTGAAAAACAAGATTAAAATACAACATTAAAATGCAGCTTCCTTTTAGTAGAAACTCAAATGAAAAACTTTTTTGGGGAGGAAAACATCAAGTCTTCACCAAGGCCAACTATCCAGACTGGTCCTACGTGGGCCAGAAAAAAGCCAGGGAAGTCCCCAAGTTGGAGTTCCATCACAGAAGGAGAAAGGGAAAAAAGAAAGAGGGGGAGGGGATCAGGTTGATTCCAAGCCAAAGGCCAGTCGGAACAACTCTGTCTTACAGGCCCTGCGGAAAGAAATCAGATCCTGCAGGGCCCTGGTCTCATGAGGCAGAGTGTTCCACCAGGCCGGAGCCAATGTTGAAAAGGCCCTGGCTCTGTTTGAGGCAGGAGACAAGTTAGCAGGAATATAAAAAGTCCGGAAGCTACTTCATCCTGAGTCACACTATTGGTCCATTTAGCTCAGCTGACTTGCAATGGCTCTCCAGGATTTCGGGCAGGAAACATTCGCAGCCCTACCTGGAGATGCTGGTGATCAAACCTGGGACCTTTTGCATATAGGTCAGATGCTCTGCCACTGAGCTACAGCCCCTGGAGGCATTTATCTATCAACAGCTGGTAGACATGAGAGCCTCCATGTTCAGAGCTAGCATAGCTATGAGACCATTTCTGGCAGTGAGGAGGACTGTGGTTTCCGCATCTTCCTTGTGGACTTCCAAGTGGCTGGACACTGTTGGAAACAGGACACTGAACTAGATGGAAATTTGATCTTCTCTGGCAGGGATCTTCTGTCATTCCTGTGTTTTCTGGTAATCACTTCTGAGACCTTTAATAGCTCTGGGTACCAAAATGTGTGGTTACTAGGCAGCCACCAACTGCTTTGCCTTCCCCTTTTCTAGTACGGGAAAGAAGTTGTTCTGTGGCTTTGAGCTTAGCGATGCTAAAGGGAAGCAACAGCATTCCTTGCTGTGGTCCTCAAGTCCCTGGAGCCTCAAAACAACTTTATGGGGTTGGTCTTGAGCTAGCATTGACCTCTTCAGATATTCTGGTATCAAGTCTCCAACAACAGTGACAGCTGCACTGAAATTGCTATGGTGTGAAATTTGGCATGTCACCTGACAAGTGACAGCTCATTTAAAGCCAGCTCAGGAGACCTTGAAGAACTGGAGATCAGTTTATATATAGGGGAAAGGTTTAAGTGCAAAACAGTTTGTGCTACTCAAGAATGTAAAGCATGGGGAGGAGGGCTAACTTTTTTATTAACTAGCGCCATTTATCCAACACGGTGCTTTGCAAAGAAAAGGTTTGCAAGGTCCCTGCCCCAATGAGCTTACACTCTTGTAGACATAGAAAAACAACGTATGAAAAGGATGAAGCGTGGGATATGCATTTATTTCAATTACACATACTTTGGCTCAGTTATAGTACAGTATCAGGAGTACAGTGGTACCTTGGTTGTCAAATGTAATGTGTTCCGGGAATCCATTTGACTCCTCGAACCATTTGAAAACCAAGGCGCGGCTTCCGATTGACTGCAGGAGCTTACTGTACTCTAGCGGAAACCGCGGAAGCCGTGTCAGACGTTCGGCTTCCAAAAACCGTTTGCGAACCGGAACACTTACTTCCAGGTTTGCGGTGTTCGGGAGCTGATTTGTTTGGGAACCAAGCCATTTGACAACCAAGGTACCACTGTACTACTCCCATGGCACAAATCAGATTATCTGTTGCTCCTTGACTTGTGTACTTTGGGTGGCATGTGTGAAAAGGCTCCAATGTAGGTACTATGTACAGTGGTACCTTGGGTTACATACACTTCAGGTTACATACGCTTCAGCTTACAGACTCTACTAACCCAGAAATAGTACCTCGGGTTAAGAACTTTGCTTCAGGATGAGAAATTGTGCAGCGGTGGCAGCAGGAGGCCCCATTAGCTAAAGTGGTGCCTCAGGTTAAGAACAGTTTCAGGTTAAGAACAGACCTCCAGAATGAATTAAGTTCTTAACCCGAGGTACCACTGTACTCTCCAGTGAGCAAGCAAATGAGGAGAAATTATCTTTGTCACTAGTGGCCCAGGCACAGCAAGGGGAGCAGAAGGCAATCAGAGAATAAGAAGATCCTGTTGGATCTTGAAAACAGAAGCATGAAGAAGGCCTCCTTCCTTTTCCCCAAGCATCTCTCATGGAGTTTAGCTCCAGACTCATTACATCAGCTAGAAACAAAGGGAATGACTCGTTTCATGCCTTCGAATTGTTTCAATTAATCAGAGAGTGACAGTTTCATCACATGTCCAGAATGAAGCCATTACCTAAACATTGCAAATTAAGACACATGTACTTCAGCCAGTGAAGGGATGCAGGTGGCGCTGTGGGGTAAACCACAGAGCCTAGACTTGCCGATCAGAAGGTCGGCGGTTCGAATCCCTGTGACGGGGTGAGCTCCCGTTGCTCGGTCCCTGCTCCTGCCAACCTAGCAGTTCAAAAGCAAGTGCAAGTAGATAAATAGATACCGCTCCGGCGGGAAGGTAAACGGCGTTTCTGTGCGCTGGCTCCCTCGGCCAGTAAAGCAAGAGTCGGCCACGACTGGACCTAATGGTCAAGGGTCCCTTTACCTTTACCTTTACCTTTACTTCAGCCAGTCTAGCTGCTTAGCTTTCGGGAAGCCAGTGCATTACAGTGACAAAGCTCTCTCTCTCCCCCCTCCCCATTTTTTATTTTTTATTTTAGTTTACAAAGTTGCCCCCTCGCAAAGAAGAGGAAACTTCAAGGGGCAGAAGTAGAACATCTGGCCTCCAAGAGGAAATCCCACCCGCTTAAGCTAGCCCTGGACGAAGGCTACAGCATTGACAGCGATGGCAGCGAAGAGGCAGAGGCGAAAGAGGAGTCTGTGACGGATGACTCCGAGGGCACGCTGGAGGAGGAAGAGGCAGAAGCAATAGACCAAGAGGAGGCTTGCAGCAGCTGTCCACCGGAAGAAGGTGCTTTATTTCATTATTGCCCCGACTGCAAAGATTTATTTCGTGGTACCACACGCCAGTGAAACTGGCTAAGATGTATAGGTTAAAGAATAAAAGATGTTGGAAATGTGGAGAAGTAGATGGTGACTTCTATCACATGTGGTGGTCATGTAGCAAAGTGAAAGGCTTCTGGGAATCGATCTACAACGAACTTAAAAAAAAAATTAAATACACCTTTCCCAAAAAGCCCAAAGCTTTTCTGCTAGGAATGACAGGTAAAGAAATCAAAAAAGAAGATAATATATTATTCCTATATGCTACTACAGCCGCAAGAATTATGTTAGCACAAAATTGGAAAACGGAAGTTATACCCAATATACGTGATTGGCAGGTTAAAGTAATAAATTATGCCGAACTCGCTAGAATAACAGGAAGAATAAGGGACCAAGACGAACAGAAACTTCATGATAATTGGAATAAATATTGGACTTATATTGGAACCAAATTGTAGATGACACTGGCGGGGTTGGAATAACTCTAACAGTAAGGGGCTACTATGTAAAAGAGATAAAATACGTGACCATAGAATTTATTTGATACTTACCAAAGGAGTGGAGGGAAGTCCAAGGCTTGGCAGAGCCGAAAACAACTGTGTACAGTGGTGCCTTGCAAGACGAAATTAATTCGTTCCGTGAATTTTTTCGTCTAGCGAATTTTTCGTCTTGTGAAGCACGAAATCCCATAGGAATGCATTGAAAATCAATTAATGCGTTCCTATGGTCAAAGAAAGTCCAAACAAAGCCAAATTTGGTACAACAAGAGTTTATTAAGTGCTCTTTAAAGTCACACATACTGTAAAGAGCATTTCAAAATTCAAACCCAGATTTTTTTTAAAAAAACAGCAGAGTGGCCCAATGGTCACAGAAAATCATAAAAATGCGGGGGGGGGGGGAAACAAGCTTCCAGATTCTTGCAAACCCCTCCCCAACTGTTCCCCCAGCCACCCAGTACACAGAAATTCAAATCCAGAATTTATAAAAAAAACAGCAGAGTGGCCCAATGGTCACAGAAAATCATAAAAATACAGGAAAAAAAACCACAAGCTTCCAGATTCTTGCAAACCCCTCCCCAACTGTTCCCCCAGCCACCCAGCACACAGAAATTCAAATCCAGATTTTTTTAAAAAAAAACAGCAGAGTGTCCCAATGGTCACAGAAAATCATAAAAATGCAGAAAAAAACACACAAGCTTCCAGATTCTTGCAAACCCCTCCCCAACACCAAGTCCTTGAATTCCAAACACCCCAATCCAAAATCCCCAAAAAAAGTTTTAATAGCTTAACTTACCAAATGGCTGCAAAAGAAGTTTTGGAAAAGCTTCAAAAATCACCAAAGTCTTTAAAAACCTCAAAAAAGGCTACTATGTTCTATGAGTTGCTCCTCAAAGTCAAGTCGCAATTGTATTAATGGTGTTAAGAAAAAGGAAACAAACTTGCAAGACGTTTTCGTCTTGCGAAGCAAGCCCATAGGGGAATTCGTCTTGTGAAGCAGCTCAAAAAACGGAAAACCCTTTAGTCTAGCGAGTTTTCCGTCTTGTGAGGCATTCGTCTTGCGGGGCACCACTGTATTATACTTATGATCTGGGGAGTGGATATAATATGTGTAAGTTTTGTGATGGATTTTGTATATGTTTATATGTACATAAGTGTAATGTTAATAAAAAATTATCAGGGGGGGGGAAGAAAAAAGAGATTTATTTCATGGGTAGGAATAAGAAAGGGAACGTTGACAATCTACAGAGTGAGAGCTCCTCTAAATAATACGTAGATGCTGTCATGGTAGGCATAGAGGACATGCAAGCCAAGGAAGCTAGACATAAACTTTATCGGCTCTCACAAATCTAACAGGAAACTCCTGACTCCACCCAGAAGATGCAGCTAAGTCCAGTGCCACCTAGTGACTAAACTGTATAATGACACTATCCACATATCTTATTTGGTTGGAAGTCCTTTCAGGTTGCCTTGGCCAAGATAAAGCAAATAAAGATAACAAATTTTAGGAGGAGGAGGAGTAATTTTTTTTTTTAAGTATTTTACTTTTTTTAAAAAGGAACATTTAAAATGTGGAACATTCGATGCTTCAGGTACTCAGCCATGAATCTCTAAACCTGAAAGGTTTCTAAATAACTCAACCAGAGGAAGGTACAGTCTGAGTAGTAACATTGCTATGGGTGGAATGAAACACACTGGGTGAGCTTGGGCCAGTCACTACCTCTCAGCCTAACCTACCTCACAGGGTTGTTGTGGGGATTAAATGAGGAGGGGGAGAACTCTGTATGCCACCTTGAGCTCCTTGCAGGAAAAAGTCGGAAAGAGTTGCAATAAATAAAATAAAATAAACCCAACATCATGCTATTTAATTTTAATTACTTCCAATATTCACGAGACCTTTGGTGCCTATTTTGCACTATCCACGTTGTGCCTGGGGGCCGGAGGGGGAGACAGACATACCTTTCGCTTGACCCTAGTTACATTAATGATAATGCAGTATGTGCTTTCAACATGTTACCAATCCATTAGCACCTCTTCTGTCATTAGCCACCAGAACCTTTTCATTAACTGCAATGGGCACCAGTTCACCCAAAGACTCGTTGGCACAGCAACGAGAGAACTATTGGCAATAACCAAAGTTATTGCCTTGCTTAGCTTGGGGAGCCCAGATTCATTGCTTTCCCCCATGTAAATGAAGGCAACGCTGTACGTTTCCATTGACAACATCCGTCTGTGTGATATTTTCCACACATAAATATCAGTCTAGAGAGGCATTAGACAAAGCACACAAGTATCTAGTTGATGACTTCTGGAGGCATCCTGGGGAAAATAAATGTCAGGCACTGATGTTCATCTCATCAGAGGGAACAGTTTTAGGAAAGAAAACGGTCTGTTTACCTGCCATGGCTGAATGCTATAAATATGGCCACACCAGCAGTGTAATAGCAAGGCACGGGTTTCAATCAAACCTTTAAAATGGGCTATTTAAATGTTTATGGGGGGGTGTCCCCCAGCTATTCTTCCCTGCTTAAGTTGGGTTGCCACTTTTCAAAAAGTGTGGGGGGGATTAGACATGGGTTGTCATATGTCCAGATTTTCCTGGACATTTCAGCAATCTCCGTCCAGTCACTGATTCTAACGGCAGAATCCTGACAATGTCCAGGAAATTCTAGATGTATGGCAACCCTAGCTTAAGGGCCAAAACCCCAAGTCACAACAGAATATGGCACCCAGCCTGCTCCAGACCAGCTACAAGAGAAAACAACAAAGACCTAATGAAGAGAGCACAGCAGAGGTTAAGGCAATCTCTCAAAGGACCTGTTGATGGCATTTTACCATTGCACTGTGGAGAGTGTATTAACCTATGGTCTGTGTGTGTGGTTTGGGAGCTGCATGGCCAGGGAAAAAACAATGCTGTCCAGGGTTGTAAAGACTGCAGAGAGAATAATTGGGTGCACTCTTCCCACCTTAGATCAAATCTATGTTGTCAGGTGCCATAAGAAAGCTGCAGAGATAGCGCAGGATAGTGCGCACCCCGGAAATGATCTCTTTCAGCTTCTGCCTTCTGGAAGAAGGTACAGGGTTAGAAAGACCAGGACTAGCCACCTGAGAAACAGTTTCTACTCAAATGCAATTCTGGTTCTAAACACAGTATAAGGAGTCTCTATAGTATATTGTATTTTTAAATGGGGTTTCAGAGTTTTTAGGGGTTTTTGAAAGTCTTATGTAGATTTTTCAATTTCATTGTTCTGTATGGGACAATGACAATAAAGATATCGTATCATATCATATCGTATCAAGAAATAATTGCCAACTCTCTTTTATTTCTAGGCCAAATATCAGAAGGAACTCTTGCAGCCAAGGGGCAGGTGTCCCAAAGCGAAGGACAGGTCTCCAACACTGGGGAGGACGTGCACTTGCTACATGAAGGAGCAGCGGAGGAGGAGGAGGAGGAAGAAGAAGAAGAAGAAGAGGAAGAGGATGCAGCTGAGGAGGAATGTGAAAAGGAGATCATCATCCAAACGGAGGATGCGGAAGAAGTCATTGAGGTCACCAGTGAACGCAGTAGCGATTTGTGCCTGGAACATCGGGATGATGAGGTGAGCTATGAGGAGTCTTGCAAATTGCAAAAGGAGGAGGAAGACGAGGAAGAGGAGGAGGAAGACAATGAAGAGGAGGAGGAGGAGGAGGAAGATGAAGAGTATGAGGAGGAGGAAGAAGAGGAGGAGGAGGAGGAAGAGGAGGAGGAGACATCGACTGCAGTGATCTGTGAAGAAGCTCCTCACACATCTCAGGACTCCCCAAAAACCCACTGTGAAGGACAGATAGTCGGCTCCAAGCCTGAGTATTCTGTCATTGTGGAGGTGAGATCAGACGATGACAAGGACGATGATTGCCACTCCCAGAAATCCACTGTGACTGATGAATCTGAGATGTATGACATGATGACCCGGGGGAACCTGGGTCTCTTGGAACAGGCCATTGCTCTGAAAGCTGAACAGGTTAAGGTTGTGAGAGAGCCTGGCCAGCAGCTGGCCGGGGAGCATGTGAAACTTTTCCAGGTCGAGGACAAGCAAAACAAAGCCCTGGACTCCATCAGAAAGAGCTACTACAGCAAAGGTGAGGATGTTGTCCTTCCAGTGGCAAATACCCCCAGTGGCAATGAAAATGAGTTTGGTAGGGCCTGGGAGCCCCATTCCTATAGATCTGTAACATCTGGATGCCCCTGTGTCCCTTGCAGCCCACCATTCTCAGGGCCCATGCAAAGTTTGAATGGTTCCAGTAAATACAAAATAATCAGAGGATGGTGGAACAGAAGTAACTCATCTTCTGTCACGCTGTCTTTGTGAAGCCTAATGGGAAAAAGCAAATGGTCCCTGCAGTGGTTTGGTCAATGGTTGTTTCTGTAACGGTGCTGCCATATTGTATTCTGCAACTTTCATTGGCTGCTGTCTTGTGTTGACCTCAGTACCCTACTGTGTGCTCCTATAAGTGACAAAGGAGTAAAATCTTCAGAGTCTGCATACACTTGAATATTTCCCCCACTCCTACTCTAGGGAGAGTGCTGCTTCCAGATGGGTGTTGCTTGTGGGATCAGTGTTTCTCATGAGTTTTTTGCAGCATCCAAATGAAATCATTGTCACCCAAATGCCAACCTGTGTTTTTCCTGCATTTAGTTCCAAATTTACCCTTTCTGGGGGAAATCCGATAAGATTAAAAACAAAAAACACCTGTTGCCAGCAATATCTCATTGACCCATTAGCAGTCTTAAGCTCCTATCTGGTAGCACCTGGGGAATCCTCCCTCCATACAAGCCCTGCTGGATCAGTTGCCCAACATCCAGTCCAATATTTTGTTATCACAATGGTCAACTGATCCGTTGCCCGCAGGAACCCCACAAGTGATGATTGCACAATAGCTCTCCCCACCTACTGGCATTTAGAGGCACACTCTTTCATATACAGGAGGTCATAATGATACTGGAGAATAGAGTTTCCCATACACTCACTGGGACTATTCAGTGAAGTAGTTCGCAAGAAGCTTTGGGGCAAACAAACATCCTAAGCATTCTTCATACAATTCTGATTCACCTGGGAAACTCATTACCATTAGACATGCCAACAGACTCTAGCCCAGATTATCTTCTTCTTTCTTCTTTGGCGATCACTCGTAGCCAAGTAAGATTGTCTTCCATAAACACGTTTTTAACAGTGAGTCCGTAAGTGACTGTGGAGGCCAATTCTGGATCCACACGTCCTTCCACAGTGGGGACATTGGTTTCCGGGCATGAGTTGATCAGAGTGTGGATTTGCCAAGCGTGCCTTCCTCTTAGCACCTTTCTCCCTTGCGTCTTGAGTTCCAGCGTCTTCAATGCCCATGACACCTTTGGCAAAGGCTGTTCTCCAACTGGAGCACTCACAGGCCAGTGTTTCCCAGTTGTCAGTGTTTATACTACATTTTTTTAGATTTGCCTTAAGACAGTCTTTAAACCTCTTTGGTTGACCACCAGCATTACGCTTTCCATTTTTAAGTTTGGAATAGAGTAGTTGCTTTGGAAGACGATCATCAGGCATCCACAGAACATGACCAGTCCAACGAAGTTGATGTTGAAGAATCATTGCTTCAACGCTGGTTATACCAGTTCATGGAAGATAGCTCAATTGAAGCATATGAGCCACAGTGGCATAAAATACACCCAGGGGGTGGGTGACTATCTCAATAACACCTTGCTTCCTAAGGATGTCTTGGGGGTTACCATGGGAGATGCTGGATTAGAGTGATTTGGGATAATCCATCAATCCATTCCTTAAATTCTTTGTTCTTATGTCCATAGGATTGCAATCCAGTAGCACAAGTGGCTACTTGCACGACTGCAGCTTAAATTGATCCATAGAATCAGACTGTAGGAAACATAAACCTGTATATGAGCTTCCCTCTATCATGGGTTTTAGGGGTAGTGCTAGGTAACAATATCTGAAAAGTTACCTATCTTTCCCAGAGCTGTTTGGTACTATTGGCTGACTCTTTCCCACTGATCTTTTGTTGTTGCCATTGAGATGTACATTACTGTCCCTCTGGACTGGTGTCCCCCAACCTGGTGCCTGCCAGATGTTTTAGAAGACAACTGCCATTGGCGCCAACCACCATGACGGGCACTAGGTTGGGGAAGGCTGGTCATGTAAGTAAATTTCACCTGAAATGAAATGCAAAAACAGATTCAGAGGTATTCTTAATAAGACTGGTTTGATTTTCTCGTGGACTTTTTTTGCACATCTCATGATGTTCTTCCTGCACCCTCTCCTCCCTGCATTTCCTAGATCCTTCAAGACCCGAGAAGCGAGAAATCAAATGCCCAACCCCTGGCTGTGATGGCACAGGGCATGTCACAGGGCTGTACCCTCACCACCGCAGTTTGTCTGGCTGCCCGCACAAAGACAGGATCCCTCCTGAGAGTGAGTGTGACTTGGAGTTATTTACAGGACAGAAATGGTCCAGCTTCTTCTTTTCCAACAAATACTACTGCTGAATGAATGAATGAATGAATGAATGAATGAATGAATGAATGACAAATCCATCATCTCCAATGAATGTGGAGAAGGAGGACGGGATGTTCCAGGTGCAGCAAGGCAAAGGTGAAAGTGGAAAAGAGAACAGAACAGTTGGGTGGCAGCTGAGCAAACAGGGAAGACAGGAGGGTCTGTGACCTAGTTGCTTCTGCAATGTTCTGGACCAGCCTTTCTCAACCTGTGGGTCCCCAGATGTTGTTGGACTACAACTCCCATCACCCCTAGCTAGTAAGGCCAGAGCTAGTAAGGATGATGGGAGTTGTAGTCCAACAACATCTGGGGACCCACAGGTTGAGAACCGCTGTTCTGGACACTTGAAGGCCAATCCCATGCCTGCTTACTTGGAAATAAGTCATAGTGAAGAAAGTGGGACTTCTGTTTCCTGCGATTTGCTACCAAATAAGTATACAAAGGACTGCACCCTTTGATAAAGTGATATCTTCCTTAATATGCTTGCATGTATGCAGGTAGACCCAAATTAATATCTGTTTTCCCTAAGCGGACATAATTTTGCAATGCAGTAAGCATTTAGGCTGTTATACTAACCGCTCAGTATGCCTGCTTAGTCATCAATGAATTTCAAAATGAGAAAGTCGATTTAAATCAATTGCTTACACCAAGTAGGTGTAGCTTCCTGGTTATTTAAATCATGGTTTAAAACAATAATTTAAATGGACTCAACTTAAATCAACCCACCTGCAATCAAAATTGGCCACATTCACTACATTTCGAATGCTTTCAGTGGGCAAACATGTTTGCCCTCTTGTGGCACAGTGTCTGAAAAATCGGCAAAAGGATTTTTTTTAAAAAAAATTGCTGCCCAAAATGTTTTTTAAAACTGCCCATCCCCCTTTTAGATCACCCATATATTCAAAAAAGACATGTCAATGGCTTACAAAATGCCCTTAATGTTAATTTGTGATCTCAACATCATTGTACTCGTTTATGCTAGGTACTGTAGCACACTGGTTAAGAGACTGAGCTGTTAGCTAAGCTGGTTTTTCACTTCAGCTAGGAATTCATTCAGTCACCTTAGGCAAACCACTGTCTCTTAGTGCACATCCACACAAGTTGTAAGCTAAAGGAAGTTGTGTGGTAAGCCTTTCCAAAAAAAACAACAACTTTGAGAAAGTTCTTTGGGCACCCCCATGATGGGGAGTTCATTTTCCCTCTCCCACCCCCACCCCCAAAATGGCCAAAAGCGAGGATTGCAACATTTTTTTCCATTGCTTTGTTTTCAAGGGAGAGGGTGCTTATGCATATACAGTACTTAACTGTCTTCCAGTGAATTAAGTGGAATTTCAGACTGATCAACGTTTGCTGAATTCAGCTGCTAGCATTCATAAGATAGTTGCCATACCTCTCAGCCTGCTACACCCCTGTTTTCTTAAACACACAGTGAGGATAAGCCACCTCTGAAAATGCAGTTTCTTAGAAAGTATTCCATCTTGTCTGGAATGAATCAGACACTTCATTCGTACTGATTTCCATGAAATGTTAAAGAGATGTTTGCAAATTATCTTTTCCCTCTTTTTAAAAAATGCAAACAGTATGTATGAGGCAGGCATGGCAAAACACAAAGGAAATGGAAAAGTCAACTTTTTCCTGCTATTAAATATAAATTGGTATTGGAAAGTTTCATATACTTTCTCCCCAAAGGGCAAATGTTTGTTATTTGTGGGTTTAATTCATGTCTTCATAACAACATCACAGGAATCGCTGTGTGCATATATGAAAATAAAGTAAAAATCTGCCTTATCAGTTCACTTCAAAGGTTTTAGACTTGAGGGGAAATGAGACAAGGGGACATCAGTTATTTTCTCATATGTGTGATTTTTTAAAAAAAAGAACTGAAAAACAAATTAATTCCTTTGCTTTTAAGGTCATCACTGCAGGAGGTAGTAATCCTGAAGATTAAAAATATTTTTAAAAAACAAAACGAAATAAGAGACTATAGATAATTCCAGTTGCTTGAAAGTACCTAAAACAGGCAGGAGAAGCGCAATGCAGTAGGAAATAAATAAAAAAATATATGTTTTTATCTTATTTTTTAAATTCACATTTAAACTCATTCTATTATGGGACCAAAAAACCTTGCATGTGGCTTCCAGGGCAGGGAATTCTGCAGAAAGGGCTGGGCTCAGGGGCACAAGACCAGGGTTATGCAGGCTAAAGGTAAAGGTAGAGGGACCCCTGACCATTAGGTCCAGTCATGACCGACTCTGGGGTTCCGGCGCTCATCTTGGTTTACTGGCTGAGGGAGCCGGCGTACAGCTTCCGGGTCGTGTGGCCAGCATGACTAAGCCGCTTCTGGCAAACCAGAGCAGCGCACAGAAATGCCGTTTACCTTCCCGCCAGAGCGGTACCTATTTATCTACTTGCACTTTGACGTGCTTTTGAACTGCTAGGTTGGCAGGAGCAGGGACCGAGCAACGGGAGCTCACTCCGTCACGGGGATTCGAACTGCCGACCTTCTGATTGGCAAGTCCTAGGCTCTGTGGTTTAACCCACAGTGCCACCCGTGCATTGGTTAATTTTTTGGTTGGTGGAGGGTATGTGGTTGGCTGTGCTTGCCCCTCCAATGCTGCTGCTGCAAGGGAATTCTGTTAAAGGAATCCAAGGGCTCGCCATGCTTTTGTCTGAATCCCTGGCATGGGGCTTGGGCACGCAAGCCCCTGGGAGCATGCGGGGAGAGGTGAGGGCATGGTGCCCAGCTCCACTTTCTCCCCAGTATTGTTTTCCCTTACTGGTCCCAGAGTCGGCCACGACTGGACCTAATGGTCAGGGGTCTCTTTACCTTTAACCGCAACCTTACAAGTGGTGGCAATTTGCTACGCGGTAGGCAAAAACCAAATGGCACCAGCCAATCTGCCAAATGGACAAAATTCCTACCAGGCCCCTGTCTCAAAAGCAGACGACTTCATGACAGGCATAGCAAGGTCAAATGCAAAAAGCCCTAAATTAGGGAGGGTGGGCGGGTGATCCGGTGCACGCAGCAAAAGAGAACGCTCAATGCTGCGTGCTCAGTATATAAAACCCTTGGTCCAAATTGGCAACATCAAAATTTCCCAGTAACTCAAACAGCTCAATCACTGCTATGGCCATCTATAAGATCCCACCCAACAACAGAGGGGTGGCCTGTCAGACCCCACTGCAACACGTGCTCTCCATGAAGCAGAACACACTTCACCAGCTTTGACTGGTGCAGCTGAAGGATATGGAATGAGGTGCTCAGACGAGCCCAAACAACTGCTTGTTTTCTGAGACCTGATGAACCATCTGTTTTCTTTCTTTCTTTAATTGTGTTGTGGTTTCTCCCCTTCCTCCTCTGCATCCCTCCCCTTTCCTTTCCATTCCTTCCTTTATAATAAAGTCTTGGCCATGCACGAGAATGTATTAAAATGCCCGACGCCAGGGTGCACAGGACAAGGCCATGTGAACAGCAACCGCAACACTCACCGAAGGTATGTGATTCACAGCAAGAACTCAAAGTTATCCTAGAGCCAATTTAGAAATTGTTCAGGATAGGACAACAGAAGTCTTGGGTTCAAGAAGGCATTTTGGGGCAGAAAAAGGCAGATAACTGTTAAATTGTGGGTGAACATATCAGATGACACAGCGATTCTTCAAACAGCTCTTGTTTATTCACAGGCCAGGACAGAACTGAACTGAAGGGTTCAGTCAGCCTGCTTATATAGAGCTCCAGTACAATGTAACTGTAACAATTTTCTAAAACTATCCAATCACTGAACGTCACTTTCGATCCCTTATTTGCATAACTATCTACAGTATCCCCCTGCTGGCCCAGGGTGAGAACTTCAGTACATAACAATAACAAAAGCATAGCATTTGGTGATTGTACATCTATGAACTTCTAGCCCAGATGCAAGCAGTGTGAACCTACAGGAAAGATGATAACAATTCTGCCCTACCACATGTAGGCATAGAGTGAAATGCACGTGCATGGAATGGTCAACACGTAAATGATATTTGCATAGCTTAATGGCAGTGTAGGGATTCTCTTGTACGATGCAAAGCGGTTTCAGAAACAGATTCTATAGATTGTAAGACCTATTTGGGAAGGGAATGTGTTATATGGAAATGCATGTAAGAATCTAAGCAATCTCTAAGAATCGTCGTTTCCCTGGAAAATGTTGAGAGCAACAGGATCAGGTTAGGAACTGAACTCACTGGATCAAAGGTGTCACACATGGCACACACAGTTGCTCAGTTTGTTAAACGTTGTTTGTGCATTGGGCTGGGGACAAGAAACGTACAGTACCCTTTTTGGTGGGCCTAGATCAGAAGAAGAAAAAAATAGATATGTTTCTTCAATTAATTGAGAAGATCAATTTGGCTTGAAGCACTAGCCAGTGAGCGAAGAAAAGTGAAATTAAATTCTCCACTGCCACTGTGCAGAGCAAAAACTATGTTCCCTTTCTCAGTCCCTGTGGCCTGAAAGCTCCCCCACATCCTCCTCTCCCCTTCCTGCAGGTGATATTCAGATTCCCTTGTATGGTAAATGATCAAATGTGGCAGGCACAGGGCAAACTTTTGGCACAATAGTGGCACAAGCCACTTTTGGGATGGATCCAGGTTCAGTCCTGCCATCAAGGTATCAGGAGCATGGACTGCATGCAGTAATTTGAGCATCAGATCCCATGAGTTGCTTTGATGCTCATATAGAAAATAACACCGGGGTATAAGCAGCCAAAGAGTTGTGTCCAAAATCGTGCTAAGTGGCTAATTCTATCAACACAAGGATTTCTGCTTTCCCTCCTCCTCCCTGCATGTCCCCCCCCCCCAAAAAAAAATCTTATGGGGGTTACCCCAACCCTCTGGAGCAGATTTGGGGAGGGTGTAGGATGTGCATTCAAGGATGAAAGAGGGGGAAGTTCCATTGTACGAGAGTAATGGAATGAGTGTATTGGATAGTGACCTAAATCAATGTAGCTGACTATAGTTGTCAAGTTGCAATGTGGAGAATTCTTTTTAACTTTAATTCTGTTGCCCAGTTTCTTGCAAGGGTTTTGTGGCTCGTCTCAGCCTATGATTGCTGCCCGCCCTATCCAGTCCTCTCCTGCTGAAGCAAATTGGAATTTATTTTTGCCCCACGCCATGCAATTTTTCTTTATAGAGTATGTCCAGGTGGCAGCCTGCCAGCCCTAATTAACTGAACACATTTTTGCTGGATTACGCAAACATAGATTGCTTCCCAAAAATAAGATTGGTGGCCAGCTCAGCTTAAGTCCTGGACTATGGCATTCATAAAGCTGCTATCTACATTTCATATTGCTTCGGGGAAAGAAAGGGTGGAATTCAACATCGCACTGTTACAATTGTCGTCATTGTTTTATTTTTCATTTCGTTTCTATACCGCTTTATATTTTAAAGAGAAAAAACCCCCTCAAAGCATGAACACATCAAATGAAACAATCCAGAATAAAACAAATTCAAGCTTCAAGGAAAGTATTTCAGATCCCTCTCTGTGTGTCATTTTGCTTTCTCCGTATTTCGTTACCCACTTGATTTATGTAGCTGCCACATAGCAGAAGAACTCTAGGAAGACACTGTGGTGTAATGGTTAGAGTGTTGGACTAGAACCTGAGAGCACAGGGTTCAAATCCCCACTTGGTCATGAAGTCATTGGTGCAAGAATTTCTGCTCCCCGGATGGAACAACCTCCCCTCTCCTCCCTCTGTGTGCTGTTTCTAGGGGTACTTCTGACACCCCAGAACTTATACAGGGGAAGTAGAATCAGAGTTGGAAGAGACCCCAAGGGTCATTTAGTCCAACCCCTTGCAATGCAGGAATCTCAGCTATAGCATCCATGACAGATGGCCATCCAACCTCTGCTTAAAAACCTCCACGGAGGGAGAGTCTACAACAGGGGTCAGCAAACTTTTTCAGCAGGGGGCTGGTCCACTGTCCCTCAGACCTTGTGGGGGCCGGACTATATTTTTTTTGGGGGGGGGGATGAATGAATTCCTATACCCCACAAATAACCCAGAGATGCATTTTAAATAAAAGGACACATTCTACTCATGTAAAAACACGCTGATTCCCGAACCGTCCGTGGGACGGATTGAGAAGGCGATTGGGCCAGATCCGGCCCCTGGGCCTTAGTTTGCATACCCATGGTCTACAACTTCCCGAGGGAGACCTTTCCACTGTGGAGGAGCTTTTACTGTCAGAAAGTTTTTTGGTATGTTTAGTAGAAAGGGGAAAGTCCAGTTTTGCTTGCAAGACTCACTGTGCCAGCTCCCACTAGATTTTAATCTCACCTCTGCCATGCAGTCACTAGATGGCTTTAGGCAAGCTGTATCCCTTACCCTTCTTCCATTTCCAATATGAGACTAATATTTACTGACCCATTATACCCAGTTCTTGCATGGATTACAGCAAGCCAATGCATGTGAAGTACTCTGAACACTCTAGAGTAGCCTTCCCCAACTTGGTGCCCTCCAGATCTTTTTGGAGCACAACACCCATCAGCCCAGCACAGCATGCCGAATGGGCAGGGATGGTGAGAATTGCAGTCTAACATTGGGACGGTACCAAGTTGGGAAAGTCTGCCGTAGCAGACCCTCCAGAAGTCGCTATTTTCCAGCGACAGTCCCAGATTTACAGAAGCCATCCCAGTTTCTGATTTGATCCTGGAATGTCCCGCTTTTCCTTAGGACCTCCCTATTTTCATCAGAGAAATTATGGAAGGCATGTTAGGGCACTCCTATTTTTCATCGGAGAAATATTGGAAGATATGCAGTTATGCAACCCCCATGCAAAGGAGATAAGTCATACCTCCGAAGTTGGACAGAATCTGTTCCAGAAGTCCATTCGACTTCCAAAACATTCAGAAACCAAGCCACGGCTTCCGATTGGCTGCAGGAACTTCCTGCAGCCAATCGGAAGCCGCAGAACCCGCATCGGACGTTCGGGTTCCAATGAACGGTCACAAACCGGAACACTCACTTCCGGGTTTGCAACGTTTGGCAGCCAAAACGTTTGACTCGTAAGGTGTTTGACTTCCGAGGTACAACTGTACAGCCTTTCGAAGACATCTGAAAGCAGCCCTGTGTAGGGAAGTTTTTTAATGTTTAATGTTTTATTATTATTTTTATATGTTGGAAGCCGCCCAGAGTGGCTGGGGCAACCCAGTCAGATGGGCAGGGTATAAATATTATTATTATTATTATTATTATTATTATTATTATTATTATTATTATTAAATAGGACGTCCCTATTTTCATCAGAGAAATGTTGAAGGCTTTGCCGTAGAGTGCAGTATTTCTATTATTACTTTCCTCCCTAAGATATTGAATTATTTGGGTAGGTTCGAACAATTTGGGGCAATTAAAATGTTAAAAGTTAAATAAACCTTGTGGATGGAGGAGTGTTAACGTATATAAAATTATACATATGGTTGATTTGAATATGTTATTATTGATTATGTATGCCCAATGTATCAGCCGCCTGGGGAGTTTTACTGTTTGTGTTTTGGTTGTTGGTAAAAAAATAAAAATAAAATAAAGATTTAAAAAAATGTAACACACACACAGAAAAATTACTTTCCTCCCTTCCTCTCTCATGCCATTTTCCCATTCCTTCCTTCTTTCTTTCCTTACTACAGCTTATCCGGGTGCCCCATCGCCGCTGCTGAAAAACTAGCCAAATCTCACGAGAAGCAGCAGCCCGCAACTGGTGACCCATCAAAGAGCAGCTCAAATTCTGATCGGATACTCAGGTAAATGGACAGATTCTAAGCCACCTGCTCTTCTTCCCTCCCTCCCCCCAACCGCCACCAATAATATAATATCTCTGAAAGAACAGCAAGTCACCACTTATGCAAGTGCCAGCATATCTTGTTCCTGCTGATGCTTTTCTTACTGTCAAATGTCTCTGCAAACAGTTTTAAAAAAAGTAATTGATGTTTCTAGGCAGGGCATGGGAGGACAACGAATGGCTTCTGTAGCATCAATTAGTGCTGAGACTACAGGCCAAAGGGTTTTTCACAGTGCAGACATACTGCGTCCGTACTGATTACACTGCATTGCAAACTGACAGAGAATTACAGCTATCATATTGACATTATGAGGATGGAGGCAGAAAGCCACAATCCAATATTTCAATTTCTGTTATATTGTGAACACATCCCCAAGCCCTTTTGTTTCTTACGACTGTGTAGCTTTCGGGAGCAGAACTTGTCTCTGATTTAACGATCAGAGAGTTTAGCATGCTTGCTCGTGGAATGACTATGTTTTTGAATACATACAATCGTGATATATTTGAACAGGTAATGACGGAAGATACATGGGAAAGCAAATGTCAAAAGATTTTGAATAAATGGACGAGTTATAGGAATTGGATAGCACGGGGGGAAGCCAACCCAAGCATCCAAATTAGAATGAACAATCTGTGCACATGGTTAAAGATTTGAAGAGAGAACAATTTTGGGGAGGAGGTGTTAAAGGGGAGGGAGGAAGGGGGGGAAATTAGGATAAATGAGTAGGGACAAAACTATATACTGTTATATTAACAGTTGCCATTAATCTGATTTGAATTAATTTTATAATGAAATGTTTTTAGAATGTTGTATCATTTTACTGTTGTTAGCCACTCTGAGCCCGGCTTCGGCTGGGGAGGGCGGGATATAAATAAAATATTATTATTATTATTATTATTATTATGCAAAACTAATAGGAGGATGGTTTTGATGCATGTTATTGTTAGATTTTCGACTGAATGGCGTGGAGGTTTTTTGTAAGTTATTCGACGTCCCTGGATGAAAGTGTGATTATAAAGAATGGAAAAAAATTATTAATAAAATTTAAGAGGCACTTGGAACTATTCAAAAATAAAATAAAAATGCTTGCTCGTGCTACCCCTTCACCAGCTGACTACAGATTGTGCCAGCCAGACTAGAAACGGTAATATCACACACTCAAACACACCCCAAACCTCTTCCATCACGGGCTTATAAATTTGGAACAAACTACTACACTGTGGGTGGAATCCAGCATAGCGCAAAGTCTCTCCCACCAGATTTCTTCTTGCACAACAGAAGATTCTCCCCTTTCTTTACCCCCATGCACCCCTTAAATTTGTTCTATGGGATCCTCCAACCCTCTGGAACAAATTTGGGAGTGACATGTGATACGCAGGGATGGGGAAGAATGAATTCCTGTTGTGCAAGGGGAAATCCTTTCGCTTGACTAGACATGGTAGTTACAATCATTTTTTAAAAAAAATCTATTATAATCCTCTTGCAAAAAAAACCCCTGCACCCCTGTTTATAGTATTTCTTCCATCTCTAAATCTCTCCACGTGGTTTCACCTCTCCACAATAGATGTCATATTCTACACTCTCTGTACTCAAAGTACCCGCTGCTTTCCTTCTCACGAACAACACCGATAACTCATCTTTTGTCTTTCAAAAGCCTCCCCGCGAAATTACACCCGGAATGGAAACGTTCTGCGCAAGTCTCAGTCTCTTCTTTTCTTGTCCTCCTCAGGCCGATGTGCTTTGTGAAGCAACTGGAGGTGCCTCAGTACGGGAGCTACAGGCCCAATATGGTTCCTGCCACGCCAAGGGCCAACTTGGCCAAGGAGCTGGAGAAGTACTCCAAGGTCACCTTCGATTATGCAAGTTTTGATGCTCAGGTTTTTGGCAAACGCATGCTTGCCCCAAAGATTCAGACTAGCGAAACCTCACCTAAAGCCTTTAAATGTAAGTTGGGGCTGCTCACGGACACTGCTTTGGAATGTCCTGGAGGGTGTTTTGTTGTTTCTTGTTGGTGGTGCATAAGTCTTGCCCTGTGCTGGATCTGACCCCAAGTCGATCTGCTGTTTTCACAGAACAGCTACGAATCCCCATGGTTTACCCCACTGAACCAGGGGGTTCCATTTTGCTGTTGTGGCTAGTAGTCACTGATAGACCTGCAGTCCGTACATTAGTCTAATTCCTAAAACACAGCTAAGCTATCAGCTGTCACCAAATCCTGTGGCAATAGCTTTCATAAACTGATTACTTTTTTTGCAGAAGTTCAGCCTCTATCCTGAACCTTCTTCTGTCAATCCATTTCATTGTGCAAATCTGTGTTTTATTTATTTACAAGGGACAAATTAACTGTTACCTGCAAACATGTGTAATGCAACCCAACGGTCCTTTTTTGCCTTGAAAAAGCACCTCAGTGTAGAGTTGGTCGGTGGGGTGCTCTTTAACCCTTCCCTGGCCAGTTTCTCTATCCCACATCAACGTGTAGCCAACCACTGGGTTTCAAACAGATGTTTGTAAGTACAGGCTGATCCTGGTGAAAGTAGCCTTTGAAAATCAAGTACATAGGGTTATATCCAAATAAGTTCTAAGGACACAAGAAGAACGTGCCTGATCAGGCCAACATCCTATTCTCATGGGTAGCCCAAAAGTTGAGCCCGAACACAAGAGCATTGTCCCCTCCTGTAGGGTTGCCATATTTCAAAAAGTAGAAAGCAGGACACCTCGAAAGTTGCTGAGGTTTTTTTTTAGGAATATCCAAAGATTGTTGATCCCCAAACTGTTGAGCTTTTTTCTTTTTCTTTTTTCTTTTTTTACAAAAATGCCAAAAAAAGGCGGTTGACTTGCCTAAGATCCAGGACAAAACACCACCTTTTTGGAAATTCCCCCAGGATGTCAATACTGCCTTTGAAATCTCAGTAATGTCCAGCAAAATCTGGCAGACATATGGCAGCCCTTACCTCTTGCACAGCCATTCTCAACCTGTGGGTCCCCAGATGTTGTTGGACTACAACTCCCATCACCCCTAGCTAGCAAGGCCAGAGCTCAGGGATGATGGGAGTTGTAGTCCAACAACATCTGGGGGAACCACAGGTTGAGAACCGCTGCTCTTGCAGCTTCCAGCAAGTGGTATTCAGACACATATTGCCTCTACAGAGCATAGCCATCACAGCCTTATCCTCCAAGAATTTCGCTAATCCTCATTTAAAGCCATCCGAGTTGGTAGCCATCACTGTCTCCTTTGGACGTGAGTTCTCATACTGTATTGGCCTGAATATAAGCCGCACCCACAAATAAGCCGCACCTTTAAAATTCAGGGGGGGGAGGACAGAAAGACAATGCCTGCAAATAAGCCGCTCCCTTAAAATTCTACAGAATTTCACACCCGTTCCGTTTTACCGTATTTCTTTTTCAGCAGCGATATCGTAAAAGCCAATTTTTGTAAGGTCACAAATTTAACTTTCCACTGTCGGAATTTGGAGTGGGGAGGGAGTGCGGCTTATATTCAGGCCAATGCAGTAATTTAAATATGCAATTTGTGAAGAAATACTGCCCTATACCTATCCTGAATTTTCCAGCATACAGCTTCCTTAGCTGCCCACGAATTCTAGTGTTACAACTAGAGGAGAGAGAGGAAATGATCTAGCCACTTTTTCCATGCCTTGCGTAATTTTATAAACTCCTATCAAGTCAGCTCCTTCTCACCTTCTTGCTAAGCTAAAAAGCCCCCAAATACTGCAGCCTTTCGTTACAGGGCGGTTGACCCACCCCCTTGATGATTTCAGTTGCCAGTTTCTGAACCTTCTTGGAAACAGCCCAGTAAAATGAATGACCAACTTAAATGAGTCTACTCTGAGCAGGATTTTGTTGGATGCAATCCATTGCTCTCTCTGCACAGCCTTCCTCCTAGCTTCTGTTTGTAGCAAGATGCTGGTTATATGGAGAGAGAGAGAGACTCGTGTGAATCCTTTTGCAATTGTTCCGTTGTGGGAGATGAAAAGCTCTGTGCTTTTTTGAGGGCCAGGGGAGCATTTTGTTCCCACAAGGCAAAAACTAAATGCGTTCCGGTGGGCGAGGGAAAGAAAAAGGACAGAGAGGCGAAGCTTTCCTCTTTCCCACCCCTTTGAATTCCTCAGAGGCATCCGGCAATACAGTTTTAATGGAGAAGATTGCAGTGTTCTGGGAACTTGATGGCGCACTCAGTTAGTGGCTAAACCTTTCACCCTTAAGAGGACCTGCTCATATATTTCTCGCTCTCCTCGACAGCCCAGTTTCTTTTCACATCATTTTATACAGCAGTGTCATTGGCTAAGAAAAGATGAAGAGCCTTTCCTGGACCAGATCGAAAGGTCTAACTAGTCACGTTTCTAGTGACCAATTAGGTGCTTTGGGGAGTCCAGAAGCAGGATGTGAATAGCCCAGCCCTGCAACATTCAGTAGCCTAAGCCGGGTTTCTGATAGCCCTTGTGGCTAACACTGTTTAGGGGAGGGGAGAAAACATCCTCTGTGAATTTATCTAATCTCCTCTTAAGCGAAGCCAGCGGTCATTAGTACATCTCGTGGCAGCAAATTCTATCAACTAATTACGCGTGGTGCAAAGAAGCACATTATTTTTCCTGTCCTAAATCTACGGCTAATTGATTTCATTCAATGACCATGAGTTCGATTATCACGAAGGGAGAGAAAACATCCCACAGCCACCTGTGTGCTAGATATTTATTCCAAAGCGACAATTCCTTTTGTTTGCTTTAAATATATATATTAATATACAGTGGTACCTCTGGTTACATACGCTTCAGGTTACAGGCGCTTCAGGTTACAGATTTCGCTAACCCAGAAAAAGAACTTTGCTTCAGGATGAGAACAGAAATTGTGCTCCGGCAGCAGCAGGAGGCCCCATTAACTAAAGTGGTGCTTCAAGTTAAGAACAGTTTCAGGTTAAGAACGGACCTCCAGAACAAATTAAGTTCTTAACCCGAGGTACCACTGCATTTTTGCAAGTTCTGTATTGGTAACACGGCTGGAGTTATTACTCCTGAAATTCACTGCTCTAATTTTCAATTCTGCACAGAGTGTATTCAAGATTGTGCTGCTGAAACTTGCCAAATCCTTTCCCTACCCTCACCCCGAACTGAAATCTGAAATGAGCAGGGCCGTCTTTAGTATATGAGCCGCCGGGGTGCAAAGGTCTGCCTAGCGTCATCGTCCCCCATCCCCCCCCCCCGATTGCCAGTGGCCAGGAAGATGCTGTTCTCTGCCACCGGGCCCGAGGGAAACGCCTTCCTGCTCCAGCCCTGCCAGCGAAAGGCAGAGACCTCCCGAGTTTCCCCTTCGAGGGGGAGGACAAACCTCTAAGGGTGTCGGGAACCCAGCAGGGTTTGTCTTGTCGAGACCCCGCAACAGCGACATTGCATTCTCTTGCGTTGCCGCCCAATGGTTGCCTTTTCAGTTTTCACATTTGCTACCCCCGGCAGCGGGCACTGGCACACACCCACACCCCAGAATTCGGTGCCCGGGTGCCCCGCACCCCTTGCACCCCGGGTAAAGACGGCCCTGGAAATGAGGCTTCTGGCTCCGGAAGCCTACTGCACAGGATTGATTTTTTTTTTTATTTTTTTGCACCTGGTCCTTTGCCAACCTTCATACATCACCCCCCCTGTGTTACTCCCTTTTTGCAGCCAAACCTTTTCCAAAGGCCTCTTCCCCCGGCCACAGTCCCTCCAGCAGTTACGTGAAGAGCACTTCGTCTTCATCCACAGGCTTCGACTATTCCCACGATGCGGAAGCTGCGCATATGGCTGCCACTGCCATTTTGAACCTCTCCACTCGCTGCTGGGAAATGCCTGAGAACCTCAGCACCAAACAGCAAGATCTCCCCAGCAAGGTGAGTCTGAAATGGGCTTCTAAACCAGGTAAAAAGGTAAAGAACCCCTGACAGTTAAGTTCAGTCGCGAACGACTCTGGGCTTGCGGCGCTCATCTCACGTTGCTGGCCAAGGGAGCCAATGTTTGTCTGCAGACAGATTTTCCAGGTCATGTGGCCAGCATGACTAAGCCGCTTCTGGCGAAACCAGAGCAGCACACAGAAATAGATTTACCTTCCCACTGGAGTGGTACCTATTTATCTACTTGCACTTTGAGGTGTTTTCGCACTGCTAGGTTGGCAGGAGCTGGGACCGAGCAACAGGAGCTCACCCCATCACGGGGATTCAAACCGCCAGCCTTCTGATTTGGCAAGTCCTAGGCTCAGTGATTTAGACCACAGCGCCACCCACATCCAAACCAGAGATATGAGTAATTGAAGGGAGGGGTGTTAAAGCAGAGATTTCCAGGTGAAGAATGATTTTGGATTGTTTCCAATAGCTGGGTAGCCATGGCCAGCTATGGCCATGTCTCATATAACCACCTAACTAACTTCCAGGGGATGAGGGGCACTTGAAGTTTAGTCTCGAGTGGTAATTTTGGTGCATGTGAGGTTTGTACAGAGGAAGACCTTTATGGATTGAAATCAGCATTTTGAAATATAGTCATACCTTGGATCCCAAACACCTTGGCTCCGAACAAATTGGCTCTTGAACAATTGAAACCCAGAAGTGAGTGTTCTGGTTTTCAAATGTTCTTTTGGAAGCCGAACGTCTGATGGGTGTTCCGCGGCTTCTGATTGGCTGCAGGAGCTTCCTGCAGCCAATCAGAAGCCATGCTTTGGTTTCTGAATGTTTTGGAAGTTGAATGGACTTCTGGAATGGATTCCGTTCAACTTCCAAGCTATAACTATACACTTGGTCTTTAGCAAGACCCGAGTAACTGCTGGACTGGGTGAGGCTGAGGCAATCCTCCATATGTCAGAACTTGGGCCAATTGCACATCCCATTTAAGTTTCAGTTTGCGGGTGCTTCCAGATCCATATGGCTCAAAAACCTTTCAGTCAACTTTAATTTGTATGCTGGTGTGACCTTTATAAAGGACATTGAAGTGAGGCAGCAGGAAGTTGGAGGGATATTTCTATGGTTTGCTCAACTTTAAATGCCAAGTCAGTTATGTCCTTTGGACCAAGAAATTATAGGTAGATAAGACTTGCTTTGTCAGCATCATGCCAATACAAAATAAAATGTATGCTTGTAGAAAACTAATTCAGGAGTCAACCTGTTCAAATTTCCACTAGAAAAATATTTCCTGGACTAACACACCCCTTGTGCCAAATTCACATGGAAGCATCCTTTGAACTGGCATCGCCATGTTGGGCTTATGCATTTATCTTTTGGGATTTGCATTTACAAAGGAAGTATTGTGATTGTGCAAATCAATAGCAGTCTCAGGTATATGCCCCACCAGGAGGAACACAAGTGGTGTTTCCACTCAGCCCCTGTTGAGTTATGAGGTCACTACCAGCCATGAACTCTCCTGCAGGCAATTGTGTGGGTTTCACTGAAGTAGCCATAGCAGTCCAAAGGGACCAAATCTGCATGTAATACAGTCACCATCCACAAATCAGAACCCAAGCAGTCCACTGTGCCATAACCAGACAGATGAGGCACACTGCATTGTGGTATCGGGACAACAGGGTCAGGGCCGTCTTAAGCATATCCGGCACCGTGGTGCAAAACTCTGTCCGGCACCACACCCCATTTCCCAGAGTTTTTTTAGAGAGGATGGAACTGCCGGCGGGGCTGGAGGAGGCGGGCAGCAGCTGGAGGGCGGCTCCTCTGGCGGGGAAGAGGCAGAGGCTGGCCACAGTGCCTCCCAGCTCAGCTGGCCACTTCGTGTTGCGGTGGCCATGGCAGATGGAGGCTCCAGGTGTGGTGATGCTTCGGTGCGGCATGGTGGAGGCGGGCGAGGGCAGCGAGCTGATGCCGGGAGGTGCCACGTCCAGCCTCCACCTCTTCCAGACCTTGGTGCCCTGGCGCCCTGCGCCACTAACCTCTATGGGTAAGACGGCCCTGAACAGGGTACTGAAGGTGATTGCGAAAGCGACGTCAAGGCTGTTGTTTCCTTCATTTCAGTCAATGGACATTGAAGTGGATGAAAACGGGACTCTGGATTTAAGCATGAACAAGCACCGGAAACGGGACAGCGCCTTCCCCAGCAGCAGCAGCTGCAGCAGTAGCCCCAGCATCAAATCCCCAGATATATCCCAACGCCAAAACAGCACCAGTGCCACAAGTAGCACCATGACCTCACCCCAGTCCAGCCACACGTCCCGCCAAGATGAATGGGATGGGCCCATCGACTACACCAAACCAAATCGACAGCGGGAAGAGGAGCCAGAAGAGGTAAGTAATGGCAGGGACAAGGGCACAGCCAGGGCTGTCTTAAACATACCTGGCGCCTTGGTGCAAAGATCCCTCTAGCAGCACCCCCTTCCCAGAATTGTTTTTAGGGGGGACCCCAGGGTTGTTGACCTTTTTAAGGAAAGGTTCCCCAGAGTTGTTGACCTTTTTAAGGAAAGGTTCCCCAGAGTTGTTGACCTTTTTTTTAGGGAGCTGACACCACACTTACACATTATCTCCAACAAGCCCCCTTAGAACAAAATAAAATGAAAAGGCAGAAGAAAATCTCAATTCCAAAGTAAGACTCATTCAAGACTCAGCAGTTCTTCTAATTCATCCTCATGATTCAAATCACTACATATCAAAAAGTTAAAGCAATCACCAGTTTGTTGTTCTTTAAATAAATTGATAAAGACACAGAGAATGAAGTTCCCGGCCAATCTGTGTTTAAGTACAAAGCTGACGTTTTCAAATATTGTGGGGGGTGGGGTGGATATGGGTGTAAAGCAGTGACATCCTGAACCTAAAAAGTATCCATAACTTAGGTCACAAAGGCTGCAGCCCTAACCACTTACCTGAGAGTAAGCCCTGCTGAATCTAATAGGACCTTAAAACCCGCCCCAGTCTTTAAAGGACTTTTTGTTGGTGTTTGTTTCTTTTTAACACTAACTGCATGGAGAACACGCTCTCGAGACCAGTGGCGTAGCGTGGGTTGTCAGCACCCGGGGCAAGGCAAGTAATTTGCGCCCCCTAACCCATGGATTTGCACCCCCTAACCCATGGATTTGTGGCCCCTAACCCTAAGCCCAGATGTTGCGTCCGGTGCGGCCAGCCCCCCCTGCACCCCCCACGCTATGCCACTGCTCGAGTCCATCCTTACCTCCGAACTGAGTCCTAATGGTAGTGCGGCTCCCCTCAGCTTTCCCTTGCACCGTCCCAAATCTGAATGAATCCCTCCTCCACCTTTTTCCTCGTCAGAAGGGGCGGGGGCGATGTTCTCAGTGCCCCACCCCCTTCCCGTCCTCCCCGCCCCCTGTGCTGGGCAACTTGAGGCTCGCTTGCCATGTGGGCTTGCTCAGCAGTCCTGCTACTGCTGAGGCTGGGCAGGAGGGAGAAGGGTGCCACTGCCTCCTCTCCCAGGCAGGAAGTGAGAGAGCACGGCTAGCCGTAGGAAGAGCCGCCACCGCCGCCCAACATGCCCTCGCAGCTGTTCCTGGTCGGTCCCGGACTCCTGCTGCTGGGCGCCCCTGATGGGTGGGTGCCGTGGTTCAGGGCGCCACTAACCCTAATGGGTAAGACGGCCCTGGGCACAGCTGCACCAGTTGGGTTGCAACTTCCATCATCCCTGACCATTGGCTATGCTGTCTGAGACTGGTGGAAGCTGGAATCCAACAGCTGCTGGAGGGCACAGTGTTGGCTACCCCTGCTATCTCCAAGTGGTCTCTCCCTTCCAGAAGTGGCTAGCCATTTGCTCCAGAAAGATCCTTAGCCAGAGCATGATGGTGAGAGCCATCCTTCATTTTAAGTTCCTAGAGTTTGGTGACCAAAGCTAAACATTCCCTGAAAATCAAGACTGGGCATCTCTTCATAATGGTTAGTAGCCAGAGAGAGACCTGTTTTCCATGGCCAACTGAAAGTTTCATTTTATAAGGCATGCACAGTCCAAGACAGTGGTTGGGGATGCGCAATGCCATCTGGATTTCATTGTGAATGGACACGCACACCTCAATTACATCGTTATTTTATTTTTATTTATTGAATTTATATTTCACCCTATTCCCGGAGGTCTTAGGGTGTTTGTTCACAGATCAAAATCAAAATATAAAACCACAATATATATAATCAAAATAAAAACAACAACCCAATAAACCCCGCCCCCCCAAAAAAAACACATTTTAAAATGGCATAGGATGTCAATCAAATCAACCAAAGGCCTGGTTAAGAAGGAACGTTTTTGTCTGGCGCCTAAAGGTGTATAATGAAGGCGCCAGGTGAACTTCCCTGGTGAGAGCATTCTATAGATGGGGAGCCACTGCAGAGAAGGCCCCGTTCTCGTGTTGCCACCCTCTGGACCTCTCGAGGAGGAGGCACATGCAGAAGGGCCTCGGGTTAATATCTCAGGGTCCAGGTAGGTTCATATGGAAAGAGGCGGTCCTTGAGGTATCCATTCTATGTACACATTTCCCAATCTGCCAAGAGTATCTGTTCACAGAAGCTGCTTCTTCCTTAACTTTTTGCTGGATTAGATTATCTCATCCCTCTTCGAAAGCCAGTTTATACTACTAGTCATCCCAGTGCCCCAAATTCCATCAGTTAATTGCATGGTTTGGGGAGCAGGTTGTGAAAAGAAGTTCCAACAGGCACATGAAATTCTGGACGTCAGTGACCTGTAAATTATCTTGCACCGGGAACCACATTGCTGGCTGGCTTCCTCTTTACAGTTCTTCCTATTTCCTTACTTTGCTTCCAGCGAAGTAGGAGAAAGAAGAACAGGATTCGAATTAAAGCTCGACCACTGTATTTGTCCCTTGGCTCAACCCAAAGCAACTGCATGGCTTCATCACGAAAGGGGGCCATGCACACAGCTGCTGGGGAAATTCACTGAAATTAACATTGCATCTGCTTGCACCACTTTTTCAGCACTTTGGAAGAAATTGTTATCTCTTCATCATCTTACTCTATTATTTTAATTTTGTTTGACAAGCACTTGGGCCTTCCTTGAAGGAAGGATTGCTATAGGACAGGCATCCCCAAATTCAGCCCTCCGGATGTTTTGGGACTACAGTTCCCATCATCCCTGACCACTGGTCCTGTTAGCTAAGGGTGATGGGAGTTGTAGTCCCAAAATATCTGGAGGGTCGAGTTTGGAGATGCCTGCTGTAGGACAAGGTGGAGACTGAGTGGTTGGCTAAAGACCACTGGTCTAGTGTAAAGAATGACATGGTCTCTCCCCTTGCACCAAGTTGCCCAGACTGATGAAGTCTTCTTCTTGGGCTTAATGACTCAGCAAGGCCAAAAAAACGCCCTGTTTACTGCCACCTACTGGCAAAAGTAGTTTCACATCTCACGCACAGGCTTTCATAAAGCGTCGTAAACTCTCTACTGAGGAAGTCAACAAGGACAGAGACTTTACAATGGATGGGTGGGAGAAGGAAAGAAATTTGATCCAGTTCACATTCAAAGGCGAAACAGTACGTCAACTGAAACACAGCTACTCTTCAGAATTTGCACTTAGCCACATTTTGTGAGACAAAGCAATGTTTCAAAAAAATAATAAAAAATGCTTATATTATGCTAAAGTGTCGAGTGCAGAAATGAATCTGTTGGTGAAAATGGCATGCAAAAATGTGTTTATCGAGAGAAATTCTCAATAACATGCTGCTGAATTTTCATGAGGGCTTTAAACAAAAACAAAAAAATCTGCATACTGCTGCCGAAATGGGAAGAACTGGATTTAAGAATGGGGAAACACAAAACTGAGAGAAGTCCGCTTCCCTTCTGGGGAGGCGGTGTTGTGGAAGGGCATCTGGGACCTCCCAGTAACCCGGCTGTGGGTGGAGGGATGCCGCCCACGTCATAGGGACTCCTGGCCGCATTACACCCCCTGGCTGGGGGGGGGGGTGCGGCCCAGGAGGCCTTGTTTCGCAATGATGGCATTCACTTTTCCGATATGAGAAATGGTATTTTGCTGGTCGATATTGTTAAGGGCATTAGAGATTGGGTGCAGGTGTGAGGGTGTTGGAGGCAAACCTTTGGGGCTTGAGTGGCGGTTGTTCTTCTTCTTCTTCTTTGGCAATCCCTCGTAGCCAAGTAAGATTGTCTTCCATAAACACGGTTTTAACAATGAGTTTGTAAGTGACTGTGGAGGCCAATTCTGGATCCACGCATCAAAGGGTATCTCGTTAAAGGGATTTGGGGTGTGGATCCTGTCCAAAGCCTGGGCGTGGGGTAGGGCCATGCTACAACCTCATCGGGGACCCTGGGGGTGCTCTTAATTGATGTATATCACAGGACTCCCCCTACCGGTGGTTTGCTCTTATGAGACTCCCTCATAAGAGTCAGGATATAGTCCAGTTTCACCCGATGCCTAAGCCAAATCGCTCACATCTGTAACCAATAAAGTTGTGGCCTGTTTTATCCCATTAACCTAAACCAGGCATAGGCAAACTCCAGCCCTCCAGATGTTTTGGAACTACAATTCCCATCATCCCTAGCTAACAAGACCAATGGTCAGGGGTGATGGGAATTGTAGTCTCAAAACATCTGGAGGGCCGGAGTTTGCCTATGCCAAACATTCATTGTCCATGTGTTTATTATCTAAGGAAAGTGCCGGACCCGGGGCCTCGCCACGCAAGTGAAATTAACCAATCTGTCCACCCCTTGTCTTTCTACTTAAAAGTGGCACTGGATTGGCAGTCGAGTACTATCTTACTTCCCAGGCTGGAATGATTATGGGAAGTTGTAAATCCACTGGCTGGAATCTCTTTTCCATCTTTCATTGTGAATGTAGAAGAGAACCAGCGTTTACCCTGAAGGGTTTCTGACTGGAAAGCTGTCCCCTTTAGCCATGGTCTCAGAGACCACCTAGGAATGTGATGATGGGCACCTGTTAGAGAATCCTCTGCAGTTTTTACAGACTGGTAGCAAAAGAGTTCTGTGCACAGCTCTGTTTTCCTTCAAACCCACCCACATCCTTCGCTGCTTTCTTGCAGTCAGAGGCTGCCGTACGTTCCTTCGCCTCTTCCGAAGTCGATGACCAAGAAGTACCTGAAGAAAACTTTGAAGAGAGGAAGTATCCTGGGGAAATCACCTTAACCAACTTCAAACTCAAATTCTTTTCCAAGGAGATCAAGAAAGAGCTACTTACGTGAGTCTTCCTACTTGGGCAGCGATGCCTTGCAGTAACATGGGGGGGGGGGGTTGGGACAACAAGAAGGAAGGGGTGATTTTGCAGGATGGGTGGATAGGGGAAATTCTTCAAGAGAAAAAAAATGTCCAAGTTGATGTTTCGTAATGGGAGGGTCTTATTTAATCCAAACACTTCAGAGCAAAAGCTTTAAAGAGAAACTTTGTGCTCCAATTATTCCTGATTGTTGAGATGATGTGACCACTCCGTACAGCCTCCTGAAACTGTGCAATTATTGAAGGAAAGGCAGAGACACTCAACTAATGCACCAGAATCTCACCATTCATTAAACCGACTATACAAACACAATTACCCCCTACTTATTTCTCTCTATGCTCAAGCTAGCCTTTCTAATGCAATAGTAGGAGGAGAAATCTTTTGCCAATCCTATCACTTTGTTTCCTTGCTTGTAAAGTGTGATGTTATACGCTGGGAGCAGCTTTTCTGAAATGCCCCAAATTGTTGGGAACATCCTATGCTGAGCAGCATCACTCAAGTGTTATGGAGTTGAGGTGGTGGATAAACGGGGGGGGGGGGGGCAGAAAGAGAGTCTGTGTGCCTGTGTGTGTGTGGAGTTCTCTAAGAAGTTCGAAATCTGAAATCCAGATTTCAATGTGTGGGTTTTCCAAATGGAAACTGGAAAACCTGTGTACTTCCCACAACTGATCGTAGCTGTAATTTGAATATTGAGCAAATTGCAGGAGGAAAATAATACCGTATTTTTCCATCTATAAGACGCCCCAATGTATAAGACAACCCCTATTTTGGGGGATTCCAATTTAGGAAAATGGGGGGAGATGGCCCCCATGTATAAGACACCCCCAAATTTTGGACATTGTTTTTTAGGAAAAAACCTAGTCTTATACATGGAAAAATATGGTAATTCTCATATCATTAGTGTATACTTCTGAGAAAATGGGGGCAGGGTTGAATTGGCTATTTACATTTTGACTTTTATGTCCTCTTAGTCAAACACTTTGTAAACAAAATGTTAGATACAAAACGAGAAAATGTAATATCACCAGCACCTGCAGAGAACACCATCTGCAAGCATTGCAAAACTGGCGAGATCCTTAAAACCTAAGACTCAACTTGAAAATTCAAATTCTGGAGTCTCCTGCTGACTCTCCATGATCTGTTCCTCAGAATCCATTCACTCCAAGGCCTTTGAGACATCAGTCTCACAGGAAAACATGATATTGATCTCAATGAGGACAGCAGAGAATGGGGAAAATGTAGAATCTCCAACTGGGTAGTGAAAGAGTTTACAAATTACTGAGCTAAATACCAGTGTCTTGAGTACTGATGAGTCACGTAATTTTCTGCAGAAATGGTGTGAGCAGTTATTTATTGCATTGGTAACCAAATTTTCTCCTTAAAGACAGGTGTAATTGATACTCACACATTTAGCATCACATCTAATTTGGTCGTAAGATCTGAGTTTTATGCTGGACTGCACCACCTAAAGGTGGGAGATTCACAAGTTTGAATCCTCACTCATATTTTTAGTATAAAAAAGACAAATATCCCTGCAAATAAAATATTAGCACAGCAAGGGAAAAGGATCCAGTGATTTATCTGACAAAATCTAATCCTACAGTATTGGAGACGCTAGGAAAATGTGGACCACATCAGTGCCTAGATGGGAGGGCACTAGGAGCTCCCAATTTTTTAAAAAATGAATAACATATCTAAACGTATAGCATGATATAAATAATATGAAAACATTCAGAGTCGTGCCAGCATTGGGTGAATAAGACCCAGGTTTTTACAAAACAGATGTAAATCTTCCCTCATATGGCATTTTTATTCCCCCCAGTATTGTGGATGGTAAACAATATCCTTTAAAAAATTTATCCTTTTAAAAATACTAACGGTAATGTACACACAATGAAAAGAAGCACATGTTTTTCAACACTTAGTAACAGAAAGGTATCAATGCTTACATGTTTATCAGTATTAATGTGACCTGGAGGTTTGGAGTGGTGTTTCTTCAAACCTAACATTAGCGATTATGAGAGCAGGAGCAGAAACTGGGTTTTAATTTGGGTTATATTAATCTTAAAGTTAATGTTGCAAATTCTCCCTGCCTGAAGCTCTGGAACAGAAACACATCATTCAGGAACTCCTGAGCCATAATCTCAAAAGTGGCAGCACTTTGCTCGCATCTAACCCTTGAGAGGGGGACGTGGGTGGCAGTGTGGGTTAAACCACAGAGCCTAGGGCTTGCTGATCAGAAGGTTGGCGGTTTGAATCCCCACGACGGGGTGAGCTCCCTGCTCAGTCCCTGCTCCTGCCAACCTAGCAGTTCAAAAACACATCAAAGTGCAAGTAGATAAATAGGTACCACTCCAGCGGGAAGGTAAATGGTGTTTCCATGTGCTGCTCTGGTTCGCCAGAAGCGGCTTCGTCATGCTGGCCATATGACCCGGAAGCTGTACGCCGGCTCCCTCGGCCAGTAAAGCGAGATGAGCACCGCAACCCCAGAGTCGTCCGCAACTGGACCTAACGGTCAGGGGTCCCTTTACCATTAGCCCTTGAGAAGAGGGACTTTATTGAACCTGCTCATTATGCAATAGCATGCAATGAAAATGGAAGTATCCCATTTCTTTGGGGAAACTCACCAAGCTCTTGTAATTGCCAGGTTGGTTTCTTAAAGAGGCCAATTTGCTTACCACAGTGGCAAACCAGTCATTTCTGAATGCCAAGGTAGCAAATCAATAAGGATGCCCATCTGCCATTACCCTTAAAGGTAAAGGGACTGGGGTTGCGGCGCTCATCTCGCTTTACTGGCTGAGGGAGCCGGCGTACAGCTTCCGGGTCTTGTGGCCAGCATGACGAAGCCGCTTCTGGCGAACCAGAGCAGCGCACAGAAATGCCGTTTACCTTCCCGCCGGAGCAGTAACTATTTATCTACTTGCACTTTGACGGGCTTTCGAACTGCTAGGTTGGCAGGAGCAGGGACCGAGCAACGGGAGCTCACCCCGTCGCGGGGATTTGAACTGCCGACCTTCTGATCGGCAAGTCCTAGGCTCTGTGGTTTAACCCACAGCGCCACCCGCGTCCCTCTCCATTACCCTTAGGGAGATCTGAAAAATGCACAGAGGAGAGTGTAATGTCAAGGAGTCCCTGGATCATCCTGTCTTCCCCATACACATTTGTCTCTTCCCAGTGATCTTTTGCTGGTAGTTGTATAATGATTTCATAGCTATTTCTGGCCCAGCAGTGGCATGGGACCCATCCCAGTCTAGCCAGTACAGCCCTCAGCTGTTCAGTAGGGATGACTTGCTTCAGGTTTCAGAAACGGTAGAGCCAGTCCCACATCAGTGTCTCCTCCCTGATACAGGGTTATTGGCAGCAGCTGGATCTGGGAAGCCAATGGGGCATTTGTGGAAGTTCAAAATGGTGGCTGGCTTGTATGGTGCCACCAGATAAGCCCATGGTCAGGAGGACAGGCAGTTAGGAGGCACCCAACAGGTGTTTGTGCTGGGTGTTCAGGCCCCACGAGAGGCCCCAAAGTGACCTTGAGTAAATGGTTTGTTCCGCCACACCTTGTTTTTCCATGCTCTCCTACAGCTCCCGCCGTACCCAAATCATGTCCCTCCCTGCATTCCTTGTATTCTTGTCTGGCTAAATAACTGACCTGACACTTTATGAGTAAGTGTCCAGTAGAATGTAGAAACAGAATGTCTACACAGTTATAGTCAACTTCTAACTCAGGGCAACGACATTATTATTTTTTATATAAATTATTATTTTTATATAAATTATTCTTTTATATATAAATGGTAAGACCATTCGAAAAGCTCACCTCTTTGCTGCAGTGCAATAACTAAGAATGTTAGCTGTGAGCCTTAGTTTCAGATCTCACCACAGCCACGATCTCACCGTGTGAGTAGACTTGGGCATGGACCCACCCACTCACCCCCAGAAATATGCGGGTAAAATTGTATACTGGAAGACTACTTGCCTTACATGGTTGCCGTAAAGATATGGGGAAATGGAAACACTTTGAAAGCTCTAAGGAACTGCATAACAGGCTAAGAAGATGTTGAGCTCCATCTTGCCATCCACCACAAAAATGGGGTGGGGTGGGGGTTAAAGGCAGCAAGCCCCTCAGAAACCCTTGTGGGTACTTTTTATTTTTAAGTATGTCTTTCCAGGAAGTGTAATCCATTAGAAATCTGATCAGAAATGGGGCAGGAGAGACTTAGGCCCACCACCCTCCAAAAAATGGGATGGGCTAGCCTTTCACATTACAGGAAACAGGAGCAGGATTGTTCCCTGCCAACACCACATCTCGTGTTTCATTCTTCATTACTTGCTAGATGTAATTAAATTGTATTTGATATGCATGCAAAAAGTAGAAATTTGTTTTCGGGGGGCAGGCCTGCATTTGAAACCTGGCTGAAATCAAAGGAAGAATTCACACCAAGACATCTCTGCTTCCGAAGAGATACTCGCTCATTCACCCGTTAATGTGCTTTGCCCCCTCTCCCCCCCCCAAAAAAAATATCCACATAATAAAAGGTACACTGAAATAAAAACTTTATGAACTGCAAAAGATATAAAAGACTTATGTTCTGGAACTTATTGAAATTGCCACTTTTCCTTCATTGAAGTCTTAATAATGTTGTAGAATTAATCTCCTTTTAAAGTTTTTGTACTGTACAATTCTAACGCTGCAAAGCACCTAAGGGGACATTTTGAAGGTCAAGGCAGAATAAAATAATGTTATAAATAAATGTGTGCTTTTCTTAGATTGGGCACAATGAAATCAAGCTGCAATTTATTTTCAGATTCGTTGTGTTGAAGGTAGATGGTGTTTTTTTAAAATGTGTAAATTATAGATAGATGATAGATGATAGTAGATAGATAGATAGATAGATAGATAGATAGATAGATAGATAGATGATAGATAGATATGCATGCCAATTATTTTTATGGATTTTACATAATGTTTAACAAATTGTCACCAAATTAATACAAATTTAAAAGCTGACTTCCCACCCCCCAGATGCCCCCTCCATTTCCCCCCCCCCTCTGTTGCTGCTTCCAATAAAATAACTTTTTCTAACTATCATTTCAAAATACATACATCCCTTCTCCCTACACATCACCTGTTCAGTTGCCAATTCCTGCTATGGCTTTTATACATTGCTATAACCTGTCCTCAGCATAGTCGGGTAGAGTAAATCCTCTTTCATCTTTACGTAATAGTCATCTGTCAATTCTGAAACGTTTCCTTCTGATACCACTTGAGAAAAACAGATCTCGCTTCCTCCCAGACAATGTACACACATTCCTCCCTAACATGGCCTTGAACATTATTATTATAATTATTATTACTATTATTATTATTAAACATGTCGGCAGATTCCCAAACTGCTGGAAGAAGTGGAAAATTACAGTGGTACCTCCGGTTGTGAACAGGATCTATTCCGGAGGTCTGGCCGGATCCCAAGGTTTTCGCAACCCAAGGTTCACTGTTCTGCGCCTGTGCGCGCAGCGAAACCCGGTCCGATACTTCCAGGTTTGCAGCTTTCGTAACATGAAGATTACATAATCAGAGGGTTACCTAAGCCGAGGTGCTACTGTATAGGATTCCTACAACGTTTTTGTTCCAAGACAGTGCAATCCAGTGGATTGGTTTTAGCAGCTGCAGCAGCCCTCTGGCATTGTGCTTCCATGTTCAGTCCGCTTTATAGGGAGAGAGAGAACTGTATTCCATTGCTGTTCACAAGCATGGATTTGGTACTTTTTTAAAAAAATGCAAGCGCTAACAATTACAAAAATCACCCATAACCCTCGTGCTGGTGCACAGTGCAGAACCCAATTGCCACAAGCAAGTAACATCTAGGAAGGAGAGGACGTTCATCCCTACGTGAGCCACCGGATTTACGTATAAGCTAAACAAGCTATAGCTTAGGGTCCCACTCTCTTGGGGGCATCAAAAAAAATTAAAGGGGGAAAAACTGGATGTATATTTCCAAAATAGAAAATAAAAAAACAAATAAAATAAAACCTACATACAGCAACAGTGTTTTGTTTGTATAGGCTCCTCCCCGCCTGCTAGCCTGCTCCCTAAAATATCCCTGGTTTGCTCATTTCTATATATAGGGTGCCTACATTCTGCATGGACTGGTTGCACGGCAACATGTGCAAATGGCTTTAGATACCTTTTACGTCCATAAATAACCATATAGCATATATTCAACAACAAAAAACAGCGACAATTTGTTGTTGACAAAGGACAGCTGGACATATAAAGGGCCCCATTACCTTCAGTAGCTTAAGGCCTCATCAAACCTAAATCTGGCCCTGGCCACCATCAAGGGTGAGAATGGAGTCCGGCTTATGCTGTGCAAGTGCTGTTGTTGTAAAGAGGCCAAAAACTGCCTTATTTGTTCCTACTGCAGATTCACACAAGTCTCACCCATCATGGCAAGCTTCTCAAATGCGATATCTCTTCCTCAGATCCACCCACCCAAATCTTGACTCGCTGCCTGTTCTTTTCCTTTTTTAAAATACCGTATTTTTCGCTCTATAAGACGCACCAGACCACATGACGCACCTAGTTTTTGGAGGAGGAAAACAAGAAAAAAAATATTCTGAATCTCAGAAGCCAGAACAGCAAGAGGGATCGCTGCGCAGTGAAAGCAGCAATCCCTCTTGCTGTTCTGACTTCTGGGATAGCTGCGCAGCCTGCATCCGCTCCATAAGACGCACACACATTTCCCCTTACTTTTTAGGAGGGAAAAAGTGAGTATTATAGAGCAAAAAATACAGTATTTTATTTTCAAATTTTATAACCCCAGAATTCATAAATTCAATGCTTTTCCAAAAAAGAAAAAAAGAAACAATATAGACTTCCCTCCTCTCCTCCCCTGGGTTCCGATCTTTTCCCACATAATTTCTTACATGTCTTTTTATCTCCAAATCCTTGTTTTCCCTCTTGTTTATCTTAATTTCCAATTATTTAATTACATAAATGTTATCTCAAACCTGCTAACATTTTAATATATTTACAGTGGTCTTTTTAATAGCCTATAAATTTCTTCCGTTCCTGCTCAAACTTTTTTCCCATCTTGATCTCTGATCTTTGTGATCATCTTTGCCATTTTGGCATAGTCCATCATCTTAGTTACCTGTTCTTCTTTTTTGGTGTCTTCTCCTGTTTCCAGTTCGGGCAAGCAGCATACATAAATAACCTTTTTAGCTCCCTAGGTATTCCATCCCCTGTTAGTGCAAGTAAAAAGGTTTCTGGTTTTTTAGCGAAGGTTACCTTAAACATTGAAGGGACGCAGGTGGCGCTGTGGGTTAAAGCCTCAGCGCCTAGGACTTGCCGATCGAAAGGTTGGCGGTTCGAATCCCTGCGGCGGGGTGCGCTCCCGCTGCTTGGTCCCAGCGCCTGCCAACCTAGCAGTTCGAAAGCACCTCCGGGTGCAAGTAGAGAAATAGGGACCGCTTACCAGCAGGAAGGTAAACGGCGTTTCCGGGTGCGGCTCTGGCTCGCCAGAGCAGCGATGTCACGCTGGCCACGTGACCCGGAAGTGTCTCCGGACAGCGCTGGCCCCCGGCCTCTTGAGTGAGATGGGCGCACAACCCCAGAGTCTGGCAAGACTGGCCCGTACGGGCAGGGGTACCTTTACCTTTACCTTTACCTTAAACATCTTTTTCAATTCATTATATATCATTTCCCAGGAGTCTTTTACTTTTCTACAGGACCACCTATCTGCTCTTTTCCTTGCTTCTCCATCCAAGCTCCTCCTGTCAGCCGTGTCAGCTTAATAGAAACTCTGTGTCCAGAGGTACCACATTGGGAACAAACAATAGGGGGATGTTCTTGTGCCCAAGCTCTGCATCCAAGCTTCCCAGAGGCATTGGGTGGACTACTGCCGTAAGCAAAATAATGAACTAGATGAAAACAAGACACCATTCTCCCAGCTCCACCTCTGGCTTAAGGAAGCAATAGGACACAATGCATGAAATTTTAGAATTTTTTAAAAGGGGGGAACTGCTGTCCATTCAGTAGCTTGCCTCCCACCACCAGTCCTTCATAAACACAACACAGGACCTGCCCCTGTGTGGCGTCCCAGCTTTATCCAAAGGGTCAAGCAGGGAGCAGGCCCGGGAAATCTCACTGCAGTTTAAAAAGTTTACAGTGGTACCTCGGTTGTCGGACGTAATCTGTTCCGGAAGACCGTTTGACTTCTGAAGCGTTCGACAACCGAGGCACAAAGGGCAGTCTGAAAAGTCAATGGAGAAAACTGAAGAAGAAAAAACTCAGCAGAAGTCGTTCGACTTCCAAGGCGCGTTCGAAAACGGAAGCGTTTACTTCCGGGTTTTCAGCGTTCCGGTTCCAAAACATTTGACAAAGGAGACGTTCGAGAACCGAGGTACCGCTGTACCGATAAAACAAGGCTGTTGTTGTTGTTTAGTCATGTCTGACTCTTCGTGACCCCATGGACCAGAGCACGCCAAGGCAGGATGTCACAAAAAGCATAGAAGCAGTCAACAGAATTAAAACTTAAGGCTGAAAATTGAGTGTTTTATTGTTTTATTGTGTTTTTTTACCTGGTGCCAAAAATACAACTGTGTAGGAACTAGGCAAACCTTTCTTGGAAAAGTATCCCATGGCTGGGAGATCAACACTGATAATGTCATTTCCATGCTAGGTACCTGCCTCACCTGAGAAAATCCTTTACTATACACCTCAATGTATAGTAGGTGCATATGGGTGCAGGCAATTCTTCAAGCGTTCTCGTCCTAAGTCTTTTAAATCATTGTATACTGATTTTATAAAAAGGAAAGGGGGGAGCAACGTGGTGGGGGGTGCCCTTAAGATGTCAGTCAGTTACATCCCCCCGCACAAAATTCCTTAGCCAGTGTATGCAATTTATATAGCTGTATATAAAAATATATATAATCCTGCTGACAAGATGCCAAATTTCCTAATCGATGGTGCTTACAAAGGAAGCGTGGTTGGACTCCTTAAAAAAAAAAATCCCTATGGTAATTTTTCTCCCCGATTTCTACAGAAGAAGGATTTTCTTCTCCCTTTTTATATTTTTAAATTTTTTTACATATGCATGAATCTTACTGGTTTCTTTAATTTTTTTTGCCACTCACGTTTTTTTCCCCATAATTATTTTTGTTCAGTTGCCCTACCCCAGGCTGTGATGGCAGCGGACACATCACGGGGAATTATGCCTCTCACCGCAGGTTAGTTGACCTTACCTACGCTATTCTTTCAGGCTCTGACAATCTCTTAAAGATCTCTCTTTTTTAAAAAAATATAAAAATAGTGTGGATACTTTGGTTCTATTTCCTCTTCCCCTTTTCTTTTACCTCCCCTACCTTTTTTTTTTTTTTTTAGCTTACCCAAATATTCTATCTCTTCTTTTTCAGCCTTTCTGGTTGCCCTCTTGCTGACAAGAGCCTCAGAAATCTCATGGCTGCACATTCTGCTGACCTCAAGTATGTTTGCGCTAAACTTGAATCTCTCTCTCCCTCTCTCTCTCTCTTTCTCTCTCTCTCTCCCCTTTTCGCTACCTCTCTGCCTTTTTCTCCCTTCCCTCTGCACTTTTCCTTTAGAAAAAGGCTAATAAGAAACCTGCCTGTGAGTTTTAAAAAAATTGATCTTAAACTGCCAATGCAAACAAAACAATATTGAGCTGGGAGATACGCAACATGTTGAATAATATTCAATTGCTGCTAGGAGATCATTGGCTTAGAATCTTCCGATACATATATTCCGTTGAACTCCAGGCAGATTTTTTATATTTTTTATTGGCTATCCTGGAGATGTGTCTTTCTTTTTTTCCCCCTCACACTTCTTTCTTCATGGTCTTTTGGAGATTGCAACATTGCCAGAAATTTTCTTGGATAATAAAGCAGTACTATTTCCCACCCCATCCCACCCCCGGACGGGTTGATTAACTTTCTGCCACAGGCTGAGAAAAAAGGGTGATTTGTGAAAGGGGGTTTCTGCAAGATTTACAGAGGGCCTTTCCTCTTTACCTGAGGAACAGCTTAGTGAAGCCCAAAATGTTCATACCGGTTCCCTCCATCTGAAGATGGCTTTCTCATCATGTTGACAACAGCAAATTAACGACCGCTCAAACTATCCGTACATACTTTATACAAAGCCAAATCAGGTGAATTGCACTTGGGCGGTATGTTAACTTTTAGGAGGATTTCTGTTTGCAAAAGAAGAATTTTAATGGGGGATCTAAGAGGAAGAAAACACATGCATTTTTCAAGGTGTGAATGTAAAGGTCTCCAGTAAGCGAGGAAAATCAGTCATTTGGTTGTATTTCCGTCAGTCCCATTTTCACATTAACGTGACTGGTTACTTCACGTGAACGGTTGTTTTAACACTTGCTTCTCAGCGGAAGTCAATTGACATGACTACTTTGAGGGCTTTATTTTTTTTCTCCATTGTGACTTTTGATGTTTTTCAGTCAGGCTGACCCTGAACTGAATGTCCAGCCATCCAATTCGACCAACCAGTACTATTCCATCAGGCATGGTTTGCCATGGTGAACTAAACTGGAATCTAGGCTAGAGTAGTTGAGAGACTTGGACTCCATTAACATTCAACCTATGGAAACAAGGGAGAAACAGTAAGAATGGATGGAGGCTGGATCCAAAAAGTGCTTTTATGTGAATCAGTTTGGAGAGAAGGGGGTATTGTGCTAAATATGCATCCATCCTAATACTAAAAAATACATGCTTGTTGGGAAATAAGCGCCATTTGGTGAAACCTAAGTAATTATTTTGGGGGGGAATGTAGCCCTCAAAATATAATTAAACAAGGGATAGTTTATTTCTAAAGTGCACTGGGATGTTTAAGAAATGAAGGTCCTCCTCTGGAATAATTCCCAAACAAGTTACCGTATTTTTCGCTCTATAGGACGCACTTTTTCCCTTCTAAAAAGTAAGGGGAAATGTGTGTGTGTGTTATGGAGCGAATGCAGGCTGCGCGGCTAAGCCCAAAGCCAAAACAGGGAGACGGAGCGCTGCGCAGCGCTCCATCTCACTGTTCTAGTTTGGGGTTAGCTGCGCAAAGCTTCCATAGGGCAGCGGGGTGAAGGCACCCCGCTGCCCTGTGGAGGCTTCAAAGGCTGTCCCCGAAGCCAGAACAGCAAGAGGCTATCCCAGAAGCCAGATCCCTCTTGCTGTTCTGGCTTCTGGGATTCAGAATTTTTTTCTTCTTGTTTCCTCCCCCCCCAAACTAGGTGCGTCCTATCATACAGTGCGACCTATAGAGCGAAAAATACGGTATTTCTTTGCACATGAACACAAAGTGCTTCCAGGGTGATTTCAGACAGATACTTATTGTGGGGCAGAGGACGGTTTAAGCCAACAACCTGCTTGCGATATCTGAACCACCCATTTGCAATATTGAGCCCCTGTCTGGAATCACCCGCAATATATGGTTAAAAAGCCAGACGCAGCTGAACTGTGCTGTTGCCCAGAATGTGCCCAAATGCAGCTTGCTGCTGATTTCACCATAGCCCAATTTCATACATTGGTTCCATCTCATTTCCCCCAAAGGGTAAGTTCTTCCCAGCCTGGTAGACTTCTTTTCCCCTCAGAGATGATTGAATGATTCACTTTTATTTTATTTTTTATTTTTATTTCATTTTTAAAATACCCCACTCTTCAGCCAAAAAGGAGGGGAAACTACCCAGAGCAGTTTACAAATATCAATAAAAATACAATAATAGGACCAAAACGTCTTGACAGGATATTTAATAACACCACGAGGAAAGAGAAGCAGATCACAATTCTGTGCACATTAGAGTTCATTCTTTCATTCCAAGTCACAGTGCCTCAACCACATTAGTTTCGGTGCTTTCATTTCACTCATTCGGCAGCAAGTCATCAAATGTCAACAAAACAAGCCTTGAGAAAGCAAGTTATATACTTGCATTCAATGTTCTTCACACAGGTACGTGTGGCCCTGATTCAAATCATCCTCCAGGAACTGCCAAGTGTCTTAATACGGTGTTAATTACTCCAGAGGAGTTGTGAATAGTTGCTTGGGGAGCCTTAGTGCAAGATGAAGCATAATATAATCCCTGTGTCCCCAAATTATTGCTACCCTCAAGTCTCCCACTACGTTCCCCATTCAAGATGCTAGATGAGATTTTAGTCATCCAGCCATTTAGTCATTTAGTCCTGGAATGGTCAATGTTTTGTTACAGTTCTTTAGAACATGTCCCAAAATATTTAGCGCATTGTGGGCTGCACCTCTTCAAACTTGAAATATTTTAAGAAGTACCTGCTCTCTGCTAGCAGAAACAGCATTCTGTGCACTGTGTTCCCTTCCAATGTATTACTTTGAATCAAGAGAGTGAAATTATGGCGGTGATTGTGATTCATTACCTGCCCGTTGCCCTGAGGTCCCAGGGTGGCTCACAGCCATTTAAAATACAACATTAAAAACGGTTTAGAGAACAAATTACAGCCACCAGAATAGGGCGGGTCTTCAAAAACATACACCTCGAATGTCAAAGGCCGGGGTGCCCTTACTCAGTTGTTTCTCATTGCAAAGCTGAAATGGGAGAAAGCGTTTGGATCAAATAAGAGCAGACCTGAAACTGTGAACTGAATTAAACTCAATTTCTCCCTCACCTCACCCCGTGAGCGGAAAAGGTTTAGTATTTTGTCTTATGATCAATGCTGCATTTGTTTCCATGTATCTGTACAAATGTGTGTTCTTAGGAGCATTGCCTAATTCTGAGGATGCTGTAAGGTGTCTTTCACCTAAAGTCGGAAAAGATTACAGTCTTAGAGAAGAGAAAGGAAAAGTAAAGGGCGTGGGAAACAGATCTGTGGAGTCTGGGACTCCATCAGTATTGGGTCTGACTCATAAATGGAGATATCAACACAACTTCCACCACAGAGAAAGCCAAAATATGTTGCACAGGTAGTAGAATACTTCTTCTTCTTCGCAATCACTCATAGCTGAGTAAGATTGTCTTCCATAAACACGGTTTTAACAATGAGTCTGTAGGTGTCTGTAGAGGCCAATTCTGGATCCACACATCCTTCCACAATGGGGACATAGGTTTCTGAGTGGGAGTTGATCACAGTGTAAATAGAGCACCTTTTCTAGCTCCTCCCCCTTTTCGGGGAGAGTAGAGTAGATCCTAAAAAGCTGGTGTGCACTTGTCATTGTCAAGACTCAAAGCAGGAAATCTGATATCCACCAGTATTCCAAAACAGAGGAGGTGTGGGTGATCCAAGATCTCCCTTCCATTTTTAGTTGAAAGCAGCTGCAGATTAGGCAAGTTTAGGTCGCTTGACCTTTCATAAAGATAAAGGTAAAGGTACCCCTGACCATTAGGTCCAGTCACGGACAACTCTGGGGTTGCAGCACTCGTCTCCCTCTATAGACCGAGGGAGCCAGTGTTTGTCTGCAGACAGCTTCCAGGTCATGTGGCCAGCATGACTAAGCCACTTCTGGCGAACCAGAGCAGCGCACAGAAACGCCGTTTACCTTCCCGCTGGAACGGTACCTATTTATCTACTTGCACTTTGACATGCTTCCAAACTGCTAGGTTGGCAGGAGCAGGGACCGAGCAACAGGAGCTCACCCCGGCGCAGGGATTCGAACCGCTGACCTTCTGATCGACAAGTCCTAGGCTCTGTGGTATAGCCCACAGCGCCACCCATGTCCCCCTGACCTTTCATAGCTAGCTACAATTCAGTGACAAAGCTCCTACAATTCTACTTCAAGCATTATTACTAAAGGAAAAGATGAGAATGTGGCTACTTTGGTGGCAAATCCCAACATTTGCATCTCCTTCAACAATGGGCACCAAACGTTGCCCTCCAGTTGTTGTTGGAGACCAATTCCCAACAGCCTCAATCAGTTGTACTTCCGCAACATTTGGAGGGTTAAAACAACATTCAAAAGGCGGGAAGCAAAAAAGCACCATCCCCTTGTGAAATGAAGAATAGGTGCCCATGATATGCAGAGACAGAGTAGCAAATACTAAGAGTTATGAGTGGCAAAGCTTACATTTCTATACATCAGTGACAGTGAAGAAGCAATGAGGTGGAAATGGGAGAATGCATCGTGTTCCTCTTAAGCAACCAAGCTTAGAAATGAAACCAAATTCAATGTTTGCTTCTCAGAACTTGAGCTCTGCAGGGCATCAGGTCAGAGTTGTCTGCCCACCTTCTGCCCACTGCAGCACTAAAGAGGAAGACAGGTGAGCGAAGCACCAGAAATTTCTGCTTCGTATTCGAAAACATTTTCTTGCTGATAAGAACAATGAATTTCAAGTTGTGTTGGCGATTTTCGTTGGAGGAGAGCTTTGCTCCCTAGACCCGTATTCCATACAATTGAATAAAGACTGTTTGCTTACGTTTAAATTTGAATTCGGTAAAGAGGAGCGTAGGGAAATGGTTGCATTTTTCGTTCCAGCGCAAGTCTTAATCCTCTCGTTTTCACCAGGTTTCCCATACACATCCTATAGCCATAGCCACGGAGCATTGAATAGGATTGTGCATCTACTTCTGTTATTTTTGCATTTTCTTCTTTGATACTGCCTGGAAATCCACGTTGTTAAGTTGTGGGTGAACATATCAGACGACACAGCGATTCTTCAAACAGCTCTTGTTTATTCACAGGCCAGAACTGAACTGAAGGGCTCAGTCAGCCTGCTTATATAGAGCTCCAGTACAACGTAACTGTAACAATTTTCTAAAACTATCCAATAACTGAACGTCACTTTCAATCCCTTATTTGCATAACTATCTACAGTATCCCCCTGCTGGCCCAGGGTGAGAACTTTAGTACACAACACATGTAAGGCCCGAAACACTGACAAATAGCTCAGTAGCGAGAGAGGGAGACCCCAAACATGTATGGCAAATCAATTGTCTGCAAAATCATTTTATCCTTGTTTTGCTGTGGAAGCGGAAGGCAAACAGGTGGACAGCAGTCGTGCCGGTGTCATTTGACGTAGATTGACTTGAATGCCACCATCAGTTTGCAGCTTTGTTCCTCAGCTGCTTCTCTTTCTTTTTTCCTTCTTCAGGTGCCCAACGCCCGGCTGTGACGGCTCCGGCCACATAACAGGAAATTATGCATCACACAGGAGGTGAGTCAGACTTCTTTGTGCAATGTGGAGAGAGATGAGAGGAAACTGAGGAGGAAACAAGATGGAAGCTGCCTGGGACAAACTGAGGAGGGGCAGGCGCAAGGTTTTTTAAGGTCTGAATTACAGTGGTACCTCGGGTTACATACGCTTCAGGTTACACACTCCGCTAACCCAGGTTACATACGCTTCAGGTTAAGAACAGAAATCGGGCTACAGCAGCACGAGGCCCCATTAGCTAAAGTGGTGCTTCAGGTTAAGAACAGTTTCAGGTTAAGAACGAACCTCCAGAACGAATTAAGTACTTAACCCGAGGTACCACTGTACTGTGTTGTGAAATGATGCAGGTGTGTGCCGCCAACGTGAAAAGTTCGGAGAGCTCTGCTTTAAAGCCTAGATCATTCGTGAGCGACAGCTGATACATCTGGCTTTGTTGCTGTTGTATGCGAGGATGAGAAATTGCCACAAAGCATGGCCACCATGGTTCTTTGAGGCACTTCCGTGAGGTGGAATGGCCTCTGTACTGCTGTGTGATAAAAGGGCGGCAGCTTTGAGTACAATTTCCCTCCCCTCGTATGTGACTTGTCAGCAACAACTGAAACTTTTGAGGCCCTGGAAAAGGATTTGAAATGCACTATCGGGCAACCATGAGGCCAAGTGAGCAGTCGGCAGCCATCCCTCACGAAATAACCAGCTTTTAAAGGGATGGAGCATGTAAGATTTATATTTTACCTCAGCCAGCAAACATGTACTGAACTCTGACTCGCTACACCCTGTGTTGATCACAACCCACCCATTGCAAAGGTTTCTGGCTTGCCAGCCCCTGTAGCCATTTCCCCCCCTGAAACAGCATATCTGGGGTGGCTATATGCCCTACTTTACAGAGGACAGCCCTCTGTTTTGAAGAGTTTGAAAAGGACAATTCTCTACTTGAAATTGTCCTCTGTTCAGGCCAAGTCTGCTTTAAAGACACTCAGGAGAGGCCTTAAAACTGCCCATACACAGTTGAGGTGGCAGTTGAGGATTATTTGCAGCAATCATTTCTAAGGTGGAATCTACACACATATAAAAAATGCTGTGAAAATGCTTTTTTTAAAAAAAAAAGTTTTGAAAAATGCATTGAATTTGGCATAGCTCACTGTCGCCATCTAGTGTCAAGTTTGTATATTGCACATTACAACACATTGAAAATATTTTATTTGCAGCTGTATAGCTGAGTCCTAAGTTAGAGGCAATACATATAAACTGCCATACGCAAACTGGTGCCCTCTTTTGTGATGCAAATTCTTATTTCTTTTTTTTAGCACATCTCTGTTATGGGAGGGCAAGTGAAACCAGAAACAGCCTCTCAGGAGAATGGGGAGGGAGACATTGAAAGACAGAGGATATATCGGGAAAGATGGTCTCAGATGTCTAATGGGTTTTGACAGAGAGCTTGAGAAAGGAATGGTGGATCTAGGAGGACAGGGCCCAGAAAAATCCTCAGAAGTTTCGTGAAGGGCTAATGCCACTTTTGAAGGCCAGGAGATTCATGGGGCAGAGGAAGGAGATGGAAAATTAAAAATGCTTATCGTGAAGATATGGTTTGCTTCCCAAGGCAAACAATAAATCACAATAAATTATCCTAATAATAAACCACCTCCCTGAAGTTCTCTTGCATTTTGCTTGGCTTGGGGAAGGGGGATTGTAGAAAGCAAATGGCCTATTAAAGGCAAATTCCTTCCGTGATCAATGAAGGAAAAAGCAGAGAAAGGGAAACAAGTTGAGGAGGGAATATGGATTGCAGGTGAGGTGAAGTTGGTGCGCAGTGCAATGAAGAGAAAAGTTGCAACATGGAGCAAGAAATACGTCAGGGATGATAACCCGCCCACCCTCCAACCAAGATGTTCTCGCTTTCTTATGAACTTCTGTTTTCATTTGCTGTGCCCTTCTGCTTTAAAGTGCTGCTTCCCGATTTTGAGGTGGGAGATACGAAAGCCCAGCTTTTTGTGTAACTGGTAGAGTAAGGGCTCACCTCAGCCAGCACCATTTTAACTCCCAGTTGCTGGCTGGATAGTAGCCCCTCCTCTAATCACTGCCAGATTTACGTACCGTATTTTTCGCTCTATAAGACACACTTTTCCCCTCCTAAAAAGTAAGGGGAAATGTGTGTGCGTCTTATGGAGTGAATGCAGGCGAAAGGCTCTGCTCAGCGCTCCCTTTAAAGAGCGTGTGGGATGTGCGTGAGGCTCTTGGGGGCTTTTCCCCGAGGAGGGAGAAGGGCAACCCATCAGTGACAGGCTGCCCTTCTTCCTCCTCGGGGAAAAGCCTGCAAGCGCCGCACACACGCTCCACGTGGCTCGTGAAAGGGAGCGCTGAGCAGAGCCTGGAATGCATACAGGCTCTGCTCAGCACTCCCTTTAAAGAATATTTTTTTTCCTTGCATTCCCCCTCTAAAAACTAGGTGTGTCTTAGGGTCAGGTGCGTCTTATGGAGCAAAAAATACGGTATATGCTAAACAAGCTATAGCTTAGGGCCCCACTCTCTTGGGGGCCCAAAAAAAATTAAATGGGAAAAACTGGATGTACTGTACATTTCTAAAATATAAAATAATAATAATAATAATAATAATAATAATAATAATAATAATAATAATAATAAATAAATAAATAAATATTTTTTTATTTATATCCCGCCTTCCCTGGCCAGAGCGGGGCTCAGGGCACCTAACACCAGTAAAATTACAATTAAAAAAAACCACAAATAAATAAATAAATAAATAAATAAATAAATAAATAAATAAATAAATAACCAATTTAAAATACAGGTTAAAATATAATTTAAAATGCATCCTCATTTTAATAGTAGCCCATAGATCAAAACCAGAAGAGGAGGGAAACTTAAGGGTCAGACTGAGTCCAAACCAAAGGACAGGCAGAACAGCTCTGTCTTGCAGGCCTTGCGGAAAGATGTCAAGTCCTGCAGGGCCCTAGTCTCTTGTGACAGAGCGTTCCACCAAGTTGGGGCCAGTACTGAAAAGGCCCTGGACCTAGTTGAGACCAATCTAACCACCTTGTGACCTGGGACCTCCAAAATGTTGTCATTTGTGGACCTTAAGGTCCTCCATGGGGCATATCAGGAGTGGCAGTCCCATAGGTACGTGGGTCCTAAAAAACAAATAAAATAAAACCTTCATGCAGCAACAGTGTTTTGTGTTGTATAGGCTCCTATGATGTAAGTCATGGGCCCCGCCTGCTCGCCTGCTCCCTAAAATATCACTGGTTTGCTCATTTCTATATATAGGGTACCTACATTCTGCATGGACTGGTTGCACGGCAACATCAGCAAATGGCTTGAGATACCTATTAGGTCCATAAATAACCATATAGCATATATTCAACACACAAAATACAGCGACAATTTGTTGTTGACAAAGGACAGCTGGACATATAAAGGGCCCCGTTACCTTCAGTAGCTGAGGGCCTCATCAAACCTAAATCCAGCCCGGCCCTCTTTAATGCATGATTGTTCTCATGTGAACACCCAAGTAGGGCGAAAATTTCATTCCAGTTTCATAGGAAACTTGCTCGTGGCTCAGTGGGCAAACTCCAGGGTGCTTGTGAAAAGTTGGCAAGAAGTGAGCCCTCCTTTCATCTCTTGAATCATATATATTTCCCCGAATCGGATTAGAAGCTCTCTCTCTCTCCAGCAAAATAAAAGACAAAAGGGTCAGATTTTAGCTGACACAAAATTTCCAGTTAATAACACCACCTATTTATGACTTCTATTATCTTTTTTTTTCCAAACATTAATGGGCACCTCACAGCCTCCCAATTGAACACTTCCATTAACAGCCGCCGGCTGCTAGCAAATATCTTCTTATCTAGGCACTATTAATTGCAAAGTCTCTCCCCCTCAAAGCAAATGGCTTCCTTTCCCCCCCACCCTCTTCCTTCTTAATTTTCACCACCACTTTGTCCCTTTGTGAGGTGCGGAAACAGAATGATCAAAGCACCCAGGGAGGAGAATCAAAGGGGAGAAATTGTTCCTTTTTTGCTGCTGGAAAATGGGATGTTCGGTTGAAGGGAAGGAGTTTTGCAGAAAGTCGATGTTGTGCAGCGGTGAAGGGTAAAACAGGGGTAAAAGTGGCTTTAAAAGATTTCAGTAAACGAAATAAGGTTACACAAAGCACTCTGAATGCACAAGTATTCTTATGCAGGAAATCTGGGGTAGGTGTGTGTGTGTGTTGGCAAAAGTGAAATAGGGGCAATGCAGAGGTTTTCCATTGGCCCCAGCAGAAGAGGAGCTTGTGTAAGAAGAAAGGGAATTGAAATGAAACTGGCATTGAAATGAGGACTGCTACTTTGATGCATGCAACAGGGTTGCAGTGTAGGGACATTAAATGGAGGTGGGAAAGTTGCATGATCACCGAGATGCAGGGAGTTGAATACAGTTGTACCTTGGTACTCAAACTTAATCCATTCCAGAAGTCCGTTCCAAAACCAAAGCGTTCCAAAACCAAGGCACCCTTTCTCATAGAAAGTAATGCAAAACGGACTAATCCGTTCCAGACTTTTAAAAACAACCCCTAAAGCAGCAATTTAACATTAATTTTACTATCTAATGAGACCATGGATCCATAAAATGAAAGCAATAATCAATGTACTGTACTATAAAATAAATAAGACAGTATTGCAGATGATAAAATTAAAAATCAATTTTTTGTTCTCGCCTGCACTGATGCTAGTCATTGATTGGATGGGGGTGGCTTTTATCTATTTCCACAGCCACACGATCAATCAATCAATCAATCAATCAATCAGTAGCTGAATGGGGTTCCACACAATCACAAAAACTAATTAACTGAAAAAGCCTCAAAAACAAAAACACAAAATAAATAGCAAAAACAGGAGTGCCAAACTTAATCCATTCTGGAAGTCCATTTGACTTCCGAAATGTTCGAAAACCAAGGTGCAGATTCTGATTGGTGCAGGCGCCCCAGAAACAATAAACAACAACTGCATCGGACGTTCTGCTTCCAAAAAATATTCTAAAACCAGAACACTTACTTCCAGGTTTTTGGCATTTGACAACCAAGGCATTTGAGTACCAAGGTGTTTGAGAACCAAGGTACCACTGTATGTGCTCTCTGCGGAAAAGACTTGTTACCTAGTCAGGCTCTCCACGCAGGTTTGGTAACGTCAGAGTCCTCTGCAGTCCTGTTGTGACTCTTAGCACAAGCCTGCAGCAGGGTTTCTACGAGTCCATGGGAAAGAAGGAGGGGGAGTCTGTATGATGCACCATGCCCAAGACAGCAGTGCATAGCTCATGCGCAAGAAAAGGTGCGAGTCTTTTTAAGCAACAGGAAAGGGCTTTATTCTGCATGGCCTCAGCTAGCTTAAGCACCATGCCCCAGGCCAAGCGAGCAGCCTCAGAAGCGGGAGCTCAGGAGGGACAAATCGGAAGCATGCAATGCAAGGAAACTCATCGGTGGCTGCTTTTGCACATTGCAACAGTGTCAGGGGAATAAAATACAGTCATACCTCGGGTTACAGACGCTTCAGGTTGTGCGTTTTCAGGTTGTGCACCTCACTGAGCCCAGAAGTACTGGAACAGGTTACTTCCGGGTTCTGACGCTCACACATGCGCAGAAGTGCTAAATCGCGCTTTGCGTATGCGCAGAAGCACCGAATCGTGACCCGCGCGTGTGCAGACACAGCACTGTGGGTTGCGAATGTGCCTCCCGCACGGATCACGTTTGCAACCCAAGCGTCCACTGTACAAGGAGGGGATTTAAATAAGATAGAAAGTCTTTGAAATAAGATAGAAAGTCTATGAATGTCACAATAGTCCAGCTGAAAGGTAAGGTACAGAATTTGAGTGCAAAGGACATGGCAGATCCTAGCCGTACTGAGAAGAAAGGGTTCACTTGAATATAAGAGGCAAACGGAAAGAGTTTAAAATGATGTCAGCAATGCACGTACCTGATTCATGGCGGAGATAAAAAAGAAGGGTTGCACAGAAAGACAGTGTGTATCTAATATTGTCAGCCTGGGCCTTTGGTGCATTGAGTGCTGCGCTATAAGTCACACTTGGCTGTCCTTGCGTGGGTTTGGAGAGACCGGGTCAATTCCTTGGGTGAAGCCCAGAAAATGAGTTGAACAGGATAGCTGATACGAAAGATGTTCTCTCCCATCTCTGCTCTCCTCAGTTTTAGTCTACCCCTGTATACTTTATCTAATTCAGATTGTGTGCATTTTGGGACAGGGAATATAACCTCTTCCTACCCTGAGTCCTTGAGAAAGGGGGAAGGAATGATAAATTAATGGAGGGTGGGGGGCGTTGGAAGCGACTTGAGTTCTGGGAGCAGGAAACATGCTGCCAGGCTGCAAGTAAGGTGCCTTCTCTTTTCTTCTTTTTAAAAAATGTAGTCTGTCGGGCTGCCCTCGTGCCAAGAAAAGTGGGATCAAGATCACGCCTACCAAGGATGACAAAGAGGATCCAGAGCTGATGAAGTAAGTGAGAAGACAATTCCCAGGCAAAATGTGGACATGAAGATGTACATCATTTCCTTTCAACATGCAAGATCCTAGCATAGGTCTGGTGTCCAAATGTGGTCCTTTCTAGTTCTTGTAATTTTCCCCGGGCCCGCCCCAAACAAGGACTGGGCATCCTCAGTGGCTGAATTGCATCCTTGAACTTTGATGGTGATTATATTTTAGTTATTTGTACCCCACACCCATCTGACTGGTTTTCCCCAGCCGCTCTGGGTGACTCACAACAGATACAAGAACACAGTAAAACATCAAATATTTAAAACTTTCATATACAGGGCTGCCTTCAGATGTCTTTCAAAAGGATCAGACATCATTTAGTAATAGAATTGAAGAGTTGGAAGGGTTACGGTTAGGGTCATCTAGTCCAGTGTTTCCCAACCTTGGAGCTTCAGCTGTTTTTGGACTACAACTCCCATCATCCCTAGCTAGCAAGACCGGTGGTCAGGGATGCTGGGGATTGTAGTCTGAAAACATCTGGAAAACCAGGGTTGGGAAACACTGATCTAGTCCAACCCCCTGCAATGCATGAATCACCTGGTTGAGGTGATTGATTAAGTGGAATGATTTCCTGGCTTCTTGTTCTCAAACTAAAGTGATATTTACAGATAGGTAGCCGTGTTGGTCTGCCATAGTCAAAACAAAAAAAATTCCTTCCAGTAGCACCTTAAAGACCAACTAAGTCAATTCTTGGTATGAGCTTTCGTGGGCATGCACACTTCTTCAGATACACTGCACTGAGCATGCACTTAACTGTTAGCAGTTCAGTAGGATTACATGTTGTACCTAATGACACTTTGGTGTAAAACTGGTGGTGCTGTGGTGTAAACCACAGAGCCTTGGGCTTGCCGATCAGAAGGTTGGTGGTTTGAATCCCCGCGATGGGGTGAGCTCTCATTGTTCGGTCCCAGCTCCCGCTAACCTGGCAGTTCGAAAGTGCAAGTAGAGAAATAGGTACCACTCCAGCGGGAAGGTAAACGGCGTTTCCGTGCGCTGCTCTGGTTCACCAGAAACAGCTTAGTCATACTGGCCACATGACCCAGAAAAACTGTCTGCGGACAAACCTAGGCTTCCTCAGGCAGTAAAGCGAGATGAGCGCCGCAACCCCAGAGTCGTTTGCAACTGGACCTAACAGAAAGGGGTCCTTTACCTTTTACAGGTTGTTCTTGTTGTTGTTTTAATGCCAGGAAAGTTTCTATTTGCTGGTTGGAGAGTTCTCGGATTTTGGCATCCTTAGCTTAGCTCTCACTAATCTGATGCGTGAGAATGGTTGAGTAATCTGCATGATACCGCCTTTCATCAACTCATTATCAATCATTAGTGTGCTTAATTTGAAAAGCTTTAATCATTCTTTCCATTCCTGATTAATCAGCGGAACTCACAATAAGAAAGACTACGGGATGTAGAATTCTTGAAAGGGCTACAGTTATCATACAAGCTGCAGTGTGGTGTGGACTCCTTCCTCTCTGTCTACCATTTGCTGCAAAATAAAGTGAGAGAGTACAGGATAGCCTTCCCTTCTAGCAATGAGTGGAAGCTTTTGCTCATTTCAATTGGGGATTGATAAACTGGGGGGGGGTTCCTATTCCGAATCCCCCTGTTCTGAAATTTGCTGCACCACTAATGCAGCCCCCACATCTTGGCATGAGTTTTCCACTCATCTGCTGAGGCTGCATACACACTAACTTTAAAAAAGATTTTAAGCACATTGTTTACCTTAAATAATTCTGGGTCTTGTAGTTTGTTAAGGGTGGCTGGGAGTTGTAACTCTAGGGGGGGGGGGGAGCGTAAACTACAGAGGGATAAAATGTGCCCAGTTATTTGAGGGGAATCATGTGCTTTAAAAATATTGTGTGTACACAGCCCAACACAGGAAATAAGCAGTCCTGCAGGGCTGAAGAGACTTGTCTCACCCTATGCCCCATAGCCAGTCTGTCAGGCTTCAGGGAATCGCCTTCGTCCCCATCCCCCCTTTGGCAGTAGATAAGCGGAACAAAGGAAAAGGAGTCTTCTTACCAGTTAGAAACTTTAATGATCACAGCAAGAGAATGAAGAATGCATTTCCTAGGAATGAAGGTGCTCCCAATTAAGGGCTCCATCCACTTCCTCCCTAGTCACCCATGTCGCTACCACATCTTATAACCTGATCTCATACCTACCGTGCTTGGAAACGTACTGGGAGCCAATGTAGGTCTTTCAAGACCGGTGTTATGTGGTCTCAGCGGCCGCTCCCAGTCACTAGTCTAGCTGCTGCATTCTGGATTAGTTGTAGTTTCCGGGTCACCTTCAAAGGTAGTCCCATGTGAGCATGTTGCAGTAGTCAAAGCAGGAAATAACTAGAGCATGTACCACTCTGGCGAGAAAGTCTGCGGGCAGGTAGGGTCTCAGCCTACCTCTCTCTCCCCCCAGTGCTTCTTCTCCATCCAGTACTTCCCAGCTTCTGCCTTCTGAACTATGCCCCTCTGCAAGCCACTGTTCCAAATCTATACTGTCCTGCTCCTGGGAAGATTCAGGATCTTGATCAGGGGGAGGGGGAGGCTCCCACCATTCCTCCTCAGTGTAGCCCTCCTCAGCACAGTCCCCAACACAGACACATCTTCTGTTGTCCACAGTAGCATCCTATGTCAGCAAATTGGCCATCTGCACCCCAGAATGCAGTGGTTTTTTTGAGCACTGAAGGGGAATAAGCCAGTGATGAGCTAGGACATTTGGCTGTGCTGCTTCTCCTGATGATTTATGTTCTTCCCCCTCTGGTTCCACAATTCCCTACACACTCCTTGGTCTCACCTTGCTTTTCCACTGCCCCGGGATATTCCAGGGTCACTGTCTCAGCAGAAGAAACAGCTTCAAATTCTTCACACTTAGGAGACCATGGTAAACACTGATGCTGTAAGTGATCCAAAGGTCTTTGTAAGAACCAGATGACGTTTCGGAGCCATCTGCTCCGACTTCTATCCCCAGGATAGCGCACCATTTGCATTAAATGAGCCGTGTCGCAATTAGCAGGAGTAAGCAGAGTTTATTAAAAATTGAGCGAGCCCAGTTTTAAAAACTATTGGAAAAGCAGCAGCAGCAGAAGCAGCAAAGCTACTTTGCTTTTGACTTTAATGTTCTAAAATTGCTTGGGGAGGTAGAACCATGCATAATCCATAGTGTCGTTCTGCTGTCCAATGACACAGAGAGAGAAACAAGAATGAAAATGGATCGCACTGCCAAAGATAAGTGCTGTGTTGTGCAGTTTATAGCCCATTACTGCAACTAGTGGGGCTCCGTATCTCCTTCCTCTGCAATGACTTCCTTTGCATTCCTTTCAGGATCATTGCAGCGCAATCGATGCAGCCCATAAATGTGTCCACATGTTACTTAGGTTGCTGCTAGGTTTGGGGGAGGGGGGAATGGCTCTCCCCAAGGTGGGTCAAAAGAGAATCTGGCAGGCCAAGGATTGCCGAAGCAGAGTTGTGGGAAACTTGGTAGAACGAATGTTTTGTAGACTTCTTTCTTTCTTTCTTTCTTTCTTTCTTTCTTTCTTTCTTTCTTTCTTTCTTTCACAATCACTCATAGCTGAGTAAGATTGTCTTCCATAAACACAGTCTTAACTGCATTTAAACAAATACAAACAGTTGCAGAAACTGTTGGGGCACCAACTTCTGATTTCAGAAAAAATGGGTGGAACGTTCAGTGGAGCCAGGTCAGAACTCGATGTGCCAGGGAGAGAAACCATGGGGGAGAACACAAAGAGAATCTGGATAAATTGGATGGCTCAGGGTACAAAGAAGTAATGGTGAAATTCAGTGGATGGGGTTGAGAATTGAGGAATCTCCTGGGCCAGGAAGATTACATTCAGCACAAGGTCTGAACATAGCCTTACAAACATACACTTGTCTTCTTCTTCTTCTTCTTCTTCTTCTTCTTCTTCTTCTTCTTCTTCTTCTTCTTCTGCAATCCCTCGTAGCCAAGTAAGATTGTCTTCCATAAACACAGTTTTAACAGTGAGTCCTTAAGTGACTGTGGAGGCCAATTCTGGATCCACACGTCCTTCCACAGTGGGGACACTGGTTTCCGGGTGGGAATTGATCATGGTGTGGATTTGCCAAGCATGCCTTCCTCTTAGCACATTTCTCCCTTGCGTCTTGAGTTCCAGCGTCTTCAATGCCCATGACACCTTTGGTAAAGGCTGTTCCCCAGCTGGAGCGCTCGCAGACCAGTGTTTCCCAGTTGTCGGTGTTTATACTAAAAAAAAATTACCGTAAATTTCGCTCCATAACACGCAGATTTTTCCTCCTAGAAAGTAAGGGGAAATGTCTGTGCGTGTTATGGAGCGAATGCCTACAGATGGCGGGGGAATCTGCTGCAGTTGTGAGCAGTCCGTGGCTTGCTTTGAAACAACAAAGCAGGTGTAAGCGGCTCCTGTCAGTGAGCCGAGCTGGGGAGGAGGGAGAGAAGCAGAGCGGGCTTGGCTGCTTTAAAACAACCCCGTCCTCTATGTTCCTCTCTCCTCCCCACAGATCTGCTAAGTAGCAGCGAAGCTTTTCAGCCAGCCTAGCCGGGAGGAGGGAGAGAAGCAGAGCGGGGTTGGCTGCTTTAAAACAACCCCGTACTCTCTGTCCCTGCCTGCAGTTTTTTGCTGTCCGATTTTGGATTAGCCACTGTAGGGGCTGTGTGTGTGTGTCCTTGAGCTATCGTTCTCCTCCTCCTGCTTCCCCTTCGCTCTCCCTGCGCCCCTGCGCTCTCCCTCCGACTTTAGAATTGACACTCTGTGTGTCTGTGTGTGAGAGAGAGGGCTCCTCCTCCTCCTGCTGCTTCCCGTTCACTCTCCCTGCACTGTCCCTCCGACTTTAGAATTGACACTCTGTGTGTGTGAGGGCTCCTTCTCCTTCTCTTGCTTCCCGTTCACTCCCCCAGCGCCCTGCGACTTTAGGGCCAGTTCCCTCTCTGCGTGTGTGTGTGTTTTGACCTCACTGCGCTTGTTGGGGGAGAGTGTTGGTCGCAATTTTTCTTGATTTGTCTCAGAGTGGTTACTATCATGGTTTCCTTGCCGGGGAGGAGGGAGAGACACAGAGCCTGCTTGTTCTAAAGGAGCAAAGCCGGAGAGGAGCCTCTCCTGCATTATCAGCAGCATCCTTCTCCACACACCCCACGCGTGCTCCTTGTCCCTTGAGTTCTTTTCCTTCCCTCCCCACTTAAAATGTGGTTACAAAGCACGGATCCACATGGATCCTCAGGATTTTTGCACTAGGTCACCCCAAATTCACCATCAGATCACATAGCATATCCATGGCTACAGCCTGCACCAAAAAACACACGCACCCACTGTTTCATGGGGCCGCAATGGCACAAAAACGTGGTTACAAAGCATGGATCCACATGGATCCTCAGGATTTTTGCATTGGGCTACCCCAAACTCACCGTCAGATCACATGTCTGTGGCCACAGCATGAACCACAAAAATCATATATCCACTGTTTCGTTTAGAATATTTTTTTCTTGTTTTCCTCCTCTAAAAACTACGTGCGTGTTATGGTCAGGTGCGTGTTATAGAGCGAAAAATACGGTAGATTTGCCTTGAGACAGTCTTTAAATCTCTTTTGTTGACCACCAGCATTATACTTTCCATTTTTTAGTTCGGAATAGAGTAGTTGCTTTGGAAGATGATAATCAGTGTTGTAGTGGATAGGGCCTTGGACACTAAGACCTCAGACGCCAGGGTTCAAATCCCCATTCAGGACTTATTAACACTTACCTTTTGCTCTGCTCCTTCCAGGTACAGGGCCACACTTTAAAACTGTGTGTCCGAGCGCCCCCCTTTTTTTTTGGTCCGCAGATTGCCGTTCGCTGTGATTCAGCTTTATAGAGGGTGTTTTTCTGGGGAAACTCCAGAGCAAAAAACCCCCATAAAAATGGGTGCTCAGACACAGAGCTTTAAAGAACAGACTGTGCCTGGAAAGCGTAGAGGAAAAGTTAAGTGTAGATAAGCCCTCAGTGTTTTGACACCTGAGATGTGTCTATTTTTAGGACCATCCCTATTTTTGTGAGTGTAAGTTGTTTTTTGACATTTTGTTTTACGTGTTGCATCCCACCCTGGGACCAAAAGGGGAAGGACAGGTAAATAACTAATTAATAATAGTAATAATAATGATGATGATGATGATCATGTTCCTTTTTAACCAGGTCTTTGGTTGATCCAATTTTAAATGGGGGGGGGGGTTGGCGGGGGGGTATTGAGCTGTTTTTGTTTTCATTAGGTATTTTGTGCTTTTATATCTTGATTTTATTCTGTGAAGTGCCCTGAGACCGCCGGGTATATAAATTCAATAAATAACAACAACGGCTTACAATACATTTAAAAACAAACATAAATATATTCAGTACTTTTTTTCTTTAAAATGTTTAGGGGTACTCTCATTTTGACTCAAGGAAACTGCCATTTTTATAGTTCAAATCAGGAAAAAATAAATACAGTAAATTGACAAAAGTACAAAGATTCACAAAATGTTTAGGGGTACGCATACCCCTGCATACCCCCAGAAGAAAAGCACTGAATATATTACACTATGAACAAATGCATACAAATCGCAGCGTAGTGTTTTGTGGAGGGCAGAGGAGGAGTGACTGATCTTCAGCAAAGGCTGGGACAGACCCTGTCTGAAACCCTGGAGAGCTGCTGCTGCTGTCGGCCAGCGTGGACAGTACTGTGTTTGATGGACCAATGGTGTGTCTCAGTACAAGACAGCGCCCTGTATTCCTCACGGAACAGATAAGAGGCTATATGAAATGGACGGGTGGAGAAAATTGCAGGAAGGCGAGCTTTCCCCTCCCTTTCCAAACTCCTCCAGTCCTTGGGAAAATAGCATTTTGTCTTCTCTAACAAGGTACACTCTCGTGGAGGTCCCTGCAGGTTTGCGATAAAGAGGCTCTGCTGTAATTCCAGCGCTCCATCTGCGTGCCAGAAATCTGCTTGGCTGTGGTCCGAGATTCGCACGCCGCCACCGAGAAGAAGAGACTAATATAGTCCCTGGTGCCTTGTTGCTCTTTCCTCACGCCATTTACATCGGAGGGCGTGCTTTCTGGCTGGGCCACGCAGCATCACACAGATCATCAATTGCAACTGCCTTCCACAAATCATCTCGACCTTCTCCCTTCCCTCTTTAAAATAAAAGAAGGGAAAAGGAAAAGACAATTCAGGAGAGCGACTATTCAATTGACCGGCCATTACCGCAACTTCAATTAAACAGCAATAATAAATTTTTAAAACATACACACGCCACACATCCCAAGCCAGCTGTTTGCCACAATAAGACTCTGGTTTATTTTTTACAATAAAAGTGTAATGAAAGTTAAATTAACAGTGTAAAATATGTAACGGCTGGGCCGTAAACGCTGCATGCTAATCGCTCCCTTCCCCTTTCTTTCCTCCCTCGGCCTCCCTCTTTTTCTCCTGAGGTTTCAGTAATTTGCTTGCGATCATATAAACAGCGACGCAGTTATGAATTTAGTGAGCATCCTGCTGGCAACGATATAATAAGTGAATTGTGCCGCATTTGCAGATGATTAAAAACAGGATCAGCGTTTTTCAAATTATCTCAGAGCGGGTATGAAATAACGGTGATGCGGCCCCTCGACTGTCAACTCCTCTGTTGTTGTTTTTATGGAATAAAATAAAAATAATGATGATAACAATGAAACACAGAACACGAGTTTCAAGAGCAGGCAAGCACTCTTGTTTTGACAGTCGTCGTTGATGTTCCTAATTGCTGCCTTGCATAAAGGGGCGGTTGTGCTGTTCCACATCGACTCCTTCTTTGAAAGCTTTGAGTAGTCGCAAACTTGTGTGTGTGACTGTAATTGACATGTATATTTAAACAAACGCAACCAGTCGCAGAAACCTTAATGGCAAGGCCCCCACGTAAGGGGGGTCACCAACTTCTGATTTCAGGAAAAAACGGGTGGGATGTTCAGTGGAGCCAGGGCAGAACTCGATGTGCCAGGGAGAGAACCCGTGGGGGAGAACCCAAAGAGAATCTGGATAAATTGGATGGCTCAGGGTACAAAGAAGTAAGGGTGTAATTCAGTGGATGGGGTTGAGAATCGAGGAATCTCCTGGCCCAGGAAGATTGCATTCAGCACAAGGTCTGAACATAGCCTTTAGTTGTTTAGTTGTTTAGTCATGTCCAACTCTTCGTGACCACATGGACCAGAGCACACCAAGCCCTCCTGTCTTCGACTGCCTCCCGCAGTTTGGTCAGACTCATGTTGGATCTGTCAATCCATTGAGCACTCAGGGCTGATTTCCTTCAGAATGGATAGGTTTGATCTTCTTGCAGTCCATGGGACTCTCAAGAGTCTCCTCCAGCACCATAATTCAAAAGCATCCATTCTTCGGCGATCAGCCTTCTTTATGGTCCAGCTCTCACTTCCATACATCACTACTGGGAAAACCATAGCTTTAACTATACGGACCTTTGTTGGCAAGGTGACGTCTCTGCTTTTTAAGATGTTGTCTAGGTTATAACATAGCCTTGCAAACATACAATTGTCTTCTTTGGAGATCACTCATAACCAAGTAAGATTGTCGTCCATAAACACTGTTTTAACAGTGAATCCATAAGTGACTCTGAAGGCCAGTTCTGGATCCGCACATCTCTCTACAGTGGATACATAGGTTTCCGGGCAGGAGCTGATCATGGTGAGGTTTTGCCAAGCGTGCCTTCCTCTTAGCACATTTTTTCCTTTTTGTCCTGAGTTCGAGCCTCTTCAAAACCCATGGCATCTTTGGTAAAGGCTGTTCTCCAATTGGAGCACTTTCAGACCAGTGTTTCCCAGTTGTCGGTGTTTATATTACTTTTTTTTAGATTAGCCCTGAGAGACTCTTTAAGGCTCTTTTGTTGACCACCAGCTTTTGGCTTTCCATTTTCAAGTTTGGATACATTTGTAATTTGTAAATAAAATTGTAATTGCACAGTAACCAGGCATATGATAGGGGATCTGCTGCTGCTGTTTTGTTTGGGTTTTTTACATGGAAGAGCATGCATGGGCTCTGTTCAGGCTTTCCACTGAATGGGGCAATCTCCCCTCTCACCCAAACGCACACAAATATTTTGTTGGAGGACCGAACCCCCATCAGCCCCTAGGAATTGGTTTCCATGCAGCCTACACAGTTTTGAATAGCTGTGCAGAGTGAATGAGTCCCCTTCTTTCTGTGATTCAGAACCTTTTAATCTGCGTACACACCAGGCATTGAAAGCATCTCCCCAATTTGAATCCTGGGAGCTGATTTTTAAAAGGTCTTGGAACTGTAGTTCTCTGAGGGGTGAGCTACAGTTCCTAAGAACCTTTGGGAGAGAGGGTGCGCCTTAAATACCATATATGGTGCTTATGGTTCCTTAGATTCCTTCTTTTATAGCCAGTTTCAATGTTTGATTCACCTGGGTGGTTACTGGAGCTGATACAGTGGTACCTCTGGTTGTGAACGGGATCCCTTCCGGAGGCCCGCTCGCAACATGAAAAGAGCGCAATCTGCAGCGGCTCATCTGCGCACACACGGGTTGCGATTCGCCGCTTCTGCGCATGCGTGTGACATCATTTTGCGCTTCTGCATATGTGCAAACAGCGAGACCCAGAAGTAACCCTTTCTGGTACTTCCAGGTCACCACGGGACGTAACCTGAAAGAATGTAACATAAAGCAGGCATAACTTGAGGTATGACTGTACAGTGGTACCTCTGGTTGCGAACGGGATCCATTCTGGTGGCCCATTCACAACATGAAAAGCCCGCAACCTGAAGCGCCGTAGCTGCGCAGGTGCGATTTGGTGCTCGTGTGCATGCGTGAGTGGTGAAACCCCGGAAGTAACCCTTTCCGGTATCGCATCGTATCTGCGCAGGTGCGCGGTGTGATTTGGTACTTGTGTGCATGTGCGAAGCATGATTTAGCATTTCTGTGCATGCGCGAGTGGCAAAACCCGGAAGTAACCCTTTCCGGTACTTCTGGGTCGCCACGGGATGTAACCTGAAAGAACGTAACATGAAGCCAACGTAACATGTTGTATAATGCTGGTGCTCTTTTACTTTCTTCTAAGGTAGGCTTCTAAGGTTTGGATCCTGAGCTCCCTTCTGCAAAAGCAAAGCGCTTCCCCATCGTGGTCCAGGGCTTGTGGTCCAGCAGAGAGCTTTTGGGAAGCACAAGGGCTGTCAGGGGGGAGGAAGGAAGAGTGAAAGTGATCTCCCACCCCTTCTGCCGGCTGGAGCAGAATTCATGAGACCTAAGCTGTCATCTGTTGGTTTGTTTATATCTGAGCAAAAGCACCACCCGTGTTGTTTCTTCTTATTTCTGTAGGTGCCCTGTTCCCGGTTGTGTTGGGCTTGGACACATCAGTGGCAAATACGCCTCGCATCGCAGTGCCTCAGGATGTCCCCTCGCAGCCCGGAGGCAGAAAGAAGGCTCTCTCAATGGTTCGTCCTTTTCATGGAAGTCACTCAAGAACGAGGGTCCCACTTGTCCAACCCCAGGTTGTGATGGCTCAGGTCACGCAAATGGAAGCTTCCTCACTCACAGAAGGTAATGTGGTCTTGCGTGCACGTGGTCTTTTGCAAAAGGTAGCACTGAAGTCCATTTTGCAACACCATCTCAATACTTGCTCAGGAACTGAGACCTGGGACCAAACTAGATATCTAGATTTTTTAGACTCTCTTGTGCTGATCTGTACTAGATTGCCTGAGGTTTTAATGAAGTGTGCACTCGTCACCCATGCCCCCTTGTTTTACCCCTTGAGATGAAATACAGAGAATGATCGTGGATCTATGTGGATCCTCTCGTGCAGCAGTCACTGAAATCCAAAGAGTGTATTCACGTGATCCACAAATATCCAGCCTCTTGATAATTTTGGTTGCCCTTTTCTGAACCCAGTTATACAAAACTCTTGAAGTTCTACAAAACTCATTTACGATAGTGAGCTCATCCACCAGAGGCCAGTTTTGCATCTGTCATGCTTTGAGCCAATGGATCTGGAAAGCAAGCTGACAGTTGCAGAGTTTTCCACCAGGATAACAGATGTGAGAGATCCATGCCCAGCTATATCCTTCTCCCAAGATACATCTGGTACTTGTAAATTTAGACCAGGTCACCAGACCTATCGTAATTCTTCAAAGCAGGTGGAGGATACACACAGGGGCATCCTATGAAATTGTGTCAGTTGTGTCAGAGAAGAAAGAAGAACTAACTGTTTTGCTGGCTCAGACTAAAAGTCTGTCTGGCCCGGCAACCCGTTTCCAACATTGATCAGCAAGTTTACAAGGAGGATATGAAGATAACTGCCCTCCACTGAGTAGCTTGTTGCCATCTCCTTTTTAATTCTTTAATTATTTTCTCTTAAGCAGTAAACTATAGCAACAAACACTGGAATAATGATGCTCTTGTCACAGTGTCCATTTTCCTTTGAGTTCATACAGTTCTTCTAATGCAACCAGTGCTTTTTGTGATGGTACTCACTGATATAAAGTATCATCACTTTTCTCTTCTTTCGCTACCCATAGCAACTATTTTCTGGTGACACCCATGGCCCTTTTATCAAGACAGGAGTACTGGTTTGACATTTTTTAAAACAAACAGAAACAAAAACACTGGTTGTAACACATGAAAGCATTAACAGATCTGCAGGCCCACGTCTCTTCCATGCGCCAAATGTGGAATCTGCCATTTGCCACTGTGTATTAGGAAATGCCTGCAAGCTCCTGCAACTCGTCCTTCCCTTTAGGTCCTCTGCCAATTCTGTGATGTGGTGTCAGCTTCTTGTGTAAAGCAAGCTGCCCGATCTTGGCAATCCAAGCTTTTGCCTGCCATCAACATTCCCACAATGCCAATGCCACTATATACTCGAATATAAGCCAACCTTTTCAGCACATTTTTTATGCTGAAAAAGTCCCCCTTGGCTTATACTCAAGTGAAGCCAGTGTGGTGTAGTGGTTAAGAGCGGTAGTCTCGTAATCTGGGGAACCGGGTTCACGTCTCCGCTCCTCCACCTGCAGCTGCTGGGTGACCTTGGGCTAGTCACACTTCTTTGAAGTCTCTCAGCCCCACTCACCTCACAGAGTGTTTGTTGTGGGGGAGGAAGGGAAAGGAGAATGTTAGCCGCTTTGAGACTCCTTAAAGGGAGTGAAAGGCGGGATATCAAATCCAAACTCTTCCTCTTCCTCTTCTTCCTCCACCTCCTCTGGCTTTGCCACTGCCAGCGGTGGAGGAACGAACAGCCTTTTTGGGCTACTTGTTCTTCCTCCGCTGCTGCCGCCACCACCAGGTTTGTGGTGTGGTGAACCTGCTTATACTCAAGTCAATAAGTTTTCCCAGTTTTTTGTGGTAAAATTAGGTGCCTCGGCTTATATTCGGGTCGGCTTATACTCGAGTACATACGGTAGTATCCTTCCTAACTTGTGCTAGGAAGTTCCTTCACTTAGCAGTTCCTTCACTTACGCAGTAGAAAGCTTTCAAACTCATGTGAGTTTTTTAAGACAATAAGCAATTCAATCTGGCTTGTCCAGACTGAGATATGTTCTAATATTCCTGGTAAGACCCTTTTTTAAATCCCTCCTAAAAGAAACCAGAAGCCTTTTTGTTAGGAATAACAGGAAGAGAGATTAATAAAAGGGACTATAAACTTTTTCAATATGCAGTAACAGCGGCAAGAATACTAATGGCCCAAAAATGGAAACAAGAGGAACTACCGACACTTGAAGAGTAGAGAATGAAACTTATGGACTATGCAGAATTGGACAAAATGACTGGGAAAATTAGATATCAAAAGGATCACAAATTCATCGAGGACTGGGGAAAGTTTACGGATTATCTGGAAAACATATGTGATGTACAGACAACGTTAGTCGGTTTTAAAGAGGCTTTGTGATTGCTAAAGATGTATTGTAAAAAAAAACCAGAAACGATAAGTTAGTATTAACTGGCAATACAAGACATGAAAAATGCGTAATGAATAGAAAATATGGATGATTGGTGGAGGAGCTGGTGGAAGTACAAAAAACTGGAAATTTGAGAACAGGATTGTGTTGATTAATTTGTAAAAGAAAATTTAATAAAAATTTATTTTAAAAAAGAAAAGAATAAAGACACCACAGTCTTATCCATAAGTACAGTGGTGCCTCGCTAGACGAAAAGAATTCGTTCCGCGATTCTCTTCGTCTAGCAGTTTTTCGTCTTGCGAAGCAAGCCCATTGACAGCTTAGCGGATTAGCGCTACAGCTGTCAAGCGGCTTCCAGCGATCAGCTGTTAAGCGGCTTATCAGCGGAACAGCTGATAAGCGGCTTAGCGGCTTAAGAAAAGGGCGAAAAAAGCGAAAGAAAACCGCGGGGGGATGCAAGATTTTTTTCGTCTTGCGAAGCAACCCCATAGGGAAATTCGTTTTGCGAAGCGCCTCCAAAACGGAAAACCCTTTCGTCTAGCGGGTTTTTCGTCTTGCGAGGCGTTCGTCTTGCAGGGCACCACTGTAACAAATAGTAGTTTTACTCACGATCAGGCAGAGTACAGTGTGATCCCTGAAGGCTTAAAGTTACAAACATGTACAAACAGGTTTACCCCATATGGAAGATAACCTGGGGGACTGGTTGGCTGGCGGCGAGCAGTACAGGAAGTTCGCGGGATGAAAGGAAGATCGAAGAGAAAGAAGGAGAGGTAGCTGCGTGACTGGACCTTTTGTTAGGTCAGGGAAGGTCTCGCCCACCTACTAGTCACATGCAAGGAAGGATGCTCCAGGCCAGGAGAAACAGGAAGTTTGGACTGGCTGGACCAAACATTCCCTTGCATGTCCACTCTAGCAAAACAAGGAATGTTGTACTTGACTGCTCCCAGTGGATGACATCCCACAGGATTGCTCAAGGGGTCTGTTGTTAATCCCAGCTCTGGATGGACATTGCATAGAACCAGAAATGGAAGAAGAAGAAGATGATGATGATAATGATGATGATTTTGGATTTGATATCCTGCTTTTTCACTATCCTAAGGAGTCTCAAAGCAGCTAACAATCTCCTTTCCCTTCCTCCCCCACAACAACTGTGAGGTGAGCGAGGCTGAGAGACTTCAGAGAAGTGTGACTAGCCCAAAGTCACCCAGCAGCTGCATGTGGAGGAGCAGGGAAGCGAATCAGGTTCACCAGATTACGAGTCCACTGCTCTTAACCACTACACCATGCTGGCTCCCTGGAAGAGGCCCTGAGGATCATCTAGTTCAACGGCCTGCAATCCAGGAATATGCAGCTGTCCCATACAGGGATCGAACCTGCAACCTTGGCGTTTGTCAGCACCATGCTCTAGCCAACTGAACTGTTTCACAACACAACATGCTAGCTTTCATGCTCACTGTATCTGCTCCACCCACCCCGCACCTCTGCCCAGGCCGCAGACCTCATGCCACCAGCTCCTGAAGGGACCATCAGTGGCCTGGGAGAACTGTTGGGGCACGTGCCCCTGCACAAACTTTCCCTGGGACTGCTTAAGTCCTGTCTGCCTGAAGGGAAGGCAGATGTGAGGAAGCCCAGGCCAGGAAGCATTTAATCGCCAGCTCCTGAAGTTGGCCTGATAATGTTTTGTTTTGCTTTGTTTTAAATTTATTTATTCTAGTGTTTCAAACTGGTAGAACAGCGGTATATAATTGCAATAAATACATAATTAGTATAGCAAAAGCTATGGTTTTCCCAGTAGTGATGTATGGAAGTGAGAGCTGGACCATAAAGAAGGCTGATCGCCGAAGAATTGATGTTTTTGAATTATGGTGCTGGAGGAGACTCTTGAGAGTCCCATGGACTGCAAGAAGATCAAACCTATCCATTCTTAAGGAAATCAGCCCTGAGTGCTCACTGGAAGGACAGATCCTGAAGCTGAGGCTCCAATACCTTGGTCATCTCATGAGAAGAGAAGACTCCCTGAAAAAGACCCTGATGTTGGGAAAGATGGAGGGCACAAGGAGAAGTGGATGGCAGAGGACGAGATGGTTGGACAGTGTTCTCGAAGCTACCAACATGAGTTTGATCAAACTGTGGGAGGCAGTAGAAGACAGAAGTGCCTGGCGTGCTCTGGTCCAGGGGGTCACAAAGAGTCGGACACGACTAAACGACTAAACAACAACAACAACATAATTAGTAAATAAATAGCTGTTGGAAGCCTGGGGGTATCTCATGAAATGTTCTAATGAAGTCCTGAACAGTACAACAGGCTATCCGCAACTACAACTAATTTCAGGAGGAGGGTATCTTTGAATTTATGAGACATAAAATACGTGCTTTGATTAGAATCCGCATTTTATAGCTGAATCTTTTATGGGGCAACCTGCAAGGGAATTTCTCTCATATACAACTGTCAATTTATTTATTTATTTCACACTATTCAGCCAAGCTAATCCAAATGACTGAGTTCCTGGCGGACTTATAAAAACTTACTGCGTCAACTGGGGGTGGGGGCGGGGATGGAAAAATCGCTGGGAAATGGTTTTACAATGGGCATTAAATAGCTATATTCATTTTGTGACTTTTCCATTGAATGACAAGGAAGAAAAAAGAGAGAGAAATGGTTATTTCTTCCCCCAGAGAAGTAAAACACATTATTTTCATTTTGTTTTGAAATTTTATGCAAACATTTACTGTTAATGTAAACATTAACAACGGGAAAGGATGCCAGAGGTGGAGAAAGATTTCCTCACAAAAAATATTTTTTTAAAAAGTTCTCTATGCTTTCCCACATCAACAAATTTCTGCTTTAGGATCAGAACCAGTGATTTCAGCAGAGCTGTCTATGTTTGCTGTTGATTTTGCACCTGAGGTTTCTGCTTCTTGGGAATGTAGGAAACGACCTTAAACTGAGCCAGGGTGTTTGTCCACTTTGTCCACTGTTTAAATGCAGTGGCTCACATAGATTTCAAACAGAGTCCTTTTCCTAGTTGTTATGTACTGAAGTTCTCACCCTGGGCCAGCAGGGGGATATTGTAGATAGTTTTCACTCAGGTCCACATATGCAAATAAGGGATTGAAAGTGACGTTCAGTGATTGGATAGTTACAGAAAATGGTTACTGTTGCGTTCTAGTGGAGCTCTATATAAGCAGGCTGCCTGAACCCTTCGGTTCAGTTCTGTTCTGGCCTGTGAATAAACAAGAGCTGTTTGAAGAATCGCTGTGTCGTCTGATATGTTCACCCACGACTTAACACTAGTACTCTCTAAATTGCTCGCATAAGTAATCTGACCTAGTCAAGGATCATGTAACGAATATAACAAAGCTACATCTGACACAGCATCGTAAGACATAGGTGATCTTGTGGGTCAACACAACCGCTCAGATTTGCTTTCATGATTATGGCAAGTAGGGCAACTGGGAGCAACGCAAGTTAGGGCAATAGATATGAAGAAGGCTGCAATTCTTCGCACACTTACTTGGTGGTAAGTTTCCTTAAATAATACTTAATTCTGAATGCACAAGATTGCACAGTGACTGAACATATTTACAAAGAATGCTGAATTTCACCCCACAAGGGAGGCTTTTATGCTATTGCAAGTACGGTAATTTTAGCTCAGCCTTAATTACCTGGCTGCAATTAATCCTGGAGGTTCTAATAAAATCCACTTTTGTTTCTCATTTTAGCCTGTCGGGGTGTCCAAGAGCTACTTTTGCTGGGAAAAAGGGGAAAATCTCAGGGGATGAAATTCTCAACGCTAAATTCAAGACCAGTGATGGTAAGAGAACCAGATTTATCACTTGGCTAGTTTTGCACATTTGAAAATTTGATTTTGAAAAAATTAACATAACCTTACAGATTGTGTGTGTCCACACCATTAGCATTTCCACTGGACCGAGATGATCCATGCCAATTGAATTAGTACTTGCTAACTTACTTGCTAAGGATTTGCTCTGCTATTCAGGCAGCATGCTTCTTGCAATCTGGAAATCCCCAACAAGAGTAAATATCCATCTTGCTACCGATTGCATACTCTCCACTATTTGATTCTTGCACAATTTCCAAAAGCTAAAAATATGCCTCACCACTAAATTTGCTCTTAAAATGCCCCCAGTTTTTTCAGCCTGCAAGATCACATGTGATATCGTGACCAGAATGTTGTGGTTTCAATGTGAAGGATCTAGTTTAAATCATTTTGCAGTACAATGCTCACCATATGATAAAGCCAGTGTTGTAGAAAGTCCTTGATTCTCAGCTGTAACTCACTAGCCAAACTCTGTTCTTTCTGTTTCACCTCACCCTCCATTTTTAATATGATTGGGGGGGGGGCGCAACTTACCTTGCCATTAAATATTATAATTAATGAGATGATATGATTGTAAATTTTGCAAGGGCCATTAAAGGTCATTTCACCAACCCACTACCAATGCAGGAAACCCATTGCTATAGCATTTCCCAAAACTGACCTTCCAGTATCTGCTTAATAACCTCTAACTAAGGAGAACCACCACCTTCCAAGGTGATTATTTCTGTTAAAGGTGCATGGGTGGCGCTGTGGTCTAAACCACTGAGCTTCTTGGGTTTGCTGATCAGAAGGTCAGCAGATCAAATCTGCACAATGGTGGTGAGCTCCCATTGCTCTGCCCCAGCTCCTGCCAACCTAGCAGCTCAAAAGCATACCAGTGCAAGTAGATAAATAGGTACCACTGCGGCAGGAAGGTAAACGTCGTTTCTGTGTGCTCTGGCTTCCATCACGGTGTTCCGTTGCGCCAGATGTGGTTTAGTCATGCTGGCCACAAGACCCGGAAAGCTGTGAACAAACGCCAGCTCCCTCAGCCTGAAAAGCGAGATGAGCACCACACCCCATAGTCACCTTTGATTAGACTTAACTGTCCACGGGTCCTTGTTTAGCTGAAGTCCCCTTTCTTGTACAGTGGTACCTTGGTTATCAAACGGCTTAGTTGTTGAACAAATTGGCTCCCGAACGCCACAAACCCAGAAGTGAGTGTTCCAGTTTGCGAACGTTTTTTGGAAGCTGAATGTCTGACACAGCTTACGCAGCTTCCAATTGAGTGCAGGAAGTTCCTGCAGTCAATCAGAAGCCACACCTTGGTTTTTGAAACGTTCCAGAAGTCAAATGGACTCCCGGAACAGATTAATTTCGACAACCAAGGTGCTACTGTAATGTGAACACATTGGTTTAGGTCCTACCCTTTAGAGCAACAGCAAGGTACTCTCACCAGAAGTTGTTAGAATACAAGTTCCACCATCCCTACTCTGCATGGTCCTAGGACTACAGAAAACAAATTTATTTTTATGATCTGTATATTACCGTATTTTTCGCCCTACAGGACGCACTTTTTCCCCCTCCAAAAATGAAGGGGAAATGTGTGTGCGTCCTATGGGGCGAATGCAGGCTTTCGCTGAAGCCTGGAGAGCGAGAGGGGTCGGTGCGCACTGACCCCTCTCGCTCTCCAGGCTTCGCGGACATCTCCGCAAGCAGCGGGAGCACTTCCGCTGCTTGAGGACAGTTGCCTGCATGCCGAAGCCTGCGCGCGCTGAGATCAGCAAGTCCAGGCTTCGTGGACCTCTCCGCAAGCAGCGGGAGCCAGCGCTGGGCTCCCACGGCTTGCAGAGAGCTGCCTGTTTGGGGGCTGGGGTCCCTTTATTTCCCCCCCAAAAAACTAGGTGCGCCTTATGGGACGGTGCGTCCTATAGGGCGAAAAATACGGTAAGTGCTTAGAGCACTCCAATGGTGTTACATGAGGGCTAAGCATTATTATGTAGACAGTACATTTCAGAGCACAATTCAAAGTGTTGTGCTGACCTTTTAAGCCCTAAACGGCCTCGGTCCAGTATACCTGAAGGAACGTCTCCACTCCCATTGTTCAGCCCGGACACTGAGATCCAGCGCCGAGGGCCTTCTGGCGGTTTCCTCATTGTGAGAAGTGAGGTTACAGGGAACCAGACAGAGGGCCTTCTTGGTAGTGGCGCCCACCCTGTAGAACGCTCTCCCATCAGATGTGAAGGAAATAAGCAGCTATCTTATCTTTAAAAGACATCTGAAGGCAGCCCTGTTTAGGGAAGTTTTTAATATTTAATGCTGTATTGTTTTTTAACACTCGATTGGGAGCCGCCCAGAGTGGCTGGGGAGATTCAGCCAGATGGGCGGGGTATAAATAATAAATTGTTGTTGTTGTTGTTGTTAACAGTACACTGGAGTCCAAGGGTGGTATTCAGTGCTACTCAGAGTAACACTGAAGCTAGCAGAAATGATTACGTAATTTAGTTTCATTAATTTAAATGGATCTACTCTGTGTCCCCTTCATGGATCACTGCCTTGCCATGGCGAAGGGGCTTGAAGAACTCAGAGAAGCTATGAACTATGCCGAGCAGGGCACCCAAGATGAACAGGTCATAGTGGAGAGTTTTGACCAAACGTGATCCACCTGGAGGAGGAACCGGCAAGCCACTCCAGTATCCCTGCCAAGAAAACTCCATGGACAAAGACAACAGGCATATAAAAGATATGACGCTGGAAGATGAGCCCCTCAGGTCGGAAGGCGTCCAACATGCTACTGGGGAAGAGCGGAGGGCAAGTACAAGTAGATCCAGAGCTGATGAAGCGGCTGGGCCAAAGCCGAAAGGACGCTCAGTTGCGGATATGCCTGGAAGCGAAAGGAAAGTCCAATGCTGTAAAGAAAAATATTGCATAGGAACCTGGAATGTAAGAACCATGAACCTGGGTAAGTTGGAGGTGGTCAAAAATGAGATGGCAAGAATAAATATTGACATCCTGGGCATCAGTGAACTAAAATGGACGGGAATGGGTGAATTCAGTTCGGATGACCATCATATCTACTACTGTGGGCAAGAAACCCATAAAAGAAATGGAGTGGCCCTCATAGTCAACAAAAGAGTGGTGAAAGCTGTACTGGGATGCAATCTCAAAAATGATAGAATGATCTCGATACAAATCCAAGGCAGACCTTTTAACATCACAGTAATCCAAGTTTATGCACCAACTACTTGTGCTGAAGAAACTGAAATTGACCAATTCTATGAAGACTTACAAGACCTTATAGAAGTGACACCAAAGAAGGATGTTCTTCTCATTATAGGGGATTGGAATGCTAAAGTAGGGAGTCAAGAGATAAAAGGAACAACTGGCAAGTTTGGCCTTGGAGATCAAAACGAAGCAGGGCAAAGGCTAATAGAGTTCTGTCAAGAGAACAAGCTGGTCATCACAAACACGCTTTTCCAGCAACACAAGAGACGACTCTACACATGGACATCACCAGATGGGCAGCATCGAAATCAGATTGATTATATTCTCTGCAGCCAAAGATGGAGAAGCTCTATACAGTCAGCAAAAACAAGACCTGGAGCTGACTGTGGCTCAGATCATCAGCTTCTTATAGCAAAATTCAAGCTTAAACTGAAGAAAGTAGGAAAAACCACTGGGCCGGTAAGATACAATCTAAGTCAAATCCCTTATGAATACACAGTGGAAGTGAGGAACAGGTTTAAGGATTTAGATTTGGTGGACAGAATGCCTGAAGAACTATGGATGGAGGCTCGTAACATTATACAGGAGGCAGCAACGAAAACCATCCCAATGAAAAGGAAATGCAAGAAAGCAAAGTGGCTGTCCAATGAGGCCTTACAAATAGCGGGGGAGAGAAGGCAAGCAAAATGCGAGGGAGATGGTGAAAGATACAGGAAATTGAATGCAGATTTCCAAAGAATAGCAAGGAGAGACAAGAAGACCTTCTTAAACGAGCAATGCAAAGAAATAGAGGAAAGCAATAGAATGGGAAGAACCAGAGATCTGTTCAAGAAAATTGGAGATATGAAAGGAACATTTCGTACAAAGATTTCCACAATAAAGGACAAAAGTGGAAAGGACCTAACAGAAGCAGAAGACATCAAGAAGAGGTGGCAAGAATACACAGAGGAATTATACCAGAAAGAAATGGATGTCTCGTATACCCCAGGTAGTGTGGTTGCTGACCTTGAGCCAGACATCCTGGAAAGTGAAGTCAAATGGGCCTTAGAAAGCACTGCAAATAACAAGGCCAGTGGAAGTGATGGTATTCCAGCTGAACTATTTAAAATTTTAAAAGATGATGCTGTTAAGGTGCTACACTCAATATGCCAGCAAGTTTGGAAAACTCAGCAGTGGCCAGAAGATTGGAGAAGATCAGTCTACATCCCAATCCCAAAGAAGGGCAGTGCCAAAGAATGCTCCAACTACCGCACAATTGCACTCATTTCACACGCTAGCAAGGTTATGCTTAAAATTCTACAAGGAAGGCTCAAGCAGTATGTGGACCGAGAACTCCCAGAAGTGCAAGCTGGATTTAGAAGAGGCAGAGGAACCAGAGACCAAATTGCAAACATGCGCTGGATTATGGAGAAAGCTAGAGAGTTCCAGAAAGACATCTACTTCTGCTTCATTGATTATGCAAAAGCTTTTGACTGTGTCGACCACGGCAAACTATGGCAAGTTCTTAAAGAAATGGGAGTGCCAGATCACCTCATCTGTCTCCTGAGAAATCTCTATGTGGGACAAGAAGCTACAGTTAGAACTGGATATGGAACAACTGATTGGTTCAAAATTGGGAAAGGAGTACGACAAGGCTGTATTTTGTCTCCCTGCTTATTTAACTTATATGCAGAATTCATCATGCGAAAGGCTGGGCTGGATGAATCCCTAGCCGGAATTAAGATTGCCGGAAGAAATATCAACAACCTCAGATATGCAGATGACACAACCTTGATGGCAGAAAGTGAGGAGGAATTAAAGAACCTTTTAATGAGGGTGAAAGAGGAGAGCGCAAAATATGGCCTGAAGCTCAACATCAAAAAAACGAAGATCATGGCCACTGGTCCCATCACCTTCTGGCAAATAGAAGGGGAAGAAATGGAGGTAGTGAGAGATTTTACTTTCTTGGGCTCAATGATCACTGCAGATGGTGACAGCAGCCACGAAATTAAAAGACGCCTGCTTCTTGGGAGAAGGGCAATGACAGGCCTAGATAGCATCTTGAGAAGTAGAGACATCACCTTGCCAACAAAGGTTCGTATAGTTAAAGCTATGGTTTTCCCAGTAGTGATGTATGGAAGTGAGAGCTGGACCATAAAGAAGGCTGATCGCCGAAGAATTGATGCTTTTGAATTATGGTGCTGGAGGAGACTCTTGAGAGTCCCATGGACTGCAAGAAGATCAAACCTCTCCATACTGAAGGAAATCAACCCTGAGTGCTCACTGGAAGGACAGATTGTGAAGCTGAGGCTCCAGTACTTTGGCCACCTCATGAGAAGAGAAGACTCCCTGGAGAAGACCCTGATGTTGGGAAAGATGGAGGGCACAAGGAGAAGGGGACGGCAGAGGACGAGATGGTTGGATAGTGTTTTCGAGGTTACCAGCATGAGTTTGAGCAAACTGCGGGAGGCAGTGGAGGACAGAGGTGCCTGGCGTTCTCTGGTCCATGGGGTCACGAAGAGTCGGACACGACTAAACGACTAAACAACAACAACAACTCTGTGTAGGTTCTATCTGCATATATTAGAGCAGGAAATTGCCTGACCGCTTCTTTATTTCACCCTTGCAGTTCTAGAGAATGACGAAGAAATTAAGCAGTTAAACAAAGAGATTAGTGAGCTGAATGAATCCAACACTGAGATGGAAGCAGCCATGGTGAAGCTGCAGTCACAGGTAAGTGCACTTGTACTATTTGTTTATTTAAAATAGTCATATTACACCCGCTCTCCTTAAAATAGCACCACGGTGCTGTGCAATAAAACAATTTGGTACAGAACAACAATTTTAATATGCAACAAAAGCAATCTAATTTTTAAAAAACCACAATGTATCACTGTTACAGTAATGAGGAATTATTCAGCTGGTATCGGAAGCCAGGAAAAGCTTGAGTAAATAGATGTTACTATCAGCCAATGGAATTTCACCACAAGTTCTTTCCCTCTGTTGGTGGGAAGCTGAAGCAACAGGCTGGGGTCCACAATCGAGCAGGCTGTCTTCTGGGTTCCCACGAAATCCACCTCTGCAGGCTGCTGCGTAACTCACAGAGCCTCCTCCTAACCTAAGATCTTTGTGAACGGGGAGGTCCATGTGGAAAAAGGCATTGCGTTCAACAACCGAGATACCATAGTATATGAATGTACAGTGGCACCTCAGGTTACAGACGCTTCAAGTTACAGACGCTTCAGGTTACAGACTCCGCTAACCCAGAAATAGTACCTCGGGTTAAGAACTTTGCTTCAGGATGAGAACAGAAATTGCGCGGCGGCGGCATGGCGGTGGTGGGAGGCCCCATTAGCTAAAGTGGTACCTCAGGTTAAGAACAGTTTCAGGTTAAGAACTGACCCCCGGAACGAATTAAGTTCTTAATCCGAGGTACCACTGTATGCTAGTAATGACGCTCCACAGCAGCCTGGTCTCAATTGCTTTTATTACCCCACAATATTGCTGCATTGCGCATTCCTCTGCCTTTGCAAACACCAGTCAACAAAGCTGAGTGAAGGCTGGGAGACTGACAGTGTGATAATTTAATGTCCTGCATCTGGCATTACAAAAAGAGAGGAAGACCGAGAAGAAGGAAGAGGTTCAGACTTACTGTTTGCAGCAGCGGCAGCAGCCATGAACCTGTTTGTTCCACTTGTGGAGCAGGATATGACCCTAATAAATATAAGCCTTGTGGCGCTCACAGAATGTTGAAAGACAGTGACCATTTCTCTTCCCTAATCCATGTTTCCCTCCCACCTCCTACAGATCTCAAGCATGGAGAAGAACCTCAAGAACATTGAGGAGGAGAACAAGATTATAGAGGAGCAGAATGAAGCCCTCTTCCTTGAGCTCTCAGGGCTGAGCCAGACTCTTATCCAAAGTCTTGCCAATATCCGCCTTCCACACATGGTGAGAATCTCTCCCGTGCACCGAACCTTTGGTCGTGTGATAAAGTACCAGATTCTGAAAGCCTCCTTGCAAGGCGATTTGCGTATAATTAGGGAATGGCAGAAAAAGAGCTCCAGGCTATTAATTCTTTCCATTTTTCATAAAATTCATAAAATTCAGCAGGGGAAAAGGGCCCAAGCACCATTTATAGATAGAGTCCATGCCTAAAGGTAAAGGTAACGGTAAAGGGGCCCCGACCATTAGGTCCAGTCGTGGCTGACTCTGGGGTTGCGGCGCTCATCTGGCTTTATTGGCATGTCTAAGCCACTTCTGGTGAACCAGAGCAGCACACGCAAAAGCTGTTTACCTTCCCGCTGGAGTGGTACTTATTTATCTACTTGCACTTTGATGTGCTTTCGAACTGCTAGGTTGGCAGGAGCAGGGACCGAGCAACGGGAGCTCACCCCGTCGTGGGGATTCAAACCACCGACCTTCTGATTGGCAAGTCCTAGGCTCTGTGGTTTAACCCACAGTGCCACCCGCGTCCCATGCCTTAGTCCATGCCTAAGGTAGAGCAATTTAAATGCTTGAAAGCAAGGAAGTGCAAAACTAAGCAGTCCCAGGCAGCTTTACCTCTGCACTGCAATATGTGGGTATGAAACAAAAAGAAGGTCCAAGCCCAGTGAGCCCAGCACTCACATATATATTTTGCTTTCCACCACCCCCCAGCCCCCGCCCCCCGTGGTGGCAAAGTAAATTCACTTAATGGTATCAATTACTTTTATTCCCTCATGTTGCTCCACAGAATCAAGGCTACCATACCTGTCAGATCAGGCAGGGATTTCTTAGCTTCTATATTTGGTGGTTGAACTGTGCGCCTTCTGGCAGTTTGTCTACCTACAGCTCTCACCTGAAGCTCCAGTGGATTGAGTGGACAAGACCAAAAGTGGGTCCAATGGTCAAGAAGGCGGTTTCTGCACATGCTGTTGAGGGAAGTGAGGGGCAGATAGGGCTCGTCCACCTGGGAAGGGAGCCCATCTAGGAGAAGGAAAACTCTGATCCTAAACTGCTGCCATGCGGCTATACTATTGGCGCTGTGGTCTAAACCACTGAGCTTCTTGGGCTTGCCAATCATAAGGTCAGCGGTTCTAATCCCTTGCTCTGCCCCAGCTCCTGCCAACCTAGCAGTTCGAAAGCACACCTGTGCAAGTAGATAAATAGGTACTGCTGTGGCGGGAAGGTAAACAGCATTTCCGTGTGCTCTGGTTTCCATCACGGTGTTCCATTGCGCCAAAGGAGGTTTAGTCATGTTGGCCACATGACCCAGAAAGCTGTCTGCGGACAAATGCCGGTTGCCTTGGCCTGAAAGCGAGATGAGCGCCGCAACCCCATAGTCGCCTTTGACTGGACTTAACCGTCCTGGGGTCATTTACCCTTTTTACCCATTTTTTTTTTTTTACTCATTGGCGAGTAAGAGTTTGGGACCAAACCCCAAGAAAAAATCCTCCCCACTCATTGGCGTCACAACGGGGGTGGGGGGGCGGTTCGCCCCAGGTGCCATGTCTGGGGGGTGACAAGAAGGCACCCCGCAGGGGCTCACGGCCGCGTGAGCAGCCATCACGCCACCGCAGCCGCATGTGCAGGATCCTCTGTCGCCATTACAGTGGCAACAAACCGCTATGTACAGCACATGTGTGGCATCACACACATGCGCTGTATGTAACGCCGAACATGCGCTGTACATAGCAGTTTTCTGCCGGCGCCCCCAAGTGTCATACAGACAGTAGTGGGATCCCTCCATCGCCGCTACAGCCATGAATGGAGGATCTCAGCACCGTCCGTACAGCGCTAGAGCGGCGACGCCGGCACACCACTATGTACCGTGCATGTGCAGCGGCGCTACGTACAGTGCATGCGTCGTATGTAGCAATGCTGCACATGCACCCTACATAGCAATGCCCTGCCCCAGGTATCACAACGCCTTCATTCACCCCTGCGCCCACTGCCTTGCAGGACATCTTTGGGAGAAGAAAAAGCTACGGAGTGAGCCATACAGAAATCTTCTGGAGTGGAGTCTCTAAACAGATGGATGGCATCTTGTATGCCTCCTGGCAATTCCTGTAGCCAAGCTGGTGCCCAGTGTATTGCTCTGCTTTTCTTTGGACTGCATCAGTGAGGCTGAGTGGGGGGGGGGAGCTTATTGTTTGCGGAGCCAAGGCTTGCTCCACAAGGAGGTCACTTCGGTGCTGCTATCGCAGTGAGAACAATGTGAGAGGCAAGAGGCTTTGTGATGTCAAAGGTGTATTGTAAAAAGAAAGAGAGATGAAAGGATATTATTAACTGGCAATATAATATATTGAAAATGCGTAACAAATAGAAAATATGGATGATGGATGGAGGAGCTGGTGGAAGTTCAAAAATTGGAAATTTGAGAATATGGTTGTGTTGACTAATTTGTAAAAGAAAATTTAATAAAATTTTATTATTAAAAAAAAGAGAGAACAATGTGAGAGGCAGCAGCTACAAGTTTAACTTCACCCCCAGACGAAACAAAACAAAAAAAATCCTTCCAGTAGCATCTTAGAGACCAACGACGTTTGTTATTGGTATGAACTTTCATGTGCATGCAAACTTCTTCAGATACCCCAGAGACTCACTCTATTGTCTCTCAAGACAGACAGATGCCAGCACACACACATTTTAATAGGAGAACACATAGGTAACTTGGGAAGTCTAATAAAATGGGCTACCAGGTTTGCAGCTGCTCACCGTTGCCTGTTTAAGCTGCAAGATCACTGATCTAAAAAGTGTTAGGAAAAACTGAAATTTCACAGTTCAGCCCAAATGCTTTGTCTGGCACTTAATTTTTCAGAGGTGGCAGCACCCTCTGTATGTTTCTGAAAGCTACATTGTCCCTCCTCCTCTGCTGCCTCTTTCCCACTGATCTCATCCTTTTGTGCTTTTTTTGGTTGTCTCTCATTACATCTCATAGCCCAAGTAGGTAAGGAAATGACAAAACGAGCTCCATCAACAGTGCATGTTGCCTTTTTAATCTAAGACAGCATGAGTGGAGATAGGACAGGATTGGACTGCAACGACGGAAAGATCTTACAGCTCCCATTATAGCGCAGGGAGCTTCAGTTCTGCCCTGAACAGCTGTCAGCTGAACAATCACAACAATAAAAAGAGTATATTATATTTAACATAACAAGGTCTTAACAGTAACCAGCATGATGCCACTACTGGCTGTGGAATTTTATTTATTTATTTATTTATAATCTGCATTGAAGTCGGACAGCTGAAAGGAGATGCAATTTATCTGGATGTTCGGGTAGTTAATTGCATCGCGTGTGACACACTACCCTTGGTTAAAGCACATTAAATGTGACACAGGGGTTGGACAAACAAGAAAGCTGGCTAGAATGCTACAGCTTGATCCTTAATACGTTTTCACACAAGACAAGCCCCACTGAATTTAGGATTGAGGCTGGAGAAGCCCCTCATGTGTGTTTTTTGTATCGCGTATGAAAACGGGAGAGAATTTGGAAGAACAAAATGAAAGACAAGATCTCAGCTAATGCGGGTTTCGCTTTCACATTAGGGGTTTTATAGCAAAGCTGATTTAAACTTTGCTGTGAAATTGATGTTGGGCTCAGTGAATCAACAGGCCCAGCCCTCCGCTTGAGAATAGCCCTCATGTCTCTAGATTGTAAATCAGATATGACAGCCTTCCACCTTCTTGATTTGGGGGGGGGGGTGGTCAAATCTCTGTGAGACACAGTGTTCTAGATTTAGAAATCACGAAGGTACTCCCAAGCTCTCTTAAAAGTTCATAGAATCATAGAGTTGGAAGAGACCACAAGGGCCATCGAGTCCAACCCCCTGCCAAGCAGGAAACACCATCAGAGCACTCCTGACATGGTTGTCAAGCCTCTGCTTAAAGACCTCCAAAGAAGGAGACTCCACCACACTCCTTGGCAGCAAATTCCACTGTCGAACAGCTCTTACTGTCAGGAAGTTCTTCCTAATGTTTAGGTGGAATCTTCTTTCTTGTAGTTTGGATCCATTGCTCCGTGTCCGCTTCTCTGGAGCAGCAGAAAACAACCTTTCTCCCTCCTCTATGTGACATCCTTTTATATATTTGAACATGGCTATCATATCACCCCTTAACCTCCTCTTCTCCAGGCTAAACATGCCCAGCTCCCTTAGCCGTTCCTCATAAGGCATCGTTTCCAGGCCTTTGACCATTTTGGTTGCCCTCCTCTGGACACGTTCCAGTTTGTCAGTGTCCTTCTTGAACTGTGGTGCCCAGAACTGGACACAGTAAAGTTAAAGTTAACCTGCGTTAAGTGATTTGAAGGATGCACTTCTGCTTACGGTGAAGGCAGACCTAAGCGGTAATCCTGCACCTAGGAGTAATTAAGTTCTGTTGAATTATTCATTTTTAATTTGTTGATTAATTCATCTCCTTTGGAAGATCAGAATATTGTCCAACTGATGCTAAACAGGATTCCACACTGTATGCCAAAAAGGTCTGTGAGGTGGGCATAACAATGGACACTAATATGGGCCTTTTTAATGTCAAAATAAAAGAGAAGCACATTTAGTAGTGGTTATTTAGGAGTAATAGATAAGGGAGAAGCATTGTGGCCCAGCAGATAATGTGGATCTAGTCCATAGGTAGGCAAACTAAGGCCCAGGGGCCAGATCTGGCCCAATCACCTTCTAAATCCAGCCCACAGATGGTCCGGGAATCAGCATGTTTTTACATGAGTAGAATGTGTCCTTTTATTTAAAATGCATCTCTGGGTTATTTGTGGGGCATTCGAATTCATTCATATTTTTTCCAAAATATGATCTGCCCCCAACCCCCTACACCAAGGTCTGAGGGACAGTGGACCAGCTCATGGCTGAAAAGGTTTGCTGACCCCTGACTGAGCTGGGTCCAATATTAGAGCCTTTTCTCTCTGTGCTCTGCTTCTAAGTTTGATTCATATGTTTGCTTGCTTATTTACTCTTTTTATTCTCTCTCTCTCTCTCTTTTGAGCAGGAGCCAATCAGTGAGCAGAACTTTGATGCGTACGTCAACACCCTTACTGACATGTACACGAACCAGGAATGCTACCAGAATCCTGAGAACAAGGACCTGCTGGAAAGTATCAAACAGGCCATTAAAGGAATTCAGGTCTAATTACAGTGGGACAAAGAAGGAAAATAGGGGGGGAAATAAAAATTTTAGAAAAGAAGACGTTAAAAGTAACTGGAAGGACCTTCACTCTGCATATTCAGGTTTACAAGTTAGGAAACTTGTTGAATGAATGAATAAAAGGACCAAAACTTAACCAAGAGGCCATTCACAAGAAGCAGAACTGAACTCAAATGTTTTCGTTTACTCAGTGGCGTTCCTTTGGCAAACTGTGGGGCTTTGTTTTGTTTTTATTTTTCACCCCATACCGTGTGGTGGTGGGAGTCAAAGATGGTGTTGGGAGCAGATGGAGATCAACGGTCTTCACAAGCTGCTAGGCACCTCCACCATCAAAGAAAGTTCCATAATAGAATTAGTCCCAGGTTTAGAGCATTCAAAGAACAGGGCTTTTGTCTGCACCGCAACGAGCTCCACAACCCTGTATCGCTTATGGTCATGTTCCCAAGATAACACATGATTGATGTGGCATGTTGTAGTACATGAGACGCAGGAGCTGCAGGCGAGCCACCCATCTGAATCTGCTGGACATGAGAACTCTTACAAGTATTCTAGAGTAGCATTATTTTTTATTTTCTGAAAGAGCAGCTCTGGGTCTCCAGTAGAAAGCGCAATGGAAAAAAAAATACAAAAGGTTCTCAGGGAAGCTTTTTTTGGAGTTTGCAACTACAGTATTCCTTTGTCCGTATTAAAAAAATAAAAAAAGATAATAGCTATTAATGAACAGACCAATATTGGAACATTTCGTATGGAAGAATTCTAAATGTGTCATGGTCCAGTGTACATGAGTTTGGAAAAGTCCTTTTGCTGACCGTTCTGGTTCTGTTTGTTGTCGTGGTCATCGTTGCGTAGCTGCACAGCGCTGCAGACATCCATGCCGGAGACGTGTATAAGAAGCGATTAGGAACAAAAGGAAGTCTACAAGGAGTATTTACTCTTGGCTATGGACTTTGGCTCATAATACATGGCAATGTTTCTTGGTTCTGAGCTTTGTTTTCTACATTTTTTAAAAAGAGTAAGTTTAACAAAACAGAGTGATCACCATTCTACAGAAGGAACAGTTGGCTATAGATCTTCCAAAGAACCACTTTGTTTTGTTTTGTTATTACCCCTTTGGTACACATAGTCCGCTGTGCACTTAAAGAACTACAGTGAAGTGAATGTCTTTTGCAAAACAAATTTCTTCAGCACCTCATTCGTCCACATTATGTATTGCTGGATTTGTTTGAAGAGGGAAGAGTGGCGGGGGAAGATGCCAACATTGATTCCGTGTGTGAATTCTCAGATTCTCCCCTAAGTCAAGGAAATGAACTTTCTAAACTTCTCCATTAGCAGTTGGCCAAATGTAGGTCGCTGGTGCCATCTTAGTGCAGAGGGGTTATGGTGGAGAACGAAACATCACAAACTCCCCATATCTGTCTGCCCTGCACTGGTTGACTAGGGGACATTCCACATCTTGCCACCGGGTCTAATCCAAAATGCAGGAAAATATAGCTCTGAAGGGTCAGGAAGCATCTCTTATCTTCCCCCTTTTCTACTCTTGCCTCTTTCTACAGGTCCTCAGTTTGTGAACTGTGGTCCCGGCATATCCAAAAGCCGGAAAATGTGTTAGATTAAAAATTGAACACGATAAAAGTATTAACTATTCTGTGAGATGGCATATTCTGGTGCTGAAATCTCCCTCCTCTCGGCAATAATTTAGTTTCCGCAACTAAACCCCCCTGATAACTTCTAAATATATTTTCTAGCCAGCTTAAGAAGGCCTCGGTCAGGTCTTTCCCTGAAAACAAAAAGCAAAGAAGAAGAAGTCTGGGCTTCATTGAAGTGAATGACAAAGCTTGTTGATTCTGTGAGAAGGGCTGATATCAAAATAGCCTCCATGTGTACAGCTGCACACGTGTTTGTGTGTGCACGCCAGTTTTTTTCCTTCTGGTGTTGCCCCTTCCAACACCCCAAATACTGCTCCAGAGGGCCCCCCCAATCTTCAGGAGTGGCTTTTGGAGGAATGTGAGGGACTACAGTGGGAAGGGGGAAGGATAAATATTCACCCGTTCGTGGAATGCTACATGCCTTTTAGAGCATTTTCATAGGTGAGGTTTTGAGCCTCTTCTCTTTACTTGGTCATTGTTACAGTAGAAGCGAAAATGCAGGAGAGGCACTTGTAGTGCAAATGATTAGTCTGGCCAGTGTAGGTTTTTATATTCCGGCTACACGCCTGATAGAAACAAGAACCACTTTAAAGTCTCGGTATGAAAATGCCTTAAAAGCCTAGTCCTGCATATACTTAGGCTATAAACTAAAACCCTTTGAAGTCTACGAGAGAACTCCAATGGAGAAGGGGCGAAGCACCTATTGGTGGCTTTACTCATATGCTTAACTTACTCATCTGAGTAAATTCACTTGGGCGCTAGAGAGGATCACAGCATCGGGCCCTTTGACTTGGCTTAGTTATACAACCCATGGAAAGTGCAAAAAAAAAAACGAAAGAAGGAAAAAAATAAGTATTAAAAAAAGACAATGCTTTTAATATGTAAATAGAGTCCAATTTGATGGTGATTGCAGCTCATTTAGTATTTCAGAGTAGAGAACTTGCACTTCCTTTAAAGAAAAAGAAGGGTTGGGGGGAAAGTAGTTAGCTGAATTATTCTGTAAATTATTTAAGGGTGCATTCAAATGCACATCCTTTGAGTGGTGCAACAGCTGTGGAAGGGCACTCACTGTGTTTTGACTATATGTACAATCTTCTCCAGAGACTAGAGCTGTAGGGAAAAGCAGTTTCTACCAGTCTGCAGCAAAGGGCCAGATACGCATAGTGCTGACTGGCTTGTGCCTGTGACGTCAAGAACCCACCTCCTCAAAGCATTTTTCTCTAATCTTTTTAAAAAATAGAGTGTGTCCATCCTTCTGTTTAAAGCACTGATCAAATGGTAGATTGGACAAAACTGCAAGTGGTGCTTTAAAAACTAAACACTTTCAGAGTCAAGCAAACATCTGTAGCATGGGAAGTTAGAAAACAGATTCGCTGATAAATACTAGGCCTGACAAAAGCATTGGGAGTTGGGTTTACATAGCAGGAGGCAGGGAAACACAGTGAGTCATATTTCTGTATGTACCCTAATTTTGGGAAAATGTGTGTAATTTGTATTCGCAACACCTTATTTTATTTTATTTTTGACTATTTATTGAATCATTTTTAATTTATTAAATTTATACTTCTGTTGAAGCTGGACATCACATCATGAGAAAGGAAAGGAGGCAGGAAAAAAAATCCCTGAAAGAAATACAACTTTTTGATCAATAAAACAATAATATTTCCCTCTAAGAAGAAAAAAAAAAAAATCTAACTTTCGCGTGTAATTTTGATGCAACCAAGTTATTTTTATATATTTTTGTTATTTATTCTTTTAACAATGGGAATTTTTTTAAAGATATTTTATAACTGAAGCGCTTTTTTAAAAAAAGTTTTTTGTTTGATTTTATTTTGGGTGGGGACAAAATGCAGAAAGAGAGAGAGAGAGAGAGAGATTCCTTTTCTTTGTTTGTTTTTGTTATTCTTTTGTCTTCTCGACGATCCTATTGTTTCAGGCACTGATAACGGTTTAAAAAAAAAATTAAAACATGTAATTTATTATTTATTTAATATTTAAATTAAACATAAAAAAATTGATCTGTGCTCTTGTTGTATATTTATTTCGTCATGTTTGTGTGTCGGTTATGTGATGGCTGAGTAATTGTTTATGTGAAGGAATACTGTTCATATTTAAATAATAAAGAATCACATTGGAAAAAAAGGAACTGCAGGCTACATGTTCTTCTGTGAAAGAAAGAAAAAGAGAAAGCAAATTTAATACCGTTTCTCTGCTCAAGAAATACATTCCACAAATGAGACTTCACTGAATGGATTTCCAGGAGCTCTGCAGGATCAGATCAAAGGTCTAGCTAGTTCAGCAGCTGTTTCCTGGGAACTGTAGTCTGTTAAGGGTGCTATGAATTGTAGCTATGCAGTAAGTAAGCTATTGTTCCCAGGATTCGGGGGGGGGGGCTGGGGACACATACAGTCAAACCTTGGTTCTCGAACAGCTCCGTTTTCAAACATTTTGGCTCCCGAACGCAGAAAACCCGGAAATGCTCTGGTTTTCGAACATTTTTAGGAACCTGAATGCCTGATGCGGCTTCCGTTTTGTGTCTCCCTATATGAACTGAGGCTTCTGCTTTCAGTTTCCGAACGTTTCGGAAGTCCAATGGTCTTCCGGAATGGATTACGTTCAAAAACCGAGGTTCCACTGTACCAACATTTCTCCAGTGAAAATAGGGACATCACATTCCAGGACAATTTTGCAATTTATACCCCACACATCTTATTGGGTTACCCCAGCACTCTGGGCAGCTTCCAACCTATGTAAAAACATAATAAAACAGTAAACTTTTTTAAAAAAAAAACACACTTCCCTATACAGGATTACCTTCAGATGGCTCAGGAGTTGGATAACTCCATACCCTCCAATATTTCTCCGATGAAAATAGGGACATCTTAAAGAAAAGTGGGACATTCTGGGATGAAATCAGAAACCGGGACGGCTTCTCTAAATCAGGGACATCCCTGGAAAATAGGGACACTCAGAGGGTCTGGAGACAGCTGAGACCAACGGGGTGCATGTGGGAAGCCTGAAAGATGTGTTTGAGTGTGCAAATGGCCCTCTCCCACAGTCATTCCCGCAAAAGAAGAGAAGAGTTTGGATTTGATATCCTGCTTTTTCACTACACTAAGGAGTCTCAAAGCGGCTAAAAATCTCCTTTCCCTTCCTCCCCTACAGCAAACGCTCTGTGAGGTGAGTGAGGCTGAGAGACTTCAGAGAAGTGTGACTGGCCCAAGGTCACCCAGCAGCTGCATGTGGAGGAGCAGGGAAGCAAACCCGGTTCACCAGATTACGAGTCCACCACTCTTAACCACTACACCACACTGGCTATTCAAAGGGATGCTACCTCAGACATGGAGGCAGTACAGTGGTACCTCGGGTTACAGACGCTTCAGGTTACAGGCCATAGCTGCCAACCTTTCCCTTTTCTTGCGAGGAATCCTATTTGGAATAAGGGAATTTCCCTTAAAAGGGGGGAAACGTTGACAGCTATGTTACAGGCGCTACAGGTTACAGACTCCGGCTAACCCAGAAATAGTACCTCAGGTTAAGAACTTTGCTTCAGGATGAGAACAGAAATTGCATGGTGGTGGTGCGGCGGCAGCAGCAGGAGGCCCCATTAGCTAAAGTGGTACCTCAGGTTAAGAACAGTTTCTGGTTAAGAACGGACCTCCAGAATGAATTAAATTCTTAACCCGAGGTACCACTGTATATGATCAGTAGCCACTGATAGCTGATAGATATTGATATTACCATCAATACAGAAGAACCTTTGCTAAAATTGCACTGAGCACTCCGCAGTCAGCTTCCTGTTTCCCCTAATGGTAGGGAGGAGGGGGCACAAAAAAATATTGGGTGAAAAATGCTCAGCCCCCTGGAGTTGGTGCCCCCCAACATCAGCATCATCAGCATCAGCATCATAATTATTTATTTATACCCTGCCCATCTGGCTGGGTCCCCCCAGCCACTCTGGGCAGCTTCCAACAAAACACTAAAATACAATAACCTATTAAACATTAAAAGCTTCCCTAAACAGGGCTGCCTTTAGATGTCTTCTAAAAGTTTGGTAGTTATTTTTCTCTTTGACATCTGGTGGGAGGGCGTTCCACAGGGCAGGCGCCACTACCGAGAAGGCCCTCTGCCTGGTTCCCTGTAACCTGGCTTCTCGCAGTGAGGGAACCGCCAAAAGGCCCTCGGCACTGGACCTCAGCGTCCGGGCAGAATGATGGAGGTGGAGACGCTCCTTCAGGTATACTGGACTGCGGCAGTTTAGGGTTTTAAAGGTCAGCACCAACACTTTAAATTGTGCTCAGAAACGTATTGGGAGCCAATGTAGGTCTTTCAAGACCGGTGTTATATGGTCTCAGCAGCCGCTCCCAGTCACCAGTCTAGCTGCCGCATTCTGGATTAGTTGTAGTTTCTGGGTCACCTTCAAAGGTAGCCCCACATAGAGTGCATTGCAGTAGTCCAAACGAGAGATAACCAGAGCATGCACCACTCTGGCAAGACACAGGTAGGGTCTCAGCCTGTGTACCAGTTGCTGATAAACAGCTGCCCTGGACACAGAATAGACCTGCACCTCCATGGACAGTTGTGAGTCCAAAATGACTCCCAGGCTGCGCACCTGGTGCTTCAAAGGCGCAGTTACCCCATTCAGGATCAGGGAGTCCTCCACAACTGCCCGCCTCCTGTCCCCCAAAAACAGTACTTGTGTCTTGTCAGGATTCAACCTCAATCTGTTAGCTGCCATCCATCCTCCAACCGCCTCCAGGTCTACTGAATCCAAGGTCTCCTCAATTATGCATCTTTGCAGTTTTGCACACCCTCTGCTTGGAGCCCTATGGGAGGAGGAACTGCCCACATCACCACCCTAAATCCAGCGCTGCTTCCAGGAGATGCTTGGGGGTTGAAATTGGGACCACCTGCATGCAAGACAGATGCTCTCCCACTGAGCAATGACCCTTGCCCAATAAGATGCCTATGGGAAATCCACAAAGCACAACATGTATGTGGTTCCTAATGGGGCAAATTGCAGCTGGTGGGAAGGGAGGAGTTTCAACTGAGAAAACAGGGAGGGAAAGAGAGTTAACCCTAACGACCCCTGCAGGACAGTGGTTCTGATGCGTCCCAGGGGGTCTCTGCAGCTGGTTTTTAAAGAGATGAGGAATCTCACCATAGCTCTCCAGCATCTGTAGCCTAGTTGTTGTTTAGTCGTTTAGTCGTGTCCGACTCTTCGTGATCCCATGGACCAGAGCACGCCAGGCACTTCCACTGTCTTCCACTGCCTCCCAGTTTGGTCAAACTCATGCTGGTAGCTTCAAGAACACTATCCAACCATCTCGTCCTCTGTCATCCCCTTCTCCTTGTGCCCTCCATCTTTCCCAACATCAGGGTTTTTCCCAGGGAGTCTTCTCTTCTCATGAGGTGGTCAAAGTATTGGAGCCTCAGCTTCAGGATCTGTCCTTCCAGTGAGCACTCAGGGCTGATTTCCTTCAGAATGGATAGGTTTGATCTTCTTGCAGTCCATGGGACTCTCAAGAGTCTCCTCCAGCACCATAATTCAAAAGCATCAATTCTTCGGCAATCAGCCTTCTTTATGGTCCAGCTTTCACTTCCATACATCACTACTGGGAAAACCATAGCTTTTACCATATGGACCTTTGTTGACAAGGTGATGTCTCTCCTTTTTAAGATGCTGTAATAATAATAATTATTATTATTATTATTATTATTATTATTATTATTATTATTATTTATTATTTATACCCCGCCCATCTGGCTGGGCCTCCCCAGCCACTCTGGGCGGCTTCCATAAAAACCAAAAATACAGTAAAATATCACACGTTAAAAACTTCCCTGAACAGGGCTGCCTTAAGATGTCTTCTGAATGTCAGGTAGTTGTTTATTGCTTTGACATCTGCTGAAAGGGCGTTCCACAGGGCAGGGGCCACTACCGAGAAGGCCCTCTGCCTGGTTCCCTGTAGCTTTGCTTCTCACAATGAGGGAACCGCCAGAAGGCCCTCAGCACTGGACCTCAGCGTCCGGGCAGAATGATGGAGGTGGAGACGCTCCTTCAGGTATACTGGACCAAGGCCGCTTAAGGCTTTAAAGGTCAGCACCAACACTTTGAATTGTGCTCGGAAACGTACTGGGAGCCAATGTAGGTCTTTCAAGACCGGTGTTATATGGTCTCGGCGGCCGCTCCCAGTCACCAGTCTAGCTGCCGCATTCTGGATTAGTTGTAGTTTCCGAGTCACCTTCAAAGGTAGCCCCACGTAGAGTGCATTGCAGTAGTCCAAGCAGGAGATAACCAGAGCATGCACCACTCTGGCGAGACAGTCCGCAGGCAGATAGGTTCTCAGCCTACGTACCAGATGGAGCTGGTAAACAGCTGCCCTGGACACAGATTTGACCTGTGCTTCCATGGACAGCTGTGAGTCCAAAATGACTCCCAGGCTGCGCACCTGGTCCTTCAGGGGCACAGTTACCCCATTCAGGACCAGGGAATCCTCCACACCTGCCCGCCTCCTGTCCCCCAAAAACAGTACTTCTGTCTTGTCAGGATTCAACCTCAATCTGTTAGCCACCATCCATCCTCCAACCGCCTCCAGACACTCACACAGGACCTTCACCGCCCTCACTGGTTCTGATTTAAAAGAGAGGTAGAGCTGGGTATCATCCGCATACTGATGTGCACCCAGCCCAAACCTCCTGATGATCTCTCCCAGCGGCTGCATGTAAATGTTGAAAAGCATTAGTCTAGTTTGGCCCTAAACTAAACATTTTATTTAAAGAAACAAATGGAATGCAGCTGCTTGTCCAAGAACTTCAAGGTGCTTACCCCACCGTTCCAGTTTTTCCACCACCACCAGCAAAAAGCTAATGCTATTCTAGGCTGCATTAACAGAAGTATAGTGCCCTAATCAAGGGAAGTCATAAAGGTAAAGGTAAAGGTAAAGGGATCGCTGACCATTAGGTCCAGTAATGGCTGACTCTGGGGTTGCGGCGCTCATCCCGCTTTATTGGCCGAGGGAGCCAGTGTACAGCTTCCGGGTCATGTGGCCAGCATGACTAAGCCGCTTCTGGCGAACCAGAGCAGCGCACGGAAACTCCATTTCCCTTCCCGCCAGAGCGGTACCTATTTATCTACTTGCACTTTGACGTGCTTTCCAACTGCTAGGTTGGCAGGAGCAGGGACCGAGCAACAGGAGCTCACCCCGTCATGGGGATTCGAACCGCCAACCTTCTGATCGGCAAGCCCTAGGCTTTGTGGTTTAACCCATAGCACCACCTGCGTCCCGCAAAGGGAAGTAATAGTCCCTCTCTATTCTGCCTTGGTCAGACCACACCAGGAATACTGTGTCCAGTTCTCAGTGCCACAATTTAAGAAGGATATTAACAAGCTGGAATGTGTGCAGAGGAGGGCAACCAAGACGATCAAGGGTCTGGAAACCAAGCCTGATGAGGAGCGGTTGAGGGAGCTGGGTATGTTTAAAAGGTAAAGGTAAAGGTACCCCTGCCCGTACGGGCCAGTCTTGACAGACTCTGGGGTTGTGCGCCCATCTCACTCAAGAGGCCAGGGGCCAGCGCTGTCCGGAGACACTTCCGGGTCACGTGGCCAGCGAGACATCGCTGCTCTGGCGAGCCAGAGCCGCACACGGAAACGCCGTTTACCTTCCCGCTGGTAAGCGGTCCCTATTTATCTACTTGCACCCGGAGGTGCTTTCGAACTGCTAGGTTGGCAGGCGCTGGGACCGAGCAGCGGGAGCGCACCCCGCCGCAGGGATTCGAACCGCCGACCTTTCGATCGGCAAGTCCTAGGCGCTGAGGCTTTAACCCACAGCGCCACCTGCGTCCCCCGCTGGGTATGTTTAGCCATCTTCAAATACCTAAAGGGGTGTCACATGGATGATGGAGCAAGTTTGTTTTCTCCTGGTCTGGAAAACAGGACCCAGACCAATGGCTTCAAGTTACAAGAAAGGAGATGGTGACACAACAGCAGGAATAACTTTCTGATAGTAATAGCTATCAGTATAGCAGGAGATCATAGGCTCTCCTTCCTTGGAAGTTTTTAAGCAGAGATTGGATGCTTTGGTTGAGATTCCTGCATTGCAGAGGGTTGGGCTAGATGATGCTGTGTGTCCCTTCCAACTCCACAATTCTATGATTCAAAGACCTTGTCTATGTACCCAGCACTCCAAATTGCTGGGGGTGGGTGGGTTGTGGACAACCTCTTAGGCGCTTAAGTGCTGAAAATCAAAATGATAAAATGACAAGTGCAAAAGTGCTGTTTCTTTATTATTATTATTTTAAAAAAAACCCACTTCTCTCTCTACTGAATGCATAGCACAGCTATAAAACAACAGGGACTTTTGTTCCAGAAGCATTACACATTTTGCTCGTTATGATTTTTAAATGTCCTTATCCCTTCAGTGAACCCCACCTCGTGCCTGTGTGGAGCAATTTACTGAATAATGGCGATTCCTGGGAGATAGTCTCCGTACTGCTCTTCAGTGAAAGATGTTGATGGAATCAAAGCTGTAGCGGGTTCCTTGTTGGTTTTTACTGGCAACGATAAAACGCCAAACACATTTACGAGTAATATTTTGTTGTTGCTGCTGTTTCTTTTTTCATTATCTGGTTATTATTTGCAGGGAGATCTAATCCAGGACTGAGACAAAAGTGAGTACTTTCAGCAATTTTTCGAGGGTGTGGGGTGGGTCCTTCAAAATGGGGCAAAAGTGCCCTGTTGCCGTGACAACGCGGATGACAACAGCAAGGGGCCGGCATGTCAAAGTTAAGTGCAGTTGGCTTCATTCGCCCCCTAGTGACGTCATCACACAGGCAAATCTGATTGGCTACATTCGCGTCATGGCATCATCGTGCTCAATCCATGATCACCGATTGGCTGGGATCACTGCAGGATGGAGAGGCGATGAAACAAAATGGCACCATAGCAGTAGCAGAGAGTGGAAACAGTAGCTACACATTAATATTGTTTTTCCCAAAGCATACTTAGTCCCCCAAATATATTGGCTAACATTTCAGCACAGTCTTAACTGTGCTAATATTTCCAATCTATTTTGCATCCCTCAGTGTGGGGCTGTGACCCGGGAGGAGATCCTTGTAACATGTCCTTTCCTAACAAATCGGCTGCATGTACTGAATAATTGAACGCTTAGGTTGTGTTTCGAACGACCGCGTTGGGAGCCATTATTGCACAGTGATATCTACTTGGAACTGGCTTCCTTTATCGCAGGGAAGGGAATTGAATCGGTTTAAGATGGCACACTGTATGCTTTGGAGGGCTCTCAGGTCTCTTCCAATATCCTTTCTGGGAAAACAACCTCAAAGACACTCTCTTGTGTGCCACCGGCACAAAGTGATGGATCTCGTCATAAGAATCCTCCCAGCCACTTCAAATCATCATTAACCTGTTATTGCTAAGACAAACATCAACAACTGGGATTTTAAAACCAATAGCTGCTTACCCAAACAGCTGCCAACACAACATCGTTTACCAGTAACTCATTTTTCACTTGGCTCCAATGTTTGGGGACGATCATGTGGTATAGCCCTCCAGGGCCAGTACCATGACAGAATGCACAAGGAGGAAGATGTTTAGATATGCACCCCTCATTTTAAAATCCCCATACACAAGCAAAACTGTCTGGGTTGATGTGATTCAGCTCCAAGCCTTTGTTTCAGAGAGATTCCATGCAAAAATCCCACTGCACCCAAAAATGACATTTGCAAAAACAAAGCTGTGCTAGAGGCTAGAGTCTCTAAATGTACATTGGAATGTAGACATTGGGCAGGGAGCGTATTCAAACCTGTGATTGCCTCCAAAACAAAACTGTCATCTCTTTTAATGCGTAAGGGTCTGTGCACGCAGAGAAGGACAAGTTAGGTGTGCTGGTTAATTTGGGTGTGCTTATCCTTCACCTGCAACTAGTTAAGCATGGAAGAGTCAGCAAGCCTGGGAGAGTGACTCAGAACAATCTGAAGCATAGATACACTTCTGTAAAGAGTGTTCTTCTTCATGGAGAGCACATGTTGCGGTGGGGTCTGACAGGCCCCCCCTCTGTTGCTGGGCGGGATCGTTTAGATGGCCATTGGCAGTGATTGAGCTGTTTGGGTTACTGGGGAAATTTAGATGCTGCCAATTTGTCGGATGGACCAAGGGTTTTATATACAGGGCACACAGCATTGAGCGTTCTCTTTCGCTGCGTGCACCGGATCACCTGCCCACCCTCCCTAATTTAGGGCTCTTGGGTTTGACCTTGATACGCCTATCATGGGGTCGTCTGCTTTTGGGGCAGGGGCCTGGTATGAATTTTGTCCATTTGGCCGATTGGCTGGTGCCATTTGGTTTTTGCCTGCTGCGTAGCAAATCATCACAACTTGTAAGGTTGCGGTTAGGCATTGGTAAATTTTTCGGTTGGTGGAGGGGTAAGGGTTGGCTGTGCCTGCCCCTCCAATGCTGCTGCAAGGGAATTCCATTAAAGGAACCCAGGGGCTCGTCATGCTTTTCGTCCGATTCCCTGGCACGGGGCTTGGGCACGCAAGCCCCTGGCAGCATGCGGGGAGAGGTGAGGGTCTGGTGCCCAGCTCCATTTTCTCCCCAATATTGTTTTCCCTTACTGGCTTTCGCTGGAATCCAGAAGTCAGTTCTGTCCCTGGGCAATGTCTAAGCAACCACTCACAGAGTACTGGTCAGGGGTCCCTTTACCTTTACCAGTGTATAATCAGACATACTAAGAGGCTATAAAACAGTTTCTATTTGTGGGTTGTCAGGCTGCTGAATGGAAAATAATATAGTGCAACTGACTTTCGGGGTTGGTGTGTTGTGCGACAAGAACACAGAGTACAATGAGATCGAGTGTTTTGGGGGGGAGGCTCAGTTAATTTCATTGTACACAGGTTGTACACTGACAATAAAGGTATTATTATTATTATTATTATTATTGTGGGTGGCGCTGTGGGTTAAACCACAGAGCCTAGGAATTGTCGATCAGAAGGCTGGCGGTTCAAATCCCCGCGACAGGGTGAGCTCCCGTTGCTTGGTCCCTGCTCCTGCCAACCTAGCAGTTCGAAAGCACATCAAAGTGCAAGTAGATAAATAGGTACCACTCCGGCGGGAAAGTAAACAGCATTTCCCTGCGCTGCTCTGGTTCGCCAGAAGCGGCTTAGTCATGCTGGCCACATGACCCGGAAGCTGTACGCCGGCTCCCTCAGCCAGTAAAGCGAGATGAGCGCCGCAACCCCAGAGTCGGTCACGACTGGACCTAATGGTCAGGGGTCCCTTTACCTTTACTACTACTACCATTATTATTATTATTATTAAACAACAAACAGTAACAATAACCCCCTAATAGGTCCTCCTGACCATTCTTCCTTAGTGAGGTATTCTCTCTCTGGTTTTAACAGGCCCCTCATTGGGGACTACAGATGCCTTCTGCTCTCCAGGCCGTTTAACAGGAGCTGGGTCTGGCAGCAGTGCCATAAACTTATTAAAGCTGCCATCATTAATTAACCCTTTAAATGTACCAGTAACTACATTTCCATACTACCAATAGCTAATATACAGGTGCCGTTTCTGAGAAGCTGAAGGAAGAGTAAGATAGCTTCCCATCAAGCAAACAGAAGCCAGTGCTCTTTATTAGCAGGAATAACATTTCATTTTCATTTTCTTTAAATTCATTCCACAGTACAGTAACACGTGGGAACAAAATTGTCTCAAAAATGTAAACATACCTCCAACTCCCAGCTCTGCTGGTTATAATGGGCTTAGGCTGATTAATCAACTAAAGCTTTAGTTGTTTTAGTCAGTGGTTAAAACGTGAGGCCCTAATTTGAAAGGCAATTAATATGTATTAAAACAAACTATTAACCACATACAGCCACAACAAAGGAGGTTTGCCTTCACCCGTCTAATTTTCTAATGAACAACAGATGTGCTTCTTGCATTTCTCAAGAATTCACCATATGGACAGCATCTACTGTGCTGTAGCTTGTTAATACTTTTTGATTATTTTATATTACTAGGAGCACAGGAGTACATTAGCATCCGAGAAGTGCCTTTAAAAACGCACAAGTGGGAATTGGGAAACTGGGACTGACCTCTGTTTGAAAGCTTCCTCTATTTCAAGGGTGGAGAAGCCGTCTCAGACCAATTCACTTTGGCAATCTTATTTGGTGGGTGGGGCCGAAAGTAAAATTTGTGTGGAGCAACAAATGCGAATTTTACCTTTGGCAGTAGCCTAGTTCCTGCACATGCATCGTGTGCTTCACTCAGACAAGCTAGAGACATTGTGAGTTCAAAGACCAGTGGAAGGTGCGGCCAGAGGAGATTTCCAAGATGCCACATTCAAGCCCAGGTCCTGGGGTCCATCCCCCCCCCACTCTAATTTCATTTAAATATACAAGTATCCTAAGGAAGCACACAGCTGTGGATGGGGTAGGAAAAGGAGTGCCTTTAAGCTGCTCACCCACAGTCAGAACCTAGACCTTTCCCACTATAGCAAGATGCACTGTATTCTCTATATAAGAATTTACATCTGTGAATATAAATTAGCATGCACAAATATTACACCAATATGCACCCTCTTTTGGGAGGTGATGCAGAAGTGGCCCATTGTAGCGGGAACTGGACTTCTGCTTGGAAAGATGATCTCCATGAGAAAAAAGCCACGTCCTTCATCTCGATCAGGTCGGTCCAAATTTTCATACCAAGGGGTATATCAGGGGTGATAATGTCAATCAGGACCAGAGCCGTTCAGATGTTCTATAAGTCAGGCAGGGCTTCGACACTTTATACATTTATATAGGAGTGTCCAAAAGCATTCTTCTTTGGGCAGCTCACAAATGAAATTATAAAAAATACAATCCCTTAAAAACAGCAGTTTTCAGTGTGAAATCATTGGGGGGGGGGGAGGAAAAAGAGCGGAGAACAGATTCTTTCCTGTGCAGAGCAATGCTGAGCAAGGCTGACACCTTGTGACCAAGTCAGTGTAGGGTCTCTGCCAAAACAACAAACGGTGTGGGTGCTTAGCCATGCAGGAGAATATTTGCATTTATGTTCAAGTGTTCAAAGAGATTCACGTACATTACCTTGGAATCTTTCCAATAGCCCTGCAAGGTAGGTCAGTGCTTGGATCCCCAAAAAGCAGGTTTTAATTTGTATATATTTATTTAAATTTATATCCCACTTCCCCCCCCCCCCATGGAAACCCAAGGCAATGTGTATGTGGTTCCTATGTGGTCAGGCATTAACCTGATCTAGGTCAACTTAGCTTCAGCCTTCAGACCATATCCTGGGATAGCGCAGATTATGTTAGTCACTACTCTTATAGAGTTTCAGGAGGGGAAAGTAGCAGAGTTTAATTTAAGGAAAGCAAATGAGATCTCTAGAAGTAAAAGGTGCAGGTTAGGAGTGGAGATTCCTGCATTGTAGGCAGCTGGAATACATGACCTTGGAGATCCTTTCCAACTTTACAATTTATTGATTCTAGAAATCTTTTTTTCGGGAACAGCTGCTGTAGCTAATAACGACTTCACGGGTAGAAATTCAACAAGTGAGGCCTAAGAAGAGTCCTGCTGAATCAGACCATCTATATGTATGTGGTTATGAAACTAAATAATAAGATATGTTAATTGTCTCATTTTTCCCCAAACTCTGGCCTCCTAGGACCAGCTTAGTTCCAGTCTGGAGACAAGCACCAGGATGCTTCTTCCCTCACAGAAGGTGCGGGCAGGAGCGCCTTGGACAACTTTTTTAAAAATGCAGGCTGGTTTATGTAACCGTTCACATTCATTCAGATTGTCTGGTTTGATCATGTTAATTGTATATCAACTGTTCTTATGGTGTCATACATCTTATTGTACAGTGGTACCTCGGGTTAAGTACTTAATTCGTTCCGGAGGTCCGTACTTAACCTGAAACTGTTCTTAACCTGAAGCACCACTTTAGCTAATGGGGACTCCTGCTGCCGCCACGCTGCCACCACGTGATTTCTGTTCTCATCCTGAAGCAAAGTTCTTAACCTGAAGCACTATTTCTGGGTTAGCGGAGTCTGTAACCTGAAGCGTATGTAACCCAAGGTACCACTGTATAGGCTGCTGATACTATACTATACTATACTATACTATACTATACTATACTATACACACACACACACACACACACACTGGCACCTTAATAGTGAAGGGTACTTTTTTTAAAAAAAATCAAATAATAAAAACCATATATATATATATATATATAAACACCTAATAATAAATATTTTTAAAACCCAATGATAAATTATATTTTCTTTAAAAAAAACCAACTAAATATTTTTTTAAAAAGACCTAATAAAATAAGTATTTTAAAAAACCTAGTAATGCATAATAAATAAAATACTATTTTTTAAAAACATACATTAATAATAGCTAATAAGCAACACACAATTTTAAAGCCCTACTAATACGTAATAAACAAACGAACAAAAACTAATTAAATACATGGTAAGTAATATAACGGCAGATAACATTTTAGAAAGGCGGGTGGCCTCAAAGTCCTCCCCGCCCCCGCCCCCCATTAACCCTTCCATGGGCGCCTAGGCCGCCGTCCTTCGTCATCACCAGCCGCCTTCCTTCGCCCGCGCCGCCCCTCTCCCCCGCACCCAGTGGTACTTCCCTCCCCTTTTCCGAAAGGCGGGCGTCCCCTCCATCCACAAATGGACCATTCCACTCCCACCAACTCTCCTTCCCTCCCTGTCCGCCGCGTCGCTCCGTCTGCCCGCCCCGTGCCGTTGGCGCCTGCGCAGTGGTGCCGCTGCCCTGAGGGGGGCTGTTTCTCCAGCTGGGCGACTGTTTACAGCTGCGGGGGGGCGAGAGACTCGGCGTGCGGAGGCCTGAAGGGGCGGCGGCGGCGGCGGCAGTTGGCGCTGGAGGAACAGGTAAGCTTGAAGGGGCAAGGAGACCCCTCCCCCTTCCTTTCTGTCAGTCTTGGGGGGGGGCTCCAGATCATAATAGGACCCCCCCCCCCTTATCCCGTGACAAAGGGCGCCTCGTCCCCGCCTGGCAGAAAAGGCCCCGGCCCTTTCTCTTCCCCCCCCCCCAATTTGTTTACCACAACAGCCAATGGGGTGCTTGCCCCGCCCCCCGCCCAGGTTGGGGGGTCTCCTCCTCCCCAGTCTCCTGTCTCCATGGTGGTGCAGGGCCCAGAAAGGGCTTCCTTCTTGGAGGGGGGAGAGAGGCACTTTGTTATGGGGTGACACTCGTCCTCCTTCCCCCCAGTCACACCCCCCCACCCCAGACTCCAAGGTCATGGGAGGGGGCTTTGGGGTGACCCAAGGGGGTGGGCTGGGGTGATGTGGGGGTGTCTCCTCCTTTGGAAGTGTAAAAAAAGACCAGGCTTTGAAAGGGCTGGTACCTCTGGGTCAAGCACAGCAGCCTCGCCCGAATTAAATTTAAGTGGTTTTAATTGGCGTGCAATTAACTGTTGCTGATTCTTTTCCCCGGTTTTGTTGTGCTTGCTTGACTTAGCGGGTCCTGCAAAGTGCTGTTCTGCATAATGCTTTTTTTTTTTAATGAATTTTTATTAATTTACATCAAAAGAAAAAAACAAAAACAAAAAAAAATATTAGTTTCACATCAAAATTTCACAACATATTCCTCTTCAGGAATAAAAAAATGCTTTTTTTTTAATAGGGTAGGTTTCATGGCACTGAGAAGAGGGAGGGCAGCCTCAAGAAAGTTTGGGAAGCCACTGGTATAAACCAAGGCTGCAACCCCTACGCCTGCTAACCTTAAGAGTAATCACAACTGGACACAGTGGGGTTTATGTAAGGCTGCTGCTCTGTATTTCTCCTGCCCCACGGAGCAGTTGATTTGGCATCTTTACTCTGAATGGTCCCTATTCTGCCATTGCCTACAGCTCCTCACATATCCGCTTTTAGTCCAGCTTGCTTCTGCTGTTGCTGTAGTCAGTTTTTTAGAATTTATTTTAAGACACCTTGTGAGGATTTGCCGTAAAAGACAGGGCGCTATTAAGATAGCAACAGCACAATCCTAACCATGTCTACTCAGAAGTAAGTTCTACTGAATTTAGTAGGGCTTACTCATTACTCCCTGATAAGTGAGGTGAATGTTGCAGCCCAAATGACAGCACTTGAGAATTTCTCTGCTTTGATTCACTTTCTCCCTTCTGCAAGTAATTAGAATAAAGGCTATAAAATCCCACTCCACACATATTGCCTACCTGCCATGGGACTGGGGTCTTTCTACGCCTTCTCTCCCCCCGTCCCCGTCCCCCACCTTGAGGATAGAACTCCATAACTTCTTTCCCTCTCACCACACTTTTAAAAATCCCTCTTTCCTCCCCCCCCCCACTGGGCCTGGCAGCCCTTTCCCCCCCTTTCCCCACTTTTCTTGTAATAAAAATACCCCATAACTTCCTTTACTCCCTTATTCACCCCACCTCCACAATAAAGTACCTGATTCTTCTCAGCTTGGTAATGGGACAAGCCAGCTCTTTTTCTCACTCTTATAATGAGACCCCATAATGTGTATCTTTCTAGCCCAACTTCCAAGATAATGGGCATAAAACCGCAGTTCTTTTTCACTACCGTCTACACAAAGTGATCTAGGAGTCTTGGTTGACCACAAACTTGACATGAGCCAACAGTGTGATGTGGCAGCTAAAAAAGCCAATGCAATTCTGGGCTGCATCAATAGGAGTATAGCATCTAGATCAAGGGAAGTAATAGTGCCACTGTATTCTGCTCTGGTCAGACCTCACCTGGAGTACTGTGTCCAGTTCTGAGCACCACAGTTCAAGAAGGACACTGACAAACTGGAACGTGTCCAGAGGAGGGCAACCAAAATGGTCAAAGGCCTGGAAACGATGCCTTATGAGGAACGGCTAAGGGAGCTGGGCATGTTTAGCCTGGAGAAGAGGAGGTTAAGGGGTGATATGATAGCCATGTTCAAATATATAAAAGGATGTCACATAGAGGAGGGAGAAAGGTTGTTTTCTGCTGCTCCAGAGAAGCGGACACGAAGCAATGGATCCAAACTACAAGAAGGAGATTCCACCTAAACATTAGGAAGAACTTCCTGACAGTAAGAGCTGTTCGACAATGGAATTTGCTGCCAAGGAGTGTGGTGGAGTCTCCTTCTTTGGAGGTCTTTAAGCAGAGGCTTGACAACCATATGTCAGGAGTGCTCTGCTGGTGTTTCCTGCTTGGCAGGGGGTTGGACTCGATGGCCCTTGTGGTCTCTTCCAACTCTATGATTCTATGATTCTAAAGTTGTGGGTCACCCTCTCATAGTTTTCACTCTGCCACTGCAGAGCCTGGAGACAGGCAGTCAAGTCATGTATCAATAGTGATGACCAGAGGAGAAATGACTACTGGGAAGAACAGAGAAAAGAAACACCGTGGTGCAGCTGCTGCAGCACAACCAGATGCCTTCATCTGCCCCAACTGCAACAAAACATGTCTCTCCTGTATCGGTCTCTGCAGTCACAGCAGGCACTGCAACCTTCCAACAGCCACAAAGGCATATTCCTCCATTGTCTCCCAAGACAGAAGGATGCCAACCGAATTACTTTCTCCAGAGTAATGGGTACATTTTAAAAATTTTGCTGTTGTCATCCATGGCTTTGTGATAATTCTCCCAACCCCAAGCCTCTCCAATCTCCAATGCAAGCTAAACATTAATATTAATAATAGTAATTAAATTTATAAGCCACCCTTCATCTGAAGATTACAAGGCAGTATACAGCATAAAAATACAAAATGAAAACACAAAATACATATAACAACAACAACAACCAATAACCCCCACCCACAACCACATTTAAAAGACCATAGATTGCTTAATCAGCCAAAGGCCTAGTTATAGAGTTGCTACATAACACAAATTGGAGCTCAATACACTCTGCTGCCACCTGGCTCTTGGCACTTTTCTGATCTGTGCTGCAGAAGGGGGAAAGCCTCCAGGTAAGGACAACCAATGGAAGGTGTGAGAGATCTTATTCACCTTCCCCAAGTCTCTCACCAGTGCCTGCAAACTCCTCCTCTCCTGGGCATCCTGCCAAGAACAAGCTATGCTGGTTCAAAATGCATTGCTCTGGGGAGCCCATTGGGGTGAGTGTTCTGCTGAGAGGCAGTTTTCTCCTGGGACTGTGACCCAAAGTCACCCCTTGGACCACAGCAACTGTTTGCGTTCAGGCAAATTCTCCCATCTGTGCTTTTCAATGCTGAGTAAGGTTACCACTCCCACAAAAGTTCCTCTGAAACTCTATGCATTTAAATGGTTTCTCCCCTATGTGGGTTCTTTCATTATGAAGCTCTTTCCACATACAGCACACTTAAATGGTTTCTCTCCTGAATGTGTCCTTGGTAAGTCCTCTCTTGTGAGAATGGGTTACCATAATATTAGTTCTTTCTATTTCCAGTCCCAGCCTCCAGAGCAATGGGTGCAGTACCCCAATCATAGAATCATAGAGTTGGAAGAGACCACAAGGGCCATCGAGTCCAACCCCCTGCCAAGCCTTATGACAGTGGGATGATGCAGCCAGCCCCCCTACTCCTTTTGATAATAAGACCACCTAATGTTACCACACCATCTCAGGGGCTTTCGGGTTGAAAACAGGGATGGCCCTCTAGCTATTATTGCTGTCCCATTCCTCATCAGCACAACCCAGTATAACCAGTGTTCAGAGACAATGGGAGTTGTAGTGCAGCACATCTTGAAAGCCATAGGTTTCCCACCCCGCTCTAAAATTTCACTCCTCCCCCCCCCCCCCTTGCTTCTGACACTGCAGATGAAGTTCTTTTACAATAAAGGACTGGTTGAACTTGCCCCAAAGATACTTGATAGAGAAATGCTTACTATGGCATTGAAATCTGAGGCTCTGATTTGAACTCCATTAAAGTTTTGGAAACTGCAGAATAATGTTTTTCGAAAGCTTACTCGGGAATTTGAGCAGTGCTTCCTCGTAAATAATAATAATAATAATAATTTTATTATTTATACCCCGCCCATCCGGCTGGGTTTCCCCAGCCACTCTGGGCAGCTTCCAACAAAATGTTACAATACAGTAGTCCGTCAAACATTAAAAGCTTCCCTAAAAAGAGCTGCCCTCAGAATCCAGGTGATCAACAATTAAAGGCAAGAGCAGACTACACTCAGTTAAAGTATATTTTTAAAATAGCTATTATGTCTATTGAACTTTTCCCTGCTTTATGGAATTGGGTGATAACAAACCCTGGAAAGCAGCTTGTCAACATGTTTTAGACTGTTATTATTTACCAGAGCTGAGCTCTGCTTTGACCTTGAATAAGTGTAAGCTAAGGGATTTGCTCTCCTGGATAGAATCTAGAAGGGACCTGCAACTATTTAGAGACACTGTTTTTCCTCCTTGGTATCCGTTCCTGAGAACAGAGCGTTTTGACCTAATTATCTAACCAAACTTTCACCAGTTTCCTTAAGAAAGGCCTATATTGGGCTGTGTTTCGAAGTGATGCCCTCTGCAGTCTTGGATAGTCTCTACAACAAGGTTCCATATGCAGACAGACTTTGTATTTATAGTCAGTCTCAGGTGGAAGACATCACTCATTATATTTTAGCCTGTCCCTTATATAGTGATCCAAGAGATTTCTTTCTAAAACCTTTGGTCCCACAAGCAAGCAGTCACACACCTTGACAGAAATGGTTTGGTTTCTTTTGAGTGACACTAATAGCTTCATAACAAATAGTGATCCTCTATGTTCTGGCTGCAGAAAAAAAATAATTCAGCAAAAAGGGGTCACTATAAATTTATGTGACGATTTGGAGGTTTAATCTGAAATCGAAGCTAGATTTGAGTTTGTTAGTGTCTTTGGTAACTTCTCCCCCTTTCATAATGAATGCTGGCAAACTGGATTTTAAAAAGGCAAAATAATACTAGAATTGTAGTTATCAGAGGTACACAAAGAAAAATGTGTTTTAATGATCAGGAACTTGGCAGAATGTTTGCAGATTTTTATATTATGAATGTATTCTGTTTATTATTACTATTGCTTAAAACAAGTTTGTCATGGCCTTTGGCTAGAGCCAGAAACTTACGAAGTGAAACAGTATTCACCCGCAGTTTACCTCCAATATCACTGATGGTATGAGCATTGTGTCCTGCTTTAGTCCTAGGGACTCTTAGTTAACTGTTGCAATGAGAGCTGCTGTAGAAGTTTATCAGTAAATGCAAATTTCCCTCTTTCACCCATTATGATACGGCCTTATCCGTCACCATTTCTAGAATAAACTATGAAGGTTCGTCCTGGTCTACTGAAAATGTTACTATTGGCTTTGAGATCTGAACTTTGATCATTAAAAGTATTTCATTTTTCCAGGTGGCATCCAGTGAGTATCCAGACAGACGTGCAAAGTTCTGTAACTCCACCTAATTATTTGTACCATTTAGTCCACATAACAGTGTTTTGGTTCCGTATCTACGCACGAGGCATGGGGCAGCTGCCAGCCGCTGTAATTCTAGTGCCAGAAAACAAATGGAATGCACAAATCATTCAGTGGCTCTAATGCATTTTGAATCCAGGGTGTCTGCAGCAGGTCTTGGCTGCAAAAGGAGCATTGCTCTGTGTTGTGGGAAGACTATTCGTTACCACCCGCCACCCTCTCTCCCTGTGCTACACAGTTCCTCTGTGTTAGGGCAACGTGGACAGGAGACTCTGTTTTCAGCAAGTGTGCCCTGGGTTGGCCACAAACCAATTCTCTCTTGTAGTGGCAGAAGAGAGCATGCAGAGGCATGCTAATAGCCCTGTGACTGGACTGCCGCCAGGTCAGATGGCAGCTGCCCTGTGTTGGGGTGCTTTTTGACTTTGTGATCGTGTTGCTTTGTGAAGAATGGAAAGCAAATGGGGTGGAGAGAGAGGTTAAGCCTCTTCTATTGTGGGTGTATGTAAATAAGGCCTAAGCTGTATTAAAGGTCAGAAGGAGAAAGCTGGAAAGAGGTGCATTCAAACTTAAATCACCCTTGGGATGCTGTTGGGAGGTTAGCTCTCCATGCCTGGAATATTTTCTGCAGCCACATACTTCACACTGAATAGGAATTTCTAGACTCTGTTAGGTTTCTCTTTTCTAGAAAGCAACAGTTAGTCCCTTCACAGCTGGAGGTACACATTTCGATAATGTGAGGATTGTATGTTACCACCTTAATTTTTACAGTCATACCTCGGGATGAATACGCTTCAGGTTAAGCATTTTTGGGTTGCACTCCGTGGCAACCCGGAAGTAACGGAACACGTTGCTTCCAGGTTTCGCCGCATGCGCAGATGCTCAAAATGACATCATGTGTGGAAGCGGCAAAACGCGACACGCACAGACGCGCAGTTGCGTGTTACATTCGCTTCAGGATGCGAACGGGGCTCTGGAACGGATCCTGTTCGCATCCAGAGGTGCCACTGTACTGCACAATTATTGTGCCTGGTGCTTTACCGAGCAACACAGCCCAACGCCGGAAAGAAGAAGACAGGCCCTTGCCCCAAAGAACTTACAAATTAATTTCAACAGGAAGACAAATGAAGGTAGGGGAGCTCTACCGAAATATAAGCAAAGTCTTTGGGCTGTGTTTCTGTTGAGGAAAAAGTAAGTTTTTCGAAGGATTTGACTGCCACCAATACGCTGACTAATGCCTGTAGGGTTCATATGTCATATGCATTGAATACCAGTTATTGGGGGTAAAGGAGAGAGTTAATATCTTCATGCAATGCTTCTGGGCTTCCCAACAACATCAGTCTGGCTGGCCATTGGAAAATACGACTCTGGACTAGATGCAGCAGAGGCTTCTTGTGCTGGATGCCCTCTTGGTTCTTCAGGTATCTGCTGGACCAGTTAATCAACAACTAGATTGGTCAGAAGGCCAGTCTGGGGAAGAATGCAGAAGCAAATGGCCAAGTTATCATCCCTTTTACCTCTTTGTCAACATATACATAGTTAGCAGGGGCTGAAATCTCATCCTGGCACTGAGCCTTTCCGGAAAGGGCACTTACACCTCTAAAGGCAACCAGGAGGAGCTTGTATGGGGCTTAAAGTTACAAATTTAGCTACTACAGGGGCATAGGTGGGGGTGGGGCACTTGATGGTCATCCCTGAATCAAATAGGTCTCATGGAATACTTCTATTCTGTTGCTGCCTTAACTCCTCTATTGCCCAAAGGGTATCTGTGCTAAAGAGATTACACTGTCTCGGTGTCAAATTCTGAGCACAGTCAAATATGCAGTTTATAGTCAAAACATGGAGATAAGCAGGCATATACAAACGGAGGAATGCATTGTGCATAAATTTTAAACTCAATGTGTGCAAAGTCTGGTTTACTTTTGTGGTAATGAGTCTGAGCATTGCTGATGAGAATTGTTTCAAAGATGCTCAAGATTTCTGCAAGGGTGATCATAATCACCTGTGCCTTGGTTAGATTTTGCAGTACCTTCTGGTGCTGTTCCTAAGTTTTTGATGTGCACGGTTGAAACGTTGTTTCTGCTGAATACATGCAACAATGAAGCTGAGGCAGAACCTTCTAAAGCAGGAACAAACACTGAATTTGCCGCTTCTGCAGTTCTTGCCAGAAAAAGCACTGTAAATAAAAATTCATGTTGTGCTCTTCCAGTATGAAATGTTAGCTGTCTGTAGAGAAAAATGAGACAGCTTTGGCATTGCAAATTAAGTTATTTCCCATTAGAACAGGTTCTTTTAAAAAGGGCTGGTATTGTTCAAAGATTGTTGCATATTATATTGTGGTACAGATCACTGCAGTGATCTCGAAATTGCTCTCTAACCCCACTACCATTCACCTCTGGGTGTTGGTGTGGTGTTTGTACATTTGCCTTAACAGTAAGGTTTTGGTTTGAGTCTGTTTGCCATCCCTCTGGTATATTTTGTTTATAACTAGAGCTACAGCCTCAGTTGATTATAAGGCTGGGAGCCAAGGTACTACTTTAAGGGCATGCCAGGTTCACCTAGGAGGATTTTTGACTATTTCTATTTTAGCTTTTAGGTCAAATTGCTATTTTTCTAATTGGCCAGCTGGCCACACTAAGGCAGACATTTGCCCTTCCATCTTCTTCTTCTTCCCTTATGCACATTAATACAAAAGGCTGTATTTTCTCTGTAAAGCAGGCATTTGTGTAGGTCTACATAGAGTCTTATGCATATTTCTCTTACCAACACAGTCTGCCTTGTGCATGTGTTCAGGCATGCACACGTGGCTCAGTTTGGAGTCTGATTTTCTCGAGGTGTTGTTGTTGTTATACCCCATTTGGCTGGGGTATAAATTATTAAAGAATGTCTCTTTAAGAGCCAAGTGAGGCTTACATGGGAGATCTGAAGGGGTTCTGTTTGACAGTCCATCTCATTTGCAAAGTTCTCCTTCCAGCAAACTACAGCAAACTAGCACAAAGGAGACCTGTGTTTTCTTCCACATGCAAGCAAGCACCTCCTAGTTTGGAGCAAGTTGCTTCATCAGGTAATCTCCAGCAACAGGAGTGGTCATTTGGGATGTTTTTGGAGTAATGCCCACCCAGCCATTCCTGATTTAGGCTGCAATCCTAACTCTACTGGCCTGAATTCAATAAGGCTTCAATAAGACATGCTTTAAGTTTGCACTGAACCCTCCTTGATCCATTGTCCAGTGGTGGCACTTAGAAAACCAATATGGTAGGGATAAGGAATCTGACCCACCAGATGTTCTTGGACTCATCAGCATGGTCAGTAGTCCAACAACTTCTGGAGGGCCACAGATTCCCCATCCGTGCAGCATGGGGTTAAGAAGTAGGCTCAAGAAGCCTCAAGAAATGTGAGACCAGACCTGTTGTGATACATAGGCTTGAGGTCTCGCCAATCCTCCTCTTCTAAGAAATGTTCAAAGTTCCTCCATGCAGTATTAGTGCTTTTCTGCTCCGAATGTTGGCAAAAGGCAGAATATGCTTCAGTGTGGGGAATGCAATATAGAACTATCCAGAATCCATGATGTTTCCATAACCAGAAGCAACTTCACAGAACAGCTGACAACACAATAAAAAGTGTCCAGGAGGGTCACTGGTATATCATATCAAAGGGTTTTTCTGCTCTAATAAATATGCATATGTATTTGAAATCCCCCAGAGCCAAAAAGGAGAGCAGTAACTGGTGATGTTTGTATATGTGAAAGTGATTTTGGTTCTGTGCCTTTTGACATGCAGGATATGCTCTACAGTTCACTTAGCTTCACCTGGACTTTTGTACTTGAGCAGTTTTCTTTGACTGGTGCAGTGACTTTCTCCTTTTTCCCTCCTCTGCTCTCCAGAATTGGTTTTTGAATTTGTTAGCGTGGACAATGGGAGGTGCTGTGAGCGCAGGAGAGGACAATGACGAGCTAATTGACAACCTGAAAGAGGCTCAGTACATCCGGACAGAGCTCGTGGAGCAGGCCTTCAGGGCTGTCGACCGGGCAGACTACTACCTGGAGGAGTTTAAGGACAATGCGTACAAAGACTTGGCATGGAAGCACGGGAACATCCACCTTTCTGCTCCTTGCATTTATTCGGAGGTCATGGAAGCCCTGGATCTGCAGCCTGGGCTTTCCTTCTTGAACCTGGGAAGTGGCACTGGCTATCTGAGCTCCATGGTTGGGCTCATCTTAGGTAAGTGACTCTTTTGATCAGCTAAATGATCCCTGCAACTCTAGTTTCTTAATGTGTGGGGTCAACACATATTCTTATCCACTGACAGTACGGTGGGTGTGTTTAACCTGTGGGCATGTTTTGAGGAGAAGATTAAGAACAAACATAATACAGTGGACCCTCTGGATACGAATTTAATTCATTCCGGGGGTCCGTGCACACCCCGAAAAATCCGTATACAGAGGTGCCGCTTCTGTGTGCGGCGTGATAGAGTGCTTCTGCGCATGCGCTTCTGCATATGTGTGTGACGTGCAGAGCGCTTCTGTGTGAGTGGCAAAACCTGGAAAAATACTTTCGGGTTTCCCGCTTTCGCAATCCGAAGTTTACGTTACTCAAGAGTAATTTAACCCGAGGGTCTACTGTAGTGGTCTTCAAATATCTGAAAGGCTGTCCTGTCTTGCAGAAGGTAGAGCAGGCTTGTCCTTTGTTGCTCTAAGAGGGCACAACAACCTACGGAGTGAAGATTGCAAGGTGGCAAGTTTCAGTAGAGCTACAGTGGTGCCTCGCAAGACGAAATTAATTCGTTCCGCAAGTCTTTTCGTCTTGCGAGTTTTTCGTCTTGCGAAGCACGGTTTCCCATAGGAATGCATTAAAAATCAATTAATGCGTTCCTATGGAAACCGCCTTCAGACCAGGTCCGGGGACAGTCTGTCCCCCGACCTCTTCTGAAGGCCGGTGGGGGGCGAAAGTCTTTGCTCCCCCCCCCGCCTGCCTTCCCGGGGCGGTCTTAAAATGCTGGCGGGCGGCAGCGAATCCTTCGCTGCCGTCCCCCAGCATTTTAAAAGCCCCTGGGACAGCGGAGACTTCCCGGGGCGATTTTAAAATGCTGGCGGGCAGCAGCGCTGCCGCCCGCCAGCATTTTAAGATCACCCCAGACAGTGGAGAAGTCCTCCACTGTCCCAGGGTTTTTAAAATGCTGGTGGGCGGCAGCGAAGGCTTCGCGGGCAGCAGCGCTGCCGCCCGCCAGCATTTTAAGATCACCCCAGACAGCGGAGACTTCTCCGCTCCCGGGGCGATTGTAAAATGCTGGCGGGCGGCAGCGCTGCTGCCCGCGAAGCCTTCGCTGCCGCCCACCAGCATTTTTAAATCACCCCGGGAGCGGAGAAGTCTCCGCTGTCTGGGGTGATCTTAAAATGCTGGCGGGCGGCAGCGCTGCTGCCCGCGAAGCCTTCGCTGCCGCCCACCAGCATTTTTAAATCGCCCCGGGAGCGGAGAAGTCTCCGCTGTCTGGGGTGATCTTAAAATGCTGGCGGGCGGCAGCGCTGCTGCCCGCGAAGCCTTCGCTGCCGCCCACCAGCATTTTAAAAACCCCGGGACAGCGAAGGACTTCTCCGCTGTCTGGGGTGATCTTAAAATGCTGGCGGGCGGCAGCGCTGCTGCCCGCCAGCATTTTAAAATCGCCCTGGGACAGTGGAGGAATTATCCGCTGTCCCGGGGCGATTTAAAAGCCCCCGGGAAGGCAGGCAGGGGGGACAAAGACTTTCGCCCCCCACCGGCCTTCAGAAGAGGTCCTGGACCTCTTCTGAAGGCGGGCGGGGGGCAAAAGTCTTTGTCCCCCCTGCCTGCCTTCCCGGGAGAGCGGAGAAACGCAGCGCTGCGTTTCTCCGCTCTCCCGGAAGGCAGGCAGGGGGGAGCAAATACTTTTGCCCCCCGCCCGCCTTCAGAAGAGGTCCAGGACCTCTTCTGAAGGCCGGTGGGGGGCGAAAGTCTTTGCTCCCCCCCCCCCGCCGCCTGCCTTCAAAAGCCATCCGGGATAGCGGGAAGCGCTTCCCTGCTATCCCGGACTGCTTTTAAAATGCTGGCGGTGGGGAGCAAAGCCTTTCGGCCCCCGCCGGCCTTCCTGGACCTCTTCTGAAGGCCGGAGGGGGGGAAAAGGCTTTGCTCCCCACCGCTAGCATTTAAAAGAGGTCCCCAGAGATTTCCCTATGGGCTTTCTTCTTGCGAAGCAAGCCCATAGGGAAATTCGTTTTGCGAAGCGCCTCCAAAACGGAAAACCCTTTCGTCTAGCGGGTTTTTCGTCTTGCGAGGCCTTCGTCTTGCAGGGCACCACTGTATTTGACAGTGGGACAGGGTGCTTCAGGACAGGCTCGACTCTCGGCCAAGACCGGACAGCCATCTATCTGAGATGCTGTAGTTGCTTCCAGCATTGAGCAAGGGGTTTGGATCATAGCTGTCAACTTTTCCCCTTTTTTAAAGGGAAATTCCTTTATTCCGAATAGGATTCCTCGCAAAAAAGGCAGAAGTTGACAGCTATGGTTTGGATGGTTGTTGTTTTTAGTTAGTTAGTTAGTTAGTTAGTTAGTTAGTTAGAAGAAGAAGAGTTTGGATTTGATATCCCGCTTTATCACTACCCGAAGGAGTCTCAAAGCAGCTAACAATCTCCCCCACAACAAATACTCTGTGAGGTGAGTGAGGCTGAGAGACTTCAGAGAAGTGTGACTGGCCCAAGGTCACCCAGCAGCTGCATGTGGAGGAGCGGGGACGTGAACCCGGTTCACCAGATTACGGATCCACTGCTCTTAACCACTACACCACACTGGCTCTCACACTAACTAACTGGTTGGTTGGTTGGTTGGTTGGTTAGTTAGTTAGTTAGTTAGTTTATGTACTGCCCTATACTCAGGGCGGTTCACAGAATAAAATCAAGATATAAAACCACAAAGTACATTAAAAAAAAAAACCCAACCCAATAGCCCCTCCCCACAAAACAAAAACACATTTTAACAGGGCATAGGATGCAAATCAGATCAACCCAAGACCTGGTTTAAAAGAAATGTTTTTGTCTGGCGCCTAAAGGGGGATAATGAAGGTGCCAGGCGAACACCTGTGGAGAGTATTCCACAGACAGGGCACCACTGCAGAGAAGGCCCTGTTCTCGTGTTGCCACCCTGCAAACCTCTCGAGGAAGGGACACACGAAGGAGGGCCTCAGAAGATGATCTCAGGGTCCGGGTAGGTACATTTGGAAAGAGGCAGTCCTTGAGCCATTTAAGGCTTTATAGGTCAAAACCAACACTTTGAATTGGTCCCAGTAACTAATGGGTAGCCAGTGCAGTCGGACCAGGATCAGTGTAATATGCTCAAACCTCTTAAGATCTCTCCCATCTTCAAGACTCCATATTCTGCTCTTCTGTGGGGTCACTTCAGACAGAAGATGGTGAGTAAATCATCTTGCACATCAAATGATGTGCCAAATGGCCCCATGGTGTCTGGTTTGGAACAGTGCATCTCTCTAGGACCAGAGTTGGTTATGTGCCTAGGAGGGGTACCTGTTCTTCACTACTACACATAATAACCCATAAAGTTTGAAAAAGAAACACATCCAGCACAAGCACAGGTGGTTGCCTGGTTTTCCAAATTATGTGTGTATGTGTGTGTGCAGGAACAGCCTGAGCACCTTGCTGCACATTTATTATTTATTTAGAGCATCTTTACCCAGCCTTTCAGCTTTAGAAAATGCCAGGGTGGCTTACAACACACTTTGAAATCATTAAAAATGGAACAGTTAACAAGTAATGAAAGAATAAACAGCCTTTTATCCGGCAGCTGAGTCTTTGAGAGCACCCTTCTCCTCTCCCTTTCCCAATTAAAATAACCTGCATTCAACAAGTTCCTTTTTTTAATTACAACATTTTATTTATTTTCATTTTTAATGCATCCTTCCTCCAAGAAGCCAAGCGTTGCACACATGCTGCCTCCCCTATAACTTCACAACAACCCTGTGGGGTAGATTATGCTGAGAGTGTTTAACTATCCTGTGAGTTTTATGACTGAGCAGCTATTTGAATCCAGGTGGTCTCACTCGTTAAGCCCAACACTAATTGCTACACTGCATTTTCTGTTGAAGTTTGTTCCTAAATACGACTGTGTGTGCTCTCTTCCTCTCTCCATCTCATCCCACCCACCCTTTCGTTTTTCAGCAGCAATAATAGCTTATAGAAGGGAGTTCTCAGCAATAAACAATTGGGGCAAGCTGCAACTGTGCCAGTTATTTTCTGGAGTTCAAAATTAGTGCTTGTTTTTGTTTTTTAGCTTTCAGTGTAACTGCTGAATGGCAGGGATGTATCTAGAAGGGCTTAAGCACCATTCTTTTAGATTCCGAAGATGGACCCTGGAGCAGTTCCCAGGGTGCATAGATGTGAAAATGTTTGCCTGACCTGATCATCCATGCAGTGTGCCTCATTGCTGGCCCCATGAACCACAAATACCAGAAATTCCATACTCTGCTTCCAGGGTCATCTGTTGGGGTGGTGCGCGGGTAACTCACTTGGGCAAAACGTTTTCACACACATATGCCATGGAAACTGCTCCAGAGCGATCCTGCAGGTGCAAAATATTGTGAAATTTCAATGAGCAGAGAAAAATCTGGATTTTGCATTGTTGAGCTGACTCTCCTAAACTTGATGCTTTACTCCCTTGCTCAGAGAAAAACAGCATATGGCCCCCTGCCCTTGAAATCCCCATCAACTGTTGCTGTGCTTCACTCATTTTTCATGCTCCACTTCATATTGTAGCACAGCAGTAAGTAAAACCAGGAATGGGTGGTTGGCAGCTTGTCATTTGCCTCCCCCCCACCCTTCGAGAAACAGCCTTCTCTAATGGTGTTATGAAGCTCTAAGAATGGAAGTAAATGCAAAACCCACCAGAGGAGATTCTTGCTTAGTTGGGTCAAAATGTGTTGGTGTAAATGACCTTCTGGTCTAGAGAAATGGGAGAGATTTGTTTCCTCTGGAGAAACAGAGGGTAGGTAAACAGAAGCTCTTGGGAGGACTACCTTTGAGCCCATTAATTGTATGGGAAGGTAACTTTCACTAAATATACCATCCGTAAGCATCTTAACAGAAGTCTCCAAATGCAATTCTCCAAGTTTTTGAATATGCTTTGCTAATAACTTGAAAATAAGGTAAGCTTACCAAAACAAAAAAGCCATGTAAGAGCCAGGTGTTGGATTGGCCACACCCAAACTTGTACATCTTTTGTTTCAGATGTATTTTCTCATGCTCCCTTGGTGGTTTTCCTCTCACTGGCATCCGTTCCCCCCTGCCTATTACTTTTACTGAGATGTGGGACTTATTTTGTAGCCATTCAGTTCTACAGGTTGGGTGGTTTATGCTAGTAACCAGCTCTCAAGTTTTGAGGAATTTGCTTTGTATCTGCACCTTAAGAGAAGATCAAAACCAGCTCAGAGTCTGAGCAAAGCTTTTTGGATTCATTCTGGTTCTCCATCCAGTTGTTTTTCAAATGTTTTTTCCCCTTGCATTCCCTAAACATATGCAGGCCCTTTCGGCGTTAACCATGGCGTAGAGCTTCACTCTGATGTTATAGAATATGCAAAGCAGAAGCTGGACTTCTTCATCAGAACCAGTGACAGCTTTGACAAGTAAGATTGGACATGCCTAATTTGCATTTAAACTGACTGACTTCCAGAACAGATTGTAGCAATCTAGGTGGTAACTCCTAGTTAGCAGCATACGGTGAGTTTAAGATGCATATGGGTGTCTTGCATATGCCATATTAGGTGCTAGGACGCAGAAAGAAATCGAGAACAGTTCTGTCTTCCACTCTTGTGGATTTTACATACCTGATACATGCCTGAGCTTAGAAACAAAAGCAATTAGTTGGGTTCACTCTAGAAATTTTATTCAGGTTCTTTATGGTACATTACAAAGGAATGCAGTTTTTGAAAAGGCTTCTGAGATAAAAACAATGCAGTGGGCAAAGTTTTTATTTATTTATCAATATTAAAATTAAGATTTTAACCAAATCTCTAAGTGGTTTACATAAAGTAGTAATAAAATATTGATTAAAAACAGCTTTAAAAACAGATTTTAAAACAGTAGACATAATTAAATTATCAAAATATAGATAAAGCCAGCATTTTCTTTTTCTTTTATTCCCCAGTTTTATTTATTTATTAACATTCTTCTATTACATTACAAATATAATAAGCTCTGTAATGTAATATGACAATGTTTACCAAGCATTTTCAAAAAAACAAATATACAGAATAAAAATTACGTGTCAGGGTAAGCTTGCCTAAAGAAATGAGTTGTTTTTCATACATCCCAAAACTTGCTTTTCCATCAGGGAATTGACATTGTGGTTTCACTGGGCAAGAAGGAGGGATACACACCACGCTGCAAACCAAACATGCTTTTACTGCTGGACCCCCATCCCCAAGGAAAGTGTACTTCTGGGAGAAGGCAGGAAGGAGCCATAACCCAGTGTCAGAGCTCTTGCTTTGTACACCAGAGGTGTAGGTTCTGTCTCTGGCATCTCCAGTTAAAATTAACTTATATGGCTGGGAAAGAGTTCAGCCTGAGACTCTGGAGAGGTGCTGCCAATAGTAGACAATGACGGCTCACAGTCGCGTTGGTGGGTGGTTTTTGCAACCCAGCACAGGCTCCCTGGCCTCCGGAGCCATGCCATAAAAGCCTGCCATTGCTCCATCCCTGGGCTGGCGCAGAGGCTGCAGTGCTCCTGCCTGGCCTTGGTTTAAATCAGCCAATCAGCAGTGTCCTGGGGGCGGAGCAAAGACCAGGTAAGGAGGCTACTGCCTGCACTGGCCATTCAGTCGTCCCAGAGCATCATGGAGAGAGGTCCATCGTCATGACGTTCTGGAGGTAGTTGATTGGGAGCAAGGGAGCTGGGAAGGGACCGGGGACAGTGGTGGAAGGCATGGGGGGCTGGCTTGTAGCCCACATAGAGGATGCAGCACAGTGGCTCTGGGTTGGACGTTTTTGTTTGGGTTAGGTCCATAAGTCATCTGGTAGCCTTGGTATCTTGCCCTTTTTTGTTTTACGATGCAGTGTTGGGGTTTTTTTAAATACTGGTTTTGATAGAAGGTTTTATAAGAAGGTAAATTGCTCATTTCGGCCCCAGCTACCTTAGAAAACTGTGTTTGCCAAGTTTCCATAACAGTATTCCAAAATGGCAAATTTTGCAGTTCTGGAATGCATTGGCCATATACTTTGCTTGCCTCGATATTAAAGGATCGATATTTTAATATGTGGGGGCTCGGATGCTCCAGCCTGTGAAATACTTGTGCCATCTACAAGCGTCACTCACTTCTCAGGTTTGAATTCTGCGAGCCTTCCTTTGTCACCGGCAACTGCTTGGAGATCTCTCCAGACTGCTCTCAATATGACCGTGTCTACTGTGGTGCGGGAGTCCAGAAGGAGCATGAAGATTACATGAAGAACTTACTGAAAGTTGGTGGGATCCTCGTGATGCCATTGGAAGAAAAGGTTTGCTTGTGGGACGGCAGGTCCTCTCATTCCTATGTACCATTTAAAAAGGTAAAGGTAAAGGTACCCCTGCCCGTACGGGCCAGTCTTGCCAGACTCTGGGGTTGTGCGCCCATCTCACTTAAGAGGCCAGGGGCCAGCGCTGTCCGGAGACACTTCCGGGTCACGTGGCCAGCGTGACATCGCTGCTCTGGCGAGCCAGAGCCGCACACGGAAACGCCGTTTACCTTCCCGCTAGTAAGCGGTCCCTATTTATCTACTTGCACCCAGGGGTGCTTTCGAACTGCTAGGTTGGCAGGCGCTGGGACCGAACGACGAGAGTGCACCCCGCCGCAGGGATTCGAACCGCCGACCTTTCGATCGGCAAGCCCTAGGCGCTGAGGCTTTTACCCACAGCACCACCTGCGTCCCTAATGTACCATTTACCCCTTGCTTTTTGCAGTGAGCACAATTCACCAAATTACCAGCTGTGTGGCAGAAAGGGGAGAGGGTTCATTTTTAAGGCTGAGAAATAGGCCATCTATTCTTGCTATCAAGAGGTGATTTATCTTATGTTTTTGTTCTCAAACACAGCTGACAAAGATAACACGAACTGGCCCTTTGGCCTGGGAGACGAAGAAGATCTTAGCTGTTTCCTTTGCTCCTCTGATCCAACCCAACCACGCAGATTCGGGGAAGTCAAAACTTGTTCACTTGCGTAAGTGTGCCACTTATCTATGCACCTTCTCTATTTGTCTGTTTATTTGTTGGGTTGGGCTGTGCAAGGCTCAGAGAGACATTCCTCAGAGGTGGGCACTCTTTGCCATAGCTTGCAGTCTGACTTGCCCTAGGCTGTGCACTTTCTCACCATGGAAACAGGACTCACCCAGCATTCAGTTCTGCCCGTGTGTGCTCATGCTGGTGATATCATCACTGCATTGGCTAGCATGGAGGCACCAGTTACACAGCAACTTGTGTGGTGACCTGCCCCACTTTGAGAATGGAACAGATTAGCCAGCTGCCAGCTTTGCTGGCAAAATCTGTGGCAAAGCTGCTGTGCACTCCTGACTGTCAGTTTCTTCCAGCCATCATCATCATCATCATTATTATTATTATTATTTGAATTTATATACAGTGGTACCTCGGGTTACATATGCTTCAGGTTACATACGCTTCAGGTTACACACTCCGCTAACCCAGAAATAGTGCTTCAGGTTAAGAACTTTGCTTCAGGATAAGAACAAAAATTGTGCTCCAGCAGCACGGCGGCAGCAGGAGGCCCCATTAGCTAAAGTGGTGCTTCAGGTTAAGAACAGACCTCCGGAACGAATTAAGTACTTAACCCGAGGTACCACTGTACCACCCTATACCCGGTGGTCTCAGGGTGGTTCACAGAATAAAATCAAGATATTAAACCACAAAATACCTAATAGAAATAGAAACAACAAGCCAATAGCCCCTCTGCCACAAAAAAACCACATTTTAAAAGGGCATAGGATGTAAATCGGATCAACCAAACGCCTGGTTTTTGGCTGGTGCCTAATGGTGTATAATGAAGGCGCCAAGCAAACGTCCCTGGGGAGAGCATTCCACAGACAGGGAGCCACTTCAGAGAAGGCCCCGTTCTCTTGTTGCCATCCTCCGAACCTTTCAAGGAGGAGGCACACAAAGAAGGGCCTCCAATGGTGATCTCAGGGTCCAGGTAGGTTCATATGGAAAGAGCCATGATCTAAGGAAGTGTGCCTGCTCTTTAGTCCATGCCAGCCAAGGTCCTACGCTTCTTACTCTTCCCTCTCTCACATTTCCAGCACCAGTGATGGTCCGCACGCTTCAGGACCTTGCACGCATTGCTATCCGCAGCACCATTAAGAAGCTGATTCACCAGGAAACAGCAGGCAGAAACGGCAACAGCCTCAGGAACCCGCCGAGGTTTAAGCGAAGGCGCATCCGCCGCCGCCGCATGGAAACCATCGTCTTCTTGGACAAAGAGGTCTTTGCCAGCCGGATCTCCAACCCCTCCGACGATAACAATTGCGAGGAGTTGGAGGAGGAGGAGGAGGAGAGCAAGTTGGAAGAGGTGGAAAAAGCTGTCCCTGAACTGAAGCCCGAGCCTCCTATAAATGTCCTGAGAGAGAAGGTCTTGAGCCTGCCTCTGCCTGACCCTTTGAAATATTACCTGCTTTATTACAGAGAGAAATAAAGGTCACTGTCAGCATAAAGCAGAGAGGTAGGCAGGACGATAAAACAACTCAGTAGGGCTTGACAGATGTATGCCACTTGCTTGCCTGTTAATGTGACCACGCATGGTGGTAAGCTGGCCGGGGGAACGTGGCGGCCGTGTACTTAAAATGTGATAGCATTTTTCAGATTCCTTCCCTTGGTTAGTGTGCTCCAGTTTTGTCCTACAGCAGAGCTTCCTCGGTTGGGGGTGGGGGGTGGGGGCAGGCTGGCAGCAAAGCGTTCAGCTGCTTACTGAAATGAGGGTCTCATTCAGTAGCGGAGGGAAACCAACTTTGCCGAGACATCTCTGGATTTCTCAACTATTGTTTTTTGCCAGGTGGCGGTTTCAGAATCATTTTGGGCAGCACCCAAACAAGTTGCTTCACCCTAAAAGTGGAAATCGGGAAGAAGACAGACTCACACCCACAAAGTCTGGTCTCCTCCAAAAGCCCACAAAAAAGCACAATTTTACAAAAAGAAGTACAAAATTGTGGGTTTGGTGTATGTGCGATGCCCAGTTAAAGCTGTTGTTTTTAAATCAGCAGGGGCTTGGTTTAGGCAAACACTTTTTTTTACAAGGGAGGTTACCCTCTAAGAGTATCAATATGGCCTCCTAAAAAACTCATTAACAGAATTCCTATTTGATAGGAGAGAGAGAAATGGGCATTGTGAGGTTGAAACAGAAATAAGATGCAGTGCTTTATACTGCAAAACTCATTCTCTCTCTCTCTCTCTCTCTCTTTTTCTTTTTTCTTTTTTCTTTTGACTTGATGGCATGAACAACTTGCTGGGCTCATCCAGTTTGTGGTTACATTCTCTGAAAGGATATTAAGTGGTTAGGGAGAGCAGTAGAGGGGGGAGGAAGTGCAGAGACTGATTAGTATTTAAAAAGCCATCAGACCTGTCTGAAGGTCTGTTGCAGGAGTGCTGAATCGGGTATGTAATGTTGACAGCTGTGAAGTTCTTTTTTTAATTGGGGTAAGCACCTCATCACTTGGAAGGTGGTTCTTCTTTTTTTTTCAGAGAGTGCCCAGAATCTGGAATCAGTGTTTGTTTGTTTGTTTTTTAAAGAAAACCTAAAAGGCTAAGTGCATAGTGTTGTCATTGACCCAGCAGAGACCTCCGCTGCAGCAAAGGGGCTAGGTGACTCTTTGTGTAGGTTTTTCTAGGCGAAAGGCATATAATTATACAGCCTCATTCATCTTAGTTTGATTTTGTCCCTTTTCACCAGTTACACAGCTATACTTTAGTTTGACAGTGTACAAAGATGTGTTAGACTGCTCCATGGCACATCTACTTAAATTATTTCTCTAGCATTGGTAGGTAATCTTTAGCCTAGGAATTTGGAGTGAGAAAAGAAGAAAGAGTGGATCTTGTTGAAAGTATAGGATTTTCCTGGAAGTTGAAATGGGGACTAAATGCAAATTTTCCCCAGATAAATTTAATGCAATTCTTTTGGTCCATTTTATAGTCTTTGGAGTTTCCTGTTCATCTTGTAAAATGGTCATCTCATTGGCATTTTCAACTTGCAAATAAACAAATGAAAATTGTCCCATGTAGGAGTCGATCATCTCCCACATGCATATGTGAATCCATACGTAAGGATGCAAGTGCCTTCTTATCCAGCCCATAGTATTCAGAGGTGTCCCCAAGCTATACTCAGGAAAGCAGGGATCTGCTATGATCTGCAGCCCAGACACTGCATGTCCAGTGTTCTATTATTTCATTTTGTGTCATCTGAGAGGTTTTAAGGCAACAAAAACTAATCCTTTGTAGAGCTCTGGTTCCCATTTTGCACTTGCAAGTTCAAAATGCATCTTATAAAGTAAAATCTGAAAAGTAACACACCACAGCTGTCTGTCAAACTCCTTGTGTACTTCTTAGTTCTCCTGTGCTTCAACCATTCAGCATTTTCAATTTATATGAAGCTGCCTTAGACCGAGCCAGACTAATGATCCATTTAGCCTGGCGTTATCTTTTGTGGACGGCAATGGCTCTTGTATGGCATTTGCCTCCCCAGTGAGCAAGACCAGTTTTCATCTTCCAAACAGCAGCTTGCCAGAGAAGCTATGAAGTTGCCCTCCGTAACGTCAACTTAATTTTCAAATGATCTGGTGAACAGGCCTCTTTGAGTTGTCAGCGAAAGCTGCCCCAGAGGGAGGCAGTCTTTCCATTAACCATGTTTGACTTCTTTCCCCCTGCAGCGTTATCAAAGACATTGTGTAAGGGGTTTCCCCCCTATCATCTTGTCTAGTTTAAAATCTTCCAGGACTCTCTTTTTTTTAATAGAAAGATAGGCTCATGTAGGGCTTTCCCCTCATTTTGGTTGAAAATACATTCATGAGTAATTATGCTCTGTCCACTTGCTGTGTTATCGAAATGCAAAAGTAGCAAATGTTCGCTTGCGTGTGTACGTGTGCACACACAACATAATTGTGAAATAACGTAGGCTGTAGCATTGTAACAGGAGGGAAATTGTCAGTGGTATTCCTACACACCAGCATTTACACAATGTTTAATCCAGTTCAGTGATTGTTCTTAGTAAACTAACTGTAGCTGCTGTCATTGTTATTATGATTATTATTTTGTGAAATCTGTTCATCTTTTATTTCGCCCTCGGACATCAACCGTCTGCAGTTTCACATACCTGCGTTTAAGCCTCACGTGGTTGTTTCGTAGCTTTCGGTAGGGTCGCCAAGTTGTCCGCATGCAGAAGGAAGCTCTCCTCCATAGGTTTCGTTTTCATATGGTAGCTGAAGATGTACATAGCTGTAGAAATGAAGGTTTGCAGGGGTGGGGAGTACTTTCTGAGGCATGGAGAAACATTGGAAGCAAATGATTTAAAAAACAAATTTTTATCAAAATGAAACGTCTTGTGTCAATAAATATGTTCCCATTGTAAGCCTCCTTCAGTTGCTTTTGCTTGGTGTTCAGAAATCCCATACTGGAAAGATTTTCTAAACTGCTGTGGCTGGAGAGACTGATGCTGGAGAGACATGTTTTGTTGCAGCTGGGGCAGAGGAAGGCATCCAGTTGTGCTGCTGTAGATGCACCAGGGCCTCTGCACTCCTCCCAGCAATCATTTCTCATCACACTAGAGTGATATTTAGCCACATTGATCTGCTTGTTTTCAGTGGAGTTGAGGGTGGATGGCAAGCTCAGAAAGAAACTAATAGCAGAATGTTATGTTTCTACTGCTTGAAAACCAGCTATGACATGCCAGAATAATAGGGTATTGTGAAAGACCTTATTATTATTATTATTATTATTATTATTATTATTATTATTATTGAAGTCTGATGCTATGCACTGTTAATACAGTCTATGAGGTTTACCTCAAGAAAAAGTGACATCAGCACACAGCAATAGATGGAAATGGGTTTGGAATTTGGGGCAGGGGAACCGCTGGTCCCACCCCCAAAAATATGATCACGAGCTTCCTTGCTAAAAGTGACTTTGGATGCATAATGGGTTGTTTTTACTTAATGGAAAATCATCATTAAACGGCTAAAAAGTGCAGGCTGGCATTTTGAGGACAACATTGGGTCAACTCTGCAAAAAGCTTGCATGCGCAAGCAGCCCTTGATGTCTGGGAGCACTCACCGTAGTCACATAACTTGGCCCTTGATGGATGCATCAAGCTTTTGAGAGAGAGAAAGTACTTTTGTTTACCACTAGAGGGTGCCCTCTTCCCAAGTTGTAGGAATCCTCCAAGGGGGATGGCTTCCAGCAAAGTTTGTCCTTGGTTGTTGAGTTAGAGCCAAGGAAAACAAATAGCAGATTGTTTGGAGGCTTGAAACATGGAACTGCAAGCAACAAAGTCTTCAGTGTCGTGCTAGAAAGCTGCTGTTGTTTTTTTACGACTATGTCGCTTTCCTTTCAAAGCATGCCAGGTAATCTGGGTAGTGAAATGAAAGGTGCTGGAAGAAGAAGAGACCCTTCCTCTTCAGTGCTGCCATCACAGAATGTGCAAGCTTCTAATTCCCTTTTAGGCGCAACTGAAATAGCTTGGCGTTCTGTCCTTTTGCAGAGTCCTAAAATGTACCACCTTCGACCCTCTGTCGAGACGAAAAGCTTTACAGCGGAAGTGTATAATCATGCTCTTAGAGCGCAACGTTGGGAACTGCCGGGTGGGGTGCGGGCTTACCAAGAAGTAAAACGGGAGCAATTCAAAGTGCCGTGCATGAGTGCGCATGCTCACACGTGCATGCACAGGAGAGGAGGAGGAGGAGGGTCGCTGGAATCAGCCAGCGCAACCCTAGTCAGCCTACGCTGCAAACCCTGCTATCATACCACCCAAGCAAAGAATGAGCAGGTGCAACCCCCATTAAAGACCTCGGAGCAATAGTTCCATCTCACGCATGAGAGCCAAGCCACCCACTACAAAGAAAAACAAATAATGCTTAGTTATTGGTACACACACACACACACACACACACACACACACACACCGATTGGCCTGAGGAAAGATTCTTTCCTTCTTTAATCCCCAGTGGAGCAATGAGTCAATCCCCAAGCATGAGCAAACCCATCCACTGAGTCATTCAGGGAGGTGGAGATGGGGAATGTTTCTTTGCAGTGATTGGTTGTGTTTGTGTGAATGTATAAGTGCATATAAATTTTGATGGTGGCAGGGGGGGCTGCCTGTGGTTTTTAAAGACCCATGTTAGGGAACTCTGGGGTTTTACTTTGCATGGTGCTTTGTGTTAATTATTTCATGTTGTTTTTCATATTTTTTCATTTCGTACTTTGCTTTGAGGTGCTTGTGTAAAGCGGCCATTGAGCTTCATTGACGGTGCTGATCATCTTACTGGACCCCATGCACCACGCAGGTCCTCTGTGCTCTTGGGCTGAGGAGCAAGGGCAGCCCTTCTTGACCTCTGTGGGCCATAACCGAAGGCTCTCAGAAAAGAAAATCACTTTCTTTGCCACTGAAGAAAAAAGCTGTTCTGTGAAATATTTGGTTTTGACTCCTTAATCCTCAATTGAAATGATGTCTTAAGTATCGTAACTGCATTTGCTAGCAGAATCATGCACCGATGACATTAATCACCCAAACACTTGTTGGAGGGCTTCAAAAGAGTTTTCTCCAGATCAGTTGCAAATTAGCTAGGCTGCTGTTTTTGGCATCCATCTGTTTCAGGAGGAGACAATGGAGAAGTGCCCCTTTGTAAGTGAAGTTAAACGGGTGGATGATTACAGTGCCTGCAGGGGCTGTAGAGACCGATATGGGAGAGACATGTTTTGTTGCAGCTGGGGCAGAGGAAGGCATCCAGCTGTGCTGCAGCAGCTACACCATGGTGTTTCTTCTCTCTGTGCTCCTCCCGGCACTCATTCCTCCTTTGGTCACTGCTGTGGATGCACAACCTGACGGTTTGTCTCGAGGCACTGCAGTCGTCTGCAAGGGATTCCCACAGGGCAGGCCTGATGCCTCCAGCCTTCATGCCACGTCTGCATACATCTTTATAGCACATAGTGGGTCTGTCAACAGGCCTAGTGCCTGAAGCCAGCTCCTTGGGGAGCTAGGTGGCCCATTGATGTCACAGGTAAGTACTCAAAGTCTAGAAGGTAGATCTTTACATTGATTGGCCCAGCAACATCTGGGCAGCGCCAAATTCCTCTACAGGTCAGGTATGGGGAATCTGTTCCAAGTGTTGTTGGACTACAACAGGGGTCAGCAACCTTTTTCAGCTGTAGGCCAGTCAACCGTCCATCAGACCATGTGGGGGGCCGGACTATATTTTTCGGGGGGGGGGGGACGAACGAATTCCTATGCCCCACAAATAACCCAGAGATGCATTTTAAATAAAAGCACACATTCTACTCATGTAAAAACACCAGGCAGGCCCCACAAATAACCCAGAGATGCATTTTAAATAAAAGGACGCATTCTACTCATGTAAAAACACGCTGATTCCCGGACCGTCCGCAGGCCGGATTTAGAAGGCGATTGGGCCACATCCAGCCCCATGGCCTTTGGTTGCCTGCCCCTGGACTACAACTCCCATCATACCTGGTAATCTGCAGGACCACAGCTTCCACATCCTTACTATATGGGCAGCTAGGCTTCTTTGGCCTGATGGTTGCATTAACCCTTAGTCAACCTCCTGGGAACCCTGTATTTGCTATCTCATGCACACCCCTCTTAGGCAACAGCTCCCTTCTCAGATTATCACTCCCTCGCCACTACTAGAGATGGGGCAGAAGTTTGATCCAATTCACACTGAAAGCTGAAGCAATCACATTTGCACTTTTTGAAACAGAGAACTGAAGCACTGCCAACCTTCGATAATTCGTAGTTCGCCAAATTTTGTGATGTCGTTCGCCAGCCAAAGGATGTTTACAAAAATGCATATACAGGTGAAGACAACACAGAAAAAAATAGCATGTTGAGGGGGGAAACTTGCAAAAATCCATGCATTAGTAAAAACTGCATACAAAACGTGCTTAGGAGAAATTTGCACTAAAATACAGTACTGAAGATTTTCCACGAGGATTAAAAATAAATCACAAATTGAACATTGACGGTGATCGATAAATGATGGAAAATTTTAATGAATGGTGGGATGCTCTTCATGAATGCGTCCAACTCTGCCAGGAACCCAGTGAGGTTCTTTGCTCCGACAAACACAATTAATTAATGTTAGTTAATGGCCAGAGGCTGGCCAAGTGTGAATAACCCCTGAAACTCATGACGGCTGCTCTATTTGGCACTGGTACAGCCTTAACTGGAGTAAATTGTCTGGTCTGGGTCACCGCATTCTAAGGAAATTTGGGGCGGGGGAGTAGGGGAGACCAAGTGGAGGCAACTGAGGGCTTAGAACAGGCACCCCCAAATTTGGCCCTCCAGATGTTTTAAAACTACAACTCCCATCATCCCTAGCTAACAGGACCCCAGTGGTCAGGGATGATGGGAATGGTAGCCCCAAAACATCTGGAGGGCCAAGTTAGGGGGTGCCTGGCTTAGCCATAGAACATTTAGAGCCCAAAGCCCACCATGGAACCCGGGATGGGCATGGTCAGTTAGTCTGGAGCCAAGATGGAATCTGGGTAGAGCCTGATGGTTCTTGCATGGATAAACATCTAGGAGCACGTTCCTCCCCACCTTCCAACCAAAGACATGGGGCTTCAATCTCCACAGCAAAGCACTTAATTCCTCCCCCCCCCCCCCCCCGCCACATACTGGGTGAAGAAATTCTCTCTCCCATTTCAGAATAAGAGCAGGGGAGTTGAATCCTGTAGGAGCTATCAAGAGCCTTCACCTGCCGCCCTCAGATGATGATGATGATGCCCCACCCATCTGCTTGGATTGTCCCAGCTACTCTGGGCGGCTTCCAACATATATAAAATAATGAAATCAAATCAGGTATCAAATTTGCACCTCTGTGGATAGCTCTTCCTATTATCTTTTCACTGGTGCATGTTTCACTGTTGGTTAAGGGCCAAAGGTGCTTGAGTTGACATGCCCAGCGTGCTAAGAATAAGAAGAAAGAAAGAAAGAAAGAAAGAAAGAAAGAAAGAAAGAAAGAAAGAAAGAAAGAAAGAAAGAAAGAAAAGAACAGTGCACATACACACTTGAATCTCCAAAAACCAATAGCTCAAATGGGAACATTAGGCAGCTTGAATAGAGCAGGATTTATCCCCTGCCAACAACTGATGGTAAAGGTAAAGGTACCCCTGCCCATTCAGGCCAGTCTTGCCAGACTCTAGGGCTGTGCGCTCATCTTTCTATAGGCCGGGAGCCAGCGCTGTCCGCAGACACTTCCGGGTCACGTGGCCAGCGTGACAAGCTGCATCTGGCGAGCCAGCGCAGCACACGGAACGCCGTTTACCTTCCCGCTGGTAAGCGGTCCCTATTTATCTACTTGCACCCGGAGGTGCTTTCGAACTGCTAGGTTGGCAGGCGCTGGGACCGAACGACGGGAGCTCACCCCACCGCGGGGATTTGAACCGCTGGCCATGCAATCGGCAAGTCCTAGGCGCTGAGGTTTTACCCACAGCGCCACCCGCCACCCGATGAGTGGATATTAAATCCTGCTACCTTGGCTATGGGAACCCCTTCCCTGCTGGGAACATGTGTGTGCAGCCAGTGCAGGATTTAATCCTGTCCTCCCAACCAGCTGAAGGTCAGGTAGATGTGGTTTGAGTAAAATGGCCTCAAGATCCAAATTGAAGTCCCTAGTGGACCAAGATTGGCCCATGAACCAGAGTTTCCTAGTCTTGCTTGCTCTAGAGTTTTCAGAGTCCATCGCTGCTTATCAGACTGAACATGGCGGTTTCAGTGGTTCGGCCTAATGAACCCCTAGCCCAGGTTTGAAAAACCGATGGCACTCTAGATGCTGCTGGTCTGGTGTTGCCATCAACCCTGACCATTGGTTGTGCTGGTTGGGGTTTGTGGGAGGTGGATTCCAACAACATCTGGAGGACCAGAGGTTCCTCACCACCCCTACAGCACCAGGCACTCCCAGGAGGTCTCCCCTCCAAGTACTAACCTGTCTGGACCCTGCTTAGCCTAGAGACAGGTACGCCCCCCCATGTCATAGCAGTTTGGTGCACCTGCAGGATGCAAGCCCTTGTGGAAAGTGCTTCTTTTTGTTGGTGATGCTCTGGTGAAAGAGTACACCAGCCATTAGCAGTGTCTCTAGAGTCTGCTACATCTGTGCTCCAAGGGGGGTGGTGCCTTTGCCCTTCCACCATTGCATCTCTTTAGAAACAACGGCTGGGTCTCCAAGCCCCCTCTGCAAAGCAGGCTTCTCTGTCCTATCCCACCACCCCCTTGCTGATCTTTGGGTCCTGAGACCCCGCCTGCCACCCAGGGAAAACGAAGAGTTCCTGCTAATCAGGCTGGGAGCCAAGGCAGAATTAATGAGGAATCTGCTGTGGAGAGCAGAGCCCAACTGGGGTCGCAGTTTGATTTTCGGATGTTGTATGTGCATCGTAAGCTGGGAGGGTGGGAGTTGGCCTGTCAGAGTGCCTTAACTTAATTGGAAACATATGTCCGTGTGTGTCCCCACCTCCTCCGTCCTCCCCCCTTCTCCTCCTCCCCGTCCCTCAAGGCTGGGAGATTTCCGTCTGCTTCTTTGCAGCTCAGAATCTGGGGAACTTAACATCCCTGCAAACACCATGCTGGGCAGAGCCGCAGGCCTCCTCCCCAGCATCTACCTGGTGCTTCTCTTACCTGTCTCAGCCAGCTCCTGCCCCAGCCGGTGCTTATGCTTCAGGACCACAGTCAGATGCATGCATTTGATGCTTGAAACCATCCCTGAAGTCCCACCACAGACCAATGTCCTGTAAGTACCACTTTCCTTTGGCGATTCTCCTCTGGGTGTTAAACTGTGTGCGCCAGTTTAGCGGAGTGCCGCTAGAGCCGGGTTTGGGATCCGGAAGGTGGGAAGGTCAAGTTCCACCTCTGCCACAGACACGCAGTGTGGCCTTGGGCAAATTACTGTCTCGTGGTTGCAGTTCCTTGCCTCTACATGGGAGAGTGGACCTACTTTGGGGAGTTGTTGTGGCACCCAAGACATTCACATTTCTGGAGAAACTATTGGAAATTATAAGTTCCCCAAGGTTGTGGTGTGTGTGTGTGTGTGTGTGTGTGTGTGTGTGTGTGTGTGTGTTATTGGTTACAAAGCACTGGAAGTTGCTTTGCAGAAAAGAATTCTGCAAACGGGGAATGAGCAAAAGCAATATTATTCCTACGGCACAGTTCATGCACTTGAGAGCAGAAGCAGGAAAAGAAAAGGTCTCTGTCTCCAAGGAGTTTACAGTCTGCCGTTTCACATGGAAAGGAGGGAAGTCAGAGCTTAACAAGGGAAGAATGTGCAGAAATGCACTCACCATGTTTAGGTTTTGCTGCAGACCCCGGGGTGGGGGTAGTTAAGCAAAGGATTTGCAGAAAGGAGATGTTTGGAGGATGTTATAATATAGCATGCACTTTTAGCGTGGAAGTGGATCTTTATGTGACTTGAAAGGTGGCTTGGGATTCGTTTGTTCAGAGCATCTATTTCCTTCCAAGTGCTTACTCCATATCCTGGTCACAGTCCCTCGCTCATATGCTTTCAAATGTGGGGATTTAAAAGTGGGGGGCCCAAGCAGGTGGCCTCATCTTAGCAACCTGAAATGAGATGTCAGCTGGGGGAGTCCCTCCTCTCCCTTGTTCCTTGGAGTGTGTTTGTCTGCGTTTGTGTGAGTTGAAGGTAGACAGTTTCACGTGAAAACGACACAGCTGTGATTCCTGCATTGCTGGATGTTGGACTTAGATGCTCCTTTGGGGCCATTCCAACTCTATAATTCTGTGACAGATGCCCTTGTGCATCTCCCATATATTTAAATGCATCTCCTTGTAAAGAACTTTTGGGAAGATTGTGCCCAAAGTTTTGATGCTGCCGGGCTGGTGTTGGGTAAAATCCTATCATCAGAATAGCCTATCCCTCCTGCGGAAAGTGGAAAACTGCTCTGTGTGTGTGTGTGTGTGTTCATTCGTTCAACATAACACCAGTCTTGCATTTCTAAAAGCAAACACATGTGCTTTCTAAACTTCTTTGCACTTTCAATGTTCCAGTTTCCTTTATCTTTAAGCCGCAGCTTAACGTTCGGAGGGTGGGGTGCAGACAGAGCGAATGAACACAGTCCTCATTGAACCAACTTCAGCAGAAATATACAGGGGTACCTGTGTGTAAATCTGCAAAATTCCCAAATGTCCACTGGATTGGGTGTGACGTGTGTGTGTGTGTGTGTGTGTGTGTGTGTGTGTGTGTGTGTAGCTGAGGAAGTCCATGCAAAGTGGCTGGGAGAGGGGAGCAATGGGTGAAACTGACACGGCTGGAGAGGAAGGAAGTTGCCTTAGCAAGTCTGGGTTTGAGTCTCAAACTCCCAGGATGAAAGCACAGGGTAGGGGGCGGGAGTGCATTTCTATTGCCGACCAACATCTGACAGAAGGAAAGTAGGTACGCTTGTTTTCAGCTAAATGAACAAAAAGGTCCATAGTATAGTATCAGGGAAGCCACATCCAGGGCGTCTGCCAGCCCTTTTTCAGAAACATTAGCTGTAAGGCGCACGTTTCAAGCTACCAAGTGTTCTTCCACATGCTCCTGGCATAGATGTGACTGTGGACTTTCTTGTTTTGCATTTTTTGGTTCAAGGTTTGTGTAGCATCTCAGTCCTCTCTTTAAATACAGGAAACTCTGCCTTATGCAGTCTCAGCCAATTGGTCAATCTAGCTTGGTACTGCCTACACGGGCTGGCAGCAGCTCCCTAGAATTTTCTGGCAGGGAGTTTTTTCCAGCTCTGTCTGGAGACGCTGGGGACCGAACTTGGGATGTTCTGCATGCAGGGCAGATGCCCTACCACTGAGCCACAGCCCTTCTGTATGTTGGGAGAAGCAATAGCCCTGAACAGTAGGGGAGGCGAACTTGACCCCAATGCCAACCGCACATTTTGCTGATCTATCGAATCAGCATTAAACACTGTTTACAAAAGGCTGTTGTAGGGACGCGGGTGTTGCTGTGGGTTAAACCACAAGAGCCTAGGACTTGCCAATCAGAAGGCTGGTGGTTCGAATCCCAGTGACGGGGTGAGTTCCTGTTGCTCAGTCCCTGCTCCTGCCAACCTAGCAGTTCGAAAGCACGTCAAAGTGCAAGTAGATAAATAGATACTACTCTGGCGGGAAGGTAAACGGCATTTCCGTGCGCTGCTCTGGTTCGCCAGAAGCAGCTTAGTCATGCTGGCCACATGACCCAGAAGCTATACGCAGGCTCCCTCGGCCAGTAAAGCGAGATGAGCACTGCAAACAACCTCAGAGTCGGCCACAACTGGACCTAACGGTCAGGGGTTCCTTTACCTTTACCCTTTACAAAAGGCTGTCAGGGGTAAGTCCTCTGTTTGAAGATTTCCATTTGTTTTTTCATTTATATACCACCTTTATCTTCCGAAGATCTCAAGGGGGGTGTACACGGTTCTCCCCATTTCACCCTCGCAACAACCCTGTGAGGTAGGTTAGGCTAAGAGATGGTGACTAGCCTAAGGTCACCCAGTGAGCCTCATGGCCGAGTGTGGATTCGAACCCTGGTCTCCTGGGCCCTAGCCGAACACCCTAACCATTATGCCACACTGGCTTTCATTATTATCATTTATTTACAAAGTGCTGTCTAGACCAGGTCTGATTTAAAGAATAAGGCACCCCAAGAAGGCCTTGTAGTTGCCCATCATTCCGAAGCACCTGGGCAGCAGACTGAGCAGTACGCTTAGTTATTTATTTCATACAATGAAACACCAATTGAATGTAAAAAAAAGGGGGGAGAAAAGAAAAACCTCAAAAAGTTTACCAAAAAATGCATTTTTCACTTGGCATGTGGACCCCAGTATAGTGAGATGCATTATATTCCTCTTCAAATCATTATTTTATTTCTTTATATACTGCTGTGTCATTAAAAACCACAACGCCAAAGTGGTTTACAGCAGTAAAGTAAAGGTAAAGGGACCCCTGACCATTAGGTCCAGTCGTGACCGACTCTGTGGTTGCGGCACTCATCTCGCTTTACTGGCCGAGGAAGCCGGTGTACAGCTTCCGGGTCATGTGGCCAGCATGACTAAGTCGCTTCTGGTGAAACAGAGCAGCACAAGGAAACGCCGTTTACCTTCCTGCCGAAGCGGGACCTATTTATCTACTTGCACTTTGACATGCTTTTGAACTGCTATGTTGGCAGGAGCAGGGACCGAGCAACAGGAGCTCACCCTGTTGTGGGGATTCGAACCGCCAACCTTCTGATCAGCTAGCCCTAAGCTCTGTGGTTTAACACAGTGCCACCCGCGTCCCTACAGCAGTAAAACCGTGCAATAAGAACTATATTAAAAAGTTAAAGTCAGATATTAATTAGCCATTACAGACAGTGGCTTAGCATGAGTGACATTTCGTCATCAGTTCTCCAAGGGATTGCTGTAACTTGGATTGTGTACATTTTTGTTCCAGGGACCCTGAAGTTCCTTAAAAGCTCACCAGAAGTTTCTCAGTAGGGAGGGAGGGATAATTGAGAAGGTGTTTCCTGAAGATGTTTGCAGAACATCTCCTATGGGTCCCTTTTTTTTGGCAATTCAAACTGCAGGTGCAGGAGGGAGAGCAAGCCAGATTGAGATGCAGCAGCGGTGGAGGAAATGGTTAAAGCCCCTCTAACGCCACGCCAGGATTAGGTCCCAGTCTGAATTAGGACCCCCGCACTTGCAATCCCCTCCCGCTTTAGTCAGCATGGGGCATAGCTCATTATCAAACCACAGAGCCTAGGGCTTGCCGATCAGAAGGTCGCGGTTCAAATCCCCACGACGGGGTGAGCTCCCGTTGCTCGGTCCCTGCTCCTGCCAACCTAGCAGTTTGAAAGCACGTCAAAGGGCAAGTAGATCAATAGGTACCGCTCCGGCGGGAAGGTAGACGCGTTTCCGTGTGCTGCTCTGGTTCGCCAGAAGCAGCTTAGTCATGCTGGCCACACGGCCCGGAAGCTGTACGCTGGCTCCCTCGGTCAATAAAGTGAGATGAGAGCTGCAACCCCAGAGTCGGCCACGACTGGGCCTAATGGTCAGGGGTCCCTTTACCTTTACCTTTTTACCCCACGCCAGGATCCCATCAGATTAGGTTCCCCGCGCCTGCAATCCCCTCCCACTTTAGCCAGCATGGGGCGGAAATTATTATCAACAGCGCCTCCATGAGTCAAACACTGGAATGACCTGCAAACCAGTACAAATACTGTGAAATCGTACAAACACATGTAAATTTCAGTGGTACTTCGGGTTATGAACTTAATTCGTTCCGGAGGCCCGTTCTTAACCTGAAACTGTTCTTAAACTGAAGACCACTTTAGGTAATGGGGCCTCCTGCTGCCGCCGCACCACTGGAGCACAATTTCTGTTCTCATCCTGAAGCAATGTTCTTAACCCGAGGTACTATTTCTGGGTTAGCAGAGTCTGTAACCTGAAGTGTATGTAACCTGAGGTACCACTGTACTACAATTTGCACGTGCTCAGCGCCTGACTAAGGAGCAGGAGAAAAGCCTGTTGTTGTTATAGGACTGAGCCTGCATATGTACTATATACATTTAGAGCACACACACACACACACACACCCCCCGAAGAATCTTGGGAACTCTAGTTCACCCCTTACAGAGCTAGAATTCCCAGCGCCCTTAACAAACTACAATTCCCAGGGTTCTTTTTTTTCTGGAGGGGTGCTTTAAATGTATGCTGATCAACCGTGAATCATCCAGATACCCACCAGTGGACAGCTGTCCTGATGTACAGCCTCCGTTCACACAGAACGTTATAGCATGGGCCAATAGACTTGTGTGACTCCTCAAATATCCCCCAGACTCCTTTACACCACCCAACCATTCTGTGGCAGATGCCTGTGGGAGTTCCTTGCCAGAAAAGTCAATGTGGGAAGCCAGAGAAAGTCTGAACACCACTGTCCCCTGCTCTCATAACACCCCCCCCCCTCTGCTCCTGCCAATTTTTAAACGTCTTCCTTGGAGAAGCAGTCCGCTCAGAGTTTGTATGCAAAGCCGGGTCAGGATCCTCGATTCTGTGGCCGCATATTATTCTGGTTTCCACGCATGTCCTGCCCCTTGCAGCTGGAACATGCAGAGGTCCTGGCTCCCACTGCAGACTGAAGCCAGCAACCCGCTTAATGAGAAATCCCGCTTCATCCCAAAACAGAAAGGGCAAATGGACAGAGAGGTCAGTGCTGAAAATATGTGATGGATATGTGTTGGCTGCGGCCTGTTCCTCCGGAGCAACAGCAGCCCAGATGTGATCTGGCAGGACGGAGCCAACAGCTTGCAGAAAAGCAACAGCTGTGGACCGTTTGTGCAGACAGTAACTTTCGAACCAAGTAGGTCTTCGGCCATTTGTCTCGTAGTGTCACATTTGGGTGGTTTTTTGTTGTTGTTTTTAAAGTCCAGGTTTAGGGATATATGGAAAAGCGAGGAATATCCGGCTGGAAAGGTGGTGGTAACTCATAGATCGTACACTGGTGAGATGTAGAAATTAGCCCAGGAATGGAGAAATTAAGAAGAGAAAAGCATTTCTCCTTCTCTCATAGCACTAGAACCCATGGACATTCATTGAAACTGAATGTTGGAAGATTCTTTTTAAAAAGAATTATTTCTTTTTTTGAATTTGCATTTTATTTATTTGTTAACATTCTTATATTACATCGGTAAACATTGTCATATTACATTACAGGACTTACTATAATTTCCAACATGTATACAAAAATTAGATACAAATTCTATATACCTAGAAAAAAAATGAAACAAAAAAAAGAAAGAACAAAGAGAAGAAACAAAAAATCATATGCATACCAAAACACTAGATTTCCTGTCTTTCCCGTTATATAATCCTTTTTTTTACAAATGAATGTACTCTCATTATTGTATATTTCTTTACATATTATCCAATACATATCCAATTTCTCAACTCAGTCTCACTCCAGCGTCAATAAAATGCCAGCATAGATAGTGAACCTTTACTGTATTTTTGAACATATGCTTTATATCTGTCCCATTTTTCCATAAATTTTTGTTTTGAGTTGCCTCTCAGGGTATTTGTTAACTGTGCCATTTCAGCAAATTCTTGTAGCTTGTAATGCCAGTCCGTTATTGTCGGGGCTTCTTGTTCCTTTCACCCCTTTGCCAACAAAGTCCAAGCTGCGGCCGTTGCATATAAAAATACCTCCCTAAAGGCCTTCGGGATGTCCCTGCCAACAGAAATGATGGAAGATTCAGGACAGATGAAAGAAGATTCAGGAAAGATAAACTATGGAACTCACTGCCACAGGAAGCTGTGATGGCTACCTTTAAAAGATTGGATAAATTCATGGAGGAGGAGAGGGCTCTCGATGGCTTTGTTCTGCCTCCACGATTGGAGGCAACAAGGCTTCTGAACGCCAGTTGCTAGAAACCACAAGCAGAGAGAGGGCCACTGTGAGAACAGGATGCTGGATGAGATGGGCCATTGATCCGATCCAGCAGCCTCTTTTGTGTTCCTATCGTTTTATTCCCTCATATGTTACATGCAGAAGTAGACTAAGGTCTGGTTTGTACATGCCCCTCCATACAGAGCCCATTTGCAGAAACGTCTGAATTATTGCTGTGTATGCACATCCAGAAAGGGACGTGGGTGACGCTGTGGGTTAAACCACAGAGCCTAGGGCTTGCCAATCAGAAGGTTGGTGGTTCGAATCCCCGCCACGGGGTGAGCTCCCGTTGCTCGGTCCCTGCTCCTGCCAACCTAGCAGTTCGAAAGCATGTCAAAGTGCAAGTAGATAAATAGGTACCGCTCCGGCGGGAAGGTAAACGGCGTTTCCGTGCCCTACTCTGGTTCGCCAGTAAAGCGAGATGAGCGCCACAACCCCAGAGTCCCTTTACCTTTACCTTTTATGCACATCCAGAATTTCCATTAAGGCCCTCAAAATGATGTACACCACCCTTTGACAACCCGGCACTCCCCAGGTGTTTTGGACTATAATTCCCACGAGCCCCCCGTCAGTGTGGTCAGTGTTCAGGGATGATAGTATTTGTAGTCCACAACAACTGTGCTAAGCAGATCCTTACTATTCCCTGGGGAATAGGGAAACCCAGATGGGCAGAGTAATAATAATAATGTTGTTGTTTAGTCGTTTAGTCGTGTCCGACTCTTCATGACCCCATGGACCAGAGCACGCCAGGCACTCCTGTCTTCCACTGCCTCCCGCAGTTTGGTCAGACTCATGTTTGTAGCTTCGAATACACTATCCAACCATCTTGTCCTCTGTCGTCCCCTTCTCCTTGTGCCCTCCATCTTTCCCAACATCAGGGTCTTTTCCAGGGAGTCTTCTCTTCTCATGAGGTGGCCAAAGTATTGGAGCCTCAGCTTCACGTGCCTCTCATTTATTTGTCTGACAAATAAATTATTATTTTAATTTCTCTATTGCTGCGTTGAATATTTCATTCCAGCTAAGCGTTAACCACAAGCAGGGTGCTACAGCTGCCCTGTATGAAACCTTCCCCCTTTGATAGTCCTTCCTTCATAGAGCAAAATAAAAGTGGAATGGTACAGATCCGATGTACGGGTGATAATAATAATAATAATAATAATAATAATAATAATAATAATAATAATTCCCATTTTACAGATAGGGAACTGAACCTGCAAAAGCATATCTCCTGCCCATAATCACCCAGCATTCTCCCTTGGCCCATTATACATCCAAAGGTCTCTTCCATTTAAATACATCCTTTTTTTTTTTTTTTTTTGGCCTTGCTGTTACCTCAAAGTACAGAAAATGTTTTACTTAGAAATAATTCATTTGCAGTTGTGGAGTTCGAGAGCCTGACGCTGGCACGCAGCCACCTCCTGTATTCTGGCCCCTTCTTTGGCTCCGCTAAACCTTCTAATTAAAATCAGGTTCTTCCCCTGCTGTTCAACCTGTGCATTAAACTAACCAGATAAAAATAAAGACAAGGTATGTGTGTGTGCAATGCGGGGGGAGAACATGGAGATGGGAATTCACTTAACGTTACTTAGGAAGTTTCTCTCATCATTCATTTATTTGCCTTCAGTTTTGGCTGCGCCAGTCTGCATGAGGTTCAGGGTTGCAATGACTGCAGTAAAACTAAGTCCAGACTGTTGCTGATTTGCAGGTGGGATTCACTCGCATACCGGTGAATTAAGCTTGTGCGATTAAAGAGGATTTGGCACTCTTGCAAAAAACAAGCCTGCTTCCAAAAGACAGCACTCAAGTTATTTCCAGACTACCTGTTAATTGAGCAGGGCCCGTTTTGCGCAATTTTTTGCCAGGAGGCAAACTCAGCTATTCAGTGGACATATAAATTCTGATTTGATTGCAGGGAGGTTAGACAATGCTGTATTGAAAAAAAAAAATGTTTATTTATTCATTTTTGTTTTTGTTCTTCTTCTTATTATTATTATAGTAGCTAATTATTATTATTTATTATTTATACCCCGCCCATCTGGCTGGGCCTCCCCAGCCACTCTGGGCGGCTTCCAAAAGAAATGTATTTTCATTACATTTATATTCCCCTTTTATTCCAGGAGCTCAAGGTAGCATATATATTTCTTCTCCTCCCCATATTATCCTCACGACAACAACAACCTTATGAGGTGGGTTAGGCTGAGAGTGACTGGCCCGAGACCACCCAGTGAGCTTGATGGCTGAATGGGAATTCAAACCCCAATCTCCAAGGTCTGACACTTGTTGCAGGAAACCCCCCCCCCAATCATTCAGTTTGTACAAACTCGACACACAAACTCACACACCACATACGCGATGCTTCTGTTATAAATTCACAGAAAATCACCTGTACATTGGATCTGTACCGTTCCACTTTTATTTTGCTCTATGAAGGAAGGACTATCAAAGGGGGAAGGTTTGATACAGGGCAGCCATAATCCCTCGAGCGTACCAACACGTCTGTAGGAGCCCTACGCAGTTGGCATGCCAACCTTGATGGTCCTAGACAGAAGACCATCATGCTCACAAAGAACCTGCATATGAGAGTGGATTCAGCATGGAGTGGAACAAAGGGCAGCGATCAGCTCTTCCCTCTGGGGACAGGAAACTGCAAACTCCCCTTTGTCCTCTGGAAAGTACTCATGGGGAGGGGGAAGGTGGAACCCTCCAGGTGAGAAGACACTCAGGTTACCACCACAACTCCTCCCTCAACCCCTCCTTTTTGTGATGTGTCAATGATATAGTCATGATGTAGTTCTAGGAGTGTAGTTGGGGGATTAGTAGCTAATAAAAGTTGGGGTCTCTTTTTGTTCAGGGCTTCCATCTTGTTTCACCTGGTGGCAGGTGGGAGTCCTGTCGCGACAGTCTTCAGTAAAGACCAAGCCTACTGGTTGTTGGAATGAAGTTATATGGCTTTAGTAGAAATGTTATAAGGAATTAAGAATATAATAGATTAACGGAGTATTAAAGGAAAAAATAAGGTTAGAATGTGCTAAGATAATTATAGGATAGAAAACAGAGGAAGATGGAAAGGAATTGCTGAAACAATAAATAGAAGTGGAATACAAAAAGGGAGGTGTGAGGAGGTCACTGAAATAAGTGAATGAAAGATAAGATATCGAAATTGTTTGATGTGTTTTTGTTTTTGTTATGTTTGTTAGTCTAATGTGTTAGTGTTAAGTAGTGTTTTTGTATTGTATTGTATTGTTCTTTTTTTTCTTCTTTCTTTCTTCTTTTTCTGTAGTGTTTAAACTGTTGGAAAAGTAATAAATATTATTTTTTTTAAAAAAAAAAAAAAGACCAAGCCTACTGGCTGCTGTTTTGCTCTGGTATTCCTGACTGGTGTCCTTGTTTTTTGTCCAAGGGAGCCCTCAGATTTCTCGGTTAACACACTCTAACCACTACACCACATTGGCTGCCTTCGTTATTCCGCACATTGCAGTGCATGTCCCCCTTCAGTTTTCTACCACAAAAAAGGCAGGGTTTGGGTGCATCGGAATGCCAGATCAGCTTTGATTTGGGTCCCACCTGGAATGAGCAACGATCTGCGAAGTGCACTCAGACTTCTGGCAGAACAAAAAGCGGCAGGGGAAATGCACACTGGAAAAGCCGGTGTTGCCTAGCCTCCCGGCAAACTTTGTGCCAACAAGGCAGAGTGAAGGCTCAATAAATCTGTCGCCTGGAAGGAAGCGGAGATACTGCAACCCGGACACAGAGCAGAGAGGGGTCAATTCCAGATATCCAGGACTTTCGTTGTGATGCGTAAGGTCACATCCCAGCCCCTACCAATAAGTTTAAAGTGCTCTTGTATACCACTTTAAACAGGTACGACTTCCCCTAAAGAATGCTGGGAACTGTAGTTTGTTAAAGGGTGCTGAGCGTCGCAGGCGCTGTAACTCTCCAATGGTTTGACTTTGCCCACCCTTCATGGTGCGCTATTCCATTGTCTCTCGAGGCAGACGGGTGCCAACAATATTAAACAATGGTATAGCTACAATTCCCAGCATCTTTAACAAACTACGGTTTCCAGGATTCTTTGTGGGTAAAGGTAAAGGGACCCCTGACCATTAGGTCCAGTCATGACTGACTCTGGGGTTACGGCGCTCATCTCACTTTATTGGCCGAGGGAGCTGGCGTACATCTTGCGAGTCATGTGGCCAGCATGACTAAGCCACTTCTGGCGAACCAGAGCAGCGCACGGAAACACCGTTTACCTTCCCGCCGGAGCGGTACCTATTTATCTACTTGCACTTTGACGTGCTTTCGAACTGCTAGGTTGGCAGGAGCAGGGACCGAGCAATGGGAGCTCACCCCGTCGCGGGGATTCAAACCGCCAACCCTCTGATCGGCAAGTCCTAGGCTCTGTGGATTAACCCACAGCGCCACCCGCGTCCCGCGTCTTTGTGGGTAGTGACTGTTAAAGACATAGATGAGTTCTTTACAAATCAGGGCAGGAGATGGGACCTAAGGACCGTACACTTTCTCCCACTTTCTCCTGCCCCTTTCCAGGAAAGTTGGGCAGTGGGGGTTGATAGTACAGAATATCTGGAAGGTGCTAACATGGGAAGATTGCCCCTAGAGCAGTGGTGGCCAAACTTGGCCCTTCAGCTCTTTTGGGACTACAATTCCCATCATCCCTGATCACCGGTCCTGTTAGCTAAGGATGATGGGAGTTGTAGTCCTAAAACAGCTGGAGGGCCAGGTTTGGCCACCACTGCCCTAGGTCCACTGCCCCCCCCAAAAAAATCAATAAAAATAAATAAAAACACAAAGCTGAGGTTCTGCCCTCCTTAACAAAGCCCAGCCCCCCCCTAAAATCCTGGCCACGCCCATTTAACAAGCCACTGCCAAGCGAAAAATCAGCATTTCCCGATGTGTATGTTTATATGCGTGTATCTATCTTTTCTTATCTCTATGGTTCCTCAATACCAGCTTTGCGCGGGCGGGGCCGAGAGCCGGGAAGGCCTCATTTAGCATGCGTTGGGACCATGATGCAATGCGCGCAAGGGAGCCGGTTTTCCCTTCGTCGTTTTCATCGTTAACGCGAACGGCTTCTACTACCGCAGGAGAAACATTGGAGCCACCTTTTCCCCCCCTTTTTCACCTATTAAAAGTGTTTTTAGCGGCCGGGCAAAGAGAAAATATTGGATCACCGTAAACTCAATGGCAGGCGGCCGCGCAGTGGCGGGGCTCGTCGGCTTGGAAAGAGCATACTCTGGTTTCACCTCAGATCGTATAAATCTTTCGCCTTTTACTAAAGATTTCCGTGGGGAGGAACATTTATGAGTTTTCAACTAATTTTTTGAGGCCTTGCTTCGGCAGGGCTGCCTTTATGTGTCAAAAGTTAGAAAATGTGCTTGTAACTTTTTTTTTCATGCTGCGCAGTTTTTGGTGCACTTTCCTAACACTTCCAGGAACGGAATGTGTAGACATTTTCGTTTCTTTGTCATGCGTTTTCTTGCACATTTTTGTATCCATATTTCCTGCTCAACCACCATGTGAGCAGTGCATTTGACCATGTGCAGACTGACCTCACCGTGTTTCATAAACAAGAATAATGTTATACAAATAAGTTTCCCCGTGTCATTTGTATAGCACAAAAATAGCATAATAAACGTGGGAAAATATCTGCAACATATGTTTCGTTCCTAGTGGTCAATGTATAATTTCTTCGTTTATTTTTTTGAAACAATTAGGAAAGTGAATATTTTCCTAATTGTATTTCCTTGGTTTTAAGAGCGGTTGTGTGTGGCTGTAGTGAGAATTTGTTTTTGTGTGTGAGCAGGGTGTGAGTGTGTATTTTTGAATCGGGTTAGCCGGATTGTCCTCACCATGTTGAACAATTGAATGCAGCAATCCAGGCTTCTCACTCTTTTATGTTTCTCTATACATCCTCCCTTTCCCTGCCTCCAATTATTTTTACTATTACCTTGAGTCCCTGTCAGGGGAAAAGGAGGGAAATAAATAAAAATAAATAAATTTATACCCTTCCTTTTTCTCTGACAGGGACTCAAGGCGGGTTACAGAGAAAAATAAGAACAGCTAAAAACAGAGGAGGGCGAAAAAACAACCATTAAAAAACATTGACAGAATTAAATCTCTCCCATCTATTAAAAGCATACAGTTAATTACGGTAAAAACAGCACGGCAGCAGCCCTTCCATCATATTTATTTTTTATTAAAATCATTTCTGCAACTGCCTTTCTTTTCAATGAACTGCCACGGTGGTTTGCAGAACAATAAAGCAGCAGCAATACCTAGCGATATAGCGATAAGATCCAGATCGATGATTAGCAATAAATCAATTAGCATTGATCACTGCAGTATGAGAAACCCGGGAAACGGTTTGGAGAAGAGGTTTGCTTCACCTCCACTGGAGACGTTATACCTTGATAATCTGGAAATTAGACCTTTGGAGTCTTCAGGGCTGAAATCAAAGGTTGATTCTCAAGATTCCTGCACGAATATAGCTCTGTGATTCGATGTGGTTTAACCATCACTTGCGAAAGGGCAATATCACGCTGCTCAGCAACTGTTGTGCATTTTTAGCTTTAAGTGTCACCGAAAAACCCTACACATTTTGTCAAGAAGTTCAGGAAAGGAGGCCTCCGCGCGCACACACACACACACACACTGCTCTGCTGCAGCCTGGAGACCTCCAGATGTTTTGGACCCCAATTCACATCAGCCCCCCAAAAAACATGGCCAGTACTCAATGGTAATGGTCCCAGATTCACCATCCCTGCTCCCATGGGCTTTGCAGGGCAATAGAGCATTGCCACTTCAGGGCTGTCACATGGAAGAGGGGACAAGCTTGTTTTCCCCTGCTCTGGAGAGTAGGACTCTAACCAAGGGCCTCAAGTTACAAGAAAGGAGATTCCGACTAAACGTTTGGGAAAGCCTTTCTGACAGTAAAGGTAAAGGACCCCTGACCATTAGGTCCAGTCGTGACCGACTCTGGGGTTGCGGCGCTCATCTCGCTTTATTGGCCGAGGGAGCCGGTGTACAGCTTCCGGGTCGTGTGGCCAGCAAGACTTAGCCGCTTCTGGCGAACCAGAGCAGCGCACGGAAATGCCGTTTACCTTCCTGCTGGAGCGGTACCTATTTATCTACTTGCACTTTTGTGCGTTTGAACTGCTAGGTTGGCAGGAGCAGGGACCGAGCAATGGGAGCTCACCCCGTCGCGGGGATTCGAACCGCCGACTTTCTGATCAGCAAGCCCTAGGCTCTGTGGTTTAACTCATAGCGCCCCCCGCGTCCCATTCTGACAGTAAGAGCTGTACTAAAGTGGAATGGACTAGCTTGGGAAGCTGTGGACCTTTCTTCCTGGGAGGTTTTTAAGCAGAGGTTGGATGGCCATCTGTCATGGATGCTTTAGCTGGGATTCCTGTATTGCAGGGGGTTGGACTAGATGACCCTTGGCTCCCTTCCAGCTCTGGGGTTCTGTGATTCTAGAGTGGCTAGAGCTGGTGCAGGCCAGAGCCCTGTCGCCTTTCTCAGCAGAAGGCCATACAACACCAAGAATAAGGTATGAATAAGCTTCTAGGGCAGTGGTGGCCAAATTTGGCCCTCCAGCAGTTTTGGGACTACAATTCCCATCATCCCTGGCCACTGGTCCTGCATAAGTGAAATTGCGTAAAATGGGGAGCACCCACTAAACACCCTTTAAATGCCCTCACTGGCACCCGCTCTTCAATCCGTACCAAAAATATTGTATCCAAAAATATCCACAGTTAGATCTGAAGCTTGTTCAGGAGGCTGGAGGGCCAAAGGGGAAGTGGCTGCTGCTTCTGCGCTGCTTCGTATGCCAGCTGTTAAGCGGGCAGGCTGAGCAGCCTAAACTAGGCGTCAGCAAACCTTGTCAGCAGGGGACCGGTCCACTGTCCCTCAGACCTTGTGGGGGGGGGCGGACTATATTGGGGGGGGGGGGATGAATGAATTCCTATGCCCCACAAATAACCCAGAGATGCATTTTAACTAAAAGCACAAATTCTACTCATGTAAAAACACCAGGCAGGCCCCACAAATTACCCAGAGGTGCATTTCAAATTAAAGGGCACATTCTACTCATGTAAAAACATGCTGATACCCGGACCGTCCGCGGGCCAGATTCAGAAGGTGACTGGGCCAGATCCGGCCCCCAGGCCTTAGTTTGCCTACCCATGGCCTAAACAAAGCCCCGCTGGGCCTCCAGTCTTTTTGGAGCTTCCTCTGCCCTCACTGACATCCTCTTTGGGTTCCGGGGAGGATCTCCTCGTGAGCCACAAGGTCTTTCCAGCTCCCTCCCGCCATTTCCCCGTTTGGATTGAATTATTTCCCAGTGCCATGCACAAGTCGGTTGCACGTAAGGGGTGTGTGGAACACCTGTACCAGGCTTTCTGCAGAGAGTGTTTTGGAGATGCATATAGATTTCACGTGTGGACCTGATGTCCGCCACCTCCTGCACTCTTAGAGCCCACATGTGACTGATGGATTGAGAGAGTCTCCTTTGCTTTCCAGGGATTTGCGCTTCAACCGCATCAAAGCCATCCAGCCTGGAGCCTTCAGGAATCTGAAGAACCTCAACACCCTGTAAGTGCTCAATCTTCTTGTACCTAAAATGGGAATCCAAAACCCAGAGGCGCAGCTTAGCTTTGCTCTGTGGGCCGTCCAATCCAAATCTGACAGAAATAACCCCGCTGGCTCGCGCACACAGAGGCGAAGTTCAGAAATGGTATGCTGGGCGGCTTTCAAGCCAACTTTTTTTTTGGCTCTGGCCTCCGTAAGCAGTATCACCTGCTCCGTTGTTTTTGGACAGGTTCGAGTTTGTGTCGGATCTCAGATTTTAAACAGCTGAGGTGCTTGGCTCCAGAAATCGCTGGATCCTCGGAGCACTCTTGGCGAGCCGAGGTCCTTTCAGGATAACAGCACATCTGCAGGCGCCCGGCATGAGTTTGCTTCGAGCGACTTCCATGCTGCGTTCAATTAGGAGGCGGGGAATGAATTAGCACTTGGTACAATCCTACATATGGGTCTGTCGCAGCAGAACCCTCCAGCTACAACCACGCTTCTGCTCACTGGCTCAGTCCCTGGTCTCTTCCCAAAGGACCACCCCAAAGGGCCATCGCCCTTTGGCACCGATCCTTTGGCAATCACCCCGAGACTTTTTCTGGCTCCAGTTGAAATGCCCCAACCCAGATGTTCTTACTGGGTGGCTGCAGTTTCTGGCAGTGGTGCTCCAAACAGGCTTCTTGGGGCAGATGGTCCTCACTGCAGAATGCAAGAAAGTTTTGGGGTTTTTTTGGGGGGGGGTTGACGGTTTAAAAACACAAACCTGTGTGAGTGCCTAGAGGCAGCTGGAGGATGGATGGCGGCTAACAGATGGAATCCTGACGAGACAGAAGTACTGCTTTGGGGGGAACAGGGGGCGGGCAGGTGTGGGGGACTCCCTGGTCCTGAATGGCGTAACTGTGCCCCTGAAGGACCAGGTGCACAGCCTGGGAGTCATTTTGGACTCACAGCTGTCCATGGAGGCACAGGTCAATTCTGTGTCCAGGGCAGCTGTTTATCACCTAAATCTGGTACGCAGGCTGAGACCCTACCTGCTGCAATGTGCTCTACGTGGGGCTACCTTTGAAGGTGACTCGGAAACTGCAATTAATCCAGAATGCGGCAGCTAGACTGGTGACTGGGAGCGGCTGCCGAGACCACATAACACCAGTCTTGAAAGACCTATATTGGCTCGCAGTATGTTTCTGAGCACAATTCAAAGTGTCGGTGCTGACCTTTAAAACCCTAAACAGCCTCAGTCCAGTATACCTGAAGGAGCAACTCCACCCCCATCATTCAGCCCGGACACTGAGGTCCAGCGCCGAGGGCCTTCTGGCCGTTCCCTCATTGCGAGAAGTGAAGTTACAGGGAACCAAATAGAGGGCCTTCTCGGTAGTGGTGCCTGCCCTGTGGAACACCCTCCTATCAGATGTCAAGGAAATAAGCAAATCTTATTTTTAAAAGACATCTGAAGGCAGCCCTGTTTAGGGAAGTTTTTAATATTTAATGCTGTATTGTTTTTAACACTTGATTGGGAGCCACCCAGAGTGGCTGGGGAAACTCAGCCAGATGGGCGGGGTATAAATAATAAATTATTATTATTATTATTATTATTATTATTATTATTATTATTATCCCTTAGCTCCCTTTCAGCAGCAGCTCTCTCAAGGGAGACACGGTCACCTGTGTCTTCTCCTTTTGTGGTTGAGCAAGAGTAGTTGAATTGCTAGGAGGGGTGCAAACTGTAGTCCAGGCATGTCCAACCGGTTGATCGCAATCTACCAGTCGATCGTGGGATGCCTGTGGTCGATCATTGTCATTGCAGGATCCTGATCAATTCCTCCCCCAAAAAGCTCAAGAACTGTGGCTCTTCCACCACAAACAAAGGTCAACAGCTTTGGTATATCCAATGGGTATAAAAAGGTAAAGAGACCCCTGACCATTAGGTCCAGTTGTGGATTACTCTGGGGTTGCGGCGCTCATCTTGCTTTATTGGCCAAGGGAGCCAGTGTACAGCTTCCGGATCATGTGGCCAGCATGACTAAGCCGCTTCTGGCGAACCAGAGCAGCGCACAGAAACGCCATTTACCTTCCCGCCTGAGTGGTACCTATTTATCTACATGCACTTTGACGTGCTTTCGAACTGCTAGATGGGCAGGAGCAGGGACGAGCAATGGGAGCTCATCCCGTCGCGGGGATTCGAACCGCCGACCTTCTGATCGGCAAGTCCTAGGCTCTGTGTTTTAACCCACAGCAACACCCGTGTCCCTTATCCAATGGGTATACTGCCAGCTTATTTATAGTGGGAATAGATCGCAGTCTCTTGGTAGTTGGACGTGCCTGCTGTAGTCAATTAAATACCCTGATCCTTTAAACAGCACCTTTTTAAAGAAAGGGTTGATTATTTCAATGGAAAAACGTGTAGTTTCAAGTGCCATCTTGGAACGTTTTAGTAACAATAATAGTAATTTTATGATTTGCACCCCGCCTATCTAACTGGGTTGCCCCAGCCACTTTGGGCGGCTTTCAACATATAAAAAAGCGTAATAAAACGTTGAACATCAAACAACTTCCCTATAAAGGGCTGCCTTCTAAAAGTCGTAGAGTTATTTGTTTTGCATGCTTGAAATTTCTCACTTCTATATTGCTCTTTCATTGATTTTTGGTTATGCTTTTGTGTTCATGATATATCGCTTGCTTTTTGGACTGTACACCTCTTAGAGGTTTTTGAAATACTGTAGTAAGCAATTCATAAATTCCTTTAAATAAAATAAAATAAATTGGAAGAGTGGTTAGGTGCCGCAGTGGTTAGAGGGTTCGTCGTCACAATCCATTTATTTGTATGTCAGTTCTCCACAGAATTCTGCCCATAGTGGTTCACAGCCTATCAAAAAAACCACAATAAATATAACACTTTTAATAAAAAAATGTATTAGGAACAATAGGAAATAATCTGAATGTCGGTAACGCTAAAGGAAAATTGATTCTACACAGTACTAAAAACAATAGGGCTTTGCAACGGAGCGGGCAGGGATCCACTGGATTTTGTGTCAGCTCTGCTGCCGTTGTGTGACAGCACAAGGCCTGATTTGATCTGGTTAGAATAATAGAATCATATAGTTGGAAGGGACCCCAACCCCCTGCAATGCAGGAATCTGCAGATGGAAGATGTTTTTATTTTTTTAAAAAAAATATTCATTTTATAATGCAAAAAAAGAACACAAACAGAAAAACAAACAATACAAACAAATTATTGTCATAGCCTTATTTTTCTAAACATTGTTAAGTGGGCTTCCCCAAGTCCCACCAATCTGATTTTCATTTTACTTCATCTTTAGCAGTTTACATATATCATAATTTGTAACCATCTTTTTTTAAATCATACTTAAAATAACTTCGAGGGATGCGGGTGGCGCTGTGGGTTAAACCACAGAGCCTAGGACTTGCCGATCAGAAGGTCGGTGGTTCGAATCCCCGTGACGGGGTGAGCTCCCGTTGCTCGGTCCCTGCTCCTGCCAACCTAGCAGTTCGAAAGCACGTCAAAGTGCAAGTAGATAAATAGGTACTGCTCCGGCGGGAAGGTAAACAGCGTTTCCGTGTGCTGCTCTGGTTTGCCAGAAGCGGCTTAGTCATGCTGGCACATGACCCGGAAGCTGTACGCCGGCTCCCTCGGCCAATAAAGCGAGATGAGCACCGCAACCCCAGAATCGGCCACGACTGGACCTAATGGTCAGGGGTTCCCTTTACCCTTTACCTTAAAATAATTTCACATTTTATCACTTACAAATAATACTATTTTAAAATACACTATCTTCTACTTCTAACCCTACAGTCTATATCCACTTCCAAAGCTATTCTTTGGATTTAAATATTAACATATTTTTTTCAAATATTCCTTAAACTTCTTCCAGTCTTCTTCCACCGTCTCTTCTCTCTGGTCTCGGAGTCTCCCGGTCTGTTCGGCAAGTTCCATATAGTCCATCATCTTCATCTGCCATTCTTCGATAGTTGGTAAATCTTGTTTCACGGATGGAAGATGTAAAGTCCCACCAGGTTGGGGGGCATCTATTATCATCATCATTCTTACCCCACATTTTACCCAGATTTGGGGACTCAGCTAAACAGCTGCAAATATAACATTTTACGTGCATTATACAAATGTGACACTAGATGGTGATGGTGAGCTCATGGCAAATTCAATATATTTTTCAAAATGCTTCTTTAAAAAAGCATTTTCACAGCATGTTTTTTTAATGTGAGCAGATTCCACTCCGGACTTGCAAAATTAAAACGACGCAGATAAAATACAAAAAAAGCTTTAAAAAAACATATAAAAGATTCTTTTTTTAAAAAAAAACAACCCTATAATATAATTAAAACAATATTAAAAACAAAAACAAAATACGGATGATGAAAACAGCACAGCACTGTTAAAACCCCTTTCAGTAAAAACAAAACAAAAAAAGCAGTCAGTTGCCAATGATCTGTTTCGAACTGGGTGAGGAAGTCTGGGTAATTTTTTTAAAAAAGGATTGGATCAAGGGATCTGTGGCCAACTCGTAGCGGGAGAGCCAAGAATGTTATCACCCTCTTCTCTTGCCCAGTGCCACAACACAAATGCAGAGGGACGTTGGTGGAGGAGAACAATTTTCGCCGGATATTAAATCCTCCCTGTGGGAACAGATGGCTAATTGTTTCTTGCCACAGCCTAATTGCGTATAATCTAAAATACTGGCTGGTCCCGTTTGGCTTAGCCGGCCTGCTTTGTTTGCGGTTGCCATGGCAACCCCGGGATGATGCCTCCACTCCAAGCGAAGAACTGGAACGCCACACGATGGTAGAGATGATGATAGTAAGGCATCAGGACAGTCGGTCAGATCCCTCCCCCTTTGAGTTTTACTGTGAGTCAGTGGGACAGGAATGAACTTGATTCAGGCTGCAGTTCCCACAGGAAGCTGCTTGTGGGGGATAGATCCAGCCCCATAGAACCAACATGCTTAACTCTGATTAAGGTTTGCCCTGTCTCACCAGAGTGGTGCATGCTCTAGTTATCTCCCGCTTGGATTACTGCAATGCGCTCTACGTGGGGCTACCTTTGAAGGTGACCCGGAAACTACAACTGTTATGTACTGAGTTGAATAGGATCCAAAAGGCATCAGTCTGATTGGTCCTAGAACTATAGGATTCAGAATGCTGCAGTCTGATTGGTCCTAGAACAATAGGATTCAGAATGCAGCAGTCTGATTGGTCCTAGAACAATAGTACCCAGAATGCTGCAGTCTGATTGGTCCACAGGAGCCACCCAATCCAGCTCCAGGTGGAAGTGAATCCGCAACCTGATTGGCCTACAGGTGAATCCCGGAATTAGCCAATCACGTGGGGCCCATTGTGTAAATAATGCATATAAAGCAGACATTCCATTCCTCCTCATCACTATGAGCTGAATAAAGAGCATGAAATCCATTCTCGACTCAGAGTATATTTCAACAACTAATCCAGAATACGGCAGCTAGACTGGTGACTGGGTGCCGTCACCGAGACCACATAACACTAGTCCTGAAAGACCTACATTGGCTCCCAGTATGTTTCCGAGCACAATTCAAAGTGTTGGTACTGACCTTGAAAGCCCTAAACAGCCTCGGTCCAGTATACCTGAAGGAGCGTCTCCACCCCCATCATTCTGCCTGGACACTGAGGTCCAGTTCCGACGGCCTTCTGGCGGTTCCCTCACTGCAAGAAGCCAAGTTACAGGGAACCAGGCAGAGGGCCTTCTCGGTGGTGGTGCCTGCCCTGTGGAACGCCCTCCCACCAGATGTCAAGGAAATAAGCAACTATCTGGCTTTTAGAAGACACCTGAAGGCAGCCCTGTATTAGGAAGTTTTTAATGTTTGATGTTCTGTTATGTTTTTATATGTGTTGGAAGCCACCCAGAGTGGCTGGGGCAACCCAGTCAGATGGGCAGATGATGATGATGGTCATCATCATCATCATCATCATGGGAGAGTGAAGAACCAGCCTAGGTGAGCCACAGCAGAGGTCTCCTCTAGAATAGTAGAGAACCTTGCTGTTCCACAGCAAACTTTTCGTTTGCCAAAGAGAGAAGTGCAATGCCAAAAAGATTAGCTTGGAATCCACAACCGCAAGGGTTTTCTCTTGTGCTTCGGGGCTGGAAAGGAATGTTATGACAACGATGGCGAAAACAGTGCTGAAAGGTAAAAAAGAGTCCAGACTGTGGAGAGGATCCTATTCTATCCGTCCTCCTGACCTTGCCTGCAGAGCTTGATTTGCCTTCCTTTGGGCCGCGGAGCTTGCTGGTCTTCCAGCTCTGACCCAGTTAGAGAGGCAGACAAAATTCCAAATGGCACCACAGGAGAATTCTGAAGCAGATAAGACATTTCTCTCCCTCCCCCCCACCCTCCTCTTTGGCAGGATGCAAAACAAACACATTAATTTAAGGGCCTGGCTACATAAGGTGGCAGGATTTGGCCTGGTCCAGTCATTCTTCAGTGGATCTTTTGCAAAAATGCAGTTACATAGCACCCTGATCCAGAACAGGGTCATGCTGCTCTGGCGGTGAGAGTTTAAGTCCAATCCAAATTTATCCTTTATTTATTTAATGTCATTTGTATCCTGCCTTCCTCCCAGCGCAGGACTGGAGGTGGCTCGGAGCATAAATTAAGCCAGGTGCAAACTAATAATAATAATAATAATAATAATAATAATAATACACTGGGCAACAATTTTTTACTTTTTGAATGTTGTCTAGATTTCTACAACTGATTTAGGGTATTTTTGCACTGCTGAATCAGGAAATGGCATCCGTTTCTCTCCATCAGGTCAGGTTTACTGTAAACTGAATGGTGGGCATTGATAAAGGTAAGTACACGTAAATTGCATGTTGCTTCACCATTTTTCAAACTTCAGGGCTTGAACTTCCGTTTCTTGGAACTCCTGGAATGCTCAGCGGCAGGGAGGTCTCTCTTCAGAGTCCAACAGTAGTCAGCCATCATGACTGCGTCCCAGCGGCCCTGATACCTGGTCTCCATCTCTTTCATGTCCTGGTGGAATCTCTCCCCCTGCTCGTCACTCATTGAACCCAGGTTCTCAGGAAACCGGTCCATATGTGAAAATAGGTAGTGCATCTTGACGCTCATGTTGCAGCCCAGGTTTCTGAAAGCAGTCAGCATGTTGTTGACAAGTTCTGCGTAGTTTCTGGCCTTATTGTTGCCAAGAAAGTTCTTCACTACCAGGTCAAATGCCTTCCACGCTTCCAGTTCAACTTCATTCATTGAGTTTCCGAACTCTGGATCTCTGATGAGCTGACGGATCTAAGGACCGTCAAAGATGCCAGCTTTCAACTTCTCCATGGTCAATCCTGGAAAAGCCTGGCACAAGTAAGTGAAGCAGTCACCATCCTTGTCCAGAGCCTTGGTGAACTGCTTGATTAAGCCAAGCTTGATGTGCAGCGGTGGGAAGAGTATTCTGTCTCTGTCCACCAGAGGGTCGTTGATGACGTTCCTTTCTTTGCAAGGCACCAATTCCTCCCGCACAGGCCAGTCCTTCTTTGTGTAATGCTGAGCACAGTCCCTACTATCCCACATGCACAGAAAACATGGGTACTTGGTGAAGCCAGACTGTTGTCCCAACAAAAAGTTCACTATCTTCAGGTCAACACAAATAAACCAGTTACAGATAGGTAGCCGTGTTGGTCTGCCATAGTCAAAACAAAATAAAAAAATTCCTTCCAGTAGCACCTTAATGACCAACTAACTTAGTTCTAGGTATGAGCTTTCGTGTGCATGCACACTTCTTCAGATACACTGAAACAGAAGTCACCAGACCCTTCTATATAGTGAGATAAAGGAAATAGACTGGAAAGAGAAGCTGCTGAATTGCAACTTATTACCAAACTTAAAACCATAGAGAGACCTGGTCTGAACAAAGACATTGGATTCTTATCTCATTATACATGACAAAGCCATTTTTCACCTTCTCACCCCTTGCTTTTTCCTGTAAGACCTATTGCAGTCGTTAAGAGTCGTCAACAGGCTCATCACAGCTATCTGCCAATCACCCATTCCCACCACCCTTCTGAGTAATACCTCTCCCCACCTTCTCACTATATAGAAGGGTCTGGAAACTTCTGTTTCAGTGTATCTGAAGAAGTGTGCATGCACACGAAAGCTCATACCTAGAACTAACTTAGTTGGTCTTTAAGGTGCTACTGGAAGGAATTTTTTTATTTTGTTTTGACAAATAAACCACTTATGCTGATCATAACCAATTTTCTCCAGCACATACTTCACCGCTTCAGAGTTCTCCTTCAGTGTACTCGAGTGAGCCAGGGGTATAGAGGCAAACTGGTTGCCGTTGTGTAGCAGAACACATTTCGGTGATCACTTGCTGCTGTCAATGAACAGTCTCCAATCTTTGGGTTCGTACTGTGGCACTCCAAGCTTGAGCAGAAGCTGCGCAATATCTGCACAGTACACCAAGTCCTTCTCTTCCGAGAAAAAACGGAGGTACTCTTGATGCCTGTTGTGGAGGAAGTTGATGTGAGAACTGTCAGAGAGGAGGTTGTTTTCCTTCAATCTGGATGCCAACAGTTCGGCAGAGTCCTTTGACAAGCTGAGGTCGCAAACTAGATCATTCAACTCCTTTTGGGAAAATGGATGTGGAGCATCATCTTCTTCATGTCCTTTCAACACTGGAGGCATCTTCGTCACTAATGTCAGAAAGTTCTCCGAAGATAGGCACTGGAATTTCATCACAATGAGCTACAGGACGACGTGCTGATTGAAGATCAGGATACTTGAGGCTGCTCCTGTTCTTTCTGTTGATCTCACCAATTTATGAAGCCGCACCAATTTATGGAAGATTCTGAGGTTTTATGACTTCAAACTGATCCCTTTTCGACATAATCACCCAGAACTATCGGACCTGAATACTTCTTGTCATTAAAATAATCATTTCCAATCAAAACAATTATTCGACATGGCATTTTACCCCCACCAACTTCTTCTAAAATGCTCCACACAAGCGTACATGTGAACAAAAACGTAAAAAAATGACATGTGGCCATAGCTCAAAAACTTGACCTGATTGAGCAAAACCAATGTGATTTTTGGATTCAGCGCATCAGATTCGTCCTAAATCAACTGAAAAAACACAGACAACAAATTTGTTGTTGACCAGTGTATAATAATTTATTATTTGTACCCCGCCCATCTGGCTGGGTTTCCCAGCCACTCTGGGCAGCTTCCAACAAAGATTAAAAATACATCAAAATGTCACACATTAAAAACTTCCCTGAACAGGGCTGCCTTCAGATGTCTTCTAAATGTCAGGTAGTTGTTTATTTCTTTGACGTCTGATGGGAGGGCGTTCAACAGGGCAGGCGCCACTACCGAGAAGCCCCTCTGCCTGGTTCTGTGTAGCTTTGCTTCTCGCAGTGAGGGAACCGCCAGAAGGCACTTGGCACTGGATCTCAGTGTCCCTGCAGAATGATGGGGGTAGAGATGCTCCTTCAGGTATACTGGGCTGAGGCTGTTTAGGGCTTTAAAGGTCAACACTAACACTGTGAATTGTGCTCGGAAATGTACTGGGAGCCAATTTAGGTCTTTCAAAACCGGTGTCATGTGGTCTCGGCAGCCGCCCCCAGTCACCAGTCTAGCTGCCACATTCTGGATTAGTTGTAGTTTCCGGTTCACCTTCAAAAGTAGCCCCACGTACAGCGCATTGCAGTAGTCCAAGTGGAAGCTAACCAGAGCATGCACCACTCTGGCAAGACAGTCCGCGGGCAGGTAGGGTCTCAGCCCGCGTACCAGATGGAGCTGATAGATAGCTGTCCTGTGCCTCCATGGACAGCTGTGAGTCCAAAATGACTCCCAGGCTGCGCACCTGGCCCTTCAGGGGCACAGTTACCCCATTCAGAACCAGGGAGTCCTCCACACCAGCCCACCTCTTGTCCCCCAAAAAACAGTACTTCTGTCTTGTCAGGATTCAACCTCAAACAAAAACACACAATGAGCATAAATATTAGAAAACAATTAAATAAGAAACTGTATTGAAAACCTTGGTGAGAACACTTAAAAGCACACACACACACAAGCCTAAGACCCAGCCTAAGAAGACGCTGTCACAACAGCCAGCTGTTGGCCGAAGGCCAGTCAAGATAAAAAAAAAAGGAAAACAGCGAAGGAGATGGGCTGTCCTCTTGTGGAAGGGAGTTCCACAGTCTTGGAGCAGCCTCTGAGAAGGCTCTCTCTCATGGCCTCACCAATCTCATACCCTCCAACATTTCTCCAATGAAAATAAGGACGTTCCATTCCATAATGATAGCTTTGCTTTTCATACCCCACACATCTTAATGGGTTGCCCCAGCCACTCTGGGCAGCTTCCAACATATATGAAAAAACATAACAAAACATTAAACATTTTTAAAAAAAACCCTACCCTGTACAGGATTCCCTTCAGATGACTCGGGAGTCGGATAACCTAGGGCTGCCATATGTCTGGATTTCTGCAGACATTATCAGGATTTCAAAGGCAGAATTGATGTCCGGGCCGAATTGTCCTGAATCTTAGGCAAGTCAATTTTTGGGGCATTTTTGTAGAAACCCACCAAAATTGTTGAGTTATTTTTAAAGGGAAATTGCCCCCGACGCCATTTTTACACCCTAGCGTGCAAGCCTAGCCTGTGCTGGTTTTTACCTTTTGAAACATGGCAACCCTAGGATATATCTCCATACCCTCCAACATTTATTCAGTAAAAATAGGAACATCCTTAGGAAATGAGGGACATTCTGGGATCAAATCAGAAAACCGGGATGGCTTCTCTAAAGCAGGGACGTCCCTGGAAAACAGGGACGCTTGGAGTTTCTGCAGTCGTAATACGGAGCCTGCTGCCTTCAAAGCAATGCATTTGTTATGTAGTGAAGTTTCACCCTGGGCCAGCAGGGGGATACTGTATATAGTTTTCACTCAGGTCTGTAGATAGTTTTCCCTCAGGTCCGCGTCAGTTATTTTAGGCGGGAACTCTGGGCTGTTGTTACAATGTTGACAGCCGGCTGCCTATAAAAGCAGGCCGGCTGAGCTGTTTGCAGTCAGTTCTATTCCAGCTTACGAAATAAAGAGCTATTTGGAGAAATCGCTGGTCATCGGCTATGTCAACCCACAACTTAACAGCATTAATGTGTGCCTTCCCTTCCCTTATTTTCTCACAGGCTTTTGAACAACAACCTGATAAAGCAAATTGCACGAAGATCCTTCGAAGGACTTGACAGCTTGAAATACCTGTAAGTGTCTGTAAGGAGGCCCAGTGTGACAACAGCCTCTGAACATTAGTAGCGGGAAAGTGAAACACTGCTGATACTTTACATCCTGCTACACACATGTGCATAGTAAATATTGAGCAGGAAAATAAATTGCAGCTGCATATTTTTTTTCTTAATTATTCATATGTCATTAGACAGGGCCTTCTTGGTGGTGGCTCCCAGGTTGTGGAATACCCTCCCTCCTTATTGACTTTCAGATGGAGCTTGTAAAAATTCCTGTTCACCCAGGCATTTGGTGGCTGAAAATTCCTGCTCCTGGCAACCACAACAATTTTTAGCTGTGAGGGTATGCAACCATTTTACCCGTTATTAGATTTTTTTGGTGGTTTTTAGGTTTTACACATTTCAAGATATTTTAAATTACTTTAAAATGATTTAGTCATGTTGTTACATTATTCTTGTATTGTTGTACAACTTTTCTCTGCTCTGGGCTCCTTTGGGAGGAAAGCCCAGATATAAATTTAATCATTAAATTAATTAAGTAATTGATCAGCAGAACACAATTAGATAAACTGGTTTTTTCATGTCGCTAAGCCAGAAAAGAAGTTTGGATCATCCACTGCCTGCCCTGTGTTTTTGCGTTTGCTTTGCCAAACTTCATACCCATCTCTTTTTCCCCTCGAGGGGACGGAAAAGCAGCTTGAAGTGTGTCTGATTTTTATTTTTGAAAAATCTCGGGCAGGAAAAGGATTAGCTATGCACATAACCTCCACTCCCCTTCTCAGCAGGACTGGCGCCAGCAGCAGACATCCTCATTCAGCTGCCAAGGGGTCCTGCCCAGCGCTTTTGGCACCATTGCCCTGGGCCTCCCCTCCTCCAGGGCTCCTTCGTTAAATGAGCACCAGGTGGTCTTCGTTGCAATTGCACCCTGGAGTGACATTGCGGCACAGCGGGGCATGATGGGAAATTGCAACGGCAGCTGGCCTTTTGCTCATCCTCCTCTTCCAGCAAATATTCACTTGTGTCGGGTGGTGGTGGGAGTTTATTGTCGCCAAGTGCTGCAAACACGGCCCGCAAAGACCTGGGCATTCTAGTGCTGCCTTCGCCCATCTGAAGCCCGCCAGATTGTTGTGGACTACTGCTGCCTTGAAGGGACGTGGGTGGCGCTGTGGGTTAAACCACAGAGCCTAGGACTTGCCAATCAGAAGGTCGGCGGTTGAAATCCCTGTGACGGGGTGAGCTGCTGTTGCTCGGTCCCTGCTACTGCCAACCTAGCAGTTCAAAAGCACATCAAAGTGCAAGTAGATAAATAGGTACCGCTCCGGCGGGAAGGTAAACGGTGTTTCCGTGCGCGGCTCTGGTTCTCCAGAAGCGGCTTAGTCATGCTGGCCACATGACCCGGAAGCTGTACGCTGGCTCCCTCGGCCAGTAAAGCGAGATGAGCACTGCAACCCCAGCGTCAGCCACGACTGGACCTAATGGTCAGAGGTCCCTTTACCTTTACCTTACTGCTGCCTTGAGCCCCAAGCCAGCACCACTGAGAGAGAGAGATAAAACTTTATTCGCATTAGCCAATGGCCATAGCAACAGTAAAACATTACAGTATACGCAGAAAAGGAAATTTGATATAAAAGCACAATTTAAAGTCCTGAAGCAGCAGTCAGTTAGTGGCCCTTATTCTGATTGCCCCTGCTATGAACCTAGCAGCCTTTGCTGTTATCTGCTCATTTTGATCTGATAAAAGAAAGGACATTGTGGCAGTGGCTGAGCGCCCTGGGATGGCTAGTAGGAGTTTGGTGATGATCTCGTTCCTCAGGTCTTTGTAGAGCCAGCACCACTGAAGATCAAAATATCTGGAAGGAACCAGGTTTGAGGAAGGTTGCCTAGTGCCTCCTAAACCACGACGGGGAGGTTCAGACACTACGGTGGCAGATAAATTTCTAAGGATGGAATTAAAGAATCATAGAGTTGGAAGGGGGGGGTCATCTAAGTCCAACCCCCTGCAATGCAGGAATATGCTGCTGACCCATACAGGGATCGAACCTGCAACCTTGGCATTGTCAGCACCACGCTCTCACCGAAAGAGCTATCCAGGCCAGCCAATAGTTACCTCTGTTTTGTTATTTATTTACCTATTGCCTGCCATTCACCCTACAGTCCCAGGGCAGGTTGCAGCATTGAAACACGACACTTAAAACCATTCAAAACAACTTACCACCATAAAAATAAGGGAGGTCCTCAAAACATACGCCCCGAGTGTCAAAAGCCAGGGTGAAGAGGTGCATCTCCGGAATTATCCAAAAGCTGTATAATGACGGTGCCAAACGCACCTCTGTGGGTAGGGGCTTTCACATTTTGGGGCCACCACCGAAAAAGCCCTCTCCCAGGCAATGCCGATACACAGGGCCCTGAACCTTTGAAGGTGGAGGAACTACCACAAGGGCATCCTCTGTTGATTTCATCACTCTATAGGGTCTCTCATGTATTTGGGGCTTGAGTCATTTAGGGCTTTAAGCACTAGTGCGAGTGGATTGAATTGGGCCCTGGAACAAACTGGCAACCAGAGCAGCTGTTTTAAAACATGGCTTACGTGTGGTCTCAATGGGATGCCAGCCAGCAGTCTGGCTGCTGCATTTTGGACCAAACTGGAGTTTTTGAGTTGTCTCCAACTCAAGAGTGCATTGTAATAATATGATTTTAGGCTGTTGCATCCAATGCAGTCCTCCTGTTAGCCAGCCAGAAAGCTTTCCTCAACCGATGTAATTTTATTCTCCTTTTCCGCTCTCCCTCTCTTTGCAAGCTACCTTTACAAGAATGAAATACAGAGCATCCAGCAGCATGCATTCAAGGGCCTTTCTTCCCTGGAACAGCTGTAAGTTGGCCGAGGTTTGTGTTGGAAATTGCATGGAGACGAGGGATGGAATTTCGCCTCTGGATTCCTGCCAGCCCCCTGAGACACCATCTGCAAGCGCTCCTTAGAGTCCCGAGAAACTGAGCTTTGATTGAAAAATGAAATAAAAGTAATATGTTTTTATTTATTTACTCTTAGGTATTCCTAGGCTGCTTTTCTGGGCAGCGCCGACTCAAGGCAGCTTGCAAACGTTTCTAGTTATCGTGGTGATGTTGTTGTTGTTGTTTAGTCGTTTAGTCGTTTAGTCGTGTCCGACTCTTTGTGACCCCATGGACCAGAGCAGGCCAGGCACTTCTGTCTTCCACTGCTTCCCACAGTTTGGTCAAACTCATGCTGGTAGCCTTGAGAACACTATCCAACCATCTTGTCCTCTGTCGTCCCCTTCTCCTTGTGCCCTCTATCTTTCCCAACATCAGGGTCTTTTCCAGGGAGTCTTCTCTTCTCATGAGGTGGCCAAAGTACTGGAGCCTCAGCTTCAGGATCTGTCCTTCCAGTGAGCACTCAGGGCTGATTTCCTTCAGAATGAATCGGTTTGATCTTCTTGCAGTCCATGGGACTTTTAAGAGTCTCCTCCAGCACCATAATTCAAAAGCATCAATACTTCAGCTATCAGCCTTCTTTATGGTCCAGCTCTCACTTCCATACATCACTACTGGGAAAACCATAGCAATAGTCATCGTGGTGATAGAGCTACTTTTAAACATCTCCTGCTTTTTAAGCTTTTGTGTTGAGCTTTCTGTCACTCATGTTAATCCACGTAACTTGAGGATGATGATTTCAGAAGTAGATTGCTTCAGAGCACTGGTTGGGCAACTCCTAAAGATGATCTTATCACGAAAAGCATCGCTTGTTAATTTCTGCTTTGCAAATGGCCATGCAAAGCACAACTGAAGGTCTGCACCATTTGTTTTAACATTCTGGCCAATTGACCACCAGTTGCCACCTGTCTGTAAGGATCTTCTGGGGAAGATCTAGAATAATATAATTGTAGAGTTGTAAGGGACCCTATGGGATGCGGGTGGCGCTGTGGGTTAAACCACAGAGCCTAGGACCTGCCGATCAGAAGGTCAGAGGTTCGAATCCCCGCAACGGGGTGAGCTCCCGTTGCTCGGTCCCTGCTCCTGCCAACCTAGCAGTTCGAAAGCACGTCAAAGTGTAAATAGATAAATAGGTACCACTCTGGCGGGAAGGTAAATGGCATTTCCGTGCGAGATGAGCACTGCAACAACCCCAGAGTCAGCCATGACAGGACCTAATGGTTAAGGGTCCCTTTACCTTTACTTTAAGGGGCCCTAAGGGTCATCTATCCAACCCCCTGCAATGCAGGAATCTCAACTAAAGAGGCCTCTACTTGATGCCCAAGAGAACTACTGCCAGTCAATATTGAGCTGGACCAGAGGTTTTCGACCTTTTTGAGTCCACGGCTCCCTTGACCAACTACATTCTTTCCACAGCTCCCCTGTGGGCCCGAGGAACCCAGCTATGTCACCCCTTGCCTGCAGAGCTGGCAGCCTTTCACCCTTTTTCAAACACCCTCTCTTGGGGAGTGTTCCCTCAGCCTCCTTCCCCCTTTCCTTGGGAGTCTTCCACTGCTGCCACCCTAGTCTCTCAGCTGCCCTCACCCCCAAGAAAGGTGCCCCCCAGAGGCACCATTCGCCTGCGGAGCTTATAGTCAGGGCTGCTGCAATAAACAGCTGTGCAAGCCTTTGGGAGGCAGAGATGCAAGAGGGCACCAGAAGAGGGAGGGAAGGAAAGAGGGACAGAGGCCAGTGTTGCCCACGGCACCCCTGGCCATCATTCAAGGCACCCCAGAGTGCCACAGCACTCGGGTTGAAAACCACTGAGCTAGACATACCAATGACCGGACATAGTATATGGCAGCCTCTTAGGTTTCTCTTGCATCAGGGGTCAGCAAACCTTTTCAGCAGGGGGGCAGTCCACTGTCCCCTCAGACCTTGTGGGGGGCCAGACTAAATATTGAAAAAAGAAATGAACAAATTCCTGTGCCCCACAAATAGCCCAGAGATGCATTTTAAATAAAAGGACCCATTCTACTCATGTGAAAACACGCTGATTCCTGGACCGCCTGCGGGCCAGATTTAGAAGGCAATTGGGCCGGATCCGGCCCCTGGGCCTTAGTTTGCCTACCCATGTCTTATGCACACCCCTCCTCAGCCAGCCATGTTTTGTGTCAGAGTTGGAGCCAAACACAGGCCAACGATAAAAGAAGCAGATCTCCATTGTCAGTGAAGTTCACTCTTTATTCAAGGTAACAAACATAGAACTCAGTGGCCTTTCCCTTCTGGGGCAAATCCCAGGTCTGAAGGTCCTTGCCTTCCATCCTTTCTAAGGCGGCTCCTCTGCCAGATGTTTCCCAAGCAAATTGCATCTGCATACCTCTGCTATTCTCATCACTCTGTGCGTTCTTGGAGACCGGTGAGAAGGGCACTGGCAGAGGAAGAGAGGGTGGGGGGAGCGCACTGCCCCCAGCACCACGATCCTGGTGGGGTGCCATTGCGGCTGGGGCCCCCCCCTCGCTGGACACCATACCCTTGGGACACGCATCATGAAGCTCCGCCCCGGGCTAAGGCGAGCTTGTCGCAGCAGGAGAGGCAGACGCCTTAGATCAGTGGTTCTCAACCTGTGGGTCCCCAGATGTTGTTGGACTACAAATCCCATCATCCCTGAGGTCTGGTCTTGCTAGTTAGGGGTGATGGGAGTTGTAGTTCAACAATATCTGGGGACCCACAGGTTGAGAAAGGCTGCCTTAGATTCTTCTGCAGTCTCTTGACCTCCTTCCTCTGCTTCAGCCTCTGTGTCTGCACCGCTTCCTGTCACAGGCTCTTCCTGCTCACAAAACCCTGTTGCCCCTTTGGGATCCATCACCTCCTCCCACCCATCTTTCCCCTCTGACCTCTCCCCAATGCCCCACCACCAATCCCCTGGCTCTGAGCCTTCTTCCTCTGGGGGTTCCCTTGGCGGGGGTCCCCGGCTGGTGCCTCCCACCTCTCCTCTGTGTTTTTTTTTAATAAGATATTTATTAACATTTTCACAAGTTTTATAAAACACAAAAATCACACAAAAAAGACACAAAAAGTATAAAAAAGAAAAAAGAAAAACAAAAACAAAAACAAACAAAAATCACATGTATAATTTCATTCCCTTATATTCGTGAAAATAACTTTCCCGACCTCCTCATACCTCTCCTTACTGCACTCCATTCTCTAATTAGTTTGTCTTCAACAAATCCTTCCCTTAGTTTAGATTAAACTTCTTAACAATTCTTTCCATATTGCATAATGATTACAGCTAGCAACCCCTTAATTTCAGAATCAGCATCATCTTAACATTCAATGATTTTACAATATTTCTTAATATAATCTTTAAATTTCTTCCAATCTTCTTCCGCAGTCTCTTTCCCTTGTTCTCGGATTCTGCCAGTCATCTCTGCCAGTCCCATATAGTCTAAAACTTTCATCTTCCATTCTTCCACGGTGGGTAGTTCTTCTGTCTTCCAATACTTTGCAATAAGTATTCTTGCTGCTGTTGTAGCATACATGAAAAAAAGTCCTATCCTTCTTTGACACCAATTGGCCGACCATACCCAGGAGAAAGGCCTCTGGTTTCTTTAAGAAGGTATATTTAAGTACCTTTTTCATTTCATTATAAATCTTCTCCCAGAAAGCCTTAATCCTTGGGCACGTCCACCAAAGGTGAAAGAATGTTCCTTCTGTTTCTTTACATTTCCAGCATTTATTGTCAGACAAGTGGTATATTTTTGCAAGCTTGACTGGGGTCATGTACCACCTATAAATCATTTTCATAATATTTTCTTTTAAGGCATTACATGCCGTAAATTTTATACCGGTGGTCCATAACCGTTCCCAGTCTTCAAACATAATGTTATGACCAATATCTTGTGCCCACTTGATCATAGCTGATTTAACTGTTTCATCCTGCGTATTCCATTCCAACAGCAAGTTATACATTTTTGACAAATTCTTAGTTTTGGGTTCTAAGAGTTCTGTCTCCAATTTCGATTTCTCCACCTGAAAACCATTTTTCCTATCGGACTTAAACACCTCCATTATTTGATAATAATGGAGCCAGTCTCGCACTTTATCCTTCAGTTTCTCATAACTCTGCAATTTCAGTTTATCCCCCTCCTGTTCCACAATTTCCCAATATTTCGGCCATTTGGACTCCATATTTAATTTTTTCACAGCCTTTGCCTCCATTGGGGATAACCACCTAGGGGTTTTGTTTTCCAGCAAGTCTTTATACCTGATCCAGACATTGAACAATGCTTTCCTGACAATATGATTTTTAAAAGCTTTATGAGCTTTAACCTTGTCATACCACAAATATGCATGCCACCCAAAGGTATTGTTGAACCCTTCTAAGTCCAAAATATCTGTATTCTCAAGAAGTAGCCAATCCTTCAACCAGCAGAAGGCTGCTGATTCATAATAAAGTTTAAAGTCTGGAAGGGCAAGCCCCCCTCTTTCTTTAGCGTCAGTTAGTATCTTAAATTTTATTCTGGGCTTTTTGCCCTGCCAGACAAACTTGGAAATGTCTTTTTGCCACTTCTTGAAACAGTCCACCTTATCCATAATTTGCAATGTTTGGAACAAAAATAACATTCTCGGCAAAACATTCATCTTTATAGCTGCAATTCGACCCAACAAGGAAAGCTTCAGCTTTGACCAAATTTCTAGATCTTTTTTCACTTCTGTCCAGCATTTTTCATAATTGTCTTTAAATAGATTCAGATTTTTAGCTGTCATGTTAATCCCCAAATATTTCACTTTCTTGACCACAGTTAAACCTGTCACATTCTGAAACTTCTCCCTTTCAATAGGTTTTAAATTTTTCTCTAAAACCTTAGTTTTAGTTTTATTCAATTTAAATCCTGCCACTTGACCAAAATCTTGAATTATTTCCAAAACCCTTTTTGTACTAGATTCTGGCTCTTGTAAAGTAAGTACCAAGTCATCTGCAAATGCTCTCAGTTTGTATTGTTTGGCTCCGACCTGAACCCCTTTAACCACCTGGTCCCTTCTAATCATGTTTAACAAAACCTCCAGGACAGATATAAAAAGTAATGGAGAGATTGGGCACCCCTGACGTGTTCCCTTTTCTATCTTAAACTCTTCTGTAATCACATTATTGACAATTAACTTTGCTTTCTGTTCTGAATATATTGCACCAATACCGTTTTCAAACCCTTGGCCTACCCCCATCCCCTGAAGGTTCTTCTTCATAAAGCTCCAGGAGATATTGTCAAAGGCTTTCTCCACGTCCACAAATATCAAAACTGCTCTAGTATTTATATTAGTTTCTAACATCTCCAAAATTTCAATTATATTCCTCACATTATCTGAAATATGTCTTCTCGGGAGAAAGCCCGCTTGGTCCCCATGGATCTCGACCATCAAAACTTTCTTAAGTCTCTTAGCCAAAATGTCTGCAAATATTTTATAATCCACATTCAATAACGAGATGGGACGGTAGTTCTTAAGTTGGGTCTTTTCTGTCTCTGTCTTCGGTATTAGTGTAATAAAAGCCTCTTTCCACGACTCCGGTGCCTTCTTTCCCTTCCAAGATTTCATTACAAACTTCCTTCATTGGTTGTATTATCCATTCCTTCAACATCTTATAATATTTGGAAGTAAGCCCGTCTGGTCCTGGGGATTTGCCCAGTTGCATATTTTGAATGGCACCTTCTATTTCCTGGTCTGTTATTTTCTGATTTAGTCCTATTTTACTTTCCTGGGATATTTTTTGTAGTCCAAATGTAGTCCACCTCTCCTCTGCGTCCAGCCCAGTCCCTGACACTTTGCTGAGCTCACATATCACAGCAGAGAGATGAATCCTTCACCTTGAGCTTTCTGACTTATTTTAAGCACAAATGCCTTTGCCTGCAATGTGGGAGAAGTTCACTGGTATTCAGGAAGTCAGAGCCCTAGCTGTCCCCAACCTAGTGTCTTCCACATCTGGTGGGACTACAGCCCCCATCCTCCCTGGCCTCTGGGCTGCTGGGAGTTGTAGTCCAACATCTGGAGGGCACCAGGTTGGGGGCAGATGGGGTGATCTCCGGATCATAATTCTTTGAGTTAGAAAAACCGAAAAAAACTCTGAGATGACACAACAGCTCCAATAATATTTGCTTTGTAAAAAAAAAAACAACCCAGTCCTGTTGAGATGATGTAGTCCCTGACCAGAAATGTCTCGCAAGGCACACTAGATAGACAAAATAAAGAGTCATGGGGGAGATGTAGGAAAGTATGAGCTCCTTCACAGATGATCTCATGTGCAGCACTGTGGCCAAGATCTAATCTCTCGCTAGCAAATATAATCAACGGCTTTGTAGATGATGTATTAGGAAGGAATGGTCCAGCACTTCTGCGCCCTCAACGAGCCGCTTGTAGTTTTCTTGAGAATAATCTCAAGAGTCTGCGGAATCAGCCTTTGCCGCAAGGAGTGGCTCTTTATGTTTTCATAAAACTTTCTAAATATACCATTTTTTAGAGAGTCACGCTTCTGGCTCTACACATGTCACAGCAGTTGTCGATTATAGATAGAACAGTTCAAAGGAACAAGGAACCCCTCTGCTTTGAGCCTTTGAAAAAGGATGTTGTTCAAATGCTATGGCCCTTTCCCCATCCTGTCCATCAAAATTCAAAACTGTCTTGTAAAGCATTGAGCAGATGGATAGTTTGGCGGTCCATTTGAGTTCAGGTCTGCTGCAGGATCATTATGCAGGGATATTTTGCATTCCTGGTCCCCTTTCGCCAGAGAGGAACCCATTTACCCATAGCATTGAACATCATTTATACAATTATTTTTACACCATCATTGCATTGTTTTTCACACCGGCCTCAAACATTCATTTTCTGCCAGGCCTTTGGCTCTTAATTATCTATGTCCTCGAGTGAGTGGCATGTTTTAATCCTGCCTTTTTAAAAATAGAATGTCTTTTATGTTTTCCTTTGTTGCCCCCCTGTTTTATGTCAGTTCCTTTGTATGTATTTGCTTATATATTTTATGTCGCTTTGAGTTACTTTGTTTAAAAAGCGACCAATAAATTTAATTCATAATAATATATTCGTAGTTGCTCATTTAAGTCACAGCTTCCCAGATGTTTGCATGAAAGCATTCCTTGTCCACAGTTGCACGGCATAATGGGTTTTGTAGTTTTTCAGGCTGCATAAACAGTCAGTTGCATGCATGCATAATGCATTGAGTGAATCTGGGTCTCCTCTGTTCTATCCTGGCTCGCAACCCCTGCTTTACTTGTGGCATGCTAGGGTGATCCCGCATACACTTTGGGAATTAATGATCTGTTCCATATGTTCTGTTTTCTTCTTCACCTCAGTTACCTGCATTTTAACAACCTTGAAACCTTGGAGCCAGAGACGTTTAGCGACCTGCCCAAACTGGAAAGGCTGTAAGTCATGAGAAAATCAACAAGTGGTTTGTATGTCTGACATTCGTGCTAGTCAATTTGTGGTTTGTGCAATTAACTCTTAGAGGTTACTGACCATAACAGCTTCCCAAAGTGTCTAGCAGAGTTTCCCTGGAGGCAGAAAACAAAAACTGTAGTCATACTCGAATGCACAGTCAAGAATTACAGTGGTACCTCAGGTTACATATGCTTCAGGTTACATACGCTTCAGGTTACAGACTCCGCTAACCCAGAAATAGTACTTCGGGTTAAGAACTTTGATTCAGGATGAGAACAGAAATCGTGCAGCGGCGGTGCAGCTGCACTGGGAGGCCCCATTAGTTAAAGTGGTACCTCAGGTTAAGAACAGTTTCAGGTTAAGAACAGACCTCCAGAACGAATTACGTTCTTAACCTGAGGTACCACTGTACTTTGTGCAAGCATTTGGCATTTCAGTTACTACTATCTACAAACTATACAGTCCTTCTTCCTCTCTTTGGCACGGTATACAGTACCTCGGGTTACATACGCTTCAGGTTACAGACTCCACTAACCCAGAAATAGTACCTCAGGTTAAGAACTTTGCTTCAGGATGAGAACAGAAATCGTGCTCCGGCGACACGGCAGCAGCAGGAGGCCCCATTAGCTAAAGTGGTGCTTCACGTTAAGAACAGTTTCAGGTTAAGAACGGACCTTTGGAACAAATTAAGTACTTAACCCGAGGTACAACTGTACTTTCAGTCTAGTAATAAACAGTCCTGATATCGCAAACTCATAGTATCAGCAGCGCACTTTACCATACATCCAAACTAGCTGTAAGCATGCGTACTAACAGCGTATGTGTGCTCTCCTCGTTCCTCCAATTGCAAACTCATCTTCCTCCTTTTAATTGCATCTCCAGCTGACACCAATTAAGCATGGAGTGCCGCTCCCACACATTGAAGAAACTTCTGGAATGCTTTTTAAACTTAAAGGAACCTTATCTGTTTCGTGAAGAATGTATTCCTAACATTAACATCATGCCTAGCTTGGTCCAGTGAGAGGGGTCCTTGGTAGTTGCACACCCAGGTGTGTTAAAACTTCACCCAGGGACAGTATATGCCTGTCACTTGGGAGATGACCTCAAAGAATACCTGGCTAACGTTCTGACTCTCTTCACTTCCCCCCATACAGCTTCTTGCACAATAACCGCATTTCCAGAATCCAGCCGGGCGCTGTCACCCAACCGGAATCGCTTAAACGCCTGTAAGTGGATAATCGCTGCAGCAAAGAACAATTCATCATTCTGAGTGGAGGCAAAAAGCAGGTTTCGACTGGACGCAGCTGTGTGGCTTTGCTAAATGTGGGAGACCCATGGTCAGCCCTATATAAACTTAACCTCTCAAGAAGCAAACAAGATGAATTTTAACAGGGAGAAATGTAAAGTATTGCACTTGGGCAAAAAAAAATGAGAGGCACAAATACAAGATGGGTGACACCTTGCTTGAGAGCAGTACATGTGAAAAGGATCTAGGAGTCTTGGTTGACCACAAACTTGACATGAGCCAACAGTGTGACGCGGCAGCTAAAAAAGCCAATGCAATTCTGGGCTGCATCAATAGGAGTATAGCATCTAGATCAAGGGAAGTAATAGTGCCACTGTATTCTGCTCTGGTCAGACCTCACCTGGAGTACTGTGTCCAGTTCTGGGCACCACAGTTCAAAAAGGACACTGACAAACTGGAACATGTCCAGAGGAGGGCAACCAAAATGGACAAAGGCCTGGAAACGATGCCTTATGAGGAACGGCTAAGGGAGCTGGGCATGTTTAGCCTGGAGAAGAGGAGTTTAAGGGGTGAGATGATAGCCATGTTCAAATATATAAAAGGATGTCACATAGAGGAGGGAGAAAGGTTGTTTTCTGCTGCTCCAGAGAAGCGGACACGGAGGAATGGTTCCAAACTACAAGAAAGAAGATTCCACCTAAACATTAGGAAAAACTTCCTGACAGTAAGAGCTGTTCGACAGTGGAATTTGCTGCCAAGGAGTGTGGTGGAGACTCCTTCTTTGGAGGTCTTTAAGCAGAGGCTTGACAACCATATGTCAGGAGTGCTCTGATGGTGTTTCCTGCTTGGCAGGGGGTTGAACTCGATGGCCCTTGTGGTCTCTTCCAACTCTATGATTCTATTCTATGATTCTAAGCCATGTCGGTGGGTGGGCAAGATGCTAAAATGTTCAGCCAGCCCTTTGGTGGGGGCCTCTAATCCCCCTGGGCACCTGCCCCTGCCCCAAACCAATTTCAAGATGGGGTCACAAATCGCTGAAGGTCCAAATTTTCATCCCTAGCTGTTATGTACTGAGTTGAATAGGATTCAGAATGCAGCAGTCTGACTGGTCCTAGAACAATAGAATTCAGAATGCAGCAGTCTGATTAGTCCTAGACCAATAGGACCCAGAATGCTGCAGTCTGATTGGTCCACAGGAGCCACCCAATCCAGCCCCAGGTGGAAGTGAATCCGCAACCTGATTGGCCTACAGGTGAATCCCGGAATTAGCCAATCACGTGGGGCCCATTGTGTAAATAATGTATATAAGGCAGTCATTATGGGGGAACTTCCATTCCTCCTCACCACTATGAGCTGAATAAAGAGCATGAGATCCATTCTCAACTCCAAGTATATTTCACTAGTGTATCTTGTTTAAAAGATCTTGGCCCACCAAGCTAGAAAAGCACTGCCTGAGATGGTGAGAGAACTTCTGCCCATGGAGAAGGGCATATAGAGAAGGGCCTCAGCTGATGATCACAGGGTCTGAGTCGGTTCATCTGGGGAGAGTTTTGGGGTCTTGAGTGCAAAGTCACCTTTCCCGTGAGGCTACCGGGAAGTCTCTGGCAATTATAATCTCCACGTCTTCTTCCTTCACCTCTTTGCCTCAGGCGGCTGGACTCCAACGCCTTGCTGTGCGATTGTGACCTGATGTGGCTGGCAGAGTTGCTGAGGAAATTCACCGTGCAGGGCAACACCCAGACGGCGGCTACCTGCGAGAACCCAAGGGAGCTGCAGGGGCGCTCCATCGTCACCCTGACCACCCAAGAATTCAACTGTGGTGAGCTCCCTGCCACAGGCACCGCAATATCGGTTTTGTTTATCTCGTTGGCGTCCAGCGCCTCGCATAACCTTGCCGTAACTTTAAACTGCACCCACCCCTTTGAAGAATCATTAACCTCTGCATCAAACCAACTTGGTGCTGTAGGAGCGTTTCATGGCCATCCTACCTATTATGTACTGAGTTGAATAGGATCCAAAAGGCAGCAATCTGATTGGTCCTAGAACAATAGGATTCAGAATGCAGCAGTCTGATTGGTCCTAGAACAATAGGACCCAAAATGCTGCAGTCTTATTTGTCCACAGGAGCCACCCAATCCAGCTCCGAGGTGGAAGCAAATCCGCATCCTGATTGGCCTACAGGTGAATCCCGGAATTAGCCAATCACGTGGGGCCCATTGTGTAAATAATGTATATAAAGCAGACATTCTGGGGGAACTTCCATTCCTCCTCACCACTATGAGCTGAAGAAAGAGCATGAAATCCGCTCTCGACTCCGAGTATATTTCACTACCCAGAATGCCTCACTCTGAAGAAAGACACGGACACCCCGGTCCTTCCTAAAGCAAGGCAGGGAAAGAGATGTTGGCAGATCATCCGATTTAATACATAACGTGGCCTGAGGCCGCTGCTGCCAGTTTACCCATACAGCCCAGCAGAGACGCCAGCTTGCAAGGGAGACTGGAGGGAACAATGTCCCGTGTGTGACTTCACGCATGACATTTACCTCCCGATGTTCTGACATCCGGACACTGGGAGGAGCCAGGGGTGGAGCCAAATGTGGCCATCGCAAGGCTTCAGGAGCAGACAGCTCCTTTGCCTCTTCCTGGCACCATCACCAGGAGGTGGCTGCTTCAGCGCTCCTTCGTCTCCACGGAGGAGGAGGAGCCAGCCTCTGGAGCCATGCTTCAGTTGGCTCCACGCTTCACCTCTGTGCTTTTTGGACATAGGGGCCCCTAGCCCACAAATATTTGGGCCCCCCGAAAGAGCTGGCACACTGCAGTCCCACCTTGCCTTTGCACCATCCTGGTAAAGAGCAGTGATGGAACCGGTGGTATCACATCATCACCTAACTGCTAGGTCCGTTCCTTGCTAAAGATGGGGGATAGGAAAGGAAATGGAAGCTGTGGGGATGAGAAGATATGCCACCATCTTGAAGAGCCCAAAACCATCAAGGGGATGGAGTAATTACCTTGTGGCTTAGGGCCCTCGTATTTACTGAACCTCCTCTCCTGGTATGCCCCGCAGAGGACCTTAAGGTCCATGAATAATCATAGTTTAGAGGTCCCGGGCCCTAAGGAAGTCAGATTATCTTTCACTAGGGCCAGGGTCTTCTCAGTGATGGCTCTGACCTGGTGGAATGCTCTGAGCCATGAGACCAGGGCCCTGCAGGATTTAACTTCCTTCCACAGGGCCTGTAGACAGAACTATTCCGTCTGGCTTTTAATTTGAACTTAGCCTGATCTTTTATTCCCCTTCCTTCCCTCCCTCTCCCCTTTTTTATGAAGACTACCCGCTCTGGGATCCCACAGCTAATTCTCCCCTGGTCTCCTCGCTGGCCCAAATAGGACTAACTTAGCCAACTTGCCCTGGTGATCATCTAATGTTTATTGGATGGATTTCCCCCCTAAATTGATTTTTGAATTCTGAATTTATTGTTATTCACATTTTATACTGTATTTCATGCTGTTTTTGTTGCATCAATTAAGTGTTTTAAATTTGTTGTTAGCCACCCTGAGCCTGGTTTTCTGAACCGGGAAGGGCGGGGTATAAATAAAAATTTTTTATTATTATTTATTATTATGCTGAAAGGCTGCAGGATCTGGGGCTTTTGAATTCAGATAAAAGGTGAGTAAGTTGACCTGCTAGAACAAGGCAGTCCAACTTCTCAAGCGGGGCACCCTTCGCGGTCTTTTTCAGAGAGGCCTCGCATCACAACCGAGCCACAAGACGCAGATGTCACCCTGGGCAACACCGTCTATTTCATCTGCAGAGCAGAAGGTAACCCCAAGCCCAAGATCATCTGGCTCCACAACAAGTAAGTCTTGCACGATTTTCACCCAGCTGAGCCAGAACGCAAGAGTGCTCTCTCAGGAGGAGCACAGGCATAAACCAGTCTGGCTCTGCTCTGACCCTCCCCTCAGAGAATCTTGGGGATTGTGCCTTTGGGCTCACCATCTGAAAAGATCTGACACACGAGGAAGAAGGGGTGCGAAGGGAGGAGGGGAAAGCAAAGCTCAAGCACAAGTTATCCAAGTTAATAATAATAATAATAATAATAATAATAATAATAATAATTTATACCCCGCCCTCCCCGAGCAGAGCCAGGCTCGGGGCGGCTAACACCAGTAAAATTACAATAAAAACATAATGGGGAGGGGGGGGGGAGAAAAGCAATTTAAAATACGGGTTAAAATATAATTTAAAATGCAGCCTCATTTTAATAATAGCCCATAGATCAAAACCATAAGGGGAGGGAAACTTAAGGGTCAGACTGAGTCCAAACCAAAGGCCAGGCGGAACAGCTCTGTCTTGCAGGCCCTGCGGAAAGATGTCATGTCCCGCAGGGCCCTAGTCTCTTGGGACAGAGCGTTCCACCAAGTAGGGGCCAGTACTGAAAAGGCCTTGGCCCTAGTTGAGACCAATCTAACCACCTTGCGACTTGGGACCTCCAAAGTGTTGTCATTTGTGGACCTTAAGGTCCTCCACGGAGCATACTGGGAGAGGCGGTCCGGTAGGTACGTGGGTCCTGACATTATAGCCAATGTCAGTGGCAGTTCTGGATGTCTTGCCCTTGGTAAAGGGCAGTCGTCCCCCCCACCTCGCACTCTTCTCTCCCCACATTTCCACATCAAATGCAGGAACAGAGCAAGTGGCAATATTCAGGACAGGAGCGCAAGGCAGCTGCTGTCACTATATGCAAAATTCTAGGACTACTTCGAAGACTCCATCAGAGTCCAAATATCAAGGAGTTCTGATTTCTGAGCAACTCCTGTCCCTAGCTTTACAGACAATTACCATATTTTTTGCTGTAGAAGACTCACTTTTTCCCTCCTAAAAAGTAAGGGGAAATGTGTGTGTGTCTTATGGAGCGAATGCAGGCTGCACAGCTATCCCAGAAGCCAGAACAGCAAGAGGGATTGCTGCTTTCACTGCACAGCGATCCCTCTTGCTGTTCTGGCTTCTGGGATTCAGAATATTTTTTTTCTTGTTTTCCTCCTCCAAAAACTAGGTGAATTTTATGGTCTGGTGCGTCTTATAGACCGAAAAATACGGTATGTGCATATCTATCTCTTGAGTTAGCGTATCTAGGGATGCCCCTGGCTGACTCTTGGTTAGGCTGAGCTAACATGACAGTTTCCTGCTCCCAGGAGTTCCCAGATTCGGAGCGTTTAATCTTCCTTTCTGTTTCTCAGCAACGAGATCGACATGCAAGATGATGGGCGTCTGAACCTCCTGCAAGACGGAACATTAATGATCCAAGATACCAGGGAGTCGGACAAAGGCGTCTACCAGTGCATGGCCAAGAATGTTGCCGGAGAAGCAAAGACCCAGGAAGTTGTGCTGCGCTACTACGGCCACCCATGTAATGGCTTTTAAAGATCCTCTGAAATTTAAGAATTGCCGCTGCATCCGTTAGAGAGCAAGCAGCTAAGTTGGATGCATTGGTCCATCAAGCTTAGTACTGATTACACTGGCTGGCAGCAACTTGCTAGGGTTTCAGGCAGGGTATGTTTCCAGCCCCACCTGGAGATAAAGGTAAAGGGACCCCTGACCATTAGGTCCAGTCGTGACCGACTCTGGGGTTGCGGCGCTCATCTCGCTTTATTGGCTGAGAGAGCTGGTGTACAGCTTCTAGGTCATGTGGCCAACATGACTAAGCCGCTTCTGGTGAACCAGAGCAGCGCACGGAAATGCCGTTTACCTTCCCGCCAGAATGGTACCTATTTATCTACTTGCACTTCGACGTGCTTTCGAACTGCTAGGTTGGCAGGAGCAGGGACCGAGCAACGGGAGCTCAACCCGTCATGGGGATTCGAACCGCCGACCTTCTGATCAGCAAGTCCTAGACTCTGGGGTTTAACCCACAGCGACCAAGGGATTAACTCCAGAACCTTCTGCATGCAGAGAAATCTACTGGTGTCCCTTTCCATTTTAAGAGATGAATGGTGGAAAAATTTGGTTCAGTATCCTTCTTCTAGTATAAACCAAGCAGTCTCATTAATTGTGATTCTCGACGGGTGCAGAGTGGATCAGCAATAAGTCAGGTGTAGAGAACCTGTGGCCCTTCAGGTGTCATAGAATCGTAAAGTTGGAAGGGACCCAGGGGTCATCTAGTCCAACCCCCTGCAATGCAGGAATTAGATTCCAACTCCCATCAGTGGGCAGCCAGTGTGCTCAACGGTCAGGGTTGATGGGAGCTGGAGATTGGGAGAGTCACAGTTTTCCCACTACTGCTCAAGGCTTAATTCCTTTGTGGTGAAAGCCCCGCATACTTTGTATTGGAAAGTAAAATGGGAACCTGTCGGTTTTAATAGTGGAAGTGCTGGTAAGGAGACTCTTAAAACTCAGGGTCGTGGGTTTGAGCCCCATATGGGGTGAAAGTTTCCTGCGTTGCAAGGGGTTGGACTAAATGACCTTTGGGATACCTTCCAACTCTGCAATTCTATGATTATGTGACTGCATTGGGCCTGTACCTCTTTGTTGCTAATACCACAAGACAAGCCTGCTGGTTCAGACCCAAAGCCTACCTATCTAGTCCAGAAATCTGTCACTCCCCTATCAATCTTCATGCACTCTCATTCCCTTCTTTAACAGAGGGAGAATAATGACTGTCCTACCTTATAAGGTGGGAGATGCGGGTGGCGCTGTGGGTTAAACCACAGAGCCTAGGGCTTGCTGATCAGCAGGTTGGCGGTTCGAATCCCCGCAACAGGGTGAGCTCCCGTTGCTCGGTCCCTGCTCCTGCCAACCTGGCAATTCAAAAGCACGACAAAGTGCAAGTAGATAAATAGGTACCACTCTGGTGGGAAGGTAAATTGCATTTCCATGCGCTGCTCTGGTTAGCCAGAAGCAGTTTAGTCATGCTGGCCACATGGCCCGGAAGCTGTACGCTGGCTCCCTCGGCCACTAAAGCGAGATGAGCGCCACAGCCCCAGAGTCGTCCACGACTGGACCTAATGGTTAGGGCTCCCTTTACCTTATAGGGCTGTTGTGAGAAAATGCATTCTGAGCACAAGATAAATGCTAAGCACCAGCAACCAACTGACAGCACCCAGCCCTCATTTCTCTTTTGCTTTCAGCCAAACCCAGCTTTGTGATCCAGCCCCAGAACACAGAAGTGCTGGTTGGGGAGAGCGTCACTTTGGAATGCGGGGTCTCCGGGCACCCTCTGCCCCGCGTCACCTGGGTGCTGAGCTCAGGGTCTCCACTGCCCCAGGACCCTCGCTTCACCATCACCAGCTCCGGGGGGCTGTACATCCAAAACGTCACCTTCTCAGACCAAGGGCAGTACAGCTGCAATGCGAGTAACAGCGAGGGCTCCATCCAAGCCACGGCCAACGTCATCGTGCAAGGTGACCAAAACATACACAGTAACCGCCGGGGACAGGTGGGCGGGAAGTTGTGCCAAAGTCGGGGAGAGCTACCTCGGAACAAAAAGTATCAGACATGTGAAGGGGCTCCTTTTTGAAATCCATGCCGTTCTGAAACTTTCGCCCCACTGTCTTGATTCAAAATGGCATTGATTTGTAGCCAAACGAAAACGAAAACCTGCCCCTGTTCTCAGGGACCGCCATGCAAAATTTGGTTATGATGTGTTAAGAAGTGTCCAAATGCAAATAAGTTTCCAAAATAGACAGGCACCCCCCCAGCTTGGGCGGAGGTTATGCTCTGGGCCTTTGCGCGTATAAGAAAAAATTGTATAAATGGGGAGCCTAAAAAGCATCTAACTAATGGGTAGGCAAACTAAGGCCCGGGGGCCGGATCTGGCCCAATCGCCTTCTAAATCCGGCCCACGGATGGTCTGGGAATCAGCATGGTTTTACATGAGTGGAATGTGTCCTTTTATTTAAAATGCATCTTTGGGTTATTTGTGGGGCATAGGAATTCCTTAATATTTTTTTTTTCAATATATAGTCCAGCCCCCCCTCCACAAGGTCTGAGGGACAGTGGACCGGCCCCCTATTGAAAGAGTTTGCTGACCCCTGATCTAAATGCTCACTTTTTCTGCTCTTCAGCAATCTCTCCCGCTCACTCTCCACACAATTCTCTCTTCAACTAGATGCCTGTATAGCAGTTTTGTCCTGATTTGCCTGAACAATGCTTTTGCAGAGGTTAAACCAGGGGTAAAGGTAAAGGGACCCCTAACCATTAGGTCCAGTCGTGGCCGACTCTGGGGTTGCGGTGCTCATCTCGCTTTATTGGCCAAGGGAGCCGGCGTACAGCTTCCAGGTCATGTGGCCAGCATGACTAAGCCGCTTCTGGCGAACCAGAGCAGCCCACGGAAATGCTGTTTACCTTCCCGCCGGAGCGGTACCTATTTATCTACTTGCACTTCGACATGCTTTCAAACTGCTAGGTGGGCAGGAGCAGGGACAGAGCAACGGGAGCTCACCCTGTTGCAGGGATTCGAACTGCTGACCTTCTGATCAGCAAGTCCTAGGCTCTGTGGTTTAGACCACCGCGCCACCCGCGTCCCAGGGGTAGTCAACCCTTTTATACCTACCGCCCACTAATGCATCTTTCTTGATGGTAAAATTTCCTTACCGCCCACCAGTGCTCGATGGAAGGAGCATTCAGCTTGTGCCGTAGAACCCCCTTACAGCCCACCTAGAATCCTGAAACGCAGTAGGGACCAGGTTGACAACCCCCAAGTTAGACAATGTCCAGTTCTGGGTGGAAAGGGATTTTTTGCCATTCTCGAAAGGCCTGATTTCTGTTCTCCCCGCCCCCCTCAGATACTCCTAAGTTTCTGATCATCCCCACCGACCAGACCGTAACAGAGGGTCAAAGCGTTGACTTTCCCTGCTCTGCTGAAGGCCGTCCGCTGCCAGTCATCGCCTGGACGAGAGCAGGTATTCTTCGTTCTCCCTGTTCTTCTGTAATGATTTGCAGACTCCAGAAGCTGTAAGCATGCAGCTTGCTTGCAGGGCACCAGCCTTCCCCGGTTTGGTGCCCTCAGGACGTTTTGGATTAGCCTCAGCCCCGGACAGCACAGAGCTGATGCGGAGTCGCTATCCAAAACCTCTGGAGGTCCAGGTTGGGTCGGTCAGATCTATCACTCTCCCTCAGAGGTTGAAAGACCGAGAGGCCACAAAGGCTCTTTGCTTGCCTGCTTTTAGCCTTTAGCTTTTAATAATCTGGGCCAACGGTGTATTCACATAGATGACCTAACTGCAGCTATCACTGGGCAACTGCTCTCCCGCGGATCAACAGGAAGTGGGTTATTTCAGCACTGTGTGGAGTAACCTCACTGCATAGGCAGGGGCGCCGACTTATAAAAAATATTGGGGGGGCCCATACCGGGGTCCTGCCCCGGGAAGTTTTCTAAGAGCCGCTCCCGGCCCGTTGCTGCTGCTGCCGCCCGCCTCGTGGCCCCCTCGCCAGCTGAGGGAGGGAGAGGGACCGAGAAGGAGAGAGATGCGTGGTGGGCAAGGCAAGTGCCCGCCTCGCCTCCCACCGCCCCTCGTGCCGGCCGCCCCCTCCCCTCCCTCCCCCCCCCCCGCGCTCGCTCGCTCGCCCTCCTCACCCCAGCTCTTGGCCGTTCGCCCCAGGAACTCGCCACTGTTGGCGGTTGTAGATGAACCTCCGCCACTCGGCCATAGACTGGCTGAAGGGCTTCTTCTCCTCCTTGGCCATAGCGAGAGAGAGAGAGAGAGAGAGAGAGAGAGAGAGAGAGAGAGAGAGAGGCTGGAAAGAGAGAGGGAGCTCGGCGGTTCGCGGGCGGCGGTTTTTCCCCTGCCGAAACAACAGCGGCTCCTCAGAACCGCTAAGTAACTCCCTCAGGCGCCCGGCGGGAGAGCAGAAGAGAGGAAAAGGAAAGAGGGGCTGGGCCAGTCGCACGCACCGAGCAAAACTACTCGCGCCGCCTTTTACTACCGTAATACAGTGGTGCCTCACTAGACGAAATTAATCCGTTCCGCGATTCTCTTCGTCTAGCGGTTTTTTCGTCTTGCGAAGCAAGCCCATTGACAGCTTAGCGGATTAGTGCTAGAGCTGTCAAGCGGCTTCCAGCGATCAGCTGTTAAGCGGCTTATCAGCGGAACAGCTGATAAGCGGCTTAGCGGCTTAGGAAAAGGGCAAAAAAAGCAAAAAAAAACCGCTGGGGGACGCAAGATTTTTTCGTCTTGTGAAGCAACCCCATAGGGAAATTCGTTTTGCGAAGCGCCTCCAAAACAGAAAAACCCTTTCGTCTAGCGGGTTTTTCGTCTTGCGAGGCGTTCGTCTTGCGGGGCACCACTGTAATTGTTTTAACTCATTACTGAATGTATTTTAAAAGGTAACTATCGTCAAACAAGGAAAATAAAAAATACCAACATAATTTTGTGATTTTACAAAGCATAATATAACTAATAATTTTCCTAAATTATTGGGGGGGCAGAGCCCCCCCAAACGATTTTTTGAGGGGGCTCGGGCCCCCTCAGGCCCCATGGAGTCGGCGCCTATGTGCATAGGTAATTCTGCCAAGAGATCCCAGGGCACAATCTGCCCTGTATAATGCTCACGTGCCAAACAAGTACCCCACTCAGCCTTTCCAAAGCTCAGGCCAGTGTGCTTTGAATTGGTATGTTTCTGAGTGACTGAGAGCGGCCTCCGAGACCATATAACACCGGTCCTGAAAGATCTACATTGGCTCCCAGTACATTTCTGAGCACAATTCAAAGTGTTGGCACTGACCTTTAAAGCCCTAAACAGCCTCGGTCCTATATACCTGAAGGAGTGTATCCACCCCCATCGTTCAGCCCGGACACTGAAGTCCAGCTCCGAGGGCCTTCTGGCTGTTCCCTTCCTGCAAGAAGTGAGGTTGCAGGGAAGCAGGCAGAGGGCCTTCTCAGTAGTGGCACCCACCCTGTGGAACGCACTCCCATCAGATGCCAGGGAAATAAACAACTACCTGACTTTTAGAAGACATCTGAAGACAAGCCTGTTCAGGGTAGTTTTTCATGTTTTATCGCTTTTTAATGAATATTCTGTTGGGAACCGCCCAGAGTGGCTAGGGAAACCCAGCCAGATGGGTGGGGTACAAATAAATTATTGTTGTTGTTGTTGTTCTTGTTGTTGTTTATTAGCATCTTAAAAGGTAAAGGGACCCCTGACCATTAGGTCCAGTTGTGACCGACTCTGGGGTTGCGGTGCTCATCTCGGTTTATTGGCCGAGGGAGCCGGCATACAGCTTCCGGGTCATGTGGGCAGCATGACTAAGCCGCTTCTGGCGAACCAGAGCAGCGCACGGAAACGCCGTTTACCTTCCCGCCGGAGCAGTACCTATTTATCTACTTGCACTTTGAACTGCTAGGTTGGCAGGAACAGGGACCGAGCAATGGGAGCTCACCCTGTCGCGGGGATTCAAACCACCGACCTTCTGATTGGCAAGTCCTAGGCTCTGTAGTTTAACCCACAGCGCCACCCGCATCCCTATTAGCATCTTATGGGGTCATAAATAACCAGATCCACACCATCCATTCAAAGCACATCCAATGCACATTTAAAGCACGTGATGTCCCCCAAGAAATCCTGCAAACTGTAATGGCCCACTTGCAGAGCTACAATTCCCAACCCCTGTAACGAACTACTGTTCCCAGGGAACCACTGCCTTAAAACAGTCCCAGTGTTCCTCAGAACCAGCACCAAGCCTTTGGCAGCTGCCAGCTCCTCACCTAGATGCTTGGCCCATCTTCCCAGGGCTGCCACCACACCTCATCAAGAACGTCCAACTGGAGCCAGCCTTGCCCACAAGAACCCAGTCCAAACTTGGCCGCTGCCTTATGGCATGTCGTTGTTGTTAGGTGGTCCGTTGCCGAGCGACCGGAGACACAGCATCCTCTCCACGGGCACCCTGAGGGTGGTCCGAGTGGCCCTTCACGACCAAGGCCAGTACGAATGCCACGCCATCAGCGCCATTGGGGTCCGAAGCTCCCCTGTGCAGCTCTGGGTGACTCCGCGAGGTATGTTTGGTTTCCCATCTTCTGCTCCTCAAATCGTTTTTGCCTCCTGTGGCCCTTTGAGCCCCAGTTGTTCCTGTTATAAGAAAAAACTGCTCCTTTTCCCTTATGGGGTATCCAAGAGTCCATAAACCAAACAAAACAAACCTTCCCTGTTTAGGGAAGTTTTTAATGTCTGGTGCTGTATTGTTTTTAATATTCAGTTGGAAGCCGCCCAGAGTGACTGGGGAAACCCAGCCAGATGGGCGGGCTATAAATAATAAGTTATTATTATTATTATCCGTATAGAGTCCTTAAAGTGGGTCCCCCTATCCGTAGGAGAAAATAACAGAGGCAAACCAGAGTATATTGAGAAGCAAAGCCTGATCTTTTTAAACTGTTGCAACAGGGTCCCCACAACCTGGAGGGAGAGAACTCCAAACAATGGTGCGCAAGTCCTTATATGGACTTTTGAAATTGCCCACCCTGTAGCCCAAGACACACACCCCCCCCCCCCGAAACATCATACAAACATCACAGAAGGAGGCGGTCTACAGCAGAAATCCTGTCTGCCAGGATACCTGATAATGGTCACTGATTGCTTTACCTGGGCAGCCTGGCCATTCTTTTGTGATGGTAAATACTTTAATTCCTGAACCCAGGTCACAGGCTCACCCTATTCATACACAAATCTGCCCTTAAGACAGGTAAGAAAAAGACAATGGAGAGGCTTTCCCATTTCCTTCCTCCTTGCGGAGAAATATTTGAGGTCAATTTGGGAGAGTCCTGTACTATTTCGGACACGTGGCTTATATACTTATGTGTTACAGATAGATAGCCGTGTTGGTCTGCCGTAGTCAAAACAAAATAAAAAAATTCCTTCCAGTAGCACCTTAAAGACCAACTAAGTTAGTTCTTGGTATGAGCTTTCGTGTGCATGCACACTTCTTCAGATACCAATGCACATTTAAAGCTCATACCAAGAACTAACTTAGTTGGTCTTTAAGGTGCTACTGGAAGAGGTATCTGAAGAAGTGTGCATGCACACGAAATCTCATACCAAGAACTAACTTAGTTGGTCTTTAAGGTGCTACTGGAAGGAATTTTTTTGTTTTGTTTTATACTTATGTGTGTATTTTATATTTGAGACCTTGGAATTCCTCCTTTGGTAATCCTCACAGAACTCTAGCTCAATGAGAGTTGGTGGAAGAAGATTGGAAGAAATTTAAAGTTTATCTACAGAAACATTGTAAAATTAAGGAATGTTAGAAGGATGTTGGAATGAAGTAATGTGGTTTTAGCAGAAATGATATAAAGGATTAAGTAAAAATGGATTGTTAATTGGTGAAAGAACAGAACGTTAAATTATAGTATATTAAGATAAATCATTAGGATAGAAATAAAGATGGAAAGGATTTGCTGAAATATCTAATTGAATTAGAATACAAAAAAGGGAGGTGTGAGGAGGTCAAGGAAATAAGCAAAGGAAAGAAAGTTATGTAAAGGATTGATTTGTTTTTTCCCCCTTTAATTATCTGCATCTTTTTTCTGTTTTTTTCCCTTTGTTTTTGTATTGTTCTGTATTTTTATTTTTATTTTTTCTGTTTAAATATGTTCTTTATTTTTTTCTTTTTGTAACCTTTAAAATCTCAATAAAAATCTATTGAAGAAAAAAAAAGAACTCTAGCTCAATGGTTGCCATTAATTTGATTTGATCTGATTTTATAATGAATTGATTTTTAGAATGCTTTATTATTTTTCTGTTGTTAGCCACTCTGAGCCTGGCTTTCACTGGGGAGGGTGGGATATAAATACATTTTTATTATTATTATTATAACATTCCTGACCGAGAAGTTTGGGGGTCTGCCTGACTCTTTCCTCTTCGCCCTAAACAGTGATTCCGGTCTTCCTTCACCCCCCGCAAGATATGGTGGCAGAGACTGGACAAGACATCGAGATCACCTGCGCTGCCCAAGGAGATCCGCAGCCCACCATCACATGGGCCAAGGTACCTGAGTGTTAATCGATGCACTTTGAACAGCTGTCGCCTTGAGGCCTGCCTGCCTGCCTTCGATGGGGAACCCACTGCTGCTTCTGCAAACGCACAATATACAGTGGTGCCTCGCAAGACGAAATTAATTCGTTCCGCGAGTCTCTTCGTCTTGCGGTTTTTTCGTCTTGCGAAGCACCCCTATTAGTGGCTTAGTGGATTAGCGCTATTAGCGGCTTAGCGGCTTAACGGCTATTAAAGGCTTAGCGGCTAAGCGGCTATTAGCGGCTTAGCAGCTTAGAAAAGGCGGGGGAGGAAAAAACTCGCAAGACTCGCAAGACGTTTTCGTCTTGCGAAGCAAGCCCATAGGGAAATCCGTCTTGCGAAACACCTCAAAAAACGGAAAACCCTTTCGTCTAGCGGGTTTTTCGTCTTGCGAGGCATTCGTCTTGCAGGGCACCACTGTATTTTAAACACATTTCAAGCACACACACACCCAGAGGATCCCGGGAACTGTAGTTTGTTGAGGCTGCTGAGAAGTTTAGGCCTGTAAGGGGTAAAATACAGCTCCCAGTTGGGCTACCAAAAGTTTGTGGACAGAGAGAATGGTGGGCTGAATGTGCAAAGCCTTTTCCATACCACCTCCAGTATCCGGGGGGGGGGGGAAGCAACGGTTATTTTGGGTCTCCACAAAGAGTTCAGGCAGCGCAGACGTCCCTAATCTGAAGCCCAGCCCTCTGTCCCAAATCTCAAAGAGAACTTTAAAGAGTGCATGCGAAGGAACACAGCCCAATGTGCCATGCGACCGTAGCCTGAGATGACTTGTCTTTTGCTGCCAATCGAATTTTTGCAATGCCTTTGCTGACATCTGGTGGACAGCTGGGTGAGATGCCGTAGCCTGCAAGCCCTAGTTTGCACTTGCGAGTACAGTGGCACCTCAGGTTAAGTACTTAATATGTTCCGGAGGTCTGTTCTTAACCTGAAACTGTTCTTAACCTGAAGCACCACTTTAGCTAATGGGGCCTCCCGCTGCCGCCGCGCCGCCAGAGCATGATTTCTGTTCTCATCCTGAAGCAAAGGTCTTAACCCGAGGTTAGCGGAGTCTGTAACCTGAAGCGTATGTAACCTGAAGCATCTGTAACCCGAGGTACCACTGTATTCCGGTGGGTGTCAAAGTGTATCAGTTCACACAACCGTTTCTTCCTGGATCAAAGTCAGCATGAATTGGGTTTTTTCAGGAGACTTGCACGTGCCAAACAAGCAGCCCACGCACAGTTTGGGGATCAAGGTGTCCAATTTCATCTCATTTTTTTCTTCGGAGGTACAATTTGTTCCAGGACGCGGGTGGTGCTGTGGTCTAAACCACTGAGCCTCTTGGGCTTGCCAATCGAAAGCATGCCAAAAAGTGCAAGTAGATAAGTAGGTACCGCTTCGGCAGGAAGGTAAACGGCGTTTCCGTGCGCTGCTCTGGTTTCGCCACATGACCCTGAAAAACTGTCTTCGGACAAACGCCGGCTCCCTCGGCCTATGGAGCGAGATGAGCGCCGCAACCCCAGAGTCATCTGTGACTAGACATTGGTCCTTTACCTTTACCTTTACAATTTGTTCCAAAACAAAATCGTCGCACGCAAGTTTTGCACATGCAGATATCCATTGGAGGAAAGCAAGTGCCCTGCACACTAATATCAACCCAGGCAATAATAATAATAATAATAATAATAATAATAATAATAATAATAATAACTTTGTTTTGGCTTTCTCACTCAGTCAACACATAAAAGAAGACAGCAAGGGATAAGTTCAAGTTTTGAATGCACTTCCACATTAGTAAAAGTCTTCTTTAAAAAAATCAACCTTTGAAATAGAAAAATAGCTCACCTACTGATTTTCTATTTGCATTGTGGTTTGCTTGTCTTAGCACAGAGGAACATTCACACATGTGATGCACCCCTCCCCCCATGCATTCCCACCCCATTCTCCTGTGTGCATAAAAAGGTAAAGGGACCCCTGACCATTAGGTCCAGTCGCAGATGACTCTGGGGTTGCGGCACTCATCTCGCATTACTGGCCAAGGGAGCCGGCATACAGCTTCCGGGTCATGTGGCCAGCATGACTAAGCCGCTTCTGACGAACCAGAGCAGCGCACGGAAACGCCGTTTACCTTCCCGCTGGAGCGGTACCTATTTATCTACTTGCACTTTGACGGGCTTTCGAACTGCTAGGTTGGCAGGAGCAGGGACCGAGCAAGAGGAGCTCACCCCGTCGCGGGGATTCGAACCGCCGACCTTCTGATCGGCAAGCCCTAGGCTCTGTGGACTGTGCCACCCGTGTCCCATCCTGTGTGCATAGCATGGGCCAAAGCTGAACCTAGTCTATCCAAGCTCCAAAACCTCTTTTCCTTGCATATCAGGAAGGAATTCAGATCACAGAGAGCGGCAAGTTCCACATCAACAGAGAAGGGACCCTCTCCATCCGAGACCTGGGGATGGCTGACCAAGGGAGGTACGAGTGCGTAGCCAGGAACACATTTGGGTTTACTTCCAGCACCATGCAACTGACAATCACAGGTGAGAGCAATCTTCCTTTGCATCTGCAGAGTTAGCCTGGTCATGCAACCTTCCCGAAGTTGGCGCCCTCCAGCTGTTTCAGACTACAACTCCCACTGGCTGGCGCTGATGGGAGTTGTAGCTGGAGGGCACCAGAGTGGCAGAGGTGGTCTAGTTGGAGCCAGTTTGCATGGCTGGCTTTTCTGCACCCCTGTACCCATATACAATCCATACCAACATGCAATCCTAGATCTACGTTTTCTTTTATTTTTAAATTTTTTTTTTTTAAAAAAAAAAGAAATAAATGTACAACAAATTCAATTGCAAATCCATGCTCTGAATCTCGAGATTTTCCCTCTTCCCTTCCATGGGTCCTAATATGAACATTTACATCTGCAAATCAATCTGTTATCCACGTTTTTTATCCATCTGAGTTGTCCATAGTTTTTGTTACCTTACAGGTGAGATTAAAATCCTCTAGATCTACATTTTCTAAGCAGGGTTGTCACCCAGTTACAGAACCCCTAGATGATTAAGCATGTACATTTTCTTGATGATTGATTAGCTGGTTGATTAAATCTGCATACATTTGCAAAATATTTCCCCCCCATAAAACGAAAAGGATTCTTTGCAGATCCCTGCCTGTAGCCTCTTCTCTGGGTGACACAATGCAGCAGGGAGCGTAGGAAGCTTTCTTATGAGTCACACCATTGCTCTATAGCTCTATATTGTCTACACGGACAGGCAGCAGCTCGATGGGGTTTCAGGTGGGAGTCTTTTCCAGCCCAACCTGGAGAAACCTTTTATTTGAAACACAGATCACTGCCACCAATGTGTGCAGCGCAGAAGTTTATGCTAAAAAGCAAGGGAAAGGCATTTATGGGTGCAAGAAAAAGCAAAACTATTCTTATTGTTCTGACATTTTTACGTGCCGAGCAAACTCAAAATATGTGCTAGGAGCTGGTGTATTGAGTGGAAAGGTTACTGTTTTCAAGGCAGATGATTCTAAAATGGAAGTGGTTTAAATTTTGAATCTCTTTCCCCACCACCACCACCGCCACCTTTGTGGTTTTAAAAAAGCTACAAACGTTGGCAGAAGCGGCGACACCTTTGTAGCTACCTCGATCCAAGAAGCCATCAGCAGTGTGGACCACGCCATCAATTCTACGCGCACCGAGCTGTTTAGCAAGTAAGACCGTTTGGAGAATAAATCCACATTTACGGGGGCAGGTGGGAAGGCCGCACAGATGCAGAAGCCATTTTGTGTGGGGAGGGCAGTTTTGCGGTCATTTCCCACCCTGGCTGGGTCTAGACACATCAAAGAAGCGATTCGGTTAAACACGTTGCAAATTTCATACAGAGAAATCCCGTTAGCGGAAAACGGGACTTCACAGCGCCATCTGGTGTCTCAGTGTTATAAAGCATATAAAGCACTTTATCTTCACAAATGTAGCAGAGTCCCCAATTGTCACTCGGCCAGGGACTTCACGGGAAGTAGGAATTCCCACGCAAATGGAAAAGGAAGCAGGAATGGCTGCATTCCACCTGTCTGTCTGTGGTCAGGAGTGGAAATGAGCCAAGCAAATTCAATCTTTCACATCATTGTTTTCTTAAGTCTGCAAACGACACATACCGTATTTTTCCGTGTATAACACACCCCCATGTATAAGACGCTACCTATTTGGGGGGGTTCAAACTTAAGAAAATGGGGGGAGATTGCCCAGAGTTGTTGAGCTTTTTTTGGGGGGGGTGGACCAGAGCTGTTGAGCTTTTTTAGGGGCAATATTGCTGAAAATTGCTCACCCGTCTGACCTGCACTGCCGCAACCGCAAATCACCCACACTTCTTGCTGCAGCAACAGCAAATAAACACCAGCCCTTTTTGCAGACACCAAGAACCCCGCGGCAATCTCCAGCTAGCAGAACCAAACAATCCCATGTCACCAATATGCACTGACTATGTATAAAGCGCATCCCCCCCCCCATTTTTTTGCATTCTTTTTTGGGGGGGTTGAACCTCATCTAATACACAGAAAAGTACGGTAGTTTTCATGTTTCCTCAGCATGGAAATGAACATAAACAGTTGTGTAACACACAGTGAATAGCAGACAGCAAGACAAAGAATGCAGTATTTGTCAGAAACCAAACTGCAGCAGAACAGAATCGGCGCTGATTGTGACGGATGCAAGTGGAAGCGGAAACTGCCGTTTTCTCACTTCCCTAACTGAAAGTAAAAGTAACAAGTGGGAGCTGTGACAAACTGTTCCATTGTGGCCTGCTCTTTTTCAGGATACTCCATTCCACTCTCCTCCCCTAGTTTTCTGTCTCCTGCTCCAATAGTCAGCCAGCATTGTGTGACCACTGAGCATCCTTAGTCATCCCTGGGTAGCTTTGGGGGTCGTCGTCCCCCCACACTTCCAAGGCTATAATCCTATACCCACTCAATTGGAAGGAAGCCCCACTGAACTGAATGGGACTTTCTTTGGAGTAGAAAGGTTGTTTATCCCCCAAGCCTGCTGATATCGCCCTCTTGTGGACAGGAGGAACAGAGCCATTTTGGCTGCAGTTAGGACCAGCACGTTTGAGAACTCAGATTGCTATTAGTATCTCAGCCGATAATGCAGAGGCTTTTAGAAAATGCAATGCCGCTTAAAAATGGCTTTCTGTCCTCTCTGGACAGGCGACCGAAAACTCCTAATGAATTGCTGGCTCTTTTCCGTTACCCGCGGGATCCGTACACCATCGAGACAGCTCGGGCTGGAGAGATCTTCGAGAGGACCCTACAGCTCATCCAGGAACATGTGCAGCAAGGCTTGGTTGTGGACATGAACGGAACAGGTAATAAAGACACAACTGAGCAGCAGCAACAAACCATGAAAGCATGTTATGTATTATGTCTCTGTCCCCCATGTTAACAGCTTTCAAGTGTCAAGTCAAGAAGTGTTTTTCCCACCCTCCAGGAGTACAGGAGACTAAGTTAAGGAACTGGTGTGTTTGCTGCTAAGATTCCATCCTAGAATTGCCTTTCTGGTTTTTATTTGAACGTATACTGCATTCTAATAAAATGCTGGGAATGGGTTGCATTTGAACAAAATGTTCATTGGCCTAGAAACCTTTGGGTTAAAGGGAAGGCTATAAGGACCTCTCGGTGGTCATTTCTTTGCCTTAAGAAGGCATACCGTATTGGCCTGAATATAAGCCACACTTTCCCCCCAAATTCTGATCGTGAAAAGTTAAAGTGTGGCTTATATTTGCGGCCGTACACCGTCAGCAAAGCATCATGGCTCTCCCCCACCCCCAGGAAGCAGCCCAGGAGTGCAGGGCAACAGTGCCCAGCCCACCCACCGCTCCCAAGCTTCCCCCAAGCTGTTGGAACAAAGGGGGGGGGACAGGGGAGGCCCCCGGCAAAGCGGTATGGCTCCCCCCCAAGAGCAGCCTGGGAGCGCAGGGCAAGGGTGTCTGTCCCATCCACGGCTCCCAAGCCTCCCCCAAACTGCAAAATTTGGAAGGTGTGGCTTATTTGCAGGTGCAGGTTATATTCGGCCCAGTACGGTAGCTCATATGTAATTAGAGTTTCCCTCTGAGGGACTAGGCATTTGCTAGAAACTTTAAAAATAAATATAAACCTGCGACGGTTTAGGGAAGGTTCCAGGTGTCCTGGAATTATTAGCCTCACAATCCGGTTGTGAGATTTGCAATGTTAGAAAAAGGAATTTGTTTTGTAGCGAATGCTTGTTCTGATTCTAATCCATTGGGTAACGCTCTGGGAGTGGTCTTTCAGGGTACCGCTACAACGACCTGGTCTCCCCGCACTACCTGAACATGATCGCCAACCTGTCCGGCTGCTCTGCCCACCGCCGCACCCCCAACTGCTCCGACATCTGCTTCCACAGGAAGTACCGGACCCACGACGGCTCGTGCAACAACCTTCAGCACCCCATGTGGGGAGCTTCCCTCACCGCCTTTGAGCGCCTGCTCAAGCCGGCCTACCAGAACGGGTTCAACCTGCCCAGAGGCTTCTCTCTGGCCGATGACTCCCGGGAGCTCCCCCTGCCGCTCCCTCGCTTGGTCTCGACCGCCATGATTGGCACCGAGACCATCACGCCCGACGACCAGTTCACTCACATGCTGATGCAATGGGGACAGTTCCTGGACCACGACATGGACCAGACTGTGGCGGCCATCAGCATGGCACGCTTCTCCGATGGCGCGTCGTGCAGCCAGGTGTGCACCAACGACCCTCCCTGCTTCTCCGTCATGATCCCGGAAAACGACCCGCGGGTGAGGAACGGACACTGCATGTTCTTCGTCCGCTCCAGCCCCGTGTGTGGTAGCGGGATGACCTCTCTGCTGATGAACTCCGTGTACGCCCGGGAGCAAATCAACCACCTCACCTCGTTCATCGACGCATCCAACATCTACGGGAGCACGGAGCACGAGTCTCTGGAGCTGAGGGACCTCAGCAACCAGAGGGGGCTCCTGAAGCAAGGACAGGTGGTCCCCAGCTCCGGGAAGCACCTCCTCCCCTTTGCCGTGGGGCCTCCCACCGAATGCATGCGGGATGAGAGCGAGAGTCCCGTCCCGTGTTTCTTGGCCGGCGACCACCGAGCCAACGAGCAGCTGGCCTTGACTTCCATGCACACCCTGTGGTTCCGGGAGCATAACCGTGTGGCCGCCAAGCTCCTGGCCCTGAACCCTCACTGGGACGGGGATACCATCTACCACGAGGCTCGGAAGATCGTGGGGGCCGAGATGCAGCACATCACGTACTCGCACTGGTTGCCCAAGATCTTCGGGGAAGCTGGGATGAAGGTCTTGGGGGAGTATAAAGGCTACGAGCCCAACACCAACGCCGGCATCCTGAACGCCTTCGCCACAGCCGCCTTCCGCTTTGGCCACACCCTCATCAACCCTCTCCTCTACCGGCTCAACGAGACTTTCCAGCCCATCCAGCAGGGCCACCTCCCTCTTCACAAGGCCTTCTTCTCGCCATTCAGGATCACCCAGGAAGGCGGCATCGACCCGCTTCTTCGCGGACTCTTTGGGGTCCCCGGGAAAATGCGAGTGCCTTCCGAACTCTTGAACATGGAGCTGACCGAGAAGCTCTTCTCCATGGCCCATTCCGTCTCTCTGGACCTGGCAGCCATCAACATTCAGAGGGGGCGCGACCACGGCATCCCCCCTTACAACGATTTCCGGGTCTTCTGCAACCTCACGTCCGCGCAGGAGTTCGACGACCTCAAGAACGAGATTAGGAACCTCGAAATCAGGGAGAAGCTCAGGAGGTAGGACACCTCGGCCAAAGGGCACCAGAGAGGTCAGCGACAATTGTAACCAACCCTCCTTTAGGTATCTCCTTTGTGCAACAACCAAACTCTAGCCTTCCTGCTTCTCCCCCCGACCCCAGCACATGAGACCATTTACTTCTGTTGCTCTAGGTCAGGAGCAGAGAACCTGTGGCTCCAAATCTTGCTGGGCAGCAACTCACATCTTCCCTGATTGTAGGCCCCACTAGGAGAGGCTGATGGGAGTCAAAGTCCTCTAGCCTCTTGAGGCTCACAAATTATATTGCCTTTAGCAACAAAAGTGAACACACAAAGGGATTGTAGTGTTTACATGCCTCCGTTCCATGTCAGGCTGCAGTCCATAGCAAGAATTGACTCAGTCACTGTAAGATTGCCCAAGGTATATCTGCACTGCAAACCTATCCTAGTTTTATGCTGCTTTAAGAGTCAAATCAAGGGACGCGGGTGGCACTGTGGTCTAAACTACTGAGCCTAAGGCTTGTTGATGAGAAGGTCGGCGGTTCAAATCCCGCGACGGGGTGAGCTCCCATTGCTTGGTCCCAGCTCCTGCCAATCTAGCAGTTTGAAAGCACGTCAAAGTGCAAGTAGATAAATAGGTACCGCTCCGGCAGGAAGGCAAATGGCATTTCTGTGCGCTGCTCTGGTTCGCCAGAAGCGGCTTAGTCATGATGGCCGCATGACCCGGAAAAACTGTCTGCGGACAAACGTCGGCTCCCTCGGCCAGTAAAGCGAGATGAGTGCTGCAACCCCAGAGTCGTTCACGACTGGACTTAACTGTCAGGGGTCCCTTTACCTTTTTAAGAGTCAAATCAGATGTGACAGAAGAGACTGGTGATTAGGTATCCTAACTTTTTAAAACTTTCTTTTTCTAGGAGGGAGACTATTTTTATCAGAGCATCTGTGGTGGTGTTGGGGACTATTTAATCCCCACAACACACCATTTCCACGAAGTGAGCAAAATACAAGTACCTGTATGGACACTCCAGAGTTTCAGACTGTGCTTCTGGGACCCTATGCATGCAAAACAGATACCCTATCACTGAGCCACAGTTGTTCCCAATTTGCATTAGAGAAACAACATGGGAGAGGGCTGAATACCTCCTACCCTGGCATTGCCCCTCTGATCAAACATGGGTCCCCTCACACTGGCTTCAAAGCAGCAGCAGCAGCCACAACAATAAAGCTGAAAGATCTGAACACAGATCTGCCATGTCTGTAATGCCTCTGTTGGCCCTGACCTGTCATGGCTTCCCCCAAAGAATCCTGGGAACTGCAGTTTGGTGTGGGTACTTCAGATTCTCCACTAGAGGCACCCGGCACCCTTCACAAAGTTACGATCTCCCCTCAGGTCTTTTTAAGCCATACTGCAGATACCCTCCTAGGTCAGTATGGGGAAGAGACTGTGGACCTCCAAATGCTATTGAACTACAGCTCCCATCATTCCAGACATGGGCCGTAGTAGTTGGGGGCTGATGGGAGTTAGGTAAAGGGTAAAGGGACCCCTAACCATTAGGTCCAGTCGTTACCGACTCTGGGGTTGTGGTGCTCATCTCGCTTTATTGGCCGAGGGAGCCGGCGTACAGCTTCCGGGTCATGTGGCCAGCATGACTAAGCCGCTTCTGGCGAAACCAGAGCAGCGCACAGAAACGCCGTTTACCTTCCCGCCGGAGTGGTACCTATTTATCTACTTGCATTTTGACGTGCTTTCAAACTGCTAGGTTAGCAGGAGCAGGGACTGAGCAACAGGAGCTCACCCTGTCGCGGGGAATCGAACCGCTGACCTTCTGATCGGCAAGTCCTAGGCTCTGTGGTTTAGCCCACAGCGCCACCCGCGTCCCAGCTGATGGGAGTTAGAGTTCAGCAAAATCTGCATGGCCATAACATTCACACACACCAGGCAAACATTTGCTCCTCCAGCGGATGTCTTTCCCCTCTCCCTCTGCAGTTTATATGGAATTACAAAGAACATTGACTTGTTTCCTGCCCTGATGGTGGAGGACCTTGTCCCGGGCACCAGAGTGGGGCCGACACTCATGTGCTTATTAGCGACTCAGTTTCGAAGACTCCGGGATGGAGACAGGTAAGCCAAATCAAGTCCATTTGCTATTCCATCTGAAGGAGTTGTTCTTTTGAATTGGCGAACCCTCAGGGTTTAGACGTCTCCCCGTTGGATCCTTGGGGCCTTGCCTTTTGGGGTTGGGTGAGGTTGCAGACGTGATCTACTCCTACAACAGCTGTTCCCTGCCAGCGGAGAGCAGCACACAGTCACAGCCCTCAGTCACCAGGGCTCAAGATGAGAGTGGGAACCGGTCCACCAGCACAAATCAACTGGATAGCTCGGTTGGTTTGAGCAAGGTGCTGACAAATGCCAAGGTTGTAGGTTCAATTCCCCATATGGGGCAGCTGCATATTCCTGCGTTATGGGGGGTTGGACGAGATGGTCCTCCGGGTCCCATCCAACTCTATGACTCCAAGGACCAGGTGTGCAGCCTAGGAATCATTCTGGACTCACAGCTGTCCATGGAGGTGCAGGTTAATTCTGTGTCCAGGGCAGCTGTCTACCAGCTCCATCTGGTACGCAGGCTGGGACCCTACCTGCCCTCAGAGGGTCTCTCCAGAGTGGTGCATGCTCTGGTTATCTCCTGCTTTGACTACTGCAACACGCTCTATGTGGGGCTACCTTTGAAGGTGACCCGGAAACTGCAATTAATCCAGAATGTGGCAGCTGGACTGGTGACTGGGAGCGGCAGCCAAGACAATATAACACCGGTCTTGAAAGATCTACATTGGCTCCCAGTACGTTTCCGAGCACAATTCAAAGTGTTGGTGCTGATCTTTAAAGCCCTAAATGGCCTCGGTCCAGTATACCTGAAGGAGCGTCTCCACCCCCATCATCCAGCCCAGACACTGAGGTCCAGCGCCGAGGGCCTTCTGGCGGTTCCCTCCCTGCGAGAAGTGAGGTTACAGGGACCAGGCAGAGGGCCTTCTCGGTAGTGGCACCTCCCCTGTGGAACACCCTCCCAGCAGACGTCAAGGTTTATGAGGTTTTTGACCTATTTTTAAGGAAATTCACAAAAAACATCATCACTTCCCACATGGGTTTTCCATGACATTTTTATTGATTTTCGGATATTCTGCCCCAGACGCTATTTCCGACAGACAAATCCTGGATATGTCCAGGAAATCCTGGATGTATGGCAGCCCTAGTGTAAGGTATTTGTTTGTCTATAGACATGTTTGTCTATAGTGATATATTATTCACTTATATAAACACTTGCTGCTGTGCTTATGCTGCAATAAACCTCCATGCATAAACATTTCACATTTACCAGCCTGTACACCGGAGATTAAGAATCTTCTGATAATAATTGTTATTAGTTTTCAACTACAATAATTCAATAATAGCCTCATTATAACAATGCCAAATTATAATACAATCATTAATACCAATCGTTCAGATGCCAAATTATGCAATTTAGGTGGCACCCTGCGTGCTAGAATTAATGATTTGATGATTTACTTTATTTCTGCGTTCCAAAATCTTATTAATTCCAATTACACTCCAGTCAAAATAACAATCCTTTATACAACAGCTGCAATTTTAACGACTTCCACAAAGAACTCACACTTCCTTGAAGTCTCTCAGCCTCACTCACCTCACAGAGTGTTTGTTGTGGGGGAAGAAGGGAAAGGAGAATGTTAGCCGCTTTGAGACTCCTTAGGGTAGCGATAAAGCGGGATATCAAATCCAAACTCTTCTTCTTCCTGAAGACCAAAGGCTCCCCACCTTGTCCTCGCATCCCTTGCTTGCTGTTAACAGGCCCATCGCTGATGCGTGTGCAATTTCCCCCATCAGGTTTTGGTACGAGAACCCAGGTGTGCTCAGCCCTGCCCAGCTCACACAGATAAGGCAGGTGTCTCTTGCCCGCATCATCTGTGACAACAGCGACCACATCAGGCAGCTGCAGAAGGATGTTTTCCGGGTCGCAGCCTACCCACAGGGCATGGTCAGCTGCGATGAGATCCCGGAAGTGGATCTGCGACTCTGGCAGGACTGCTGCGAAGGTAACGTGATGAGGACAGGAGGGGAAATTGTGGGTTTTTTTAAAAAAAATAATTTTCATTAATTTAAATTACACACATATACAAAGAATTGACAATTTCATGGTACAAAAAGAAAATTAAATAAAAAACAATTAAGAAAAAAAGAAGAAAATACAGAAAGAAGAAAAAGCAGATTTATGTGCATAAAAAAACTTAACCTTCCTAATTAATACTTAAATAAACACTTAAATAAAAAAGACTTCTGACAAAACGAGTCTTTCAATCATTCTCATTGTACTGTTTATACTGTCGTCGTTTTCCCCACACAGTTTTATATTCTTTAATATTGTTCCCATCTACTCCACAAACAGATTTGTTGTGTTTATAAGTATCACTCAAGTTCTGCTAATATGGTGTGGTTGGTAGAATATGATCTTATATAATCCTTAAATATTCTCCATTCTCCAAATAGTTTCTGGTTCAATACTCCTCTAACTCTTCCCGTCAGTTTTGCTAGTTGTAAATATTCTAGCATGAGTATCTGCCCATCTGAGATTGTCAGTATTGTTTCGTTTTTCCACTTCCTTGCCACAAGAATTCTTGCTGCTGGGGTGGCATACATGAACAGTGGTTTTATGTCCTTTTAAATTTCTAATGGTAAAATGCCTACTGTTTTGAAAGGTTGAAATTGGAGAGATTTGCTTTCAAACGTGAAGTTAATCAGATTTCTCCTCGTGTCCCTAGCTGTGGCAAGTGCCACCTGCCTAAAGGCTTATTTCTGTACACACAAACACACACATCTGCAGTACCTGTTCCACCTGGATGTTTGTAAGCAAATTATTAGAGAGGTGTGTCTCCCCATAGGAACCGACCCAAAACCTGCAGTCATCATCTGAGGCCCTTCTTTTTGTGCCTCCTCCACAAGAGGTCAGGGGGGTGGCAACACAAAAACAGGGCCTTTTCTGTAGTGGCTCCCATTTGTGGAATGCTCTCTTCAGGCACAATCATTATACAACTTTAGGCTCCAGGTGAAAGCAGTCCTCTTCAACCCGGCCTTTGGCCTGCATCCTAGATCCTTTTAAGTGTGTTTGTGGGAGGAAGTGGGGTGAGTGGGGCTATTGGTGTGTTTTGTTCTTGTTTTTATTATGTAGTTATCTTGCATTTTTTGCTGTGAACCACCTTAATATCTATAGATGGTTGTATACAAATGTAATAATTCTGCTGTTTCTGCGCATGCGCGTGACATTATTTTGAGCGTCTGCGCAAGCGTCGAAACCCGCAAGTCCCATGCTCCATTACTTCTGGGTCACCGAGGAGCGTAACCTGGAAATACTTAACATGAAGCTACTTCAACCCGAGGTATGACTGTATTTGCAAAAAGTTTATACCGTATTTTTCGCCCTATAGGACGCACTTTTTCCCCTCCAAAAATGAAGGGGAAATGTGTGTGCGTCCTATGGGGCGAATGCAGGCTTTCGCTGAAGCCTGGAGAGCGAGAGGGGTCGGTGCGCACTGACCCCTCTCGCTCTCCAGGTTTCAGGAAGCTCTGCGCAACCCTTGGGAGACCGGCGCGACTTCGCGCCTGCTTCCCGATGGCTGCGCAGAGCTGCCTGCAGTCCCGGGGGGAGTGCAGCTCTCCGTAGCCATCCGGAGCGGGGCACCACTTCGCGCCCACCTCCTGATGGCTGCGCAGAGCTGCCTGCAGTCCCGGGGGGAGCGCAGCTCTCCGTAGCCATCTGGAGCGGGGCACCACTTCGCGCCCGCCTCCTGATGGCTGCGCAGAGCTGCCTGCAGTCCCGGGGCGAGCGCAGCTCTGTGCAGCCATCCAGAATGGGGCACGAAGTCGCGCCCGCTTCCCGATGGCTGCGCAGAGCTGCCTGCATTCCGAAGCCTGGGGAGACCTGCGCGACTTACCGCTGGCCTCCCTAGGCTTGCGGATAGCAGGCTGTTCTCGGGGCTGGGATTGTGGGAACCTCGGGCTTCCCCCGCGCCAGCCCTGCGCCCGGGGGGGAAATATTTTTTTTTCTTTATTTCCCCCCCCAAAAAAAAAACCTAGGTGCGTCCTATGGGGCGGTGCGTCCTATAGGGCGAAAAATACGGTAAACATCATTCAACAGAGATACGGGTCATAATTTTTTAGCTGCTCAGGCTCTCGGTCTTGTTTTGGAATCAGAGTTATATAAGCATTCTTCCAGTGTTTCTGAGTTTTTCAAACCCTGCTGCCTCAAACTCACACCTTCCTCTTCCCCCCAGACTGCAGGACCCGGGGCCAGTTTAGGGCCCTCTCCCAACAGTTCAGAAGCAAAAGATCTTCTGGCTTCAGCTACCCAGAAGAAAACCCTTCCAAGGCCAAGCCTGGGGATCTAAGGTGAGCTGCAGACTGGTCACTTTTTCTTCACAAATCATTTTTATTTGATTTAGAAATATGAATTTATAGCCATACCAAATACACATCCATGTAGAGAGATTACTCTGAATCTCAGCACCCCCCCCAATTCTTTTTTTCTCAATTCATTATATATCATTTCCCAGAAAGCCTTTATTACCATACATGACCACCACATATGATAAAAGGTACCTTTTTTTCTTTACATTTCCAGCAGGTATTTGTACTTGTTATATATATATATTTGCTAGTTTCAGGTAAAGGTAAAGGGACCCCTGACCATTAGGTCCAGTTGTGGCCGACTCTGGGGTTGCGGTGCTCATCTCACTTTATTAGCCGAGGGAGCCGGCGTACAGCTTCCAGGTCATGTGGCCAGCATAACTAAGCCGCTTCTGGCAAACCAGAGCAATGCCGTTTACCTTCCCGCCGGAGCAGTACCTATTTATCTACTTGCACTTTGACGTGCTTTCGAACTGCTAGGTGGGCAGAAGCAGGGACCGAGCAACGGGAGCTCACCCCATCGCGGGGATTCGAACCGCCGACCTTCTGATCGGCAAGTCCTAGGCTCTGTGGCTTAGACCACAGCGCCACCCGTGCCCCCCCTTTTTTTGGTTAAATACCAGCAGTACAACTTTACTTTCAGCGTACAACATGCCACGAATTTCAAATCCGTTTTCCATAACCTTTCCCAATTTGAAATCTGAATATTATGCCCCAAATCCCTTTTTCTTGCTGCTGCCTAAAATGCCCAAAGTTGCGCCCGCTCTGATAATTCTGTGCCAGATTGCTTGGAAAGCATTTTCAAAGCAGGCAGGTGTTCAAGGTGTTCAACTTTTGGACCTTGTATGTTGGACCCAACCAACACCTTATTCTGTTTCCTGGGACAATGGGCTGCGGGTTCAGGGACAGGGGAAGGAAAGAGAAGACAGGATTATCCTCCGGAGGAGGTTCAAAATTTGAAGAAGGCCGATTGTACATCCTACCCAACCTCAACATCCTTTTGCTTTGCTCATAGCAGGAGAGAGCAGTCACCTGGCCACGCCCGTCTAATGAAGCCCCACCTCTTTTTTCTACCTTTTCTTGCAGGCCGGAGGAACCTTCTCAGAACCCGCCCACAGAGGAGGACCTTGAGGCATTAGTAAATGAACTGGAAAAAACCATCTCCTCTCTTCAGAGAAAGGTAGACTTTGGCTGTGTATCCACCCAACATTTAAAGTGAATTCTTTTCTTGGAGCATATGGGGTGTTAGGGAATAGGTGGTACCTATTATGTACTGAGTTGAATAGGATCCAAAAGGCAGCAGTCTGATTGGTCCTAGAACAATAGGATTCAGAATGCAGCAGTCTGATTGGTCCACAGGAGCCACCCAATCCAGCTACAGGTGGAAGTGAATCCGCAACCTGATTGGCCTACAGGAGAATCCCGGATTTAGCCAATCACGTGGGGTCCATTGTGTAAATAATGTATATAAAGCAGACATTCTAGGGGAACTTTCATTCCTCCTCACCACTATGAGCTGAATAAAGAGCATGAAATCCACTCTCGACTCCTGGTATATTTCAGTACCTCTGGTGTGGGCATGCCATGCTCTTTCTGGGGCAGTTTGTCCACCTTTGGTCCTCACCCTGAACGCAGCTCTCCCATGTGCCTCCTGGAAGCTGTCAGCATGCAACGGCGGCCACATCGTGGAAACAGCTTTGACTGGCCGGCTAAACCAAGTGAAGGTAGCCTATGGGTCTCAAACCCTCAGTGAGTTAGAGACCTCCCCTGCATGCGAAGACAGGCTCCAGTGGATTGAGTGGACAAGACCGAGAGTGGGTCCAACAGTCAAGAAGTTGGTTTCTGCCAGAGGGAAGTGAGGGGCAGATGGGCATCAACCTGGGAAGGTAGTCCATCTAGGTAGGTGAAATATACTTGGAGTTGAGAGTGGATTTCATGCTCTTTATTCAGCTCATAGTGGTGAGGAGGAATGGAAGTTCCCCCAGGATGTCTGCTTTATATACGTTATTTACACAATGGGCCCCACGTGATTGGCTAATTCCAGGATTCACCTGTAGGCCAATCAGGTTGCGGATTCGCTTCCACCTGGAGCTGGATTGGGTGGCTCCTGTGGACCAATCAGACTGCTGCATTCTGGACCCTAATGTTCTAGGACCAATCAGACCGCTGCATTCTGAATCCTATTGTTCTAGGACCAATCAGACTACTGCCTTTTGGATCCTATTCAACTCAGTACATAACAGTAGGAGAAGGCAAATTCTGGTCCTAAACCTCCGCTGCCTGGTGGGAGAAAAGGCTGAGGAGTAAACCCTACACAAATCCCTAAGGCAGTTGGATGGGGCCTTGTACGCCTCCTTCTAGCAACTCCTGCAGCCAAGCTGGTGCCAAACGTAGACCGAGAATCTCTGGAAGGCCACAGATTGCATCCCTATCTTTGAATGCAGTTGCTGATCCATTAATGAGGCCTCTTGCTTCCTCCGCTGTCAGGTTAACGGCTTGGAAAGTCAACTGAGACAGCATCAAAGAAGCACCACAGCCAAATATGGCTGGCAGCAGAAGAGTGGAGCCGCCTTGAGGAAAAGATGACCCACTCTGCACGGTGCTAATGTGAGGAGAAAATCCATGCTAAAAGAGTGTGTGTGTGTGTGTGTGTGTGTGTGTGTGTGTGTGTGTGTTATGGGGCAGTTGCTGAAGGCAAACGTTCTTGTGTGTTTGTCACCCATTCTGCCTTGCTTATGGTTTTCCCAGAGGCAACTGACTGACCACTGGAGAAGGAATGATGGCCTAGACAGGCATTTCATAGAATCCTAGAACTGTAGAGTTAGAAGGGACCACGAGGGTCATCTAGTCCAACCCCCAGCAATGCAGGAATCTTTTGCGCAGCGTGGAGCTCAAACCCGCAACCTTGAGATTAAGAGCCTTATGCTCTACTGACTGAGCTATTTGGTCTGGTGCAGTAGGACGCTTCTCGGGCTCAGCCACCTTCCCCTGAATTTCCAGCTTTTCTTAAATGGGGAGTGGGGGGGAAATAAAAAAAAACTTTCCAGGGCTGCAAGCAAAAATCTCCAGGCAGAATTCTTCGCGGTTGATCAGGGAGATGTACCCCTGCCCAATGGGCTTGGTATTTCTTGAAATACAATTACGTTTAATTAACGTAATTTAATATTTTGGAGCTCACCCAAATTAACTGCAGCATCATATTTAGGTGTCCTGTGGGTCTCCTCAGGGCATAAGGTTCTGGCTGTCAGCTTCAGCAGAGCGGGAACCCGTGCAAACGCAGGTTTTCCCAGCCTGCAAGGAACCAGCCCTTTGCTCCACAACCAGGACTTAATGTGCCATCTTAAAAAAAAACTCCCTGCCTTCAGTTTTAATGCACCTCTGCTCTGTTTTGTCGTCCTCAGGCTGCTTCACAAACTGTCGTCAAGATGCACTAGCTGTTCCCCCCCGCCCCCCCAAGAAAAGCCCATTTTCCTTCAATTGAGACCCTCCGTGTCAGCATCATTACGACCAAGGGTTCGTCGAAATCTGGTCATGCCTCTCCGAACTACTACGCTTCTCTGAACCCCTCGCCCACTGCACTGATAAGCCACAGACTCCCCAGATCTCCATACTTCCCCTTGCCTCATCAAGGAATAACTTGTTCTTGGCTTCTACGCTGGTCCAGAGCAGTTTCCTTTTGGAATCTCCTAGGGGCAACACTTCCTCTCTTTAAAGCGCTTGGCTAAGAATGGCGAGCGCTGCTTTAGAATAAATCTCGTCACCCGGGGAAGCTCTCCTTCCCATATTTTTGCAAGCCATCCTGCCCGATTCAACCTTTTGCAGAGGCACCATCACAAAGCACCGTCTTCAAAGACCCACCTGGGGCCCGAGCGAAGCCAACATTTGCTGAGCACACGTGCTGGTGGTGGGGGTTGAAATCTGAATCGCTGAGCAACTGATGAACCGAGAAGAGCTTTTGACAGCAGGCCACGGCGTCCAACAAGAAGGGGCACGTCTGTTAGAAACAGCCCACTGCCATGCCAGGTGCAAAGCCAGCCGTGTTGAAAAGCATAGCCTGGAAAAGGTGGGCTGAACTCTCCCTTAGGCTCCTTCTTCTCAACAATCGCTCCGAAGCTACGGGTGAAATTTTGAAAGAAACGCCCTAACTGGGTGGAAACTCGCTTGGATACTTGAGCCGATGCTGAACTTGCTTCTCCTTGGGCTACATTCCAACAGCTGCTTCTGCCCTTTACGACAAAAGACACTTCCACCCAAAACTTCCAGGAGGCTTTTAGTCGGCTGGCGCATGGAAAGCACATGGCCAACGGTGTGGTGAGCAGGATTCTCATTAGCAAAGCACCTCCGCAGACTGTTCTTTGATGCAGATCTGGTTTCCGTCCAGGTGCCCGGTAACCTGCGCAAACAATCTCAGGGGGCTTCCAGACTGTTGCTGTCTCATTCACAAGCTGGCAAGTTCAGATTGGGTAATCAAAGTTGATTGAGAGCACTGGCACAACATAGGAAGCTGCCGTAGACCATTGGTCCCTGTAGATCTGTGCAGACTGGCAGTGGCTCTCCAGTTTTTGGGTAGGAATCTCAGCCGGGCCTGAAGATGCCCCTTCAATGATTCTATGCACCGGAATGTGAGGGTTAATGCTGGCTTTGCGTCAACGCCATCTAACCTCCCCACAAGCAAACTGGAGCAAATGCGCATTAAGCAGCCAACATTGTCTCATCTCACCAGAGTGAAAGCACATTAAATAGCCAACATCAGACAGACAGGTGCCAACACACAACATCTGAGCTGTGGACGCAGTCCTGTTCACTCTGCAAGCAGTGCGCTCCCGCCACTGGTTTGGGAAGCAGCGTAAACGTGACGCTGGCAGCAATCCCCTTCCGCCATTCCTTATGAAATACTGCATTTTGCTGACTTTAGGGTTGAGATATTTTGATGAGCAAAGAAGAGGATGCTAGGACCACCCTTGTTTTAAATACCCCTACTATAACAGAGCCTAGGGCTTGCCGATCAGAAGGTGGGTGGTTCGAATCCCCGCGACGGGGTGAGCTCCCGTTGCTCGGTCCCTGCTCCTGCCCACCTAGCAGTTTGAAAGCACGTCAAAGTGCAAGTAGATAAATAGGTACCACTCCGGCAGGAAGGTAAACGGCATTTCGGTGTGCTGCTGTGGTTCACCAGAAGCGGCTTCGTCATGCTGGCCCCATGACCCGGAAGCTGTCTGCGGACAAATGTCGGCTCCCTTGGCCTACAGACCAAGATGAGCGCCAGAACCCCAGAGTCGGTCACGACTGGACCTAATGGTCAGGGGTACCTTTACCTTTACTATATGTAGGCTATAGAAGCTGTGATATGTTGCTGAGGGGGCAGGAGAAGGGAAAAGGAAAGCAAGTCTTCAACCACCAGTTATGTCTATGTCTCATCCAGAAAGTATAGCCAGAGACATTTTGGCAAAAAAAAATTAAAAAAAAAAAACTACCCAGACAGAAATTTTGCCCCTGAAAAAGAGGATGTGTCCTGGAAAAAGAGGACACATGGCAACCCTAGACTCCCTCCCCCCTCAACTTTGTTCCAAATTGAGATAAAGAAGCAACCCAGCTGCATTGAAGCCAATAATGTGCACAGAGGCTTGGTCTAATCTCTCAGCAAACAAGTCAGGATGAATGCTCAATAAACAGGTCGCCTGGAAGAGCCCTCTGCCTGCCCTGGCCTGCTGCAGATGGTGGTGATTAGGAAACCTGAGTCGAAAGCACATGGAAGCAGGGGCTAGTTTCCCCCCTACCCTACCCACCTGCTGCGCCATTCCCCATCCTATAGGAACATGAGCAAGTTGCCTTCTTCTGTCTTAGCACCTGCAAACAATGCGCAAACGTAGAGATTCCCTGGGTCAACATCCTAAGCCCATGCTGACACTACAGAGTTAAACCATGAAACTGTCATAGTTTACCAGAAATAATCCTGGGCATTGCAGGTCTGCCTGGAAGCTAGGGCTCTCTAGGTACCATCTCAGAAATACTCTCTGCCATGGGTAGGCAAACTAAGGCCCGGGGGCCGGATCCGGCCCAATCTCCTTCTAAACCTGGCCCGCAGACGATCAGCATGTTTTTACATGAGTAGAATGTGTTCTTTTATTTTAAATGCACCTCTGGGTTATTTGTGGGGCCTGCCTGGTGTTTTTACATGAGTAGAATGTGTGTTTTTAGTTAAAATGCATCTCTGGGTTATTTGTGGGGCATAGGAATTCGTTCATATATTTTTGTAAAAATATAGTCTGGCCCCCCCCACAAGGTCTGAGGGACAGCGGACCAGTCCCCTGCTGAAAAAGTTTGCTGACCCCTGCTCTCTGCGATGGCTGGGGAGATAACTGTGGCATTGTGCCATGGAAGCTATCTAAGAGGTAGGATCCGCATCCTGCTAGGTGGCCCAGAGGCAATGCAGAGACCCTGCCCACAGCCATCCCTGGTTGGGCTCAAACCACCAACCTTCTGGTTAGCTACAACACACGCTAACCCAAAGTTACCCGTTTCCCAGGGGCAGCCCCCGGATTTACAAATCAGTCCCCTGACAAAATCCTATCATTCCTATTGAAGTTGAAAAGTGTCCCCAGATCCATTGAAAAAAATCTGGTAAACTTACACTAACCCCTTGTGCCACTTTGCTGCTGAAGCTCCAACCAGTGCGACGTCTCCTCTGTATTTATTGCAACTGCGAGTTTACTCTGAAGCTTATCCTGGAAATACAAAACCAGGGTTTGACCTGGACTTGTGGTGCTCTGTCTATTTTGAGGTGCTATTTTTTTAAAATGGTGCTATGCTCCATCCACTGTGTTAGTTTATAATGCTCCATGCAATTCTTGGGTTCAGGTTGCCTTTGACTAAAAGGCATTGCAAGCGGTGGTGTTAAAAGCATTGAGCTTCTTGATTACTGATTTGTCCTTTCCCGGTTACCTTAACGTGTTCCTATTGTGTTCAATAGGAACAGGGGAGGCGTTTGTGGTGAGTTCCGGTACCTCTTTTCCAAGAAAAATAGCCCTTGTGTTCAGTATTCCTCGATTCTTGCACATGGGCACAAATTCTGGCATTTCTGAGGCATAGCTGTCAACCGTCCCTTATTTGGCGGGAAAGTCCCAGTGCCGTGTCCCACTGCTGTCTCTTATTGATGATGTCCCTTAAATTTCCCAGGTTTCAAAGGAAGCAGCTCCTCTCCCTCCCTCCGGCCAGGGAGGAGAGGTGACGGTAGTTTTCCTTGCTGCATCCCCTTTGCCGGGTTGCTGCGCTGTGGGAACCACCACTTGAGGCTTTGTTTGGCTGCTGGCTGGGCTTTCTGCCTTTGGCTCGGAGGGGCTCAGAAGTTGAACCTCCCTGTGCTCTGAAAATCCTTTATTTTGGCTGCTGATCCCTTATTTTCGAGGCTGCTGGTCCCTTATTTTCAAATCTGTAAGTTGACAGCTATGTTCTGAGGACACTGCCAGCAGGGGGTGCTAGGGAGGTGGATCCTATCCACAAATTCTAGTTTCTTCTAAGTGGCTGGACGGTGTCAAGAGGAATTGGGTGACCACAGTCCATTTCCTGTTGCATCCCTGATACTGCTGCTTCTAGTATGCGATCACTTCCTGTTAGAGAGCAGGAAGAATAGGATTGTGCCAGGCAAAATACCAGGTGCACCTCCCTCCCAGGAGAGAGATGGCCCAAGCCGTGGAGATATCTCACTACTCTGCACATAATTATTTGTTAGATGCAACACGTGCATGGGGTTTTTTTGCTTGTGCCAAGGTTTCAAACCGAGAAACCCGTAGGTGTAATTTGTTTAGCTTAGCAATGCAGTGCCTCTCTGATTCCACCCTCCAGTTTCCTTCAGCCAGAAACCCAAAGTTGGACTGCGGGAAGGTGATCGACAAGAAAAGCTTTCAAAAAATTCTGGATTTCTACATTATTGGAAATAAAACTATATGTGGAGAAAAATAGATTTCTCTGTGTGGTGTCTCTGTGTGTGCTTTAAGCAAATTTCTCGCAGCCTTCTCCTTAAAAGGATCTAAAATTTTAAAAATTCCTTCCAGTAGCACTTTAGAGACCAACTAAGTTTGTTATTGGTATGAGCTTTTGTGTGCATGCTCAGTTCTATCTGAAGAGGTGCGCATGCACACGAAAGCTTGTACCAATGACAAACTTAGTTGGTCTCTAAGGTGCTACTGGAAGGAATTTTTTTATTTTGTTTTGACTACGGCAGACCAACACGGCTTCCTACCTGTAACTTAAAAGGATCTGCTATAGTTTTACAGAGCAAAGCTGTGAAATGCACGCTCAACTAGCTCGGTGGTTTACGCACACACCCAATCATCAGATTATAAACAGACGTCGAACAAGAGGCATGGGCAAGGTCTGCAAAAACTCTCTCCCACCATGAGATTGGGTTCTCTAATAGGTGAACATCGGAACATAAGACGACCCTTACTGAATCGTGCCTTTGGCCCATCTAGTCCAGGATCGTGTTCTCACAATGACCAACAAGCAAGCAGGATTCAACCATAAGAACCTCCGGGAACCTCTGAGCATGGTGGCAGGGGCATAGACCAATTGCCCTCTTCTCCATGAATTTGTCCAGTCTTATTTTAAAGCCAACCATGTTGATGACCAGTGGCAGTGAGTTCCATAGTTTTAACTATGCCCCCGTGTAAAGAAGTTCTTTCTTTTATCCATCCTGATATTTTGGGTGGTATCAGGGGGTAGTTAGAAGCCATAGTCAACAAAAATGGACCATTGACAGTAGAACCATGGTTCATTTTTGTTGGCTTAGGTCAGGCTCCCTCAATCTCAGCCCTCCAGATGTTTTTGGCCTACAACTCCCATGATCCCTAGCTAGCAGGACCAGTGGTCAGGGATGATGGGAATTGTAGTCTCAAAACATCTGGAGGGCTGAGGTTGAGGAAGCCCAGCTTAGGCCAACTTTCTTCGTAAAAAGCCCCTGTGGCACAATTGCTTCTGAGTGGGCATCTATAGGATGGCACTATCAGCTTATTAGGGAGTAAATCCCATTGAACACAATGTTACTTCTGCATAATGGAAAGCTCACATGACATTTGGAAGTGTGACCTCAGTACACAGTGGGGGGCGGGAATGCATATTGCTCAGATATTATATGTTCCAATGTGTGTACGCTCACACCGCATCATGGGCTTTACAGTCTCCGACGGACTCCAAAGCCCATGATGCAGTGTGACAGGAGCCAAAGCACGCAAGCATAAAAGCATCTAGAATTTGTATAACAGAATATTCTGCACACTTCAACCATGGCCCCGCTCATAGTTCTTTTGAGATGCTGTCCATTTGTGCACAGGTACGCATACCTGGAGACTATGTTTAGGGCATGTAGTATAATACGATCACACTGACAAAAATTACAGTGGACGGGATATGTGATAACACTTAAGATACTGTTTATTTCTCTTCTGGCCAAGCTTCTTAGAATTTGCAGAATTCGAGTTTGCGCCATGCCAGAGAGAAGTGAATTTAAACACACTCTGCGCAACACCGTGGAAATGAGTGCTAATTTGAGTGGCGCTCAGAGCATGAGCAGAGCCGGTAATTAAGTGAGTTCCAGCTGCAACTGCCCTCAGCGGATGTGCTGGCAGGCCTGAACCCATGACTCCGGCTTGCAGCGAACAAGTTACACCAGATTCTCAGGTCTCACTTTTGGGCGTTCCCAGGAGCCTAGAAGCACGCTCAGATGTGCCAGCGCCAAGCCGGCATCTCATATTGCTTCTTATCGGTTTGGGGAGCAGGGGAGCTCACGGCATCCCTGGATACAGGCAGCTGATGAAGAAGAGGGCAGCGATGAAGGCTGTGTCACCTTTGAGAAGCCCTTTGGAATAGCAAAGCTAAACCCTCCTTGAGAAATTCTGCAAAAAAAGGAAGGGGATGAACCAGTTCATTAGGAAACACTGTGCTTTCCTCACTACCTTCTGGAACAAATTTTTGCCCCACAGGGTTTCCAACAGCTGTCCTTTGGAGTTCTGGGAGCCGGTCTCCGGATCCCTACACCCCACACTGGATCCCGACCCTGAAGAACCCGCTTTCTCCCTCTTTGGGGTGCTCTACGACTTCACAGCCAGGAGTGCAGATGAGCTGAGCGTCAACAGAGGAGAGAAACTTTGCGTCCTCAAAGAAGAGGGAGGGTATGTCTTAGCAAGGCGGCTTTCGGGGGACCCAGTAATGGGCTACGTGCCGGCCAACTACATCAGCAAGCTCAGCCAGGAACCGTCTGCGCAGCAGCCGTGAGTACACGAATCTTTGGGGGGGGGTGCCAGGTGTCGCGCCCTGGACACGGGTGGCACTGTGGGTTAAACCATAGAGCCTAGGACTTGCCGATCAGAAGGTCAGAGTTTCGAATCCCCGCGATGGGGTGAGCTCCCGTTGCTCAGTCCGTGCTCCTGCCAACCTAGCAGTTTGAAAGCACGTCAAAGTGCAAGTAGATAAATAGGTACCGCTCTGGCAGGAAGGTAAACGGCATTTCCGTGGGCTGCTCTGGTTCACCAGAAGCGGCTTAGCCATGCTGGCCACATGACCACATGACCTGTACACCGGCTCCCTCGGCCAGTAAAGCGAGATGAGCGGCACAACCCCAGAGTTGGCCATGACTGGACCTAATGGTCAGAGGTCCCTTTACGTTTACCTAGGTGTCACGCCAGCACCGTTCAGATGTTTCCGAAAGCTTCCAAAATGATGCGGGTTTTGTGCAACATGGTTTGGGGGAGTGTGGGCTTTTTTGGAGGGGTGAGGAAGAAGCAACAAGAACAGGAGAAAGTATCTTACCCAAACATCTCCAGAAGGGAACCTTCACTAGTATAAATAGTACAGTGGGTCAGTTCATCTGGCTGTTAACCCGAAGGTTGGTGGTTCAAGCCCACCCAAGGGTGGCAGTGGGCAAGATTCCTGCATTGCGGGAATGGGCTACATGACACAGCTGTATGTGTGATTCTGTGATTTTGTGATCTGTTGGGTGTGAAAAGAGTTAACAGATCAAACAACATTTCTAAGAATTTGCCAATTTTCCCCTAAAATAAATAATGTAGCTATGTATACTAGTTTTGCTGATTTGCATCTGTGTGTTCTTAATTGTTTTATGCACATCACTTTGATTTTAAAAAAGCTGGTTTTTTATTATTTTTCAATTTAAAGATCAGGAATAGATCTATACCAAGCAAATTTGATAAACACATCACAGTCGACATGTGTCTAATGCGGAAGACAGACAGGAGACCCTCTTTTCATTCTTGATTGACGGGTCGGCCCCAAAGCATCTTGGTTATGATTGGTCTGATTTATAAATAATAACTATGGCTAGCCAAATGACTACCAAAGGATGGGGATATGTCTAGGGAAAGATTTGCTGACTGGTTGTTGCTCCCCTTTGTATGTCCACATTCAGTCTCGTCTCTTTGCTTCGCAGTCTGCCAAATAGGAAAATGTTTGCCCCTAGTGTGAGGTGGTTTGGTTGCTGCTTTGGTCTGAGATGAGAGGGGGGACTGGCCGGTGCTGCTGTCACAAAGCCACCAATTTCCTCATAAACCAGAAGAAGCCAGTGCTATTCTCCGATGCAGTTCCTGGGCAGAAGGAAGTGCGGGAAGCGAAGGCAGATGGACTTGTGGGACCCTATTTAGACATGACTTTCTGTTACCTCACGTCTTGCAAGGCTGGGGCATTTACACTGAAAGCAAGCATAAGCCGCAGTGAAACCCAGGTTCAAATAATGCCCCGTCTCTCTTTTTTTTAATTGACATTTGTGTTAAATTTAAGAAATTTTAACAAATTAACTTCAACTTTCATACATATTTCTCTTAACGGTTTGACTTCCCACCCATACCTCCATCATGTTTCTATTCTCACCCTTTTTCCTGCTGCCTTATGCACCATATTTATATCTCCTACTTATTTCCTCTCTTACAATTGCTGTCAGTTCTTTTCTGCTACTTAAATTTCAACTTAATCTGGCTATAATACTCCCTCAGATAACCCAAAGGTGGTCTCCACTCTAGTTCATAATTTTAATCTCTTACCCTTGCTGTCAATTTCATCATTTCTGCATAGTCCGTTAGAGCCAAATTCTTCCTTGAATGGAACTTCTCCTTCTTTCCATTTTCTGTTGTTGTTGTGTACATAAATAGCTTAATCATCCTCTTTGTGGGACATCTGTCCCTATTACCATTAGAAGGAAAGCTTCACGCTTTTTGGTAGAAACCAATTTTAACGTTTCCTTCATTTCATTGCGTGCCATTTCCCCCAAACCCTTCGCTTTTTCACACATCCACCACATATTTTAAAAAGACCCTTAGGTATGTTTACATTTCCAACATTTACCAGACTGGGTTTTATAGATCTTGGCATTTTATGTGGCATTAAGTACCATCTGGATATCATTTTCATATCGTTCTAACATGTAGCAGGCAGTCAATAATGCTCCACCTCTGAGCCTAACATCAGAAGGATTTGGAAGCCGCACCGTCGATCCCGCACACATACTAGAAAGTGCTGTGCGAATTATCCCGTAGATCAAAGCTGTGTTGTTGTGGCTCCTAGATTTGACACACCTGTTTCCAGTCCTGCCTTTCCTCTCACCCAGCAGGTAAAATTAGGGCTTTTGCACAGAGGGACAGAATTTGGGTTCCAGGGTTGGTGGGCTAGTGGGTCACTAGATGAATCCAACAGGAGGCAGCAAGAACTCATCCTGGCTCATAGGTGGCATTTGCCAGAGAGACCATCCCTAGAACCTTTGAGCTCCTTGGGTTGTGACAGAGCCCATGGAAAGTAATCACCAAGGACACAGTGCCCCTGAGCATGTGCAGTGTGCTTTTCTCTCGTTGCTCAGTAAACTAAGGCTACTAATTTTTTTCCAAAGAATCCAGGGACATTTTTCTTTAAGAGAAAAAAATCAAGAAGTAATATCTTCTCTTCTGTGGTCTCCTCTGTTGTGCAGCCTTAATCTGGGCTCCCTTGGAGTGTTAGCCACTATGGAGTAGGCCCGGGCCGGGCCTGGGCTCAGCTACATGTCCTTACCCTCCTGGTGCTCTCCTACCTCTCCTCCTCAGCGGTGGCAATGGTGATGGCGTGGCAAGGTTGGGGCTCCCCTCTTTTTTCTCCTTCCTCTTTCTCTCTCTTCCTTCTTCTCCTCCACTCCTCCTTCTCCCTGCATCGGCTCTGGGGTTTTCCTGGCCCCGGAGCACCGCTGGGTGGTCAACTGGGTGGCCAGGCGCTCTCGCTCCCGGCTCAATTTGGGTCATGGGGGGATCAGTGGTTCCCCCAGTCCCCGGTTCCCCCTCAGCAGTGGTGGCGGCAGTCTCAGCAGCCCAGAGCCAGCCTGGTAGTGCAGTTGGCTCTGGCTGGCTTCAGGAGCTGCTCGTTGCCGTGGAGCCCACCATTTTGTCTCACCAGAAGTCCCCATATGATGTGCCTTGTGCCGTTGAACCAATCACGCAACATTCATTCCCCACGACTAAATCTACAACACTTGAAATATAAATCCGGGGACATTCCGGGGACGGATTTTGTCCAGGGACAGATTTCCCCCGGGAAACGGGGACGTCTGGTAACCATACAGTAAATACACTGGTGTTAGAGTCGGAGGGTGTCACATTGTGAGTGAACAGCACGTGGAAACTGCTCTGAGCATGCACAGATCACCTGACTAGAGAATTGTGTGTCGGGAGCAACTCAGCCCCCCCTTTTTGGCACATTCCCATTGAGGGGGGACACAGGGGGCAAAAGGCAGTGCTGCCTTGTTCCTGAGTCCTGGCCCCTCTTCCCCCGGCAGCACTCCGTGTGGGGTGGAGGGAAGGAGACCAGAGGTCAAAGCCAGTGTGGTGCAGTGGTTAGAGTGTCGGAGTAAGACCTGGGTTCAAATCTCCACTTGGTCACACAGCTCACTGGGTGACCTTGGGCCAGTCATTGCCCCTCAACCTGACCTACCTCCCAGGGTTGTTGTGAGGATAAAATGGGCAGGAGGAGAAGCTGGTCCTAAGTTGCATAGGGACTTATAAACCAACAACTGGTATATAAACTACAACTAATTCAGAATGTGGCAGCTAGACTGGTGACTGGGAGCGGCTGCCGAGACCATATAACACCAGTCTTGAAAGACCTACACTGGCTCCCAGTACGTTTCCGAGCACAATTCAAAGTGTTGGTGCTGACCTTTAAAGCCCTAAACGGCCTCGGTCCAGTATACCAGAAGGAGCGTCTCCACCCCCATTGTTCTGCCCAGACACTGAGGTCCAGCGCCAAGGGCCTTCTGGCAGTTCCCTCGCTGTGAGAAGCCAAGTTAGAGGGAACCAGGCAGAGGGCCTTCTCGGTGGTGGCACCCGCCCTGTGGAACGCCCTCCCATCAGATGTCAAAGAGAAAAATAACTACCAAACTTTTAGAAGACATCTGAAGGCAGCCCTGTTTAGGGAAGCTTTTAATGTTTAATAGGTTATTGTATTTTAGTGTTTTGTTGGAAGCCACCCAGTGTGGCTGGGGAAACCCAGCCAGATGGGCCGGGAATAAATAATAAATTATTATTATTATTATTATTATTATTATTATTACTGCAAGAAGAGCCAAAATGGGTCAGTGGTCTGACTCTGCATAAGGCAGTTTAAGATGCTCTTAGCTTGGCCTGAGCCATATGGAATTCCCTCAGCAAAGTTGTTACATAGCGACGTAGATGCTGCCTGCCTGTCCCCCCAAATCAAGTAAATAAATAAAAATACTTAACTCACTGACTATTGCAGATAACATACATCCTGGCTAGGCCCATACCCCAATATGTTGAGCCTCAAAACCAGGATGCAAGTTTTCCCAGCCTTGCACAAGTCACATGATCACGGAGCCTAAAATATTTGGGGAGGGGTTTTTTTGGGGGGGGGAGATCTCAGCCCGAAATCATGGCACCCACAATGGCCACCATGCTCTTGCCGGAAAGAAACAGGATGTCCCATTTTTTCTAGGGCACTTGTGGGGCATTTAGTGCATGAACGCTGCATTATCCCTGTCCAGGAATTGTCATGGCTGGTGTGGCAGGCAGAATAGGTCGAAGGCAGCCACTGAGGTCACCTGGGCCTCTAGTGACAAAGACGGATTTAAAACTAACCCCCAAGCTACAAACCTGTGCCTTCAACCCCATCCAGAACTGGCAACTGATCTGGCTCCTGGACATGCCCACAGGGCTTGTGTCTTGCCAGCACTCTGCCTTAGTTTGTTGGCTCTCATCCATCCCGTTGCCAGTTCAGAAGCTGCACAGCCATGCCTGGTTCAGATGATGCAGAGAAACAGAGCTGCGTGTCCTCAGCACATGGACCCTCGTGGACGCGGCTGGCGCTGTGGTCTAAAGCACTGAGCCCCTTGGGCTTGCCGATCAGAAGGTTGGCAGTTCAAATCTCCACGACGGGGTGAGCTCCTGTTGCTCTGTCCCAGCTCCTGCCAACCTAGCAGTTCAAAAGCACACCAGTGCAAGTAGATAAATAGGTACCGCTGTGGCAGGAAGGTAAATGGCATTTCTGTGCGCTCTGGTTTCTGTCAAGGTGTTCTGTTGCACCAGAAGTGCTTTAGACATGCTGGCCACGTGACCCGGAAAGCTGTCTGTGGACAAATGCCGACTTCCTTGGCCTGAAAGCAAGATGAGCGCTGCAACCCCATAGTCGCCTTTGACTGGACTTAACCATCCAGGGGTCCTTTACCTTCCAACTCTACAATTCTATGAGTCCATGATTTCTTAGGCTGCAGTACTATATACAGATATGAGAAGCAAGTGTCACTGACCTCAGTAGAGGTTATTTCTGAGTAAGGATGTAAGGCAGGTCTTAGTGAACTGTGGCTCTCCAGATGTTGGTAGACTACAAGTACCATCATCCCTGATCATTGGCCATGCTGGATGCAACCTGATGGGAGTCGGAGTCCAAAAACATCTGGGTGGCCAGGTGTACAGAATCGTATGGTGCATCGCATTCCCAAAGCTATTGGTAGCTTATTATAACAAAAGCAAATTGACAGTGAAATCCTATAGTAGCTCAGTCAGTAGAGCATGAGACTGCTGATCTTGGAGTTGTGGGTTCGAGCTCAACGTTGGGCAAAAGATTCCTGCATTGCAGGGGATTGGACCCATGTGGTCTCTTCCAACTCTACAACTCTATGATTCTATGATCTCATATTGGAAGGAAGTTGCACTGAGTTCGATGCGGCTTATTTCCAGGAAGATGTTTTGGGGACTGCAATTTTTGGCAGCAATCCTAAACTAGGGATGAGAGTAAGTCCCATTGAACAGAGTGGGATTCGTTTCCAAGTGTCTTTTTGCTACTTCTTTGTTTTAAAATAGTTACATATTGCCTTCTGGGAATGATTCCAAGTCAGTTTAAACAAATAGAAAAGCAATAAATCCAAACAAAGCAAATCACAGATAAAAATGCCATTTGAGGTTGCAATTTTGCAGTCCCTGGAAGCATGCCACGGCGGGGGGAAAGGGACATAGGATTCTTTGGGTCTCCCTCTCTGAGACAGGAGGGTCAGATCTGTCTTCCGAGAGAGAGATCTGACCTCATACGCCTCCTCTGTGAAGCTGGAGAAAGGTCTGCAGCTGGAAAAGGAAGCGGGGTGGGGGGCATTGTGCCAAGTTTGCTCTGGGAGGGCCAGAACACATTTGTGATTTCAAACACTGCAAGGCTGTGTTTCAAGTCTCATTTTTACAATGCTGTACACACCAGAGGGATGTCTTCGCCTGATGTACGTTACCTGATTTGTCTTCCCGGGGCCTGCAACACACACTGCATTCCATGAATCTGACATCTGCACATGCACTTCTATCTGAAGATGCGCAGCGGCTGTCTCAAGTGCACATGCCTCAGCCTAATTGCATCTTACATCTTCAAATTAGATGGAAGCTGGCGCTGTGGGTTAACCACAGAGCCTAGGACTTGCCGATCAGACGGTCAGTGGTTCATATCCCCGCAACGGGGTGAGCTCCCATTGCTCGGTCCCTGCTCCTGCCAACCTAGCAGTTTGAAAGCATGTCAAAGTGCAAGTAGATAAATAGGTACCGCTGCGGCGGGAAGATAAACGGCATTTCCATACGCTGCTCTGGTTCACCAGAAGCGGCTTAGTCATGCTGGGCACATGACCCGGAAGCTGTACGCCAGCTCCCTCGGCCAATAAAGCGAGATGAGCACCGCAACCCCAGAGTCGGCCACGACTGGACCTCATGGTCAGGGGTCCCTTTACTTGGATGATGGACTCAAGGGCATCCTGATCAAATTTGCAGGGAGAAATGTAAAGTGTTGCACTTGGGCAAAAAAAATGAGAGGCACAAATACAAGATGGGTGACACCTGGCTTGAGAGCAGTACATGTGAAAAGGATCTAGTAGTCTTGGTTGACCACAAACGTGACATGAGCCAACAGTGTGACGCGGCAGCTAAAAAAGCCAATGCAATTCTGGGCTGCATCAATAGGAGTATAGCATCTAGATCAAGGGAAGTAATAGTGCCATTGTATTCTGCTCTGGTCAGACCTCACCTGGAGTACTGTGTCCAGTTCTGGGCACCACAGTTCAAGAAGGACACTGACAAACTGGAACGTGTCCAGAGGAGGGCAACCAAAATGGTCAAAGGCCTGGAAACGATGCCTTATGAGGAACGGCTAAGGGAGCTGGGCATGTTTAGCCTGGAGAAGAGGAGGTTAAGGGGTGATATGATAGTCATGTTCAAATATATAAAGGATGTCACATAGAGGAGGGAGAAAGGTTGTTTTCTGCTGCTCCAGAGAAGCGGACACAGAGCAATGGATCCAAACTACAAGAAAGAAGATTCCACCTAAACATTAGGAAGAACTTCCTGACAGTAAGAGCTGTTCGACAGTGGAATTTGCTGCCAAGGAGTGTGGTGGAGTCTCCTTCTTTGGAGGTCTTTAAGCAGAGGCTTGACAACCATATGTCAGGAGTGCTCTGATGGTGTTTCCTGCTTGGCAGGGGGTTGGACTCGATGGCACTTGTGGTCTCTTCCAACTCTATGATTCTATGATTCTATGATTTACCTAGTTTGAAGGAAAGCCCATCAAACAGCAGCATTTCTCGAGACGCTACAGGAGATGTATGGACTGTGGACTCGGCTTCCAACACTAATAATAATAATAATAATAATAATAATAATAATAATAATAAACCGCCCTATACCTCCAGGTCTCACTAGCAGTGAGAGAACACTGAAGCCAGAGTAAACGGCACACAGCCCATGCTCTTCACTTCCTCAGGCACGCTCCTGGGACACGGATCAAACTGCACCATTCTTACAGCTGGTGTGGTTTATTTTGGGAGGGGAACCATTTTAGGGGGGGGAGTGTTGATATTTTCACCCCTCCCATTGCGAGAATCTCCTGATCTTCTACTCTACCACTCCTGCCTGACTGCCTGACTCTGTGTGTGGAGAGAGTCTTATCTATGTAGTGACTAGATGGCTGAGTGGGAGCTGTAACACTCATGCAAGCCAGTAGTTCTTTAGTTTGTAGTAGCTACTAGAAATAAAAGGAGTTCTGCTTCACAGCTAGCTTCAACGTTATTTATACTCTGCTGAGTCTGGTGCTCACAATGCAGTTGTGACTCCAGTGCACTGAGACCTGTTTTCCAGGACTGGAAGGTCTCTGAAAGTGATCCAGTCGCCTAGCCCAGTCGGGGCAGAACCAGTTATTGAGCCCAGTCGCTGACATCTGTTGAAAGGCGTACTGACAGGGAGAAAAAGAAAAGAAAGCACAGCACAGCATAGCACACATTTTGTTCTGCTGACGCTAGCAGAACATAGGAAAAGACTCTTCGTGACCCCATGGACCAGAGCATGCTAGGCATTCCTGTCTTCCACTGCCTCCCACAGCTTGGTCAAACTCATGTTCATAGCTTCGAGAACACTGTCCCACCATCTCGTCCTCTGTTGTCTCCTTCTCCTTGTGCCCTCCATCTTTCCCAGCATCAGGGTCTTTTCCAGGGAGTCTTCTCTTCTCATGACGTGGCCAAAGTATTGGAGCCTCAGCTTCAGGATCTGTCCTTCCAGTGAGCACTCAGGGCTGATTTCCTTCAGAATGGACAGCTTTGATCTTCTTGCAGTCCATGGGACTCTCAAGAGTTTCCTCCAGCACCATAATTCAAATCTTTACTCATAGCAGACCCATTTAAAAGTAATCACAGAATCGTAGAGTTGGCAGGAACGTTGAGGGTCCCCTTGCAATTCAGGAATCTCAGTTAAATCATCCATGACAGATGGCCACCCAACCGCTGCTTAAAAATCTCCAAGGTATGAGACCCAACGTTGATTATTATCCCTTAACATTCAAACATTCATTAATTCTAACATTCATTAATTATGTTAATTAATGTTAATGTTAGAATGATGTTGGATAGAATTTAAGTGGTTTCCAGCTGTAATGCTTAAGAGAATATGAAAAAAAGGTTTAGAAATAGGTAAAAATTTAATGGTAAGGATTTGCTGAACTAACAATCTGAATTGGAATACAAAAAAGGGAGGTATGAGGAGGTCCGGGAAATAAGTTAAAGGAAAATAAGTAATGGAAATTCTGTGTGTTTTTAATTATTTTTATTTTTGTATTTTTGTATTTTTGTTAATTTTTATTTTTACTTTTCATTGTATTATTATCGAAAATCTTAATAAATATTCTATATATATAAAAAAGATTATTATCCCTTAATTTTAAATGGGTCAACTCTGAGTAAAAATTAGTTGTATACCACCCAGGGAGTTTAAAACATTTCAGATCGTGATTATGTGTTTCAAAGTCTACATGAACAACAACAATAAAATGTTTAGCACTAAGAGGCAGACCTCCCTAGGTCTGCAGCTGGGGCAGTACTGCCAGAAGGGAGTAAACAAACAGGCATAGGATTACGCTGTAAAATATAGTAAAAACACACATATTAAAAAGGAGAATCACCGGACTAGCCAGCAGCTCTAAAAGCCAGACAAAATAAACGTCGCTTGCGAAATTGAGTAAATTGCCTACTTATAATGAACCTTGTGTTGCAACTTACTCAAAACGTTTTCATGAGTTCCATTAGTTATAATGGACTTGCAGAAAATGTTCCCTGGATTGCACCCGAAACCTGCTGAATTTTCAAAGTCTGAAATAGAGTCTTAGGATTAGAGAGTTGGAGGGGACCGTGAGGGTCATCTAGTCCAACCCCCTGAAATGCAGGAAACTCAGCTAAAAAAAAATTTGAGAGGAGCATTCGCATGTGAAAATTCAACCGTACTTTCTCCAGCTCCCTTCTCCATTAATTTCTGCTCTGGTTTGATGAAAGCATCACGACAAAAATCAGAATACAGTGGTACCTCTGGTTAAGTACTTAATTCGTTCCGGAGGTCTGTTCTTAACCTGAAACTGTTCTTAACCTGAAGCACCACTTTAGCTAACGGGGCCTCCCGCTGCTGCCGCACCGCCGGAGCACGATTTCTGTTCTCATCCTGAAGCAAAGTTCTTAACCCAAGGTAATATTTCTGGGTTAGCGGAGTCTATAACCTGGAGCGTATGTAACCTGGAGCGTATGTAACCCGAGGTACCACTGTATAGAGAGCAGTGGTTATTCAGTCTCAACTTGAACCTTTTTCTTTTTAATTGCTAAAATGTGTTCAGTGAAGCCTATGCACAAGCACACACACACATCAAAAGTTGCTGTCACAAACAAAACAAACAGCTGCCCCCAATGAACTCAAACATGAAAGCCTGGCATGCATTCAGAAGCTAGCATCTGGTGTCCACATTTGGAATCTTAAAAATTCAGAATTTGGAACCGGAGGTGTAGAAAGGCACCACACTGCTTCAAAACAGGAGAACCTGGGTAGCTACGGTTCCCACAAACACAAGGGAATTTATGGGGTGAGAAGTGGCCTCCCAAAAGTAATTTCACAGCTAATAACTTCTCTTCCCTTCCCTCTTGCTAATTATAGGTTTCGACAGGGAAGAAGGAAATGTATACTGTATAAACAAACAAAAAATATGCTAAGTAATCACATTTCCATTTTCCATCCAAACCCACTCAGGGCCACAAGTTCAGGGGCTTGTCTTTTTTTTTTACATAATATTTTTTATTAATTTTAACATATAAATGTTATAAAATGTACCACAAAACTTATCACTTATACAATCTTTTTGGACTTCCATCAGCACCTCTGATGATCCACCGTTTTAACCACTTCTTACGCATTTCTTAACTTTATATTGCCTTTACATCTCTTAACAAATCACCCTTCCCCTTGTCCATTTTTACAATACTTCTAATAATACTCCTCACAAAACTTCTTGCAACCCTACTACCGTCGTCTGTTCTTCACAATTACTTTTCAAATAGTCCATAAATTTACTCCAGCCTTCTGTGAATTTCTGGTCTCGCCGTTTCAAACCCTTCCTGTTAGTTTATCTAATTCTGCATAGTCCATTAACTTCATCCTCCATTCTTCGATCGTCTTGCTTCCATTTTTGGGCCAATAATATTCTTGCTGCTGTTATTGCAAGTTCAGTGGCTTGTCGTGTGGTTCAGGCATGCCCATTTCATACCCTCCAAGGGCCCCTGTTTTCCAGGGACAGTACTGGAATTACGAAAGCTATCCCAGCTTCTGATTTGATCCAGCAATGTCCCTATTTCCCCAGCCAGCACAAAATGCTAAGAAGCTCAAGGAGAAGGATGAGCTGGCGCTAGGCTCTCCAGGGCCTCTCCAGGGCTACTGCTGAAAGCCTCCTTCCTGGGGCAGCTCATAGCAGCTGCTGGGGGGGGGCAAGGAGGAGAAGAGACTGATGCCTCTGAGGTCCAGCCCCACATGACATGCTGGTTCCGAGGGGCAGACAGAGGGCAGCGCCCCCCGGGTGGGAAGTAAGGGGGAGTAGAGCAGAGAGCAATGAGTCTTGATTTTTTTTTATAAAAAAAAATGCTTTGTGCATTTGCCCTTCTTCTGATAGGAAATGCTCTGCCGGGGGGGGCGGGGGAGGCACAAAAATGTGGGGTCAAGGAAGGTCAGTTGGCAGGGACTGAAAAATGCCCCGATTTTCATTTGAGGAATAATAATAATAATAATAATAATAATAATAATAATAATAAATTTTATTTATATCCCGCCCTCCCTTGCTAGAGCCAGGCTCAGGGTGGCTACCACACTAATAAAATCACAGTAAAAACATAATAGGGGGAAAGGAGAGGGGGAGGAACCAATTTAAAATACAAGTTAAAATACAATTTAAAATGCAACCTCCTTTTAAAATTGCCGATAAATCAAGACCACAAGGGGAGGGAAACATAAGGGTCAGACCGAGTCCAAACCAAAGGCCAGGCTGAACAGCTCTGTCTTGCAGGCCCTGCGGAAAGATGTCAAGTCCTGCAGGGCCCATGTCTCTTGTGACAGAGCGTTCCACCAAGTGGGGCCAGTGCTGAAAAGGCCCTGGCCCTAGTTGAGACCAATCTAACCTCCTTGAGGCTCGGGACCTCCAAAGTGTTGTTATTTGTGGACCTTAAGGTCCTCCGCGGGGCATACCAGGAGAGGCGGTCCTGTAGGTACGTGAATGTTGGAAGGTATGCTGTTTCATTTGCTAATGGTGCTCGCGAGGGCGTCCTGTGCTTGGACATTGTGCACATGTTTGCAAACCCACAAGATAAGGAAGTGGTTTGTTCGTGGGTGGATTTCTGTTGATTGGTCAGAGTGAGAGACTGGCTTATTTTTTAATTAATCATTTTATACACATTGGTGAGCCGAGCGGGGGAGTGTCTTGTCAGCTGGGCAGCCCAGGACCTCCAGACACACTGCCCAGGCTTGCACCCTGGTGAGGTCGCTTCAGTGCTGCTAATGCAGCAAAAACAACACGAGAGGCAGCTCTTAGGGGTTACTGGCCTTTGCAGCCACAGCAGGCGCCGCGATTCTCCAGCGATTTGACTTCACCCTCGGAGGCACCCTCCATTGTCTCTGGAGACAGACAGATGCTAACAACAATGATTATTTATTAAATTTCTATGGCGCCCTTGACCCAACCGTCGCAGGGTGATTTGCAATATAAAAACACAAAAATACACAGCGTAGAAGCAAGCAAAGACAATTTCAAGTAAGCTGGCCCCAAACCGTTTGCACACTATGTCTTTAAAGCACGTTGCATGCAGAGGAGGTATGAGAAATGCCACAAACACCTCACCCAATTCCCTTGCAGATGAAAGACAATAACAAATAACTAGCAACATACTGTCCTTTCATGAAACCTCAAATCAGCAGTCTGAAGCAGACACCTCTCTCTGCCTGAGGGAGAGCCAGCCAGGGTGAACTCACAAACAAAAGAAAACACCTATTTTGACACACACCCTTTATGAGTGTCAGCCTTTTCCTTTCTTCCTGTCGAGTTTCTGAACTGTTTTTCAGGAATTGCTCTCTGAGTTTGCGGCCAGTTGGTCAGGTCTGAGCACCCTGCCTCTCCAAACCAGATCTTCTCAGGGCCAACTAAACCTAGCCTTCAACTCAATGTCTCTTTTCATGGATGGTTTTGCGTTCTACGTAGCGATAAGAAACCTCAGAGTGGGGAGGGTTGCTTTACAGAATCGCAAACAGCTGTTGTTGGTTTTTTAAAAAAGGCCACCACTTAAATAAATATCTGTAATAAATCCCCAACATACTTTGAAGTCTCTTGATCAAAGAAAAACCCTTCTATTTACTACCTGGTGAGTGCTGTTTCCAAGCCTTCCAAGCTGCAGTTAACTAAAGCAGGATCAAAAATTCGCAATAAGGTTTAATTCTGCTTTATACGGAATCAGAGCTTTGGTTCATCTTGCTCAGTACTGTTAACAAACTGGGCAAGGAGCCTTTTAGACCAGATCTTTATTTTGCCTCCCCAACCCATGGGCTAATTTTGAGAGGTGGGGGGGCAACCCCCGCCTGTCAATCATCTCGCAGGTGATGGATGGAGAGGCAGCCCTGCTTGCCTGTCAGATTTGGCCTACAGGGTGTGCGGAGGGAGGAGTCTACTTCTACTGCTACGAAGCAGCCCCCAACAGGACAAGACTCTCTGCTCACCAGCCCTGATCTCTGCACAGACTGCCAGCGACTATCTAAGTTTTCAGAGAGGGGCCTCTCCCAGCCTTAACTGGAAAAAATTGAAGTTGAAACCTTCTGCATGTTGTTGTTGTTGTTGTTGTTTAGTCATTTAGTCGTGTCTGACTCTTCGTGACCCCATGGACCAGAGCACGCCAGGCACTCCTGACTTCCACTGCCTCCCGCAGTTTGGTCAAACTCATGCTGGTAGCTTCGAGAACACTGTCCAACCATCTCATCCTCTATCATCCTCTTTTCCTTGTGCCCTCCATCTTTCCCAACATCAGGGTCTTTTCCAGGGAGTCTTCTCTTCTCATGAGGTGGCCAAAGTATTGGAGCCTCAGCTTTACGATCCGTCCTTCCAGTGAGCACTCAGAGCTGATTTCCTTCAGAATGGAGAGGTTTGATCTTCTTGCAGTCCATGGGACTCTCAAGAGTCTCCTCCAGCACCATAATTCAAAAGCATCAATTCTTCGGCCACCAGCCTTCTTTATGGTCCAGCTCTCACTTCCATACATTACTACTGGGAAAACCATAGCTTTAACCTTTGTTGGCGAGGTGATGTCTCTGCTTTTTAAGATGCTGTCTACCTTCTGCATACAATGAAAATCCTCGGCCACTGAGCTAGCCCCTGGGGCTAGTTTAGGAGAAATATGGCAGGCCTGCAGCAAACATAGCTCTTGTTCCCAACAGAGGGGAATAGCTGAGGAGCTCACTGCTGCCCTGCACCCTGAGACAATTGCCCAATTCTGTCTAATGGCAGGCCTGGCAGTGCAAGCAAAGACTTGTCTCTGTGCCCAAGCAATTGTAAGATTGTTGGTTGAGAGTAATTTTGATTCTTTTAAGCTAAATTTCATGTAATTCAAAGGTTCTGACTTGTGAGTTGAAGGCTATGTGCCTCTGAATGCCCATTGCTGGGATCCACAAGTGGAGGGATGGCTGTTGTGATCAGGACCTGTTTTTAGGATTCCCACGGGGATCTGGTCGGTCACTGTGAGAACAGGATGCTGGACTAAGATAGTCCTTTGGCTTGATCCAGCTGAAAGGCTCTTTTTATGTTCTTCTGCTCTTATCATGCCCCACTTGTCGGAATGGATTTAGACACCAGAAGAGGATATATCGTTTAGTTATTCTCCTGCCTTGCTCATGTTAGTAAGCTCAGCAGAGTGCTATCCTTTGCAGCTTAAACTTGGAAGCTAAGACAAGATTGATTTAACCTTCTAGAAACAACGATCTAAGATGCTTTAAGGCAGACTGGATTTTCCTGGCATTGCCCCCTTTTCTCCCCCTTAAAAACAACAATGACACACACATTGGTTTGTGAAGAAATAAAAGTAGCATTTACTTACATACTCTAAGTAGCAATTACAGTAGCAAAATGAAGGCAGGTTTAGACAAAAGTCCAAAATGTAAGTTCATGTAAGGTTTCTGAGCTGTACGGTGAAGAAAGAAGAGGGTGCCCAGACAGGCAGGAAGTTTGTAGTGTTATAGTTTCCTGCCAAGGGACAAAAGAAGTGATCTCACAGAGTTTTCTCTAGAAAATTTTACAAAAAGGCTCTGTGAGCCTCAGCCCCTTCATGTGCCTAGCTGGATAACCCAGACAGATGGGTGGGGTACAACAACAACAACAACAACAACAACAACAACAACAACAACAAAATAATAATAATAATAATAATAATAATAATAATAATAATAATAATAATATTGTTGATTTCCTATATAATGTCCCACACCACTATGGGGTCAAACTGGCTCTCCCAGCTGGATAAATGTGTCTTTGCCATGATGTGTGTCTGCTTTGGAGGACTTTAATTTTGTTTAGAGTGGGGTGGTGTTCTTAATTGTTTTAAACTGTTCTTTGTTGTTTTATTGTACATTGCCTTGAAATGATTCCATAGAAATCAACTCAAAGAACCACATAGGTGGAAGGGTCCCAAGGATCATTTAATCCAAACCCCCTGTAATGTATAAAATGGCGGTGATAATCATCAATTATGATGAGTGCCAAGCTAAAAGTATATCGAGAGAGGAAGCAAGCAAGCAAGCAAGCAAGCAAGAAAAAGATTTATATGTCACTTTCTTTTCCAGCTGGTACATAAGTGGGATTAGCAGAACCAATGCCAACCATCTCCTCCTCTCGCCTCCGAATCGCCATGGCTCCTTCCTCATCCGGGATAGTGAGAGTAACAAAGGGGAATACTCTCTATCAGGTAACCAAATCTCTCCTTATGCCTTCATGAGTGCTTTGAGCCAGCTAAACTGCCAATACCTGCCCCAAGGGAGTGTGTTCAATGTGGTTCCACCATGGAAGAATTCTCCATGCCTTCCTCAAACTGCATCTCCCATGGTTCCTTGGGGAAAGGAAGTCAGCCTTGGCAGATACCAAAAACTGAGTCAGAATCTGTATGGCATAGATTGACATCTCATTTTTTCGATCCATTTGCCACAGTTGAAGCTCAACGCTGGTGGGTTTAAAAAAACAATAATAATTCACAGACTAGGTAAAGGTAAAGGGACCCCTGACCATTAGGTCCAGTCGTGACCGACTCTGGGGTTGTGGCGCTCATCTCGCTTTATTGGCAGAGGGAGCCGGAGTACAGCTTCCTGGTCATGTGGCCAGCACAACTAAGCCGCTTCTGGTGAACCAGAGCAGCACACGGAAATGCTGTTTACCTTCCCGCCGGAGCGGTACCTATTTATCTACTTGCACTTTGACGTGCTTTCGAACTGCTAGGTTGGCAGGAGCAGGGACCGAGCAACGGGAGCTCACCCTGTCACGGGGATTCAAACCGCTGACCTTCTGATCGGCAAGTCCTAGGCTCTGTGTTATTACCCACAGCGCCACCCGCGTCCCTCAATTCACAGACTACAAAGCAATAATTAATTATAATTTTTATTTGTTGGATTATTTACGCATTATTCACTGTAAGATATCAGGATTGTTGTTTTCGGCATCCTTCTGTCTCAAGAGACAATGGAGTGCACATTCTCTAAGGGGGGCGCTGCCTGGGCAGCGCATGTGGAGATCCTGGGCTGCCCAGACAACAAGAACCCCCTCTCCGCTTCGCTGATGTGGTCCAAAGGAAAGCAGAGCAATACATGTGGCACCAGCTTGGCTGCAGGACTTGCCGGAAGGAGGCATAAAACAGTATGCCATCCAACCATCTTAGGGACTCCACTCCTAATTTGTGTAGGGTTTACTCCTTAGCCTTTTCTTCTTCCCAAGATGTCCTGCAAGGAAACAGGGACAGATTTTCCTCAGGGTTTTATCCCGAAGCCTTACACACAAATGAGTACAGCTGCAAGCCAGTGGAGGTTTAGGACCAGAGTTTTCCTTCTCCTAGAGGGGCCACCTAGCAGTTCAAAAGCACGTCAAAGTGCAAGTAGATAAATAGGTACCACTCCGGCGGGAAGGTAAACAGTGGTTCAGTGTGCTGCTCTGGTTCGCCAGAAGCGGCTCAGTCATGCTAGCCACATGACCCGGAAGCTGTATGCCGGCTCCCTTGGCCAGTAAAGCGAGATGAGCGCCGCAACCCCAGAGTCGGCCATGACTGGACCTAATAGTCAGGGGTTCCTTTAGCTTTTAGATGGACCACCTTGCCAGGTTGACGAGCCCCAAATGCCCCTCACTTCCCTCTACAGCATGTGCAGAAAGCCCCTTCTTGACCGCTATCAGTTAAAGCAATTTACAATCAGTCGAATGGGGTGTGTCCTAAAGTGTATATAAAAATATCTCAGGTGCCAACGGGCAGGAGAAAGAGGTGAGTCTTCAGCATACCTGTCCATCCAGTTTCAGCATGCAACCAGCGGCCGATGGTGGAACCAGACGGGGGGCAGGCATTGCTCTCCTGCCTTCCCAGCACCAATTTTTTCCCCCCAAATAATATTTATTCAGAATGTTGAAAATTACAAAAAGAAAAAAGAAAAATACAAAAAAAGAAAAATACAAAGAAAGAATACAATCATTTTAAAAAAAAGAAAGAAAAAAACCCAGATTAAATCTTTACATAACTTTCTTCCTTTACTTATTTCCTTGACCTCCTCACACCTCCCATTTTTGTATTCTAGTTCAAATTGTTACTTCAGCAAATCCTTCCAACCTGGTTTTTAACTTAATAATTTGTTTTAATATATTGTTATTTTACGTTCTCTCTTTCATCAATTTCATCAATTCATTTTTACTTAATCCTTTATATCATTTCTACCAAAACCATATAATTTTCTTTTTCCAGCATCTTTCTAACAACCCTTAATTTTACAATCCCAGCACCAAATGTTAGCATGCTAGGCATAAGGTGGGCAAGGCAATGGAGCCAATCCAATGCTCCTGTTGCTGTACTTTGCTCCTAGCGCCTCTTAGGTATGATGGGAAGGCAGGTGAGCAAGGCTGAGCTACCTGTGCCGCCCCACCAACTGCTTCTTCACAGACGTTATTCCTGTAGAGCTCCATAAGGCTCATTGTTTTAAGAGGCTCCTAACCCATGTGCCATGGGACGCAGGTGGCGCTGTGGGTTAAACCACAGAGCCTAGGACTTGCTGATCAGAAGGTCGGCAGTTCAAATCTCTGTGACAGGGTGAGCTCCCGTTGCTCGGTCCCTGCGCCTGCCAACCTACCAGTTCAAAAGCACCTCAAAATGCAAGTAGATAAATAAGTACCACTCCAGCGGGAAGGTAAATGGCATTTCCATTCACTGCTCTGGTTCGCCAGAAGTGGCTTAGTCATGCTGGCCACATGACCTGGAAGCTGTACACCGGCTCCCTTGGCCAGTAAAGCGAGATGAGCGCTGCAACCCCAGAGTCGGTCACGACTGGACCTAATGGTCAGGGGTCCCTTTACCTTTATATCACAAATGGAGACGCAGGTGGCGCTGTGGTCTAAACCACTGAGCCTCTTGTGCTTGTGGATCAGAAGGTCAGTGGTTCAAATCCCTGCGACGGAGTGAGTTCCTGTTGCTCTGTCCCAGCTCCTGCCAACCTAGTAGTTCGAAAGCACACTAGTGCAAGTAGATAAAAAGGTACCGCTGCAGCGGAAAGGTAACCGTGCACTCTGGCTTCCGTCACGGTGTCCCGTTGTGCCATAAGTGGTTTAGTCCTGCTAGCCACATGACCCGGAAAGCTGTTTGTGGGCAAACGCCGGCTCCTTCGGCCTGAAAGCGAGATGAGTGCTGCAACCCCATAGTCGCCCTTGTCTGGAATCAAGCTTTACCTATACAGTGGTACCTCAGGTTAAGAACTTAATTCGTACTGGAGGTTCGTTCTTAGCCTGAAACTGTTCTTAACCTGAGGTACCACTTTAGCTAATGGGGCCTCCCGCTGCCGCCACGCCACCGTGGCACAATTTCTGTTCTCATCCTGAAGCAAGGTTCTTAACCTGAAGTACCATTTCTGGGTTAGCGGAGTCTGTAACCTGAAGCATCTGTAACCTGAAGCGTCTGTAAACCAAGGTACCACTGTATCACAATATTGAAAGGAGACTTCACCCAGCACATAAGAGAGTTGTCCTTGAACGTAGGCACTCATCTTGGTGAGTAGAGGCCCCTGGGAACAATATCCTTGATGCAAGATCGCTTCTGCCCTTTCATATATGTGTGTGAAAGGACAGATAAGAAGCGTTTCGCAATTGCTCTTGAGTTTGTTCCCAGCAAATGTGGGGCGGCAGATTGGGCCACCGCTTTGCAGAGGCAAGAGAAACTCTCAGGCTTACTGTACAAGGGAGTGGCAGGGAAGGTCAGGGAACTGGGGCATTTAAGTACCTTATTTTTCACTCTATAAGACGCACCAGACCACAAGACGCACCTAGTTTTTGGAAGAGGAAAATAAGGGAAAAAAATATTCTGAATCTCAGAAGCCAGAACAGCAAGAGGGATCGCTGCGCAGTGAAAGCAGCAATCCCTCTTGCTGTTCTGGCTTCTGTGATAGCTGCGCAGCCTGCATTTGCTCCATAAGACGCACACACATTTCCCCTTACTTTTTAGGAGGGAAAAAGGGAGTCTTATAGAGCAAAAAATACGGTACTTATTCTCACAGTCGGTGGGGGTAGGGCAAGAGGGTGGAGGTGAGTTTCAAGCACTTTAAGCTTCTTTTTCAAGAGAAGGAAAGCAATCTGCAGAAGCGAAAGAGTCTGCACCTGTAAAATAAGAAACAATAACTTTAAAAGTCTACATAAATTGGGGGCGGGGATTGCCACTGGACCTCCGGTGCTGACCTCAGCATTCAAAGATAGCAGCAGCCAGCTTGTTCTTAGGATTTTTATCAACACCGTTTCCAGCGGATATTTCCAGCTTGGTTAATTATAGGCGTGTTAAAATTTCCACCTTTTTCTGGAAATAGCAACCCTCCAAGAACGAATCGGGCTCCAACATTCCGCGGTCACTGAGCATGCCCAGAATTTTGGGCGATGCTGTTTTGGTGCTCCAACATAAAATGGCATGTGTGGATGCACTGAAGCCCATTGCATGGGCCGGTGTGTGTGTGTGTGTGTGTGTGTGTGTGTGTGTTTTAGATGCATGATGGCATTTTGCTGGGTGCCATCTATCACACCAAAGCACAGCCAAGGTATTTTGTTTCCATTGTCCCAAAGGGGATTATCGATTTGTTTTTGTTCTTATTTTTGTTATGTATTTTGTGTTTTTTATATTTGTATTTTTATGTTGTGAATCTCCCTGAGGCGGTATAGAAATTTAATAAATAAGAACATAAGAAAAACATTTTTTTAAAAAAAGCTGCTTTGTGCAAAACTGTTCTTGCACAAAACACCTGTATTAAAAATAAAAATAATAAAATTTGCCTTTGCAGGTACAGGATAGGGAAAGGGGGAAAAAAACACCTCTACATCCAAATTCCTCAGGAATTAGACAGGGAGTTCAGGCACCCCAAAAGCTTGTATCAGCTGTGGTATTTTTCCAGAAAAAGAGGTGTCAGAACTCACCACGAACACCTCCCTTGTAATGGCAATGGCGCTCACCTGAGAGGGGCCGGAACTGAGTTCCAGTGAGTTCCAACTAAAAAAAAGCTCTCCGTGACATTATTATGGGATGTAACCAGCTTACAGGCCCCCTCCCCCCCCAAAAAAACACCCACACCCACAAGTGGCTTTTTAATATTGAGCCATTCGCAAAGTTGTCTTCATACTGATGAGGATGAGCTCACTCCAGAAACTTTCTTGTACGGAATATCTTCTCGGATCTACAAATGCTAATTACTACACCGCACATACAAACATTCCCTCTCTCACATGTAATTATACTAAATTGTGAAACAAACAATGGTGTCCTTCCCACACAAGTCATTTGGTGCAAAGGATGAGACGGCCGCAGGCTAAGCGGTGACAGGGCACTAGCAAAAGTCTTCAGACTAACTCTAGAAGCTTGGCTTGTCCATTCCCATCATCAGATTTGGAGCCCACCTTGGAAGCACGCCAACGACGGTCTTTGGATTTCCTTCCAGGATTGTTGTGGATGACAAGGACAGTTTCCATCGCTTTTCTTTCCGCTTTTCCAACCCCATGTCAGAACCATCATGCAGGAGGCCGAAATCTGGATTTTGGTGGTGCTGTGGGTTAAACCACAGAGCCTAGGGCTTGCTGATCAGAAGGTCGGCGGTTCGAATCCCCGCGATGGGGTGAGTTCCCGTTGCTCGGTCCCTGCTCCTGCCAACTTAGCAGTTCGAAAGCACGTCAAAATGCAAGTAGATAAAAAGGTACCGCTCCGGCGGGAAGGTACAAGGCGTTTCCATGCGCTGCTCTGGTTCGCCGGAAGCGGCTGTACGCTGTGGAATCTATACGCCAGCTCCCTCGGCCAATAAAGCAAGATGAGCGCCGAAACCCCAGAGTCGGACACGACTGGACCTAATGGTCAGGGGTCCCTTTACCTTTACCTAAGAGGAAGAAGCCATGCTTGGAAGGCTAAGCAAATCAGTCTCTTAAGCTTAAGCCAAGAAATAGTATTCTCTATGAAATTGAATATCAATATACATATCAAGGCTTTGAGAGCAGACCACTGAAGAAGCCCAGAAAACTACTTTGGGAGTGTGCTACCTGCAAGCCCCAGTAAAACCAAACAGCGGCCTCTTGATTACTTGGACTGCCAGGGCGAAACAGGTGCAAAACGCAGGCACCCTGTCGTCTACAACTTCATTAACATCCATCTACAACTTCACCAGCATCTCTCGGTATTGTGAACAACACCAAACTTACCTTTTGTTGGTACCTTCATGAACTTAAAGGTGAAGGTAAAGGTACCCCTGCCTGTACGGGCCAGTCTTGACAGACTCTAGGGTTGTGCGCCCATCTCACTCTAGAGGCCGGGAGCCAGCGCTGTCCGCAGACACTTCCGGGTCACGTGGCCAGCGTGACAAGCTGCATCTGGCGAGCCAGCGCAGCACACGGAACACCGTTTACCTTCCCGCTGGTAAGCGGTCCCTATTTATCTACTTGCACCCGGAGGTGCTTTCGAACTGCTAGGTTGGCAGGCGCTGGGACCGAACGACGGGAGCTCACCCCGCCGTGGGGATTCGAACCGCCGACCATGCAATCGGCAAGTCCTAGGCGCTGAGGTTTTACCCACAGCACCACCCGCGTCCCATTTCATGAACTTATCCTATCTTTAAAAGACAACTGAAGGCAGCCCTGTTTAGGGAAGTTTTTAATATTTAATGCTGTATTGTTTTTAACACTTGATTGGGAGCCGCCCAAAATGGCTGGGGAAACTCAGCCAGATGGGTGGGGTATAAATTATTATTATTATTATTATTATTATTATTATTATTATTATTATTATTAACTAAAATATTTAAAAAAACAAAAGACTGAATTAAGCACTTGAAAAATCAATTGAAATCAGATATTATAAGTTCATCTTAGGCTGGACAGTTTGCGAGTCTCTGTGGCTTTGCATAAGGTATTGTATTTTTCTCAGAAGATTGACAAAGAATGTATAATCACTTTGGTAATTATTGTGTGTATATTAGCCGCCAACGTGTTGCAGGAGTCATACTACTTCTATCAGCAACACAGGTTGTGTTTTTCTAGCATGCTTGGAAACCAGGGCTAGCTCAAGACATATTTCTGGGGGCAGAGCAATCACGAGTTGTGTCGTCTTCTCCTTCCCTTCAACCTTCAGTTCGGAACCATACCAAAGTGCGACATTTCAGAATCTACAAAGAGCCTGGAGGGAGTTTTTACTTGGAAAAGGGACACATGTTTCCAAATCTGGAGCAGCTCCTTGCCTACTACACAGCCAACTGGAATGTCATACATAGTCCCTTGCTTCATCCCTGCATCCAAAAGGTTAGTATAGGGGTATGTTTTCCTGTATCAACACTCATTTCCTTCTGATCTCATGCATTACTTCTGTCTTCTGCTTGTCTTCTATATTACTTTTGTCCTCCTCTTATGCATTACTTCTGTCTTCTGCTTGTCTTCTGTATTACTTTTGTCCTCCTCTTATGCATTACTTCTGTCTTCTGCTTGTCTTCTGTATTACTTTTGTCCTCCTCTTATGCATTACTTCTGTCTTCCGCTTGTCTTCTATATTACTTTTGTCCTCCTCTATCCATTCAGTATCTCCATGTAAGCCTTCCCTGACCTGGTGCTCTCCAGATGTTTTTGACTGGAACTCCCATCAGCTCTGGCTAGCATGGGGCTGCTCTATGTCTGTACACTCTGGAAACCAAACACGACTCTCTCCATTACATCTGATTGTCCCTCCCTCCATCTATTCATTTTTATTTGCGGTTCAGCCTGCACAATTGCAAATTCACATGCCACATCTTTGAAATTTGGGGGGCTTTTGGGGATAGGAACGCTGACACCCATAACCCAATGCATATTTTTCTGTGACTGAATTCTGTAGCCAAACGTCGAGACTCCGTGGCCATATTGGAAGTGGAAGTCTGAATTGTGACGCTTGTGGGTTTCATGCACACACACATAGTTTCAAAATTTATTATTGTTATTATTAAGTTCAGATTACATCGCAGGAGGAGGGATTTCTAATTGACGCAAAATTACAATTCAGCAGTGAGAAATGTTGCCCTTGTACCTTTCCCCCATATAAGATGGGATCCTCCTCCAGATTTTGCTGCCTTAGAAACATCGCCCAGTTAGACACTTCTGAAGTTTCCTGGGAGGGGCTGAAAGATCGGGCTAAAAAAAGAGGGCTGGCACCCTGCCTGCCTTCACATTCACCTACCCAGTTTCCTTCCTATAGATTCCACACCTCCTAGTCACCTGCGCACACTTGCCAAATTTTCCTGGCCTCAAGCCAGGCCCCACCTAGAAACCTCAGCCTGTCTCCTTAATTCATACCTCCCACCATCTTTTCCTACCTCTGATCAAGGAACACAAAACAGCAGGGTTGGGTTTGTCTGTCCGTCTGGTTTTTTCTCTCTCTTTAGTTCTTGTCATCCAGATTTTCTTTTCGAAATTTCTTTATATCATTTCCCTGTTTGCAGTTACATTTCTTCCCCAGGAGTTTGGATGCTAACCAGAACCAAGCCCTTCAAACCAAACAGCCTGATCTTGTGCAGAGTTAGAAATACTTAATCCAGGGTCTCCAACATGTTGCCCGTGGGCACAATGGCACCCTTAAGTTATTCCCGTAGTGCTCATAAAACACCTGAGCCCTCTTCTCAATGTCCCTGTCTGTCTGTCCCGGTCATGAGGCTGGTTACCTTCTTCTCCCTTGAAAAGTACCGTATTTTTCACTCTATAAGATGCACTTTTTCCCTCCTAAAAACTAAGGGGAAATGTGTGTGCGTCTTACGGGGCGAATGCAGGCTGCGCAGCTATCCCAGAAGCCAGAACAGCAAGAGGGAGCGCTGTGTTCTAGCTTCTGGCTTAGCCCCTCAGTCCCTCAGTCCCTTCCTTCACCTCCCAGGAAAGCCCCCAAGAGCCGCGCTCTCTTTCATGAGCCGCGCGGAGCATGTGTGTGGCTCTTGGGGGCTTTTCCCTGAGGTGGGAGAAGGGCAACCCATCAGTGACAGGCTGCCCTTCTCCCTCCTCGGGGAAAAGCCTGCAAGCGCCGCGCACACGCTCCATGCGGCTCATGAAAGGGAGCGCTGAGCAGAGCCTGGGATGCATACAGGCTCTGCTCAGAGCTCCCTTTAAAGAACATTTTTTTCCTTGCATTCCCCCTCTAAAAACTAGGTGCGTCTTATGGTCAGGTGTGTCTTATGGAGCGAAAAATACGGTACATAGAGCTGAAGGACGAAATGGCAAGAATGACACTCTTCCTCACTTCCTCCTTCTGCTCTATGTTCTTTTCAAGGCTCATATTAATTGTAATGGATCAGACATTTACTCATATCCTCTGGAAGAACACAGAGTGTGTTGGCACGCTTCCTTTCTGTCCGCCTCTCAGCGGGACTGATCCGCCAGAGGGAGAGAGAAGTGAGGGGGGTGACATCCATTGTGCCTTTGGACCAAAACCACTGTTGACCCCTGACTCAACTCTATTGAAATCACCTGAGATCATCTAACTCCACAAAGATCAGAGTCCACCTTCTTGTACTGGTGGAGACCATTTTGCATGGGGGTTTTATTCCTGACCCCTGCGCGCATCCATAGAGCACACATATAATCCTGCTCTGCCCAGTTGCGCCTTGTCCCAACCCCCCATTCTGCCCCATTCTGCCCTCTTCCAGATCCAAAACGACATGCATCAACTGGACACATGCAAAATGGTCAGTGAATGTACTGCATTTCGGATTGCAATTCCCCACGTACAATTCCAAGTTTCAAATCTGCATTCTTTATTATATGGCTCAAGAAGTAATCATTTCCTGTGGTGTGTGACCTGTCAATCCCTTCAATGTAGGGAGGCATCACAGCTAATAAATCCCTAACAGATGGCCGTCTTACCTTTGTTTTTAAGAAACCCTGATGGAGAGCCCACCAGCCTTCAGGTAGGCCCTGGGCAGGTTTGCTGTTTCAGTGTAGTTGGAGATTTATTCCCCGTGTCTGCAGTCATGGGATTGTTGTCTATCACATGACAGTGTATGTTTTCATTCCACAGTGTGGGAAGTGATGGAGACAGGATGTTTTGGTATTACAGTGGTACCTCTGGTTGCGAACGGGATCCGTTCCGGAGGCCCGTTCGCAACATGAGAAGAACGCAACCCGCATCTGTGCATGCACGGGTCATGATTTGCCGCTTCTGTGCATGCACATGACATCATTTTGCGCGTCTACACATGCACGAGCAGCGAAACCCGGAAGTAACCCTTTCCGGTACTTCCGGGTCGCCGCAGGACGCAACCTGAAAACGCTCAATGTGAAGCAAACGTAACATGAGATATGACTGTACTGTGTTCCGTGAAGTGGAACTATTGTCCTTTGTTCTTTCTCTCTTTGCTGTCTGATGAGAAAGAGGAAGGAGCTAAAGCAGAAGGCTTTATATGTAAATAAACGTAGATTAGCCAAAATGCTGTGCTACTGAGTTCTGTTACGCAAACTGTGAATACTCTGCGGATCCCTAAGTGTGCTAATGCTTTTTGGCATCAGTCGCTATGATGTTCGGGCAGAAGAAAGCTTTTGAAGCTCCCGAATGATCGACCAGGAGGAAGAGAACATGCCAGGTGAGCATGCGTCTCCAGGGTACTACACGAGAGTAGGACGCTCCTGACAAGTATTCCCCCCCCATGTGCCTGCCCTTTTTCAGAGGCCTACTGAGACGGACCAATGGGAACGTCCCCGCTCAGAGTTCCAGCTCTGGAGGAAGATGGGCGAAGGATGCTTCGGAGAGGTGTGGGAAGGAACGTGGAAGAACACAGTGCCGGTGGCCATCAAAATCATGAAGCAAGGTTTGTGGGGTGCAGAACATGTCATTGGTTGCGGAATCCTTCTTTCAGGGATGGGCTGTAGCTGAGGGGTACAGCAGAAGATTCCTGGCTCAACCGTCAGCATTGTCAGGTAGGGCTGAGGACATCCCATCATCTCTGGCCATTGCTCACACCGGCTGGGGCTCATGGGAATGGGAGTCCAACACAGGCTGTGGACACACCAGTGCCGGATTTACATATAAGCTAAATAAGCTATAGGTTAGGGCCCCACTCTCTTGGGGGCCCCAAAAAAAATTAAAGGAGAAAAAACTGGATGTACATTTCCAAAATATAAGATAATAAAAATAAAAATAAAACCTACATACAGTGGTACCTTGGGTTAAGTACTTAATTTGTTCCGGATGTCCGTTCTTAACCTGAAACTGTTCTTAACCTGAAGCACCACTTTAGCTAATGGGGCCTCCTGCTGCTGCCGTGCCGCCAGAGCCCAATTTCTGTTCTTATCCTGAAGCAATGTTCTTAACCTGAAGCACTATTTCTGGGTTAGCAGAGTGTGTAACCTGAAGCGTATGTAACCCGAGGTACCACTGTACAGCAACAGTGTTTCGTGTTGTGGGCCCTCCCTAAAATATCACTGGTTTGCTCATTTCTATATATAGGGTGCCTACATTCTGCATGGACTGGTTGCACGGCAACATGTGCAAATCGCTTTAGATACCTATTACCATATAGCATATATTCAACACAAAAAACAGTGGCAATTTGTTGTTGACAAAGGGCAGCTGGATATATAAAGGGCCCCATTACCTTCAGTAGCTTAGGGCCTCATCAAACCTAAACCCAGCCCTGGGACACACCATACGTGTAAAGCACACATCCCCACAAAGATTCCCAAGAACTGAAGTTTGTGAAGGGTGCTGGGAATTGTAGCTCTGTGAGGGGTAAGCTACTTTCCTGGAGGACCCCACCCATAGAATTTCCTTGAGAAACCCTACATCCCTGCAGCGTTTTGGTCTTTCTTCCACAGCTGACATGAGGGATGATTTTGCCAAAGAGATTCAGAACTTGAAATGTCTGAAACACACGAGGCTCATCAAACTCCTGGCCATCTGCTCTGTAGGAGAACCTGTCTACATTGTCACCGAGTTGATGAGGAAGGGGAACCTACATAGCTACCTCAACAGTGAGTATCGCTCCAGCAGTTGCCCTAAACTTGATTCCCCATCAAAGTGCTGGGATGTGGGATGCTGGATTGCACTTGGGCAAAAAAAATGAGAGGCACAAATACAAGATGGGTGACACCTGGCTTGAGAGCAGTATATGTGAAAAGGATCTAGGAGTCTTGGTTGACCACAAACTTGTGATGAGCCAACAGTGTGACGCGGCAGCTAAAAAAGCCAATGCAATTCTGGGCTGCATCAATAGGAGTATAGCATCTAGATCAAGGGAAGTAATAGTGCCACTGTATTCTGCTCTGGTCAGACCTCACCTGGAGTACTGTGTCCAGTTCTGGGCACCACAGTTCAAGAAGGACACTGACAAACTGGAACGTGTCTAGAGGAGGGAAACCAAAATGGTCAAAGGTCTGGAAACGATGCCTTATGAGGAACGGCTAAGGGAGCTGGGCATGTTTAGCCTGGAGAAGAGGAGGTTAAGGGGTGATATGATAGCCATGTTCAAATATATAAAAGGATGTCACATAGAGGAGGGAGAAAGGTTGTTTTCTGCTGCTCCAGAGAAGCGGACATGGAGCAATGGATCCAAACTACAAGAAAGAAGATTCCACCTAAACGTTAGGAAGAACTTCCTGACAGTAAGAGCTGTTCGACAGTGGAATTTGCTGCCAAGGAGTGTGGTGGAGTCTCCTTCTTTGGAGGTCTTTAAGCAGAGGCTTGACAACCATATGTCAGGAGTGCTCTGATGGTGTTTCCTGCTTGGCAGGGGGTTGGACTCGATGGCCCTTGTGGTCTCTTCCAACTCTATGATTCTATGATTCTATGTCAGAGAATCCCAGCAATTGAAATGGAAACGAGAGCTAAAATTCCTGGTGTTCACTTCCTCGCCCCATGTCCAGGATGAAAATTAATCCAGCAAATACAACCATATTGCAATCGTTCTCGCCACAAATGGTAAGGTAAAGTAAAGGTAAAGGGACCCCTGACCATTAGGTCCAGTCCCGGACGACTTTGGGGTTGTGGTGCTCATCTCGCTTTATTGGCTGAGGGAGCCGGCATACAGCTTCCGGGTCATGTGGTCAGCATGACTAAGCCGCTTCTGGCAAACCAGAGCAGCACACGGAAATGCCTTTTACCTTCCTGCCAGAGCAGTACCTATTCATCTGCTTGCACTTTGACATGCTTTTGAACTGCTAGGTTGGTAGGAGCAGGGACAGAGCAACGGGAGCTCACCCCGTCACGGGGATTCGAACCGCCAACCTTCTGATCGGCAAGTCCTAGGCTCTGTGGTTTAACCCACAGCGCCACCCAAGTCCCTGCCACAAATGGTACATAACCCATTACATCTTTCCCCATTTGCAATGCGTTTCTTTTGCGCTGAAACAAACGGGGCACAATCACATGACAACATAGCTTACATAGCCTGCAGAAGTTACGTGATTTGTTGTGTAAATTACACAAGTTTTGCTGCAGCGAACAGCAAGACAAAGAGTGGTTTGGCAAAAGGCGAACTGCAGCAGAACAGAAACAGAGCTGCGTGAGATAGCTACAGGGAAATATGGGAGATGGTTAGGGTTGCCATACATCTAAAATTCCCCAGACATAACTGGTATTTGGGCCTCGGAAACAGTATCCAGGCAGAAATCGCTGGAAGTGTAGATTTTGGTGAATTTCATTTAAAATAGCTCAAAAACTCTCTCTCTATCTATCTTTTTTTTATTTTGCAATAGCAGGAGTCCTTGCGTTGACTTCTGCTGGAAGCAGGTTAGTTAAATCTGGCCCTTAGTTTTAAGTTGCATTCTTGCCTATGTACCAGTATATATGCACATATAAAACTTTATTATTTGCATTTTCATTGTCCTTTCTTTTAGAATCATTTGCATTTTGGTCACGCTGTGGGGCCTCTGAAACCTGACCTAGCTTAAGCGCTCAGCATGCCTTCGCCTGTCACTGCCAGATAACTTATTTGTGACTTTATTGGACCACACAGCCCTCATCCTCTGAGCCACATTTTGACAAGGCGAAAAAAAGAGCCCAAACATGCTCACAGCTGACCAGTTAGGCCCCACCCACAACACATGCGCCCCTCCCCAAATCATGCTTAAAGCGAAGCCTGTCTAATAGATACTTTAAAAGATGTGCGCATCAGGACCCTGAAGTCTATGCCTAAAATAAAAGTAGTTTTGAAGAGAATTTTGTGGGTGCAAAACAGATATGTGCACCATTGCAAGTCACAGTGCTTCAACAACCCACACCACTGTTGTAAACAAAAATCTGCCCTTTTTTCCCTTATGGGGTATCCAAGAGCCCATATAGAGTCCTTACGTACCGTATTTTTCGCCCCATAAGACACACTTTTTCCCCTCCAAAAATGAAGGGGAAATCTGGGTGCGTCCTATGGGGCGAATGCAGGCTTTCGCTGAAGCTTGGAGAGCGAGAGGGGTGGGTGCGCACCGACCCCTCTCGCTCTCCAGGCTTCAGGAAGACATCCGCAGCCTGGGCAGCCCTGCAGGAGGTCAGGCAGGGTTGTCTAGGCTGCGGATAGCAGCCTGCTTCCCGGAGCGTCGGGTGCCCTGAAGCAGAGCGCCCCGCGCGCCGGACAGACATCCGCAGCGTGGGGAGTCCTGCAGGGGTTCCCCGCAGGGCTCCCCACGCTGCAGATAGCAGCCTGCCTCCCGGCGGGTAGGGCGCCCTGAAGCAGAGCGCGCCGGACAGACATCCGCAGCGTGGGGAGTCCTGCAGGGGTTCCCCGCAGGGTTCCCCACGCTGCGGATAGCAGCCTGCCGCCCGGCGGGCGGAGGACCCTGAAGCAGAGCGCCCCGCGCGCCGGACAGACATCCGGACAGACATCCACGCTGCGGATAGCAGCCTGCCGCCTGAGGCAGACATCAGCCAGCCCCACAAGCTCAGGGAGGTGCAGCGCCCTTCCTCGACCTGGTTTGGTTTCCCCGACCTGCTTTTGGGGGGGAAATAAAGGAAAAAATTTTTTCCTTTATTTCCCCCCAAAAAAACTAGGTGCGTCCTATGGGACGGAGCGTCCTATGGGACGAAAAATACGGTAGGTTCCCTATTGGTAGGAGAAAATAACAGAGGCCAACCATAGAATATTGAGAAGCAAAGCAGCTACTAAGCCTGATTTTTATTGATCTGTTGCAACATTGTCCTCACTCACCACATGCAGGAGGGAGGAGGAACCCAGAACAACGGCGCGCAAGGCCTTATATAGACATTTTAAATTCCCTGCCCTGGACCTCAAGACCACCCCCCAGAAACATCATACATACATCACAGAAGGGGTGTAGCTCAAGACCACCACCCCCCCCAGATACATCATACCTACATCACTGAAAAGGCGGTCAACAGCAGAAATCTGAGTGCTTTGTTTACCTCCTGTCTGCCAGGTTACCTGTTTAATGGTCACCTGATTGGATTGCCTGGGGAGCCTGGCCAGTCTTTTGTAATGATAAATACTTAGTTCCAGGGCCAGGTCACAGGCTCACACCCTATTCATATCTTAAATGTGCCCTTAAGACAGGATTTGTGAAGGAAAAGACAATGGGGAGGCTTTTCCATTTTCTTTTGACCTTGCAGAGAAAACATTTGGTCTGTTTGGGAATCAAAAATGGTTTCAGGTCGGTCTTCCTGTGCTGATCTATGTGCGTGCTTGGTTGGTACACTTGTGAACATTTAACGTGTATCTAAGACCTCAAAATTCCTATCACACCATGTTCCACATCAATCAATGGGTGCGTTGTGAAGTGAGCACACCTTGAGAAATCATTGTAGCTGCCACCTACGTCTAAGTAGAAGGATTGCACATTGCAACAAATGTCCGAGCAATGAGGAAGCCTATTTGGCTCTCTGGAATGTCCGTGTGCATGTGTGTATAAGCATTACCATGCGCAGGCCTTTATTTTCTCTCCTGGCCCACAATGCATCACCTTTCAAAAGCACCCAGTTCCAGCTCCCTGCGCTTTGTTGCGCAACGTTTATAACTCACGGGTTCGCTAGAGAAAATTGATGCTTAGGACGAGCACAACACCCCCAAAATCTCCTCCCTCCTGGGCAACCAGGATGTTTCAATTTGTCTGTACAGATCTCATGAAAGGGCACCTCCCCTTTCAGCACCCAGGTGGCAACCACAACAAAAGAACACCCCTGTGGTGCAAATATTCTCTCTCGCCTTTTCCTCCCAGCTGAGAAAGGTTTGGCCCAGGAAGCCGGTCGAACAGCTTGCAAAGTAGGGCGTTCGTTCGCGAAAGACAATCTGCGGTGAATGACTTGACCTCTTTCTCAGTTCTTCTTTGTTACCCAAGGAGGGACAACTCCCAAGGAGAACAGGTCTAGGAGCCCCACTGATGAGGGAGAGCAGTCGCCCTTCTTGGCTAAACGACTCCCCAACACTAGCTTTGTCTAATAACGAACTTCCTTATTGCACCCTGATGTCACCCGGAGGTTGGGAATTAAAATTGCATTGGCTTCTTATTTCACTGTTGTTTTTTAATGAAGCACCCGATCCGCAGAAAATCCAATTCAGCGGTAAAGAGCAGGTTTCTCTGGGGAACAGGGGAGCAGCCGGGCAAGTGGAAGTCGGGATGAGCCTTTACACCATGGGTAGGCAAACTAAGGCCCAGGGCCGGATCCAGCCCAATCACCTTCTAAATCCAGCCCATGGACGGTCCAGAAATTGGTGTGTTTTTACATGTGCCCTTTTATTTAAAATTCATCTCTGGGTTATTTGTGGGGCATAGGAATTCGTTCATTTTTTTCACCAAAATCTAGTCCGGCCCCCCACAAGGTCTGAGGGACGGTGGATTGGCTCCCTGCTGAAAAAATTTGCTGACCTCTGCTTTACACGCAGCGGGGTTTTAGCCAATGTTAGTCTGACTCAGAGTAAACCCACTGAAATTAATAAGTGTGACTATTTAGGTCCATTAATTTCAATTTGTCCACTCCAAATAAAAGCTTAGTTGGGTTCAACCTAGTGCCAGACCGCTGACAGTCTGATCATCGGCTTGCAACTGCAAAAAAAAAAATCATGTGGGGCAGAAAACTTTTTTTTATAGCAAACAAGTGGGACAGGAGAATTCAAGGCTGTGAGGAGTCCATGCAATTGTCTGTTTTTTGTTCCTGGTTATTTCTTACCCGCCCTTCGCCCTAAAGTCAGGTTATGTAAACTGAAATTGAAATTGCAAAATAATGAGTAATCAACAAACCACCAAACAACCACAATGGAAGCAAAAAAATGATGCATTTTGATAACACCATTCACAGGGAGGAGAACTGCAAATTAGCACTTTAATCTGGGGCCTTTTAGGAGTGGGATGTTTTTTAATGTATTTCTTTATTTCTCTTGCCTTTAATGTATCCATATAGGGAGTTATTGTCTGTCTGTCTGGTTGGTTGGTTGGATGGTTGGTTGTAAGTTGCATTGGGTTGCCCTGGGCAAGATAAAGCAACTCACAAATTAAATCAATAAATAAGCTGCAAAGACTCAGCCCAGATAGACCTTAATGGGGAAGGAGTTCCACAGTTCGGGGGCCACCGCAGAGAAGTCTCAATCACAAACCACTGCACACCAGACCTCTGAGGGTGCCAGCATCAAGTCCTTCTCCACTCGTCTCAATAGCAAAGAAGCCAGTACCCTGAGAAATTGCAGGGTGTGTTTTTTTTTTTACACAACCTGGAATGAGAATTTCATCTATGCCTAATACCCTTTAGGGCTCCCATACTTCCGGACATTTTCCCAGACGTTAATGGGATTTCAAAGGCAGAATAGACAATTGAAAAATCACAGTTTCTTTATGTATTTGTTTTTTTTTAAAAAAAAAAGCAAGCTTTCAGATTGTCCTGAAATATGACAACATGGTAAGACAATGGCCTGAGGCAGAGCAGTAACTAAGCCGCAAATCAGGATGTCAACTCCTTGTTTAATTGTGCACCTGCCGAAACCCGAGAATATTCTTTTAAGAAAATTGACTCTATCGAGAATGTATTTTATTCTCCAAAGCATCAGAGCTCAAGCTCCCCCGAAGTCTAGAGAGGCTTCAAAGCAGATTAGATGAATTTTTGGAGGAAGGGGCTCCCAGTGGGTGGCTACCAACCATGGTTCTCCCCCTACTGTCAGGCAAGGTGGCAAGGTAGAGGCAAGGTGTCTCTGAATGACACTCGCATGAGATCATTAGCAGAGGGAGGGTTGTTAGGCTCAGGTCCTGTTTGCAGGCTTCCCATAGGCATCTCATGGGCCACTGAAAACATAATGAAAAATTTTATGAACATTATGCACACAAGTACAGGTTATGATGAGGGACACAGGTGGTGCTGTGGGTTAAACCACAGAGCCTAGGACTTGCCGATCAGAAGGTCAGCAGTTCGAATCCCCGCGACGGGGTGAGCTCCCGTTGTTCAGTCCCAGCTCCTGCCAACCTAGCAGTTTGAAAGCACGTCAAAGTGCAAGTAGATAAATAGGTACCGCTCTGGCGGGAAGGTAAACGGCGTTTCTGTGTGCTGCTCTGGTTCGCCAGAAGCGGCTTAGTCATGCTGGCCACATGACCCGGAAGCTGTACGCCGGCTCCCTCAGCCAATAAAGCGAGATGAGCGCCACAACCCCAGAGTCGTCCGCGACTGGATCTAACAGTCAGGGGTACCTTAACCTTTACAGGTTATGATCTCCCAAGAAACCCTAAAATAACTCTCTTTTTCATCATTCTGAAGTCATTAATAATGATTTACAACTCTTTGCTATGGGGCTAACAACAGCAAAACAGTGCATTGCACAAAAATGGAAAACAATAACCCATAACTCATTGGTTATGGAAAACGTGGCAAACTATCTTAATGATAAAACTTACATATAAGAAAAACACATTACATAAAAATCAAGAAAACAAATTTATTGAGGAATGGGCCTTATTCTTACATTTCTGGAATGACAATGTAAATATATTTTTCCTTTAAAATTTATTCTTGGCACCAGTGCTTTTTTTTCCTGGGGGGACACAAGAGTATGCATACCCCTAAACATTTTGTGAATCTTTGTACTTTTGTCCATTTACTGTATTTATTTTCCCTGATTTGAACTATAAAATGGTGATTTTCTTGAATCAAAGTGGGAGTACCCCTAAACATTTTTTTTAAAGCACTGCATGGCACTATAGAATTATTTTATTACCCCTTCTCCCCTCCGCATGCCTTTTGGCAACAGATTGCAATAATATAATATGAATAAATTTATTTAAAACAACAAAAAAAACTGTTATGTACTGAAGTTCTCACCTTGGGCCAGCAGGGGGATACTGTAGATAGTTATGCAAATAAGGGATTGAAAGTGACGTTCAGTGATTGGATAGTTTTAGAAAATTGTTACAGTTACGTTGTACGGGAGCTCTATATAAGCAGGCTGACTGAACACTTCAGTTCAGTTCTGTTCTGGCCTGTGAATAAACAAGAGCTGTTTGAAGAATCGCTGTGTCGTCTGATATGTTCACCCACAACAAAAACCAAGGTGCAGAACTAGAGGAGACTTTGGCCTCATCCAGCACGACTCTTCTTATGCTCATATGCATGTATTGAAGACAAGGTCTTCAAGACAGCAAAGAGAATGTCACCTGTTTCCTGTTTGCACCAAGTATAAAAAACAGCAAGTGAGGTTTGAACCAGTTTTGGCAATTAGTGGAGGTTAACTCACTCCTCCTGTTTGTTTGTTTGTTTGTTTGTTTGTTTGTTTGTTTGTAGGTGCAGCAGGGAAGGAACTGACCACACACCACTTTCTCAGCATCTCTTGCCAAGTGGCCGATGGCATGACCTACTTGGAAGAACAACACGTTGTCCACAGAGACTTAGCAGCCAGGAACATTCTGGTGGGAGAAGATCTCGCTTGCAAAATCGCAGACTTTGGTCTTGCCAGGCTCCTCAAGGTTTGTTCAAGGAAGCCTTGGAGACGTGGCTGATTCCTGCCTATCTAACTCCTTTCACTGAAGGGCTTCGCATGCGCATAGAGGAAAGAATTCACAATGTTCTTTTTTGAAACTTTTCATATTGCAGATGTTCAGGCACGGGGGCAGGAAGAGGTATTGTCCCACTTTTATTGCAGTGATGCAAACGAAATCTGCTCCTTTTCCCTTATGGGGTATCCAAGAGCCCATATAGAGTCCTTAAGTGGGTCCCCTATGGGTAGGAGAAAATAACAGAGGCCAATCAGAGAATATCGAGACACAAAGCAGCTAGTAAGCCTGATCTTTATTCAACTGTTGCAACAGGGTCCCCACTCACCACACGCAGGAGGGAGAAGGAACCCAGAACAATGGTGTGCAAGCCCTTATACAGACTTTTGAAACTGCCCACCCTCTAGCCCAAGACCACCCCCCAAAAACATCATACATACATCACAGAAGGAAGCAGTCTACAACAGAAATCCTGTCTGCTAGGATACCTGATAATGGTCACTGATTGCTTTACCTGGGCAGCCTGGCCATTCTTTTGTGATGGTAAATACTTTAATTCCTGAACCCAGGTCACAGGCTCACCCTATTCATACACAAATCCACCCTTAAGGCAGGTAAGCAAAAGACAATGGAGAGACTTTCCCATTTCCTTCCCCATCTGAGGTCAATTTGGGAGAGTCAAAATGGCTTCTGGATTGCTCTCCTGTACTATTTCAGACACGTGGTTTACATACTTATGTATATGTTTGCCTTGTAAATTTATGAACATTTAATTTATATATTTGAGACCTTTAATTCTTGTAACAGCAGTGTAGGGCCAGTGTGCCCTTCCTGAAGGCAAAAATGTGGTAGCATTGGGGAAACGTCACAGCGTAAGTAATAAATGTGTGGACAGTCCAGTATAAATCCACAACTTTTATTGCATCAATGGCATGTTGCAGAATTTGCATGCATACACACACACACACACACACACACACACACACACACACTCATTCTGGAGAGATCCTAAATCTGATGTGTGATATGTTGTTGTTGTTGTTTAGTCGTTTAGTCGTGTCCGACTCTTCGTGACCCCATGGACCAGAGCACGCCAGGCACTCCTGTCTTCCACTGCCTCACGCAGTTTGGTCAAACTCATGTTTGTAGCTTCGAGAACACTGTCCAACCATCTCGTCCTCTGTCATCCCCTTCTCCTTGTGCCCTCCATCTTTCCCAACATCAGGGTCTTTTCCAGGGAGTCTTCTCTTCTCATGAGGTGGCCAAAGTATTGGAGCCTCAGCTTCAGGATCTGTCCTTCCAGTGAGCACTCAGGGCTGATTTCCTTCAGAATGGAGAGGTTTGATCTTCTTGCAGTCCATGGGACTCTCAAGAGTCTCCTCCAGCACCATAATTCAAAAGCATCAATTCTTCGACGATCAGCCTTCTTTATGGTCCAGCCATAATGCAGTATGAGATGTGTGAGATGCATTATGGCATTTCCTTAAGTCTTCTTTTTTTGCTAAATCAGCTTTAGGATGGAGAATTAGATTGAACCTGCTTTCTACGTGGAAGCGGTCCTAATTCCCCAACACTAACTCACAACCTCAATCCAATTTCCCTCACCCCAGAAGCTACTCTAGCCATGGAACTGAAATCATTTTGGCACTTACAAATTTGTGGTGGCAGAACATGAAAGGAAGAAGGTGGAAGAGGCTCCTTTAAATGCGTGCTCAAATTCTGCTTAAAGCTGTCCCCGGGTATCAAATATTTGGCCAAGGACACAAGATGTAGTTCCTAGAACAGGCCTTTGATCATTTGACAGCTTGAGCTTCTGAGGTCACTTCCAGAGAACCAGCTTCTTATGCGTCCTGATTTCTCGGGGCAAAGTTTGCAGGCAAGATAGACAACATCAGTCTAGTTACAGATAGGTAGCCGTGTTGGTCTGCCATAGTCAAAACAAAAAAAATTCCTTCCAGTAGCACCTTAAAGACCAACTAAGTCAGTTCTTGGTATGAGCTTTCGTGTGCATGCACACGAAAGCTCATACCAAGAACTGACTTAGTTGGTCTTTAAGGTGCTACTGGAAGGATTTTTTTTTGTTTTAACATCAGTCTATTTATTCAGATTTGTTTACAGGGAGGTTAGCCTATATGGAGCCTAGCAAGTGCTATCACACACTTTCCAGAGAATTTCTCTTTCGCTTTTCTTATTGCAAAAAAGTTCGTTGTTTGGGGAAAGTGGCTTCGTTGCGCAAGACCTCTCAAATGACTGAAACTGTGTGACTGTGAATTCACTGGTACATGACTGAATCCCACCCCAAAATAGCAGAAGTCTGGAAACACCCTTAGGTATAGAAGCAGCTTTCAGGTGAATAATTTTGATGGCTCTTGTTAAGAACCCAATCTTGGCTTCCTTCCAGGATGATGTTTATTCCACCACGGGCAACGCCATGATCCCTGTGAAATGGACGGCGCCAGAAGCAGCTATCTACCAGACCTACTCTCCAAAATCGGACGTTTGGTCCTTTGGGATTTTTCTCTATGAGGTGTTTACGTATGGACAATGCCCATATGAAGGTAAAGTATTCAAGAAACAGTCATTGCCCTGCTGTAATTTTAGTTAGACTTCCACAACCTCAGCTCTCCAGTTGTTCTGAGACTACAATTCCCATCATACCTGACAACTGGTCCTGCTAGCTAGGGATCATAGGAGTTGTAGGCCAAAAACATCTGGAGGGCCGAGTTTGAGGAAGCCTGTCTTAGGGTATGTTCAGATTAGTTGCTTAAAATGAAGTAGTAGTAGTAGTAGTAATAATAATAATAATAATAATAATAATATATTATTATTATTATTATTATTATTATTATTATTATTATTATTATTATTTATTTATACTCCACCCATCTGGAGTATTTAATTTATATTTGAGACTTTCAAGTTCTTATAACAGAAACTTTAAAAGGAATTTCAGGCGTGGGTAATAATATCTAAATTGCTTCAGGTTATCTCAGAACTGAAAGGACATAAACTATGTGAGATCCAATTAACCCAAAGTCCACCGCTGGGCAATACCTTTATCAGGATCAATCAATAACTCAGGAAAACGTGACTCACTTTCAAGTTCTCCAAAACTCTTCATCAGGCAAGACGTTACACAAATTTGGAAAGCGGCTGGAGGAAGGAAAAATTAGGCTGGATTTTACAGCTATGGGATCTACTTAAACTGGAGATTGCAGACTAATTACCTCCCAGGTGCTAAGATAATCAGAAAACGGGATCCCTTGCAGACAGCCTTTTTATGGAGCATTCATTCTGAATTGTTTTCTGGGGGGAATTATATAGCACTACATCAAGTAATGTCACCCCACAGTTTCTTGTGAATTTTCACATCACTTTCCCGATCACAGAAAGCCCAATATTTTGGAAGGAAACTGCATTTGTTGCCAAGGGATCTTAACAGAGCAACCTGCATTTGGCAATATGTAACAGGGACAGTCTGGAAGCCCCCTAAGATGAAGAATTGAAAAATGTCTCCTTACCCCCAATAGCTAGGAGAAAACAAAACCTGGCTGACAACCCAGTTCTGCCCCACATCTTAAACCGGGTTGGGCAAACACTTTCAGCCTAAGGCAGTGATGGCCAAACTTGGCCCTCCAGCTGTTTTGGGACTACAACTCCCATCATCCCTAGCTAACAGGACCAGGGGTCAGGGATGATGGGAATTGTAGTCCCGAAACAGCTGGAGGGCCAAGTTTGGCTTTTGCATTTGCTTCTATGCAACTTCACCCTTGGAGGCGTGGCAAGAGTCAAAAGTGGGTGGGGCAGCAACAAGAGGGCGGAGCAAATTTTTACATTTGCTCAGTAAGCCAATAGGGTCTACACACACACACACACACACACACACACACACAGCCTCTGTCCTCCATCCAGGAAGAGGGGTTATCAGAGTTCAAGGACCCAAGGTGAGAAGCAGAGTTGCTGAGGGATCTGGCCTGTGGGGCGGCATTTGGTCCTTGGATGCAAGGCTACCATAGACTAATATCAACGACTCGTAGAGTTGGAAGGGACCCTGGAGATCATCCAATCTAACCCCCTGTAATGCAGGAATCTGCAGCTGTCCCATACAGGGCCCGAACCCACAACCTTCGCACCACGCTCTAACCAACTGAGCTATCCATGCCTGACTCTTGCCTTCAACAAAACACCCCAGGTTTCTGGGCAGGCATAGAGCAGAAATGAAGAGGAACGTGGCGGTCTTACTTGTGGCAAAGACTGTGTTTAATGTATATATTGCGGATGCCACTGTGGTCTAAACCACTGAGCCTCTTGGGCTTGCTAATCGGAAGGTCGGCGGTTCGAATCTCCGCAACGGAGTGAGCGCCTGTTGTTCTGCCCCAGCTCCTGCCAACCTAGCAGTTTGAAAGCATGCCAGTGCAAGTAGATAAATAGGTACCGTGTGGCAGGAAGGTAAACAGTGTTTCCGTGTGCTCTGGTTTCTGTAATGGTGTCCCATTGCGCCAGAAGCGCTGGCCACATGACCCGGAAAGCTGTCTGTGGACAAACACCGGCTCCCTTGGCCTGAAAGCGAGATGAGCGCTGCAACCCCATAGTTGCCTTTGACTGGACTTAACCATCCAGGGGTCCTTTACCTTTACCTTTTTATGTATATATTAATGTAATAAATAATATCTATCTAATACCTGGATACAGTGGATGCTCGGGTTGCGAACGTGATCTGTGTGGGAAGCACGTTCGCAACCCGCAGCGCCGCGTCTGCGCACGTGCGGGTTGCAATTCAGTGCTTATGCGCAAAGAGCAATTTAGCGCTTCTGCGCATGCGCAACCACCAAAACCCAGACGTAACTGTGGCGATCACACAGGGTCCCTGGAGGTTTCACCCTCTATTGATCCCTGTGCCACCACTTTATTTCTCGCTGCTGCCACCCAGGCCCTACCTGGTACAATACTGAGTCCAGTCAGGGTTAAATTGGAACATAAACTTCTGTTTATTTATTGCAGTTTAACAAGTGTGTAGTTTCATAAACGGTATCGGTCCATTACAATCATAGGATGCCTATCCAGACCTATAACTTCCGCTACCTGCTCTCACTCACTAAACCACCTCTCAGATATTTACCATATTTTTTGCTCTATAAGACGCACCAGACCACAAGACGCACCTAGTTTTTGGAGGAAGAAAACAAGAAAAAAAATATTCTGAATCTCAGAAGCCAGAACAGCAAGAGGGATTGTTGCGCAGTGAAAGCAGCAATCCCTCTTGCTGTTCTGGCTTCTGGGATAGCTGCGCAGCCTGCATTCGCTCCATAAGACGCACACACATTTCCCCTTACTTTTAAGGAGGGAAAAAGTGAGTCTTATAGAGCAAAAAATACGGTACTTGTCTTCCCAGCTCCTAACTGTTCCTGACTCAGCTTATTTCGCTACCCTAACTCAACCTCCCCACAGACTCTATCCCAATTCACTCCCACTCCAACCAACCACCCAACTCCTAACCAACTCCCCCCTTCGCCCCTCCCAGAGCTGGTTTTATAGTCCCTCTGACTCCACCCCCTGGGTTCTGATTGGGTAACCTATTTAACTATTTCACCTCCAGCACTCTCATATGTTAACATCACAGTAACCCGTTCCGGTACTTCCAGGTTTTGGCGCGTCCGTAACCCAAAAAAAACGCAACCTGAAGCGTCTGTAAGCCGAGGTATGACTGTATATATTATTGCTTCCAGGGATGACCAACCAAGAAACTATCCAGCAGATTACCCGGGGCTACCGCCTCCCCCGTCCCAACAGCTGCCCCGCTGAGGTTTATGGCGTCATGCTGGAATGTTGGAAGAGCCACCCAGAGGACCGGCCGCCTTTCCACAGCCTGAGAGAGATGCTCTTCTGCATCTACAAATGGGGCCACTACCCATTCTCTTGAAGGAGGGGGGAGATTGCCACCAACGGCATTTAGAAATGGACAGCAGATCCTATATCCCCCAACAAGATTGGCAGAACCGCTAGAAGAAGCCAGTTCATGTCAGCCTTGTTGCAGGAAGAAGCTTGGAGTTATGTGAAGGCCTTGTTTTCGTGGAGCTACATCGCGAGATACCCTGATTATGGCTAGGGGTGGTAGCCCCTTTGGGGTTTGCTGCCCGCACCTGCCAGAAGATAATTCGCTATAGATCCTGCACAGCCGAGACGCCATTGCGAAGTCGTTTCAGCACCCTTCCCATGCAAACCGTGGACTAAGATTGGATTCCTTGCCATGTGTGCCAGTTGACTTTCATTACTCAATAAATGTGTGCCAAGAAACAGGAGGTGTTGTTGTCCTTTGGGCGCAGCCTGTTAAATGCAGAGCGAAAGGTCTCTGTTTCGTTAGCAGTGTCATGAGGCAGATCATTGTTGCCCCCATTTTACAGATGATAGTAGGCAAATAGTTGCCCAAAGTAAAAAAAATACCCAAACACCATTGTGTCCATACGTAGCCATCCAAAAACATCACCGCTGCTGTCGATTCACTGCCGTTCAGCTGAGCGCTGTTTGAACTGCCTTGTCTTCTGAGTAGGAATTATATTTGTAATTATATTTGTAATTATATTTGGATTTGGGTCGGAGCCTTACTCAAGTCCGCTTCGCAAACTTACAAAGGAGTAGGGCCCGACTGAGGTCTCTTGCAACTGGAGTCAGTGCACAACACATTAGCTAACCACCTCCTACAAAATAAGGTCAACGTGTTGATTAAGGATTTAAGCACTGGGAGGAAGAAGACATTTCTACTGCATGGAAGCCACTTCTTCCTCCTTAAGCAAGGAACACGTCAACCACCCATCGGGAAGCTTCGTTAACGTGTGACCCCGAAATTTTGTATCCCCTCCAAACAAGGGGCCAGAGTTTTGTGCTAGTTTTGAATCGTTTTGCACCACGAACCCTGGGTTTTGTGCTATCCCCCCAAACTGAATTATTGGCATCAGTTTGGAGGGGATCCAAAATTTCGGGTCACATGAAGCTCCCATCAGCTGCTCCAGCAAAGCATAGCTGTCAACTTACAGATTTGAAAATAAGGGACCAGCAGCCTTGAAAATAAGGGATCAGCAGCCAAAATAAGGGATTTTCCAAGCAACGGTATTTTCAACGTCTGAGCCCCTCCAAGCCAAAGGCAGAAAGCCCAGCCAGCAGCCAAACGAAGCCTCAAGCGGTGGTTCCCACAGCGCAGCAACCCGGCAAAGGGGATGCAGCAAGGAAAACCACTGTCACCTCTCCGCTGGGAAGCACTGAGCAAAAGCGAGTCCCCAGGCAATGCAGCTGATTTGATTGGCACAAGGCGTGCAAGCTCCACCCCCCAGTCGTTCTTAGACTCCTTATTGGGTGAGCAACGCAGCCAAGCAACACAGTTGGAGCCTCCCTCCTCCCTGGCCGGCAGGGAGGGAGGGAGAGGAGCTGCTTCCTTCGAAACCTGGGAAATTTAAGGGACATCATCAATGAGGGACAGCTGCGGGACACAGCGCTGGGATAAGGGACTTTCCTGCCAAATAAGGGACAGTTGACAGCTATGCAGCAAAAGAACAATGGAGAGCTCACTTTAGGCTCCCAATTGTTCCTTTGAAGCCTCACACCATGCATGACATCAGGTGTAATGGAAGTCGTCTTGGCTTCCCCCATAAGAGCCCAGGAAGACAAATAGGGAGGCTTGACAGGCCATGTTCACACCTGGATTAAGAACATGGGTTTCCCTGCACTTGGAGAATTTACTTTCACTGACAGATCAGTCCATATAAATCAAGGTGAACTGTTCACAACTTTGATGAAACATTGTATGTTTCTTTTCCATCTAATAATAAGAAAGCTGAAAGCGCTTCATGTTTTTATTTAAAAAAACCCAACCACTTCATGTTATACACTCCCTCCAGTTATGGTGAGTTTTAATGTGAGATGCATTTGACCGCAGAGTCACATGGATGTATTTTCACACCCCTTTTGGACATGTCTCTTCCACCTTGTCTGAATGCATTCAAGAACCATTATATAAAACTGCTCAAAGTCCATCTATCCCATGAATTTATTTACCGTATTTTTCTACCTATAAGACACCCCCAGGTATATGAAGGCCCCTATTTTGGGGGACCAGATTTAAGAAATTGGGGGGGATGTATCCATGTATAAGACACCCCCTAATTTTTGACATCATTTTTTAAAAGGGAAAAACCTAGTCTTATACACGGAAAAATACGGTGTTTTTTAATATAGATTTAACAAGGAGAAAGAGGTTATTAGTGACTATAGCTTTTTGGAAAAGTGTTGTTAAATTAATAGGATTAATATAATTAGAGAAACAACCTGTGTGTGTGGTGCTTTTTTAAAAAAATATTTGTATCTATCTCTCCTTTTGCTGAAATTGTGTGTGTGTGTGTAGATAAGCAGGGAGATATCATATTTTTTGCTCTATAAGACTCGCTTTTTCCCTCCTAAAAAGTAAGGGGAAATGTGTGTGTGTCTTATGGAGCGAATGCAGGCTGCGCAGCTATCCCAGAAGCCAGAACAGCAAGAGGGATTGCTGCTTTCACTGCGCAGCAATCCCTCTTGCTGTTCTGGCTTCTGAGATTCAGAATATTTTTTTTCTTGTTTTCCTCCTCCAAAAACTAGGTGCGTCTTGTGGTCTGGTGCATCTTATAGAGCGAAAAATACAGTATACAAATCATGCAGCAAATTAATGGGCAAAGCTATCAGTGACCATTTCCTGGGAATCAGGCAAGAGAGAGTGCTATTGCGCTCAGGTCCTGCTTGCAGCCTTTCCACAGTCATATAGAATCATAGAATAAAAGAGCTGCAAGGTACCCAAAGGTCATCTATCTCAACCCCGTGCAATGCAGGGATCTCAACAATATTTAGCTACAATGAGAACGGGGTGCTGGACGGGATAGACCATTGGCCTGACCCAGCAGGCTCGTCTTACACTCATGCAAAAATATTAATACTGTGTTAAATGAAACATATTGTCAAATATTGTCCTGGAGCTCGTGCCAATGTAATGCCAAGAGTAATCAACCTGAACATGCTTTTCTTGTCAAGCTTAGGCCTGAACGCAATACGTCCATTTCGTTACTATGATATTTTATGGCAACCTCCCAGGTCCTATAAAAGCAATTTACAACAGGTGGGGCAATGGAAAAATTGACTTTTTATTACAATGCAGAAAGGCAGGCACAGAGGTCAAGAGAAAGATATGCAGGTGGCATTTTACTTTACTGCTGCCCTTTTGAGACTATTATAGAGATCATGGAATCTGATTTTACAGCAATTTAGGCTGCAAATCCTATGCACACATAACTTGCAAGTTAAGTCCCACTGAACTGATTGGGGCTGACTTCTCAGTCAAGCTCTTTAGAATTACAACATGTAGTACTTTTTTGGATAAGCTTCTTTTAGTAACGATTATATGGGACAGGCACTTGTCACTTGCGTTTGTAGCTGTATCTAAAATAACAGCGATAATAAAAACAAAATAAAAAAATTCTTTCCAGTATCACCTTAAAGACCAACTAAGTTTAAGGTGCTACTGGAAGGAATTTTTTTAATTTGTTTTGACAATGGCAGACCAACACGGCTACCTATCTGTAGCGATAATAAAAAATGTGATTGAAGAAGGCAAAAAGCAGTGAAATGCAGTTGCTTGGAAAAAAACGGTACTTACAAGTGATAGCAAAGATGCACGTGTGTAAGGAAATGAGCCTTCATAGACCAGGTGTCCTCCAAAAGTTTTGGACTACGGTTCCCATGAGCTCGAAACAGTTGGAGGACACCATGCGGTGAATGCTATAAAGAAGAGAATTTCAGCTAACCCTGTGGGGCAGGGGCGGTTTATTTTCCTCTCCGGGTTCTGATCCCTCCTGACCTTAGTCGCAGCAGGAGCATAGCTGTCAACCTTTCCCTTTTCTTGCGAGGAATCCTATTCGGAATAAGGGAATTTACCTTTAAAAAAGGAAAACGTTGACAGCTACGAGCAGGAGTGTTTCTGAGCGTGTGCAGAGCGTCTACCCCTCGCTACTGAGCCACAGCGGCAGCAGCAGACCCTGAATAAACTGCCTGGGATGGCAAGCTGCCTAGGACCCTCGTACCTACGGGACTGCTTCTCCCGGTATGCCCCACGGAGACCCTCAAGGTCCATAAATAGCAATACCTTAGAGGTCCCAGGCCCTAAGGAAGTCAGATTAGTCTCAACCAGAGCCAGGGCCTTTTCAGCACTGGCCCCAGCCTGGTGGAACACTCTGCCTCATGAGACCAGGGCCCTGCAGGATCTGATTTCTTTCCGCAGGGCATGTAAGACAGAGTTGTTCCGCCTGGCCTTTGGCTTGGAGCCAATTTGATTCCCTCCCCCTCTTTCTTTTTCCTTTCCCCTCCTGTGATGAGGCTGCATTTTAATATTTTAATCTTGTATTTTAATCTTGTTTTTAAGCTGTATTCATTCAACTTGTCTTTATTATTGCTTGTTAGCCGCCCTGAGCCCGGTCTCGGCTGAGGAGGGCGTGGTATAAATAAAAATTATTATTATTATTATTAAAGGAAGGAAGGAAGCGCAACTTCAGCCAGGGAAATGCGGCCGGTGCTTTCTGCCACCCCTCGTTTCACCCGCTAAAGGGCAGAGTGCTTCTGAGCGCGTGCAGAGCGCCTTGCCGTCGATACTGAGCCACGGCGGCAGCAGGAGCAGCAGATCACGAGATAGCTGGCCGACATGAGCGGGTGCAGGCAAAGAAGGGAGGGCAGGAGGGGAAATGCCAGCGATGGTCTCCGCCCCGCTTCACTTTTCTCCGCAAATGACCCGAGACTAGAAGAGGGGCTACGGAGCCGCAATACCGCACTTCGCCGCCAGAGGGCGCAGCACAGACAGCGCTCCCTCCCGCTCCTGCCGGCTGCACAAGCGTCACTGTCGGCCTCGCGAGGGAGGGGCTGAGACCCGGGACGAGCCGGAGAGTGCTCATTTGCATCCCGCCGCGACCGGCATGCCTTGCGCTCACCACCACGCGGTTTTCGCGGGTTCCGCCGGTTCGGTGCCGGTTCCGACTGTGGCGAGGACGCCGCTTGCAGGGAGGACGAAAGGCGTGTTCCGGGGCGCCCGGGCAGCTCGATCTTGACCCGCAGGCGAGGACACCGTAACCTCAGGGGCAGGCGCGCGTGTGGTGGATGGTGCCGTGTGAGTGCAGAAAGCATACTCTGGTTTCTCTTCAGATCGTATAAATCTTTCGCCTTTTACTAAAGATTTCCGTGGAGAGGAACATTTATGAGTTTTCAACTAATTTTTTGAGGCCTTGTTTCGGCAGGGCTGTCCTTTCTTGGTGAAAAGATAGATTTAGTTTCTGCTCAGCAGATGTGATATGCTAATACCTTTACCTTTACCTTTAATATTGCTTCTACTGCTAGGTGTGCATCCTGGGAGTCATTTTGGACTCATAACTCTCCATGGAGGCACAGGTCAATTCCGTGTCCAGGTTAGCTGTCTACCAGCTCCATCTGGCAGGCTGAGACCCTCCCTGCCCGCAGACGGTCTCGCCAGAGTGCTGCATGCTCTGGTTATTTCCTGCTGGACTACTGCAATGTGCTTTGTATGGGGCTACCTTTGAAGGTGACCCGGAAACTACAACTAATCCAGAATGTGGCAGCAAGACTGGTGACTGGGAGCGGCCGCCAAGACCACATAACACCGGTCTTGAAAGATCTACATTGGCTCCCAGTACGTTTCTGAGCACAATTCAAAGTCTTGGTGCTGAACTTTAAAGCCCTAAACTGCCTTGGTCCAGTATACCAGAAGGAGCGTCTCCACCCCTATCATTCTGCCTAGACACTGAGGTCCAACACCGAGGGCCTTCTGGCGGCTCCCTCACTGCGAGAAGCCAAGTTACAGGGAACCAAGCAGAGGGTCTTCTCGGTAGTGGCGCCCGCCCTGTGGAACGCCCTCCCACCAGATGTCAAAGAGAGCAACACCTACCAGACTTTTAGAAGACATCTGAAGGCAGCCCTGTTTAGGGAAGCTTTTAATGTTTGATGCATTACTGTATTTTAATATTTTGTTGGAAGCCGTCTAGAGTGACTGGGGAAACCCAGCAAGATGGGCGAGGTAGAAATAATAAATTACTGTTATTATTATTATTAGTCAAGTAAGATTGTTTTCCTGGAAAAAATAGAACCAGTTCTTAGTCAATTATTTGTAGGTACAAATAGCAATGAGTCAGTCTTGGTGAGGCTCTGTTGTTGTTTAGTCATGTCCGACTCTTTGTGACCCCATGGACCTGAGCACGCCAGGCACTCCTGTCTTCCACGGCCTCCCGCAGTTTGGTCAAACTCATGTTGGTAGCTTCGAGAACACTGTCCAACCATCTCTTCCTCTGTGGCCCCTTCTCTTTGTGCCCTCCATCTTTCCCAACATCAGGGTCTTTTCCAGGGAGTCTTCTCTTCTCATGAGGTGGCCAAAGTATTGGAGCCTCAGCTTCACAATCTGTCCTTCCAGTGAGCACTCAGGGCTGATTTCCTTCAGAATGGAGAGGTTTGGTCTTCTTGCAGTCCATGGGACTCTCAAGAGTCTCCTCCAGCACCAGAATTCAAAAGCATCAATTCTTGGTGAGGCTCTACTACTACTCGAATCTGAGTTTGTAGTTCCACACGATGTCTCCCCCACACCAAAAAAAGAGAGATGCATCTGGAGCTTGTTCGTTTATCTTGTTCAGCCTTCTTTTGGATCTCTCCATTCTATGGCAACAACAGCAGAAAAGTAAAAAAACAACAACTGCCCTGACATCTTCAGATGAATACAAATTTAATAGATAAAATAGAGCAATGATGGAGAAGTAGAGCTTTGTGTCATCCACATATTGCCAGACGTACTGTCTCCTAGTCCTACCTGTATATTTATTTTATTTTATTTATTAATTTGGTGTACTGCCCTATACCCCTAGTTCTCAGAGGATGTTGGGGACTGAAGGTGGGACCTTCCCTTTGCCTTGTTCGATGGAGGGCTGCAAAATCAGAAGCAAGAGTATATATGCCGGAGAAAATAAGTGAAAGGGAAACAGGAGATCCCAGCAGACTTTAGAGATGCCAAAATTATCAATCTCTTTTTAAAAAGGTGACAGAATGGATTGTGGAAACTATCAACGCATCTTTTTATTAGCTGTGGCCGGAAAAATTCTTGCAAGGATCTTAGCAAACTGTCCTTTAACAATATCCGAGGCGACCCTTCCTGAATCGCAAAATGGTTTTCGGCCTTCTAGGGGGACAGTGGGCATGATTTTCACCACTCAACAGTTTCAAGAAAAATGCAGACAGCAAAACCAACCCCTGTATATGCCGTTTATTGACCTAACTAAGGCTTTCGACACTGTAAATCGTAATACCATGTGGACCGTCCTTGTGAAAATTGGCTGCCCGGGTAAATTTCTGAACGTCATCCGGCTCCTCCATGATAATATGACAGCAACAATCGCAGATAGCAATGGCTCTCAAAGTGAACCATTCAGTGTTATCAAGTGTTAAACAGGGTTGTGTTATTGCCCCAACTCTATTCATTATTTTCATTGCCATGTTCCTACACTTTGTCGAAGGGAAACTACCCACTGGAGTAGAAATTATATATCGAACAGGTGGAAAGTTCTTCAATCTGAGCAGGCTGAAAGCAAAGAGTAAGGTTTCCGTAACTTCCGTCGTAGAGCTTCAGTATGCTGATGACAACGTAGTGTGCGCACGCTCAGAGGATGACCTCCAAACCATCCTAAATATCTTCACAGAAGCTTAGGAAAAGCTTGGCCTAACCCTCAACATCCAAAACAAAAACAAAAACAAAAAAAACACAAAGTGCTGCACCAACAAATACAAAATAACCCCTCTGCAGTGCCACAAATCAAGCTCAATGGGCAGACCTTTCCACAAGGGCCGACACGGATGCCAAAATCCTGCACTGCCTGAGCTCTGCAAGCGCAGCTTTCTCCTGATTGAAGTGCAGAGTGTTTGAGGACTGGGACATTAGCAGGGAAACCAAAATACTTGTTTCCAAAGCTATTGTACTACCAACCTTGACTGCATGCTTGTGAAACATGGACCACTTATAAACGCCATCTCCGACTCCTTGAAAGATTCCATCAACGGTGTCTTCGGAAATTTTTACACATCACTTGGGAAGACAGGCGCACTAATACCAGTGTATTGGAAGAAGCAAAGATCACCAGTGTTGAAGCGATGATTCTTCAACATCAACTTCCTTGGACTGGTTATGCCTGATTGTTGTCGTTTAGTCGTGTCCGACTCTTCGTGACCCCATGGACCAGAGCACGCCAGGCACTCCTGTCTTCTACTGCCTCCCGCAGTTTGGTCAGGCTCATGTTTGTAGCTTCTATGCCTGATTATCATCTTCCAAAGCAACTACTCTATTCCGAACTTAAAAATGGAAAGCGTAATGCTGGTGGTCAACAAAAAAAGTTTAAAGACTCTCTAAAAGCAAATCTAAAAAATGTAGTATAATCATCAACAGTTGGGAAACAATGGATCGTGAGTGCTCCAACTGGAAGACAGTCTTTACCAAAGGCATCATGAAACCTATGTCCCCACTGTGGAAGGACCTGTGGATCCAGAACTGGCCTCTAGTCACTTACTGTTAAGACCATATTCAAGGAAAACAATCTTACTTGACTAATAATAATAATAACAATAATTTATTAATCTTGCTGGGTTTCCCCAGTCACTCTAGACGGCTTCCAACAAAATATTAAAATACAGTAATGCATCAAACATTAAAAGCTTCCCTAAACAGGGCTGCCTTCAGATGTCTTCTAAAAGTTTGGTAGTTATTTTTCTCTTTGACATCTGATGGGAGGGCGTTCCACAGGGCGGGCGCCACTACCGAGAAGACCCTCTGCCTGGTTCCCTGTAACTTGGCTTCTCGCAGTGAGGGAACCGCCAGAAGGCCCTTGGTGCTGGACCTCAGTGTCTAGGCAGAATGATAGGGGTGGAGACGCTCCTTCAGGTATACTGGACTGAGGCAGTTTAGGGCTTTAAAGGTCAGCACCAACCCTTTGAATTGTGCTCGGAAACGTACTGGGAGCCAATGTAGATCTTTCAAGACCGGTGTTATGTGGTCTCGGCGGCCGCTCCCAGTCACCAGTCTAGCTGCTGCATTCTGGATTAGTTGTAGTTTCCGGGTCACCTTCAAAGTGATACGGAAGGGGGGGGGGCATGTCTTCTTCACCTTCTTCTTCGCTACAATATATCAATTTATTTCCAATTGTCAATGTCAAAAGGGACTAAAATCTATAAAATTCATAGAAAATCAACGTGCCAGTTTGCTCAATTTCTCTAGGACTCCATCACACCTCCCCTGTCCAGCATAATCCCTCAAGCAAGGTGTTAAGACCCTAATCCTGTCAAATCGCTCTGATCAGCCTTTCCTCCAGGCAATGTCAGGTGGCAGACTATGCATATTTGAGACCATTGTTTTCTCATCCCCAGGAATTGTTTATCTGTGCATATCTCCAGCTCTGCATATTCCCCCCTCCCTCCTCCATATGTTAATCTGTGTAACCCAACCTCCCTTTAATATATTCATGATGTAATCTGTGTAACCAAACCTCTCTTTAATGTATTCATGACGTGTTTTGCACTGTATTCTGGGACATGGAGGGAGTTTCAAAAACTCATGTCACCCCTTTCTCACTGTTCAATCTCGCCTTGAACCTGTTGCGCAATAAACTTGGATCTTCTGCAGTTTGCTCCTGTCTACGGCTGAGCTCATTTTCCTCCGCAGGGACCCACGGACTTAGTCCGATGAGCTGGGTGGCAGAGCAGCCTCGCACCCAGATTTTAGCCGTAACAAAAGGTAGCCCCATACAAAGCACATTTTAATCTCCAGCAGATATCACCAGAGCATGCAGCACTCTGGTGAGACAGCCTGCGTACCAGATGGAGCTGGTAGACAGCTGCCCTGGACACAGAATTGACCTGTGCCTCCATGGACAGTTATGAGTCCAAAATGACTCCCAGGAGACACACCTAGCAGTAGAAGCAATATTAAAGGTAAAGGTAAAGGTACCCCTGCCCGTACGGGCCAGTCTTGACAGACTCTGGGGTTGTGCGCCCATCTCACTTAAGAGGCCAGGGGCCAGCGCTGTCCAGAGACACTTCCGGGTCACGTGGCCAGCGTGACAAAGCTGCATCTGGCGAGCCAGAGCCGCACACGGAAACGCCGTTTACCTTCCCGCTGGTAAGCGGTCCCTATTTATCTACTTGCACCCAGAGGTGCTTTCGAACTGCTAGGTTGGCAGGCGCTGGGACCGAGCAGCGGGAGCGCACCCCGAACCGCCGACCTTTCGATTGGCAAGCCCTAGGCGCTGAGGCTTTTACCCACAGCGCCACCCGCGTCCCTAGAAGCAATATTAGCATATCACATTTGCCAAGCAGAAACTAATTCTATTTTTTCACCAAGAAAGGACAGCCCTGCCGAAGCAAGGCCTCAAAAAATTAGTTGAAAACTCATAAATGTTCCTCTCCACGGAAATCTTTAGTAAAAGGCGAAAGATTTATACGATCTGAAGAGAAACCAGAGTATGCTTTCTGCATCCGCACGGCACCAGCCACCGCACGCGCGCCTGCCCCTGAGGTTAGGGTGTCCTCGCCTGCGGGTCAAGATCGAGCTGCCCGGGCGCCCCGGAACACGCCTATCGCCTTCCCTGCAAGCTGTGTCCACGCCACAGCCGGAACCAGCACCGGCGGAGCCCGCGAGATCAACGCCGTGCTGGGCGCAAGGCATGCCGGTCGCGGCGGGATGCAAATGAGCACTCTCCGGCTCGTCCCAGGTCGCGAGTGCAGCCGGCAGGAGCGGGAGGGAGCGCCGTCTCTGCTGCGCCCTCTGGCGGCGAAGTGCGGTATTGCGGCTCCGTAGCCCCTCTTCTAGTCTCGGGTCATTTGCGGACAAAAGTGGAGCGGGGCGGAGACCATCGCTGGCTTTTCCCCTCCCGCCCTCCCTTCTTTGCCTGCACCCGCTCATGTCGGCCAGCTATCTCGTGATCTGCTGCTCCTGCTACCGCCGTGGCTTAATATCCACGGCAAGGCGCTCTGCACGCGCTCAGAAGCACTCTGCCCTTCAGCGGGGAGAAAGAGCAGGGCAGAAAGCCTCGCCCGCATTCCCTGTCTGGCGGTACTCTCCCTTCCCTCCTGGCATGCACCCTGCTGTCACAGGCAATTTATTCAGGATTTGCTGCTGCCGCTGTGGCTCAGTAGCGAGGGGTAGGCGCTCTGCACACGGTCAGAAGCACTTCTGCTTCGCCGAAGCTCAAAGGGATCAGAATCCGGAGCTGGAAATAAGTGGGAAATAGAAGGGAAATAAACTGAACCAGTACCCAAGGTTAGCTGAAATTTGGGTCGGTGCGTTGGCATGTTGGATTGGGAAATACCTGGATCCCAACTTTCTCCTGGTCTTCCCCAGACTCGTCTCTGGCACACTCCCCCTTTTCAGCCCTGGAGCTCTGACGTCATCAGGCCCTGGGAGTTTCCACAGCACGTGGAGGGGAAATCCTACATGAGATCCTCTCTCTGCCCTTGAAGAGGAAGATCCCGTGCAACTTCTTTTAGCCTCCGGGAGAACCTTGCGTTGGGTAACTTTCGGGAAGAAAGAATTCACATCAAAACAACAGAAGTGATGAGGAAGACTTCTGAAGTTATTATTATTGCCTGTTAGGATTTGCATACATACCCTTCACCCGAAGATTCCAGGGCAGATCGCAACAGAAAAATACAAAATGAGAATAGAAACAAAAACAAACAAACCACCCCCTTACCACAAACACATTTTTGAAAACCAGAAAATGTTAATCAGACCAATGCTTGGTTTTTTCCAGGCACGGAGCCACTGCAGAAAAGGATGCATGGTGTGAAGCCAGGTATGGCAAGAGTCATTTTGGCACCTGAGGCTCACCACAAAACGGGGTCCTTCTCCCCACCAGGGAAGAAGGGGTAAGTGAAGATCTACAATCACAAATGTGGGACAGATCTGCATTGAGATCTGCTGTCCCTGTGGATCCCGCCATCTGAGGCAGTCACCTCACTTTGCCTCATGGGTGGGCTGGCCCTGGTGTGTGTGTGTGTGTCATGCTCTCCCCAGGGAGACTCGCTTGGCACCATTGCTGTAGATCTTCAGGCGCCAGGCAAAAACATTCCTCTTTCACCAGGCCTTTGGCTGTTAACTTTCTGTGTGTCTCGCAGGTGCCCACTGTCCCCTGCCATCGCTGCCGGGGTCGTATAGCAGCGGCTTCTGGCGAGACGTCGCAAGAATTCCCAGAGATCACGCAACCGTCTGAGCAAGGCTTTGGCAGCGTTGGCACGGTCCCATGTCGCCTCGGGCAGCGAAACGGGATGGGCCTCCCCGCTTAGCCCATCTCCCAAAGGCTGACTCAGACGCCGAGAAGCCACGAGGTGTCGGGATTTGCATCCGGAGCCCCAGTCTCAGAGAAGGGAATCCACGCGTTCTCTTTCTCTTTCACCACCTCCTCCTTCCTCTTCTGTTGAAGGAACAACAACAGGGCAGGGCAAGAGGCAGGTTATTGCTCTCTCTCTCTAGTTCTCTCGTTCTTCCTTATAAAGAGGAAGTGGGGAAGGTTTTTCTCGCAAAGCCACCCTTGGCAGCCTCCACCTTATCTGGTGCAGATAAAAGGCAAGTCCGCAAGATTTGCAAAGGCTTTCCCAAGGTTCACCCACAGAGGTTTGTAGCAGGCGATGGGCCTTTGAAAAGGATTTGAGGCCAGAACGAATCTGGATTTCTGCAGTGTGTGGTGGGGGTGATTTTCTACAGAGGCATAAGATTTCACCCACACAGGCCATTAATCTGCTCCAGCCTTCAGCTCGCCTGCCTTGACACCATGACTTCCAAGCCTGCGCCACCATGGAGAGCCAGAAACTGCCTTTACACCAGCCTGTGGGACTTCAAAGCCATGACAGAGACAGAATTGAGTTTCCGGGCTGGAGATCTCTTCCAAGTGATCGAGAAGAAAGGAGAGTGGTGGTGGGCCAAGAAGCTGGATCCGTCCCGGACGGGTTTTGAGGAAGGCTATGTGCCTTACAACTACTTGGCCAAGCAAGAGACTATGGAGGCAGAACCGTAAGTACACGTCTGCAAATATTCCCAGCCAGTTTTAAAAGGAAGAAAATTGTGGCGTGCAGATGAGATCTGGGCATTGAGCGCTTTGGATTTAGGGTCTCCCCAATACCTTGACTTAATGTGGATTGAGAATTCCTTTGTCCTTCCCCAAAAGACCGGAAGCATGTCTATTAGGCTTAATAGGAATGGAAATCAAAATGGGAGGCCAAAATCTGTTCATGTATGCTACGGTCGCTGCAAGAACCCTCCTGGCCCAAAGATGAAGTTGACAGAATATGCAGAACTTGCCAAATTGTCAGGGAGGATCCAGGACCAGGAAGATAAAAGATACCAAAATAATTGAAGTAAATTTATTGAATATTTAAAGGAGAATTGTAAAGAGGTCAAGACACTAGCAGGATTGACATAATACCTTCAATGTATAATAGTACTATTGTGAGAATGAAGTGCACGATAGAAAGGGGTTAAATCAGTGGCGTAGCATGGGGGGTTCAGGGGGGGCCGGCCGCACCGGGCGCAACATCTGGGGGTTAGGGTTAGGGGGCGCATATCCGCGGGTTAGGGGGCGCAAATTACTTGCCTTGCCCCGGGTGCTGACAACCCACGCTACGCCACTGGGTTAAATATACCAATTGCAGGGAGGGGGGAGTTGCGACTCGGCAGAGTCAAAGGGAATGTATGGTATTAATATGGTTTGTTGGAAAAGAACATGTAAGGAAAACAATAAAAAATTACTTGGGAGAAAAAGAGAATCCCTTTGTCCTACAATTTCCCCTTGCTTTCTCCTCCAGCAAGTGCTGCACAGCACTTTCTGCTCCCTAAACCCAGAGGTTCCCCATGCTTTGAAAATCTGATTTGGGAAGAGATACATCAGTGGCCCGGGGAATTTGGAAAGAGTGTTGGGCAGCAGTAGTTGGGGGTGTGGGAGCTACATGGATGAGGGAAAATTAAAAAGACGCCCATGAGAGGTTTACAACCTGCATTAAACCAAGATGTGGACAGGCACCTAACCCACATTCCGATTCTGGGCCTGCAAAAGCCAGATTGATTTGATATGCAGATTTGTTGGCTTCATTTGATTTCACATGCAAAAGAAAAACCAAAAACAGGTGCATTCCCTCTTCTCCTACTTTGGCAAAGCCTTGTGAGGAGACGGTGAAGCACAGGAGCAGAATGCAATTTCACCCATACATTATCTCCTGTCTTCATTCCAGCCTTGTAGGATTGCTTTGTTGTTGTTGTTGTTGTTGTTGTTTAGTCATTTAGTTGTGTCTGACTCTTCGTGACGCCATGGACCAGAGCATGCCAGGCACTCCTGTCTTCCACTGCCTCCCGCAGTTTGGTCAAACTCATGCTGGTAGCTTCGCGAACACTATCCAACCATCTCGTCCTCTGTCGTCCCCTTCTCTTTGTGCCCTCCATCTTTCCCAACATCAGGGTCTTTTCCAGGGAGTCTTCTCTTCTCATGAGGTGGCCAAAGTACTGGAGCCTCAGCTTCAGGATCTGTCCTTCCAGTGAGCACTCAGGGCTGATTTCCTTCAGAATGGATAGGTTTGATCTTCTTGCAGTCCATGGGACTCTCAAGAGTCTCCTCCAGCACCAGAATTCAAAAGCATCAATTCTTCGGCAATCAGCCTTCTTTATGGTCCAGCTCTCACTTCCATACATCACTACTGGGAAAACCATACCTTTAACTATATGGACCTTTGTTGGCAAGGTGACGTCTCTGCTTTTGTAAGATAACTTTAAGGCTTGCCTTTTCAGGCAAAGGAGGGAGAAAAGCTTGCTCTCAACTCAGGTTGGAAATAAAGCTGCGGCTGCTCCCAGGGATGTGGGTTCTGCACCTGCTTTTGTGCTGGAGGTTGCAGAATTTGCTGCATGCCGTGCACAGGAGTGCACTTTCTTAAGAAGAGAGGGCTATTGAAGGCTGCTAGCTAGGATGACTCCGTAGAAGGAGGAAGTAATATTTCTGAATGCCAGTTGCTGGAAACCACAGGAGGAGAAAGAGGGCATTTGTGCTCAGTTCCTGCATCTGACATCTGGGTGGCTGCTGTGAGAACAGGATGGTGGACTAAATGGGACCATTAGCCTGTCCAGCAGATTCTTCTCATCTTTCTCCATGTCCCCAGTACTGGATTTGCCTTTTTGGACCACACCTGCACATTGAACCACAGAGCTGGGAAGGAGGAAAAAGCTCTCCAGTGCAACTCCCTGTGGTTCAGGTTTCTTGTTTTTAAAATGTCTGTGCCCCTCAATCATACTGTTCTCTTTTTTAATAAAAAATTCCTTCCAGTAGCACCTTAGAAACCAACTAAGTTACCGTATTTTTCGCTCTATAAGACGCACCAGACCACAAGACGCACCTAGTTTTTGGAGGAGGAAAATAAGAAAAAAATATATTCTGAATCTCAGAAGCCAGAACAGCAAGAGGGATCGCTGTGCAGTGAAAGCAGCAATCCCTCTTGCTGTTCTGGCTTCTGGGATAGCGGCGCAGCCTACATTCGCTCCATAAGATGCACACACATTTCCCCTTACTTTTTAGGAGGGAAAAAGTGAGTCTTATAGAGCAAAAAATACGGTAGTTACAGTCATACCTCAGGTTACAGACGCTTGAGGTTGTGTTTTTTCGGGTTACGGACCCGCTGAAACCCAGAAGTACCAGAACGGGCTATTTCTGGGTTTCGAGGGCTGTGCATGCGCAGTAGCGCTAAATCGCAACCCGCGCATGCGCAGACGCACCACTGCGGGTTGTAAATGCTGCAGGTTGCAAACATGCATCCTGCACGGATCACGTTTGCAACCCAAGCACCTACTGTATTGGTATGAGCTTTCGTGTGCATGCACACTTCTTCAGATACACTGAAACAGAAGTCACCAGACCCTTATATATAGTGAGAGGGTGGGGAGGTGTATTAGTGAGAAGGGTGGTGGGAATGGGTGATTGGCTGATAGGTGTGGTAAACCTTTTGGACTGTTTAATAATAATAATAATAATAATAATATATTTATTATTTATACCCCGCCCATCTAGCTGAGTTCCCCCAGCCACTCTGGGTGGCTCCCAATCAAGTGTTAAAAACAGTACAGCATTAAAGATTAAAAACTTCCCTAAACAGGGCTGCCTTCTAAAAGATGTCTTCTAAAAGTCTGGCAGTTGTTTTTCTCTTTGACATCTGGTGGGAGGGCGTTCCACAGGGCGGGCGCCACTACCGAGAAGGCCCTCTGCCAGGTTCCCTGTAACCTCACTTCTCGCAATGAGAGAACCGCCAGAAGGCCCTCGGCGCTGGATCTCAGGGCTGAACGATGGGGGTGGAGACGCTCCTTCAAGTATACAGGACCGAGGCCGTTGTTAATGACTGCAATTGGTCTTACAGGAAAAATCAAGGGGTGAGATGGCTAAAAATAGCTTGATAATGAAATAAGAATCCAATGTCTCTATTCAGACCAGGTCTCTCCGTGGTTTTAAGTTTGGTAATAAATTGCAATTCAGCAACTTCTCTTTCCAGTCTATTTCTGAAATTCTTTTGTAATAAGACAGCTACTTTGAGATCTTGTATAGAACATCCTGGGAGACTGAAGTCTTCTCCTACTGGTTTCTCTGTCTTGTGATTCCTGATATCAGATTTATGTCCATTTCTCCTTTGGCGTAGGGTTTGTCCTGTTTTTAATCTGATCCAGCCAATTTAGTGCACTGTTCCTCTCCAGCATTACCTCCCTGCTCTTCCTGGAGACACCAGGGATTGAACCATCAACCTTGTGCTTGCAGAGCAAATACAGAGCTATGCCTTATCCTAACAAGCAGTTACCATAAAATTACTGTTTCTCATTCTTCTGTGACCTTGTTGAGAGTTGCTCTACTGCTGAACTGCAACCCTTCTTCCCTGAAAGGAAAGCAAATTTTTAAATTGTTCCTTTTGTAGGTGGTTCTTTGGGCAGATCTCCCGTTCTGAAACAGTCCATCGGCTCATGTCAGACGAGAATAAGGTTGGAGCCTTCCTAATCCGTATCAGCGAGAAAAAGGGTGCTGAGTATGTTTTGTCAGGTAAGTGTTTTTCACTTCCTACCTTTCCGACTTGAGCGACCAGTTGCAAAGGAGAAGAAGCTCGTAGTAATTTTCTTATAGAGCTGGGTTTTCATTTTGTTAAACGTATATATCGCTCACCACCGCAAGAAGCCCTGCAGCGATTTACGCCAGAGACATCGGCAATAAGATTTCTGCTAACTACCGTTTCTTGGTGATTCTTCTGCCGCAGCAGCTTACAAGTTTTAATATAGAATGGAACAGAATAAGAATCCTCATAAACAGGCCAGAGTAGGCTGTCGAAAATCCAGCATAAAACAAAGGCAGAATGGAAATGGAAAACGAAACGAAAGACCTGGTCGTTTTTAAAAGAAAAGATGTCATCCAAAAGTTGCCCAAAAGAAACTAACAATGGTGTTGGGGGGGAAACTCCTTGTGTGAGGAGTTCCAAAGATCAGATTCCATGGTGGAATAGACAACCTTTTTTAGCCGTGGGCCGGTCCACCGTCTCTCAGATCATGTGGTGGGCCGGACTATATTTTTTTTGGGGGGGGGGGGGGATGAACGAATTTCTATGCCCCACAAATAACCCAGAGGTGCATTTTAAATGAAAGCACACATTCTACTCATGTCAAAACATGATGATTCCTGGACCGTCTGCGGGCCGGATTTAGAAGGCAATTGGGCCGGATCCAGCCCACGGGCCTTAGGTTGCCTACCCATGGAATAGTCCCTGTCTCCTATGACCTAGTCCTAGCGGGTCCTCTGAGGGCAATCTCAACATCTGGGCAGGTTTATCCTGGAGCAGAAGGTGCTCTAAGCAACTTGTATCCACCCCCATTGTTCAGCCCGGACACTGAGGTCCACGCCGAGGGCCTTCTGGCGGTTCCCTTCCTGCAAGAAGTGAGGTTGCAGGGAAGCAGGCAGAGGGCCTTCTCGGTAGTGGCACCCGCCCCGTGAAACGCCCTCCCAACAGATGTCAAAGAGATAAACAACTACCTGACATTCAGAAGACATCTGAAGGCAGCCCTTTTTAGGGAAGTTTTTAATATTTAATGCTGTATTGTTTTTAACACTTGATTGGGAGCCGCCCAGAGTGGCTGGGGAAACTCAGCCAGATGGGCGGGGTATAAATAATAAATTATTATTATTATTATTATTATTATTATTATTATTATTATTATGTTTCCAGGTTGTTTAATCCTAGAATTGTAGAGTTGGAAAGGACCCCGAGGGTCATTTAGTCCAACCCCGTGCAATGCAGGGTTTAATAATAATAATAATAATATTTGTAATATTTGTACCCCGCCCATCTGGCTGGGTTTCCCCAGCCACTCTAGGCAGCTTCCAACAAAGATTAAAAAATACATTATAAGTTAGAAGCAACCCTTTCGGTTGTGCCAGGGAAACTGTGCTGAAAACGGGACTTTCATGTGGCTAATCTGAGAGCGCTGATGTACCGCTCTGGACAAAATCTGGACCCGACTTCCAAAGGCACAGGAGCCTCCTTCGAGTCGCCGCGTTAAAATGTCAGATGCGGAGGAACATTTGCCCAAAGCCTCTCCCACACTCGGGTATGAAGCGCAGCAGATCCTGTCCTGAACAGAACCGTGTGGGAGATGGCAGCCTGCCTAGTTTTCACCAGGGCACTTACGGGAACAGGAAGATAACAACCTGTAATGATTTGGGTGTTCCCCCGGCTTCCCCTCCCCTCTCTGCATTGTTCCCTCTTTTTCTGACTCTCCTTTCCGCGATTTCACAGTCCGAGATGAGTCACTGGTGAGGCACTACAAGATCTTGCGCAACGACCAGGGAGCTTACTACATGAACGCCACACGCTCCTTCCCAGATCTGCTCTCCCTCGTAGAGTATTACAAAGAGAAAGCGCTCACCCACGGGCTGAGGCTCTTGACCCCGTGCTACAAGGTAAGTCCAAATTTGCAACTGCAGACGCATTGGGCCGGCCCCGCTTAGCAAACGGAAGTGAGCATGAGAAGGTCAAATGTCCTTTAATGACCTAACACTTTGTTGTCCATGTCTTCTGAATGGCATCTCCCGAAAAGAAATTCAACCTGTATTTTAAAGCCGTCTGGCATCTTCCCATATGAACCTACCCGGACCCTGAGATCATAACCCAAGGCCCTTCTGCATGTGCCTCCTCCTCAAGAGGTCCGGAGGGTGGCAACACGAGAACAGGGCCTTCTCTGCAGTGGCTCCCCATCTGTGGAATGCTCTCACCAGGGAAGTTCGCCTAGTGCCTTCATTATACAGTGGTACCTCGGGTTACAGATGCTTCAGGTTACAGACTCTGCTATCCCAGAAATAGTACCTCAGGTTAAGAACTTTACCTCAGGATGAGAACAGAAATTGTGCGGTGGCGGCGGGAGGCCCCATTAGCTAAAGTGGTGCCTCAGGTTAAGAACTGTTTCAAGTTAAGAACGGACCTCCAGAACGAATAAAGTTCTTAACCCGAGGTACCACGTTCCTTTTTAACCAGGCCTTTGGCTGATCTCATTGACATCCAACACCCTTTCAGAATGTGGCTTGGGGGGCGGGGAGGGCATTATTGAGTTACAGTGGTACCTCGGGTTAAGTACTTAATTTGTTCCGGAGGTCCATTCTTAACCTGAAACTGTTCTTAACCTGAAGCACCACTTTAGCTAATGGGGCCTCCTGCTGCCGCCGCACTCCCGCTGCGTGATTTCTGTTCTCATCCTGAAGCCAAGTTCTTAACCCGAGGTACTATTTCTGGGTTAGCGGCATCTGTAACCTGAAGCGTCTGTAACCCGAGGTACCACTGTACTATCTTTGGTTTGATTTTATATGTTGTGGTCTTGTTGCGAACCGCCCTGAGACCTCCTGGTATAGGGCGGTGTATAAGTTGAATAAATAATAATAATAATAATAATACTCAAAATATTATCTAAATTCTACAATTTATCAATTTCTAACATTCACCAGCTCTAGCGGCTATGGGTGCCTGTGCACCCCAAAACTCTGTCACCCTGGGTCCGTAACCATAAGGTGAAACCAACGGTTCACAGAAAGATGGCCATCAGTCATGGATGCTTTAGCTGAAAGTCCTGCATGCAGGCAGTAGGATGAGATGATTCTTGGAATAACTTCCAACTCAATCATTCTAAGAACTTGAGAAGGGAAGTTTTTGAAGTCTTTAGGGTTACTGTTATGTACTAAAGTTCTCACCCTGGGCCAGCAGGGGGATACTGTAGATAGTTATGCAAATAAGGGATCGAAAGTGACGCTCAGTGATTGGATAGTTTTAGAAAATTGTTACAGTTACGTTGTACTGGAGCTCTATATAAGCAGGCTGACTGAACCCTTCAGTTCAGTTCTGTCCTGGCCTCTGAATAAACAAGAGCTGTTTGAAGAATCGCTGTGTCGTCTGATATGTTCACCCACAACTTAACAGTTACATTGGTCCTCTGGGTGTACCTTAGGTAACAAAGTCTTGCCGTTTCTTTTCTTTCGACTCCAGCAAGAGCCCACGGCGATGCCGCACTGGGAGGACTGGGAGAGGCCAAAGGAAGAGTTCCGCCTCGGCCGGAAACTGGGCGCAGGTTACTTTGGAGAAGTCTATGAAGGATACTGGAAGGACAGAGTCAGAGTTGCCATCAAAGTGCTCCCCAGAGGTGAGAGTTTGGCTTCGCACAGGAGCAAAGGAAGCTGCCTTTATCATGCCAGGTTGCTGTTGAAGAGGCCTTGGAAACATCAGCTGGTCCAAAGAGAAGCCGCCAGATTAGTGATTGGGCTTCCTTGTTGTTGTTAATATGCAGCCCATCTGACTGTGTTGCACCCAGCCAATCTGGGTGGCTCCCAACAAAATATTAAAAACACAATAAAACCTCAAACGTGAAAATATTCCTATTCACCCTTCTTCAGCCAGGGAAGTCAGGAAAAAATATACCGTATTTTTTGCTCTATAAGACTCACTTTTCCCCTCCTAAAAAGTAAGGGGGGATGTGTGTGCGTCTTATGGAGCAAAATGCAGGCTGCGCAGCTATCCCAGAAGCCAGAACAGCAAGAGGGATCGCTGCTTTCACTGCGCAGCGATCCCTCTTGCTGTTCTGGCTTCTGAGATTCAGAATATTTTTCTTCCTGTTTTCCTCCTTCAAAAACTAGGTGCGTCTTGTGGTCTGGTGCGTCTTATAGAGCGAAAAATACGGTGTGTTCCTAAATTGCCTCTTGACAATACAAAGTTTTCAGACCTTGAAAAGGCCTTTCCTTTACAAGTGCGACAATGGTCAGTGTAATAGGTCGATGAGAAGGTTGGTGGTTCGAGCCTACTGAGGGACGACCGTGGGCAGGATTCCTGCATTGCGGGGGTTGGTCTAGATGACCCTCAGGGTCCCTTCCCACTCTTATGATTCTGTCTGCTTGCTTCCCTCCCACCCCTGGCAGCTGATCTGACGTACCAGGACATGTTCAAAAATGAAACTGAGGCGATGAAGAAGCTGAGGCACAAGCACATCCTCTCCCTCTACGCCATCTCGACTCGTGGGGACCCCGTGTACATCATCACGGAGATAATGAGCAAAGGGAACCTCCTAGAATTCCTCCGAGGTGAGACCTTTGAACAAGGTGCTTCCTTGACTGTAACCGGCTTCCTGCATTGCTCGCAGGTAGGGCTCTCACCGTTTCCTGAGTGGGACATAGAATCATAGAATCATAGAATCCTAGAGTTGGAAGAGACTACAAGGGCCATCGAGTCCAACCCCCTGCCAAGCAGGAAACACCATCAGAGCACTCCTGACATATGGTTGTCAAGCCTCTGCTTAAAGACCTCCAAAGAAGGAGACTCCACCACACTCCTTGGCAGCAAATTCCACTGTCGAACAGCTCTTACTGTCAGGAAGTTCTTCCTAATGTTTAGGTGGAATCTCCTTCTTGTAGTTTGGATCCATTGCTCCGTGTCCGCTTCTCTGGAGCAGCAGAAAACAACCTTTCTCCCTCCTCTATGTGACATCCTTTTATATATTTGAACATGGCTATCATATCACCCCTTAACCTCCTCTTCTCCAGGCTAAACATGCCCAGCTCCCTTAGCCGTTCCTCATAAGGCATCGTTTCCAGGCCTTTGACCATTTTGGTTGCCCTCCTCTGGACACGTTCTAGTTTGTCAGTGTCCTTCTTGAACTGTGGTGCCCAGAACTGGACACAGTACTCCAGGTGAGGTCTGACCAGAGCAGAATACAGTGGCACTATTACTTCCCTTGATCTAGATGCAATACTCCTATTGATGCAGCCCAGAATTGCATTGGCTTTTTTAGCTGCCGCGTCACACTGTTGGCTCATGTCAAGTTTGTGGTCAACCAAGACTCCTAGATCCTTTTCACATGTACTGCTCTCAAGCCAGGTGTCACCCATCTTGTATTTTTGCCCAAGTGCAATACTTTACATTTCTCCCTATTAAAATTCATCTTCACTTCAGCGCTTCTCTCTCCACTTCTGACACCGTGTTGCCACCTTCTGATGCTCACGTGTTGTGGGTACTTGTCTGCTGGGAAAACTCCCCACAGGCGTTTCCACACAGGGGATCCACAGGTTTGGGAACCCAGTACAACCGAGGGTCCTGCTTGCGTGAAGACCCTGCTCTCGAGAAGCCCAATTCTTTGTCATCGGAGGGCAGAGCTAGAGCAGCCACAGGGGTCAGACAGGAAACACAGCCCTGCTTCTGCCTGAAATCACGAGTGCTGAACACAAGTCACATGTGAATGTTGGTGTTTGAGCTAGATGATCTGTTGTGGTCTTTTCCAGCTGTGCAACGGATATTGGTCCAAAGGGGCAAATGGGGCACTGCCACACCCACTTCAGTTTTCCCGTTACCCACCCACCTTCCTGCTTGCCCCCCATCCAAAGCATGGCATTATCTACCAGCTTCCTCCTCCTGAGGCCTCAATGTTGCCCTTGTAGAACTCAGCAGAGAGGATGACGGAGGAGGCAAATCCACAATTAGTTGGCTCTGCCTGTCCGTGGCTCTCTGGCGAGTGATGCGGTGGCTTGGGTGCCCGCAGGCTCCGCGCTGCCCCAAATGGTCCGCCCACTGACTGCCTGCCCCCCAGCTGTAGGGCGGCTGAGTGGGAAGAGGCAGGCAGACTCCTCAGAGTCCCCACAGAGCATCCTGACTGCAAGGGGCCATTGGCACGATCCAACAGGCTCTCCTTATGGAAACGATAAGCAAAACTTTCAGAAGAAACGCAGACAGATCCTAACTGGAATGCCCCTCTATGTTTACTTCCAGGTTCCGAAGGGGAGCACCTGCACATAGCAGAGCTGGTGGACATGGCGTCCCAGGTGGCAGATGGCATGTGCTACCTGGAGACGCAGAAATTCATCCACCGAGACCTCGCTGCCAGGAACATCCTGGTCGGAGAGAACAACATCTGCAAAGTGGGAGATTTTGGGATGGCCAGGCTGATCAAGGTATTCTCTTGAGGCGGTGGACTTGTAAAAGGGTAAAAGAGTACAGTCATACCTCTTGTTACGTTTGCTTCAGGTTAAATCTTTTCAGGTTGCGTCCCGCAGCAACCTGGAAGTACCGGAAAGGGTTACCTCTGGGTTTCGCCGCTCGCGCATGCGCAGACGCTCAAAATGACGTCACACGCATGCGCAGAAGCGGCTAATCATGACCCACGCACACACAGACGCGGGTTTTGTTCTGCTCATGTTGCGAATGGGGCTCCGGAACGGATCCCGTTCACAACCAGAGGTACCACTGTATGATGCATAATGAATTTTAAAAAATGTTTAAAAGTACTTTCCCCCCAAAACCCAGAGTCCTTTCTGTTGGGGATAATTCAGACTGAGATCCCCAGGTGTCAAAAAAGGTTATTTATGTATGCTACTACTGCGGCCCGTGTTTTGTTAGCCCCAAAATGGAAAACGAGCGAGGTCCCAACCAAAGAAGAATGGCAACTTAAGTTGACAGAATATGCGCAGCTTGCAGACTTAACATCTAAAATAAGAGAACAAGAAGAACATACGTTTAGAGAAGATTGGAAAACGTTTATTGAATATATGGGGAATATCTGTGTACAGCTGAAAACACCGGCAGCATAAAGATAAATTTAACAGTGTAGATAGGTTTTGATGGATGCAATACTGGAATACTGAATGGTATAGTTTTTGTAAAATATGCAGGGATTTATGAGATGTAAAATGAACCACGGAAAGAGAAGAAGGGAAGTCACTGATATCTTAAGGATGTAAAAATGAGTACCTTAAATTGTAAAACAGAAAATTTAATAAAAAATATATACAAAAACGAAAAGGAATTTTCTTGAGGCTTGGGGAGTGTTGACAGTAAATAAAAATAGGTTATGCCCCAGCTGGTGTTTGCTGTGCATTTAAAAAACAACAACAACAAGGAATTCTGCACCAATATGACACCAAGATTTGCTGAATTCTGTGGCTCATGCAGTTAATAATAAAAGTGCACAATTGTAAAGTGTTCAATGGGTTGTTGTTATACATACATGTTGTTCTTCTGTTCTCGCAGGACAACGTTTACGAATCTTACTCCCACAACGTCCCCTACAAATGGACGGCACCGGAAGCCCTTTCCCACGGCCGCTACTCCGTCAAATCCGACGTTTGGTCCTTCGGAATTCTCCTGTATGAAATCATGACCCTTGGCCAGAACCCATATCCAGGTGCGTTTGAGATCCGGGGCATCGTAGGAACAGAGGAAACTGCTTTATACTGAGTCAGACCACTGGTCCTCCCAGATCAGTGCTGCCAGCACTAACTGGCAGAGGCTGTTGATGTTTCCCAGCCGGGCACATTCCCAGCCTTACAGCGGCGGAACCAGGGTAGCTTCTCTATCCCTGAGCTACGGCCCTTCTGCAAGTCATTTTGGCAGTGAAGACAGCACAGGACCTGCCCCAGCTGGAGGCTTTTAAGCAGAGATTGGATGGTCATCTGTCATGGATGCTTTACTTGAGATTCCTGGGTTGGACTAGATGAGCTTTGGGGTCTTTTCTATGATTCTATGATGAATGCATAGCCATGCTAGTCTTAGGCTACAAGATTTATAGTGTTAATTCAGCCCTTCCGCCTGGAAGGGTTGCACACGTGAAATAAATGGGTATTTATATGCTTGGGAAACAATAAAGGCGCTGGTTGCAAGGAAACAAGAACGGCCAGCTATGAGAATGGATTAAAATAAATAGAAGGATGAGAAGGTGATCAAAGAAGAAGAATTATGTGGTAAACAACAGGAAGCAACGGACATAGGTTTGTAACAGGAGCGGGAAACCTAATTATTTTTTTAAAAAATTGTATTAAATTTAAGTAATTTGGATTGATTCATTAAAATTTTGAAAACTAATAAAAATTGACGATACTATTAGTATAAAGACACAATGTATAATAGAGATTAAAGATTAAAGGATGTCAAGCTGAGGAGGGAGGAAGCCACATGGGTATATAGTAGTCGTACCTCCGCTTACGTAGCCCTCCAGTTAGGTAAACTTCGGGATACGTAAGCGGCAAACCCGGAAGTATATTTCCAGGTTTTTGCCGCACGCACATGGGCAGAAGCGCTAGACCGCATGTGCATGTGCAGAAGCAGTCCTCCAGTTGTGAAAACCTCGGGATCCGGCCAGACCTCTGGAACGGATCCCATCCGCAACCAGAGGTACCACTGTGTAGTTTCTATTACCGTATTTTTCGCTCTATAATACACACTTTTTCCCTCCTAAAAAGTAAAAGGAAATGTGTGTGCATCATATGGAGCGAATGCAGGCTGCGCAGCTATCCCAGAAGCCAGAACAGTGAGAGGGATCGCAGCGCTCCCTCTCGCTATTCTAGCTTCTGGCTTAGCCGCGCTCTGTCCCTTCCCCCACCTCCCAGAAAAGTCCACAAGTGCCGCGCTCCCCTTAAAGAGCCACGCAGATTGTCTGTGCATCTCTTGGGGGCTTTTCCCCGAGGAGAGAGAAGAGCAACCCGCTCCCTTTAAAGGATATTTTTTTTCTTGCATTCCCCCTCTAAAAACTAGGTGCGTCTTATGGTGAGGTGCTTCTTAATGGAGCGTAAAATACGGTAATTTGATAAACACAGGATTTGAATTTGTTAATTTGTAACTGTGATTTTGCAACTGTAATTTTTCGTTCTTGAACAATAATAATAATAAAAATAAATTGATGATCATTTTAAAATATAATGTTAATTCAGCAGCACCTGCAGCATTTTAAATGCAGCTACACTTAATATTACTATTACTATTACTATTACTATTACTATTACTATTACTATTACTATTACTATTACAGTGGTACCTCTGGTTGCAAACGGGATCCGTTCCGGAGGCCCATTCACAACATGAAAAGCACTGTATCCGTGCAGGTGTGCGGCGCCATTTGGCACTTGTGCGCATGTGCAAAGCATGACTTAGCACTTGTGCGCATGCACAAGCGGCGAAACCTGGAAGTAACCCTTTCCGGTACTTCTGGGTTGCCGCAGGACATAACCTGAAGGAACGTAACATGAAGCAAACGTAACATGAGGTATGACTGTATTAACGTTATCGTTTTCCTCGCTCTTTTCAGGTATGACCAACAGTGAAGTTTTCAAGCACGTCCAGACCGGTTTCCGGATGCACTGCCCTCTCAACTGCCCTGCCACAATGTACAACATCATGTGTGCATGCTGGGACCTGAACCCAAAAGAGAGGCCAGACTTCAAGCAGCTCCGAGGGCAGCTCCAGAGTTTCACCAACTACGAGAACCCGGAATGAAAGAAGCAGCTTCCTCTTTCCTCCTCCTCCTCCTCCCTTTAAACCTTGCAAATTTCATACGGAAAAAACCGACCTCTAGTGAACTGATAGTCCGTATAGTGAAAGCTATGGTTTTCCCAGTAGTGATGTATGGAAGCGAGAGCTGGACCATAAAGAAGGCTGATTGCCGAAGAATTGATGCTTTTGAATTATGGTGCCAGAGGAGACTCTTGAGAGTCCCATGGACTGCAAGAAGATCAAACCTCTCCATACTGAAGGAAATCAGCCCTGAGTGCTCACTGGAAGGACAAATCCTGAAGCTGAGGCTCCAATATTTAGGCCACCTCATGAGAAGAGAAGACTCCCTGGAAAAGACCCTGATGTTGGGAAAGATGGAGGGCACAAGGAGAAGGGGATGACAGAGGACGAGATGGTTGGACAGTGTTCTCGAAGCTACCAAGATGAGTTTGACCAAACTGTGGGAGGCAGTGGAAGACAGGAGTGCCTGGCGTGTTCTGGTCCAGGGGGTCAAGAAGAGTTGGACACGACTAAACGACTAAACAACAAGTGAAATGAAGCGTGCGCACAACTTGGGAGGGCAGAGGAGCAGGGCTTTGGGCTTCTGTGATAAAAACAGACTCCGACTGCGGACATGTGATATTGGCATTGCAGGATAAGAGATTAAGAAGAGCTGGATCAGGCCAAACTCCTCTCAGGGCCGGCATCTTGTTCTCACAGTGGCCAAGCAGATGCCCAAGGAAAGCCTGCAAACAGGACATGAGTGCGAGAGCCGTCTGAGCTGGTCCCCATTACTACATCTCATGGGAAGAGAGGAAGGGTGGGATCTGGGGACAGGCCCATTTAACTGTCGCTCATGAAGAGCAGGTGGCGCTGTGGTCTAAACCACTGAGCCTCTTGGGCTTGCCGATCGGAAGGTCGGCGGTTCGAATCCCCGCGACGGGGTGAGCTCCCGTTGCTCGGTCCCTGCTCCTGCCAACCTAGCAGTTCAAAAGCACGCCAGTGCAAGTAAATAAATAGGTACCGCTCTGGCAGGAAGGTAAACGGCGTTTCCGTGCGCTGCTCTGGTTCGCCAGAAGCGGCTTCGTCATGTTCGCCACATGACCCGGAAGCTGTACGCCAGCTCCCTCAGCCAATAAAGCGAGATGAGCGCCACAACCCCAGAGTCGGTCACGACTGGACCTAATGGTCAGGGGTCCCTTTACCTTTACCTACAAGTTACTATATACAAGAACAGAAACAGATCTTTACTACCTCTCTCTTAAACTCCAAACGACTCTCAGAACACCACACTGACCAACACACACTCCAGTCAGTAAGATCATAAGCCATCATGCCTGTGTGAGACCTCAACCAATGGTAGAGCTATATCCAAGGTCTCATATCTTTAGGCAGAATAACCTTTGGCCAACTCTTAATTGACTCTGTGTGAAGCTGCACAGAATGGCACGTAGTAAAAAAAAAACCCAACATGTTTCCCCACCAGACCCCCACCTGTGGGGGAGAACAGACACACATCTACATCAGCCACTGGTGCTCAGTCCTAAGGAGAAGGTTTTTGCGCCTCTCCTCTCTTCAGAACAGGAGGAGGGGTAGGGTCTAATCCTGGCATACAATGGAACGTGGGTGTGTTTAATGCAGGAGAGACGGAGCCAATACGAGGAGGAAGAGCAAGGAGTCTTCCAAATATTGTGGATTTTAAAGGGGGTGTACTGAGACCTTTCGCAGCAGTAGGCAAGCTGGCAGGTACAGTTGCTGTACTGGTGAACCTTTCTCTGTGGCAGCAAACATGATGGTCTTCAATTGATGCTGATGTGCTTGTTTGGGAGTTCAGCTGTTTAAAATAAAAGGGCATCTGCCTGGTAGATTCCACTGGCTTGTTCAGATCAAGTGACCAAACCTCAAGGGACTGTCCTTGGAATTAACTCATTGCAACCTGATTGCTGCATTAATCAGTTGTATATTAAAAGTGTGTTAACGACAAACGAAATTTCTGTCTCTCTAAATATCACGTCTGAAAGTGGCCGACGGAAATGAATACAGTGACAGCCTAATTTATCACTGCATCAACTTATTGTATTGTTGCATGCCCCACCCCCCACTCCAAAAAAATATATTGAGTGGTGCAAGATTCCAGGATGTTCCAGGTGTCCTACCCAGGGTCCGTGTTTCCTTTTGGAAATGAGACACAGGACTCAGCTACATTAGTCAAAAAACAGCATTTTAAATGTGTTATAAACATCAACACCAGGTGGCGCTGTAGAGCACAAAACTTTTCTGTGTGATTTTACATACAGTATTTTTCTTTTGTTAAAACGATTTAATTTATGACTTATTTATAGTGTGTCCGTCCCCCCCCCCCCCCCCGTGTGTAGATCCACCCCCAGTGGAGACTGCGGGGTCATTATGATATATGGTTTTGTAGCCTTATTGGAGTTCACCGATTGGGTCGGCGTTGCTCCGGGACAAGAGGAAGGAAGTCAAATGACACCGAGGTTGATTCGAAGAAAGAGTTTATTCTGCGCTCCGGATAGCAGAAGGCACTTGCGTGATCAAGTCCACAGCAAGTCCAAAGAAATGACAAGTTTCATGCAGTATATATATCCTCGTCACCCTCTCCCTCCTTCCAACCATGTCAGCCTATGTACGCAGGTTGACATCACATATGTTGTTGCTCTGGTATTCTTAACCATAAAAGGGAATTCCTTCCTGTACTTCTGGCCATAAAAGGATCTTGCTCTTCCTACTCTTATCTGGGAGGAAGAGGTCATCATCTCCGGGAACACACTTCTGGCGTTTTTCTTGGACATCGGCCTGTGCGTCTTTGTGGTCAGCACATAAGATAAGGTACTGATGTATCTTCTCTGTTCCCCTAGAAGAACAGCCAGGGTCATCCCTTGCTGTGACTGATAAAGGAGAGAACTTGTTTATGCAGCTGTGTCCTTTGCTCAACAGCTCAAGTTTTACGCATTTTAGAGTGCTCTCTTGGAGAAAGAAGAAAAGGGGGGGGGGTTGAGTCAGTTTTAAACTTACTGCACAGAAACCCATTCCTTCAGTTTATTTAACGCATATATACAACCTGAGCCTGTCATGCAGGGGTCCACCGCATTAACACCTCAAAGGGTCTTGTTTCTCCCGTAGCCACAGCTATGAATTTTTGCAGGGAAATTGAAGGAAATAAAGGCTCAGCATTTGAGCTGAATGCTTCCTGTTTCCCAAGGGGGGGGGCGGGGGGATGTTGCAATCACTGGAGTCAAAAGGCGGTCATATGGGTTAACAGCAGTAGGCCGTGACATTTGTGTATAGAGCCCAGGTGAGATAAGAGAATATAAATAGTGGCTGGGAGTAAAAGGACAACAGACCTAGTTCTGCTCAACTCATTGGGTCTTAGTACTTCTGTCTCTTGCAAACACACACAGCACTTCATATTATCAAGCTGCATTTGAAATTGAGAGGGCTTTCAAAGGCAGGTTTTGATAGGCCGAGTGAGGATGGCGGCTGATACAATTCAGTACAGTGGTACCTTGGTTCTCAAACTTAATCCGTCCCGGAAGTCCGTTCCAAAACCAAAGCATTCCAAAACCAAGGCACGCTTTCCCATAGAAAGTAATGCAAAATGGATTAATCCGTCCCAGACTTAAAAACAACCCCAAAAACAGCAATTTAACATGAATTGATCCATAAAATGAAAGCAATAAACAATGTACTGCAGTCACACAATCAATCCATCAGTAGCTGGACTTGGTTCCACAGTCACAAAAACAAAACAAAAAAAGAGCACCAAAAACAAAAATGCAAAATAAATAGCAAAAAGAGACAGTCTTCAGCATAACACTCAAAACGGAAGTATGGCACTCAAATCGGAAGCGTAACGGAGCACGTTCGGCTTCCAAAAAAAGTTTGCAAACCGGAACAGTTACTTCCGGGTTTGCAGTGTTTGGGTTCCAAGTTGTTTGAGTACCAAGGCGTTTGAGAACCAAGTTACCACTGTATGCACTTAAAGGCACGCGTACCTAATTCACACCTTCAGAATCAAAAGGTGAGCAGAAACCCAGCCGCCTATTGGGACTTACACTGCTCAGTATTGTGCAGCGTGGTTTCTCCAGCCAACCAATGGGCACAGAAATGCGTATATCAGGGTAACGTGTGCATATGAATGCACACGTTCTTGAAAATAGCATACGAAGATGCATTATAAGAGGGGAAATTGCTTTGCCAAAATGTGCCCTAAACTGTGGAAAACTGAGGCTAAGAGTGGAAGAATGAGAAACCGACAGATTTGACCATCCTTTGCCAGGAGGGCCTGAAGTTTTGTTTGTTTTTTTTTTAAAAAAAAATCCACCTAAAAATCCCCGCTGGGCACATCTAGCTGTAATAAACGAAAATCTGCTCTAATTCCCTTATGGGGGACACAAGAGCCCTTATAGAGTCCTTTGCAGGTTCTCCATTGGTCGGAGAAAATGACAGAAGCCAACCAGAGAATATTGAGAAGCAAAGCAGCTAGTAAGCCTGATGTTGCAACAGGGTGCTCCCCTCACACGCAGGAAAGGAGGAGGACCCAGAACCAAGGTGTGCCTGCCCTTATATAGACATTTTAAATTGCCCACCCTGGAGTCCAAGGCCACCCCCAGAAACATCATACATATATCACAGAAGGTGTGTAGCTTAAGACCACCCCCCCAGACACATCATACCTACAACACAGAAAGGGTGGTCTACAGCAGAAATCTGAGTGCGTTGTTTACCTCCTGTCTGGCAGGTTACCTGTTAATGCTTACTTGATTGGATACCCTGGGGAGCCTGGCCAGTCTTTTGTAATGATAAATACTTACCGGTAGTTCTTGAGCCAGGTCACAGGCTCACCCTATTCATACACAGATATACCCTTAAGACAGGATTTGTGAATGAAAAGACAATAGGGAGGCTTTTCTATTTTCCTTGACCTTGCAGAGAAATCATTTGGTCAGTTTGGAAGTCAAAATGGTTTTCAGGGCTGTTTTCTTGTGCTGCTTCAGACATGTGGTTTATATATTTATGTACGTGTTTGCTTGGTACATTTATGAACATTTATTATATATATAATACCTTAATTTTTTTTTATTTCACAACAATTTGGGCACACCTAAAATAGCTCCATTAAGGACCAGGCATTTTGCACAGTCTGTCACAGGCTTCCTATACCTGTTGCACTTTATGGTCTTTTTGTCTCATTGTTGACAATTCCCCCATTCCTCTCCCCTTATGCACACACCAACTTGTGTTTCCGGGTGTACAATGGGTTCACCAAGGTAACATGCCCTGCGTCTGACAATGTGGACTTTCACCTTGCAAAGCCCACGTCGTCATTTGTTTTTATAAAGTGCCACAAGAGATTGCTGTCCTTCTGGAATTTGAACCTTACTGTAAATGTCATTCCTGTACGAGAGGAGAGGACTTGAAGGGGCTGAACGATATCTAAATATTTGTGCCGCTCTTTATCAAAAGCAACCAGGAAATGGCTCACCGGGCAAATTCCCCTGTAAGAAGCAGTGAGAATAAACAGCAGAGTTCTGTTTTAATATGGTACAGCAGATCAGATACCAGTAAAAACCTGGATACAGGACTGCTTTGGGTTCCTTGACATGTAGGAGCTGTTAACAGAGAAATCCGAGGGCTCCCTTGGACAAAAAAACAAGGACACCAGCCAGGAATACCAGAGCAAAACAGCAGCCAGTAGGCTTGGTCTTTATTGAAGACTGTTGTGACAGGACTCCCACCTGCCACCAAGTGAAACAAAATGGAAGCCCAGAACAAAGAAGACCCCAACTTTTATTAGTTACTAATCCCCCAAACTACACCCCTAGAACTACATCACAACTACATTGACACATCACAAAAAGGAGGGATTGAGGGAGGAGTTGTGGAAGTAACCTGAGTGTCTTGTCACCTGGCTGGTTCCTCCTTTCCCCCTCCCCATGAGTCACTTCCAGGAGACAAAGGAGAGCTGGCAGTTTCCTGCCCCCAGAGGGAAGATCTGATCATTGTCCTTTGTTCCAGTCCATGTTGGATCCACTCCCATATGCAAGTCCTTTGTGACCTTGATGGACTTCTGTCTGGGACCATCAAGGTTGTCATGCCAACTGGGTAGGGCTGCTACTGTTAAGGGATTATGGCCTTCCTGCATCAAACCATCCCCCTTTGATAGTCCTTCCTTCATGGAGTAAAATAAAAGTAGACCGGTGTAAATCCGATGTATGGTTGATTTACTATGAATTTATAACAGAAACGTTGCACATGTCGCGTGTGAGTGTGTGTGTGTGTGTGTGTGTGTCGTGTTTGTACAAACTGAATGATTGGGGGGGGGGGGTTCCTGCAACAGAGCTGAAGCTTGCCATGACAGTTAGCAACTGGAACATAGGAAACTGTCCTGTACTGAGTTAGGAACCTTTGTCAATCTAGCTCATGCTGTTTACACTGATTGGCAGCTGCTCTACAGGGAATGCTGGATTTATGTATAAGCTAAACAAGCTATAGCTTAGGGCACCACTCTCTTGGGGGGAGCCTCAAAAAAATTAAAGGAAAAAAACACACCTGGATGTACTGTTGTAAACAAAATCTGCCCTTTCCCCCTTATGGGGTATCCAAGAGCCCGTATAGAGTCCTTACGTGGGTTCCCAATTGATAGGAGAAAATAACAGAGGCCAACCAGAGAATATTGAGAAGCAGAGCAGCTAGTAAGCCTGATCTTTATTGATCTGTTGCAACAGGGTGCTCCCTTCACCTGCAGGAGAAAGAAGGAGGACTCAGAACCAAGGTGTGCCTGCCCTTATATAGACATTTTAAATTCCCTGCCCTGGAGCTCAAGACCACCTCTCCGTACACCATACATACATCACAGAAGGGGTGTAACCCAAGACCACCCCCCACAAACATCATACCTACATCACAGAAAAGGTGGTCTACAACAGAAATTTGAAACAAAAAAAATTCCTTCCAGTAGCACCTTAAAGACCAACTAAGTCAGTTCTTGGTATGAGCTTTCGTGTGCATGCACACTTCTTCAGATACACATGCACACGAAAGCTCATACCAAGAACTGACTTAGTTGGTCTTTAAGGTGCTACTGGAAGGAATTTTTTTTGTTTTGACTATGGCAGACCAACACGGCTACCTATCTGTAACTGGAACAGAAATTTGAATGTTGTTTTTCCTGTCTGCCAGTTTGTCTGATAATGCCTTATCTGATTGTCTTTCCTGGTAGTCTGTCCATTCCTTTGAAATGGTGATTACCCAATTCCTGTAACAAGGATGGTTTTTTCACCTCCTCCCTCCTTGCAGAGAAACATTTGGTCAGCTTAGGAGTCAAAATGGTTTCAGGTCGGTCTTCCTGTGCTGATCTACGTACGTGCTTGGTTGGTACATTTATGAACATTTATTATATATATAAGACCTTAAATTTTATTATTACAGTACATTTCCAAGATATAAGATAAAAAACAAATAAAATAAAACCCACATACAGCAACAGTGTTTTGTGTTGTGTAGGCGCCTATGATGTAAGTAATGGGCCTTGCCTGCTAGCCTGCTCCCTAAAATATCACTGGTTTGCTCATTTCTATATATAGGGTGCCTATATTCTGCATAGACTGGTTGCACGGCAACATCAGCAAATGGCTTGAGATACCTATTAGGTCTATAAATTACCATATAGCATATATTCAAGACAATAAATAGTGACAATTTGTTGTTGACAAAGGACAGCTGGATATATAAAGGGCCCCATTACCTTCAGTAGCTTAGGGCCTCATCAAACCTAAATCCAGCCCTGTCTACAGGACTTTAGAGTTTTCCCCCACCCTGCCTGGAAATTTGTTGTTGTTTAGTTGTTTAGTCGTGTCCAACTCTTCGTGACCCCATGGACCAGAGCACGCCAGGCACTCCTGTCTTCCACTGCCTCCCACAGTTTGGTCAAACTCATGCTGGTAGCTTCAAGAACACCGTCCAACCACCTCGTCCTCTGTCATCCCCTTCTCCTTGTGCCCTCCATCTTTCCCAACATCAGGGTCTTTTCCAGGGAGTCTTCTCTTCTCATGAGGTGGCCAAAGTCTTGGAGCCTCAGCTTCAGGATCTGTCCTTCCAGTGAGCACTCAGGGCTGATTTCCTTCAGAATGGATAGGTTTGATCTTCTTGCAGTCCATGGGACTCTCAAGAGTCTCCTCCAGCACCAGAATTCTAAAGCATCAATTCTTCAGCGATCAGCCTTCTTTATGGTCCAGCTCTCACTTCCATACATCACTACTGGGAAAACCATAGCTTTAACTATAGGGACCTTTGTTGGCAAGGTGATGTCTCTGCTTTTTAAGATGCTGTCTAGGTTTGTCATTGCTTTTCTCCCAAGAAGCAGGCGTCTTTTAATATCAGGGATTAAACCTGGGACCTTTCAATGCAGAGCAGCACTGAGCTATGATTCTTCCCGCACTTATAGCATCTGCCGCAGGGTTCTGTCCTGGGTCCACTGAGTTGGCCAGAAAATGCAATGACTTTGTCCAATTTGGCCCCTTCATGTTTATTGCTGTCCAATGCTGTAAAGAAAAATATTGCATAGGAACCTGGAATGTAAGAACCATGAACCTGGGTAAGTTGGAGGTGGTCAAAAATGAGATGGCAAGAATAAATATTGACATCCTGGGCATCAGTGAACTAAAATGGACGGGAATGGGTGAATTCAGTTCGGATGACCATCATATCTACTACTGTGGGCAAGAAACCCATAAAAGAAATGGAGTGGCCCTCATAGTCAACAAAAGAGTGGTGAAAGCTGTACTGGGATGCAATCTCAAAAATGATAGAATGATCTCGATACGAATCCAAGGCAGACCTTTTAACATCACAGTAATCCAAGTTTATGCACCAACTACTTGTGCTGAAGAAACTGAAATTGACCAATTCTATGAAGACTTACAAGACCTTATAGAAGTGACACCAAAGAAGGATGTTCTTCTCATTATAGGGGATTGGAATGCTAAAGTAGGGAGTCAAGAGATAAAAGGAACAACTGGCAAGTTTGGCCTTGGAGATCAAAACGAAGCAGGGCAAAGGCTAATAGAGTTCTGTCAAGAGAACAAGCTGGTCATCACAAACACGCTTTTCCAGCAACACAAGAGACGACTCTACACATGGACATCACCTGATGGGCAGCATCGAAATCAGATTGATTATATTCTCTGCAGCCAAAGATGGAGAAGCTCTATACAGTCAGCAAAAACAAGACCTGGAGCTGACTGTGGCTCAGATCATCAGCTTCTTATAGCAAAATTCAAGCTTAAACTGAAGAAAGTAGGAAAAACCACTGGGCCGGTAAGATACAATCTAAGTCAAATCCCTTATGAATACACAGTGGAAGTGAGGAACAGGTTTAAGGATTTAGATTTGGTGGACAGAATGCCTGAAGAACTATGGATGGAGGCTCGTAACATTATACAGGAGGCAGCAACGAAAACCATCCCAATGAAAAGGAAATGCAAAAAAGCAAAGTGGCTGTCCAATGAGGCCTTACAAATAGCGGGGGAGAGAAGGCAAGCAAAATGCGAGGGAGATGGTGAAAGATACAGGAAATTGAATGCAGATTTCCAAAGAATAGCAAGGAGAGACAAGAAGACCTTCTTAAACGAGCAATGCAAAGAAATAGAGGAAAGCAATAGAATGGGAAGAACCAGAGATCTGTTCAAGAAAATTGGAGATATGAAAGGAACATTTCGTACAAAGATTTCCACAATAAAGGACAAAAGTGGAAAGGACCTAACAGAAGCAGAAGACATCAAGAAGAGGTGGCAAGAATACACAGAGGAATTATACCAGAAAGAAATGGATGTCTCGTATACCCCAGGTAGTGTGGTTGCTGACCTTGAGCCAGACATCCTGGAAAGTGAAGTCAAATGGGCCTTAGAAAGCACTGCAAATAACAAGGCCAGTGGAAGTGATGGCATTCCAGCTGAACTATTTAAAATTTTAAAAGATGATGCTGTTAAGGTGCTACACTCAATATGCCAGCAAGTTTGGAAAACTCAGCAGTGGCCAGAGGATTGGAGAAGATCAGTCTACATCCCAATCCCAAAGAAGGGCAGTGCCAAAGAATGCTCCAACTACCGCACAATTGCACTCATTTCACACGCTAGCAAGGTTATGCTTAAAATTCTACAAGGAAGGCTCAAGCAGTATGTGGACCGAGAACTCCCAGAAGTGCAAGCTGGATTTAGAAGAGGCAGAGGAACCAGAGACCAAATTGCAAACATGCGCTGGATTATGGAGAAAGCTAGAGAGTTCCAGAAAGACATCTACTTCTGCTTCATTGACTATGCAAAAGCTTTTGACTGTGTCGACCACGGCAAACTATGGCAAGTTCTTAAAGAAATGGGAGTGCCAGATCACCTCATCTGTCTCCTGAGAAATCTCTATGTGGGACAAGAAGCTACAGTTAGAACTGGATATGGAACAACTGATTGGTTCAAAATTGGGAAAGGAGTACGACAAGGCTGTATTTTGTCTCCCTGCTTATTTAACTTATATGCAGAATTCATCATGCGAAAGGCTGGGCTGGATGAATCCCTAGCCGGAATTAAGATTGCCGGAAGAAATATCAACAACCTCAGATATGCAGATGACACAACCTTGATGGCAGAAAGTGAGGAGGAATTAAAGAACCTTTTAATGAGGGTGAAAGAGGAGAGCGCAAAATATGGCCTGAAGCTCAACATCAAAAAAACGAAGATCATGGCCACTGGTCCCATCACCTCCTGGCAAATAGAAGGGGAAGAAATGGAGGTAGTGAGAGATTTTACTTTCTTGGGCTCAATGATCACTGCAGATGGTGACAGCAGCCACGAAATTAAAAGACGCCTGCTTCTTGGGAGAAGGGCAATGACAGGCCTAGACAGCATCTTGAGAAGTAGAGACATCACCTTGCCAACAAAGGTTCGTATAGTTAAAGCTATGGTTTTCCCAGTAGTGATGTATGGAAAGTGAGGGCTGGACCATAAAGAAGGCTGATCGCCAAAGAATTGATGCTTTTGAATTATGGTGCTGGAGGAGACTCTTGAGAGTCCCATGGACTGCAAGAAGATCAAACCTCTCCATACTGAAGGAAATCAACCCTGAGTGCTCACTGGAAGGACAGATCGTGAAGCTGAGGCTCCAGTACTTTGGCCACCTCATGAGAAGAGAAGACTCCCTGGAGAAGACCCTGATGTTGGGAAAGATGGAGGGCACAAGGAGAAGGGGACGGCAGAGGACGAGATGGTTGGATAGTGTTTTCGAGGTTACCAGCATGAGTTTGAGCAAACTGCGGGAGGCAGTGGAGGACAGAGGTGCCTGGCGTTCTCTGGTCCATGGGGTCACGAAGAGTCGGACACGACTAAACGACTAAACAACAACAACAACAAAGGATTTTTTCTTTTTTAATTGCGTATGTAAGTCACCTGGAAATGTTTTGCATTAGCTGCTGCTGGTAATTGAAATCGTCGTCTTCATGCATTTTAAAAAATAGAGTCTCCTTGGTAAACTGGCGCCTTCCACCCATCAAATTCTGGAAGCACCACTGGGGGAGATGAATGCAATCTGCTGCTGAACAGTTCTGTTAATGATTCTGTCAATGCTAGCCTAGCTGACATCTGGAAGACTTGTTGATCTCTATTCCACCGTTAAAGCAAACATTATAAACCCCATACAGACACTAGTGAGCTCCATCCAAAATGTTTGCACTGTGGACTGGGCCGGGGAACGCTTCTCAGGCTTGAGTACCTGCCTCTCTCATCTGAGCAAACATCGCTGGATAATGGGGTCTGTGTGAAGGAGCCAGACAGTTAATGAGCATCTATAATTCCTGCTGAGTACACCTGGAGTTGTGTTTTTTCCCCCTCTGGACTATACACCAGAGCTCCACATGTGAAACTAGCATTTCAGTGCCATTAGGTTGACTCAGTCCCTGTCCCTGGAGATCTGATGTGAAGCTGGGAACTTTTGAAGTCTGCTTGGGGTCTTTAATGCAATACCACCACGGATGCTAAACATGTCTGTGTGTAAATAAACTGAAATATTATGAACTCCCGAAGGCAGTGAGAGATTTTACTTTCTTGGGCTCCATGATCACTGCAGATGGTGACAGCAGCCACGAAATTAAAAGATGCCTGCTTCTTGGGAGAAAAGCAATGACAAACCTAGACAGCATCTTAAAAGGCAGAGACATCACCTTCCCAGCAAAGATCCGTATAGTAAAAGCTATGGTTTTCCCAGTAGTGATGTATGGAAAGTGAGGGCTGGACCATAAAGAAGGCTGATCGCCAAAGAACTGATGCTTTTGAATTATGGTGCTGGAGGAGACTCTTGAGAGTCCCATGGACTGCAAGAAGATCAAACCTCTCCATTCTGAAGGAAATCAGCCCTGAGTGCTCACTGGAAGGACAGATCCTGAAGCTGAGGCTCCAGTACTTTGGCCACCTCATGAGAAGAGAAGACTCCTTGGAAAAGACCCTGAAGTTGGGAACGATTTAGGGCCCAAGGAGAAGGGGACTACAGAGGATGAGATGGTTGGACAGTGTTCCGAAGCTACCAACATGAGTTTGACCAAACTGTGGGAGGCAGTGGAAGACAGGAGTGCCTGGCGTGCTCTGGTCCATGAGGTAATGAAGAGTCAGACACGACTAAATGACTAAACAACAACAACAAAGGCTCCAGCAATTTCCTTGCAAATAAAACCAAAACTGGGCAATTGCCACTGTTATGTACTGAGTCGAATAGGATCCAAACTGCAGCAGTCTGATTGGTCCTAGAACAATAGGATTCAGAATGCAGCAGTCTGATTGGTCCTAGAACAATGCAGCAGTATGATTGGTTGGCAGGAACCACCCAATCATGCTCCAGATTGAAGTGAATCCACAACCTGATTGGTTTACAGTACAATTCCGGAATTAGCCAATCATGTGCAGCCCATTGTGTAAATAATGTATATAAGGCAGATACTTTGAGGGGACTTTCATTCATTCCTCCTCACCACTATGAGCTGAATAAAGAGCATGAAATCACTTTGCGACTCCGAGTATATTTCACTGGCGACGAGGATGGGATCCCGCTGAGCTGACTGCCACACACAGCACCGCAGCACCGCCACCTGCCGCACCGCTGCCTCGCACCGTGTATCCAGGCTTCAGCTCCGGGACACAAGGAACTCAGAATGGCAACCGACAGCAGCTTCTCGCCGTTCAACCCAGCAACGGGAGACTGGGAAGCGTACGCCTCCCGTTTCACTTTCCTCCTAGAAGCCAAAGGGGTCACCGATGAAGAAGACGCCAAGAAGAGGGCGATATTCTTCAGCGTCTGCGGAGAGGAGACGTTTGAAATCGCCCGGGCTCTCCTTGCGCCTGAAGACGTCGCTACTGTTTCATACAAAACAATAATGGAACAGCTGAAGGGGCACTTTTCGCCGCAACCCTCAGTGGTGGCTCGTCGAAATGCCTTCTATGCAAAGCGGCAAGTCCCTGGGGAAACCATAACTGGGTTTGTGACCTCTCTCCGCCAAGCCGCCCGGTTCTGCAACTTCTCAGAGCTGGAGAACATGCTTCGTGACCGCCTCGTCGGTGGCCTGAGGGATGAGAAACTGCAACAACGACTCTACGCTAAGAAGGACCTAACGTTCCAGGTCGCTCTGGAGGAGGCCCTGGCAACGGAAGCTGCCAAGAGGTCGACGCAAGAGGCACGGCCGAGCCTGCCATCCCAACCGAGGGTCCACCACGAAGACCTCACTGACGACTCAGGATCTGACAGGGAGGAGGTGCACCGAGTACAGCAGCGCACTCAAGCAGCCCACATACCACAGCTGCCTCGACGAGAAGGAGGGAACTGCGCAAGCTGCGGGGAAACTCACGAGAGGAGGACCTGCCGTTTCCGCAATGCAGAGTGCAGGCAGTGCAGAAAATTGGGACACATCGCCCGGGTGTGTCGGGCTCGGCCCACCCGACGCCAGGCATCAGATGACCAATCCAAGAGCCCCAGGTCCCGGGGCCCAACGCACCAAGGCAACTCGACGGAGCTCACGGACTTCCAGGTATACCAGTTGCCCTACCCCAACATAGAGAAAATTTATGTAGAGGTACGGATAGAGGGGGCCCCATGCCGCATGGAGCTTGACACGGGTTCAAATCTATCCATAATCTCGGCAAGGACCTTAAGGAAACTGTGTCCTACTGGGGGTCCCAAACTCAGGCCGGCCCCATTCACCCTCCGGGACTTCCAGAAACGTAAGGTCCCCACAATGGGGGTGGGGACCTTCAGGGTGCAATACCGAGGGCGGACGCGGCAACTGGACTTGCTTGTGGTCAAGGGCCCCTACATTAGCTTACTGGGATTGGCATGGTTTGGACCACTGGGACTAGCCATCACCGGAGTGAACCACACTACCTTACAAGTGGATGTGGACGCTATATGCAAGGAATTTCCAGGGGTTTTCGATGGGAAATTGGGACAGTATACGGGCCCCCCCATTGCTCTACAGCTTGACCCCGCAGTACGACCAGTCAGGCTCAAGGCCCGCCGGGTCCCGTTCGCCCTGAAACCACGTATAGACGAGGAATTGGACCGGCTAGTGGAGCAAGGAGTGCTGGAGCCGGTGCCTAATGCCCCCTGGGAAACCCCAATCGTCACACCCGTCAAGCCTAATGGTTCGGTCCGCATCTGCGCAGACTACAAATGTACTATAAACAAGGCCCTCACGGCCCATGCATACCCAGTGCCAGTGGTCAGCCATGTCCTTGCTACCCTGGCTGGGTCGAAAATTTTTGGCAAGCTGGACTTGGCCCAAGCATATCAACAGCTGCCAGTAGATGAGGCCACAGCAGAGGCACAGACGATTGTGACGCACAGAGGAGCGTTCAGGGTAAAGCGGCTGCAATTCGGTGTCAGCGTGGCACCAGGCATATTCCAGAATCTAATGGACTCGCTCCTTAAAGGGATTCCTGGCGTCACCCCCTTCTTCGATGATGTGTTGATTGCCGGGCCCACACCAGAGGAGTTTGAGGACCGCCTCCGCACCGTTCTGCACCGTTTCCAGACAGCGGGTCTCAAGGTGAAGCGGGAAAAATGTCTACTAGGAGTGCCTCAGGTGGACTTTCTGGGATTTATGGTGGACGCAGAAGGGGTCCACCCGACTGGGGACAAGGTACGGGCCATTTGTGATGCCCCAGCGCCCAAGAGCAAGACTGAACTTCAGGCCTTCTTGGGACTATTGAACTTTTACCATTCCTTCCTTCCCCACAAGGCGGCGGTAGCGGAGCCCCTACACAGACTCCTGGACAAGCGGGCCCCTTGGGTGTGGGGCCAGCGCCAGGAGGCCGCATTCCAGGCAGTCAAGGACTTGCTTGTCTCAAACTCGGTCTTGGCACACTTTGACGAGAGGCTGCCGGTGGTGCTAGCATGCGACGCCTCGCCCTATGGCATTGGCGCTGTCCTGGGACACCAACTCCCGGATGGGAGAGAGGTACCGGTGGCATACTTTTCCCAGACACTCAACGCAACCGAGCGGAACTACTCACAAATCGACAAGGAGGGTCTGGCAATTGTGAAGGGAGTAAAAAAATTCCATGATTTCTTGTACGGGCGGCCCTTCACCGTGGTGACTGACCACAAACCGTTGCTTGGCTTGTTTGCCCCCGAAAAGCAGACCCCCCAAGTGCTGTCTCCTCGTGTCCTCAGGTGGTCAATTTTCCTTGCCAGCTACCAGTATGCGCTGATTCACCGCCCGGGGAAGGCGATGGGCCATGCGGACGCCCTCAGCAGGCTACCACTACCGGAAACAGGCCCCGACCCAGCACCTGCACAAGAGGTTATGAGCCTGGAGCTGCTTCCCGACCGCCCCATTCAGGCACAAGAAGTTGCACACCACTCCAAGAAAGATAGGGTCATCTCCCGGGTCCTGGACTGGGTGTGGAGGGGATGGCCCAGCAGCAGGCCTGGGCCAGAATTCGCTGGCTACACAACCCGCAAACATGAACTGTCGGCCCACAAGGGGTGCCTTTTATGGGGAAGCAGGGTCGTTGTTCCCCAGCCCCTCCGCAAAAGGGTCCTCACAGCCCTACATGAGACACACCCAGGGGTAGTAAGAATGAAGGCCCTTGCCAGGAGTTATGTGTGGTGGCCGGGGATCGACGGAGAGATAGAGGCCTGGGTCAAACACTGCCAGGCCTGCCAAGAATCCCGCCCAGATCCCCCAAGGGCCCCAGTCCAGTCCTGGGAGTCCGCCCGAGCACCATGGTCACGCCTGCATGTGGACTTCGCTGGCCCCTTTCAGGGGAAAACATTCTTCATAGTGGTGGACTCCTACACCAAATGGCTGGAAGTCGCACTGGTACCGTCCACTTCTACGTCCGCAGCCATCCGGGTACTACGCAGGCTGTTTGCAACCCACGGGCTCCCTGACACTCTCGTCTCAGACAACGGGACTGCATTTACGTCAGGAGAATTCCAAACCTTCACAGCGCAGAACGCCATCCGCCACATCCGTTCGGCGCCATTCCACCCTGCCACCAATGGCCAAGCAGAACGCATGGTGCGGACCACCAAGGACACCCTTCGCCGCATGACGCAAGGGGATTGGGAGTACCGCCTTGCCACATTCCTCCTAGCACAGCACAGCACCCCCAGCTCAACGACTGGCCGGAGCCCCGCTGAACTACTAATGGGTCGGCGCCTTGCAATCAGATTGGACCGCCTTCACCCCGATAGAGCTCAGGATGAGGTAGTGGTGGGGGAAGGCAGGAACCCCCGGACCTTCGAGGCCCAGGACCCAGTGTACGCAAAGAATTTTGGGGCAGGCCCTGCATGGGTACCTGCCACAGTCACCAGGGTCACTGGCCCCGTGTCGTACGAGGTGCTAACGGATGGGGGGCAATGCTGGCGCCGCCACTGTGACCAGATACGGCGACGATTCCCGGGAGAAAACCAGGAGGAGGAGGACAGGTCAGAGGAGTCCCAGGGGAACAGTGGGGCAGTGAGGCCCATAGAGCAGCAGGGGCCAGCAGGAGAGGCAGAACCAGTAAATACAGAGAGGTCCCGGGACGCCGAAAGGACACCGGAACCAGAACCACGACTGAGCGAGCCGGTGGCGCCAGACCAAACAGCCCCATCACAGCCAGCATCCTTGGAACACGAGCCAGAACCTGAACCCCGGACCAGGGAACACCCCAGGCCGCAACGCACACGTAGGCCACCAGCGTACCTTGAGGACTATGAATGCGACCTCCCGGGCAGGACTGGAACTTAGAGGGGAGGGGTGTTATGTACTGAGTCGAATAGGATCCAAACTGCAGCAGTCTGATTGGTCCTAGAACAATAGGATTCAGAATGCAGCAGTCTGATTGGTCCTAGAACAATGCAGCAGTATGATTGGTTGGCAGGAACCACCCAATCATGCTCCAGATTGAAGTGAATCCACAACCTGATTGGTTTACAGTACAATTCCGGAATTAGCCAATCATGTGCAGCCCATTGTGTAAATAATGTATATAAGGCAGATACTTTGAGGGGACTTTCATTCATTCCTCCTCACCACTATGAGCTGAATAAAGAGCATGAAATCACTTTGCGACTCCGAGTATATTTCAGCCACACTCCTGGAACTTCTTGCTGCAAGGAGGACGAGTGAGAGTATCATAATATTGTTAGTTTTAAAAGTAAGAGTCTTTGCCAGGGGTCACCAAAATTTTTCAGCAGGGGGCCGGTCCACTGTCCCTCAGACCTTGTGTGGGTCCGGACTATATTTTGAAAGAAATAATAATAAATTCCTATGCCCCACAAATAACCCAGGGATGCATTTTAAATAAAAGGACACATTCTACTCATGTAAAAACACGCTGATTCCTGGACCATCCACGGACCGGATTTAGAAGGCGATTGGGCCGGATCCGGCCCCCGGGCCTTAGTTTGCCTACCCATGGTCTTTGCCTTGTTTTGCACCCTCCCTTCAACAGCTGCTCCTCAGATTGTAAGCACCTAGGGGCAGGCTTCTCCACAGCTTCTCAATTTTGACTTCCAGTTGTAAGACCTTTTCCTCACCAGAGGGCGCTAAAAGGGTGGCAGCTCAGATCCCGCACACAGCAAACCAAGTACATAGGCCGGATTGCATCTGAGCTTTATTTAGCATGCATTCTTGTTTGTTTGCAGGTGTGGTGCAGAGAGAGAGGTTATACAACAGTGAACAATCATTCTGATTTCCTTGCGGGTTGTTTACATGTTCTCTCATTCGTTTGTTCGATCTGCCCTTTCCAATGCGCTTCCCCGACTCAGAGCACAAAAAATGTTAATTATTATCTTTTTAATAGGGGGTTTCTTGCACTAGGGCGACCGAGAGCTTTATTCCACTTTAAGGTCACAAACCTTTGACCAAAGAGTGGAAATGGTTTGTTGAATATTTACAGATAAATGGAAAGCAGATAAAAACACTGGCAGGATTATTGTAATAACCTGCAGTTACATTAGAGTACAGTGGTACCTCAGGTTAAGTACTTAATTCGTTCCGTAGGTCCGCTCTTAACCTGAAACTGTTCTTAACCTGAAGCACCACTTTAGCTAATGGGGCCTCCCGCTGCCGCCGCGCAATTTCTGTTCTCATTCTGAAGCAAAGTTCTTAACCCAAGGTACTATTTCTGGGTTAGCAGAGTCTGTAACCTGAAGCGTATGTAAACTGAAGTGTATGTAACCCGAGGTATCACTGTATATATTTAAAGAAGATAAACAAATGAGTAAGTTAAGTGAATTTGGCTATGCAGAAGATATTAAAAATAAATGTATTATATGTTAAATATTGTTCTAAGAAAAAGATGCTAATACAGTCGTACCTCGGGTTACATACGCTTCAGGTTACATACGCTTCAGATTACAGACTCCGCTAACCCTGAAATATTACCTTGGGTTAAGAACTTTGCTTCAGAATGAGAACAGAAATCGTGCTCCAGCGGCACGGCAGCAGTGGGAGGCCCCATTAGCTAAAGTGGTGCTTCAGGTTAAGAACAGACCTCCAGAACAAATTAAGTACTTAACCTGAGGTACCACTGTATGCCTAGAATAAAAATGTAAAGTATATCTATGAAATGGAAAAGAGAAGAGTTAAAAGAAATATAAAGAATGATACATTTGGAGAATGCAAAGATAAAGGTGGAAATAGAGATTTATAGAAGTTGAATTGTGGTGAATGGAAGCTGTGGTTGGGGCAGGGAGTATTATATGATAAGTATGTAATATTTGTTTTCAATGTTTTTGGATTGTTTTCAATCTTTTTAAATTTCTTTTTAGTTGTTGTTTTGTTTTTTCTGTATTATTTAAACGAAAAATAAATAAACATGCAAATAAAAATAAATGTAAGGAACCGCAGAAGGAGGGGGGAGGAAGTCAAGTATGATGGTAAAATCAGTGAAATGTATATATCTGAAAAGTATAAATATAATAATAATAATAATAATTATTATTATTATTATTATTATTATTATTATTTCCCCGGTATGTGCTTGAATCCCTTTTGCAAAAACAAAAACAAAAAACTTGCCCCTTTGGCCAATAAAAACAACAAGACTTAGAGAGACTAGCAAATTTTATAGCACTGTAAGCTTGAAGTCATCTTTTGACGCCTCTAGTTCAGCAGCAGGTAAACAGGCCAGCATAATTCGAGTGGCGTTGGGAGAAGGAGCAAAGGGACCTCTGCCCTTGTCAAAGGAGAAGCCCAGGTGTTCGGAAGCAGCTTTGGCCCAGTTGCCGGGCAGATCTGAACCCCTCCCTTCTTAATGCAAACTTAAGCAGCTTGCCAGGCAGGCTTTGTGAGTTTCATGTCTGCCATTACCTGGCATCAGGTAAACAGAGCGGCTGAAAGACTTCTGTGGCATTCATCCTGGATGGAGGAGGAGAGAGGGAGGGACTTGAATGAATGCTCCCATCCTGCAATTAAGCCTAAGCAGATGCATATAGGTTTTGAATTTTACAAAGAAGTCGTTCTGGTCTGCTGTAGTTTCCTCGCTCATTTCAAAGATAGACAGATAGATAGATAGATAGATAGATAGATAGATAGATAGATAGATAGATGATATTTATTTATTTATTTATTTATTTATTTATTTATTTATTTATTTGATTTTCAGAAAGAGAGAAAGAAAAAGAAAGAAAATAAGAAAACAAACATACATAAAAAAGTACAAATTCAAAATATCGAGATTACTCTGAATCTCCTGACTTCCCTCCATCCCTTCCATGGGTCCTTTTGTTTCTATTTTCAACTGCATATCAATACAGTGGTACCTCGGGTTACATACGCTTCAGGTTACAGACGCTTCAGGTTACAGACTCCGCTAACCCAGAAATAGTACCTCAGGTTAAGAACTTTGCTTGCTTCAGGATGAGAACAGAAATCGTGCTCCAGCGGTGCAGCGGTGCAGTGGCAGCAGGAGGCCCCATTAGCTAAAGTGGTGCTTCAGGTTAAGAACAGTTTCAGGTTAAGAACGGACCTCCAGAACGAATTAAGTACTTAACCCGAGGTACCACTGCACTTCTCCAATTTTTCATCTTCCTAAGTTATCTATGCGTTCTGTTACATTACAAGTGTATTTAAAATCCTGTTAATGTTTTGACCTGTTTGCAGTGATTTTGTTTCAAAGATTTTATACCCTCCCTTTCCTAAAATAAAAAATATATATTGAGAGGCCGCCAACAACATCACTGTTAAAACGGTTAAAAATCCAGATCAACAAAACCCAAGCAGCATAAATAAAGGCATACTTTATGAAAGGAGCAGCAGAAAGCAGCCACAATGAACATCTCATCATGGGTGAGGGGGCCTGCACCTTCCGCATAAAAAGGTAAAGGTAAAGGACCCCTGACAGTTAAGTCCAGTCACGAACAACTCTGGGGTTGTGGTGCTCATCTCGCTTTACTGGCCGAGGGAGCCGATGTTTGTCCGCAGACAGTTTTTCCAGGGCATGTGGCCAGCATGACTAAGCCACTTCTGGCGAACCAGAGCAGCGCACAGAAACGCCTTTTACCTTCCCGCTGGAGCGGTACCTATTTATCTACTTGCACTTAACGTTCTATTGAACTGCTAGGTTGGCAGGAGCAGGGACCGAGCAACAGGAGCTCACCCCATTGAACTACCGACCTTCCGATTGGCAAGCCCTAGGCTCAGTGGTTTAGACCATAGAGCCATGCAATTCCATTCCTCAAATGGGGCACTGCTAAGAGGATGGCTTAGGTTTTAGAAAAACAGGCTTTTAGTGTTGCCACACCGCCAGCCCTCTGGAATGACACATGGAATCATAGAATTGTAGAGTTGGAAGGGATACCCAGGGTGCAGGAGAGGTACATTTCCAGGGCTCTCCCTGTTCCTGTGATTGTAGCTTCTTTCACGCCACTTTCAATACCGACATTCCAATTGTTGCAGCCTAACCCAGGTACCTGAAGGGTGAAGAAGGGTAGGTAGGAAATAAAATAAATCCTTATCGTCATCATCTAAAGTGGGGAGGGGGCACGGCCACGTGGAAGACAATAGTCTAAATCCAGTGATGGGATGGGTGATCAGTTAGAGAATTTAGTTTTCAATAGTTTTATTTATTTATTTGTTTGTTTATTTATTTATTTTAAAATGCAGTGATGCTGTAAATTTATTTATTTCCTAAAATTTGTATGCACCACTTGATTGTGTTTTTTTAAAAACTCACACCCTCAAAGCGCTTTACAAAAGAATGAACAGGAGTAATAATAATAATAATAATAATAATAGCAAATGGCCACAGTGATCCGTGTGACGGTCACCTCCAGGCTTGATTATTGTAACTCGCTCTATGCAGGGCTGCCCTTGAAGCTGACCCAGGAACTCCAGCGGGTGCAGAATGCCGCAGCGAGGCTCCTTACAGGGTCCTTGCCATGGAATCACATTCATCCAGTGCTTTACCAGCTGCACTGGCTCCCGGTGGAGTACAGGGTCAGGTTTAAGGTGCTGGTTTTGACCTTTAAAGCCCTATGCGGCCTAGGACCCACGTACCTATGGGACTGCCTCTCCTGGTATTTCCCGCAGAGGACCTTAAGGTCCACAAATGACAACACTTTGGAGGTCCCAGGTTGCAAGGTGGTTAGATTGGTCTCAACTAGGGCCAGGGCCTTTTTCAGTACTGGCCCCGACTTGGTGGAACGCTCTGTCAGAAGAGACTAGGGCCCTGCGGAACTTGACATCTTTCTGCAGAGCCTGCAAGACAGAGCTGTTCTGCCTGGCCTTTGGTTTGGACTCAGTCTGACCCTTATGTTTCTTTCCCCTTATGGTCTTGATTTATCAGCTACTTTTAAAATGAGGCTGCATTTTAATTTGCACTTTAACCTGTATTTTAAATTGGGGTTTCTCCCCCTTCTTTTCCCCCTATTATGTTTTTACTGTGATTTTATTGGTGTTAACTGCCCTGAGCCCGGCTATTATTATTATTATTATTATTATTATTATTATTATTTCATGTGGCACAAACTTATCCAGGAACAACAATATTTTGGGGGTCTGCTTTGCTTTGCCTTGATTCAGCAGCAAATAAGAGCTGCGGGGCAAAAAGAAAAGGAATGAGAGATCCATTTTCAAAGAGGCGTTTTAAGGGCAAATTTCAGCTTGCGTAATTGCATTGTCTGTCAGCCAAGCCAAGAGTTCATTTCAGGCAACACTTTTCTCAGAGCTCACGCGGAGGGACAGTTTTCATAACAATCGCTATGGCAGCCTCCCCTGCTGCCGTAGCAAACAAGGTGAATGAGCCGCAGCCTGAAACTCCATCACTTATCAGTGGCCAAAACTTGTTCACAGAATCGTAAGAGTTTGAAGGGTCCCCTAGTCCAACGCCTTGCAATACAGGAATCTCGGCTAAATCAAAATCAAAACAAGTTCAATACCTTGCTACGCAAATACAGTTGTCACAATACACAAAGCGCAACAGGCTGAAGGATAATAACTGTGATAATTTTACTGGTTATTTCCTATCGTAAAGGTCTAGTCCAATATGTGCAACGTATACAGTTCATATGTACGGTGTATAACCTATGGGGCTCATTCCTATTGCATTTCTTCTCTTAATAATAATAATAATAATAATAATAATAATAATAATAATTTATTTATATCCCACCCTCCCCAGTCAAAGCCGCGCTCAGAGCGGCTAACAACAGTAAAAGTAACACAGTTTACATAAAATCACAATCAATTAATTAAAATTAATTAACTCTCCTGCGTGTGAGTGTCTGAGGGCCCTGCTCCTTCCTGCCACTCACCATCTGACCCAGGGCGGGCCCTGAAGCCTCACAGGGACTGCTGGACTCTGCTGCCCAGGAGGACTCTCCTGCGTGTGAGTGTCTGAGGGCCCTGCTCCTTCCTGCCACTCACCATCTGGCCTGGGGCGGGGCCTGAAGCCTCATAAGGACTGCTGTGCTCTCCTGCCCAGGAGGACTCTCCTGTTGGGTGTCTGAGGGCCCTGCTCCTTCCTGCCACTCACCATCTGGCCTGGGGCGGGGCCTGAAGCCTCATAAAGGACTGCTGCGCTCTGCTGCCCAGGAGGACTCTCCTGTATGTGAGTGTCTGAGGGCCCTGCTCCTTCCTGCCACTTACCACCTGGCCCAGGGCGGGGCCTGAAGCCTCATAAGGACTGCTGCGCTCCGCTGCCTGGGAGGACTCTCCTGTATGTGAGTGTCTGAGGGCCCTGCTCCTTCCTGCCACTCACCATCTGGCCTGGGGCGGGGCCTGAAGCCTCATAAGGACTGCTGCGCTCGGCTGCCCAGGAGGACTCTCCTGTGTGAGTGTCTGAGGGCCCTGCTCCTTCCTGCCACTCACCATCTGGCCTGGGGCGGGGCCTGAAGCCTCACAGGGACTGCTGCGCTCTGCTGCCCAGGAGGACTCTCCTGTTGGGTGTCTGAGGGCCCTGCTCCTTCCTGCCACTCACCATCTGGCCTGGGGCGGGGCCTGAAGCCTCATAAGGACTGCTGCGCTCGGCTGCCCAGGAGGACTCTCCTGTATGTGAGTGTCTGAGGGCCCTGCTCCTTCCTGCCACTTACCACCTGGCCCAGGGCAGGGCCTGACGGGCCTCACTAGGACAGTTGCTGTTACTGCTGGAGGGGTGCAGAGTGCTTTTAAAATGTTTTAAAATTTTTATTTTGAATTTTTTGTATGTGGGGGGGAGTACGGTGGATGTTTATTGGGCCTGGGAATTTGTTTGATTTTATGTTTTTGTAATTTTTGTAATTTTTATTGTTTTTTGTTTGTACTGTTTTATTTGTATTGGGTTTTTTTTTAAAAAGGGGTTATTTTGTTCTTAAGGGGAGGGGTCAGGGCTGCCGGGGAATGGGCCCCAGCCCACAAAATGGCTGGGATATGTTTCACAGGGGGGAATGCACTGGGACAACCGATCTCAGTGATCACGGGTAGGAGGAGGAGTTACGCTAAGACCAGACCATGTCATTACAGAGGAGGCAGGTTTAGTCGTTGTCTGAGGACTATCCCTGCCTCCGGGTCTGGTCCTGACCGGATGAATACTGAAATCAGCAAGGGATACCCACATGACCTGAAAGTGTTGCTGTGCAATGCCAGGTCAATGATTCATAAGTCCACTGCCATCCATGACTTGATCATGGATGGGGGACTTGACCTGGCATGTGTAACAGAGACTTGGTTGGATGAAGCAGATGGGCCTGTCCTTGCCGCTGCTTGTCCACCAGGTTTCTCTTACGCACAGCAACCCAGGTCATGTGGGCGGGGAGGGGGGGTTGCAGTGATTTTTAGGAAGTCATTAGTTTGCACCAGGCGTCCTATTGGGAAGACCCAGTTTTCTGAGTGCATGTTCTGGAAGTTGGGCAATAGGGGCAGTACAGGATTCCTTTTGGTGTACCGACCTCCCCGCTGCACCAAGGATTCCCTGCCCGAGCTGCTTCAGGTCGTGGCAGATGTTCTCCTGGAGACACCTAGCTTGGTTGTCCTAGGGGATTTTAACATCCATGCCGACACGACCTTACAAGGGGCCGCTCGGGACTTCGTGGAAAGCATGGCCTCCATGGGGCTGTCCCTGAATAAGTCTGGCCCAACCCATAGCCGCGGACATGCCTTGGACCTGGTGTTTACCTCTACGGATGTTGGTGATCTGACACTAAGTAAAAGTGAAACGAAAGAAGTGCCATGGTCAGACCACTTCCTGGTGCAACTGGACTTCTCTGCGACCCATCCCCTCTGCAGGGAGGTGGGACCGATTCGGATGGTCCGCCCCCGCCACTTAATGGATCCAAATGGTTTCCAGAGAGTGGTAGGGGATGCTCTATCCCATGTTGATGGCCTTTCAGCCGATTCCCTGGTGGCCCGCTGGAATGTGGAGTTAACCAGGGCTATTGACTGTTTGGCTCCGAAGCGCCCTCTCCGATTGCATGGAGCCCGGAGAGCCCCGTGGTTTTCCACGGATCTGAGGGCAATGAAACAATCGTTGAGACAGCTAGAGCGCCGGTGGCGGATAACTCATTCCGAATCTGACCGGACACAGGTTAGAGCTCAACGTCGAGCCTACCAAGTGGCGATAGCGACGGCGAATAAGACTTTCTTCACCGCCTCTATTGCATCTGCAGAAAACAGCAGCAGGAGACTCTTTCAGGTGGTTCACAATTTAGCGGAACCACCTGTAACATCGGGGCCCAGTACGGGTCACATGTTCTCCTGCAATGATTTTGCAAATTTTTTTGCAGATAAAATCGCTCAGATTCGGGAAGAAGTAGACTCCACCGTGGGAGCAGGGCCGGGGCGGGAGAGTGCTAGAGTCCTGTCTGGTCAGGTTGTGTGGGATCAATTCCAGTCTGTTACCTCCGAGGATGTGGACAGGCTGCTTGGACGAGTGAAGCCAACCACCTGTCTCCTGGATCCTTGCCCATCCTGGCTTATAAAAGCTAGCCGGGAAGGACTGGGCGATGGGCTTCGTGGGGTGGTGAATGCTTCCCTCCATGAGGGAGCCTTCCCAGACCCGCTGAAAGAGGCGGTTATTAAACCGCTTCTTAAAAAACCATCTTTAGATGCGGCCACGATGGCCAACTATCGCCCAGTCTCAAACCTTCCATTCTTGGGCAAGGTGATTGAGCGAGTGGTTGCTGAACAACTCCAGGCACGCCTGGAAGAAGCGGACCATTTGGATCCTCATCATGGGACTGAAACTGCTTTGGTCGCACTGGTTGATGATCTCCGGCGGGCTAGGGACAAAGGTGAGAGCTGTTTCCTAGTTCTGCTGGATCTCTCAGCGGCGTTTGATACCATCGACCATGACATCCTTCTGGACCGTCTTGAGGGGCTGGGAGCTGGGGGCACTGTCATACAGTGGTTCCGCTCCTTCCTCCTGGGCCGTGTTCAGAAAGTGGTGGTGGGGGATGAGTGTTCAGACCCCTGGGCTCTCACTTGTGGGGTGCCCCAGGGTTCTGTCCTCTCCCCCATGCTTTTCAACATTTACATGCAGCCACTGGGAGAGATCATCAGGAGGTTTGGGCTGGGTGTTCATCAGTATGCAGATGATACCCAGCTCTACCTCTCTTTTAAATCAGAACCAGTGAAGGCGGTGAAGGTCCTGTGTGAGTGTCTGGAGGCGGTTGGAGGATGGATGGCGGCTAACAGATTGAGGTTGAATCCTGACAAGACAGAAGTACTGTTTTTGGGGGACAGGAGGCGGGCAGGTGTGGAGGATTCCCTGGTCCTGAATGGGGTAACTGTGCCCCTGAAGGACCAGGTGCACAGCCTGGGAGTCATTTTGGACTCACAGCTGTCCATGGAGGCACAGGTCAAATCTGTATCCAGGGCAGCTGTTTACCAGCTCCATCTGGTACATAGGCTGAGACCCTATCTGCCTGCAGACTGTCTCGCCAGAGTGGTACATGCTCTGGTTATCTCCCGCTTGGACTACTGCAATGCGCTCTACGTGGGGCTACCTTTGAAGGTGACCCGGAAACTACAACTAATCCAGAATGCGGCAGCTAGACTGGTGACTGGGGGCGGCCGCCGAGACCATATAACACCGGTCTTGAAAGACCTACATTGGCTCCCAGTACGTTTCCGAGCACAATTCAAAGTGTTGGTGCTGACCTTTAAAGCCCTAAATGGCCTCGGTCCAGTATATCTGAAGGAGCGTCTCCTCCCCCATCGTTCTGCCCGGACACTGAGGTCCAGTTCCGAGGGCCTTCTGGCGGTTCCCTCACTGCAAGAGGCCAAGTTACAGGGAACCAGGCAGAGGGCCTTCTCGGTAGTGGCGCCCGCCCTGTGGAATGCCCTCCCATCAGATGTCAAAGCGATAAACAACTACCTGACATTCAGAAGACATCTGAAGGCAGCCCTGTTCAGGGAAGTTTTTAATATGTGACATTTTAGTGTATTTTTCATCTCTGTTGGAAGCCGCCCAGAGTGGCTGGGGAAACCCAGCCAGATGGGCGGGGTACAAATAATAAATTATTATTATTATTATTATTATTATTATTATTATTATTATTATTATTTATTATTATAAAATACATTCTAAAATCAATTCATTCTAAAATCAATTCAGAATCAAATTAATGACAACCATTGGGCTAGAGTTCTATTGGGATTACCAAAAGAGGGGGTCAGGCTGTGCCCTGGCCAAAGGCCTGGTGGAACAGCTCCGTCTTGCAGGCCCTGCGGAAAGATGTCAAGTCCCGCAGGGCTCTAGTCTCTTGTGACAGAGCGTTCCACCAGATCGGGGCCACAGCCAAAAAAGCCCTGGCTCTGGTTGAGGCCAGCCTAACCTCCCTGTGGCCTGGGATCTCCAAGATGTTCTTGTTTGCAGACCGTAAGGTTTTCCGTGGGGCATACCAGGAGAGGCGGTCCCATAGGTACAAGGGTCCTAGGCCAATTAGGGCTTTAAAGGTTAAAACCAGCACCTTAAACTTGATCCTGTACTCCACCGGGAGCCAGTGCAGTTGGTATAGCACCAGGTGATCCCGTGGCGAGGACCCCATAAGGAGTCTTGCTACGGCATTCTGCACCCGCTGGAGTTTCTGAGTCAGTCTCAAGGGCAGCCCCACGTAGAGTGAGTTACAATAATCCAGTCTGGAGGTGACCTTCGCGTGGCTAGGTCTTACTGCTTCTTGTTATAAATTCCTGTATAACACAATCCTTAGGTAAGAATAGAAAAGTCCCCAAGGTATCGAGAACAACACAGCTGATGTAGACTGATGGCACAAGCTGGCTCTTGTCGCAAAATATTTCTAAAAGGTTGATTTTAAAAGATGATTTGCTCAAGTTCCCTCGGGGATTTGGGGTCCAGTGGGCAGGACTGATCTGCTCCTAGATCTTAGTTAGTTACTGATAATGTTTTGCACCGATGGCATGGAAGTCTCTGAAAATGACTGAGGTACCTGGTGAACTGGCATGCTGGATGCCAACAGGTTTTAAATGCCAGTTTGATGCCCTCCAGATGTTTTGGGCCACAGTCTCCATCACTGCCGGCCAGAACAATAGTTCAAGGAGTTAAGAGGCAGAGGCACAGGCCGTACAACTTATTGGAGAGTTTTTGGATATTTTGCAAAGTTTCCAGTTTTTCAAACTGCATCAAATATCTATCTTTTTAATATTGTTTTTATTATTATTAAAGAAGACTCTTGAAAGCTTTCCCCCTAAAAATTCCTGTTATCGCCCTTTTTATGTGGTCTGTCGTATCAGTTTACTCCTCCTTCCCTTCCCTATGCCTTTTAACAGTGGCATGGTAACCGGGCAGATATTCAACCGGTGCAGCTTTCCCCCACTGTGGCGTATTCATAACCTCAGATGTGGCGGAAAGTATGAATTTGGCAGGAGCAACTTCTCGGTCTGGGCAGACAGCGACGAAAACCAGATTCCTCTTCCCTCCCACTTGTTTTTATGAACTTTGGAAAAGTTCTCTCGAGCTCTGCGTTTCCCTGTTCTTGGCTCCTGACGGCGCTTGCGAAAACATTAGAACTAAAAATAACTTCAGTTTAGGTTCAGGCCTGGAGAGAGAGAGGAAGCACAGAGTTGCATGCTCAGTGTTGGGGAAACAGGCGATAAGGGACGTTCAGTACATCTTAACCAGCATGCAACTGGTTAAACGTAGCACACTCGCACCCAGGTCTCATTGTCATTGTGTCTGGGCTGGTGCCACTTGTTGTAAACAAAAATTGCCCTTTTCCTTTATGGGGTATCAAAGAGCCCATATAGACTCCTTACGTAGGTTCCCTATTGGTAGGAGAGAATAACAGAGGCCAACCAGAGAATATTGAGAAGCAAAGCAGCGAGTAAGCTTGATCTTTAGTGATCTGTTGCAACAGGGTGCTCCCCTCACCTGCAGGAGAGAGGAGGAACCCAGAAAAATGGTGCGCAAGGCCTTATAAAGACTTTTGAAATTGCCACCCTGTAGATCAAGACCACCCCCAGAAACATCATACATACATCACAGAAGGGGTGTAACCTAAGACCACCCCTCAGATACATCACACCTACATCACAGAAAAGGCGGTCTAAACAGAAATTTGAATGTTGTTTTTCTCCTGTCCTTGTTTATCTCCTGTCTGGCAGGCTAAAGGTAAAGGTAAAGGTACCCCTGCCCGTACGGGCCAGTCTTGACAGACTCTGGGGTTGTGCGCCCATCTCACTTAAGAGGCCAGGGGCCAGCACTGTCCGGAGACTCTTCCGGGTCACGTGGCCAGCGTGACATCGCTGCTCTGGCGAGCCAGAGCCGCACACGGAAACACCAAGCGGTCCCTATTTATCTACTTGCACCCGGAGGTGCTTTCGAACTGCTAGGTTGGCAGGCGCTGGGACCGAGCAGCGGGAGCGCACCCCGCCGCAGGGATTCGAACCGCCGACCTTTCGATTGGCAAGTCCTAGGCGCTGAGGCTTTAACCCACAGCGCCACCTGCGTCCCTCCGTCTGGCAGGCTACTTGATTGGAATTCCTGGGGAGCCTGGCCAGTCTTTTGTAATGATAAATACTTAGTTCCTGGGCCAGGTCACAGGCTCACAACCTATTCATATCTTAAATGTGCCCTTAAGACAGGATTTGTGAGGAAAGAGACAATGGGGAGGTTTCCCACTTTGACCTTGCAGAGAAAACATTTGGTCAGTTTAGGAATCAAAATGGTTCCAGGTTGGCCTTCCTGTGCTGATCTATGTACGTGCTCGGTTGGTACACTTATGAACCTTACCATATATCTAAGACCATAACATTCCTATCACACACTTCAGAAGGGATTCAAGAGTTCCTGTTAAAGGTCGTGGCCCAGGAAGAGTGTTGCCATTTTTTTAAAAGTGGATTTGTTCTGCTAGGGTGACAGAGTGCTTTCACCCACGTCAGCCACGCCAACCTAAATTTCCTGGTACCCGCTTGAATTCCTCGCACAAAATAGCGACACACTGAAGGCACGTCACCCAATGCCCTGCAGCTAAAACAAGACCAATGCTATGCAGTTAACAGGAGATGGTTCTCCCTTTGAGCAACCTGTTTGCAAAAATAGTTCAAAGATGTCTAAGTGGATGGGAGGCAGCCAAGTCAGCTTGGGTAAAATTCAGTTACGCAACACATCAAACAAATACTTGATAGCACCTTGGAAACTGCTGATGGGAGTTACAGCTTTGGTAAATAATGGTTTGGAGTGCTTTGTTCTTTAAAAACGAACACCAAGGCTGTTGATGTGTCAGTTTCCCCTAGAGACTCTTCCGAGTTATGCTTAACCCACTATGATTGGGTACAGATTGTGGTTCTGCTCATTCCAAGAACTGAAGACACCCTCCATTGTCCAGTGGTGTCTGCCTAAGATTAATAAAAATAAAAAATAAAAATATTATAATTTGTACTCCACCCATCTGACTGGGGCTGGATCTAAATACATCTTTTTAAAAAACGTTTCAGGAAACACGTTGCCGAAAGTCGGAACTCCACAAAGCCATCAGAGTGTAATCTACACAGATATAAAAAAACGTTCTAAAAATGCTTTTTTTAAAAAAATGCTTTTTTAAAAAAATATTTTTAAAAATACATTGAAATTTCCATTACTCTCACCATCGCCATCTAGTGCCACATTGTATATTGCACTTAAAACACTCTTAAAATATTTTATTTGCAGCTATATAGCTGAGTCCCTGGTGTTATTGTGCATTTAAAACGCTTTTTCTTTACTAATGTAGCCGAGTCCTGGGTTGCCCCAACCATTCTGAGCAGCTTCCAATGAATTGAAACATCAAACACAGGAAAACATCAAACATTAAAAACTTCCCTAAAAAGGGCTGCCTTCTTCAGATGTCTTCTAAAAGTCAGATAGTTGTTTATTTCCTTGACATATGATGGGAGGGGGTTCCACAGAGTGGGCACCACCACCAAGAAGGCCCTCTGCCTGATTCCTTGTAACCTTACTTCTCTCAGGGAGGGAACCGCCAGAAGGCCCTCAGAGCTGGACCTCAGAGTCCGGGTAGAACGATGGGGATGGAGATGTTCCTTCACAGTAGCTAAGAAATGTGCCAGGGCAAATCTCCATCAGAGTTGCAAACTAGTATTCACTGAGGTCTGGACTGTACCACATTAGCCTGCAGGCTCACCTGATCCAACGTCCCTCACACAAAACAAGTTCCTTAGCAAGGATCCCTGCATTGCAGAGGGTTGGACTAGATGACCCCTTTGAACTCTGCAATTCTAAGTTCCTTGCAAGGTAGAAACCCCTATCAATTTACTAGTCATAGCCTCCCCCAAAGAATCCTAAGAACTGTAGTTTGTGCACCCAGCGGAGCTCCATTTCCAAGCTCCTGCACCAAGGAGTTCTTTGGGGGAAAGCCATGCGTTTTAACTATTACGTGATGAATTCCATCTGGGATCTGAGCATGGAAAAATCTGCCAACATACACACACAATTTTGCCCATGGAACCCAACCCTAAACTCTGATAGGTCTTACTATTTTCCTTGACCCAGTCGTGGCTCTTTTATTGACACTCATCTCCCCTGCTTCTCAAGGTGGACCTGCCTATGTGCTCTGAGCTTGTGTAACATTCCCTTGGGGGTTATCAAGCGTTGCTTGCCAGCCCTTCCCTATCAGAACTGCTGTTGTCCTGAAGATTAGTGAGCGAGGTTACAAAAATGCATGAAGGGTTTAAACCAAGGTTGGATGGTTGGTACCAACATCCTGCTAGTACAGTGGTACCTCGGGTTACATACGCTTCAGGTTACAGATGCTTCAGGTTACAGACTCCGCTAACCCAGAAATAGTACCTCGGGTTAATAACTTTGCTTCAGGATGAGAACAGAAATCATGCGGCGGTGGCGCAGCGGCAGCAGGAGGCCCCATTAGCTAAAGTGGTGCTTCAGGTTAAGAACAGTTTCAGGTTAAGAACGGACCTCCGGAACGAATTAAGTACTTAACCCGAGGTACCACTGTATCTTAATGCCTAAGGAACCCTGTGCTGTTCAAACAAGACCAGCCCTATAATTGCAGGACCCGCTGCTCTTCCCAAAGGCCAGCCTCATGACTTTGTTCAGAATATATTTTCTCTTGATGGTTGTGTCTTCTTTCCTGATCTTCTGGCTTATTGTAGTCCCTCTACTACTCTATTCCGAACAGAAAGTGTAATGCTGGTGGTCAACGAAAGACGTTTAAAGACTCTCTCAAGGCAAATCTTTAAAAAAAAAGTAGTATAAACACTGATAACTGGGTAACACTGGCCTGCGAGTGCTCCAATTGGAGAACAGCCTTTACCAAAGGTATCATGGGCTCTGAAGACGCTCAAATTCAGGATGCTAAGAGGAAGGCACGCTTGGCAAACTCTCACAGTGATCAACTCCCACCCGGAAACCTATGTCCGCACTGTGGAAGGACGTGTGGATCCAGAATTGGCCTCCACAGTCTCTTACGGACTCACTGTTAAGACTGTGTTTATGGAAGACAATCTTACTTGGCTACGAGGGATCACCAAAGAAGACTTTACTTTGGAGGACAAATACATTCAAATTGAAATCCTGGTTTGATTTTAGTGACAATAAGGTAAAGATAAAGGGACCCCTGACCATTAGGTCCAGTCATGGATGACTTTGGGGTTGCGGCGCTCATCTCGCTTTATTGGCCAAGGGAGCCAGCGTACAGCTTCCGGGTCATGTGGCCAGCATGACTAAGCCACTTCTGGCAAACCAGAGCAGCGCATGGAAACACCGTTTACCTTCCCACCGGAGTGGTACCTATTTATCTACTTGCACTTTGATGTGCTTTTGAACTGCTAGGTTGGCAGGAGCAGGGACCGAGCAACGGGAGCTCACCCCGTCGCGGGGATTTGAACCGCCGACCTTCTGATCGGCAAATCCTAGGCTCTGTGGTTTAACCCACAGCGCCACCTGCGTCCCTAGTGACAATAAAGGGACATTTAAAAACTATTCAAACTTTTCTATAAACAAACAAACAAAAAAGATTTCTGAAATATCAAATTTCAACTTTATGCAGTTTCCTCTCACTTGTATAGGTTGGGTTTATTTTTACCTCCTTTGTTTTAGCTTTTCTTTACACCAAGCTAGGTCACACCCATTCCCTACATTTAAAACACATGGCTTCCCAGAGAAACCTGGGAACTGCAGCACTCGTCCCCCCAGTGCTATAATTTCTAGCACCTTTAACTACTCTCCAATTAACATATGAATGGGGCCAGGCTGAAAGGAAGCAAATCTCCATCTGAACTGGAGTCCTTATGGTCACCCCAAATATCCTTCAACATTCACTTATAGCGTGCTTTGAAACATCTTTGGTGTACACTGAAAAATATAACGGGAAGCGATTCCTATGTGTTTGCATCCTGAAACAGCACGGATTAGTCCCTTCCAGCTAACGGAATCAGGAATCCCAGTTGACAAACCTGATTCTGTTCCCAGTAACTTGAGCTCAAGGATGGGATTGTAGGAAAAACCCGACTTGCGCTCTCCTCTCTAAATCACTATTTATGATTCGAGCCAGCTGCCTGGACTCGTTGCTGCTTTGACTGCCAAGAGATTCGCTTGGCTCAGAAATGACTACGGATGCAGTTTTTAAACTTCTGCTGGAATAAATTTTAAAAAAACACAACCCAATTGCAGTGACATCTGAAGCTTATTACAGCCCAGTGAATTGATGTTATTTTTGGTCGTCCTCACGGAAAACTTGGGTCTTGGATTCAATTGCACTCTCCTGCAGGGATAATGGAGACTCATTTCCTGTTCTGATGCAACTTCCAAGATGTGAAATCTCCCCATGGCCGAGAGTTAACCATGTGAAGGGTAAAAAGCTAATGCACACAGGATGGGGCACGTTGAAGGAGCATTTCTAGTCACCAGTACAAACATCCAAGCCCCAAATCAAACCGCAGAGAAAGATTATTATTCTACAAGTGCAGTCTTCAATGTCATTATGATCAATTCTATAACCAGGACCCGCCCTCCTTTGTGACCTCTCTTGCTTCTCCTTTAAAAGCCACCCACTTGCAGGCAGCTACTTTGGGTTAGTAGTGAGGCGAGTAGAGAAAGAGGAGTTAGTGGTAGTTGGTGGCGATTAGGAGAGGAGTTTGGTTTGTTGTTATTTTTCCACTTTCTTATTTTGATTTTGATTTGATTTATTACTTTTATTTGATTCATTTGATTTGATTTATTTTACTTTTTGTTCTTTATTTTACATTTTTATTTAGTGCACATTTGTGCCTATTTTGTATATATTCTGTGTATATTTATTTTGTTTATAGAGGAGCAGTTAGGGTTAGGCTTAGGGCTGGGGGTTGGATTGAGAGTTAGGCTTGGGTGGGCATTTTAGATAGTTAACTAGTTTAGAGAGGTGGGTGGGAAGTTTTCGTGGCAGAAATGGGCAGGCTGTAAGTAGCATTCCTTCCTTTCTCTTTGTCTCCTGGGGGGGGGGGTGAGTCCTGGGGTCCCCTGCAGAGTCTTGGCTCTTTATTCAATGAACTGTTTCATTGAGAGCCAGTGTGGTGTAGTGGTTAAGAGCGGTGGACTTGTAATCTGGGGAACCGGGTTCGATTCCCTGCTCCTCCACATGCAGCTGCTGGGTGACCTTGGGCCAGTCACACTTCTCTGAAGTCTCTCAGCCCCACTCACCTCACAGAGTGTTTCTTGTCGGGGAGGAAGGGAAAGGAGAATGTTAGCCGCTTTGAGACTCCTGAAGGGGAGTGCAAGGCGGGATATCAAATCCAAACTCTTGCAAAAGGACTTCCAACTGCCACATGGAAGAAGCAGAAAGAAGCCCATTTTACCCACACCTTTTTATAAAATGCCATACATGCATCACATCTGTGTCACAAACTGGGTGGGTTTTTCTGGTGGAAACCTGGGTCTCAGATTTGCCCCTGTCCCTCCCTTGACCTCCACCTTACACCCATTGAGTAAAACAAAGGAAAAGATAAGACATGTTCCTGTTTCCCAGCCCAGTTGAGTTCCATGAAATAAAAAAAAATAAGGATACACATACACACACACACACACAAAATGCTTATGGACTTGCCAGGCAAACATGTACATAAACGTATGGGCCACATGTCTGAGGCAGCACAGGAGGGCAGTCCTGGAGCCATTTTGGCTCCCAAAGTGACCAAATGTTTTCTCTGCAAGGTCAAAGGAAAATAGAAAAGCCTCCCCATCGTCTTTTCATTCACAATACCTGTCTTAAGGGTATATATGTGTATGAATAGGGTGAGCCTGTGACTTGGCTCAGGAACCACCGGTAAGTTAAAGACGGCCAAAACAAACAAGATGAACTTTAACAGGGAGAAATGTAAAGTATTGCACTTGGGCAAAAAAAAAATGAGAGGCACAAATGCAAGATGGGTGACACCTGGCTTGAGAGCAGTACATGTGAAAAGGATCTAGGAGTCTTGGTTGACCACAAACTTGACATGAGCCAACAGTGTGACGCGGCAGCTAAAAAAGCAAATACAATTCTGGGCTGCATCAATAGGAGTATAGCATCTAGATCAAGGGAAGTAATAGTGCCGCTGTATTCTGCTCTGGTCAGACCTCACCTGGAGTACTGTGTCCAGTTCTGGGCACCACAGTTCAAGAAGGACACTGACAAACTGGAACGTGTCCAGAGGAGGGCAACCAAAATGGTCAAAGGCCTGGAAACGATGCCTTATGAGGAACGGCTAAGGGAGCTGGGCATGTTTAGCCTGGAGAAGAGGAGGTTAAGGGGTGATACGATAGCCATGTTCAAATATATAAAAGGATGTCACATAGAGGAGGGAGAAAGGTTGTTTTCTGCTGCTCCAGAGAAGCGGACACGGAGCAATGGCTCCAAACTACAAGAAAGAAGATTCCACCTAAACATTAGGAAGAACTTCCTGACAGTAAGAGCTGTTCGACAGTGGAATTTGCTGCCAAGGAGTGTGGTGGAGTCTCCTTCTTTGGAGGTCTTTAAGCAGAGGCTTGACAACCATATGTCAGGAGTGCTCTGATGGTGTTTCCTGCTTGGCAGGGGGTTGGACTCGATGGCCCTTGTAGTCTCTTCCAACTCTATGATTCTATGGCCCTGCCCAGCACTCAACTTCTTTTCTCTCTTTTCCCGCAGGAGCTGAAGCTGCACTTCTGGCTCTTGCTGGGGAGTCTCCTGATGGAAGCCCCCAATCCTGGAACCCTCCTCCAGCTGCTCAGTGTAAGTGTCCCGATGGCCCATATGCGCTCCCCCCAACTTGCTCGGGGCTGAGGCCCTTGAGCCTGCCCTGCTGCTTTGGTCCCAACTGGCCCCAACTGAGATGCTCTTTCCTCCCTCAGGACCTCCAAGGATACGCCCTTGGGGAAACTGAGGAGGCTCAGGAGCTAGAAGCCAGCAGCATTTCTCTGCTGCTGGCCGTGGCGCAGAGATTCCCCCAACTCAGAGTAAGTACCTCTCCTTCTTCTCTTCATTTCTGCGGTTGCTTCCATCCGCCCAAGAGCACACCCTGTTGAGATTTTTATTCCACCTTAAGGAGCAGACATGTTGCGTGTCACATGTCTGTTTACATTCCAGCACAGCTTGCTGGGAACTTCCGTTGTGTATAGCTTTAGTTTTCCCATTCTCTCTGAGAAGACAACGAGACAAAGATGACATGTTTCTTTGGCCTGATTTATGATTAATAAATCTGTAGTTGTAGTATGCTTTCACAAGCCTCAAGCTTATTCGGTGTGCACAGTTTGATCTGCTGATAGTGTGCCCTGGCTTTGAAGCCCGGGACTCATGATTTACTTCGGAGCAGAGGCCTATGGGTCTTTGCAGCGGGACTGCTGGAATGAGACGGCCCAGCTGGGGCTGGCCAGCTGACCTCCCGGCCCTCTGCATGGTCGACACCCCGCCCAGCGACTTTCAACGTAGATGATGTGCCGTGTGTCCCTGGGGGCCAGGATGAGGCCAGAGGCTTTTCCTGCCCCTGCTGCCCTTCCACCTCTGCCCAGGAGGCTGCAGGGCCCGGGAAGGTCCTCTGGGACAAGGGATTGGGCCCAAGGCAGAGAGAGGCCCGTGGTTCTTGGTTTGGGGCTGCTTCTGTTCTCTCTTGAACCCATTCAGGGTGGATTTTGTAGTATCACCTGACCCAGATTTTTCTTTGCAGATGACAGTAATTCAGTCAGACCTCACATGCTTCCAGAGGAGACCCAAAGTAGGTAAGCCCCACACCTTGGAAACAGCGAACTCCCTTGTCCCTTGGTTGCTTTAAGGTCCTTGCCTCCCAGGTTCACCTGCTGGGAGTCCTGCAGGACCTGCTCCCCTGACTGGCAGGCCTTTCCGACCTGGCCTGGGAGGGCAGCGCCCAGACTGACTCTTTTTCATTCTCTTCCATCCAGATGACATCATCATTGAAGACTTGTAGTCAGTGCAGACCTCGGGCTCCGCTGGACACCAGAGAGAGGCTACTGGGTAAGGAGGATAGTGGTTTTTCTCCTTTTGGTCTCATTCAGTTGGTTTTCAAACCAATCTCTGGGTTCTTTCCATCTTTTTGGGGGGAGCGGGACTGTTGGGGCCAAGGGTCCAGAGGAGGGGAGATGTATTTTTGCACAAGTAACATATGAAATGGGCAAATGCACTCAGCAGGTAAGGCTTTTTCAAAGGCCCACCTGTAATTAGAGATGCCCTGCTTCACCTGTAAGAGAAGCTGACACTCCTGGCGTCCTGCTTACCTTTTTTTCTCTTGCAGGTGACAGAATGATGCCGGCAAGACCTCCTGATCTGCCTTTCCATGGGGGCAATGTTGATATTTTCACCCCCTCCCATTGCAAGAATCTCCTGATATGATGTTTTCAGAAAGGAGGGGGCGGAAACTGCTCTTCGTTTCTTCTGCTTCTGCCTGACTCTGGGTGCTGTCTGAGTCTTATCTGTGTGGTGATTAGATGGCTGAGTGGGAGCTCTAACACTCATGCAAGCCAGTAGTTTTAGTTGCAGTAGCTATTAGAAATAAAAGAACTTATGCTTCACAGCTAGCTTCCGCGTTGTTTATACTCTGCTGAGTCTGGTGCTCCCAATGCACAGTTGTTGCTTTTATTAAAGATTTTCTTGATTTACAGATGTGTAATGTATCTCGCGGGCATGCGGGTGGCGCTGTGGGTTGAACCACAGAACCTAGGACTTGCTGATCAGAAGGTCGGTAGTTCGAATCCCCGCAACGGGGTGAGCTCCCGTTGCTCAGTCCCTGCTCCTGCCAACCTAGCAGTTCGAAAGCACATCAAAGTGCAAGTAGATAAATAGGTACCGCTATGGCGGAAAGGTAAACGGCATTTCAGTGTGCAGCTCTGGTTCGCCAGAAGAGGCTTAGTCATGCTGGCCACATGACCCGGAAGCTGTACGTCGGCTCCCTAGGCCAATAAAGCGAGATGAGCACCGCAACCCCAGAGTCGGCCACGACTGGACCTAATGGTCAGGGCTCCCTTTACCTTTACCTAATGTATCTCGTATTTTTTCCATGTAACATTTTTACAAATCAGTTTCATTTGTTGAGACATTAGGAAGAAAAGGGGGGGGTGAGATTGAGGGGTTGGGTGGCGGTGTTTCTATTTTGCTTAATGTATGTAGGGTTTGGTGTCAGCGTTACTCGTGCCGGTTCTCTGCTGTTCAGGACATCTGCTTTGCATGTAGAAGGGCTCTGGTTCTTTTCTTTTTATTTTATTTTTAAATTCATTTTTCATTTTCGTTCGTTACATACATCTCAAATTCTTAACATTTACTATATATTCCCCCCTCCCTCCCCTCCAAGACTTCCCCCAACTTGAGTTTCTTGTTTGTTTCTGTTTTCACCCGCTTTGCAATCTCTCAACAGAAAAAGTTATTAACAACATAAATCAAACCTTAAAAACATAAAAATAAAATTAAATACATCATCTTATTTCACTATCTTCCAAACATTTTCTGATGCTAATAATGTGGATGTTTATTTAAATCCTGCCATCAAGTCTATTGCCTTTCTTTGTTTCTGCAAATATAATATGAATGGTTCCCAATCTTTTGCAAAGTCTCTGTTGTCTTTTTCTCTTAGTCTATCTGTCATTTTCCCCAGTTCTGGTTCGATCCCTGGCAAACAATGGTTAAGAGCCAGACACGCTGACCCAGGTAGGGCTCCATGTCTGAAACCCTGGGAGCTACTGCCAATCTGTGCAGACAATGCTGGGCTGGACGGACTAAGGGTCTGATTCTGCACAAGGCAGCTTCCCGTGTTCCTATGGGTAACTTTAGCTCATACCTGTCAAGCGAGCCCAAGTAGTTCTGTGTCCTGATTTTCACTGTATCAAATTACTGCTTTTTAGCTGGCAAAGAAGTACTTTTGACAACTCCTGCAAACGAGCTAGTTGTATCACCGGTATTTTAGCTGTTAAACCACAAACCATATTCTCTCTCTCCCCCAGTTAATGTGCTAATGTGGTAGCAGGGTGGGAGCGGTTGGGCAGGATCTTTGAGGGGCAGATGTTTCCGAAAAGTCAAAACAATGGCCATCTTTCTAAAAGGGCTTATGCAGGAAAAGGGATGCAAGACTTGAAAGCACAGAAGCACGCAGAGGCGTGTTGCAGATGACAACGCACACGGCAGCTGTAAACACACCAGAATGGATGCTGCCTTCTTTCCCTGTGGTTTTGGAATGCTCCAAATTTGCAAGGGAGCAGCTGCGGTTTCACTTTTTCTCCAGGGAACATCCATCTGCCTCTCTTAGGCTCTCTCTAAGGTTACCAGATTCTTTTCAATGAATCCAGGGACACTTTTCAACTTCAGTCGAAGTCAGTGGATTTTGTCAGGGGACTGGTTTGTAAATCTGGGGACTGTCCCCGGGTAATGTGTACTGTGGCATTCGTACAGAGCCCCCAGTCATCTCAGGGACTATTGACCCGTACACCACTAATCTGCTGCCACCAACCAGGTCCTCCCCGGTAAATCACTAAGTCTCAGTCAGGTTCTTAAATTAACAAGGAAGATTGTAGCTTATTGCAAACACAAATAATCTTTAAATGCATTCAAAACGCTGTTACCCTTTACCCTCTTAAGTCTTATTTTATTCTGTCTCTAATTCTTCTACCTCACCTCACACAAGAACCAACTGCACTGTCTCTCTACTTCCATCTGTCTGCCAACTGCTTTCCCAGCTGCCTTTTCCCAATCAACTAAACCTTGGACTAAGCCCTTTTATAAACAGATAGGCTCCGCCTCTGGCTTTTCTATTGGTCTATTTATATTGGTCTACCTATTAACCCTTTCACTCCCCCTGTACGTTTTCAAAGGGCAAACGCCACAGGGAGGTCTGGCAACCTTACTCCAGTGTGCCTGGATCAACACAATCTACATGTGTAATGAATGAGAGGCACCAAACAGACTCCTAATGGAACAGAGGCGTGGGGAATCCCAGGTTTGCGTCAGGGAGCTGAAAGTGGCCCTCCAAGCCTTCTTGTCTGGCCCCCAGAAATCTCCCCATGTCTCACCCTTCTCTGGTTGTGGAAGACTCCCTGGAAAAGACCCTGATGTTGGGAAAGATGGAGGGCACAAGGAGAAGGGGACGACAGAGGACGAGATGGTTGGACAGTGTTCTCGAAGCTACCAGCATGAGTCTGACTAAACTGCGAGAGGCAGTGGAAGACAGGAGTGCCTGGTGTGCTCTGGTCCATAGGGTCACGAAGAGTCGGACACGACTAAACAACTAGTGTTTCTTCCTGGCTGGAATGGGCCCCTGAATTCTTGGGATAACCTCTTGCTGGCCTGATGGAAAACTGTAGTGTGTTTCTGTAGAAACTAATGTGCAGTAGAAAGGCAAAATTCGCATCCGTCGCCCGGCTCACTTTTGCCACTGGCCCTGCACACCCACAGTATATGGCCCCCAGAAAGTTGCCCTGGAGGAAATGTAGCCCTTGGGTGGGAGGAAAATGCTTCTTGCCTCTGTAAAACAAGCGGAACTTGTAGGATTGAGGTTTGATGGAAACTTAGATCTCAATGTGGTACTTTTTGGGTCTCGGACAGGAGCGCATTTGTCAATTTCACTGTGTTAAAATGCTCCCAGACTGCAGGATAAAAACAGGTAGAGGAAAAGCTGGAGGTTTCAGGGTTGAGTAAGTTGTGCACAGAAGCCAGTGTTTGGTCAAGCTAAACCAGCAATGCAGGCCGTTAACTTTGGAAAGTTAAAAGCCGCAAACGAACCCCCCTCCTCAAATGCCTCTGGCTCATGGCTGGAGACAGATGAGAAATCTGGGCAAATGGAAGCAAAAAAAGCTTTTTGTTTCATGTATACCTGGATTGGGACATGGGCGGCGCTGTGGGTTAAACCACAGAGCCTAGGACTTGCCGATCAGAAGGTCGGCGGTTCAAACCCCCGACGGGGTGAGCTCCCACTTCAGTCCCTGCTCCTGCCAACCTAGCAGTTCGAAAGCATGTCAAAGTAAAAGTAGATAAATAGGTACTGCTCCCGCAGGAAGGTAAATGGCGTTTCCATGAGCTGCTCTGGTTCGCCAGAAGCGGCTTAGTCATGCTGGCCACATGACCCAGAAGCTGTATGCCAGCTTCCTCGGTCAATAAAACGCAACCCGAGTCGGCCACGACTGGACCTAATGGTCAGGGGTCCCTTTACCCTTATATCTGGATTATCTCACTATTGCCTCGTCGAACTGGATGATTTTATTATTTATACCCCTCCCATCTGGCTGGGTTTCCCCAGCCACTCTGGGTGGCTTACAGCACACACATATATATAAAAAATACAGGGTTCATCCACACTTCCGCATGTGCTGTGCCTAGAAAGCACAAGTCCTGGCAGCTTGACCCATGCTTTCTAAGTATGGGTCCAAGGAGTTTTCCCCTTGCCCCACTCCTTTCCAAGGGAAAACCCGCTCTCTAGTGACACATCAGAACAAATGGCAATCTGGGGGGAAACCCAGATTCCTGCTAGCTCCGAATGAGCACTAAAGAATAGTTCTTTTCCGGGAGGATTTATGGAATAGGAAGTCTACCCATCCTAATTACCTGAAACCAAAATGGGACAAGTTTGCACTGCAAGAGTGGGGCCTTAGCTCCATGGAAGAACATCTGCTTTGCACACAGATGTTTGGGTCCTTGGTTTGACCCCTGACTTTGGAGAGGTTGGTTGTTTCTGTGACGTAACAAACTTGCACATAATTCCTTTGAAACTGAAGCCCCTCATGTTTTCAGAGTTCACAAATAGCAGCGGGTCTTTGACCTTGTGATGCCTCCTATACTACAGTCCCTATCAAATGTAGAGGTCAAACCATGTTACCTGCATTGTACAGTGGTACCTCGGGTTACATACGCTTCAGGTTACAGACTCTGCTAACCCAGAAATAGTGCTTCAGGTTAAGAACTTTGCTTCAGAATGAGAGCAGAAATTGCGTTCCAGCAATGCGGCGGCAGCGGGAGGCCCCATTAGCTAAGGTGGTGCTTCAAGTTAAGAACAGTTTCAGGTTAAGAACGGACCTCTGGAACGAATTAAGTACTTAACCTTAGGTACCACTGTATAGGGAAGCTTTAAAATGTATGATGCTGTACAGTGTTTTTAATATTTTTCTGGGAGCTGCCCAGAGTGGCTGGGGCAACCCAGTCAAGATGGACGGTATACAAATAAAATTATACTTATTAAAGTTATTTGGGCAAGAAATAACTTGCGCCTCCCGTTCGCAAGAGCACAAAGCCACACGCAAGCGGTTTAAAAGGCTGCTCAGGATTTATTAGTTTCCATCAGACGAGTACAAAACAAGAATGAAGTGTTAAACAAGGCTTCGTTGGGTGGGGAGGGAGGGGTTAGAAGACGTAGCTGCACCAAAAAAAGAAAAGAAAAAGGAAGTTGTAGAAAAGGATGGTACAGAAGATTTCTCTTTTTTTTTTTTCCTTTTTAGTTGCCGTTTCTTGCTTTTATAAAAACCTACGTCTAAGGAGTACTCGAAGCAGCCTGCCCTACTCTACGGGGAAGGGGAGTGGAAAATGGGCTCTGCCTCCTAGCGTTCAAGTCAGAAGCGTCTGGCCAGGGGGGAGCCAGCCTCCTCACGCGGTGGGACCCGCGTTCGGTTTGCTGGGCTCGCTGGCGTGGCGCTTCCTCATCACGTCCTGAGCCAGGCCACATGTGATCATGCCGTTCGCCACCTGGAAAGTGCCTGAGCTGGAAGGTCAAAGGGGAGAGAGAGATCAGAGGGTCAGAATGGCAGTATCGTCACTCGAGAATCACAGAACTGTAGAGTCGGAACCACGAGAATCAACTAGTCCAACCCCCTGCAATGCAGGAGTATTTTGCCCAACATGGGACTCGAACCCAGGACCCTGAGATTAGGAGTCTCACACTCTACCGATTAAGCAGTATGGTAGCCCACTTGCCCTGAAAGCGTACAGGGCAATCTTAAATGTGCTTACTCAGGAGCCCAAACCCACTAAATTTGAATTATATTTATCCAATATCCTCTCTCTCTCCAGAAATGTCTATGCTGGCCTGACCAGGGATAAACTCTCCCCACTAGCTACTGTGAGTTTAATGTGCAAAGAGCGTATGCTTTTTGTTATTATTTATTACTGTTACCATTTGCTTAATTTTAGTGTGTATTACACATTTTTTTTTGTTGTTGTTGTACTCTGCTTGGGGATTCGTTTTTATAAGACAAATAAATAGGGGACTAGAAACTTGCACTGCACACAATTCTTCCCTCTCGCCCAGCTATTTGGATGCAGAAAAGCAGGTGTGGTTTAAACTCTGATTCTATAACAGCCAACTCTGATTCTATAACAGATAGATATCTTTCACATTGCACACACTCCACCCCTCCCCATATAGGACCATTCCAATGTTGGAAATATAATGCAACACTTAAATATTTTCAAAAGTTAACCCAAACACTAATCTACCCATTTAGGAAGTATACAGTCAGGAAGAACAAGGACTGAGCTAGTTACAGAATCAGTGAAGAACAGCGGGGGCAGAGAAAACATTAGCTTCCCAGATCTCCCATCCCAGTGACACGTCTGTTTGAGATTTTCCAAGATCCCCTCTTCAGATCCAAACACACACACACACACACACACACACACACACTATTCAATTTCCAAATTCGGCACAATTTCACTTACTTCTCTGGGGATTCCGACACAGTTGTCATGACTGGGTGGGTCGTCTTTCCAAAGAAGAAGCTGGCCCACCAGTGCCCAGGGTCAGACTTGGGGAGACCTATGAGAATGGACACAAGTGTTGCAGTCAGAAAATGGGGACTCCTCTTCGATGCCCAGCTGGTGGAGAATTTGGCAGACAGATTGATGCCTTATGAATCTCTGCTGGAAGAGTGTTCCGCAGGAATGGGACCAGAGACACAAAATGCCTGGCTTGTAGTAGAAGACAGCTGAGCTTCAACTAACAGCCTTTCTCTGGATGATGTCAAGAGACTGATCTGAGATACAAGAGCTCAGGTGGTCCTTAAGGTATCCTGGACCCAAGTTCCACAAGAGCCCTGAACTTACTGCAAGGATGGGGAAGCCATGCCCTTCAGATGTTGTTGAATTAAAACTTCCATCACCCCTGGCCACAGGACTCCCACCAAGGGCAGACCCTGATGATACGGTGCTCTGCGCGAGACCAAAATTTGCTGCCCTCTCCAGCCCTTCCCAAAGCCTGGGAAGCAGGCATGAGGCTCTGGCAGGGTCCTAGAGCCCACCTTCGTCCTTCCCAAAGCCCAGCTAGAGCTTGCCTGCTTTAGGAAGGGGGAGGACTCTAGGACCTTGCCAGTACTTGCCACCCCCTTTTCCCAAAGCTGGGCAAGTGGTCCCTGGGCACCTGGTGGCATTGCCCTAAAACCGCCTCTGCTCCCACACCTGTCAAGGTAAAGATAAAGGGACCCCTGACCATTAGGTCCAGTCGTGACCGACTCTGGGGTTGTGGTGCTCATCTCGCTTTACTGGCCAAGGGACCCGGCGTACAGCTTCCAGGTCATGTGGCCAGCATGACTAAGCCGCTTCTGGCGAACCAGAACAGAGCACAGAAACGTCGTTTACCTTCCCACCGGAGTGGTACCTATTTATCTACTTGCATTTTGACGTGCTTTCGAACTGCTAGGTTGGCAGGAGCAGGGACCGAGCAACGGGAGCTCACCCCGTCGCGGGGATTCGAACCGCCGACCTTCTGATCGGCAAGTCCTAGGCTCTGTGGTTTAACCCACAGCGCCACCCGCGTCCCTGTACACTTGTCAAGAGCAGAGGCCAAAGAGCAAGGCATCGCAGTCTGAGCCAGCGCTCCAGAGAAACCAAATATGCACCCTAAAACGAGCCTGCAGGCAGCCCCGGGACCGTCCCCTACAAAGGCGACACCCTCAGAAGCAAAGATACTGACCTGGATGGTGAGGGATGACCTCCCCATACTCTGCACTTCCACAGGAGCTGTTGCTGGAAGTGGAACCCAGACGCCCTGCAAGACAAGAACACGTTTTTGCCCCATTAGATCATCACGCACCACAGTTCCTGCTGCAGCTGGGAGGAGTGCAGGAATAACGCAAACCGCAGTGGAGCTCTCTCTATGGAGGAGGAAGAGTTTGGATTTGATAACCCGCCTTTCACTCCCCTTCAGGAGTCTCAAAGCGGCTAACCATCTCCTTTCCCTTCCTCCCCCACAACAAACACTCTGTGAGGTGAGTGGGGCTGAGAGACTTCAGAGAAGTGTGACTGGCCCAAGGTCACCCAGCAGCTGCATGTGGAGGAGCGGAGAAGCGAACCCGGTTCCCCAGATTACGAGTCCACCGCTCTTAACCACTACACCACATTGGCTCTCTTCCAGCCAGGGCCGGGCCGTATCTGGGTTTCAACATTGTGATGTATTGCCAGGAATTCATGATATACCAATTTATCACGAGGTCTGAAATGACGGAGCTACGTAGAAGCATCGTCTGGCTTCACGGCTTTTTCCACACTTCAATTTTTTGCATAGCACAGAGACACACGATTTGTGTTATGTCGCCAGGTCCGAAATTACAAAACGGATATCACAATATGGACTTCAAGCCTGTTTTTGGATGATATATCAATACATTGCCCAGTCCTCCTCCCAACCTGCACGGCGTGAACATCCATGTCAGAGCCGCTTCGTGAGGGTGCTGGGAATTGTAGTTCTGCGAGGGGTAAACGGCAGCTCCCAGGACTCTTTGAGAAGAGCTGTGAGCTTTTAAATCTGCATTGAAAGTATAGTTTGGCTCCAACCCCAGTGCTGTGTTTCGTGGGAAGACCTTCTGAAACCAGGAAGGAGAGACCGGACTCTACTCTTGTCTCTAGCAAGGACTTCCACTGGAAGCAATGGTCAAAGCAACGGGAAACTCTTTTGGGAGCTCTGCCTGCTCACAAACAGCAAATCTGCAAAGCGTTTGGCTTGCACAACCAAACAGCAGCTGCTCTCAAAACTCTTGCTGGCGAAAGAACTGCAGTTTTCAGAAGTGGAGCAGAGAGGGGACCCCACCTCTCCAAGGAGGCCATTTTCCCTTACTGGTTTCTCCTGCAGCACCAGCCCTGCTACACTTTTAGATGAGCACACTGGGCTCGGAGCCCAGAGAGAGACAAAGGATGACATTCAGCCTCCCGTCCAACAAACTCAGGCTTTGTTTAGCTGCAGAACCGTTGGAGCTGACCTTTTATGGAGTCTCGGCTCCAACGCAGCGCCTTTCCCCTCTGCGCTAACGTTTAGGAAGGTTCCCTTAAAGGGAATAAAACGCCAGGAGGATGTTGGGATTATTGAGAAGCGGCCCCCGCGAGCTCGAGGCCCCGGGCGAGGTGGATGTTGAGCAGCATAATTCAAGACACCTAGAGAGGTTTGAAGAAGCAGGCAAGCAAATGTCGTCTTCTCCCTTCATTTATTCCAGGGCTGGCCAAACTTGGCCCTCCAGCCGTTTTGGGACTACAACTCCCATCATCCCCTAGCTAACAGGACCAGTGGTCAAGGATGATGGGAGTTGTAGTCCCAAAAAAGAGCTGGAGGGCCAAGTTTGGCCATCACTGTTTTGTTACCTGCTCCAGTGCAAGTCATAGGAACGTCTGCCGCCTCCCACAAGCTATCTGTGCACGATTGTAGTGAATGCAAGGAAAGTATTTTCTAGCCAGCCTCTATCCATTTCTGGGCGCTGGGGGGCTATTAAGAAAGAGCCAGGATGCCCACAGCATCATGGTCTTGCAATAAAATAGCCCACCAACAGGGGTCTTTTATTATTATTATTCTAACATGATAAAAAGTTCCTTTACATGAACCAATGGTGATTTACTGTTATAATTACAGTAGTACCTCGGGTTAAGAACTTAATTTGTTCTGGAGATCTTTTTTTAACCTCAAACTGTTCTTAACCTGAGGTACCACTTTAGCTAATGGGGCCTTGCACCGCCGCCATGCGATTTCTGTTCTCATCTTGAAGCAAAGTTCTTAACCTGAGGTACTATTTCTGGGTCAGCAGAGTCTGTAACCTGAGGTACCACTGTAGTGTTATTTGTGCATATTATTTCCCCCTCTTTTTATTCTTTCTTTAATTTTACTTCATTCCCCACCTTTATTATTACAGTGGTACCTCAGGTTACATACGCTTCAGGTTACAGACTCCGCTAACCCAGAAATAGTGCTTCAGGTTAAGAACTTTGCTTCAGGATGAGAACAGAAATCGTGCTCTGGCGGCACGGCAGCAGTGGGAGGCCCCATTAGTTAAAGTGGTGCTTCAGGTTAAGAACAGTTTCAGGTTAAGTACAGACCTCCGGAACGAATTAAGTACTTAACCCGAGGTACCACTGTACAACTATTATTACCATCACCATCAATTACATTTATATATCACCCTTTTCATCTAAGGAGCTCAAGGTGGCTGGGCGTACGACCCTGCAAGGTACATTAGGCTAAGCAGCGGTGACTAGTCCAAGGTCTGCCTGGAGCTTCATGGCTGAGTGGGGATTCGAACTCTGGTCTCCCCGGTCACAGTCCAACACCCTAACCATTACAGCATGGGTAGGCAAACTAAGGCCCGGGGCCCAGATCTGGCCCAATCGCCTTCTAAATCCGGCCTGCAGATGGTCCGGGAATCAGCGTGCTTTTTACATGAGTAGAATGTGTGCTTTTATTTAAAGTGCATCTCTGGGTTATTTGTGGGGCATAGGACTGCATTCACCCCCCCAAAAAAAATATAGTCCAGCCCCCCACTAGGTCAGACGGACAGTGGACCGGCCCCCTGCTGAAAAAGTTTGCTGACTCCGCATTGGAGTACTCCAGCTGCTTTGGGACTACAGTTCCCATCATCCCTGACCTCTGGGTCCTGCTAGCTAGGGATGATGGGAGTTGTAGTCAAAAAAAGCTGGAGACTCAAGTCTGGGAAACCCTGATCTTGACCTACAGCGCTGACTCTTATGAGCCATGAAGCACAAGTCTTTCCCAGCCCCACAACCAAAGGTCCTGGAGACGCCAAGGCTTCACTCTGGGCCTTTCTCTGCGCAACTCACACCCCTTCCCCATTCTTACTTCGGTAGTAGTCGTGGGTTGCCACAAGGGAGCCGCTTGACGGGATTGCTGCCATGTTTCTTTGTCTTCGTTCTTGTGCAAGTTGTAAACCCTGCGAGACAAAACAAGAGTAGCTGTAATAAAGAGAGACTGTAACCTGGTGCAGAAAGACGAACACAGGGAGGAGAAAGGCCATGGTGCATCTGCAGCAGCACAACCGGACGCCTTCCTCTGCCCCAGCTGCAACAAAACCTGTCTCTCCCCTATCAGTCTCTACAGCCACAGCAGGCGCTGCATTACCCTTTACCCTGACCATTAGGTCCAGTCGTGACCGACTGTGGGGTTGTGGCTCTCATCTTGCTTTATTGGCCGAGCGTACAGCTTCTGGGTCATGTGGCCAGCATGACTAAGCCGCTTCTGGCGAACCAGAGCAGCGCATGGAAACACCGTTTACCTTCCCGCCCGAGTAGTACCTATTCATCTACTTGAACTTTGATGTGCTTTCAAACTGCTAGGTGGGCAGGAGCTGGGACCAAGCAACGGGAGCTACCCCGTCACGGGGATTCGAACCACCGACCTTCTCATCGGCAAGTCCTAGGCTCTGTGGTTTAACCCACAGCGCCACCCACCAGGCAAAGACCACCTGTGTGAGCTCTCCTCAAGATGCAAGAAGCTGTCTTCCCAAACCATGTGAGCTAGGTGGGCACCAAGAACCTGTGGTCCTCTGCTTGCAGCTAGACTACAACTCCCATCATCCCTGACCACGCTGGCAGGGACTGACGGGAGCTCAACAAAATCGGAAGCATCAGAAGTTCCCCGATCCCTGGAGGGCACTGAACATTTCACCACACCCCAGCATTGCTAACTGGCTGGAGGAGTGCGGGTTAAGTTTGCACCTCAGAAACGCAGCACGGAGGAGGGCATGGCAATATTTGTTTCAGGCTACTCAGTGAGTGATCTCATCTGTTTGCCCACCAGGTTTGCAGGGAATGGGGTAAACCGGGTCTGTACTGGTCTATAGTGGATGAGAAGAGTCCCTGCCTGAAGAAAATGTTGAAATATACATTTATTAAAAAACCAGAAGCATTTTTATTAGGCATTGTAGGAACTGATATAAATAGAAATGATTGTAAGTTGTTTTTGATACGCAATGACGGCACCAAGAATTTTACTGGCACAAAAATGGAAGCAAGAAGAATTAGCGACAAAAGAAGATTGGAGGATGAAATTGATGGACTATGCAGAACTTGACAAACTAACGGGAAGAATTCGAAACTGGCAGGACCAGAGATTTACAGAAGATTGGCGTAAATTTACGGACTATATGAAAAGTAATTGTGATGATTCGATTACATTTGTAGGTTTGCAGGAAGTTTTGTAAGGGGAATAATTTGAATTATTGCCTTATTGAATGAAAAGGATGATATTAGTTATGAGGTTAAAGGTCATACAAATTTAAGAAATGCAGGAGAAATCTTAAAAGGCGGGAGATCATCAGAGGAAGTCCAAAAGATTGTATAAGAGATGGAAATTTGTAAAATGTATGACAATACAAATGTAAAGAGAGAGAGAAGGGTCCCTGTTTCCAGTTCTGCGTGGCATGGTTTTCTCGAAGCTGGTTTGTTACACAAGAACCTCTTTGAGCAGCCTTTTCAGGAGTGCTCGCCAGAGGTTTCATGCTGCGGCAGCACATTCCACAACAAAACTGCAAGCGTTGTTGGAGATGATGGCACGTGGGCAGAGACCGAAGCGAAACTCCAGAACGCTTGGCACAGCCAACCCCCCCCCCAAAGCAGACAGGCTCACAACGGCCAACTGCTGGGGGAAGAAGTAAGCTGCCTGTAATTAACTTCCATGGGGGAAGAAACAGTTGTCGGTTTGGCTTGGTTCTGAATCGGTACCTTTTACCAAACCCTCTGCTACTGGTCTGTTCTTTTATTGTTATTAGGTCTCTTGTGGTTTTCTACCTTGATTTTATTCTGTGAACCACCCTGAGACCCCGGGCACAGGGCAGTATATAAATTCATTAAGTAATAATAATTTAATCGTGAGAGGCAGGACTGAGATTTGGAGTTGCTTTGAAGTTCAGGCTCTGGGAAGCCACAAAAATTAGAATTAAATTCGGAATACAATTGGATTTTTTTTATTATTTTAGTTTTTTATTGGATTGCGATTTGATATGTTAATTGGATGTTTTTATTGGAAAATTAATAAATGCGCCAACAAAAAAATTAACAATTTATCCACGCCTCCTGCCTGCGCAGGAAAGATCAGCAGCAAAGTGCAAATAACATGGGGGAAGAGGGAACAAGACCAAGAAGGAGCAGGGATGAATTTTACATGACAATTTGAATTTGCTAACCAATATTTTGGATTTAGAATTAAACTGACGCTTTTGTCTGTATTTAGTATTTGGCTAATGTTTTTCCCCCCAAAAGGCAGGAGCTATCAGTTCCTAGCAATCTATTCATCAAGTCTGGACTATCTAACAAGAACGGTCAAAACACATTGGGCAACTCAGGAGAAAAATTAGCCTGCTTTGTACAAAAGAGAAAACAGCACTCCGTTTGGTAATCTTGGCTGGCTTGCATCGTATAAAAAAACATTTGAACATTTCAAGCTTGGATTCAAGCTCAGGCCCTGAACCTAACTCAAGGATGTGGTGATGGTAGGATTTTTGTAGTAATACAAAATGATTTACCAGTTTGCATTTAGTGAAGTGGGGTCTCAGCCACACCACACATTTAAACCACAGGGCTCCCCCCCCCCAAGAATCCTGGGAGTTGTAGTTTGTTAAGGGTGTAGGAAATTGTAGCTCTATGGGGAGAACTACAGTTCCCAACAATCTCTGGGGAGAAGCCATGTGCTTTATTGTGTTGATGTGACGTTATTCTTCTGGAAGCCTATAATGTAAATATGACCAAAGAAAATGTGCTAGTGCTAGAATGTAATATTTCGATATAATTTCACTCATTAGAACCTCTTTCCTAACCTTGTTGGACTACAACAGGATTAGGCAAACTCGGCCTTCCAGATGTTTTTTGGTACTACAACTCCCATCATCCCTGACCATTGGTCCTGCTAGCTAGGGGTGATGGGAGTTGTAGTGCCAAAACATCGGGAGTTTGCCTATGCCTGGACTACAATTCCCAACAGACCCAGCCAAAGTTTTTTTCTACATGGAGGGCTCACACAAATCAGACTAAGATGTTCCCTGTGGACAGAGAGATAAGTTTAGAAACTTCATTTTGGTTGTTTTGGCACCCCCTTAGCCCCCGCTTCCCTAAAATGCAGGGTTTTACTTTTTCCCTAGGACTAAAACAGCATTATTCCCTCACTTGTAGAGAACAATGTTTTGTTGCATTGTGGATTTTATTAATTATGTAGATATGAGGTTTCTATTGTTTTTCATTTTTGTAAACAGTCAACTTGAAAGCAGAGTAAAAAAAAAATGTTGAACACACAAACAAACCAAAAAGTTAAAAGGGGGGTGCACTGTTTGGGCAAGGGGTCAAGTCTGTCCCTGTGACCTTGGGCCATTAAGAAGCCCCACTGAGTTCCCCTAGATGTGGTCCCAGACGTTGATTTGAACAAGCAAACCTTCTCTTAAGCCCTTACATGCACCTACAAAAGCCATTCTCTGCAAGAGTAGAAATCTCCTTTACTTTGAAAACCCCCCCTTTTTAAACTTTAGGGGGTTTTTTTGCATGTTACCACACTGTAAACTATCAACCAGCCAAGAGACTAACATGGAACATTATTAGTCTATTGTGTTGGTAAAAAGCAGAGGACACATGGCATTAAATGAGTCAAAACCACCAACAGGAAATCAGATCTGGTTTATACCAGTTTACACAAACACACTCCTCTCTCTTTTGTCGCAATAGACTCGCGTATTCCCAGTTCCTTTCAAGTGGAAAGAGATTCTGAGCTACAAAAATGCACTCCGAGACAGAAACACGCGCTAAACTCTTCCCTCTACCTCAAGTAAAATAAATGAGATTTTTGCGGGGTAGGGGGACCTCAACACCACATTCAGTTGACTCAGGGAGTGTGGGTGAACAGATCCTCCGTTCCTTTGTGCCTTTCTACAGAATGTTCTCATATCTCTTGTGTGCGTGTGCGCGCGTTTAGCGGGTGGGGGAAGTCTTCCACAGCCAAGCAGCCAAAATCCGGACTGAACTGGCTTGCTGCAACCTACACATATAGAAACCTCCTTCCTCAACCCCCAGCCTTTGCAGTCGAAAGACACAAGCAGGGCGCGTGTCGCTTTTGCGTGCTGAAACAGCATTTCGGGGGACGGAGGAGGAAGCGAGGGTGTGGGGGGGAAACAGATGTAGAAAGAAATTATGCAAAAGCTCGAACAATGAGCCGAATTTTGGCGTGGGTGCCCCGAGCGTTTGCTCTCAGCCAATATGGCCACAAAGCCACCACATGCAGGGGCAGGTCTGCTGCACAGCTGTCAGCCAGCGAAAGGCGGCGGATTGCAAAGGAGCGAACGGATAAATATTTAAGTCCCACCAGAGGGAGAGAAAACGCAAAGAAAACTACCGCCCGAGTGGTGGCAACTGGGTTACAGGTAATCAAATTAAAAGGTTTCCAGTCAACGCTGCCCCCCCCACCCTCCCCTCTGGATAAGGCGGTGGTCTGCAAGCCGCGAGAAAGGGCGGAGACCCGGGAATGGAACGTTGAGACCCGGGAATGGAACGTTGAGACCCGGGAATGGAACGTTCATCAAGCGAGTAGAACGTTCACTCTTTGTTCGCAGCGGATGCACCGTCAGGAAGTAAACAATCACGCCCTGACGGTTTACCAAAACAAATCTCCCCCTTCTCGAAGCAATTCCCTTAACAGCTTAACGATCGAAACCCGCACATTCCTCCCACTTTTCAGTACCATCAACACATTTTAAAAGTTGGCAGGGGCTATAGAGCAAAGGTCGCTCCCCCCCCCCCCCCGCAGCAGTCGAGCAAGCCGCCATAACCCGAGGCGCTGGCTTTAGCCAACACAGATCGGCGTTTTTCGAATTTCACAACTTCTCCAGCACTTTTAACAGCCGGGTCTTGCTCGGAACAACGTCTCGCCGCCGCCTCCAATAAGGGCTTCTTCTGTTGCAAACCTAATTAAGCGCCGCTTGCAGGCGAGCAAGTCGCATTGGCCTCAGTGGGGTTTTGGGAGTCGCTGTGTACTTCCAACCGAGCCTCTCCAGCAAAATTACAAACCTAGCCCAGTCCACCTCACCTTTCACTTGTCAGAGGTTTAAAAATCAGACAGCCCTTAAGCAGGCGTGTTACTAGCTTTCAAATAAAATAAATTACAAAGCCCCCAAAGGTAAGTTTTTAACGTGTGATATTTTACTGTATTTTTGGTTTTTATGGAAGCCGCCCAGAGTGGCTGGGGAGGCCCAGCCAGATGAGCGGGGTATAAATAATAAATTATTATTATTATTATTATTATTATATTACGACAGCGAAGCTTCCCTCTGAATTCCCCCCCCCCCGCTTCAGCAGACTGAATTGTCGGGGGGTGAGAAATAAATAAAAACAGCATGCAAGCGATTTAAATCCATGCAATTACGCGCAACATTCATGCCCCAAGATGAATATGCTTACAAAAAAATAAATAAACAGCGGAAGCTCCCAGATCTTCCAGCGAGCAGAGCATTGCTACATGGCGGCCAGAGAAAGAAAAGGAAGAGAGAGGGGAAAGGGTTTTTTTACCTTTAAGACTTAACGCTTCGCTCAGCAAAATCCCAGCGGCTTCAGACCACAGGTGACCTGGCTCAGGGGAGTAAACGCTAGGCGACGGAGCCCATTTGCAAAGGAGATTTTGGGAGTACACTCCACGTCCACAAAAAAACACAGAGGCGTCTATGGATTTAAAGGCTGGCACTGCCGCTGCGGCGCTTTATATAGGGTCAGCCAAGCCTGGCTACGTCAGCTCAGGTGACGCCTCCATCCCCAAAACGGGGCGGAGAGGAGGGTCGGGTGAGCTAATCGGGGTGAAACACACGGGCTGCGCTGCGGCGTCTGCCCTCCTCGCCTTTTCCGAGCGAACAATAGGAGAAACGCCGTTTACGCGCAACGTTACTTGCGAAATTGGGAAGGAAACCACGACTGTTAATAAGCACAAATGAAAAGAACTAGGCTTTCCCCCAAAGACTCCTGGGAAATGTAGTTCGTTAAAGGTGCTCGGAATGGTGGGGGTAAACTACAGTTCCCATGATATCCTGTTTTTGGGGGGGGGGATGGGGGTGGAGCACCATACACTTTAAGTCAGGCATCCCCCCCCAACTCGGCCCTCCAGCTGTTTTGGGACTACAACTCCCATGATCCCTAGCTAACAGGACCAGCGGTCAGGGATGATGGGAGTTGTAGTCCCAAAGCAGCTGGAGGGCCGAGTTGTGCGAACGTGGCCTTGGACTCGAAAATGGCAACATCCTCAGCATGCCAAGGAATCATGGGAGTTGTAGTTTAGCCCTCCCAGAGCTATACTTCCTGGCACCCTTAAACTGCCCTTCCCAGGATTCTGGGACTATCCTCTGAAAAAAACAGAACCTTATTTTGAGGTGCAGTTCAAAAGGCTGGTGCTTCTTCTGCTGCGAATAATAGAATCAGAAAACAGTAGAGTTGTAAGGGACCCTAAAGGGTCATCTAGTTGAACCCCCTGCAATGCAGTGTTGTAAACAAAAATTGTCCTTTTCCCTTATGGGGTATCCAAGAGCCCATATAGAGTCCTTACGTAGGTTCCCTATTGGTAGGAGAAAATAACAGAGGCCAACCAGAGACTATTGAGAAGCAAAGCAGCTGGTAAGCTTGATCTTTATTGATCTGTTGCAACAGGGTGCTCCCCTCACCCGCAGGAGAGGAGGAGGACCCAGAAAAATGCCGTGCAAGGCCTTCTAAAGACTTTTGAAATTGCCACCCTGTAGATCAAGACCACCCCTCAGATACATCACACCTACATCACAGAAAAGGCGGTCTAGAACAGAAATTTGAATATTGTTTATCTCCTGTCTGGTAGGTTACTTGATTGGATTGCCTGGGGAGCCTGGCCATTCTTTTGTAGTGATAAATACTTAGTTCCTGGGCCAGGTCACAGGCTCACACCCTATTCATATCTTAAATGTGTCCTTAAGACAGGATTTGTGTGGAAAGAGACAATGGGGAGGTTTCCCACTTTGACTTTGCAGAGAAAACATTTGGTCAGTTTAGGAATCAAAATGGTTCCAGGTTGGTCTTCCTGTGTTGATCTATGTACGTGCGGTTATGAACATTAAAGGTAAAGGTACCCCTGCCCATACGGGCCAGTCTTGACAGACTCTGGGGTTGTGCGCCCATCTCACTTAAGAGGCCAGGGGCCAGCGCTGTCCGGAGACACTTCCGGGTCACGTGGCCAGCGTGACATCGCTGCTCTGGCGAACCAGAGCCGCACACGGAAACGCCGTTTACCTTCCCGCTGGTAAGCGGTCCCTATTTATCTACTTGCACCCGGAAGTGCTTTCGAACTGCTAGGTTGGCAGGCGCTGGGACCGAGCAGCGGGAGCGCACCCCGCCGCAGGGATTCGAACCGCCGACTTTTCGATCGGCAAGTCCTAGGCGCTGAGGCTTTAACCCACAGCGCCACCTGCGTCCCTATGAACATTACCCTATATTTAAGACCTCAAAATTCCTATCACCGCAGGAATACTTCCTCCACATCAGTCGGCCTGGGTGTCAAGTTCCCCTTTGCAGGTGGAGCTGCTTTTGTAGACCAAGGCAAGGCAGGTGTGAGGGCCAGTTGTGGAACATTTTCTCCTGGGACATTTGCCTGGGACTTATTGCCCTTATCTTTTTGCTGCCAGGCATTTTAATTAATCATTGTTAGAATTGGTTTTATGCTGTTTTTAATCTTCTGCTCTTGCTGATTTTTTTTATTTAAAAAAAATAAATATTACTGATACCTTTTTTTTTGTTCAGGCAACACCAAGTTAAGTCCTCTTTGTTCTGGGATGCTTGAGAGGAGGGGAGTCACATTCAGAGCCAGCTGTTCTGCTGTATCACATTTGAGGCCTAATTTCACCCCAAATAACAGGCTTCTCTCGTCTGTTTATTTCCTGCTTCCTCCTGCTGCTTCACTGCGCACAGGACCACAAATAATATTTTGTATTGTGCTTTTAATGCTGCCTTTCTTTCTCTCTCTCTCTCTCTCTCTCTTTTGTTAGATGTCCTGGCCTCCTCCTCATCAACACCACAGAAGATTGTGTTCAATCTCAATCTCTTGATTGAATTCCATACAGTTGCTTTTAGCAACATAGGAAGCTGCTGCCTTATGCTGAGGCTGCATGCATTTAAAACACATCATCCCCCCCCCCAAATAAACCTGGGCTCTTAGGGGGAAATAATGTGCTATGAATATATGGTGCATGTGCAGTCAGACCATTGGCTCACCTGGCTCTGTAAAGAAACCTGGGAATTGTAGTTTACCCCTCGTACAGATACAGTCCCCAGTAGTGCCCTTAACAAAATACAGTTCCCAGGGTTCTTAGGTGGAAATAATGTGCTTTAAATGCATGGTGTGTATGCATTCATGTCACTGGTCCATGCAGCTCAGTACAGTGCACTCTAACTGGCAGCTGCTCTCCAGGGTTTCAGATGGGGGGTGGGGAAGATATTTCTCTCCCGGTCTTACCTGGAGACCCCAGAGATTGAAACAGGGACCTCCTGCATGCATTTCAGGTGCTAAAGCCCTTCCTGGTTTCTCTGAAATGGTGGATGAAAATCTTAAATGAATAAGGGGTGGGTGGGTGTCATAGCTGTCAACCGTCCCTTATTTGGCGGGACAGTCCCTTATCCCAGCGCCGTGTCCCGCTGCTGTCCCTTATTGATTATGTCCCTTAAATTTCCCGGGTTTCAAAGGAAGCAGCTCCTCTCCCTCCCTCCCTGCCGGCCAGGGAGGAGGGAGGCTCCAACTGTGTTGCTTGGCTGTGTTGCTCGCCCAATAAGGAGTCTAAGAACGACTAGGGGGTGGAGCTTGCATGCTTTGTGCCGATCAATTCGCCCGCATTGCCCGGGTACTCGCCTTTGCTCAGCGCTTCCCAGCAGAGAGATGACGGTGGTTTTCCTTGCTGCATCCCCTTTGCCGGGTTGCTGCACTGTGGGAACCACCACTTGAGGCTTCGTTTGGCTGCTGGTTGACTAAAATCCCTTATTTTGGCTGCTGATCCCTTATTTTTGAGGCTGCTGGTCCCTTATTTTCAAATCTGTAAGTTGACAGCTATGGTGGGTGTTTTGAAGCCAACGTGACCTGATGCTCACTCCACCAGGGCAGATCTCGCCCACGAGCCCCAAAGTTTCTCCCCTTCCTCATTAACGTCAAGTGGGATAGCTTAGTTGGTAGAACATGAGGCTCTTAATCTAAGGGCTATGGGTTCAAGCCCACCTTGGGGCAAAAGATTCCTGCATTGCGGTGGATTAGGCTAGAATGATGATCCTTTTGGTCCCTTTCAACGCTACAATTCTATGACTTCTCTTGCTAAGAAGAGCTTCAGGGTTCCCCTCTTGGTTTTGCAGCTGCAGTCTTTTTTTTTAATCAGTAAGTTTGGTAAACATCAAGGAAACGAAACGTCTCAAGTAACACCATGTACTTGGCACACGCATGCAAACACACACAAAGAACCCTCATCGAGAGAGGGTAACAAATTGTGTCGAGCTGGAGAACTGGATAAACTCCGGGCCCTGCCAGGACATGAAAGGGTACATTAATCATCATAATATGGCATGCCTGGGACTCGAAAGCAAAACAACACAATTAGTTATCTCTTGCCTTTGCAGAGTCGCTTTTCCCGACCCGGCAAATTTCAGTCATGCAAACAGGCCCAGATTGCAAGCAGGCAATTTGGATACTGGTGGATAGAACAGAATAAGAGAATACAATAATGGAAGGGACCCCAGGGATCATCTAGTCCAACCCCCACTGAAATAGAAAAATTAAGGTCTTTTATACACACACACACACACACACACACACACATATAAAATAAATGTTCGTAAGCGTACCAACCAAGCACGTACATAGATATGTGGACCACATGTCTGGAGCAGGACAGGAGGACTGTCCTGAAACCATTTTGACTCCCAAACTGACCAAATGTTTTCTCTGCAAGGAGGGAGGGGGTGAGGGAACCTTCCCATTGTCTCAGGAATTGGGAAATCACCATCTCAAAGGGTGACAGATTACCAGGAAAGGCAATCAGATAAGGCATTATCAGATAACCTGGCAGACAGGAAAAACAACAACATTCAAATTTCTGTTGTAGACCGCCTTTTCTGTGATGTAGGTATGATGTTTGTGGGGGGGTGGTCTTGGGTTACACCCCTTCTGTGATGTATGTATGATGTATGGAGGGGTGGTCTTGAGCTCCAGAGCAGGGAATTTAAAATGTCTATACAGTGGTACTTCGGGTTACATACACTTCAGGTTACAGACGCTTCAGGTTACAGACTCCGCTTAGCCAGAAATAGTACCTCGGGTTAAGAACTTTGCTTCAGGATGAGAACAGAAATCGTGCTCCGGTGGTGCGACAGCAGCAGGAGCCCCCATTAGCTAAAGTGATGCTTCAGGTTAGGAACAGTTTCAGGTTAAGAACGGACCTCCGGAACGAATTAAGTACTTAACCCGAGGTACCACTGTATAAGGGCAGGCACACCTTGGTTCTGGGTCCTCCTCCTTTCTCCTGCGTGTGAGGGAAGCACCCTGTTGCAACAGTTCAATAAAGATCAGGCTTACTAGCTGCTTTGCTTCTCAATCTTCTCTGCTTGGCCTCTGTTATTTTCTCCTACAGATGGAGAACCTACAAAAGGCTCTATAACGGCTCATGTGTCCCCCATAAGGGAATAAGGGCAGATTTTCGTTTCTTACACCTGCAATGCAGGAATCAAGTTTGTTTTAAAATGGAACCAAGCTTGAAGGAGCTCAAGGCGGTGTCAATGGTTGTCCTCCTCATTTAATCTCCCAGACAACCCTGTAGGGTAGGCTGGGAGGCAGTGACTGACCCAAGCTCACCCAGAGAGCTTTATAGTCAAGTAGTGATTTCAACCCTGGTATCGCAGATCCTAGTGAGAGACTCTGACCAGTGGGACGCGGGTGGCGCTGTGGCTTAAACCACAGAGCCTAGGACTTGCCGATCAGAAGACTGGTGGTTCGAATCCCCACGACAGGGTGAACTCCCGTTGCTCTGTCCCTGCTCCTGCCAACCTAGCAGTTCGAAAGCACACTAGTGCAAGTAGGTAAATAGGTACTGCTCTGGCGGGAAGGTAAACGGCGTTTCTGTGCACCGCTCTGGTTCACCAGAAGCGGCTTAGTCATGCTGGCCACATGACCCGGAAGCTGTACGCTGGCTCCCTTGGCCAATAAAGCCTGATGAGCTCCGCAACCCCAGAGTCGGCCACGACTGGACCTAATGGTCAGGGGTCCCGTCACCCTTCTCCTTCATTGCAGATCCTAGTGAGAGACTCTAACCAATCTACCGCTTTGGCTCTCAGTTATACGGATTGCTTTCCGGCGCAATTCGGAGATTTTTGCACCAGATCGTTCCAAGAACTGTCTGTATCTTGGTCCTACGTGAGCCGTGGGGATTTGCAAAGCTCTTTCGCAAGCGTTCAAAGCGGCCTTCTGGTAAACATTGCCTTCTCGAGGGAGAGACCTTCCTGCTCTAAGCTTACGGTATTTCTTCCGGGAGTTTTATGACTCTGGCTGCATGGCCAAACCCTTTCGGCTCGTTGCATCACTGAGCAAGGGAAACCCACGTCTGATACAAAACAAAAAACAAACATCCGCCCTGCGATGGGGAGGAAAAAAGGAAATTTCAAACATTCTGGTGGTGGTGCAATTGCCTTAACCTTTTAAGGTGGCCTGAGGATTCCTGCTCTCCCCCCCCCCCCTCTTTTTGCTTGCTATTTTAACTTTTTAAAAAGAAAGAAAAATCCCCGCAGTGGCACAAAGCTCTCTCTCCAGAGCTGCTCACCAGCTACGCTTTCTGGAATGGCTTTTGGAGCGACCCATGTCTCATCGCTTCCAAGGCATTCTGGGAAGTTGGGCTGGGGGGGGGGGAGCAGCAAGACGAACCCTCTCTTCCACCATGGGGCCAGCTACACTTCGTGACAAGAAGAGAATTATTATTATTATTATCAAGGATTCATTAATCACTTTCTCAACCATCGTTCATTGCACATCGGCAAGACAGCTGGTACTCACCACGGAGTTGTTAACAGTAAGTGCCACGCTTTTTAAACAACAAACAGGTGTGCCGGTACTGCGTACACCTGAGTACCCCCTTTTTTAAAAAAAGCACTGCTTTTTTAAAAACCTATCAATTCTTTATTGATTAAAAGATTTGCATGTCTATACAAACATTATGTATTACAGTGGTACCTCAGGTTACATACACTTCAGGTTACAGACTCCGCTAACCCAGAAATAGTACCTCGAGTTAAGAACTTTGCTTCAGGATGAGAACAGAAATCGTGCTTTTGCGGCGCGGCGGCAGCAGGAGGCCCCATTAGCTATAGTGGTGCTTCAGGTTAAGAACAGTTTCAGGTTAAGAACGGAACTCTGGAACAAATTAAGTACTTAACCCGAGGTACCACTGTATCTCTTAACAGGTAAAAGAAAAAAGAAAAAATTATATAAAATAGAAAATTTATAAAGAAAAAAAAGAAATAAAGAAGTAACAAAGATAAGAAACAAAGAAATCAAAATTTTAAAAAAGAGGCAAATTTATTTACATAGTAAAAATACTCATCAGCACAATCCTTCTCATCCTCATTATACTGTTTGAAATAACATTCTTTTTTACACAGGTTTACATTGTATAATATCATTTCTTTCTGCTTTGCATACATTCCTTTGATCCTTTTCTTTACAAATATCACTCAATTTCTGCTAATATGGAGTTGTTTGTACAATAAAGTTTTACATAATTCTTAAATATTATCCATTCTCTAGTTGTTTAAAAAAGCACTGCTAATGTAGGACATATCCAGGATATATCCAGAATACTGCAGCTGGCATCAGTGGCCGTTTTTGAGCCATAAAAATGTCAAATTTTTTTGGTGATTTTGCTAAAGAAGCTCAACAGCTTTGACAAAAAGAAAACGAAAAAAAAAAGCTCTCTGTAAGCTTTCTGCCCAGCAACCCTATGAAAGTCTACCAGGCTTGCTTGTTAAGTGTGCACACTGCTTTTTGGAAGTAAACAGGGCTGGATTTAAGTTTGACGAAGCCCTAAGCTACTGAAGGTAACGGGGCCCATTATATATGTCCAGCTGTCCTTTGTCAACAACAAATTGTCGCTGTTTTTTGTGTGGAATATATGCTATACGGTAATTTATGGACCTAATAGGTATCTCAAGCCATTTGCACATAACAAAATATGTATTTTATCAAAGTAATTGTTGAAAAGTCTATACAGAATGTAAAGCCCATGCAGAATATAGGCACCCTATACAGTGGTACCTTGGGTTACCTACGCTTCAGGTTACCTACGCTTCAGGTTACAGACTGCGCTAACCCAGAAATAGTGCTTCAGGTTAAGAACTTTATTTCAGGATGAGAACAGAAATTGTGCTCCGGCAGCACTGCGGCAGCAGGAGGCACCATTAGCTAAAGTGGTGCTTCAGGTTAAGAACAGTTTCAGGTTAAGAATGGACCTCCGGAACGAATTAAGTACTTAACCTGAGGTACTACTGTATATAGAAATGAGCAAACCAGTGATATTTTAGGGAGCAGGCTAGCTGGCGGGGCCCATGACTTACATGGAGCCTACACAACACAAAACACTGTTGCTGTATGTAGGTTTTACTTTATTTGTTTTTTTATCTTCTATTTTGGAAATGTACATCCAGGTTTTTTTCCCTTTAAATTTTTTTGGGGGCTCCCAAGAGAGTGGGGCCCTAAGCTATAGCTTATTTAACTTATATGTAAATCCAGAGTGAGTCATAGGCAACTTTCACCCTCCAGGAGCGATACCCCAACACCCTGACATGCATACTCTCTTTTATATACAAAGGGAATAGATATTATCCAAGGCAATTTTGCTGCCTCTGCCAGGTCTACCTTGACACTCCCATTTTAAGGTCATTTCCCTAAGCCCTCTTGCCTGGACGTAAGTCAGTCAACATGATTCAGAGATGGGTCATATCTTCAGAGGCTGGGTGTGCCTACAAACACTGATGCATTAAACATTATCCAAGCCAAGGGCCTTGCTTAACCTGACTCCTTTTTCTTGCAGAGCTCTGCACGTCCCAGAGGGACTGGGCAAAAACTGCAGCTGTCTTTCGGGGAGACGTCACCCCCTGGTGGAGCACTGGCGCAGCACACTGGGAGAAAACTTTTAAAATAAGACATTACAGTGGTACCTCGGGTTACAGACGCTTCAGGTTACAGACTCCACTAACCTAGAAATAGTACCTTGGGTTAAGAACTTTGCTTCAGGATGAGAACAGAAATGAGAACCTGAAACTGTTCTTAACCTGAAGCACCACTTTAGCTAATGGGGCCTCCTGCTGCCGCCACGCCGCCAGAGCATGATTTCTGTTCTCATCCTGAAGCAAAGTTCTTAACCTGAAGCACTATTTCTGGGTTAGCGGAGGCTGTAACCTGAAGCGTCTGTAACCTGAAGCGTATGTAACCCGAGGTACCACTGTACTGAAAACTGATTTTTCAAATGTAATTTTAATTGCTGTGACCCTTCTTGGGGCGTTATGCTGAAAGACGGGTAATATATCAGAACTTTAATTTGTATTCTGCTTTCTCTAGAGTTTCCAAGGTGCTCAGAGGATGTTTGCCCCTTGGGCTCAGTTCCCTTCGCCTCTTTGGGCAAAGAAGCGGTCGCTTGTGCACCTGAGACAGCTTCCGGCACAGGATGAAAACGCTGTTTCTTCCTCTCTGACGGCTTCATTTCTATGATGTGGCTTGACAATAACAGGTAGCAGGAATCCCAGGGAGAGTGGGTTGCTCAGGGATGCAGCTGGTTGCCATGGCGATCCTGAGCAGCATCGCTGCTTTGCAAAGACGCCAAGTGAACTGATGAAGCCATTGGCGTTTTCCAACAGTTATACATATGTATTATCTCACAGAATCATAGAATTGAAGGGACCCGAGGGTCATCTAGTCCAACCCCCTGCAATGCAGGAAAAAATTGTGTGTGTGTGTTCAATACATTTATTTATTTTATTTTTACTCATAGCATTTATATCCCACCTTTTCCTCCCAAGGAGCTTATGGTGGTGTACATAGCTCTCCCCGTCCTCATTTCATCCTCTACAACAGCCCTGTGAGGTAGGTTAGGCTGAGGAAGTGTCTGGCCTAAGGTCACCCAGTGATATAGTTAAGCACCAAAAAGCATATATTTATTAAATCGGCTAACGAAACAGAAATACCAAATCATTTCAGCTTCTGGCTTCTTCAGGTGCTCTGAGGTGAATCAAAGGGTAGGATGCTTTTCCAGGGAGTCTTCTCTTCTCATGAGGTGGCCAAAGTCTTGGAGCCTCAGCTTCAGGATCTGTCCTTCCAGTGAGCACTCAGGGCTGATTTCCTTAAGAATGGAGAGGTTTGATCTTCTTGCAGTCCATGGGACTCTCAAGAGTCTCCTCCAGCACCATAATTCAAAAGCATCCATTCTTCGGCGATCAGCCTTCTGTGTGGTCCAGCTCTCACTTCCATACATCACTACTGGGAAAACCATCGCTTTAACTATACGGACCTCGGGTTAAATATGCTTCAGGATGAATATTTTCGGGTTGTGCTCCGCGGCGACCTGGAAGTAACGGAGCGTGTTACTTCCGGCTTTCGCCGCTTGTGCATGCGCAAACACTCAAAACGACATCACGCACATGCGCGGAAGTGGCAAATCACGACCCGTGCACGTGCAGATGCCCGAACACGGGTTGCATTTGCTTCAGGATGCGAACAGGGCTCCGGAACGGATCCCATTCACATCCATCACTGTATAGGATTAGGCTGTCAACAAAGTACTTGACTAGAAGGACAATCCTAAGCATGCTTTCAATTTGTTTAAAAATATATCTGCCAGTTTTTGCAGATATTTCCCCTCTTTTTATTGTACATGAAGGGTAAAAGACCCCGACCCTTAGGTCCAGTCATGACTGACTCTGGGGTTGCGGCACTCATCTCGCTTTATTGGCCGAGGGAGCCGGTGTACAGCTTCCGGGTCATGTGGTCAGCATGACTAAGCCGTTTTTGGTGAATCAGAACAGCGCACAGAAACACTGTTTACCTTCCTGCCGGAGCGGTACCTATTTATCTACTTGCACTTTGACGTGCTTATTGTACATTGCCTTCAGCCAATTATGTAGAAGGTGATTATTAGATGATAGATTAACCGACGGGCAGGTGCTGCCTTAGCAAAAGATGAATGGGGCTTACTCCCGAATAAGTGAGTTGCTGCACGTCTCATGATAAATCAGCTTAGATCACATTAATTTGGTGGCACATCTAAGAACCAATGCATGCTGCTGGATCTTGTAACTATCAAAGCCACAGTCCTCTAGTAAGACAAAGAGCCTTGCTGTGGAGTGTGTGCCTTGTGTGTTAAGAACTGCCAAAACAGGATCGTTTGTTTTTCTTTCTTTTGTGCCTAAATCTTGCAAGCAACAGTTTATTTTACTTTGACGTGTCTCTGTTCTTCAGACACACAGATGATGTGAATCTGAGCAGAGAGAGAGAGAGAGAGAAATAGAATACTCTCCCGCCTTTTCTCCCTCCCCTTCCACCAAGTATGCTGTTGCAATCAGATGAAATTCAGGTGCTTCCTGACATGATGTAATCCCATCTTCCTTAAACAGACTCTCTCTTTCTGCACTTTAACACCTCACAGCTTGAACCTGTAGGATAAAACCCAATTACAGCATCACTCCGCTTCAGCAAACACAATTGTCCTTGCTGTAGAACTGCTACCCTTTTATAGAATTGTAGTGTTGAGAGGGAACCCCTATGATCCTCTAGTCCAGCCCCCTGCAATGCAGGAATCTCAGGTAAAGCATCCATGGCAGATGGCCATCCAACCTCTGCTTCAAAACCTCCAAGGAAGGAGAGTCCACCACCTTAAATGGGAGTCAGTTCCACTGGTGAACAGCTCTTACTGTCAGAAAGTTCTTCCTGACATTTATTCAGAATCTCCTTTCTTATAACTTGAAGGCATTGCTTCGAGTCTTACCCTCCGGAGCAGGAGAAAACAAGCTTGTCCCCTCTTCCATGTGACGGCCCTTGAGATATTTGAAGTCCGTATAGTTAAAGCTATGGTTTTCCCAGCAGTGATGTATGGAAGTGAGAGCTGGACCATAAAGAAGGCTGATCGCCAAAGAATTGATGCTTTTGAATTCTGGTGCTGGAGGAGACTCTTGAGAGTCCCATGGACTGCAAGAAGATCAAACCTCTCCATTCTGAAGGAAATCAGCCCTGAGTGCTCACTGGAAGGACAGATCCTGAAGCTGAGGCTCCAAGACTTTGGCCACCTCATGAGAAGAGAAGACTCCCTGGAAAAGACCCTGATGTTGGGAAAGATGGAGGGCACAAAGAGAAGGGGATGACAGAGGACGAGATGGTTGGACAGTGTTCTCGAAGCTACCAGCATGAGTTTGACCAAACTGTGGGAGGCAGTGGAAGACAGGAGCGCCTGGCGTGCTTTGGTCCATGGGGTCACAAAGAGTCGGACATGACTAAACAACTAAACAACAACAACTATATCTCCTCTTTTCCAGGCTAAACATACGCAGCTCCTTCAACCGTTCCTCAAAAGGCTTGGTTTCCAGACTGTTGATAATCTTGATCCTTCTCATCCACCCACATTTCTTGAGTTCCCTTTAGTGCAGTTGCCCTCACAAAGTGTTTCCATAAGATATTAAGATTATGAATCAAATAGTAAACAAACACAGGTCACTGCATACTCGTATCTTTGCACGATTGGGGTCAGAAATCTCAGCACCTTACACTGGGGCTGGGCTTCATGAATGAAGCTTTTGCTGCAGTTTAAAACACCCTGCATCAGCGACAAGGTAACTTGATAGGGGAGAGGCAGCTGGCATTAAATATAGCACCCAGCTGCCTCGAGTTTTCCTGGCTGTCCCTTGCACATCAGGGTTTATTTTTAAATCCCTGACTCCAGTTTGAGGGCATCAGCAAAGCACAGAGATTTCAGCCACTTCAATTATTCCAGAATTCCCCTCTCCTCTTCCCCTCCCATAGCACTTGTGGACAATGAACTCCACCCCTAGATTTCTGGAGTCCAGTGTGCCATATTGACCCGAATATAAGCTGTACCTGCAAATAAGCCACACCTTTAAAATTCAAGGGGGGAGAAAAGACAATACCTGAATATAAGCCGCTCCCTTAAAATTGGGTTACAGGCTGAAAATTGCTATGGTTGGTAGAATTGTAATTCCGAGCCAATTTAAGTCTTTGATCTTGCAAGCCCGCAAAACCTACTATACAATTGATAAAATCGCAAATCGCTCTTCGGTTGCTACAATTCCGCAGGCACACAAGCTCGCAAATGGCAAATGAACAGTCCTAAGCTGGCAAATCGGCAACAAAACTTTTTTTGTGTGTTCCGTTTTACTGCATGTCTGTTTCAGCAGTGGTATTGTCAAAGCTCGTTTTTGTAATTTTTGCGAATTTAAGCCGCACTTTAACTTTTGACGGTCGGAATTTTTTGGGGGGGAGAGTGAGGCTTATATTCAAGCCAATATGGTAGAAACAAGCCCACGTAATCTTCATGTATACCCTTCAGGAACTCCTGGAATTGCTCAGTCACTGCCCTCTTCGCCACCTTACCCAATAAAGGGAAATTTGTGACCAGGTGGTAATTGTTATAAACCAGAGGATCTGAGGTGGCTCTCTTCAGGAGTGAGCACACTACTGCCTGTTTAAGGGCAGCTAGCACAGGAATCGTAGAATTGTAGAGTTGGGACCCCAAGGGTCATCAAGTCCAACCCCCCCACCCACCCGAAGATGCGTTCATCATGCCCTGGACCATGGATAGGCAAACTAAGGCCCGGGGGCCAGATCTGGCCCAATCGCCTTCTAAATCTGGCCTATGGACTGTCCGGGAATCAGCGTGTTTTTACATGAGCAGAATGTGTCTGAAATATACTCAGAGTCGAGAGTGGATTTCATGCTCTTTATTCAGCTCATAGTGGTGAGGAGGAATGGAAGTTCCCCCAGAATGTCTGCTTTATATACGTACATTATCTACACAATGGGCCCCACATGATTGGCTAATTCAGGGATTCTCCTGTAGGCCAATCTGGTTGCAGATTCACTTCCACCTGGAGCTGGATTGGGTGGCTCCTGCAGACCAATCAGACTGCTGCATTTGGATCCTATTCAACTCAGTACATAACAGTGTCCTTTACACTCATACCTCATGTTACATCCACTTCATGTTACGTTCTTTCAGGTTACGACCCGGAAGTACCAGAAAGGGTTACTTCTGGGTTTCGCTGCTTGCGCATGCGCAGACACGCAAAATAACGCCATGTGCAGAAGCGGCTAATCACAACTTGTGTGTGTGCAGACGCACCGCTGCGGGTTGCATTCTTTTCATGTTGCGAATGGGCCTCCAGAACGGATCCTGTTCGCAACCAGAGGTACCACTGTATTTAAAATGCATCTCTGGGTTATTTGTGGGGCCTGCCAGGTGTTTTTACATGAGTAGAATGGGTGCTTTTATTTAAAATGCATCTCTGGGTTATTTGTGGGGCAAAGGAATTCGTTCATTCCCTCCCCTCAAAAAAAAAAAAAGTCTGGCCCCCCACAAGCTCTAAGGGACCGTGGACTGGCCCCCTGCTGAAAAGGTTTGCTGACCCCTACGGCTGGACCCATCTGACCAACCCCTCCCGGCTGGCTTTCACCAGTCAGGATGGGCAGGGATGAAGAGAATAAGAAGTCGGTCCTTTCCTTCTCTCTGGCAATCTCACAATGTGCATTTCTGTAGCAACATAAAAAATGACAAGACTCCAGTGCTCTCTGCAGCAGCTGCCCCGTGGAACTGCCCAGCACCAGACAGAGAAGGGCAGAGTTGAGGGTATGCTAAAAATAACATTTAAGACTGACTCGACACAGGGTTGGGGTGGCCAGCACTTGCATGACTGATCCAGAAACATTTGATTAAAAAGGAAAGAATATCACACAGCTCCAACTGGTCCAGATTAATCTGGTCTGAGGGCTGCATTTTAACTGTGTTCTCTGCTATTTATAGCACTGTCAAAGCAGTGTTTCATTGTTAAAACAAGAGGAGTGGCCGTGTGGGTCTGATTCAATCCTGCTAGCGATCTTGGACAACACACGTGTCTAAACTTCTTCTTGGCAGTGCAATGTTTTCCCTTTTGTACATACATTTAACAGGTGCATTTGCATATATATCCAGAGGCAGAGAGCAACAATACTCACTAAGATGTGGGGGTTTTTTTATGTTCTCCAAATCTAAATGAAAATGTCAACATTCCTGGTTAGATATTCCTGGATTTTCGGAGGTGTTGTTGTACTCAGAGTAGACCCACTGAAATGAGTGCACCTAGGTTAGTCATGTCCACTAACTTCACTGAGTTTGGTCTGAGTACAACTAGCTCTAAAAAAATATATGCAAGAGTTCTGTAAGTTCCGTACGATTCAGCACTAAGATATTAAATGTTTTCAAAAAGTGTATCACTCAAAGGTGGAGTTCAGAAACACAATCCAAAAAACATGGTCTTTGGCTTTAAGGCCAAATTAGGAAATAATGTGCGATTTTCAATTTGAGAAACACTTTTGTTCCAGTTCTATTTAAATTGTGAGCTCAAAGAGGGTGAACCCCAGTCCAGCCCCCCCTTCTTTCTTTCTTTCTTTCTTTCTTTCTTTCTTTCTCTCTCTCTCTCTCTCTCTCTCTCTCTCTCTCTCTCCATCTTTTTTGTTTATGCAGTTCTTTGCACCAGCTACAATGATGGCACTATGTAAATGATTTAATGGGCTGAATCTAGAGATAAATCAGTGTCATATGACTTTAAGCAGGCATGGCTCCTTCCAAAGCATTCTGGGAAGTGTAGTTTCTTCAGGGTGCTGAAAGCTCTTAGGAGGTGCCCTATTCCCCTCACAGAGCTACAATTCCCGGAGTTCCCTGGGAAGAGGGGTCGATTGCCAAAGCACTTTGGAAACTGTGGTCAGTAAACATGCTTTGCTCTCTCTCTGTGTGTTTCATTTTAAATTCATTATTCCCTCACCCTTTTTTTGTGCCTCTGCAGACTTTGAGATCCTCCGCACAGCCTGCTGTTAGCTCATCACAATCGCATAGAATTCTAGAATTGTAGAGTTGGAAGGGACCTCAGGGGTCATCTAGTCCAACCCCCTGCCCGAATCTCTTGCCCAGCCTGGGACTTGAATCCACAACCCTGAGATTAAGAGTCTCACTCTCTACTTACTGAGCTGTTGCTGTTTGATAAGTTCACTGTTAGTACATATAAGGTAGACATATAATATGATATGGCTGATCAATTCAGTGAAACCCAGATTTTTTGGGGAGGATAAATGTTATGTATGACCGCAATTACAAACCAGAACATTGTAAAAATGAATTCCACATGTCATTAAATAAGTCAGGGATATTCCTTATGGAGTCCTTCAGACATTGCTGGGTGGAAACTCTCGTCCGACCAAGACAGCATGGCAAATCTATTTTGACTGCGCCATGTTGTGCCATGTTGACCACACTGATTTAAATTCTTGATATGTGCATGTCACCTGTTCCTTATGTGAAAAATAATCTGGAAAGATCTCGACCCTTAGTCTTCCATATGTGGTTCTGCTGATTAGAAGCGGAACATGAGTCATAGGCCTGATGCAACTGCAAAAAATAAAAATAAAAGGTTGATGCAATTTTAGGCTGAATGAATAGAACCAAAGATTAGTCCAACCTAATCAAGTCCTGCTCTCCGAGAAGACTATAGACAAGTTGGAATGAGTTCAGGGGAGGGCAATGAAGGAGGTCAGGTTCTGTGGGAAACTAGCCCTATAAGGAAAAGTTGGAGAAACTGAATATGTTGGGAGAGGGCCATAGTTCAGTGGAGGTACATCTGTCCTGCATGCAGAAGGAAGGCCTTGGGTTCAAAGCAACTGCTGTTCAGAGGCATGCCAGGCCCCCAGCAGTGAAGGAAGAAGAACACAGAGCCGTTGTGCTTCGTAGCTTCCTCCTCCGTGAATTTATCTCATCCTTTCTTTAAAAGCCATCTGAGTTGGTCGCCATCACGGAGAGTGAATTCTACATGCTTCATGGAGGAAAAAGGACTTAGAATCACAGAATTGTCAAGATGGAAGGGTTCCCAAGGGTCATCTAGTCCAACCCCCTGCAAATGCAGGAATCTTTTTGCCCAATGTGGGGTTTGAACTGAGATTATGGGCCTCCTGCTCTATGGACTGAGCTGTTCACTTTTTGCTCTTTATTTTGTCTGTCCTGAACCATCCAACATTCAGCTTTATGGGATGGCACCACTATAACTTCTGTTCCAGTCTGTATTTTTATTGAACGTGGTTTTACACATGAAATGGTTTTGAATTGTTTGTATGAATGGCATTGATCCTAATTGTTTGTGTCAACGTGTGTGTGTGTGTTTTGCATTGTTTCCCTATACGAAATCATTTTAAATTATTGCCACACATGGAATTGTGCTTGTTTTGAGTTTTTGCGTACGAAATCATTTTAAACTCTCGCTACATATATACTTGGGATGCGGGTGGCGCCGTGGGCTAAACCACAGAGCCTAGGACTTGCCGGTCAGAAGGTTGGTGGTTCGAATCCCCGCAACGGGGTGAGCTCCCGTTGCTCGGTCCCTGCTCCTGCCAACCTAGCAGTTTGAAAGCACGTCAAAGTGCAAGTAGATAAATAGGTACTGCTCCGGCGGGAAGGTAAACGGCGTTTCCGTGCGCTGCTCTGGTTCGCCAGAAGCGGCTTAGTCATGCTAGCCACATGACCCGGAAGCTGTACACTGGCTCCCTCGGCCAATAAAGCGAGATGAGCGCCGCAACCCCAGAGTCGTCCGCGACTGGACCTAATGGTCAGGGGTCCCTTTACCTTTACATATATATTTGCGTGTGCTTTCAGCTTTTCCTATCATTTTGAATTCTTGCCAGACATGGAATTGTGCTTGTTTTCAGTTTTTGCGTATAAAATCATTTTAAACCTTTGCTACATATGTACTTGCGTGTGCTTTCAACTTTTCCTACCATTTTGAATTCTTGCCACGTGTGGAATTGCGTTTGTTTTCATAGCTTTCCCTGTATGAAATCATTCTGAATTGTTGCTGCGTGTGGGATTGTGCTTATTTTCATATAGGTTCTATGGAATGGCTTTGTCACCGTGAAATCGTTTTGAGAGATTTCCTGGGGGGCGATTCCTAAGTGGAAGATGAGGAAACAAACGTCACCAGATCAGAAGCAGCAATGGTAACGGGGATGAATCATACCAAACTGGCGGCGCGTCCTAACGCTGCTCCATATTACGCCCTGTCCCCGCATTTATTCCTCTCCATCCCTTCCTCTTTCTCCTCCTCCCTCCACCTTTTCCTTTCTCCATCCATCCTTCCACCTGCTGCATACCTCCCTCCCTCCCCCGCAGCCTCTTCCCTCTCGTCCCTCCTCCTCCTTTTTCCTCCATCCATCACCCTCCGCCCTCTCCCTTCTCCGGCTCTCTGTACCGCAATGCTGTAGTGCGGAGGGGAGGGGGGAAGAGCAGCAGCAGCCGCCGGAGGAGGAGGAGGAGGGGGGGTGACTGCATTGCGCCGTCGCCGTCAATAGGTGGACCCCCTCCCGGGGAAATAAAGCCGTCCGAGCCGAAGCTGGCAGCCTCTGCTGTCTGAGACCACAGCTGCCGGTAAGAGTCTCTTGAAAGCTTGCTTTGCTGCCGAAGGACAACGCACCATTATTTCCAAACCCCCCTCCTTCCATTTTTATTTATTTCTTTTTTTTGGGGGGGGAATACCTTTGCAAAAATGGGGAGGGGGCTGGAACAGGTGGAGCGAGGAAAGCGTGGGCTGCAGCCTTTAAAAATAATAATACTGAAGCTGGGGGGGGGGGAATGTTGGTGCTTTAAAAAAAGGGGGGGAAGGCTGCGCTTTTAAATTTTTTTTTGCAAAGGAAGAGCAATAATAACGGGCGTTTTATTTGTTTGGCGAGGCGGCGATGGCTTTTTGCAAAACTGCGCTCTCCCACCCAACCCTTCCCGGTTGCAATCTCCCGTCTGGAATCGTCTCTTGTCTCTTATCTGTAATCCCCCCAACCCCCCCCCCATCTCCACCCCCTTCAAGTTGCGCAGGTGATATTGTGGAAGCGGGTCCGGGAGAGCGCGCGCGCGGGTTCCAGGGCGCGCGACCCCTAAGGCACTTAAGCCGGCCAGGAGCATCCGCGACCCAAGCGGGCGTTCCGGCAGAACCGGCCTGTGGATCGGACTCCTGAGCGGGGGGGGGGGGTTCGCTTTGCTGGGGTCCGGATCCTGTTTTCTGTCTTGTTTCCAAGCAGGTCTCTAATTTGCACAGTCATTCCAACCCGCGCGCCCCCCCCCGCCCGGTTTTATTGTCTTTTTCGACACCCCCCTCCCTCCTACACACTTAAGGCCTTTTTCGCATTTAGAAATTGAACCCCCCTTTTTTTAGAGGTGGGGGAACAGGTGGGGGCTTGGAGAGAGCGGCGCAGAAACCCTCCCTGCGTCGCACCGGTTGACCTTGCCACCATATCCCTGGCCAGATTATACGATTTGCAAATAACCATGATAATAATTACCCTAGATTTTTTTGAAAATTTGGTGGGGTGTTTTTTTGTTGGGGGAGGAGGTGTGTGTTGGGGGGGGGATCAGCGAAAGGGAAAAGAGAGGGGGGGTTGCAGCAGGTTTGCATTGCTTTCCCCCAGAATTTATTTCGTTTCAGCTCTGCAGGGATTTGCGCGGCGTTTTTAGCTCCGCAGGGGATCTGAGATAGGTTGGGTCATTCGGTTTTAAAAATAACCCCTTGCAAAAGGCGGGTGGGGGGGGGGTGATGTGGCTGAGAGCTGCATGCCTTCCTAGCTGATCCAATCCCTCATGTGGGTGGCGTGTGACAAAAGAGTGGCAGGGACAACCTTCAGATACACCCCCCTTCCCTCCCCATCACAACCCCAAAGCGGGAGATATATAGAATTATCCGTGCTCAGCTTGACAGAAATGAGCAGCAAGAAAATGGCTGGGGTTTTATGTTGCATGAACATAGAGGCTTCTAGAACCAGATATGGTGGCTTATGCACCGAGATACATTTTGCAACTTGGGCGAGCCGGGGCTGTGCGATTTGCAGAGCCTGTTTGCAAAAAGAGTCCATATTCCCAAATTATAGCCCCCTCCTCCCTGAGCGTTTGATACAGCGAGAGAGGCAGGTGGATTTCAACCCCCCCCCCCCAAGCGCAGGAGCAAGAGTGTCTGAAAATCAGGCTTTTATTTTCTCTTTTTATTTTGGAATGATGCAGCGTAGCTTTGTGAAAAGGTTTCGAAAGCTGAAAACGCAGTCTTCTTGGCTTGTATTGACCTAAGATTTCCAGATCTGCCTCTGCTACATCTTGGTGTTATGGGCAAAAGATGAGCTCTCCCTCCCCTCCTTCCCGCCCCCCCCCCTTACTGCTTGATCCTTCCACGCACAGCCAGATTCCAGTTTAGCCGCTCTAGGGAAGCACACCAAACAGCTATTTCTGGCGCTTTCCATTTGTGGGCACCATATTGTCCTTTCCGAAGATGAGCTTACTGGGAAATTTCCTAAGGTGGATCTGAAGGCCCGTACGGAGGAAAACCTCTCTCCTTTCGATACGATATCTTTATTGTCATTGTCCCATACAGAACAATGAAATTGAAAAATCTACATAAGAAATTCAAAAACCCTTAAAAACTCCATTTTAAAATACAATATACTATAGAGACTCCTTATACTGCGTTTAAAACCAGAATTGCATTGGGGTAGAAACTGTTTCTCAGGCGGCTAGTCCTGGTCTTTATAACCCTGTATCTTCTTCCAGAAGGCAGAAGCTGAAAGAAGAGATCATTTCCGTTGCTTAGGAAAGTGTAGTCCACGGGATTAGGTGCAATGAAGGAGTTTTTGCAATTGTTATATACCTGGGGTGTGTGGGAATAAAAGCACACTTTGTGCACAAGCGTGGCGGAACCAAACGTAGCTTATTTGGGAAAGGGTTTTTTAGGAGAGGCTACCAGTTCTAAAAAAAGGCAATTTTGGGGCGAGAAGGAGGTTGCGCAGGCATCTCTGGCTTGCAGCGCAATGGGGTTGCCACTGGTGTCAGTGGGGTGGACCCAGAAGGAAAAAACAAAACAAAAAACAGGGGTTCCTTTTCCCAGCTAGAGTCGGGGCGGATTTCTCCCATGGCAGACAGAAAATCCTCCTGTCTGGCCTACATTCTGCCTGCTGTTTACCCACCAAAAGATCTGATGGCTAAAGCACAGGCTTAACTTTGTGACAGGAAACCCCAGACAAAGACGCAAACACACACCCCCCCCCCCCGCAGGGCTGGAAAAGGCTCTGTGGCAGTTGCGTGTCTGGCTGTTGTGTTGTGCTCCTGTTGCTCCTGGCGACACTCCTGATCTCCTCTCTCGCACTGTTCTTTGCAGCAGCCGCCGCCTTGCTGGTCACAGCCGCTGCTGAGCTCTCCATCCCTCCGCAAGCGCCGGCCTGCCGATCCCGAGGAGAGGAAAGATGGGGAAGGAGAAGACCCATATCAACATTGTTGTCATAGGACATGTGGACTCCGGGAAATCCACCACCACCGGCCACCTCATCTACAAATGTGGGGGCATCGACAAAAGGACCATTGAGAAATTTGAGAAGGAAGCCGCCGAGGTAAGGCTCAAAAGGCACACATGCGTACAATTTGACCTTCAAGTTTGCCCTTCTTTTCTCTCTCTCTGGAACTAGAGTACGAGATGGAATAGGAGCAGTTGTCGCCTGCCGCTTCCCACGCCTAGAAGAATATTTGCTATGTATTGTCTCACGTGCTTTTTCATAGGTGCCTTTTCTGTCTTCCACCACGATACCACAATATATTTCCCAGGCCTGCCTCCCCTTGCAACTTTCCGATTCGTTATCCGAACAAGATAGGCCCAAACAGGGAAGGGGGTGACAGTGGAAAGCCTCCCAGCAGTAAACTGCCCCACCCCACCATCTTCCTTTGGCGTTGGCCACACCTGAACATGCAGCGCAATTGTGCTGGTGGCATTTCAGTTTGTGGTCCCAGGTCCCCTTTTCTTTGCATGAGCAATGTAGGTTGGAAAGCATGTTTGTTTGTTTTCTTCTGAGGCTAATGCTTGTGATGATGTGCTCTTTTGGCAAAATCGCCACCCCTGAATATATAATAATAATAATAATAATAATAATAAACCTTAACTCTTAAATAATAATAATAACGAAGGGGGGAACTTTGCCTAGGAAACCTCAGCTTTGCACCAAAAGCAGCAAAATTGTGAATTGTGCCGAATTGCAAAATTATTTTGCATAATTTAATGTACATTTCTTTACTTTTTATTATTCAGTTTGAGGGAGGGGTATCGGGAAAAGAGCTGCGTAGGACTCTAAAGCTCAGTTCCAAATCAGGTCCCCCACTTACTTTCGAACTTATTTTTGCACCTATACAGACTAGGGGCTTTTTTTTTGCAAATGAAGCTATGAGATTCTGCACCCAGTGTCAGCCCAGTCACAGTGGTGGAAAAGGCCAGAAGGTTTAAGTTTAGCTCTCTGCTGAAATGCAGAATCTTCCAATCACTGTTCTCCACCTACACCCTGATTAACTTGCCCAATAACACAGCACCGTGGGTCAGCTTGGCACTCAGTAGTATAGACCATGTGCTTTGGGTTCAGAATCCCCTGATTTCAATCTCCAGTATCACCAGTTAAAAGGATGAAATAGCTGCGATGCACAAGGCCTCCCTCTAATACTGAGAGCCAGAGAGAAGCCTGGGAGATTGCTTTCCAATATAATTCCCCCCTTTCCTTTAGGTGACCAGTCAGACCCTGATCTTGAACAAAACGCTCATCTATGGACACCTTCCTCCACAAGAATCTTGGGAACTGTAGTTTACCCATATAGAAAACTACAATTCCCAGCACCCTTAACAATCAACCGATCTCCAACTCAGTTCTGGGGGACTGACCTGTGTCTGCTGCTGCTCTCCCTGACCTGGAAATTCTGGCTGCCGTTACTTTAGAGAGAGTGGACTGTAGTTGCTCATTGGAGAGGGGAATGCATTCTGCACATGCCCAGAGTTGCTGTGTTGCATGTTCCTGGTATTGCCTGTTACGATTGTTGAGGGTGGTTAGGAGATCCTCCACAGAGCTATAGTTCCCAGCACCGTGTGCAGGCTACATTTCCCAGGATTCCTTGAGGGGAGCCATGACTGTTAAAGGATGTTGTGGATGTAGTCAAGCAACTTAGGGACAAATCGTGCCGAATAAATACCTTGTCTGTTTAGATCAGTATCATCTAGGGCTTGAGGCAGGGGTTCTTTCCCACCTCTGCCAGGATTTGAACCTAGGACCTTCTGCGTGAGAAGCCAGTGCTGTTCCACCGAGATACAGCAATTCCCGGAAATATCTGGTCCCCATCTTTGTCTTAGGCTCAGCTGTTCTTTGAGGGCAAGAGGCTCAGGAGACAGAGCCCGTTACAGTCTTTGGTAGCTGCATCAAATAAATATGGGCCTGTATAGTCTGAATTAGGGCATAGCTACACTTCAGACTTAAGCCAGAAGAGCCCAGAGGACACCAGCTGTGCTGAAAATTCTGTAGCAGACCCTCAAAAAGTGGGGCAGATGTTACTTTGCCTAAGTCCTGCAAGAAAACTGGTCACTCCAGAGGGCTATCTTAACTTAAGTGAGCAGATGTGTTTTCTTCCTAAACTCATTTTCTAATGGTCCCCACTTGAGATTCTTCCGGGGGTGGGGTGGGGAGCGCAGAATGGTGGGGAACCTTCCACAACATATTGTCAGAACCAGCTCTAGTTCTTGTTGTTGACTGAATCTGTATTTTGTTATTAGTTATTACCTTAATATCCGGCTTCCTGCCCCCCAAGTTGCTCAACGCAGCTTATGTGATCGTCCCTCACCTTTGTCTTCATAACACCCCTTTGAGGTAGGCTAGGCTGTCTCGAGATCACCCAGTGAAGTGCATGACTGAGAGCAGAGTTGAACCCTGGTCTCCCAGGGTGCAACACTCTGAACCATTTCACAACGCTGGCTGTTTTCTGATACCCAAGAATTGAGGGTCTTAGCTGTCTAGTTACTTGGCCAGACTGGTATCCGCTGCACTCTTTCCCCTGCTTTCATAAAAAGCATACCTTGGACCCCGGACAATGAGTCTAGGCCACCAGAAACCTCTCTTGCACAACCCTTAGATGGAGAGATGGCCGCTTCTTATAGACAAAGCATCCTTCTTGACTTGCTCCATTGCACCCACCTTTTTCTCTCTCCCCTGACCTTCTTTATTTTGCTTCGCTTAACATCCAGTCTTAAAAAACAGCTCCGGAAAAAAGCTTGTCTAGAACATCGGGACTTCCAACTTGGTCTTCATAAAGGAATTACAAATTGCTCTCTCCCCAGTTTTGGGTTCCCTTCCTAATGGACCAACATGGTTGCTTGATAATTCTCTAGTAGATGGTATGTTTCGGGTGCTTTTTGCTGAGTCAGCCCATTGGTCTACCTAGATCAGGATTGTCTACACAATGACTGACAGGTTTTGAGTCAGAAGTCTGTTTCCGCGGCCCCGCCTGAAGAGGCTGGGAATTGAGTTTCCAATTCAGAATGGATACTCAGTAAACAGCCAGCATCATAAAACCTGCCTGCTGACTTAAGTGCAAATCGTTGAGGACCGATGCTCAAGAAACAGGTTATGTGGATATGTTTGAGTTTCGCTGATTCCTTTATCACAGGACCCCTTTCGTTTTCTGCTGCCAAAAGTAGTATCCTTTATCCATTGGCGATGTTCTGTAGCGAGAAGGAAGGGAGTCATCGTTTGATGTGAGCCCACGGATAAATTGTGACGCCCGGGGGCGTGTCATTTTAGCCTCAGGTGAGGGGTTAGAGGGGAGATGAGATGAGATGAAATGAGGGAAGAAGGAAATCCCCTTCTGAACCTTCTCCACTTCTCTACCTACAGTCTCCCCCTCCCTTCTCCAGGAGGAAGGGGTCAGTGAGAGGGAATCCCCCTCTGCCCTGTCCTTCCTTATCCCTATAGTAAGACAGACCACCCAAGAGTGGTTGTTAACTGAGCTTCCTCAGCTTGTGTGACCTATTTCTGGGCTTAAACCAGGAAAGATGGATGCCTTCTTCCCTTAATTCTCCCCACCCTCTGCCGGCTCATGCAACTGGAACAAATGCATATTCTTACTCTGTTTACCTGTTCCTCCGTCCCTTTCACCACTCTTCTGTTGCCTTTTCCAGTGTCAACTTCAAGTTAAAATTGGAGCTGCTGCCAGCCTGTGTAGACAATATTGAGTTAGGTGGACCCTTGGTTTGAGTCAATATAAGGCAGCTTCTTAGGCAGCGGTAGAGTGTCTGCTTGGCATGCAGAAGGAACAGAGGCTCAGTCCTCTGCATCTCTGGATAAATGCGGGAAAAGGCTCCCCATCTGAAACTCTGGAGAGATGCTGCCTGCCAGGGTAGACAGTACTGAGGTAGATGGACCAGTGGTCTGACTCCTACTAAACATCAGGAAGAGCTTTCTGACAGTAAGCTGTTCGACAGTAGAAAGGCCTCCCTCAAGAGGCTGTGGACTCTCCTTCCTTGGAGGTTTTTAAGCAGAGGTCGAATGGACATCTGTCTTGGATGCTTTAGCTGAGTTTCCTGCATCGCTGGGGGTTGGGCTAGATGCCCCATTGGGTTCCCTTACAACTCTACATTTCTGTTATTCTGTGACTCAGCATAATGCAGCTTCTTGCACTGCTAATACCTCTCTCCTCATACTTGGTAGAATGCCATGCCTGTTCGTAAAGGTAAAGGGACCCCTGACCATTAGGACCAGTCGTGGCCGACTCTGGGGTAGCGGCGCTCATCTCGCTTTCTTGGCCAAGGGAGCTGGCGTACAGCTTCCGGGTCATGTGGCCAGCGTGAATAAGCCGCTTCTGGCGAACTAGAGCAGCGCATGGAAACGCCGTTTACCTTCCTGCCGGAGAGGTACCTATTTATCTACTTGCACTTTTGACGTGCTTTCGAACTGCTAGGTTGGCAGGAGCAGGGACTGAGCAACGGGAGCTCACCCCGTTGCAGGGATTCGAACTGCCGACCTTCTGATCGGCAAGTCCTAGGCTTAACCCACAGCACCACCCACGTCCTTTCCAACTCTACATTTCTGTTATTCTGTGACAAAGGATAATGCAGCTTCTTGCGCTGCTAATACCTCTGTCCTCATACTTGGTAGAATGCCATGCCTGTTTATAGTGCTATGTAAATAATCATAATGAATAACTCAGGTGAATCTCAGGTTTGGGCAGGGGGGGCGCAGTGCATGGACTATCAGGGACATTGTCCTAACCACATTTCTATTGCTTGCTGGTTGCCAAAGTTCTTGCAAAAAATAAACGTTTGCCACATTGGACCATCTTGCAAGGCCCCCTCCTTGGGTTCTTAGAGCAAGAGGATGCACTGAAAATGGCAATGCCTGGTTGGGGGACCTGCAACCCTTTAGATCAGTGGTGGCCAAACTTGGCCCTCCAGCTGTTTTGGGACTGCAATTCCCATCATCCTTGACTACTGGTCCTGTTAGCTAGGGATGATGGGAGTTGTAGATGTTGTTGGGACTACAACTACCGCTTTAGATGTTGTTGGGACTACAACTCCCAGAAGCCCCAGGCAGCAAGGTGTGATGGGAGTTGTGGTCCCAACGACATCTGCACAGCTGCCTCATTAGTTCCTAACTCTGCGCTCCTGTGCTATAAATTTACAGTTCTTTGGTAGATTGTAGGGGCTTCTAGTAAAAAATTTAAACCGTGCGAGGCTCAGTTGGCCTACCTTGCAAGGTTATTGTAATGCCAGTCGGAGTTAGAACTATAAATTGCCTGCTGGGTGACGAGCTGTATGGGCAAGAGATCGGGATCCCGAAAGGGATTTGCAAGGTGTTTGTCTGTGGGGCAGGGACTGGTGGAAAAGAGGACACTTTTTGCCCTGATTGTCACCTGGGTGGTGAGGGTACTGCAGGAAGCTTGTTCCCCATTCCTCCCAGACACCCCTTTCCCATCTATTTCCTACCTTTGCAGGTAACAAATAGGTGATCATCAAAACAAAGCAGATCACTAATCTGTGATTGCACCGTGCGAGAATGGAGCTTGAGGGTGGGCTGTAAATTCAACAAAATTCAGCTGTGTTTTCTCTCCTTTGTTCCAACAACTTAGCAAGTTTTCAGCCCTTAAGACAGGCATCGAAATAAGTGGATAGCAATGCCCTGCAAAAATCTTAGCGGTTTGACGGAGTGGATTGAGACATCTTTTAGAGCTCAGGGACCAATGTCCCTGTTCCTTCCTAGAAGCAGAATAAATTATGCAGAATAGGGCAGCGTGTGGAAAGTCCAGCACTTTGCATATTTTAAGTGGATCATAGAATACTTTCCGGTGCATGGTTATTTATTTATGCATGTGTTTTGGAAACGGAATGACAACATATTTATGAACAGGCCTTCTTTCTTTTCATCCTGCTTTTGGAATGGCTAGTTTTGTACCAAAGAGGCCAAAAAAATTTCCTCTTTAGGAAAGAGCGACGCCATTTCACGACGACGCCTGTTACTGCCCACAGCCGCATATCCCGACTCCTTATATAAGAAGCAAGAGAGGGATCACAATAAATTCTCTTTTAATGACACCTTCTTGACTGTTCCCTCAAATATACTGGGCATATTATTTCCAAGGGCAGATTCCTTAATGTCTTGATATATCAGCTGCAAATTGCCTCTGGTCCCTGAACCGTTGGGACCAAAGTGCTTAACACGGATCAAAATGCACAAGTGTCAAAAAGCACCCCGGCTTTCCTGACTCGCTTTTACCTTCCTGAGCACCAAGAATAGTATCCTAAGCTATTGTTCCATTTTGTGTGCGTTTTATTTCATCACTCTTCCCATTTCTGCAGTCTCAGTGCACCCACCTTGGTTGTTTACATCCACGTCAAGCTCCCTCTCTGTTTAACTATTCCAACTTTTTCGTACGGTGCTTTCATGCTTATTCAATATAATCCCTTTATCATACCTGTGGGGTTCTGATATGTCTGGCAACCTAATAAGGGCAGGGACAATTGGTTCATGGTGTTTCCGTGCGCTGCTCTGGTTTGCCAGAAGTGGCTTAGTCATGCTGGCCACATGACCTGGAAGCTGTACATCTGCTCCCTCGGCCAGTAAAGTGAGATGAGCGCTGCAACCCCAGAGTTGGCCATGACTGGACCTAATGGTCAGGGGTCCCTTTACCTTTACCCCAGTTAAACTATTTCAATTCAATTTTTTTGCCAGCTGATAATTTAAAAAAAATCGAACGGGATTTCTCTCACGTGAAATGTTAGCTGTCCAAATAAAGAGAGGTCAGGATTTATGTTTTAATTAATAGAATAGATAAACTATGAGAATATCTTCACAGGCAGACAAGAAGATGATTTTGCACCGAGTAGATGTCTCTGACTTTTTTTTTTGCCACGAGGTTTAAACATGCCATCATGAGGTCCAGAGACTTAAAAATACAAAAATGGAGGCCGGAACTTTGAAAACATGTTCGATGTGGTCCCCTCGCCATTTCTGCAAACAGTCGCCTGCCCCCCATCGTTATCTGAGCAAACAGCTCTACCTTAGACCCTGCAGCTTTGCAAGAGATCTGTACCAGCTGCCGAGATGCAGTGAGGTCTGGTATCTTCTAAAATAAGCTGTCGTTTCTTTGAATCAGCCAGGCAAGCCTTGTGGCACCTTCGCTGGCACGGCAGAAATATGCAGAGGGACGTGAAACTGCTATTAATAGCCAATTGACTCTGTGCTCTCAGCCTCCATTTTCTGATGCAAGGCAGTGTGTGGCGAGGGTATTCCTTTCCATGCGATTGCTTTGGTAGGAAATGGAGTCTGGCTCTAATAAGATTTTTCAAAGGTGCTGCTTAACTAGGGTTTTGTTTTGTTTTGTTTTAGAGAGCTAACGTAATGGAATAGGGTCCTTTGCCTTATAGAACAGAAGATAGTAGCAGTTCAGAAGGCTTTCTCTCCCTTAAAAAAATGAAACCCATCCTTTGTGGCCTTAAACAATATGACTTCTCCCTCTGCCCGGCCAATTCAAGATGTATCGAGTTCTGCAACAGAGCCGTTACTGTGCTAGGCTAGAAAATACGGCCTTTTTCTTCCCCTTTTGGTCCACGATCTCTGCGGGTAATCAAATATAGGCAGATGAAAAGAGGAGCAAAGGCATTTTGCTAAATAGAGGCTTGTCGCACACTCATAACATGATGCAGCAAGTTTCGGCGCAGTCCATTTTTTCAGCCGGAATGTACCAATTTTGATGGCTGCGGGAGCTGGATGGGCTGATTAGTCAACCTGATAAATTGTCGTCATCATCATTCGGTTGTACAGGGTGGGATGAGGGTCATGGTGCTTCTCTGAAAGGGAAACCCTTGTTAATTGCAGGTCAGGATCTGTCCTTCTCTACCCACCTGTCACACTGGGTCTGCTAAATGCAAGGAACAGATTAATTCCAGCAACTCCCTGAGCAAAAGTATTTATTTATTTATTTATTTATTTATTTATTTATTTATTTATTTATTTATTACGGGTGCTATGTATTCAGAATCAAGGTTGCACTCCCAGCCCAATAATGTTGGTTTATTCTGGTTTGATTCTTCAAGGTTCAGTTAATTGCTCTGGCAGTTGGGTTGCTGTCGTTGTTTATGTAATAAAATTATTAATGACCTTGTGATATTGAAGTCCACTTGGTGGCATTCTGGTCCAGATAGTTAAACAGGTGTAGGGCTGTGTGTTGTGCTGCAGAGGGCTGAAAATAATAATTTATGGAAAATATGCAAATGTGTGCAAATCATTTTCAGTGCATATGGTTCATCCTGGTTCCTGAGCACTGCTTGGGGCGCAGAATATTTAGAAGATGTATAAACTGCAGGATCAAATTGCTCTCCAAGCACTGTAGAAATGAAACCCTACAGAACATATAGAGAGTTGGAATATAGGGAAGTTTCGATGGGGAGAATGGAAGGAAACATGGCGTTATGCAGCTTTCTGGCCTAACTGCAGCAGGAAACTGGGCAGGTTATTCCTCAAAGGTGACAGGCATCCGGTTTAGGAGAACAAAGCAAGTTTTATTAATTAATCGGATATGGTGTGATGCCTGTCGCAGGGACTCCTATCACGGCTACAGAATAACTCCACCTCCAGCTTCTTTCCTCCACTGGAGGTTTTGAAGCAGAGGTTAGATGACCATCTGTCATGGATGCTTTAGCTGAGTTTCCTGCATTTGAAGGGGGTTGGACTACAGGACCTTTGGGGGTCCCAACTCTACAATTCTATGATTCTATAGCTCCTAACAGGCACATTATGCCCCTTGGGGACAGCCTCAGAGGTAGCGTGAGACATCTACTTAACATTTTGTGTTGCAATATATTTATCAAGGATTTAAGACTCAAGGCTTGCTGAGATGTTTAAGACTGAATCAGATAAGTGTTGGAAATCAAATAAGTTGAGGGAACATACTTTCACACGTGGTGGACTTGTAAAAGGGTGAAAGAGTATTGGGAAATGATACATAATTATTAATAATAATAATAATAATAATAATAATAATAATAATAATAATTTATTATACATACCCCGCGCATCCGGCTGGGTTTCCCCAGGCATTCTGGGCGGCTTCCAACAAAATATTAAAATACAATAACCTGTTAAACATTAAAAGCTTCCCTGAACAGGGCTGCCTTCAGATGTCTTCTAAAAGTCTGGTAGTTGTTGTTCTCTTTGACATCTGGTGGGAGGGCGTTCCACAGGGCAGGTGCCACTACCAAGAAGGCCCTCTGCCTGGTTGCCTGTAACTTGGATTCTTGCAGCGAGGGAACCGCCAGAAGGCCCGTGGCGCTGGACCTCAGTGTCCGGGCAGAACCATGGGGGTGGAGACGCTCCTTCAGGTATACTGGACCGAGGCCGTTTATTGAAAAAAAAAAGTTCAAAAGTCCTTTCTGTTGGGGATAATTCAGACGGAAATTCCCAGGTGTCATAAAAGGTTATTTATGTATGCTACTACTGCAGCCTGTGTTTCGTTAGCCCAAAAATTGAAAACGAGCGAGGTCCCAACCAAAGATGAATGGCTTCTTAAGCTGACAGAATATGCACAGCTTGTAGACTTAGCATATAGAATTAGAGAACAAGAAGAACATACGTTTAGAGAAGATTGGAAAACGTTTATTGAATGTATGGGGGGAAACTGTGTACACCTCAAAACGTTGGCAGCATTAAGATAAGTTCAGCAGTGTAAATACGTTTTGATGGATGCAGCAATGGAATAATGAATGGTTTAGTTTTTGTAAAATATGCAGGGATATATGATATGCAAAATGAACCGTGGAAAGAGGAGAAGGGAAGTCCTTGATATTTTAAGGCAGTATAAATGAGTATTTTAGATTGTAAAACAGAAAATTTACCAAAAAATTATATATATAAATAAGACTTAAAACTTGAAAGAAGTCTATTCTGCTCACTATGTTGTTGTTGTTGTTTAGTTGTGTCCGCCTCTTCGTGACCCCCTGGACCAGAGCACGCCAGGCACTCCTGTCTTCCGCTGCCTCCCGCAGTTTGGTCAAACTCATGTTTGTAGCTTCGAGAACACTTCCAACCATCTCGTCCTCTGTCGTCCCCTTCTCCTTGTACCCTCCATCTTTCCCAATATTAGGGTCTTTTCCAGGGAGTCTTCTCTTCTCATGAGGTGGCCAAAGTACTGGAGCCTCAGCTTCAGGATCTGTCCTTCCAGTGAGCACTCAGGGCTGATTTCCTTCAGAATGGATAGGTTTGATCTTCTTGCAGTCCATGGGACTCTCAAGAGTCTCCTCCAGCACCATAATTCAAAAGCATCAATTCTTTGGCGATCAGCCTTCTTTATGGTCTAGCTCTCACTTCCATACATCACTACTGGGAAAACTATAGCTTTAACTATATGGACCTTTGTTGGCAAGGTGATGTCTCTGCTTTTAAAGATGCTATCTAGGTTTGTCATTGCTTTTCTCCCAAGAAGCAGGTGTCTTTTAATTTCTTAGACACTAGCAATTGTAATTAACTCGAAGCAGGGGTTTTTAGTGTTGCTACTGACCATATACTGTGGAATGGCATTCCTGTCCCAATACGACAGACGCCCTTTCCAAAAACAACTGAAGACCTTTTTGTTCTGACAGCTTTTCCCAGACAAGTGAATGGGTCTCTGTCATCAATGCCTAGTTTGTATCGTTGCTTTAAATAAGTCTGCTTTTTTTGTTGGGAGTTGGTGTGTTAAATAAATCTGCTTGGGGCGGGGTTTAAAACTGTTTTTTATTTTACATTGTCTTGAGCTGATTGTGTAGTTTTAACATGTGGCTTGGACCGACATTTCCTGTAGCTGCCCAGCCTTGGTGCAGCTGGTTAGCAGTAGCCTCACCTGTTGCCCCCAAAAGAGGAAAGTCATTGCTAAAGCACAGGTGTGCACATGCTAATTTCTATGTGTGGATGTGAATTTGTAAAGCACTGATAAGATTTAAATGGAGGTGCATCACAGCTCACCATAGTGGGAAGGACTGAGCCAGGTAACCTGTGTACCTGCTTGAGCTGCTGTCCAGGTGAATAACTTTGGGTGTTTGCAGGAATTTTTCCAAGGGGTGGAGAGTGAAGGAAAATGCAGAAGGCTAGTTATCTCCACCTCCACAAATAATGATGAGAAAATAAATGCTTGTCCATTTCCCCTCATATCTCAGAATCCACAGATGCTAGAAAATTAGGATTTAAAAAAAATGAAAGCTGGGGACTTCAAGATCATAGTTTGTGGTGGTGGTGGGGCAGAGAACTAACTCCTTGATGGGCACCCTCAAAGCCCCTGCTGTCCCTTCTTAAGTTGTTTTTTAATATTCCAAACGGACTCTGACCCTACAGCTTGAAAAATGGGGGAAAACCTTCAGATAGAGCAGGGGTCAGCAAACTTTTTCAGCAGGGGACCGGTCTACTGTCCTTCAGACCTTGTGGGGGGCCGGACTATATTTTGAAAAAAAAGAAGAAGAAGAACGAATTCCTATGCCCCACAAATAATGCAGAGATGCATTTTAAATAAAAGGACACTTTCTACTCATATAAAAACACCAGGCAGGCCCCACAAATAACCCAGAAATGCATTTTATATGAAAGGACATATTCTACTCATGTCAAAACACACTGATTCCTGGACCGTCCGCGGGCCGGATTTAGAAGGCGATTGGGCCGGATCCGGCCCCCGGGCCTTAGTTTGCCTGCCCATGAGATAGAGGGCTGTCCTCTGCAATGCAGGACACATGGACACCCTAACCCGGCCTTTGACCCTGGGTGGTTACTGCTGGGGACCCTGTAGGTTGTCGCTCATCATGAATGGATCCTGCCGGCGAAAGCATTTGACAACATTCCCAGGTTGTTGGTTCAAAGGTCGGAAGAGGTTTCAACAGCTCAGCAGGCAGAGACTGAAAACGGCATTACAGGAAATGTCCTGTAGGCATCACACAGGCTTCCCTTAGGCATCTGGTTGTTTTTCTAGAAAAATAGGAACTCTTCATGAACGCCTCCCTCGTTATTCTACAATGGCAGTGGCACAAAGGTGCTCGAAATGCGTTTTGGCGAGTTCCCTGTCCCTCCTTAATTGTGGTGCTTGAAAAAACCAGCCATAACCGCTGCCTAGGCCCAGGGACCAATTTGGCAAGCTTGCTTTCTCTCGGTTTTCAAACTTAATCCGTTCCAAGGATCAATGGGCTGGCTGCAAAGTCAATGGGGGGAAAAAGAAAAGAAAAACACAGCTTGGAACCTGTTCGTTCCAAAACCGGAGCAGTTACTTCCGGGTTTTCGGCGTTCGGGAGCCAAAACGTTCCAAAACGGAGGTGTTCGGGAACCGAGGTTTGACTGTACATTCAAACCCCCAGAGATACAGGAACACAAGAATTGGAAGGGGTTTGGGGCATCATGCAGACTGTTTCCTCCCCTCTCCCAAATAAATCACAACCTCAACAGCATTCTTTGTATAGGAAAGCCTTTTAATGTGTAATGTTTTATTATGTTTATATATATATATTGGAAGCTGCCCAGAGTGGTTGGGGCAGCCCAGTCAGATGGGTGCGGTATAATAATAATAATAATAATAATAATAATAATAATAATAATAATAAATAAATAAATAAAAAAAATTGCACTTGGATTTTTCATAGAATTTTAGAGTTGGAAGGGACCCTGAGGATCATCTAGTCCAAACCCCTGCAATGCATGAATATGCAGTTGTCCCATAGGGGGATTGAACCTGCAACCTTGGCATCATCAGCACCATGTTCTAACTAACTGAGCTAAAGCCCTTACAAAAACTTCTCCCCTCTTTCTCCAACCTGTTAGATGGGGAAAGGCTCCTTCAAGTACGCCTGGGTGCTGGACAAGCTGAAGGCTGAGCGTGAGCGAGGGATCACCATTGACATCTCTCTCTGGAAGTTCGAGACCACCAAGTACTACATCACCATCATTGATGCCCCCGGGCACCGGGATTTCATCAAGAACATGATCACGGGGACTTCGCAGGTGAGAAAGGGGAGGCTGTTCGTCTCAGGGCAGGGGGCAGGGGACACCTTTGGGTTGTTCCCTGAGCGCCAGCATCCTTTTATCCTGGATGGGTCCCTGCCAGCAGAACTGTGTGACCTGGATTTTTTAAAAAATTGAAGTCCTAGGAACCCGGTCTAGCTTTGCACTCTGGCTGGCCAAATGGTGAAGCTAGCATGCTTTGTGCGTTGGAAAGGGGCCGTAGAAATTCTTAAAAATGCATTTGGAGCATGCTCTCCCCTCCCTACTTTCCTGGGAGTAAAAAAGGACAAACTCCCTAAAGGAGCCATCAACTATTTATAGGAGCAGATGGCACTATCAGTTTTCAGGTATCGAGCCAACAGTTCGTAGAACTTGTTGAGTTACAATATTGGAAGGGAAGATGGGATATTAGGAGCCCAATATGTACCTGTTTTGTTTAGGAAATCTCAGGGGGTGCTGCTGTATCCCAAGACACGTCGTTTGTTTGTTTATTTACTTATTGTGGTTATATTCTACCTTTTCCTGCAAGTGGCTCTCTTCCCTCCCCCCCACCATCTGCTTTATAAAACAGTACATGAACCGAAACACAGTCATCTTTTGAAACTCGCACCCCTCCAAATTTTGCAATGCAGGTCCGCAAGCCAAACAGTGTGTGCTGAAATTGGCTGTGCATTCAGTATAGTGAGCCTCGGCTTGCGGAACTCTCTCCCACCTGAGATTAGGCAAGCTCTCCTCCTTGTTGAACTTCCAGCAAAGACAAAGACATTCTTATTCCAGCAGGTGTCTTGAGGCCTTTAGTTTGGTTTCGTGATGGATTTTTATTGTTTTATTTTCCCATTTTCTATGGATTGTTTTTATGTACAGGTGGCAACCCTTTTGCGCAAGGGTTCTGTTCCTGGCCCCCGCGTGTGTCGGCAGAGTGCAAAAAACCCACCTTGTTCTGGCCCAGCTCTGCTTTTTTCCAAAAGGGGCCCAAGCACCAGGTGTGCGTCAGTTGCATGCAAATCAGTGCAAATTGGTTACTGCCTGTACAGTGCTTAGAAATGAGAAACGTACTTAAAAATGCAATACATTGGTTACCTCGGTTTTCGAACGTAATCTGTTCTGGAAGACCGTTGGAGTTCCTAAACGTTCGAAAACTCAGTAAACTCAATACTGCGTGGCCTTTTCAACTTCTGAGGCAAGTTCGAAAACCAAAGCATTTACTTCCGGGTTTACGGCGTTCAGAAACCGAAACGTTCGTCAATGGAGACGTTCGAAAACTGAGGTACCGCTGTATATTGCTTGGCAAAAAATGTGCGTATTGGGAGACGTTTGCACTAAAATGCTAGATGCTATTTTTTAATTTTATTTTACAAAACTCTGATAAAAGTTTCACGAGGACTTCTTTAAAAAATTGCGAGCCGATTTGGAAAAGTGGAACTTAAGATTGGGGGGAAGAAACAAGAAATGGAGAGAAAGTGAAACGGGGAAATTCTCCTGTGACGTTTTGCAAACCATCGTGCGAAAACCATCACACTCCTAAGCGTGTCTGTGCCTTGTTTCCCTGCAGGCCGACTGCGCCGTCTTGATTGTGGCTGCTGGGGTAGGCGAATTCGAAGCCGGCATCTCCAAAAACGGCCAGACCCGCGAACATGCCCTCCTGGCGTACACCCTGGGCGTCAAGCAGCTCATCGTGGGCATTAACAAGATGGACTCCACGGAACCACCATACAGCGAGAAGCGCTACGATGAGATCGTTAAGGAAGTCAGCGCCTACATCAAGAAGATCGGCTACAACCCAGCGACCGTTCCCTTTGTGCCCATCTCTGGCTGGCATGGCGATAACATGCTGGAGCCGTCTCCCAACGTAAGTCTCTGGTGGGCGGTGCTAGGCTGTGTTCACATGAGGTTTGCAGCTCCAGTTGGGTCCAATCGAAGCTGGAGGAGCTCCTCCGTCGTCATCTCCGAGGGACCGAGAAGTCGAGTTGTGAATACGAGAAGGGTTGGCTTGAAGAGGGAGTCTTAAGGCAGGACAGGGTTAGAAACTCGAGTATATAAGCTAGGTGCCAAATGGCTCCTTAAACCAGGCTTAAGGATGCTTAGTTGCCATTTTGGGGGCCATTTTGGCTGCTTGAAAGTTGTATTTTCAACACGACTTTCTGCTTCCTGAAATTTGTTCTCCTTGGGCAAATAAAACATCGTGGATAGAATTCTACAGGATGGCTTGCTAGTCCAATAATAATAATAATAATAATAATAATAATAATAATAATAATAATTTATTTGTACCCCGCCCATCTGGCTGGGTGTCCCCAGCCACTCTGGGCGGTTTCCAACATAGATTAAAAATACATTGAAATGTCACACATTAAAAACTTCCCTGAACAGGGCTGCCTTCAGATGTCTTCAAAATGTCAGGTAGTTGTTTATCTCTTTGACATCTGATGGGAGGGCGTTCCACAGGGCGGGTGCCACTACCGAGAAGGCCCTCTGCCTGGTTTCCTGTAGCTTTGCTTCTCGCAATGAGGGAACCGGCAGAAGGCCCTCGGCGCTGGACCTCATTGTCCGGGCTGAACAATGAGGGTGGGGACGCTCCTTCAGATATAGTGGACCGAGGCCATTTAGGGCTTTAAAGGTCAGCACCAACACTTTGAATTGTGCTTGGAAACGTACTGGGAGCCAATGGTTGGCGCTGCCTGCTGACATCAAAAGGGCTCTTTCTGAGGGTGGTAGCCAATTAAGTTTCACTCAGAGTAAACCAGTGTTTCACTCAGAGTAAACCTGAGTAAACTAGGCGTTTCGTTTTGGCGACTGTAACCCTGGTTTAAGGAGCCATCGGGCACCTACTGTAGCTTATATATTTATCAGAAACTCAGATATATATAAGCTACAGTAGGTGCCAAATGGCTCCTTAAACCAGGGTTACAGTCGCCAAAACGAAACCGCGTAGTTGCCATTTTTGGGCCAGATGTCGCTAAAGTCTTGTTTTTCAGTACAACTTTTTGGTTCCTGAAATTCATTCTCTTTGGGCAGATAAAACATAACAGGTAGAATTCTACAGGATGTGTTTCTGGTGTGTGAAAACAATCAACATCCAGGGACCCCCAGGTATGCACCTCCAGATGGTGGAGATGTCAGATGTCATCCTGGCGCCTGGGCATCTTCACTTGGTAGCAAGTGACCGATAGCCAGGTGCAAAATGCGCCTGGTGACTTTCAAATGCTGACCCTATGGGGAGAGGCTGTCCTGTCTACGGGGCTGTGCCTTGCGAAAACCTGACATTCCTGGCTGAATTGGATCTTAACAATTGCCCGGAAAAGATCCAGAGGCAGATTTTGCATAGCTGAGTTTCAATTGAGTGGATACGATTGGATTTTTGCAAAGCAGAGCCACAGAAGTCTTGGGCTTGTGGGAATTTGTCCACAACACAGTGGTACTTTGGGTTACATATGCTTCAGGTTACATACGCTTCAGGTTACAGACTCTGCTAACCCAGAAATAGTACCTCAGGTTGAGAACTTTGCTTCAGGATGAGAACAGAAATCGTGCGGCGGCAGCGTGGCGGCAGCAGGAGATCCCATTAGCTAAAGTGCTGCTTCAGGTTAGGAACAGTTTCAGGTTAAGAACGGACCTCCGGAACGAATTAAGTACTTAACCTGAGGTACCACTGTACAATCAAAATATGGGCACGGCTAAAGTGGATGAGCCCTCGGTTTATGCAGGGGGACAACCAGACCCAGCAAACCTAGTCATTACTCAATATGAGCATGAATCAAATATGTCCGATAATCCTTGAGATTCTGCTACCATCTTTCATTTGTTCTTTATTGGACCAATCAATGAACAAAGGGTTCCCTGAGTCTAAGAAGTTTGGAAAACATTACTTTGGGGCACCACTTGCCGTCAGTGCTGGAGTTGTGAGCTGTATAATTTCTTTTTGGGATGACTAAGGACACGGGTGGTGCTGTGGGTTAAACCACAGAGCCTAGGACTTGCCGATCAGAAGGTCAACGGTTCGAATCCCTGTGACGGGGTGAGCTCCCGTTGCTCGGTCCCTGCTCCTGCCAGCCTAGCAGTTCGAAAGCACGTCAAAGTGCAAGTAGATAAATAGGTACCGCTTCGGCAGGAAGGTAAACGGCGTTTCCGTGCGCTGCTCTGGTTCGCCAGAAGCGGCTTAGTCATGCTGGCCACATGACCCAGAAGCTGTACGCCGGCTCCCTTGGCCAATAAAGCGAGATGAGCACCGCAACCCCAAGGCCACGACTGGACCTAATGGTCAGGGGTACCTTTACCTTTACCTAAGGCCTAGTTCTTAACAAGATAAAGGGTTTCTGGCCTGGCCTGTAGTGCTACTTAAGTTTTTTGTTTATTGATTCAAAGCAGTGATAATAATAATAATAATAATAATAATAATAATAATAATAATGATGATGCCGGGCTCAGAGTGGCTAACAACAGTAAAATGATACAACATTCTAAAATCATTTCATTCTAAAATCAGTTCAAATCAGATTAATGGCAACCATTGGGCTCTGTGAGGATTGCCAAAGGAGGGGGTCAGGTTGTGCCCTGGCCAAAGGCCTGGTGGAAAGATGTCAAGTCCCGCAGGGCCCTAGTCTCTTGTGACAGAGCGTTCCACCAGATTGGAGCCACAGCCGAAAAAGCCTGCTATTCAGCTGGAAAAGGTTCCCAGAGCAGTTTGCATACCAGTAAAACTAGTGCATTAGTCCGAGCATCAGAGAGAGCCCCTTTCTCCACTAAAGGAGGCTTAAATAGCTACTTAAATACAATGATGTGAAAGATGATTATTCTGATGACCTCACAGCCTTTATTCCGGGTTGTATCTGGGAGCAGAAGAAGCTGCTGTTCGGCTGCGCCCCTCGGCCTCAGTTGCAATGTCTGTAAAATGGGAATAATGGTGGCTGAGTTCACAGAGTTATTGTGAGGGCAGGCTCAGCATCGGTCATGTAGCACTCTGCAAACCAAACTAGTAATCGTTTGCCACCACCTGTTAAAAGCTGTTTTAGCCAATTATTTTAATCAGCGTACCCAAAGCCCAGACAGCTGAATGTCAGCAGCCGCCAGTGTTGGAGAGATGACACTGAACAATCTAATTAAAAATAGGTTTGGGGAAAAGAGGGTGACGTCATTTTGAATTTATACTTCCTAAATATGGAGGTCAAGTGAGACAGGGCAGCAGTACATCATTGCAAATCTGTGTCTAGTGGGGCGTTGCTGGGCTTGTGATTGAAAGCTGACCCCCCCCCTTAAATCTGGTTCCCAGAACTTTTAGATGCAGCAGAACCACCTATGTTAGGAGGAATGCTCACAAAAACCTGACAGATATTTTGCAAGGATGCAGAAATGCATAGCTGTCAACTTTTCCCTTTTCTTGCGAGGAATCCTATTCGGAATAAGGGAATTTCCGTTAAAAAAAGGGGGAACGTTGACAGCTATGCAGAAATGTGGGGAGCTCAAATTCAGAGTGGGAAATTGAGAGAAACTGAAATGGATAGATAGATAGATAATGTCTGCCTCTACAGTTGACCCATCACTGCAGTTGCATGGGATTACCTCAGTTGTTGAACGCAATCCATTCCGGAAGACCGTTTGGCTTCCGAAATGTTTGACAACCAAGGCGCAATGGGCGGTTTGCAAAGTCAATGGAGAAAATTGGGAAGGGGGGGGGAGAAATGCAGCGGAAGCTGTTTGACTTCTGAGGTGCGTTCAAAAACGGAAGCATTTACTTAGGGTTTTTGGCATTTGAAAACCAAAATGTTTGGCTTCCGAGACGCTCTAAAACCAAGGTAGCACTGTATTGTGCTGAGGCATCCACATTGGTGTCCAATTCCTGGGAAGTAATTCCTTTCCTCCCTTTTGAGGGAAAGAAAGGGCATGTGAGGGCCTTCTGGAGGACTGGGGCATCATGTGGATATAGCGATGAGATGTTCCACATTTTTTTGGGGGGGGGGGGATTTTGAAAAGTATGAACTGGGGCTTTCTCTGGTCAACAAAGTAGTCACTCTGTCCTGCCCTTGTTCCTGCATCAGTTTGCTAGATGCTAGATCATTTATTATGGTCAAAGACCAGCTCACATAACATAACACAATAAAAACAGCGTTCATAAAGATAAAATACAGTGGTACCTTGGGTTAAGTACTTAATTCGTTCCGGAGGTCCGTTCTTAACCTGAAGCTGTTCTTAACCTGAAGCACCACTTTAGCTAATGGGGCCTCCTGCTGCCGCCGCGCCGCCAGAGCACGATTTCTGTTCTTATCCTGAAGCAAAGTTCTTAACCTGAAGCACTATTTCTGGGTTAGCGCAGTCTGTAACCTGAAGCGTATGTAACCTGAAGCGTAGGTAACCCAAGGTACCACTGTATAGGGTGCCTATATTCTGCATGGGCTTTACATTCTGTATAGACTTTTCAACAATTACTTTGATAAAATACCACTGTATACAATTGGAGCAGATAGCAGTAATAGCTCATGAGTTAAAATTGAGATATATGCATACACCCGTACAACTGAGATTTGGGCTACCGTAAAAAATTGACCCTGAGGCGCCCCAAAGGGCAACTTCAGCATTTCCCTAGTAAGCAATTTTATTCTCTGCATCAGTTTGTAACTCCACAGCTTCTGACCGTTTTCAGTTCCTCCAACGTTTGTGAGTCTCTGGGCTTGCCAAAATTTAATAATTACATTTTTTTACTTGCCCTCCTCCGTGAGGGTCCCAGCAACTTAAGAATACGTCAAGTCAAAACAGATCACATTCAGGAGAATAGGGTGGGGCCTAAAGTGCATAACCAAACAGACAACCCGCCCCCCCCAAAATAGTTACCTGAAACCGAGAGGAAAAACGAATACATTGAAAGCAACTTGCCTATTTCTAAATAGGCCACACAGATAGTTAAAAGCCCAAGGCCTAAAGAGGGAAGTTTTCACCTGGTGCCTCCTTCTGGAGCATTCCAGAAACGGGGAGCCACCACGAAAGAGGCCCTGTTCTTGTGTTGCCACCCTTTGGACCTCTTGTGGAGGGGGCACACGAAGAAGGGTCTGAGATGATGATCACGGGGTCTGGGTTGGTTCATATGGGGAGAGGTGGTCCTTGAGGGATTGCAGTCTTGAGAGTGTGACCTCTGCTGGACTGTCACCTCCCCAAAAACATCAGAAGGCAGTGGCAGTACCAACAGTGTCCACTGATTTTCACACCCGTCTTTAAAAGAAAGGAGACGGTCTTTCAGATAATGGCGCCAACTAGCTAGAGAGCCTTTGTGGGAATAGGGGAATAGGTGTCTCCTTACAAAACTCAGCACCCTGGACAAACTACATTCTCCATAATTCTTTGGGGAGCAAGCCAGGACTTTAGAGTAGAATGACGCTGCTGTAAATGTTTGGTGCTGGGCTATCATTTAGGGATTTTTGTTGATGGGGTGGTTGTTGTTATCGATACTAACTTTTTGTATCTTTGTTTTAGATCTTACGATTTACATGTAAATTTTTCAGTTCCTTTGTGCATTTTTCTGATGTTTTATTTATTGCTTATGGCTGCTTTCGTTACGTTTGTTTATGTGTCTTTTTTGTGTTGTAAGCTGCCTTGAGCATGGTTTGAATTTTGGAAAGGCGGCATACAAACAAAATTATGTATGTATGGTGTGACTGGCCTAGGACTGGGCAGATCTGGGTTCGAATCCTTAGCCAGCCATGAAGTACACTGGCTGACCTTGGGTCACCCACGGTATCTCAGCCTAACTAAACTTCCAGGGGTGTTGAGGGTAAAAATTGGGGGCGGCAGTAGCACTTGTAGTCTTATGTTCAACTCTTTTGAGGAAAAGTAGGTTGTAAGAGCAAATAAAGAGAGAATTGCTTGGTTACTTAAATTTCTGTAAGAGATTATTATTCTTAGTGCTCTATAGAGCTGTTCCTATGTGCTCAAAGCAGTTCACATACATCATCTCAGCCGCTTTCAACAACAACCTTGTAAGGCAGCCCGCTATAACAGGTGCATTAATGCAAACTAGAGGCAGGGCTGAGATTAAAGAAGTTAGTCTCAGCTACTACAGCTCCCATCATCCCTAGCTAACAGGACCAGTGGTCAGGGTTGATGGGAATTGTAGTCCCAAAAAACAGCTGGAGGGCCATGTTTGGCCATCACTGGTCGAAGAGGGTATGTTTCCTGCGATTCCGCAGTCCCATGAACAAATGAAGAATTTGGTGTTAGATGTAAATTCCAGTGGCTTGAGTACGTCTCCTTTCGGAAATGCAACCTCTTAGCCCTTAGGACCACAGGGATAAGCTTGAATTTTCCTTGCAGATTGCCTCAGAAGCTGGTGGGAAAGTGAGAGCGAAGGAAACGGGGTGCAGAACAAATTATACATAATAAGGTGACACATGCAAATTGGCTTTATGTGCATAACCTGCACAGGTCAAAGTGTTCAGGTTTTGTGATGCGTAACTTGCAAAAGTGATTTCGCTACTGAATTTTGCCTGCGTAGTGTTGTCTTTCGCTGCTCAGACAGAGACGCTCTGTTTTTCTGAATAGCATTTCTTTTCAGAAACGTGGAGGTCCTGTTCTTTCCTCTTCTCTTTCTACCCTCCAGATCTCTTTATATTCCCTTCCCTTCTCCTGGCTGGGCTGGGGCCTTCCTTAATGCGGAAGCTAGTCAGGTGACCCCTCTGAGCCTGTCATGTGACCACCTTGAAATTCAGCAAGTCAGCGTTGGTGTGTTGGCGGAGATTAGTTTCTGTGAATCCTCTTGACGGTCCTGCACAGCTGGGCTAATGCTTGGTGACCTCCTTCAGGGAATACAGGACATAGCTTGGATGCAAGACAGACAGTATTGGTGGCTAGGAAAATGCGGGAGGGGATGTCCACAGAAGTTTCAAAATGAAGTCACCTTTAAAGATGTAGAAAATCACTGAGTGGGTGGCTGCTAACTACTGTCTCTCTCACACACTTGCAATTGCTAAATTTGTTAGGGGATTTGATAAAACAATGTACATTTAAATTTCAGGGTAGGTAAACGGAACCTCCAGGGACACGGGTGGCGCTGTGGGTTAAACCACTGAGCCTAGGACTTGCCAATCAGAAGGTTGGCGGTTCGAATCCCCGTGACGGGGTGAGTTCCCGTTGCTCGGTCCCTGCTCCTGCCAACCTAGCAGTTCGAAAGCACATCAAAGTGCAAGCAGATAAAATGAGCCCCAATTTTAAACTTATTTTTTTTGGTAAAAAAAAAACCCCTAGTCTTATACACGGAAAAATATGGTAATTTCGGTCACAGACCAGTTCCAGCTCACATACAATATCAGGGAAATCACAAAACACGATAGGGATACATTTGAATTTGCAATTGGGTACAACAGGGACAATACAGATATTGCAGCAGTTAAAAATATGTAAGTTAAATCTTAATCACTAAAATATAACCTAAAATTGTCATTGAAGGCCTTGGTCATCAAGGTAGCACCGCTTGTTCCCTAGGTTTTATGGCAGGCGCACAGAATTTGGCCACCCTTAGCGTGATCTCTAGATCCTTGTCCTCTACCGGGGATTTTAGACATAGGGTGAGGGATAATGGCAGATGTGGTCGATCAACATCTGGCATTGGAGAGAGGAAAACAATACTTTACACTCTACTCCAATTTTTTGCGGTCGACGGAGCCTCCCACATCCCTTCTGCATTGAAGGTGTACCACGCAAAAGTGGTTTCCACCCTCTGTTATGCTGCCCCACTCTGGGCCCCAGGGTCCAATTTAACATCGCTGGGGACATTGCAGAATCAGTTTCTCCGTCGCCTCCTGAAACTCCCCATGTGTGTGAGCAATGCAGCCATACATCTGGAGCTAAGGACTGCATCATTGGAGACTGTCATCTGGAAGCGAGTCTTTGGCTACTGGCTGTCCAGCTGGCATAGGCTTCCCGACCATTACCTCTTTCAGTGCCTCTGGCGGGATGACTTTGTTAATCCGTGGGTAGGAAAAATCCATGCCAAACTTATGAGCATCGGAATTTCCCCAGCAGACTCCTTAAAGATGAACCTACGCTCAGCCAAAAGCCTTATCGAGCAAAGATTAGCAGACATTGAAAATCAACACAACCTCTCCAGGGGTGGGGGTGTCTGCTCCCCCAGGTATCATGGAATAACCCCACCACTTGGCCTTCCATCATATATGTCATCTCTTTCATCTGTACCACACCGACTTGCATTTATTCGTGCAAGGTTCAATGTTTTTCCATCGAACCTGCTGAGCCACAGATTTTCCAAGGGTTTGGTGTCTCCCCTATGCGAGTGTGACGGGAAAACAGTTGAATCTCTTCCACATATAATGTTCAACTGTCCCTTACATAGCATAGCCAGGACTAAATTCCTGGGTCCTGCTTTACTGCGCTTGGTTGGCAGGCCTGTTGAGTCACATGCCGCACTGCTTTTGCAGGATACAGATCCTTCTGTAACTCTGCAGGTGGCGAGATTCCTGAATGCGGTTATCTCACACACAAAAACCACCAAAAAACAACATCAACAACAAAAACTAATCGGACAGTTATGATGAGAGTGCATGACGGATCTCGTCTCCAGTTCTCCTTTTTCTGGGAACCGTCCCTTGGATCTTTCCGGGCCCCAAGCTGTTATTTGTCACTGCTCAATGACCCACCCTTGCATCGTGGTGTTCCCCTTCTGTTGTTAGATGTATTGGTTTTTATGTTTCTGTGCTTTTAGGTTTGTACACATTTTATGGGCTAATAGCCGTAAATAAATAAATTTGATTTGATTTGATTTGAGGACAGCTTGAACTGGGTTCAAATCCCCACTTGGCCATGAAGTTGAGTTAGGGTAGGAATTGTTTTTTTTTTAAAGGATATTTATTAAGGTTTTCAAAAAAATTATAAAAAATAAAAAAACAAAGAAAAAAACAGAAGAAGCAATAAGACATACATACAAAACACATACAGTAACAAATATAATTTCAATCCCTTATATTCATAAAACTTACTTTCCCGACCTCCTCATACCTCCCCTTTCTGTATCCCAATCTCTAATTAAGTCAATTCAGCAAATCCTTCCCCTAATTTCTGTTTAGTTTTTAATCTTTCTTTTCTTAATTACATAATCATTACAGCTGAAAACCCCTAAATTTCTAAATCAACATCGTTCTAACATTCAACAATCTTACAATGTTTCTTAAGATAGTCCTTAAATTTCTTCCAATCTTCTTCCGCCGTCTCTTTTCCCTGGTCTCGGATTCTGCCAGTCCCATATAGTCTATAACCTTCATCTGCCATTCTTCCACGGTGGGTAAATCTTCTCTCTTCTGTCTTCCAATACTTTGCAATGAGTATTCTTGCTGCTGTTGTAACATACATAAAAAATGTTCTGTCCTTCTTTGACACCAATTGGCCAACCATACCCAGGAGAAAGGCCTCTGGTTTCTTCAAAAAGGTATATTTAAGTACCTTTTTCATTTCGTTATAAATCATTTCCCAGAAAGCCTTAGGGTAGGAATTGGTGACTGGTGTAGCCTACCTTCAAGGGTTGTTGTGGAAGGGAAGCAATATGGATGCTGCCTTGAGCTATTTGAGGGTAAGGACCGTAAATAAGGAAGCTACGCAGTGGCAGTTCCAATGGTTGTTAATGCTTTCTTTATTTATAAGATGTCTTAAATCTCACTATAGTCAAAGGACCCTCAAAGCGATGGACGGAAAGTAAAATAAAAAATCAAAAGCGGTCCATCAGAGTTTCTGAACATTGTGAAAAGCTGAGATCCAGTACCAGAGAAAAGAACATCAAAGCCATGTACAAAATAAAAATTCAAGTACCATACCAAAATAAAACGGGGAAGTGGCTGTACTCTAGGGACCAAACCTTCCCTTCCAATAATTCATCTTATTCTTAGAATTGTAGTAGTAGTAGTAGTAGTAATAATAATAATAATAATAATAATAATAATAATAATAATAATAATAATTTTTATTTATACCCCACCCTCCCCAGCCAGAGCCGGGCTCAGGGCGGCTAACACCAATAAAATCACAGTAAAAAAAAAAAGTGATGGGGGGAAAAACCCCAATTTAAAATACAGGTTAAAATGCAATATAAAATGCAGCCTCATTTTAAAGTAGCCAATAAATCAAGACCATAAGGGGAGGGAAACATAAGGGTCAGACTGAGTCCAAACCAAGGCCAGGCGGAACAGCTCTGTCTTGCAGGCCCTGCGGAAAGATGTCAAGTCCCGCAGGGCCCTAGTCTCTTGTGACAGAGCGTTCCACCAAGTCGGGGCCAGTACTGAAAAGGCCCTGGCCCTAGTTGAGACCAATCTAACCACCTTGCAACTTGGGACCTCCAAAATGTTGTCATTTGTGGACCTTAAGTTCCTCTGCGGGGCATACCAGGAGAGGCAGTCCCGTAGGTACGAGGGTCCTTGGCCGCATAGGGCTTTAAAGGTCAAAACCAGCACCTTAAACCTGACCCTGTACTCCACCGGGAGCCAGTGCAGCTGGTAAAGCACTGGGTGAATGTGATCCCGCGGGACCACAGGGGTCATCTAGCTCAACCCCGTGCAATGCATAAATCTTTTCCCAAGGCAAGGCTCAAACCCATGGCCCTGAGATTAATAAAGAGTCTCGTGCTCTACCAACTGAGCCAACTGAGTTTGAATGGGCAGTTGTGGCCTGAGTCTGGGGAATGGGTGACTTGCCTTTGGGAAACTGACCTTGGCAAATTTCGCACAATTGATCTGAGATTATGGGGGAAGGTGATCTTGGAGTGAACTGCTAGGGTTCATACTCCTGGCCTGGTGTTGTGGGAGATACACCCCCTTGGAAACCGCCCCCCCCCCAAATTATCTACAGATGGAGGCAGACTGCTAATCTCTGATAATACCTAAAGGAGCATCTCCACCCCCATTGTTCTGCCTGAACACTGAGCTCCAGCTCTGAGGGCCTTCTGGCGGTTCCCTCCCTGCAAGAAGTGAGGTTACAGGGAACCAGGCACAGGGCCTTCTCAGTGGTGGCGCCCACCCTGTGGAACACCCTCCCATCAGATGTCAAGGAAATATACAACTACCTGACTTTTAGAAGACATCTGAAGGCAGCCCTGTTTGGGGAAGTTTTTTTTTGTTTTTTTTATACCAACAACCAAAACACAAACAGTGAAACCCCCCCAGGCGGCTGATACATTGGGTATACATAATCAATAATAACATATTCAAATCAACCATATGTACAATTTTATATATGTTAATCCTCCATCCACAAGGTTCATTTAACTGTTTGGGGAAGTTTTTAATGTTTGATGTTTTATCGCTTTTTAATTAATATTTATTCATATTCTGTTGGGAGCTGCCCAGAGTGGCTGGGGAATATGTGTGTGTGTGGGTGTGTTTGTGTGTGTGTGTAAATAAATTAAATTAAAATAAAATCATCTCAAATTGCTCTGGGAAGCAAAGGAAGGATTGTATCCTTCAGTTCCTGCCCTTGTGATGAGGGAGAGATTCATACGGCTAGGTGTTCTGATGTGCCAACAGATCCTTCCTCACAGTCCACTGGATCCACACTCCCGCCATTTTGTTTTGCAGATGCCTTGGTTCAAGGGCTGGAAAGTGGAGCGCAAGGAAGGGAACGCCAGTGGAGTGTCGCTGCTGGAAGCTCTGGATACCATCCTGCCCCCCACCCGCCCCACAGATAAGCCTCTGCGCCTGCCCCTTCAAGATGTCTACAAGATCGGAGGTGAGTCCAGAGCTTTCCTGGCAGGTAGACAGGTGCCCTCGTTCAGTTAGGCGGATTTCCAGGCAGTAATCTGCTTTTGTAGTCTAAGTAACAGGAAGAGAAGAGGATTTGATTGCTGACACCGGCATTTACCTCTGCATTGTAGATCGCAAGGTATGTAGAAATTGTGCCTGTCGCCTGAAGGTGCCCTGACCGTTCGGTTTTGGCAAGAAGTCAGTTTCTCATCCTCATAATTGCGGAAGCAGGTTTGAAACTGCAGCGATGAACATGCTAAAAGATGGGGAAAAAGGGTCATGAAAAAGACACTTCTCTATTCTACTGTCCAACACTTCGCCTTTCTTTTTTATACATATATATATTTTATTAAGTTTTACAATTTTATATTCAACACAGTCACCATTATCACAATATATATATATAAATCCCAATCTCTCTCTCTCTCTCCCCCTCCCCCAACTTCCCTCAACCTCCCCTTCTGGTTCTTTAAATATTTGCTTTTCCTGCTTTTTTATTATTATTCTACCTTAGTTTTCTAATCTTTAACTTAAATCTTCCTATCTTTTTATATCATTTTTTTTTCCCAATTACATCTTGCACTTTGTTATTTTCCAGTTATTACATCTTAATATTGGTTTCTTAATTGTGTTTACTCAAACCCTGCTAGTGAGTCCACTTCTTTACAATATTTCTGTAGATACATCGTAAATGGTTCCCAGTCTTTTTTAAAGTCTCTATTGTCCTTGTCTCAACACTTCGCATTTCTAAGTTCATTTGCCGAAGGTCACTCACAAGCTCTTTCAGAATATTTCACACTTGAAGATACATTTCACAAATAATAATAATAATAATGCAGCCTCTTTGAAAAACCTGTCGCTTGCAAAACCTCCTAGCATTTTTAGAGTTGCTGCGATGTTCCATTCTTTTAAATTTATTTAAGACATTTATGTGCCGCTTAATTATTTTTAGGGTGCAGAGTACACCCATTTTACTGCTGCAGTGCATGGATTGGTTGGTTGTAGCCCACCTTAGGAAATATACCGTATATTCTCTCTCCTTCCCCAAAGTGCCTTATAACATAAACAACAACGTAAAAAACACAAAATTTAAAAACATCCATTCAAAAAGCAGTTAGCAGCATTAAATGACGGCAGCAGGTGGAACAGTTCTTTAACAACGATGAAATCCCCAAAATGCAGACCTGAACATAAAACATCTCCAGGCTTTCCATGAAAGGGGCTGCAGAATCATGAGCTGTCAGTTATACACAGCTGAAATTATCAGAATTGCCCTCCGTGCCTGAAGTTTCCTATGCTTTCCCAATAGGTGTGTGTTTTTAAGTTGTCCGATGTTATATCTAGTGCTGCTGTTGTTGTTTAGTCATTTAGTCATGGCCAACTCTTCATGACCCCATGGACCTGAGCACGCCGACCTGAGCACGCCAGGCACTCCTGTCTTCCACCGCCTCCTGCAGTTTGGTCAAACTCATGCTGGTAGCTTTGAGAACACTGTCCAACCATCTTGTCCTCTGTCATCCCCTTCTGCTTGTGCCCTCCATCTTCCCCAACATCAGGGTCTTTTCCAGGGAGTCTTCTCTTCTCATGAGGTGGCCAAAGTATTGGAGCCTCAGCTTCAGGATCTGTCCTTCCTTCAGAATGGATCGGTTTGAATTTCTTGCAGTCCATGGGACTCTCAAGAGTCTCCTCCAGCACCATAATTCAAAAGCATCAATTCTTTGGCAATCAGCCTTCTTTATGGTCCAGCTCTCACTTCCATACATCACTACTGGGAAAACCATCGCTATAACTATATGGACCTTGGTCGGCAAGGTGATGTCTCTGCTTTTTAAGATGCTGTCTAGGTTTGCCATCGCCTTTCTCCCAAGAAGCAGGCGTCTTTTGAGTTCGTGACTGCTGTCACCATCTGCAGTGATCATGGAGCCCAAGAAAGTAAAATCTCTCACTGCCTCCATTTCTTCCCCTTCTATTTGCCAGGAGGTGATGGGACCAGTGGCCATGATCTTCGGTTTTTTGATGTTGAGCTTCAGACCATATTTTGCACTCTCCTCTTTCACCCTCATTAAAAGTTTCTTTAATTCCTCCTCATATCCAGTGCGACTCTTGCAGTTCCTCTTTAGCCATGTCCACACCATTCATTTAAACTGCTATGATAACACTTTCAACAGTCACCACTTTCCCCAAAGGATTCTGGGAACTGTAGTATGTTGAAGATGTTGACAGTTGTTAGGAGACGCCTTGCTCCCCTTTCAGAACTGCAGTTTTCAGAGCACCCTGGGAACTGTAGCTTTATGAGGGCGCCATATGACAACTCTCTGCACCCGGAACAAACGACAGCTCACAGAATCCCTTTGGGGGAAGCCATAGCGATGTGAAGTGGCGTCATAGTTATCTCTCGCTTGGACTACTGCAATGCGCTCTACATGGGGCTACCTTTGAAGGTGACTCGGAAACTACAACTAATCCAGAATGTGGCAGCTAGACTGGTGACTGGGAGCGGCTGCCGAGACCACATAACACCGGTCTTAAAAGACTTACACTGGCTCCCATACGTTTCCGAGCACAATTCAAAATGTTGGTGGTGACCTTTAAAGCCCTAAACAGCCTTGGTCCAGTATACATGAAGGAGCGTCTCCACCTCCATCGTTCTGCTCGGACGCTGAGGTCCAGCTCCGAGGGCCTTCTGGCAGTTCCCTTGCTGCGAGAAGCCGTTACAGGGAACCAGGCAGAGGGGCTTCTTGGTAGTGGCACCCACCCTGTGGAACTCCCTCCCACCAGATGTCAAAGAGGAAAACAACTACCAGACTTTTAGAAGACATCTGAAGGCAGCCCTGTTTAAGGAAGCTTTTAATGTTGAATAGGTTATTGTATTTTAGTGTTCTGTTGGAAGCCGCCCGGAGTGGCTGGGGAAGCCCAGCCAGATGGGCGGAGTATAAATAATATTATTATTATTCTATTATTATTATTAAATGCATGGCTGCTGAGAGTCTCGAGGATTGCGTTTCATTGCATGTTTCCCGCTGCCCTCTTTTCCCCTCCGCAGGAATCGGGACCGTCCCCGTGGGCCGTGTGGAGACGGGGATCCTGAGACCCGGCATGGTGGTCACCTTCGCCCCCGTCAACATCACCACAGAGGTGAAGTCGGTTGAGATGCACCACGAGGCCCTGAGCGAAGCGCTGCCGGGGGACAACGTTGGCTTCAACGTCAAGAACGTGTCCGTCAAGGACATCCGCCGCGGCAACGTCTGCGGTGACAGCAAATCTGACCCGCCTCAGGAGGCGGCCCAGTTCACTTCTCAGGTCAGCAGAAAGCGAGGCGGCAGCCATTTTGAAAGCGTTTGCCGTCGTATCACAGCTTCTGCGGCCGTTTGTTTGATGCAGACCTCTGTCCTGCTGGTGATGCTTGAGGAAGACAGAGCATTAACCAAGAGCCCTGAGATTTTACTCTGCAGAAGTCGCGTTGCAGGACGCCAGCTTTTAATAGTTTGCTTGGTACAGTTAAACTGCTAAAGGCGCAATCCTACACCCACTTAGCTGGGCTAGGAGTGAAGCCCAGTGAAAGCCTAAGACGTACAGTCATACCTCATGTTATGTCCGCTTCATGTTACGTTCTTTCAGGTTACGTCCTGCGGCAACCTGGAAGTACCGGAAAGGGTTACTTCCGGGTTTCACCGCATGCGCAGAAGCGCAAAATGATGTCACGCGCATGCGCAGAAGCGGTGAATCGCAACCGGCATGTGTGCAGAGGCGCTGCTGCAGGTTGCGCTCTTCTCATGTTGCAAATGGGCCTCCGGAACGGATCCCGTTCGCAACCAGAGGTACCACTGTAGTTGTTTAGCTCCAGGGCTAGGTTTTAATTTGTCTCCTGATTAGTCTGTAGGACTGACGACGAATCAGTAGTCTCTCATTCAGTGACTTTTGATGGAAGGGTCACGGAGCACCCTTGTTAAAGGCCAGTTTTCCTCCTCACAAAGAATGCCAGGCTGTTGCTCATTAAATTTATAACCTATCCCACGGATAAGTAAATTCTCCCTTCAATATGCCCCTTCGTGGAATGTTTTGCAAGGCATGTAGCTATTTAGATTTATTTGGCTTAGCCATTTTAATCACTTGAAAGCCAGATTCAGACTAAAAAGAAAGTGATAATGCAAAGGTAAAACCCTCAGAAGTCGAGAGGAGGGCCAGTGCCGTCCCGCTGTTGTGGACTGCATGTTCCATTAGCCTTAGCCGGCATGCCCAGTGCTCAAGAATGATGGGAGTTGTAGTCATCAACATTTGGAAAACACCACGCTGATTACTCCTGCCCTAGTTTCTGGTATTAGCCAAGCCGGAGAGTATTTCAGGGTATTTTTATGTTTTCTAGTCGTTTGTTCAAGTCCATCTCCCTGTCACTTTCCTAACAGCAAGAAGTTCATTTCTCTTTTAGGGTAGATTTTTCCCAGTAGGGTGACAGAGCGATGTCATCTGCTTTAATTGTGCAAAAGTACAGCTTTTCCCATCCACACTTTTGTTTGTCTCGTGATATCAAGTCACAGGTTCAAGGTTGTTGTTTTTTTTGACCCACCGCTTTTGTCCAGAAAACCTGCTCTTTGCTGATGAACTGGAACAAACAGCAACTGGGTTTTCTGCAGACTGGCATTTGTTCCCATTCAGAAGTAAACTGCTGGTTTTCCCGGGGGGGGGGGGGGACCCTCTCAGAAATCATGGGATAAACAGGAATATGGATGCACCTTTAGTTTCCGAAAGTGCACTTGAATCCCTCCTGCAAACTACCGCCAGTCTGCAGGAGCCCATTTTCCAGAATGCAGTAGCTAGAAGCGGCTGCCTTTTCAGCAGCCTTCCACCAGGGAGCAGCGTTGCCCAGCTGGGAAAGCCAGAAAGTTGATGTGGTCATCCCATGCCCTTCCCGAATTTGTTCCCGACCTGAGTCCTTCTCTCGTTCTGTTGCACGGCTTAGGTGATCATCTTGAACCACCCCGGCCAGATCAGCGCTGGATATTCCCCCGTCATTGACTGCCACACTGCCCACATCGCTTGCAAATTCGCCGAGCTGAAGGAGAAGATTGACCGGCGTTCCGGCAAGAAGCTGGAGGACAACCCGAAATCCTTGAAATCGGGGGACGCCGCGATTGTGGAGATGATCCCGGGGAAGCCCATGTGTGTGGAGAGCTTCTCCCAGTACCCACCCCTGGGTGAGAACCTCATCTTTCCTTTTATTTCCCCCCAGATGCCTACCAAGATGGGTGATGGGGGGCTATTTCAAACTAAACGGCTAGATGCCCAGAAACTCTGATGTAAGATAGACCTAGGAGCGGGAGGGAACCTTCTACGGCCCATATCTTAATTGCCCTACCTCTAGTGGGGCAGATTTGACGGCTGAATGGCTCTCCCACCTGCCAATCACCTAATGTCACTGTGATGTTGGGCAATGCTGCGCTTTGAAGCCCCGATTATTGGGGCTTCAAAGCGCAGCATTGGGTTGTTCGAAAGTCCTTTGGAAGTGTATCCATGCTGCCTTTTTAATCTCTGAAGGTGGGAGGCTTTAAAGAGCATCTTAGAGCAATTTAGGAAAGGGGTTCCCTTTTCTTAATCACAGCAAGTTCCTTTTTTTTTTGGAAGAAAACTTGGAATTCTCCAATGGCTACTGTAGACACCTTTTGAGCAGAATTGACTCACGCTATCCATTGAAGAAGGCATATATTTTAACCAGGCTGTTAGACCTAAAGAGGGAGCTGTGCTTTCTGCTCTCTGCTTATGTGTTCTGCCACTTGTATCAGAGCTAGGATGCATGGATGGAGTTTACTTAGCTGCCACTTTTCCACAATGAGCCGTCCCCAGAAGCAGCGGTTCTCAACCTGTGGGTCCCCAGATGTTGTCGGACTACAACTCCCATCATCCCTGAGCTCTGGACTTGCTAGCTAGGAGTGATGGGAGTTGTAGTTTGACAACATCTGGGGACCCACAGGTTCAGAAAGGCTGATCTAGAGCAAACATTCAAAACATCAAAATACAAATATACGAAATACAGAGATAGCTCAGTTGGTAGAGCATGAGATACTTAATCGAAGGGTCGTGGGTTCAAGCCGAACACTGGGCAAAAGATAACTGCAAAAGATAACCACGATTCTATGATTGGCATGGTTTTAATGTATTTAAATTGATCGATCGTTTTGATACTGTCTTACATTTTTGCCAATTAATTTTTATTGCTTTTCATTTCTTAGCGAATTTAACATCAAATGAATTCAAATTTCATACAAATTTAAAAGTTGAATTCCCGCCTCACTGTCCTGATGTCTCACTACCCACCCTTATTTGCTGCTCAATATTACATACATTTCAAAAAAACTTAACATATTTTAGTATTTTATCCTTATTTTCTTTCTATTTTCCTTTTCGTTAGTTTTGATTCTATCAACGCTTAATCGTTTTTTAACCATTGTTTACCCCCTATGTTTTTAGCTGTTCTTATTTTTATCTGTACACCCACCTTGAGACTCTGCTACAGGGCAAATAAATTTATTGTTGCTGTCGCCATTATATTAGTAATAATAACAAGATCTGCACGGCCACATTTTGCCACTAGAGGGCAGTAGAGCGCCATAGGCTCTGTGGAATTGGCAGGAAGGGCCCTCGTCCTCCGCCCAGCCTCTCACTCTTAACCCTTCGTGTGCACCATGCAGGGCGCTTTGCCGTGCGCGACATGCGGCAGACCGTGGCCGTGGGCGTCATCAAGAACGTGGAGAAGAAGAGCGGCGGCGCCGGCAAGGTCACCAAATCGGCCCAGAAGGCCCAGAAGGCTGGCAAATGAATCGTAGGTGCCCAGTGCCTCGCGCAGAAACCATCCCCGCAGCCGGGATGCCGCCACCTTCTCCCCGAGGGGCATGCGTGCACATCCGCTTGTAAGAGTCTGTATGTCAACGACTGGATGCTCACCATTAAAGTCCAGTGGAAATTCTTTAAAAGGAAAAGCATGTCCCGGCGTCCGTGAGGCTTTGTGTTCAAATTTTACCAATAAAACTGGTATACAACATCCACAGCGAAAACGTGAGGGTGTCGTTTGTGCGGTTGGGCCAGTCTGCCCGTGAGTCGTTTTCACTTCTTCGTGCTGGCAGTATTATTAAGAGCAGTTGGTAGAGCGTGAGACTTGGGGTCGTGGGTTCGAATTCCACGCTGGTCAGGAAGACTCTTGCATTGCAGGGGGTTAGGTCCCTTCCAGGTCCACGGTTCTAAGATTCTAATACAGGGGTCAGCAAACCTTTTCAGCGGGGGGCCGGTCCACTCTCCCTCAGACCTTGTGGGGGGCCGGACTATATTTTTTGGGGGGAAATGAACGAATTCCTATGCCCCACAAATAACCCAGAGATGCGTTTTAAATAAAAGCACACATTCTACTCATGTAAAAACACCAGGCAGGCCCCACACATAACCCAGAGATGCGTTTTAAATAAAAGCACACATTCTACTCATGTAAAAACACGCTGATTCCCAAAATGTCCGCTGGCCGGATTTAGAAGGCGATTGGGCCGGATCTGTTCCCTGGGCCTTAGTTTGCCTACCTACGTTTTAATACATAACTATAATATTACTGTCATACCTCGGGTTACAGCCACTTCAAGTTGCGTTTTTTTGGATTATGGTTACGCACCCACCGAAACCTGGAAATACTGGAACTTCTGAGTTTTGGCGGTCGCGCATGCGCAGAAGCACTAAATCACGCTTTGCTCATGTGCAGAAGCGCCGAATCGCAACCCGTGCGTGCACAGACGTGCTGTTGCGGGTTGAGAACATACATCCCGCATGGATCACGTTCGCAACCTGAGCGACCAGTGTATTGCAAATGGTCCGTTTCATCTTTACACCTCGCCCGAAAACTCGCAGCAAAAGTGTCACTAAAAGTACTCGGTGCGCAACGGCTCTTAAACAACATGGCTAGCTAGAGCCATGGTTGGCTACGAGAGGCCAAGGGGTACCTCTGCGGCTAGAGCATGGTGTTGATGACGCCAAGGTTGCAGGTTCAATTCCCATCTGGGACTGCTGTATATTTCTGCATTGCAGGGGGTTGGACTCGATGATTCTTGAGGTCCCTTCCAATTCTGCAAGTCCATCCAGGTCCCCCCCCCCCAAAAATATGGAACATCAGAATGAGAGACACAGGCACCCACCGCAAAGGGTACCTAGATGTACCCTGTTTGTTTGTTTTGTATTTTGCTACATTGACTTCGGTCTGTAGTAGCAGCTGATGCCCTGATTTTACAGCTGGGTTAGACCAGCAGGGCCCAAAAATATTTACATAAGGGATGTTTTGAGAGGGAGGAGGGATCACTTGCGGTTGCTAGGCAACTTGCCAAGCATCTCCTGCAGCAAAAATTGCCACCTGGGTCTTAAAAGATGTTGGAAATAAGATGCTTAAAAGCCTGTTTAACTTTCCTATGATGAGATGAATGAGTTTCATGGGATGAGCGCGTGACATAAATAGCAGTGGTAATGATAGCAAACTAATAATTCAAAGGCTAAAAATGCTAACCATTTTAAAAAGGAATTTTTAAAAGCGTGCCTTTAATTAGAAGTTTACTACAGCAATTTTAGGCTGCTCCGCAAAATTTATTATTTATTTCATTTCATTTCACTTTTAATTTGTACACCACCTTCCTATATTACCAGAAACAAGACGATTTACAAGCTGAAGAAACAACAAAATAGACAGCAACGATCACACGCTTAAGAGCAATCTGATCCAATACAAAAAGTTGTAATAAAAACCTAACTTTAAAATAGACAACTTGTATCAAATAAAGCAATCTTCAACAATCCATTAGAATATAACAGTAAACGGTAAAATTAAATTTCAGGAAATAATAAACAGTTTGCACTTAACAATTTTTTTTACTAAACTATAATAAAGATAAGGGCCAGTTGCAATTCATAAAATAACTCAAAGCATTCAAAATCGCGTAAAAGGATCAAATGGAGAAACAAGGACACACAACTTACAAAATTATTTTTTTTATGAAAAGTAATAATTTGCATCTCACTTTTGTTTCCAAGGAGCTCTGTGGGTTAGCTAGTCTGAGATGCAGTGTCTGGCCAAGTGGGGATTTGAACCCTGGTCTCTCACAGGTTCTCTTAACCATTACACTACACTGTCCATTGAACAGGAAGAAATTGGAACTGAGTAGTAAATCTTAGCTTCCTCCACAAGATGCCTCCTTGGGTTCTGTTGAGCCGAAAGAGCCCGAAGGGTGGATAACTCCTGAGTTCTCGGCATCGGTTGTGAGACTGCCTTGCGCCTTCACATCTCCCCCTACCCCCACCTCGCCCAAATCCAGGCTGAGCCCACCTTTACCTGTTAGCATCCTGCCACAGAAGCAAGCAGGAATCTTCTGCTCTCACCGCTGCTCCTGGTGGGGTCCACCATCCTCTGCCTCCTGACCCGTCTCTCCAGGAACCATGTGTTGGCATCAGAACTTAGCAATCACATTGGCGATCCAGGTGGAGGTGGACGCAGGTGGCGCTGTGGTCTAAACCACGGAGCCTCTTGGGCTTGCTGATCGGAAGGTCGGCGGTTCGAATCCCTGCAACGGGCTGAGCTTCCGTTGCTCTGTCCCAGCTCCTTCCAACCTAGCTGTTTGAAAGCACGCCGGTGCAAGTAGATAAATAGGTACCACTGCAGCAGGAAGGTAAATGGCGTTTCCGTGCGCTCTGGTTTCCGTCACGGTTGTGATGGCCTGGGATTCCGATTCAGAGGACGAACCAGAGGAATCCCAGCCTGCACAGGAGTCCCCGCCTCCAGGGCCGGCTGAACTGGGGCAAGGCCTAGATGCTGAAGAGCCTGCACCTGTGGCAGAGCACCAGGAGCTGGCCCCAGGTGAAACCCTTCTGGCCCCAGAGGGGCTTGAGGACTCAGTGGCTACAGGTGAGCCTCCTCCAGGGCCCAGTAACCCTTCGGCCTCTCCTGATCTGCAGAGGCTTAGGGCAGAGAGGCGAAGGGAACTGGTTGCTCCCAGGAGGAGTGCTTGCCTTAAGGTCAGAGGAGGCGGGGCTCCTGGGGGCCGGGACCGCCCCTGGCCTTAAAAGAGGATAAAAGCCCAGTCAGCCCGGCCCCAGGTTGCGGGAGCAACGTTGTTGTTGGCTTTGGACCTTCCTGTGTTCCTGATCCCTGCTCGGCCTCCTGTTCCTGACCATCCGGTGTTCCTGATCCCTGCTCGGCCTCCTGTTCCTGACCATCCGGTGCTCCTGTTCCCTGCTCGGCCTCCTGTTCCTGACCATCCGGTGTTCCTGTACGCTGCTCGGCCTACTGTTCCAGCGTTCCTGTTCCCCGCCCGGCTCTCCGCCTCGGACCTCGCCCCTCTTTGTGTGGACTCTGCTTACGCCCACGGTACCTTACCCCCGGGACCAGCACAACGGTGTTCCGTTGCACCGGAAGCGGTTTAGTCATGCTGGCGACATGACCTGGAAAGCTGTCTGTGGACAAATGCCAGCTCACTCAGCCTGAAAGCGAGATGAGCGCTGCAATCCCATAGTCGCCTTTGACTGGACTTAACAGTCCAGGGGTCCTTTACCTTTATGTTACCAGGTGGAGGCAAAGGGGAATCAACTGTATTGGAAGAGGAAGACCAGGGTGTGACCTTTTGGTGAGGGATGCAATTAATTAATTAATTAATTAATTAATTAAATCTTAGCATTCTAGTAACTGAGCTATAGGTTAAAACAAAGGACTGCAACTTTGGGGATCTGCAGGTCTCTCTCTCTCTCTCTCTCACACACACACACACACACACACACACACACACACACACGCCAGTTCTTTTGGCTGCAATACAGCGGTTCTTTCCAGTGCTATTTTTCTAGAAAAAGAGGTCTGGAACTGAGTTCTGGTGAGTTCCAGCTGAAAAAAGGGCCTGGTTCTTTCCAGCCTAATACCGGGGGGGGGGGGGGGGGACACGGATGGACGGACGGGAACTCTGTGGGACCATGTTGGGTTAGCGCAGTGTTTTCCAACCTTGGGTCTCCACCTGTTCTTGGACTACAACTCCCATCATCCCTAGCTAGTGAGGCCAGTGGTCATGGATGATTGGAATTGTAGTCCGAAAACAACTGGAGACCCAAGGTTGAGTAACACCGGGTTAGAGGGAAAAGAGTGGGGCAGGGGGAAGTGTTAACAGAAGCAGATTTGGGTCAAACGTGAAGAGGAACTTTTCTGATGCTAGGAGGACAGACTGCCTTGGGATAGGGATGTTTGATGGACAGAGAAGTAGGTCCTTGGATGGGGGCAGAACTGCTGTGTTAGTCTCCTGGAAAGTGGGCCACTTGCTTACCTGGAGGGAGTCGCCATGGTGCAAACCAGTTCGCTGATGGGAACCCAAAATTGGTTCTGCTGGTATGCAGTGGTGAAGATGGTGTGGCGTTTCTGCGTCACCCAGCAAGCACTCTGTCGGAGGCATTGAAACAGGCTGACTGGCTCTCTGTCTGAGATGCTGTGGCTGCATCTTATAATTGCAGATCTTGCATCAAGCAATGGTTTAGATGAGATTGTCAGGAGTTCAGCCTACACTCGAGTAGGACCCTGGCAGAGACACATGCCTGACTGGCATGTTCCCTCCCTCCTGGTCGATCGTTCGGGAGCTTCAAAAGCTTTCTTCACCCCAAACATCACAGCGACCAATGCCAACCGACACCAGCACACTTAGGGATCCGCAGAGTTTGCGCATCATGCACGTGACAAACCTCAGCAACTTGGCATTTTGGCTAATCTACTTTATTTACATAGAAACACACACAGCACTGCAACATGGCTCCCTCTCTCTCTAGCATCAGACAGCAAAGAGAAAAAGAACAAAGGACAATAGTCCCACTTCATGGAACACAGTACACAAACATCCTGTCTCCGTCATTTCCCATTCTGGAGTCAAAACATACACCATCATGTGATAGACAACTATCCTATGACTGCAATCATGGAGCAGGAATTCTAACAGAGATAACCACCAAAATTCCATTCTGACTATAAGAAGATCAAACCTCTCCATTCTTAAGGAAATTAGCCCTGAGTGCTCACTGGAAGGACAGATCCTGAAGCTGAGGCTCCAATACTTTGGCCACCTCATGAGAAGAGAAGACTCCCTGGAAAAGACCCTGATGTTGGGAAAGATGGAGGGCACAAGGAGAAGGGGACGGCAGAGGGCGAGATGGTTGGACAGTGTTCTCGAAGTTACCAACATGATTTTGACCAAACTGTGGGAGGCAGTGGAAGACAGGCGTGCCTGGCGTGCTCGGGTCCATGGGGTCACGAAGAGGCGGACACGACTAAACGACTAAACAACAACCCACTTTCTATCTTACACAAGAGCCTAGCTCTGATCTGTTAGCTTCATTTGGCCATCCTTTTGTAATTAACGCTCAAGCGAATCAGAAAATGAACACACACCCCCCGCATAATTTTTAACTGTTTTTATACTAAAAATATGAAAGGATAACCAAACCATCCTTTTATGTGCCCGCAAGGCTTTCAAGTCACAGATGAGCTGTAGGAATCAATATCTGCAGTAATTAACAATGTGTTTTCAGAGCAAAGGAGAGAGAGGATGAATCTCAAGGGGCAGAAACCAAAGCATTTCTCTTAAACTGTGTTGAAGAAAAGGGCATCGCGGTTGTGGTTTCCTTCCCAAGGAATCCTGGGAAGTGTAGAGGGGGCATTTAAAAGAATCCCAAGCCCCTGGACCAGAATGCGCCTCCCATAATCCTGGGAATAGAAGAGCACGAGAAATTCTGCACAAAAGTGTCTCCTCTGAAATTTCAGCCACACAGGGGCTATTCCTTGTGGCAAGCCAGCCATGTGCTCATGCGAGTGGGATGAGGTGCTGCCTAATTTGGCCGTCTCCAGGCTGTTCCAAAACACACATCTTGGCTTCTTCTGGCATTCTGGGGTGCGTGCATTGCAATAACTGAGTCTTGATGTTCCAGTCTTTAAAGGTGACGACGCACACTTGGAATGCCGTTGTGTTCTTACGATGAAGTGGGCAGGAGAAGAGTATGATTGTGTCTACACAGATTGGCAGAACGTGTTGATCTGCTCTGCGCTGTGCAGTGTCGGTGCACAGATGTGCTTCCCCCCAACTCGGTGCCCTTGTAGCTGTTGTTGGCTGTCGTAAGACTCGCCGTGCCACCTTGTGGGTATAAATAGGAACTTGAGAACTGCCAATACATCACCGTCATCAACCCGGCACCCTCCAGCTGTGCCAGCTCATGGGAGTTGTAGTCCAAAACATTGAGAGGTCAGCAGGCTAACAAAAACTGCACTAGGGAAAAGATTGCTCACAGGAGTGAGAAGATGTTGGACTCTGGCAAATCCTTGGGGCAGTTTTTTTGGGGGGGAGGGGAACTCATTAACACCTGTTGAAATTCTTGCAAAGAATGAACCTGGGTGAATTTCGCTCTGATCCTTCAAGGAAGGGGTCATATACTCAGGATCACCCAACACAGATTACACAAAAAGGAAAACTCACTGTGTCAGCTCATAAGAAAAAAATCAAAAACCGTATTAGGGCAATACCATCATCTATTATTATTATTATTATTATTATTATTATTATTATTATTATTATTATTAATTATTATTATTAATTATTATTATTATTATTATTATTATTATTATTATTATTATTATTATTATTATTATTATTCTCCTGCAAGTTCCAAAGCTTTCAGAAGCCCAGGCTTTCAGTGTGGCTGATTATCTACTTTTGAACAGCACAATTGTCAAGATATGACAGGCGCTCAGTATCTGTACTTTCTAGAAACAATTGAAGGCAATTTTTCAGACAGTCTCTCCCAGGTGAATGAATGGGTCTTTGCCATCAGGGTCTATTTTGTGTTGTTTTGTAAATATATCTGGTGTTTTGTGTGTGTGTCTTAAACTCTTCTTTTTTGCTACTTCTCTGGAACATTGCCTTGAGACATTCATGTAGAAAGTGGTAAAGAAAACAACAGTGATAACAGCAGCAACAAGAAGAGGCCAGATAAAATTTTGCAAAATAGTGTGCATGCTTTTGAAGTACCAATTGGTTATATTTTCTCTCCCTCTCTCTCTCTATATATATATGATAGATAGATGATACATAGATAGATAGATAGATAGATAGATAGATATAGATATAGATAGGTTATTTATATATATATATATAAAAGTTTTTTTTAACATATCATTCCCAAGTCATTTAACATATTTTCTTATATTATACAATGTTTTGGATTTCCATCAGCCACCTCTGAATATTTTTCAATCTTTATTAATACTTGAATTGGTTTTCAAATATTTCAAATATTTACGCTGATTGGTTATATTTTCTATGCCACTTTTCGTTCAGACGAATCCTGGAGCGGCTTACAACCAATGAATAACAACAACACAACAGAACATAATAGAACACTGTGAATACAGCATAAATCGTATGGAATAATGAACGAATATTAAGTGAAACAATTACAATCTATAGAACACTCTTAACGAAACAACTAAAAATTAAACATCGCAATGAAAGCAAAAGTAATATTCTATGATTCAGAAATCAGTACAGCAGTTATAATCTATAAAACAGTATCAACAACATTAACAACAATATCAACAACTGGATAACACTTAAGTTATCCAGAACTCTTCATCAGGCTAGAAAAGGGATGGGGAACATTTTTTAGCCTGGGGACCATGTTCCTTTCTGAGGGCCACAGGCCAACAAGGCAGGCTAGTTTTCTTCTACACGCTCCACTGTCTGTCCCCTATCTGTTCTCTGTCCAGGCAAGCAAGAATGGCAAAAAATTGAGGGGTGGGTGAAGGAGGGCTAGTGAGGGATGTGGGCCAGGGAGCATTCAGGGGGAGAGAGAAGAAATGTCTGGGGAGTCACACTGAGCCCCTGATTTGGAGGTTTCCCATTCCTGGAATAGATGGCAAATAAAGCAAGCAGTGTCAGAGTGGGGAGGAGGGAGAACTTGGCTGATAGAGACGCCATGAGTCTGCATCTAGACCATTTGGGGAAAGCAGAATTTCCACTTCTATGGAGGCATCAGGTTACAGCTCAACCTGCTTGGAGCAAGAGCACCATTTAACGGAGATCAGTCAGGCCCTTGACCATTAAGGCATCCCTAGTCTGCCCTCTTCCTTGTACAGTGGTACCTCGGGTTACAGACACTTCAGATTACACCTGCCTAGGCTTCCAATTTGCTCCCCACAAACCAGTTCACTATAGTCCAGTGTGTTCAAAATGAATTCAGCTCGCTTTATCATTGGAGGCCACAGGAACTGCTAAAATAAGGAAACAACCAAGCGTCTTTCTAACAACCCAATCTCTCGCCAACCGAATGGGCTGCTCCTGCTCAGAAGATGTTGTGCAGAATATCTTGCTGCTTTCAGGCTCAGCGGTATCTCAATGGTAGAGCATCAGTTTTCCATGCAAAAGGCCCCAGTTTAAGTCCCCAGGACCTCCAGGGAGGGCTGGGAGAGAACCCTGCCTGAAACAATGGAGTGCTGCTGCCAGCCAGTGTAGGTAGACCAATGGGCTGACTCAGCAGAAGGCCACTTTCAATGTCCCCAGTGCAACATAAGAGGAGACATCACCTTGCCTACAAAGGTCCGTATAGTTAAAGCTATGGTTTTCCCAGTACAGTGGTACCTTGGGTTACATACGGTTCAGGTTACAGACTCTGCTAACCCAGAAATAGCACCTTGGGTTAAGAACTTGCTTCAGGATGAGAACAGAAATGGCGCAGTGGCGGCACGGCGGCAGCGAGAGGCCCCATTAGCTAAAGTGGTGCTTCAGGTTAAGAACAGTTTCAGGTTAAGAACGGACCTCCAGAACGAATTAAGTTCTTAACCCGAGGTACCACTGTACAGATTATAACACACATCCGTAGGGGAGCTTGCAAGCCTGACGGGAGCTGCTCTCGGCTCGGTTGGAAGCTTTCCCCCAAGATGAGACAGCTGGTCCTTCCCTATGACAGCAGATGAATCACAAGAAAACATCATGCACAAAAGTCTTTCTCATGTTCAGATTTCACATCTAGCCTGCTGTTTTGCCAGTGAGCCTCTCTCTTAAGAGGAGCTGCCCAGAACGTCTATGTGACTTCTATCGTTGAGGGCTGTAGCTAGGAAATGGATATTCCTGGATACCAGAGTCCGAAGTAACAGCTTTGGATCTAGCAGCATCCCCCAAACTGGACAGAGTGCAGCTCTTGTGGGAATCTTCAGGGTGACAGGAGAGGATATATTGTTTCTTAATATCCTTCCTAACTTGCGCTAGCAAGTTCCTTTACTTAGCAGAGTTTACATTCCTCTTTTCACGCACACCAGATAGCTGGTTGCAGGCTCGTGTGAGCCTCTCACTATTAAACAATTCAGTCTGTCTCAGATTGAATTGTACATTCCTGGTAAGTTCCCTTGAATCCTTCTTAAAAAGAATAAAGACACCACGATCTTATTCAAAGATGATAAAAAAGTTTACTCACATCAGTTCATAGTTGGATTCCTGAAGGAAAACCTAGTTACAAATATGTACATGTAGATCTGCCCCATATGGGGGAATAATCCCAGTGCTTCTGCTAGCTGAGTAGCTAGCAGAGCAGTCCTAGCTAAAAGCTGGTCAAACAACGACGGAAGTCAAAGAGAGAGAGAGTGCTGCGTGACTTTTCTTACCTGGGCAGGTAAGGTCACACTCACCTTTAGTCACATGCAAAGGAAGGATGCTGCAGCCGGGAGGAACAGGAAGTTTCGACTGACTGGACCAAAAATTCCTCCACATGTCTTCTCTAGCATTACAAGGAATGCTGTACTTGACGGCTCTCATGCATCATACCCCACAGCTCTATCCTGAACAGGGTGCTGCCCCATTTCTCAGGCTTGAGAACTTGCAACATGCATTTTCAGGATTCAAGTTCAATTCATTGGCCGGCATCCATTCCATCATTGCCTTCAAGCACCAGTCAACACCTCAATTGCCTCTCCTGATTCAGATCCCGGAGCTGAGAGATAAAGCTGGGCGTTATTCACAATGGTGACACCTCACTCTAAATCTCCTGTTGACAGATCCAAGTGGTTTCAGATAGATGCTAAACAGCATGGTGGACAAGGCAAAACTCTGCAAGGATGCAAATGTTTCAGGGGGAAATGGCAACGAACGGGAAGTGAGCAACATGAGCCGAAGAGGATTTGGGAGGCTGAGCTCAGCATCCTGGATCTTAATTATGCTGTTTAAAGGTAAAGGGACCCCTGACCATTAGGTCCAGTTGTGGCTGACTCTGGGATTGTGGCGCTCATCTCACTTTACTGGCCGAGGGAGCTGGTGTACAGCTTCCGGGTCACGTGGCCAGCATGACTAAGCCGCTTCTGGCGAACCAGAGCAGCGCACAGAAATGCCGTTTACCTTCCCGCCAGAGAGGTACCTATTTATCTACTTGCACTTTGATGTGCTTTCGAGCAGGGACCGAGCAACGGGAGCTCACCCTGTCACGGGGATTTGAACCTCTGATCTTCTGATCAGCAAGTCCTAGGCTCTGTGGTTTAACCCACAGTGCCACCTGCGTCCCTCAGGGTAGTGATAAAGCGGCATATCAAATCCAAACTCTTCTTCTTCAGCAGGGTGGGCATCGACCGGGGCTAAGGCAACCGTGCTCCAAGATCACTGCCCTTGCAGGAGACAGGGTTATGGGTGTCCTGCTTTGAATCAAATCACTGAGCAGTGCAAGTTGTCATCCTAGAGTAATTAACCTTGGATTTACTGCATTGCCTTGTAAGTCATTCCTTTCCTGGGGGAGCAGGGCTTACGTGGTGCTCTGTGCACCAAGCTGTTTTGCATCGCCAGTGTCAATGGTACCTTCCATTGGGGACACTCAGCAGGGAGTGACATTGCCACCATTAATGAGCAATGCCCAGTGCCCTCCGAGAACTGCTGATGCCAGCTCTGCTGTCACCCTGGTCCTCTTTTCCTTCCTGGACTTGGAAATGCCCCTTAACGGGAGGACCGATCTGGAGTCAGTAAGTGTACAAACACTGTGGATGCCAAAATCTCAGGCGTGGTGTTAAAGAAGACATGCTATCAGGGTCTAAACACAGAGTCTAGGGCAGCGGTCAGCAAACTTTTTCAGCAGGGGGCCGGTCCACTGTCCCTCAGACCTTGTGGGGGGCCGGACTATATTTTTTGGAGGGAAATGAACGAATTCCTATGCCCCACAAATAACCCAGAGATGCATTTTAAATAAAAGGACACATTCTACTCACGTAAAAACAAGCTGATTCCCAGACCATCCGTGGGCCAGATTTAGAAGGCGATTGGGTCGGATCCAGCCCCCGGGCTTTAGTTGGCCTATCTATGGTCTAGGGACAATGTGTGCTGGTCCCATGGGTTACCCGAGAGGCGAGGTCCAAGACAGGTCCATGGTCGAAGGTGCAGTGTGGAGGCAGTCTGTAGTAGCTGCAGCTGGGTGCAGAGCAGGGAGTTGGGTGAAGTCAGGAACAGGTTTGCAAGCAGGGAGCCAGGGCAGGTCAGGAGCTCAGGCAGGAAAGCAGGACAGGGTTCAGGCAGGAACTAGCAACCAACAATGTTGCTCCTGCAACTTGGGACTGGGGCTGGCTGGCTTTTATCTGCCCCGAGGCATGGGGAGGGCCTGATCCTCTGGTGATTCGCCTCTCCTGGCCTGGAGGCGAGCACTCCTCCGGCGCGAACTTAGTTCCCTCCGCCTCTCTGCCCTGAGCCTCTGCAGCTCAGGAGAGGCTGGAGGGTTACCGGACCCAGAGGCAACCTCAGCTTCCTCTGACGGGGCTGAGAGTGGAGCACCTGCAGGCAATGGCTCCTCCATCAGCTCAGGAGCCAGAGCAGACTCGGCTGATGCCTGCGCCTGAGGCCTGGGATCCCTCAGGTTCAGCATCCGAGTCCGAATCCCAGGCCATCACACAATGGGTGGTAATGCCCCATGTGAGGGGGTTAGATTACCTGGGGGCAGGGCAAAAAGAGGCAAGGAGGTGGCAGGGGGAATCTGGAGGTAAAATTGACAACCAGACTTTGAAAAGCTGGTATCACTGGATGAACCACCAATTTCATTGAATTAATTAAACGAAATAGTTTACATTGCATTTTTTAAAAAGTGCAATTAATGGTTGCTATTTTGAATTTCAGAGGGTTGTGCAAACCACTATTCTGAATAATGCTTGGTATAGGGTAGGGGATGTGTTTATGCACTCTGGTAGTGGGATGCGGGTGGCGCTGTGGTCTAAACCATGGAGCCTCCTGGGCTTGCTGATTGGAAGGTCAACTGTTCGAATTCCTGCGACGGAGTGAGCTCCCGTTGCTTTGTCCCAGCTCCTGCCAACCTAGCAGCTCGAAAGCAGGCCAGTGAAAGTAGATAAATAGGTACTGCTGCAGCAGGACGGTAAATGGCATTTCTGTGCACACTAGTTTCCATTACGGTGTCCCGTTAGTCCTGCTGGCCACATGACCTGCAAGTTGTCATGACCTGTCAAAGTTGACATGACCTGTCAAACTTTGACATGACCTGTCAAAGTTGCCTCGGCCTGAAAGCCCACCGTGAGCATGTGGTCCCCCAGAAAATTGCAAGAGGAGAATGTGGCCCTTGAGCTGCAGATGGTTCCCTACCCTGATTTAGTTCAATGACCTGCCAATCAAAGGTTGTAGCCTTGATTCTTATATCAGTTATTGAATTGGACTTCCAAACAGCAAAAGCAAAGGGAGCCCCAAGGATAATAGGGACGCAGCTCCCGGAAAAGATGGTTAAACTATTTATGCATGCAACAACAGCAGCCGGTATCCTGTATGTGCGGAAATGGAAAGGAAGAGAAGGACTAATCAAGGAGGAATGGCTTCAGAAGTTAATAGGCTATTCAGAAATGGCGAAAATAAGAGAGAAGAGAGACGAAATGGGCATGGAAGAGTGGAGACCCTTTTTGGACTGTTTAAAGAACTGTCATAGTCAAATGAAAATGTGGGCAGGGTTCAAATTATGAGCAGTGGAATGAAAACAATGCTAAGTGAAATTGTATTAGATAAAATTGTATTAAATGAAATTGTATTTTTTTATTGCATTGTATTAAAGGTAAAGGTCAAGGTACCCCTGCCCGTACGGGCCAGTTGTCTCTGACTCTAGGGTTGTGCGCCCATCTCACTTAAGAGGCCGGGGGCCAGCGCTGTCCAGAGACACTTCCGGGTCACGTGGCCAGCGTGACGAAGCTGCTCTGGCGAGCCAGCACCAGCGCAGCACACAGAAACGCCATTTACCTTCCCGCTAGAAAGCAGTACCTATTTATCTACTTGCACTTAGGGGTGCTTTCGAACTGCTAGGTGGGCAGGAGCTGGGACCAAAAGACGGGAGCTCACCCCGTTGCGGGCATTCGAACCGCCGACCATGCGATCGGCAAGCCCTAGGCGCTGAGGTTTTACCCACAGTGCCAGCCACATCCTTGCATTGTATTAGATGAATACAAATATTGTATTGTTGTTTAGTCATTTAGTCATGTCCGACTCTCTTGTATTTATTGTATTAGATAAATACAAAAAAAAAAAGTGTGTTCTCTAAAGCAGTATGCAAAAGGTGGGGATAAACATTTCATGGAAGTGAGGGTGGTTAAGTCAAAATTTTAAGAAAAGCATATATTGAAATTTAAGCGAATCTGTAAAAATTGTGAAAATCAATAAAAATTTATGACCTGGAGGGGAAACGGATTCCTTCCCACACATTTAGTCTCTGGCCTGCCCAGTCGCTAAAATTATTGCATCCTCCTGGCTCTCAGGCCGTGTTTCTGCCTTTCCGTTGAGCGAAAGGAGCAACTCCTCCCTCTCTCCCTCTCTCCCTCCCATCTAGCTGTGCTTGCTTAATAATTTAAGGTCCGTCTCTCGCTAATCCGCTGCCTCTGATTGGCTGACTCAGCAAGGCACTTTGGTCCTTCTCTAAAAAATTCATAAGGCGTTTGGAAGTGGGAGGCTGTTTGCTGCCAGTGCTGAGTCGGGGCAATTTGATCCATCCACTGCCCTTTCATTGGTGTAGGCGGGTTGCTCCGGCAGTGCCAATAAAATAATAAAATAAAATAAAATAAAATAAAATAAAATAAAAGCCCAGGCCAGGTGGAGTGGCTTTAGCAGACTGCTGAAATTCCTTTAGAAGGGACCTTCCTACACGTGGTGCCAAGGAAAATGCACAGAGGGATAGTTTAAATAGTCAGAAATAAAGAAAAAACACCATACAAGGTGTCGCTCATCTGCCATTCATTCCAAGCAGTGCATGGGGACGCGACTTCAGCTTTGCAAGTTCTTGGGTTCTCTAGAGGAAAGTAAATAAGCAGTATCTTTAGCGGTATGCTTCCTTGTTTTTCCAAAACTCCATTGGCCTGCCAACCTTGTTTGAAGGAGTTCATGAACGTTGATGCAGTAGTTCTTCATGTTCTCTCTCTTTTTTATATATTTTTTAATTGACAATTTCAACATAACAAATTATCAAAACAAATCATCTTCTTTATTTCCCCCCTTCCCCCGTCCCAGCTCCCCAACAACCCCCCCCAAAGACTTCCTTCAGTTCCTCTCTCTGATTTCTCAACTCATGTTGTTCTCTGCATATTGTAAAATTGTATACATCCTTGTATTATCTATCTACTATCTTAACCCTCACAAAATTTGTTTATGTTTATTCAAAACCTGCCAAGGAGTCCAGTTCATTTTGTTGTCTTTTTAAGTAATTTGTAAAAAGTTCCCATTCTTCTTTAAAGTCACAGTTTCCCTTATCTTGCAATTTGCATGTCAATTTCACCAGTTCTGCATAGTTCATCAATTTCTCTTGCCACTGTTCTTTTGACGGGGGTTTCCTCATTCTCCCATCCTTTTTCTATCAAGACTCTTGCTGCTGTTGTAGCATACATAAATAAGTTCTTTGTTTTCCTTGGCAGGTCTTGTCCTACAATCCCTAACAAAAATGCTTCTTTTTTTTTTTTACAAATGTCATTTTAAACATTTTCTTCAACTCATTATATATCATTTCCCCCTTTTTTTAAATTTCTCTGCATTCCCACCACATATGGTAAAAGGTTCCTTCCTTTTCTTTACATTTCCAACATATGTTTGACCCAGTTTTATACATTTTTGCTATTTGTACTGGTGTTACATACCATCTATACATCATTTTCATGTAGTTTTCTTTCAAAAGAGAGCAATCTGTAAAAGTTCTTCATGTTCTCAAGGCCTAGAGCCCCAGTGGCGGTGTTGGCAAAGCCAGTTCCTCTCAACTGCCCCAAGTCAGCAGCTTCACACTCCTTTTGACATCACCACGCATGTTCTTCATCCAGGAACTAAATATCCAAACTGTGATGTCTTTCAAGGAGACAGTACCAGGTCTCTCTGGAGGGATCCTTTCTGCTCTGGCCAAATTCCAGACAAATCTGAATCAGCTCTATTTGGTTCAGGATCTGGGATCTGGCTGGATCTGGTGCATAGCCCAAGGGGCTTCTTCTTAGACCACCAGCTGTCAACAAATATATGGACAACAAAATTATCGTCATCAACAGTAGCAACAACAGGCAAAGGAGGGGAAGTTTGACAGGATGGTCCCTTGGTAATAATCCTGCATATAGCATCAGCACACATCCAAAAGACATGTGCACGCTATACGATGTATCAGCAGAGTGAGCAGAAGCAAGATTGTGTAGGAATTGTGGCATCAAGCATTTTATTACATCTCATGTCAGTGGTGTTACAGCCTCACTGAGGATGTAGGCTGACTTATCGACATTCTTTGACATATATACCTGTACAGAGAGCATATTAACGCCCATCGTCTTCTGCAACAATGGGAGCTTTATCATGTATAATGAGATAAGAATCCAGTGTCTCTATTTAGACCAGGTCTCTCCATGGTTTTAAGTTTGGTAATAAGTTATTAACAAACAACTTATTCTCATTATACATGATAAAGCTACCATATTTTTTGCCATCTCACCCCTTGCTTTTTCCTGTAAGACCAATTGCAGTCGTTAACAGTCGTCAACCGGTTTACCACATCAGCCAATCACCCATTCCCACCACCCTTCTGAGTAATACCCCTCCCCACCGTCTCACTATATATAAAGGTCTGGTGGCTTCTGTTTCAGTGTGTCTGAAGATGTGTGCATGCAAACAAAAGCTCATACCAGTAACAAACTTCTTGTTGTTGTTTAGTTCTGTCCAACTCTTTGTGACCCCATAGAACAGAGCACACCAGGCACTCCTGTCTTCCACTGCCTCCCACAGCTTGGTCAAACTCATGTTCATAGCTTCGAGAACACTGTCCCACCATCTCGTCCTCTGTCGTCCCCTTCTTCTTGTGCCCTCCATCTTTCCCAACATCAGGGTCTTTTTTTTTTTTAAATATTTTTATTAATTTTAAGAAATACAGAAAAAAGAATAAAGGATAGTTATAAGAAAATAGAATAGAAGAATAACCAATTTCCATGTTCTTTTTCCATCCAATCTAAAGGACTTCCCCACATCCTCCAAACCCTGCGTTCCCTGTCATATAAAACATCAGCAATTTGTTAACTTATTTCAAAACTTATTGTATCTTCCATTTTATCATGTTCCCTTATTTCAATTTTACTATAACCCAATTCTTGTATGCTTTGTATTAAACACAATAAAGTTATTTCCTTATTTTACCTCTAAATTCTTGTATCTTAATTTTCATTTCATTAACTTACATTTGCTGAAGCTAGAGTTTCCTGAAAGGTGCATTTTTTTTAACATTCATACAGCTTATAGTGTTTTTTCAAATAGTCCTTAAACTTTTCCCAGTCCTCCTCAATTGTTTCTTCTCCCAAGTCTCGGATTCTGCCAGTCATTTCAGCCAATTCCATATAGTCCATCAACTGTGATTGCCATTCCTCCAGCGTGGGTAAATCTTGTGTCTTCCAGTATTTTGCAATCAAGATCCTTGCTGCTGTGGTAGCGTACATGAAAAAAGTTCTGTCCTTCTTAAGCACTCTCTGGTCTACCATTCCCAGAAGGAAGGCCTCTGGTTTCTTAGGTAAGGTAAATCTCAGTACCTTTTTTAGTTCATTATGGATCATTTCCCAGAAGGCCTTCACTTTCGGGCAGGTCCACCAGAGATGAAAGAATGTCCCTTCCGCCTCTCCACATTTCCAACATTTATTGTCAGACAGATGATATATCTTAGCTAGCTTGACTGGGGTCATGTACCACCGGTATACCATTTTCATAATATTTTCCTTCAAGGCAGTGCATGCCGTAAATTTCAAACCGGTGTTCCATAACCTTTCCCAGTCAACATCAGGGTCTTTTCCAGGGAGTCTTCTCTACTCATGATGTGGCCAAAATATTGGCGCCTCAGCTTCAGGATTTGTCCTTCCAGTGAGCACTCAGGGCTGATTTCCTTCAGAATGGAGAGGTTTGATCTTCTTGCAGTCCACGGGACTCTCAAGAGTCTCCTCCAGCACCATAATTCAAAAGCATCAATTCTTCGGCGATCATCCTTCTTTATGGTCCAGCTCTGACTTCCATACATCACTACCATAACAAAGTTAGCTGGTCTCTAAGGTGCTACTGGAAGGATTTTTTTAAATTTTGTTTCTCGAATGGTGTGACTTTATCCCCAATGGCACACTCTTCCGTTGTCCCTTGAGACAGATGGATGCCAATAATTTTCATTCTATTCCTTCTCCAAACTCTGAGCAGCATCGCTGCCAGCAACTCCAGAATTTGGAATATTCATGAACATCCCATAGCAGCTCAGCAAATTGTTGGGGAAGGCTTGCTCTCTGATAAGAACGAGCTTCGCTATTGCCAAAGCACAACTAGGTGTCTAGAGCAATTATTGACATTTCAGTTGTATTTTTAGCATACCAGCAGGTGCCCTTTGTGTTTGTATGTAAAAATTGGAAATGAGTTGGAGCAGGGATGGAAAGCTATTGTTGTGTGCATGCAATATTAACATGGCAAATCTGAATGCTTCTCAAAACAGACAAACAGGGATTTCTTTTAAGCAGCGATAGGTCAACTACATTGCGATTCTTCTGGCCAGAGAGCTGGTCTCATCAAGCCCAGAAGAAAGGCGAGGAAGACCTTCCACAAGGTTAAGCAGGGGAGAATTCATATGAAAGCTTCAAATCATTTGCATTTTCTAATCTAGCTGGATGAATCTGCTGAAGTTTCGTGCCCTGTTGCAGGACATCTTTGGGATTCTAGAAGCTGCAGTTCTTGTGGAGAATTTTCAGAGGCTGTGATAGCTCTGAAGGCTGGGTTGATGCTGTCCGCTTATGGCTTATTATTTTGAAAAAGCATTTGACATTCTCTTATTACACAGGTGTTGTTAGGCACTCAGGTACCCGTCCTCTTCAAGCTTTTAAAAATACCGTATTTTCTGCTCTATAAGACACACCAGACCACAAGACGCACCTAGTTTTTGGAGGAGGAAAACAAGAAAAAAAAATCTGAATCTCAGAAGCCACGAGAGGGATCGCTGTGTAGTGAAAGCAGCAATCCCTCTTGCTGTTCTGGCTTTTGGGATAGCTGCACAGCCTGCATTCGCTCCATAAGATGCACACACATTTCCTCTTACTTTTTAGAAGGGAAAAAGTGAGTCTTATAGAGCAAAAAATACGGTACTCCACCCCCCCAGCATTTTGCTGTGTTTCTGTTTCTCTGTGTTGCTGATTTCCAGGTTCCTTTCTCCTCTTGCACAGCTCCTTAAGCATTTTAATGGGGAAAAACCATGGTTAGATCTGATGCATAGATAAATGCATAAATATAGGTCTTCTTCTTTTTTTTTTACAGTAGTAAAATAGAAAAATGTGGAAGAAGCTTTGAACACATGTAAGGACTAGAGAGCAGCATGCTAGGCTTAGGTCTAGAAAATCTCGATCCAAACCCTACTTTCAGGAAATGGATTATCATAGTTCTGTGGAGCAATATGCCCTGAGACTCAATTTCCTCGGGGGGCCATTAGGGGGCACATCAGAAGATGGCTGATAATAACATCTCTCCGACCCATACGAGGTAATTTAGAGGCTATGATGGGGGTAATTAGCCTCCTTAACCCCCCCAGGATTGTGGGGGGACGACGGCCCTTGCCTGCTGTGCCCTCTACCACCCCCAAATTTGTGGGGATGGAGGCACTAGGCACAAAGCCCTCCTGTGGGACTTCAGCACTCCTGGACACTGTCCCTGATTCGCGCCACTAGCTGCAAGAACTTCAAAAGAAACAATTTGGACGAGGCGAACTGCATATACTTCAAGGAAGGAGGGGGAATAAAGACTGCTGACAGAAGACATCTCTGATAAAACAAGGCATGAATAAAACATGAGAAGATACGTCAAGATACAATACGGCAAATGACTGAGGGGGGAAGGAAAAAAAACTTCCCTTTCTTTTTCTCTGTGATTAAACAAGAATCCCCTCCCCTTATGAGTCAGAAATGTCGTTTTAAGGACTTAAGCTGTGGATTTAAGGCTGTGTGGAGATAAACGTTCGAACCAAAGCATGTTTCAAGACGAGCCTGGAAGGTATAAGAGCTTTGGAATGACGCAGTTAAAAATGCCGTCGCCATTTTGGGAAGCTCTGTCGGAGGTCTTGAGTCTGGGAGGAGAAAGAGAAACAAAGCTGTTTATATATTGTGGATTAAACTCCTCAGTGGGACTTAAGAGCGACAGCTTCGTAAAATTATGATGGAAAGAGCGATATTATCTATGAAGGAGATGATATATGGAAACCATCTGGACTTGGATTGAAAGAACGGGAAATTCACACAGGATTATTATATTTGTGTTTATCGGCTTAAGGAGACTGTCAGAAGAGATCATAAAGAAAAAAGAGAAATTATATGAACAAGATATGATGTGGAAACAGCAAGATAAGACTGGATAGAATTATGAACTCTGTTTGGACTGATTGGGACTGATTTGGACATTAACGCAGTAGCAAGAAGATGATCAGAATCCCCCTTCGGATCTTGAAGTATGGGTCCCCCCAACAAAATTTAAAATTTGGCTTTGTAATTCGGAATTTATGTGATGTGATTTAATTTGATGTGATTGGCCAGTTAATAAAAAATTATTTTTTTAAAAAAAAGAGATTCAATTTCCTCGTGTGCAAAAATTAGAACAGCAATGGCCTGCTCTGCCAGGTTGTTGTAGAGGTGATTTTAATGAAGATAGTAATGTAAAACACTTTGTACATGGGTGGTCTTATTTACAAATAAGATCTGTATGTGCAACAAGCAATGCTAATTTTTTCAGGGGCATGGCCTGTCAGATTATCGGAACCAAAGCAGAAGGCAGAGGATAGAAGACAGATGCCCGCCAAAAGGTCGACCGAGATGTTTGTCAGTCAAGAGTGACTAAGGGAGCTAAATTTATATAGTCTGGGGAAAGGAAGACTCGGGCAACATGGTCACAGTCTAAAAATATCTTCAAGGTAGCAATATAAATGAAGGGAGGGAATTGTCCGTGGTCCCAGAGGAAGGGTAGACAAGGAGCAGTGGCTGGAAGGTAAAGAAGGAAAAGTTTGTTTTGGAGATTAAAGAGGGGAGAGTTAACTTGAGAGTCCCTTGAGAGTTTATTCATCTTGTACAGAGGTGGATATTCAAGGGCTATTTGATCTGGGAATTGGGTGGAGGTGCCTTAGCAAAACTCCTTCTATATCTTTATCATCTATATATCTTTATATAAAAGGTCAGCTTTCTATCTCAAATCAGCCCCAAGAAAAAAACCACCCCATTTTCCAAAAAGCTGTCACAAACCAGAAATCACTTGATTGACCATTGCTTAGACCATTGGAAGCATCTAAAGAACTCTACAGTGGGTTATCGATCTATAAGGTGGGACAACTCACTTTTGCAGAAGAACTTACAGGTAAAATAAGAGTCACGTGTGGAAAAGTGAAAAAAAATCACTTTGTTGGAGAATGATATGATTTTATTACATATGTTTAATAAACAAGAAAGCAACATTCCCTCTCCATCTCGCTATGCAAGACGTTGGAATTTGTGATGCTAACATTCTTATAAAATGTATATTGTATTTAATGCCTTTCCCAAATTTCAGTGGTTTCCATTACAGTATTTTACTAACAATGATGAAAGATAACCAGGGACTGTGTTTGCTATTCTCTTTCTTATTCACTACACAATCACAGAGCAGCAAATATCGATTAACTTGTAATTGTTGCTGTGAATGTAATATGAAACTTAAGATGATTGTGGAACGAAGGAGAGTTATCTTTTCCTTTTTATACCTTTTACTGGAACATGCTTTGTTTCTTTGTTGTGGGAAAAAATCAATAAAAAGTATATAAAAAGCAAGCTAACCAGAAATTATTCGGTACAGACATGGCAATGCTCTCCTAAGCGCTCCGTGGTTTGGAAATAGTATAAGTTTCTCCAAGAAAGATGGGAAGAACGTGGGCAATTTCTCTAAGCACTCAGTTATCCTCCAGTAGGGCCTGCCCAAGACATTTTGCCACCTGAGGCAGACCCCAAATGGAGCTTCCCCCTCTATGCGAGGGAAGAAGGTGTGAGTGAAGACCTACATACATCATGAACATGGAGGGGAAGAATGACTTACATTTCGATCTGCTGCCTCAGTGGTTCTTGCCGCCTGAGGCAGCCGCCTCATCTTGTCTCATGGGTGGGCTGGCCCTGTCCTTCAGTGTCCACCATCCTTTCCCTATAGACAAAAGATTTTTCTCACAATCACATTCCCTGCTTCTTTTTCATTGTTGGTGGTAGCAGCAAGTTGGTGTGCAGCGAGAGGAGTGAATCTTTCCTTCTTCCTCTCCACTGTCTTGGCACATGGGGTCAGAGTATGCACAGGCTCAGGAGACCAAGGGAAATGTCATTTTCCTGAAAACTCTTCTCATTGCCATTTGAATACAATTCAAAGTGTTGGTGCTGACCTTTAAAGCCCTAAACGGCCTCGGTCCTGTATACCTGAAGAAGCATCTCCACCCCCATCATTCTGCCTGGACACTTAGGTCCACCTCTGAGGGCCTTCTAGCGGTTCCCTCACTGAGAGAAGTCAAGTTACAGGGAACCAGGCAGAGGGCCTTCTCGGTGGTGGCGCCTGCCCTGTGGAACTCCCTCCCACCTGGTGTCAAAGAGAACAACAACTACCAGACTTTTAGAAGACATCTGAAGGCAGCCCTGTTTAGGGAAGCTTTTAATGTTTGATTCATTACGGTATTTTAATATTTTGTTGGAAACCCCGCAGAGTGGCTGGGGAAACCCAGCCAGATGGGCGGGGTATAAATAATAAATTATTATTATTATTATTATTATTATTATTATTATTATTATTACTACTACTATTATTATTACTGCTTTGGGACCAGAGTCCTGCATTGCCAGCAAGAGCTGTCCAGTAGTTCAGGAGCCCAAATTGTTGAAGCATGTTGCATCAGCAGCTTCTGTGTACCAGTGGAACACCTTTCGATCTTGTCCTGGAAGGTGAGCAGGCTAAAGTTTGGATTTGGGTTCTTTCACCTGAGTAGGGCCCAGGGATGGGAGGCCTTGTGCTGTCAGGTGGGCACTGACTTCATCATCATCAACCTTTTATTTGACCGTCAGTCAGAAAAAAGTACATTTGTTAATACACAGTTAAACATCCAGGAAGATTTTGGAGCTTTGCAGGCACTGACTTTAGAACATAATACAAGTCTGGTAGATCAGACCAATGGCCCAGTGTACCTGAAGGAGCATCTCCACCCCCATTGTTCTGCCCGGACACTGAGGTCCAGCGCTGAGGGCCTTCTGGCGGTTCCCTCATTGTGAAAAGCAAAGCTACAGGGAACCAGGCAGAGGGCCTTCTCAGTAGTGGCACCCACCCTGTGGAATGCCCTCCTACCAGATGTCAAAGATAAAAATAACTACCTGACATTCAGAAGACATCTTAAGGCACCCCTGTCGGGGAAGTTTTTAATGTGTGACATTTTAGTGTAATTTTGGTCTCTGTGGAAGCCACCCAGAGTGGCTGGGGAAGCCCAGCCAAATGGGTGGGGTATAAATAATAAATTATTATTATTATTATTATTATTATTATTATTATTATTATCCAGTATCCTGGTCTCACAGTCGCCAAAGAGATGCTTGTGGAAAACCCGCAAGCAGGATTTGAGCACAAAAGTCCTCTCCCCTCCTGTAGTTTCCAGCAATACGTATTCAGAAGCATTGCTTCCTCCAGCCGTGGAGGCAGATCATAGCCATTGTGGCTAGTAGCCATTAAGAGCCCTCTCCCCCTCATGAATTCGTCTAATTGTCTTTTAAAGTCCCTTCAGTTCTGGGTTTCCACGTTGATACATCACTTCCTATGTTCACGAGCACTTTCTCTTTAAATTGCATATTCCAGGACACGTCTTTATCTACACTAAAGCAAAAAATAACAATACAGCTTTCAGAGACTGATGCAGGTGGTGCTGTGGTCTAAACCACTGAAACTCTTGGGCTTGCTGATCAGAAGGTTGGCGGTTCGAATCCCCGCAATGGAGTGAGCTCCCATTGCTCTGTCCCAGCTCCTGCCCACCTAGCAGTTCGAAAGCACACCAGTGCAAGTAGATAAATAGGTACCGCTGCGGCAGGAAGGTAAATAGCATTTCCGTGCACTGCTCTGGTTTCCATCACAGTGTTTGTTGCGTCAGAAGCGGTTTAGTCCTGCTGGCCACATGACCCGGAAAAGATGTCTGTGGACAAATGCTGGCTCCCTTGGCCTGAAAGTGAGATGAGCGCTGTAACCTCATAGTCACCTTTGACTGGACTTAATCATGCAGGGGTCCTTTACCTTTTTTTACATTTTGCAAATTGAAAAATTTCCCTGTTCATGGGGTCCTGGGGATGGTCTCGAAGGGTCTTGGGATCCTGTTCTGACCCTCTGCCCAACTCACTGGGGAAATGGGCTATAATAACAGCACTTACTCAGAAGGCCGGGTCAAGTCCAGGAAAGATAGGGAAATAATAATAATAATAATAATAATAATAATAATAATAATAATAATAATAATAATAAAATAAATAAAATAAAAATAATTTTATTTATATCCTGCCCTCCCCAGCCGAAGCCGGGCTCAGGGCGGCTAACAACAGTAAAATAATACAACATTCTAAAATCATTTCATTAAAATTAATTCAACTCAAATTGATGGCAACCATTAGGCTAAAGTTCTGTGACGATTGCCAAAGGAGGGAGTCAGGCTGTGCCCTGACCAAAGGCCTGGTGGAACAGCTCTGTCTTGCAGGCCCTGTGGAAAGATGTAAAGTCCCGCAGGGCCCTAGTCTCTTGTGACAGAGCGTTCCACCAGATTAGAGCCACAGCCGAAAAAGCCCTGGCTCGTAGTTGAGGCCAGCCTAACCTCTCTGTGGCCTGGAACCTTCAGGATATTTTTGTTTGAAGACCGTAAGTTCCTCTGTGGTACATACCAGGAGAGGCGGTCCCATAGGTATGAGGGTCCTAGGTAAAGCCAGGGTCTGCCTCAGAGGAGGCAGAAGTGGTCAGCACCTTGGACAGAGCCCTGTGAGAAAGCTGGCTGCAGTGCTCTCAGCAATGGCCAGGGAGATGTGCAAGGTGCAAAGGCCTTCTGAAGATGGAGCAGCCCAGCCCACCTGTTCGCTCCACCGCCTCTGAGAAGTTGTTTCTGGCCTCAAGAGCTACTGCTGTGTCCTGCAGCTGTGTGTGGGGATGACAGGGACTGCCCTGGGACTCAGAGTGGGGGAACGGTGTTTCTTCAAAAGGTCCTTGCCTCCCCACTTGTGTCCTCCTCTGTTTTCAAGTTTTGGTTGAGGTGGGGTGGGTGGGGGGGTACAACACTGCAAAGTGAGACCATTCAGGGTGTGTCAGGACCTTTAATCTGCAGCTGCACCAAGCAGAACTGGGTGGTCATATAATAATAATAATAATAATAATAATAATAATAATAATAATAATTTTTTTTTATTTATATCCTGCCCTCCCCAGCTGAAGCCGGGCTCAGGGCGGCTAACAACAATAAAATAATACAACATTCTAAAATCATTTCATTATAAAATTAATTCAAATCAAATTAATGGCAACCATTGGGCTAGAGTTCTGTGACGATTGCCAAAGGAGGGAGTCAGGCTGTGCCCTGGCCAAAGGCGTGGTGGAACAGCTCTGTCTTGCAGGCCCTGTGAAACGATGTCAAGTCCCACAGGGCCCTAGTTTCTTGTGACAGAGGGTTCCACCAGAGCGGAGCCACAGCCGAGAAAGCCCTGGCTCTAGTTGAGGTCAGCCTAACCTCTCTGTGGCCTGGGACCTCCAAGATGTTTTTATTTGAAGACCGTAAGTTTCTCTGTGGGACATACCAGGAGAGGCGGTCCCGTAGGTATGAGGGTCCTAGGTAATTGTGCTGGGCCTGGAGGTAACCTGTGAAATGCGGTCCAGGACCGGACCAGAATCCGAAGGTTCTGCTAGGAGTCAGTCCAACAGGGCCAAGGCAGGAAACCACGCAAGGACAGATACAGGATCTAGCATACAGCAATGTTGCTCCCACAACCTGGGGTGGGGTCCAACAGCCTTTTATCTTTGTCAAGGTAGCGGCCGGTCCTGATCCCCCAGCAACTCACCTCCCTGTCTCGCCCGAAGGCAAGCACTCCTCCTGCGAGTACTCAGGTCTCTCCTTCTCTCAGACCTCAGTCTCTGCAGCTCGGGAGACATCGGTGGGTTACTAGACCCAGAGGCCACCTCAGCCTCCCCTGACCAAACCGGTAGAGGAGCAGCTGTAAGTGATGGCCAGCTGGAGGCAACGAGGTAATCCCTGCATCTGGAGCCAGGGCAGGCTCAGGCCCCTGACTCGGCCCAGGTGGTGTTTGATGCAGGGGAACCTGTGCAGACTGGGGCTCTTCAGGATCAGGCCCCAGACTTGGTTCGGATGATGCCTGAGGCAAAGGATCTGGTGCAGACTGAGACTCCTCTGGTTTCGAGTCTGAGCCCGAGTCCCAGGCCATCACAGTAATACAGCATGGACTTGGTAGGTGACAGGGCTGCTTAGAGGTCCTTCTCCTTCTCAGAGGCCTCATCCAGTTCTGGGCTTGCCCCAGCTGGCAGTAGGTCTGATAAGCAGAAGCACTGTTAGATGGATTTTGTGAGCCTTTATGGTTGCTAAGAAACTTATACCTGGAGCTTGGGAAAAGAAACACCTACCGTATATTGCACAGTTGGTCTGAGGAGCTCACTGCCTTGCCTGCATTCATACCTGCATCATATAGATGTCAAATATGTGTGGATACTTGCTCGAACATCAAGAGGGCTTATATTACTGTATATTAGATGCTTAACCTAAGACACATGTAGTGATGGTTACTGTATCTGTAATGTGAGCCAATATTGTGAGGTGTTGTGTTTTTTTGCTACTGTTAGTATTATTTGTATATTATTTCTTTTTTCTTTATTTTATCTTCTTCTTTAATTCCCCCTTTCATTTGCAAATGGAAAAAATAATAGAAAGGAAGAGAAGAGGACTTTTAGATGGAAAAGAGAAAAAATAAGTGCTATAGGAGGAGGAGCAAATCACCGAGAAGTTAATGAAATACCTGGATCAGTCTTTCCAGTGGATGCTATCAGAGAGATATCTCCCACCTTTGCAACCTATTTTTTTGGGGGGAGGGGGTATGTGTAAAACAATGGGCTTATCCACACCTCCATTTGCCCTGCTGCCTTTCCCAGGGGAAGCCCATTCTTTAGTGTTGAATCAGAACAAATGGCAATTGATTGTTCTGTGGATTGCCATTTGTTCCAATTTTGCACTAAAGAGTGGTTTTTCTGGAGGAAAGCAGTGGGGAAAGGCAGAATCTCTTGGACTCATGCCTAGAAAGTTTGGGACGAGTGGAAAACAGTTCAGACTCATGCTTTCTAGACACGGGACAAGTGTAGATGAGCCCTTTGTACAACAAAGATGACAAAAGATGAAGCTTTATTTTTCTCTTGCATATCCCAGGACAAGTATTTATTGATGCTAAAGCAAAAAATAAATAAAACAAATACACTTTTCAAAGATTGATACAAATTTATTAATTGAAAATTGACAAGATGCTGGGGCCAAATTGACATTCACCAGAGAGTTCTTAAAGAACTCAGGTATGAAATTCTTGATATTTATTGTTTTTCAAATGTGAAGCTTATCTCCAAACCTGGCCTCCTAACCAGAGTATTGTACACAAAGTACAGTATGCTTTCTGCCCCAGAATATTGGTAGGAAGCATTATTAAGGTTAGAACTGTCAAATGCAAGATAACACAAGAAACAGAAAGCAACTGAGGATGATTACAGGTAGAGAAGGCACATCAAACCACCCCCTTTAGCATCACATTATTGTCCCACAATTGTCCTTGGGTATGAGTAGTCCAGAATCCATATTTCTTTTTATCATGACTAATAAAGGAGAACGAAACAGCAGAGAAGTTGTCTGTGTTTTGATTCTTGCAGCGTGCCCATCACTGAGATATTAATTTTTCCATTAGCGCTAGACTACATATCTGTTGGTGCCAGTCCAAGAACAGCTCTGCAATCAGAGTCCTCCGATGCTTTGCAACGGTTAATTTTGCCACTGGCATAAGGATAAGTAATATGTTATTTCAGGAAGTCAATGCCACATGAAATTTGGGGTTTACTGAAAGCCCATAATGGTTTGATGTTTTATTTGTCTATTGAAAGCTCTTTATGGTTTGTTATTTCACTTGTTGCTGCCTGATGCCAACTTTGCCAGCTGTGGCGCTCTGAACCAAAGTTTTGTGCTGCTGAAAAGCTTGCTTGTTACCTCAACTCAGCTGGGCCAAGAGAACAAACTGCCGGGACCCTTTTGCAATTTTTTTTAAAGCCATCAATTCACAATTGCACCAGCTTTATGTTTTATCTGCTGTAGCTTTGAGGAAGCACCTTGCATCTCAGAGCTTGCAATCATATTCTACCATGGGACTGCCTCAAGATTATTTTGAATACAGCAGGTTTTGTCTTAAAAATATCTTTTCGTTAGAATGATGTTGGAATGAATTTATGTGACTCTAGCAGAAATGTAACAAAGATTTAAGAAAAATAGACTGTTAATTGGTGAAAGGAAGGAAAGTAAACTTATATTAGTATTAAGAAAAATTCTCAGGACAAAAATTTGAAAAGAGGGAAAGGATTTGCTGAAATGGATAATTGACTTAGAATACAAGAAAGGGAGGTGTGAGGAGGTCAGGGAAATAAGCTAATGAAAGTAATGGGAAGATTTGTTGTATTGTTTCCTTTTTCTTTTTTCTTCTTGATTCTTCTTTTTGCTTACTGATTTTTCTTTTTTCCTTTTTGTATTTTATTTTTTCTTGTTTAAAAGGATGTTTTTTTGATTTCTCTTTTTGTACTTCTAAAACTTTAATAAATATCTTATATATATATAAAAATCTTTTCGGCACAATATATGGGTTTGTTTTTCTGTCTTTTGCAGCTTTGTGCATGCGTATGCTTAATCACAGCCCAGTTCTGCATGCTTCTTCTTCTTCTTCTTCTTCTTCTTCTTCTTCTTCACCGAGAAAGGCGGGGTATAAATAAAAATTTATTATAATTTATTCTTCTTCTTTGGCGATCACTCATAGCTGAGTAAGATTGTCTTCCATAAACACGGATTTAACAATGAGTCCGTAAGTGACTGTGGAGGCCAATTCTGGATCCACGCATCCTTCCACAGTGGGGACATTGTTTTTTGGGTGGGAGTTGATCACGGTGTGGATTTGCCAAGCGTGCCTTCCAGTGTGGTTTAGTGGTTAGGAGCGGTAGACTCATAATCTGGTGAACTGGGTTCGTGTCTCCGCTCCTCCACCTGCAGCTGCTGGGTGACCCTGGGCCAGTCACACTTCTCTGAAGTCTCTCAGCCCCACTCACCCCACAGAGTGTTTGTTGTGGGGGAGGAAGGGAAAGGAGAATGTTAGCCGCTTTGAGACTCCTTAGGGTAGTGATAAAGCGGGATATCAAATCTAAACTCTTTTTCTTCTTCTTTTTAGCATGTTTCTCCCTTGCGACCTGAGTTCGAGTGTCAGTTCTGCAGAACCCAGGTTCTGGTTTCTTTGAATAAGGTCGTTGAAGGATTATGCTTTGTGTTCATAAAATTGTAGAGTTGGAAGGGACCACCAGGATCTCAGTTGGTAGAGCACGAGGCTCTTAATCTCAGGGTCGTGGGTTCGAGTCCCACACTGGGCAAAAGATTCCTGAATTGCAGGGGGTTGGACTAGATGACCCTAGGGTCGCTACAATTCTGTGCATAGGAACCAACACTTAGGGACCGAGCTCCAGGGGTTCCAACTTGAATCAAATATTGGGGGGAGGGGGAACCAGGTAAGCTCAGCCCTGAATAACTGATCACATGAGTGGTGTACCCATATCATTTGCCCATCAACGGAGGTGAGGGACTTTATTGGGGGCAAGAGACCTCGGCCACTAGCAGTTGGCTGATATGCTCCGGTTCCTTTGCCACCCCAAAATAAAATATTTGAGGGGCCAGCCGCCTCAGTTGATTGGCATTGCCATTCAGATGGTGTGCATGGACGCCTGCTTTGATCGATCATGCGGGGAGAGCCATACCTGGGGCCCCAATATTTTATTCAAATATCGACGGTATATTTGAATAGAATATTTTGATGGTGTGATTCCCCCCCCCCCCGCCTGCGCCGTTGCCAAGGCTGCCGGCAGCCGGAGAGAGGCGCAGGAAGGGTTAAGGGAGGGGACGCGGGGAGGCACCGCCGGCGTCGGGGCGGAGCTGCGCCAAAAGCAGGCGGAGAGTGGGCTGCCCAGATTGCAGAAGCTCCTTCTCGCTTTCCCTCCACGCCGCTCCCCCTCCCGGCCACCCGCCGCCTCCTCCCTCCCCTCCGCTCCTCCGGCTCCTCCGCCAGCGCGGGGAAGCTGCGGCATCCTCCGCCGCAGCGCCCGCTCTTCTTCCTCCTCCCTCCTCCGCGCCTCTTCCTCGCCGACCGCTCCCCGCAACCCCCGCCATGCCACGGCCCCCATCCGGCCCGGGGCAGCCCCATCGCCCTCCTCACCCTCCTCCTGCTCCCCCCTCGCAGCCCCTCTGAGACCCCCCCTCCTCATCCTCCCCCCCATCGCCGCCCCATCGCAACCCCCCCCCCACCAAAGCAGGATGGTGCAGAAATCGCGCAACGGAGGCGTGTACCCGAGCGCGTCGGGGGAGAAGAAGCTCAAGGTGGGCTTCGTGGGTCTCGATCCCGGCGCGCCGGACTCCACCCGCGACGGCGCGCTGCTCATCGCCGGCCCCGAGGGCGGCAGCAAGCGCGGCTCCATCCTCAGCAAGCCCCGCTCGGCCGTCTCCGGCAAGCCGCCCAAGAGGAACGCCTTCTACCGCAAGCTCCAGAATTTCCTCTACAACGTGCTCGAGAGGCCCCGAGGCTGGGCGTTCATCTACCACGCTTACGTGTGAGTAAAGGGAGCCGGCGGACGGGCGGGAGGTGGTGGTAGTGGTCTCAACTGGGGGGTGGCGGGGGCGGCCTCCTTAAGACCCACCACCGCTCCAGCCGCGTAGGACCATCTCTCCATTCCATCTCCCCTGCCTCCACATCTCTTCTGGCAAGCCGAAAGGCGCCCGCACCCCTTTAATCGATAACCCTTTGAAAACCCAATCCTGCCCCCTCCAGCCACGGGCCCCTCCATCTAGGATTCCTTCCTCCCAGCCAATTCCCCCTTCTCCATCCACCTCCATTCTTGCAGCATTCCCAACCTTTTTCTACAGCAGCATCCCTCCCTCTTCCTCTTCTCCATCCGTCGCTGTGCCATTCCTTCCATCTATCGTTCAGTCCACCTAGGCACCTAGTCGGGAGATCTCCAGTTGTAAATATCTGCCTAGCCACCTACCCTTCTGCCGTCCATCCTTGGAGATCGCCTACCATAGCCCTCTCCCTTTCTCCCTCTCTCCCATCCTACCTATTTGTCTTGGCTGTATCTGGACGGAAGTGCTATCTGCAAGCCGTATCTGCAAGCTGCAAAGAGATGAATAGGCAAGGCACTGCTACCTTTTCCCCATCCCTTCCCGTGCACCGATTTGTGCCAGTTCCCCCTGCTGTTTGCGCGGTAGGGTTACTCGCCAGTTTGCTACTCTTAAAAACAACCACACAAAACCAGAAAAAACCCTGCCATAACCAGTTAGTTTTGGGCCTCGATTCTGGCGCCAGGCTGCTTTGCTTGCAGGGTTGGGGAGACACGTGTCCATTAAGCTTTGCTTAGCCATCGATCCATCATTGGGTAAAAACAGAAAAAGGTGAGAGATGAAGCAACAACCGGGAAGGGGGGTGGGGAGGAAGAGATGGGAGGGTAGAAAAAATGACTCACCCTCTCGCTAAACTAAAAACAAAGCAAAACAAAGAAAACCCAAACAAATGAGGGAGCTATCCATTGAAAGTGGTAAGCTGTATATCTAAAGAAACAAAAACGAAAGGGAATAGTGCTTTGTACAATGCGTCAGTTACCTGTGGAACTCTCTGCTTCTGTATGTTGTGATGGCAGACCTCTCGTATCGGTAGGCTCAGGGGAGCGCAAGATTGGATTGCAGTTAGTTTTTCAGTTACTGAGGACCAAGCTCCATCATCTCAAAGGCAAGATCCCAGGATTGGGCATCGCCAACTTTCCCCGTTTTTGTATCTCTCTCTGAAAAAGACACAGGTCTAGCTGCCTCTGGCAGTGTGGCTGGCCTGCTCTAGTGGATAAATGTTCATTTCATTTCAGAGCCTGTTTGCTTGTGTCTGCATCTCCCCGCTCCTCCGCTTCCAGCCAAATGACAGCTACCTGCTATCGGTCATGTTACTTTCTTTGCAAACAATTGGAGGAATAATTGCAAGGTGAGGGGGGGGGGGGATGACTTGCCATGTACTGTCTCCCCAAGGGCTTCATGCAGTAAATCAAAGTTACTGTTGAGACAGCATTTTGGGATTCTTATGATGATGCTGCCCAGCCTCTGCCAGGCTCTATTATCATCCTCGCCACTAGCCCCAATGTACAGATGGGGAAACTGTTTCTCTTCTGATGGGGAGCTTTTATACAACTGGTTGGGCCTAGGTAGCTGCAGGGATAAAACCCAAAGTCCCATTTTTGCCCAAGATTATGCCTACTGGAGCACAGCGTCTTTTTCTTCCCAATTTTAGTGCGGAGCAAATGCTCCATCCTTTTGTCCCATGTGCAAAGGAGCAAGGACTTGTATTTTGAATGTCTGTATGTACAGCAGATGCGATTCCGTATTGGCTCAGATCTGTGGAGCAGAATTGCTCACTGCTTTGCTCCTGCCTTGGCGTAGTCTCACCGTAGCACTATCTCGGGCTGAATGGTACACAGACCCAACTATATCTCACCCCTCCATGGCTTTCTCTCTCATCATCCCCTTCATTTCTCCTACTCCCCTGCCTGCTTTTAGATTAGAAGTGCCTCTGTAGATCCAGCTCCTCTATTTGATGCGAGAAATGCAAGGCTGCACAGCTAAGACGTCTTGGTTGCCTGCTTCCCCTCCTTGCACTGTTGACATTGGAGATACTGGAGAGATGGCTCTAGAAAGGGATGCAAATTGGAGCTGGGAGCTTTCTCATCAGGAGCAGAGAGGGGAGATTCAGGGACAAAAGGCAGATGTTGACACACCAGTGCTTCAAGGGATGGCTGCATGGATATAATTGCTCAGCTGCAAGAAGCATGTGTGTGTTCCTTTTTTTTTTTTTTTTTAAAAAAAATCAAATTATAGAAAAGACGGGCAGGGGATACAACTGAAAATGCGATGATTAATCAAGCATAGGTTGCTTTTGCAATGCACTTAGTAAAATTGCCACTCATTTACGTGCAGCACAGCCGTTCCGTTCTAGCTATATTGACAGGTATAAGTAAGATTTGTACTTTGTCGGGTATGAATCAACATCAGTGGCTGTCTTGTATGGGGACAGATGAAAATGGCTAACAATTCGGTCCTATGCATGGTTACACAGAAACAAGCCCCTTTATGTTCTTTGGACTTAAAGGCAACATGCAAAGCACTGCAATCTGAAAGCTTGCTGAAATGGAAAGGGTGTTTTTGTGGTTTTTTTTTTGGCCAGAGCTGCTTTCATTTATCATTCCCACGGACCCATGGAACTCTTTTCTGGCCTGTTATTGAAACCTGGAGATAATACGAGATATGTTCTGTTGGTGTGTGGTTACTTTGGGAGGGGGGGGGAATCTTTTTATTTAAATGGCATTGAAAATCTGCTGAAATGGAATTACTCACAAAGGCTTTGAGCATTCTCCTCCCCCCACTCCGAAATATCGTTGATCTTGGGGAGGGTGGGGAGAGCTGTAGGTACTATTTACGAATTTTTAGAAGGTGGTTCTTTTGCTTTCAACGGTTGGTGGGGGAAAAGTGCTGGTGGTAGTGGAGAAATTCAGAACAAGAATATGTTCTATATGCATTTATGTTCAAAACTTGCATATATTCAAGTTTTGAACTATGAAAAAAAGAGGGGGCATTGTATATACATTTTCAGGGCCCTTGTGATTTTTTGCCACCTAAGAACCAGAAAAAGCAAGAATGAAGAACCTGTGGTTCTTGAGATCAGGAGTGGGGGACCTTTGACTCTCCAAGTGTTGCTAAACAACAAGGTAAGGTAGTCTCTATGGGAGTATATTGTATTGAATTATGGGGTATCAGAGTTTTTAGGGGGCTAACCAGGCTGGGATAACAGGCTTGTTGGTCTGATGTAGATTTTTTCAATTTCGTTGTTCTATATGGGACAATGACAATAAAGATTATTGTATCACCGTATCATATCGTATTGTAACCCCCATCACTCCTGCCCATTGGACATGCTTGCAGGGGCTGATGGGAGTTGTTGTTCAGCAACACCGGGAGGGTCATAGATTCCCCACTCTTGAGGTAACTGGAATATTCATGTTTCTGAGAAAGGGCTTTAGAAGGGCTGTGAGTCCAGACTCAGGTTTGGGCCCAACCTGGGAAAAGGACCCTTCCAGGTTATTTCTTTATTAAATGTGTTTACTGCCCTTCATCCGAAGATCTCAGTTTTCTCCTGCTCTGGAGGCCAATGGCTTCAAGTTACAAGAAAGGAGATTCCGACTAAACATCAGGAAAAACTTTCTGATGGTAAGAGCTGTTTGACAGTGGGACAGTCTCCTTCACAAGGTTGTGGACTCTCCTTCCTTGCAGGATTTTAAGCAGAGGTTGGATGGCCATCTGTCACGGATGCTTTAGCTGAAATTCCTGCATTGCAGGGGGTTGGACTAGAGGACCCTTGCGGTCCCTTCCAACTCTACAATTCTGTGGTTATAGTTCCCCAACCTGCAGTCCAAAGTGGGACAGTCCTGTAAAGAATATTCCACACGGTTATTTAATTTCTGCACACTTGCCTTTGTTGTCACATTTGGGCTTTGGGGAGTCTCTGAGGGGAAGAAGGTCGCACTGCTGAGAGGCCCAAACAAACCTCTCTGCACTCTCTTGCAGTCCTAACTTGGTGCATAGATAGTGAATGCAGCAGGAAAACCACCCTGAAACTTAAGGGCTGCAACGGTGGAATGTTAGGCATGGAGATGGCTTCTCAGGTCTGTTGCACCTGGGCCGTGGTAGGTCATCACTAAGATCTTGAACCAATGGCAAAAGTGGGCAGATCACAGTATCTGGTTCAGGGATCCTTAAACTTTGTGGGTCGTGGGAGCTCATTTCATCTCGTGGCACATTGCTTTATTAAATTGAACTTGGACACCAAGAAGAGTCGTGATGAAACCAATGAACATGTCCATGGAGGCTCAGGTTAATTCTGTATCTGGGGTGGTTGTCTACCAGCTCCATCTGGTATGCAGGCTGAAACCCTACCTGCCCACGGACTGTCTCGCCAGGGTGCTGCATGCTCTGGTTATCTCCCGCTTGGACTACTGCAATGCACTCTACCTTTGGGGCTACCTTTGAAGGTGACTCGGAAACTACAGCTAATACAGAATGTGGCAGCTGGGAGCGGCCGCCAGGACCATATAACCCCGGTCCAAAAGGATCTGCACTGGCTCCCGGTATGTTTCCGAGCACAGTTCAAAGGGTTGTTGCTGACCTTTAAAGCCCTTAATGGCTTTGGCCTTGTATACCTGAAGGAGCGTCTCCACCCCCATCGCTCAGCCTGGGGTCCTCCTATGAGGGCCTTCTGGTGGTTCCCTCACTGTGAGAAGTGAGGTTACAGGGAACAAGGCAGAGGGCCTTCCTGGCAGGGGCACCCTCCCCATGGAACGCCCTCCCATCAGATGTCAAACAGATACAACTATTGTATTGATTGATGTTTTACTGTGTTTTTAATATTTTTTTGGGAGCCGCCCAGACTGGGGCAACCCAGTCAGATGGGTGGCATATAAACAATAAAATAATAATAATAATAATAATAATAATAATAATAATAATAATAATAGAACATCAATAGCCTTAGAGCAGTGGTTCCCAACATTTTTTTTACCGATGCCCCACCTAAGTACAGTGGTACCTCGGGTTAAGAACTTAATTCATTCTGGAGGTCTGTTCTTAACCTGAAACTGTTCTTAAGCTGAAGCACCACTTTAGCTAATGGGGCCTCCCGCTGCCGCCGCAGGAACAAACACAATTTCTGTTCTCATCCTGAAGCAAAGTTCTTAACCCGAGGTACTATTTCTGGGTTAGCAGAGTCTGTAACCTGAAGCGTCTGTAACCTGAAGCGTATGTAACCCGAGGAACCACTGTATCTCTAAAACCCTGATGCACCCACCTTGACATATTATTCTTATTATTCAAAAAGTGAACTCCTATTCACACGGAGGAAGCCTAAAAGGCCATTCACTGTTAATAACTCATTCTCAAATTGCCCCCCCTTAAAAATCAAATTGCACCCTTGTGGGGCGTGTGTCCCACATTGAGAACCGTGGCCCTAGAGGGAAAACAATAACAACTAATTTGATTTTTAAAGAAAAAAATTATTTGCTTGGTCACCTAGATGAGATCATGGCTCAACATAGGGGAAGGAGAAAAGGGGCTCCATACAAAGTCTGTGCAGATCATTGAGTGCTGGTGTCATCGACTCCAGGCAACATACATCTGGTCAGCAGCACATTCCTTTACTCAATCGAACTTGGATGCAATGAAGAGGAGTGGTGACATCAAAGCTGAAGGAGTAATTCACTCATCCCATAGTGGTGGGTTTGCTCATGTTTCTGAGAATTTTGTTGGCTCTGCTGGATTGTTGTGAGTCAAATATGGCTCTGTCTTGCAAACCTCTCTTGACTGGAAGTGAGTGATGCGGCCTCGTATTGTAAAACTTTGCACTTATCAGCTTCAGTGTAGTGGTGTTGAACATTACATTTATTTATTACATTTATTATGTGGTAGTGTTGCATGGGTGGCGCTGTGGATTAAACCACAGAGCCTAGGACTTGCTGATCAGAAGGTCGGCGGTTCGAATCCCTGCGACGGGGTGAGCTCCCGTTGCTCGATCCCTGCTCCTGCCAACCTAGCAGTTCAAAAGTACAAAGTGCAAGTAGATAAATAGGTACCGCTCTGGCGGGAAGGTAAACAGCGTTTCTGTGAGCTGCTGTGGTTCACCAGAAGCAGCTTAGTCATGCTGGCCACATGACCCGGAAGCTGTATGCTGGCTCTCTCGGCCAGTAAAGCGAGATGAGCGCCGCAACCCCAGAGTTGGCCACGACTGGACCTAATGGTCAGGGGTCCCTTTACCTTTTTTAGTGTTGCACATTACATTTATTTAAGGGGCCAGCAGCCTTTCCCCGCTTCTGTCGAGGGCCACATTCCCTTGGAGAGTAATCTCTTGGGGGCCACCAACTTCTCTTTGTCTTTCTTTTCCTCCCTGCTAGGTTGTTGTTGAGGGAGGGACAGCTTCCACTTGCCAGTGGCCTAAAGCAGTGGCATAGCGTGGGTTGTCAGCACCCGGGGCAAGGCAAGTAATTTGTGCCCCCTAACCCGGTAAGGGCAGAGAGCTGCGAGTGTGAGTGCGCCCCCCAGATGTTGCACCCGGTGCGGCCGGCCCCCCTGCACCCCCCACGCTACGCCACTGGCCTAAAGTGCTTGCTGAGGGCTGCAGGTTGCCATCCTCTGATCGATGGCCTTGGAATAATTCCTGTCTGTATAGCAGGGCTAGCAAAAGACTTGGGTCATGAAAGCTGCCTTTCAGCCTGCTCCTGTTTTCCCAGCGCTTACACCCCTGCGAGGTAGTCAACATTCTGCTCCTGGCTGGCCACCTGCAGTCTGTTTCTACAGTGGCCTCAGGCAATGTTGTTAATGCTCATGTTTGGAAGGGCTTCATGAGATGCTGCGAGTCAGTCTACTAACATGCTGGCTGGAGTTTTCGTCTGAAACATATGGAGGTCATCAGGTTTGGGAACACTGGAGTAGATATTTCTGGCATGAAGGTGCAAGAGACCTTCCTGGGATTTCAGCAGAGTTCTTGCAGATTGTATGAAGATCCAGTGCTACTCCTACTTAGTCATTGAAAATTACTAGCTTGGGTTCTTTATTTTTTTGTGGGTTGATTCCAGTGTTCGAAATATGCCAGGTGCATTTGGCACCTGGCTGTCGGCCACCAAAAAGTCATATTGAAAAATAAGACCTTAGAGCCATCTGGCCCAAAAATGGCAGCTAGGTGTTTGGGCGACTGTCACCCTGGTTTAAGGAGCCATTTGGCACCTATTGTGCCAAATTTCTAACATTGGCTTACTCTGAGTAAAACTTGGCTACCACCCTCAGAAAGAACCTTTTTGATGCCAACCAACAAACCTTCAAACTTGAACAGATCCACACCTTTTTGCCCTATATTAAAATGATGGATCTGTAATTCTAAATAGGCCTTAATCCTCACAAAGCACCTGCAGATTCAGATATTTGAATGGGTGTCAAAACTAAGGAGAGGCTAAGAAAACACAGACTCCAGCAGAGAAGAGGGCAAGAATTCTGATCCCTGCTGACATCATGCTTAAATCAAGAAAGATGTGTTTTGCTGAAATATTGGACAGCATGTGAACTTCGCCAAGTAATCAGCAGGCGATGGACTGCTTTTTGAAATTGCTGCGTTTGATGAGAGACAGTGACCTAGATCACTGATTCATGATAGCAACCTGACATAGACCAGTAGTAAAAAGGACGCTTGGTCTGTAATTATCACGGGCAAACTTTAATCCCACGACCTCACCCTGGGCTAGTTGATGAGTTATGACAACTGCGTGGAGACCCCTTGTAAAATCAGATTTCACAGCAGCCCCTCGCATCTGTTCAAAGACCCACTGTGAAGATCCACTTAACCATCATCCCTGATGGGAGAGATAATGGTTTTCATACTCACTACGGAGGGTGCAGGGAGAGATAGTGTGGTGTAATGGTTAGAGTGTTGGATTAAGACCTGGGAGACCAGGGTTCAAATCTCCACTCGGCTATGAAGCTCACAGTCCCTCACTCTCAGCTTAGCCCACCTCACGGGGTTGTTGTGATGATAAAATGAGGATGGGGAGAACCAATGATGCTAATTTGGGCTATTTGGAGGAAAAGGTGGGATACAATTGCAACAAACAAACAAACACAAACAAACAAACAAACAAAAACAAAAGGAGGATTTACTAACATTTTCATCAGTATTTCATCATCTCAGGACTAGCCGCCTGAGAAACAGTTTCTACCCAAATTCAATTCTGCTTTTAAACACAGTATAAGGAGTCTCTATAGGAGTATATTGTATTTTAAAATGGGGTTTCAGAGTTTTTAGGTGTTTTTGAATGTCTTATGTTGATTTTTCAATTTCATTGTCCTGTATGGGACAATGACAATAAAGATATCGTATTTGAAAGCCCCTCCCTTTGGTGAATTTTCAATGATTGTTGTGAAAAGGACAAAAACGTAGCCCGCAATTGCTTGCACGTTCCTGATTGGCATGTGGTCAGTTCAGGAAGTGTTGTTTGCCATTGATGATGTCAGCACATGATCAAATATGATTGGTTCTCTTAGTGTTGGGATGACATCTTGTTCACTCCTAGTTGGCTGGAATCGCTTTTTGAAGTAGAAAGAATCTGTGAACATATTATGTGTGTATGGGGGGAGGGGGGAGGAGAACTTGCATTAAAAGTGCAAGTCGGATTGGGAAAATTTGCGGAGAAGAGATGTGAAAAATCATGAACAACCTTGTAAACCAGGAAAGTTCACCTCCAAAATCAAAATGGGCAAATAATTGGTACAGTGGTACATCTGGTTAAGACCTTAATTCGTTCCAGAGGTCCGTTCTTAACCTGAGACTGTTCTTGACCTGAAGCACCACTTTGGCTAATGGGGCCTCCCACTGCCACTGTGCCACCGCTGTGCGATTTCTGTTCTCATCCTGAAACAAAGTTCTTAACCTGAGGTACTATTTCTGGGTTAGCAGAGTCTGTAACCTGAAGCGCCTGTAACCTGAAGCGCCTGTAACCCGAGGTACCAATGTATAGCCCTAGAAAAAACAGCCATTTCTGTAAATTCTGTTAGTTCTAGGATTTACAGTGGTACCTCGGGTTAAGAACTTAATTCGCTCTGGAGGTCCGTTCTTAACCTGAGACTGTTCTTAACCTGAGGTACCACTTTAGCTAATGGGGCCTCCCACTGCTGCCATGCGATTTCTGTTCTCATCCTGAAGCAAAGTTCTTAACCCGAGGTACTATTTCTGCATTAGCGGAGTCTGTAACCTGAAGCGTTTGTAACCCAAAGTGTCTGTAACCCGAGGTACCACTGTACAATTATATGACCTGTGTGTAAGGTTAGGGAATTTTCAGATGACAGTGACAAAGAACCTTCCTTCCTGCCTTCTTGATATCCTCCGGATCACGCTAAGATCTCCATCAACGATGCAAATATTTTGGCAGGGGCGATCGGAATGGCGGAAAGCTTTGGCCGTCTCTCCGCTAGCAGATCTTGGCTCATCGTGACACGAGATGTAATACATACCTTTTGCAAAGATGCATTGATGCTGTTAGATAGAAAGTGTTCAGTAGGCAAACATTGTGCTTTTGATTTATTTATTTATATTGTATTTTTTTCTTTTTTGAGCAACAAGAAGCGGAACTGACTTTTGGCCCTGGAGCATCTATTGGCTTTAATGGAATTATGCAGCTGGAGATGGTGCCAGGAGTTAAGTCGCTAGTCCTGATGAATCTGCTATTTTTGGGGGGACCTTTGTGTCAGCATTGGCAGTTCTGAAGGGGAATGTCGCAGGTTCAAGGATGCGTTTTCATTTTTATTTTTGGCAGAAGGGATTGTTGGTGATCACAACTTTTCGGGAGAACTTTGAGCAACGCTTTTCTGGATGGAGAAGGTATCAATGGTGGGCTGCGTTAGGACAAGTGAAATGATGCTCAATTTGGATAAGGTGGAGATGTTGATAGGGGACTCGGTTAAGGAGGAAGTAGGTCTGTTGCCTTTTTTGGAGAGAGTTATACTTCTTAAGAACTAAGTATGCTGTTCACTTTGATATTTATTATTTAGCTGTATAAGAACACAAGAAAAGCTTTGCTGGGTCAAGCCAAAGGCCTATTTAATCCAGTATTTTGTTCTGACAGTGACCAGTCAGATGCCCATAGCAGTTTTAGAAACTCAGCTTTATAATTTAGATGCCACATGGCTCCTTTAACCACAGTTACAGTCACCAAAATGGAATGTGTAGTTGCCATTTTGTGGGCAACACAGCTCTAAAGTCCAATTTTTCAAAGAATGAACTGACTGTGATTGATTCTCAGTTAAACATCTGGCTAGCATTGAATGAGCCATGCAATATAAAGTACAGTGGTACCTCGGGTTACATATGCTTCAGGTCACATACGCTTCAGGTTACAGACTTTGCTAACTCAGAAATAGTACCTCGGGTTAAGAACTTTGCTTCTGGATGAGAACAGAAATCGCGCAGCAGCGGCAGCGGGAGGTCCCAGTAGCCAAAGTGGTGCTTCAGGTTAAGAACAGTTTCAGGTTAGGAATGGACCTCCGGAACGAATTAAGTTCTTAACCCGAGGTACCACTGTATTTGTTAGATAAAGTTAAGTTAACGAAAAACAACTTCATGCAACTGTGTAAGTTTATAACTGAGTTTGTAACTGAGTTTATTTGTAACTGAGTTTATTTTTACCCTGCCCTCCCCAGCCAGAGCCGGGCTCAGGGCAGCTAACACCAGTAAAATTACAGTAAAAAACATAATAATAATAATAATAATAATAATAATAATAATACCAATTTAAAATACAGGTTAAAATGCAATTAAAATGCAGCCTCATTTTAAAAGTAGCCCATAGATCAAAACCATAAGGGGGGGTCACACATAAGGGTCAGACTGAGTCCAAACCAAAGGCCAGGCGGAACAGCTCTGTCTTGCAGGCCCTGCGGAAAAATGTCAAGTCTCACAGGGCCCTAGTCTCTTGTGTAAAGAGCATTCCACCAAGTCGGGGCCAGTACTGAAAAGGCCCTGGCCCTAGTTGAGACCAATCTAACCACCTTGCAACCGGGGACCTCTAAAACGTTGTCATTTGTGGACCTTACGGTCCTCCGCGGGGCATGCCAGGAAAGGCGGTCCCATGCGTGAGTGCTCTAATAATAGTATTATTACTATTATTATTAATTGCATTAATATCCCACCTTTTCTTCCAAGTAAGGTAAAGGTAAATGGTAAAGGACCCCCGGACGGTTAAGTCCAGTCAAAGGCGACTATGGGGTTGTGGCGCTCATCTCGCTTTCAGGCTGAGGGAGCTGGCATTTGTCCACAGACAGCTTTCCGGGTCATGTGGCCAGCAGGACTAAACCACTTCTGGCGTAACAGAACACTGTGACAGAAGACAGAGCGCGTGGAAATGCCTTTTACCTTTCCACCACAGCAGTACCTATTTACCTACTTGTACAGGTGTGCTTTTGAACTGCTAGGTTGGCAGGAGCAGGGACAGAGCAATGGGAGCTCACCCCGTCATGGGGATTTGAACCACCGACCTTCTGATCGGCAAGCCCAAGAGGCTCAGAGGCTCAGTGGTTTAGACCACAGCGCTACCCACATCCCTTCTTCCAAGTAGCTCAAGGTGGTATACATAGGTTTCTCCTTCCTCATTTAATCCACACAACAAACCTGTGAGGTAGGTTGGGTTGAGAGGCAGTGATTGTCTCTCAAGTCACCCAGTGAGTTTCATGGCCGAGTGGGGATTCAAACCCTGGTCTCCCAGGTCCCAGTCCAACACGCTAACCACTATGCCATTCCAGCTTTCTGATGTGAACTGGCTAGTCTCTTTTCTGGAGGCCGAAGACCAGCATCTCTTATGATTCGTGCTCCACTTTTTCTTGTTTGCTGGTTCCTCCCCTCCCTTTCCTTTGGCATTATAACTTTGCCCAGAACAGAAAAGTGACAAAATCATAACTGTACAGCTGAGGAAGCACAATTCAAGCACTGTGTTTGGCAACTGCAATAAATAATTACCCTGGGACATGAAACCAGAAAAAAGATTTTGCTGATAACTGTCTCTCTTGGAAGTTTCGCCCCTCCTCTGACTGTTTGGAGTAAATTACTATCATAAATAAAGTGGCGTATAAGGTGACTTGGATAACAAACCACAAGCTCCCAGTCTTGTATTTCAGGAGAGGGAGAGACTTTTTGGTTTTCCGCTGCTTAGCAAGCCAAAAATTTAAAACGGCAATCTCTATTCACTTATCCGATACTATCAAATTATGTTTCTTGGAAATGTAGGGTGGTAGTCAACTAGGTTTTGCTCAAGGGTAGACCCACTGAGGGCCGTCTTAAGTATATCCAGCGCAGATTACCGACGATTGAAGAATGGAGGATGAAGTTAATGGACTATGCAGAAATAGATAAACTAACAGGAAGAATTCGAAACCGGCGGGACCAGAAATTCACAGAAGACCGGAGTCAATTTACAGACTATTTGAAAAGTATTTGTGAAGAACAGACGACGTTTGTAGGTTTACAAGAAGTTCTGTGAGGAGTATTATTGGAAGTATTTCGAAAATAGACAAAGGAAAGGATAATTTATTAAGAGACTTAAAGGCAATATAAAGTTAAGAAATGTATAAGAAGTGGATAAAACGGTGGATTATCAGAGGTGCTGATGGAAGTCTAAAAAGATTGTATACGTGATAGGTTTTGTGGTACATTTTATAATTTATATGCTAAAATCAATAAAAATTATTATAAAAAAAGTATATCCGGCGCCGTGGTGCAAAGATCCCTCTGGCGCTCCCTCCCTGTTTTCCAGAGTTGCTGACCATTTTACGCCGCTGCTGGCAGCTTTGCGGGGCTGGAGGAAGCGGGCAGCGGCTGGAGGGTGGCTCCTCCAGTGGGGAAGAGGCAGTGGCTCAGGCACGGCGGTGCTTCAGTGAGGCGGGCGAGGTTGGTGAGCTGATGCTGGGAGGTGCTGCGTCCAGCCTCCACCTCTTCCCTGGAGCCCGTGCCGCGGTGGCCATGGCAGGCAGAGGCTCCGGGCGCGGCGCTGATTTGGCATGGCATGGCGGAGGCGGGTGAGGGCTGTCTCTTCCCTGGCGCCCTCCAGAACTTGGCGCCCTGGCACCCCACACCACTTGCAGGGTTGGTTTTTTTCAGCCAGAACTCGCTGGAACCGAATAGGGGATGTATTTTGCTTGTTACCATGTTATGTATTTGGTTTGTCTTTTTTTTTGCTATTGTAAAGGGCCCTGTGATCCTCAGACAAGGGGCGGTATAAAAATATAATATTAAATAGGATTCCCAGGATTCTTGGACAGTAGGCACAACTGTCTAAAGTGCCATGATATTGCTTGAACTGTATAGTCCAGATGGAGCTAGATCAGGCTTCCTCAACCTCGGCCTTCCAGATGTTTCTGGCCTACAACTCCCATGATCCCTAGTTAGCAGGACCAGTGGTCAGGGATGATGGGAACTGTAGTCTCAAAACATCTGGAGGGCCGAGGTTGAGGAAGCCTGGGCTAGATGATATGTTAAAAATAATTTAATTGCTGGTAGGGTTAGGAATAGGCCTACAATGTGTGAGCGGGGACTATGCTGCACCCCAAATAAAATTGCGCCGCCGCCCTCAGTTGCTATTTGGCAGGTAAGGTGAACCCTCTTCTTGGAGAGGAAGCCGTTGAAATAGATAACCAAACCATGAAAAAAGAGCTGCTTTTGCACACTGCATAATTTTGAGAAGGTCTCTCTCATCCATCACTCATCAGGGGGAAAAAACAACCCCTATTCTAATTGCATTTCCTTGCCTTCTTTGTCGCCGCTCAAAGATGCTGTTTTTGAAGCGGTGCTGATGCTGCATTTCGGTAAACTTGGCCAGCTCCTTTGGACAGAGCAGGTTCACCCCGCTGTGCTCTTAAGGCGTGTGGTTCTCAGCAAAATGTCAGGTCTCATTAGATTTCCCTTCTCCTCCTCTGACAAGGGTGAGCCCCCAAAAGCATCCAAGGGCTGAATCTTCTAGGAACGAGGCTGGCAGCACTTCGGGGAGAAACCTGCTGGCTCCATCTGGCTGACATCTAGCCATCCTTCAAGCTTCCTGTCTTTGAGTGCTTTGCGTTTTCCTGATTTCTTATCCAAACTTTCCTCTTCCAAGGATATTAACTGATCTGGTGTGTGTGTGTGTGTGACAATATGGCCATTTTCGAAAGGATGTGTGTCGCAAACCCTTGTCTTTGCATCAGACTGTTCCTGCAAAACCTGTCTCACTTGGGAGGAGGACTGGACCAGGGAAGGAATAAGTTAGAGCAGGGCCGTCTTTACCTGGGGGTGCAAGGGGTGTGGGGCACCTGGCTGCCAAATTCTGGGGGGCGCCGCTGAAGCCGCCTAAGCTCTTAACTACCTACCTGTTATGAAATAATAAATAATTTTGATCAAGCTAGAAAAACAAAATACATATACATTTGGTCTCACCACAAAATACATTTCCGAGCACAATTCAAAGTGTTGGTGCTGACCTTTAAAGCCCTAAACGGCCTCGGTCCAGTATACCTGAAGGAGCGTCTCCACCCCCATTGTTCTGCCCGGACGCTGAGGTCCAGCGCCGAGGGCCTTCTGGCGGTTCCCTCATTGCGAGAAGCAAAGCTACAGGGAACCAGGCAGAGGGCCTTCTCGGTAGTGGCGCCCGCCCTGTGGAACGCCCTTCCAGCAGATGTCAAAGCAATAAACATCTACCTGACATTCAGAAGACATCTTAAGGCAGCCCTGTTCAGGGAAGTTTTTAACGTGTGATATTTTACTGTGTTTTTGGTTTTTATGGAAGCCGCCCAGAGTGGCTGGGGAGGCCCAGCCAGATGGGCGGGGTATAAATAATAAATTATTATTATTATTATTAGGTATTACCAAAATGTATACCTACTGTTTCACTAAAGGACTTTTGATTTTGTGCGCTCATTTACCAAAGACGTTGCGCGCTAGCGGTGGCGCTTGTCGTTCACAATGGCGGTGCTTGTCAGGACGTAGACAAGAAATAAGGCATAAGCGTGGTGTCTGACATAAGCATAATAAAAGTTAATTTGGGGGCCAAACTAAATTTGGGGGCCCTGGGCGGATCTTTGCACCCCGACGGCGCATATGCTAAAGACAGCGCTGAGCCAGAGATTTCATTTGACTTTCATTTCATTTCACTTTTAATTTGTATACCACCTTTCTATGTTACTATACACAAGGCGATTTGCAAGCTGTCAGAGACTGGACTCAGGAGGAATGGTGGAGACTTCTCTCCCTCCTTCTGCTGCACTTCCTAGAGAAGAGGGAGATGGTATAGATTTAGAACAGTGGTTTGCAGAAGGTCATAGTTCAGAGGCTGCAGAGTGGAGAAGCTGGGGAATATTGGGAGAGGAGCAGGAGGAAGAGGAAGCACTGGGGAGAGATAGCTGACAGACTCAGAGTCTCTAGAAAGCATTCCTGACCCCCCTTCCAGGACCAGGAATGCCTTGAGAGTAGGAGAACAAATGCTCAGAGGCAGAAAGGACAGGGATGACCTAGAATAGGAGAAACGTAGGGGATGGGACTTAACTCGGAACAACGCTGTTATCTAAGAGGCAGCATCATACGTCTCTCTCTCTGTGAATATTGAAATAAAAACCTTGGTAAGAACTTCTTGTTTTTCCATTTCTGGCTGCCAGCTGTGAGGGAGGGGGATCGGATTCTTTGAGGCCTGACACAAGCTGAAGAAACAACAAAATCTGACATTTAGAAGACATCTGAAGGCAGCCCTGTTTAGGGAAGTTTTTAATGACTGATGTTTGAAATTATTTTTAATCTTTTGCTGGAATCTGCCCAGAGTGGCTGGGGAAACCACTCCCAGCCCATGGGCGGGGTAGAAATAATATATTATTATTATTATTATTATTATTATTATTATTATTATTATTAAATGAACAGCAAAGATCACACACCTAATAACATTCTGATCCAATGCAAAAAAGTCATAATAAAAACATAACTTTAGAATAAGCAACTTAAATAAAGCAATATTTAACAATCCATTAGACTATAATACTAAACAGTAAAATTAAATATCAGCAAATAATAATTTAAATAGTTTACACATAGTTTTCCCCACCATTCCTCTGTGTCCAACCAGTCCTACCACCCTTCCTGTTGTTATATTGTGCAGTTGCTTTACCCCATGGTTCAGAGTTGGGAAGATCACCTGCTTCTAGCAAGAAACCGCTGTGGTGAGACCAAACCTGTAATGGCTTCCACCATCCCAGGACAGCAAGGACTTAAGGCAGCTCTTGCAAACCTCTCCATCCCTCCTTATCTGAAGATCAGCTTCTTTACAAACAGAGCTGGGCAGATTGCCACGGGAATCGTGTAATGTGCAGGCGGGTTCTTAATGCCTATCCCTTACATCGGAGAGCCGCTGGTCTAACGAAAACGTTGGCTTGTAGGAATTGCTGCAAGCTCAGCATGCTGGCAGCCCGTAAGGAAGAAAGGAGGAGTGCGGATTGATGCCACGCGCCTGCAGCTTCACGCAGGGAATTGCAAAGTACAGTCTGTTACTGTACAGCGTTCACGTTGCCTTCAAGGCAGCTTAATGTGATTGATGGGCGTCCGTCATCTTGGACTCTCAAAAGGGACTTGAGCATCTCTGCAGGAAGAAGATGGGAGACAGGGCTGGTTCCCACACGGAGGCCAATCCCTCGATTTCCCTGCACTCGAGAACTTGCCGCCGAAGATGTGGCCACTGGAAAGTGCTGAGTTTTGCGGTAGTGGCTGCCCCGGCTGGCTGAATCAGTGTGGCAAGCCATTGATGCCCACTAGTCTGCCATGTGGCGTGGGTGATCGCTTTGTGGCGTGGACTTACAATGCGTGCTGGCCAGCAGAATGATGCTTAAGTTGACGTTTGTCTGAATGCCAAGACACAAATTTGGCTGACCAGGTTCCCCCCCCCTCCAAAAATGCATGCATCTTGGCAGCAAACGAGAAATTCTACCTCGTTAATCTTGAGCGATGTGGTGTGAGATAGCCCGTCTTGTAGTTTGCTCTCTTCCCATGGAAATCTGCCGAGAGTACATGCCTAGAATTTTACTTTCAGGGTGTACCGTTTTGTGAATGTTCTGTTTTACTTCTGGACTGGATCTCACAACATTGCTGTCGCACATTTTGGGTTGTTGTTTTGGAAATGACAGTGCAGTGTGGAATTGTGTGTGCTGCTGTTTCTGGAGGAAATCTTGCAATATTTCTATGTTGGCATGAAACTGGACCTCATGGAAACAGCTCCCTGAGTGAGTCTGTGTGCTTACATAAAAGGAAATTCTTGCCCAGTTGGTATTAAACAAGTGCACATTTTTGCTTTAGTGCAGGCATCCCTGAACTCGGCCCTCCAGATGTTTTGGGACTACAACTCCCATCATCCCTAGCTAAAAGGACCAATTGTCAGGGATGATGGGAATTGTAGTCCCAAAACATCTGGAGTTGGGGGATGCCTTTATTTAGTACTTTGGAGGGGTGTTTGCAGGCAGTTCAGGGTCAAATGCCCCTCCCCTTCAACTTGCTTGCTTAGAGTGCTGATCAGGTTCTCAATTCCTTTTGGGAATAAGGAAGAATCCAGACTAATGCGATTGATCCGGTGAGCAGATGCATTTCAGTGCAGTGCGAAAAGCCTTTGCCAAAAAATTGTTTGCACAGATTGTAATGTAGTTAAGGAATTGCTTCAGTTCTTTTTCCAACAAGGTCTTGTGATTGTTCGTTCCCTTGGGTAAATCTGGAGAGGCGAGTTTCAGCTACTTTGTTTTGAATAATAACGAACAATTTGCATAATAAACAAGTTAATGTGTGGGCAAGTGGGGAAAGGTCTGAGAAGGTTATTGCCAGTTTCTCTGTATACCTTCTCCTTGCTTGTTTGAAATACGAGTGCAAGAAACTTCTTGTTGTTGATGATGATTTATACCCTGCGTTTTTCCCTGATGGGACTCGAGGAGGCTTACAGATAAAAACAAGAATTGCTAAAAACATAGGGAAAAAACATTCATTAAAAACAATTAGACATTAATAGAATTAAAACTATATACATATATAAAATCTGTTTTAAAACCTGCAAATATTTACAATAAAAACAGCACAGCACCAGTCTTTCATTCAGTTCCCAAAAGCCTATTGGGATGAGGTTTTCATCTGAGGGCAGAAGGGCAAGGAGAGAGCCATTCTAGATTCTCTAGGGAGGAAGTTTCAAAGTCTGGAAGCAACCACCAAGAAGGCCCTTCTCTTACATCCCCACCAAGAGTACCTGTGAGGGTGTTGGGACTGAGAGAAGGGCATTTCCTGAATATCATATAATCTGGGCAGGTTCATATAAGGGAATATGGTCTTTTGGAGAGCTTGGACCTAAGCCATGTAGGGCTTTATAGGTCCTAACTAGTGCTTTGAGTTGTGCCTGGAAACAGACCAATCGCAGGTGGAAGTGTTGTGACAAGGCAGCCGTCTGCTCTTCCGATAACCTGCCCCATTCAGCAATCTGGCTGCAGCTCTTTGAACCAATGGAAGTTTCTGAGCACTTGTCAAAGGCAGCCCCCACACAGAGTGTTTTGCAGTAATCCAAACAGATTTACTGGGGTCAAATCAGCTGTCTCAAGGAACTGGTAAGGTAAAAGGTAAAGGACCCCGCATGGTTAAGTCTAGTCAAGGGCGACTATGGGGTTGTGGCACTCATCTCGCTTTCAGGCCGAGGGAGCTGGCATTTGTCCACAGACAGCTTTCCTGGTCATGTAGCCAGCATGACTACTAAACCACTTCTGGTACAACAGAGCACTGTGATGGAAGCCAGAGCGCATGGAAACACCATTTACCTTCCCGCCGCAGCGGTACCTACTTATCTACTTGCACTGGGGTGCTTTTGAACTGCTAGGTTGGCAGGAGCTGGGACAGAGCAATGGGAGCTCACTCCATCACGGGGATTCGAACCGCCAACTTTCCGATTGGCAAGCTCAAAATACCACTGTTATCACCACACACTTTTACCGGTGGTGTGAATAAATATTATTATCTATTTGTTTAATCTTTAAAAATAAATTATTATCATTTTTTGTAAGGAAGTGCAGACCTGTGTCCCCTTGCGGATATCTCCCAAAGTTTGCAAACTAGCTATGCCCTTTCCAATAGTCAGTGAGCATCTGTGAATGTTCATTCTGGAACTGAGTTCACAGGCAATTAGGCATTTGATTTTGCAACTGCAGGAATGCCGTCTCATTATGTCTTAAGACTGAATTGCTGTTTTGCTGTCAGATTGGTAGAGCTGGGGCCTCCGGGAATGAGGAATTGGCTTCATGTTTGCTGGAAAAGCAGCTTATTTAATGTGACCGTGTGGCGGGGTATGTAAGCGCAGCAATTTAAACGTGAGCTTCCACCAGGAATGATTTTTCTTCCTTTGGATGGGAGATCGTTTTGTATGAACCCGGGACATGCTATGCCTCTGTTGTATACCATATGCCTCTCTTGTATAGCAGTACCGGAACGGGTTACTTCTGGGTTTCGGGGGTCCTGCATGCACAGAAGCGCTAAATCGTGCTTTGCGCATGCACAAAAGCGCCGAATCACAACCCGCGCATACGCTGATGCGCCACTGTGGGTTGCGAATGTGCATCCCACATGGATCACGTTTGCAACCTGAGCGTCCACTGTAAATGGCAAGGGCATAAATGTTATAGCCAAATCATAGTCTTGGGGCACCTTTTTCTTTCTTTTTTCAATAGATCTTAGGCTTAGGTCAACTTTCCCTGACCTAGTGCCCTCTGTATCTTGTGGAACTCCAACTCCCATCAGCTGGTGTGGCCCAAAGGATGATGGGAGCTGGAGTCCAGCAAGATCCAGAGGGCACCCAAACCCCACCCAAGCTCTTTCACGTTTTGTCACTTGGCAGTAGCCGGCAAAAGTCTGGCATGACCAGGGATGCGCTAATATCAGCTTGTTGGGGCAGCTCCATTTCTTTTCATTTTCTGACTTCCTTTCAACAAATTAAATGGAGTTTTAATTGAAGATGAATTTTCCTTGCCTCTCTTTCTTGGGGAGAAGGATTAAATTAACTCAGCGCAGCAGAAACGAGTCTTCCGATTTAGTGCTCAAGAAGTAGAATTTGTGGCTCCTGGGAATGCGGAAGAGCATCAGCGTCCCTGTTGAGAAGCATGCTGTGGCCGAAGATAGTGATGCAAGGATGAATGAATGAGTTGCAGAGCAAAGGGCAGATGCAGAAGTTAGGGAATAAGGGAATAAGCTCACCAGCTGGTTTGCAAAAAGGACACCCTTAATCTTTTTGTGGTGCCGAACAAATTAAGTGATTGCCTAGAAGCATTTCTGTCCCACTGTACAGTTGGAAAAAGGCTTGCAGAGATTGGGAATAAGAGATAACCCTCCATGCTCAGACTCTAAAAGGTCATGGCACAAAAGGAAAAGAGAGGGGTTATTGTTGTTTAGTCGTTTAGTCATGTCCGATTCTTCGTGACCCCATGGACCAGAGCACTCCAGGCACTCCTGTCTTCCACTCCCTCCCACAGTTTGGTCAAACTCATGCTGGTAGCTTCGAGAACACTGTCCAACCATCTCGTCCTCTGTCGTCCCCTTCTCCTTGTGCCCTCCATCTTTCCCAACATCAGGGTTTTTCCAGGGAGTCTTCTCTTCTCCCGAGGTGGCCAAAGTATTGGAGCCTCAGCTTCAGGATCTGTCCTTCCAGTGAGCACTCAGGGCTGATTTCCTTCAGAATGGAGAGGTTTGATCTTCTTGCAGTCCATGGGACTCTCAAGAGTCTCCTCCAGCACCAGAATTCAAAAGCATCAATTCTTTGGCCATCAGCCTTCTTTATGGTCCAGCCCTCACTTCCATACATCACTACTGGGAAAACCATAGCTTGAACTATACAGACCTTTGTTGGCAAGGTGATGTGTCTGCTTTTTAAGATGCTGTCTAGGTTTGTCGTTGCTTTTCCCCCAAGGAGCGGGCGTCTTTTAATTTCGTGACTGCTGTCACCATCTGCAAACATCATGGAGCCCAAGAAAGTAAAATCTCTCACTGTCTCCATTTCTTCCCCTTCTATTTGCCAGGAGGTGATGGGACCAGTGGCCATGATCTTCGTTTTTTGATGTTGAGCTTTAAACCATATTTTGCACTCTCCTCTTTGACCCTCATTAAAAGGTTCTTTAATTCCTCCTCATTTTCTGCCATCAATGTTGTGTCATCTCCATATCTGAGGTTGTTGATATTTCTTCCGGCAATCTTAATTCCGGCTAGGGATTCATCCAGCCCAGCCTTTCGCATGATGAATTCTGCATATAAGTTAAATAAGCAGGGAGACAATATACAGCCTTGTCGTACTCCTTTCCCAATTTTGAACCGATCAGTTGTTCCATATCAGAACTGTAGCTTCTTGTCCCACATAGAGATTTCTCAGGAGACAGATGAGATGGGAAAAAAGCAAACTCAGGCAGTAGTTCTTAGTAATTAAAAAGAACACGTAGCTGGATCTAAGCGCAACAGAATGTCTGCTGCTTCCTCTTCCTCTGGTGGCTTCAGTGATGGCAGTTGTGAGCCGGAGGAGACGTTGTCAGCTGGAGCTGTATCATGGCAACACCGTAATTACATAGATAATTACATTTATGTTTATATCGTGCTGCTCTTCCACGGTGTTCAGGCTAGCACCAAAATCATCATAGTATTCCACATCTATGCTGTCACCAGTCTTGCCCTTTAACCACAACATTGCTCTCCCTCAGCCTTTCTGTTCTCATAGTACCTGCCTAGGAGAACAGTTTGCCTGCTGTGCCCCAGTATGATTTGCTTCTCTGGCCTTGTTTCCTTCCATTTGTGGGCAGGTTATTTTGCTCCCTTACTGCATTGGCTGTGAGGGGAGTATTCCACTCATGCTGGTTCAGAGATGGCAGCAAGAACAACCTGCTCTCAGAGGAGGTTTCCCAGTGCATCTGGGAGGGCCTTCTGGCGGTTCCCTCACTGTGAGAAGCCAAATTACAGGGAACCAGGCAGAGGGCCTTCTCGGTTGTGGCACCCGCCCTGTGGAACGCCCTCCCATCAGATGTCAAAGAGAAAAACAATTACCAGACTTTTAGAAGACATCTGAAGGCAGCCCTGTTTAGGGAAGCTTTTAATGTTTAATAGGTTATTATATTTTAGTGTTTTGTTGGAAGCTGCCCAGAGTGGCTGGGGAAACCCTGCCAGATGGGCAGGGTATAATAATAATAATAATAATATTTAAAAATCAACACTTCCAAAATGGGTTGTCATACGCCCCAGGCTTTTCAGAAATCCTGCCCAGATGTTATTTCCGACGGACGGATCCCAGATATTTCTGGGAAATCCTGGACGTATTGGCAGCCCTGGGCACTGTGCCTCTCGCTACCATTTGGTGGGAGCAGTGCCGTAGTGTGGGAAGGGAGGGACACACAGGGGAGGTTGCCCTGGGCACAAAATTGTTAGGGGCTCAAAATTCCAATACCCGGTGGTGCTGCCTTAATAACAGCTGCACGCTTCCTGTTTCCGGGTTCCGTTGAAAACAGCTTCTCCATGCGAACCAGGAAGTGAGCTCTCCAGACAAGAGAACATCTCTTTTCTCTGTGGCTGTGACCTCCTGGGTGACATGGTTGCTGTTAGGCCATTGAATGTAATAGTGCCACTGTATTCTGCTCTGGTCAGACCTCACCTGGAGTACTGTGTCCAGTTCTGGGCACCACAGTTCAAGAAGGACACTGACAAACTGGAACGGGTCCAGAGGAGGGCAACCAAAATGGTCAAAGGCCTGGAAATGATGCCTTATGAGGAACGGCTAAGGGAGCTGGGCATGTTTAGCCTGGAGAAGAGGAGGTTAAGGGGTGATATGATAGCCATGTTCAAATATATAAAAGGATGTCACGTAGAGGAGGGAGAAAGGTTGTTTTCTGCTGCTCCAGAGAAGCGGACACGGAGCAATGGCTCCAAACTACAAGAAAGAAGATTCCACCTAAACATTAGGAAGAACTTCCTGACAGTAAGAGCTGTTCGATAGTGGAATTTGCTGCCAAGGAGTGTGGTGGAGTCTCCTTCTTTGGAGGTCTTTAAGCAGAGGCTTGACAACCATATGTCAGGAGTGCTCTGATGGTGTTTCCTGCTTGGCAGGGGGTTGGACTCGATGGCCCTTGTGGTCTCTTCCAACTCTATGATTCTATGATTCTATGAATGTGCATGTGTAGTCTGCCCCCCCCCCCACCGCGTGGCCCTGGGCACTGGCAACCCACACTAAGCCACTAGCTGGGAGTTGCCGATGGGCAGAATTCTGTCCTGCTCTGGGTCCTCTTTGAGGGCTTTCCATTGGGGGCATCTGGGTTACAGCTGTGAGAACAGGATGGTTGTGACCACATGACTCTTTGGCTGTATCCAGCAGGGCTTTTTTCTTTTATTTCCCCAGACTTTTTAGAGAAATCTGATGCCAGTATTGATGTTTTTCGTTGGCTGCATGTAACTCACCTGCCTTGTTTTTAAGTCATCATATTGTGAATTTGAAACTGTTTTGGTTGTAACCTGCTCTGAAATTGCTGTGCGATGAAAAATGGGCCAGGAATATTTATATATACATACATAAACAAATCTATAGATTAAAAAAACACTGCTTTCTGCAGGGCATCCCCATCTACCTTTTAGCTTTCTTTTGGGGTTATGTGAACTGGGTTGGTCTGCAAAGGACAGGGGCAAATCTGCTGCTATATTCTGGTGTTTGTGTTTTTAACCTCTGGAAGAAAAAGATCCGTTCTATCAGCACCGCCTACCTATGTGAAATATTTATAGCTTTAAAAATCCCCCCACCATTGCAATGACATTAGTGAATCACTGGTGCCATCCTAGAATTCATTTATGACTCCTAATGCATATAAATGATTGTGGATCAGATTAAATTACAACCTTGGGCTTTTCCTGCTGGTCCAAGACGATGGCTGCAAATGCCTTTGTTCTCTTGCAGAGGATTCAGCAAGAATTTCATATCCTGCCTAAGTCTCTTTGCTTCTGTTGAGAGCGAGAAGGAGAACTTGTAGCTTGGGAAGAAAAGTCTCCTTGACAACCGAGCTGTGTGAAACGTTGCGGACTGGAATTGGTTATCATAATTAGGCTGTAGGAGTATTTGATGAGGTAAATTCCCAGATGCCGGGTTTACAGAGACCCTCCTGGCACCAGAGACGTGCAGGAATATAGCTAGGTATCCAAGCTTTGTTTTTATGTATGGGAATTAGCAGCATAATCCACTGAAAATTAACCTAGTCAGGCCCGGCCCTACCATTAGACAGGCTAAAACATCCAGCCTAAGGCAAATTTTGGGTATACAGTTACACAGAAGTAGATATAAGTCATTTTATTTATTACTCTCCACCACTGGGGATGGGAGTTAGCAGCACGGAGTGTCATTTGGAAAAAATGCCTTCTGCATTATCAGAATCAGGCCTCTGTTCCCTACAGAGTATAGAGAAATGGCTATCTTCGTTTTCTGTAGCATAGCTAGCTTTCTTGATTGCTGTGGGTACATATATATTCTTCTGCAACTAGGGAATGCAATTTCCAATTTTAAGCGGCGGATCAAAATGGCACTGGAGATTTTGGCATGATTTGGCAGGATCCAAAGGCCTACTTTTGGGTGCATTCAAGGGGAATTAGTGGTGCTGGTGCGGTGTAGGGGAAGGAATTTGTGTTTTAGATTGTGTGTTGCGCTGGGGGATTTCACAGGAGAACAGAAATTGGGAGAAAATAATTCCTTGCAAGTAGGTTTCTGTCAACTTGACTCAGAAACATTGAATGCCTACCTTTGCTTCTTCCTAGTGGGAACTGTCAGAAAGAACATCATTTCCCACTGGAGATCTTGGGACTTGCAGCCCCAACTTGATTTTCAGCTTGATCTTGCACCCCAGTTGCTGGAAAGCACAGTCGTCACCCTAAGCCAGCCTCGGATGATGTCAGAGGCAGAGTGGATCTGCCCTCCCTCTGTTTTCGCTGTGTTTAAGTTGTGCCAGAAAAGGAGTTAAGAGATAATACAAGTGATTAATCTCCTGCTGACTCCGGGGACTAATTTGTGGTGCTCTGCGATGGAGGTTGCTGCGGCACGAGTTGCATGCCTGACTCTGTTCATTGGGCACAGGTGCAATTTTGGAAACATTGGCCTTTTCTGTTGGCAAGGAAGGCTGCGATGGGGAGACTGGCTTTGTTAAAGGGTGGCTGGTTAGTCGGTTGTTGCTGGTGGAAAAGGAGGCTCTGGAACTGACACATCATCCATGCCCTCCAACATTTCTCTGATGAAAATAGGGTGGCGCTGTGGGTTAAACCACAGAGCCTAGGGCTTGCCTAACAGAAGGTCGGCGGTTTGAATCCCTGCTATGGGGTGAGCTCCCATTGCTCGGTCCCTGCTCCTGCCAACCTAGCAGTTCGAAAGCACTTCAAAGTGCAAGTAGATAAATAGGTACCGCTCTGGCGGGAAGGTGAACGGCATTTCCGTGCGCTGCTCTGGTTCGCCAGAAGCAGCTTCGTCATGCTGGCCACATGACCCGGAAGCTGTACGCTGGCCCCCTCGGCCAGTAAAGTGAGATGAGCGCCGCAACCCCAGAGTCGGTCACGACTGGACTTAACCATCAGGGTCCCTTTGCCTTTAAGGAAAAGCAGGACTTTCCAGGATCAAATCAGAAACTGGGATGGCTTCCATAAATCCAGGACTGTCCCTAGATAATAGGGAGACTTGGAGGGTTTGAGAACACAGGAATGCAAGTACACAAGAAGTTGCTTTGTACAGTGGTACCTCGGGTTAAGAACTTAATTCGTTCCGGAGGTCTGTTCTTAACCTGAGGTACCACTTTAGCTAATGGGGCCTCCTCCTGCTGCTGCTGCACTGCCGGAGCACGATTTCTGTTCTCATCCTGAAGCAAAGTTCTTAACCCGAGGTACTATTTCTGGGTTAGCGGAGTCTGTACAGACCTGAAGCATCTGTAACCTGAAGTGTATGTAACCCGAGGTACCACTGTATTGAGTCTGGCCATTGCTCTGTCGAGGTCAATATTGCCTACACTGACTGGTAACAGCTCTCCAGGGTTTCAGGTACAGGTCTCTCCCAGCCCTATATGGAGATGGTGGGGCTTGAACTGGGGACCTTCTGTCTGCAAGGCAGATGTTTTGCCTCTGAGCCGGATCGCGCCTGCGCCCACGATTTCCACCATCTGTGCGTGATTTCTGGTGCCGCGGAAGCAAGTCCCTGCACCGGTTTCGCTCAGCGTGTGGCTCGGTTTGGGGGTGGCTTGTCAGCTGGTCAAACAACCTCTGCAGGCTGCTTCCGGCCCATGGGTCTTAGGTTGGTGACCCCTGCTCTATAGGTAGTTGAATAAATAAAAGTGGCCCAAATATCCCCTGAAATCTTTTAACAGCTGAAGAGTTTATTTCCTTTATTAAAGAGGCACACAAATACGGAAACATGCAGAAACACCCTCAAACTCTGAATTTGTGGTTGTAAGAGAAAGTAGAAAGAAACAGAGAAAGCTTTAAATCAAGTTGGCTGCCTTTTATAGATTTCTGGAAGTGGTGGTTCAATCAAGGTCTAAATAAGTTTAGATCTTTCCCAACGGCTTGTTCGTATGTACTTTGTTTTGTGTTCATGGTACGTTTATAATGCACCGAGATTACTTTGTTCTTGTTTACTCCTTGTTCTTTTGCATAGCATATTTGGGGGAAAAGAGAGAAAGAAATAGAGGAATTAATCACTACCAACAGCTAAGTTGCTTCTCAAAGCTGCCATTAAACCTCCCACAGGTTAAAGGAATTTCAGTTTTCACTATCAGTAGAATTTTGGTGGGGTGCCAAGATCACTTTGGGCGTTCGTTCAAGACGGAGGATGATGAGATGAGGAAGCGGGAGGTGGAACACATCTACGAGAACAATAACAGAGAAGATAAATTACAACCATTAATTTTTAGGGTTCCCCCTCCATACTAAATTGCCTATCAGTCCAGTAGCCAGCTTACGAACCACTTTTAATTTGATGAGCAAGCATTTTATTTACTTTCTCTTTCCCTGTCGCAACAATGAGCTGCAAAGCCTGAAATTGATGGCTGCATTGAGAACCTTGTAGGCATGGAGAAAGTGGAGAGAGAAATGTTTTCCTTCTTCTCTCATAACGCGGCTAGAACTTGTGGATTTCCAGGGACAGATAAAAGGAAGTACCATACTTTTCCGTGTATAAGACGATGTTTTTTCTCTTTAAAAATAATGCTGAAAAATGGGGGTCGTCTTATACATGGTGTGTAAAGTTGCCAACAAAGGCCCGTATAGTTAAAGCTATGGTTTTCCCAGTAGTGATGTATGGAAGTGAGAGCTGGACCGTAAAGAAGGCTGATCGCCAAAGAATGGATGCTTTCGAATTATGGTGCTGGAGGAGACTCTTGAGGGTCCCATGGACTGCAAGATCAAACCTCTCCATTCTGAAGGAAATCAGCCCTGAGTGTTTACTGGAAGGAAGGACAGATCCTGAAGCTGAGGCTCCAATATTTTGGCCACCTCATGAGAAGAAAAGACTCCCTGGAAAAGACCCTGATGTTGGGAAAGATGGAGGGCACAAGGAGAAGGGGACGACAGAGGACGAGATGGTTGGACAGTGTTCTCGAAGCTACCAGCATGAGTTTGACCAAACTGCAGGAGGCAGTGGAAGACAGGAGTGCCTGGCGTGCTCTGGTCCATGGGGTCACGAAGAGTCGGACACGACTAAATGACTAAACAACAACAACAACAAAGAAGTGTACACATCATGGTGTGTGGGGTGGACTTTTGGTTGGTTGCTGCAGCAGCTATTGTACATGTTATTTGTTGCTGCGTCAATGGGTGGTGCTGATTGGCTGACGTTGTGGCAATTGGGCAGGCAATTGGCAGCTTCTGCTGGAGAGGGGACAGATGACGGGTGAGCGATTTTTGGCAATCCTCCCTAAAAAAGCTCAACAACCCTGGGAGACCCCCCAAAAGCTCAAGAAGTCTGGGTAACTCCCCCAAAAAAGCTCAACAAGTCTGGGCAATCCTCCGCAAAAAAGCTCAAAAACTCTGGGCAATCCTCCCCCCAAAAAAACTTTAGCAACTCTTTGCCATCTCCCCCCCATTTTCTTAAATGTGAGTCCCCCAAAATAGGGGGCGTCTTATACATGGGGGGCATCTTATACATGAAAAAGTACGGTATTTCTTCAAGCAGCACATTGTTAAACTATGGAACTCACTTCCACAGGTGCCATTAATGGTTCGCCCTCCTCATGCAATCGACACAACAGCCCTGTGAGGAAGGCTGGGCTTCCTAGCAGTCGCTGGCCCAAGCTCACCCAGCGAGCTTCATGGCCCAGCGGGGATTCGAACCCTGATCTCCCAGGTTCTAGTTCAAGACTCTGACCACTATACCACGTTGGCTGTGGTTGGCTTGCTCTGTTGCAGCTCATTGTTCATTACATACTCTGTGGCTCCTCTTGCAGAAGTAGTTTCTGCTTTCTGATGGGCATATAATGAACGTATTATCAATTAATAGCGTTGCTGCTGGGGCTGAGATGGTTTCACTGACAGACAAAGTGAGAGGGGAGCAAAATACAATTAAACAGATGCTGGAGTTACTGACTGTGCGATACGCTAAAGGCCTGAGTCTTTTTAAAAAACCAAAAACCCTTTCTCTTGAACTCAGTGAATTAAATAAATTGGATGATGAGCAAATGTGATTAATTGCAGCTTTCAACGGCTTTCGCTTCTTCCTGTCCTATTGCAGAAGCTTTTTTTGCCCCGCAGTTTATTAGCCTTTGAGTAATCAATGACACCATTTCATTAGTTTCTGTCGTCATTCAGGCAAATAAAAACCAAGGAACCCTCCTCCCATCTAGGATGAAGCTTAAGTACAAGCTGTGACGTTTCAGTATTAAGGAACTGACCTGCCTCAAGGTTCAAAAATTCCTTGCAAGGAGCTTTGACAAATCTGCCCTTCCTCTCTTGTTCTGCCTAGCCCTATCTCGCGGTATCATTGTGAGGACGACAGACAGTGGAAATGAGGAGATGTCGCCTTGAGCTTCTGGGAGGAATGGCAGGATATAAATGCAACAATAAATAAATATATAAATTGCGGCCAAATTATGCATTCTGCAACGTCAAGTGGTTAAAAGCCTTTTTGAGGCTGTACCATTTCGGATGGCAAATAAATACCCCGAGTTTGGCCATACCATACTTTATTTCTTTATTTGTTGGATTTTATATCCCACCTTAGGGACGCGGGTGGCACTGTGGGTTAAACCACAGAGCCTAGGACTTGCCGATCAGAAGGTCGGCGGTTCGAATCCCCGTGACGGGGTGAGCTCCCGTTGCTCGGTCCCTGCTCCTGCCAACCTAGCAGTTTGAAAGCACGTCAAAGTGCAAGTAGATAAATAGGTACCACTCTTGCAGGAAGGTAAACGGAATTTCTGTGCGCTGCTCTTAGTCTTCTGGCCACATGACCCGGAAGCTGTACGCCGGCTCCCTTGGCCAATAAAGCGAGATGAGCACCGCAACCCCAGAGTCGGCCACGACTGGACCTAATGGTCAGGGGTCCCTTTACCTTTATATCCCACCTTTGACTTTCCAGGCAGCTCAAGGTGGTGTACAAGTTTCTTCCTGCTCCTCATTTAATCCTCACGACAACCCTGTGAGGTATGTTAAGCTGAAAAGCAGTGACTGGCCCAAAGGTGAGCTTTGTGGCTGAGTAGGGATTTGAACCCTGGTCTCCCAGGTTCTAGTCTGAAACTCTGACCTTAGTTTCTTAAGGGCGTTGTTAAGCCCCCTATTCCCTTCCCAGAGCTACAATTCCCAGAGTGGTTTAACAATCAGTCCCTCTCCCTAGGGTGCTCTGGGAATTGTATGTCTGAGAGGGGAATGGGGTCTCCAAACACTCTCAACACCCTTTAGAAACTACAAATCCCAGGATGCTCTGGGGGAATCCATTACTGTTTAAAGTGATTTGTGGCACACTGGAGTCCCCTATTTCTGGTCTATATTCTTTTTAACTTGCAGCACCCAAATCAGGGCACAGTTCTATACACGACGCACTGTTTTTCCTATAAACAGGGAGGAGTGTCATTTATTTTTATTTTTGGGAGGGCATCTGCACATGCAAACTCTACCCCTCCACCTTTATCCTGAAGTGGTAGAGCCCTGGGAGAGCCGTACTGCTTTATTCTGCGATACATGAAAACTGGTCCTCAGAATGGGAAATTCTGCAGGCGTTAACCCCGTGTGCAGTCCTGATCAGTGCTGTTTGTTTTGAAGCTGTTTGGGAATGATCTAATCGTGCAGATGGTTTTGATCTGCAAAAAGGAGGTGTTGCATTGTTATTCCATAGTCATCACCCTCCCGCTCTGATGACCAGCTTGGTCAGCTGGGAATCGAGGACTCTTGAAAGAGATCCTTTTTGGAGGGGTCAGGAAAGAAGCACGTCGATCTTGCAGTTCGACTTGCATTCCAAACACCTCCCTTCCCCCAAAAAATTGCTATTAAATTGCTAAGGGAGATATTCAGCATGAGTCATCTGTAGAGTCAGGCAAACCTTTCATAGCCATCCATTGAGACTTCCCTTCCTCACCATGACAAATTCATATCCAGAAAGAATGGTGGGAGGAACCAGCTGGGGAATCACAAAGGGAAGAAGGCTCAGAGCCCAGGGAGTGGTGGGGGAACAATGATGAGAGGGAGAAGACTGGGAAGAAGGAGGTGTTGGAAGCTGAAGAGGGAACAGGGCGTAGTGAGCTGGGAGAGTCTGTGGCAGAGAGAAGCCCAGAATCGGAGGCAGAAGCTGAAACAGGAGTGGAGGGAGGCCAAGAGGCAGAGATGAGTCAGGCTGATGAAGAGGCACAAGTATCTCCCCATATTTCTGCAATAAGCTCTCCTCCCCTTTGTCTCCCAGAACTGAGAGCGGCATGAAAAGGGCGGAGGCACAGTCTCAGATTGCTTGGAAAAATCCCGGGAGTGGAGGGGACCTAGACGGCTATGGAGAGGCAGGGACTTTCAGTCTCAACAATTGATTTCATGGAGGGAGACCCGCAGGGGATGAGCTACTGTGTTCCTTAGGCCTGATGCTCAGCCAAGTCTGTGGAGATGATGTTTTTGCTCAGAAACGGTTAGTTCCAACTGAAACGGCACACTCTGTGAACAGAAGCCCTACATTCCTTCTTTGCTTTTAATCCATGGGGCTGCCTTCACAGCTATCAAGTGTACGAGTTGCATTGGGCTGTTGGACAAGAGGGGAAATGGTAGGGCTGGTTAGATATATTTTTTTAAGCATCAGTGCAGGGCTAGTCAACATGGGGCTCTCCAAATATTGTTGGACTCCAGGAAAGAAGATTCTGACTAAGAGTGTTGGATTGGAGGGTAGGACTCGAACCCATGGCTTCAAGTTGGAAGAAAGGAGATTCTGAACAAACATTCGAAAAAACTTTCTGACAGTAAGAGCAGTGGAACAAACTCTCCTTCCTTGGAGGTTTTTAAGCAGAGGTTGGGTGGTCATTTTTCACAGATGCCGTAGCTGAGATGTTGATGACGACGACAACAACAGCAACAATTTTTTTATTTATACCCTACCCATCTGACTGGGTCTCCCCAGCCACTCTGGGCGGCTCCCAACAGAATTAAAAGCACAATAAAACACCAAAAATACAAAACTTTCTTAAACAGGGCTGCTTTCAGATGTCATTTAAACATCAGATAGTTGTTTATTTCCTTGACATCTGATGGGAGGGCGTTCCACAGGGCAGGCACCACCACCGAGAAGGCCCTCTGCCTGGTTCCCTGTAACCTCACTTCTCTCAGGGAGGGAATGGCCAGAACCGCAAATCCTTCATTGCAGGGGGTTGGACTAGATGATCCTTGTTGAGGTCCTCTACAACTCTATGATTCATTGATTCCAACTCCCGTTGTGTGGAATGGACCTCCTGGTAAGTTGGTATCTACGGGAGGCCCTCACGTGCAAAGCACAGTGATCAATTGGGTATATAAGGGGTGAGATAATCTATGTATCCTGATATGGAACTTGATGCACCAAAACCAGTACTTTGAATTTAATCTGGTAGATGGTGGGCAGCCATTGATATCTTGTTCATCTGTGTAATCTTGCTAGCAAGGAGAATTCTGCTAACTGTTAGGATTTTTATCTATCCGAGCTGCTCCAGCGAGTGGTACTATGATTTGTATACATCATGTGAGTGTCTGAGAGAGTGTGAGAAAGGAAGTCTGTGTTATCTCTTCCCTCTGAGTACTATTGGAAGTTAGTTTCACTTCTCTGTGTGTCACAGTTCTGTACTGGTGTTCAGAGAGCACAGACATACTGATGCAGTCTCTGTATAAAGGTAAAGGGACCTCTGACCATTAGGTCCAGTTGTGGCCGACTGGGGTTGCGGCGCTCATCTCGCTTTATTGGCCGAGGGAGCCGGCATACAGCTTCCGGGTCATGTGGCAGCATGACTAAGCCGCTTCTGGTGAACTAGAGCAGCGCACGGAAACGCCGTTTACCTTCCCGCCGGAGTGGTACCTATTTATCTACTTGCACTTTGACGTGCTTTCAAACTGCTAGGCTGGCAGGAGCTGGGACCGAGCAACGGGAGCTCACCCCATCGTGGGGATTCGAACCGCCGACCTTCTGATCGGCAAGTCCTAGGCTCTGTTGTATAACCCACAGCAACTCCCGCATCCCAGCCATGTTCAGAGAGCACAGACGTACTGATGGAGTCTCTGTATATAAGACTGTAAATAAAGTAGTTTTAGAACTATGATTGAGTCTCTCTTCTGCTATGATATGCCAGAAGACTGGCGTGCTCTTTTCAGGAGAGAAGAGTCGCTTATTACCAGCCGCTCTGGACCGAATAAGATTTACAACCAGAGAGAGCCACCGGGGAACGCTCTGGAGACTTAGGGAAGTTTGCAACCTTCCCAGGGCGTTTTTCCAACATATGGCAGCATTCGGATGGTTTCGTTTCATGCACCTCTGTTGCTTTGAGATGGAGCACAGCGCGTCTTTTGTTCAGGGGAGTCTCGGTCCAGCTACGAGACCAGCACTTTGAATTTAGTCTGGTAGATGGTGGGCAGCCATTGCTATCTTGTTCATCTGCGTAATCTTGCTAGCTAGGAGAATTCTGCTAACTTTATGTCCAGAGGTATGATGAAAATATGACTCTGTAGATCCAGCTGGCGTTGGGAGCTAGGGACTGAGCCTTTTATTTTCCCCAGGAGTCTTGCTGCTTTGTGCTCTCTCCCTCCTCTGAGCTCTGGATTTGACCCTTGGTTAATGTGCACCATAAGCCTGTGTTGGCTTCTGCTTGTCAGCTTCCCCCCACGAATGCTCCCAGAGCTGCACGTACGTGCTTGTTCTCAAACCCTATGCAGCATCGGAGCCTGGAGGTTGAAGCCGAAACCAGATGCTGCCTGCTTTTTGCCAGGCGCCTACTTCTCTTTATGTTGATCCGCTTCATAACACACTTTGTTTGATAGGCAGAATAATCTTTTCGAATAATAACCATATAGCGAACACCTTCCAAGTGTTCAAGGTACCGAAGACGGCAGCGAGGACTCAGAATGTGTCAATAAAAAGCAACAACATCGGAAATTGGTTTCTGGTTTCATTATATTAAATGCCAGGCTTTGCCAGGGCAGAATCTGTGGCTGTCAAGACCTCGTATTGTACCCTGAAATGGTCTCTATAAATATCTCCTTAAAAATCCACGGTGCATCGAAATCTGGGAAATCCCCTTGAACAGCTTTAAGGGGAATAGAGGGAAGGAGCATTCCATTGCACAAAGAAAAATCCTTATGCTAATGGAACCAGCAACCAAAAAAAATTTAAAAATTGCCCAGTAGCACCTAAAGGTAAAGGGACCCCTGACCATTAGTTCCAGTCGTGGCTGACTCTGGGGTTGCGGCGCTCATCTCGCTTTATTGGCCGAGGGAGCCGGCGTACAGCTTCCGGGTCATGTGGCTGGCATGACTAAGCCACTTCTGGTGAACCAGAGTAGCGCACAGAAACGCCGTTTACCTTCCCGCCGGAGCGGTACCTATTTATCTACCTGCACTTTGACATGCTTTCAAACTGCTAGGTGGGCAGGAGCAGGGACTGAGCAACAGGAGCTCACCCCGTCGCAGGGATTCGAACCACCGACCTTCTGATTGGCAAGCCCTAGGCTCACTGGTTTAACCCACAGCGCCACCCGTGTCCCTTAGTAGCACCTTAGAGACCAACTAAGTTTGTTTTGGGTATAAACTTTAGTGTGCATGCACACATCTTCAGATACACTGAAACAGAAGTCACCAGACCCTTCTATATAGTGGGAGGGTGGAGTATTTCTCAGAAGGGTCGTGGAGATGGGTGATTGGCTCAATGGGTACAGTAAACCTGTTGATGACTGTTAACAAGTTCAATTAGTCCTACAGGAAAAAGCAAGGGATGGCATGCAGATGACCAAATTAGCTTTAGCATGTTTAATGAGACAAGGATCCAATATCCCTATTCAGACCAGGTCTCTACATAGTTTTCAGTTTAGTAAAAAGTTGTAATTCAGCAACTTCTCTTTCAAGTCTATTTCTGAAATTCTTTTGTAATAAGACAACTGCTTTGAGATTTTGTATTGAATGTCCTAGGAGACTGAAGTGTTCTCCTGCTGGTTTCTCTGTCTTGTGACTCCAGCAACGTTGAACACAATAGTACGCCATGGGTGCTGTAACTAGGGGGTTTCTGGAAAAGGTAAGAAAAGTGGCTGCTACATCAGGCCTATGGCCCATCTAGTCTGGCATTCTAGGCTGCATCAAGAGAAGTATAGTGTCCCGCTCAAGGGAAGCAGACTATTCTGACTTGGGCAGACCCCCCCTGGAATACTGTGTCCCGTTCTGGGCACCACAATTTAAGAAGGTTGACAAGCTGGAGGAGGGCAACCAAGATGATCAAGGGCCTCTGATCAGAGAATCTTAGAGGACTGGAGTAAATATTTGAATTATTTGAAAAGCAATTGTAATAAACAGATTACGCTAGTAGGACTGCAAGAAGTTCTGTATGGAGGACTTTGTGAAATATTGCAAGGAAGACTTTGAAAATAATTATTAGTTAAGGACAATTAAAGGTAATAGAGAAATTAAGAAATGCAGAACAAGCGATAAAGAACGGACAGTCTTCAGAGGTTGTTGGCGGAAGTCTAAAATATTGTATAAGATAAGAAGTTATGTTAAATGATTGTTGGAACGTATATGTGTATATATATGTATATGTATATGTGTGTGTGTGTGTGTGTGTGTGTATATATATATATATATATATATATATGATCAACCTATATATATATATATATATATATATATATATTTGCTTTCGTAGATTTTCACGGGTACAGGAATGCAGGTTTTGGTGTCCTCGGGTGTCTTCCCGTGTAAAAGTTGGGGTGTCTAGGCGACGTTTCGACGAGGTCTCACTCGTCATCTTCAGGCTGGTGCTTTCGGCTTCTTGACACCAGATCCAGAGGCACACAGAACGCCAACACCAATCAACCACACCAGACCCAAACCCAGACCCTCTCCACAGATGAATTACTGACACCATCCAGTAGCCAATCCATGGTGGCACCTCCGGATGCTGCACCCCCCTGCAATCCCTACACAGATCTGGCTGACACAAGCCACAAAACCACAGCTCGCCCCTATACACGAAGCCAAGCCAAAGCACAACTAAGTGCAATACAGCCATCTTCTCAGGAAAACTCTTCACAAAGTTCAAGAGGTCAAGACACAAAGACTTTAGCAACTAATCCACACCTAATGACCCACCTAAGTGGTACTCAGGATATCACTCAAGAAATCACTCAAGGTATCTCTCAAGTAATTAAGGAACAAAAGAAGAAAAGGCACACTAGCCTGGGAACTTCCTCTCTGCCCAGAACATTGGAGGCTAGACACCACACCCCCTCTACAGTATTTATAGGAACTCAAACATTGAGATCCCGCTCTGTTCCAGTAACAAGAAGCCGAAAGCACCAGCCTGAAGATGACGAGTGAGACCTCGTCGAAACGTCGCCTAGACACCCCAACTTTTACACGGGAAGACACCCGAGGACACCAAAACCTGCATATATATATATATATATATATATATATATATATATATATATGATCTTTGCTTTCGTAGATTTTCACGGGTACAGGAATGCAGGTTTTGGTGTCCTCGGGTGTCTTCCCGTGTAAAAGTTGGGGTGTCTAGGCGACGTTTCGACGAGGTCTCACTCGTCATCTTCAGGCTGGTGCTTTCGGCTTCTTGTTACTGGAACAGAGCGGGATCTCAATGTTTGAGTTCCTATAAATACTGTAGAGGGGGTGTGGTGTCTAGCCTCCAATGTTCTGGGCAGAGAGGAAGTTCCCAGGCTAGTGTGCCTTTTCTTCTTTTGTTCCTTAATTACTTGAGAGATACCTTGAGTGATTTCTTGAGTGATATCCTGAGTACCACTTAGGTGGGTCATTAGGTGAGGATTAGTTGCTAAAGTCTTTGTGTCAAGACAGGATATCTTGACTCAAGAAATCACTCAAGGTATCTCTCAAGTAATTAAGGAACAAAAGAAGAAAAGGCACACTAGCCTGGGAACTTCCTCTCTGCCCAGAACATTGGAGGCTAGACACCACACCCCCTCTACAGTATTTATAGGAACTCAAACATTGAGATCCCGCTCTGTTCCAGTAACAAGAAGCCGAAAGCACCAGCCTGAAGATGACGAGTGAGACCTCGTCGAAACGTCGCCTAGACACCCCAACTTTTACACGGGAAGACACCCGAGGACACCAAAACCTGCATATATATGATCATATATATGATCAAGGGTCTGGAAACCAAGCCTTATGAGGAATGGTTGAAGGAGCTGGGTATGTTTAGCCTGGAAAAGAGGAGACTGAGAGGAGATACGAAAGCCATCTTCAGATATCTCAAGGGCAGTCAAATAGGGACCAAATGGTCCCTCTCTAAGTGCAAACAAGGGGCTCTTCAGAAGAATTCTAAACTTGGAAGGGACCATGAGGGGCATCCGGTTCAACCCCCTGCAATGCAGGAATCTTTTGCCCAACGGGGGGGGGGGGGCTCAAACCCGCAACCCTGAGATTAAGTGTCTCCTGCTCTACCATCTGAGCTATCCCAGAGCTTCAGACGTTCCTAGTTTTGTGGAGTCTCTTGACTGCGGTTGTGCAGTGATCACCAAGAACTCTTCATTCTAAGCCTTTGCTCTGGGTGTGTCTGAATGTGCATGATGGGCAATAGGAGAGGCAGCGATCTCTCTCTTCAGGAAGTTGATACTCCAAGTTTGGACAATCTCTTAATCCCCACAACATTATGGTTCAGTGAAATGCAGGGCAGAGTTCCAGTTTGGCTCCTGGATGTAGACCCAGCACACAAACAAATAAATTAAAAATGCACCCAATTTCTGGACTTATAATCTATGCAAAGGATTTTTTAACGAGGTATTGATTATTCTAGCCTGCCTATAAACGTCCAAAGTGCTGATAATGCCGGTTTGGGAGAATTAAGCCGGAGTTTTGCAAGCACCTTGTAAATGTCAGCTTCACCTTCTTTATTGCCTGCCCTGAATTGCATTCTCTGGGCCAAAAATTCCATGCTTGAATTTCTGCAGTGTGCAAGTAGCCGGCAGTCCTGTTGGTTTGAATATGACAGGAATCGTTTTCCTATTGACAGGACAGCTTTGGGGCGAGATGGTGGCCCATGCCCTCAGGGAACACATGCCTTGGGACTTTCTTTCTCTCCCCCCCCCATTTTTTAAATTGATTTTCAAATTTATCATATACAAAATGAAAAAAGAAAAACATTACAAAACCCACAACAAAAAAAAAATTCAAAGAAAAAATTATTGCTTCAAATTCCTAATTTCATTACATTAATAACTGACTTCCTCAAATCCCCTCTGACTGAATTTTATTACATCCCCAGTTTAACAGTTCTCCAAATTCATATTTCTAATAATATTAACTTCTTTCATTTACTAACCTCTTCTCTTTTATTAACATTCAAATCCATAATAATTACTAACACATATTCTTATTCTATGCCTTGGGACTTTCATGTCTCCCTCTGGTGTTTCTGTTGTGGAATGTTTGCAGATAGGAAGGGCCATAGCTCAGTGGTAGATCATCAGAGTTCAATCCCTGGCATCTGCAGGTAGGCCTGGGAGTGACACCCTGCATAAAATCCTGGAGAGCTGCTGCCAGTCAGTGTAGGACATACTGAGCTCGATAGACCAATGATCCAACTCGGTATGAGACAGCTTCCTATGTTTTTAATGCGCACTGCCTTCCATACAAACTTGAAGTTTCCCTTCTCCTTCTCCTTCTCCTCTTCCTCCTCCAGTTTACTGTATTTTTCGCTCTATAGGACACATTTCCCCCCTCCAAAATGAAGGGGAAATGTGTGTGTGTCCTATGGAGCGAATGCAGGCTCCTTGGCTTCAGCGATAGCAACGCGAATTCTCCGAAATGCAGAGGGAGAGCTCCCCCCGTGCTCCGGAGACTTCTCGTTGCTTTCGCTGAAGCCGCCTGAAGCCCCTGGAGTGCAGGGAACTCTCGCTGCGCTCCGAAGGCTTGCGGATAGCCACCTGAAGCCTGGAGGGCGAGAGCGGTCGGTGCACACCGATCCCTCTTGCTCTCCAGGCTTCGCTTCACTGGAGAGGCGCTGCACAGTTTTCTCTCTCTGCGCAGCGCCCCTTCAGTGAAGCGGGAGGAGAAAGAGAAATGGAAGGGGCTCCGTTTCTCCTGCCGCTTCGCTGAAGAGGTGCTGCGCAGAGAGGGGGAGAATTTTTCCCCCTGTTCTCCCCCTCCTATGGTCCAGTGAGTCCTATAGAGTGAAAAATACGGTATATCCCGCGCTTTCTCAGAAGATCCCAGGGTGGTGTACAACATTAAGAACAAATTACAGAACATCAGTGATAAAAACATAATAACATAGCATAATGACAGACAGCCTAATAGGCAGAGTTGGTGGAATTCTTAATTCTCAGGGACCACTTTTTTCCCATACAGTGGCCTGGGAGATGAAAGTGCGTTTTCTCAAACCAATCTGAAGAAGTGTGGATGTACACGAAAGCTCATACCAATAACAAACTTAGTTGTCTCTAAGGTGCTACTGGAAGGAATTTTTTTTGTTTGTTTCTCAAACCAATGCATTCAGGAGCGAATAGGCAATGCTTCTTTGGGAACCTGGGGTGGTAATTGTAGGTGGGTTCCCACGAGGCAAGACAGAGTGATAACAGCAAGAACCTTTATTAAACTAACAGAGCTGGACAACAGGGGCAAAGCAACTGCTTATATACATTTCTGAAGGCCTGGGCCACTCCCACTCCCAACGTGATTGGCTGTCTAAACTTCCAAGCTGCGAATCGTGACTTAGAGTTCAAGGGCCAATGGCAGAGGCCCAAATCCAGAAATGTTCTGTGATTGGATATCATGTATCGGTTCAGAACACAGGGGCTCAGAATCCTTAGTCCAGACTCAAGCTCAGGCAAACACAGACCACATAACAGTAATAAACACACGTTTGTCTTTGAGCACTAACCTTGTAGTGATTTGTGTTGGTGTAAATTATACTGTGTTAAATTAAATTACTCTGGGTTTTTTTTAAAAAACAAAAAATATGCTTTTTATTAAGTTTTCATTTTAAATACACCAACACCAACAAACAAATATATCAAGTCTTTTTACATCTATCTTACTTTATGCTCCATAGAGCTGTTGACTTCACTCCTTCCCTTCCGCAGGTTTTCTTATTCCACTCCTTAATTCACAGATCCATTAATAAAAGACTAAACCATGACATAAGAATTATCTCAGTCCTGCTAACGTCTTCAAATTTCTACAGTTCTCACTTATATAGGCCATAAATTTACTCCATTCTTTTTGGTACTTTGTTTCTTCCTGACTGCGAATCCTATGTGTCAGTTTTGCTAATTCCGTGTACTCGACCAACTAAAAAATTACTGTGTTAAATTATATTGGGTTAAATTATACTGTGCTTGGAGCATGTCTGGATGTTCTGAGAGAAGGGTGCCAGGGGCACTGGGTTACCATAGCAACACCAGAGAGGTCAAGGGCTGCAGTGTTGGACTAGGACCTGGGAGAGCAGGGTTTGAATACTCACTCAGCTATGAAGCTCCCTGGGTGACCTTGGGCCAGTCGCCATCTCTTAGCCTAACCTACCTCACAGGGTTGTTGTGAAGATGAAATGGGAGGAGGAGGCCACGTCCTTGAGATCTTTCAAAGATGAAGGTGGTACAGTCATACCTCATGTTACATCCATTTCATGTTACATTGTTTCAGGTTACATCCCGCGGTGACCCAGAAATACTGGAAAGGGTTCCTTCTGGGTTTCGCAGCTCGCGCATGCGCAGAAGTGCAAGATGACGTTATGCGCATGTGCAGAAGCGGTGAATTGCAAACCGTGGTACCACTGTATATTAATGTACAGTCATACCTCGGGTTGAAGTAGCTTCGGGTTGAGCATTTTCGGGTCGTGCTCCGTGGCGACCCGGAAGTAACGCAATGCGATACTTCTGGGTTTTGCCACTTGCGCATGTGCAGACACTCAAAATGATGCCACGCGCAGACATGCAGACACGGATTGCGTTCGCTTCAGGATGCAAATGGGGCTCTGGAACGGATCCCGTTCGCATCCAGAGATAACACTGTAATAAATAAATAAGCCTACGTATAGAGACGGGTATAATAGCCTCTAAGGCATTGCTTTCGTTAGATCATAGAATCATAGAATTGTAGAGTTGGAAGGGACCCCGAGGGGTCATCTAGTCCAACCCCTGCAATGCAGGAATGTGCAGCTGTCCTGTATGGGGATCAAACCTGCAACCGTGGCTTTCTTTTCTTTTCTTTTTGCAATCTAGCAACAAGGCCTCCCCAACTCGGCATAGCATTGCATAAAAATATAGGCACATCTATATGTAACTTGTACGTTAGCTATAAAATACGTTGACATTAAATTGTTCCTGGTGCAGCCTTGCAAAAAAGAAAGAAAGAAGAAGACCCGTGGAAACCAGTAGTCTGGCCCATCTGCAGAGCCACATCCTGAAAAGAAGAAACAAGTGCTTCTGTATTCCAATTTACAAAAACTGTTCTGCCTGGTCACCTTGGGGATATATTTACTTGCCATAGGCGAGCGGCATTTTATAAGCTTGCTCCAGTGTAGCCTCAGGTTACAAATGCTTCAGGTTACAAACTCCGCCAGCCTGGAAGAGTTACCTCGAGTTGAGAACTTTGCTCCAGGATGAGAACGGAAATCGTGCGCCAGCGGTGCAGTGGCAGCAAGAGGCCCCATTAGCGAAAGCATGCCTCTGGTTAAGAATAGGTTCAGGTTAAGAACGTACCTCCGGAATGACTTAATTTCATAACTAGAGGTACCACTGTAATGCAGAAAGGTGGTAGCAACTTCAGTGTAAAACTCCCTTGCCCCCAAATAAATGCTGCCAAATGCCATCGGCTTAAAGATCTTACCCTGCTCTGTGGTTTGCTAGGAAATGCATTGCTAATCTTTCAGAGCTTCTGCCTCTTTGGAGAATGAGAAATACAAATGGAACCGGCTCTTTTAATTATACTGCTTTCTATAGATGTTATAGTATATCTGATCTATTTATTGTCTATTAATATAAACCAGAGGGCTGCATACTGAAATATGTGCCTTGTTTAGATACACTGCTTGGTGCATTATGTTTCTTAATTCCATCCTTTATGCCCTTTGCTGGTATACTCTGTTTCCTGGGCTGTTCGTTATCGTCTCTCCTTCTTTTTGCTCTGCTGTCAATTAAAGTAGCTTAAGCCAGGCTTCCTGCTTTGGTTCGAAATACTTTCCCTTTCTCCATCTGAAATTATATTTCCCCTCGTTGATATGATTGGAGGCGTATGATTTGATTCGGGCACCCCATTTTGTGCCAGTTCTCGTGGACAGGTTCAGGTGACAGTGCAAATTCTGGATTTTGCCGAGTTGGTAGGATGTCCCCTTGTGATACGGCAAAGAAAGGTAAAGGAACCCCTGGATGGTTAAGTCCAGTCAATGGTGACTATTGGGCTGCGGCGCTCATCTTGCTTTCAGGCCGAGGGAGCTGGGGTTTGTCCACAGACAGCATTCCGGGTCATGTGGCTAGCATGACTAAACTGCTTCTGGCGCAACGGAACACCATGAAAGAAACCAGAGCGCTCGGAAACATCGTTTACCTTCCCGCCGCAGCGTTACCTATTTATCTACTTGCATTGGTGTGCTTTCGAACTGCTAGGTGGGCAGGAGCTGGGACAGAGCAATGGGAGCTCACCCTGTCACGGGGATTCGAACCGCCAACCTTCCAATCGGCAAGCCCTGAAATAGTTCTAAGGCAGATGCTATGTTGCTTGGATGAACGACTTCTTGAGAATCCTTTTTAAGCTGTTCTGAACTCCTTAGAGGACAGGAGTATTGCAATTATTTAAAATGCTGTCGAGTCTTGTAGCCTTTCGCTCATTTCCTTTTCCCTCCCCTTTCCCATCTTCTGTGTGTTCTTTCCCCCTTGCTTTCTGCTCCGGTTTTTTTCTTCGGCTGCTGAGTGCATTTCCCAATCCCAAATAATTGCTTGCATGGATATCTAGGTCAGGAAGGGCTGGGTGACCCAAATTTATGTCTCCTCCTTGCATGAGTGCCTGGGTGGTGCTGCTCCTCTTTCCAGAGACACCTCTGCCTAATCCACTCCCATCCTCCAAACCTGGCACACAAGGGAGTTGGATTGCACAGCTAATGATCCTTTAATTCATTTGCAGTGATCCCAGTTCTTGGCACCTGTCTATCTTGAGAGACAATGGAGTGTGCCTGGGGGGGAGGAGTCAAATGGGGGGGGGGCGGTGCAAGTCAAACCAGTGTTAGTAGCACCAAAGTGACCTCCCTGGGGTGCAAGCCTTGACAGTGTATCTAAAGTATGGTTACCAGATTTTTTTCAAGGAATCCGGGAATACTTTAAAAAAAATATTCATGCCTTATTATTTTAGGAAAGTGTTGCCCAGAGTTTTTGACCTTTTTTGGGGGGGAACCCCAAAGTTGTCAGGCGTGCACCTTGACACAAGGCAGATGAAGAAGCCCATCTACAAATACACAAACACCCCCCAAAAAAGAGGTTGGGGGGGGGGCAGAGATCGAGTAAAGGCGCTCGCTGATCTTGGGAAAACACGCATTAACACACAAACACAAGGCTCTGTCTCTCTCTCTCTCTGTCTCGCAACGCAGCAAAGCTCTTTTCTAGGCTTCTCCTCTTCTTCAGCACCTTGCTTGCCCCCACCAACTTGGGTGCGCAGAGACCGCAGCAGAAGAGTGCTGGCGGCTCTTCACAATTTCGGGGTGAGCGTTGATCGAGGAAGTGAGCCAGAAAGAAGCTCTCTGGCTCATGCCTCGGTTTAAATAGCCACCCACCCACCCACCCCAGCCAGCGGATTGGCTGGCTGGAACTTTGACGTGGCCAGGACCTCTGGTGCTGTTCGCTGCCATGGCACCCACCATGTTGCTTCACCGGAAGACCCCAGGCATAAATCAGGGGACATTAATTAAAATCCGGGGAAAGATTTTGTCCAGGGACAGATTGGTGAATCCGGGGACTGTCCCCAGGAACCGGGGATGTCTGGTAACCCTAGTTTAAAGGTCCTGGGCTGCCCAGATGACAAGCCCCCCTCTCAGCCTTGCTGATGTGGTGCAAAGGAAAGCAGAGCAATGCATTTGTCACCAGCTTGGCTGCAGAAATTGCTGGAAGGAGGCGAACAAGGCACCATTCAACCATCTTAGGGACTCCATTCCGGATTTCTGCAGGCTTTAGTCTTTAGCCTTTTCTTCTCCCGAAGATATTTCACAAGGCAGAGGAGGTTTGGGAGCAGAGTTTTCCTTCTCCCAGATGGGCTCCCTTCCCAGGTTGTTGAGCCCCATCTGCCCCTCATTTCCCTCTAGAGCATGGGCAGAAACTGCCTTCTTGACTATTGGACCCCCCCCTTCCATTTCACATCATTGTCTACTTTACTGCCCTGGGTCTTTAGTGCCTATCAACTTCCTTTCCTCCCACCTCATGGCTTTCAAAATTAACCTTTATGTCATTGCAGTTTGTACGCTTTCCAATTCTAATTACACACATTACAAAATGGCTCAAAATTTAAATACAGTGGTATCTCGGGTTAAGAACTTAATTCGTTCCGGAGGTCCGTACTTAACCTGAAACTGTCCTTAACCTGAAGAAGAGTTTGGGTTTGATATCCCGCTTTATCACTACCCGAAGGAGTCTCAAAGCGGCTAACATTCTCCTTTCCCTTCTTCCCCCACAACAAACACTCTGTGAGGTGAGTGAGGCTGAGAGACTTCAGAGAAGTGTGACTGGCCCAAGGTCACTCAGCAGCTGCATGTGGAGGAGCGGGGAAGCGAACCCGGTTCACCAGATTACGAGCCCACCTATCTTAACCACTACACCACAATGGCTCTCTGCTGAAGGAAGGCACTCTCCTTTAGCTAATGGAATGGCTCTCCTTTAGCTGATGGGGCCTGCTGCTGCTGCGCCGCCGCTGCACGATTTCTGTTCTCATCCTGAAACAAAGTTCTTAACCCGAGGTACTATTTCTGGGTTAGCGGAGTCTGTAACCTGAAGCGTCTGTAATCTGAGGTACCACTGTAAATATAGAAAGGTAGAAAATTTCTCATGACAAGTCTTTAGACAACCCTGCTAGTGATGTTAATTGCTTACAAAAATCTTTCAAATATTGTATAAATTTACTCCAGCCCTTTTGGAATCAGGGGCGTCTTACCCATAGAGGCTAGTGGTGTGGGGCGCCAGGGCCCCAAGTTTGGAGGGCGCCATTGAAGAGGCGGAGGCTGGACGCGGCGCCTCCCGGCATTGACTCGCCGCCCTCGTCCACCTCTGCCATACCGCACCGAAACACAACCCAGAGCCTCCGTCTGCCATGGCCACCGTGGCACAAAATAGCCAGCTGAGCCAGGAGGTGCTGCGTCCAGTCTCCGCCTCTTCCTCACCGCCTCCAGCCCCACCGGCAGCACTGTCCTCCCTAAAAAAACTCTGGGAAATGGTGGGGGGCACTGGAGGGAGCTTTGCACCACGGCACCGGATATGCTTAAGACGGTCCTGTTTGGAATACTCGATCATGCTGGTTTCTTGGTCTTGTCACTCAATGTGTTGGCCTGGGACTCTGGCTCAGACTCGGAACCAGAGGAGTCTCAGTCTGCACTGGATCCTTTGTCTCAGGTATCACCTGAACCAAGTCTGGGGCCTGATCCTGAAGCGTTCCAGTCTGCACAGGTTCCCCTGCAACAAACCCCAGGTGGGCCAAGTCAGGGGCCTGAGCCTGCCCTGGTTCCAGATGCAGGGATTACCTCGTTGCCTCCAGCTGGGCCATCACTTACACCTACTCCACTACAGGTTGGGTCAGGGGAGCCTGAGGCGGCCTCTGGGTCTAGTAACCAACCAACATCTCCTGAGCTGCAGAGACTAAGGTCTAAGAGAAGGAGAGAGCTGAGTACTTGCAGGAGGAGTGCTTGCCTTCGGGCGAGACAGGGAGGTGAGTGGCCAGTGCATCAGAACCAGCCGTTACCCCAACAAAGATAAAAGGCTGTCAGACCCTGCCCCAGGTTGCGGGAGCAACATTGCTGCATGCTAGATCCTGCCTGAGATCCTGTCCCTGTCCTTGCCTGGTTTCCTGCCTTGTGTCCTGCTTTGGCCCTGTTGGACTGACTCCTAGCAGAACCTTTGGATTCTGGTCCGGTCCTGGACCGTGTTTCACAGGTTACCCCTGGGCCCAGCACACTCAATCTGCAGGAGCCTATCTTCGCATGCAGGGGGAGTCTCCAACTCACTGAGCCATCGGCTACCCTCACTTGATTTAGCTGGCCAGTTGAAGCCGTTTCCTGGGGTGTGTTTGCTGTCGCATGCTGGCAGCTTCTAGGAGCCACAGGCGAGAGCTGAGTGCAGGGTGAGGACCAAAGGTGGACAAACAACCCCAGGATGTGTTCCCCTGCGAGAGGTGCTACCCCTCCCCTAACGCCCCATGTGCCCCAGAATGTAAGAAACCTGACATTCTATCCAGAATGTTAGAAAAAAGAAGAAAACACAACAGGAGGTGTGCCTTTGCTTTTTAAAAGAACATTCAGTGGTCGTCTTCTGCCTGCACACTTCCAGGAGGCTTGCAAACTTTTCAAGTCCTATCAGAGTTAAAATACTGTTCCCTGTGTTTGCACTGATGGCTACCTGTTGCTCCGTTGATGGCTTTTTCTGTAGGGAAAGGCAACTGTCATCATCCTTCATCCAATTCTCCCCCCTTTTCATAGAAAGAAACCTAACCATTTTCTCGTAGAAAATGTCATGACACCAGCCAGATATACAGAGCCTTATAAATATTCAAAATTGAAATAGCGGCAGCGCATGGTTGAAGCCAGAGGGATGAATTATTTAATGCTTGTTACAAAATGTGAGGTTTTTCCATTTGTTACTAAGCAGGCTTGCTTTCTCAGGGCTGCGCTTCCATCTTTAGTAAATTAATTTAGGCCAGCTTGCTTGTTGACCTGCTGTCCTTCCTGTCTGTTGATTTTTTCGACCTGCTTGTCAGGTTAGTTTCAGCAAACTCTGGATGGATTTCGTCTCAGCACAGCAGGCAAATTGTTTGAGATCTCCATGTGTCAGAAGATGGTATTAGACTTTCTTTCAAAGTATTTATGCTCTACTGTTCACCCAGAAAAACGTCCAGAATGGTTTATAAATAAACAGAAATAGGGAAGTCCCTGCCTTGAGGCTTAGAATATGAAAAGACATAGCACAAGAGGAAGAACTGATGGGGAGGGAAGAGGAAAACAAGGGAATTCAGACACAAAATTCTTGCCGCAAGATTCTTATAATAACCCACATGTATGGAAATGGGCTTCTCACAGTTCAAAAAATGGGCTGAGGGGAAAAAAAAGGAGAGCTGTGGTTAGGGCTGTCTTAAGCATATCCGACACCGTGGTGCAAAGCACCCTTCTGGCGCCCCCGCTTTCCCAGAGTTGTCGACCTTAGGGCTAGAGGAGGTGGGCAGCAGCAGCTGGAGGGCGGCTCTATCGGCGGGGAAGAGGCGGAGGCTGGACGTGGTGCCTCCCGGCTCAGCTGGCCGCTACGTGCCACGGTGTCCATAGAATTTGGCGCCTGCAGGCTGAAAGGGGAAAAAAACCAAACTGATGCTCTGCGGGAGCAGCGCACGCACTCTCATTCACTCAGCGCGTTCATTCGGTGTTCCCCGGACTCTTGCCTGATGCCCTTCAGAACTTGGCACCCCGCACCACTAACCTCTATGGGTAAGATGGGCCTGGCTGTGGTGACCCAACTTTCCTTGAAAGTGACAGTAATACAGCTGAAAGTTGACTTTCATTTCCATCTTCACCGTGTCAGATTTATGAGTAGTTTTTAAAATGTTGTTCTGAACTCATCTGACAACACACACCCAGGGAATATTCTGTAGGCTGTTGCACTGGATTCCATAACTGAGCTGAGTAGGCCTACTCTTCTGAGTATTCTTGGAGTTGAAAAGGGGGACTAAAGGGAAACTTCATCCTGGGCCAAAGTTGCCACATTTCTTTCTCGAACGGGTTCCTGCACCTCTAAAGCCTTCTCAATTAACCAGCATTTAAAATGCTTAGCACCCAACTTTACTATTTGGGGAGGCAGTGAACTGGGCAAAAGAAAACACTCATATAGGCTTTTGACCTGAAGCAACACCACTGCTTGAGCCTCACCCTGGGTGGACAGCGTTAGACAATGGTTAGACAACACAGGTTAAAAGCAGGACGGGGAGCAATGTCAGCTGCAACATTAATACCATTTCTTTTTCTGTCTCTCCCCTCACCCCCGCCCAATACTATTCAGTTTTCTACTCGTTTTCTCCTGCTTGGTGCTCTCCGTCTTTTCAACCATCGAGGAGTATGAGGACAGTTCTGAAGGTGCCCTTTACATTCTGGTGAGTAAACGCAAAGCACAGAACTCAGGGATGAAGTTGTGTGGTGAGTTCCCGCCCCCCCCAGTGGAAATAAAGACACATGACACAATTATTAAGGTTAATGGGCCACAGCTTTATTGGTTACTGGTGATGAGCGGTATTGGTATTGGCTTAGGCATTGGTCCTAACCGACTATATCCGGCTTCAGCCTGTCCGCTTGAAATCCAGGAAGGGTTAACCACCAGTAGGGGGAGTCCTGCTGATGCGCATCAACTAGGAACTCCCGCGGGGTCACCGATTGGGGGCGTGCCTTAGGCCCTCACCTCCATAGGCTTTGGACAGGGCCACACACCCCGGAATCCTTTATCGGACTACCCTTCAATATACGGGGCAGGTGATGGCACTACCTCCCCTCTTCCAACTACAGAGCAATACCATAGCCTAACCGCCAATTTCGAGAAAGTTGTGACGATTTGCTATGAGATAGGTGAAAAACCAAGTGGCTGGTGCCAATTTGCCAAGTGGAAAAAATTCCTACCAGGCCCCTTAATGGCGACCAACCGAGGTCCATAGCAAGGTCAAAGATGAAAACCTTAAAGGGTGGGGGGGGGGGGTGGGAAACCGGAGTAGCTGGAGGCGGCAAAAGAGGGAGATCCCCGGCATTTATCGCTGCGCCAGCGATAAATGGGGCGGGCCACTCACCCTGATCCAGCCGATTGGCTGTCCAGGGGGTGACGCTGCCGGGGATTCCCTCAATCGTGCGGAGGGGGAGTGAAGCCTGCAACCCAGCCTCCTTTGGGAGGGCAAAAGTGGCTTTCCGAAATGGTCGTTGCTTGGGTTGAATGAGTTCAGCTTGGCAAAGTTCACTGAATCAGTTCAGATATCCCCGAACCACACCATGAAGCAGTTCCCGCAGTTGCCGGGTGAATTGAATATGAATCAAGTTGATTTTGAACTTGGCAGGATTTCTAGTCCATCTCCAAGCGCATTCTTTTACATGTGTTTCTGACTTTTTATACAAGTGTGTCAGGGGTTCAGAAGGAGAGACACAGGAGGGGGAGCAAATGGAGAGTGAGGAGGAGGAGTACGAGGGGGGCGCAGGCAGTGACAGTGGCCAGAGTTATTCCACAAGCCTCTCTAGCGAATCGGAGGACTCACAGAAGGGAGCGCCGGTGGCCAGAGCGAGGGGGGCTCCAGGGGGGAAGCCCCAGGAGGAAGGGGCCAGCGGGGAGTCCCTGAGCAGCAGTTGGAGATCAGGACCAGCGTCTCCACCAGAGCGCAGTGGGGAGGGGGAGTCCCAGGAGTCGGGACCAGTGTCCTCACCACCAGAGGGAGGAGAGGAGTCAGGTTTGGCAACGCCCACATCAGGAAGCGGGGAAACGGTCAGAAGGAAAGTCACCGGCTGGGCGCGCGCGCCAAGTTCAAATGTACAGGAGCGCGGCACAGCGGGGAGCCCGGGAAGGGAGCCAGGTCCTAAAGCCCGCCGGAGGGAGGGGCAAGACTCAGGAGGCTCAGCGTCAGAGGAGTCCAGGAAGGAGGGAACCCCAGAGGGCAGAAGGACCCAGCGAAGGAAAGAACAGCGTAGGAGGTGGAGCCGGGCTAGAATCTGAAACTGGTGTGGGTGGAGCAGTGAGTCAGAGGGGACTTAGCCGGTCTAGCGTCGAGACGTGGGTCTGCGCGCCCAGAGCTTGGAAATGGAAACTAAACTTTAATAAAGACTTTTGTATATAACATCCACTGGGCGTTGGTCCTCTGTGAGCTGGGACCTAGCGGCAGTCCTGACAAAGTGTTTCTTGGACAAACTTCTATTTTTTTTGGGGGGTGTGTGTGTGCCCCCTTGGTTCCACAAACTCACCCCCTAGTGCCCCCTACCCTATAAAAAACATTATTCAGAATGGTGGTATGCAGGACTCACTAAGGAAGAAAATACCACAATGAAACTCAAAACAGTAACAATTAATTGCACGTTTATTCAAAATCCACTGAAAACTATTGAGTTCAGTTAATTCAATAAGATGGATGAACTTGATCCAGTGATACCAGCATTTCAAAGCCCGATAGTGATTGACACCTGCAGTGCCCCTTGCCTCTTGGCATTACCCACTGGAAAGCACTGCGCTTGGTTTTTAAACTGAAAGACTCTTGGTCTTTTAAGCTTAAAGATCATACGGAACTGTTGGGGAAATCAAATCAACTATTTGAAGCTGAATTTTATATTTGCTATATCCTTTAAGAGGAGAGTTTAGCCTCCATTACTGCTTTGGGTATCTAGAAATCTCAGAAATGGACATTGCAGCTGCAGTCACAAATGTCTGAATTTGCATCTGTTGGCTTCTCATAGTTTCTAAATTTCCCGCTTTCCTCGCTGTGTGATGATTGGGTAGGGACAACGGCAGAATTCATAGAATCAAAGCAGTGCTCTCTTCCTCCACGACGTGTGCCGTGGTGCTCATGTGATCTGACACAAAGCTGACTAGTTTTGCATCTTTTTAACAGCTTGACTTTCCTCTGCACTGCTTCCTAGGCTGCTGGTGGCGGGTTGAGTGATAGCTAGCAGGATTCTTGCTGACGCAGACACTTTGCAGGCTGCCCAGAATGCTTTGTGGCTTCTGATGCTTCCTGCTAATAACATTAAGATCTTCATCAGAGGAACTGCAATGGGCGGCAGAGAGGAAATATGGGGAGGAAAGCTCGATATTTCTGACAGTCTCACCTCTGTGGCCACGGGAGAAAGGGAATGACAAGATTTCCATGAAAGCAATAGCCAGCTTTGGTCACGGGACCTCCTATCAGATACTGGAGAATTACACCCATTCACCAACAAAGAGATAGCAAATTATCATGGGGTGAGCTCCTGGGTTCTTGAGGATATAGGAAAGGATACTGGCTCCCTGACCGTGTCCCCTAATGACACTTCGTAAAGGTAATCCACTAAAAAAAATTGCTACCTGTAGATTTATTTATTTTTTTAAGTGAAGGAATTGCATTTGTACCCGGAAGTTGTACGCCAGCTCCCTCGGCCAATAAAGCGAGATGAGCGCTGCAACCCGAGTGTCTGTCATGACTGGACCTAATGGTCAGGGGTCCCTTTACCTTTAAAGGACCCCTGACCATTAGGTCCAGTCATGACAGACTCTCGGGTTGCGGTGCTCATCTCGCTTTATTGGCCGAGGGAGCTGGCGTACAACTTCCGGGTCATGTGGCCAGCATGACTAAGCCACTTCTGGCGAACCAGAGCAGCGCATGGAAACGCAGTTTACCTTCCCGCCGGAGCAGTACCTACTTATCTACTTGCACTTTGATGTCCTTTCGAACTGTTAGGTTGGCAGGAGCAGGGACCAAGCAATGGGAGCTCACCCCGTTGCGGGGATTCGAACCACCGACCTTCTGAGTCCTAGGCTCTGTGGTTTAACTCACAGCGCCACCCGTGTCCTGAATTGCATTTGATTATGGATAAATAAATAACGCGAACATATATTCTCCAAATGGGGTTTTTAAGACATGGAGGTAGAAAACACCCTGGCTGTGGATTAGTCCAAAAAATATCTATTTCTTTCTGGAACTGACCTCTGGGGGAAGAAAAGTGCACAAGCAAAACCAAGGGTTCTTCCAGATGAAAGTTTATTGTGGGCTTGTTGCTTCTAATGCATGCATGTTTTCCCTCCAGTGCCATGCAATGATGTTGGCATTGTATTCCCATCCCATTTGAGACAGATTTTCTGGGGGAAATACAGTAAGCAAAAAACGCCCCCACCAGCAATAAACAAAAGCAGCAACCATAAATAACAACAACAAAAACCTGTTGCTTGCAACCCATTTGCAATATCTTCGCGATGCATTTGGAAATGAAGTCCCTTTCTGGGAACACCCTGATCCTAAAGGATTACCTTTCTTGTGTCGCCGTGCTGGATTTATCATACTTTTTTCGCTGTAGGAAATAGTCACCATTGTGGTCTTCGGTGTGGAGTATTTTGTAAGGATCTGGGCTGCCGGCTGCTGCTGCCGATACCGTGGCTGGAGAGGAAGGTTGAAGTTTGCCCGAAAACCCTTCTGTGTCATCGGTAAGAAGGGCTTTTTGGCTGAGTTGGCAGCTTCTGGTTGCAAATTGTTATGTACTGAAGTTCTCACCCTGGACCAGCAGGGGGATACTGTAGATAGTTTTCACTCAGGTCCACATATGCAAATAGGGGATTGAAAGTGACATTCAGTGATTGGCTAGTGACAGAAAGTTGCTACTGTAGCATTGTAGTGGAGCTCTATATAAGCAGGCTGGCTGAACCCATCAGTTCAGTTCTGTTCTGGCCTATGAATAAACAAGAGCTGTTTTGAAGAATCGCTGTGTCGTCTGATATGTTCACCCACAACTTAACACAAATAATTTTCATGTTGGCGACACACTTTTTAGACGTGCATCATTTTGCAACACCGTAATTCAGTTTTACTAGCAAACCGGAGGTTAAACAACCCCTTTATAAGAGTGTTCGCGCGACACACCTACACAATGCAGCTGACACACTGACGTGCCGTGACACACAGTTTGGAAAGCTCTGATCTAAAGAGTAATAGATTGCGAGAGCCTTGTGGATCCTTTCTGTCGGTGCCCACAGGAGCTTGCATAATGCCTAGCCTAGGGGTCAGCAAATTTTTTCAGCAGGGGGCCAGTCCACTGCCCATCAGACCTTGTGGGGGGCCAGACTATATTTTGTAAAAAAATTATGAATGAATTCCTATGCTCCACAAATAAGCCTGAGATGCATTTTAAATAAAAGGACACATTCTACTCATGTAAAAACACACTGATTCCTGGTCCGTCCATGGGCCAGATTTAGAAGGCGATTGGGCCAGATTCGGCCCCTGGGCCTTAATTTGCCTACCCATGGCCTAGCCAACTTGAAGGCTTAAAAAATTGCAGAAGGTTGTAATAATTGCAGAGCCTCAGTACTTGTTCTTGTGGAAAACAATGCACAGAGATGAATTGCTGCGCCTCTCACTGACAGTGCTTTGCACCCCAAATGGATTTTTCTTGCCTGAAATGGGTCCTTGAATTCTGAGAATGCTTCTTCCTTGTCTGGATAGAGCAGGGTTGGAGAACCGCTGCTCTGCAGGCCAGATTTCGCCCAGCGTGGGTCCCAGTTTGGCCAGTGAGGCTGTTTCCCACCAAACCATGCCCACCAGCCCGACTGTATGAATTGACTATATGACAGATTTCCCCATCAGGAGGAGCCTAAACATGTAGACACGAAACCGTAGTCTAGTGATACATCTAGACGAGGCCAAACACTCCCAAATGTGGAAGAAGCATTTAATGTGACATGTTGTTTGGCCCATAACATGCACCTGGAAGCTTAAAATGACACGGAAGCGCAGAAAAAGTTGGATTAAATGAAAATGTTATACTCTGCAAAGAGAAGGTACACAAATACAGTGGAACCTTGGTTCTTCAACGGCTTAATTGATGAACAAATTGGCTCCCGAACACCAAAAACCCAGAAGTAAGTGTTCTGGTTTTGGAATGTTTTTCAAAAGCCAAACGTCTGAAGAGGCTGTCGGTTATTGTTTCCGGGGTGCCTGCGCCAATAGGAAGCCGTGTCTTGGTTTTCGAACGTTTTGGGAGTCAAACGGACTTTCGGAATGGATTAAGTTCAAGAACCAAGGTTCCACTGTACAAATATAAATACAAATAATAAAAACAACCTTTCTTCTCTTTCCACCTGGTATGCAGGCTGAGACCCTACCTGCCTGTGGACTATCTTGCCAGAATGGTGCATGCTCTAGTTATCTCCCGCTTTGACTACTGCAATGCACTCTACGTGGGGCAACCTTTGAAGGTGACCCGGAAACTGCAATTAATCCAGAATGTGGCAGCTAGACTGGTGACTGGGAGTGGCCATTGGGACCACATAACACCGGTCCTGAGAGATCTGCACTGGCTCCCTGTACGTTTCCGAGCACAATTCAAAGTGTTGGTGCTGACCTTTAAAGCCCTAAACGAACCTTGGTTCTGTATACCTGAAGGAGCATCTCCACCCCCATCATTCAGCCCAGACACTGAGATCCAGCACCGAGGGCCTTCTGGCGGTTCCCTCATTGTGAGAAGTGAGGTTACAGGGAACCAGACAGAGGGCCTTCTCAGTAATGGCGCCCGCCCTGTGGAACGCCCTCCCTTCAGATGTGAAGGAAATAAGCAGCTATCTTATCTTTAAAAGACATCTGAAGGCAGCCCTGTTTAGGGAAGTTTTTAATATTTAATGCTGTATTGTTTTTAACCCTTGCTTGGGGAAACTCAGCCAGATGGGCGGGGTATAAATAATAAATTATTAAATTATTATTATTATTCCATCCTTGCTTATCCATACACAGACATCATGGTGTTAATTGCTTCCATCGCTGTGCTGGCTGCTGGGTCCCAGGGGAATGTCTTTGCCACCTCTGCGCTCAGAAGTTTGAGGTTTCTGCAGATCCTGCGCATGATCCGAATGGACCGCCGAGGAGGTACTTGGAAGCTTCTCGGTTCGGTGGTATATGCCCACAGCAAGGTGAGCAGCAGAGGCCTGTGCAATCAGCCCTTGTTATATAGCCTGATTTGATTTAATAAGTTGCGTGCCGCTTTCCCATCAACCGTGGCTGCCGATCGTCACAAGAGCATTAAAAAATGAGCAAACATTTCTGCTGCTGCAAATAGGACTTGTGGGAGCTGCAGTCCCAGAGATCTGGAGGGCACCTGTTTTGCAAAGGCTTCTCTGTGCATTATGGAAAAACCGTTGTATTTGAGACGTGCTGTTCCATTCTTTCTCCTTCATTGTTTTGCAGGAGCTGATCACTGCCTGGTATATTGGTTTCCTTTGCCTCATTCTAGCCTCCTTCCTGGTGTACTTGGCTGAGAAGGGAGAAAACGACCACTTTGACACCTACGCAGATGCACTCTGGTGGGGCTTGGTGAGTATCCCCTTGAGGTCAATTTCTTGCCATGACAGTGAAGTAGCTGCTATGAGCCCTAGGCTTAAGCACTAGGAAATATTAGTTTCTTATGCACTTCTTGACCGCAAACTTGACATGAGCCAACAGTGTGACGCGGCAGCTAAAAAAACCAATGCAATTCTGGGCTGCATCAATAGGAGTATAGCATCTAGATCAAGGGAAGTAATAGTGCCACTGTACTCTGCTCTGGTCAGACCTCACCTGGAGTACTGTGTCCAGTTCTGGGCACCACAGTTCAAAAAGGACACTGACAAACTGGAATGTGTCCAGAGGAGGGCAACCAAAATGGTCCAAGGCCTGGAAACGATGCCTTATGAGGAATGGCTAAGGGAGCTGGGCATGTTTAGGCTGGAGAAGAGGAGGTTAAGGGATGATATGATAGCCATGTTCAAATATATAAAAGGATGTCACATAGAGGAGGGAGAAAGGTTGTTTTCTGCTGCTCCAGAGAAGCGGACACGGAGCAATGGATCCAAACTACAAGAAAGAAGATTCCACCTAAACATTAGGAAGAACTTCCTGACAGTAAGAGCTGTTCGACAGTGGAATTTGCTGCCCAGGAGTGTGGTGGAGTCTCCTTCTTTGGAGGTCTTTAAGCAGAGGCTTGACAACCATATGTCAGGAGTGCTCTGATGGTGTTTCCTGCTTGGCAGGGGGTTGGACTCGATGGCCCTTGTGGTCTCTTCCAACTCTATGATTCTATGATGGGTCCAACCTTGGCCTTGCATGATGTGGATATCTGCTCCTGCTCCTCCTTCTCTTGTGATTTCAGCTTGCACTTTCAGACTCTTTTGAGGGCCAAACTTGGTGTGAGATAATGGTATGAACTGAGCATCTCTTTCAGGCTGCTTGCCAATAGCCGATACAGTGGTACTTTGGTTCTCTTATGCCTTAGTACTCAAACAACTTGGAACCTAAACACTGCAAACCCGGAAGTCATGAGTGTGCTTTGTAAAATTAACGAAGACTCTCTGCTAAAAGAGCGTGAATACTTGTGAGCTTTGTACAGAAGCAAGGCGAGATGGTGCTTTTGTTCTGCCTTTGTCTTCCTGTGCGCAGATTATCGGATTAAGAGAATAACAAAGTGGCAATTAGCGAGGTTCTCTGGCAGATGCAGTTACCCTTTTGTTTCCCCTGTTTTTCTCGATCTCGCTCAGGTGAGGAGTTTGGGCTTTCATTGCAAAGTGCGTGGAAGCGACAGATGGAGGAACGATTCAAAATTCCAAAGGCTCCCAAGTTTTTTTTTTTTTTTTAAAAAAAATATTTTTATTAAGGATTTTCTTGTTTTACAGAAGTGTAGTGCCTCGTATTTTTTTTCTTCTTCTTCTTCCATGTAACGTTTTTACAAATCCGTTTCATTTGTTGAGGCATTAGGGGGAGACGAAAACAGAAAGAAAAAAGAAAGGGGGGGTGGGGAGAGGGAGGATGGATGGGGGTGGGGTCGGGTGGCGGTGTTTCTATTATGTTTAATGTATGTAGAGTTTGGTGTCAGCGTTGCTTGTGTTGTTCACTTGTGTTCCTTTGGTGGTGAGAGAGGTTGGGGTTGGCTTAGGGTGTGATTGTTTGCTTGTGATTGGCTGTGGTGATCTTTGTTTTCGTGTGTGAGTGAGGTGGGTGGGTGTTTTGGATCAGGTTAGCCATATTGATTTGTATGCTGTTGGTGGATTATTGTCATTGTCCTGTTGGGCTGTGTATGTGATAAAGGGGAGCCATACCGGGGTGAAGGCGTCTTCTTCTGTTTGTCCCCGTGTCAGTTTCAGTTTATTAGTTAATTTTTCTAGTAGGGCTGTTTCCCATACTATTTGGTACCACTGATCCATGCTTACTCCTGACAGGTCTCTCCAGTGTCTGGTTATGATGTTTCTGGTTGCTGAGAGCAGGTGGGTTATAAGTTCTTTGTGGTGTAAATGGGCATTGTTGTCTTGGAAGATGTTTAGTAGGGCCAATTCTGGGGTGATGTCTATTACTTGCTTAGTTATTTTACATATTTCTTGTATGGCTGTTGTCCAGAATAGTTGAATTTTGGGACACTCCCACCACATGTGGAGGTATGTGCCTGAGGAGGTGCACCCTCTCCAGCATTTTGGTGAGGTTCCTGGGTGTATTAGCGCTAGTTTCCTTGGTGTTAGGTACCACCTGTAGGTGAGTTTCAGTGTGAGTTCTTTTCTTTTTGTTGATATGGATTTAAAGGGGGGTTTAGACCACATTCTGGTCCATTGAGTGGGGTTAATCTCATAGCCTATGTCATTCTCCCATTGTTTTTTGATTGTGTCTAGGGGATTCGCGGGATTTTGGAGTAGTATTTTGTATATTGCGGATACCGTCCCTTTACCATTTCCCTTTGTTGTTAGGAGGAGGTTTTCGAAGGTTGTCAGGGGCCTAGTTGCTGCTGATTTTACTGTTGGGTTGTTTAAGAAGGCATGTAGTTGGTGTTGTGTTAACCAGGTCATTTGGGTGTCTTCTAGTTTGTCTTGTATTTCTTGTGTTGACAAGGGTTTGTTATTTTTATAAAAGTCTATTAGGCGATATAAGCCTTTGGTTCGCCAGGTTTTTGTCTGGAGGTTTTGTGCTGCATGGTAGAATAATGGGTGGTACGCCAGGGGGATTAGTGGGGATGGGGTTGGGGATAGTTTGCCTATTTGTGTTTTCCATGCTTTGAGCATGGTCTGTGTGTACCTGTTAAGTGTTGTGGGAATTTTCTTTAGTTTGTTTGGGAGGAGTGGGTATGTTGTGGTGCAGGTGTTTTCAATTGTGTCCCTCTCTAGGTGTACCCATTGTTTTGTCTCATCTTCTAGTATATATGGGATTATATGGCGTATTTGGTTGGCATTGTAATATGCTTCTATGTTGGGGATTCCCCATCCTCCTTCTGAGGTGGGGAGGTGCAGGTATTTGGGGCTTATTCTTGGTTTTTTATGTGAGAAGATGAAAGAGTGTAGTTTTCTCTGCCAACTGCGAAGTTGGGTTGAGGGGATCCAGATTGGGAGGGTTTGGAATAGGTAGGTTAGTTTTGGGAGTGTGATCATTTTGATCATGGCTATTTTGTCTGAGAGAGTGAAATTTGTGTTATTCCATCTCTTTAGGTCTTTGTTAATTTGTCGCCACAGGGGCTTGTAGTTGTGGAGGTACAGTTTATTGAGGTTTCTGGTTATTTGTACTCCTAGGTATCTGAACTTGGTGTGGCAAAGTTTTATTTTGGTGACCTTCGTGAGTTCTTTTTGGGTGTGAGGAGGGGTGTTGAAGCACATTGCTTCTGACTTTGTAAAATTTACCTGTAGGCCCGACACCATTGCAAATGTGTTGAGTTCTCTGATTAGGGAGGTTGCTGTGCTTATGGGGTCTGGTGTTGTGACCATTAGGTCATCTGCAAAGAGCCCTAATTTATAGGTTCTGCCTTTTATTTCCACTCCCTTGATGTCTGTGGCTGCTCGGATGCGGATTGCTAAGGGTTCCAGAGCCAGGATAAATAAGAAGGGAGACAGTGGGCATCCTTGTTTCGTGCCTCTTTGGATAGCTATAGTATTAGAATCCATATTGTTAGTTCTGCATTTTGCTGAGGCTTGGGAGTATATTTGTTTGAGGATTTGTAGGAAGTTGGGGCCAAATTTCATGTTAGTTAGTACTGCTAATATGTATTTCCACTCCAAGCAATCAAAGGCTTTGAGGATGTCTAGGGACATAATTGTCAATGGGAGTTTGGTTGCCTTGCTGTGTTCGATCAGGTTCAGTAGTTTCCTGATGGGGTCTGTTATATTGCGGCCAGGGACAAAACCAGTCTGGTCTGGGGCTATTAACTTGTGTAGGAAGATTTTTAGGCGGTTGGCCAAGATTGATGTGAATATCTTGTAGTCTTGGTTTATTAATGAGATTGGGCGGTATGATTCTACTTTGAGGCTGTCTTTTAGTGGTTTTGGGATGGAGACTATTTTGGAGTGGGTCCAGGTTTTGGGGATGGGGGCCCCTTTTATGATGTCGTTGAATAGGCGGGTCATGTAGGGCATCAAGGGTTCTTTGAATTTCCTATAGAATTCTGCTGTGAAGCCATCTGGGCCTGGGGCTTTGTGTGGTTTCAGGTTTTTGAGGACCGCATCTATTTCCTCTGGGGTGATAGGGCTGTCCATGAATTCCTGTTCCTCATCAGTTAGGGTAGGCATGGTCAGTCCTGCTAGAAATGTTCTGATTTCCTTCTCTGGTGGGTTATGGGAGGTGTATAGGTTGGAGTAGAATTCTGCAAATTCTGAGGTTATTTCTTCGGGGGAGAATGTTATGTTGCCGTCTTTTTTGGTGATGCAGTGTATTCTTGTTTTGAGTGCTTTTTTCCTACATCTATTTGCTAGTAATCTGGAGTTTTTCCCTCCATATTCGTAGAAACGTTGTTTAGAGTATAGAATGTTGATCATTGTTTTGTTAATTTCTAGGGAGTCTAGTTCTCTCCTTTTTTGTTCTATAAGTTTGAGGAGTTTTTTAGATCCTGTTTGTTTGTAGCGTGATGAGAGGGCTGTGATGTCTTGTTCTATTTTGCTAATTTTTGAGGAGGTTTGTTTTTTAAGGAATGTTTTCTCTTTTATGCAAGCTCCTCTGGTGACCGCTTTCATTGCATCCCATAGGAGGGGGGTTGTTATATTGTTTACATCGTTTTCCTTGAAGTAGTTTTGGAGGGTTTTTGTGAGGCTCTCTCTAATTTGTTTGTTTGTAGTTAGGATGGGACTGAAGGACCATGATGGGGTGGTTTGTGTTCCTTCTCCTATTTTAACGATGACTTCTACTGGGGCGTGATCTGTGATTTTAATGTTACCTATGTTTGTTGATTCCACTGAGGGGATCAGACCCTGTGTGAGTAGAATGCTGTCCAGTCTGGACACTGTATCATGGCGTCCTGATTGGAATGTATGGCTGATGTCTCCCGGGTTTTGCTCACCCCAAATGTCATAGAGACCCCTGTTTTTTAGCATTTTTAGTAACTTGTAAGAGTTCCTAGTTGTTGGGGGTTTCCTTCGGAGGAAGGTTGCCCATGGGGTTGTGGGGTGGATATCTTTCAGGGATAAACCTTTCATATTTAGATTGAGGTCCCCTCCTAGGATTGCTTCCCCTTCAGAGAAGGAGAGGAATTTGTTTAGTGTCTTCTGGAAGAATTCTAATTGTTTCGTGTTTGGGGCATATATGGAGCCGATTGTCAGTTTGATTTTGCCATCTAGTGTCCCTTTAGCGAAAATGAATCTGCCTTTTTTGTCCTTGAGGACTGTTGTGGCCGTGAAGTTCAGGTCTCTACTGAGTATTATGGCTACACCGCGAGCTTTCCCTGAGCCTTGTGCGACCCACTGTTGACTGAAGCGGGGGTCGCTCAGGAGTTTGCTGCCTTTGGGTGGGTTGTGTATTTCTTGTAGGAAGGTGATGTGTGGTTTCATGGTGTTTATGTATGAGGTGATGCGTTTTCTTTTGATGGGGTTTCCCAGCCCCCTCACGTTTAATGTAATTGCTTTTAGGTTAGCCATCTTGCTTATCTATTATGTGGGGCGATTCCCTGCCAACCCGTTCGGGTTGTCTTGTGTCTCTCTCTTCGTGTTGTTTAAAGAACCAGTGGGGTTGCGCTGACCTAGGGTGTGGTGGGTGGGGGGCTAGTGGGAGTAGAGTGAGATTTGGGTTAAAGAGTAGGGGGTAAGTTGTAGGGAGTTTCCTATATGTAGTCATATAGGTGTTTGTTTGGGGTATTTTGGGCCATCTGGCATTTAGCCGGTTGGTCCTAGGTCTCAGCTGGTGTGGAAGGCCATGTTCAAGGACAGGCCATCCCCCCTGTTGTCTGCGATAGGGGGTGATCAGCGAGACAGTGTGAAGTGACTTTGTAACGTCGCTGTCAGGTATAAGGTTCGTAAGCAATGTTGCCAATGTTATAAGCAACATTGTTGGTGTGTTGGGGTGGGGATGTGGGTGCTGGTACGCTCTGGTGCCACCATATTGCTGGTTGGGTATCAGATTTTAGCCTGATTGTGGGTTGTGTTATTAAGGTTGGAGTTGTTTTTCCTTAGTATGGAGTATGAGGATGTTGAAGGTGTGGGTGATGGGGAATGTGGTTGAGGTCGTCTGGACTGGTGTTGGGGTGGGGGTTTCTGTGGGGGTGCGGGGCTGGGGGGGATGTTGATGGTGTTAACTAAATCTATGTTTTGGGGGGGGAGAGAGGGGGAAAGGGGGGGAGAAATCACCAGTCCTTCGGTTTGTGGGTTTTTTTTCCTGGTTGCTTCATTCAGCTGCAGTTGTTGTTGTTGTTGTTGTAGGGTTGTCCATCTGCGATGAATTGGTTTGGTTAATCTTGGTCTGGTTTCTTGTGTCGTATGGCCGGCGGGACGGTTCTGAGCGTTGTGCTTGCCTGTATTGGTTTGCGTTGTTCTGCCGCTTCTGTTGTTTCTTTTTGCTCTGTACCGTCGTCCAGTTGCTTGCTGTTGTTTCCTCGTGGTTGGGGCTGTCACTTGGTGGGTTTGTCGGTTGCCATTCCGGTGGGAGGTCGAGTTCAAGGTTCTTTAGTAGTTGCAGGGCCTCAGGTATGTTGGTAACCATGTGTTGTGTTGTATTGGTTGTTACAATGAGACGGAAGGGGAAGCCCCATCGGTATTTGATCCCTGCTTGTTGGAGACGCTGGGTGCATGGGCGCAGGCTTTTCCTCCGGTTTAGAGTATCCTGAGATAGGTCCTGTAGGGCCAGAATGGGGGTTTCTCCATATCGAAGGTTGGTTGAGTTTCTGAGGTTGTTCCATACCTCTTCCTTCTTTTTGTAGCGCGTGAAGCATACAATGATGTCTCTTGGGGGGGCGCTGAGTTTTGGCATAGGTTTTAGGGCTCTGTGAGCCCTCTCCAAGTCATCTGCCTCAAGTTTCAGGCCTGGGATTGTATTTTTCAGCCAGCGTATAATTAGGTCTGTTGGGCTTTTCTCCTCTGCTTTTTCAGGAAAGTTGCGGAAGCGGATGTTACAGCGTCTATTGCGATCTTCAAGGTCGGCTTGCTTAATTTTCATCTCTCTGTGTTCTGCTTCCATTTGGTTTACCAGTTCGTCCAGTTTCTTGTTCACACGTGCGTTCTCCTCCCGGTATTGCTCTATTATTTTTTCTTGCATTTGGTTTTTGTTCTCTAGAGCTTCCACTTTGGAGGTTAGATTGTTGATTAGTACCTGCATGGGAGCCATTGTGGCCTTCAGTGTTTCTTCTAATCTTGCTTCCATTTCCCTCAGATCTCGTTTCGTTATTGGGTGGTCATCATCTTGAAGGGGAGTGGCCATCTTAGCATTGTTTGCCATCTCCCTGGTTGGTGTCATCTCAGTCTCCCTGATAGTTTTGGTTTGAGGTTGGCTTGGCGTCCACTTGGGGTAGGGCGTGTGGTGGTTAGGAGTTGTGCCAGTGGTGATTCCTGGGTATTGTTGGGTTGTTGAGCTGATCAGGCTTTGTTGGCTGGTGGCTTTTACAGAGCGTTTGGATTAGGCGGTCATTTGTGTCACTTCTAGCCTGTGTTTTAAGAACTTCTCTTGGCTTTTCTGTAGTTGCCTCAGCGGTGCCGCCGAGGCTGGGGGGGAGGGCAGGTAAGCAGAGGTGGGTAGACTAACGGACAGACAGTTCATATAAAGGGAGGGGGGTTAGCAGGTAGAGATGCAAGAGATTAGAGGGGTGGGGCCAGGGGGAATATGTGTTTAGGAGGGGGTTGTATATACCCAAAAGGGGTACTGGGGTCCAGTTAAGGTGGAAATTGGGGTTGGGAGTGCGCTTAGAAACAGAGACAGACAAATAGGCTATATGTAAAGGGTGGAGGGAGAAAAGGGAAGAAGAAGAAGAAGAAGAAGAAGAAGAAGAAGAAGAAGAAGAAGAAGAAGAAGAAGAAAGAGAGAAGAAGGGGGGAGGCGGGGGGGGAGAGGGGAGATTGGAGTAAGAGAGAAGAGAGAGAGAGAGACAAAAAGAGTTGAAAGAGAGGAGAGATGGTACAGTAATATCAGAGGTATTAGATTGCAGCAGTAGTTTTAGCTATAGTATGAGGGGGCAAATTATGATAGGGTGATATGAATGTGTGTATGTGTTTCCTTTAGGGGAAGGGGGGGATAGAGAGAGGGTGGAGGGAGAGAGAATGAGAGGAGGAGGGGGAAGGGTGGGGGGGGAAGGAGAAGAAAAGAGAGGGGGAGAGGGGAGGAGGGAGGAGGGAGGGAGGGTGAGCTGCTGCAATGGTATGGGGGGAAGTCTTATTTTAAAAGAGGGGGTGGGGGGAAAGGGCTCCCCTCTCAAAAACAAACTGACGGACAGGCTAAAAAAAGGGGGGGTTGATTTTAAAAAATAAAAGGGATAGAGAGAAAAAAAATTGGGGATGGAAAATGAAAGGTGGGATAAGGGGAAAAAATGAGGAGGGGTGAAGAGAGAGAGGGGAGAGCAAAAAGGGAGAGAAAAATAAAAGGGGGGAGTTGAGGGGGAGAGTATCAGTAACAATAGCAGTGATCTAGAGGAAATTTTTGTTTTAAAAGAGAGTGGTGGTCGTAGCTGGGGGCGAAAGATTCCCCCCTCAAGAACAAGCCAACAAATAGACAAGAACGGGCTTTAAAAAGAGAGAGGGGGAAAAATGTGTGGTTTAAAAAAAATAAAAATAAAATAAAATAGATAATAATATTTCCTCCTAATTATTGTTATTATTTTTTATTTGTAAAAAAGTAATTAAAAATGTACAGGTAAAAGATAAAAATGAGAATTAAAGGTAAAAAAAAGAGGGGGGGTTGTCTTTAGATAGATAGATAGAGCTTTTTATTTAAAAAAGAAAATAAAAATGAGTAAAGTATAGGTAAAAGAGGATAGGTAAAAGAGAGTGGAAAGTCTGGGGCGAAGTGGCAGTCCCAGGAAATGGCCTGTGATGGTTCAGGGCTGTTTTCTGGGTACTGCCATTTTAATTCTTAAGAGGGGAGTTTGAGGTGAAAATAAAATGAGGTTTAAATTGAGGGTGTGTGTGTGTGGAAAAGTGTGTCTTTAAATAGTGTGTAGAAAAGATAGAAATAAAAATAAAGATTCAAATAAAGGGTGGCTGCAGCAGCAGTGGCCCCTCTTTTAAAAAGAAAAATGATAAAAGTAGGTATATGGGGGGGGGGAATAAAAAAGAATTTCTTTTTTAAAAAAGGGGGAGAGGGGTAGGAAGGGGTTAAAAAAGGGTTTTGTTTGTTGGTTGTTGTTTTTTATAGAAAAAAGGAGAAAAGAAGGGGGTAGTTTCTTCCTTTCTGTGATCTCCTTTGTCATGCGGCTTTGCATGGAGGGGTAGGCTCCGGTCGGGCTCAGCCACGTGTTTTTTCGCAGCGTCCTTTGCCTTCCCGTGTTCACCTACCTCCCCTCTTCCTTGTCGGCAAAGCTAGGGCTCCTCTTTCTTTCTTTCTTTCTTTCTTTCTTTCTTTCTTTCTTTCTTTCTTTCTTTCTTCCCCTTCTTCCTTCCCCCTTCTCTTTTTCTCCCTCTCTGCGTTAGCTCCACTGTCTTCCTCCAAAGGCTCCCAAGTTTGGAAAGAAAATTGAATCAGTTAGTCTGTTACATCAACGGAGTGAGCCGTAGGGGGTGGGAAAAGCAGCCTGCTCTCCAAGATTTGCAAGCAGAATGCAAAGCAGCAAGGGGGAATGGAGTCTGTAGACTTTAATGACAATCGTAAAGGTCTTTTGCAAGGATGGTGTGTGTGTGTGTGTGTGTGTGTGTGTGTGTGTGTTGTGGGGTAGTCATGCTGCTGCCTGTGACTTTTAGAAAGGGTATTATATTTCATATTATAATATCACAGTGTGGAGATGGCTCAGGCCTATAATAAAAATAGTATTAAAAATGGCATGGATGTTGTAGGTGGAGATTTGCATGACTCATCGCCAGGGATGTGATGGGCACCATCTGGTAGGTGCCAACAATGTACCTATAGTCTACGCATTTCTACAACTGAAGCGTGACGTGGGAGAAAAAAAGAAAGAAACGCAACCACACGGCGCTGACATTTCCTCATTCCCAAAATGCTGCATTTTGAGTGTTGGGAAAATGTGGTGTTGCTGCAAGAGAAGTATTTCTGAGGTCCAGCACCAAAGGCCTTCTGGAGGTTCCCTCACTGCCAGAAGTAAATTTATAGGGAACCAGGCAGAGGGACTTCTTGGTGGTGGCGCCCGCCCTGTGGAACCCCCATTGTTCAGCCTGGACACTGACATCCAGCTCTGAGGGCCTTCTGGCGGTTCCCCCATTGCGAGAAGTGAGGTTACAGGGAACCAGGCAGAGGGCCTTCTCGGTAGTGGCGCCTGCCCTGTGGAACGCACTCCCTTCAGATGTGAAGGAAATAAGCAGCTATCTTATCTTTAAAAGACATCTGAAGGCAGCCCTGTTTAGGGAAGTTTTTAATACTTAATGCTGTATTGTTTTTAACACTCGATTGGAAGCTGCCCAGAGTGGCTGGGGAAACTCAGCCAGATGGGTGGGGTATAAATAAATTTTTGTTGTTGCTGTTGTTGTTATTTTCTTTGATGTTAGATGCTTTGCATTGGCTGAGCCAATGTTGGTGAACTGGCTTCCTGTTGTAGAGGCCGCTCCTGGTAACCAAGATGAAGAGGAAGTGGGGAGGTTGGCTCCGTGTGGGCACGATGGCAGACCCTCTTTGACGCTTCTGCTACTGTGCCCATACTGTAGTGTCCTCTTCACACCTTCACCTTTTCGGTTACCGGCAGCAATCTCCATATTGGGAAGCCAGGTGAGCAATGATTCCCCACTCAGCTCCACCTGTTTGCTGCTCTTCCCCCCTGCCCATTTTACAAAATTGAGTTTTAATAACAGGTGGGCTCACGCAAAAAGAAATGAAAGAAAAACTAGGGTTAATAATAATAATAACGATAATAATAATAACGATAATAATAGATTAATTGTCACAATTGTCAGTAAAGAAATATGTGATTTACTGAGTCAATAATAAAACTTGCATGCCGATTTTTTTTCAAACTATGGCTGTCTAGAAAAAACAAAGCCATTTGCCCCAAGCCTGGGGGTCCTTTGCCAGCTTGAAAAAGAGCTGATCTGCATTGATTAGCAAAATGCTAATTGCCTTGCGAGAAGGGTAGGAGCTTTGGCAATTTTGGCCTTGCAGTAAACACCCACCTTCCCTAGCTGTATCCCTGAATCCTCTCCCCACTTCCCCTAGCTCCTATTTTAGGACTGCAATACTAGGAAGAAAGGGAGCAAATATGAGCTTTTAATGAGGGGGTGTGAAGCAGCCATTAATTTGTTCCTTCTGGCTAATGAGCTGTTTAAAATGGGAAGCAGGTCAGCAGGAGGTGCTGGAGAGATTCACACTGGATAGACTTGGAGTGCATGGCGGTCGGATAACGTTTGGTGGGGTGAAAGGATTCCTGATTAACTTTCAGCCATTCTGGAATCGCCTTTCCTTTGCACTGGGTAGCTCACTTGGTTAGAGCACAGTGCTGACAACGTCAAGATTGCAGGTTCAATCTCTGTATGGGACAGCTGCAAATTCATGCATTGCAGAGGGCTGGACCTGTTATAAGAAAAAAACCTGCTCCCTTTCCCTTATGGGGTATTCCAGAGCCCACATAGAGTCCTTGAGGGTTCCCTATCAGCTGGAGAAAATAACAGAGGCCAACCAGAGTATATTGAGAAGCAAAGCAGCTAATTAAGCCTGATCTTTATTAAAGGAAATAAACTGTTGCAACAGGGTCTCCACTCAACACATGCAGGAGGGAGGAGAACCCTGAACAATGGTGCGCAAGCCCTTATATAGACTTTTGAAATTAGCCCAAGACCACCCCCCTAAACATCATACATGCATCACAAGGAGGCGGTCTACAGCAGAAATCATGTCTGCTAGGCAACCTGATAATGGTCACTGATTGCTTTACCCAGGTGGTCTGGCCGTTCTTTTGTGATGATAAATACTTTAATTCCTGAATCCAGGTCACAGGCTCACCCAATTCATACACAAATACGCCCTTAGGACACGATTTGCAAGCAAAAGGACAATGGGAAGGCTTTCCCCATTTGCCTCCCTTACTGCAGAGGGATATCTGAGGTCATTGGGAGAGTCAAAATGACTCCAGGATTGCTCTCCCATACTATTTCAGACACATGGTTCATATATTTAGATATGTGCGCATTTATGAATATTTACTCTATATTTGAGACCTTAAACTTCTTATAACAGACCTGATGATCCTCAAGGGCCCTTCCAACTCTACAATTCTATGATTTTTCAAACCCACATCCTCATCTTCACTGGCTATAAACCATGCCCACTTCCTCTCCAGGTATCAAGAGGGTGGCCTGTGGGAATGTTCAGGGACGCAGGACAGGATATATTGTTTGATTATAGCCTTTCCAACTTGTGTAAACAAGTTCACAATTTAGCAGAGTAACATTCCCTTTTTAAACTTACGGCGGATGTTTGCTCAGGCTCGCTAAAGCCTCTATAATAACTGTTCTGGTATTTCCTCCTTATTCCCTCTTAAAAGATAAGACACGGCACAGTCTTCTATAAAAGTATAAAAAGAGTTTACTCACATTCTGTTCACAATCGGATCCCAGAAGGCAGACTTAGCTTAGAAAAGTAACATACACCTGGAAACTATCTCATAAGGAGACAGTCCCTTTGTCCTCTCTTGGCTGGAAGCATCTTTGGCTAATCAGATGTTGCTTCTTTGATGCATGTAGTCAAAGAGAGAGAGAGATGGCTGCCCTGTTCTGTGCTTTTGTCGTTACCTGCACAGGTGAGGCCACGTCCACCTCTAGTCACATGCAGAGGAAGTCTGTCCCAGCCCAGAAGGAAACAGGAAGTTTACCTGCTGGCTGGACAAACATTCCTCCCTATGTGTAAACATGTTCACTCTAGGAATGTTGTACTTGACTGCTCTTGTGTTTCACATCCCACATGGCCTTCTCAGGTTTCTTTCGTGTGTGTGTGTGTGATAATCAGTGCAACTGAGAGCAAGTGTGGTACAGTGAATCGGGTGAAAAACTAGGACCTGGGACACCAGGGTTCAAATCTCCACTGCACAGGCAAAAATAGATGGGTTCCCACCCTCAAGGGGGTTACAGTCTAAAATAGAAGTGAGGTGAGGGGCAGATAAGGATGAGGAAAGGCCACCATGGACAAACGTTCAGCCCCTCCCCAGCCCAAATTATGCATTCTGCTCTTTCCTCTTTCCCCTGGGTACAGAGGAAAAGGACCACCTGGAAGAACTGCAGCAAGGAAAAAGAGTTAAACAAGTGGTTAAAATTCTCAGTCGCAGAAACAGATAATTGCATTAGTCACGCAGTGGATTTACCTGGGCTGTACCATTTCAGCTTGCAACATGTGGTGGGGATTAGGAACCTTCATTTGTTGGAATATTTTTGAAGATAAGCAACCACAACACACACAAAACAAGTGTATCACTAGGGAGAAAGGTTCTAGCCCAGATGCGACAGGTTATTTTTTGTAACTGATGGTACTTTTCTCGTTCGGTGATAGTTTCATTCTCCCCTTGCAGACCGGTGATGAACACAGTGAAATAAATCGGAGAACACCATTTTCCCAATTCAGATTATTTTGCCAAAAATCCTGTGTTCGCCCCAATATATATATATATATATATATATATATATATATATATATATATTTGCTTTCGTAGATTTTCACGGGTACAGGAATGCAGGTTTTGGTGTCCTCGGGTGTCTTCCCGTGTAAAAGTTGGGGTGTCTAGGCGACGTTTCGACGAGGTCTCACTCGTCATCTTCAGGCTGGTGCTTTCGGCTTCTTGTTACTGGAACAGAGCGGGATCTCAATGTTTGAGTTCCTATAAATACTGTAGAGGGGGTGTGGTGTCTAGCCTCCAATGTTCTGGGCAGAGAGGAAGTTCCCAGGCTAGTGTGCCTTTTCTTCTTTTGTTCCTTAATTACTTGAGAGATACCTTGAGTGATTTCTTGAGTGATATCCTGAGTACCACTTAGGTGGGTCATTAGGTGTGGATTAGTTGCTAAAGTCTTTGTGTCTTGACCTCTTGAACTTTGTGAAGAGTTTTCCTGAGAAGATGGCTGTATTGCACTTAGTTGTGCTTTGGCTTGGCTTCGTGTATAGGGGCGAGCTGTGGTTTTGTGGCTTGTGTCAGCCAGATCTGTGTAGGGATTGCAGGGGGGTGCAGCATCCGGAGGTGCCACAGCTCGCCCCTATACACGAAGCCAAGCCAAAGCACAACTAAGTGCAATACAGCCATCTTCTCAGGAAAACTCTTCACAAAGTTCAAGAGGTCAAGACACAAAGACTTTAGCAACTAATCCACACCTAATGACCCACCTAAGTGGTACTCAGGATATCACTCAAGAAATCACTCAAGGTATCTCTCAAGTAATTAAGGAACAAAAGAAGAAAAGGCACACTAGCCTGGGAACTTCCTCTCTGCCCAGAACATTGGAGGCTAGACACCACACCCCCTCTACAGTATTTATAGGAACTCAAACATTGAGATCCCGCTCTGTTCCAGTAACAAGAAGCCGAAAGCACCAGCCTGAAGATGACGAGTGAGACCTCGTCGAAACGTCGCCTAGACACCCCAACTTTTACACGGGAAGACACCCGAGGACACCAAAACCTGCATTCCTGTACCCGTGAAAATCTACGAAAGCAAATATATATATATATATATTGTCCAAACAGCATTCCCATTTATGAATGAATGCTTATGGATGTAGACTAGCACAAATTTAGCATTAGGTTCTTAGTTTTAAAAAAGTCAGAAGATATAAAAAATTAAGTGAACAATTGGTAAACCCATTGAAAGATGTGATGAATGAGATTTTTAAAAACAGATAAAATCCCAGAAACATGGAAAGCAGCCTATATTACAGTATGTAAGGTAATGAGAATAATGTAGAAGAATAAGAAAATGCAGTTAAAAAGGAAATCATGGAAAGAGTGGAAGGGAAGTAAAAGTAAAGACATTCAGGAATTAAACAACTTGGAGGAATGTAGATATGTTACCATTATTATGATATGCTCATGTTTTATATTTAGGTTATCACTTTATTTTTGTTGTAAGCACGAATGTAACAGAGTACGTACTGATGGCAAGATATAACAGAAAAGCAAATAAAAATATTTTAAAAAGTCAGAAGATACAATATTAATTTCTCTTAGGAAAGAATTATTGGGAGTGAAATTTCATATGGAAATATTTTATTCTTTTGAAAAAGTGTGTAGACACCGAACCAACATTATCCTTGAAAAGCCGCTATTGATGATATCTGCCTTTCCTCAGATTACACTGACTACCATTGGCTATGGGGACAAATATCCGCAAACCTGGAATGGACGCCTCCTTGCTGCAACATTCACCCTGATTGGCGTTTCCTTTTTCGCTCTTCCAGCTGTAAGTAGGCACTAGACAAGGCTCATTTTTATTAAGCTCAGTGATGAAAATATCCTTGCGGGAAATGACTTTTTTTTTTACCCCTTCATCACTCTGTATGATTCATTGTTCTACATTAAGAGTGGAGAACCAAGCCAGCGATTTAGTCCCTGATCATCAGCTGATGAGTGGGAGTTAAGCCATACTCAGCTCAGCAGTTCTACTGATTCAATGGATTTTGACAGGTGGGCGGGACAAGCTGCCTGCCAGTCATGAGGTGTCCTAACAATGTCACCTTTGGCCAGCGAGGCCAATCCTAACCTGGCCTGGTGGAGCCAAAGAGGTTCCTCACCCTGTTTCACAAGGACACATACCCCTGAGGTTGCTGCAGAGGTGTTGAGTTTGGAGTTGCTCTCCTGAATCATCAGCCGTTGGGTCCAGTTCAGACAATATTTCTGAAGTCTGATCCTGCCCTGCACATGTTGCTGGCACATGGTCTCAGCTCCACCACACTTTCCATCCACATGGAAGGTCGTACAGCCATGGATTTAGTTTTTTAATTGAAATCACTTTTGTAGATCACAGGTACACCTATTCCCAGGGTAAGAGAGGAGGGAGCCTGCCTAGTAGGCAACGTGTTGGGGAAGTGCTCTTGCCCTGACCTCCTTGTTGCCCTGACCTCCTGATGGGTGATGTGGTTAAGAAGTCGACACAGTGCAGATGTGCTGGCAGAGCCAATCTGGTGCTACTGTTCCTGATAGCCACAAGCCTGCCATTGATTCCTGTGAGGAGGTCTCATCTGAGAATACAGCCTTATCACGTTACAGGGGAGGAGAGATCCTTCAGGGCTGCATTGTTTGGCGAGCCCCCCCCTCCGGAAATAAAGACACATGACACAATTATTAAGGATAATGGGCTAAATAAGGCCACAGCTTTATTGGTTACAGGTGATGAGCAGTATTGGCTTAGGCATTGGTCCTAACAGACTATATCCAACTTCAGCCTGTCCGCTTGAAGTCCGGGAAGGGTTAACCACCAGTAGGTGGAGTCCTGCTGATGCACATCAACTAGGAACGCCCCCGGGGTTGCCGATAGGGGGCGTGCCTTAGGCCCTCACCTCCACAGGCTTTGGACAGGGCCATGCCCCCTGGAATCCTTTACCGGACTACCCTTCAATATGCGGGGCAGGTGATGGCACTACCTCCCCTCTTCTTCCATCTACAGAACAATACAAATGCCTAACCACCAATACCAAGAAAGTTATGACGATTTGCTATGAGGTAGGCGAAAACCAAGAGGCTGGTGCCAATTTGCCAAGTGGAAAAATTCCTACCAGGCCCCTCAACGGCGACCAACCGAGGTCCATAGCAAGGTCAAGAAACGACAACCTTATAGAGCGGGAGGGTGGAAAAAGCAGGAACAGCTAGCAGGTGGGGAAAGAGGGAGATCCCCAGCTGCATCCTGCCTTAAATAGGGCAGGCCACGCCCCCAGAGCCAGCCGATTGGCTGGCCAGGGTGTGACACGGCCAGGAATCCCCCCAATCATGTGGGGCTGTGAAGCCCGCAACCCCACCTCCTTTGTAGGGTGGAAGTGGCTTTCTCGCAGCACTGAAGAGGCGAGGAAAGGATTTCAAAATCAGCCAGCTTCATTAACGCGGGACTCCAAAATTCCAGATCCAAACTGATGTCCAAGTTTTGTGCTGCAATCCCCACGTTTTGTGCAGCCCCCCCAAATGACTGAGCAATAGACACTCAAACTGGGGTTGCAAGTGAAGGGCCAACAACCCAACCTTGTCCGATTGTCTCCAAACCAGTGCCAGAGCGGTGTGCTGGTTCGGGGCCATTTGGGGCCGCAAACCCCGCTTTCTGTGCTGCCACCCAAACTGAGTACTGTATTTTTCGCCCTATAGGATGCACTTTTCCCCCTCCAAAAATGAAGGGGAAATGTGTGTGTCCTATGGGGCGAATGCAGGCTTTCGCTGAAGCTTGGAGAGCGAGAGGGGTCGGTGCGCACCGACCCCTCTCGCTCTCCAGGCTTCAGGAAGCTATCCACAAGCCTGGGGAGCCCGCGGGAGTTTCCACCGGGCTGCCTAGGCTTGCGGATAGCAGCCTGCATCCCAAAACCTGGGGCACAAAGCGGAGCGCGCCTGGGCTTCGCGCAGCTCTCCGCAAGCTGTGGGAGCCCGGCGTGAAGTCGCTCCGGGCTCCCACGGCTTGCGGAGAGCTGCCTGTTCTGGGGGCTGGCGTTGGGGGAAGCTCGGGCTTCCCCTGCCCCAGCCCCGCGCCTGGGAAAAAAATAATTCCCCCCTTTATTTCCCCCCCAAAACTAGGTACACCCTATGGGCCGGTGCGCCCTATGGGGCAAAAAATATGGTAACTGATGCTCAACCCAAGGGCTGATGTACTTGTACTGCACCAACCTTCCCTGACCACTGCCACCTCCCTCCTTTCAAGTAAGCAGCTGCAACACAGGTGTTGGCACGTCAGGTGACCTGACTGCCGCTGCCCGGTCACATGATCTGTTGGTGGCCTAGATGCCTCTATAGATTCAGGTCCTCCTCTGTGTGTTTTTCACTTATTCTCTAGATACTTGAAGATAATGTGTCCCTTCTACTAGTGATTCCGCTCCCCGGAATCTGGTATAAGAGGCAGACAAATGAGTCCATTGACCATGTTAACTGGAAATAGCACTATTCTTTATTCCCAGGGTATTCTAGGTTCTGGATTTGCACTGAAGGTTCAAGAGCAGCACCGTCAAAAGCACTTTGAGAAGAGGAGGAACCCTGCAGCGGGCCTGATCCAGGTGAGAAGACTGGAATGTGGGTGCTTGGAGGGGGCCGGAACAGGAAGATTGGGGTCTGCAATCTGTGCCCATGGGGTGCAAAAGTGGGGAGGGGGTGGAGAGGAGAGAGAGAGAGAGAGAGAGAGAGAAGTGAGCCTCAAGCTGACGCTAAACAAAAAAAATTAAATGGTATTTTACAGTTGCTTTTAATTGATAATGGCCCCAAGTGGAACATAAGCAACAGAAGGGTGGGATATAAATTTTTAAATAAATGAAGTCCCATGAGAGGACGAGTCTTCAAGGGCAGCTCTCTGTGGGGGAACACTCGGGTTTGCGTCTTGCAAAATGAGGGGATGCGGGTGGCGCTGTGGTCTAAACCACGAGCCTCTTGGGCTTTCTGATCGGAATGTCAGCAGTTCGAATCCGTTCAACGGCGTGAGCTCCTGTTGATTTGTCCCAGCTCCTGCCAACCTAGCAGTTCGAATGCATGCCAGTGCAAGTAGATAAATAGGTACCACTGCGGCGGGAAGGTAAACGGCATTTCCGTGCGCTCTGGTTTCCATCACGGTGTTCCTTTGTGCCAGTAGCGGTTTAGTCATGCTGGCCACATGACCCAGAAAAGCTGTCTGTGGACAATGCCAGCTCCCTCGGCCTGAAAGCAGAGATGAGCGTTGCACCCCATAGTTGATTTTGACTGGACTTACCGTATTTTTCGCTCTATAACACGCACCTGACCATAACACGCACATTGTTTTTAGAGGAGGAAAACAAGGGAAAAAACATTCTGAATGAAACAGTGGATGTATCATTTTTGGGCTTCATGCTGTGGCCACAGACATGTGATCTGATGGTGAATTTGGGGTGACCCAATGCCAAAATCCTGAGAATTCCTGTGGATCCATGCTTTGTAACCACGTTTTTGCACCATTGCAGCCCCAGGCAGCAGTGGGTGCGTGATTTTTTTGGTGCAGGCTGTAGCCATGGACATGCTATGTGATCTGATGGTGAATTTGGGGTGACCCAATGCAAAGATCCTGAGAATCCCTGTGGATCCATGCTCTGTAACCACGTTTTTGCACCATTGCAGCCCCAGGCAACAGTGGGTGCGTGATTTTTTTGGTGCAGGCTGTAGCCATGGACATGCTATGTGATCTGATGGTGAATTTGGGGTGACCCAATGCAAAGATCCTGAGAATCCCTGTGGATCCATGCTTTTTAACCACGTTTTTGCACCATTGCAGCCCCAGGCAACAGTGGGTGCGTGGTTTTTTGGTGCAGGCTGTAGCCATGGACATGCTATGTGATCTGATGGTGCATTTGGGGTGACCCAATGCAAGGATCCTGAGAATCCCTGTGGATCCATGCTTTTTAACCACATTTTTGCACCATTGCAGCCCCAGGCAACAGTGGGTGCGTGATTTTTTTGGTGCAGGCTGTAGCCATGGACATGCTATGTGATCTGATGGTGAATTTGGGGTGACCCAATGCAAGGATCCTGAGAATCCCTGTGGATCCATGCTTTTTAACCACATTTTTGCACCATTGCAGCCCCAGGCAACAGTGGGTGCGTGATTTTTTTGGTGCAGGCTGTAGCCATGGACATGCTATGTGATCTGATGGTGAATTTGGGGTGACCCAATGCAAAGATCCTGAGGATCCATGTGGATCCATGCTTTTTAACCACGTTTTTGCACCATTGCAGCCCCAGGCAACAGTGGGTGCGTGATTTTGGGGGGGCAGGCAGTAGCCATGGACATGCTATGTGATCTGATGGTGAATTTGGGGTGACCCAATGCAAAGATCCTGAGGATCCATGTGGATCCATGCTTTTTAACCACGTTTTTGCACCATTGCAGCCCCAGGCAACAGTGGGTGCGTGATTTTGGGGGGGCAGGCTGTAGCCATGGACATGCTATGTGATCTGATGGTGAATTTGGGGTGACCCAATGCAAAGATCCTGAGGATCCATGTGGATCCATGCTTTTTAACCATGTTTTTGCACCATTGCAGCCCCAGGCAACAGTGGGTGCGTGATTTTGGGGGGGCAGGCTGTAGCCATGGACATGCTATGTGATCTGATGGTGAATTTGGGGTGACCCAATGCAAAGATCCTGAGGATCTATGCTTTGTAACCACATTTTAAGTGGGGAGGGAAGGAAAAACACAGAAGGGACAAGGAGCAGGAGAGGGGTGTGCAGAGAAGCAGCTGGCTAAGAATGCAGGAGAGGGGTAGGGAGGAAAGGAAGGCAAAAGTTTTCCCCCACCCAAGCCAGCCAGCCATCTCTCTCTCTCTCTCTCTCTCTCTCTCTCTCCCTCCCTCCCTCCCTCCCTCCCTCCCTCCCTCCCTAGCTCCCTCCCCCCCTCTCTCTCCCTCCCCCCTCTCTCTCCCTCCCCCTCCCCCTCTCTCTCTCCCTTCCCCCCTCTCTCTCTCTCTCCCCCAGCAGCACCGGAGCTTGCCTGGAGGGGAGGGGCTTTCCCTGCTCTTTGTTCCGTTTCAGCAAACACAGCAACGAAACAGAGAAGGGTGGGCAGTAAGACCCTGAGGCAGAATGCAGGAAAGCAGCCGCTTCCTCTTTTCAGGTTTCGCTTCTCCGTGCAGCGTGCAGCCCCGCGATTTGATTTTTGCTTGATTTTTCGGCTCCAGGGACCACACATTCGCTCTATAACACGCACAGACATTTCCCCTTCCTTTTTAGGAGAAAAAATCTGCGTGTTATAGAGGGAAAAATACGGTAACTGTCCTTTTACCTTTACCTTGCTAAATGCCAGTTGGCCAAGATTACTCTGATGCAACAAAGCCAAGAGCGCTGGGCATCTTTATACATGTTACATTGCCTTCATAAAGGTAAAGGTAAAGTGACCCCTGACCATTAGGTCCAGTTGTGGCTGACTCTGTGGTTGAGGCGCTCATCTCGCTTTATTGGCCAAGGGAGCTGGCGTACAGCTTCCAGGTCATGTGGCCAGTATGACTAAGCCGCTTCTGGCGAACCAGAGCAGCGCACGGGAATGCTGTTTACCTTCCTGCCAGAGCGGTACCTATTTATCTACTTGCACTTTGACGTGCTTTCGAACTGCTAGGTTGGCAGGAGCAGGGACCGAACAATGGGAGCTCACCCCATCATGGGGATTCGAACCGCCGACCTTCTGATTGGCAAGTCCTAGGCTCTGTGGTTTAACCCACAGCGCCACCCGCGTCCCATTGCCTTCATAGTTTTCTACTAATGAGGAGACTTCATGCATCATCAGATGCTTAGATAAGGGCAAGAAAAACAATAGTATCTTAGCTCCACCTGCCTCTGCTCTGGCCTTCCTCTCGAGACTAAAAATACAGCGTTGGACTATTTTTCTTCCTTCCTTTCTCTATAGCCACGAGGCACTTGCTCCTCCTCGGTGGACCAATTCCCACCAGACTCTGAGCCAGAACCCAGAGTTCCATCTGTTTTTGCTAGGCGTAGCACGCCAGCTAATAATTTCCCCCTGATTGCTGTGTGCAGGACTCCAGGGTTTAAAAATAAATAAATCCAACTTCTATTTATACGCTGCAGCAACACATATCAAAGGCTGTGCCAGGGAAATGCTGAATCCGCAATCAGGCGAAATTGCAGGCCTCTCGGCACTCGGGACTCATTACTGCATTTAGATGCCACCCTTTTTCCGAGTTTGAGGCGACTCCCATGGGGCTGCCCCTTGCCTCCTGGCACTGACCCTGCGAGGCTGAACAGGCAGCCAGGTGGGGGAGAAGGGGACATTCAAGGGCAGCTAAGCTCCAAAACTCTTGCTGCTGCGCCACCTTGCATCTCTCTTGCAAAGATTGAGCTTTTAAAAAGAGTTGATCAGTGCGAACCTTTTGCTTGGAAAGTAGTCTTTGAGCCATGCAAACTGAGAAATGGGTGCAAGTGGTAGTGGCTGGTCTGTTGTGGCAAATGGGGTAGTGCCAGCCTCTACCTTCTTGCCTTCCTATTGTGCAATCAGCTCATGGCTGCCAGCCCCCTCCTTAGTCTCCGTTTTACCCTTGCAGATCTCGGTAGGGAGGAGGATGGAGGCAAAACTAGAATTAATCATCTTTTATATATATATGTGTGTGTGTATTACTTTTGCACAACATTTCCACACATTTAAAAATGGGTTCTTTCGAACCTTGAGAGCTCCTTCATTCCCTCCAGGGGTTCCAATTCTAAGATTTTTTTCCTGCATCTTTTACTGTAAACCACAAAGCCTAGGACTTGCTGATCAGAAGGTCGGCGGTTTGAATCCCCGCGACAGGGTGAGCTCCCGTTGCTCGGTCCCTGCTCCTGCCAACCTAGCAGTTTGAAAGCACGTCAAAGGGCAAGTAGATCAATAGGTATCGCTCCGGCGGGAAGGTAAACAGCATTTCCATGTGCTGCTCTGGTTCGCCAGAAGCGGCTTAGTCATGCTGGCCACACGGCCCGGAAGCTGTACGCTGGCTCCCTCGGCCAAGAAAGCAAGATGAGCGCCGCAAACCCAGAATCGGCCCCGACTGGACCTAATGGTAAGGGGTCCCTTTACCTTTACCTTTATCTGTTATATAATCATAGTATCAAAAATCCATTCTCCTTTACAAGTGTCATTGTATTCCTGCCAATGATTTCAGCAGTTTACAGTGATCTCTCAACTATGTTGGAAAGCTATTCCAGTCTTTTTAAAAATACTTGGTCTTCCTGATTTCTGATCTTTCCCGTCTGTCTTGCCATTTCTGCATATTCCATCAGCTTGGTCTGCCACTCATCTCTGGTTGGTACTTCTTCTTCTTTCCATCTCTGGGTAAGAAGCATCCTTGCTGCTGTTGTTGCATACATGCTGTTGTTGCATAAACAGTCTTTTGTTTTATTTTGGTAGTTCCACACCTATAATGCCTATCAAAAAAACATTTTTTAACTCATTATATATCATTTCCCAGAAAGCTTTTACCACCTCCCATGATGAAACATCCTATACATATCTTTTTACATTTCCAGCACACATCTGAACCGGTTCTATACATTTTCACATTTTTAAGTAAAGGTAAAGGTAAAGGGACCCCTGACCATTAGGTCCAGTCGTGGCCGACTCTGGGGTTGCGGCGCTCATCTTGCTTTATTGGCCGAGGGAGCCGGCGTACAGCTTCCGGGTCATGTGGCCAGCATGACTAAGCCGCTTCTGGCGAACCAGAGCAATGCACGGAAATGTCGTTTACCTTCCCGCCGGAGTGGTGCCTATTTATCTACTTGCGCTTTTGACATGCTTTCAAACTGCTAGGTTGGCAGGAGCAGGGACCAAGCAACGGGAGCTCACCCCGTCGTGGGGATTCGAACCACTGACCTTCTGATTGGCAAGTCCTAGGCTCTGTGGTTTAACCCACAGTGCTACCTGTGTCCCATTTTCACAATTTTACTAGGTGTCAAATGCCAACGGTACATTGTTTTCATATGATTTTCTTTCAATGAACACCAGGCTGTAAACTTCAAATCTTCTTTTCATAACTTATACCCAGTGAGCGCAAAATATGGTCTGAAGCTCAACATCAAAAAACGAAGATCATGGCCACTGGTCCCATCACCTCCTGGCAAATAGAAGGGGAAGAAATGGAGGCAGTGAGAGATTTTACTTTCTTGGGCTCCATGATCACTGCAGATGGTGACAGCAGCCACGAAATTAAAAGACGCCTGCTTCTTGGGAGAAGGGCAATGACAGGCCTAGACAGCATCTTGAGAAGTAGAGACATCACCTTGCCAACAAAGGTTCGTATAGTTAAAGCTATGGTTTTCCCAGTAGTGATGTATGGAAGTGAGAGCTGGACCATAAAGAAGGCTGATCGCCAAAGAATTGATGCTTTTGAATTATGGTGCTGGAGGAGACTCTTGAGAGTTCCATGGACTGCAAGAAGATCAAACCTGTCCATTCTGAAGGAAATCAGCCCTGAGTGCTCACTGGAAGGACAGATCCTGAAGCTGAGGCTCCAATACTTTGGCCACCTCATGAGAAGAGAAGACTCCCTGGAAAAGACCCCAATGTTGGGAAAGATGGAGGGCACAAGGAGAAGGGGGCGACAGAGGACGAGATGGTTGGATAGTGTTTTCGAGGTTACCAGCATGAGTCTGACCAAACTGTGGGAGGCAGTGGAGGACAGAGGTGCCTGGCGTTCTCTGGTCCATGGGGTCACGAAGAGTCAGACATGACTAAACAACTAAACAACAACAAACCCAGGAAGACAATTGTATATTATAACCAAAATCTCTTACCCAGTGTATCATTACTGATGTACCTTCTAGAATTAGTCATCTCTGCCTGTTGTTGGCTCTGTCTGGCTTTGCCTACCATTGTCCTCTCTGCTTTCCATCCTATTGGTCCTGGTGGGCATCAGCTGCCCCTGGGTGCAAAGCTTAGGTAGGAGGAGAAAAGCTATGTCAATCAAACAGTGTTGGGAAAGGCCATAATCTCAGTGGCAAAAGGTTCTGGGTTCAATTCCTGGTGCCTCCAGGTGGGGCTGGGAGAGAACTGCAGAGCCACTGATAGTCACTGGGGAAACGACAAAAGTCAAGGGAGCAATCGCGTGATTCAGTCTGTGGCAGCACCTTGTGCTCCTAAGAATCACCGAAGGAGCTTGGGGAGGATAACATTTTCGGAACAGCCCATCATGGTGGAAACGGAGAGCATTTGGAAAGCAGTGCACTGCCAAGGTTAACAGAATTCTAGAGCTGGAAGGGATATCTGGTTCAACCCCCTGCAATGCAGGAATCTCAGCTAACACATCCTTGACAGACGGCCATTCAGCCTATTCTCTAAAATCCCCAAGGAAGGAGAGTCCACAACCTCCCAAGGGAGACCGTTCCACTGTCAAACAGCTCTTACTGTCAGTAAGTTCTTCCTGTTGTTGTTTACTCATTCAGTCATGTCCGACTCTTCGTGACCCCCTGAACCAGAGCACGCCTGGCCCTCCTGTCTTCCACTGCCTCCCACAGTTTGGTCAAACTCATGTTGGTAGCTTCGAGAACACTATCCAACCATCTCATCCTCTGTCGCCCCCTTCTTCTTGTGCCCTCAATCTTTCCCAGCATCGGGGTCTTTTCCAGGGAGTCTTCTCTTCTCATGAGGTGGCCAAAGTATTGGAGCCTCAGCTTCAGGATCTGTCCTTCCAGTGAGCACTCAGGGCTGATTTCCTTAAGAATGGACAGGTTTGATCTTCTTGCAGTCCATGGGACTCTCAAGAGTCTCCTCCAGCACCAGAATTTAAAAGCATCAATTCTTTGGCGATCAGCCTTCTTTATGGTCCAGCTCTCACTTCCATACATCACTACTGGGAAAACCATAGCTTTAACTATACGGACCTTTGTCGGCAAGGCGATGTCTCTGCTTTTTAAGATGCTGTCTAGGTTTGTCAAGTTCTTCCTATGTTTAGTCAAAATCTCCTTTCATGTAACTTGAAGCTATTGGTTTGTGTCCTGCCTTCTGGAACAGAAGAAAATGAGCTTGCTCCATCTTCCATGTGACAGCCCTTGAGATATTTGAAGATGGCTATCATATCTCCTCTCAGTTTCCTCTTTTGCAGGCTAAACATTCTCAACTCCTTCAACCATTCCTCATAAGACTTGTTTTCCAGACCCTTGACCGTCTTGGCCGCCCTCCTCTGCACACATCCCAGCTTGTCAATATTCTTCTTAAATTGTGGTGCGCAGAGCTGGACATAGTATTCCAGGTGTGGTCTGACTAAGGCAGTACTATTACTGCCCTTGATATGGATGCTATACTTCTTTTGATGCTTGCTATCTTCAGCTGAGCATTGTTTGAGCATGACCCGCCCCCCCCCCCACCAGAAGGAAGCTAGCTTTGTCAGCTAGTCTTAAGCTGGGCAACAGTGGAGAGGGAAGAAGGACGAAGTAGGCAAGCTTAATTAATTACATGGGCAAACTCATCTTGCCTGTGGCCTGAATTCCCACAGCTATGGCGCTGGAAATAGGGTGCAGGTTTTTGCACATTTTCATCTTCTCTTTTTTACAAAATCCAACTTAAGATCACATTCTCCCCATCCCCCTTCATAAGGAGAACTGAAATCTTGGCGTGGGGAGAGAGACGGAGAGGGACTGGAAATTGCTGCATAAATCACCCAGCGGTACTGGTGGGGAACTGTTCCTTATTCCCTGGCACAGCTCTTCAGAGTGTGAGAGAGGAAGAATATGGATCTATGCAGGGCATCTGAGGCCAAAGTAGATGCTGCACGAAGTAAACACCTCAAGCTGTGAGGAGCATCACATTTGAGGGGTGTGTGTGGAGAGAGAGAGAGAGAGAGAGAGAGAGAGAGAGAGAGAGAGAATGTGTGTGCTTGCCTAATCAATTCCTCCATAGGCTGTTTTTCTGATCAGAATCTCTCCGCCTCTCCATATGGTTTTTCACCCACAGGGGGAATGATACTAACTCTCCCCCTAGCTGAGCTTCAAGAGAACTGATATCTTGAAGAATCACCTGAAATGGTCTTCCTGTCCTCTTTAAGGATGGGGATTTTATGGCCTTCCAGGTGCTCTTCAGCTCCTGGTATCCCTGAACACCGACCTTGCTGGCTGGGGCAGATGGGAATTGTAGTCCAAAAGTGCCCAAAGGCTCCCCGGCTCCCCAGGCCTGGTGTAAATGATAGATTGCAGCAACCAGATCTCTCTCTTTGCTTCCACACCCCTCTTTAAATTACACCTGCATCCTCAAGAACCGCCTCTTTCCATATGAACCTACCCGGGCCCTGAGTCATAGCTGTCAACTTTTCCCTTTTCTTGTGAGGAATCCTATTTGGAATAAGGGAATTTCCCTTAAAAAAAGGAAAAAGTTGACAGCTAGGCCTGAGATAATATTCTGAGGCCCCCCTCCGTGTGCCCCCTCCTTGATAGGTCAGGAGGATAGCAACACGAGAACGGGGCCTTCTCTGCAGTGGCTCCCCATTTGTGGAATGCTCTCCCCAGGGAAGTTAACCTGGCACCTTCATTGTGCACCTTTAGGCACCAGGCAAAAACGTTCCTCTTTAACCAGGCCTTTGGTTGATCCGATTTACATCCTATGCCCTTTTAAAATGTGTTTTTTTTGGGGGGCACAGGAATTGAGTTGTTGTTTTTATTAGGTATTTTGTGGTTTTATATCTTGATTTTATTCTGTGAACTGCCCTGAGACTCCCAGGTATAGGGCAGTATATAAATTCAATTAATAATAATAATAATAATAATAATAATAATTCCCTTCACAGGCTGCGTGGAGGTTCTATGCCACAAACCTCACTCGAACCGATTTGCATTCGACTTGGAATTACTACGAGCGAACCGTGACCGTCCCCATGTACAGGTCAGTATTTCCTTTTTATGCTTCATTTTTCTTCTGTGGGTGCCCACCTCCATCCAGCATTCTTCTGTTTCGTTCTGCTTTCCCCCTTCTTTTAAAAGCTTGCCGGGAGCAGCCGCTGGCATTTCCGCAAGTTTAGTTTTCTTTTCAATCGTTGCAGATTTATCTCCCCGTTGTTTCCATGCCCATGGTATTAATTTCTGTTCTTTTCTTGTATATGTGTGTCCGTGTGTACGTTTTGTGTTGGTTTCCATCTTTATTTTTCTGCACTCGTTGTTGGTGTTGTTCTGTGACAGTGGCCACGCCAAATGCCAGAAGACCTCCTGAAGGGCTTCCCCCGAAAGGTAAAAAATAAAAAAAAAACCACTCAAACCCCACTCTAAAAAAACACACCCTCTTCTTGATTTCCCCTGGCAATTTGAACTGCTCTGGTATGTCAGTGTAACGGCGGATTTTCTGGTGAGTCTAGCTTTTTCAAACAACCTGGAATAGCCTCTTGTGACTGCAGTTCCTTTGCCTTTCAATGCGCAAGAGTTTGAGAGCAGGAAGCGTTGGAGATGCCCAGGCAATTGAGCTCACCTCCTAGTAAGAGACTTTCAGCTAGAAAGTTAAGCCCAGCTTGGGGAATGTGGCTTGGACGGTGTCAACAGAGAGCTAGTTGGCTGGAGAAATGGGCAGCTGAAGTGGCTGGTGCCCCGGGTTTGACATTTGTAACTTGTGAAATATCTGTGCCAGTAGGACCAGTGCAACCCTTGGCCAGGAGGCTGTGTGTGACAAACTGCGTTGTAGGCCCCTTCCGCTGCTGCAACAACAACAACAACATGTTTTGAGAGGGTTTGCCGTGCTTTGTTATCTGCAGTTTGAGGGCAAGCTGCGCTTTGTGCAAACCACGGTTTGCCACATTTGGACATGCCGGCAAACGATGGTTTGTTGTGTACCAGAAGTTGGGGTAGAGTCATATGGAGATGTGCGGCAGGCGGACAGCAGAGCAAGGAAGGCAAAGTCCCAGCCCAAACAGGAAGCCCTTTGTAGCTCTTCCTGTCTCGGTGTGCAACCTTTTTGGAAGGGGCTGGTCCAGAGTCTATTTTACCACCAGGAAGTTGCCCTGTGCTGCAGTTCCGATAGTTCCCACATGGATTGCAAGGATTGCTGCCTTCTGCTCTGCTCTTTGTGCTCCAAACAACTTTCTGAATTTCTTGGTGCCATTTTAGCACAGTTGGGGAAATAGGATTTGCCTTCTGTTTGATTTCAATGTTTTTGCAACTCACAGAGCTTCCATCTTTGCCTTGGCAGCCTTGAGAATCCAGCAAGAGCTATTTTAGACCCCATAGTTAGTAGCTGTGGCTATGTCTTAATCTGACGGACCCATTGACTTATTTTGCTGTTGTGCTGTTTGTTGTGTTTTGAAGTTTTAATTTTCAGTTTTTAGGTGTGTGGTTTTTCTTCTTCTTTTTAATAAAAAAAAATCCCAGGCACTGAATTTTTGGGAGTTTGCATTTCTGAAATTTATCCTCTGCAAAGCTGCAATGGCCATTGGCCAATATCAATAAAAGCAATCAGAGCCTGTTAGGGAATCCAGGATTGCTTCAGTTTTGCAGGTGGTGAATGTTGAGGCTGAGCGTAAATGACTTTCCTAAGATTACCTGGTGAGTTTATCATCTGGATGAATGACCAAAAGAGGCAAGCTCAGCCTATGATAACCAGCGTCCTAGGAGAGGGATGACACTGAAAAACACCCTCTGTTCTGTGGGCAACCAGCTGTTTATTATTTATTTATTTATTTATTTATTTCCTACTAGTTATACACTGCTTAATTGTAATTGTAACCCCCCCCAAAAAAACCCTCAACGTGATTTCAAAAAAGATAAAAACGGAAAAATTACCACTAAGAAAAAGATCACAGCAATAATTAAAAACTTTCAAATAATAGACAGATCGTCAGCTTTCTAAGCACCTCGGGTAGGCTTGTCTAAGCAAAGCTGCTTTTAGCAGGCTCTGAAAGGAGTACAGTGGTGCCTCGCTAGACGAAAAGAATTCGTTCCGCGATTCTCTTCGTCTAGCGGTTTTTTCGTCTTGCGAAGCAAGCCCATTGACAGCTTAGTGGATTAGTGCTAGAGCTGTCAAGCGGCTTCCAGCGATCAGCTGTTAAGCGGCTTATCAGCGGAACAGCTGATAAGCGGCTTAGCAGCTTAGGAAAAGGGCGAAAAAAGCAAAAAAAACCCGCCAGGGGACGCAAGATTTTTTCGTCTTGTGAAGCAACCCCATAGGGAAATTCGTTTTGCGAAGCACCTCCAAAACGGAAAACCCTTTCGTCTAGCGGGTTTTTCGTCTTGCGAGGTGTTCGTCTTGCGGGGCACCACTGTACTGTGATATCAATAGGCAGGGAGTTCCACAGATTTCAAGGTCTGGGGAGCTGCATGGGGGTGATACAGTAAACCATTTCAGTCCTGATGTTTTCACAGCCTGCCATATTAACATCTTAAAAACGTCTGATGAAATCTGGCTCTAACAACACTATCAGCATAAGAAAATAGACCTTTTGAGCATTGCACCTCTATTAACACCGCCAGGTAAATGTGGCTATTTTCAGCTGTAGATGTGCAGAGCTGACTCTGTTCAAAATCTGGGTTGAATACTTTGTTCTCACAGCTTAGCATCTAGGACTGCAGAGCAGAAAGCGTGGGAGAGCCTCAACCACTTCATCTCCAGAGACACAAAGTCTCTGTGGTTAGTTGTGTTTCTTAAATTTGCAAGTTTCAAGAGCGTCTGCAGTGAGGCCGTATGTTTACAGTGCAATTCTGTTCAAGTGGCGCTTACTCACAGGGAAGTATATCTAGGATTGCAGCCTTGCCTTCGTTCGCACGGACGCACGTACACAGAGCATAAAGGAGGATGGAGGTATAAAACTCTCACACAGAATGAAAATGCTTGCAAATAATGCCCATCAGAAAAGTGTGCATGTCTATCCTTTCTAAAAACAATCCTAATCAGTATAATTAAAGCTTTTCCATACCGTAAAGCAAACGGTCATGTTACATTGTCCAGCACCTCCTCCTCATTTATCCTTGGGCGGCTGAATGCCAGGCTAAAAAAACGTAAGAGATAAATTGGATTTTGTCCAGTTGAGTGGCAGCTGGGTTGCTATCGGCCAGAGCGAGACGTCTGCTAGAAATAAAAAACTGAGCTGTGTTCAGTCTGATTCCTGATGTGTGGCATATCCAAGCAGGCATTCTGAGTGTGTTTTTGACCACGGATGTTGTCCGATATCAGGGGCCGTGTGAAATGCAAGCGGCCACACAATGGGGCTGTTTGCAATTTGGTGGACGCTCGGGTTGCGAATGTGATCCATGCAGGAGGCACGTTCGCAAACCGCAGTGCTGCATCTGCACATGCGCGGGTTGCGATTCGGCGCTTCTGCGCATGCGCAAAGCACGATTTAGTGCTTCTGCACATGTGCAATTGCCCAAACCTGGAAGTAATCTGTTCTGGTACTTCCGGGTTTGGCACGGTAGGCAACCCGAAAATGAGCAGCCTAAGTGTTTGTAACCCGAGGTATAACTGTATTTACTGTATTTTTTGCTCTGTAAGACTCACTTTTTCCCTCCTAAAAAGTAAGGGGAAATGTGTGTGCGTCTTATGGAGCGAATGCAGGCTGTGCAGCTATCCCAGAAGCCAGAGCAGAAGGAGGGATTGCTGCTTTCACTGCACAGCGATCCCTCTTGCTGTTCTGGCTTCTGAGATTCAGAATATTTTTTTTCTTGTTTTCCTCCTCCAAAAACTAGGTGCATCTTGTGGTCTGGTGTGTCTTATAGAGCGAAAAATACGGTATACTGTAATCTTGATGCGATGACACCGTTTTCTAATGTGCTCTCGTGCCAAGGTCTTTGCAGGGCACGAGGTCCAGCAAGGCAGGGCTGGGTAGGGCAACAGAGAATCGTCACAGGGGCAGAAGCAGCTGGTGGGCAGGGCAAGAAGGGAATAAACAGCCAGACACACTGAATGGACCAGGAATACTCATTCACATTGCCTGGGCTATGGGCTCTCTACCTCATTTCATGTGGCTTCCAAGGGGATGAAAAAATGGGGCAAAGGGAGGTTCCAGATAGAGAGATCACTAGCTCTAGTCTTGCTTACTGGCGGCATGTGACAGGAACGAGGCAGCAGTAAATCACACCGAGCAAGCTGGAGTTAACTCTTTATTAGCCAAACAGGATCTGCACGGGAGTGTCAGGCCTAGTGGGCACAGCAACCGAAGTCTTGCCTCCATGGAACAGTTGCTGAGACTGAAGATTTTCCCTGTGACCCCCCCATCAATGCCCCACCACCACTCCCTGAGCTCTGAGCCGTCTTCCCTTGTTGGTTCACCAGCTAGTTCCTCCCACTATTCCTAAGAGATTATCTACAGTGGTACCTGTGGTTACGAACTTAATTCTTTCTGGAGGTCCGTTCTTAAACTGAAACCGTTCTTAACCTGAGGTACCACTTTAGCTAATGGGGCCTCCCGTTGCTGCTGTGCCGCTGGCATGCGATTTCTGTTCTCATCCTGAGGTAAAGTTCTTAACCCAAGGTACTGCTTCTGGGTTAGCAGAGTCTGTAACCCGAAGTGTTTTTAACCTGAGGTGTTTGTAACCTGAGGTACCACTGTAAAAGGAAATGCGACTCTCAATTTAAAAAAAACCACTCCCCATTGTGCAGGACTCTCCAGTACCAGATCCCTTCATGTGTAAGAACAAATATGCTGGCTGACAAACATTTAGATTTTAATCGCTTATGTATTATATTTCCTGGAAGAAATGGAGGAAGTGAGAGATTTTACTTTCTTGGGCTCCATAATCACTGCAGATGGTGACAGCAGTCACGAAATTAAAAGACGCCTGCTTCTTGCGAGAAAAGCAGTGACAAACCTAGACAGCATCTTAAAAAGCAGAGACATCACCTTGCCAACAAAGGTCTGTATAGTTAAAGCTATGGTTTTTCCAGTAGTGATGTATGGAATGAGAGCTGGACCAGAAAGAAGGCTGATCGCCGAAGAATGGATGCTTTTGAATTATGGTGCTGGAGGAAACTCTTGAGAGTCCCATGGACTGCAAGAAGATCAAACCTCTCCATTCTGAAGTAAATCAGCCCTGAGTGCTCACTGGAAGGACAAATCCTGAAGCTGAGGCTCCAATACTTTGGCCACCTCATGAGAAGAGAAGACACCCTGGAAAAGACCCTGGTGTTGGGAAAGATGGAGGGCACAAGGAGAAGGGGATGGCAGAGGACGAGATGGTTGGACAGTGTTCTCGAAGCTACCAGCATGAGTTTGACCAAACTGCGGGAGGCAGTGGAAGACAGGAGTGCCTGGCGTGCTCTGGTCCGTGGGATCACAAAGAGTTGGACACGACTAAATGACTAAACAACAACAACATTACATTTCCTGTTCACCTTTTTCTCTGAGGAGCTCAGGGTAGTGTACATGTTTCTTGCCCCCTCCCTTTAACAACAGCCCTGTGAGGTAGGTTTCTCTGTGGGTTCTCGATTACCAGCCTCAGCATCCTCATCCAGTTCTCCCTTTTAATTACTGTATTTGATTGCTAGATGCCCTGAGGACATGGATTCCAAACACGCACAGAGTTCAATACATCATTGCTCCTTTCCAGAACAGTATAAAACCTCTTCTTTCCTCTTTGAGCTGTTTTTCCCCCTGTGGCGGCTGCAGTTCAGAGTTCATAATTGTGACCCATGCTTCGTAAACAAGGGGTCAAACAGACCTTAGGTTGGAATCCTGCATCAGCCCCATGGACCAGGGTGGGTCCTATTCCAAGTAAACAGAGTTGTACTGTTAGCTGGCCAGCGCTGAAACAAATCTTCCATATTCCTAACCACCTAAAGGCACCCTTCATTTTTGGAGTTTAAATGGGGTGGTTTCTATTGACAGCAGTTTAGCATCAAAGGACTCTCCAGGGCCCTAGTTCCTTGGCCAGTGGAATATTCTTGCACAGGCTGCCTAGATGAAAATCACAGGGAATCCCCATGATGACGCTTGGGGAGAAGAAACTCCCAGAACGAAGGATCCTTTCCAGAAGTCTCCCTAGCTGAGAAGCAGCCTGCGTCATTTCACTGCGGGCAGATGACACAATATGGCAATCCTGACTTGAGCTGAGCCAGGGTGGGGGTATTTTCCCGGATGCTAAACACAGCAGACCATGTCGCTTTCCACATCCCTGGTTTTCACAGCGTGCGATTTATCCCCGGGCCAACAATGTGCAGGCTCTCTTTCATCCTTAATGTGCTTATTTGGCAAACTGTGTGAGATGCCCTGCGAAAAATAGTATGAATCCATTGAGTCATGGCTGCCTTTCCTTGCCGGCTGGATGCGGGCGTGCGGCCTCAAAGGTTAAACTGAGGGGACCGATACCAGAGGTGGTATTCTAGGAGATGCTGAATATCCCTTGTGCCTCTCCATTATGTAGGGTGGGTTTTTAATAGAGTTGCAAACATTGGGTGCCTCCTGCTCTCTCTGCCAAGCGGTGGCAAGAGCCCATGGAGTTCCAGCCACTCACTCACCCACCCAGGGTTTCTTTGGAGAATTGAGACAGAGTGGAGTCTATCGTAGCTGTAAGAAAGATGGTTTATTCACCTGTTTGCACCATCAGTCTGCATGGGAGGAGTCCAGATCTTACAACACGGTCATTTCAAGTGGGGTTTGTACCATCTTCTGGGTTTATGGATTTTCTCAGTTTCGTGCTCCCCCAATGCCCTGTTTGGGGGAACTTCCTGCGCCACCCTAAAACTGGTGCTAATGCGGAATGGGGAGCAACATCTACTGCCCTCTGCTGGGGTTTCTCCTGGTGGCTAAACTCAGCTCCACTGGGAACCAGGTTACACAATGGACTCTGCTGGGGGCTTTTGGGAGAAAAAAAATGGCAGCTGGTGATCTTTGAGAGTGACACAGAACCTCTAATGAAGGGCAATGAGTTCTGTCTTCATCCTCTCCAATTTCAGGGAGGTTAGTTCTCTGGTTTCACCCCCCAAAAAATTCCAGCTGAAGAGGAGGTTAAGGGGTGATATGATAGCCATGTTCAAATATATAAAAGGATGTCACATAGAGGAGGGAGAAAGGTTGTTTTCTGCTGCTCCAGAGAAGCGGACACGGAGCAATGGTTCCAAACTACAAGAAAGAAGATTCCACCTAAACATTAGGAAGAACTTCCTGATAGTAAGAGCTGTTCGACAGTGGAATTTGCTGCCAAGGAGTGTGGTGGGGTCTCCTTCTTTGGAGGTCTTTAAGCAGAGGCTTGACAACCATATGTCAGGAGTGCTCTGATGGTGTTTCCTGCTTGGCAGGGGGTTGGACTCGATGGCCCTTGTGGTCTCTTCCAACTCTATGATTCTATGATTCTATGATTCTATTCTAAGTTCTTTATGGAGGGCATTGTCTGTTGTTGCCCCAATCCTATTGAATTCCCTTCTTCCCTCTACCATACAGCAAACATCACCCATCAGATGCTTCCAACGTCTTGTAAAGATGTATCTTTTGCTCAGGGTTCCCCTGACCCATTTGACTGGACCTTGATACAGGAATCCAATTAATCTCTGTTTAATTTGATTTTTATTTGCTTTTCTACGTTTTTATGCCATTTTATTTGTTTTCAGTTGCATCCTTGTTTCAATATCCATTGTTTCTATTACCCCCACAGTGTACAACAGCACTTGGCTTTCTTTAAAAAACCATTAAGTGGTTTAGAAAAAGCTTTTAAATGGATAATTTTTGGCCTGGCATTAGTTTTTTGGTGTGCTGTTTTATCTGCTGCTGTTTTCTTGGCATGCGTGCTTTTTTAAAACAGGATTTTATGGGTGACTCCTGGCGTCAGCCTCTAGTTTAACGTCACCCTTTTGTAGACGTGCCGTTTTGTGAACTGCTTTGCATCTTATTTTTAGAGCACAAAAGGAACACATAAGTATTTCAAATAAGGATCAAAGGAGATCTTTGGATCCCGGCCGCTCCCCTGCCCCGTCTTTTTAACAAAAAGCAAAATATTTTGTTGCTGCTCTTCTTCTTCTTCTTCTTCTTCTTCTTCTTCTTCTTCTTCTTCTTCTTCTTTCCCTCGTAGCCGAGTAAGATTGTCTTTCATAAACACCGTTTTAACAATGAGTCTGTAAGTGACTGTGGAGGCCAATTCTGGATTCACATGTTCTTCCACAGTGGGGACATTGGTTTCCTGGTGGGAGTTGATCACAGTGAGGGTTTGCTAAGTGTGCCTTCCTCTTAGCACGTTTCTCCCCTTGCATCCTGAGTTCGAGTGTCTTCAAAGCCCATGACACCTTTGGTAAAGGCTGTTTTCCAGTTGGAGCTCTTGCAGGCAAGTGTTTCCCAATTGTTGGTTTTTATACTACATTTTTTAAAGATTTGCCTTGAGAGAGTTTTTAAACCTCTTTTGTTGACCACCAGCATTACACTTTCCATTTTTAAGTTCGGAATAGAGAAGTTGCTTTGGAAGGCGATAATCAGCCATCTGCACAACATGGCCATCCAAGAAGTTGATGTTGAAGAATCGTTGCTTCAGCACTGATGATCTGTGGTCCAAAGTATCTCTGCTCTTACAGGTGATTGCATAGAGCTGGTCACAATATGGTAGGGAGAGAGTCAGGATACTGCTGTGGATAGGTCAGTCTTCCCCCAACGTGATGCTCTCCAGATATTTTGGAGCACTTCAGGTGGTTGGGCTGACAGGAGAGTTCAGTAAGTCCCAAGGTGAAAAAGAGCTGTCGTGAAACTGATACCTTCTCTCACTTGTTTCCCACTTGGGAAAAGTATCTTCCTGGCATGGGGGTGGGAGAACTCTTGCTCGTTTCACCTCCACAGTGCAGACAATCCTTTATCAATTCCATTCCCCCATCAATTGCAGCATTGCACACAGTTCTGGAGTTTAAGCAAGGTTGCGTACAAGGATTTAGTCCCAAAAGCAAACAGGAAGGAATGTCCCGTGAGTTCACAGAAGTGCCTTCACAGCAGACTGTGATATAAAGCCGACAAGAGCTTCTAGCCACCTTGTTCATTTCACCTCTGAAGACACATCTTTGGGCTTGCAGAGCTAGAGTTGGGGACAAAGTTTTATCGGTTTCTCTGTAGCTTTTCACAGGCTTTTTTACAGGGATTACATAATTTAGGTTCGTTGTTGATTTTTCCCCCTCCAGGATTTGGTATCCTGGGGAAGAATTCAGTGTAACACTAAATAAATTATTCCATCAGCTCAGGGCATTTCAGAAGGAATGACCCCTCTGCTCCTCACCTCGTGTGCTGTTCTGGGGGTCCCCTGACTAATTTTTTGGGGGGGAGGCATGTGGGGTATGGAGGAGAGAGGAGGGAATGTTGCATTCGTGGAAGACTTTGCACTGGCTTCTGCAAGCAGGACTTATGAGTTGAACCCAGCCCTGTACAATTGTGGGAGGCCAACTCTCCCCCACTTTATGTATCCAGGGCAGCTGTTTGCCAGCTCCATCTGGTACGCCAGCCGAGACTCTACTTGCTCGCAGAGTGACTTTCTGGTACTTTCTCCTGCTTGTACTACTACAATGTGATCTACCTTTGGGGCTACCTTTGAAGGTAACTCGGAAACTACAACTAATCCAGAATGCGTCAGCTAGACTGGTGACTTGGAGAAGCTGCCAGGACCATATAACACTGGTCCTGAAAGGCCCACATTGGCTCCCAGTACATTTCTGAGCAGAATTCTAAGTGTTGGTGCGGACCCTTAAAGCCCTAAACGGCCTCAGCCCTGTATACCTGAAGGAGCGTCTCCACCCCCATCGTTCTGCCCGGACACTGAGGTCCAGCTCTGAGAGCCTTCTGGTGGTTCCCTCACTGCGAGAAGTGAAGGTACAGGGAACCAGGCAGAGGGCCTTCTTTGGTAGTGGCGCCCGCCCTGTGGAACGCCCTCCCTTCAGATGTCAAAGCGATAAATAACTACCTGACATTCAGAAGACATCTGAAGGCAGCCCTGTATAGGGAAGCTTTTTAATGTACAATGTAGCCTGACGTGTTGCTTTTAGGTTGCCAGACTATAATAATAGGCCAGAAGAAGCCTGGGTTTCACTTTCTGTCTCTCTTACCTTCTGGTGTGGGGTTCTGTACACAGTTTGCTTAGTGTTAAGGTTTTAGTCTTATTGTAAGTTTAAGTTAGGGACGCGGGTGGTGCTGTGGGTTAAACCACAGAGCCTAGGACTTGCTCATCAGAAAGTTGGCGGTTCGAATCCCCGCAACAGGGTGAGCTCCTGTTGCTTGGTCCCAGCTCCTGCCAACCTAGCAGTTCGAAAGCACGTCAAAGTGCAAGTAGATAAATAGGTACCACTCCAACAGGAAGGTAAACGGTGTTTCCGTGCACTGCTCTGGTTCGCCAGAAGCGGCTTAGTCCTGCTAGCCACATGACCCGGAAGCTGTACACTGGCTCCCTCGACCAATAAAGCGAGATGAGCGCCGCAACCTCAGAGTCGGTCACGACTGGACCTAATGGTCAGGGGTCCTTTTACTTTACATGTTACTCTAAATGTGTCATGTGATGTAATGTCAAGGTTCTAAAAATTAAAACCAACTGCATGGGGATCTGGATTGGGCCAAAATCCATGCAGGGTGGCAGTGGTGTTTTAATGCATTCACCTCTCTGCCGCAATTTGAAAAGAATCATTCTTCCCCCCACCCATAAATATTACATAGCAATTAAGGATTGATAGGTCAGGAGCAAACTGAGCAAACTGAGACCTAGGGGTGGCCCCAGGGGCTGTCACGGGAGGCGGACCCTGGTGATGTCATGGGCAATTCTTCCTCTGTGTTCCCTCCCACCACTGAGTCCTGGAGATGGAGGTTAATTGGGAGAGGGAAGGAGGGAGTGGTGGAGGTCACAACTGCTCCCCAAGACACACAATAATTTGCAGCCAGCTCCTGCCAGTCTGAAGGTTGGAACTGCACACATAGTCTGCTTAATATATACATTTTTAAAGGCATTCTCTCTGTCGCCTGGTTATTCAAACCCTCCTCCTGCCGCAACCCCAGAGTCGGCCACAACTGGACCTAATGGTCAGGGGTCCCTTTACCTTTACCTTTACAACTCCATTTTGAAATTATCAGAAAAAGGAGACTGGGAATAGACGGGAAGAAAGGCACAGATGTTCTTAAGAAGTATTTCATCATCAGTGGAGGAAAGGAGCCAAGCAACAGTTGCAAAGAGAGAGGATCTGTCCATCATATTAGAGTCCCAATCTATGCACTGCTCCGATTCCCAATGGATATCGCATAGATGTTTCCAAAGTGATCGAAGAATTTAATTTTAGATGCTATGATTTACAAAATGCCATTTTTAAATATATACCAGATGGAGAGATTCTGCATTTTTCTGTGAATTGCACATCTAGATTTTTCTCACTGTCCTTTCTGCTGATCTTTAAGGTGATGCCGAGAAGGTCACACACAGTGGAGGTTTAACTCTCTTCTTTGTAATTAGGATTAATAACACTTGCCTTTCAAATGAAGAGGATTAATTAATTCTTGTAAGTCACCAGAGAGCCTCTTTATTATTATAGGTAGTGATTTCATCTGCAGGAAAGCTCCTCTGGTTAAATCTTAAAAAGTGCTATAGCAGGCTATAACTCAGCCACCGCAGAATGGCAGAATTTGTCTTCCTGAGTTGGGCAGAAGTGTATTTATCTAGAATATATAATGACAAGAAGAGCTCTGTTGCTTATGCTACCTGGAGAATTAAAAGTATTTTCCTAAGGTCTGTCCTTCCTCCCTGCAAATACTATGGGTGCAATTCTGTGTAGTCTTAAGTGGGGAATGCGTGTGCAGAACAAAGTCCGCTCGGGCAACAGGACTGACCTGGGGGTTCCCCTTCTGAGCAGATTTAGCACACATGTTCCACAACAACTTAGGGCTCACTCTTAATTTCAGTGTTGTGAGTTCAAGCCCCACATTGGGCAAAAGATTCCCTCATTGCAGCGGGTTGGACTAGATGATCCTTGTGGCCCCTTCAAACTCTACATTTCTATGATTCACACTTACCTTTCCTCCCGTGCTTTCTAGGCACAGTTTTCCCTCCCAGTGTAGTCCTTTCCCTGTGAAAAACTCACTCTTTAATGCTGAATCAGAACAACAGCAATTAGGGGTTTCTGCAGATTGCTGTTTGCTCCAATTCTGCAGTAAAGAGTGGACCTGGGCCTAGAAATGCTGCACTAAAGGAAATCCAGATGACCCTTGGTTTAATCCTGCCCTGCAGGTCTGGATATCCTTGTGCACAGATCTATGATGTCTCACTTTAGGGACACTGTTGCTTCCTTAAGGAGCATCTCTTCTCAGTTTATCCTGCCTCAGAATGAAGGTAGGAGCACTTCTTTTCCCATCAGGATTTAGCCTAGCTTTCTTCCTGACATGCTTATCTTCTGTTTGCGGGGATTTTTATGACTTGAAAAACATCTTATTGCTGGAGCCCCCACCTGCAGCATGATATAGTAGAAGCCTGTCTCCCGTTTATCTCTTCAGAGAGAGCATCTAACTCAACATTTTATCATTTCTGCTGTTGCTAAATATATAAGAAAAGATCACGAGAGCTTTCCAAACCAGAACAATGATGTGTGGAGCAAAATAAGCTGCGATTAAAAAAAATATATATGCAAAGCAGCTCAATTTCTTTCATGCATCTGCATTGATTTTATGAGCCAGCTGAAAATTGGTGAGGACACTGAGAAGAGGCGGGACTGAAGATATATGGATTTGAATGTTTGAAGACAAATGCTTGCTTGACTCAAATCTTGTTCAGGGTGTGCAGAGTTGATGTACATCAGCTTAAATGCAAATTTGCAATGCAAATTTGCAAAGTTCTGGGTGGTTTCAAATCAGATTTTTTAAGAATTACACCTGCCATTGTAGGCAATGTTTGAATTTCGCAGTGTGTGATGTGCAGAATTTCTGGCGAGTTTGTTGAAGACAGCTTTCCAATTTTCACAATTTGCGGTTATAACTTGCAGTTAATTGAAGTCTTTTGGCGCTCCATTCTGGGTGAAGCTTTCATCCTTTACAGAGATAACCACTTTCATTCCACCCTGTTCTGCCCTCTTCCTTCAGGCCATTTAAGCACATGCCTGAGACGTTCCGAGTGACCCTTGTAAACTGTGCTCAGTAGACAAGTGGGGAGAAACTTGCAATCGCGGACATGCCCATCTTTAGTCCCCGTTTAGTGTATGTAATATGTTGAGATGCTGGGATTGAAGTTGGGACCTTTCCCGTGCAACGCATATGCTTTATCATTGAGCTGTGGCTCCAGGGTCTTTTGAATTTTAATAGCCTAACTATTGGGACAATGAATGGGGTTTCCAGCTCCTCACAGCTACACTCCTCAAACCAGTTTAACAACAATATCTTCCACACCAAGGGACTAGCTCTGTTGAGGGCATGCGTTCGTGGGTTAGGAATTGCTAAAATGAAATCCGCAGCCTTTCCCCCCAAACTACAGCTCTGACAATCCTTTGGAAGATCAGAATTTGTAGAAAGCTGATGTCAGGTGGTATCTGATGCTGAGTAGATGTGGTCATGGTGGCACCTTGATGGTGGTTGAGAGGAAGAATACTCCTTTGGGGAATCTTAACATTGGCTTCATGTACCAAATCTACTGTAAGTGGACAGGTTTTGCTCATTCTTACGGTCTTTATTGATGTTGGAACAGCAGAGAGATGTAATAAAGGAGATCAGTGTGGTGTAGTGGTTAAGAGCGGTATTCAAGTAATCTGGGGAACCGGGTTCACTTCCCCGCTCCTCCACATGCAGCTGCTGGGTGACCTTGGGCTAGTCACACTTCTTTGAAGTCTCTCAGCCCCACTCACCTAGAATCATAGAATCATAGAATCATAGAGTTGGAAGAGACCACAAGGGCCATCGAGTCCAACCCCCTGCCAAGCAGGAAACACCATCAGAGCACTCCTGACATATGATTGTCAAGCCTCTGCTTAAAGACCTCCAAAGAAGGAGACTCCACCACACTCCTTGGCAGCAAATTCCACTGTCAAACAGCTCTTACTGTCAGGAAGTTCTTCCTAATGTTTAGGTGGAATCTTTTTTCTTGTAGTTTGGAACCATTGCTCCGTGTCCGCTTCTCTGGAGCAGCAGAAAACAACCTTTCTCCCTCCTCTATGTGACATCCTTTTATATATTTGAACATGGCTATCATATCACCCCTTAACCTCCTCTTCTCCAGGCTAAACATGCCCAGCTCCCTTAGCCGTTCTTCATAAGGCATCGTTTCCAGAGTGTTTGTTGTGGGGGAGGAAGGGAAAGGAGAATGTTAGCCGCTTTGAGACTCCTTAAGGGGAGTGAAAGGTGGGATATCAAATCCAAATTCTTCTTCTTCATCATCATTTTGGAGGGTGACGTTTATTTGGCCTCGGGCAACAGTTTGTTGATCGGCTCACTTACAGGAATCCTTTCCTCTGCTGTAACCTTACTGTGGTTTGTTCCCTCATGTTCTACATCAACAGTGGGGAAACCTATGGTCTGCAGGCCCAATACGGCCCAATAGTGGTCCTAAATTGGCCTGTGAGGCTGTTTTACCCAACCTGTAGCTAGCTACCTGATGCCCTAGGCGATGTCAGGTGTGGAGCAGGCAAAGTCTTGGCTGCACAGGAGCATAAAATGCACTCCTGGTTTTTCCTAGGCACCCGCCCCAATTGCTCATAATCCAGAAACTAGTTTTGACCGATAGATTTATGTGTTAAAAATATTATGCTGAATCTAGGCCTCTGAAGTGGACTGACTGCTGAGCTCTTTCAGAGTTTACCTGCTCGATGGAACTCTTAGCTTATGTGCTAATTTTCTTCGTTCTGTTTCTTTTCTTCCCACCTTCCTTTTTTAAAAAAAACTTTGCTTTCTCCCCTTTTGGTTTCTCCCGTCCTCTTTTTTTCTTACCCCACCTTTCCCCCCCTTTTTTTTGAAAACACTCGAAACCTAAAGCTCACAAACGCAAACCTATGGGGCTTCCAGGTATGGAGATGCATGTGGATTGAAGTTCGTGTGTCATGTTGTGGTCGTTTTGTTTTGTTTTGTTGGGAATGAACCCTGCTAAGCTTGGTTTTAGACACATGAAAAGAGAGACCCTCTACACAACGCAGGCGACAAAGCCACATAGCCAGGCACCGACACCTACACAATATTATGATTCCGTGCACCTTCTCTGCAAAACGTATCAGATATTGCTTTGCATAGAAAAATGGGTCGAGAAATGGCTCTTTCAAATTAAGAAGAAAACTGGTGAGTACGGAGAGCCGGACGAGTTTGTCTTTTCCCAGCAAACATTTTAAGCACCCTTTGTTTATGCATCTACAAAGGGTGATTGGGTTTCCCTAAAATCTAGGAGAGAACTGTATCTTCACCATTCACCTGGCCTGTGGCTGTATGAATAAACAGACACTGCTATGAGGGCAACCCTGCTTTATAACTGGGCACAGTGCTTCGCACCAGTCCTTTTAAGTGTGTTTTATATTTTTGTCAATTGATGGCTTTCTATAGCACTCCTGCTGATACCTCCTCTCTCCTCTGCATTTTCTTTATCTACTAACTTCCTCTCCGCCTCCACCACAATCTTCACACCCTCTTATTTCTGTCCTCTATGCAAGCCACTGAATGCAGGAAACTACCCTATAGCAAGTCATGCCAATCGTCCATAGAGCCCAATACTGTCTACTCTAGCGGGCAGCAGCTGTCCAGCATGCTGGGAAAACCTGCTGCCTGAGATTCTTTTTAATGAGAGTTGCCGGACATTGGACCTTCTTACTGTGTCTTTTAGGGCCTAACTACATGTTACTCTAGGGACGCGGGTGGCGCTGTGGGTTAAACCACAGAGCCTAGGACATGCCGATCAGAAGGTTGGCGGTTTGAATCCCCGCGTCGGTGTGAGCTCCCGTTGCTTGGTCCCTGCTCCTGCCAACCTAGCAGTTCAAAAGCATGTCAAAGTGCAAGTAGATAAATAGGTACCGCTCCGGCAGGAAGGTAAACAGCGTTTCCGTGCGTTGTTCTGGTTTGCCAGAAGTGGCTTAGTCCTGCTGGCCACATAACCCGGAAGCTGTAGAAGAAGTTCCCTTGGCCAATAAAGCAAGATGAGCGCCGCAACCCCAGAGTTGGCCACGACTGGACCTAATGGTCAGGGGTCCCTTTACCTTACATGTTACTCTAAATGTGTCATGTGATGTAATGTCAAGGTTCTAAAAAATAAAACCAACTGCATGGGGATTTGGATTGGGCCAAAATCCACGCAGGGTGGCAGTGATGTTTTAATGCATCCACCTCTCTGCCGCAATTTGAAAAGAATCATTCTTTTCCCCACCCATAATTATTACATAGCAATTAAGGGTTGATAGGGCAGGAGCATCTCACACTCTGAGATTTCAGGGCCCCAAACTGAGACCTAGGGGTGGCCCCAGGGGCTGTCACGGGAGGCGGACCCTGGTGATGTCATGGGCAATTCTTCCTCTGTGTTCCCTCCCACCACTGAGTCCTGGAGATGGAGGTTAATTGGGAGAGTGAAGGAGGGAGTGGTGGAGGTCACAACTGCTCCCCAAGACACACAGTAATTTCCAGCCAGCTCCTGCCAGTCTGAAGCTTGGAACTATTTACATAGTCTGCTTAATATATACATTTGTTTAAGGCATACTCTCTGTCACCTGGTTATTCAACCCCCCCCCCTTGTCACTTGCAGGGGAACAGGCAAACCTTGTGACTTCAGACCAGTGCGGAGGTCTGACAACTCTAATAGCAATAATTTCAAAACTCCTACTGGCGTCAAAGAGAGTTTTTGCCTTTCTATCTCTATTTACCATGCTCCAGGGTGGAGGATTAGGGATGCGGGTGGCGCTGTGCGTTAAACCACAGGGCCTAGGACTTGCCGATCAGAAGGTCGGTGCTTCGAATCCCTGCGACAGGGTGAGCTCCCGTTGCTCTGTCCCTGCTCCTGCCAACATAGCAGTTCAAAAGCAGGTTAAAGTGCAAGGAGATAAATAGGTACCGCTCCGGCGGGAAGGTAAACGGCATTTCTGTGCGCTGCTCTGGTTCGCCAGAAGCGGCTTAGTCATGCTGGCCACATGACCCAGAAGCTGTATGCCAGCTCCCTCAGCCAGTAAAGCGAGATGAGCGCCACAACCCCAGAGTCATCCATGACTGGACCTAATGGTCAGGGGCCCCTTTACACTTTACCTAGGGCGGAGGATTAAATTAAAAAGCAAAGTTGTGCCAAGTGGAATGTATAAAATAGCAAACATAAGGACCTCCATTAAAACTGGTCCTCATTTCTAGTCTGCCAGAAATTCACTTTCTTATTTTTAGGTTCTGTGCAGCTGGCATAATGTATAAAGACTTGATTGTGAGGGCGGTCATATGGATTGGGTGGTATTCAGCTTTTACTCACCAGTGACCTATTGAAATTAATGGACCCAACTTAGTCATGTTCATTAATCTCAACAGGTCTACTCTGAGTAAAAGTTGAATGCCGCTCATTTATTTTGTTCCGTCCCACAAAACTGGATATCAGTGGTATTTTGGGGCCGGGGAATGCTGTAATCGGCACAACCCCACGTAAGAAGTTCATTGCCATTGAGGTGATGTAGAACTGCATAGTGGGAAGTGGGATTTTGTTTGCTTCCTTGGCACCTTGGTAATGTCTGAAATGGATCTACACCCTTGCTTTTGAAAGAGCTAAGCCCAGTGGTCACGAAGTAAGGATGAGTGATACAGGTATCCTGCAGCTTTTGGCAACATGGGACAATTTTTAAGAAAAACTGCCTTCCAGTGTACCTACCGTTCTCCTTTTCTCTCTTTTCACATCTCACTCACCCTTTCACTTTTCTTTTCTTAACCCTTTTCTGTTTGAATGAAGACAGACGTAAAATTTGTAATTTAAGACCCGGTGGGTGATCCTCACCAAATAATAATAATAATAATAATAATAATAATAATAATAATAATAATATTTTGTTTATATCCTGCCCACCCCAGCCGAAGCCGGGCTCAGGGCGGCTAACAACAATAAAATAATACAACATTCTAAAATCATTTCATTATAAAATTAATTCAAATCAAATTGATGGCAACCATTGGGCTAGAGTTCTGTGAAGATTGCCAAAGGAGGGAGTTGGGCTGTGCCCTGGCCAAAGGCCTGGTGGAACAGCTCCGTCTTGCAGGCCCTGCGGAAAGATGTCAAGTCCTGCAGGGCCCTAGTCTCTTGTGGCAGAGTGTTCCACCAAATCGGAGCCACAGCTGAAAAAGCCCTGGCTCTGGTTGAGGCCAGCCTAACCTCTCTGTGGCCTGGGACCTTCAAGATGTTTTTGTTTGAAGACCGTAAGTTCCTCTGTGGGACATACCAGGAGAGGCGGTCCCATAGATACAAGGGTCCTAGGCTACATAGGGCTTTAAATCATGCTTTGCAAAGAACATAGTAGATGTACATACATTCCAACAAGTTAAATGCTGGATCAGGGCTGTCTAGGGTCTTTTCCCCTTTTAAGCAGCCAATGTATACCCACTTGTTTCTATGTCCATCCTGTCGCTTGTTTAAAAAAACACCACTTATTTATTTTATTTTTTTGCAAAGCTACCGCATATCACATTGGTCTTTATCCTCGTCTTTCCCTCTGGTAGATGTTAGTGGTTTCATTGGTGCAACTCACTTTAGGTAAGGCCACAACCCGTTCGTAGGTTGTGCCGCAACAGTTGATGAGCATTGCACCATTTTAACCACTTCCATCTGCCAGGAGCAGCCTTGTTCCTCTCTCTGCATTGTTTTGCCTGCTCTAAAATGGGTAAGTAGCTGTGCTCATCCCACAAAATATATGCGCTGGAGTAGAAGGCAGCTTCATACTGACATTGTACAAACGGTCTTCAAAATACTTCCACCTGGCTCTGATTTCCATCCCTTCACTTAACCTCTCTCCACTCTGAACTGTTTCCTTGAGCTGATCTCTTCCACCCAGTCCCCTCTCTCTTTCCCTCTGCTCCCCTGCCCTTGGAACTGCTTCATGTGTAACAAATAAAATTAACCCTTTGTGGTGTGTGCACGCGTGCATTTTGTGGGAGTTGTGTATTGTTTCGTTCAGCCCATTCTTGTGTTTTTGTGTCCGGTATCGTTAGCTGACCGCTTCGAGGCATGGCCCAGCGTTACTGACCTTGCCTTAATGATGTGTGTGCTTCTCAGTAATTAGCCACCTGTGTTTCCCTTTTGCTATGGGCAGTGAGCAACTGGTATCCTCCTATTTTACACGCTACTGCAGCAGAAGAGCAGATTGTCCATCTTAATGACGACTTTTAGCTTCCCATGAGTGATGTGCATAATGAAGTCAATGAACCAGGCAGGAATCCGAAGACTTGATTGTGTTGGGCTGCATGCGCTGTGTTTTCATCCTGATGGTTTAAATCTCTGTGCCTAGCTGTTTAAGTGAAGCATGCTCCTTTCTTCCGGAAAAAGAGAGGATATTAAAATATCACTCAGTCCAAGCATGCAACAACAGAGCTGTCCAGGCTAAATTAAAGATAAGAGAGTTTTTGGGCATGTTGTCTCTCTTCCCACATTAATTTTTGAGGGATGCATCAAAGCCTTGAATTATGTAAGGCAATAACGTCCAACTTGGCAAATTTGATACTTTCAATGTTTAGGTCTGCACAATAAAATCAATATTGGGAATGGTGAACATGGGCATTTTTGCAAGGGAACTGAAGCAAAAGAAAAGAAAAGAAAAAATCTCCTTGAGAACTGCCCCTCAAACCCTTCCTAATTAATTTCTACCTGAAAATAATGTATACTCAGGGCTTTTTTTTCAGCCGGAACTTACCGAACTCAGTTTGGGCACCATTGCTATTCTAAGAGAATGAGGGAGGTGTTCATGGTGAGTTCCGGCACCTCTTTTTCTAGAAAAATGTAGCACTGGGTATACTGTATTACTAATACTGGATTCCAGTCTACACTTGTGGTCATATATCCATGTTTCTAGAACCTGTTTTGCCCTGATTATGGCCAGAATTAGTTTTATTAGCAACAAGCAGAAGCGGGGAGACAGGACTTCAGTCCAACTATGTAGCCCAGCAACCACCAGTAAAAATCCAGTGCTGCCAGTAAGAAGGAAGGCCTCGGGGTCTGTTGCTTGGCAACCACCAGTTGCCAAGGCCACTATAGCCCATATTTTCTAGTTTCAAGGCAGGAGTTTCTGTTCATTACATTAAGAGTCAAATTACAGATTAAGCACTTGTAAAAATATAAGAAGAAGGCTGCTGGACTGGGCCAAAGACATTACAGTATCATCATCATCATCATCATCATCATTATTATTATTATTATTATCATTTCTATACTGCTTTAGATTGTAAAGAAAACATCTCAAAGCAGTTGACAACACATTGAAACATCCCATAGAACCACCCAGAATAAAACTAGTTCAAGCTTCCAGGAAAATATTTCAGATCCTTCTCTAAGGGGCATTCTGCTTTCCCCATATTTATTTACCGACTTAATTTACAGAGCTGCCCCACAGCAGAAGTACTCTAGGAAGGCAGTGTGGTGTAGTGGTTAGAGTATCTAGTCCAACGTTTTGTTTTTGGATTTGCTGCTTGAATTTCGGCCTCTGCAAAGCCCACAAGCAGGACATGAATAAACACAGTCCTCTCCTGCAATTACCCCATAGCAACTGCTAGATTGTAGAGGCAGCATAGAGACATCATGACTTCTAGCCTTTGATAGCCTTATCAAATGTATTGGTCTAACCCCCCTTTAGAACAATCTGATTTGGTGGTCATTGCCGGTGGCACTGTGGGTTAAACCACAGAGCCTAGGACTTGCCGATCAGAAGGTCAGTGGTTCGAATCCCCGTGATGGTGTGAGCTCCCATTGCTCGGTCCCTGTTCCTGCCAACCTAGCAGTTCAAAAGCACGTCAAAGTGCAAGTAGATAACTAGGTACCGCTCCGGTGGGAAGGTAAACGGTGTTTCTGTGCGCTGCTCTGGTTCACCAGAAGCGGTTTAGTCATGCTGGCCACATGACCCGGAAGCTGTCTGCGGACAAACGCCGACTCCCTCGGCCAATAAAGCGAGATGAGCGCCACAACCCCAGAGTCGTCCACGACTGGACCTAATGGTCAGGGGTCCCTTTACCCTTTACTATATCTAGTGTTGTGAGATAAGTAGAAAAAATATCTACCCTCTTTTTCCACACAATGCATAATTCCCCTTAATCATGTCTCCCTTTATTTTCATTTCCCCGCTCAAACCCTGAAGCCCCAGTCATGTAGGCTTTCCTCACAGGGGAATGCATCTGTGTCTTCTGTTTCCCCTCGATTTGGGGTGAAGGAAGCCCCAATTGCTATTCTGACTGCAGCATGGGAAGAGGTGAGGCTTAATCTCTCCCACCCCAGCTATGATCAGGAAGAAAATGCTTTCCCCCACCCCACCCACATAACACATGGGGATAGTGTTTTGTTAAAAAAATAAAAAGTTGTGTTAAGTGTAACATGTAGTTCGGCCCTCAGAGCTCTGAAGAAGAGTGCAGGGAAAACTACAGCTGATTCCAGCCCTGATGGATGGATGCCCTATTTTAATGTAGAAGCTAGATCTCATAAAAATATGATTTGAGGATTCTGTGGGTTCCTCCCTTGATACTTGAAGACTCTTTTCTTCATCCCACTCAATCCCATGGACACCACCAGGATTAAAACCTTGTTGTGATACTTTGCCAAACTCCCCATACATCACTGCTTTTTATGGCATTCTCTTTACACTAAAGATTTTCCTTAGATCCCTGGGTCTTCCTCCTATTCCAAGGAAGTCCAAGGAAGAGCTTATGAGGCTTATGTGGAAGGAAACGCCAGAGGCCAAATGGACCTCTGAGGTGATCGTCATGTAAAGGGAAGGCTCCAAAAACTGAGGACAGGGTGGAAAAGATTTGCTGTCAGCCTTGCCTCCTGAGAAACAGCAGTGTGACACACCGCTGACTGCTGTGCTCAGGTTTAACTAATCCTTGCGGTCCTCCTCTCTCCAGGAGTTTAAAGCCAAGAGATTAGGGGGACAGCCTTCCCCATCCACATTTTGCTATTTTTATCTCATCCCCGCCTTCTTTCGGGGTGTCTAAGCTATTAAAAGCTGTTCCTCTCCTTCTGTATTTGCAAGGCAGAATTGCAGGGGCGGGGAGCGGTTTCCACAACAAGAAGTTGAAATGCATGGCTTCTTGTCTCTGTCTGAGTTTTCCTCCTCTCATTTCTCCTTCTTCCGTTTTAGGCTCATCCCGCCTTTGAACCAGCTGGAGCTCCTGAGGAACCTGAAGAGCAAATCTGGACTGACTTTCAGGTGAGTTAGATGGCCGTGGATCCAGCCCACTCCCTCAAAGAAAATGTCATAGACAACACTAGACTCCTTCCATAGGCACCCTTTATATGTGTTATGTGAACATGCAGTGTGTGTGTGTGTGTGTGTGTGTGTGTGTGTGTGTGTTTGTTAGGACTGGGTGATGTATTGATACGTCGTCCAAAATTGGTTTGAAGTCCACATCGTGCTAACGGTTTCATGATATTTGACATGGCAACGTATCATGAATCACAATGTGTCTGTGACGCTACCTGAAGGAGCGTCTCCACCCCCATCGTTCTGCCCGGACGCTGAGGTCCTGAGGGCCTTCTGGCGGTTCCCTCACTGCAAGAAGCAAAGCTACAGGGAACCAGGCAAAGGGCCTTCTCGGTAGTGGCGCCCGCCCTGTGGAATGCTCTCCCATCAGATGTCAAAGAGATAAACAAATGACATTTTAATGTAATCATCACACATCATGTAATAACTATATGCCAAGATTTTAATGAACTTTCTGTAAAAGATGAAATTGTTTTACACGTATCCAGAGTACCAGCACCTTGTGGAAACAAAGCACTGCATCGGACCGATACAAAAATACCCGTAAAACATTTCAAGTGTTTTCCAAGGGAGTCTAGAGAACATGCATTTCTTAATTTAAAATAATCTCGCGCCCCAATGATCTTTCTGAGCTGTACCAAAGAGGAGAGGTTAAAATGCAGAAATGTGTTTTCATTCTGACCCAAGAGCCAGGGAGGTTCTGGTGGAAGAACTTAGCTGCTATCTAAATTCCCTCCATATGATTCCAACAAAGAAAAGACCTAAAATGAATACACTTTAAACAATGGTCTATTGACTTTACAAAAATTCCCCAGCCATGACCTGGAAATACCGGTAATATTCATTTCCCAGCTTCTGAAGAATTTCAAAATAAATCCTATGACTTTTAGGCCATGACTGAGTTTCTTTCTCTTGACCTCCATATGTGAACCATATGTTACTTTTCCTGAGTTTGCAAAGGTGTGGCAAGTGTATGCCTGACCTTGCTTGTGGCTTCAAAACACTGACTTGGCGCAAATATAGCTTAGGTAAAAACAGATTGCAAGGGGTAAAGATCAGCCGGCTTCTTAAAAAAGAAGAAGCGTGGATATAACTCATGTTTTAATATTAATATACTTCTATGAGATTATAGCAACAAAGACTTCAGTTATGAGGTACAGTTTATTAAGCTGGTTCTTCAGGAAAGTTTAGGAAGCCAAAATAATAATGCATTAAGGAGAAGTTTTATTTTCCTGCCAATGTCTGTTACAATATTGCCAAGAGAGTTGCCTCAACTAGGAAAATAAAAAGAAGAAAGGAGAGTATAATTGTTTTTGGTTTTTTTAAGGCTAGACACAAACTTCAGCAGGTGCCAAATTAATAATTAGTTGAAATAATATGTTTTCCCCCAATGTGTTTTTTCCCCCAAGGGCAGCCTAGCTCTGTGAGTCTCCTGGCATTCCTTGAGAGACATTTCACTTGAAAACCAGAACTCTTGGCAGCTCTTGGTTGAAACAGGAAACTATATAGAACTATCGCCATTGAAGAAAATGCATTGGCGATATGCATTGGGAATTTTTATTTGCTATAATATTTTCTCTGTTTGAAATCAGTTTTTGACTATTCTCTCCTTCGTTGCTTGAAGCAATTTCTGTTTTTGTGCTGGGCAATTTTGAAGTGTTAATTGCATATATATCACGTGCCCTCTTTCACCAAAGATTTCTTGAAAGTTTTATTCTAAGACTTTACAAATTCTATCCTCTTTTTAAGAGGGGGGGGGGAGCAGAGATCACCCTGAAGTGACTGTGCCCTTGACGATGTCTTCTCGATTCAGTCCACAAGACTGTGTAATGCAGACGAGGTCACCTCTAACATGTTAAGTGTTGCTCTGCCTGTCTGGTCCATGAATTGATGGCTTATCCTCTTTTTCTGTGTGACTTTGCTGGGAGAGCGAAGTTTCTATGTTGCAAGCGCATCACACAGAAATGTGGATCAGTCTTAAACGGAGCTATTTTCAAGCTGTGGAAACAGGTTACATGAAAGCGTGAAAGTTAGAGGGAACAGCTCCGTGTGTGATGTTTCGAGCCTGGTATACTGAGAAGGAGCATGACTCTCTTTTTAAAAAACCAATCACCTTGATCCAACCCCATGGTTCAAAGAGTCTGATTCTGAAATGTGCTTCAATCTTTTTGTTTCAGCCTTGTTTTGTGCGTACCTAGGGGCTCGCTGGGTGGAGTGGAGCCACAATGCTAATTTCCAGGTAGATGTCTACCTGTTGCCTACTTGTGGAGGGGGAAAAGAGGAAGGAGAAAGCGGCGGGGAAGTTGGTGTGGTGCAAACGCAGGAGCGGAGCCAATTCTGGTGCACTTGCCGTTGCATTTGCACTGCACCAACTTTCCTGCTGCCTCACTCCTCCTTCTTTCCCTCTGGGTAAGCAAGAGTAACCCATCTGCCGGAAAGCTAGCAAAACCACTCTGCCACACCTGACGAACTGCTTCTACGTTGAGTATCTCTGTGTGCCCTGTATTTTTCCTCCCCCTGCCTTGTCGCCACCTTCTGTTTGATCCTGTCCTCTTGTCTTCAACTGTGAATACCATTCTCCCTCTTCTGCCTGACTCCACTGCTAATGTACTTTTGCTTCTGTTTTAAGGAAAGAGCAGCAGCCTGAGCCGTCTCCAAGGTCTGTATGTTTTCAGAGAGCCCATCCCCATGCATTCTCACTACTCTCTATCTCTCTCTCTCTCCCCCTTTCTCTGAGTTTCCGTTCCTTTGTGTCATGCGTGTTGATGCTCGTGGCGACAAGGAGCTGAGAGCCATTCAAATAAACATTGTAAACCTCCAACGTGCTTGCAGTGATGAGACCGATGATGTCCGCATGCCTTGTAAATACCCGTAAAGTTGCCCCCTTGATTATGTTTCCTTCTTTCCAATGGCAACACGCCATTTGACCGAGCGGAGTCTCTGGAGTGGGTTGCTGCGGCAGCATCAGAACCATGGCTGAGATGTGGCATGTAGATCCCTCAGAAATGGATTGGAAAACCTGGGAAAGAGCTGTTATCCCCATGTGGAAAACAAAAGGGGCGGATGCAGTCTTAACACAGCCCCTTTCAACTTGCCTTTCCCGAATTGTGTGATAAAGAGGTGGTGGTCATTCTCCACGTTCCCTTCTCCCCTCACCTGTATTTCTGCCTTTCTTTTGGTCACGGCAGCAATGAAAGAAAGGATATTCATGTACCCACCAACATTTGTTGCACATCATTGTTTTACAGCAAGTAGATCCCCACCGTGGCAGAGAGAGAGAGGAAAACGTACCAGCCCCTCTTAGTAGGGACAACTGGCTAGTACAGGTCAATAAAAAACAACGTACATTCCCCATAGCGCTTAAAAACACACGCCTTGGGATTTCCACATTTAGGATTGTGGAAGCTGGGACTCACTGCGTTGCTGAGGGTCAGGCATGAAGCTGCTTCTCTGTTGGCTTCACTCACACCTGGCACCTGAGCATCTCTTGGTGCAGCTGTGCTGGTAAGGATAACTGATGCTGGCAGCAGTGCTCTGCTGCTACTTCTGGAGCAGGTGGAGGAAGCATGGATTGCCTCCCTGCTAGTAACCTTTTGGGTTAGGGACCAAGCAGAGGTGGTGCCATGGTCTCCATAGCAAAGTCAGGTAGAGGAGTTTTCTACTTGTCAGGCTTGCAGAAGGGCACTTTAGTTGCTGTGATTGCAACCAATGGTGATTTATAGGTTCTGCGAGTGTTAGATCTGTCAAATCACCAAAGTCCATAGATCAAGGGTAGGCAACATGGTGGCCTCCATAAGGGCTTCAGTTCCCATCACGCTTGAACCGTGACTGTGCTGGCAGGGGCTGATGGGAGTTGTAGCCTGGAAACCACATTGTAGCTTATTTACAATGTTTTCAGATTTGATTCTCAATCCAGAAAGCTAGTGTTCTGCCAGGCAGATATCTACAGGCTGAAAGTGTGCTTTGGTTTTAAGACAGCTCCGTGCACAATAGCAACTGACATGATGTTGAAGAGGAAAGTCCATTTTGTAGGTTCATCTGATGGGTACCATATATGTTGAGCTTTGAGACATAACATTGTTCCCACATGAGATGTTAACACTGTACTCCATTTTTTACTTTGCAAATCTTGCAATAGCTCCTAAAAGGTTATTCTTGCAGGAACTGTGTAGTTCTGGGTTCCTATGGTGCTGGTACAGATTATAATCCTGAATATTTTGGGTGGCATTTTTTCTTAGACCTCCTGAAATTCATGGGCCTAACTCAGTCATTAATTTCAATGGGTCTACTTTGAGGAAAGCTTAGTTAAATATCGCTCTTAGCTACTGACTCTGGTTAGAGATTTTGTTCGGTTCTGATGTAGGATTTTGGAACACAGGTAAAACTGCAGCAAAAACCCAGCTAATCGGTTGGTTAGTTACCTGAGTTTAGAATCTCTGGGAATACTAAATATTTGTACAACTGTTAGGAGAGAACAGTTTCAGAAAAATCTGTGGGCCTTACTAGATGCTGTGTGAGTGTAAAACCTGTGTTTCTCCAGCAATGTTTAGTTAAAAGAAATTCGGGGTATTGTTGCATTGGGTTCATGGTTTTCCCTTTCCTGCTCTGATTCATTGGTTTCATTCAGGGGTGGGCGAACTGAACCTGACAATATGACACCATTCAGCACCACCCCGGACATTACGGGGGAAATGTTGTCTGCGTTAATGTCTAGGTTGGCTTTCTGACACAGACATTCAATATTTGCAGGTGATTTAATAATTTCAAGCAACAGTTTGCAACAGATGCCTGTATGTTCCAGCTACAAGCCTAGCATGGTGACAAGTTCATTCATTTATTAGCTGTATATCTCAAAATTGGCAGAACAATCCAAGCCCAGGACCTGCTGTGCTGGAGGAAGCTTGGGTGATGTCCTTCTGCCCTAGGCTTGCCCAGCTCTGCTGGCCTCCACTGTTGGAAGAACTCCACCATTGGTGGAGAAGCTCTTCTAACAAGAAGCATGCAGTGTGCTCGCTGAAATGTTGGGTGGAAGCTGCCATCAGGGACATTCCTGTTGGCACCAGACAACAGAGACACCCTGATCTTGGGGTTGAGGGACTGCGCCAGCACAGGATTCAGAAAATCCAGCCCTCGTGTGACAACAATGGACCCAATTCAGGCTTCTTAACTGCTCCCTTTCTTCCCTGGTGGTGGGGTTGTGGACATCCCACTCGCCTTTTTTGCACAAGTGGGATTCCCCAGTGAGTTAGCAACCTGGGGCAAGTTTAGCATAGAAAACCACTGTTGTCAATGTGCCAGGCTGAGCTTGTGGGTGGATGCGCTTCAAACAGCTCCTAGGAATGGTAGAGCTATTCCCTGACCTACCTTTTTCCAGTCTGGTAGTTTTTGTGCTTTATTTATTGACTGCGAATTTATCTCACCTTTCCTCCAAGAAGTCTAGCTTCCTCCTCTCCTCTCCTCTTTCCTCTGTTGTCCTCACATGAACCCTGTGAGAGAGGCCAAGCCAAGAGAAGCTGAACCAGCCCAGGGCCATCCAGTGAGCTTCATCATGACTCACTAGACTTTTGTACCCAGGTTTACTCCATCCAAGTGTGTATGTATTCCGCTCATATTGATCTGAAGGAGACCCCAATGTGTAGCTAGCAGATTAAAAAACATAAAAACATTGCAGGATTCCAAAAACACAAAACAAAACAAAACAATAGACCAGAGGCAATCAGTTCTTCATCCAGCAGAGTTTACTACTACTGAAGGCAAATGAGCATAATGGTCACAAATCCATACATCTTCAGGATCGGCAGAGTTCATAAGAAATCCAGTTGCAGCAGACTTAACTTAAACTTTAAAAAGGCAAAGGGACCCCTGACCGTTAGGTCCGGTCGTGGCCGACTCTGGGGTTACGGCGCTCATCTTGCTTTATTGGCTGAGGGAGCTGGCATACAGCTTCCGGGTCATGTGGCCAGCATGACGAAGCCGCTTCTGGCAAAACAGAGCAGCACACGGAAATGCCGTTTACCTTCCCGCCGGAGCGGTACCTATGTATCTACTTGCACTTTGACGTGCTTTTGAACTGCTAGGTTGGCAGGAGCAGGGACCGAGCAACGGGAGCTCACCCCTTTGCGGGGATTCGAACCGCCGACCTTCTGATCGGCAAGTCTTAGGCTCTGTGGTTTAACCCACAGCGCCACCCCATCCCTAACTTAAACTTACAATAAGACTAAAACCTTAACACTAAGCATACTATGTACAGAACCCCACACCAGAAGGTAAGAGAGACAGAAAGTGAAACCCAGGCTCCTTCTAGCCTATTATTCTAGTCTGGCAACCTAAAAGCAACATGTCAGGCCAATAATTTGATTACAACACTTTATATAGCTTCTAAATTGTATCTTATTCATATATTTAGCAGTGAACATTTTGAAAGAAGTTGCTGCTCCAGTGTAGCAGGACAGTCCTTCCTGGATAACTGACTGTTTCAAACTTTGTTCCTCAGCAAATAAGATGTCCGAGAGGGTGCATAAGTTGCAAATGGTTCAGCTTTCACTGATTCAGTGAATAAGTCGTGTATATAACCAGGCACACCTGTGCTGCGGTTGGGACTTTGTACTTATTTTGGAAGGCATGTTGCCTCAAACTTGAATTATTCTCCATTTGATACCCCAATCCCCCAAATCCCCTACTTTGGTAAATTAGATTAAGTTACATTAGTTGGTGTTACCTTGTATAAATTGTATGTCACTTTAATTTGAATGAAGATACAATTTAGTAATCAATTTACAATTTAGCAAAGTGTTGTAATCAAATTATTAGCGTGACGTGTTGCTTTAAGGTTGCCATATTTTCCTGTTCGCAACACAGGGGATCTTTGCTTCCTATTATTATAGTTAGCAAAACCTTGAGTGAAAGCAATAACAGAACCAGTTTAAACCAGCTGTACTCAGCTTCTCTGAAAGAATAACCAAAACATCAGGAACCTTCTGCTTGTTTCTAGGCGGAACAGAAGCTTGTTGTTAGCTAGAAACTTCCAGCTTGCACCAGCTTGTATCAGACAGAGAAGCTTCCAGAACCCTCTTGAATCGAACAGAATAGAAAAGATCTCTACACTTTAAGCCAGTACTTTCTGTACCAAAAAATATTGCAAACTGACCGTGTGGCATTCTGTCCATTAGCTCTCACACACACTCTCAACCTCCTGCGCTCACCATATAGTGCAGGGGGTGGCAAAGTTTTTGTGGCTTGGGCCAGTTCATGGTCCCACAGACGCCACGGTGGGCCGGAGTGTGCGCACATGCGCAAACGCTATTTCTGGCACGGAAAAGGTGTGCTCAGCTTCCTATTGCCTGCAGGAGCTTCCTTCAGCCAATGGGAAGCCGGCCAGCGTCGCGGAAGGTGGTCCCCGCTCTGCTCCGTGCCGGTTTAGCGCTTGGGAGCTGACTGAGCGGGCAGCTGCGGTCCATGGGCTGGTTAAACGACCTCCATGGGCAGCCCATGGACCTTAGGTTGCCGACCCCTGATGTAGTGCTAAAAGCCAGAAAGCAAACAACAGGCGTGTCCTTGCCTTTCTTCATATCCCAATGGGTATGATAGCTAAAGGTAAAGGGACCCCTGATCATTAGGTACAGTCGTGACCGACTCTGGGGTTGCGGCGCTCATCTCGCTTTATTGGCCGAGGGAGCCGGAGTACAGCTTCCGGGTCATGTGGCCAGCATGACTAAGCCACTTCTGGCGAACCAGAGCAGTGCACAGAAATGCAGTTTACCTTCCCACTGGAGTGGTACCTATTTATGTACTTGCACTTTGATGTGCTTTCAAACTGCTAGGTTGGCAGGAGCAGGGACCGAGCAACAGGAGCTCACCCCGTCACGGGGATTCGAAACGTGACGGGGTGAGCTCCCATTGCTCGGTCCCTGCTCCTGCCAACATATGATAACAGGTGACAAAGTGCTTTGCTTCTTAATTCCGGGCACAATTCAAAGTTTTGGTGCTGACCTTTAAAGCCCTAAACGGGCTCAGTCCTGTATACCTGAAGGAGCGTCTCCACCCCCATCGTTCAGGTCCCCCTTCTGGCGGTTCCCTCGCTGCGAGAAGCCAAGTTACAGGGAACCAGGCAGAGGGCCTTCTCGGTAGTGGCACCTGCCCAGTGGAACACCCTCCCATCAGATGTGAAGGAAATAAACAGCTATCTTATCTTTAAAAGACATCTGAAGGCAGCTCTGTTTAGGGAAATTTTTAATATTTAATGCTGTATTGTTTTTAACACTCGATTGGGAGCCGCCCAGAGTGGGTGGGGAAACTCAGCCAGATGGGCAGGGTATTAATAAATTATTATTATTATTATTATTATTATTATTATTATTATTATTATTATTATATTGTTATTATTATTATTGACCTTGCCATTTGATTACTTCATGCACAGCGATCTTGTCACTCTAGGAGTGCTTGAAAATGTCCACCCAGGTGGTTTTCCTTTACAGCAGGGGTCCCCAACCCGCAGACTGTGGGCTTTATGCAGCCCCCAAACTATTTCTGTGTGGTCCCCAAGTTGCTTGGCTGCTGGTGTCACGCTCCTGGCTCCCCGCCCCCCGCAGACTTGCACTGCTCCTCATGGTCCCAAGCAGCACCATCTACTGCTGCTCTCCTCTCCCTTTCCTGTCATTTCCTGAAGAAACACACGGGCTTCATTGTTTCTTCTGGTCTCACCACTATCATGGTGCCATCTGAGATCTTGCAAGAGCCTCCCAGAGCCCGGTAAGCAAATCTGACAGCTTAAAAGCTCTTTCCATGCTGGGAAAACCCTGTGCAAAAAATAATAATAAAGAGCTTTTAAGCTCTTCACCTTCTGTGCCTTTTATTTGTGTGATTTCAACCAGCTGATCTTCAAATGCATAAAGTTGAAATCGCACATGTTAAATGCGTACAAGCTGTGATTGCACTGTATGTTCGAAAATGGATTGAGTTCAGGTTAGCATTTCTTCATTGACCTTTGACCTTAATCACATTAGTAAAGGTAAAGGTAAAGGGACCCCTGACTACTAGGTCCAGTCGCTTTATTGGACCTCATCTCGCTTTATTGGCCGAGGGAGCCGGCGTACAGCTTCCGGGTCATGTGGCCAGCATGACTAAGCCGCTTCTGGCGAACCAGAGCAGCGCACGGAAATGCCGTTTACCTTCCTGCCGGAGCGTTACCTATTTATCTGCTTACATTTTGACATGCTTTCAAACTGCTAGGTTGGCAGGAGCAGGGACCGAGCAACGGGAGCTCATCCCGTCGCGGGAATTCGAACCGCCAGCCTTCTGATTGGCAAGTCCTAGGCTCTGTGGTTTAACCCACAGTGCCACCCGCGTCCTAATCACATTAGTACCACATTCCAAAAACAGTGCATGGTAGTTTACTTGGAGTAGACCCATTGAAGACAATGGAGTTAAGTAACTTAAGACAGGTAGAGAATGTACAGAATATCACCATTCACCCACTCCAAATAGAAAGGTCTACTTCTGTGCTCCTGAAGTGATATGATCACATGTAAATTGAATTCGTGATATAGGCCAAATGCTAAGATTTCCCTTGTCCTATTTTGAGAAATTGCTGGGGACAGAATGGACGCCACTTATCTTTCAGTGCAGGGCCAGATCTCCTGTGAGGCGAGATGAGGCAGCCGCCTTAGGCGGCAGGAACCACAGATGCAGTAGATCCCCACATAGATCTTTTTTTCCTCCCATCTTTTTGATGTAGATCTTCACTCACCCTTTCTTCCTTGGTGGCTGCCATTTTGCAGTTTGCCTCAGGTGCCAAAATGTCTTGGGCTGGCTATTCTTCAGTGTATGTTAGTTTCCCTTTCCCCATCCATTTCAATAGGGGCAGATTGCTTTTAGTGCAGGGGTTGCCAACATGGTGCTGTCCAGATGTTAGTGGACTACAACTCCCATCATCCCCAGCCGGCATGGTTGGTAGTCAGGGATGATGGGAGTTGTAGTCCAACAGCTTCTAGAAGGACGCCATGTTAGCTAACCCCAGCTTAGTAAATCAAATGCAATTTAAATTAATAATAATTAAAAATTGTGTTTGTTGTGTGGGAGATGAAACACCACAGGGCAACTGACCCCACCCCCGCCAAATTGGTGGTAATCTGAGGTAGTTTGGGTTTGCTGAAAAAGTTCTGGAATCATTTCAAATGGTAGTCTCATCAGCATAGAAAAATTAATAGGGATACATGGGGTTGTGTTTATCAGAGAATTCTGGTTCCTGGCAAGGGATGCTGTAGATTAAGGTTTTAACTATTCCCTCCAGAGATTGGGGGCAGAAGGAGCTGCGGATGGACTTGTGGTCGGGCTGTTGATGAAAATATCAACTGACAGAAGGCAGCCCTTCCGTTTGTTTTTAAACCCCTCGTATTACTGGGGGTGCCTGCAGGAGATTCGCAGAATCTGTGTCTGTTAGTCTGGCCCTGTGCCAGGAAACCCCTAGCCTACTGTATTTGACGAGTGGTCTTGTTCTTTCAAGAAGAGACACCTCTGGTGCCTTGCCAGGAAAACGGAGCCGGATGTTCTCGAGAAAGAGAGGGCGGATTCCGTTTGAACTTGCAGCGGAGGTTGCCGAGCAGAAGGAGCGATGCTCAACATCCCTTCTGCTACTGGAACGGAAGCGTTGCGCTGCCAAGTTCAAGTCACCCTTCCTCCCTGCCCCCTCCCCAGCACAAGCCAAAGAGGCTACCCCCTTCTGCATTTTAAATGTGGCCGAGAGGTTGCTAATGGTACTGAGTCGGGCTCTCAGGGTGTGCCCTCTTGACTTCCTAAAACAGCTCATGTGGGGTGGAAAAGAATAGAAAGGAAGGTGGCTCATTGGGCCAAACCAGATGTTGTAAAAGACAGAGAATCACACGTTTCCACAGAGAGAAGGGGCAATAGTGGCAGAGCTGTGGCAGCTCTGGGTCATGTATAGTGGCTCATGCATAAATGCACCTGCTCATTTGATTGATAGCGCAATGAACACCTCTGCCTTGTTCTTTTCTGTGGGTGAAATTCACACCTTTTAGGCCTAGTGCTTTTCTCTTGGTTTAAAACATTGGAGAAAAGATGCCAAATGCCAATGAAAAACACTAACAATTGATATTTAGGACAAATAAAAATGGCAAAATAAGAGCAGAGATGGAATATATAATTCAGTTGAATTCAGCGGGAAGCTATCTCCCGTAAGTTTTGCTAGCCGAATAAGTAGATCTTTGCAAGCATTGGGAAATGGTGATAATTAATATCTGGGAGAAACTGCAGAATTCAGAGTAACTTGAGAGTAAATCTTGACGCTATAGATTTAAAGAAAAGGGAAAGTATCTCTGCTTCTCCCTCCAATGCGTTGGGAGGTGGAAAGTGCCAGTTTTTAGCAAGCATGGAAAATGGCAGGATTAATATTTGGGAGGCGGGAAATCACAATGAAAATTTTCCTAATTGATTTGAGAAACATTTTCAAGGGCTCCGTGTACCGTTAGAGATGTTGCGGCCGAGGAAGACATTTCTGATGCAGAAGGGACTGTTTGTAGAGTTATTTTTTTTATTGCAAAGCTGTCCCCAAGCCACACTTTTATTGCGCTTTGCTTTTGACGGAAAACGAAACACCCCCCCCCCCCCCCCAATCCTGGCTCCATAATATCCCCGATGAATGTGTCCCTTCCACATCACTTTCTGCAGTTGATCAAAATTTCCTGTTTGGCATGAGCCCTCTGGTCTAATTTCTCTACTCTCCCCTCATTTCCAGTAAAAGCAATCCGTCCAGAAAGTCACTTTGTGGATGCTGCTCAGGAAACTCTAGGTACCACGGGAATCGCTTTGCACTGAACTAATCCAAAGCTGCACGGCTCATCCTCTCTCTTTTCTGTCTCTTTCTTTCCCCTGCTGCCTTCTGTTCTGACCACTCATCTGCTTAATAGAGGTGCAAAGGGAGGCCCTCCAGAATGTCCTCTGATGGCCAGCCGACATCGCCTGCTTCTGTGTTTCCCCAATGAGACCAAGTGCGGAAACCGCAAGCTGTAACCTTGCCTTAGTCAGAGTCTTTCTTAGCAAGCTAATAAGGTTAATAGTGACAAAAGAGACCGGGTATTCGGAGGAAACACTACCCTGGAAAATAAAACAAACCCTGAAAAACGACAACACCAAACCCACTCTCATCCCTCGCAACTTGGGGTCTCCCAGTTTATTATTAAAGAATTTGAATTTGGAAGTACATACCGTATTTTCCGCCCTATAGGACGCACCGTCCCATAAGGCGCACCTAGTTTTTTGGGGGGAAATAAAGGGGAAAAAATTATTCCCCCCCCCCCCAGGTGCGGGGCTGGGGTGGGGGAGGCCCGAGCTTCCCCCGCCCCAGCCCCCAAACAGGCAGCTCTCTGCAAGCCGTGGGAGCCCAGCGCTGGCTCCCGCTGCTTGCGGAGAGGTCCGCGAAGCCTGGACGCGCTGAGCTCAGCGCACGCAGGCTTCGGCATGCAGGCAACTCTCCGTAAGCAGCGGGAGCGCTCCCGCTGCTTGCGGAGAGGTCCGCAAAGCCTGCAGAGCGAGAGGGGTCGGTGCGCACCGACCCCTCTCGCTCTCCAGGCTTCAGTGAAAGCCTGCTTTCGCCCCATAGGACGCACACACATTTCCCCTTCATTTTTGGAGGGGAAAAAGTGCGTCCTATAGGGCGAAAAATACGGTATATTGATTGTATTGTAAACCCACTGGGCTGAATACATGTGAATGGGCTTCTCCTTCATAGCTCTGAATTAGTGGCACTTGAAAACATAACATGGCTTTTCCGGCACTTCTACTATGCAGTCACAGACCACTAATCTTCCGCACATTGTAGCTACAAGACCCGTAACTGCCTAACTGCAAGTACCAATGAGCAAGATTTGGGCATTGATGGAGAGTGGGAACTCAGATGACTGAATCCCAGATTCCAGTTCCTGCAGCATCTCTTATCCGTCTGTCTCTGCGACAGTTAAATCAGCTTGAAAGACTTTGCGGCCATGTGTCTTCTCTTAGGGCTATTAAACTACTAATTCTTCCCTCTGCATGCTTTGGACAGTGGACTCATCTTTTATTTTTTGCACTTAAGTGTGGACTTGGCCAGTGCAAGGCTGATTTAGAATGCCACAGGATGCTTGCGAAATGTGATTGATGTTTGTCAATTGCAAAATGTGATCTGTTTGTCCGTTTTTGGAATCCAATCCAGCTCCTAAAACCATCAGTCTTTCATTTATAAGATGCCAGAGCTCTGTTAAGTATCCCACCATTAAGAGGCAAGGGGCTACCACCACAATCCTATGTATTGAATACATTGGACTTACTCCCAAGTAAATAGGTATTGAATTGCAACCTGCATTAGGAAGATAAGCTTGGGTTCAAAACTTGGGTTGTATGATGCTTAGGGTTACTTTGCACGCAGTATGATTATTAGAATCATTTCCCATAGTAGCTTTGAATATTCAGGATAAAATTGTGGTTTTTAAGAGTTGTGATAAGCTATGGTAATGTGCTGGTACTTTGGAATTAGTCGTCCTGAAGGGAACTGACAATACTAGGAGTTGGCAAGAGCAAAAAGAAAAGTCAGATAGTGTGTTTCTCCCCTGCTCCAAAATGCAAGTAAAATTCAGAGAAATCCTTGGTAGAGTGATGGTAGAAAGAGAACTAAAATGTTCCCTGAGATGTTGTGCAGAGAGATGCAGCCCTATGAGAGAGATTTTGCAAGAAAGTGAAACCGAAAGCAGCCAACATTTTATATTATGTAAAGCATTTCAGAGCCAAGAGCAAAATTCATTTGCTGTGCACTTTGAGTAGATCTCGAAGGCATGATTTATATATGTATATATAAACCTAGCAGGAGCAATGCCATCCATGTTGTATCTTTTCTCTCAGCTTCGCTTAATCCTTGAGGTGTTGTCATATTGTGCGTTTTCCTACACACACACAAACACCCTTAAATGACAGCCAACCAGTGATGTGTAGAAGGAAACATGCAATATGGCAACATCCTGAAAAATGTTTGGCAAAACGTTGTTTCGCCCTAATATTGGCTGGAGCAGGATACCGGAAGGTGCCAGAAGCTTTTGCACTTAATGGTTCATCTTTTAAATACATCGTTTAGGGTAAAGGTAAAGGGACCCCTGACCATTAGGTCCAGTTGTGACCGACTCTGGGGTTGCAGTGCTCATCTTGCTTTATTGGCTGAGGGAGCCGGCGTACAGCTTCCGGGTCATGTGGCCAGCATGACTAAGCCACTTCTGGCGAACCAGAGCAGTGCACAGAAATGCCGTTTACCTTCCTGCCAGAGCGGTACCTATTTATCTACTTGCACTTTGCTGTGCTTTCGAACTACTAGGTGGGCAGGAGCAGGGACCGAGCAACGGGAGCTCACCCCATCACAGGGATTCAAACCACCAACCTTCCGATCGGCAAGTCCTAGGCTCTGTGGATTAACCCACAGTGCCACCCGGTAGCAACACACTAAAGCACACTAAAGCATAGATCCTGCATAGATTTCCTCTCCCTTTCCTTATGTCAGGGATGGGAAATCTTTTTCAGCTTAGGGCTTCATACTCTTCTATGAAACCTTCTGAGGGCCGCATGACAGTAAGTTGGGGCCACGGGCAAAAGAGGATGGGCCAATGTAAATATTACCTTTGCACGGTAGGTTAGTTTCTGCAGACCCTTTTTGCAGACCCTCCAAGTGACCCTATTTTCCAGGGACATTCCCGGATTTACAGAAGCCATCCAAGTTTCTGATTTGATCCCAGAATGTTCCACTTTTCCTTAGGACATCCCTATTTTCATTGGAGAAATGTTGGAGGGTATGGAGTTATGCAGGGCCGGATTTAGGTTTGATGAGGCCCTAAGCTACTGAAGGTAATGGGGCCCTTTATGTGTCCAGCTGTCCTTTGTCAACAACAAATTGTCGCTGTTTTTTGTGTTGAATATATGCTATATTCTTCTAGATATGCTATATTCCTCTGGAATATATGCTGATTCTTCTAGATCTGTCAGCAGCTTTTGACATGGTCGATTACGAACTCCTGGACCACCGCCTTGCCGATGTGGGGATTCAGGGCACAGTCCTTCAATGGCTGCGCTCGTTTCTCTCTGGTCAGGGACAGAGGGTGGCGCTTGGGGGGGAATTGTCATCGCGCCACTCCTTGGTGTGTGGAGTACCTCAGGGTGCGATACTCTCCCCGATGCTTTTCAACATCTTTATGCGCCCCCTCGCCCAGCTTGTCCGGAGTTTTGGGCTGGGTTGCCATCAGTATGCTGATGACACCCAACTCTATCTGTTGATGGATGGCCATCCTGACTCAGCCCCAGATGTTTGGAAGCTGTGGCTGGATGGTTACGTGGGAGCCGGTTGAAGCTAAATCCTTCGAAGGCAGAGGTCCTGTGGCTGGGACGGGACGATATGGGATCGGGGGGGCAACTCCCATCTCTTGCGGGGGTGCAATTAGTGCCAGCACCATCCGTTAAGAGTTTGGGTGTAATCTTTGACACCTCCCTTTCCATGGAGGCGCAGATTGCAGCTATAACAAAGGCAGCATTTTTTCATCTCCGCCAAGCTAAGCAGTTGGCTCCTTACCTCTCTCGCCCTGACCTAGCCACTGTGATCCATGCGACGGTCACCTCCAGATTGGATTATTGTAACTCGCTCTACGTGGGGCTGCCCTTGAGACTGACCCAGAAACTCCAGCGGGTGCAGAATGCTGCAGCGAGACCACATTCACCCGGGGCTATACCAGCTGCACTGGCTCCCGGTGGAGTACAGGATCAGGTTTAAGGTGCTGGTTTTAACCGTTAAAGCCCTATACGGCCTAGGACCCTCGTACCTACGGGACCGCCTCTCCTGGTATGCCCCACAGAGAAACTTACGGTCTTCAAATAAAAACATCTTGAAGGTCCCAGGCCACAGAGAAGTTAGGCTGGCCTCAACTAGAGCCAGGGCTTTTTCGGCTGTGGCTCCGATCTGGTGGAACGCTCTGTCACTAGAGACTAGGGCCCTGCGGGACTTGACATCTTTCCGCAGGGCCTGCAAGACAGAGCTGTTCCACCAGGCCTTTGGCCAGGGCACAGCCTGACTCCCTCCCTCGGCAATCTTCGTGGAGCTCTGGCACAATGGTTGCCAGTGGCTTGATTTGAATCAATTTTATAATGAATGATTTTAGAGTGTTGTTTGTGCTATACTTTTGTACTGTTTATTGTTGTTAGCCGCCCTGAGCCCGGCTTCGGCTGGGGAGGGCGGGATATAAATAAAATTTATTATTATTATTATTATTATTATTATTATTATTATTATTATTAGGTAATTTATGGACCTAATAGGTATCTGAAGCCATTTGCAAATGCAGAATGTAGGCACCCTATATACAGAAATGAGCAAACCAGTGATATTTTAGGGAGCAGGCTAGCAGGCGGGGCCCATGATTTACATCATAGAAGCCTACACAACACAAAACACTGTTGCTGTATGTAGGTTTTATTTTACTTTATTTTTTGTCTTATATTTTGGAAATGTACATCCAGGTTTTTCTTCTTTAATTTTTTGGGGCCCCCCAAGAGGGTGAGGCCCTAAGCTATAGCTTGTTTAGCTTGTACATAAATCCGTCACTGCCTGTCACTCAGCCAGATTGCCAGTTGCGTCGCTAGAATGAGACACAACATCACCCAAGTGACGTCAGCGAGCATTTCAAATATTCTGATTATTTCTGCTTTTAGATATTTTTATTTATTGACTTGCTTTTTTTGGGGGGGGCAGCTGCTCCCTGCCTCCCAGGCTACACCCATGGTGGGCTTGAGCCACACATTGGGTAAAAGATTTCTGCAATTAAGGGGGTTGGACTAGATGACCCTTGCGGTCCCTTCCAGTTCTAGGATTCTGTGACTTTGTATAGATAGAGCCATGGTCCTGAATCAGCTGCAAAGGCCTGCCATTGCCCCACCTCCTTTCCAGTTCCGAACTGCACTTGTTCCCCTGTAGAAATTTCCCTGCGTGTTGCAGCTGTTTGGTTTGGAAAACAGGTCCCTGGCTGAAGGAAAACCTTAACACAGCAGGGGGGGGGGGGTCTGCCTATGTCCTTAGAGACTTGTTTGTTTTCCATTACACCAGGAGGTTTGTGGGGGGGGGGGGAGTTCCTTTTCATTATGAGTAATGGGCTTTCAGGGACTGCGTTTCAGTGCATTAGCAGTTCCCCATAATTAATGTAAGATTTTATTTTAAAAGCATAACCAAGCACAGTGAGAGGTTACTAAACAATTCCTGAAGGGAAAGGCAAGCAGCTGCAGAAATAAAAGCCTCTATGAGAGTCGCTTCGGGAAAGACCTGGGTTTTATTTTTATTTATTTATTTAATATCTTATTTATTTTTTGAGAAGGGTTTATCAAAAATGTTAACATATTTATTTATTTCCCCGCTCTTGAAGGGGAAAAAAGGCTTACAGAGCAGCTTGCAGATATCAATAAAAAAGACCGTCCCTGCCTTCAGGCGACACAAAAAGAAAAGGGGAGGAGGAGGGTGGAGGAACAAAGCAAACTCTGGGATTAGGTCTTTGCTATATAGGGTTCTTGTAGCAATCTTGTAGCTGGAATGGAGAGTTCAAAGACAGGAGGAGTTGCTGGTCAGTCACCTGAGCTGACGGAGAGCTCCTGTGGTCTCACCTCTTCCTCTTCAGCAGCCTTATGGAAGGGGGTCTTGGTAGGTGAAAGCGAGGAAGGAGCCTGATCAATATATAATGAAAGCCTTGTCTCTTGTCCGGTCAGCAATGAAGCAGCAGCGATGAAACAGGAGAGCTTCGATTTCTGGATTTTGGCTCTAGCCTGGCCCCCGACAAAGAGAGTCTGACAGCATCAGCTGTACACCCTTGTTCACCTCTAGCATCTTCAAGCCTCTGGGCAGAGATGTGGTACTTCTAAGTATCATGGCTAGTAACCACCAGGAAACATCCTATGTGAATTCATTCTGTCTTTCCAGGAAAGGCTTTCACATGCTGGTGAACTGTTTAGCAGTTAATGTGGTGGGAGGTTAAATAAAAGCACAGCTGAATTCTCAGATGCACATAACTCTGGGATTCAATCTTCAGTAATGTAATGTGGGAAATCTGACCCAGAAACCCTCGATGATGCGATTGTGCGCAGGTAGCCTACTTTTTATATGCAGGAAAGCAGATGTTATCAACGTAGAATAGTCTAGCGGATGTTGGTGGAGATGGGGGAACAGGAAGAAAAAGCCGAAAAGTTGGCATACAGGAAGATTTGGATATCCTAGCCGCCAGGCGAAAATGTTCCTCTTCAACCGGGCCTTTGGCTGACTAATATTCTACAGCCTTTTATATGTGTCTGTGGGAATGGTGCCGGTTATCATTTCCCTGTTTTGCTCCACTTGTTTTCATGTTTTTATCTTGTATTTTATTCTGTGAGCCGCCCTGAGATCTCACGATGAAGGGCAGCATATAAATCTATAAAATATAATAACCGTCCTAAAAGATCAAGCTCACAAAATGCCCTTAAATACCTTTGAACTAGGTAGGGGAAAGCCATCCAACAGAATGCAAGCGTAAAATGCTATGCAAGATGGCTGCCTCCTTCTTGGCCGTGACACAGAACTTTGCATGATGGGTAATGAGGCCAGTTACCCACTTTCTAAGGTCTTCTTCTCCCACTTCACACTTCGCAAGTGAGAAAATCAGGAAGGTTTCGAGTCTTGCATCCACATCGTGTTAGCCTGGTTGTTCGATCCAGGCTCTCTAGACTTTGATACTGGCAGAAGTGGTTTCTGTCAGGTATATCTCGGAAGAGTCTTTCTTCACTATCCTCCTCAGACAAGGATCAAGGTCCAGATTTTGAATAGTTGAACCTTACCCCCATTCCCCTGTGTACAACAGCTACCGCTTTGTGCCCATCGCCTTTCCATTTGCCCCTGACAGACCCTAACATCCAAAGACCACTTTCTGTTTACTTATCCATTTCTCATCGACGCTCCTCGATTAACGACCCCCTACTTCATCTCCATCCATCGCCATGGAAACCTTCCCCAAAATTCCTTTTTCCCCGAACCAGTCTAGTGTTTTAAAAGCCACATCTCACTGCCGCCGCTTCAGCCGCTGCTGCTTTGAAAGACAAATCGATTTTGAATGGCTGAAGGGGAGCCGCCGTGGTGTTTTTGGAGTGACTTCCCCTTGCTTGTCTCCCCCCCTCCCCTTTTTTCTTTTTTTGGTCTCTTGTCTTGGTTTGTCTCTGTGCGCAGTCAAAAGGTCAGCTTGAAAGATCGTGTCTTCTCCAGCCCTCGAGGTGCGGCCACAAAAGGTAAAGGTTCTCCTCAGGCCCAGGGGATACGGAGGTCCCCTAGTGCGGACCAGAGCATCGAAGACAGTCCCAGCAAAGTGCCCAAGAGCTGGAGCTTCGGAGACAGGAGCCGAGCCAGGCAGGCTTTCCGCATGAAGGGAGCTGCGTCCCGTCAAAATTCAGAAGGTGAGGCAGCTCAGGGTGGTGGTGATATATTATGAGTTCATTCATTGCATTTATAAGCCATGCTTCATCATCATCATCATCATCATCATCATCATCATCATCATCGTTTTGTTTGTATGCTGCCTTTCCATAGTTGAAACCCTGCTTAAAATGGCTTACAACATGACAAGATCTACATAATTACAAACATAACAAGTGTCATAAGCAATAAATAAAGGTAAAGGTAAAGGGACCCCTGACCATTAGGTCAAGTCGTGACCGACTCTGGGGTTGTGGCGCTCATCTCACTTTATTGGCCGAGGGAGCCGGTGTACAGCTTCCGGGTCATGTGGCCAGCATGACTAAGCTGCTTCTGGTGAACCAGAGCAGCGCACGGAAACGCTGTTTACCTTCCCGCCCGTGCTTTGACGTGCTTTCGAATTGCTAGGTTGACAGGAGCAGGGACCGAGCAACGGGAGCTCACCCCATTGTGGGGATTTGAACCACCAACCTTCTGATTGGCATGTCCTAGGCTCTGTGGTTTAACCCACAGCGCCACTTGCGTCCCTAAGCAATAAATAAAACACATCAAAAAGTACACAACCAAATGGAAACAATTTCCACATAAATCATAAGATCTAACACTAAAGATACAACAATAACAATAACAGCAACAAGCTCTCTCAACCCCCTGTAAACAATGCTCCAGCCCAAGAATCTGTTCAACAGCCTCAGCTTTTGTAGCTGGAGTCAGTCCACACTCCACTCTCCCAGGCCAGATGGGAAAAGGCCAGCAAGGCAGGGTGCAGGTCTTCCAGGGCTCACAGCCAAGATGGTCTTATTTAAAACGACACAGATAAAAATGATAAACAATTGAAAAGAGGAGCCCTCTCTGCTGAGCAGCAGCTGCAGTCCTTGTGAAGCCTGTCAGGCCCCACCCTAGGCCAGGTGGAGAGAGGCAAGAGCAGGCCCCTCCAGGCTCTCAGCAGGCAGTCCTCCTCTGAGAGTCCTCCTGAACTGCCCCACGCAGGAGCTCAAGGCAGTGTCAGTGGTTCTCTGCCACTTCATTTAATCCCCACAACCCTGTGTGGCAGAGGTGCCATCTTGTACCCAAGATTGGGGGCCCCCGATGTGTGGTGTTGGCATGCGACATAATGCGTGCAACATCACAGTGTTGGGAGGAGGCTGAGCGTGGAGCCCAGCATGGCACGACTTCTATCATTCTCAGGAGGAGCCAGTTCCGGAACCATGCCATGCTTGGCTTGGTGATCGGCCTCCTCTGCCCCCTCAACACTGAGGGGGCCTGGCCCTGTGCCAGCAGATTTTGAGGCACCCAAAGACCTGCCTCTAGTGTGGGATGTGAAACACAAGAGCAGTCAAGTACAACATTCCTAGAGTGAACATGTTTACACAGGGGGAGGAACGTTTGTCCAGCCAGCAGGTAAACTTCCTGTTTCCTTCTGGGCTGGGACAGACTTCCTCTGCATGTGACTAGAGGTGGGTGTGGCCTCACCTGTGCAGGTAAGGACAAAAGCAGAGGGCAGGGCAGCCATCTCTCTCCCTTACACTACATGCATCGAAGAAGCAACGTCTGCTTAGCCAAAGATCCTCTCCTCTTGGCTTCCAGCCAAGAGAGGACAAAGGGACTGTCTCCTTATGAGATTGTTTCCAGGTGTATGTTACTTTTCTAAGCTAAGTTTGCCTTCTGGGATCCGATTGTGAACAGAATGTGAGTGAGTAAACTTTTTTACATTTTTATAAAAGACTGTGTCGTGTCTTATCTTTTATGAGGGAATAAGGGGAAAATATCAGAACAGTTATTATAGAGGCTTTAGCGAGGCTGAGCAAACGCATCCGCTGTGAGTTTAAAAAGGGGAATGTTATTCTGCTAAATTGTGAACTTGTTAACGCAAGTTGGAAAGGCTATAATCAAACAATATATCCTCTCCTGCATCCCTGAACATTCCCAGACCTAGGAGTTGGCATGCCTGCTGTGAGGTAGGTTAGGCTGAGAGGCAGTGACAGGTGACATCTCTGTGGCGCAAGCCTGGGCAGTGTGTGTGGAGGTCCTGGGCTGCCCAGACAACAATATCCCTCTCTCTGTGTGTACATCCTTTCCTCATACACAAGTGTCCAGCAACCCACATCCAGTGGAGCTGTCGGCACGCTATTACCAATGGCAGAGTATCCGCAAGAAGCGAGGCTGTAGGTATTTGGCATTGTGAAAGTTTCTTTATTTACAGCAGTTCAAAACAACAAACATGGCTGAGTGTGAGCAGCAGCTTCACACATGTCCTGTCCGTCCGAAAGCAGAGAACAAAGAGAGAAAGTACAAAAGCACACAGAACGGAAGTGCAGTGTCTGAGTTCCGTTCTCACACTCCTATCACTATGGAATGTAAACAGTGGATTATGAGATCCAACAGCAATGAGAGAATGAAATTTATTAACACTCTCGGCCTCTCTGATGTGTTCCAAAGGAAAGCAGAGCAAATTGGCTGCAGGAGTTGCTGGAAGGAGGAATAAAAGGCCCCATCCATCTGTCTTAGGCACTCCTCTTCAGATTTTTGTAGGGTTTACTCCTTAGCCTTTTCTTCTCCTGAAGATATCCTGCAAGGCAGTGGGTAGTGATTACTGCCAGCATGTAGCCCTTGACCATTTATCCCTGAGGCAACGCTTGTTTTGAAATGTGATTTAATTGGAAGGGATGTATTTTTTTTTAATGCTGTAAGCCAGCCTGCAGATTTTTTAAAAAATAAATTATTATTAGAAACCTAAACAAAACATATTATCCAAAAATATCACACCCTTAATTTCCCCCATTTTCCTCCCTCCCCCCACCCTCCCATAAAGGACCCCCCCCACTCCCCTCAGTTCCAATCTTTGGTTTCTCTGTCAATACTGTTCTCTGCATGTTACAAAATTGTATAAATCCATAAATTGTCTGATTATTGTCAACAAAGAGTTTGTGAGTGTTTGTTCAAAACCTGCCAAGGAGTCCGATTCACTTTGTTGCATCATCAAGTACTTTGTAAAGGGTTCCCATTCATATTTGAAATCACAGTTGTCCTCGTCCCCGTGGCTTATGTGTCAATTTTGCCAGTTCTGCATAATCCATCAATTTCTCTTGCCATGATTCTTTAGTTGGGATTTCTTTGTTCTTCCAACCTTGTGCTATTAAAACTCTTGTAGCCGTTGTCGCATACATGAAGATATTTTTCACAGCCTGCAGATTTTTGGAGCTGCTGATTTTGGAGCATCCATTTCAGTTATCCAAAGCTGCTATCTAAACCTAGCTTAAAGAGAAAGGGAAAAGGTTGTCATAAGCTGCAGTCACATTTGCCTTTGCTATATTCCCAGCACATTTTGCCAGGAATCCGTCACTCTCTGCAGCAATAGCTTATTATGCATTTATCCTTCCTCTATCTAGATGCCTGCCTCCCCGGAGAAGACATGCCTGATGCTGACAACAAAAGCTGCAACTGCGAATTTGTGACCGAGGATCTGACACCGGGCCTTAAAGTCAGCATCAGGGCAGTGTGGTAAGGAGGGAGAGGAGGGATGTGTGCATGCAAACAAGGGGGCAGCGTGACCATGGGAAGTCCAAGCAGTGTTAAAGATGTTGGCTATTTGCAGTATGGTAGCGCTGCAGAGAGCTTGCTGGGGAGACCATGCATTAAAAAGGGACTCAAAATAACTTAAACAAGGTTTTAATTACAAAAACAAAAACTCCATTTACACTAAATACATCAACAACAAACCAGACCCAACCCCCAGGGTAATGGGAGAAGTAGGTGCTGCTCCTTATATACTACACCCAAATGCTGACACAGCTTAATCAATACAACTCAGCAGCACCTGCTATGTTTCACAGCTGTAAAGCTGGGTCTCTTATCTTGCTCTGGCCCTTGCTCTGGCCCCTTAAAGACATACACATCGGGTGGAACAATGATGAACCTTTACATTTAAAGAAACCATTCAACAGAACAATGCCAGGGGCTCAGTTGCTCCAGGCAGGATTCTGCATGGCTCTGCATCGCACATAAAATACGGCTGGTGGAAGAAGCAGATGGCCAGGTGAGTTGGACCTGCCATGCTCGCTTCCTGGCAGTTGGGTCTCTGTTGCTTACTGGGGGAGAGAGGCGTTTAGGGAGGTCGACGCGGTGCAGATGCACTGGCAGAAAAGCCAGAAGGCTCCGCTGGTGTGCTTGCACAGATAAGGGGGACTTGGGGAAGCTCACCTAACAATGTTTAGAAAAAATAAGGATAAGACAAGAATTTGTTTGTATTGTTTGTTTTTCTGTTTGTGTTATTTAGTTGTGCTATAAAAAAATTTATGGGATGCAGGTGGCGCTGTGGGTTAAACCACAGAGCCTAGGGCTTGCCGATCAGAAGGTTGGCGGTTTGAATCCCCATGACGGGGTGAGCTCTCGTTGCTCGGTCCCTGCTCCTGCCAACCTAGCAGTTTGAAAGCACGTCAAAGTGCAAGTAGATAAATAGGTACCGCTCCAGCGGGAAGGTAAATGGCGTTTCTTTGCACTGCTCTGGTTTGCCAGAAGTGGCTTAGTCATGCTGGCCACATGACCCGGAAGCTGCACACCGGCTCCCTCGGCCAATAAAGCGAGATGAGCGCCGCAACCCCAGAGTTGGTCACGACTGGACCTAATGGTCAGGGGTCCCTTTACCTTTCATAAAAAATTTGGAGAAAAAAAGAGATTAAGGGTCTCATATTCTACCACCTGAGCTAAATCAGTGCCCTTAATTCATACTTAAGAAGCCCCAACCACAATAAATGCTGACCTCTTCAAGGTTTATAGCAATAGTGCCTATACAGTTTCTTCATGGGAGACTCTTTCATTGGAGAATTTCAAGCAGAGGTTGGGTGGCCCTCTGTCCTGGATGCTTTAGTTGAGATTCCTGCATTGCAGGGGGTTGGACTAAATGACCCCCAGGTCCCTTCTATGATTCCCTGCCATGGTTGGTCCTTGGTCTTTGCAGCATGCATGCAGCTCCTTGAAATCCCAGCATCTTCCTTCACACTAGGGGAGCTGCTGCCAAGGTGGGAGAGCTCTCCAGGTCTGTCAAGCACAGAGAGTGGGGTGGGTATAGATTTGCATGGGGCAGAAATGAATGCATTGTTGGGGGGTGGAGCTGGGGAAGGAGACAGAGGGAAGGTAATACCCACTTGGCTGCAGGCCTCCCGTTGTCACTCTCTTCCTTCTAGTGTCATGAGATTTCTGGTTTCCAAGCGGAAGTTCAAGGAGAGCCTGAGGCCGTACGATGTCATGGACGTCATTGAGCAGTACTCAGCGGGACATTTGGATATGCTTTCCAGGATCAAAAACCTCCAGTCCAGGCAAGAGCCCTCCCCTCTTTCAACCTCCTGCCTCCTGCTCTCCATTGGGCAAGTGGAAGGGTGACCTTTTTGACCGTCGCCCACCTAACGTTTTCTTTCTTCTCCTCCAGGAAAAAAGCCACAGGGTGTTGTTGTTTTTTTGTGAGTAAGGACTGCTTATATTTGGGTTGCAGGGACTGGATTTCTAGTACAGTCAAGCCTTGGTTCACGAACGACTTAGTTGCCGAACAAATCGGCTCCCGAATGCTGCAAAGTGTTCCGGTTTGCGAACGTTTTTCGGAAGCCGAATGTCCGACGCGGCTTCCGCTTGAGTGCAGGGGCTCCTGCAGCCAATCAGAAGCCACACCTTGGTTTTTGAACAGTTTCGGAAGTCGAATGGACTCCCGGAACAGATTACGTTTGAGAACCAAGGTACCCCAGTATAAAGCATGAGGCTCAGATTGGCTCTTCGGAGTCTCAGTGGGTATGACAAGCCCAGATCCAGCCATATGTGCTCAAGTATTTTCAGAATGGCAGCCTTGCCGGAACGGGTGGGGACTGCATAATCTAGTCTGCATTAAGGTTCCCAAGAGTAATGTAAATATTATTTTCATTGGGAAGTCCAGATTGAAATTTAAGGAATCTGAAAATGTCCGTATGTCCTGTGTGTAGCAAAGGGACTGGGGAAAGAGAAATTTTGAGTGTATTTCTGCTATGCAGCTGTGAAATTATTTTTGTAGAAAGGACTAGTGAAGCAAAGAAAAGCCAATGAATATGTATAATTATATGGCTTCTGATTCAAAACACACTGTTAACTTAGAGATGGAACAACATAGGGATTCATCTGTCCCCAGTAGCATGAGACTTTATAACTCTACAGGTCTTCCTTTTTCTATCTTGCATATCTGAGTGTAGTCATAGCTTTATCCTTTTCCCTATTTGCAAAGATTGTCTCCCAGTAGTCTAATAAGCTGTTCTTGGAAAGGTTTTAACTTAAACATCAGACATTTGCAAGGTTATTGCAAACAGATCGGAACTGTAACAAGAGTTCCTTCGCTGAATTGATACGTGTTAGGACTATTTCTGTGGACACCATAGCTCAGTAGATGCTCCACCGAACAAGTTAGGATTCTGCTGATCTGAAAGGTTCGCTCTCTTGGTTGCATCAGTGCGTGGATAAAATGTTTCAGCCTTCCTTTCCCAGGATGGATCTAAGAGCCCCTTACAGATGTGTCTTAGTGGCATAGCTTGAATCTATGGGCCAGAGGAGAGCAGTCTGTGAAGACTGATGGCTCCAAAGAGGACACTTAAGTTCTCACACTTCTTGCTGCTGGCTTTGTTGGCTGTGCCTCGTCATCTGACTCTAAAACCGAACCCAAAAGAACTAGAGAAACGCATCGTTCATTGTGCAAATACAACTATGTTCCTGAACTACAGCTCTTATCATCCCTGACTCTTGGCCACAATGGCTGGGGCTGATGGGAGTTGGAGTCCAACAAGAGCTAGAGGACCAGCGTTTAAACAAACCCAGCATACCATGTGAACTGCCATGGTTTACCAGGTAAACAAGCTGGGAGACCAGTTGTTTGTTTCGTCCCGGTCAAAAGGGAGGACATTTACCACATTTCTGAAATACGGGGGGAAGCAGGAGAGGGGGCAAAATTCCCCTCCCATCTTGGCAGGATGATATTCACATTGTGGTAAGTTGTCCCCTGGAGAAACGGTTATCTGTTTCCTCTCAATGTAGCGGAGGTTAAAGTTTAGCAGAGTGTCAAACGGCACTTTACAGTTTGGCCTGTGTTTTTGTTTCATTTTGAAACCAACATGAACCCAGGCGAGTTGCCATCCTGACTGGAGAAAGGCTGTAGGAAATACTTCACCCTTCTTCATTTTGTTTTTTATAAGCTTAACATCACCTGCTTTTCTACCCACAGGGAAAAGAACTGGGGGTCCTTTATCTTTTTCCCCCATGGGTGATTTTTAATTTTTTTAACAAACAAACAAACAAGCAAACAAACCCTAATTGTTCATTTTTCAAAATGTTAATAAATAATTTTTAAATCTTTTAAAAAAATAAATAAATAAAAGCAGTGTATAGAAAGCAATTTTGAGCTGAAAAATTCCTGGAAGGGTCCAGCACCTTCTTTCTGTGCTTCTTCTGCTCAGGTTTGTAACTTGCCCCTACCCGATTCTGAATTTTAATATATGTGATAGAGAGAAACTCTGTACTCTAGTAAAGTGTCATTTGAACTTGAGGTGCTTAGAATTGTCTTCAAACGAACATTTCATCTGTCAAAGGGCACTGTCCCAGTCTTTTTGGCGGGTGTGTTTTTTTGGGGGGTAGGGGGTGGGTGGGAGGGTTGGCTCCTATCAACTTCCTCCTTCACCACTCATGATACTTGTTGCTGCTCTTGTGAGGTGTGTGCCATAAGTTGTAACATTATTATTTTCCCTACGCCTTGTTTCTGTCTCTCGCCCCATCCCATCCGTGGGTGTGTGTTTGCCTCCTTCAAAGCTTGTTTTCTCAAACCAGCTGAGAATGTGTTCCATGTAATGTGACAGGTGAGAAGTCTACATTTCCAATGGAATATTGTCATAATCGTTCCAAGCTTGTGTAGCATGTGCTGCCTATCCATTGCGGAGCAGCTTCCCTTTTCCGACACAAGAAGGGCTATTCCATTGTTGCTGGAAATTCTGCAAGTCTTTCAATTAAATGTCGGAATTTGGTGTGCTCCCAGATGATCAAGTTGTATGATTACTGCCTTCTGTTCTGAGCGGATTATAATTTTTTCAACTTTCTTCTCTTTCCCTTTGATTTCCTTTTAAGTTGTTCTTCCTGTCTCTGCAACTTTTCCAACCGAGTTTTCCTCCGACATGTTGCTTCATTATGCGTTTTGCTGGTGTCTTTTTTCTTCTCATTTATTTTCGCCAGGATAGATATGATTGTGGGTCCCCCGCCCCCTTCAACTCCCCGGCATAAGAAGTATTCAACCAAAGGATCACCCCAATACTCGCCTAGGTTAGGACTTGCCAAAATGCCTCTTTTTCCTGATTCATTTGCTTCCTGTCAACCCCTTTTCATGCCACGTTAAATGACGGCATTTGTCACGTGCTGCTGACGCATATTGCACTGAATGGCTTGCTCTCCTGGATGTGCTTAATTTACGTTTACTTTTAGAGACACCAAAGGTAGGCCTTCACAGCAGTGCAAACCCGGAAATGGCCAAAGGACACTTCTCTGATCATCACCATTTTCCATCATTTTCCTTTGATGGAACCATTTGAGGCTCCCTCAGCTTTTAGGCTTGGGATGGTAAACGCCATGGCATTTGTGTTGCAGCAATTTCAGTCTCCTTTAGAACAAGGAGAGCCGTTTTCTTCTAATGGAGAGAAATTGCCCAGATAGGCTTGCAATGATGCCAAAATACTTGTAGAAGGTTTTTAACTAGTGGCTCAAGTCTTATGCACAGGTTGAGATCCAGACCTCCATATTGGACCCATTCTCTTCGGTGAACAGGGGAAAACTCAATAATTCCCATGTGCCCCAAAGTGTCTTCTACAATAGATGAGATGAGAAACCACGTTGCACATTGCCCTGTGGATAATGCCAATCACAACGTTTCTTTGGTTTGCAACATTCTTCCTGCACAATATGGTAGAACATTGTTTTCCCAATAAGCTCTAAAAGCTTATCTGAGGTTTTACACTGAAAAGGTTACTAATGGTAGAGAAGCTTCCCTGAACGAGAGCTTGCTCACAGCATGCATTCATCTAGAATTGCAGGGGGAGTGTTGAATGGGGTCTCATCGCACATGGAGTAATAACAGTGGTTCTAATGATGCTGGTCCATGCAACATAACCCAACATTCTCATGGCAGACACACAGGGGTATGTGGGCAGTCAAGTCAATATGGAAAAGGTTCCCTGAATATACATAAAAAATCTTAAATGCATCGTACTAGAGAGAGGCTACAATTACCCCCTGGTTTATTCTCACTTATTTCTAGTTAATAACATTTAACTGCGGCTTAAAGAAGGCTTCAAGACCCTTAAACACAGTAATTATATCTAGTGCAACCAAGAACTTGTAAACTGTAATTACATCAATGTAGACTGCTGTTTCATTATGAATTAGTTAATCGTTCAATCGCCTTCCATACACGTCTCAAGGTGATGTGCAGAATGCGCTAAAAACAGTTGAGAATAACACACCAAAACAGCAGCAGATGAATTTGAAATACAGAGTAGACTCCCATTGTAGAGAACAAAAACTTCTTCAGTTGCTTGTCGACACATGAATTCTGCTTCGTAGAATGGGCAGCCACACTAAAACCCCTGCTCTGAGTTACGGTAGAATGGAATTCTAATACCAAGGAACATGTTGTATCTCACAGCCATGGCTTTAGCTTGGCTCCGTACCAGAGAGATCCAAAACGGTTAGGGATTGAATGTCACAGCTCCAGCAGGAGCCAGATCGCCGACCCCATCAGTAGTATACCAGCATTCCTAAACTCAGCATTCCTAAACTGTAGATAGTACTATGGAATTTTTGAAGAGCGATACAATCCAGGCCCCCACACCAGCTGAATTCACATCCCATGACATTTGCTATTCAGGAACCACTTACGTGAGATGATATGTTAACTCAGCATCTGAGCTCAGTAAGAGAACTCCATTGTGAAACAGGATTGTTTCAGAAGCTAAGCAGGTCCCACCTGTGTAAAACAACATACCGTATTTTTCGCTCCATAAGATGCACTTTTTTCCTCCTAGAAAGTAAGGGAAAATGTGTGTGTCTTATGGAGCGATTTCAGGCTGTGCAGCTATCGCTGAAGCCAGCACAGCAAGAACGAGAGCTGCGCAGCACCTCTTGTTCTGCTGGCTTCTCAGCGAAGTGGGAAGAGGAACGGAAGGGAGGCCTTACGGAGCTCCGTCCCCCCCCCCCCCCGCTTCGCTGAAGAGGTGCTGCGCAGCTATCGCTCTCACTTTTGCTCTGCTGGGTTCAGCAGAGCAGTGCAGCGCCTCTTCAGGGAAGCCGGAAGAGGAACGGAAGGGAGCCCTTACGGTGCCCCTTCTGTTCCACCTCCCGCTTCGCGGAACAGGCACTGCGCAGCTATCGCTGAAGCCAGAAACAGCAAGCTCTGATGGCTTCAGCGGTAGCTGCGAAGCTTGCCCTGGCTTTTCAGGGAGGTGGGAGAAGGGACAGAGGGCAGCCCATCAGTCCCTTCTCCCACCTCCTGGAAAAGCCAGCAAGAGCCACTCTATCTTTAAAGAGCCGTGCCAAGCGAACTGGCTTTTCTTGTTTTCCTCCTCTAAAAACTAGGTGCGTCTTATGGTCGGGCGCATCTTATAGAGAGAAAAATACAGTGCATGAACACAAGTTTCCAGCCAGTTGTTTACCACGGCATACCAACAACAAAATATGCTTGTGGTTCTGCAGTATGAAATCCACTGGGCCCATGCATTGAGTTAGGGCATAAGAGTGATCCGCTCTGTGGTATATACTGTTTGCGTATACCAGGCCTTAAGAGATTCTTTCACCAGCCAACCTGTTTGTCACTTGGTTAACTGATTCGTTTAAAATAGTGAATCCAAAGTCCTGAGTGACTACAGTTAGCTTAACTCTGCTAGGTTTTTGGAGAAGAGATTGCGTTCCATGTCAATTTGTAAATTGTTGGTAGCCAAGTCATGGCTTCCAAGGCTCATTTGTGGTCTCTGCAGGCTGTTGTTGAAAAGAAAATGGATTACAAGGTATTCATTCCCACCCATTGTTTATCTCCCTGGCTTGCTGCCATTGTCCAGCATCCAAGGAATTATGTTATATTTGGCCAAGGGAGCCTGGATTTGGGTTTCTCAAAACAAGCACCGCACTCGATTTCCCTGGCCACATACCAAGTGCTTTTTGAAATGGGAGGGTGGTCTGAAAATCAGATTTGGATACCCAAGTGATGGGTGACTGTCTGAGACCTCCCATTCCAAGTAGCAAAATCAAAGATTCCAGTGGGGTCACATCAGCTGTCATGTGCCCCTAAATAAATCCTTTGGAGGATTAGAATGCGAGTAGGTTAGACAGATTTGCAATCTGGTGGTAATACTGGCCACGATCCAGTTCCTACTTGGAGAAGTCCTATTGTAATAAAGGCGTTCCTCAAGAATCTATTGGTTGTTGTTTGAAGACAGAGACATTTTTTACTTAGAACTAGAAAGGTGTGTGTGGACCAAACCATTGTTTTAAAAATGTGAAGAAGGAAAGTGGCGCTATATATATATGAGATGCCTACTACGGATCACAAAACAGGTCAAATTTATTTTGACAGTGCATGCTAATTCTAGGGTTCAGAAGAAAGAACCACCTTCATTTATTGTCACTAAAATTCAGAAAGGTATGCCGCTGGTCTTTGGACCAAGAGGGATTAAGAGAACTGGAGAGTTGAACTTCACTTTCAGAAAAGTCACATGGCCCAGTCCCCCTGGCGCAGTACTACTTCAGGCTTTAGAAGAGAATCACATAATTTGGTGCTTATTTATTTGTTTACCAGGAAAAGCTAGCAGAGCATTGGACTAGGATTGAGGAGATCTGAGTTCAAATCCCCACCTAGCTCACTGGGCAACACTGAGACGGTCACTCTCCCTCAATTTGTCCATCTATTTGTTGTGAGCATAAAACGGTGGTTGTGTGGAATAAGTCTGCTGATAAACAGAGACTATGAAGAATAGTTCCAGTGTATCCCTCTTCGTAATGTGCAAGCATTCCCCATGCAGGGGTTTTATTTTGTGAGGGGCCATCAGCACAGCCTCCCCCATTCTGAAATAATAAATTAATAATTATAATAGTTTATTATTTATACCTCGCCCATCTGGCTGGGTTTCCCCAGCCACTCTGGGCAGCTTCCAACTGAATATTAAAAACAATACAGCACCACACATTAAAAACATCCCTAAACAGGGCCACCTTCAGTTGTCTTTTAAAAGTAAAATAGTTGTTTATTGCCTTGACATCTGTTGGGAGGGCGTTCCACAGGGCGGGTGCCACTACTGAGAAGGCCCTTTGCCTGGTTCTCTGTAACCTCACTTCTCACAGTGAGGGAACCACCAGAAGGCCCTTGGAGCTGGACCTCAGTGGCCGGGCTGGATGATGGAAGTGGACACGCTCCTTCAGGTATACAGGACCAAGGCCATTTAGGGCTTTAAAGGTCAGCACCAACACTTTGAATTGTGCTCGGAAATGTACTGGGAGCCAATGAAGATCTTTCAGGACCAGTGTTATATAGTCTTGGTGGCCACTCACAGTCACCAGTCTAGCTGCCGCATTTTGGATTAATTGCAGTTTCTGAGTCACCTTCAAAGTTAGCCCCACACAGAGCACATTGCAGTAGTCCAAGTGGGAGATAACTAGAGCATGCACCACTCTGGCAAAAAAAAAAAAAAGGAACAGTTCCAGGAGGGCATAACCACATGCATGGTATTTCTGAATGTGTAGTTCAGTTATTAAGGTGAGTCTGGACTGGTGGTTTTTCATGCAACATGGGGATTTGTCCCATTACAAACAACCATGTTGCCAGGGATAACGTAACAAATATTTCAAACCGGTCTGAGGGTAAGTAGCCAGTCATGTGACATGGATGAAAAGGGTTGGCTCCAGTGCCTGGATTGTGCTCAGAAGGCAATTTTTTTAAAAAAATATACCTTCATTTTAAAAATTCATCTCTTTTTCTCTCTCTTTCTTCCTCTTTTTGTGCCTCATTTGAGTAGCCTTGACCTTTGCGCTATCTGCTTTGGCCAGAGGATGAACCTACGAACCCGTCTATTTGCATGTTTCCATAAGCATGGAACAAAATGAAGCATGAGAGAAACCTGCACCCTGGCTGAGCCGAGAATTTATATATACATATATATTATTTCTTCCTGCATCGTTTCAAAGAAGGAGAGTGACTGTTACAAACGATTAACATGGAGTGAAGTATTTTTCCATCCCAAGTTAGCAGTTTGCAATGAGATAACTTTCTCCATATTGTGTCTGAGTTGCAAGTGGCTCTTTAGAAGTAACACATATTGATCGATCTTTCAATCTATATCACTATTTGGATAGTTGCAGCTAAGGTGTGCAGAAATCAAAAACTTTAATTAACAGGCCGCAGGTTTAGCACCAACTGAAGGTGCTGATATTCTTAGGACCGAAACTACAGTGGTACCTCGGGTTACATACGCTTCAGGTTACACACTCCGCTAACCTAGAAATAGTTCTTCAGGTTAAGAACTTTGCTTCAGGATAAGAACAGAAATTGTGCTCCGGCGGCGCGGCAGCAGCTGGAGGCCCCATTAGCTAAAGTGGTGCTTCAGGTTAAGAACAGTTTCAGGTTAAGTACGGACCTCCGGAACGAATTAAGTACTTAACCCAAGGTACCACTGTACTGGTCTTTTCACCCCATCTCAGAGGGGGACATCACTCAGACTTCAGGTTTAAAAATAATATACCTCTGGGTACTAGCTGCTGGGGAGGGGACGCAGGTGGCGCTGTGGGTTAAAGCCTCAGCGCCTAGGACTTGCCGATCGAAAGGTTGGCGGTTCGAATCCCCGCGGCGGGGTGCGCTCCCGCTGCTCGGTCCCAGCGCCTGCCAACCTAGCAGTTCGAAAGCACCTCCGGGTGCAAGTAGATAAATAGGGACCGCTTACTAGCGGGAAGGTAAACGGCGTTTCCGTGTGCGGCTCTGGCTCGCCAGAGCAGCGATGTCACGCTGGCCACGTGACCCGGAAGTGTCTCCGGACAGCGCTGGCCCCTGGCCTCTTAAGTGAGATGGACGCACAACCCCAGAGTCTGTCAAGACTGGCCCGTACGGGCAGGGGTACCTTTACCTTTACCTTTACTAGCTGCTGGGAGAATCAGTGGGAAAGGGGGGTGCTGTTTCCATGCTTTGCTTGTGATCATCCCACAACCACCTGGTTGGCCACTTTGGAGGACAGAGTTCTTGGTGAGATGTCTGATCTAGAAGGGTTCTTTTCACCTCATAGACACAAGTAGGAATTGTAACATCCATAGAGTATTGGTAGAGTTTATAAAGGTAAAAAATGACCCCTGGATGGTTAAGTCCCGTCAAAGATGACTATGGGGTGTGGCGCTTATTTCTGGTGCAATGGAACACCGTGATGGAAGCCAGAGCGCACGGAAGTGCTGTTTACCTTCCCGACGCAGCAGTACCTATTTATCTACTTGCACTGGTGTGCTTTTGAACTGCTAGGATGGCAGGAGCTGGGACAGAACAGCAGTTTATAACTCCTGTTGTGTCTCCTTCCATTCATTTTGACGTCACACTTGGGAGCAAGGCTCTGCACTCTCCTTAGGGACATTTCACCATCAAGACACAGTGACAAACCCAGTATTCTATCTAGTGCAGTTCAGCAGGGAGCTGCCATTAATCCTGGCTCCCTGATGAGTGTCCTTGTCTTTACACGTTTGCAAATATATGTTCGTTGCATTCACACATTCTGTTTTTAGGTGTGCTCATGAGACATTTTTGTTGGAAGAGTACTATACAATGGTACCTTGGTTCTCAAACTTAATCCGTTCCGCAAGTCCGTTCCAAAACCAAAGCGTTCCAAAACCAAGGCGTGCTTTACCATAGAAAGTAATGCAAAATGGATTAATTTGTTCCAGACTTTTAAAGACAACCCCTAAAACAGCAATTTAACATGAATTTTGCTATCTAATGAGACCATTGATCCATAACATGAAAGCAATAAACGAAGTACTGCAGTCACACAATCAGACAATCAATCAGTAGCTGAACTGGGTTCCACACAGTCAGAAAAACAAAACAAAAAGAGCAGCATAAACAAAACCACAAAATAAATAGCAAAAACAGACAGACCTCGGAGTAACACCCAAAACAGAAGTGTGGCACTCAAATTGGAAGTGTAACACTCAAAACGAAGCATGTTCGGCTTCCGAAAAAAGTTCGCAAACCAGAACACTTACCTCCGGGTTTGCAGTGTTTGGGTTCCAAGTTGTTTAAGTACCAAGGCGTTTGAGAACCAAGGTACCACTGTAATGTGTGAATGATCCCTTAGACTGGAGCTTGAAGCTCCTGCTTTGAACCAATTGTGCAGTTTCCAGAGGGGAGCAGAGAAGGTGGTCACTCTCCATTTCTGTTCTTTGAGTAACAGAGATGCATTCTTAACCCCACCACCCAAAATTATCCACTTCATTGATGTGAGGATTCCTGATCACATACTGAAAGGTCAATGTATATAGGCACAAGATCACACACTGGCTTTGATGCGAATAAATCACAATTCATAATTGATTTATGGTTCTGTTCATGCTGTGTTTGTATCTAAATAAATGCCATTAGATAGGGGTGTTCCATTTAGACCCCACATTCATGATCTTCATCTTCCTACCTCTTAGATGCATTTATTGGGTTTTCCTGCTTTATCAGCGAAAGAATGCTAGATGTGTGGTTTCTTACAAAAGAACATAACTCGTGACCCACTGACCAGAACTTTTTTGAAAGGATATGTTCCTGTTGATCCACAAAATGTAGCAACTATTGACTTTTACAAAGGAATGTGCACGCCTGTGTGGTGAACATCAAAAAAATATGGAACGAGCTCTTACATTGGTCTTGTCAGCATTCATTTATGTGTTGCTTTATAATTCGCAACACCCACTGGATATATGAAGAATTTTCAGTGCCCAAATCCATGCAACTTCCTTTTGGTGGAAGAGGATGCCCTGCCCATTATACAATGTTGTGCTCCTCATTTTGATGGTTGATTGCGCAGAGGCTCCACTTGTGTCATTCCTCTCACTCAAAAAAAGAAAAGAGCTTTTGTGTGTCAGCACTGAGCACCCAACTCATATGCATGGGGAAGGGTGGGGAGGCACACAGCTCTGAAAAAAAACCACAGAAGCCCAGTGAGTTGTGCAAACTGGTGAATTCCCTTGTGATTATTTACAGCAGGGGTGGTGTCAGGAATGAGCCAGCTCCAAGCGAAGGTTTGCAGCCAACAGCAGAAAGCAGCCAGGAACAGAGAGGCTTGGATGTTAGTCAGGCAGGGGAGAGATGGCAGCTGCAGACTTTGGATCTTCCTGACCTTGATGGGCCGGCTGATAAGGCAGTAGCTGAGAGCGGGCTGGAACACAGCCAAAGCTCTCAGGGAGCTCAGACAGGAGCGAACAGACACAGAGAGAGTCTCTCGGAAAAGGAGGAGGATGGAGATGATCCAATAAGTCTGAGGAGTCGGCGAATGGGAGGGCTGCTAGACAGGAAGCAAAACAAGAGACGTAAGGTGCGAAAGTTTAATATATTCTATAGACACCGGAAGGAATCTTCAGAAGGGTCATCTTGAGTAATGATGCCAGAGGCTTTGTTAGAGCTGTCTGGAGCTATCTGTTTTTGCAATAAATCATCCTTTTTAATTACCTACGCTTACTGTGTTATCAAGCTGGGACTCCTGACAGGTGGGGAACATTTGGCCCATGGGCCAATTTTGGCCCGTCATGGGGTCTACTTGGGCCCATGAGACCATTTCCCCAAATGGCTCCCACCTGTCAATAATAAATTTTAAAAAAAATATTCTTTATACCGCACCCATCTGTCTGGGTTTCCCCAGCCACTCTGGGGAATATTCCACTCAATCAGCTGACATCACTCACTGAGTGACATTAACCGATGGGTGGGGCTCAATCCTGCTTCACCAGTGTGTTCCCTGGTGGTGCAGACCCCTGCAGGGAGCAGGATTGAACCCTGCTGGGGGCTGCTTCATGAGTGCATTCCTTGGTGAAGCATCTCCGTCCCCTCAGCCCTATGGGTCAGCCGACAGGTGGGCAGGGCCACCTACCTATCAGCCACCTGATGTCACTGTGATGTCAGATGATTGACAGGTGAGCAGTCCATCCATTTGTCAAAGTTGGCCCATGGAGTGTGGGGAGATCTGGCCCACCGGGCCACAAAGGTTCCTCACGCCTGGTTTGCAGTCTTCACATTCTAAACACCCTATAGCAGGCACAAATACAACTCTTAACCCTTTCTTTACCAAATTAAGGCATCTTGGTTGGCTGTATGGTTGAAAATGGCCTTATGTTTTGCCCCTTTCCTTGGTTTTCATGACAACGTGTAACCGAGAGAGCACCTTTTAATTTTGCAAAGTGCTTTACTATCTTTTTCTTCTTACCCCCCCCTCTTCCCCTTCCCCTGTCTGCATTTGAACTCATAACTCTCATTCATCTCTTTGTGCATGGAACTGTTGCCCACACTGCAGAACTGCATAAGAAGCCTTGTTTTAGTTCCTTTTCTGAAAACCAACTTGGTTCCAGACAAATTTAACGTACTTGTTTTTCTGCTCTTGTTTTCTTCTCTCTGTCACCTGCACACTTCTGGCATATTATGCAAGGGTAAAGTTGGCCAGGATTAATTAATGGTTCAGCGTTTATTTTTTCAGCAAAATATATACACCACATAATGATAATAATAAAAACTCTAAACAGTTTCTGCAAAATAGCATGAGATACTCATTTAAAAATAGCAGGAAAAACAGAGTGAAAACAGTAGACATAATAAATGTTTCTTATATATTTATCACATTTTAAAAAACACAAATGTACATAATAAAACCACATGTATGGAAAGGATTTTTAATAAATATAAAAAGCAATGCAATGCCTGTCTAGTATAAATGACCATATTCTGGGGTAGAATGAAGTCTGTGACCTACTATTACTATTAGGTGGGGCTGACACAGTCTTTACTCAGAACTGCTGTATTGTAAAATATACTAGGAAACAGAACTGTCTGCGTTAAGCCATGTTTCCATTTGATCAGTGCCAAGAATTAGAAATATATGGTCCATTGTGTTGGTTGTTGGATTGCAACTTCCATCAGCCCTAGTCACCACAGCTATTGCTCATGCTGTTCTCTTGCAGGAAGAGATATGGATATGTGGCAATTAAAAATGAGCTCCATGTTGTAGATTAATGTTAGAGAACTCTTGGGTTTGAGAAAGTTAATGGCTACTATCTAAGACAACAAGGCCATTGTCTGCAAAGTTCACCTCTGAGATCAGGAAATCATTACTATTATTATTATTATTATTATTTACTCATTTAATACGGAACAAGCAAACAAACCAAAAAATTACAATTTTGGCATAGGCAGCTGCCCACATCTCAAGGACAGCTGAAACAAGTATCAGCTTTTGAGAATGTAATCTGGATTCAGAGATTTTGAAACTCAAAAAGTCTCATGAAATCCAGAACCAAATTATGGTGCAATGGAGAGTTCAGATCTTGCAAACTGGAAACCTTAATTTATTATGTCGGTGTCAGTTTTTGGAAACCTGTAATTTTGTACAATTTGTAAAATTTTGTAAAATTTGAACTTAACTTTCAAACCGATACCTTTTAGCATGAATAAGTGCTGCAGGACTCTTCAGAACTTTTTAGGCAGAGAAGAACAGAAATAATGTTCAGATTAAATATGTAGACAAAATCTATCCACAAGCAACTGCCCCCAAACATCCTAATTTATTTGGTAATTAACAGGCTTGACACCAAATTCATCTCAAAGGGCAAGTTTACTATGCATAATATGCCGGATTAGAAGTGGAGCCACGTGTTTTGAACCAATATATATGTCACGTACAGAAATAGAGATATGTTTTTGTGTCCAAGTTTATATTTAACTGCCTCCCTCTATTTAGGCAAACAGTTGTGTGATACTTATCAGTTAAGGGGAATACATTTCCTTTGCCCTACAGAGGAGTCAGAATAGAGCAGAGTTCTAGATCCTTGATTGTAGCTTACTAACTTCATGGCTTTTTCTGGGGTGGGGTTTGTGCTCCTGGTAGAGTTGACCAGATTGTTGGGAGAGGGCCAGCAATGACAGATAAGGACCGAACCAAAGGCCCAGGTGAAGGGGAGCCTCCTGAAGATCCAAGTATGATGGGTAGACTTGGAAAGGTGGAAAAACAGGTATGTTGAAAATTTGTAAATAATAAAAAAAAATTCATTAATGTGAATTTGTGGGGAAAGGGGGGTGGAGGAAGCAAGCAAGCAAGCAAGCCTCATTGTGTCACCTCTCCCTCTGAAGAAGCCGAGTAGACTGGCCTTTGATGAAGGCAGCTCTGGGAAGGGAGGAGCTAAATGGCAATTGATCTAATAGAGAGGGAGCCTCTCTGTCTTATTTCTCCATCTGATTCTCACCTCCCTCTTCCTTTGGTATATATATCATGATGAATGCCCATCAAAGAAAGAAATAAGTTTAAAAACTTATTACCCAAGGGTGAATCTAAGCAAATGCTGTTACCATGTACTTAGCTCTTGTATGAGCCAAGATGCAAATGGAAGGCTTAAGCCAAAGAGGCACGATAAGGAAGCATATACACTGAGTGTGGGAAAACTTTAGCTGTCAAGATGTTGCTGATCTACAACTCCCACCTGCCTCATCAAGCATGGTCAGTGGCTAAGGATGACTAGTGTTTCAGCCCAGCAACATCTTGATGGTCAAATGTTCCCCCCACCTGGTATACATATTTGTGGTCTTGGCATTGGTTTGGTTGCAGAATTTCATGTCTCCTTGGGGAGCAGTTGGCTATACATTTGTAAGAGAATTTGGTGTGGGTTTTTTTCATGGATCAGGGGATGACTTGTCTGCAAAATAACATTTTAAAGATGAAGTTTGGGGTGAATCCAAAGTTGCTTGGGTCTAAAATGTTGTGGGTGCCCATGCATTGGGTCCTGTGTGGCATTTTCCAGGTCCAGTCCATGGAGAAGAAGCTGGACTTCCTGGTCAACATCTACATGCAACGGATGGGGATCCCACCAAACGAAACAGAAGCCTACTTTGGGCCGAAGGAACCTGACCCAGCACCGCCCTACCACAGCCCAGAAGACAGCAGGGAGCACATTGACAAAAACGGTTGCATCATCAAGATCATTCGCTCCACGAGTTCGATGGGACAGAAGAATTTCTCTGCACCTCCTGCCACAACGGTGCCAAACAACTCATGCCCCCCTTCCACTTCTTGGCAGACATATCAACGGCAAAGCCACGGGACCTCTCCGGTTGGCGATGCTGGTTCTTTGGTGAGAATCCCACCTCCACCTTCTCACGAGCGCTCCTTCTCTGCCTACGGTGGTGGGAACAGGGCCAGCGCTGAGTACGCAAAGAACGAAGACATTACAGCTAAGCACCCAGAGAGTGCTCTGAGGGACAGCGACACCTCTATTTCTATCCCATCAGTGGACCACGAGGAACTGGAGCGTTCCTTCAGTGGGTTCAGCATCTCACAGTCCAAAGAAAATTTGGACGTCCTTAACAACGGTTGCTACACCGCTGTGGCCAAAATCAGACCTTACATAGCAGAAGGGGAGTCAGATACGGATTCTGACCTCTGCACACCCTGTGGGCCTCCGCCGAGGTCAGCAACCGGCGAGGGACCTTTCAGTGACATGGGCTGGTCAGCTCCTAGGCAGTGAAGGAAAAGAAAGCCACCTGAACACAACTTCAAGCGCATGGGGCAATGATGGTGTCCACATACCGGACATCTTCGGGAGACTGGGAGCTAATGTTCTGCAACCCAGAAATTGTGGGTGTTTTGCCACAGCTTGGTCCGGGGGCGGTGGGAGCAGAAGCTACAAAAAAAGAGAGGGGGCATTGTAGTGAATAATTTTGAAATGTCTGGATTTCATACATACCATCTTTCTAAACTAGATAGGTGAAACTGTGATCTTACTCCAGGGTAGGTAGCCGTGAGTCTTGGTAATCTTTTAAGCTAAGAGGGCACACACATCACTAAGACAGTGGTTGAGCAGTTGGTGAGACAATTTCTTCTTTTGACTAAGAGTAGGCAATGGCACTGAGCTGTCAGGTCACACACAAAAAACATGCTAGTGTTACAAAAGAAACGTGTCACTAATTATGTCTTGGGGGGGGGAGGGAGAAACAGAGCTGTAATGTACATTGATGAAAGGTGGTTTAATTATGATTGAAATTAGCTGGGAAGAGCCGTACATTGAACGATTGGTGTCCAAATGGCACAAACACAAATTTTCAGTGACAAAATTGTCTTGTGGTATTGGATTGGAGACAGGACCACAGCTTCAGTAGGTGTGCTTGAGCTCAAAGAACAGCAGTCTGTGTGGGATGCGAGACTGCTTTCACATGAGATGCTTTCATCCTTTCCTTTTTTTAAAACAACAACGACAACAACCACATCTGCAGGATAGCATCAAAACAGTTATTGATCTGCATGCTCAGAGGTTTAGATGTTTTTGCACTCTTTGGAATACTGTTTTCTAACGCAGGAGAGGACACACCTCCTTGGAAGGACAGTCCGTGTGCTGTGGTAGAGAAAGGGTTTTTGAAGCCGAGAAAGGTCCTAGGTCAGTTTGCAAGAACAGGGCCATAATGATCTGCCCACCAGCTCATGCACATTTCATAGCCACATTTCTAAGGTCTCTTGTTCAAGTTTAGGGTGGCTGCTCATGTTAGGTGACATAGTGGCTCTGTTCGTGAGCTCAAAAAAGGAAAGAGGCAAGTCTTCCTCGCAGAAGCAGACTTCAGGAAAGCATGAAGATAATGCCTTGCAGCCCTCCAACACAGTGTAGATAAGAAGTGTGAAATTTCATAAGAAGGTGTGGCGGCAACTCTGAGATCAGGAGTTCCACAGGAGTTACGAAAGCAAGAAGACTCCAGTTGCGAGAGGGGCTTCACTTTATGGGGGAGATTAAAACTGAGCTAAGGGCTTCTGGGCTCCAAAGCTGAAAGAAGTTTGTGACTTCTGCGCTTTGCAATCAGCAGGGAAGCTTTAGCGTTCACCCCACTTCTTGTGACGAAATCTGCTTCTCTCTAGCCTATCCACTCGCAGATGGATGTCTCTCTTTTGTTAACCTTGTCCCAAGTCCAGAGCTGCTTGCCTCGATCTTGCCTGACGGACTTCCTTTCAGCTTCCAACCCAGATCCATTTTTGACCGTTGCCACTTGAAATGTCCTGCATTCCCCCCACTCCCATCCATTATATTAAAAGTTGGAAATGTTCAAATAGGGAAAGGCTAGGAGGGAGAATAGATGTGTAAAGCTAGCAGGGAGAATTTCCAGGAGCCTTATCAAAATGTTTGGCGTTGTTCAGAGAAGGGCACTGTCTTTCTGCTGACAGCAGATTCACAATCCGGGCTTCTCCCAAGACCTGTCTTCCAGACTTTTGGCATGGTCTGAGCTGTTTCAAAATCCACTTTACAGGAAACAGAGAGGGAATATCCCAGTTCCCATTTTCTTTGCTAGCCTTCACTCTCAAATATACACGATGCAGATGACAGTATGAAATTGCAACACAGATGAGTTTGGCAGTTTCCAACTGTGATATGTGAAGATGGCTCTGATACTCTCTTGGTCAGCATAGACATTTTCAGTTCTGGCTATCCAGCAAGTAAAGTCAGTTTAGTAGCCCAGAAGGTTCACAACATAAAAAGCCAGGAGATAGCAGGCCCTTGTTCTGCTTTTTAATATTTCCCATGATGCGGATTTTCATGAGATCACCCTAAACAGGAAGTGATGTAGTGAATGTACAAATGAGAACAGCCTAGATAAAGAGTTATGTTAACCTGCTACAACAAAGCCAAGAGACTCTTAGAACATTTTAAGGATTAATCGATTTATTGTGGCATGTGTTTTGGGAGGCAAAATTACATTCAGTTAGAGAAATCTTAGCCAATTAATCATAGGAGCTTTAATCTGCATAAATGTGCACGCACGCAAATAAATAAAACAGAAGTTCTGAAGAATAAAAACTCTGTCAAATAATGCGCAAGTAATCACCATCTCAGAAGAAGCAGTAGTTACTCTTTGGTGAGACAGAAGGAGAAAAAACCTGTCAGAGAAAGAATTTGTAATTTTCCTTAAAAGAAGACATTTTTCTACTTATAAAAACCTCCCTTGATGCGGGGGGGGGGGCGGCTTTTAAATATTGGTTGATTAGCATTTCCAAGCTGTGTGCATAAACACAAACCACACAGAGGATAAAGCAAGAAAAAATCAGCACAAACCCAAACATTACCCTAATATTTATTCATTTAAGGCATTGACATGTAATCACTATTTAAAAATTGCACCAGTATGGTATGTGTATACATACATACACAGACAAGCCTGCAACTAATATGACTGAGAGAACAAAATGTTTTGGAAACTGTAAGAATAAACACACGTGGAAAGTATACATGAGTCAACCGACTGAAAGAAATACCTTTCAGTCACAATGAAACCATAGGTTGAACTTTGGTTCAAGTAGATTGACATCAGCCATAAGTTGTTATGAGAGTTAATCAACTTAGACTGTGATTCAGGCTTCCAGTACAGCAGCCTCACATTCTAGCTGCCTATTAAACTCCCTTTGCTTGTTTACAGTGATCTGTAATGGAAAGTATGATACGGAAATGGAAATGCCCCCCTTCCACTGATTTGTCCTTAAAGAAGAGAGGAAGCAAATTTACAACTACCAAGAATTTTTGACATAAGGAATAATGGCATTAAAGGCACAGTGCAAGGTTATGGTGTTGGTGGCCTTCCAGTTGAAATCCAACCTGAGACATATTCATTATGAGAATGTTAGGAGGGTCAAATAAGAAGTCTTCTCCTTCATCCTAGAATCTTCTGGTTGTGATAACTGAGTTTCTGGGAGGATGTTTTTGGGGCAGAGTCAATACTGAATATAAATACGCTGTATTTATTCTTTGCAGTGTAGTTGTTGACCCTCCGTAGGCACAATATTATGTGCCTTATAGTAAGTCTAAAGGGAGACAAACACAATCTTTTGATAGCTTATTAACCAAGCTTATATTTTTAGTTCCAAGATAACGCCACTCATAACCTCTCCCCACTGCTGAAATACTCTAGAAAACTCATTTTATATGAGTGTGTGCTTCTCAGGCTAGCATTCAGCTTTGGCCAACAAAGGCATGCCAAGCAAGACATATAGGAAACAATGCCTTGTGTATAGCTCCGCGCTCCCAAAACTTTGCCAAGAGAAGATTGCGAAACATAATATCCATATGCAAATGCTAGCAAGCAAATTCACCATCTCAGTAGGTTTGGCAGGCGATACTGATATACTGACCATCTGTGATGGCAGCACATCGTATTTTTATTGCGAAAGAAAATGTCTAAATATAAACCTCTGTTGGATAAGTTGAGACATCTAATATCTAAATGGTAGTAGTAGTAGTAGTAGTTAGCATGCATGTAGCACTTTGGAATGGTCAAAGTGCTTTGCATAGATTACCGTGGTTAGCCTTACAGGAATCCTGTAAGGTACCTTTGTTTTATCCCTATTTCAACTCCATGTTTTTTTTTAAAAAAATGGTTGTCATTCAGCACTGGGAGGTGCCATAAACATGGTTTCTCTTGCACAAGCAACATGGGCTGTTCTGGACTGCAGCCCTGTTGTTTTGAATGTGATCCAATTTTAGATGTCATTCCAATGAGCACCCGCATTCCAATGAACATTCACAGATCACACGTTGCCACTTCATGTGACTAGAGAGCATAAGGACCTCTGTTGACTCATTGGTTTGTTGTGCATTAGGACCTCTTTCTCTTGTAGATGCTGACCAATGCCCCTATTTATTTTTAGAAATATTTCACCCTCTCTTATAACCAGAGTCAAGCAATAAAGCTGATAAGCAGTAGATTCAGGAGAGAGACATAAGAGAGTATTTCTTTCCACGGTGCATATTTAACTCGTGGAAATGCCACAAGATGGGGTGATGAATTTAAAACAGATTATGCAAATTTATGGAAGAGAAAATCTCTCTGCTTTGTGGGCCCTGGATAGCTAAATTGAAGCTCCATTTAGCATCTCTGAATACCAAGTTTTTTTGGGTGGGGAGAGGAGAGAACAGAACAGAACAGAACAGAAAGAGGGGCTATTGTCTTCATGCTTGGCTTGTGGGCTTTCCAGAACCATACAGGTGCTCAGTGTTGGGAACAGTGGGCTAGATTGTCTGATGCAGCAGATTTATTTCAGTCTTATGTAAAAATTCAGCTAGTTTCCTTGAAATCTAGCTACTGAGCTCTTGCAAAACCTGCCCTAATTGCCAGTAACATTGTTCAGGACCTTAAGTGAAGGCAGACATATCTGATCAGCAAACAGTAACAAGGCATTGAGCGGGGGTTAATAAAATAATGCAAATTAGTAAAGGAATTGTTCTAACTTTGCTATTCTATATAGTTTGTTGCCTGCACTGGCAATCTTTGAGGTACCTCCTGATTTAATGATTCTAGGAACAGAATCAGAGGTTGCCTTTCTCCAAAAGAGACTGCATCTTCTCCAGTGTGCTTCGTTACACACCTGCGATGAAATTATTTCATAGATACCATCAGATAATGTATACAGTATTAAAACATAACTTGCCAGTTGCGTAGCTGGACAGAAAGAGAAATATCTCCCTTTGTTGTTATGAGGAATGCTGCATCTGAATGCTTATATTTACCTATGAAACAATATTTTTAACAGGAAGCAAAAAATGGGACTGTTTAAAGGGGGGGAAATGTATAGGAAAATAGATAGGGAAGCAGAATAGTGACTGTTAAGAAGCCTGCTTGTCGATAATGTGTCTCTGTGTACGCACCATTTGCTTCTCATCAAGGCTGTGAATTATTGTATGAGAAAGAATCTGTCTGCATTTCCCCTCTGGTGTTCTGCAACAGAAGAGGGAGGGACAGAAGCCATAAGAGAAATCAGTCGGGGGGGTGATGGTGAAAGAAGACCAGGCATTGCCCACAAGTGTAGACTCCAGGAAGAGAGGCAGCTTGCTTGCCTGCTCATGGAAATCTCTGGGCACAACTCTGCAAATGTGCTCAGAGCTCTGTGTGGGGAGAGGGCCATTGACAATTCCTACAAAAGCCCCCTTGAAATGTTCTTATTAGAAATACCCCGTCTCCCCACACATTCTGGCCAAAGGGTAAGCCCCAATGGAAGAGAGAGAGGCCTTGGATTATTTTTTTGCCCTGACTATAAAGAGGTGCAGAGATGACCCCCAACTTGGATAGCTTTAACAGAGGGTTTGTGCCATATAACTTCCTGGCGGTTTCTGCCTGAAGCCAATACAGCGTTAGCTGCCAAATTATGCATACAGTACCACCATCTGTATGTAAGTCTTAATATACGCCTCAACAGAAACACATGGGCAGAGTTGTCACTGAGGTGGTAACACCTGTGGTTTGGGATGTGCCACTTCAGTCTTTAGGTGGAAGCTCATATTCTGAGAGCAGGAGAAACCCATTTATTACTCCACCGATGGAAGTCAAGCCCACAGGTTCTGCAAGCATTGGGACCAGCCTTCTACCAAGCCAGGCCACAGGTCTACCTAGGTCAGTGCTGTTGACAAATACTGGCAGCAGCTCTCCAAGATTTCAGGCCAGACATTCTCCCAGCCCTTCCTGGAAATGCCAGGGGTTTGACCCTAGATCTTCTACATGCATGTGGTCTACTACTGATTGACAACCCTTCCCCTCAGCCTAAGCCCATTGCATGTCACAAACCTGAGTTGCAGCGGGGGGGGGGGACCCAAGAGCCCTCAAGAAACTTGCAAGGGGAACACAGCAAGAAGAACTCGCCTATCCTATTTCCTAGGACAGACTTCCATTCAGCAAAAGCTTTGGGGGCTGATTTGTTTGGGAAAGAGATGTTCGCTTGCCCTTCCTGTGCTAACATTCGCACATATTTTGAAACCCACCCACGTATCTAGAGAATTTGGAGGCGACTCTCAGCACTTGACGGTGACATTTGAATATTAGTCCTCCTAAAACCGTTAGGGAAAATTACCCTTCTACAGCAAGACAGCAGCCTATGCAGCTGTTCACATGAAGTGCCAATATGCACTGGTAGGGCAGGGCGCATCTACACGGTGATTGAAATGCACTGAACTGGCCGGTTGAGTCTGTTGATCTGTTGATTGGATGGGGATGTGTATGTATACATACTGCCGGCAGTTGTTAACACATCCATGGTTGCCCACGAGTGTAGCTGGACCAGGGCAAGAGGGTCCTATGCTATCTGAATAGCTACATCATTTACAACTTCTTCACCAGTCTCTTATGATCAGAAACCTTTGCATATGGAGCACAGGATGAATCACAGACTAACTGCTATTGGAGCGCATTTTTCATGGCAGCATCCATCCGTTACTACCAGGGGTATCCAACAAGGTGCCCCCCAGATATTGCTGGACATCATCATCCCTGACCATTGGCCAAGTTGGCTGGGAATTGGAGTCCAGCAACATCAAGAATTTGACACATTGGCAACTACTCCTGCATTATTAGGCCATGTGGGTGAGATGGGTCAGTGGTTGATGTAATATACCGGATTTTTCGCTCTATAACACGCACCCGGCCATAACACGCACGTAGTTTTTAGAGGAGGAAAATCCGTAGGCATGCCACCCGTAGGCATTCCCTCCATAACACGCACAGACATTTCCCCTTACCTTTTAGGAGGAAAAAAGTGAGTGTTGTGGTGCAAAAAATACGGTAATGACTATGTTTTATGGATTGTGATGGATTTCCGAGCAGAGTAAAATTGCTGTTCTATTAGGTTTGCCCACCAAGGGGGTTCCCTCAGCCCTCTTCTATTGCACGCTGTTCACCGCACACACTCAACCAAGCATCCAGTCTGGAGTCGTCGTTTTGACAGCGAAGACGGCTAATCTGCTTCCTTTCGTTTGCTCTATTGCCTTGGCTTTCTTGCACATTCGTTCCTGCTCCAAAGAATATTTCATAATGCCTTTGGTACTGACGTACAATTTTAAGACATTTTTTGTATTGTATCAAATGGGACACACTTTATCTTGTATTATATAGCAATTGGAAACTTTATTATTTTCCCTTTGTTGAATGTGTAACTTTTACTGTAAATTTCAAAAGAAAAAAAAAGGAAGAAGAAAAAAAAAGTATGGACTATTTCCTTCCGTTTTATTCCATCCTTTCTCAAGTCAGAGTACAATAATGTTGGGGCTTTGGGGTGAAGGGGAAGTAAACACCAAGAAGAACAAGAACAAGTGGGGAAAAATAATAAAACATTATCAAATTAAAATGCAGCTTTCACTTGTTTAACCCTGACCGTTAAGGTCAACCTAAACAAGAAAGTCTTAGGGCCAAACAACAAAGGATTTATTTTATTTTATTTTATTTATTTATTTATACATACATACATACATACATACATACATACCCCGCCCATCTGGCTGGGTTTCCCCAGCCACTCTGGGCGGCTTCCAACACAATATTAAAACACAGTAATGCATCAAACATTAAAAGCTTCCCTAAACAGGGCTGCCTTCAGATGTCTTCTAAAAATCTTTGACATCTGGTGGGTGGGCGTTCCACAGGGCGGGTGCCACTGCTAAGAAGGCCCTCTGCCTGGTTCCCTGTAGTTTTGCTTCTTGCAGTGAGGAAACCGCCAGAAGGCCCTCGGCGCTGGACCTCAGCGTCTGGGCAGAACGATGGGGGTGGAGAAGCTCCTTCAGGTAGCATCACAGACACATTGTGATTTGTGATATGTCACCATGTCAAATATTATGAAACCGTTAGCATGATGTGGACTTCAAACCAATTTTGGATGACGTATCAATACATCACCCAGTCCTAACAAACAAACACACACACACACACACACACACACACACACACACACACACATTGCATGTTCACATAACACATATAAAGGGTGCCTGTGGAAGAAGCCTAGTGTTGTCTGTGACATTTTCTTTGGGGGAATGGGCTGGATCGGAAGCAGCCTTATATGTAGTCATGGGCCCATCTAACTTTGTGTTGTCTGCACTGACTGGCAACAGGTCTCCAGGGAGATGCTGAGGATTGAATTTGGGACCTTCTGTATGCAAAACAGATGTTCTACCCACTAAGCTATGGCCGTTCTCCAAGCGTAAGAAGGCAGAATGGTGTGTGGGTTTTTTTCACTGCCAGGGGTAGGGACATTTCTATTTAATCAGGGCAAAGACTGGGAACAAGGGATAAGATACTAGTGCCCTGTAGTTCCCTCCTTCAGATGGGGTAAAGGAATACAAATCACACATTTTAAAATTGCTTTTAGCTTAGAGAAAAGGCAAGTGAGAGGAAACGTGAGAGCGGTGTGCCAAATTACACTGGGGTGTGAAAAAAGTGGACAGAGCAAAGTTTCGCTCTCTCTTAACACTAGAACACATGGACTTCCAGTGAAATGACTTCTTCCCACACTGCGTGGAATTTTCTCCCACAAGAAGTAGTGATGGCCACCAACTTGGATGACTTTATAAGAGGACTGGACTCATTCATGGAGGAGAAGGTTATCAGAGGCTACTAGATGATGGCTATGTTCTTCCTTCACTGCTGGAGGCAGGAATGCTTCGGAATACCAAGTGGGGGCTGTTGAACTCAGGTCCTGTCAGAAAGCCACAAGGGCAACAGTGATGGAAAGGCCAATCAGAGAGGCCTGGAGAGCAGCATTTGGTCCCCGTCCTGAGGCTCACCATCCTTGACCAAGAGTATTGGTAGACAAACTATTTCAGCTGAAGACCCACATTCCCTCATTGCTAAACCTCTGAGTGCCACATGCCAGTGATGGATGGAGGCAACAAAGAGTGTAGATGAAGTCAGTCTCTCTCTCTCTCTCTCTCTCTCTCTCTCTCTCACTCACACACACACACACACACACACACACACACACAGACACGCACGCAAACATTTACGTGCATCTACGCAGACACATACACACATGCACACATTTAGGCATGAGGATAAGCCCCCTGTGCTGCAACTGGAGCTAAACAGCTTAAAAGTTCTGGTGGTCACTCCTTTTCAGCTTCCAGCATCCCATATTCACATGTGTCCGTACAGCATGCCAGAGAAACGTGCTAAGTTCCCAGAGGTTTGTGTTAGAAAATGGCAATAAAGGCTAGAGAATTCTCTTCATGAGGTCAAGAGTGCTGGGCCTAATACGTCTGTAGTGTTTCAAGACAGTTGGAATAGAAGGCTTGGCTTCCAAACATACATAGGCAATATGAGTCTCTCTAGTTGAAACAGATAATCCAGGATATTTGCAACACCCTGCAGTGAGTGGAATGGAGGTCACCCTATAGACACTGTAGACTAGTACACTTTGTGGAGCACTCAAGCATTCTTTTCACCAAATCAAGAAGAGAGTGAAACAGTAGGGTTGTTCTCTCTCTCAGTCTCTCTCTCTCTCTCTCTCTCTCTCTCTCTCTCTCTCTCTCTCTCATTAGATAGATTGCTGCCCTTTGCAATTGTTCTGATACTATGTAGAAAGATGGAGAATCATGTTTAAAAGTCAGGAAAAATAAGGAACAAACAAACAAACAAACAAACAAACAAACAAACAAACAGGAAGGATCTCTGATGGGTGGAATGACAGGGTAGCTTAAGGAGACATCAGGGGGTACATAAAATGAGGCCAGAACTGCAGGTGTCACACCTCTTCTATATAACCACAGAATGTAAACCAGTCAGCACCACGGACAGCTAAGTGTTTTAAGAGACATGGATCAGCCCAAAAGGTCCTGGCCTGCACTTATTCATGAACAGTAGAAGGTCAAACAGTTACTGCTGTAGGAATGTAAGAAGAGCTGTACTGGATCAGACCAAAGGGCCCATCTGCTCCAGCATCCTGTTCCAACCGTGGCCAACCAGATGCCTGTAGGAAGCCCACAAGCAGGCTATGAATGTAACTGTCAGACTCAATGGGGTTAGGTCTGAGTGGACCTTCGCAGGGAATAATAATAATAATAATAATAATAATAATAATAATAATAATAATAATAATAATTTATCATTTATACCCCCACCCATCTGGCTGGGTTTCCCCAGCCACTCTGGGTGGCTTCCAACAGAATATTAAAATACAATAATCTATTAAACATTAAAAGCTTCCTTAAACAGGGCTGCCTTCAGATGTCTTCTAAAAGTCTGGTAGTTGTTTTTCTCTTTGACATCTGATGGGAGGGCGTTCCACAGGGCGGGTGCCACTACCTCTGTCTGATTCCCTGTAACTTGGCTTCTTGCAGCAAGGGAACCGCCAGAAGGCCCTTGGCGCTGGAACTCAGTATCTGGGCAGAACGATGGGGGTGGAGACGCTCCTTCAGGTATGCCAGACTGAGGCCGTTTTAGAGTTAATCTTGGTGAAAATTGAAGCAGGTACATTCTTATTCTGGATAGGCTGTGCCTATCACGGGCTCTGGCTCCACCCACTGTGACCTCCAGTATATTAACCCTAAGGAAACGCTGCCTTCCATAGAAAAGGGTTGCCCACCTCTGCTTGGAGAGCAATAGAGAAGAATACTTTCTCCCATCACATGATTGCTTGTTGATCAGTCATCCCAGCACCTCTTTTGGGAAATTCACTCCCAACGGAAAACCACTCTGAATTTTTCTGAATTTAATACTACAACTCCCCTTTTACAATAGATCAAGTTCAGCTGTAGGCAATTCCTCAAATTCTGTAATCACTATCATTTTTTTAAATAGTCTGTAATAAATCAGTTTTTTTGGGAAATACCCAGTGGATATTTTCAAATATGTTATGGTTCTGTACAGTGGTGCCCCGCAAGACGAACGCCTCGCAAGATGAAAAACCCGCTAGATGAAAGGGTTTTCCGTTTTGGAGGCGCTTCGCAAAACGAATTTCCCTATGGGCTTGCTTCGCAAGTAGAAAGCCCATAGGGAAATCTCCGGGGACCTCTTTTAAATGCTGGCGGTGGGGAGCAAAGCCTTCCCCCCCCCTCCGGCCTTCAGAAGAGGTCCAGGAAGGCCGGCGGGGGCCGAAAGGCTTTGCTCCCCACCGCCTGCCTTCAAAAGCTGTCCGGAGGCTTTTAAATCGCCCCGGGACAGTCCCGGGGCGATTTAAAAGCCCCCGGGAAGGCAGGCAGGGGGGACAAAGACTTATGCCCCCCGCCCGCCTTCGGAAGAGGTCCTGGACCTCTTCTGAAGGCCGGCGGGGGGGCAAAAGTCTTTGTCCCCCCTGCCTGCCTTCCCGGGAGAGCGGAGAAACGCAGCTCTGCGTTTCTCCGCTGTCCCGGGAAGGCAGGCGGGGGGGGGGGGAGCAAAGACTTTCGTCCCCCGCCGGCCTTCAGAAGAGGTCGGGGGACAGACTGTCCCCGGACCTGGTCTGAAGGCAGTTTCCATAGGAACGCATTAATTGATTTTTAATGCATTCCTATGGGAAACCGTGCTTCGCAAGACGAAAAACACGCAGGACGAAAAGACTTGCGGAATGAATTAATTTCGTCTTGCGAGGCACCACTGTATTTGGACTGCCAGCTGTCTTATAGCAATGAAGGGCTGAATTCAGCTCATGGGTCACGCTTGCAGAAACTCACACAATGATTTCAACCAGGGCAACTGGGCTTTTCTCCCCTTCTCCTCCCCTCATGTGCCCCCATGCACCCCAAATTAGAGAATCCCAGAATAGCATGCAGAAGGAGGATGGGTGGGGAATAGTTTCATCAGGTGAGCAGAAACACTTGAGCTGACAGCACAATCTGCTTAGCACTAAATTCCTCTAATAGGAAATTGCCTTCTGCCAGGTCAGACCATTAGTCCCTGTAGCTCAGTATTGCCTCCACTAGGCTTCCTCAACCTCAGCCCTCCAGATGTTTTGAGACTACAATTCCCATCATCCCTGACCACTGGTCCTGCTAGCTAGGGATCATGGGAGTTGTAGGTTGAATCCTGACAAGACAGAAGTATTGTATTTGGGGGGGGACAGGAGGCGGGTGGGTGTGGAGGACTCCCTGGTTCTGAATGGGGTAACTGTGCCCCTGAAGGACAGGTGTGCATCCTGGGAGTCATTCTGGACTCACAGCTGTCCATGGAGGCGCAGGTCAATTCTGTGTCCAGGGCAGCTGTTTATCAGCTCCATCTGGTACGCAGATTGAGACCCTACCTGCCTGCAGACTGTCTCACCAGAATGATGCATGCTCTAGTTATGTCTCGCTTGGACTACTGCAATGCACTCTATGTGGGGGTTTGAAGGTGACCTGGAAACTACAACTAATCCAGAATGCGGCAGCTAGACTGGTGACTGGGAGTGGCCGCCAAGACCATATAACACCGGTCTTGAAAGACCTACACTGGCTCCCAGTACGTTTCCGAGCACAATTCAAAGTGTTGTTGCTGACCTTTAAAGCCCTAAACAGCCTCGGTCCAGTATACCTGAAGGAGCGTCTCCACCCCCATTGTTCTACCTGGACACTGAGGTCCAGCGTCAAGGGCCTTCTGGTGGTTCTCTTGCTGCGAGAAGCCATGTTACAGGGAACCAGGCAGAGGGCCTTCTTGGTAGTGGCACCCACCCTGTGGAACGCCCTCCCACCAGATGTCAAAGAGAAAAATAACTACCAAACTTCTAGAAGACATCTGAAGGCAGCCCTGTTTAGGGAAACTTTTAATGTTTAATAGGTTATTGTATTTTAGTGTTTTGTTGGAAGCTGCCCAGAGTGGCTGGGGAAACCCAGCCAGATGGGCGGGGTATAAATATATTGTTATTATTATTATTATTATTATTATTATTATTATTATTAGCCAAAAACACCTGGAGGGCCAAGGTTGAGGAAGCCTGGTCTACACTGACCAGCAGCGATTCTCTAGGCTTTCAAACTGTGAGTCTTTCCCAGTCCTACCTGGAGACGCAAGGGATTGAACCTGGAAAACAGAATCTCTACCACTGTGCTATCGCAGATAGAGTTTGCAGTGGGTTACAAATCCCTACACAATGGCAGCAAAAGAGTGGCTAGAAATGTGTGTGTAAATACATGATCTTCTTCTTTAGCGATCCCTCATAGCCGAGTAAGATTGTCTTCCAGGAACACGGACCTAACAATGAGTCCGTAAGTGACTGTGGAGGCCAATAATGGATCCACAAGTCCTTCCACAGTGGGGACATTGGTTTCTGGGTGGTAGTTGATCACGGTGAGAGTTTGCCAAGCGTGCCTTCCTCTTAGCACGTTTCTCCCTTTCGTCCTGAGTTCGAGCGTCTTCAAAGCCTATGACACCTTTGTAAAGGCTGTTCACCAATTGGAGCTGTCAGAGCTGCCCGAGGCCCCAGCTCACAAAGGACCAACGCCAGTTCTTGTTATACACAAAAGTCTTTATTGAAGTTCAGTTTTGATTTCAAAGCCGCGGCGCGCAGCTCTACGTCTTGAACTCTAGACCGCTGAAGCTCCGTCTGAATCTCCTCCCCCCAGGCACCAGTTTAAGACTCTAGCCCTGCTCCATCTCTTCCTCTGCTCTTTCCTCCTCTGGGTCCGCCTGTCCGCTGGGGTCTTGCCCTTTCTGGACTCTTCTGACGCTGAGTCCCCTGAGTCTTCCCCCTGCCTCCGGCGGGCTTTAGGACCTGGTTCCCAATCCGGGTTTTCTGCTGTGCCGCGCGCCTGTACATTTGAACTTGGCGCCCGCGCCCAGCCGGCAACCTTCCTCCTGACCGTTACACTGCTCCTGTCACTGCTTCCCCCTTCGGGGGGGCTAGCTGGGTCTGACCTCCCCTCCATTCCCTCACTCTCCAACAGAGGCGTGGTCAGCCCTGACTCATCTTCTCTCCCTGCTGGAGGAGACGCTGGCCCTGATGCATGGGACTCTTCCCCCCCACTACGCTCTGGTGGGGGAGCTGGCCCTGATCTCTCGCTGCTGCTTTGGGAGTCCCCGCTGGCCCCTTGCTTCTGGTGCGTCCCCCCCTGGAACTCCCCTTGCCCTGGCCATCGGCACCCCCTTCTGGGAATCTTCTGATTCGCTGGAGAAGCTCATGGAATCTCTCGGGCCACTGTCATACTCCCCTACGCTGCCCTCCGATTCTTCCCCTTCGCTCTCCATTTCCTCTCTCCCCTGTGCCTCTGCTCCTGAGCCCCTGACAGGAGCGCTCACAGGCCAGAGTTTCCCAGTTGACTGTGATTATAGGATGATTACAGTAATTCAACAGTAAGAGTAGCTGAAATGAATTAGTTTATTAATAATTAAAGGTAAAGGTAAAGGGAGCCCTGACCGTTATGTCCAGTCGCAGATAGATTATTTGATATTTTTTATTATGTAGACAAAAATAATTTTTTTAAAATTTTTTTCTTACTTTTCTTGATTCCAGTGTTGGCTTAACCGTCATTAATATAAAACAAGTGCAACAACCACCTCAAATAAAAGCAGTAGGCTGTTTTATAAAAACAGACAAAAATAAAATGTGGTAGGCAAAAAAAACCTCATCTAAAGGTTGGAGAGAAGACTATAGGCTTGACAGCAGCAGAGCGATCTGTTTAAATGGACAATTTAATTACAGAAACAATGATGACGTAAAGAAAGACCGCTTTGCAGTATCTCAGATTCTGATGGTCTCTTTGTAAACATGGATTTGTTGCCAAGGAGCAAGATAAAATTCCTGACAGCAGGGGGCAGCAAAACCCATTCCTAAAAGTCTACTCTAGATTGTTAAGAGACTAACTTGTGTTGCAGCTCAACTTTAGCTGGGACCAAACAACTACCCTTTATTTATTATCACACACACACACAGCACTTTTTTTTTTGATGACCTCCCTCCACAAATCAACATACAATCTCCATTAAAAACCAAGACCCACTTACAACAAAATATAAAAATGCAAAATGCAGTACAACTAAACAATAAACCAGCCCAGAAAGTAGCACAGAAATATTACATAAAACAAAATATGGATCTTGAGACATTATTAAAACATAAAAAAGCAACAGGAATTTAAAACGGCAGCAATAAAGTTGTCTAATTTGGGAATGTTACACAAGTTTAAGCTCTCCGGGGCTTGTTTAACTTCTAAGGCAAGGTAATTCCATGGAACTGGAGCCACAGATTGCTTTGTGAAGGGATTGAGAAGAAATTCAATTGGGTTTGCATTTTAATGAGAAATTTGCACTTTTCAAACGCGACCCTTGAACCAAAGCACGATTATCCTTTGGAATGTGCACTTCCCCAAATTTCACAATGCAGTTCTCCAACCAAACATTGTGTGCAAAAATGCATATATTATGCATAAAATTGTGAAAATAGCGTGCAAAAATGCACACGGGGAAATGGCTTGCAAGCTGGAACATAGGGGAAATAGAGGCACACATGAGTATGAAGCATAGGGGTGGCAACATTTGGTGTTGTCGCATCACACCACTGGTGTGAATGACTGGTGCAACATGGTGGTAAATCGATCAAAAAGCCACACTACCTGCAATGCAGTGCAAAAAGGAATGTTATAAACTGGGACACAATTGCCAGCATTATTTAATCAGGACAACACATGCAATGGTCTCAACGTCTGAATTTGTGAAATGACAAAATTCTGACCTCTAAATCAACCCTAAATTTGTTGTTGTTGTTTAGTCGTTTAGTCGTGTCCGACTCTTTGTGACCCCTTGGACCAGAGCACGCCAGGCACTCCTGTCTTCCACTGCTTCCTGCAGTTTGGTCAAATTCATGCTGGTAGCTTCGAGAACACTGTCCAACCATCTCGTCCTCTGTCGTCCCCTTCTCCTTGTGCCCTCCATCTTTCCCAACATCAGGGTCTTTTCCAGGGAGTCTTCTCTTCTCATGAGGTGGCCAAAGTATTGGAGCCTCAGCTTCAGGATCTGTCCTTCCAGTGAGCACTCAGGGCTGATTTCCTTCAGAATGGAGAGGTTTGATCTTCTTGCAGTCCATGGGACTCTCAAGAGTCTCCTCCAGCACCATAATTCAAAAGCTTCAATTCTTCGGCGATCAGCCTTCTTTATGGTCCAGCTCTCACTTCCATACATCACTACTGGGAAATCCTAAACTAATATCCCATTATAGGAAGAATCTGGTGCAGAGTTTCCATGATGCAGCCTTATTTTTCCCCCATCTCATACCACACAGTTAACAATGTTAACAATGATTCTCATGAAAACTTACAGATTCTGGCTTCACACAATTAACTCAAGGCAGAGTCAATTTACTCTTGGCAGAAAGCCAAGGTCTGCTTGACCTAGAAACTACTTACTCTGATTGGTTAACGACCAGCACTCAACTCTGTTATCTAGGAATGCTAGCACAGTTTGTGTAAAGGGGTGTGTTAGGAGTAGGAGTGCTGTGTATGGTTAAGAGAGAGAGAGAGAGAGAAAGGATTTATTTTGCTTTGTATGCAGAAACTCTGCTGGTTTTATTTTTCCTTTTAATAAATCCTGTAAATAGTTATTCTGAGTCTAGCTGACTAGTCATTTCCACCTCAACTAGCTTCTTCGCTGTGCAGGAAAACTCTGCTATGCTTGGGCTAAAGCCATTAGAGCTATGCCTGGCACTTCAAAGTTCCAAGAAACAAGCCAGTGCTAACTGGGAAAACACAGAATAAAACTGTGAAAACCACTGTGTGATGACTGAGGATGAGGAGAAATATCAGCTTGAGCAGAGTGAAAGATTCAGTGACTCAGATCACGCAGCAACTTCAGTGCAGACATATGCAGAAGTCATCAAAATCAGCTTCCTCTGCTACTGACCTTGATAAATCATTGCAGGAAAATAGGATCACGGTTTCCTATTGAAGAAGAAATGAGCCCCTTGCTATTTGCTGCTAAAGAGTGAGAACAGCTAAGAAGCTGCATTCCAAACACGTGTACAAAGAAATCATACTGATCATACTGTTCCGCTCTTGACTTCCGGAAGCGGCGCGAAGGGTAATGGCTGCCCTTTCCTAACCGGGAAGGGAGCTCCGCTCGAAAACGGGTCGTCTGCTACGGCAAAGCGGAGACCCACAACGGAAAACCGCAGGCGGCAGAAGCCTGCGGTCCTGGGACCCGGCGGGCGCCAGGAGCGGCCCCCAAAACGCTGAAGGAACCCCGTAAGGGGCTCCGGATCGTGGAGGAGGCTGCGGCGCTGAGGGTCGTTCCGCAATCGGCGGAGTGAAGCCGCGTAGCTGTTGCCGGTGAGCGCTGACCTTTCTTCCTTGATTTGGCACTTTGGAAAGCAGCAACCCGTGAGTAATAAGGACTTTTAAACAATTTAAAGATTAAAAGCTGCAGAATTCGGCTGAAAGCGGAGGACGAAAAAAAAAAAGGAAGTCCGTCTTCCGCTGTCACTAAACTTCAAAGCAAAGAGCTGGAGGAGTGGAGGCAGTAAGTGAACTTTTAACAAATTGGATCTGAGCATTCACTGAACTTTCTTTTTAATGCAGAAAAGGACTGTAAGCATTGGATTTATGTTTTGATTTGGATTGTGGAATCTTCCTCTGTTGAATTTACAATTTAAAGAAGAAACCCAGGTGCTGGAACTGCCTGGCAACAGTAGCAGTCAGCTTGCAGACTTAAATACTTTGAAACATAAATTGGGAAAAAATCTGAGGGGTTTGGACTTTGTTACTTTGAAACACCATTTGAAGCACCAGCAAGCACTGTTTGAGACATTGTGTTTTTGTAATACCAACTCTGCTGAAAACCTAACATTTGAAGGTTTTTGGACATTAACTTTATTTTCTCTGTGAATTGCACTAATTGATTCCTTCCTGAAAGACATTTTAAGTCCCCCCTAGAGGCTTTTGGACTTTACTGCAGGAACATTGTTTTACTTTCTATTTCCCGGCCTCCTGGCTGACTGTTACCATCTGGGCCGTCTTTTTCTCATGGGAACAACTCAGCTTGACCTTGACTTTTAGATAAACTTGGAATGAGTGGCACAAAGAAAAAGGAGTCTAAAGAAAAAGAACAAAGACCAAGAACCAGACAAACAACCTTAGCCTCAACTTTACACCAACGCAGATCGTCTGTGCCTATTTTCCCTTCTGAGGAAGAAACTGCTTCACTGCCACGTGCAGGGGAAGGAGAAACAGAGGAATTACAACTGGAAGATATGGCTTCAGGAGCAGCTGCTTCTATCTTAGAAAAAAGCTATGAAAAAGTGGAATCTTTGGACAAGAAAGTGGAATCTTTGGACAGAAAGGCCGATGAACAAACATTTAAAATAGATCAAAACACAGAATGTTTAAAGAGACTAACTGGACAAGTGGCACAGAACGTTCAAACAATTGCAGAATTGAAGGAGGCTACAGGGGAGAACAAGAAATTGGCTGAAGACACTAGCCAAAGACTTGGAAAGCTAGAAAAAGAGGTGAGACCACTCAACAAACAAGTAGGTGAACATCAGACCTACCTCTCGATGATTGAATTGAAAAACAGGGAGACTAATTTAAGGATAAGGCTGGTACCGGAAGTGGAAGAAGATAACTTGGCTGAGTTTCTGACCAAAATATTCTCCAAGCATTGGAGCTTAGAGGAGAAAGACTTCAAGATTACATCAGCTTTCAGACTTGGAAGATTGACAAAAAAAGACAAACCCAGAGACTGCTTGATAACACTGAGATCAAAGGAGGAGAGGGACAAGATTTTGGGCCTACACTACGGGAAGTCACTGGACATTTTGGACAAAAGGATCGAAATTTACAAGGACATTCCTAAACAGCTTTTGGATTTGAGATCTGAATATTTGGAATTAGCAAGACTGCTGAGGAGTAACTCCATTATCTTTAGGTGGGACTTTCCGCAAGGACTATCTTTCACTTTTAGAGGGAGGAAGATTAAAATTAGAACATTGGAAGACAGAGATAAGTTTCTGAACCACCACGGAGAAGACCTTCATAAAGGACTTGGATTACCTTCGGGGCCTGGAGCACCAGAGGCACCTGCACCCTTGGATTCTGAAGATCCAGCGAATAAGGTACCACCCCCAGAAAAATAACCAGATTTATTCAGGATGTCTCTGCAACTTTTGAGCTGGAATATAAATGGCTGTAACATCCCGGAAAAAAAGGAGGAAAATTTTTCATATATTAAAAAAGGAACAATTGGACATTATCTGCTTGCAAGAAACACATGTGACTAGGCTCCATAGAAAAGTGTTGATAAACAAAAGGCTTGGCCAGGAATTTATATCTTCAGACATAGTGAAGAAGAGAGGAGTGGTGATATATGCAAAAGAGAGCCTTTCACCTAAATTTCTATTCAAAGATGAACATGGCAGAATTTTGGCAATTGAAATACAACATCAAGGAGAAAAAATTTTGTTATTAGGAATTTATGCACCAAATGATGGGAAATCGGAATTTTATAAGAAGTTGCACGAGAGCATGCTGGAATATCTGGATTATGATAACATCATTATGATGGGAGATATGAATGGGATCGTATCAACTAACATGGATAAGTCACAAAGTCAAAAAGTCACTAAAGATGGCAGACTACCAAAGACTTTTTTCGAAATGACAGACAATATGGACTGGATTGACATATGGAGAACTAAGAACCCCTTGGGAAAAGAAGGAACATTCTTCTCTGAGGCCCAGCTGACTTGGACAAGAATCGACCAAATATGGATTACTAGAGGTCTGGCACCTAAGGTCAGGAAAGTGGAGATCTGCCCAAAGACATGCTCCGACCATAACGCTTTGAAAATGGATATGACACTACTACCAACCGGCTCCTTTAGATGGAAGATGAATGACAACCTGTTCAGAGATCAGGAGATCATCAAGAAGGCCCAAAAAGTTTTAAAGGACTATTTTGAGATAAATCTGAACACTTCGGTGGAAAAGAGAATAATTTGGGACGCAAGCAAAGCCGTGATGAGAGGGTTCTTGATACAACAGAATGTTATAAGGAAAAGAACACAAAATGAAAAGAAAGAAAAGATTTTGGAGAAAATTAAAGAATTAGAGAAGAAGTTAAGAACAAACCCGAAATCACAGCTGATTTTGAGAGAAATCAAACTTCATCAGGCACAATATTCTAAACTGATAAACCAGGAAATAGAATGGAAGATTAAATCAATGAAACAAAAAACGTTTGAATTGGCAAATAAATGCGGGAAACTGCTGGCCTGGCAGTTGAAGAAGAGACAAAAGTTGAATATAGTAACAAATTTGGAAATTGAAGGAAGAAATATTCAGAACCCTGTGGAGATTAGAAAGTGTTTCCAGAAATATTTTAAAAAACTATATACTCAAGGGCCGCAAAATGAGGCCGAGATTCTACAATTTTTGGAAAAAAATGGACTTAAAAAACTGTCGCAAGAAAACAGACTACTCCTGAACAGCAAAATAACACGACAAGAGATCGAACGTGCCATTCAGAACATGAAATTGGGCAAATCTCCAGGGCCAGATGGCTTGACCTCCAAGTACTATAAGATATTAAGTGACTATTTGATTCAACCATTGTTGGAGGTTAGCAATGAAATTATGGAGGGAAAGAAGGCGCCGGAATCGTGGAAGGAAGCTTTTATCACATTGATACCAAAATCAGAAATTGAAAAGACTCAACTCAAGAACTATCGTCCCATCTCCCTTTTAAATGTGGATTATAAAATATTTGCTGATGTTTTGGCAGGCAGACTTAAAAGAGTTCTAAATGAAGTAATACATAAAGATCAGGCTGGCTTTCTCCCAGGTAGACATATGTTTGCTAATACAAGGAACATTATCGACGTTTTGGAACTTTTGCAAACAGAGATAAATACTAAAGCAGTGTTAATTTTTATAGACGCGGAGAAGGCCTTTGACAACATCTCCTGGAAATTCATGAAGGGAAATTTAAAAGAAATGGGAGTGGGGCGGGGTTTTGAAAATGGGATTGATGCGATATATTCAGAACAAAAGGCAAAATTGATAGTTAACAATGTGGTAACAGAAGAGTTTAAAATTGAAAAAGGAACGCGACAAGGCTGCCCAATCTCTCCTTTGTTATTTATCTCAGTTTTGGAGGTGCTCTTGAACTTGATTAGAGGGGACCGGTTGGTGCAAGGGATTCAGGTCGGAGCGAAACAATATAAACTTAAAGCCTTTGCAGATGACCTAGTTTTGACACTGCAGGAGCCAGAATCTAGTACGAAAAGAGTACTACAATTGATTTATGAGTTTGGTCGGGTGGCGGGATTTAAGCTAAATAAACAGAAAACAAAGGTGTTGGGAAAAAAATTGACAGATACAGAGTCAGAACGGTTTCAGAGAGAAACAGAATTATCATTGGTCAAAAAGGTAAAGTACCTAGGGGCAAATATAATAGCAAAAAATCTGAGTCTATTCAAGGATAATTATGAAAAATGCTGGTCTGAAATCAAGAGAGACTTGGACAGTTGGACAAAATTGAAGCTTTCTTTGTTAGGCCGAATTGCTGCTATCAAGATGAATGTATTGCCAAAGATGTTATTTTTGTTTCAAACGTTGCAAATTGTGGACAAAACGGAGTGCTTCCGGAAGTGGCAGAGAGATATTTCCAAATTTGTCTGGCAGGGCAAAAAGCCCAGAATTAAGTTTAAGATATTAACCGATGCGAAAGAAAGAGGGGGCTTTGCCCTGCCAGACCTAAGGTTGTACTATGAAGCCGCAGCTTTCTGCTGGCTAAAAGATTGGCTACTTCTCGAAGACACTGACGTGCTGGACTTGGAAGGTTTTAACAACGCTTTTGGTTGGCATGCATACTTATGGTATGACAAAGTCAAGATCAATAAGGCCTTTAAGAACCATATTGTCAGGAAAGCAGTATTTAATGTCTGGACAAAATACAAAGACTTATTGGAAAATAAAACTCCAAGGTGGTTTTCACCTCTGGAAGCTAAGGCCCGAAAAAGACCCAATATGGAAGCCGATTGGCCAAAATATTGGGAAATATTAGAAAAAGATGGAAATAATTGGAAATTGCAGAGTTTGGAGAAAATGAAGGATAAAGTGCGAGACTGGTTACATTACGCTCAGATTAAAGAAGTGTTTAAAAATGATAAAAAGTTAGGGTTCCAGGTGGAGAAATCGAAGTTGGAAACAGAGCTGTTAGAACCTAAGGCTAAGGTACTTTCAAGAATGTATAACTTGCTGCTGAAATGGAATACACAAGACGAAATGGTTAAATCGGCTATGATAAAATGGGCACAGGACATTGGGCATAACATTATGTTTGAGGACTGGGAAAGGTTGTGGACCACTGGGCTGAACTTTACTGCATGTAATGCTTTGAAGGAAAATGTAATGAAAATGATATACAGATGGTACATGACCCCAGTTAAACTTGCCAAAATATACCATTTGTCTGATAATAAATGTTGGAAATGTAAAGAAAATGAAGGAACATTCTTTCACCTCTGGTGGACCTGCCCTAAAGTGAAGGTCTTCTGGGAAATGATATATAATGAGCTGAAAAAGGTATTTAAGTATACTTTTACTAAGAAACCAGAGGCCTTCCTTCTGGGTATTGTCGGCCAGAAGGTGTTAAAGAAGGATAGAACATTCTTTATGTATGCAACAACGGCGGCAAGGATACTTATCGCTAAGAACTTGAAAACTCAAGATCTACCCACACTGGAAGAATGGCAGATGCAGCTGATGGACTATATGCAACTGGCGGAGATGACTGGCAGAATTCGAGACTTGGGAGAAGAAAGGATTGAAGAAGATTGGAAGAAATTTAAGATTTATCTACAAAAATATTGTGATTTAGTGGAATGTTAATGAGGATGCTTGGTTATAAATAATTGGCCACCACTAAATTGGACTGAAAATTGACGACAAATAAGATTAAGAGAAACAAAATTTGTTAGAGAATTGTTATACTATATCGAATTGAGTGGTTTTAAATTTGCAAATAAGATGAGAATTTGCTTGAAAAAAACTTATTAACGATGTAAGTGGGAGCGGGAGACGTGAGGAAGTCCAAAGAAGTTATGAAATTTTGTCAAAACAAAGTAATGTTGTTTATTATCTTTGTATTTCTTTTATAAAAAACCCTAATAAATATCTTATAAAAAACAACAACAACAACAAAAAAACATACTGTTCCGCTCTTTTGAGATAATTGCTACTGCCTATGAGGTTTGCAACATATTCTGGAGGTATTTCTGATCTAGGTGAATTTGCAGTCGGGCTGAGCCAACATTGCACACTATTGAAAAGCACCATTCTTAACATTTCCCACCACTCCTTGTAAAACACATGCCACCCGGGACATGGGCCAGCTCATCCTCTTCCCCAGACTTTGTGGTAGACGCGCTGGCAGGGGAAATAGGGACATTCCAGGATCAAATCTGAAGCCAAGATGGATTTTGTAATTCTGGGACTGTTCCTGGGAAATCAGGACTCTTGGAGTGTATGCAACCCTCTGTTTCTCTTTCTGACCCAATTTCAAGACAGCCAGTGTGATGGCCTGGGACTCGGGCTCGGACTCGGAACCAGAGGAGACTCAGTCTGCACCGGATCCATTGCCGCAGACATCATCTGAACCAAGCCTGGGGCCTGATCCCGAAGAGTCCCAGTCTGCACAGGTTCCCCTGCAACAAGCACCAGCTGGGCCAGTCAGGGGCCCGAGTCTGCCCTGGCTCAAGATGTGGGGATTACCTCGTAGCCTTCAGCTGGGCTGTCACATACAGGGGAGGCTGAGGCGGCCCCTGGGTCTAGTAACTCACCAACGTCTCCCGAGCTGCAGAGACTGAGGTCTGAGAGAAGGAGAGACCTGAGTACTCGCAGGAGGAGTCCTCGCCTTCAGGCAAAACAGGGAGGTGAGTTGCTAGGGGATCAGGACCGGCCGCTACCCCGACAGAGATAAAAGGCTGTTGGACCCCACCCCAGGTTGCAGGAGCAACACTGCTGTATGCTAGATCCTGCCTGAGATCCTGCACCTGTCCTTGCCTGGTTTCCTGCCTTGGCCCTGTCAGACTGACTCCCAGTGGAACCTTTGGATTCTGGACTGGTCCTGGACTGCGTTTCACGGGTTACCCCCAGGCCCAGCACAGCCTCTTTCGTTCCCTTTCCCCTGCAGACACCTTGCTGACATTGCCTCTATGCAGGGAAGTAGGGAGAAATATTTATGTGGCAACACATACAAATACAAAGAGATATTTTATGGACTTTACAAAGTTGACTTAACAAAGAAACCTGGTCAGACTGTTTCAGCACTCTCTTTATATAACTGGAGTCACAGGCTTTCTTTTGTGTTTGTAGGGACCCCCGCTCCCCAGTGCTTTTTTGTGTGGGGGTACACATACCCCTAAACATTTTGTGGATCTATGTTTGGCCTCATTGAGGGGCAGTATTTCAATATGAGTAGGAAAATGAGAGTACCCCTAAACAATTTTTTAAAGAAAACAAGCACTGCCCCTCCCCTTTTAGTCCAATTCCAGTCTCGAAACAGGATCAAAAAACAAATTCCAATGGCAGGGACCAGTGCCCAAGAATGCCCTCTAGATGGCAGAGTTGGTTCACGAGAAATGGACTATATAATTCGTCATAGGAATCTCTTTCTGCTACAGGTACATTCTGCTGTAATTTGCGGGGGGAGCCAGTGGCGTCAAGAGAGATGGCCGATGAAACAAAATCGTGCCCATCGTGCCTTTTATTTGTGTATTTGTTTTTTTGCATCTCACGCACGCAACCAAATCAAGCCAGCGGCTTGTCGGTGATGAATCTTGCCCCTCGGATTTTCCCTCAGGCCGACTGATACTGTAAATAGAAGACATCGCTCAAGACAAGGAGGAATGCTGCCTGAATGCAAATGAAGGACCTGAATGCAAGTTATCTTCCCCTCTTCTTTTTCTTCCAGGAATGGATGGATTCCATGGGGCCATTAGCTGCTGCCAGTGTGTTCAGTTCAGGGCGTGGGCATGCTAAGGGGAGTTACACAGAAGCCTGTTCTATAAGAATTTCCTCGCTGCAGAGATAATGAAGAGATCATAAGCAAGTGATTACACCTAAACCTCTAACTCCGTATGCATTTCCATAAACCACAGAAAGTTTAATTTCAGCCAGCATCAGAAGGCTCTCAGCCCTGCCTCCCAGCATGAAGATGGTAGCAAAGTTGAAATATACTCAGAGTCGCAAAGTGATTTCATGCTCTTTATTCAGCTCATAGTGGTGAGGAGGAATGAATGAAAGTCCTCTCAAAGTATCTGCTTTATATACATTATTTACACCATGGGCTGCACATGATTGGCTAATTCCGGAATTCTACTGTAAGCCAATCAGGTTGTGGATTCACTTCTATCTGGAGCATGATTGGGTGGTTCCTGCCAACCAATCATACTGCTGCATTGTTCTAGGAACAATCAGACTGCTGCATTCTGAATCCTATTGTTCTAGGACCAATCAGACTGCTGCCTTTTGGATCCTATTGTTCTAGGACCAATCAGACTGCTGCAGTTTGGATCCTATTCAACTCAGTACATAACAAAAGTCCTGGAATGCAAGATGCAGTTGTGAAGACCAGGCTGGCTCCTGGTTCAAGAGGGCCTCAGACCCTGGCAGGCTGAGGTAATGATTGGCTGCAGAGCTCTGAGCAGCACCATCTGCCAGAATCTCACTGCCATAAAAATTTCCCACATTACACCCAACTCCTTCCTTCCCACCAGGAACTGGGCAAGCTGGAGGAGGGGGGGGAAACCCCCTTTTCGTGTGTGTTGCAAAAAGCACTTTGCACATCCTCAGAGGCACACTTTCCTTTGCTATCACGAGGGTGAAAAAATGAAAAAAGAAGAGCATGGGTCCCAGCTGACATGGATCTGGGCAGATAAAAGGGAGAAATGTTGATTTTTTAAAAAAATATAAAATCTCTGCCTTCCCACAGCCTCCCGACCACCCAGAAATGGTATCAAAGGAACACTTCCTTTGCTCACATGTAGCCTTTGTTTCCAGTTTAACCTCTCCAGGAGGAGCCTGCCTGACCTCTTTCGCTTCAAATCAAGGGCAAAGGAAGTAGGCAAACACCACTTTGCTCTTATCCCATGATTTATTTATCAGGCACGCTGTATTACTTAAAACTTCCTTCTGAACCCTGGCTGTTCTGCCTAGTTACATTTCAAACACTGTCGGGGAAAGAGGAGAACCGTCCACAACTCTCCCAAAGATCAGGCCCGTTTTTGAAGAGAGATCTGTTTCAGTGTTTGATATCTGAAAGAGAAAGAAAGAAAGAAAGAAAGAAAGAAAGAAAGAAAGAAAGAAAGAAAGAAAGAAAGAAAGAATCACTGTTCACAGCTTTTTCATCAAATCGTAGAATTGTAGAGTTGGAAGGGACCCAATACAGGAATCTCAGCTGAAGTGACCATGATGGGATAACTATACAGTAAGACTGGGGAGGAGAATCTCAGGTCCAGGGGCCAAATGTGGCCCTCAATTCCTCTCCATCTGGTCCTTGGGACTCTCGCCACACCCATTCTTTCCTGGCCACATCCTTCACTGGCTTAGCTTTGCACCCACCTTGCATGTTCTTGCCTGGTTGGGATAGGTCCTTGAACTCCCAGAATGCCTCTGGCTCAGCTGGATGGAGGTTAGAGAGGCATGTGAGAGTGTGTGCAGAAACTACCTTACTGAACGGGGTGGGGGGGAGGGAATTTGGGAATTGTTGCTCTGCCTACTTTTGCCTCTGGTTTGCCCCTGCTGTGCGGTTAAGGGTCTGGAAACCAAGCCTTATGAGGAACGGTTGAAGGAGCTGGGTAGGTTTAGCTTGAAAAAGAGGAGACCGAGATGAGAGCCATCTCCAAATATCTCAAGGGCTGTCACATGGAAGAGGGAACAAGCTTGTTTACTTCTGCTCCGGAGGGTAGGGCTCGAACCAGCAGCTTCAAGTTATAAGAGAGGAGATTGTGACTAAATGTCAGGAAGAACTTCCTGACAGTAGGAGCTGTGCAAAGTAGAACCTCTGGACCACAAAAAACATGAAACCCATTCTAACATAGGGAGCTGCCTCATAGAATAAAATCATAGACTCATAGATTCATAGAGTTGGAAGAGACCACAAGGGCCATCGAGTCCAACCCCCTGCCAAGCAGGAAACACCATCAGAGCACTCCTGACATATGGTTGTCAAGCCTCTGCTTAAAGACCTCCAAAGAAGGAGACTCCACCACACTCCTTTTTTTTATATAAATATTTATTGAGATTTTTTGTGAAAGAAAAACATAAGTAATAAACAACATTGCTTATATCATAACAAAATTTCATAACTTGTTTAGACTTCCTCACGTCTCCTGCTCCCATTTACATTGTTGAAAAGTTTTTTCAAGCAAATTATCATCTTGTTTACAATCTTATATCCACTCATTTAAATATAATCTAATAGTTCTCCCAAAGGGTTTGTCTTTTCCTTAATCTCACTTATCATCAAATTCCAGTCTAATTTAAAGGTAAAGGTAAAGGTACCCCTGCCCGTACGGGCCAGTCTTGCCAGACTCTGGGGTTGGTGCGCCCATCTCACTCAAGAGGCCGGGGGCCAGCGCTGTCCGGAGACACTTCCGGGTCACGTGGCCAGCGTGACATCGCTGCTCTGGGGAGCCACAGCCGCACACGGAAACGCCGTTTACCTTCCCGCTGGTAAGCGGTCCCTATTTATCTACTTGCACCCAGGGGTGCTTTCGAACTGCTAGGTTGGCAGGCGCTGGGACCGAACGACGGGAGCGCACCCCGCCGCAGGGATTCGAACCGCCGACCTTTCGATCGGCAAGCCCTAGGCGCTGAGGCTTTTACCCACAGCGCCACCTGCGTCCCTTCCAGTCTAATTTAGTGGTGGCCAATTATTTATGATCAAGCATCCTTCTTAACATTCAATCAAGTTACAATATTTTTGTAAATAAATCTTAAATTTCTTCCAATCTTCTTCAATCCTTTCTTCTCCCAGGTCTCGGATTCTGCCAGTCATCTCCGCCAGTTGCATATAGTCTATCAGCTGCATCTGCCATTCTTCCAGTGTGGGTAGATCTTGAGTCTTCCAATTCTTGGCAATGAGTATCCTTGCTGCCGTTGTTGCGTACATAATAAATGTTCGGTCCTTCTTTAACACCTTCTGGCCGACAATACCCAGGAGGAAGGCCTCTGGTTTCTTAGTGAAGGTATACTTAAATACCTTTTTCAACTCATTATATATCATTTCCCAGAAGGCCTTCACTTTAGGGCAGGTCCACCAGAGGTGAAAGAATGTTCCTTCATTTCCTTTACATTTCCAGCATTTATTATCAGACGAATGGTATATTTTGGCAAGTTTAACTGGGGTCATGTACCATCTGTATATCATTTTCATTACATTTTCCTTCAAAGCATTACATGCAGTGAAGTTCAGCCCAGTGGTCCACAACCTTTCCCAGTCCTCAAACATAATGTTATGCCCAATATCCTGTGCCCACTTTATCATAGCAGATTTAACCATTTCGTCTTGTGTGTTCCATTTTAACAGCAAGTTATACATTCTTGATAATACCTTAGTCTTTGGTTCTAACAATTCTGTCTCCAACTTCGATTTCTCCACCTAGTTTTTTGTCATTTTTAAAAACTTCTTTAATCTGGGCGTAATGTAACCAGTCTCGCACTTTACCCTCCATTTTCTCCAAACTCTGCAATTTCCAATTGTCACTGTCTTTTTCTAATATTTCCCAATATTTTGGCCATTTGGCCTCCATATTGGGTCTTTTTCGGGCCTTAGCTTCCAGAGGGGACAGCCACCTCGGAGTTTTGTTTTCCAATAAGTCTTTGTATTTTGTCCAGACATTGAATACTGCTTTCCTGACAATATGGTTCTTAAAGGCCTTATTGATCTTAACTTTGTCATACCATAAGTATGCATGCCAACCAAAAGCATTGTTAAAACCTTCCAAATCCAACACATCAGTGTCTTCAAGAAGTAGCCAATCTTTTAGCCAGCAGAAAGAACTCCACCACACTCCTTGGCAGCAAATTCCACTGTCGAACAGCTCTTACTGTCAGGAAGTTCTGCCTAATGTTTAGGTAGAATCTTCTTTCTTGTAGTTTGGATCCATTGCTCCGTGTCCGCTTCTCTGGAGCAGCAGAAAACAACCTTTCTCCCTCCTCTATGTGACATCCTTTTATATATTTGAACATGGCTATCATATCACCCCTTAGCCTCCTCTTCTCCAGGCTAAACATGCCCAGCTCCCTTAGCCGTTCCTCATAGGGCATCGTTTCCAGGCCTTTGACCATTTTGGTTGCCCTCCTCTGGACACGTTCCAGTTTGTCAGTGTCCTTCACAGCCCATCTCGCTGGGCTGTGTAGTTCAGTATTGTCTACACTTGTGGGAGTGCTGTGGATAGTAGGAGAGGATATATTGATGAAATATTATCCTTCCTCACTCACGCTAGTCAGTAGCAGAGTACATTCCCCTGTATATTGCAGGAAGCTAGTTGGTAGATTTGTTTGAATCTCTTGAGTTAAGCAATCCAGTCTGGGTTGATCCTGGTGAGTTCCCCTTTAATCCTTCTTAAAAAAGAATAAAGGGACAACAGTCTCCTCTTAAAAGTAACAAGAGGTTTACTTACATTCAGTTCACAGTATGATCCTGAAGGCAGGCTTTAGCTTGTGGCTACAGAAGAGAGCGTGGGTTCATCCAGTGCTTTCCCCCCCTAAAATAATAATAATAATAATAATAATAATAATAATAATAATAATAATAATAATAATAATTTATTTATTTATTTATTTTCTCCAAATCCTTTATTGTTTTATTCACATAATATACATTCTTTACAGCAAACAACTCCAATATAAGCAGACGACTCCTAAATAAAACCATATGTAACAAAACCATAAGTCTCATGTTTTCATTTACACTGATCTCCTCTCCGATACTCTTACTTGATATTTCTTGCTGCTTTCTGCTTTCCTTATAGAATCTTTATAAAAAATTAAATATTTTAAATCCTATACCAATCTTTAACAATTTCAATTAATCCCTTCACCTCCCTTCTCCACAACCCAGTATTTCCCTCCACCCCAAAAAAATGTTTAGGGGTACCCTCATTTGGAGAGTCAAGAAGAAGGGAGGATGGCCCTTCTGTAGGGTCTGCCAGTGTCCCACCCATCTACCTGGTCACACACAATGGGGAGGATGCTCCAGACAGGTATGACAGGAAGTCCTCCTGGCTGGAGTCACATCCCCCTGTGTCCACTCTGGGCAAACAGGAAGTGTTGCACTTGACTGCTACATGTTACATGGAGGAGGGAGAAAGGTTGTTTTCTGCTGCTCCAGAGAAGCGGACATGGAGCAATGGATCCAAACTACAAGAAAGAAGATTCCACCTAAACATTAGGAAGAACTTCCTGACAGTAAGAGCTGTTTGACAGTGGAATTTGCTGCCAAGGAGTGTGGTGGAGTCTCCTTCTTTGGAGGTCTTTAAGCAGAGGCTTGACAACCATATGTCAGGAGTGCTCTGATGGTGTTTCCTGCTTGGCAGGGGGTTGGACTCGATGGCCCTTGTGGTCTCTTCCAACTCTATGATTCTATGATTCTATGATCCCACAACACAGACTGGCAGCAATGGCTCTCCAAGTTCTCAGACATAGACGCGTTCCTGGAGACACTGGGGATTAAACCAGAGACCATCCTGGATGCCTTCTGCTGCCAGTAGATTTATCCAGGGGCAAGCTTACCTGGGGTGGCGGTGATCTTCCAAAAGAGGCCAGAGTAGCATTGCATTCTGGAATTTTTTTACTGGCGGCCTCTCAGTTCCCATCAGAAGAGCGCTGCTGCTGGCAGTGGCCTGACTGGTAGCAGGGGACTGACCATCAACTGCAGGGGCCGGGGGGGGCTGCATCAGGGGAGGGGCATTATCCTGAGTGTCCCCTCAAGCTTGGCACCCGCTGCCGGGAGCTGGAGAGATGGAGAATGCAGCTGAGCCTCTCCGCCCTTCTCCTCTTTAGCAACTCGCCTGCAGTCAGACCAATAACTCAGTCTCCTTTTGTGCACTTTGATTTGGCTGCTGACTCAAGTGACTGGAGGATAATAGAGTCGCGGCACATAGTAAATCTGATAAGCGGTATCTTTATTTAATCAAAACATCGGGGAAATAAAGCTTTCAGAGGCTGTTTTGGAGAGTATCCTTTTCTCTCTCCGTTGACCGCAGCTCCTTTTGAGCAGTCGCTGTGCTGAGCCGTGGCCTGAACGAGGCAGGGCTGAGAAGTTGTCCGTGTCAGTGCAGCTCCTCAACTTCAACGAACAAACCCATCCACATAGCTGTCAACTTACAGATTTGAAAATAAGGGACCAGCAGCCTCGAAAATAAGGGATCAGCAGCCAAAATAAGGGATTTTCAGAGCACAGGGAGGTTCAGCGTCTGAGCCCCTCCGAGCCAAAGGCAGAAAGCCCAGCCAGCAGCCAAACGAAGCCTCAAGTGGTGGTTCCCACAACGCAGCAACCCAGCAAAGGGGATGCAGCAAGGAAAACCACGTCACCTCCGCTGGGAAGCGCTGAGCAAAGGCAAGTCCCCAGGCAACACGGCCAATTTGATCGGCACAAGGCATGCAAGCTCCACCCCCAAGTCATTCTTAGACTCCTTATTGGGTGAGCAACGCAGCCAAGCAACATAGTTGGAGCCTCCCTCCCTCCCTGCCAGCAGGGAGGGAGGGAGAGGAGCTGCTTCCTTTGAAACCCGGGAAATTTAAGGGACATCATCAATAAGGGACAGCAGTGGGACACAGCGCTGGGATAAGGGACTTTCCCACCAAATAAGGGACGGTTGACAGCTATGCCCATCCAGGGTGCTGTGTTGTGATTTGATGCAAAGAGGGTCAAATAACACAAGAATAATGATAGCAATGTCTCCATCCTGCTCCGACCATCTGCAAAATTCTGAATGTTTGCAAGATTCTCAGGGTGAGCACACATGGGTTGTGGATTTGAGTCTCACATTGGGCAAAAGACTCCTGCATTGCACGGGGCTGGCTGGACTGGATGACCTTCGTGATCTCTTCCAACTCTACAATTCTATGATTCTATGGGGAGAAGGTGGTGAAGAGACCTTATGTCCAGGGACTGAATGCAGCTCTACAGACCTCTCTGCCTGGCCCTCAGGTCCATTTCCCTATCTTACCTCTGTTTTGTTAGTCTTCAGAATCTGTCTGCCTTCCTGCTACATCTGCCTTGTCTGCCTGCCTGCTGTGTTTTATTTGGCTCCATCAGCCTGTTGACAGTCATATTTGCCTTAGTTTTATTAGCTGATGATGTGACTTTTCTTTGATTGTCAGCTACCTTGATGCACCTCCCCTCCCCATTTTGGAGTTAGACAGAAAAGAGCAAGTGGAAAAACTTTCTGGGAAATGATATGTGATGAGTTGAAAAAAATGTTTAGGATAACTTTTGTTAACAAAACCAGAGGCTTTTTTGTTAGGTATTATAGGTGTGGAACTAACAAAAAGACTGTTTCTGTATGCAACGACAAGGATGCTCTTGACCCAGAGATGGAAAGAAGAAGTACTGACCAGAGAAGAGTGGCAGACCAAGCTGATGGAAGATGCAGAAATGGCAAGACTGATGGGAAAGATCAGAAATCAGGAAGACCAAGTATTTTTAAAAGACTGGAATAACTATTTAACATAACAGCTGAAGTCATTGGCAGGAATACAATGACACTTGTAAAGTAACATGGATTTTGGATACTATGATTATACAGTAGATGTTGTTGTTTAGTCGTGTCTGACTCTTCGTGACCCCATGGACCAGAGCATGCCAGGCACTCCTGTCTTCCACTGCCTCCCGCAGTTTGGTCAAACTCATGCTGGTAGCTTCAAGAACATTGTCCAACCATCTCATCCTTTGTCGTCCTCTTCTCCTAGTGCCCTCCATTTTCCCCAGCATCAGGGTCTTTTCCAGGGAGTCTTCTCTTCTCATGAGGTGACCAAAGTATTGGAGCCTCAGCTTCAGGATCTGTTGTTCCAGTGAGCTTTTAATAGGCATTGCAATTTCAGCTTGTTTTGGGATGTGGATTCCATTTAGCGAGGTTATTGTGCATTGTTTATTGTTGCAGGCTTTGATTTGTAGGTGCCATTATGGGCTGGACATCCACATGATATATATATAAATACACACACACACACATATATCTGCATGTGGCATTTTGTATACAATTCCAAGCTGCAATCAGATTTAGCTGACTTGGCAATAAGCTTGCTGCAAGAGCACGCTGGATTTGATTTCCGAAGTCTTCTGCAAGGCAAAGCAGAGCGCTATAATGATCAGCCGTCGTCATGGGAAGCTGATTACCTTGCTGAGTCAGCATCGCAGAGCCAAACACCTGCACATCCAGTTCTGCCTTGGCTGGCAAGGGAACTTTACTTTTCCCACACTCGCAGCAGGCTTTGTGGATGTCAGGGGAGTAATTGGAATAGAAGACTGTTTCCAAATCTCTGGGCTTTATAGAGCAGCTCAGTTATTGGGATTGCACCATCTTTTAAAAAAGGGAAAGAAAAGAAGGAAAAGCAAACTGCCAAAGTGATGCCCTCCCCCTACAGACTTTTAAGGTACCGTTATCAGACGTCCCCATTTCCTGGGGACAGTCCCTGGATTTGCAACTAAGTCCAATGTCCCTGGGAAACGCAGCAGTGGCAGTCTCAGCAGCCCAGAGCAGTTGGCTCTGGCTGGCTTCAGGAGCTGCTGGGAAGTCCCCGTATGATGGTGGTGCAGGGGCTCCAAGATGCAGCTTCCGGGCTGCCTCCACCTTCCCTGACCCCAGTAACTAAACTGTGAAGGGAGGCTTCACACTGCATATCAGAGCAGCCTCCCATCTCCTACTTGTGTGCAAGCAGGAGTGGGCCAGGGATCTCTCAGTTAGGCAACGGGAAGCCTCCCTTCCCCGCCCCTCCTGCTTGCGCACAAGTAGGAATGGGATTGGGGCTGCTCGGATGGGATGGGAGGCATCGCGCTGCCCAAGCCTTGCCGCCACCACTCTTGGCCCTCCTTCTCCACCTTCCATGCTTGACCCACTGCACACTGCTTCCCCACCACCACTGAAGAACTAACAACTCAGGGGCTGCCCAGGCTCATGGAGAAAGGAGATAGAAGCATTGGAGGAAGGGGAAACGTGGCGGTTGAGGTCAAGGCAGTGGCCGCCCCTCTGCCACCACCATCGCTGCAGCATCAACGTTCCGAATGTGTAGTATGTATGTATGTATGTATGTATGCATGCATGCATGTATGTATGTATAGTGTCCCCGGATTCATTGAAAAAAATCTGGTAACCTGATTTTCAGGACTTGTGTGTTAGCATTGCTCTTTGCATTGTTGCAGAAGCAACGAGGGACCTCTATACTCACTCAGATGTTAAATTTTCACAGGCAAACATTGTAGTTTCTAGAAAGAACAGTGTCTTCATTCTGGTGGGTGCTGCAATGCCTCATGAGTATTAGGGGCATTCATGTCCTAAAATAAGCAACAGGCTGATCATCTCATAGCTTTCGGAATACCTGAGATGGATGCACACTACCAACATGCCAAACAGTTCTGTGGAGATCTATTCACAGCCCCCCTGATTTCAACAGAGCTTATATTCTCCAGGAAGTGTGCGTTTAAGGTTGCAACTAGAGATAGGTCTCATATGAAAAAAGATAAATACAACCACAGGGTCCCTTGATCTGAAATGGGGGTTGGTGCTGGGGGAAGGAGAGGGGTTAAATCTGCAGCGCAAATAGCAGCTCTGGTGGGGTGGGGTGGATAATTCAGATTGGGGAATTGGTTCAGAGGAGAAAAGGTTAAGCCCATCCTGCAGTGCTACTGCCTTGATCCGAATTAATAAATAATAATAATAATAATAATAATAATAATAATAATAATAATAATTTATTTATACCCTGTCCATCTAGCTGAGCTTCCCCAGCATTAAATATTAAAAACTTCAGATGTCTTCTAAAAATAAGATAGCTGCTTATTTCCTTGACATCTGATGGGAGGGCATTCCACAGGGCGGGCGCCACTACCGAGAAGGCCCTCTGTCTGGTTCCCTGTAACCTCACTTCTCACAATAAGGGAACTGCCAGAAGGCCCTCGCCACTGGATCTCAGTGTCCGGGCTGAACGATGGGGGTAGAGACACTCCTTCAGATATACAGGACCGAGGCTGTTTAGGGCTTTAAAGGTCAGCACCAACACTTTGAATTGTGCTCGGAAAAGTACTGGGAGCCAATACAGATCTCTCAGGACCAGTGTTATGTGGTCCCGGTAGCCACTCCCAGTCTGGCTGCCACATTCTGGATTAATTGCAGTTTCTGGGTCACCTTCTAAGGTAGCCCCATGTAGAGAGCATTGCAGTAGTCCAAGCGGGAGATAACGAGAGCATGCCTCACTCTGGCGAGACAGTCCACGGGCAGGTAGAGTCTCAGCCTACATCCTCTCTCCCTTTAAAAGTAAATGTATGAGAACCATCATGGCTGTTATTATATCCTGTTACATCCTATTGCTACTTGGTCCTAGTTGTAAGTACACTTGCATATTTCAACTTATTTAAGTGCAATTTCTATTTCCGGGGAACTGCGTTTTTCCAAGGGGGAGGTGTGTATCCAGGGAATCTCTAACAGACCACACACAGTATTCTTGCTCAACAGTTCCCAGTACAGTCCCCAGGATCCTAGTTGCTGTGGATGGAGGATACCCCAGGACAGCCATACAGCTCTAAAACCAAAGTTTGTACTGTTGGTTTTCTCTTTCTGTCATTTTCAGTGCAGTGGAGGGTTAGAGGAAACAGATAACACGAAAACAGTCATAATTTTGTGCTGTTGAGGCCTCTGGCTGGCTGGCTGGCAACACTCTCCCACCTTTAATGTCCACATCTTACAAGTCCCTCTGCCCTCTGCCCACCTGCTATCTGTAATTCAACAGTGTGACATTTATTTTACCAGAACCTCACATTTCAATCTGAATTCTGAGCCAGATTAAAATTAGGTTCCACTCCAGCTTTAGCTTCATTTGATTTCCCCCCCACAACATCTATTTCCACCCCCAATGCCTTTTTGGGTCCCCACACTATTTACTGATGGACTTTGGTCCCTCATTGCTGTTTTTAGTCAAAATCCCCAAGGACTGCAGAGTGCCAGCTTCAAAGCACACAAGAAATATCAATGATTCTATCATCACGAACATGATTGCTCAAAAGGTTTTGTTATTTTCTAAAAGGTCACAACGTCGTCCTTTTGTAGGAAGAACTTGAAACTCCTGCTCTTTTGCTTCAGAGGCACATGCCTTTGTTTGAACGTGTGGGTTTATTTTGCTTAAACGGGAGAGGGGTGGAAGAGAAAATTCAGGTGTTGACTGAAATTAAGGCCAGGAGTGCTTGGCCTTAGCAAGGGCCAAACTCTGGACCTGGGCAGTGATCAGGGCCTTGCAGAGCCAGGCAGAGGCCCGGGCCAGGTAGATAATGTGCCCCCCTTTTTTTACCCTGGGGATAACTGAAGTCTTATAAATAAGAAAGTATATAACATAATTTTTTTTTATAATGTATTATAATTTTAAATACATTTTACAATTATTCATTTTAAAATGTGTTATACAATTGTAATAGTTCAATAGTGTATTTAAAAATCTCTTTTTAAGTAGACAACTTTGACTATTATTTATAATTAAATTATAATTATAATTAAAACTTTTCCGTCTTCTTATTCTACTCTTAATGTATGCTTGTGAGAAAGCCACTATTTCTTTAAAAAAAAATATGGTTTCCACCAAATTTTATCCTCATTGAGCTATATGTACTCCTCGGGTGTAAGTAATATTCCTGGCCTAGTCAAAAAAATTTTAAACAGATGGCCACATCTTCAGCAATTTGTCATCATTTTTTAAAAAAATATTTTAAAACTAAAATGGCGATAAAAAAGCCAACACACTTATCTTTAAGGTATGTGTGGTTTTAATTTTTGGCAAACAAGATTTCAAACAAAAACTCACCAACTTTTAACAGCATGAAAAACATGGTCCACCAGCACATTCGCGGCATGCTGGCTGCTGGAGCCTTGGTCGGCTCCACCCACCCGGCGCCCGTTCCACGCTCCTCTCCCCAGTGTGTTATTTTTGAAAAACACGTGTGGTGTGCTTATGCAGACTTTACTCTGAATTACTCTACATATTGTTTGGAGAATTTCACTGCAAAATTCAGGGAGGTGCGAATTTTGAAAAATAGTTGTGTTTTGGTTCACGTATTGCTTCGAGAAGTGCGAATTAGGTAGTTCCTCACTAAAATGCTAATAAATGTCTCCCTCATTCCTACTCTCCCTTTCTACTTCTCAGTGTTCACTTACTGTATTCTCCAACAACCACCTACTGTGCCACCACAAAGTATCTTTGAAAGCCTGACTCTTTCAAGCAGGATGAAGTATGCACAAATATTCCAATTTACCAAGTGAGTGTCAGAACCTGCGATCGGCCGAGCTCCTCTGGAATCGCCTCCGACATGATTAACGACCTAAGCCTTTGATAAGGCTCCAGGCACATCCCCCAACTCGCAGAGAATCAAAGCAGCATGCAGAAGTGATGAGATTTATGGCTACATTGCTATGCTTTTTTGCAAATTACGCAGACAAGAAAGAAAAATACATCCTCTCTCTGTGAAAGCAGAGAGCAACTGAACAAAGGAACAGGAAAACGGTAATGTCACATATGTCTCCTGTCTTCTGTGAGACTTCCAACAGCTTGGAATGTCTCTGGAATGTAAACAGAGTTTTGTGACTCCAAAGCACTGCACAGTGACAAACAGAAACTAACAGTGAGTGCACCTGATTGTGAGCCCATATATTGCTTTCCCTTGGTGACATATTTCTCTTGATGACACAAATGGGTGGCCGCTGGATTAGATGAGCCATTGGCCTGATCCAGTAGGACCCTCTTATCTTCTTAAGATTCTTTCCCCAAGAGCTGAACATGAATTTAAAGCTGGTTCCCATTAGAGTTTTTATTAGTAACTTCAGAGACGGGTGTTTCTGTCTAGTGTGTCTCATTGTCAAAGCAAATTGGTTATTTCCCCATTTGGAGAAAACTGCTTTTGTGTCCTTAGGAGTTCGGCCAAGATGCACTTAATGAAGTTGGCACTGAAAGTATTTTGATTGGGAGGTATATTTGGAGAAGGAAAGCAAAAGCCCGCAACAAAAGGAAGGCAGCAACTCTTTTCTTATTATATACAGAATCAAGCCCATGCCCAGCTTCTAGCTCTAATGCAAAGCTGCTTCCTGGAAAGGTGGTTTCTACTTCTAAGTTTGTTCACTAATGAATCAGGCATTCATTTTCAGTTGGCAATGAAAACATTAAAGGCTGCCAACCAGGGATTCTGATACCATTTTGTTCTGCATCACATAGGTCGTGGTGGAAATGCTTGTGGCATTTTCTCCGAAACTGAAATTTCACCCCCAAAGGAAAATGACATTTCCAAAATAGTTTCTATTCCTTGTTAAAAGGTTAAGTGGACATGTTGAAGAACGTTGATGGAACAAAATTGCACATATATATGTATATAATCCTCAGCAATTATAGCAACATTTTTAGTACAATGAAATGTGATTCTCTTGGAGTGTGTGGTTTGAATGCAAATCATTGGCCCCATTATAAGGTTTCAGATCGGTGCCTCTGATCAGAGCTCAGAATATCTCAGATTGCCCGTATTTCTGCAATTAACTCATGTGCTCAAGATATCTTCTCCAAAATCTATGTATCGATTCTCCCAATATAAAGAAGCTGTACTTTGATTTTGGATGGGAAATATTCAGAACAATAAATGGGGCCAGTGTGCCTGAGCAGCAGAACCTATTAGATGCCATTTCTGTTTTTAAAATATAATGGTAAGATTGGAGTTAACCCTTCCTTTCTCAACTGTGACCCCTTGCAGAAACCCAACCCCTGCACACTGGAATAAGCTTAAAATGATGTCCTTGTGGTAGCGGGGAAAGGTGAGGAGGGGAGACTGCAGGCCAAATGGAGAGGCCCATGGGCTACATATAGCCTTTGAACCAACAATTCCCAATGTGTGCCCCACATTGTGGTGGAACCATGCATGCAAAACAACATGGAGTTCTTGCCCAAGGTGGCATCCCCATGTTGAATTCTCCTCTTGCCTCCTCTGCAATGTATGGAAGCACCCATGTTCTGAAATCATTATGCCAGAGATGGGCCACCCATGGCCCTCCAGATGTTCCAACCCAAGGTCAGGAATGATGGAAGTTGTAGTCCAGCAACATCAGGAGGGCCGCAGGTTTCCAAACCCTGCCACAAATTGGCATTCCATGGATCTCTTAATGGGGAGGGAATCTGTAGGCCTCCCTTTGTTTTTGGACTGCCTGCAACTCCCATCATCAATGCCCACCTTGCTGGCTGGAGCTGATGGAAGCTGGAGTCTAGGAGCAACTGGCAGGCTATGGGTTCCCCATCCCTGAATCTTGCTGTGTGTTTCATTCACTGCTCCACATCACTGGCTGCAGCTGGAAGTGCACAACATGATGATCTGGGTGAGTAGAACTGCCCATTATGGAGAGGGAGAATCTCACTTGGGAGCACCATTTTCCATAGCTTCTCCTCATCGCTCAAATCATGTTGTTCTTCCACCTTTATGAGTTGCTCTGGTATCCTGCTTGTGATGGCCTGGGACTTGGGCTTGGACTCAGAACCAGAGGAGTCTCAGTCTGCACCAGATCCCTTACCTCAGGCATCATCTGAACCAAGTCTGGGGCCTGATCCTGAAGAGTCCCAGTCTGCACAGATTCCTCTGCAACAAACACCAGCTGGGCCAAGGCAGGGGCCGGAGCCTGCCCTGGCTCCAGATGCGGGGATTACCTCACTGCCTTCAGCTGGGCCGTCACTTACAGCTGCTCCACTTCTGGTTTGGTCAGGGGAGGCTGAGGCGCCCCTGGATCTAGTAACCCACCGACGTCTTCCGAGCTGCAGAGACGAAGGTCTGAGAGAAGGAGAGAGCTGAGTACTCGGAGGAGGAGTGCTCGCCTTTGGGCAAAACAGGGAGGTGAGTCGCCAGGGGATCAGGACCGGCTGCTACCCTGACAAAGATAAAAGGCTGTTGGACCCCGCCCCATGTTGGGGGAGCAACATTGCTGTGTGCCAGATCCTGCCTGAGATCCTGTGCCTGTCCTTGCCTGTTTCCTGCCTCGTGGCCTGCCTTGACCCTGTTGGACTGACTCCTAGTGGAACCTATGGATTCTGGACTGGACCTTGACCGTGGTTCTTGGGTTACCCCCGGGCGCAGCACACTGTTCCAGACAGAGCTAACATGCAGAATGAGGAAAGTGGGGAAAGAGTTCAGACAAAGAAGCAGGACCATGGATAGCTCCTGTTGTAGTCGTGCTGAGCAACAACATGCAGAGCTCAGAGGAGTGGGAGGCCAGCCAAAATCAGCAGTCTCCAAAGTATACTTGCCTGGAGGCAGTGTCAGTATTCAGAGTCAGGGCCAGTCTTAGAATAATAGAATCATAGAGTTGGAAGAGACCACAAGGGCCATCGAGTCCAACCCCCTGCCAAGCAGGAAACACCATCAGAGCACTCCTGACATATGGTTGTCAAGCTTCTGCTTAAAGACCTCCAAAGAAGGAGACTCCACCACACTCCTTGGCAGCAAATTCCACTGTCGAACAGCTCTTACTGTCAGGAAGTTCTGCCTAATGTTTAGGTGGAATCTTCTTTCTTTCTTGTAGTTTGGATCCATTGCTCCGTGTCCGCTTCTCTGGAGCAGTAGAAAACAACCTTTCTCCCTCCTCTATGTGACATCCTTTTATATCAAGTCTGGGGCTTGATCCTGAAGAGTCCCAATCTGCACAGGTTCCCCTGCAACAAACACCAGCTGGGCCGAGTCAGGGGCCTGAGCCTGCCCTGGCTCCAGATGCGGGGATTACCTCGCTGCCTTCTGCTGGGCCGTCACTTACAGCTGCTCCACTACTGGTTTGGTCAGGGGAGGCTGAGGCGCCCCTGGATCTAGTAACCCACCGACGTCTTCCAAGCCTAGGATCGAGTGAACAGCAATCCACATGGTCAGACAGTCCAGGGCTCAGGGAATCTGATTGTCAACAGTCAAGACGCGCAGGAAGCAGCAAGGTAGGGCCAGAAACTACAAACGTTGTTACTAGCATCTGACTGCTGCTGGTTCTCATCACCTTCTCTGTGTCCTTGAAGGCTGATCAGCTGCAGGTGGAGTCACACCACCTTCTCCTGCTTCAGGCCGCTGTTCAACAGGTGAAGCTGGCTCCTGGCCCATGAGAGCTCCAAACGGAGCTAGTAAAAATTCAGACTGGATTCAAGCACCCAAGATGAGCAGATTGGACGCTGCTCCAGCAAAGGCCTGGTGCCAAACGCAGATTTAAATAGCTTGTAGTCAGGTCAGGTTTTCTAGCTTGGCTCCCTCTGGGAAAGCTATCAATGTTTTAAAGGGTCCATATTAACTTCTTCCAGTATTTTCTCTCACAGAGGTTTAAATTGTGTCTTCTGGGAGTGTTCCCTGCATTCAGCCTTCCCTTCCACTCTGATATCCTTCAGTCTCATTTCCTGGTTATGGGAGATTGGATTCCTGGGTCATGACACATGGATGATTCTGCCAACCCTTGGATCACAGAGCAAGCAGAACTGAAAAATAATAATCCCTTGAACAATGATTTGATATCGGTGAATGAGAAATGCAGAGGGCAAAATAGATTTCAGATAATATATTCATGTGATGGCAGCATTGGGCCTGATCAAAGTGTGATGAGTGCAGTAACACCGGACAACCACAGCAATCTTCCTGCTCACACTTTGAGCTCTATTTGGGTAGCTCCTTCACAGATTTATTATGACATGTTTTCATCAGATACATAGTCTTTGAGATGTCACAATATTCCCCCCTTTTTGTCTTGCAGCAAAATGAAAACATAGGAACATAAGATCATAGGAACATTGGATCAGGTCGATGACCTATCTAGACATCTGGTTCCAGAGTTCTGGCCAACTGGATGCTTCTAGAAAACCCTCAAGCAGGGCATAATTCAGATGGAAATTCCCAGGTGTCAAAAAAGGTTATTTATGTATGTCACTACTGTGGCCCGTGTTTTGTTAGCCCCTAAATGGAAAACGAGCGAGGTCCCAACCAAAGAAGAATGACAACTTAAACTGATGGAATATGTGCAGCTTGCGGATCTAACTTAAAGAATAAGAGAACAAGAAGAACATACGTTTAAAGAAGATTGGAAAACGTTTATTGAATATATGGGGGGGGGGGTTGTTGTGTACACTTGAAAACATTGGCAGAATTAAGATAGATTCAACAGTGTAAATAAATTTAGATGGATGTAATAGTGGAATACAGAATGGTTTAGTTTATATAAAATATGTAGGGATTTATGCTATGCAAAAGGAACCACGGAAAGAAAAGAAGGGAAGTCACTGATAAGGTTGTTTAAGAAGAGGAAGAAGAGTTTGGATTTGAGATCCTGCTTTATCACTACCCAAAGGAGTCTCAAAGCGGCTAACATTCTCCTTTCCCTTCCTCCCCCACAACAAACACTCTGTGAGGTGAGTGGGGCTGAGAGACTTCAAAGAAGTGTGACTAGCCCAAGGTCACCCAGCAGCTGCATTTGGAGGAGCGGAGACGCGAACCCGGTTCACCAGATTACGAGTCCACCGCTCTTAACCACTACACCACACTGGCTCTCTAAACTGGCTCAATATTCTAAATTGTAAAACAGAAAATGTAATAAAAATTATATATATATAAAGAAAACCCTCAGGTAGAACCTGCACTTTCTCCTATAGTTTCAAGCAACTGGTATTCAGAAATATTACTATTACTAACCATGGAGGCAGAGTTCAGCCATCAAAGATAATAGTGAATGATAGCCTAGTCCTCTGTGATCAGGAGGACAGCACTGGAAGATATTATTAAAGCAATTTGATAGGATGGGAACAGTCTTCTACCATGTCTACTTCTCTTCCATTCACAGTATACAAATATTTTAAATTACACCATAATATGTGTAATATTTGAATTGCACTACATTTGCAGGCGGCTTTAAAATCACCAGCTTGTTTCCTATGAAAGATTATTACCCTGCGGCCACAGTTTATTTTCTCCACACTTGCCACTTCCATATTGCATTTTATGAGAAATCATGTTACAACAAATACACTCGGGGAGGCGGGAAAGACTTTTATCAGCGGCAATCAAATTTAAAAGCCTGTCGGCCGGGATTGCATTACTGCCTGATAAGCATAATACTAGCAAATTACAAATATAAACACAGAGGGAAAGACTTAAAATAGCATGATGTCCTCAGGGCAGTACCGGCCTAACAGATTAATGCTTTTGGCCCAAGCTTTTCCAAGTGTACCAGTTTTCTTAAAAAGTTTAGATAAATGGCAGTGACAAAAACCACAGCTCCTCATGTTCTCATGGAGGATAAAGCTATCAATGTCAATTAGATAGATAGATGATAGATAGATAGATGATTGATAGATAGATGATGGACAGACAGATAGATAGATGATAGATGATAGATAGATAGATAGATAGATAGATAGATAGATAGATAGATGATAGATAGATAGATGATAGATAGATGATAGATAGATAGATAGATAGATAGATAGATAGATAGATAGATAGATGAAGAAGAGTTTGGATTTGATATCCTGCTTTATCACTACCCAAAGGAGTCTCAAAGCAGCTAACATTCTCCTTTCCCTTCCTTCCCCACAACAAATACTCTGTGAGGTGAGGCTGAGAGACTTCAGAGAAGTGTGACTAGCCCAAGGTCACCCAGCAGCTGCATGTGGAGGAGCGGGGAATTGAACCCGGTTCACCAGATTACGAGTCTTCCGCTCTTAACCACTACACTACACTGGTGTAGATAGATAGCTAGATATAGGTATAGATAGTGGTCACTACAATTTAAGAAGGATGTTGACATGCTGGAACATGTGCAGAGGAGGGCAACCAAGATGATCAAGGGTCTGGAAACCAAGCCTTATGAGGAACGGTCGAAGGAGTCTGGAAAAGAGGAGACTGAGAGGAGAAAGGAGAGCCATCTTCAAATATCTCAAGGGCTGTCACATAGAAGAGGGAATAAGCTTGATTTCTCCTGCTCTGGAGGGTAGGAATTGAATCAGTGGCTTCAAGTTACAAGAAAGGAGATTTCGGCTAAACTTCAGAAAAAAACATTCTGACAGTGGAAAGGACGACCTCAGGAAGTTGTGGACTCTCCTTCCTTGCAAGTTGTTAAGCAGAGGTTGGATGGCCATCTGTCATGGATGCTTTAGCTGAGATTCCTGCGTTGCAGGGGATCAGATCAGATGACCCTTGGACCTCTTCCAACTCTATGATTCTGTTTTATATTTATTTATACCCCGCCTTTTTCCATAATGGAGTGGTGCATGCTCTGGTTATCTCCCGCTTGGACTACTGCAATGCACTCTACGTGGGGCTACCTGTGAAGGTGACTCAGAAACTACAACTAATCCGGAATGCAGCAGCTAGACTGGTGACTGGGAGCGGCCGCCGAGACCATATAACACCGGTCTTGAAAGACCTACATTGGCTCCCAGTACATTTCCGAGCACAATTCAAAGTGTTGGTGCTGACCTTTAAAGCCCTAAACGGCCTTGGTCCAGTATACCTGAAGGAGCGTCTCCACCCCCATCATTCTGCCCGGACACTGAGGTCCAGCGCCGAGGGCCTTCTGGCGGTTCCCTCATTGCGAGAAGCAAAGCTACAGGGAACCAGGCAGAGGGCCTTCTCGGTAGTGGCGCCCGCCCTGTGGAACGCCCTCCCATCAGATGTCAAAGCGATAAACAACTACCTGACATTCAGAAGACATCTTAAGGCAGCCGTGTTCAGGGAAGTTTTTAACGTGTGATATTTTACTGTATTTTTGGTTTTTATGGAAGCCGCCCAGAGTGGCTGGGGAGGCCCAGCCAGATGGGCGGGGTATAAATAATAAATTATTATTATTATTATTATTATTATTATTATTATTATTATTATGGGACTCAAGTCAGGATTGCTATGTTCTGCCTCCGCTGTCACAAGCAATATGCATCTGAATGCAAGTTGCTGGAAACCACAAGAGGGGCGAGTGCTGTTGTGTGCTGATGTCTCACATGCAGGCTTCTCACAGGCATCTGGATGGCCACTGTGAGAACAGGATGCTAGACTAAATGGGCTATTGTTCTCATCCAGCAGGCTCTGCTTCTGTTCTCTCTGGTGCCCCTTCCAGACCGTTTTTGGCAGGTGTATTCTGCAACATGTCATTGATGCAAAATTAGTGCATTTAAATAGGGCTGTACACACAGCTTTTCACCTTATTGCTCACTCTGTGGTGCTTCCCCAGTGTTATTGAATTACAGCCGTACCTCAGCTCCCGAATTGTGGGAATATTCAGGGATGCAGGAGAGGATATATTGTTTAATTATATCCTTTTCCAACTTGTGTTAACAAGTTCACAATTTAGCAGAGTAACATTCCCCTTTTTTAAAACTTGCAGCGGATGCGTTTGCTCAGGCTCGCTAAAGCCTCTATAATAACTGTTCTGGTATTTCCCCCTTATTCCCTCATAAAAGATAAGACACGGCACAGTCTTCTATAAAAGTATAAAAAGAGTTTACTCACATTCTGTTCACAATCGGATCCCAGAAGGCAGACTTAGCTTAGAAAAGTAACATACACCTGGAAACTATCTCATAAGGAGACAGTCCCTTTCTCCTCTCTTGGCTGGAAGCATCTTTGGCTAAGCAGATGTTGCTTCTTCGATGCATGTAGTCAAAGAGAGAGAGAGATGGCTGCCCTGTTCTGTGCTTTTGTTGTTACCTGCACAGGTGAGGCCACGCCCACCTCTAGTCACATGCAGAGGACGTCTGTCCCAGCCCAGAAGGAAACAGGAAGTTTACCTGCTGGCTGGACAAACATTCCTCCCCATGTGTAAACATGTTCACTCTGGGAATGTTGTACTTGACTGCTCTTGTGTTCCACATCCCACATGAATGCCTTGGGAGTCAAATGTTTTGGCTCCCGAATGATCGAAAACCAGAAGTGATTGTTCTGGTTTTCGAATGTTCTTTTGGAAGTCGAACATCCGATGGGGCTTCCGTGGCTTCTGATTGGCTGCAGGTGCTTTGGAAGTCGAACGGACTTCTGGAATGGATTCTGTTAGACTTCCGAGGTACGACTGTACTGCTGTCTAAGCAGGGATACTTGCATCATAGCATGACAAAAGCGGGAGTAAATAAACTGGAACATTTGTAGTGTGAAAAGTTACAGGATTTTCAGCAGGAATTTACAGGACATGCACTGATTTGGAAACAAAGCTTCTGAAAATCTGCCCTGGAATTTTTGCAGGCACTGACAGTATTAAAGCATTATTGTGTATAACTGTTCCCATACCATTATGAGCACAAATAACTGTGAATGCACAATAAAAAGGACATCTTTCCTCCAGACATCCTTTGTATTGTGCTTTTATTCAGAAGCTGAAATGAGAAAGCTTTAATAAACACATATGGCTTCTTCTTCTTTATTTGTTGGGCTTTGATGCCCCTTTGTATTGTGCATTCATGATGTTATCATGCTGATCCTGCAGGATCCCACTTTCAATGCCATTGCTGCCTGCAAAGATTTTAGGGGCAGACACCCCAGCACTACTGATAGCATCATTCATTCAAGCATCGTGTATTTATTAACTTTTATCAGATGCTTTCTCCAAAAATTTCCTTCGTGTTTACTGCCAGGCCCCCCTATACAGCTCTGAATTATTATTATTATTATTATTATTATTATTATTATTATTATTATTATTATTTTGCAGCTCTTAATATTTTTTTGTGAAAGGAGAAGCGACAACCAGGAGCTGAAGGCAAGGGCTCACATGTGCCTCCTCCTGCCAGCAGGATCGACTTGCGTCAGAGCCACATGCAAAGGACACATGTCTGCCAAGCCACCATTTGGTGTGAAGATGCTCTTTACCATAAGCACCTGTTTCCCTCAAAAACAGCTCCTGTTTTTTTCCTGCCTTGAAACAGACCTTCACGGAGTGGGGTGGGAGAGGCGTGTGGCTTTAGCTGCAAGGTTGGGAAGTTGCAAATTCTCAGATGCTGGCAAAAATTACCAGGGACCAATTAGATACGTGTCCCATGACTGTGTTAGGATAATGTTCCGTTCCACCTTAAAAGGAACAAGCATGACTGTTGTGTGTCACATGCCTGTTTACATTCCAGCACAGCTTGCTGGGAACTTCCGTTTGTATATTGCTTTTGCTATACTGCTGTTTGCTTGGACACAAAGGGAAGCAGACATGTTTTTTCCTTTGTTCCTGAACTATGCTGAATAAACGCCTGTAAATAATGCTTACACATGTCTCTGTCCGCCACTTCCGTTGTGAAGATTTATTCACTCTGCTGATAAGAGCGTGCTCCGTCTCTAAAGCTTCTGAGGCTCGAGTAGCTGATTGATGCTTTTCTGAGAACCGGAGTCCGCCCGGCTGCCGGCCGGTGGCTGGGGGCCTGCCAAATGCCCCCGTCTCCCCAGATGCATCCCAACAGACAGGAGGTGGCCATAGCTCAGTGGTAGAGCATCTGAAGGTCCCAGGTTCAACCCCTGATGGCATCTCCAGGTAGGGTTGGGAGAAACTCCTGCCTGAAATCGCAGAGAGCTGCTGGGAGTCAGAACAGACAATATGGAGCTAGATGTACCAATGGTCTGCATGTATAAGGCAGTTTCCTCTGTTCCTGTGAGCAGCTGGCAATTACATAAGCTCAGCATTGTCCACACAGGTGTCAGGAATGAGCCAGCTCCAAGCAAAGAAAGCAGCCAAGAACAGAGAGGCTTAGATGTTAGTTAGGCAGGGGAGAACCGGCAGCGGCAGAATTTGGCTCTTCCTGACCTTGATGAGCAACCTGATAAGGCAGTAGATGAAACCAGGCTAGAACACAGCCAAAGCTCACCGGAAGCAGAAAACGGTGTGAAAAAACTCAGAGACAGCCTCTCTGAAAAGGAAGAGGTGGGAGCTGAGCCAAGAAGTCCACACAGTCGGCAAATGGGAGGGTTGCTAGACTGGAAGCAAAACAAGAGACATAGGGTGCAAAAGTTCAATATCTTCAGTCAACGCCGGAAGGAGACTTCAGAAGGGTCATCTTGAGTAATGATGCTGGAGGCTTTGTTAGAGCCATCTGGAGCTATCTGTTTGTTTTTGCAATCCTCCTTTTTAATTACCTATGCTTACTGTGTTATCAAAGGGATGCGGGTGGCGCTGTGGGTTAAACCACAGAGCCTAGGACTTGCTGATCAGAAGGTCAGTAGTTCGAATCCCCGCAATGGGGTGAACTCCCGTTGCCCGGTCCCTGCTCCTGCCAACCTAGCAGTTCGAAAGCATGTCAAAGTGCAAGTAGATAAATAGGTACCGCTCCAGCGGGAAGGTAAACAGTGTTTCCGTGCACTGCCCTGGTTCGCCAGAAGCGGCTTAGTCATGCTGGCCACATGACCCAGAAGCTGTACGCTGGCTCCCTCGGCTAATAAAGCGAGATGAGTGCCGCAACCCCAGAGTCAGCCACGACTGGACCTAATGGTCAGGGGTCCCTTTACCTTTACCTTTACTGTGTTATCAAGCTGGGAACCTCGACTCCTGACAACAGGCTAGTAGCAGTTCTCCAGGGTTTCAGGCAGAGGTCTCTCCTAGCCCAGTTGGAGAGGCTGGGGATTGACCCTGTGACCTTTTGCGTGCAAAGCAGATTCTCTTCCCTTAAGTCTGGAGGTCTCTAGCTTCATCAAATAGCCCCTCCATTTCTGTGTGCTGCCACACGTGCTTGGAACGGCCTCCCAGAATATCTTTGTGATGCCACCTCTCTTAACCCCGCTTCCATTACGAACATGCAAAGAGAGCCCTGATACATCAGGCCAAAGACCCATTCTCACAGTGGCAAAGCAGATGTCCGTGGCAAGTCTGCAAGAAGGGCCTCAGTGCAACAACATTCTCCCCACTCGTGATTTCCGGCAACCGGTGTTCAGAGACATCATGGAAAGCAGGCAGAATGCAGCCATTGTGGCCAGTAGTCTTTGCAACCTTTGGTGCAACCTCTAGGTTCTATGCCTTCCTGTAATACGAGCTGCAGCTAAAGCTGTGCACATATTAACCTGTTTGTAGTGCAAAAAATTTGTTTTATCTCAATCCAGAATCGTTAGCGCTTTTGACCTAGATTGATTTTAGTTTTGGACACCTATAAGGCTGGGTGTGGTTATTTGATATGCATTTGAAAACCCTTCCCCTGATTAAGTTATCCATGCCCAGGTGGATGTAGAAGGAAGTGGGGACTGTGATAATGGCACACACCCACCCACAACATCATTAGGCAGCTATGGATATAAATTCCATTGCAACGAACCACCCTCAGAATCAATCTGCAACGAGGTTCTAGTTTTGGAATGAAACCAGTTTGTCAAGAAGTACTTTTCAAGGGAATTAAAGATATGCAATAGATCTAGACTGTGCATAGATGATGTAGGAAAAACAAGTACTCAAACCTCCATCGATGCATGCTAGAATAAAATGTCATGTTTATGCAGCCCAAGTCTAAGACAAGTACTGAAAGAACCACATTTGGCTTCCCCGTGTACCGAGCCTCCGTTTTGTTCTTCTTCCTTTGCTGTTTCCCCCCTTCATTGAATTTCGACTGTAAGCGCCTTGGGGCAGGGAGCTCTCCTGTTGCACTCTGTTAGGCATAGGTGGGTAAATCTCCCTTGCCAAATTCCCTCTGCCACTGAATTGCCCATGTGAGCTGCCACCCTGCAGCTTGCCAAACAGCTGTTTGCTTGTTTGTCTGTGATATTTTTATCCGTCTTTACAGGTGTACCTCGCAAAGTGGCTCACACAGAGCTATTAAAGCACCAATTAAAACTGTGTAATGAAAACAGCTACAGGGCAAAGCTACACAGTGGGGAAGGAACACCTCTTGAAGGTTTGGTCCCTCCTCTGTGCCAGGAGTCCTGAAGAGGCATCATGGATGAGCTGGTTGGATCCTAAAGCAGGCAGCCTTTGAGTCTTGCCCAAAACACCTATTTGCCCATCTCTCTCCTGTGATTTTCCTGCTCGCCTTTGCGGCTTTGCAAGGTATCTCTGAGATTATCCCCCCCTCTGCTGTCCCGAGTCAGGATGAGTCTGAAGAGCTTTTGGGGCTGGTTCCCAAAATAGCAACCAACCTTTTATCTTTGCAAAACAGCAAGCTAGAAATAGCAGTTCTGCCTACATTTGAACACACCACCCCGACAGAGACAGATGTAGCCGTGTTCTCTGCCATTCAGGGCTGATCATCCTTAATGCAAACTGTTGTCTTGGCCTTTCATTTGCAAACTTCCTTCAGCTACACCCTTTCCTGCTGTACAATAGCTCTTGCACAGGAAAGCTGCCTCCTGAAAAATAGACTGCTGCCTGTCTCTGCAGCTGATTTCTGCAGTTCAGTGGCTAGAGAGCTGGACTGTATCTTATGAAACTGGAAGCTTTTCTTTCCAGGAAAGAACCTATATTGGAGCTCTTTGGGATGCATATGGCTTGTGAATCTTTTTAGAGCAGCCATGTTTTGTTAGCCCTTGGATGGAAAATGAGCGAAGTCCCAACTAAAGAAGAATGGCATCTTAAACTGATGGAATATGTGCAGCTTGCAGATGTAGCATATAGAATAAGAGAACAAGAAGAACCCAATTTTTTAATTTTTAATTTTATTTATTTTGACTGCCTCAGACCAACATGGCTACCTACCCGAATCAAGAAGAACATACATTTAAAGAAGATTGGAAAATGTTTATTGAATATATGGGGGGGACTGTATATATTTGAAAATGTGGGCAGTGTTAAGATAAATTCAACAGTGTAAATAAGTTTAGATGGATGTAATAATGGAATACTGAATGGTTTAGTTTATATAAAATATGTAGGGATTTATGGTATGCAAAGGGAACCATGGAAAGAGAAGGGAAATCACTGATATTTTAAGGTTGTTTAAATGAATATTCTAAAATGTGAAACAGAAAATTTAATAAAAAGTATGAAAAAGAGAGAGTGCAGACTTTACCTGTTTGCAATCACACATAGAGAGACACATACAGAGTAAGAAAGCAACCAAGTAGTTTATTTTAGGAAGTACATAACTTGGATCGAAAAGTTTCTAGTTCTAAACTAACTAGCTAATCTCGAAAAAGACCAAGGCAGCCATGCTTGAGCCTTTGTTCTCAGAGGATAGTCTAAACATTAAAGGATGGACTTCCGGGTTAGCGCGATCGGGTAATGGCGGATTCCCTCCGAGCTCCGGAGGGAATCAGCTCTACTGAGGACGGGTCTTGCCGCGGCGGTGACGCGGGGACCCTCAGAAACCGCAGGCGCTGAAGCCTGCGGACTTGGTGACTCGGCGGGCACCTTAAGCACCCCCGACCCGCGAAGAGCCTTTTTAAAGGCTGCGGAGAGGGTACGGAGAGTGGCGTGGTGCTGTGAGTAGACCGCTACTTCAGTGGAGTGAAGCCGCGAGCCATGACCGAAGAGCGCTGACTTTTTTCCTTGAACATTTGGACTCAAAAAGAAATAACCCGTGAGTAGTATGGAATTTGGACTTTGAAAATTTCCTTCTTTTGAATTCGGTACGATCGAGGGAGTGTTAAAAAGGAAGTCCGCACCCCCCTTTTTTGCAAACATTTAAGGCAAGAACCGGATAACTAAGGTCGAGAGACTACTTTTCTCTGTGTGAGATAAAAGTTACTAATTTCACAATTGATACTGGAAGTTTTGAGCTGGAGGTTAAGAACTGAATTTTAGAAGCCGATGTACAACCCCCCCCCGACCCGGGAGCGATCCGCAAGTGAGCCTGTTGAGGGGACAGAAGGAGTTTGACAGCTGTCAAACAAGCTGTCAAACGAACTGTTTAAGCTAGAAAAATTTGTTACCTATTTTGCAGACCAGATGGGTTACATTTGATTTAAAGTTGTTGGAAACAAAGAAGAAACATGTACTAGTAATTGATCGTTGGAGAAGGATTACTAAGTAACAAGAATCCCTCTAGGGGGGATTCTGAGGCATTACAATGGCTGCAGATGGAAAATTACAGGCCGAGTTGGAAAAAACATTTTTTCTCGTGGGAAAACTTCAGGACCAGAGCACAGCCATGGCTACAATGATTGCGACCTTGAATTTTAAAGTAAGCAATTCTGTTGTCTGTGTCAAGGACTTGACAAAAGAAAACTCTGCAGTTGAACCAGAGGATGTGACAAAAGAAAACTCTGCAGCTGAACCAGAAGAGATATTTTCAGAGTCAGAGGAGAGGAAAGGAGGAGCAGAAATAATTCAGGAAGAAAAGGCCAACCAAAAACCTACAAATGGGGAATACAAAGAAAATAAGACATGGACAATGAGAATCTGGTTGAAAATCAAGGATGAAGAAGAGAGAGATCCCCTTATGGGGGAATTGAAAGAGCTATGGATTACAAATTTGTCTAAGATGAAAGAGGGAGCCCTTGGGACATTCGGATTATTTGGACTTAAAAGAAGCAAGAAACAGGATCGGGGCTCCACTTTCGAATATGGAGGGCTGGTTGGAAGATTCACTGACCATATTGGGATAGAGCTCCTTCGAGACCTGGTGGCCAACATAAAAGAATACCAACAAAACCGACGAAGAGGGACTGATAGAGATTTGAAGGCCTCGGATGTGAGAAATCCAGGCTAAGAACTGATATTATGGACATCTTTTTGGGGGATCGAAACCTGGAAAGGGGGGGTGAGGGTTCTTTTATAAGGTTATGATTTTTAATGTCTAGCTATTATGCTTAGCAATTAATATGATAATTGAGAAATTGTTGGAAGGGAATTTAGGTCGACCTTTGGAAAGGATGTAATGATTATAATGGACCTGTATAAGTTAAAATTGGATAATTAAGAAGAACTAAGTTTATAAGAACTTGCTGAACTAACTACTGGAACTAAGGAGCATGAAGGGGGGATGCGGGGAAGTCAGAGAATGTGGTTATGAAAGTAAGAATTTGAAATTGTACATGTTTGTCTGTGTTTTTGTGTGTTTGTTATGTCTATATAAAATGTGAAAACTCAATAAAAATTTATTTTTAAAAAAATAAACATTAAAGGATGGAGAAGTCAGTAAGATGTCACAGGTTTAGGGATAGTCTGGGAATCTGAAAGTCCCTTACTCTATCTGTCTTAACCCCACGCAAACCTCTCTTCTGCAAGATGAGTTGCACCAGACTGTTCCCAAGGGTGGGAATTATTTTGATTTGTACAATTCATTACCCACCTCCCACTGCCTGGTCCCAGGGCAGATTGCAACAATTTAATATTCAAAACTGAATGCAGTTTCAAACAAATTACAGTCTTGTGGGAATAGGGCGGGTACTGAAAATTAAGTCAGATTAAACTTTTCTTGCTCATTCAAAGGCCAATTTGCATGTTTCTCTTAACAGCAGGCTGACTCAAATTCATAAATTAAAACCTCAGCCTTTGGGATTAAGCCCCATTGAACAAAGTCAGATTTACATCTGAGAAGTTATGCAGGGTTGGACTAAAATCAATGGAGTATATTATTGATAAAGAGCAGCTCTGTTGTTCAAGGGCTAGTTTTATTATCCCAGCAATTGATCACCTGTGCAATTATTATGAGCAAAACGTCTTGGAAGGTTACACTCACACTTCGTAGCCCCCTGTAGGGATGATAGATCAGGATTCTGCTTCATTTCACTTTGGAAAGGGAAACAACTGCAAGATTTCTGCTTCTTTTGGTGTTCCTTGTGCAAAATCCATACTCCTTTAAAAAACGAATTGATGGACATGAATAGAAGGATCTATCAGTTGCAGAGAGATGGATAAATTTGTAGATTAGGGATTCTATCAGTTCCTCGTTTTATTCCAATCTTCAGCTCAGTTTGCCACATTTCTGTAGTCAATTGCATTTTTAAACATCCTTATGAACATTCACCATCATTTTAATCTGAGTTTCTTCCAATACACACATTTCTTTATTCGATTTTGCCTTAATATACACATTTTTTTGCAAGCAATTTACCCTAGCTTAATGTACTCTTGCACAATGGCACCCTCCTAAATCTCTTCTGGTTCCCCCCCAAACCCCCCACTGAACAGATTTGTGGAGAGCACAGGTGCACATGGGTGTGTGGAAATGTTCTGTTGTGCAAGCATAAATACTTGTTCTAACGGGATGAGCACACTGGATACTGCCCTCGGAGGGGGGAAGCAAAATGAGGATGAAAGGCAAGACTGACTGGTGGTGGTCATGGCACAAAGGACCCATGGGGGCAATTTCCCCCCCGATCCCTCCAACCCCCAATTCAATGCTTAAGTTTTCTTGGGAGTTTGGCTCTGCCATTAAAAAATAAAAACAAATCTTAATTCAGGTGAAATGAAGGGACTATATCTCTGGCCAACAGTGCGCTATTTTTGAGATGCAGTAGGAATAGCAAAAAGTTCGGAGCATGCTTTCAAATCGACAATGTAATCTTCTCAAGTGCTCTCTGAGGTTGGCCTCCATGTTTTCTGTTTGTTACAGAGATCTCCGCTAAATGAGCAGAGAGCTGTGCGGCATCATAGACTGTCATTATTTCAGCCGCGGGGAACCCTGATATCACCTGGCAGCTGGTGAAAAATTATCATCTTTGACTGTCCTCCAGCACTGAGATGCAGTACGACTTCTAGGCTTTGATGTGAAACAGCCTCACTTTGTCACACCCTAAATGACAGGAGACAGACTCTTTTTTTCCTTCTCATGCCTGTCCCTGATGTATCATGATGGTCTCCATGGATATCCCCAGGGAGACAGAAGGAGCGTGCATGACAAATCACGGAAAGTGTGTGCTTTGACAGCCACGCAGCAGAGCTTGGGAGAGAGTGTCAGAGAATTCTTACACAAATTGCCTACAGCCACAACCCTGCATGGTGGGGTTGACACTTCTCCCTGTGACCTGCCCGATTCTCCTTCTGTACAGTTGCCAAAAGAAGGGGGAAGGAATCACATGGAGGAGAGAGATCCGTTGGATCACTGAGATGAAAAGCGTCACCTGGAATGTCAAAGGCTACTGGAAACCATCAACAGTTTCCCATCTACCACCATCCTGTGACACCCCAAGACACAGCAGAATCATAGAATCATAGAATCATAGAGTTGGAAGAGACCACAAGGGCCATCGAGTCCAACCCCCTGCCAAGCAGGAAACCTCATGCACACAAGAAGACCTCATGCACACAAGCTTGAACTCATTCTCTCCCCCCCCAGTTTTTTTTATTCATTTTATAACACAAATAAACAATACAAATACAAACAATACAAACAAATTCTTGTCATATCCTTATTTTTTCTACATTGTTAGGTGAGCTTCCCCAAGTCCCCCCTATCTGATTTTCATTTTACCTCATCTTTAGCGGTTTCATATATCATAATTTTTAACCATTTTTTTAATCACACAAGGACAGAAGTGCCTGGCGTGCTCTGGTCCATGGGGTCACAAAGAGTCGGACATGACTAAACGACTAAACAACAACTTTCATTCTCTATGTGAATCAGAAAAGACACCTGCCACTGAAACATTCACAAAGGATGAATGATAGCACCATAGAATTGTAGAGTTGAAAGGGCCACCAAGGGCCACCTAACCAAACCCACTTCAGTTCAGAAATCACAACTAAAGAATACCTGACAGATGGCCATCCCACCCCTGTTGAAAAACCTCCAAGGAAGGAGTGTCCACAATTTCCCAGGAAGAAGAAGAAGAAGAAGAGGAAGAGGAGTTTGGACTTGATATCCACTTTTTCACTACCCTAAGGAGTCTCAAAGCAGCTAACATTCTCCCTTCCCTTCCTCCCCCACAACAAACACTCTGTGGGGCGAGTGGGGCTGAGAGACTTCAGAGAAGTGTGACTGGCCCAAGGTCACCCAACAGCTGCATGTGGAGGAGCGGGGACGCGAACCCAGTTCACCAGATTATGAGTCCACCGCTCTTAACCACTACACCACACTGTAGACTGTTCCACAGGGAGGAGGATGGGGCCAAAACAAGAAAGAGCTGGCTCTGCCTGTTGTTGGCTCTGGTGCCACCTGCTGTTGACCCCACCAGCTCCAATGGGCACCATCCAATACTGGGTCTCTTCAGTTATGGCATGTCCCATTCCAGTGAAAACGAGAGGACACTGCAGAAGGCTCTGCAGTGACACGCAACCTCATCAGCCAAGCTGCTTAATGTTCTTTCCCCCTGCATTTTTAGATTCCCTATTAATCCTGCTCTTTGTTGTGTTTTGCCATTTTGTGGCTTTTAGCTCATTGCAAGAGATTTTATTGACCGACCCATCAGTTATTTAGTGCAAACCTGTGCCGGCCTGCTCTACTCATAAGTAAGCCTTACTGAGCTCCATAGGACATTCGGGCAAGCATACATGGGTAGGATCACAGCCTAAAATTTATTTGAGTGACAGCCCCAATATATATATAGAAGATCATTATTCTGAAATGAGAGCAGCCATGGTCCTTTCCAATAAACATATTGCATATGTTATGATCTCATATGACGTTTTAATGATTTTATTGTACACTCCCATTATATATATTTTTAATGAGTTGCTGGCTTATAAATATACTTGTAAATAGAAAACTAAATAGGCTGAGCAATGAGGTCTCTTTGGCATTCAATGCATTCCTAGCTGGTAAGGTGAAAAGCACCATTTTTTAATGGTCAGTTTGAAGACAGAGCGTCACAACTAAGGTTGCAGCACAACTGGTGGAAGGGGCGTCTGTGTGTACAACAGAACTCCCTCTCCTGCCTCTCTAACACCCCCCATGAACCTTCAAAATGAGCTCTGGAGGGTTGGTGGAAGCACAGGTTTGGGTTGTTGGGTTTGGGATGCTGGACTTGATGGTCCATTGGCCCGATGTGGCTGGCTATTCTTATGCTCTTACAAGCAACCCCAGAGCTCAGTGGTCCCCAGAATACAGCATGATCCCTCCCTTTGCCTTGAATTCCTCTCTCCCCCCCCCGCCTTGCCTCGCCTTGCATCGTGCCTGAACCTCTTCCCACCTTGCCTTACACCCCAGTGGGGCCTTATGCTGATCAGCACAGAGCGAGAGTCCTTCTCCCCCCCCACCTCCTGCCACACAGAGACCCTGGACAGAGGAGAGAACGATATGCAAAGCCCTGGACCTCACCCCGAGCAGCCTGCTGGCAGCAGCTCACTTTTGCACCAGATTAAGTTGCGTGAGCAGCTGAAGCTTAGCAGATAAATATAGCAGCTTCGCGGTCATGTAACTAACTTAATGCACTTCCAGAAACAAAGACAGCTGTGACGTCAGCCAGTGGTCTCCTCAGAGTTCCCACTGCAGATGTTCCAGCAGAGCTGTTTTGATGCAAGCCTCTTTACTCAGAGGGACAATGCAGCCTGTTGTGGTGCGATCTTACTTTTTGCGGTGGTGGTTGTTACTGTTATCACTATATCAAGAAAGACATCGACCACCGGTTTTTCATTATCATTTTTATTTTTATTTATATACTGCCTTTTATCCAAAGATCCCAGGGCAGTGCACAACATTAAGAGCATAATTTACAGAGCATGATAACAAAAACATAATACGGAGCATAAGAATAGACACCAAAATAATAAAATAATCATAGTAACAGTCCATTCCCACACCTTTAACAGGCCCTAGGCTGATCTGAATCACAAGGTCTTTCTTTTGTAAAATGCAAAATAACAAAAGCTGCCAGGTTTTTTTTTGTTTTTTGTTTAAATAAAGAACAATATTATCAGTAAAGTATTTTTTAAAAGCCATTTAAAACATTACAAAAAAAATTAAACCCACAATGAACTAAAACCAGAATTGTAGACAGCACTAAACTAGGTGGAGTGATATTCTGACTCACTATAAATCAGTTTCCCGTGTTACTAGAATGTTGCACTTCCAAGACCGCCCCCCTCTCATTCTTCCCAAAAATTTCCAATTGATTGATTTTTTTTTCTGTTTCAAAAACAAACCACAAAGTCATCAAGCTGCTGCTCTGGTGAGATTATATTTCTGGAACCAAATGACAAACGTATTAGCCGGTCCCCTGGCAGTCTTGGTTTGCTGGATTGAGTTAAGGCTGTTTGTCGGTTTCTAAGAGACTGATACGTGTCTGGAAAAAGCAAGATTATAATTTGTGGAACCCTTGAAAGGTGGAGGAATGATTCCAAGAGGCAACCGTACCTTTGCTCCCCACTAGCTAACTCTGAACTCAAACACTGATTAAAAGGCAGATCTGAAGTGGCGATGGAGTTTGTGCTTGAGTACCAATACCCTCCTGTGAGCCACTACTCTGAGGCTGATTGGCTGACTGGAGGGGATTAATTTGCTTTACACTGAGTTCCCCACAATTTGTCTTCTCCTCCACTATTTGCACTGGAAGTGTTAGAATTCCTGCTCCATGATTGCAGTCATGGAATTGTTGTCTTTCACATGACGGTATATGTTTTGACTCCACAGAGTGGGAAGTGACGGAGACAGGATGTTTGTGTTACTGTTTTCCGTGAAGTGGGACCATTGTCCTTTGTTCTTTCTCTTTGCTGTCTGATGCTAGAGAGAGAGAGAGCCATGTTGCAGTGCTCTCTGTGTGTTTATATGTAAATAAAGTAGATTAGCCAAAATGCTGAGTTGCTGAGGTCTGATGCACAAACTCTGTGGACCCCTAAGTGTGCCTGTGTCAGTTGGCATTGGTCGCTGTGATGTTTGGGCAGAAGAAAGCTTCTGAAGCTCCCAAACGATCGACCAGGAGGGAGGGAACATGCCAGTTGGGCATGTGTCTCTGCCAGGGTCCTACTCGAGTGTAGGCTCAACTCCTGACAGGAAGATGGCCGAAGCCATTTTCAAGAGAGCATATTATTTTTTTAAAAAATCCCTCTTTCTGCATTGGGTGGGTTGTACAGAGCCTTCCCCTTTTCATGGCAAAGTATTTAGCATTCTCCATTTCTCTTGCACATCTAGGCCCAGAACATTGTCACTGTTGACCAACACACAAAGAAAAGACGTCAGAAATGGATGATGATGCTGAGACAGGAAAAGGCAGAGGTTTCTTCCTGACTAATTCAGGTGAAATCAGAATGACTGGTACTGTGTGTACATCTGTTATCGCAATACTGTTTGCGTGTAACCAGATGGGTGGGATGATATTATTATTATTATTATTATTATTATTATTATTATTATTATTCCTTGATTTATCTTTAAAGCATCAAAAAACCACTTTAGACAAATTTGTTCTGGAAGGATGCAGTTAATCTCCAAAGCTCCTTAATTGGGACAATGGCCAACAAAACTGATATGCTTCATTCTTATAACAAAATGCTGGCATGCGTGTATGTTTCTGCACCTATAATTTCCAGTAATGCCTTTGTCATCGTTGGAAAACAACTTTTTGCCATTGAAGGTGAGAGGCATAGTGAAGAAAAGTCCTTGAAAAGATTACATTCCTCTGCATCATTTCATTTTGCTTCTCAAAGGAATTGTGTTGTTTCCTCCCTACTATGAATAACATTTCCCTGTTGCCTGAGTCATCCTGAAATTCACACATTCTGAGGGTGATTCATAGTGTGTTCAGTCGCAGCAAGGCAAAGAGGAATCAGAGCCTCACTGGGTGCAAAATCGGGAACCAGTTCAAGACAGCCAGTGCAGTGAGGAGCAGGGGTGCTGACTAGCCCCCCCACACATTGGGGAGTCCCAGTGTCACATGACCCATTCTGCCCCCACCTGGAGGGGCCAGCTCTTGCCCACCAGTGGCAGGGAACCCCTTGCCCCCACCTGGGGGGCAGTGCTCACCCGGGGGGTGGGGGACTGCGGACCCCTCAATATTGGGAGGCTCAGCCCCCTGCCCAGAAATATTCAGAGGGGGCTGAAACCCATTCTGCCCCCTATACTTGGCACCCCTGGTGAGGTGTTTAGAGTGTTGGTTTAGGGCCTGGCAGACGTGGATTCGAATCCCCAATTGGCCATGAAGCTCACTGGTAGAACCAGGAACACCCCCAAACTGTGGGAATGTTCAGGGATGCAGGAGAGGATATATTGTCTGATTATATCCTTATCCAACTTGTGTTAACAAGTTCCACAATTTCAGCAGAGTAACATTCCCCTTATTTTAAACTTTACAATGGATGCTTTTGCTCAGGCTCGCTAAAGCCTCTATAATAACTGTTCTGGTATTTTCCCCTTTATTCCCTCATAAAATATAAGAGACGACACAGTCTTTTACAGAAGTATAAAAAGAGTTTACTCACATTCTGTTCACAATCAGATCCCAGAAGGCAGACTTAGTTTAATGAAGTAACATACACTTGGAATCTATCTCATAAGAAGGCAGTCCTTTTGTCCTCTCTTGGCTGGAAGCCAAGAGGGCATCTTTGGCTCAGTGGATGTTGTTTCTTCGATGCATGTGGTGAAAGAGAGAGAGATGGCTGCCCTGCCCTGTGCTTTTGGCATTACCTGCACAGGTGAGGCCACACCCACCTCTAGTCCCATGCAGAGGAAGTCTGTCCCAGCCCAGAAGGAAACAGGAAGTTTACCTGCTGGCTGGACAAACGTTCCTCCCCATGTGTAAACATGTTCACTCTAGGAATATTGTACTTGACTGCTCTTGTGTTTCACATCCCACACAAACTATGCACCTACTCCTTCAAAAAGAGTTCAGCCCATGAACCACTTACTCACTGAACCTCTGTCTTGCCAGGAATAATGGGGATGATCCTGCTGCATTTAATTTTCTCAAACTTTGCAAAGGCTTGGATAAAAGCTGAGCTCCCCCTGCCCCCATCCCCAGAATATTCTCAGATAGCCTGGAAAAATTGAGAGCTCTCTGAGGTAAACTCATTTAGTTTCCCCACAAAATATCTAGCACCGCTTGAATTCTAACACTTGACGTAGTTTCCTGAAGGGACTGGCAGGTCGGTCAAATTCAGTTTCTCATTTCCCCCCCTAGTCTTCGGTTCCTTCCATGTCTATTTGCTTTTTCTTTTTGTAGAGCTGCCATATGTCCTCCTTTTCCAGGACATGCCCTCTTTTTCATGGGTATGTAAGATGAGTCCGTATAGTTAAACAAAGGTCCATATAGTTAATGCCATGGTTTTCCCAGTAGTGATGTATGGAAGTGAGATGTTGGGAAAGATGGAGGGCACAAGGAGAAGGGGACAACAGAGGACGAGATGGTTGGACAGTGTTCTCGAAGCTACAAACATGAGTCTGACCAAACTGCGGGAGGCAGTGGAAGACAGGAGTGCCTGGCATGCTCTGGTCCATGGGGTCACGGAGAGTCGGACATGACTAAATGACTAAACGACAACAACAACAACAAGATGAGTCGTCATAGTGATCCAGAGTTAAAAGTAGAAGTGTTTTTTGCTCTTCAGAATAAGGCAACCTTAAATTCTTGTGGACGTTCACCAGCATTTTGAAAGGCACATTTATTTATTTTAAATGCACATTTTTGTACACAGTGGTGGCTATGCACAGTTTTTGAAAGCAATGTTCCCTAATACGCCCACTTTCCATAATTTTTGGAACACTTAAAAAAAACTGCATTGCAGAATTCAAATAAGTATACATTTTAAAGCTGCTGCTTCTTATCCTTCTTCTGCCTTTCATCTACAGATCTCAGGGCTGTTTGCAAGATAAAAATACAAAGTAAAAGCACAAATAAATAGTTAGAACAAAAACAAAACAATAACCGCCCTTCCACAAACAATATAATGTTTCAGAAGTTTGAATTAGGTAGATACAGATACAAACTGGACTGAATTTCTATCCCACACGAAACCGCACACTGGGTCCAGCTGGCCAGGTGGGTATTTGTTGATTCCTGTTTAAGGGAAGCTGACTTTTTGCGAAGTGTGAGTTTCCAGGACAGACAAGCCCAAATCTCCTGTTCTATTATTCTGTTGTCATTCTCTGTGTTTGTTCCACCATTGTGCTGATTTAATGTGGTGAATTTCTAATGTTGCTTCCAGATCTGGTGCACGCAGCATTTGTGGCGGTTTCCCGTGACAGCATGTGCTCACTGATGGTAACACAGCACAAAAAAGGAACATTAATAAGGATTCATGTACACAATCATATTCTGTTTTGTGCTGTGTTCTAGCAAATGGCATGCAAAAACAAAACACGAAGCAAGAGAAGAAATTGGAAGCTGTGAGAAGCAACTAAATATGCACAATGGTCCATATAAAATTTCTGATTTTTATTTATTATTTATTTGCAAGTAACAGTAGCCGAGTGGTGATGCTCCGCAAATAAAGCACAGCACAATCCTACAGGTGCCTGTTCCAAAATTCTGTTGAGTTCTGTGGGGCATAGGATTGCAGGCAGAGAGCCTCAAAATCTAGAAAGAAGTTGTTCAGGGGACAATTTCATACACATCCTACCTCTCTTTTAAATCAGAACCTGTGAAGGCGGTGAAGGTCCTGTGTGAGTGCCTGGAGGCGGTTGGAGGATGGATGGTGGCTAACAGATTGAGGTTGAATCCTGACTGTTCTTGGGGGACAGGGTGTGGGGGACTCCCTGGTCCTCAGTGGGGTAACTGTGCCCCTGAAGGACCAGGTGCGCAGCCTGGGAGTCATTTTGGATTCACAGCTGTCCATGGAGGTGCAGGTTAATTCTGTGTCCAGGGTGGCTGTTTATCAGCTCCATCTGGTATGCAGGCTGAGACCCTCCCTGCACGTGGACTGTCTCGCCAGAGTAGTGCATGCTCTTGTTATCTCCTGCTTGGACTACTGCAACGTGCTCTATGTGGGGCTACCTTTGAAGGTGACCTGGAAACTGCAATTAATCCAGAATGCGGCAGCTAGACTGGTGACTGGGAGTGGCCTAGTGCTCCCATTGTGGGGAGCAAATGGATACACATAGCAGAGGTGGATTTAGGGCAGATTTAGGCCAGTTCCCCTGCACTGGGTGCTGAGCCAAGAAATTGTGACATTGCACAGGGCATGGTTGAAATTTGAAGGACCCATGTCTACCACTGTGCACACACAGGCATGAATTCAGGAAAGGAAGAGCGGGGGGGGGGGGGGGGGAGGAGTGTAAATCATTTTAGGCCCTGAAAGGCATAACATTTGCCACATTTCTATATATGCAAGATAAATTTAGAGCGACTCAGTAACCAACTAGTGGTGATAAATTAGCATAGCATAAATTACCCGGCAGTCTCCACTGTTTCTTTAAATTCTTGGCTGTGGTAATTTAATCTTGGCAGAGCGTGACTTCCTGGTTTGACGTCATTTGCTATGAACAATGCAGAAATTATAGCAGGCAGCTGTGTTGAACTCCACATCCCTGCCTCAGCCATTCTCTTCTAATGAATATGCAAATATGAGGACAGCCATCTTGGATTGGATTGTTGGCTCTGCGTTGGTAGTCTCCTGCTGGGCATGTTAAAAAACAAGACTATTTTCTACAGAGGCTCTTTTCTACATAAGCACCGCCATCTTCGTGCTTGCTGTGCATTGTTGTAGAAGAATCCAAGATGGCAGCCCTAATGCCATCATAGGAACTTAGCAATGTCTAGGCAACACAGTGACCATGTACATACCCAATAGACAATCTTTATAGAATTCCTTCAAACCATAACAAGTACAAAATGAAATCCTTAGTCTCAAAGTCTCTGAAAATCTTTAAATGAAGCGAGGCACCAGATTTTGTATGCTGAAAGACAAGCTGTATTTTGCCTGTAACTTTGTACTGCTCCTTTAATCCCAATCTCCTTGTTTTTGTATTGTTACTTTGCACTGTACCTTTAAACTCAACTTCCTTGTTATTAGCACCACCTGGAGTTGGCTTTATATGTTTTTCAAAAAACATTGTTAGTAGCAGTGACTACATTATTACATAAGCACTGTTCCACAGCATTTGATATTTTCATTTTCATACATTCATTCAAAATAAGATGGGGTATGTACTCTTGTTCATTACTGTTTGTATTATAGTTTATAATTTTTGTAAAGTGATATGTCATGCAGGTCATCGTCTGTAAAATTTTATTTTCAGTTTATGAAGCAATTCTATATTCTCCCACCACGCTGACAAAGAATTCTACGAAACAGTAGTCAATATCCGGAATCACTGTTCAGTGTTGGACATCATATTTGCTGAATACACAAAGCTTCACAGCTTGTCTTTCATCGTACAAAGTCTGGTACCTCGCTTCATTTAAAGATTTTCAGAGACTTTGAGACTAAAGATTTCATTTTGTAGTTGTTATGGTTTGAAGGAATTCTATAAAGATTGTCTATTGCGCATGTACATGGTCATCGTGTTGCCTAGACATTGCTGACGTTCTCTTTGCAACACAGGGGTTCGTTTGGTTAATCATAGGAATTTAGGCAGCTGAGTCAATATGGTCTACACAGACTCATACGGCCCAAGTGTCCCATTTTTAACAGGACATCACAAATGTACAGAAGACCCCCTGGCTTCTGATTGAATCCCAGAATGTCCCGGGACCCATGCATCCTCTCTTGGGCAGCTGCTACTGAGGAGCATGACTCTCTCTCTTCCCAGTGTCTTAATAATTTTAGCACTGACTGTTGAGAGAAGCCTCACTCTCCTCTAATCAGAGTGGACATCGGGGAGCAGAAAAAAACACTGACTTGATGGGCTGGTAGCAGAGCAATGGTGGTGAAGCACAGAGACGAGGAAACTAGGAGCCAGGTCAGCTCTGCATTGGCCAAGGAGCACCAAGAAGGTCTGCTCACATGGTGTGCGCCAAGGGAGAAGGTCTGACTGCACTGGCCGAGAAGGGCTGGTCGAGCTGCTCCAGAGGGCAAGGATGTGCTGGTAGCTAAAGAGCAAGGTGGTCCCATCAGTTCCTGGAAAATAGAAGGGGAAGAAATGGAGGCAGTGAGAGATTTTACTTTCTTGGGCTCCATGATCACTGCAGATGGTGACAGCAGCCACGAAATTAAAAGATGCCTGCTTCTTGGGAGAAAAGCAATGACAAACCTGGACAGCATCGTAAAAAGCAGAGACATCACCTTGCCAACAAAGGTCCGTATAGTTAAAGCTATGGTTTTCCCAGTAGTGATGTATGGAAATGAGAGCTGGACCATAAAGAAGTCTGATCGCCGAAGAATTGATGCTTTTGAATTATGGTGCTGGAGGAGACTCTTGAGAGTCCCATGGACTGCAAGAAGATCAAACGTATCCATTCTGAAGGAAATCAGCCCTGAGTGCTCACTGGAAGGACAGATCCTGAAGCTGAGGCTCCAATACTTTGGCCACCTCATGAGAAGAGAAGACTCCCTGGAAAAGACCCTGATGTTGGGAAAGATTGAGGGCACAAGGAGAAGAGGACGACAGAGGACAAGATGGTTGGACAGTGTTCTCGAAGCTACCAGCATGAGTTGGAACAAACTGTGGGAGGCAGTGGAAGACAGGAGTGCCTGGTGTGCTCTGGTCCAGGGGGTCACAAAGAATCGGACACAACTAAACAACAACAACAAAGATGGCAGTGGGGGCAGGAGGCAGTGGTGGGTGCGCATGGTGGCAGGCAATGCCCTGAATTGTGATTATAATAATTTGGAGGGTATGCTAACTGGCAGTTGCTCTCCAGAGATTCAGGCAAGGGACCTGGAGATGCTGGAAACTGAGTGTTGGACCTTGTGTATGAAAAGCAGGTGCTCTATACCCCTTCCATTTTGTTCACTCCATCTCTCAACCGCCACTTTGTTTTTTGTTCTGGAAATTGAGGCATCTTGCAAGACATGGACCACTGTGTAATTTAATAGCCTCCCGCAATCCAGTCAGACCTCACTGGGGTGCAAAGATATCAGACTGGGTTTCTTGCCTAGACAAGAACTCAATTTATGTTCCAAGAGAATAACAGAGAGATAGAATAGGTTGATGCTTAACAGACCACAAAGTGCAAAGGCAAAGCTTTGCTACACAACCTGATTTAGCACTATGATGCAGCCTGAGATTACACGAAGCAATAGGGAAATGATCTTCTGATCATGTATAAAGTGCTCCCCACTCCCCACTGAGAGACCAGAGCTATTCCGCGATACAGACTGCATAAATGAGCAAGCTTCTGCCACAGATAAAAGGGTGTACTCTGGGGAGAGACCTGGTGCCTAACTTAGCATTGTTAGAACGGTGGTGTTAAATCACTGTCAATTACTGCTGTTGTCACAGGTCACTAAGTTTAACTTCCGCTGTATGTAGAATTGCCGCTGTGCATGAAACGTATATTTCCCTCTCAATTTCATTGCCATTTGATCCCAAGGTTTACAATCCTCCACCTCCCAAATATATATGCCCCCCCCCCCAGCTGAGGATACTTTGAGCCTCTAAGGAACTTGATTCTATCCAGTTTATGAAAGCTTATGCCACTATCTATCTGTTATGATATCCATTGCTGCTTTCACAGAAAAAGATGAAGACCTCTCTGGAAATTGCTATCTGATCTCAACTGCCTAATATCTGACACTGGATCCAAATATCACTAAGAGCCAAAGAGTAGTATCAAACGTTTTGTGAATAATCAATTGTAATGGTGCTGAATTTTGCATTTCCCAGCTCAGAGATGTGAATCTCAGTGGTTTGCAATGTTGACTTCAAAGGAAAATCAGAGCTACAGTAGAACTTCTCCATCTCAACCTGCCCGCAATTTTGGTCGAGGACTGAAATGAAATATTTGACATCAGAATCTATTGAGCAGGGACAGCCAACATGTTGGCCTTGAGAGGTTTCATATGATGATGATTGTTCATTAAATAATTTGCCAGTTAATTCCAAATTAAGTTTTGAAGCAGTTTTTTAAAAGAATAAAACAAAGATTAAAATACAAATATCCATTAATTAAAACATGCAGTAAAGCAATCCTATTAGAATAACACCAATTAAGGCAGCAGATTGAGAAGAGAGATCAGAGGAATGAGGGTGTAAACTGATGAGCTCTCAAAAGCTGGCAGAATGCTTTGATCTTAACAGCAATTTTTCTAAGGTGGGGTTCATGCATTTGGATCATAGGAACCCTTACCTTCAAGGTGATCAGCCAGCGTAAGTGTTTGAAATATTTGAGATCTGCATGCTTACACAGTCAACTATTCTTCTCATAAGATAGTACAGGCATAGGCAAACTCCAGCCCTCCAGATGTTTGGGACTACAATTCCCATCATCCCTAGCTAACAGGACCAGTGGTAAGAGATGATGTGAATTGTAGTCCCAAAACATCTGGAGGACTGGAGTGTGCCTATGCCTGAGATAGTACATCTAACATTCTAACCCTTGATTTTATGTTTGAGTGTGCGGCCATTCAGTAACACACAAAGAAATAAGTCCTCCATCCAGCAGAGGGCACTGTGAAAAATGGAGCTGCAAGTCTTGTCATCCTTAGCCTTTGCTGACTGGGGGTGATGGGAATTGGAGTCAAGCAGTACCTAGAGGGCACTATGTTAACTACACCACCATAGAGGAGAACTGGGGAGAGCAATTTCATTCCATTTCTAGTAGTTCCTGAAGCTACCCTAGGTGCAGAATACAACATGGAAAATTGTGCATACCTATCTACTTACCACTAGGATTTCGAGTCATAGCAAAGTTGCTTCTCTCCCAACCCCCATATTTTTTCCAGTTTCAAGGGATAAGGGATAATGCAGCTGGGAAAAGAGGAGACTAAGAGGAAATATGATAGCCATCTTCAAAGTTCTCAATGGCTGTCACATGGAAGATGGAGCAAGCTTGTTTTCTCCTTCTCTGGAGGGTAGGACTCGAACCAATGGCTTCAAGTTACAAGAGAGGAGATTCTAACTAAACATCAGGTAGAGCTGTTCGGCAGTGGAATGGATTTCCTTGGGAGGTTATGGACTCTCCTTCCTTTGAGGTTTTTAAGCAGAGGTTGGATAGCTGTCTGTCATGGATGCTTTAGTTGAGATGTTGGGAAACTGTGTACATGCAGCTACTCACACAGAGTCAATTAAGGTTTGGCAGACAGCCAGAAGGCAATCTGAAGGAGTAAGTCTGCCTGGTGATAACAGAGACATGGAGACCGCTCCCTGATTGGTCAAGCTCTCTCAAAGGAGTGATAATTAATGGTCTATTAACTGGAATGCATTAGTTCAGAGTTCGTGGTTCAGAGTTCTGTGTCAGTGTAGGAGTTGTGAGTCGTGTATGAGAGAGTTAGCAAAAGATCCGTGTTCTGTTCCTGTAAATAGTCCACTGTATATAATAAACACCTAACTACAAGTTCCTGGTTCCTGCTTTGTCTATCCTGTCTGCAGCCAAGTCGCAAATTGCTTCCATGGATTCTGCGTTTACTCTGCTAGGTCTGGCTAAGGTCCTGCAACTAGTCAGAAAGTTGCGAAACACCAATAGGTTTTGCCAACTCTGGACCCAACTCTGAGTCTATTATTCTGTGATTCTATCCTCTCTTGATTTAAGTGCAATAAGCCCTTTTTGCTGAAAACTCTTCCAGCTGTTGCAGCTTTGATCACTCCCACCAGCCTGACACCACGGTATATGCCATCCTGTCAAATACTGGTAAATGAACCTCAACCTGGTGCAACAGCCCTCGGAGGGTAAACAGCCTTATTTACTAATGATCCCCTTGCCATTTACATGCCTGTAGGTCTGTTTACTATTTTAGCTGCAGCTGTCAGTCTCAAAACAAAGAAACAAACCCGATAGAGCTTTCAATTTTTAAGAGGCGCATATTACAAATTCAAAATGATACTCATGGATTAATTGAGCCTAGAACCGACTTCACCATTCCAGGTGAACTTGGGACACAGCTCAGAGTTAAACTATACAATTGTCTCCCACAAGAAGCAGCGATAGTCACCAACTTGTTTGGTCTTAAAAGAGAAATTCGTGGAGGGTAAGGCTATTGATGGCTGATAGTCATGATGACAAGTTCTGCTACCACTGTAAGAGTCAACCCTCTCTCCACTGCAAACTAGCCAGATTGTTCTGTCCTAACTTCTCTTACTGATGTCCTCGTGTTTAATAATTGGTGAAGGTTTCTTTCTTCTTTTAAACCTAGACAAGCATATGAAGAAGAAAGGCACATCCCCGTTTGTGGCACAGTCCAAGGAGGAAATTAATAATAATAATAATAATAATTATTATTATTATTATTATTATTATTATTATTATTATTATTATTATTATTTTATTTATACCCCACCCATCAGGCTAGGTTTTCCTGGCTGCTTTGGGTGGCTTCCAGCACAAATAAAAACATCATAAACCATCAAACATTAAAAACCTCCCGCTACAGGGCTGCCTTCAGACGTCTTCTAAAAGCCAAATAGTTGTTTATCTCTTGGACATCTGATGGGAGGACATTCCACAGGGAGGGCACCACTGCCTAGAAGGCCTTTGGAGCTGGACCTCAGTAGGGGACGATGGGGTTGGAGACACTCCTTCAGGATACAGCTGAAAGTGCACATCAGGTTTCTTCACCAAAGACCTTGGAACGGCCAATGCAATTCTATCTGCAGACAGTGCTTTAGTGACTTCAGAATGCCAAAGAAGATGTCATCAGGGTTGGCTTGAGCTGTTGCAGAAATGTATTTGCAGTATATTTTATTCATATGCTGCCACATTGTAGACATCGGCAGAAATGATGCCATGGCATCTGCCAGAGGGTTCAGCTTAGCTATAGTTCCTTTAATGGAAACACCTCCAGGTTCCCAGCCCTGGGAGGCATCTAGAATCCTGAGGTCATTATGGTAGTCAAGCCTTACAAGTGAGCCCAGCAATGGCTAGGGATGATGGGTGTTGGAGTCCATCAGCAACGCATGACATTGCCTGTCCCTGGACTAGTTCCTTGGTCTTCAGTAGGTGGCTTGCAACTCCCTGCTGGGTCACAGTCTGATCCAAGGTTCCATGCCATTGGTTGCATCCAAAGAGATTATTCCACTAGTGGGAAACTCCCATTGTTCAGCTGAAAGTCCTTGCATCAGGGGAAATCCAAGGCTGGCTTTTCCATGAGGTGAGGTGTAGCAATTTACTTTGGGCCATTTGGGCAAGATCTTGTTGGAAATTGGCACCAAAGCTGGCACACCTTCTCGATCACTGGCAGAAGTAGCAGGGCAGATGGGGTGCCCATGGAGGTGCCACTGGGTGGACCAGCCCAGCATAAAAGGCAATTCACTAACATCTTTTTGGCACGTTGCCTCATTTCCCGGGCATTTTATGGACTATAATAACGTTTGTTATTTGTCACCGACAATTTGTTGCCATCAAAGCTCTCACTGCTGCTTTATTGTGACTGTGGATTTTTTTTTTTTTTTAAAGGGGATCTTTTATGATATATTTTATGATCATATATTTTCTTATTTATGCTTATGCTCATGAAATTATTGTAAGTTGTTTGGAGACTACTTGCAACTAATAAGTTCAATTAATATTAATGTTGAGAATGATAAATAAATTTGAGTGCTGCATGGGGCGCCAGCTAGTCCATTTCGAAAGGAAAAAGCTGTATCTGGAGAAGAGATGGAACTAGAGAGGGGTCAAGAGGAGAAGGGGGTGGTGCTTAACCCTTTCCCCAACGAACTGCTATTTCTCCATGTCAAACTGTCTTCCAAGTGGCTTTGACTCTTGTGCAGGGCCGGGTTTAGGTTTGATGAGGCCCTAAGCTACTGAAGGCAATGGGGCCCTTTATATGTCCAGCTGTCCTTTGTCAACAACAAATTGTCACTGTTTTTTGTGTTGAATATATGCTATATGGTAATTTATGGACCTACTAGGTATCTAAAGCCATTTGCACATGACAAAATATATATTTTATCAAAGTAATTGTTGAACTGAAATACAATTAAGAAGAAGTATATTAATAGTGAAATAATTACCAGTGATATTTTAGGGAACAGGCTAACAGGCGGGGCCCATTACTTACATCATAGGAGCCCACACAACACAAAACACTGTTGCTGTATGTAGATTTTATTTTATTTGTTTTTTATCTTATATTTTGGAAGTGTACATCCAGTTGTTTTCCTTTAATTTTTTGGGAGGCCCCCAAGAGAGTGGGGCCCTAAGCCAAAACTTGTTTAGCTTATACGTAAAACTGGCACTGCCCCCGCCAAAAAAAGATTACATAAAGGTGTCTTTAAATATATATGCTGCCCTGATCCACAATGCTTTCATGCATGGAGCAGCATTTTGCAAATTTACCTCATTTACAACCCTGCCAAGAGCCCCTTTTTGGAAACCAACAGCAGTTGCGTATGAATGAATGTGCTTTGAATGGAGATGTCCACTGCAGAAGGGTCTTTTCTTGAACAAGGATCTGCCAGAACATGTGAGAGTAGAGAAGCAGGAGGGGAGAGGCACTTGACCCTTTCCCCACCGGTCATTTCATTACTTCAAACTGTCCTCTCCAAAAAACATGCCATTTTCTCAGTCAGGATTTTAGATGCCTGTTTCTCCTCAGTGAAAACCACACAAGAGCAGTGCTGGATTTACATATAAGCTAAACAAGCTATAGCTTAGGGCCCCACTCTCTTGGGGGGCCCCCCAAAAAAAATTAAAGGAAAAAAACTGGATGTACATTTCCAAAATATAAGATAAAAAAATTAAAAATAAAACCTACATACAGCAAGGCTGTATGTAGGCTCCTATTTGTTATATGCAATTGGCTTTAGATACCTATTAGGTCCATAAACTAATAGGTATGGGGCAAAATTAATTGTGGAAAAATTAGAAACTGGGAGAAACCAAAATGGACATGTTCATCTTATGCCAAGCATCAATTTGACTTTTAACAAAAGAAGCTGTCCAGTTTGCTTCCGTCTACAGGAAAGCCGAACGAGACCCCGAGGAACTCACCCCCCTTTCCGTTCTCCCTCCCCTCCCTTAAAGATGTGATCCATTAAACCTCCAGTAATAATAAAAGAAGGAGTTAAGGAGGTCAGGGTTTGCCAAGGCCCTGATGAAACAAAGACTTTTCATCCATGAGCCGGGAATTGGATTAAGATGTCGGGCAGCAAATTCCATCCACTCATTCGGGTAAAATGCCATTTTCGGAGCAAGTGGGTTGTGACAGCTGCAGAAGTGCATCACATCAACAATGTTTGTTAACAAAAGTGAGGGGTGCTGGTGGAGGGAGAGAGAGAGAATGAGAGAGAGAGAGAGAGAGAGAGAGAGAGAGAGAGAGAGAGAGAGAGAGGCAGCTGAACTGGAAATACTTTGTATGCGTTTATTAATTTTTGATTGCTTATGCCCAGAAAGGGAAAGTTAATAATGCATTACTGCCGACGGCGAGGCCCACTCCAGAGAGGAGGACATCGAAATGACTAAAGCAGTGAAGCGTGAAACGTGAACAACAAGGAGGAAGGACACCAGCCAGTAAGTTTCCATCACATGAGTTAAACTCAAACTGAAATGCCACGGCTAGTGACTTAGGAACAGAGCGAGGGCTGTTTACCTGACAAATCACTCCGTCAGATGTCAGTCTGAAGAATGTGCAAAACTCTTCCTGCAGCCGACTCTCTGGATGCTGTGGCAGGGCTTCTGGTGCAAAAGAATGGCAGGCAGTTTAGAAAGGGCTTTGTTTCCAGATAGAGGCTCCAGACTGAAGTTTCTTAGGGTCCAAATATATTGGAGACAAATACGGGGAGATTGTAGGCAAGAGGCCTGAGAGTGCAGATGGACAAGTATAGACTTAAACTCCAATGGCATTCCCAAGTGAGGAAGTGGGGAATGCAAAAATCAGTTCTAAGCTGATCAGATTATATGATTTATTTAAATAATTTATAAATGGCTTAATATTGTTTTAAAAAAACACTAAACAGTGTGCAGCATAAAAAGACCAGTGAACTATCTATCTCTATATCTATCTCTATCTCTATCTATCTATCATCTATATCTATCTATCTATCTATCATCTATCTATCTATCTATCTATCTATCTATCTATCTATCTATCATCTATCTATCATCATCTATATCTATCTATCTATCTATCTATCTATCTATCTATCATCTATCTATCTATCTATCTATCTATCTATCATCTATCATCTATCTATCTATCATCTATATCTATCTATCTATCTATCTATCTATCTATCTATCTATCTATCATCTATCTATCTATCTATCTATCTATCTCTATCTATCTATCTATCTATCTATCTATCTATCTATCTATCTATCTATCATCTATCATCTATCTATATCTATCTATCTATCTATCTATCTATCTATCTATCTATCTATCTATCTATCTATCTATCATCTATCTATCTATCATCTATCTATCATCTATCTATCATCTATCTATCTATCTATCTATCTATCTATCTATCTATCTATCTATCATCTATCATCTATCTATCTATCTATCTATCTATCTATCATCTATCTATCTATCTATCTATCTATCTATCTATCTATCTATCTATCTATATCATCTATCTATCTATCATCTATCTATCTATCTATCTATCTATCTATCTATCTATCTATCATCTATCTATCTATCTATCTATCTATCTATCTATCTATCTATCTATATCTATCTATCTATCATCTATCCCATAAAATCAATAAAACAGTAATATCAAAGTATATAAAAACAAAAACAGGAATTCAGAGAATTCATATAGACAAAAACAGGGTGTGATCTTAAGGGCCTTGGCAAAAAAAAGTCTTTTTGCAAGACATCAGTTTTGGGGGCACTGCCCTATGCCATTCTGTAGGGTACAGAACCAAGGATATTCCTCTAAGGGAATCTGAGGGATCTTACAGGTCTAGAGAGGGGCAGGTGGCTTTGTATTCCCTGTAACTATCTCCAGTACATGTGTGAGAGAGAGGTTGAATTCATTAGCCCCCAGCTCTGTTTTTCCAAAGACAGCAGAGCCACCTCCTCCCTTTGAACACACTTAAAGCCCATAATATCTGGGTTCTCCATGATTCAGAGGTAACAGAAAGTTTTCATCTCTGAGCTGCAGAATGCACAAATGCTATCTCACACATAGGCTTCTTAACACGTACAATTTACACACACACACACACACACACACACACACACACACACACACACAGACAGACAAACACAAAGTCCCTTTCTGCTAGCCCTCTCCTCTTCCAGCTCAGTCGATTCATGCGACAAGCCAATGCCAATGATGGCACGTATTCTTATCCTCCCCAGACAGACTGACAGCACCTCCGGTCAATCCTATTAGGCAAAGCAATCTGGAAGTATTTGAAAATGTTATTCTTCCAGGATGAAAAGAAAAAGAGGCAGATCAGGATACCTAATGCCGGCTAAAAGCTCCTCAGCTCCCATCCACTCCTAATTAAGCTTAGAGTGTAATCTCAGTGAACTGCAAACCTGTTCTGCTAACCTGAGAAAAGCCAAGACCTTTCTAAAAATTACAATTATTGTTATTTTTTTAAATCACAGAGCAAACACCATATACCACGAAACATGCAAATTACCTTCAAATGTAATCTGAAGACGAAAGTGGAGGACAGGAACATTTCAAACAAGAATTAGATGGGAATTTACTACTGAATAGACAGCCAAAAATTGTTTCCTCCCATTGCCCAGTATTCAACAGCAGTGGCTGATTTATTTATTCTTTAAGTGTTATCACTCAGCTTTGCTCTTAGGGGATTACAAACTTTTCCGGACTTACTTTTCAAACCGCATTTCTAAAGGATTGTTTAAAATGTTTAACATGATTTCATGCAAAAGACGGGAGCTCAGTTGGTCACCTTGACCAAAGCAACACTGCTCCAAGATAGTAGCCAAGAATTTAACATTCATTCTGACATTTCTTTGCAGGGTTAGAGGTAGAAGTGGACCAAAAATGAGGAAAAAGGAACCTGGGACAATTAGGGGCTCTTGCTTCGTGTCTGGATTTTGCCAGAATATGTGATTACACTCAAGCCTGACCACCGTAGTTCAAGCCCTTGGACTTGGTTCAGAAGCTCCAACTGCTGCAGCCAGGTTGCTGATGGGGACACCCGGTGGAAGACACACAACACCATTGTTAAAACATCCCCACTGGCTCCCCAGCTGCTGCAAAGACGGGTTCAAGATCCTTGCATTAATTGACAAAGCCAGGAGTCAGCAACCTAAGTGTGATGGCATGGGAATCTGATTCAGAGGCTGAACCTGAGGAATCCCAGCCTGCACAGGAGTCCTCGCCTCCAGGCTGAGCCAAGGCAGGGGCTTGAACCTGAAGGGCCCTCACCTGTGCCGGATCCTCAGGAGCAGTCACCAGCTGAATCCGCTCTGGCTCCAGAGGTGATGGAGGACCCATTGCCTGCAGGTGTTCCTCTCCCAGCCCTGTCAGGGGAAACTGAGGTTGCCTCTGGGTCCGGTAACCCTCCAGCCTCTCCTGAGCTGCAGAGGCTCAGGGCAGAGAGGCGAAGGGAACTAAGTTCCCGCAGGAGGAGTGCTCGCCTCCAGGCCAGGAGAGGCAAGTCATCTGTGGGACCGCCCTATGCCTCGGGGCAGATAAAAGCCAGGCAGCCCAGTCCTAGGTTTTGGGAGCAACATCGTTGGTTACCTGTTCCTGCCGCCACCCTGTCCTGCTTTCTGCCAGAGTTCCTGACCACGCCCGACTCCCTGCCTTGGACCCTGCTTCAGCCTTGGACTGGACACGGACCACGCCGCCTGGTAACCCCCTCCGGGACCAGCACACTGAGGCCCATGGGCCACAAATGGCCCATGGGGGTCGTTTAACCCGCCCATGGACCCCCGGAAGCAGAAAACTGTGTGAAAAAACTCAGAGACAGCCTCTCTTAAAAGGAAGAGGTGGGAGCTGAGCCAATAAGTCCACACAGTCGGCGAATGGGAGGGTTGCTAGACCGGAAGCAAAACAAGAGACATAGGGTGCAAAAGTTCAATATCTTCAGTCAACGCCGGAAGGAGACTTCAGAAGGGTCATCTTGAGTAATGATGCCGGAGGCTTTGTTAGAGCTGCCCAGAGCTATCTGTTTGTTTTTGCAATAAATCCTTCTTTTTAATTACCTACACTTACTGCGTTATCAAGCTCGGAATCTGGACTCCTGACAGTACCTCAGGGATGGCCAAAATCCTTATATCTCAGCTCGATCGCTGAGCTCATCTGCAAGAGTGTCACTGGCTGTTCCCCGAGTTGGCGAAGCTCACTGGCAACAACAAGAAACCAAGCCTAGAGTGTCATTGGCACAGTCCTGTGGAATAGTCTGCCAGGAGAGATTTAGCGGGCACCTTCTGTGCCAACTTTTAAACACCTGCTGAAAACTTCTCCATTCTGTCAGGCGTATGCAGGCCACAGAATGCATAGGAATGCATATTTCCACAATAGTTAACTGATTTCTGATATTAACTTTTTTAATATGATTTTTTATTGTATGGCTTTATGTATAGTTGTTGTGAACTGTCTCGATATTTCTTTATGAATTAGTTGCACATATATTTTCAAATAAATGAATAATATAAACAAATATGCATTATTATTACTTATAGTGCTTTTTTCTGGAGGTACGCAAGCCCCTAAACATTTTGTGAATCTTTGTACTTTTGTCCATTTACTGTATTTATTTCCCCCGATTTGAACTATAAAATGGTGATTTTCTTGAGTCAAAATGAGAGTACCCCTAAATTTTTTAGAAACATTAAGAAAAAAAACCCACACTGCTTATTTTTATTATTTAATTTCAATACCCACACTACCTCCGAGGGTGACAGTGCGGTTTACAATCTGATCTGATCTGTGTGCAGTAGCACTCGCCTCACCTTCCAACCTTTGGACTGGATTAGGAAAGACGAAAACGTCTGAGTTGTTCCATGGATCAACCCCAAATGGGAACCAAGTCTTCCAAGTTGCCTTGTGAAGTTTTGAACTGATTGGGAAAGAGCGAGCGAGACAAAAACCTTAAAGCAAAACAGCCACCTGGAGTCTAAGGTCTGTCCCTATGCATGTCTGACATTGTAATGCTATAGTGTATTGCTTTGAACATCCAAGCCTTGTTCTTTTCTCTTTTTCTTTTCTTTTTATAAAAAAAATAGTCGCATGGGGTGGCAGCCAGGGCATCCTGCTGGAGCAGGAGACAGATTGAAAACGGGTGGGGAATCAGCCGAAAGAGGGAGAACGATAATCACCCTCTGATATCGCGAAGGGGCAGAATTATCCTAATCCTTTTGGGTGTGGTGGTGGTGGGGGACTGGATAAAAATACCGTAAGTAGAGATTATCTGTTTCCAGAGCCAAGTCCCGGGCTATACATTAAATACAAAACCCCCCCCCCCACTCCTCGCCCCCCCCCCACAAAAGCATATTAAAATGAAAGGTCAGGAAGATTGAGATAAGCTGGTGAAACACGGCAATTGAGAGCGATGGCTTCTCTGAACTTCACCTATTATGCTCAGAAACACTTAGGGGGAGGGGGAAAACATCCCGGCAAAAGGTGGATTATCGAGTCAGCGGGGTTTCTCCTGAATCTGCTCCAGAGCTGACCTCCACCTCCAACATCTAGCCTTGTCTAGGCAGAGGTAATGGTCTGTCCCCCCCCACATTCTGTGTGTTATCTGTAGGGGAGAGAGGCAGCTTATCCACTATACTTTTTATTTAAAAAAAACCAGTCGCATGGGGTGGCAGCCAGGGCATCGTGTTGGAGCAGGAGACAGATTGAAAGCAGGTGGGAAACGAGCCGAAAGAGGGAGAACGATAATCACCCTCTGATATAGCATCCTGCAATCTGCAAGCTTGGATGGATGTTTTCTGACTGCTGCTGGATGTTCCCTCTGCCAGCCCCAAGGCAGGTTCCGTTGTGTGGACAGGCAGTGGGTCAAGGAGGGGTCCCCGTTATAATGTCTTTTTTTAAAAAAAATAATATTTATTAAAGTTTCAAAAAAGTTACAAAAATGAGAGGGGGGAAAAAATTAAAAAGAGGGCAGAAAATACAAAATACAGAAAAGTAAAAACAATTAAAAACATTTCCATCTTTCCATGTCTTGTCTTTCATTTACTTGTTTCTCTGACCTCCTCACACCTCCCTTTTTTGTATTCTAATTCAATTGAATATTTCAGCAAATCCTTTCCAGCTTGGTTTTTATCCTAATAATTTATCTTAGTGTACTATAATTTTACATTCTCTTTTCACCAATTAAAAAATCAATTTTTACCTAATCTTTTATATCGTTTCTGCTAAAACCACATTACTTCATTCCAACATCCTTCTAACATTCCTGGATCTTACAATGTTTCTGTAAATCAATTTTAATTTTTTTCCAATCTTCTTCCACCAACTCTTCACCTTGGTCTCGGATTCTGCCAGTCATCTCCGCCAGTTCCATATATATAATGTCAGCTTAACCTACCTCAAAGGGTTGTTGGGAGGATAGCGCGTATGAGGAGGACAATGTATGCTACCTTGAGCTCTTCAGAGAAAAAGTGAGATATAAATGTAATAAATAAGAATAAGAATAACCTTTGCAATACCTGCATAAAACATTTTTGTTTAGGTAAGCCTATGCAGACATGTCTGTATAGTTAAAGCTATGGTTTTCCCACTAGTGAAACCATGTTGGTAGAAAGTGAGGAGGAATTAAAGAAACTTTTATTGAGGGTGAAAGAGGAGAGTGCAAATATGTTCTGAAGCTCAACATCAAAAAAACGAAGATCATGGCCACTGGTTCTATCACCTCCTGGCAAATAGAAGGGGAAGAAATGGAGGCAGTGAGAGATTTTACTTTCTTGGGTTCATGATCACTGCAGATGGTGACAGCAGTCACAAAATTAAAAGACGCTTGCTTCTAGGGAGAAAAGCAATGACAAACATAGACAGCATCTTAAAAAGCAGAGACATCACCTTGCCGACAAAGGTCTGTATAGTTAAAGCTATGGTTTTCCCAGTAGTGATGTATGGAAGTGAGAGCTGGACCATAAAGAAGGCTGATCGCCAAAGAATTTATGCTTTTGAATTATGGTGCTGGAGGAGACTCTTGAGAGTCCCATGGACTGCAAGAAGATCAAACGTATCCATTCTGAAGGAAATCAGCCCTGAGTGCTCACTGGAAGGACAGACGATGAAGCTGAGGCTCCAATACTTTGGCCACCTCATGAGAAGAGAAGATTCCCTGGAAAAGACCCTGATGTTAGGAAAGATGGAGGGCACAAGGCGAAGGGGACGACAGAGGATGAGGTGGTTGGGCAGTGTTCTCGAAGCTACCAGCATGAGTTTGACCAAACTGCAGGAGGCAGTGGAAGACAGAAGTGCCTGGCGTGCTCTGGTCCATGGGGTCACAAAGAGTCAGACATGATTAAATGACTAAACAACAACAACATGCAGACATGTGGAAAGTTACAAGTATTTTAATTTATTTTTACTGATATTTTTACTGTTGATTTTAGTTTTTAAATTTTTTTAAGTACCTGTTTCTCACTGTCTTTTACAGATAACTTTTTTTGGAGGGGGCGGTAAACTGCTTTGAGGTTTTATTACAATCCAGTGGCATATAAATGTTGTTAAATAAAATAAACAAACTGCATTTGTATAAATGCTATACCCTAGTATATGCATTTCTGTACCCATTGGTGCAGAATAGCATTGCAAGATTTGGAGATGTGTTTGTTTGGAAGGATAGCTGTGTTTCAGTTCGTTTATTGTTATGGGAATTGTGAATCAGGTAAAGTCACCTTTAAATGCAAATGGAACCAAATCTCCTCCATTGTTAGCTCTGCCCTGGAGCTAAAGCTCCTCCCCATTATAAAAGAAAATATTTTAAAAAGATTTTGGGAGTGTGGTGGGCGAGAATTGATACACTCATATCAATAACTTGGAAACTCTAACTCATTAAAACTGCTCTCTCTGCCCGTCTCTCTCTCTCTCTCTCTCCAAGAGTAAAACTGAAAAGAACAATTTGGTGGCTTAAGAAATGAGAAGTTTCATTAGCTCCGTGGAGTGAGAAGGGAGAAAAAGGAATCTCCCGAGTAATGAGCAAATATTTCATGCCATTTCCCCACTCTCTTTGCCCTAGCCAAGATGCAGAGAAACTGATTACGGATTACTAAGTGTTTAATACTGTGTTTCAGGCACACAATTAACAGGCTATCTAAAGAGGTTTTCTTTTTTTAAAAAAAATCCCTCTACTAATAATGATATTTGCCCATATTCTGAAGACCTGCGGGGGCATTTTTCAACTAGGATACCTGCTTGACTTCCTATTACCATATCCTTTTCTTCTTTCATAGGGAAAACTCCTCCAGGCAATGTACATAGTGCAGCCGTCTCAGCAAGCATAGAAGGGAGTGGGAGGTTTGGCTTTTCAATCCTTTGTTTATGTACGTTTGAGAATATAATAGACAAGTTCCATTCAGAGTCTGGAATGAGATCGGGCAAGCGGCGCCGGAGGGTGGGGGTGGTGGGGTGGGGGCCAAGGCAAAAGATGTCTAGGAGTGATGCTGCTGCCCTAATTTTGCCCCCGTCTGAAACATTGCTGGGAGCTACACGGCAACCAGGGATGGCTAATGCCGGGCAAAACTCATTTCAAGGCTTGCTTCCCTGGCATTGCATGGAGCTGGGGCGAGCTGTGCCATTGCTTCTCTGCCAGAGGATGCTCTTGAATGACAGAAATCCTTCCCTGGGAAGTTGGAGGGAGTTTAATTGCTGCATTGTATCGACGGAGGAGAAGGCAAGACCTAAATGGCTGAAGGAAGCAACACAGCAGTATGCCTGGTGTATGGGATGTTGTTTGCAAGTGATGGAATTAACCAACTGGACCACTGATGGGCAAGACAATGCACAGATTCCTGCTGTGAAATTAATGAAGGAGTGATACCATTCATCCAGAGTTTTGGTTTCCTTTGACTGAGGTCACCAGAGACTTAAGGGGTTCTGTAATATTTGTGTTTCAGTACAAATATGCCTGTTGTCTTTGTCCATGGAGTTTTCTTGGCAGGGATACTGGAGTGGCTTGCCGGTTCCTGCTCCAGGTGGATCGTGTTTACTCAAAACTCTCCACTATGACCTGTCTGACTTGGGTGGCCTTACACGGCATAGCTCATAGATTCTCTGAGTTATTCAAGCCCCCTCGCCACAACAAGGATGAAGGAGACCATAAAGAAGGCTCATTGCCGAAGAATTGATGCTTTTGAATTATGGTTCTGGAGGAGACTCTTGAGAGTCCCATGGACTGCAAGATGATCAAACCGATCCATTCTGAAGGAAATCAGCCCTGAGTGCTCACTAGAAGGACAGATCCTGAAGCTGAGGCTCCAATACTTCTCATGGCCACCTCATGAGAAGAGAAGACTCCCTGGAAAAGACCCTGATGTTGGGAAAGATGGAGGGCACAAGGAGAAGGGGACGACAGAGGACGAGATGGTTGGACACTGTTCTCGAAGCTACAAACATGAGTTTGACCAAACTGCAGGAGGCAGTGGAAGACAGGAGTGCCTGGCATGCTCTGGTCCATGAGGTCATGAAGAGTCGGACACGACTAAATGACTAAACAACAACAACAAATATGCAGGCGGAGGTTCACACCATTAAGGTTCCTTTTCTTGCTTTTTAATAAATCTTCAGAAAGCCATGCATTAAACAGACTGGCATGGGGCTCTTCCTACCAATTCCCACCAGCTGCATTTCCTGGGATGGGTTGGGAGCAGTGCCAGAAGTCAAGGGTTGGAAGACTAACCAGGAGATAGGCAAATGCCTCCCCATAAAGGGCAGCCTTCAGATGTTTCCTACATGTTATATAATTACTCATCTACTTAACAACTGATGGGAAGACATTCCACAGAGTGGGTGCCACTACCCAGAAGGCCCTTAGTAAACCTGGGTCCAGGCTGCACCACTTCAGACTGCAAGTGTGCATGTGTGGGGTGTGATTGTGTGGGTGTCATGACTTAATGCTGCTCTGCTGCAGCAATGCTGCAGCAAGCAAAGGCTCTAGCAGCTCAGTCTGCTGCTTGTGGCTGGAAAGCCAAACAGGAAGTATGTGACTGTTGCCATGAAAACGAAGGGGCAGTCCATTCTCCTTATTGAGCACAGGATGTGAGCTCAGTGTGTGTCATATGACCTGTACAGGATGTACATGGGTGGAGTTTGGAGTTCCTCTCTGTTTGTTGAAGAGAGCAGACATCTTTTACTGTATGACTGCTAAAGACAGGAATAAAAGCATGTAGTTACATTTCTGTCTGTGTCTGATTCCCCTCCCTGGGGATATGCAGGGAGCACGGAGGAGGAGAAGCAGTTGGTGTGTTTTTCTCACAGCCTGAGGAAAATCGCCAGAACGGACCTCGTATGTTTTTCCTGCCGGGAGTCGCCGGAGGGAGGTCAAAGGAATTCAGCCGGTGCCTGAACAGATAGGCACATACCTCTGACCGGGCTAGAATTCCAACACATACATCTCAACATCTAACATGAATACAACAGCAACAGACAGTTGCAGGCCAGAAGCAGTCAAGAGTCAACCTTTGGATGAACAATTTGGATGACTTTAAAAGAGGACTGTGATCCTCAGATGAAGGGTGGTAGATCAATTTAATCAATAAATAACCTGTACAAATTCATGGAGGATAAGGGTAGCAATGTCCATTAAGCCACAGTGGCTAATTTTTAAAAATATAATAATTTTTATTAATTTTCAATTATAATTCAACAGTACCCTCATTATAACGCCAATTCATAATACAATCAATAATTGCACTCATTCAGATAACAAATTATATAATTTAGATAAAGTGCCCTACGCCCCACTTGCTAGAATTGATGATTTGGTGATTTTCTGCTTTCCAAAATCTTATTGATTTCAATTACATTCCAGTCATAATAATAATAATCCCTTATAAAACAGCTGCAATATTTATAACTTCTATTTGTGTGGACACATTAAATGATTTATAAAACTACAGTTGAGGATCTCAAACTATATCCTTTGTTCTTCCTGTGTGTGACATTTATTCTGTCCGTGGTGTTTCTTCCTGTCCTTGTAAAATGTTATGTCTATTTCCCCCCGTTTGTTGCTGTTATCCGTCATGCCTTGAGCAGAGCTGATATCCCATTGTTGTTCCAGAAATTTCTCCCTCGCTCAGTCCCGTGCTTCATTGTTTTGCCACAGCGGCTATGTTCTGCCTCCATGGTCAGACGCAGCCAGGGCCGGATTTAGGTTTGATGAGGCCCTAAGCTACTGAAGGTAATGGGGCCCTTTATAGGTCCAGCTGTCCTTTGTCAACAACAAATTGTTGCTGTTTTTTGTGTTGAATAAATGCTATATGGTAATATAAGGACCTAATAGGTCCATACACAACACAAAACACTGTTGCTGTATGCAGGTTTTATTTTATTTGTTTTTTATCTTATATTTTGGATATATACATCCAGTTTTTCATTTAATTTTTTGGGGGCCTCCCAAGAGAGTGGGGTCCTAAGCTATAGCTTGTTTAGCTTATATGTAAATCCAGCACTGGACACAGTAATGCTTTTGAATAACACTCGCTGGAAACTTCAGGAGAGGGTTGTGCTTGTGGGTTTCCTACAGGCATCTGAGTGGCTACTGTGAAAACTGGACGCTGGACTAGATGAAGCATTGGCTTGGCCCAGCAGGCTCTTCTTATGTTATTGTTGTTTAGTTGTTTAGTTGTGTCCGCCTCTTCGTGACCCCCTGGACCACAGCATGCCAAGCACTCCTGTCCTCCACTGCCTCCCGCAGTTTGATCAAACTCATGCTGGTAGCTTCGAGAACACTGTCCAAACATCTCATCCTCTGTTGCCCCCTTCTCTTTGTGCCCTCACTTTTTCCCAACATCAAGGTCTTTTCCAGGGAGTCTTCTCTTCTCATGCGGTGGCCAAAGTATTGGAGCCTCAGCTTCAGGATCTGTCCTTCCAGTGAGCACTCAGGGCTGATTTCCTTAAGAATGGATAGGTTTGATCTTCTTGCAGTCCATGGGACTCTCAAGAGTCTCCTCCAGCACCATAATTCAAAAGCATCAATTCTTCGGCCATCAGCCTTCTTTATGGTCCACCTCTAACTTCCATACATCACTACTGGGAAAACCATAGCTTTAACTATATGGACCTTTGTCGGCAAGGTGATGTCTTTGCTTTTATTGTGATGTCTCTTATGTTGTTATGTCTCTTATGTTATTATGTCTTACAATTCTCATTTTGGGAAACAGAAAGTTTATGCTTTCTCACATCAGATGTTGGGAAAGCATATTTTCATGGGGAATTTGAGTCTCTTCCTTGTTTTACTAGGCTCTGCTAATTGCTGCGAGAAAGCCAATTCTGCTTGGGGATCCTTTTCTCTTCCCACCCCACGATTCCTGCTGAGTACCCATCTCCAAACAAATCTATTCAGCCTCCCTTGGCTGTACTGACTCATTCATTTGTCATAAAGGATGGACTGCACTGCAGAAACTGCTTTAGGAAGGGCATTTTTAATGTCTCTTTAGACACAGGATTTGTATAGACATGATTCAAAACACGACAAGGAGCAGAAGAGATTCTTAGCAGAGATGAGGGAAAGAGGAGAACAAACACTCAGACGTCAGCAAACTACATTTTTTTTGGAAATGGAGATGGGAGTAAGGAAGAGGTTCAGAAAGTTGCTAAAAGCAGGGCAGGGAAGGAGAAATGTCAGGATATAAATCCCTGGCCAGCAACTAGATATCCGCAAGAAGGCAGTAAAGCACAGAGTGCTCCATGCCTCCATGGTTTGCCAGCAAGTTTTGCTATCACAGACATCACTTTCTTCACACTCTAAGTTATTGTGAGGCTCAAATTGGTCAGGAGTGCTGTTGACATAAGCAGAGCTGTAGTGGATCAGGCCATTGGATCAGGCCCATTTAGCTCAGCATCATATTCTCCCAGAGGCCAACTAGGTACAAGAGCACTCTTCCCTCACGAAGTTTCCACCAATTGGTATTCAGAAGAATTACTGCCTGTGACCATGGAAGTGGAACACAGTCATTGCGGCCTTAAAGGGGAAAAAATAGTCTAGTTTCCTGAACCTGGACTGTGGCTGTGTGCCCAGGCTTGCTCTCTCACTAGGGATGTTCTCATTGTGATGCAAACCTACCCAATTCACGCTTCCCGAAACAATACACAAGCCCAAACACAGCTGTCCTTCAAAATGTGCACTCCTCTGGATTTTGAAATAAAGTTTTACAACAACAACAACAAAAATGTGTACAAAAATGCCTAGTTTAGGGGGAAGTGTCCATAAAAATACACTGTTTTGTGAAAATAACATACAAAAATGCATTGTGTTAGGGAAATTGTGGGCAAAAATGTGCATTTTAGGGGAAATTGAATGCCAAAAGGTGTGTAATAAGAGAAACGTGCACTAAAATTCTGATGAAGTTTCATGAGGGAAAGAAAAAAGCAAACTAATGAGGAAAAGCAGGCAGAGTCCCCAAACAGTTCGCAGATCAGTAGATTGCATAACTTATATATGGCTCCGTTAATTTCCCTTTCTTTCTGCAAAGGCGTATTTGTATACAATCAGAGACTGCACTCCCTCCTCTATGCTGGCTATTTTTCTCACAAACGTCCTTATTTCTGTAACCTTGCCTCGTTCTGTAACCTTGCTTCCTTAACTTATTTTCCATAATCGGCTGACCTCCTTCCAAGAGATCCCTGAGCCCGTAAAAGGTAAAGGTAAAGGTACCCCTGCCCGTACGGGCCAGTCTTGACAGACTCTGGGGTTGTGCGCCCATCTCACTTAAGAGGCCAGGGGCCAGCGCTGTCCGGAGACACTTCCGGGTCACGTGGCCAGCGTGACATCGCTGCTCTGGCGAGCCAGAGCCGCACACGGAAACGCCGTTTACCTTCCCGCTGGTAAGCGGTCCCTATTTATCTACTTGCACCCGGAGGTGCTTTCAAACTGCTAGGTTGGCAGGCGCTGGGACCGAGCAGCGGGAGCGCACCCCGCCGCAGGGATTCGAACCGCCGACCTTTCGATCGGCAAGTCCTAGGCACTGAGGCTTTAACCCACAGCGCCACCTGCGTCCCCTGAGCCCGTAGAACCCTTCAAAACATTCTCCATTTATTCTTCTAAATAAAAGCTACTAGTTTAAGCACACTTATTACAGAGCATGTTTGTTGCAATATGTAGCTTGCCCTGAGAAGTATCAGGGTATTAGGTCACTCTGCTCTCACTTGCAGGTAGAGTGAACCTCTGACCCCCTCAAGATGTTGTTGTTGTTTAGTAGTTTAGTCGTGTCCGCCTCTTTGTGACCCCATGGACCAGAGCACGCCAGGCATTCCTGTTTTCCACTGCCTCCAGCAGTTTGGTCAAACTCATGCTGGTAGCTTTGAGAACACTGTCCAACCATCTTGTCCTCTGTCGTCCCCTTCTCCTTGTGCCCTCCATCTTTCCCAGCATCAGGATCTTTTCCAGGGAGTCTTCTCTTCTCATGAGGTGGCCATGAGAAGTATTAGAGCCTCAGCTTCACGATCTGTCCTTCCAGTGAGCACTCAGGGCTGATTTCCTTCAGACTGGAGAGGTTTGATCTTCTTGCAGTCCATGGGACTCTCAAGAGTCTCCTCCAGCACCATAATTCAAAAGCATCAATTCTTCGATGATCAGCCTTCCTTATCGTCCAGCTCTCACTTCCATACATCACTACTGGAAAAACCATAGCTTTAACTATACGGACCTTGGTCGGCAAGGTGATGTCTCAAGATGTTGGTTGACTGCAACTCCCATTAGCCATAGATAACATGATCAGTGGTCTGGATTGATGGAAGTTGCAGTCCAGCAACATCTGGAGGGCCCCAGGTTCAAAATCATTCATTCACACTGTATTCCACTCCCAGCTCCGTTCTCTTTATACAGAGGTCCCTTCAAACTAACAGGAAGGATCTACCGCTCTGCTTTTCTTGATCCTCTAACTCTCATCGTTTCCTCCTACTGCTTCACATCAGAGGAGACATTATTGTCTGTGTCAAGGCATCTGCATGCCAGCATCTAACTTTTGCCCCACTTGCATCTACTTCTAGAGTGATTGGTCATGTTGTGGGAGCCACTGGCACAGGCCCTGCCTCCTGTTTCCAACAATGGAAGAGTACAGCTTTACCTGTCTATGAAACGGTGTGGTTTGGCTGACTTGTCTCTTTTTGACTCTGCAGGCACCTCATTTGTTCCCTTCTTGTGGCTCACTGTGCTCTGAATTATAGCTGGTGTGTCTGTCTCTCTGTGTGATTCTGCCTTCTCATTAGCCTTTGAGTCTTCTAAAGCTCTGTGATTCTGCATTTTTACTTTTCAGCACCTTGGACAGCATCCCTTCCAATGTCATTGCCTAGCTTGAAACAGCCAGCACAACAGACAGACGTTCCTTTTAACTTCTCACTGAATTCTCTGCTGTTCTGGTGAATCAGACCTCACATGTAGCAGCCTCCTCAGGCCTCTTCTTTCCAGTCAAAAGGCAGATATTTTATTTTTAAAAAACCTTATGGCACTTGCTCTTTTTAGATCATCACACACACACACCCCTGCTCTAGCTGCATGAATTATTACTTAGTAAAAACAAGGAACCTCAGCAGTAGTTTATATTCCACCTTAGGTGGTCTGAACTTTACTAAGGACCATGGACTCTCATTTGAATGGCCAACGGACAAAGAACTTTTCTTGCTCACCATGTTGCCGAGCTGTGAACATGATTTGAAAAGTTTTGTATCTGGACTGAATTAAAAGCACTCGTCTTGCTCTCTGAGGAGACGAATGGTCTGGCACTTACATATTGACTGGGGTAGTGAAACAGCAATGCAGGGGGGAGCAGATCCAGTATTCCCCTCCACACAGTGAGAATGGATGAGATCATTTGCTGGAGCAGCAATTTGCACTGTTTTATGTTGAGGTGACTCAAGAACTGGTCTGGTCGAACACATGATCTCTTTGTTAGGCGAGGCTAGGCTGAGACACTCAGTGGTCCAAGGTCACACAATGGCTGATTAGAGATTATGACCAATCAGGGGTGTGAACCCCAGACTGCAGGAACAAAGTCCAATGTGCTAACCACCACGCCACCCTGTCAGACGTTGTCATATGTGTGTCATACGTGCGGAGGAAAACCTTAAACACATTGCAGAGTTCAGCAGAGTTCCCAAAAAATAGACCAGAGGCGGTAGTAATTAATTCAGCACAGCTATATTTGTGCTGAAGGCAAATGGGCATTAATGGTTATTAAATCCAGTACAATCAGGATTGGCTCAGTACATACAAAATCCACTTGCAGCATTTATAAACTTAACTCCTAATAAGACTAAACCTTAGCACTAAGCATCCTATGTACAAAAACAGAAACACCACACAAGAAGGAAGAGAGAGAAAGAGAAAAGTAAAACCCAGACTCCTTTTGGCCTATATTTATAGTCAGCATGACTCTGCAGAATAGAGATAAGAGAACTAGTTCAAACCAGCTTCCCAGAAGGTATAACCCAAACAATCATTAACCCTTCTGCCTCTGCTTCTCTCACACAGAGAAGCTTCTAGTAGATTCTAGAATTAATCAGAATAGGAAAGAATAGGAAAGATCTTAACACATCAGATCAATATTTTCTGCACTAAGAAATGCAAACGGACACCAACTTCACCAACTTAGGCTTCCATCCAATGTAGCTCTAAGTAACCATCCATTGAGTAAAAAGATTTGTGGTTGCACAATAGGATTTACCCCCCCTCCTCCTCTATGCACCTCCTAAATCTGTTCTGTGCTTTCACTCACTGCTCTGCAGCAGATTTGGGCTGGGAATGGTGGGATGGTGGGAGGAGTGGGAGGGAAAGTCCCACTGTACAAGAGTCGAAAGGATGGTTACTTAACACTGCACTGGATACAAGACTTACTGCTTTATCATTGTCAACTGGTATTGATAAATAGGGTATTATGCCAGGTACTTTTGGTTTGTTTGTTTGTGTGTGTGTGTCTGTGTGTGGCCACATGTAACAATGGATCGAGACAGATGCTTAGAAGTTTTTTTAAACTCTCTTTGGGGAAGTGACTATTGACCCTTCATGAGGACATGGCTGTATGGGATGTTGTGTCAAGCTCCTGAACTTCAAAATTTGTCACTATGTCTCTTTAAGTAGCAAAGTGAGCACCTTTCTCCATAACAGCCCTCCCTCCAAGATTAAGACCTGTTTATAAGGCTCTGCTCCATACTCGACCGACTGAGAAGTTTCATGGGTGAAGAACAGGGACTTGTCAATTGTAGTCCCTAGGTTGCTGAATTCCCTGATGCTCCTTGAGGATACAAGCTTTATTCTCCTGGTCCTTTAAAATATCTATTTATTCACTTTGCTTTTTCTGTTCAATTCTACTTGGCAATTTTTGAGCACTTACAATGTGCTGTTTTATTATCTGCTTTTTCCTTGTTTTCCCCTTAGTTCTCTATGGTTAAACAACTCTAGGAACTGTAGCTCTTATAGTTTAAGGAACAGTGTTTCCTAAAAACTCTCAGCACATTTAGCAAACTACATTTACCAGGTTTCTATGGGGGTGCTGCCAAATGCTTAAAGTGCTATGATACTGCTTTAAAAGTACAATGCAGATGAGCCCTTTATTTTTTATTGTGGTGGCCTATGAGTTTTTAAAAATCAAGTTTCATTCCTCTTGTGGAAGCAAATTCCATAATTCAGTTAAGACACACACTTTACCATTTATTAATGCTATATTGTTTTGCAGGTGGGACAGTCAATATCCCATTTGAACAGCTCCCCATTCTGGGAAGTACACTGTTTACAAGTGTCGTTTATTTATCCTCTTATTTAAAAACCCAGTTTCTTTCCCCAGCAGCTATAAGTATAAATAGTTCTCATTAAATGTTCTTTAATGTGATGTGTAGCAAGTGCATTCCATAAGGGCAGCATTTCTGTACAGAGGTGAAGTGACTTTTGACAACGGGATACAAATAGAAGTTCTTTCTACATGCCCTGGTTCTGCGCCCGCCTCCCCTTTTTGCTATTTTAAACATTTGAAGGGCAGGTGTAGGAACCAGCCGCTTAAAATGCACAGCTAACTAAGGGAGAGGAAAAACACACAGGCAAAGAACCTCAAACATTGTCAGAACAAATTAGCAGCCTGACAGATGACCCCGGTACTCAAAGGAATATTAATACCAGGTAATGTCTGAGGTCAGAACAGAGAGAGTCGCTGGAGGGGCTGTGGTGGATGCTAATATCGTTGGCACCTACCAGTCATGTAGGAAGAAATGAGGTGGCTGCAGCAGAGTGACAAACTGATTTGTGCAATTATAATGACACATCGTGGCACTCTCAACAAATCTTCTCAAGGCCATTGGATGAAGAGCCTCATTGCATAATATCCATTTCGTTTCAATTACGGCATTTATATCCCACCTTTTTCTCCAAGCAACTCAAGGTGACGTATGTGGTCGTCCCCTTCTTCCACTAACTGCCTACGACAACCCTGTGAGATAAGTGTCCCTCTCTCTAAATCCTGCACCAGAAACCAAGCAAACCTTTGGATTCTGGACAAGGTGTGTGTCATGCCCATCCAGAAAAATACACATGCATTTGCTTCTTTGTTTTAGCTGGGTAGAAGAAAATATCAGGGGCAGACAGGATACCTGTCCTCAACAGGAACAGCCAGTATGATGTGATAGAGCCACCTGATGTCAGGGACTGGACTAAGGAGAAATGGTGAACCTTCCTGAAGACAGGAGGACAGTGTAGATTTAGAACAGTGGCTTGCAGAAGGTTCAGAGACTGCAAAGGGGAGAAGCTGGGAAATACTAGAAGAGGAACAGCAGGAAGAGAAAACATCAGGGGAGAGACAGCTGACAGACACTGTGTATTTGGTAAGCATTCCTGACCCCCCCCCATCTCCTAAGACTAGACGGGCATTGAGGGTGGTAGAACAGAAAGCTCAGTGGAAGAAAGCTAACATTAGTTGACATTGGGGTGGCAAAGAATAGTAGAGATGGAGGGGGTGGGATTTGGAGCAACGCCATTTCTAGAGAGAGATGCATTCCTTTGTCCCTCGCTGTGATTATTGAACTGATTCCCCGAAGCCTGACACCCTGCTGGCACCTGTGGTGCTGCAGTTTACCTAGATGAGGTGTGTCAGCGTGACGACGAGGTTAAAGGTAAAGGTAAAGGACCCCTGACAGTTACGTCCAGTCACGAATGACTCTGGGGTTGCGGCGCTCATCTCGCTTTACTGGCTGAGGGAGCCAATGTTTGTCTGCAGACAGTTTTTCTGGGTCATGTGGCCAGCATGACTAAGCTGCTTTGGTGAAACCAGAGCAGCACACGGAAATGCTGTTTACCTTCCTGCCGGAGCGGTACCTATTTATCTACTTGCACTTTGATGTGCTTTCAAACTGCTAGGTTGGCAGGAGCTGGGACTGAGCAACAGGAGCTCACCCCGTTGTGGGGATTTGAACCACTGACCTTCCAATCAGCAAGCCCTACGCTCAGTGGTTTAGACCACAGTGTCACCTGTGTCCCGATGATGAGGTTAGGGATGTCTAAAAGACATCTTGATAGGACCACTTGACTAGTTCCACACAGACTCAGCTTCACCTTGCCTCTGCCCTAGTCTGAACCAGGTAAGCTGCAGCAATGCTGGTGTTGGGAGGGTGTTGTTTGCGGATCCAACCCACCACACACCAGACATGACTGGTCTTGTGGTCCCCTAAACACCAGCATCAGGCTCAGAGTCAGGAGCTCTGGGATCATGACAGAATCACAGAGGTTTTTTCCAGGGGCCAGGTGAACTTGAATAATTTTCATCTGACCCTTAAAGACAAAGTAACCAGAGGTTCATCTTCTTTCTCTCCTCACCCCACCCTAAAACAGCAACAACAAAAACTTGCTGTCTCCTTTTTTTTTTATGTGTAATTTTTATTAGTTTACATAAATCAAAATACAAGACAGACTATAATATTCCACTTAATATCACACATATTTTAAAAGTGACTTCCTTCAACCTTTCCACAAATCATCCGTATTAATAAAGGCAAATAATTCCGCATTTCTTATTTTGTAGTGCCGTTAATCATTCTAGTTCATCTGTTTTTCTTTAGACATTACCCTTTGCTTCTTACAGAGCTCCCTTAAAACCCACTAGTGTTATCTGTCCATCGCTTAAGTTTTCCAGATATTTCGTAAGACTTTCCCAATCTTTTACAAACCTCTGGTCTTTTATATATCTGATTTTCCCTGTCATCTTATCCATCTCCACATAATCTAGTAATTTTGATCTCCAATCCTCAATTGTCGGCAAACCCTCTAATTTCCAATTTTTAGCTAACAGGACCCTTGCTGCCGTTGTTGCGTACTGAAACAGCTTGTAATCTTTCCTTTTTATCTCCCTTCCTACCAATCCCAGCAGGAATGCCTCAGGTTTTTTAACAAAAGTATAGCTTAAAATTTTCTTCATTTCATTATACACACTCTCCCAGAACCCTTTAACCTTTTGGCATTCCCACCACATATGGTAGAAGGTCCCCTCTCTTTCCTTGCACTTCCAGCATTTATTACAGGATCCGTACATTCTGGCTAATTTAACGGGAGTCATATACCAACGGTAGAACATTTTCATTAGATTCTCCTTAAGTGTCACACAAGCCGTAAACTTAAGATGTTGTTTCCATAGTTTTTCCCATTCTTCGAAGTAGATGTTACGGCCAAAGTCTTTGGCCCAGTATGTCATTACCGACTTGACTTCCTCATCAATTAGATTCCAGTCCAGTAACTGATTGTACATTTTAGACAAAGTTTTTATATTATTTTCCAGGATCTCAATTTGGAATCTAGAGTTTTTATCAGCATATCCTTTATCTTTGATATCTTTCCTAAACATGTCATTTATCTGGAAGTAGTGTAGCCAATCATAAACTTGGTTCTTGACCTGCTCGTACGGCCTCATTTTCCACTTTCCTTCCTCTTTCATGACCAATTGTTCATATGTAGCCCAATTGGCCCTCATATTGGTCTTTTTAACGGACATAACCTCAAAACTTGCTGTCTCCTTGAGAGGCAATTTGGCTGCTTTCAAGCTGTCTTGATGTAGCGCCATTCCTGGGGGCATCAGAGATGGCATCGCTTATTGACCACAATAATTTATAGAATCATAGAATTGTAGAGTTGGAAGGTACCCCCAAAGGTCATCCAGTGCAACCCCCTGCAATGCAGGAATCTCAACTCAAGCATCCATGACAGATGGCAACCCAACCTCTGCTGAAAAATCTCCAAGGAAAGGGAATCCACCACCTTACATGGGAGTTCGTTTCACTGTTGAACAGCTCTTACCGTCAGAAAGTTCTTCCTGATGTTTACCTGGAATCTCCTTGTAACTTGAAGCCATTGGTTCAGGTCCTACCCTCCGGAGCAGGAGAAAACAAGCTTGCTTCATCTTGAGATATTGCCAGGTAGAAAACAGTAGTAGTAATAGTAGTTTAAAGCCCTATGCGGCCTAGGACCCACGTACCTACGGGACCACCTCTCCTGGTATGCCCCGCGGAGGACCTTAAGGTCCACAAATGACAACATTTTGGAGGTCCTAGGTTGCAAGGTGGTTAGATTGGTCTCAACTAGGGCCAGGGCCTTCTCAGTACTGCCCCCGACTTGGTGGAACGCTCTATCACAAGAGACTAGGACCTGTGGGACTTGACATCTTTTCGCAGGGCCTACAAGACAGAGATGTTCCGCCTGGCCTTTGGTTTGGACTCAGTCTGACCCTTATGTTTCCCTCCCCTTATGGTTTTGATGAGGCTGCATTTTAAATTGCATTTTGACCTGTATTTTAAATTATTTCCCCCCTCCCCATTATGTTTTTACTGTAATTTTACTGTTGTTGGCTGTCCTGAGCCTGGTTCTGGCTCGGGAGGGCGGGGTATAAATAAATGTTGTTGTTGTTATTTTACTATTATATTAGTAATTTATTTGTATCCCTTCCATCTGACTGGGTTGCCCCAGCCACCCTGGGCAGCTTCCTGAATATATAAAAAACCAGTGTTATTACTTTATTTCATTAATCCTTGGCCCTGTTCATGGAGTGGGGGGAGTCATTGTTAACCCATGAAGCAGTGATTCTGTAAGGAGGGGAAAACTCATCAGCATTGGCATTACAAAGGCATACATTCAGGAGGGAATGTATGTTTGCAGTGAGCTTAGCAATGCTCCTGATCTCCCCCTCAATTAACAGAGAGGGATTCCCTTTGACTAGAAAGGACTTGGGGCCACACAAGAAGAGCTATCAAAAGGTGATTATTCACTAATCCTTCCCAGTGTGTCCCAATGTGGGCAGGGAAGCCTAATGACATTTGGCTCGCAGTGAAGGATTTAGCCCTAATGAATCATATCCTCTGAGGACAGGCAATGCCAGCTGAGCATAAAATGAGTTGGGAAGAGGGGAATCCATTAGCACACCAAGAAGATTTACAGTATATTCAGACCCCACCAAAGCAGCAGCCATGATTTGGAGAAACAGATCCCTTGTCCATTCGGGGGATGTAAAACAGGTAATGTTGCGGTTGGTGGGGCCTGTGCAGACTTTGGGGGGATGGCTTTTGTCATGGCAAGTCATGCTTTTCTCCAAAACATTTGCAGAAAGCTGTGGCAGCTCCCCGTGAGATTTAGAGCCCTAGAAAGTCATGGTTCTTAAGTGTGCAGGAAGTCTCCCCAAAGACAGGAGGCTCCTGGTTTTACAAGTGCACCCTTCAAAACATGGAGGCTGAGAGGGAGGCCGAGTATAGGGCACAAGGCCCTACTTTCCCTGCAACTAGATTCCTGAAGAGGGTTACTGAAGAACCACAGATGTCCTCAGGACACCGAGAGTGGAGACCCAGTGTACAGTACTTCTAGACTTTGCCAAGGGAGGCTTGAGTTCAACTCTGTGCTCAGCCAAAACATTTGCTGGTTGCCCTTGGGCCAGTGACTCTCTTTCATGGGAAATAATATTGCAGCTAACCAAGGGGTTAAGACACACAGAGTTCCCCTGTAAAATCATAGAAGATGATGAAGAAGAAGAAGAAGAAGAGGAGGAGGAGGAGGTGGTGGAGGAGTTTGGATTTGATATCCCACCTTTCACTCCCCTTAAGGAGTCTCAAAGCGGCTAACAATCTCCTTTCCCTTCCTCCCCCACAACAAACACTTTGTGAGGTGAGTGAGGCTGAGAGACTTCAGAGACTAGCCCAAGGTCTCCCAGCAGCTGCATGTGGAGGAGCGGGGAAGCAAACCCGGTTCACCAGATTACGAGCCCACCGCTCTTAACCACTACACCATGCTGGCTAGAGATGGCACTCTGTGAGGTCACATCTCCTGCTTGACCTGGTGGAGAATAATCCTTACTACTTCCTCCCTCCAACATTTAGCTTCATTGAATGTCCATGAGTTCTAGCTTCTGCACCATGCATAATCTTACATTCAGCTGTCCCTCCCACCTTACTGCACCACACACGATTTCATAAATGTCTGTCACGCCCTTCCTCAGTTGCCTTTCTCCTTCATCTAAAAAGTCTCGTCTATTTGTGCTCTTTTCTCGTTAGGAAGAACTGTCTCCCAGATCACAGTCTCTTGTCTAATTCATTCCAGAAAGTCCCATGACTTCAGCATTCTCTCCTCTCCCTCCAACGCTGCTTCCAGGTGTCACAATTTGCGCTCCTTCTCTACGCGGAAGAACAGATCCACAGAGCAGATGTGAGCAACAGCCAGTGACACCAGTCATCTGATAAATGGCTTTTACGCCACTTAAAAAATTAGACCTGACAAGGAATCATTACCCCTTAAGAAAACAGTTCCAGAGTGTGAAGGAAGCTGGCAGGGGATCTACTGCCGTTCGATGCCTTCCCCTTTGAAGATGCCACTCAGCAGCCGCCTAACCTGTCACCGTGAAAAGATGCAGGAAATACCAGTGTTCAGTGCTGACTTCCACAATTGCCTTGGAACGCCAGCTCAAAACCATATAAGGCTCTTTCCGAGACTTCCTGTGCCGGTCTTCAAATGCAATAATTTACCTCCCTCCCCTGAAGTGTAACCTACTTCATTTATTTCCTCTGTATTCCAGAAACTTTTACAGTGGTACCTTGGTTTACGAACAGTCCTGTTTACAAACTACAGTCATACCTCGGGTTACAGATGCGTCAGGTTGCGCTTTTTCGGGTTGCGGACCGCTGAAACCCGGAGGTACCAGAACGGGTTACTTCCGGGTTTCGGCAGTCGCGTATGTGCAGAAGCTCTAAATCGCACTTTGTGCATGCGCAGAAGCATTGAATGGCAACCCATGTGTGCACAGACGTGCCGCTGTGGGTTGCGAACACTGTGGGTTACAAACATGCATCCCGCACGGATCACATTCACAACCCAAGCGTCCACTGTATTTGGTTTAAGAACTCCGCAAAACCGGAAGTAGTGTTACTTTACCTCGGTCTATGAACAGAAGCCGAACAGTGGAAGGGCACTGGCAGTGGGAGGCCTCATTAGGGAAAGCGTGTCTCGGTTTAAGAATGGATTCAGTTTAAGAACGGACTTCAGGAACAGATTAAGTTCATAAACCTAGGTACCACTGTATGGGCTTTCTTTCATGCAATGACAGGGGAGCAAAGGGGAGCCTTTCTCCTTTGCTGGCCAGAGAAAGGAGAGGTGAGTGCACTTGTGCGTGAATCCTGCTTGCTAGTTTCCCAAAGACATCTGGTTGGCCTCTGTGAGAACAGGACTAGATGAGGCATTGTCCTGATCCAGTAGGCTCTTCTTGTAGTCTTCTGTCATAGCTCAGACCATCTGGCTTCCTTGCAGAAGAAGAAGAAGAGTTTGGATTTGATATCCCACTTTATCACTAAGGAGTATCAAAGCAGCTAACCATCTCCTTTCCCTTCCTCCCCCACAACAAACACTCTGTGAGGTTAGTGAGGCTGAGAGACTTCAGAGAAGTGTGACTAGCCCAAGGTCACCCAGCAGCTGCATGTGGAGGAGCGGGGAAGCGAACCTAGTTCACCAGATTACGAGTCCACCGCTCTTAACCACTACACCACACTGGCTCTCAGGTTCAATCCTCAGCATTTTCAGGTATGACTTGGGAGCCTGAAACCCCGGGAGCTGTTGCCACTCAGTGTAGAATATTGAGCTTGATGGACCAGTGGCCTGACTCAGTATAAGACAGCATCTTAGTTTCCTTATTCAATAATAGTTGAAACTTGCAGTGGGGCTGGGGACATCAGATGGGCCTAACTTTTCAGTCATGCTAGCAGGGCAGCGGTGAATTAATAGGGTTCTCAAAGAATTCTGCTGCAAACAGACCCAGAAGTGGAAATTGCTGCAGTCTGCATGTTCACTGATGGTCACAAATAGAAAGCAGTCGTATGAATAACATCCAGACTCAAAATGTTATTGCTTTTTTCTTTTGAACCCCACAAATGACACATGGTTAATGATGTTTTTAAAATGGTTCTAACATTTCCTTTACAATGAATGCTTTCTGCAGGGTTGAGCAGAGGAACTCACATGTGCAGCCAACCAAGCTGGATTTAACCTTCTCCCATCTGCAGGATCAGTGGGGGTTAAATCCTGCTTCCTGCAGGATTGAGCTGCGTGTGTGGGTTCCTTGCGGAGAATTCAGGTGCACAGATGAACCAGGAAGGATGGCAAGGATTTCTGTGGGGTGGAGCTGCTTCAGCAACAATGAAACATGACAGAAATTGTGAAAAATGCTGCCGTAGCAGACAGTGAAATGAATGAGGTAGTATTTGGCAGAAACCGAACTGCGGAAGAATGGAAACAGCACTATGAAGAATGCAGATGCTTTCTTACACCCCTAGTGATGTAGGAAGGTGCCCTCACTATGCCCTGTTTTGCTCTTGCTAAAAGCATTCTTGTTTAGCCTAGCTTACCCATATGCTTGAGGTAATTTTGATCTGTTTTAGTCTTTCCATTTTTTATGTTTGAAAGTTCTGCTGTAAATTTTGCTTAACTTTCTTGCTTTATATTTCTGTAAACCACTTTGAGGTTGCTGTTGTTTTGCCAGTGTATAAATTTTATGAAATAAATACATGATCTGTGCCACCCCCACCCCGAAACTGCTGTTGGACTCCACATCCCATCAGCCTCAGCCAACATGGCCAATGGTCAGGGATGATGGGTGCAAGTTGGATGGCTACAAGTTCCACAACTCTTCAGCGGGAAGATGTCAGAAGGTGCAAGAGATAACAAAATGCACTTCAAAAGCAAATGGGGGAAAGGTTGAATGAGTCTTTGACCATATCTATCTATCTATCTATCTATCTATCTATCTATCTATCTATCTATCTATCTATCATCTATCTATCTATCTATCATCTATCTATCTATCATCTATCTATCTATGTATCTATCTATCATCTCTATATCTTTATATCTCCAGAGACCAAGCCAGTCACAGCAAAGAGGAGGAAATGCAAGCATAAACCACTGTGATGAGACAGATAGATGCCTCCTCTCAAGTCTGGTTAAGGGTTGATGTACCATTTTAACATTTCAAGACTTGTACAATCATCATTTCTGCTCCATTCATTTGATTCATTTCCACTCGATTATCATGTCGTTCATAGAAATATCTTTTAAATATAGCTCCATGTTGCTCTGTGGGTATCTGGTATGTGGTGGGTATTCAGAAATGCCAATGCCAGTTGTCAGGGGTTCAGGGAGAGAGGCGCAGGTGGGGGAGGAGACAGAGAGCGAGGGGGAAGGATCCCAGGACGACGAGGAAGAGGATGACAATGACCCGAGGTTGTCCATGAGTCCGTCCAGTGAATCGGAGGACTCCCAAAGAGGAGCCCCCCTGGTCAGGCCAAGGGGAGCTAGAGGGGGAAGCAGTCAGGAGCAGGGGAACGAAGGGGGGACTCCCAGTGGGAGTTGGAAGTCGGGACCGGCTTCTCCGCCGGAACGGAGTGAAGGGGGTGGAGTTACCAGTGTGTCAGAAGCAGCAGAACAGGGAGCAGAGGGGGGAAGGAGATCAGCGCAAGACGTCCTGCCGGAAGGGGCGGAGAGTAGTACCGAGAGCAGTGTAACTGTCAAAAGGAAGGTCAGAAGCAACGTACGCGCGCCAAGTTCAAATGTGGAGGCGCGCGGAAGTGAGGAGAGTCCTGGGGAGGAGCCTGGTCCCAAAGCGCGAAGGAGGGGGGAGCAGGCGTCAGAGGATTCAGCCTCTGGGGAGTCCCGGAGGGAGAGAACACAGGGGAGCAGAAAGACCCTGCGGAAAAGAAAGGAGAGGAAGAGGTGGTCCAGCACAAGCCTCTTAAACTGGTGTAGAGGCGGGACTGACTCAGAGGGGACTTCAGCGGTCTAAGGGTAACAGACGTAGAGCCACGGAGCTCGGATGTAAAACCAAGAATGTTCTTCAATAAAAGCTTTTGTATATAACCCGGACTGGACTTTGGTCTCTTGTGAGCTGGGACCTCGGGTGGCTCTGACACCAGTCTTGTGTGTTCACTCTTGAAATTAAGTATCAACGAGGGCAGAAAATTAATTCACGGGTGGAACAGCAGAATGGGGTGGGGGCTGGAAAATAAAGTTCGTGGTCTTATGCCAGGAGATGACAATTTTGGGATTTATTTTATGTGTGGGAAGAGGACATATTCATGCTGAATAAACACAGCTTGAAACTGGCTAGAAGGCCTTTTGATATAATGAAATATACAATTAGTATAACAAAAATTAGAGGTTACTTTTAAACAGCTGGCAGCTAAATGCCTAGGTCTGTATACTATGGTGTCAATGCAGTCAAAGTACAGCTGTTTTAACTATGATTGATTTCAATGGAAGGATTAAGGATGTATGTCATGAAATGCCATTGAGATCAATGGGAAATAGAAATTTGCTGCCCTGGGTTCCTTGGGGAGAAAGGGTGGGATATAAATTCAAAAAATAAACAAACATATGCAATTAAAACACAATCCTTCATACTTCATTAAAGAAAAGGAGCTGTCTGATTCTCAAGGTGGTAAGGTAAAGGACCCCTGGACAGTTAAGTCCAGTCAAAGGCGACTATGGGGTTGTGGTGCTCATCTCAGCTGGCGTTTGTCCACAGACAGCTGGTCATGTGGCCAGCATGACTAAACTGCTTCAGGCGCAACAGGACACCGTGATGGAAGCCACAGCGCATGGAAACGTCATTTACCTTCCCGCCACAATGGTACCTATTTATTTGCTTGCACTGGTGTGCTTTTGAACTGCTAGGTTGGCAGGAGCTGGGACAGAGAAACAGGAGATCACACTGTCATGGGGATTTGAACCGCCGACCTTCTGATCGGCAAGCCCAAGAGGCTCAGTGGTTTAGACCACAGCACCATCCACATCCCTCCCCAGGTGGTAGAGATCTGCCATAGCTTCCTAGAAGTCCACAGAGAAGGACTTTGTTCTAGACCAGAAAAGCTCCAGCTATTGGTTGATGGACTCTGTCCAACTTCACCAGCTTCCCTTAATTTCTACCTCCTTGTGCCAGCTTTGGAAACACTGTGCACCTCTCATCTGCTTCCAATCTAGCCGGCAGTCCTCAGAGGGTAGAAACACCAGCTGTGTGACAAGCAACTCAAAAAACGAACCTTTGCACCATCACAGCATCTCCGTGCCAGAATGAGCTTTCCCTGTTGAACACCTGCCAGTCACAGAGCTGTTGAAAACGCAGGAGCCATACCAGGAAATAAAGGGCTCTCTAAATAACAGCTTTTAAAAAGCTTTCGTTGATACTTGACTCGCCTGAGATTAAAATGCTTGCATACAACCTTCTGCAGCTGATGACAGTTATTTGGGATGCCATTTGCCAGCTGCCAATCTTTGTCACATGTTCTGGACATGTATATTTAGTGAGGTTTTGTGGAAACTGAGGATGGCATTCAGCTAAGTTTTACTCAGTAGAGACCCACTGAAATTAATGAACATGATAAAGTTAGATGGTGGGTTATTATGTTCCATACGATGACAAAATAGGGAATATTTCAAGAATACTGTTGAGTAACTTGCTCGCTGATAATGGGAAAAATATGCATTGCTTCTCATTGGTAATCAGGGAGATCAACACCTTTCATAGATTGGAATAAACGAGTCTCGACTGAAGCATATTTTACTAAATGAATGCATTGCAGGACAGCAAATGGAAACATTGACTTGGGCAGACTAGCTGAAAAGCGGATTGCATATATAATACATTGCGTCAGAGCAGTAAATGTCAAAACAAGCTACAATGAATCTCCTCATTTGTAAACAGTATGCTTACTCCTATCATATAACTGATTATTATCATTATTATTACAGTGGTACCTCCGTTGAAGAACAGTCCGGTTTAAGAATGATTTGGTTTACAAACTCCACAAAACTGGAAATAGTGTCCTGGTGTGCGGACTTTACCTCGGTCTAAGAAGAGAATCCAAATTGTGGCAGGGCGCTGGCAGCGGGAGGCCTCATTAGGGAAAGCGCGCCTCAGTTTAAGAATGGTTTTGGTTTAAGAACAGACTTCTGGAATAGATTAAGTTCGTAAACCGAGGTACCACTGTACAGTGGTACCTCACGTTTCAGGTTACAGACGCTTCAGGTTACAGACTCCGCTAACCCAGAAATAGTACCTTGGGTTAAGAACTTTGCTTCAGGATGAGAACAGAAATTGCCTGGTCGTGGTGGTGCGGCAGCGGGGGGCGCCATTAGCTAAAGTGGTATCTCAGGTTAAGAACAGTTTCAGGTTAAGAACGGACCTCCAGAACTAATTAAGTTCTTAACCCGAGGTACCACTATATTAAAAATTTGTATACTGCCCTATACTCGCAAGTCTCAGGGCGGTTCACAGGATAAAATCACACTATAAAAACACAAAATACATAATCAAAATAAAAACAAGAACAACCCACTAACCCCCCCATTTGTCTTACTGAGACACACACACACGCACACACACACATCATGATGGCAAAAGCTGTTTGACAGTAGAACCGACCACTTTGCAAGGTGGCCTCTCCTTCCTCAGAAGGTTTTTAAACAGTGTTTGGATGGACATCTGTCAGGGATTCTCTAGTCACAATACCTGGTTTCAGAGGGTTGGACTAGGTGGCCCTTGGGGTTCCCTTCCAGCCGTCCAGTTTTATGAGTCTATGAGGGGTTGCATTTCCCCTTTCAGTATGGATGCTTCATGCAAAAGTCTGCAGCAGCAGCATCCTTTGCCAACTCTATTCCCACCCCCAGACATTTTGGACTGCAACTCTGATCAGTCCCAGCTAGCATGGCCATGCAAAGTCCAGTCTACAGGGAATCCTTAGTTGAGAAGACCAGGCTGTGACTGAGCTGCTACGGAAGCGATGGGCCAAGCACAACATGACAGCCTTAAAGGTGCAGAAGAGCACAGGGGCAAGAGAAGGAATCTCTCCAGCTACCTAGATGAAAAGGCACCAGCCTCATTAGTATTCCACGGAGGCAACAGCTCCTGTAGCAATAGCTCTGAGTGAAACAAATCAGCAAAGGAGAAGGTTTTTAAAAACACATCTCAAATGACGCGGGAAAGTGACTGAAATGGAAATCCCCGTCAGGAAACTGTTCATTGCATCAGCATGCTTTGCTCCAGATCAATCGTTTTAAGACGGACGGCTCCTCTGGAGGAGAAATTTCTATTTCCACTTAAAAAAAAAAAAAAAAATGGGGTTGGGGCAGGGGGTGGGGAGAAGAAGAAGGAAGACTCTTCTCTTGTCCTGGGTACCTCTCCATTGCTGCTGTGCACCTTAATTATGGATGGGGAAGAAATTTCACTCAGTTCATGATATGCCCTTTTTGAAACAATATGCAAAGCGAAGCACAGCCATCCTCCCCAAATTTCGCAGTGCGGTTCACCGTCTGAGTAATGTTGCAGAATAATGTACTAAGGTAAAGAGTGCATAAAGGTAATGGTAAAGGGACCCCTGACCATTAGGTCCAGTCGTGGCCGACTCTGGGGTTGCGGCGCTCATCTTGCTTTATTGGCCAAGGGAGCCGGCGTACAGCTTCCGGGTCATGTGGCCAGCATGACTAAGCCGCGTCTGGCGAACCAGAGCAGCGCACGGAAACACCGTTTACCTTCCCCCCAGAGCGGTACCTATTTATCTACTTGCACTTTGACATGCTTTCGAACTGCTAGGTTGGCAGGAGCAGGGACCGAGCAACGGGAGCTCACCCCGTCACGGGGACTCGAACCGCCGACCTTCTGATCGGCAAGCCCTAGGCTCAGTGGTTTAACCCACAGCGCTGCCCGTGTCCCATAAAAAGTGCATAGAAATGCATATATTAGAAACAGTTCGTTGCACTGATTCCAGATCTTCCCCGTCAGCTTTGCTAGCCATATGTATTCCACCATTTTGCTCTGCCATTCTGAGCCAAAAGTATCCTTGCAGCCGTTGTGGCATACTTAAACAAATTTATATTATATATGAAAGAACATTGTAAACATCTGAAAACGTTTGTAGGTTTGAGCTGAAATGTTTTGTAATGAGAATATAAGGAACTGATTTACATTTAATGAGGGGAAATACAAAAATAAGAGAGAAGGTAAAAAAAAGTGGTTATAGAAATGTTAAGAATAATGTAACTATGTATGGAAGTCAGAAAGAGGGGCGGGAGGAAGTTGATGCTCTGTTAGAACAATGTTTGGGTTTATTGAACTATGTATGGAAACTGTGATTATGATAAAATTGAAAATGCAATAAAAATTATAAGAAGAAGAAAAAGAAAGAAGAAATGCGTATATTATATGGGATGACAGCATGAACCTATTCCATGCCGGGTCCGTTTAGCCTGGAAAAGAGGAGACAGAGAGGAGATAATGATAGCCATCTTCAAATATCTTAAGAGCTGCCACATGGTAGAGGAAGCATACTTGGGTTTTTTTCCATCTCTGGGGGGGGGGGGTAGGACTCGAACCAGTGGCTTCAAGTTACAAGAAAGGAGATTCCAACTAAACATTCAGAAAAACTTTCTGACAGTCAGAGGTGTTTGGCAGTGGAACCGTCTCCCTTGGAAGGTTGTGGGTTCTTCTTCCTTGGAGGTTTTTAAGCAGATTTTGGCTGGCCATCTGTCATGGTTGCTTTAGCAGAGATTCCTGCATTGCAGGGCGTTGGTCTAGATGACTCTTGGGTCCCTTCTAACTTTCTGATTCTATGAATTACTTGTTAGAATTCCTGCTCCATGATTGCAGTCATAGGATTGTTGTCTATCCCATGACAGTATATGTTTGACTCGACAGAGTCGGAAGTGACAGAGACAGGATGTTTGTGTTACTGTGTTCTGTGAAGTGGGACTATTGTCCTTCTTTGCTGTCTGATGCTAGAGAGAGAGGGAGCCATGTTGCAGTGCTCTATGTGTGTTTATATGTAAATAAAGTAGATTAGCCAAAATGCTGAGTTGCTGAGGTCTGTCACCCAAGTTGCGAAGACTCTGCGGATCCCTAAGTGTGCTGATGTCTGTTGGCATCGGTGGCTGTGATGTTTGCGGTGAAGAAAGCTTTTGAAGCTCCCAAACGATTGACCAGGAGAGAGAGAACATGCCAGTCGGGCATGTGCCTCTACCAGGGTCCTACTCGAGTGTAGAAGAAGAAGAAGAAGAGAAGAGTTTGGATTTGATATCCCGCCTTTCACTCCCTTTAAGGAGTCTCAAAGCGGCTAACATTCTCCTTTCCCTTCCTCCCCCACAACAAACACTCTGTGAGGTGAGTGGGGCTGAGAGACTTCAGAGAAGTGTGACTGGCACAAGGTCACCCAGCAGCTGCATGTGGAGGAGCGGAGACGCGAACCTGGTTCCCCAGGATTACGAGACTACCGCTCTTAACCACTACACCACACTAGTGTAGCCTAACAAGGGAAGGCAGTGCAGAACCTTCAGCTCTCTGCAGTGTTGGTATAAAAATTATATAAAATTATGTAGTCATCAGCAACAGTAGAAATGATAGCACATAAACTTTGCATTTCCAGAGCCAAGGAAACCCCAGAACACTTTTATGCCACACGGTGGGACTTCATATCTCATGTTTCTAACTCAGGTAAACAAGATTCTCTGTCTGCGTCACAAAAGGAGATCGGATATTGTAATTTTCTAATGCCTGTATAATTGTTTGTTTGCCCGATACAATACCTATCTGCAACACCAATGTTTTGAAGTTGTTGCTGTTGTTTTATTTGGCATGTTAATAAAATAAGAACCCTTAAATAAAAACACCTTTAATTTTTTTTAAAAAGCATACAAATATAAATATTGGGCAAAGTAAGCTTTGCAAAAAGATGTATATTAGCCCAAATTGCATACCAGAAGCAGCAAGCATATGAGGAGGAACGCTCAATAAGGTCATTTGGAGACCAATGAAACAAATTGATTGCTGCCACCTACTGAACCAGATCTGCCAATCAACCTTCAAAACAAATACAGTGGTACCTCGGGTTACAGACGCTTCAGGTTACAGACTCTGCTAACCCAGAAATAGTACCTTGGGTTAAGAACTTTGCTTTAGGATGAGAACAGAAATCGCACGGCGGCGGCTTAGCAGCGGCAGTGGGAGGCCCCATTAGCTGAAGTGGAACCTCAGGTTAAGAACAGTTTCAGGTTAAGAACAGACCTCCAGAACGAATTAAGTTCTTAACCTGAGGTACACTGTACCTGGTTTCCAGGAACTATTATTTGTATTTTTCTCCCATAGTCCCCTGTGGCATCCTCTGTGTCAAATAGCGTTAGCTATTTTCCCAATCAATTATAGCATCGATGGAAAACCACATCTTCTTTTCAGTAGTTTTCTTCATTCTCTGCTTGTTCCTTTACATTGGCCTGACTGGCCTTCATTGATGTCATCACTTAGAGATTGCCTATGCTATGCTGTGACATCATCCTGTCTCTGATTGGGTGGGAGCACACATTTGACCAATCTAGGAATGGAAAAGCAGCAGCAGCAAATAGGGGCGAAAGACAGAAAGGAAAAACAGCCAAAATAAAAGCAATTGTGCCAAACTGAATCAAAATCACTGATATTCTGAGAGTCTAAAGTATTTTATTTTTTTCAGGAGAAACCCCCATCTCAATGAAATCACCATTTGACACAGCTCTAAAATGAGCTGGCTTGTAAGAGGACACACCAAACACCCAAGTGGTCCAGGGAGCACACTGTAAATATTTGAACTTGTGATATACAAGCTAGGGTGAAGAAACAGATTTGTAAAATGCTGGAGATCCGTAAGCTAATTTAATTATCTTTTACAAAAGAGACCATCCTATTGCTTTGTAGACTGAAAGCTGAGTGCATCTTAGCTGAAAACATTTCAGAAAAATTCCCAGGGCAATTTTAAAGCGGAAGGAGGGGGGGGGGGGAATATGTAATAAGAAAAATATATGTATTTCGTACAAAAGTGTATGATTCATACACAGTCACTATTTTTCTCTCCCTCTCCCCTCCCACCCACACAGGAGAAACTTACTTAAAAGCTTTGGCACTCTTTATAGAGGATATATTTAACTCAGCACTAATAGACGAGTGGGAAAGAAGTCCTTGGTACCTGAATTCTCTCAGGAATGTGAAACACCAGCTCCCAATGGCATCGATTGGTGGGAGAGAATCATCTGCACACCCCACAGCGAGTTACTGTTGATTAAACAGAAAGACAAAGAGGAAAAAGCTGCCATTCTAAACAGACTGTCAGAAACCATTTTCCTGATTGACCTTGAGAAGAATTACACCCTCCTCACCCCCTGTTTCCAGGCAGATATTTTTTCAGTTGATACAGCAGCGGAGGTAAAAAGTAAGGGATTTTAAATGAGGAACAGAGGGGAAGTCGTACCTTGTCATCATCCGATGCCCTGAAGGTGGACTCCACGACCTTCAGGACTCAAATGCAGCTCGAATTTGACCAACTTTAAGAATGTTTTCGGTATGCCCAAGACAGTTGTTTGGGGAGGTCTGCAGGTAATTAAAATATGAACCAGTTGTTGGAAACTGCAGGAGAGGAAAATGGGCCCAGTGGTGTAGCGTGGGTTGCCAGTGGCCAGGGTCCTGCGGAGGGGTGTTGGGATATGGTTACCAGATTTTTTTCAGTGAATCCGGGGACACTTTTTTCCTTTTATGAAGCTGGGTAGCAACAGGGAGTCAGTAGTGGGGATGGTGAGGCAAAAGACCCTGGGCCCAAGCACACATGCATATTGTATAAAGGTATAAATCCCTTCTTTTGCACCCTGTGAAACATAAATGCGCAGCTGCGCACCGCGCGCCTGTGACTCCCAAGCCTTCCCCAACTTCCTTCCCCCTTCCCCCTTCCCCCTTTGTTTTGACAGATCAGGGGAGGCTCGGGAGTCATGGGCAGGCGGTCGTTGCCCAGGAGGGGCCAGCCTGGTAATGCAGTTGGCTCTGGCTGGCTTCAGGAGCTGCTCGCTGCGGTGGCGCCCACCATTTTTCCTGCGCCATGGCAGCGAGCTGCTCCTGAAGCCAGCCAGAGCCAACTGCACTAGTAGGCTGGCTCTGGGCTGCTGAGGCTGCCGCTGCCACATTTCCTGGGGACAGATTTGGAAATCTGGGGTCATTCTGGGGACAGAATTTGTCCGGGGACAGTCCACTGGGAACCGGGGACGTCTGGTAACTCTAGGTTGGGAGGGAGGGAAATAGAGTACGCATGCGCCTTCCATTGCCTAATGGCGTACATGTCACACAGGAGATCGCAGCCACAGAGATAAAAAAAGAAGAGTCGTTCCGTTGTCTGAAGAGGCCACTTCCTGTTTCACATAGAGAAGTTGTTTGTGCTGGAAACATGATGCTGTATTGAGCCAGTGGGGACAGAGCATGCTAACCCCTTGTCACTGCTGCTGCTGGATGGGCACAGAGCACCATCCACACCCTGTCCCCACTAGCGCACAAGCGCCTGGCAACTGTTACTACATAGGGGTCCAAAACGGATACATTTTGACTTACCTTTAACATATTGTTACAACTGTTATTTTATAGTACGGAGCAACAAGAGTGTCAGGAATCATGAGAGAAGAGGTTACCAGCTTCACATTTTTCCCCATATCACAATTTTTTTACGTAGCACGCACACACGCACACACATTGTTATTTGTGATATATCGCCATGCCAAATATTATAAAACCATTACCGCGATGTGGGCTTCAAACCGATTTTGAGCGATGTATCGATACATCACCCAGACCTAGCAGGTGGCATAAGTGAAGTTCTAGTCAGGAGCGGACAGTGAATAGGGGCTGGTGACACTCATCTGGCCTCCCAACATCAGAATCACTGCTGCTTACCAAGAGGTTGAGGGGCGAGGCAGCCAGGAGGTCAGTCTTGTGCATCCGCAGGAGCACTGCATGTGGGAATGTTAAGGATTGTAGGGAAGGCTATATTTGTTAGTTTCTGTTTGCCACTGAGCAGTGCTTTGGAGTCGCAAGACTCTGTTTACATTCCACACATTCCAGAGACAGTCCAGGCTGTTGGAAGTCTCATGGGAGAGGAGACGGATGTGACGTTAATGGTTTCCTGTTCCTTTGTTCGTTTGTTCCAGTTGCTCTCTGCTTTCATAGAGAGAGGATGTAAATTTCTTTGCTGTCTGCGTAGTAAGAAATAAAGCATAACGATGTAGCCATAAATCTCATCACTTCCCTGTGCTGGAAACTCTGTTGAACGGGAATGTGCCTGAGGCCTCATCAAAGGCTCAGGTCGTTAATTATCGTTGGAGGTGATTCCAGAGGCTCAGCCAGAGGAAAATGAGCTTTATTAGCTTGGCTGAGCGCAGATTCCGACATTTTTGTATAAATATTATCCTTCCTTCACTCATGCTAGTAAGTGATGTAGCAGAGCAAATTCCCCTCAATATAGCTGGAAGCTAGTTTGCAGATTTGTTTGAATCTCTTGTTGTTGTTGTTTAGTTGTGTTCGACTCTTCGTGACCCCTTGGACCAGAGCACGCCAGGCACTCCTGTCTTCCACTGCCTCCCGCAGTTTGGTCAAACTCATGCTGGTAGCTTCTTGAATCTCTTAGTTAAATTTATTTCCTGGTGTCCCCTTTTCATCCCTCTTAAAAGAATAAAGACACAAGAGTCTTTCAAAGTAACAAAAAGTTTATTCACATTTCAGTTCACAATATCATTCCTGAAAGGCAGGCTTTACTTGGTAGTTACACAAAGAAATTGTGAGTTCATCTCATATGGAGACTGAGGTCATGCGCTGCTGGCTGAGAGCCAGCAGACAGCAAAATTACACTGAGACAACAAAACGGCTGCAGGAAAGCAGCATGGCAGCAAAAGATCAGCAAGCAAGTGAGCAACAACAAGACAATAGAAAGATTGACCAAATGGCTGCGTGAGTCAGCGAGGGCCTTTTGTGGAGTCAGCGAGGGCCACGCCCATCTCCCAGGTCACAAGCAGAAGGAGGGTGCTCCAGACCAGTGGAACAGGAAGTTATGCTGACTGGATGTCCTCCTGCCTGTGCCCACTCTAGGGAAATAAGGAATGTTGCATTTGACTGCACCAATGGATTACATCCCACACTGGATGGGTTCCATCTATGCACTGTGCAGGGCCAACTTCCTAGCTGCTTCCCTCTTCCCAGTTAAAGCAGCAGTTCTGCTGTCAGGAGGTCAGGCCAACCTTCCTCACCTACTCCCTGACTGGTACACCTAACTAGGTACTCCACCTGAAATATGGTGCAAAGTGCACACCAGTTACCTATTGATTTTTTGCATGCTCTTGTGTGTGTGAAATCATCAGGCGTATAGACAGATCCTGACCTCCTGCATTGTCAGTGATCCATTTAAGGTGGCGGCACCTGTGGGGCAGATGTAATAACTTGGCCTTCCTTTTTCGCTTCAGATGGACGAATGGCTCCTCGGCCAGCTCTCAACTTAGTGCACATCATTTTGTTTTGTTTAGATTTATGGAAGAAGAAGAGTCTTCCCCAAAGGCCTCCTGGGGGCCTCCAGATCTCCGAAATGCAATAAATCAGAGGAGAAACAGCAGCTTTGTAATATTACTAAATAACTGGTTAACACTAATCCTCCCCCCGACCAATTGTTCCCCAGCTGCCCATAAATCACTCGCAATAAAAACGCTTCTTCAGCAGCCCCCATCTTCCTTTATTATGCCGTATGACTTGTAATTCTCCTCTTGAAGGTCAGTGGGCTTGAGTTATAGGCAGCAGACAGAGAGCAGAGTGCAAGGAGAAAAGGCTGGAGCTTCTGCGTTTTATTACCTCTGCTAAGAGGCCAAAGAAAGGAGAGACTACCAGTCTCAACATCCCTCTACAATCAGGGCTGATAACTGAGCAACATGTGCTTGCTTGCTTGCTTGCTTGCTTACTTACTTACATACAGCATGCCTTTTTTTGGGGGGGGGGGAGAGCTATAAAGGATCTCTGCCTGAGTCCCTGGAAAGAATTGCTACCAGATCAGAGAGTGCTCTGGAACAATGTTTTGAGTCAGTGTAAAGAAGCCTCCTGGGATGCAAGTGGCGCTGTGGGTTAAACCACAGAGCCTAGGACTTGCCGATCAGAAGGTCGGCGGTTTGAATCCCCGTGACAGGGTGAGCTCCCATTGCTCGGTCCTTGCTCCTGCCAACCTAGCAGTTCAAAAGCACATCAAAGTGCAAGTAGATAAATAGGTACCGCTCCGGCGGGAAGGTAAACAGCATTTCCGTGTGCTGCTCTGGTTTGTTAGAAGCGGCTTAGTCATGCTGGCCACATGACCCAGAAGCTGTATGCCAGCCCCCTTGGCCAGTAAGGCAAGATGAGTGCCGCAACCCCAGAGTCGTCCGCGACTGGACCTAATGGTCAGGAGTCCCTTTACCTTAAAGAAGCCTTCTAGAAAAGAGTCCTCTGGCTAGTCAAGGTTCTGGAGATGAAACACAGGGGTGCCTTTGTTGTGGATGTACTGCGGCAATTGAATTGCAATTTAGGGATGGACAAATATGTGAATTTCAATTTGTTCCTCATTTTCCTAATATTAAATTCAGTTTGCAACTTTTTTTAAAAAAAGTCATGAAAATTCATCAGAGGTTTGGTCTGTGTTTCTCCTGATATTCACATTTATGCACAGCAACATTATGCACTTCACTAATCTCTCATCTTACATGCATTTGACTTGTACAATCTCAACCATATGTGATGGCTGAAATTCTGCAAGTCAAGTGCCAAGCAAGGAGGACAACTTAAAAGCTATTTTTGCACTAGGCCTGCTTGGGTTACCTGGAAGAAAAAGAGCTTTTGAGCTCTCTGCCTTGCTTGGGAGGCAAGGCCCACACAGCATGCCATCTCTGTGATGCTCTCATGTGATTTTGTGGGACAATCCAAGCTCCTGTGAGATCTCATGTAAGCATCCCTAGTCTCTCCAGAGCCGAACCTGCCAAATTCTCATTTTATGAAAAAAATGCATGAACCGAAACACAACCATCCTTCAAGATTCACACTTCTCCAATGAAGTAATGCAGCTCTCCAACAAGTTAATGTGTGCAAAAAATGCACATGCTAGAATAAAATGTGTGTTAAAAGGTTATACTGCTGAAAATAACACACACACAAAAAAATGTGTTACGTTAGGGGAAAATATGCTTTGCAAAAATGTGTGCGTTAGGCAAGGTTGGCTACAAAAACACGCATATTAGGAGATATTTTAGGATGATTTTTCACAAGAACTTTAAATCTTTTTTTTTTTTTTTAGCAAACTGATGTGGAAATGTAGATAAGTGAATTTAAGATTGGAAAAATTTGAAACTAAGAGAAATCAATATTGACCATCACTGAAGGGACACGGGTGGTGCTGTGGTCTAAACCACAGAGCCTAGGGCTTGCCAATCAGAAGGTCGGCAGTTTGAATCCCCGCGACGGGGTGAGCTCCCATTGCTTGGTCCCTGCTCCTGCCCACCTAGCAGTTCGGAAGCACATCAAAGTGCAAGTAGATAAATAGGTACCACTCCGGTGGGAAGGTAAAAGGCGTTTCTGTGCGCTGCTCTGGTTCACCAGAAGCGGCTTAGTCATGCTAGCCACATGACCTGGAAGCTGTCTGCGGACAAACACCGGCTCCCTCGGCCTATAGAGTGAGATGAGCACGCAACCCCAGAGCCGTCCACAACTGGACCTAAGGGTCAGGGGTACCTTTACCTTTAACCAGAACTGAGCAGGGCAAGGCAACCTGTGCCCTGGATTTGTGATGGCTACATCTGATGTTAAAGATGGTGATAGAAACCGTCCTGAGCTTTCAGTTCTTGGGTTGTTCTGACCTATGTCACAGTTGCTGTTGCAGCTGTAGTTGTTGATTTGAGCCAGAATAGGACTCAAGGGCTGTAACGCTCACCCCGCATTTGACAAATTGCCCAAGTTCCTGTTCGCAGCCAAGGAATTATGAAGCTCGGCGACATCTCTGCCAATGATCACAAATCTTTCCCCTCCTGGATTGGGTTTATTTATCCTCTCTGTTGCCAGACTTGGTCCCAACAGGAAGCAGGCGCATTCAGTAGCAAAAAGTCATCCTTTTTCTCTTCTCTTATGTGCGTATACACACTTCTTCTTCTTTTCTTCTCTTCTTTGGTGATCACTCCTAGCAGAGTAATATTGTCTTCCATAAACACGGTTTTAACAATGAGTCCATGAGTGACTATGAAGGCCAATTCTGGATCCACACGTCCTTCCACAGTGGGGACATTGGTTTCCAGGTGGGAGTAGATCACAGTGTGGATTTGCCAAGCATGCCTTCCTCTTAGCACGTTTCTCCTTTGAGTCCTGAGTCTGAGTGTCTTCAAAGCCCATGACACCTTTGGTAAAGGCTGTCCTCCAACTGGAGCGCTCGCAGGCAAGTGTTTCCCAGTTGTCAGTGTTTATACTACATTTTTTTTAGATTTGCCTTGAGAGAGTCTTTAAATCTCTTTTGTTGACCACCAGCATTACGCTTTCCACTTTTAAGTTTGGAATAGAGTAGTTGCTTTGGAAGACGATCATTAGGCATCCACACAACATGACCAGTCCAACAAAGTTGATGTTGAAGAATCATTGCTTCAAAACACACACACACGAGAGAGAGAGAGAGAGAGAGAGAGAGAGAGAGAGAGAGAGAGAGAATCTATTTATCTTGAAGCTAACTTCGTACTGAAGACAAGGAGCCCCACTGGTACCAGCCATCACTGCTCATCAGACACTGTCTGGTCTCGGCCTCAGCCATCTGAGCTCAGGCAGTCTGCTGTTCCTTCTCAGAAGCTACACTCAAGGTTAACTTCATGCTGGTTTGCACAAGAAGGAGAGAATGGAACTGGGAGGATAAGATGCTGCAGTCCTAAGCACATTTACTTGGAAATGTTTTCTGCTGAAAGCAGCAGAAGCTATTGCCGAGTAACTATGCCTAGGGTTATCTAGGTTGGACTGGGGATGCAGCCAGTTTGAAAACCTTAAGAACCGCTGTCAGTAGGAAACATAGTGCCCTCCATCTGTTCCTGGACTACAACTCTTATCATCCCTGACCATTGACCATGCTGGTTGGGAATGATGGGAGCTAGAGTCCAAGAGCATCTGGAGGTGCCATATTGGTTATCTCTGGCATAGACAATACTAAGCTCAATGGACCAATAGTCTGCATGAAGCAGCTTCCTCCTATTTTCCTACATTATTAGCAATTAGAGACAGACAGGCAATTTGTTCAGAGGCATTTCCTACCTTGCCTCTGATTGGTCCATTGCAGTAGACAGAATGCTGAAGGAGATGGACCATTGGCTGACTGCCGCATTGCCATTTGCATGTTCTTCAGTGCTGCATGATCAACGAAAAAGATCACAGAAGAGCTATCAGTAACCAGGCCCACTGCTCCTTTGTAATGTCCTCTGGACTTATTAAGCATCGTCCCAAATCTATGCTGGTGTTTATTGCACTGTTGTAGCTTTATCAGCATAATTCATGTAAGACTTTTTTTGTTGTTGGGGCACAAAACAGAACAGACAAGAGAGGGAGAGAAAGCGAAGATCCAATTTATCTCCACTTCACACCTGCGATTCAGGTGCTTGATGGAGAATGACTTGTAGTCAGAGAAGACTAACTTTCTGATAGCCTGCCAGCCCTTCTGATAAACAGAGTCCAGAGCTATCAGAGAAGCCTGCCAATTAGGCACAGATCCCAAGGATGGAGCTGAAAGAACAGATCTTGTTCCGTATACAAATGCACACGCAGGTTGTCTTGTGATTGTGTTTTTAGCTTCACTGTGCAGAACAAATTGAAGAAGGACTGACCTGTTGCTGGTTACCTGAGGGATGTAACGGTCCCCTTGCAAGGTTGGCCCACCCATGAGGCAAGGTGAGGAGATCACGTCTGGTGGCAGGATCCACAGGGGCAGTAGATCTAGCCTCCTAGTAATGCATCACCCCCGGATGCATGCAATGCCAGATTTACATATACAGTAAGTTAAACAAGCTGTAGCTTAGGGCCCCACTCTCTTGCCCCCCCCCCCAAAAAAAAATAAAGAAGAAAAAACTGGATGTACATTTCCAAAATATAAGATAAAAAAGAAATAAAACAAAGCCTACATACAGCAACAGTGTTTTGTGTTGTGTAGGCTCCTATGATGTAAATAATGGGCCCCGCCTGCTAGCCTGCTCCCTAAAATATCCCTGGTTTGCTCCTTTCTATATATAGGGTGCCTACATTCTGCATGGACTGGTTGCATGGCAACACGTGCAAATGGCTTGAGATACCTATTAGGTCCATAAATAACAATATAGCATATATTCAACACACAAAAACAGCAACAATTTGTTGTTGACAAAGGACAACTGGACATATAAAGGGCCCCATTACCTTCAGTAGCTGAGGGCCTCATTAAACCTAAATCTGGTGCATGGAGGGGGGAGGGATACACTGTTGAAAATATTTCACCAATTGTTTAAAGCCTGGTAGACAATGTGTCAGAATTTACCCCCCTTTTTGGTAAGGACTGGAAAGCAAGTGCTAAGGCTGGTCTCAATATGTTTGAAATACAGCTAGCCTTCATATCTCTGAACTTCACAATAAAATTCTTCAGCCAAAAAGTGTGTATGAAAATGAAATTTTGGGGGGAGGGTGTCAACAGCAATCTGTGACCTATGTTATATTGGGAGGAATTGCTTGTAGAAGTACATGTATTTAAAGTAATAGACACAAAACTGCTTGGTGACTGTTTTGAATGGGGAATTAGCAAAGTGATGAAGATACCCAGAGCTTACAGGGTTAACAGCTCGGGAAATGACGTCCTGTCTCGGGGGGGGGGGAGGGGGTGTTCGCATCTTTGTTATGTGAACGTTTTACTTTCTGTTTTGGCCAAGACAGGAGAAGCATCATGCCTTCGCTCTCTCCTGGCTGAATTGTTTGTTTTGCTGCTGTACAATAAGCACATCGTAGAATAGAAGCAGATGTTGTATGAGAGTGTTACTGCATGGCTGAGATTCCTTCCGCACAGGCACTGCTGCACAAGTTACTCTGCTAGATATTCTGCTATAGTTGGGAGGAGCAGGTTGGCACAGTGGGAGCGGACTGGACGCCACAACAATCCTGCTGTTTGCAGCCGAAACAGATGCTCAACGGAACAGTGCCTACATTCTGCGTGGACTGGTTGCATGGCAACATGCGCTTGAGATATCTATTAGGTCCATAAATGACCAGATAGCATATATTCAGCACACAAAAACAGCGACAATTTGTTGTTGACAAAAGGACAGCTGGACATATAAAGGACCCCATTACCTTCAGTAGCTTAGGGCCTCATCAAACCTAAATCCGGCCCTGGGTGCATGGCTGCAGCAATGTTGGAAAAACCCCTCCAATACCACCTTTATAGCAGCCTCTTGGCGAATAGGAAGCACTGCTTGACTCCTCCCACCCCTAGGTGTCAGAACACCCCTAGGCTGTCCTCTGGGGTCTCCTGGGCTTTGCACCCACCCGGCATAATTCAGAGTGGGCCTCTCCCCCCTGCAATGGCCTTTGATTCGTACCTCAACTGTTGGGTAAGATTGGTTTGATTCCCCCCCCTTTCCCTGTCACCAATGCAGATCTTCACTCAGTACCCCTTGTTCCCAGGCATTTTGCTGTCCCCTTCAGGTGCCAAAATGTCTTGGGCCAGCCCTGTCCCCTTGTGCTGCGGATGCTAATAATTCACATTCAACAATGCACATTTGTTTAATCTTCTCAGGGAAGAAGGACTGGGTTTTGTGATACGTTTCAAATGTGTGATTAATGCTTCACTCCCCAAAGTGAGAGGTGCAGAGCAGGAAAGAGAAATGCTATTTCTCAGGTTGGTTTCTTTTCGTGAAAATGCATAAGATCAAAGTCTGGCTCAGATGCCTATGTTGACACCATTGCACTGGGGTGGATAACATGTTCAGGTGTTGTGGGGCTCCAGGTCTCATCCTCCTCTAGCCTTTCTGGCTGGGGTGGGGTGGGGGAATGGGAGTTGAAGTCCAGGAAGAAGAGTTTGGATTTGATATCTCACTTTGTTGTTGTTATTTAGTCATGTCTGACTCTTCGTGACCCCATGGACCAGAGCAGGCCAGGCACTCCTGTCTTCCACTGCCTCCCGCAGTTTGGTCAAACTCATGCTGGTACCTTCGAGAACACAGCCCAACCATCTTGTCCACTTTCGTCCCCTTCTCCTTGTGCCCTCCATCTTTCCCAACACCAGGGTCTTTTCCAGGGAGTCTTCTCTTCTCATGAGGTGGCCAAAGTATTGGAGCCTCAGCTTCAGGATCTGTCCTTCCAGTGAGCACTCAGGGCTGATTTCCTTCAGAATGGATAGGTTTGATCTTCTTGCAGTCCATGGGACTCTCAAGAGTCTCCTCCAGCATCATAATGCAAAAGCATCAATTCTTCGGCGATCAGCCTTCTTTATATTCCAGCTCTCACTTCCATACATCACTACTGGGAAAACCATAGCTTTAACTATATGGACCTTTGTTGGCAAGGTGATGTCTCTGCTTTTTAAGATGCTGTCTAGGTTTGTCACTACCCTAAGGAGTCTCAAAGTAGCTAACATTTTCCTTTCCCTTCCTCCCCCACAACAAATATTCTGTGAGGTGAGTGAAGCTGAGAGACTTCAGAGAAGTGTGACTAGCCCAATGTCACCAGCAGCTGCATGTGGAGGAGCGGGGAAGCGAACCCGTTCACCAGATTACGAGCCAACCGCTCTTAACCACTACACCACACTGGCTCTCAACATCTGTTGAACCCCACAACACACCACACTACTAGTCTGAGATGGGAAAACTGGGAGAAGATTTGTATGTGTTGAGCTACCAGATTGAAGAACAATATTCATACTCCTATGTGCACCCCAGATATGCTGCATTGCACTGAGTGAGACCATTGGCTCATCTTGCTCAGTATTGTCTACACAGAGTGACAATGGTGTTGAAGCAAGAGTAGAGAAAATGTAGCTCAGAAGCTCAAATCATATATATGACTGGCACCCTTCTTTGGAAATTAGACCAATGTCCAGACTTTAACATTCAAAAACTTTACTTCCAGAAACTTATAGATGAATTAAAACATAATGAAGGCTGATCGCCGAAGAATTGATGCTTTTGAATTATGGTGCTGGAGGAGACTCTTGAGAGTCCCATGGACTGCAAGAAGATCAAACCTATCCATTCTTAAGGAAATCAGCCCTGAGTGCTCACTGGAAGGACAGATCCTGAAGCTGAGGCTCCAATACTTTGGCCACCGCATGAGAAGAGAAGACTCCCTGGAAAAGACCTTGATGTTGGGAAAAAGTGAGGGCACAAAGAGAAGGGGGCAACAGAGGATGAGATGTTTGGACAGTGTTCTCGAAGCTACCAGCATGAGTTTGACCAAACTGCGGGAGGCAGTGGAAGACAGGAGTGCCTGGCGTGCTCTGGTCCATGGGGTCACAAAGAGTCGGACACGAATAAACGACTAAACAACAACAACAATTTACAATCACATGCTTCTTAAAGTCTGATCTTCCAGCTTCCATAGAACTGTATTTTCCTCTCTTTCCAGAGTTCAGCACTCAGTTCTGTATATCTCAGTTAGACTATGCCTTGCAGCTCCTAGGAGAGATTTCCACTTCCCTCTTCTCCTGCAACTTTGGTCTCTTTCTTTCAAACAGAGAAGAAGCACTCCAACACTCTATTCTACTTAGCAGTCTTCACAGTGGATTCTAAAACACTGTCCTCTTGCTTCACATAAAAAAGGAGTCTCTCCTTCACTAGATACCTCCCATGTGACCAATGTTAGCCAATCACATGAGATCTGCTAGAGACCTCTCTAGAATTCAGTTACCAACCCATAAAATTTAAACACATAGTAATGCATGCAAGCATTTATTTCCCAGTGAATTAAATCACTATGCTTAACAAATGGCTCCCTAGAGTTTCAGATAAGACATACCAGAGATTGAACCAGACATATTTTGCATAAAAGGTAGATTCTCTGACACTGAGCCATAGTCCTCCCCCAATTCTTCAAGTAATTCCAGGGATTCCAGTGCTTACCTGAATTCAGTTTCCTTTGAAAGAAGCCGATAGAAGCTTGTGGCATTTTGCAATATTTGCATCTATCTACAAATATACAGGTTGAGTGTAGGTGGAGACTCGCAGCTGAACACTCCTACAAATGTTCCAAAATTTTCTCTCACAGAGGAAGATTTTTTTTATAGAAACGGTAGAATAGATTTTGGCACTGTGCTAGTACTGTGTGTAGTCAGACCCTGGGAAAGAAGGAAATAAAAATATATTTTGCATTGCTTAAATATGGGTTTCAAAGTGGTTCCAATAACCTTACAAAGAACTTTCTGGAAATGAGAGCATCCTATTTCTCATTACATTAACAGTGCAAACCTATCTGTGTCTACTCAGGAGTAATCCCATGGAGCGTACTCTCAGGTGAATGTGTGTGAGATTGCAGCCTAAGACATTTGCTTACTTTAATCTGTTTCTTAGGCTAGCTGTCATGCTTTATTGTCCAGAAAACAAATGCTGATTTGGTTTTGATGGATTCAGTCCTTTTTATGATATCTCCAGGCTATTCTTTCTTTTTTTTTAAGCAACCAAACTTCCAAAATAGGCATAAATAGCTCTTTCTCCCTTTTTTTCCAGTAACAACAACGAAGTGCATGAATATGTATGCTGCTGATTACAATATTTTTAGTCAACTCTAAGACTTTTAACTGATTGCATACTTTTGTTCCAAAGGAACGTTGTCAGCTACTGTTGATGCCTCTTGTTAGATGGAAAGGCACAGTTTTGCCAGGAAAGCCAAACTGGGACCGACAACTTCCTTTCTGCTCTTCCCTTCCCAGAAGAGCCTCCACCTGTCAAATCCTGTTTGTCTGCATCAGAGGGACAGGTGAGACAGCAAGGTTGCCTCCATTGGCCTGGCTGGGACCTACCCAGTATTGTTTGACAATTCAGTTCCCAGAACCGTCCCCATCCACAGCTGTCCAACCTGGCTGGATCAGAGAGGACAGCTGAGAAAGTGACTGCACAGGGACTTCCTTCCATTTGGTTCCTGCACCTGGTCATTAAAGCACCCCACATTTTCTAAGTGCTGTACACAGATTAAAAGCCACTGTCTGCCGGCTCACATTGGAATAGACATGACATAAAAGGAAAAAGGAATGGGGAGGGAAGAAAGTTCGTTGCGCAATTTTGTAAAAGGGCAAAAGAGTATTGGGAAACAATTTATAATGAATTGAAAAATATGTTTAAAAGTATTTTCCCAAAAATGCCAGAGTCCTTTTTGTTGGGGATAATTCAGAGGGAAATTCCCAGATATCGAAAAAGGTTATTTATGTATGCTACTACTGCGGCCTGTGTTTTGTTAGCCCCCAAATGGAAAGCGAGTGAGGTCCCAACTAAAGAAGAATGGCAACTTAAGCTGGCAGAATATGCACAGCTTGCAGACGTAACATATAGAATAAGAGAACAAGAAGAACGTACTTTTAGAGAAGAATGGAAAATGTTTAATGAATATATGAGAGGGAATTGTGTACACTTGAAAATGTTGGCAGCATTGAGATAAATTCAACAGTGTAAATAAGTTTTGACGGATGTAATATGGAATACGGAATAGTTTGTAGTTTATGTAAAATATGCAGGGATTTATGATATGCAAAATGAACCATGGAAAGAGAAGAAGGGAAGTCATCCACATTTTAAGGTTGTTTAAATGAATATTCTAAAATGTAAAATAGAAAAACTTTATTTTTTTTTGAAAAAAGAAAGTTCATTGTGCAATGATTTGACATAATTGTTTAGCTTTCATCTTTTTATCTTAGTTTCTCCAAGGAGCTAAAGGCAGCGTAGACGATTCTCCTTCCCTTTGATCTTTACAGTGCTCCTTCGAAGTAGACTAACTCAGTACTTGCCTTGCTGCGTTGGGGAGTCAGGTAATGCCTACTGGACTGCTACTGCCACATCCCCAACCTTCTGGGGCCTGGTGGGTGGAGCCGCAGGCAAAAGTGGGCGGAGCAACAGCTGTGGCTCTATTCCAGCCACACTTAAATTGGTGGTTGCGCTGCACTATCAGTTCAACGTGCAACTTTTCATCCTCTACCTTGCTGAGTAAGAGGCAGTATCACAGGCAGTTCAAGAAGGTGTTCCCCACCCCATCACAGGCAAAAAAACACCTGAGGAGGCTGGGGAACTGGGTGGACAAGGGATGTGGCTTGGGATGAAGGTTTATGGCCCCAGGCAGAGAGGCCTCTGTTTTTTAAGTAACCGTTGCTGCATAAGTTAGTGCAGCATCAAGTGACATAAACAAACAGTTGTCATACACATAGTATACCCCTTCCATTTTTGACCAGTTCAAATAATAATAATAATAATAATAATAATAATAATAATAATAATAATAATAATTTATTATTTATACCCCGCCCATCTGGCTGGGCTTCCCCAGCCACTCTGGGAGGCTTCCAAAAAAATATAGTAAAATACTGTAATACATCAAACATTAAAAGCTTCCCTAAACAGGGCTGCCTTCAGATGTCTTCTAAAAGTCTGGTAGTTGTTGTTCTCTTTGACATCTGGTGGGAGGGCATTCCACAGGGAGGGCGCCACTACCGAGAAGGCCCTCTGCCTGGTTCCCTGCTCTAGCTTGGTCTGAGGAAACAGTGTTGACTCTTGCAACCTTCAGGTGTGGCTTTGTCTCTCCTGTGGACAAACCTTGTACCTCACTCAAGACCTCAGTGTCTGAAACCTGGTTTGAGCTGCTAGCCACAGCTATACATGCAACAGCTGCCACATGTTGGAAACACGCCCGGGATGGCTGCCAACTTCCCAAGACTCCAGGGCGTCTGTTGGGTGCTGCTTAGCTTTGGAAATGTGCTAGCCATTTTGTTGCTGTGCCGCTACAGTAAACATGTTGGAATGAATGGATCCAAGTTAGTCATATCCATGCATTTTAACGGGTCTGCTTTGAACAGGGCAAACACTGCATGCAAACTCAAATATGGATATTTCTCTGTGGTTGTTTGGCAGCCTTTCTGCAGATCAACTGAATGGAGCTCACAGACCGCATTTTGACAACCTCCACTCTAAATAATTGCAGCTGTTTCAGGCAAAGCAGACCACAGAGGAAGTAGAGGAGCAGCAGGCTGGGGGTTCAGGGGCTTGAATGAATCCTGAGAGGATGCAATGCATTTCATTCGCGTGGCTCCAGCAGTTGGTTTTCCCTGGTCTTCCACGAGATTGTTCTTGCCGGCTGGCAGAGGGCGGCTGCTTTGACTGACACAAAGCAATTTGGGCCTTGAGGAAAAGGACATGGGGGGAAATTAAATGAAGATGACAAGCTGGAAGTTTGAATTAGCAAGGTATACACACACGGGATGCTTTGTAAGCCTAATTAGAGATAATTGGAAATACTCAGAAGCAATCCATCAAAGCCCCGCAGAAAGCCAGAGACCACTCACAGGTGCCTTCGGGAGAGTCAGTCCTGGAAACAATGGTTTGAGAACAATAATTGTTGTTTTCTCAAAGCATTCCTCCTCTCTCCTCCTGTGCCAGGCATGCAATGCTATTTCTGCTATTTCTGGCATTTTGCAGACCCATTCAGAATCTAAACAGAAGGCAAATAAGCTTCCAGGGGTGTGAAGTATCTGAATGACAAATTAGTAAATAGTGGATGTGTTCAGCTTCTTATTTCTGACCCCCCCCCCAATTCTCTCATTTGTTTTTGGATTGGGTCCTACAGCGCCACTGATTCCTCTTCAAAGAATCATAGAACTGTCGAGTTGAAAGAGACCCCAAGTGACATCTATTCCAACCATAGTTGTTTGAAAATTAAGTCAGCAGAGTTTATGGTCCCCTGTCTAAGTCAAAGAATCAAAGAATCATATAATTGTGGAGTTTGTAAGGATCCTGAGGATCATCTAGTCCAACCCCCTGCAATGCAGGAATATGTAGCTGTCCCATAACCTGCAGCCTTGGCAATATCATCTCCATGCTGTAACCAACAGAGCTAAAATGTGAGCTAGCAACAGTGAAATACTCAAAACAAGGCTTATGAGAAATGAACAACTACTACTACTACTACTACTTACTACTACTACTACTACTTTTAAAGGGTGCATTCAGAAATTGAGGTCTGGAATATTTCCCAGTGGCTGGTTTCTGAATGGAGATATTTGCCTGGAAGCCACAATGCCTGGCATATAAGCTATGCTCCTAACTCCTGATATAGGTGGCTGAGCAGTGATGGTTAATTACTGACTGAAATGCACTTTGCACATGCGCAGATGCCCATTCGTTTTCTTTACTCCATGATAATGCATTTTTCAGGAGGAGCTAGCATCCCACCCACTAAAGCCCTACAGAAAACAACTTTCTTATTCTTATTCTTATTCTTATTCTTATTCTTATTCTTATTCTTATTCTTATTCTTATTCTTTGCTGTTTACAGTCCTTCTACCCTATGCCAGAAATTCCTGACTGCTGACTCTGCAGGGAGGTTTACAGGGCCAAACTGCAGTGATTTAAGCGTACAACCTCATTCCGAGTCCTGGCTGTTGCTCCGTCATAATCAACAACTGTCGAGTAAGTAGTCTTAGTGGGAAACAAGCGGCAGGCTGCCATATTGATTATATTACTTGCGGCCTGGGAGATGGGGAAGGGAGAGGGGGAAAGAAATCGGCTAAGTGCTAATTTCAGATATAAGTCTTTACAGTCTGGCTGCAGCTCCTGCTCAGTTGATGGAGGGAAAGCCAAAATGTAAAAGATCCCCGGCGTTTCGTTCTCCTCTTTTGCTTCTGTAGAAACAGGCAGAGCCGGAGGCTCTACCTTACAGGTGGTCCTCCTTGTTTTGTATGCTCTTCAGTTTGCGAAGAGGTGAAATGTCCTGCGCTCGAGGATAAATCTACTTCCTTGAAGGCCACATTTTCCAATGACAAGTCAGGCTTGCCTTGAGAGAGTTCCTACTCCCCCTTTAACATATGAGGAGGGGGAAACAACGACACTTTTGCATCATTCTGAAGGCCATTGCCTAGGGTCTTCCTCCATAATTAGGCATTGCTCAGGGTTCTTCTTCACATGCACACTGCAGAAAGCCTTAATTTATCTTGCAACAATCTGCATTTAGATCAACACGGGACAAAGAGCTTGACCATTGTCCTACTACAAGAAGAAGAAGAAGAGGAGGAGGAGTTTGGATTTGATACCCCACTTTATCACCACCCGAATGAGTCTCAAAGCAGCTAACAATCTCCTTTCCCTCCCCCCCCCCAACAAACACTCTGTGAAGTGAATGAGGCTGAGAGATTTCAGAGAAGTGTGACTAGTCCAAGGTCACCCAGCAGCTGCATGTGGAGGAGCGGAGACGCGAACCCAGTTCACCAGATTACAGTGGTACCTCGGGTTAAGTACTTAATTCGTTCCGGAGGTCCGTTCTTAACCTGAAACTGTTCTTAACCTGAAGCACCACTTTAGCTAATGGGGCCTCCTGCTGCTGCCACGCTGCCGGAGCACAATTTCTGTTCTCATCCTGAAGCAAAGTTCGTAACCTGAGGTACTATTTCTCGGTTAGCAGAGTCTGTAACCTGAAGCGTATGTAACCCAAGGTACCAATGTATGAGTCTACCGCTCTTAACCACTACACCACACAGGAGCCAACATGTCCCTGGGCACTGAGTGTGAAACTGTAGATTATCTGGTCCATGTTCACACACCCATGGAGACATGATGCAGATGGTTTCCCCTCTTCCTCCAGAAATCTAGCTTCTGAAGAGCCAGGGGAAAGGAGCTTGAAACCCAAGCAATGGCAAATCACAGCAGCTCACAGTAGACCAGTGGTGTGCCCCACCAACCTCAGTCTGCCCTCAACCAGCCCTCATCTGCCAACCTTTTTGCATCCAGGGGGTGGCACTGTCTTTCTTCTCCCTTTGGTCTTGGTATTGCCCCCTGTAGAACACACCAGGGTGGAGGAGGACATTAGAATTGGTTTGTTATTTATTTCGTTATTTGCATTTCTTTATTTATTTCACATCCTCCTCAAAGGAGCTCAAGGTGGCACACACAATTCTCCCCTTCCTCATTTAATCTGTACAACAACAGGTGGGTTAGGCGGAGACGCTGTGAGCTTCCTGGGGATTCAAACTCTGGTCTCCCAGGTCCTAGTCCAACACTCTGAACACTACACCACATTGGTTCTGCCTGCTAATTGGTTGTGGCTCTACTTACTCCTGTCCTCCTTGCCTTCCCAATGGGCACCATCCACCATTGCATTATTAGTTCTGGCTTCTCCAGCTTATAGACTCAGTTCTTTCAGACTTCCTAGCATGCCAAGCACCGTACCCAAACCAATGATCATTGGCTTAAGCAGGGTGAAATAATGAGAGGAAACGAAGAGAAAGTTGGGGGGAAGAATGGCACATTAAAATTTAAAGATGAGGACCTTCAAAGAGGTGCGAATAACAAGTAGGAGTCAATGAAAAGACTTCAAAAAAAGAGAGGGAAGCCTGATCAAAAGGATGAGAGGGAAAAATTAATTTGGCTGCGGTTTTCTGATTTGATTGAAGAGCAGGGAGGTAAGAGGCAGCTGATGGGAGATTACAGTAATCAAGGTGAGAAATGGGAAGAGAATCGGAGAGCTGAACATCATAAGAAGAGCCAATGGCTCACCCTGAACACTTTCCCCTCATCAGTTTCCAGCAACTGTTTTTTCAGAAGCATCACTGCCTCTGACCGTGGAAGCATATCATAGCCATCATGCTTAGTGGCCAATGAGATCCTCACCACCCATGAATTTGTCTAATCCTCTTTTAAAGCTATTCAGGTTGGTGGCCATCCTGTGGCAGTGAGTTCCATAGTTAACAATCCACTGCACAAAGAAATACTTCCTCTGTGATGATATGGAAAACAAATGGTTGAGGTATTCAGATTTGTTGTTAGAGAATCAGGAAGGTTTTAAATTAAAACCATTTGAACAAATTAAAGATAAAGTGAATTGGTTGCAATATTATCAAATTAACGAATTATATAAGATGGATAAGAGAAATGGTTTTGCAACAGAAAAAAACAAATTGGAAACTGAGTTGTTAGATACTAATGATAAGAATATGTCCAAAATGTACAGTTTGTTGTTGGAGTGGCATACAAAGAATGAACAAGTTAAATCAGTGATGATTGATTGGGCAAGGGATGTGGGACATAATATAATGATGGAGGACTGGGAGAGGCTATGGAGGAAAGGGGTTAAGTTCACTGCATGTACGATGTTAAAGGAAAACATTATGAAGATGATGTATAGATGGTACTTGACCCCTGTAAAATTAGCAAAGATTTATCACAAAAGTGATAATCTTTGTTGGAAATGTAAAGAAAAAGAAGGTACTTTTTTCCATATGTGGTGGACTTGTCCCAGGGTGAAAGACTTCTGGGAGAAGATTTATAATGAACTGAAAAAAAATGTTGAAATATACATTTATTAAGAAACCAGAGGCCTTTCTCCTTGGAATAACAGGTTTAGAATTGCCCAAGAAAGGTGTTAAATTATTTTTGTATGCCACAACGGACGGTCGAATATTACTTGCTAAAAATTGGAAAACACAAGAACTAGCAACAGTGGAAGATTGACAGATGAAGATGATGGACTTTTCGGAGCTAGCTGACCTGACTGGAAGAATCTGTGACCAGAAAGAAGAGGAGTTTCAAGAGGACTGGAGGAAATTCAAGGACTATTTGAACAAATATTGTAATATAAAAAATTAGAAATTACTTGAAAGAAACAAATAGGCCTAGGACAAATTAAGTTTAATTAAATAAATGGGATTCAGAATGTCAAGAAAAGTGAATAAGATGACTATAATTGGAAATTGTTTTAATTTAATAATGATATTGGAAAGCTGTTACTTTTAAATTACAAGGAAACTCAGAAGGGAGGGATTTGAGGAAGTCAATCAAGATGTTTAAAAAGTTGGATTTGTGAAGAATTAAGTTGGTTATTATTGTCTATTTGTTTATTGTTCTCCCCCTTTTTTCCCTCCCTTTTTTTCTTTTTTCTTTTTCTTTTTCTCTCTTCTTCTCTTTTTCCTTTTTTGTTTTTTTGTATTAATTTGCTTTGTGGTTTGTGTTATTATGGCGGAAAATTTAATAAAATTTATTTTTTAAAAAATACTTCCTCTCTGATGTCCCAAATCTTTCAACATCCAGTCATTCATGAGTTAGGAGAGAGGGAGAAAAACGTTACCTACTTTGCCATCTGGAATTTTACAACAGACCCTCCAAGTGCCCCTATTTTCCAGGGACAGTCCTGGTTTCTGACTAGGTCCTGCAATGTTCCGCTTTTCCTTAGGACATCTCTATCTTCATTGGAGAAATGTTGGAGGGTACGGAGTTATGTGGCCCCTGAACCAAGGAGATAAGTAGCTATGGAAGCTTTAGAAGACATCTGAAGGCAGCCTTGTATAGGGAGTTTTTTTAATGTTTAATGTTTTATTATGTTTTTATATATGTTGGAAGCCACTCAGAGTGGCTGGGGCAACCCAGTCAGATGGGCAAGGTAGTAGTAGCAGTAGTAGTAGTAGTAGTAATAGAACATCCCTATTTTTATTGGAGAAATCTTGGAGGGTATGTTTTAAATTTACCGTATTTTTTGCTCTATAAGACTCACTTTTTCCCTCCTAAAAAGTAAGGGGAAATGTGTGTGCGTCTTATGGAGCGAATGCAGGCTGCGCAGCTATCCCAGAAGCCAGAACAGCAAGAGGGATTGCTGCTTTCACTGCACAGCGATCCCTCTTGCTGTTCTGGCTTCTGAGATTCAGAATATTTTTTTCTTGTTTTCCTCCTCCAAAAACTAGGTGCATCTTGTGGTCAGGTGCGTCTTATAGAGCGAAAAATACGGTATATCATGTTGTGTCTTACTCACTGTTTTTCCCAATCTCCTTCTCCTTCTTTGGCGATCACTTGTAGCCGAATAAGATTGTCTTCCATAAACACGGTCTTAACAGGGAGTCCGTAAGTGACTGTGGAGGCCAGTTCTGGATCCACACGTCTTTCCACAGTGGGGACATTGGTTTCTGGGTGGGAGTTGATCATGGTGAGGGTTTGCCAAGCGTGCCTTCCTCTTAGCACCTTTCTTCCTTGCGTCCTGAGTTCGAGTGTCTTCAAAACCCATGGACACCTTTGGTAAAGACTGTCCTCCAATTGGAGCACTCGCAGGCCAATGTTTCCCAATTGTCCGTGTTTATACTACATTTTTTTAGATTTGCCTTGAGAGAGTCTTTGAACCTCTTTTGTTGACCACCCACATTACACTTTCCATTTTCAAGTTTGGAATAGAGTAGTTGCTCTGGAAGACAATAATGATTGTGAAACAAGAACAAATAACAGCAGCAGCCATGTTCATAGAATTGTAGAGTTGGAAGGGACCCCTAGGATGATCCAGTCCAGGGGTCAGCAAGGTTTATCTTGCTTGGGCCGGATCGGTCCTGCAGAGATCCCTTCGTGGGCCAGATTGTGTGTTTGTGTGTGTGCGTGTACCCATGATTTTCGGTGTCTGCATCTGCGCAGATGAGATTTTCAGCTTCTGTGCATATGCAGATGTGATTTTCTTTTCTTTTTAATTTTTTTTATTCAAAATTATAACAAGACATATTATCAAAAAACATAACATCCTTGTCTCCCCTACCCATTTTTCCTCCCTCCCCCCTCCCACACAAAACCCACCCACTCCCTGACTTCCCTCAGTTCCAGTCTTTGGTTTCTCTAAGAATGCTGTTTTCTGCATGTTACAAAGTTGTATAGGTCCTCAAACTATTTAGCTGATTATTATCAATAAAAAGTTTGTGAATGTTTATTCAAAGCCAGCCAAGGAGTCCAGTTCGCTTTGTTGCGTCTTCAGATACTTTGTAAAGGGTTCCCATTCATCCTTAAAGTCACAGTTATCCTTGTCCCATAGCTTATATGTCAGTTTCACCAGTTCTGCATAGTCCATCAATTTTTGTTGCCATGATTCTTTAGTTGGGGTTTCTTCAGTCTTCCATCCTTGTGCTACCAGAACTCTCGCGGCCGTGAAAGATGCGATTTTTGGTGCCGTGGAAGCGAGTCCCTGCGCAGCGCTGTGCTGGTTTAGCGCAGTGCTAGAGCAGGTGGCTCGGTTCGATGGTGGCTCTTGGACCAGTCAAATGGCATCTGTGGGCTGCTTCTGGCCCATGGGCCTTAGGTTGCTGACCCCTGATCTAGTCCAACCCCAGCATTGCTGGAATATCTCTGTCCCATACAAGGATCGAATCTGCAACCTTGGCTTTATCAGCACCATGCTCTAAGCAACTCAGCTATCCAGTTCAGTAGGCAGGTGTGTGTGGGGGGAAACATTCAGGAAAAGCGCTTGACTCTCCCTAACCTCCGCCCATCAGCCTGCTCTCTAATTGCTTCTGTGCTGACAGCTGTATTATTGCCCTACCAGGATACCCTAGTGCTGACTGTGCATAACTGAGCATGAGAATTCTTTTGTCTGTAATTGCCTGTAAATGGCAAATTTGTTCCCACATTTCATGCATGACAAGCCCGAGGTGGATTTTTGTTTTGGTTTTTTTGCATCCGGTAGCCTCAGAACAGACACTTCATGAGTGCACCGGCTTTTCAACACAGCAGTAAAAGTTCATCCTTCAACGTTCTTTCATCCTCAGTTCTCCAACCTTGCAAGTACCTTTGCCAGACTCTAGGGTGACTGAAAACAACCCCTGGCTCTACGATATGTTTCATGCCTTTTGGAGGGAAAAAAAGAAGCCTTAACATTCTTTCAAACCTGGGCCCGTCGAGCTGTTTAGGATGCACTACCAATCATGAGAATACAGGTCTTGCTGTTTACAGACGAAATGCGGAGATAATGATGATGTGGGATGAAAGCGAGTCTGGAGAGCTAGGCTGCTCAGTATGCTCTTAGTTGCTCAGCCTCCAGTGTTAAAAATCTTGCTCTGATGATATGAAATGGCCTTGTAATGCAGACACAGAGCAAAACTTTGTTTACTCTTTCTCTGATTCCACTTACAAAGAGCTTATTTTTACAGGTTCTTCTTTCTAAAATATGTTATTCCCCCCAGAGTTTGGTGGTTGTAGCGCTAAGGAGATTGTTCCATCAGTGGAAACATTTCTGTTTGCCCAATGGAACAATTCCACCCTCTTTCCTCCCTTGTGCTGTTCTGAGGGTATTCCCAACCAGAGTGGATTTGGAGAAGGTGAGAGGAGAAGTGCGTGTGTGTGTGTGTGGGGAATCAGGGGGGAACTCAACTGCATTAGCAGGAGTCCCAGTGCTGGCTTCTGCGAGTGGCGCTTGTTGGCATCCATCAGTCTTGAGAGACAATGGAGTGTGCCTCCGGGGGTGAAGTCAAACCACTGTGTTAGCAACACTGGTCACCTCCCAGGGGTGACTTTCCACAAGCCTGGGCAGTGTATATGGAGGTCCTGAGCTGCCCAGATATCAAGACCCCCATCACCCAGCCTCGCTGGTGTGGTCCAAAGGAAAGGAGGTGATGTGGTCTGCAGAAATCATCTGGTGATAGGATTGGTGCACTGGTCAATTTCAGTTTCTCTCAGTTTCTCATTTTCCCCCAAATAAGAAATTCAGATCAGTGTGTGTGTGTGTGTGTGTGTGTGTGTGTGTGTTTGTGTGTGTGTGTGTTTCAATGTCCTCAGGAGAATTCACCAACTTTTTAATGTGAATTTATCCTAATACGTACATTTTTGTATGCCAACCAAAGACATTTTTTTGCAAAGCAATTATCCCCAGTATAATGTGTACTCTGTGTATTATTTTTCACCATGCACAGTTTACCCTAGGAAATGCATGTTACGTGGAGAACTGTGCTTGAAATTTCAGAGAAATACAAATTTCAAAGGAGGGCTGTTTTTTGTTGTTGTTTTTTTTGGTTCGCATATTGCTGTGGAAAATGGGAATTAGGCCAGTTCACCTTTAAATGTGCACTGGACTGAATTTATCCTCCAGCTGTAACTGGGATGTCCAAGGCTGAGCCTGTCATCCAAATGAAATGGGTAGAGAAAGCGTTTCAGATCTGCTCCTGGTTCTTTATTGCTATGGCTCAAGGTCAAAGTATCTGGCTCCTGTTCCTTTCCCATCAGTAGCCATATTTGACTCAACTGTACCTTGATTTTTGGCTTCTGGTAGAGAAGCAGGAGGTGTTTTTGTCCAGTTTGCATTTAGTGCAAGCCTACCTGTTTTGCTGTTCCTGAACTAACACATGAACCAAAACCCAGCTATCCTCCAAAATCCACCCTTCTCCGAATTTTGCGATGCAGTTCTCCAGTCAAAATGCTTGTGCAAGAAAGCAAAAAAGCAAACTGGGAAAATGTGGATGTTTCTGAAAAGTATATACAGAAATACATTACATTAGGGAAAACTATTTGGAAAAAATATTAGGATAAACACACACATTTTCATGTGGACTGTTTTATTTGTGAAGTTTGCAAACTGATGTGGAAATAGAGCGGACTGAGTTTACAAGTGGAAAAATGAGAAAGCAACAGAAACCAAAACTGCCAGATCCACCCATTCCTAGTTTCCTGGCAGAAAGATTGAGCTTGTCAGACTTCTTCCTGCTCAGACAATGTCTGTTCTGCCGAATGATCTCCCTCGCCCCTTCCCAGTAGCTGACAGTTTGCCTCCGGGAATATCATTTCATGGTACCAAGCAATTTACACCTTGCCGCAATGATCAGGATATTAAAATCACATCATTTTTGGTCCTGGGTATGATTGGATTTTTAATAAGTGACTGCCCTGGCTTTGCAATACATAAATATGTTCAATGAAGGTTCATCCAAACCAAATATTGAATCCCTCGAGGCTGCATAAGAACCACTTTCATGTTCTCTTCCAGGGAATAATCCAGTGAAAGGATGTATCGGCAAAGAGGCACAAGTGACAACTAACTTTTAAGCAAATATCAGGTTTAATTAACAAACAGCCACATGCTATGTGTAAATGGGGAAAATAAGGAAATAATAATAATAATAATAATAATAATAATAATAATAATAATAATAATTTATTATTTATACCCCGCCCATCTGGCTGAGTTTCCCCAGCCACTCTGGGCGGCTCCCAATCAGTGTTAAAAACAGTACAGCATTACATATTAAAAACTTCCCTGAACAGGGCTGCCTTAAGATGTCTTCTGAATGTCAGGTAATTATCTCTTTGACATCTGATGGGAGGGCGTTCCACAGGGCGGGCGCCACTACCGAGAAGGCCCTCTGTCTGGTTCCCTGTAGCCTCACTTCTCGCAATGAGGGAACCGCCAGACGGCCCTCGGCGCTGGATCTCAGTCTCCGGGCTGAACGATGGGGGTGGAGACGCTCCTTCAGGTATACAGGACCGAGGCCGTTTAGGGCTTTAAAGGTCAGCACCAACACTTTGAATCGTGCTCGGAAACGTACTGGGAGCCAATGCAGATCTCTCAGAACCGGTGTTATGTGGTCCCGGCAGCCACTCCCAGTCACCAGTCTAGCTGCCGCATTCTGGATTAATTGCAGTTTCCGGGTCACCTTCAAAGGTAGCCCCACGTAGAGCGCGTTGCAGTAGTCCAAGCGTGAGATAACTAGAGCATGCACCACTCTGGCGAGACAGTCCGCGGGGAGGTAGGGTCTTAGCCTGCGTACCAGGTGGAGCTGGTAGACAGCTGCCCTGGACACAGAGTTAATCTGCGCCTCCAGATTGTCAGATAGCTGGGATTGTCAGTGGTGGGAATCTGGCAGAAGGTCTTCAGTTCGACCCCCAGTTTCTCCAGGTGAGGTTGGAAGGCAGGGGCATAGGAAGGGGTATGTGGGGTGTGTGGCCCCCTCCTGGTGTCATCTTTGAGGGGGGTGACAAAATGGCACACTGCGGGGGGCAGCTGCTCACGGCCCCCCTGGGTGGATCATCGTGATGCCCCCATGTGTGGATCGCCGTGGTGCCCCCATGCGATGCCCCTGAGAGCGGCTTGCTCTGCTGCCCCGGGTGCCAGAGCAGCTAGCTACGCCACTTTGGGGAGGGACCATAGTCTGGAACCCTGGGTATCCTCTGCCAGTCAGTGCAGGCAATATGGCCCTGGATCAACCTTTCTCAACCTGTGGGTCCCCAGATGTTGTTGAACTACAACTCCCATCACCCCTAGCTAGCAAGGCCAGAGCTCAGGGATGATGGGAGTTATAGTCCAACAACATCTGGGGACCCACAGGTTGAGAACCGCTGCCCTAGATGATCCGACTCAGCATAAGCCATCTTCTTCTGTCCCTATGGAACCACAAATCGGCAACACTGATAGTTCACATTACACATTTATAAACTGCTTCATGGCATGTGCCCATCAGAGTGATGTACAATATAAACCATAAAATAAAATGTAAATCATAAAAACACACACAATTAAAATAATTAATACCAATTCTAAGTAGAATTATAATATTTTCTACAGATAATATTTCATAAATGGCAGAGTTTATTCTCAGAGAAAGCCTTCATGTACAGATATACCTTCAGTAGGTGCCTAAACTTTATGATACTGACCACCTGTCTACTTTCAAGTGGTAATTGATTTCCAGAGGAAATCAATTTAGATGTTTGCAGAACATGGGCGGGGTACAAATAATAAATTATTATTATTATTATTATTAATTATGTATACCATGGGTAGGCAAACTAAGGCCCAGGGGCCAGATCCAGACCAATCGCCTTCTAAATCCGGTCTATGGACGGTTCAGGAATCAACATGTTTTTACATGAGTAGAATGTGTCCTTTTATTTAAAATACATCTCTGGGTTATTTGCTGGGCATAGGAATTCATTCATTCCCCTCCTCCCCAATATAGTCCAGCCCCCTACAAGGTCTGAGGGACAGTGGACCGGCCCCCTGCTTAAAAGGTTTGCTGACCCCTTCATTCCGCCAACTAGGGAGATTATGCTAATCTTGTGCAAACTCCTCTTTGCATTCCTCAACATTTACCCAGCGAGGCACCAGGAACTCCAAATTCATCTTGGAATTTTGCTTTTGGCAAAAAGTTGGTGAAAGCACCATGATGTGTGGACACCCAACCGCTAGCCTTGTAGAAACTTATGAGATACGTAAAAGACCTGTAAGATCTCTGAAGCCAAGAACAACCCACAGACCTTATACAAACCCACAAGACTTTCGAGTGCTTGACAACCTTCCTGTTCTATTGTTTTCCCCAGGAAGGCAAGAAAAACTCGGGAGGTGTTGCTGAACCGACTGAGAAGTAGCAGCGAAAGGAAACAATTGGCAATGGAGAAGTACCAGGAGGGAGGGGTCCTTAACCCCTCTCCCTGTAATTTCTGCTTGCAGCCCCTTACACTCCAGCTACTATCCCCTTAGCCGGGGTTTCTGGTGCACAATTGTGGTGTCCCAGTCAGTGGTGTAGCGTGGGGGGTGCAGGGGGGCCGGCCTCACCGGGCGCAACATCTGGGGGGTTAGGGTTAGGGGGCGCAAATCCACGGGTTAGGGGGTGCAAATTACTTGCCTTGCCCCGGGTGCTGACAACCCACGCTACGCCACTGGTCCCAGTAAACATGGCTGGGACTAGAGGGGGAAATGGGTAGGTGGGGAAGGGTCATGCAACCTCTCCCACCTACTCCTCCATTACAAAGCCCCCATCCCTGCTATTTTGCAGCTGTTGGGCAGCTGCCCAGTTTCTAAATCTGCAGCCTAACTAGCTTCAGTTTACTTGAACTCTATTAAAGATTCAGATCTTTCTTCCCTGGCATAATATATATATATATATATATACACATCCACCAAATGCCATGCATCTTTTTAAAGGCTTAAAAAGAAGATAGAGATGGAGAAAGAAAGAATACCAGGTACCATCCTCGTTGTCTGCTAAGTGCCTTATCATTTTACCTGCTGAGAAAAGCAACGCAGAGGAAGCTTTTGGACTGCAATGCCTTTGTTGTGAGCAGTTTCCAAACAGACAATGAAGGATCATTGATTCACCTCTCTCGCTTCTTAAACAGCACATCTTGTAATTCAGCCAGCTCCCTTATGATTGCGCCAAGCTGCTTCCACTGGGCTTACACGAGAAATAATTACAGTTAACATAAGCCTTGCTACTAACAATGGTCTTTCCCCCTTTTCTTTTTTTTTGGTACTGTCCTCTTATCTGCATGTAATTCTCTGTAAGACAACCCCAGAGTCACATTTCCCTTCCTTTCTGACACAGAAAACCTTGTTTGTACAAGCTTCTGTACAGCTCTCTATACCAGGGTTAGGGAAACCTTGTTTTCTTAGCCCAGGGGCCATGATCACTTCTGTGCAACCTTCTGAGGGCCACAAACCAGCAGTAGGGAGGCCCAGAGGCCAAAGTGGGTGGAGCAAGGAATGTAAAAATGACCTTTGAACTGTAGGCATCCACACCCGTCTCTAACCTCTGTGCAGGAAAGCAAGAGGAGTTATCAGAGTTCAAGGGCGCATCTGAGCCACGCAAATACCCTCAAGGAGAGCATAAAGCAGGGGTAGATAGGGTTGTGACCTGGGGAGAGAGAGGGTGGTTGGAGAGGGGGGAAAGGGCCTGGGGGGAGTCCCAGTAGGCAGATAGGGACGCGGGTGGCTCTGTGGGTTAAACCACAGAACCTAGGACTTGCCGATCAGAAGGTCGGCAGTTCGAATCCCGACAACAGGGTGAGCTCCCGTTGCTCGGTCCCTGCTCCTGCCAACCTAGCAGTTCGAAAGCACGCCAGTGCAAGTAGATAAATAGGTACCACTCCAGTGGGAAGGTAAACGGCATTTCCCTGCGCTGCTCTGGTTCACCAGAAGTGGCTTAGTCATGCTGGCCACATGACCCGGAAGCTGTACGCCGGCTCCCTCGGCCAATAAAGTGAGATGAGCGTCGCAACCCCAGAGTCGGCCATGACTGGACCTAATGGTCAGGGGTCACTTTACCTTTATGTAGGCTATGTGGAGGGTCCTACAGAGCCACATTTGGACCCCAGATCTGAGGTTTCCCACCTGTACAACTAACAGAGAAATGAGGAGAATTCATACCCCGCTAATGCTATTGGTTTTAGAATCATAGAATTGTAGAGTTGGAAGTGTTCCAATAGCATCCATAACAGACGGCCATCCAACCTCTGCTTAAAAACCTCCAAGGAAGGAGAGTCCACCATCTCCCAAGGGAGACTGTTCCACTGTCGAACAGCTCAACAGTACTTTAACAGAAGTTGAAGATAATAGAACCATAATAGGGTATGAGTTGGGTGCAGGACTCAAGCATGGGGTGGCCGAGGGTAAACTTTACAGGAGTCTGAATGTCCAGGGGGACTTGACTCAGGCAACATGCCCGTTACAAAGAGATCAGCTCTCAGATAATGTCTAAGGCTGTATCCCTGTTTCTTTATACTTATATGGGGTGTCAAGATATTACAAGCCAATGAGATCTTGTGAGCCGATCAGAAGTAGCGTCAGTTCAGATGAGATCAAAGCAATATGTGTGAGCTGTGGAATCAAGACTCTTCTGATCTGTTCTTTTCTGGTCTGAATGTAGATATAACCAAAGATGCGGCATTTTCAAGACCTTCCTTCTGAAATTTGACCTGCAAAAGTGCTGCTACAGAAAGAAACACATCTTATGAAGCATTGTTGATGAATTTTCAAGCGGCTGCATAAAGTTACCAACTTCCTAAATTCAGTGGTTTTATGCTGGGGTGGGGGAACTTCGGGCCTGGGACTGTCAGGTGTCAGCTGTCAGGTGGAAGAGGATCCAACCCCCCAAGGCAGGTTGCCAGGAATGGACAAGACAAGGAACAGTTCTTACCAACTGCTTTTTATTCAATATTCACAGAGAGAGGCTTGGAAATGCAGCCTATTGGAATAATGGTGTTGCCCCAGGTGAGTCTCCAACCTCTCCCTTTCTCATGCGCCACAGCTAAGGGTGCAGACAAGTGCCCTCTGCGTTTCAGCTCTTTGCTCTCCTACTTTCAATGCTCTCCAGGTTGTGGGAGGGGGGTTCCTGGAATGCTTTCTAAAGACACTGTGTCTGTCAGCTGTCGCCCCCCTGGTGCTTCTTCTTCTTCTTCCTCCTCCTCCTCTCCCATTATTTCCCAGCTTTCCCCATCATCTGCCTCTGAGCTGTGATCTCCCTCAAACCCCTGTTGTAATTCTGAACTGCCTTCTTCTTCTCTGGAAGGAAGGGTCAGGCTGGTAAGGGCGTCTCCACCGTTCCTCCTCTGTCCAGTCCCTGACATCAGCTTTCCTGGCCTCTTGGCCAAGCCTTTGGGACTCTACCCAACAGTGGAAGACTTTGGGTTTTAAAATTTCAACAGTGCCCTATGTGATGTCAAAATCTGGCACCTCTCCAACTCTTGCCTTCCGTCGCTCATCATTGTTGCAGTATCCCCTTGTGGTACCCTCTTGGCTCAGCGCCCGGTGCAGGCGAACTGGTCACACTCCCGCAAATATGCTTCTGTGCCAGGCCACACCCTTCACGAACCCTTTCCGAACCTTTGCCTAAGTTTGTGCCTGAAATGTGCCCCTTGTTTGCCTGGATAGAGAACTGTACAGTATGCACTGAGATATCTGAGTTCTGCGTGGCTTCAATTAGCCTACTGTTCAAAGTCAGATCTGTAGCTCCACCCACTCTTGACCTCTGCCCCCATCCACCATTGGTATGTGGCCCCGAGAAAGTTGTCCAGGAGGAAGAATGGCCCTTGAATGGAAATAATGGTTCCCCACTGCGGCTCTATGCTTTGCTTTTAAATCCTTCTTCTCTGAAAACAAAAAGGCCAATAATCCAAATCCAACATCATCCATAACTGGAAATATTGCAAAACTGGGACTCTGGGGGACAAATCTATTTAGGGGGTTATAAGCAAATTCGATTGGCAAAACGTTTCTTGAGAATTCTACTCACCCACCCAAATTTAATTCCAGCTGCACCGGTAGTTCTCCACGAAGGCTTGCAATTCTCTTCTAGAAGTGGCAAAATGGCTGTCTGAGAAATGAAGGGAAAACATTGGATGTCTGGCTGTATGCCAGCCCTCCCAAATAGCAAACAGCAAATAAGGAACCAGGAACCAACTTCCACCCCGTTAAATGGGGAATACCACATACCTCTTGCCCAATGGGTGGGCAGGCTCAGCAAGACGAATACATCATCCGAGACATGTGGGTGGGACATATGGCAAATAGTCCCCTGGTGCTAATTATTTAATAGCAGCCAGTACACGAACCAGTGGGAAGATGATTTAAGCCGCAGGATTTCAATAACACAGACACGCAAAAACATCCTGAATGGGAAACACCAGATGCTACGTTTCCTTTCTCTCTCAATAATATTTCTTCTCCTAAACTTGGGGAGGTAACTTGCTTTTAGAAGGAACTGAGGAAGAGTTTGTTTTTTGAGGCACTGTGTAATCACAGGAAGAACATGGGGGTGCACATTCCTCAACCACATTCACCACAATGATACATATATACTGGAGAGGTCACTGAAGTTCATAATTATCAGAGTCTGTGCAAAGTTGCCCAGCTTGTGGTGCTCAGATGTACTATGAATTGTGTATCATCTGCTCCCAGAATTTCCCTTCAGAACAAAAAATCTTGCAGGGAACCAGGCAGAGGGCCTTCTCAGTAGTGGCGCCTGCCCTGTGGAATGCCCACTCATCAGATGTCAAAGAAATAAACAACTACCTGACGTTTAGAAGACATCTGAAGCAGCCCTGTTTAGGGAAGTTTTTAATGGCTGATGCTTTAATGTATTTTAAATCTTTTGTTGGAAGCCACCCAGAGTGGCTGGGGAAACCCAGTCAGATGGGCGGGGTATTAATAATAATAATAATAATAATTACTTTGCACATGCTGGATGCACCATCCATGCCGATCAGTTTTTGTAGGTGCATGGGCATGTCCTGAATACAGTGGTACCTCAGGTTAAGAACTTAATTTGTTCTGGAGGTCCGTTCTTAACCTAAAACTGTTCTTAACCTGAAGCACCAGTTTATCTAATGGGGCCTCCCACTGCCACCGTGCGATTTCTGTTCTCATCCTGAAGCAAAGTTCTCAACTCGAGGTAGTATTTCTGGGTTAGCAGAGTCTGTAACCTGAAGCGTCTGTAACCTGAAGCGTCTGTAACCTGAAGCGTCTGTAACCCAAGGTACCGCTATATTAGCTCCTTGTTTCAATGAAGCTCTTATTGATCAGTGTAAAACTAAGTGAACTACAAAGTCAGCAGCTTTAGGCAGATGCCCAGAAGTTACCTAATATTACGCCTATGCTCCCAACAATATTAGCATTGATCGCTATGAAGCACTTGAACAGAACTCTCATACAAGCATCCTTTAGTTTGAGGAGCATATCTACTCTATTTGGGTTATTCGATTCTCTGGATTGCAACATTTAATGTGGTTGCTGCCCGCAGTGTAAAACCCACTATTATTCACAGGTGAGTCCAACAGGGCTGGTGCTGTGGAATGGGTACAAGTAAGCAAAGACAAATTGGCCAATTTCAGTTCCTCACTTTCCCAATCTTAAGTCTGCCCATTTCCACATCAATCTGCGAGCTTTGTTTTCAAAAATCCTCTGAAAAATTGTACACATTTTTGTGTGTGCATTTCTCCCAATCTACACATTTATGTAAGCAATCTCCCCTAGTATAATTCATTTTTCTGCCTCATTTTCACTAATAGTCCCACCTTCGTGCACACTTCTGCCTCTTGTATGCTGTTTTGGGTTTGAGAGGGTTTTGAAGGATGTCTGTGTTGTGGTTTGTGCATTGTTTCAGGAAGTGAAAAAATAATCAGGTTTGCAATGCAAATTGAACAATTTTCTCCCCCTTCCCTTGGTGCTGGGTAGCTGACAACCAAACTATACTCTTAGAAGGACAGTGATACAATAATGCAAAAGGGTGCAACATTACCAGTATGCAATGAACCTATGGAAAAGCAACAGACTTTCCCCTAGATTCCTCTGAAAAAGCATTGCTGCTCTAATAGGCAGTGATGGGCAAATCGATCTATTTTGGTTTCTCTCAGTTTATTGTGCTTCCAAGGAGCGTCTCCATCCCCATTGCTCAGCCTGGACACAGAGGTCCAGCTCCGAGGGCCTTCTGGCGGTTCCTTCACTGCGAGAAGAGAAGTTACAGGGAACCAGGCAGAGGGCCTTCTTGGTGGTGGCGCCCACCCTGTGGAATGCCCTTCCATCAGATGTCAAAGAAATAAACAACTACCTGACATTTAGAAGACATTTGAAGGCAGCCCTGTTTAAGGAAGTTTTTAATGGCTGGTGCCTTAATGTATTAATCTTTTGTTGGAAGCCGCCCAGAGTGGCTGGAGAAAACCCAGCCAGATGGGCGGGGTATAAATAATATTATTATTATTATTATTATTATTATTATTATTATTATTATTATTTTCAGTTCCCCACATTTTCCCACCAGTTTGTGGGTTTTTTGTATGCTCCCCCCAAGCTTATTTCACCTAATATTCTCCCCAATGTAATGCATTTTTGTATGTTAATATATGCATTTTTATGGACATTTTGCCCTAATATATGCAATTTTTTACACATTGCTTGGATGGAGAACCGCCCTGCAAAATTCTGAGAATTTCGCACCATGACTGAACTGGGTAAACTGCATTGGATTTCTGTCCTGTTCCTCCTCACAGGGTGGGCGCAGTTTGCATTCTGGTTCTGCATTTTAGTTCCCGGCTGCGGCTGATGCCTATACCAAAAGCATCCCAAACTCTTGCCTCTGAGCATGGAGACAATCTTTTGTCAGTCAATCCTTCCCAGATTCCTATCATGTGCAACCTGGGATACATTTGTCCTTTTGGTGAAGAAAGGGCAGAAGCCGAATTTAGCTCTCCAAAGCTGTGCAATGAAACCGAAGATCTCCTTGGAGAAGAAACCTGTCTAAAGAGACATGTTTCTGTTCTCTAATTTAAAATCCATCTGCCTGGATCTCCGGGGAAGGGAGCCTGCCTGCATCTCTCTTGTTTCCTCCCCATCCTTTTGTAATAGCCGGCATTTACAAAACAGAAGTTTGGATCATTTGTAATATTAAGTCCCTAATTGCCTGGGGAAATGGGGTCCTTTAATTAAGCTGTCGTTTTGCCTTCTTGACATCTTTCTCTCCGCAACGGCCCCCGCCCCATTAGTGCCTTGTTTCCAAATGTGGTCATTGTAGCCACAAACTTGCATATGACCTTATCTGTCACTTGGTTTCAGATGCTTTAGCACGGCAAACGCAAAACGAACAAACATGACAAGGGAAGGAATGAAGGAGAGGAGAAACGCAGACGTTCTGAAATACAGCGTGGCCAGATCCTGTGAGATGCTGTGTCCATGCTGCAGCTCTTGAGGTGAGGGGGGCAGCCTGAGTCCAGGGTTGCGTTGCTGTGTGTTGGTTGGATCTCGTGATGGACAAGAGCAGTGGTGAGGAATCTCTGGCCTGTGGGCCTCATTAGAGCCACTTGATCAGCCCATTTGGGCCAAGCTATGTCTACCTTATAAGGGACGCGGGTGGCGCTGTGGGTTAAACCATAGAGCCTAAGACTTGCCGATCAGAAGGTCGGCGGTTCGAATCCCCGCAACGGGGTGAGCTCCCATTGTTCGGTCCCTGATCCTGCCAACCTAGCAGTTCGAAAGCACCTCAAAGTGCAAGTAGATAAATAGGTACTGCTCTGGTGGGAAGGTAAACAGTGTTTCCATGTGCTGCTCTGGTTAGCCAGAAGCGGCTTAGTCATGCTGGCCACATGACCCGGAAGCTGTGTGCTGGCTCCCGCAGCCAATAAAGCGAGATGAGAGCTGCAATCCCCGAGTCGGTCATGACTGGACCTAATGGTCAGGGATCCCTTTACCTTTACCTTACGTCTACCTTAGGGTTACCAGACATCCCCAGTTCCCGGGGACAGTCCCCAGATTTGCAAATCTGTCCCCGGGAAACATGGCAGCAGCAGTCTCAGCAGCCTGGAGCCAGCCTGTTAATGCAGTTGGCTCTGGCTGGCTTCAGGAGTTGCTTGCTTCTCACTGCCATGGCGCCGACCATTTTTCCGTGGCGCTGGCCATTTTTCCTGCGCCATGGCAGCAAGCAGCTCCCGAAGCCAGCCAAAGCCAACTGCACTACCAGGCTGGCTCCTCCTGGGCAACAGCTGCCCGCCCGTGACTCCCGAGCCTCCCCTGATCTGCCAAAACTAAGGGGGAAGGGGGAAAGGAGACTGGGGAAGGCCCAGGAGTCATGGGCGCGGGCCGCACCGTTGCCCAATCTCTGTGCATTTATGTTTCACAGGTTGCGAAAGAAGGGCTTTGCACCTTTATACAATATGCATGCCCACTACTGACTCCCTGTTGCTACTCATCTTTAAAAAAAAAAAAAAATGTGTCCCCAGATTCTTTGAAAAAAATCTGGTAACCATAGTCTACCTCCCTTATACCTGACATCATAGAATCAGAGAATTGTAGAGTTGGAAGGGACCCAAGGGTCATCTAGTCCAGCCCTCTGCATTGTAGGCGTCTTAAGCAAAGCATCCATGATTGATGGCCATCCAACCGCTGCTTACAAACCTCCAAGGAAGGAAAGTCCACAGTCTCCCGAAGGAGTTCGTTCCACTGTTAAACACCTCTTACCACCAGAAAGTGCTTCCTGATGTTAAGTTGGAATCTCCTTTCTTGTAATAATAATATAGAATAATAATTTATTATTTATATCCCTCCCATCTGGCTGGGTTTCCCTAGCCACTCTGGGCAGCTTCCAAGTGAATATTGAAAACAATACAGCATCAAACATTAAAAACTGCCCTAAACAGGGCTGCCTTCACTTGTTTTTTAAAAGTAAAACAGTTGTTTATTGCCTTGACATCTGGTGGAAGGCGTTCCACAGGGCGGGTGCCACTACTGAGAAGTCCCTCTGCCTGGTTCCCTGTAACCTTACTTCTCGCAGTGAGGGAACAGCCAGAAGGCCCTCAGCGCTGGACCTCAGTGTCCAGGCTGGATGATGGGGGTGGAGACGCTCCTTCAGGTATACAGGACCGAGGCCGTTTAGGGCTTTAAAGGTCAACACCAACACTTTGAATTGTGCTCGTAAACGTACTGGGAGCCAATGTAGATCTTTCAAGACTGGTGTTATGTGGTCTCGGTGGCTGCTCCCAGTCACCAGTCTAGCTGCCTCATTCTGGATTAGTTGTAGTTTCCGGGTCACCTTCAAAGGTAGCCCCACGTAGAGTGCATTGCAGTAGTCCAAGCAGGAGATAACTAGAGCATGCACCACTCTGGCAAGACAGTAACTGATGTGATGGCAGCAGGTTGTTAGGGTTTGCAGATATATGCAGGTCCCAACGCAAACTGAAAAATATAGGATCAAGGGAAGTAATAGTTCTGCTCTATTCTGTCTTGGTCAGAGCATGGCCGGAGTACCGTGTTCAGTTCTGGGCACCACAGTTTGAGAAGGATATTGATAAGCTGGAATGGGTGGAGAGCAGGACAACGAAGACCATCAAGGATCTGAAAACCAAACCCTATGAGGAACAATTGAGGGATCTGGGTATGTTTAACCTGGACAAGAGGAGACTGAAATGAGATGTAATGTCCATTTTAAGGGCTGTCACTTGGAAGATGGAGCGAGCTTGTTTTCTCCTGCTTTGGAGAGTAGGACTTGAACCAATGGCTTCAAGTTACAAGAAAGAAGATTCTGACTAAACATCAGGAAGAACTTGCTAATGGTAAGAGCTGTTCCACAGCAGAACAGACTCCCTCAGAAGGCAGCACACTTTCCTTGCCTGGAGGTTTTTAAGCAGAGGTTGGATGGCTATCTGCCATTGATGCTTTTGTTGAGATTCCTGCATTGCAGGGGGTTGGACTAGATGACCCTCGAGGTCCCTCCCAACTCTGGACTAGATGGGCCATTGGCCTCATCCAGTAGGCTCCTCTCATGTTCTTATCCCAAGACTGGCAAAGTCTTGAAACACACACCCAGGAACAGGTTGCTTTGATGTGGTTATCTTGGTAATAAAGGTTGAGCTGGTTGCAAGGCGTGACTTTGATTTTCCTCTAGGATCTTCTAAATTGTTGTTTTGTTGATGTTTTATTTGCTGCGATAGCTTCCGAGGCGCACAACTAGGCAACAGGGTTCACTGCACCACGGCGGTTAATGCACAGAAATTCATTAACAGCGATTTTGCTTGGAAGTGACCCCCAAGTAGATAGGCTAGTGAGCAATTGCGCCTTGCACTGGAACACATTTTTATTCAGCCAGCAGATCTGTCTAATCTTTCATTATTAGCACTCTTCCCTCCAGTGGGTTTGCTGCACCAAGCAGGTCCTGTTTGGTGCATTGGCAGAGCTACCCGGGAGAGGAAGCTCATCTGATGCCAGTATTGCAGTGAGCCATCATGCCTGGCTCGGCTGCTGTGACATTCACAGTTTTACCAGCACCCAGATCAATTAAGTTAACACCTGCATTGTAATGGGAACTGTGGCACGAAGAAGAGTTTTCTAAAAGTGTGCAATAGCCACTAAGATGTAAAACTGCTCCAGAAGGGACACTCTTCTCTCTCATAGGAGTATAGCATCTAGATCAAGGGAAGTAATAGTGCCACTGTATTCTGCTCTGGTCAGACCTCACCTGGAGTACTGTGTCCAGTTCTGGGCACCACAGTTCAAGAAGGACACTGACAAACTGGAACGTGTCCAGAGGAGGGCAACCAAAATGGTCAAAGGCCTGGAAACGATGCCTTATGAGGAACAGCTAAGGGAACTGGGCATGTTTAGCCTGGAGAAGAAGAGGTTAAGGGGTGATATGATAGCCATGTTCAAATATATAAAAGGATGTCACATAGAGGAGGGAGAAAGGTTGTTTTCTGCTGCTCCAGAGAAGCGGACATGGAGCAATGGTTCCAAACTACAAGAAAGAAGATTCCACCTAAACATTAGGAAGAACTTCCTGACAGTAAGAGCTGTTTGACAGTGGAATTTGCTGCCAAGGAGTGTGGTGGAGTCTCCTTCTTTGGAGGTCTTTAAGCAGAGGTTTGACAACCATATGTCAGGAGTGCTCTGATGGTGTTTCCTACTTGGCAGGGGCTTGGACTCGATGGCCCTTGTGGTCTCTTCCAACTCTATGATTCTATGATTCTAGGATTCATCCCCACATCTGTGGGACATGGCTGGAATTGCTCAAAAGGAAAGCATGCCTTAGTAGAGGATGCACTCTGCAAAGCCTCATCTGATTTAGGCACCGTTTCCCATGTTTTGTAAAAGTGAGAGGTGTGGGATATTTAAAGCGCAGTCAAATTCATGCTTTGCTAGATAGGCACATGATAGGACCTGAAGCTCACAAAGCTTCTTAGAAAGAGCTCCATGAGAGGCACTCCCTGCCTAAGCAAAGCCTCTTTCTCCTCTCTTTCTTCTTTTCTTCTTCATCTTAACACCAAGCCAGAAATCTGAAGGACATCTGAACTCCAATGCTCAGATTCAATTTTAAGCTAGACTTAAGCATGTCTTTGTAACTGAAATACCTTTTTAAACCTACTCTTCAACAGTTATTCCAAGTGAGTAAATGTTATTTTTTACCTTTTACAAGACTGTTTGTTTGATTATTGTTTTAAGGGGGAGATATCAGGAAAATCCAATCTGCCTTAAAGCATCCTGGATTACTCAAAACTAAAAAGCTAAAAAAAGCTGATCTAAGCTTCCCTTTTAAACTGCAGAGGGATGGCACTCCGCTGAACGCACAGTCGTGAGAAAGGAAGGATAATTTCTAATAAAAATATCACCACCTACCTCTGTTCATAGGATGTGGGTGGTGCTATGGGTTAAACCACAGAGCCTAGGACTTGCTGATCAGAAGGTCGGTGGTTCGTATCCCCATGATGGGGTGAGCTCCTGTTGCTACTGCCAACCTAGCAGTTCGAAAACATGTCAAGGTGCAAGTAGATAAATAGGTACTGCTCCAGCGGGAAGGTGAACGGTGTTTCTGTGTGTTGCTCTGGTTCACCAGAAGCGGCTTAGTCATGCTGCCCACATGACCCAGAAGCTGTATGCCGGCTCCCTCGGCCAGTAAAGCAAGACGAGTGCCGCAACCCCAGAGTCAGCCACAACTGGACCTAATGGTCAGGGGTACCTTTACCTTTACCATCTATTCACATCCCAACAAGAGGTGCATCACCAGCAGTCTTCAGAGGGAAACATGAGATTATTAGGGTCCACTCTGCTGGTGTGGAGACCAACTGCCATTTGACTCCTTCTTGCCACAACTGTCTCCTTCTGAAGGGCTAGCCTCTTGGGAACAAGAGGGTGCAATTTGCTATGGAAACATTATGGGCAGAGGAAGTGGGCTTGGCTCGTCCCCTTCCTTCTAGTTTACCCCTGCAACTCCTCCTAGGTAAGCTGCTTTCCCACCCAGTTCAGCTTCCAGGCCCATGTTTGTGATGAAAACCCAATCTTTGAAGTTCAATAGGGAGTAAAAAGCAAGTAGCAGTTGGGGGAAACCCACTGGGCAAGGAAGGGTTAAGCACTCTCCTCCCACCCAAAGCTTCTGCGCTGCAAATTCCACCTTTCCAGACCTCAATTTGTAAAGGAAATGGAGCACCTGGACGTCACATATAATTCCATCCCTGGCATGCAGGGAAATTCATTTTCTGGCCACAGCTGTGCCATGTCTGCATTGGACTTCCATGACTGCAGGATGAGTGGAATTAACAGTGATCAGTTCTCAGCCCGGTTCTGAAATACTATCAGGCTGCACGTCATTCATTTGCTCTGGTCATCTGCATCTGAGATCATGGTGATTGGCTCTGTAGTGGTACAGCTTATAATTTTAGAGTCAGTTCCAGGGAACATTTGGCATTTTGAGAAAGCGCTGATAGGTGGCATTTGCAAAATGGCTGCCGTGAGGGTGTGGCAAAACATTAAATGGCTGACACATCTAAAAGAGTAGGAAAAGAGACTGGACCACAAAAATTGCATAAGCACATTCCACATCAATGTGGAAGAAAGAACAACCCACCTTCATCAACTACTGCTGGACCTGCTCAGAGAAAACTTTGCTCCTCTCCTCTCCTCTGGATAGGAGGAAAGGCAGCTGTTCAGTCCTGGAATCCAAAGAAATGTGGGCATTTTTAATGTGGCATGTTCAAAGTAGGAGAGGCTGAGCCTGGGCAAATGGGTCAGGAAAAGCAAACAGTCTTGAACATGCTGCTGATTTTTAAGGAGGTATTTACTTAATTTTTTCCAGGGATGCCATAAGAAGGTATTGGTGGTGTCCACAGCTGCAACCCCTGCTCTAAGCTGCTCCTCATATTTTGCTAGACTGCTTCCCTCCTGACTTTCTGCACCTTTGCTGTGCCTTGACCTGCTCCATCCTGCCTTGGCCTCTTACTTACGATCTCCATTTTGGACCTCCGGTCTTCCCTTTGGCACAGGCTCGCCATCATCACACCAGAACCTGCAAAATGTCCTTCAACACTGAGAGCCAAGAACGTTCACCCGAGGCATGAAGACTCTCAGCATGCATATGACAATCCCCATGGGAAGCAGGCTCAGTTATAGCCAGGAGGCTCGTGGGAGGTTGTTTTAAAATATTTACTGAAAAGAACAGAAGAAGAGACTGGCTGGATCAGACCAAAGGCCCACGTAGTCCTGGCATCATGTTCTCCACATCTGCTGGCCTCCTCCTCCTAAAGAGTTCCTTTAACCATCGAACTTTCCTTCACCTTAGGAGCTTCCTCCCCTCCTGCATGGTGGCCATGTGCCCTACTTTACAGAGGACAGTCCTCTATTTGAAGACACTCTCTTTTTCAAAGGGCTGCGCAGCCCAAGTCTGGTTTAAGGATAAAGAGTCATCAGAAGGAAGAGCAGGAAGGACCTTGAAGATGCCCATCAACAGTGAGCAGATGGACAGCACACTGAGCAGTACCACGTTGCACCACTGGTCCATCTAATTCAGCATTGTCTAAAACGGGGTGGAGAAGCTCAGGCTGGGGGTCCGGGAACAGCAAATGTGATCATCCAGTCCTCTCTGTGGGACTCTCCCTATGCCACACTACCTCCCCAGTGACACCCCCTCTCCCCAGACCACAGCCCTGCTTTGCACCCTCCACGATTGCTTTTCCCTGACTGGAATGTGTCCTTGAACGATGATAACGCCTCTTGCTTGCCTGGGTAGAAGATGGATATATATTTGTTTCTGTATGTAACCTCTGATTTTTTCCATGGCTGGCATATTCCCACTGTATTATTGACTCCGACCTTTCATACACCCATTAATTGCAATGGGTCCTAAGTGGCAAAGATAAAAATCAATTAAAACTATAAAAAGAGAATGCAGTTCAAATGCCTGCTGGAATACTAATACCAATACCAATACTAATACTAATACTAATACTAATACTAATACTAATACTAATAACAGTCATACCTCGGCTTACAGATACTTCAGGTTGTGCGTTTTTGGGTTGCGCACTGCGCCGAACCTGGAAGTACTGGAACGGGTTATGGTGCTCGCGCATGCGCAGAAAACTAAATCGCACTTTGCGCATGCGCAGAACCGCCAAATCATGATCCGCGCGTGCGCAGATGCGGCACTGTGGGTTGTGAATGCTGCGGGTTGCGAATGTGCCTCCCGCATGGATGTACTAACGCTAACACTAACACTAATAGTCTTCAATGGGAATTGGAAGTTTGACAGGGAGAAGGCCTTTTTGTCCTTACCTGGAATGGAGTTTCATAATAGTGGGCTCACAATACTGAACACATGGTTTCTGGTGGCAGGAATACGCAGCTATCCCATACAGTGATAGAACCTGTGACACCGGGATTATCAGCACCAGGCTCTAACCTATTGACCTATCCAGTCTGAAGTACCTTAGAAAGGGCCTTGGAAATTAAGACAAAAACCTTGAACCTGACCTGCTAGTCTACGGGCAACCAGCACAAGCTTTTGAGTACTGGAGTTTTGTGCTGGCACTTGTTTGTCCCCATCAACAACTTAGCCATGGTGTTTTGTAGCAGCTGGAGCCTCTGAATCAGGCCCAAAGGTGGCCCCACATCCTGCACATTGCAAGAATCGAGTCCGAAGGTTACCAGTTGCATAAATCAGTGTGGCCAGACTGTCTCTGTCCAAGAATGCCTATAGCTGGCGTACCAGCTATTAAGACACAGGTAGCTCCTGAAGCTTCCTGAAGCTCCAGCAACAAAGATGGATCCAGGAGACCCAAACCTGTTATTTTAGAGGGAATGCAACCCATCCAAAGAAGGCAGCAGGCCAGTCTCCCAGACACAGGAGCCACCAGCCAACAATGCCTCCATTTCCCCATGGTTCAAGCTTGGTCTACAACCCTTATCCATGAAGTAATTGTGGGATGTGAACCACAAGAGCAGTCAAGTACAACATTCCTAGAGTGAACATGTTTACACATGGGGAGGGATGTTTGTCCAGCCAGCAGGTAAACTTCCTGTTTCCTTCTGGGCTGGGACAGACTTCCTCTGCATGTGACTAGAGGTGGGTGTGGCCTCACCTGTGCAGGTAATGACAAAAGCACAGGGCAGGGCAGCCATCTCTCTCTCTTTCACCACATGCATCGAAGAAACAACATCCACTGAGCCAAAGATGCCCTCTTGGCTCCCAGCCAAGAGAGGACAAAGGGACTGTCTTCTTAAGAGATAGATTCCAAGTGTATGTTACTTCATTAAGCTAAGTCTGCCTTCTGGGATCTGATTGTGAACAGAATGCGAGTAAACTCTTTTTATACATTTGTAAAAGACTGTGTCGTCTCTTATATTTTATGAGGGAATAAAGGGGAAAATACCAGAACAGTTATTATAGAGGCTTTAGCGAGCCTGAGCAAACGCTGCCGTTGCAAAGCTTAAAATAAAGGGGAATGTATTACTCTGCTGAAATTGGGGAACTTGTTAACACAAGTTGGACAAGGATATAATCAGACAATATGTCCTCTCCTGCATCCCTGAACATTCCCACAGTAATGCGGTCCTCAGGCTGAGAAAGTTCCCCCATGCCTGGTCTAAACTGACAGGGAGAAGCTCTCCAGAATTTCAGGCAAGAGATATTCCCATCCCTACCTGGACATGCTAGAGATTGAACTTGAGACCTTCTGAATGCAAAGCAGCTGCTCTCCCACTGAACTCTGGCCCTCCCATCTGTTCTCTTTTTGAGGATGCATAAGTGATCGCTCTCTGTTCCTGGCCTACTATCTGCCTGCTACATCTGTGCTGCTGGAGCTTCTGCCCAAGAGAGCCGAGTTCCCTCTATTTCTCTCAAGTTCCAAAGCATATCTCTCAGATTTGGACGGTTAAAAAAGAAGGAACAGGATGTATTGAAGCACTCGCTGTACCTCAGCAGTCCTGGGGATAACCCTTAGCCAGCTCAAAGTAAATGACTGCAGGAGTAAAAGCTATCCTTTGCTTTATTGAATGGGATTTTTTTTCCCTCCAGCATCTGTCTGCTGATCATGATTTTGAAATGCAGCTAGGGAAGAAATTCAAACGGCATAGGCAGAGCATGTCTCGCTTAATCATGCCTACGTTTGGGTTTGCATTGCACAATGCGCATTAGAGTTCTGCCTTCTGCTTGTTCCTGACCCCATATGCAAAGCAGATTTGCTCAGCTAGTTCACATGAGGCCAGCAAGACACTATGGGAGTTAAAGTGAAGCACAGGCCTTTTCCTGGGGAAGAGCTGCTGCGATGGGAAGCAAGGGAGAAGTCGGATGCAGAGGAGGAGGCGGCAATTGTACTATTAAGGGTTTGGTAGAATATGGAGTTCTAACAAGGGTTAGAAATTACATCTCTTGGATGGGGAAGACCCCTTTTCTGCACAACTGTTAGACTAAATACTTGTTTTGTACAGCATGTTCAAAGTGATTCATAAACATGGCCTTACAATTCTTACAATTCCTTTAGCTCTATAACGGGAACAGAGGAGAATATTTTATACCAGACCAGGCTACCACTGAGCTAAGGACTTCTCTGTGGCCCAGACAAACAGAGATAGGAGATAAATTTTAATTATTTCACATTTATGGGTGAAACTACCTCATTCATACTTTCCAAAACAATATGTGAACCTAATCACATCTCTGAATTTTGCAATGCATTTCTCCGGCCAAATAATATGCATGAAAATGCATCTCTTAAATAAAGTGCAGATAAAAATGTACACATTTGTGAAAATAGCATACAAAAATGCATTGTGAAAGGGGAAACTGCTTTTCAAAAATATGCATATTAGGTGAACGTGTGTATAACAATATATTTGTCAAAAGAAATATGCTCTGAAATGCTGGTGAATTTTCATGAGGGTTTGTTTGTTTGTTTATTTGGTTTTTTGCAAACTGATTTGGAAATGTGGAGAACTCAACTTAAGCATGGAAAGATGATTGAAAATGACAGATCTGCCCATCCCTTTTAAAACTCTGTTTCTCTCACTTAGATCACCAAGCATGACAAATTATGGCTAAAATCAATGTCTAGCATTTCTCAGAGTTAACCACATCAATAATATTGCCACTAATTTAAGTTCCAGTATCCTGCTGAATATTACAGGCCTCCCTATCTGAAAAAGATTACTATGTACTCTATGTACTCTGCGTTTGCTGTAAAGCTGGTGCTTTTATGAAGATGCACCATTGTATTATGAGCAGGGCAGGTGTTCCGTAGCAAAGGATGAGTTGCCAACTGCCTCTGTTGCATGGAAGCATTGAGATTTTTGTGATTTTGTTTGTGCCTTAATGGGAAACGACCTGATTTGCACTTCCTGACTCAATCAGTACATGAACCAAAGCACAACTGTTCTTTGAATTTTGCAGTTCTCTGAATTTTGCAGTGCAGTTGTACAACCAAACTGTCTGTACAAAAATGCATATATTAGGGGAAAGTATGCATTAAAATGCACGTGTTAGTGAAAAGATCGTACATGCATCATAAAATGCATTATAATTGGGGAGAAATTGCTTGCAAAAATGTGTACAGTATATTACTCAAAGCTGCGAATATGTAGCTTCATTGGATATATTCCAGGGGTCAGCAACGTTTTTCAGCCGTGGGCCGATCCACCATCCCTCTGACCATGTGGTGGGCTGGACTATTTTTTTTTGAGGGGGGAATGAACGAATTCCTATGCCCCACAGATAACCCAGAGATGCATTTTAAATAAAAGCACACATTCTATTCATGTAAAAATACCAGGCAAGCCCCACAAATAACCCAGAGATGCATTTTAAATAAAAGAACACATTCTACTCATGTAAAAACACGCTGATTCCCGGGCCGTCCACGGGCCGGACTGAGAAGGCGATTGGGCCACATCCTGCCCATGGGCTTTAGGTTGCCTACCCCTGATTCACTAAGATGCTGGTGAATTTTCATGTCAACCTTTTTAAAATCCCATACAGTGGTACCTCTGGTTACAAACCTAATTCGTTCTGGAGGTCCGTTCTTACCCTGAAACTGTTCTTAACCTGAGGTACCACTTTAGCTAATGGGGCCTTCCGCTGCTGCTGTGTTGCTGCCACACGATTTCTGTTCTCAACCGAAAGCAAAGTTCTTAACCCGAGGTACTGTTTCCGGGTTAGCGGTGTCTGTAACCCAAAGTGTTTGTAACCCGAGGTGTTTGTATTACACCCAGCCAGCTAGCAGAGTCCAGGTCCTGATCTCTCATGCTGCGACAGATCTCTACGCTCTCAGGAATTATAGTTGACTCCCTTATCTTGTCCATCTTGGCATCCGTAAAAATAGGCAAAAACTAATAGAGGAATTCGTGTTTTGAGATTAAAGGTCACGGTATCCAATTCAGACACAGCTTTTCCTCGCTCATTTTGTAAATCTGAAGGGCACCGACTGTTTCTTTTGAAAGCAGAGAGTGAGAGAGAAATACAATCTGGGCAATTATTAAAGGGGGAACAATAAGATGATGATCTATGGATGGGACATGGGCATGATGGAAGATTGGGAGAAGCAGATCTATTGCCCATATTAGTTTGCTATAAATTATATCTGAAGGGGGATCTGTGCCAAACATCCAACAGCAAGATATCTAGTCATTACTCACAGGGTGAAAAATTAATTTTTCAGTTCAGATGCTGTAATCTAATGTTCTGCACCCCGGCAATTGCTTTCTCCCTTTCTTCTTTAAAGTCTGCCATAATGAAAATGTTTCAATAAATAATGAGGCATAAAAGAAAGTGAAATGGATTTGTGTTCCAGTCTCTCAAAAACTGCTTATTCAGAGGAGGGGAGGGGGGAAATAATTTAAAAATATCACGCTTTGAAAAGAATGCATGTGCTGAACCCCCAAGTCCGTTGTTCATCTATTGAATCAGAGTAGCAGAAATCCAAGAATTCGGACTGAACGTTGATTTTAGAGATTTGTTTTTAAGAGGGAACATAGGTTTCCAGTTTGGGTCTTACAAGTTTGTCTGTGGGGGCTGCCCTGTGGGACAAGAATCCCTGGGACTTGATGCTGGAGGTTTCAAAGCAGTTTAGGCATGATATGAGCCTCTACAAAAGGCTGAGCGTGAAGTGTGATTATTCTGTTGCCAGCAGGTGATGGTCAAAGTGCCTTTCCTTGAGCCAATTAAATCCCGAGAAGAAAAAGAAAACCTCATTGCAAAGCACCAGGGAGTAGGGCTGATTTGGGTCAGGACTGTGGTCTTGGAGGAGAGGGATTAACAGTTTACTCCATGCTGTTTTCCTGGTGGAAATTCATCCACTCCCCCAAAGTCAATAAGGGACAAACAGCAGTATTAGAGACATCTATATTGGCAAAATGATTTGTGGGGAGGGCTAACTCCCGCTCCCCCAGGGCTGTGGTCCAGAACCCCTCATTCTCTAGCTGTTTAACTATTAAAAAGACAGGATCTACATCGTCTCATTTAGCCTGGCTTCTATTCACCACATGTATTCAGAAACCTCAGCTACAGGGAATCAAGGACTGTAATGCAGCAGGGAGAAAAAAAAATCTAATATGGGAAAGGATGGGGCGCGGGGTTGATTGGTTCTGACCTTTTGCAAAATACTGATCCAATTCCTCCCAGGAGTTGTTTGCTACTAATATCTCAGAGGAGCGGTAAATAGAATTTGCCGTGAAGGCCAGAGTAAATAATACTGGGATGCAGTTATTATTGATTCAGTATAATTTGCCACATATGCAACTGGCTGCTTGCAAAACAAATTTACAAAAGGAGCTCCCACCCAGCAGAATTTGCCTGCTGATGCTAGGCTGTTTAAACCCATGGGACGAGTGTCACAAACCTGACAAAGGTCAGGGATGGCTGAGGAATTCCATCTGTCCAAATTCTGATATCGATCAACCTGACCCCACATTCCTCAGAGGTTCGTTGTCCACAAGCTTTTGCATTTCCTGAATGTTCTGATGCAATTCTCAAATTTTATTTATCTTTTGCCTACCTATATTCATTTTTTAAATGCATACCCACTTGCGTGTTCAAACCCAGAAACCTCCACCCTAAATAAATCCACACTTGACTCAAATTTTGGTTTTGGTTTTTGGCAGAATTTAGGCCACAACTTTATTGATTACAGAAAGTGACTGGTTGCATAGGCTCTGGTTCGACTAGCTCCCTGCAGTGTTGCAGGTAGCGCTGACCCAGGGCACCAACATAGGTCAGCCAAGGGTGAACACCTGGATAAGCAGAAAGCTGGGAATGGGCTAACTCCACCACCCAAATGTCCCCCTGCACTCAGGCACGAGCACAACCCCCTCTCAGGAGCTGACCTTTAACAGAATACCCTTCACATAGGGATGGCAAGACCGCTCTCCCATCCCTGTCACCTGAACCAGAGCCTATCCACAACCTTACAAGTTGTGACGATTTGCTAAGCGGCAGGCGAAACCCAAATGGCATCAGCCAACTGGGGAAAATTCCTGCCATGCCCCTATCCCAATGACAGATGACACACGACAGCATAGCAGGGTCAAGCACAAAGCCCTAAATGTAGGGAGAGATGGGCGGGTGTTCTGAATGCATGCGCCGAAAGAGGAAGCTCTGGGTCATGTTCATGGGCATAAATAGGTCCCTTGAAAAGTTTGGACTGCGTCCCATTGGCCAGATTGCACCCAGCCTCGAGGGACCTACCAATCAGGTGTTGTGGCTGACCAATCGTACCCACCCACAACACAGGGTGTTGGTTTTCCAGGTCTCACTGCAATACGTGCCCTCTTTAAGGAAGGACCCGATTTCTCCCTTTATTTATTTTTTTGAAATTTATTTCCTGCTGCATTGGCTGCGTGGGAACTTTGTTCACTGCGGGTCTGATCTGGTTGGCAGTCTGATCATGAATGTGCCATTGGGGTGAATATCGCAGGTGGCACTCCCAGTGGTGCAGTCGCATGGCTTCTGTATGGGTAAGCAGGGACAACGTAGCAGCTACACCTCACCTGTTTCTGCTGGCTGGAAGAGTGCTGCTGCTCTCACATCTTGCTTGCTGACTTCCTACAGGCATCTGGTTGGCAGGGCCGGGCCACCCATTAGCCTCGGTGAGGCAGTTGCCTCGGGCGGCAGGCAGGCTGGGGCAGCATAGGTGGCATCTGACATCTGAAGGCAGCCCTGTTTAGCGAAGCTTTTAATGTTTGATGTATTACAGTAATTTAATATTTTGTTGGAAGCCGCCCAGAGTGGCTGGGGAAGCCCAGCCAGATGGGCGGGGTATAAATAAATAACAATTATTATTATTACAGTGGTACCTCGGGTTACATACGCTTCAGGTTACATACGCTTCAGGTTACAGACTCCGTTAACCCAGAAATAGTGCTTCAGGTTAAGAACTTTGCTTCAGGATGAGAACAGAAATCATGCTCCAGCAGCGCGGCAGCAGCAGGAGGCCCCATTGGCTAAAGTGGTGCTTCAGGTTAAGAACAGTTTTAGGTTAAGAACGGACCTCCAGAACGAATTAAGTACTTAACCTGAGGTACCACTGTATTACCCCGGTTTCCCTGTGTAGGGGAAGGCCTCTCCATCACCACTGCTGCCTTGGAACCAGAGCTGTTTCCTGTGTGATCCCACCACTGAAGAACCTCAACAGCCATCTCTCCACCAAGACTCGCCTTCTCCTCATTCTCCATGACTCTGGAGGCCCCTGAATGGCGCTTGTCACCTGCAGCCAGACCTATTCCTCTCTGGACTCCTTTTCTCTCCCTCCGCCTTCAGTGCTCCGGGGCTTCCTCCAGCTGCCTCAGGTGGCGGAACAGGAGCTGCCATTTTCTGTTTTGCCTCAGGCAGCAAAATGTCTTGGGCTGATCACTGTGAGAATGGAATGCTGGGCTGGATGGACCATTGGGCTGGTTCAGTGGCCTCTACTTGTGATCTCATGAACCTACTGCAGCTGCACTGACCAGCTATAACGGCGCGGGGCTCCTGTGTGTCACACAGAACCAGGATTTACTGGGCCCCCGGTCACCCACCTCTACTAGCCCCAGAGCATAGCTTTCTTTAGCATAGTGCTGTGATGCATGGCTTGAACCTCAAACCTCTGCAGGATCAGAAATTGTATTAAATATATCTCCTTTGGCTTTTAAACAAAGACTCTGGTTTACTCAGCTCCCCCAAAGAAATCAATAGATGTTTATAACTGGGTGGTGAGGATGTGTTTCAGGTTAATAATGTTTTGATGAGCCTGCGAAGACCTTGGAACATCAAACAGACAGTCTTGCCTTGGCAAATCCGTGGGTGGCCGGATCAGAGCGTTGCACCAATAAGGAGCCAGAGACTGTGCAAAACATTGTGTCCTCCTTTAGCTTTTCAAGATCCTTGGCTGAATCAACCCTTGACCTTCACACTTAGCAATGTGATTAATCTTTACCGGGAGCTAACCACTGACGATTTACTGGGCTTCTCATTGATTCTCCAGGACGCGTTGGGGGTCATTGGAAACTGCCATTTCTCACACGAAAATATATTGGTGATGTTACTTGTGTGGCCAGCTTTGCTTAGAGGGATGCAGGATTTGTCTTGTGCATTTGATAATTGATCAGCTATAATTAGTCTAGGGGCTTTCTCCTCCCCCTCCCCCTCCTCCTTCTGCCAGATATGTGCACTGCATACATTAAAGCATGCTTAGAGGAAGAAAAATACCGTAGATTCCGGCATATAAGATGACTTTTTAACCCCGAAAAAGAGGTTTAAAAGTCGGGGGTCATCTTATACGCTGGGTATGGGCGGCGCGGAGCAGCAGCAGTGGGCGGCGGGCTCCGCTCCATGCTGGGTGGCTTTCTACCGGCGCAGAGCTGCCCAGCGTATTAGGCGACTGGGCTTATAAAATGAACCCCCAAATTGCAGCTGCCAGTTTGGGGGGTCGTCTAATACGCCCGTGGAACACAGGTGGCACTGTGGGTTAAACCACAGAGCCTAGGACTTGCCGATCAGGTGGTCAGCAGTTCGAATCCCCATGACCGGGTGAGCTCCCTTTGCTCGGTCCCTGCTCCTCCCAACCTAGCAGTTCAAAAGCACGTCAAAGTGCAAGTAGATAAATAGGTACCGCTCCGGCGGGAAGGTAAACGGTGTTTCCTTGTGCTGCTCTGGTTCACCAGAAGTAGCTTAGTCATGCTGGCCACATGACCTGGAAGCTGTACGCCGGCTCCCTCGGCCAATAAAGCGAGATAAGCGCCGCAACCCCAGAGTCGGTCACGACTGGATTTGAACCGCCAACCTTCTGATCGGCAAGTCCTAGGCTCTGTGGTTTAACCCACAGTGCCACCTGCACACATTACATTATATATTTCATCTGGCCAATCTACTCGCCCTCCCCAATATCTGAAGAAACCTAAATGCTTGTGAAAAGCAAAACTTCCGTTCAAAGGAGGTGAAGCAAGCAAAATGGGTTAAGTTCTAAAGAGGTGAGGCATGGGTCCTGACCCCCAAGGAAACCTTGAACTACAGCTGGCGTTCAATGCATAGATGGGAAGTGATGGGAAATTCTCTTCCAGGAGCAATGATGCGGGAAAAGAGCCGGCAGTGAGATTTAGCAAGGTCAGTTCAAGGTAGAACCAGCTATTGTAAAACGCATTCCTTCACCTCCCCCCAGCGCTATCTTCTGGAGCCGGTGGGGGTGGGGATCGGTGGGAGAGATTAAACCTTTTCTCTTCCATGGAATGACAACCCCATGATGAATATCTCCCAGAGGGGATTCCATTTTTTAATCAAAATTATTTATAGGATTAACCCCAAGCCAACCCTTGCGCGCCAGATTTATTGAGAACCAGTGCGGCCATTTAGTGTGGGCTGGAAGGAGATGGAGCTTGACAGCACCGGTGGTATTTTGCAAAGAGAAAGTGTAGTTTTTCAGAGCTTGAGCTCAAATTCCCATCTTAGCTCTACCATGGACTCAGCAGCTCACTTGGGCTAGCTGCCATATCGGTCTCAGGCCTAATTCATTAGTATCAACTGTTTTTGTTTTAGATGTGTTTTCTTGGCTTTGTTTCATTTGATGGATGTTGGTTATATGTTTTGGTGCTTTGTTTTTAAATTATGTAACCCGCTGAGGGGCTGCCGTGTGGCTAATAATAATAATAATAATAATAATAATAATAATAATAATAAATTTTATTTATGCCCCACCCTACCTGGCCAGAGCTGGGCTCAGGGTGGCTAACAACAGTAAAATTACAGTAAAAACATGATAGGGGGAAAAAACCCAATTTAAAATACAGGTTAAAATGCAATTTAAAATGCAGCCTCATTTTAAAAGTAGCCCATAGATCAAAACCATAAGGGGAGGGAAACATAAGGGTCAGACTGAGTCCAAACCAAAAGCCAGGCGGAACAGCTCTGTCTTGCGGGCCCTGCAGAAAGCTGTCAAGTCCTGCAGGTCCCTAGTCTCTTGTGACAGAGTGTTCCACCAAGTCAGGGCAAGTACTGAAAAGGCCCTGGTCCTAGTTGCGACCAATCTAACCACCTTGCGACCTGGGACCTCCAAAATGTTGTCATTTGGGGACCTAAAGTCCTCCGTGGAGCATACCAGGAGAGGTGGTCCCGTAGGTATGTAGGATGACAAACTGAACAAATAAACAAATAAACAGACAATCAATATCAATCAATCAATCAATCAATCAATCAATCAATAACATAGTGCTTCCATAGGTGCTTCCAGTCCACTTACTCATTGAGTATTCATCCTGGTTTCTTTGCAGGGAAGTTAGATGGTGTTACATTGAAAGAAGTGTTATCCCACACTTTCCAGGGCATTCTTGCTGTTCACTTTCCTTATTAACACTCTGGATAGCTCAGTGGTTAGAGCGTGGTGCTGATAATGCCAGGGTTACGGGTTTGATCCCTTTTTGGGACAGCTGCATATTCCTGCATTGCAGGGGGCTGGACTAGATGGTCCTCAGGGTCCTTTCCAACTCTACAATTCTAGGATCGTGAAAAGCCCAATCTGTTGGGGAAAGCGGGTTTTTTGCACAGGACCTCCCAATGAATTGCAACGGAGCAACTGAATTTTCAGGCATAGGATTGAATCCTGTGGGAATGTTCAGGGAGACAGAACAAATCCATGGAATAATAGACTCATAGGGTTGCAGAGTTGGAAGGGACCCGAAAGACCAATTGGATGGATTCATGGAGGATAAGCCTATCATAGCTACTAGCCATGATGGCAATGTTGTTGTTTAGTCGTTTAGTCGTGTCCGACTCTTCGTGACCCCCTGGACCAGAGCACACCAGGCACTTCTGTCTTCCACTGCCTCCCGCAGTTTGGTCAAACTCATGCTGGTAGCTTCGAGAACACTGTCCAACCATCTCGTCCTCTGTCGTCCCCTTCTCCTTGTGCCCTCCATCTTTCCCAACATCCGTGTCTTTTCCAGGGAGTCTTCTCTTCTCATGAGGTGGCCAAAGTCTTGGAGCCTCAGCTTCAGGATCTCTCCTTCCAGTAAGCACTCAGAGCTGATTTCCTTCAGAATGGAGAGGTTTGATCTTCTTGCAGTCCATGGGACTCTCAAGAGTCTCCTCCAGCACCATAATTCAAAATTATCCATTCTTTGGCGATCAGCCTTCTTTATGGTCCAGCTCTCACTTCCATACTTCCATATGATGGCAATACTCTGCCCCCATTGTCACAAACACTAATGCTTCTGAATGCCAGTTGCTGGAAACCATGGTAAGGAAGAGGGGTCTTGTGCTCCTGTTCTCCCTGGTTTCCCCCAGGCATCTGCTTGGCCACTGTGAGAACAGAATGCTGGACTAGATGGGCCATTGGTCTGATCCAGCTGGCTGTTCTTATGTTTGTTCATTTCTATGACTCTGAGCAATACCAGTGTTGGAGACAACCCATTCTTTGGATGATGTGAAGCTGTCCGATGGGCCTTTCCACTTCCTCAAGCCAAATCTAACTCCCTATGTATATAATCCCTTTCTTAAAAGAAGCAAATAAATAAATAAATCATTGTTAATCTCCCTATGGCCTGAATTAATATGTGTTTTCTCTGAAGGATGCCAAATGCCAACATCTGCCATCAGCGGCACTCTTGATAGCCCTGTTGGGGGCTACAGTTGCATCCACTACCTGTTCCCTAGGTAACCAGCTCAGGAAGCACTGAACCTGACTTCATTGAGGTGGAGGGAGTTAAAAGCCTGCCTGCCTGCCTTCCTTCTACCCTCAGCCTATTAGAGACCCTGAATATCCATAGAACACGCTTTGCAAAACCTCACATATTAGTGCAAACAATACAATGTGCGTAATGAGAAGACCTTCAGATGTTATTTCTCACCTCTCTGGAACGAGCAGGGGGGGAAAGAAACCTTTGTTACTCATGAAGGAAATCACCTCCCTCACTTCCAGAACATCATGTCACTTAGCTAGAGACAGCGTGAAAGTCAGCTGTGATCTGTACATATCAAACAGGAGCACCCCTCAACTGAGTCTCATTAAAATGTTTCTTCCCTCGTTGCAGAAGTGTGGCAAAGGGGGCAGAGTTCTGGCCTGCCTGCTTCCATTCTACAGTTGGTCCCAGAAATTCTCCTTTGTGCCAAGGTTCAAAAGGAGTTTCTGCGTTGGCCCCCAAGCTCAAAGGTGGCATCCGGACAGCTGAGCTCACTGCCAGGCTCATTATGCGCATTTTGGGGATGTTACTAAATTGTTTGTTAAGAATATTTATTAAGATTTTACAAAGTCATAAAATACATAGTAGAACAAAAAAGAAAAAGAAAAAACTCTCAGACAAAAATACAAAATACAAAAAACAAGAAAAATAAACAAAAAAAGAAGTTAAAACAAATCCACTTTTTAAAATATAACTTTAAACTCATTAGCTTGTTTCTTTGACCTCCTCACACCTCCCCTTTTTGTATTCCCATTAAAATAATTAAATCAGCAAATCCTTACCCTCTTTCACTTATCTTAACTCTATATCTTAACATGTTAGAACTCTATGTTTTCACCCATTATCAATTCATTTTTGCATACTCTTTTTAACTTTGTTGCTAATGCCACTTATTTTCAATCCAACATCATTTTAACATTCATTAATTTTACAGTGTTTCTGCAGGTAGTCTTTAAATTTCTTCCAATCTTCTTCCACCAACTCTTCTCCCAGGTCTCGGATTCTGCCAGTCATTTCCGCTAATTCCATATAGTCCATAGGGATGTTACTAAATTGAATTGAATTGAATTGAATACCTAATTGAATACTAAATTAGGGATGTGGGTGGCGCTGTGGGTTAAACCACAGAGCCTAGGACTTGCTGATCAGAAGGTCGGTGGTTTGAATCCCCGCGATGGGGTGAGCTCCCATTGTTTGGTCCCTGCTCCTGCCAACCTAGCAGTTTGAAAGAAGGTCAAAGTGCAAGTAGATAAATAGGTACCACTCCGGCGGGAAGGTAAACGGCATTTCCGTGCGCTGCTCTGGTTCACCAGAAGCGGCTCACTCATGCTGGCCACATGACCCGGAAGTTGTACGCCGGCTCCCTCGGCCAATAAGGGGAGATGAGCGCCGCAACCCCAGAGTCGGCCACGACTGGACCTAATGGTCAGGGGTCCCTTTACCTTTACCTTACTAAATTGAATTAAAAGAGCAGCTGTGATCTTGGCTGCTGGGCACAATACAGTAGCCCATGGCCACTGCCACCTGTGTCATGGTGTTTTGGTCTATGGAGCTCCTGGAATTATATCCCAATGTTCAGGGCTAATGGGAACACTGAGAGTTTTGTTTTAATTTTTAGATATTTATTTCAGTTATATCCCACCTTGCCTCCAAGGAGCTCAAGGTGGTGTACATAGATCTCCTTCCCACCCCCACCCCAATTTTATCCTCTCAACAACCCTGTGAGGTAGGTTAGGCTGAGAGAAAGTGACTAGATGCCAGGGACTGGGCAGAGGAGGAATGCTGGAGACCGCCTCCCTAGCCGGACTCTTCCAGAGAAGAAGACAGTTCAGAATTACAGCAGGGGTTTGAGGGAGGTCACAGCTCAGAGGAAGATGAGGGGGGAAAGTTGGGAAATAATGGGAGAGGAGGAGGAGGTAGAGATGGAACAGCTTGCTGACAAGTTATCACTAGAAAATTTACATTTTTTTAAAAAAATAATATTTATTAAGAGTTTAAAGATTACAAAAAGAAAAAAAATTAAACAAATCAATATAATACAATACAAAAACAGAAACAAAGACACTACACAAAACATTGAATTAACAAAACAAAACAAGAACAATTAAAAACACTTCCAATATTTTCAAGCTTATCTTTCATTCACTTGTTTCACTGACTTCCTCACGCCTCCCTTTTTGTATTCCACTTCAATTAACTGTTTCAGCAATTCCTTTCCATCTTCCTCTGTTTTCTGTCCTGTAATTAATCTTAACATATTCTAACCTTGTTTTTTCCCTTTAATACATTAACAATCTATCTGTACCGCATATTTATGGTATGACAAGGTTAAGATTCATAAGACTTTCAAGAATCATATTGTCAGAAAAGCAGTGTTTAATGTCTGGACAAAATATAAAGACCTATTGGAAAATAAAACTCCAAGGTGGCTTTCACCTTTGGAAGCTAAGGCCCGAAAAAGACTCAATATGGAGGCCAAATGGCCAAAATATTGGGAAATATTAGAAAAAGATGGAGATAATTGGAAATTGCAGAGTTTGGAGAAAATGAAAGATAAAGTGCGAGACTGGTTACATTACGCTCAGATTAAAGAGGTTTTTAAAAGTGACAAAAAGCTAGGGTTCCAGGTGGAGAAATCAAAGTTGGAAATGGAATTGCTGGAGCCTAAGACTAAGGTACTTTCAAGAATGTATAACTTGCTGTTAAAATGGAACACACAAGATGAAACGGTCAAATCGGCTATGATAAAGTGGGCACAGGACATTGGGTATAATATCATGTTTGAGGACTGGGAAAGGTTGTGGACCACTGGGCTGAACTTCACTGCATGTAATGCTTTGAAAGAAAATGTTATGAAAATGATATATAGATGGTACATGACCCCAGTTAAACTTGCAAAAATATATCATTTGTCTGACAACAAATGCTGGAAATGTAAAGGAAATGAAGGAACATTCTTTCACCTCTGGTGGACGTGCCCTAAAGTGAAGGCTTTCTGGGAAATGATATATAATGAGTTGAAAAAGGTATTTAAGTATACCTTCCCTAAGAAACCAGAGGCCTTCCTTCTGGGCATTGTCGGCCAGAGGGTGTTAAAGAAGGACCGAACTTTTTTTCTGTATGCAACAACGGCAGCAAGGATACTCGTTGCTAAGCATTGGAAAACCCAAGAACTACCCACGCTGGAAGAATGGCAGATGCAACTGATAGACTACATGGAACTAGCTGAGATGACTGGCAGAATCCGAGACCTGGGAGAGGAGAAGGTTGAAGAAGATCGGAAGAAATTTAAGATTTATTTACAAAAACATTGTAATTTGGTTGAATGTTAAGAAGGATGCTAGATCATAAATAATTTGGCACCACTAAATTAGATGGAATAAGGAAGATAAGCGAGATTTAAGAAAATATTAATTTTTGGAGAATCACTAGATCATATTTAAACACTTAATTTTTTGGGGATATAAGAATGTAAACAAGGTGATAAATTGCTGGTAAAATTTCACAGTGATGAAAGTGAGAACGGGAGACGTGAGGGAGTCCAAAGAAGCTATGAAACTATGTTAAGATATATGTTATATTGTTTATTCTTTTTGCATTTATATCTAAAAAATCTCAATAAATATTTTATTAAAAAACAACAAAAAACAATCTATCTGTACCTAGTTACTTATAACATTTCTGCCAAAGCCATATAACTTCATTCCAGCATTTTTCTAAAGCTCATTAATTTTACAATATTTCTGTAAATAATCTTTAAATTTTTTCCAATCTTCTTCCACCGACTCTTCTCCCTGGTCTCAGATTCTGCCAGTCATTTCCGCCAATTCCATATAGTCCATCAACTTCATCTGCCATTCTTCCCGAGTGGGTAAATCTTGTGTCTTCCAATACTTCGCGATGAGTATTCTTGCTGCTGTTGTTGCATACATAAAGAAAGTTCTGTCCATCTTTGGCACCAATTGGCCGACCATGCCCAGGAGAAAGGCCTCTGGTTTCTTCAGAAAGGTATATTTAAATACCTTTTTCATTTCATTATAAATCATCTCCCAGAATGTCTTAATCCTTGGGCATGTCCACCAAAGGTGAAAGAATGTACCTTCAGTCTCATTACATTTCCAACATTTATTTTCAGGCAAATGGTAAATTTTTGCAAGCTTGACTGGTGTCATGTACCACCTGTAAATCATTTTCATTAAATTCTCTCTTAGGGCATTACATGCCGTAAATTTCATACCTGAAATTTACATGCCATAAATTTCATACTAGAAAACTTTCCAGACCCATCTCCCGGAACCTGGCAAGCCTTAAAAGTAGGAGAGCAAAGGGCTCAGAGACAGATGGCCCTAAGCGGCAACCGTAGGGGTGGTGATGCTATTGACGAATGAAGAAGTGGAAGAGAAGGGGGTGGAGATTTACTCGGGACAACACCATTATTCCAAGAAGCTGCATTCCCAAGCCTCTCTCTGTAAATATGGAATAAAAGCGGATAGTAAGGACGTTATCTGTTCCTGGCAACCTGGGGGTTGGTTCCTCTGCTGCCTGACACTAGCCCAAGGTCCACCTTCATGGTTGAGTGGAGAATTGAACCCTGGTCTTCCAGCTCCTACTCCAACACTCTAACCACTACACCATGGTGGCTCTCAGTACCGTGTGCATTGCTGTCTAGTCCTATTAGACTGTTAGAGCATGGTGCTGATAAGGCCAAAATTTGGGTTTCAATCCCTGAATGGGAACTCAAAACAAATTGGCTGTACAGTGTGGGGTTTGTTCCTTCCATAAATTTGCCCATGTCCCGCTGCTAGGAGGTCATGCAACAACATCAGGGCCCTCTCCCTGATGGGTTGTAGTCCAAAATATAGAGAGGGCCCCAGATTGGGGAAGGCTGTGTCAGAGCTTCTTATATTGGTAGTGCGGTCTGTCTTGGTGCACCTTCACCTTCGACCCAGTAGTACTACTCTCACTTTCTTGCACCATCTGGATATGAAAAGCCCCGAAACACATTCCTTGCCTTGCAGACATCTTTGACCTTGGTCACCTTGGCTTCCCCTGCTCTCTTCTGAAGTCACATGGAAACTCGCAAACTACATCCTTTGATATTGCTTCACAAGAGCATCCTAAACTGCTTACCTAGCAGAAGAAATAGAAACGGGGGAGAAGGGGCTGCATGGTCTCCTTGCAGTGTGTCACAGAGGAGAAGACAATATTCACCCAATTGCCACCACCCTGCCCAAGCATAATAAGGTGGTGTATTCTTTTGGGTGCATCCATTCCATGAAACCTTTTCATCCATCTGCATAGGGAAGTTTTTAACGTTTGATGTCTTACTGTGTTTTTAATTTCTTGGAAGCCACCTAGAGTGGCTAGAGTAACCAAGTCAGATGGGCAGTATCATCATCATCTTCATCTTCATCATCCCAGTTGCTTATCTGAGCATGCAACTAAGACCTTGAACCTGGGTTTACTTATTTCCTCCTCCTCCTCCTCCTCCTCCTCCTCCTCCTCCTCCCCAATTGATGTTCCATTTGTTTTCTCATGTCTTCTTTAGATTGTAAGCCTAAAGGCAGGGGCTGTCTTTCTCTCTTTTTTCCAAGTGATTTTTTTAAAAAAAAGATGCTCCGGGAGACTTCTTTTGGCTGGGATAAAACAAAAACAAAAACTCAGACACCTTTAAATAAATAAATGTGAAACCAAAAAGAAAACCATGAAGAATTTAACAGGCCCTTAAGCGTGTGGCAGGGCATTCGCACATCGTTCTGGGTTCTCTCTTTCCGTAGTCACTCCATATTTATTCCACAAAGCGAAGGCGTTCATTCATTTATTTAATTCTAATCCATAGGCTCTCACCCCTAGAGGCTTGAGGTAATTAAAAATGCAATCCTAAAAACATAAAGGAGAGGGGCACGGCAGATAAAAACACGTTATTCAATAAAATCATTTCGACGTGGCAAATTAAAAGCTGGCCGCGTTATTTGTTTAAAAGAAGAAGTTTTCACAAGCAGACAGAAGGTTCTACCTGAGCCTCAGGCCATGCAAACCTCACTGAGCCTGCTTCTCCACAATACTGATGCAGACATGGGGCCTGTCTGCATTTCTGCTTGTCCTGAGGTTTCCCCTGGGAAAACCCACTGTTTACCACTGAATCAGAGTAAATGTTGATCGGGTTTTCTCTGGAGTGACGTTCGCTCTGATTCAGCGGTAAACAGCGGGTTTCGGGGGGGGGGGAAGTAGTGGGACAATCATGTTTCCAGTATGGATCGGGCTCAGAGAATGACCTCGATGAAAGTGAATGTCTGTTATAGGAGGAGGCAGACAACTCGGATATCATCGACTCCAGCCATCTAGATCTTAAAAGGTAATTGCTACTCATTTGGGTTCTGCCAGGTTGGCAACCAGTGCGGGCACTGCAAGATAGGTGAAAAATGGCCCCATGGGGGTGCAACCAGCACCAATGTTCTTCCTGCTGCGTTCTGGGCCAGCTGAAGTTTCAAATTCTCTTCCAGAGGGAGTCCCACAAAAAGTCGGTTGCAAGAATCCAGACAACCAATGGGGTGTAGTGGTTAGAGTGTCAGACTAGATGCTGGAAGACTAGGGTTCAAATCCCCACTCTGCCATGAAGGTCATTTGTTGACTTCAGGCCAGTCATTGCTTCTCAGCCAAACCTACTCCACAGGATTGTTGTGGGGATGGGGAGAAAAATGTATACACCACGTTGAGCTCCTCGGAGGAAACATGGGAGAAATATGCAATAACTAAATAATAAAAGTTGTGGCCTGGGAGAGAGCATTTCTTGTGGAACAACATCCCCATCTGGCACTTTCATTAGACAGCTTTCATTGAACACTGAAGACACAGTGCTTTACCCTGGCTTTTGACACCTGAGATACAGTGGTACCTTGGTTTACGAACTTAATCCATTCCGGAAGTCTGTTTTAAAACCAAAGCATTCTTAAACCAAGGTGTGCTTTCCCATAGCAGCAAGGGATTCAATTTACAAATGGAACACACTCAACGGGAAGTGGAACATGTTCTGCTTCCAAGGCAAAGTTCACAAACCAAAACATCTACTTCCGGGTTTGCAGTGTTCTTAATCCAAGTTGTTCATAAACTAAGCTTTTCTTAAACCAAGGTAAGGTAAAGGTAAAGGGACCCCTGACCATTAGGTCCAGTCATGACCGACTCTGGGGTTGCGGCGTTCATCTCGCTTTATTGACTGAGGGAGCCGGCGTACAGCTTCCGGGTCATGTGGCCAGCATGACTAAGCTGCTTCTGGCGAACCAGAGCAGCGCACGGAAACGCCGTTTACCTTCCTGCTGGATCGGTACCTATTTATCCACTTGCACTTTGACATGCTTTCAAACTGCTAGGTTGGCAGGAGCAAGGACCGAACAATGGGAGCTCACCCCGTCACAGGGATTCGAACCGCCAACCTTCTGATTGGCAAGTCCTAGGCTCTGTAGTTTAACCCACAGCGCCACCCGCGTCCCCTAAACCAAGGTACCACTGTATATATATATTTAGGGACCACCTAAATTGTAAGTTGCACATACACTGCCCAGGCTTGCACCTCAGGGAGGTCACCAGTGGTTTGACTTCACCCTTGGAGGCACACTTCATTGTCTCTCAAGACAGATGGATGCAAACAATAAGAGCTTTTAACGTTGTGTTTTAATTGTTGCAACCCGCCCTGGGACCAGGTGTTACCGAACTACAACTCCCCATATGCCGAGCCACTGGCCATGCTTCCTGGGGCTGATGGGAGATGTAGTTCAGCAGTCTCCGAAGAGCAAAAGCTTCCCCACATGTGGCTTATGACATTGCTATGGGTACCACTGATTTCACTAGGATTTGCTTCTATTTACAGTCGTACCTTGGGTTAAGTACTTAATTCGTTCCGGAGGGCCGTACTTAACCTGAAACTGTTCTTAACCTGAAGCACCACTTTAGCTAATAGGGCCTCCTGCTGCTGCTGCTGCACCGCCGGAGCACGATTTCTCTTCTCATCCTGAAACAAAGTTCTTAACCTGAAGCACTATTTCTGGGTTAGCGGAGTCTGTAACCTGAAGCGTATGTAACCTGAGGTACCACTGTAATGAATTTAGGACAGAGGCATTCATCACCAGTTTGGCCAGGTGGGTAAGGAAGAAGATCCTTTCTCTTTCATGAATTGAGTCTACTTTGGATAACGACGATTTGGAATTTTCAGTATTTATTTTTTTAATTTCAATTTTATTAACATATAAAATACATATACATTTACACAATACACATACACAACACACTACCTTATTTTCATAACATAAAACGTACCTACATTACCCTATATAATACCTACCTATACTGTACATATCAACATTCCTACACACCTACCCCACACGGACATCCACCAAGTGACTTGACTTCCAGCTATTCTTGTTACGCTACTTTATTTTTCCAACTAGCTTAAACACATTTCATTGTTTATTTAATCTCTTCTTCTGCCTTGACTTTACTCTCCTTTCTCTCTAATCATTTTCTGGATTCACGCAATATCTGTCAGAAATTCTACTTTTTCCACATAAATTTTGATGTATTCTTTAGAAATAGCCAACTCCTTATTCACTTTTTGTACCGTATCTCCTCTTACCTTCCCTCTTAGTTCGACAATATGGAAGTATTCCCTCATTTCAGATAACCAGTCTGTTTTAGTTGGGACGCTGCTGCTTTTCCAATTTTGGGCAATCAGTAACCTTGTCGCCATAGCTGCATACATAAATATTGGAATTTTCAGTATTTAATCAAGCCTGCTCTGTTATTTATTAAAGGAATATTGGCATTTCAGCTTTGAGCGATGTTTGCCAAGCAGCTTATTTTGGATAAGTTGAGAATATTTGCTGGTTACAGCTCTGTGCTGGGCAACGAGTGAGTTCTGGCAGCCACTGTTGAGGAAGCCTTGGTCTGGTATAAGGCAGGATCCGGAAGCTGTTCACAAGGTTGTGCCAAAATCAAGCATTTTCTTCCTCTGTGCAATAGGCTCCCATTTTACTGCCCAATTATCAGGGTGCTTTAGGATTTCTTGAGAATTCTAGTGTGTGTGCAGGGTTTTGAGCTCATTTTATCCTTGCAAGGTGGTTGTCTGTGGTGTGTACTGTCTTTCTTTTCATACATTAATCCTCCAGTGTCCTGCAGCCTCCCTGGCTGCCTATGCTTCCTGGTTTCATTCATGTCTTCCCCTGGGCTTAGCTGAAAAGCAAGCACCTAGGAAGGCTGCAAAGCACAGGGCACTTTGCAGAACAAAGGAAAGGACATTCAGAAACACAACTCTGCCACCTCAAAGGCAAGTGCGTCAAAAGGCCCTGTACCCCGACCATGAGAATTTCACCTACATTTTCTGCCCCCTTTGATAATTTTTGAAGGCATTTCCCCCCTTAATAATTTATGGAGAATGGTGCCAAAAAAAAAAAGTGGAAATCATGTTTGGCTCAGCACTAATTGCTAATGAAGATGCTGAGCTATTCCAATGGGACTTTAAAGCATGCAAAACCGTACACAATTGTTGTTGTTGATGTTATTTAGTCGTTTAGTCGTGTCCGACTCTTCGTGACCTCATGGACCAGAGCAAGCCAGGCACTCCTGTCTTCCACTGCCTCCCGCAGTCTGGTCAAACTCATGCTGGTAGCTTCGAGAACACTATCCAACTATCTCGTCCTCTGTTGTCCCCTTCTCCTTGTGCCCTCCATATTTCCCAACATCAGGGTCTTTTCCATGAGGTGGCCAAAGTCTTGGAGCCTCAGCTTCAGGATCTGTCCTTCCAGTGAGCACTTTGGGCTGATTTCCTTAAGAATGGATAGGTTTGATCTTCTTGCAGTCCATGGTACTCTCAAGAGTCTCCTCCAGCACCATAATTCAAAAGCATCCATTCTTTGGTGATCAGCCTTCTTTATGGTCCAGCTCTCACTTCCATACATGTCAAATCTCTGTCTCCCTGCTCTGTTTTCTCTCAAGGTGTAAGGGATTCTTAAGCTATCCCAAGGGCTGCTCTTGGTCTGTATCTACACAGCTATTAAAAAACGCTTTGAAAATGCTGCGGGGGGAAACCGTTTTAAAGCTCACAATGGAAAATTTGATAGAGTTCTGATTTCCGCTCTAAAACACCACCGAGTGTCACAGTGTTATAACACATTTATAATGTTGTATTTTTACTAATGTGTTTTTTAAAAAATAATGATAGGTCCAAGATTAAATTGCAGGGTGTGGGGTGGAATGGAAAAGAAAGGAAAGGAAAAGTGTAGTGTATATAAAAGACCTCTCCGCTGTGTTTACCTTTATATCTTGCACGGTGCTGTGACCAAGACATGACGAAGAGCTGCCTCTACCACTTTGTTAAGTAAATAGATGCGTCCCTTTGTCATGCATGCTTAGTACCCAACCCCATTTCATTGTTGGCAATCACTTAGCCTGGATTTCAGGCAATCGTTTTAGAGGAATCTGGAGATAATATAGCAGAGGTCCATGGGGAATACTCTAACACATTTAACTTAAGAACACAAGAGGATGGGGGGTCTGCAGCAGAAAAGGGGGAGGGGAGCTCTTGGGTAGGCCTAGTTCTTTGAAACCAAACCTATGCAGCTGTTTTCAGCTGTCTGGTTTTTATTTATTTATTTTATAATTTTTTATTGATTTCCACAAAATTATAAACAAAACAAACAAACAAACATGGATCATAACCTTATTAAAATTACACTTATTAACATTGTTAAGTGACTTCCTCGCTTCCCCTTGGTTGAATTTCCATGCACTTTTAACGGTTTTCCAAATCAAAGTTCTTATGAAATTTAACCAAAACATTAACATGCTTGTATCTTTTAATTTTAAAATTAAACATATTGATTCATCACTTAACTTATATGAAATCCTAAGCCAGTTAAATATCTGCAAGGTATTTCCAATTAATTTAATTTTACATATTAAAATGGTGTAGGCATAGTTCTTTGAAACCAAACCTATGCAGCTGTTTTCACCTGTCTGTTTTGTTGTTGTTTTTAAAATAAACTTCGCATCTCTGTTTGTGGAGAACTAGAATCTTGAAGTGGCTTGAAATCTCGAGAGTTCAGTTTGCATCAGGAAATACATCACTCGACAATTCATCAACATTTTACTGTCAGGTTATCTTAGTATACACAATTTTTCCTACTCTACGCATATATTTTTTTGCAAAGCACTTTCCCCAAATAGAATGCATTTTTTTGTAAATTATTTCCACCAATGTATGCATTTATAGGCATATGTTCATACAGATTACTTGGCTGGAGAACTTCATGGCAAAATTCAGAGAATTGCAAATTTTGGTGGCCCGTTGTTGTTTTGGTTCGTGCGTCATACACTTATTTGTCAGTCTAGAGCACATTCTGCTGGAACTGTTACAATCTGCTTTGTGCTGAGCAGCTGCTTCTCAAACGCTTGTTACCTCCATGTGCACACACAGAGAGCTTTCTCAGCTCACCTCCTATTGGGGAAGAGCTACTGACATTACAGGGCTGTTCCACTCCTCTGCATCATATGTAACTTGTCTATGGATGAAACAGGCAAAATATAAAGCAGTACTGTAACTCTTAACACCAATACATGCCCTCTGTATATCAGCAGACCAGCACTCTCATTTCCAGCTGAAAACTGCGAGAGAGAGAGAGAGAGAGAGACGGAGAGAGAAAGAGAGGATTTTTTAAAGTCTGTGGAAATGCTAATGGAGCAAGGGGGAGAGGGAAAATAGGGAACATCGACAGAATTGTAGAGTTCAAAGAGTGCCTGAGGGTCATCTAGTCCAACCCGCAGCAATGCAGGACTCTCAGCTAAAGCATCCATGATCCAAACTCTGCTTAAAAACCTCCAATAATTGAGAGTTCCACTGTAAAACAGCTCTTACTGAAAGTTCTTCCTGATGTTTATATGGGATCTCTTTTCTTGTAACTTGAAGCCATGGGTTTGAATCCTGCTCCCCCCCCCCACATAACCCGAGCAAGAGAAAACAAGCTTGTTCCCTGTTCCATGTGACAGCCCTTCAAATATTTTAAGATGGCCATCTTATCTCCTCTCAGTCTCTTCTTTTCCAGGCTAAACATACCCAGCTCCCTCAACTTTTCCTAATATGGCTTGGTTTCCAGACCCTTGATCAGGGAACAGCAAACTTTTTCAGCAGGGGACCGGCCCACTGTCCCTCAGACCTTGTGGGGGGCTGGACTATATTTTTTTGGGGAAATGAACAAATTCCTATGCCCCACAAATAACCCAGAGATGCATTTTAAATAAAAGGACACATTCTACTTATATAAAAACATGCTGATCCCAGACTGTCCTTGGGCTGGATTTAGAAGGCAATTGGACCAGATCCGGCCCCTGAGCCTTAGTTTGCCTACCCATGCCCTTGATCATCTTGGTCGCCCTCCTCTGCACACGTTCCAGCTTGCCAACATCCTTCTTATAATGTGGAGCCCACAACTGGACACAGCATTCCAGGTGGGGTCTGACCAAGGCAGAACGGAGTGGGACTATTACTTCTCTTGACCTGGACACTAGACTTCTGTTGATGCAGCCCAGAATAGCACTGTTGGACACTTGTTTGAAACGTGTGTGCAGATGACATGGTCAGTAGCTGCTACTTTAGATGAAGTTATCATACAAAGGTGGACACAGCTGTAAACCACTATGTACAAAAGCACACAGTGGGGTTATGTTTCCAAAGTCTATGTCTGCACACAGCTTTAGAAGAGGCATTAGTAATCCCTCCTTCTCTTATAGGAGGGAATGCATCTTAAAGATCTAAGAAGAGCTTTGCAGGATCAGACCCAAGGCTCATCTAGTCCGGCATCCCATTCTCACAGCCAGTGGCGTAGCGTGGGTTGTCAGCACCCGGGGCAAGGCAAGTAATTTGCGTCCCCTAACCCGTGGATTTGTGCCCCCTAACCCTAACCCCCAGATGTTGCGCCCAGTGCGGCCGGCCCCCCTGCACCCCCCACGCTACGCTACTGCTCACAGCAGCCAATGAGGCGTCTGTGCGAAATCCTCAAGCAGGACCAGAGTACAACAGCAACTCTCCACACTTGTGACTCCCAGCACCTGGAATTCAGGTGCACGCCACCTTCAGTATTGGAGATAGTATGCAGCCGTCATCAAAGAGGGATATTGTATCCTGCAAGCACAGCAACTACAGCAGCCAATCAGGCGCTTGCAGGAAACCTACCAGTTGCCCTCAATCACTATGGTTCCAATCCAGCAATTGGGATCCATACAGGTTCCATGCAGCCGCCAATGACTAAGGCTGTGTACACAATGCCAGCTTAAAAGGCAGCTAGGCCATTTATCCAGCTGTGTACACACTCCTGTTTACTCTGCATCTAGCTTGCTCTCACCACTGGTTTGGAAAGCAGTGTACACACGGTGTGAGCCACAATCTATCTTTCATCTAGCCTGTTTTTTGTTTGTTTGCTTGTTATATAGAGCGTTTTGATGAGTCTCCTCTCGACCCCGCCAAGCCAGGTTCGATCCGAATTGAGAAACAGAACGACTCGGCTGCGCTTTAAAAGCTGGTAAGGTGTGCACAGCCTCGATTCATAAACGCATCAAAGCAGACGGTTTCATCCGAAAGGGCAGGTTAGAATAGAAAAGTGGCTAACGTCGTGTGGACACACTGCTCCCCAAACCGGCAGCAGCACTGGATGCGGAGTAAACGGGCGCGTGGGCACGCAAACAGCCAGCGACGAGCGGATCACCCACAAAAGTTGCCTTAAAACGGTGTCTGCTTCGACCAGGAACTCAAATCATATGCCCCCCCCCGCCCCATGAGATTGCTATAAACAAATATTCAGAGTTAAAAGATGAATCCGGGAAGGCTGCAATCCTGTACACGCTTACCGGGAAGTAAGTTCCATCGAAGTCAGCAGACGGGATTTGCTTCTGAGTAAACGTGCATAGGATCGCATCTCATCCAGTGCAAAACAATCAAAACCTGAGACTGCAAGATTTCTTTCTCTTTTTTTTTAATCGGTGGAAGGCGGAGGAAGTACAGTGGTACCTCGGGTTAAGAACTTAATTCGCTCCGGAGGTCCGTTCTTAACCTGAAACTGTTCTTAACCTGAGGTACCACTTTAGCTAATGGGGCCTCCTGCCGCCACCGCCGCCGTGTGATATCTGTTCTCATCCTGAAGCAAAGTTCTTAGCCCGAAGTACTATTTCTGGGTTAGTGGAGTCTGTAACCTGAAGCGTATGTAACCGGAGGTACCACTGTAGCTTTAAAGAAGATGCGGGGAGCGTGAAATTATGTATGTGAGGTGTAAATCTGGAGAGGAAGAATATATATCTTTCCATTCCCAGTTCTGGGAGCGCCCCGCTCCCCGCCCAGTTCTTTAACAACACAATCACTGGTCTTCTCTCCCGGGCTATTGCGCGTGGCTTGTGGTGGGAATCGTGGGCAGTGGCGTAGCGTGGGGGGTGCAGGGGGGGCCGGCGCACCAGGCGCAACATCTGGGGGTTAGGGTTAGGGGGCGCAAATCCACGGGTTAGGGGGCGCAAATTACTTGCCTTGCCCCGGGTGCTGACAACCCACGCTACGCCACTGATCGTGGGATCTCCTCCCTCCCTCCCTCCCCTCCCCAGCCTCTTCAGAAGAAGATGGGGGGTCGGTCCCGCCTGGTGAAGCCCACAGCGGCTCGGGGAGGGGAGAGATGCCACTGGCTTTCCCCCGCCTTCGCCGCCCAATCTGAGCGCAGAGAAGTCAAAAGGGAGAGGCAATCTCGATGTGGCGAGAGAGAGAAGCGCATCCCTAAAACTCAGCCCAGCCCAGCAGAGGCAGGACAGCGGAGGCAAGAGGCGAAGGCAGGGAAGCAGCCTTGAGTAGATCGAGGATCCCGCGGAAGGGACCAACAGCTGCAGACCGACCTCGCCGAGCTGCGCAGCGCCGTGCTAAGAATCCGGGCGGAGAGGGGCCACCCGGAGGATCAAGAGGGCTAGTAGCGCACGCTGTTTTTTTGTTTGCCGGGAGAGGTTCTGTTTTTGTTGGGAGAGGGCGTACTGTGAAGCAGGCGGGGGACCCGGACCCGGACCCAGAAACCGGTTCTTTCTTGCTCAAGGCAGAGCGGTCGGGCGAGCGGGGGGGCCATGGATCAGGGCCAGGCGAGGATGGCGAGGGGGCCGAAGTTGACGCGAAAGGAATGGGTGCGTTGACCAAAAGCGGAGCGAGGGGGATGGCTTTGCGTCGGCGAGGGCTCTCCAGAATGGGATTTCTCGCGTTTCAAGAGCATCTCCTCTTACTGCTCTGCGCAAACTTCTTCCCTGGTAAGTTTCACGCTTTTTTGTGTGTGCCGATTTCTCTCTCCCACACCCCGGCCAGAAGCCCCGTGCGCCTGTCGCTCTGCAGCAAGAGAAATTCTCCTAAAATTGCCCCCTCCGTCTCCTCCTCCCTGCTTTCTTTTAAACGCCTTGGGATAACTGCTTGAAGTATTGTTTGCCTTTTGCTAGAGGCATATAAATGTGCTCTGGGGGGTGCATTCAGTGCTACTCCTACTCAGAGTAGACCCATTGAAATTAATGGGCTTCGGTTGGTTAATTCTCATGCGTCTAGTCTGAATACATACAACCCTTTATTATTATTATTATTATTTGCAAGGGTTGATCAGGGCTAGTCAGCAGTATGGAAAGATTGCACTTTGCACATGCTCGGTGGCTCTCATGTTGCAATAAATCCTTCCCCGTTCGTTTTAAAAACAAAACTCAGGATAGTTTCTCCCAACAGCAGCAGCAGCAGCACCAGCCCTCTGAGGGAGGCTATGTGGCGAAACTGGTCCAAAGTCAGCACATCAGCCTTGTGGCAGAGCCGAGATTAGAACCCAGCCCCCTTAAAACACAGTGACTCTCGGAATGTAGCTTCCCTCATCTGGATGTCTTCCTTCGCACGGGGAAGCCCACAAGCAAACGCACAAACCTTTTCCCATTGTATCCGTACAACAACCCTGTGAGGTAGATTAGGCTGGGACGCAGCAGCAGGGGTCAAGGTCATCCTGTGAGTTTCAGCCGGAAAGAAAGCTCCATAAGAACCAGGTAAGGTGGGGCAGCAGGAGTCCTTTATGACTGTTGGGCAGAAGGCAGGGAGGCCCACAGAGGAGGGGAGCAATCCAGGACCAGCCACAGATAAAGCCAATTAATGTTAGTTTGGCCTCCCTGCAGAGTTGTACAAGGTCAGGAACACAGGAAGTTGCCTTATACTGTGTGAGACCATTAGTCCATCCAGCCCAATCCAGACTTTGATGCTGTTCTGTGGCTCTCCAAGGTTTCAGGCAAGGAATAGTGCCTTGCCCTACCAGGAGATGTTGGGCATTGAATCTGGGAGCTTCTGCATAAAGAAGGCAGGACAGCTCAGTTGGCAGAAGCATGAGACTCTTAATGGCAGGGTTGTGGGTTTGAGCCCCACACTGGGCAAAAAGATTCCTGCATTGCAGGAGATCAGACTAGATGACTGCTGTGGTCCCTTTCCCAGTCTAAAACCCCATGATTCTAACACTGAGACTGAGGAGGACCCTGGCAGCCAGTGTCACCCTCTCGACCGGTTGTAAGGAAGAAAGCAGCTAGGCTGAAGTTGTGGAATGGAGAGATTCATTCTCCCTTATGGATAAGTCTCTACTGCCTGATCTCAGCTCAAGTGGGTTGGCCATCAACCCAATGTAGGGCTGAACGGGACCATCTCTCCAGATGGAGGCAGAGAGGAGCCTCTCCCATCACTTCCTACCTGCTCCCTTCAACTGCAGGTGTCAGAGACTGAACATAGGACCTTCAGTGTACAGAGGACGTCTGTTCCTTTCCCTGGACTTAACTCCCACCAGCCCCAATGGTCAGCAATGGTGGGATTTGTAGTCCAAAAAACAACCAGGGAGCATCAGGCTAGGCAAGGCTGGCATAGACAAGCACTTTGCCTGCTACACCTCACCAGCACTCCCTTGAGGTTTACACCACATGTTGAAACAGAGATCTAGGATGCCTTGCTGCTAAACAACCACAGCCAGCTGCTGTGACTTTGGGAGTAGGTATCAGGGTTTAGATGTCAGAGAGGATGCCATGAAGGCAGGGCACAGCCCTTGCCAGTGCGAGCAGGGTCCTCAAACCCCACCTTAGAGGTCTTAACCTCAGCAAGAAACTTACTAGGAACAATAGACAACAACAAATGCCACTACCAGCCTCAACTTTCTCTCCAGTCTGCAATATGTATGTCCTACTTCTGCACGACTATTGAAAAGATTGTTTGCACCATAATAACAATCTCAATACATTCAGAAAAGCACTAGAAGGAGTGGCAAATTCATTAGCCACCTTGGGGCTAATTTGATTTACACTCCTAGTTGCAAAGGCTGGTTTTTGTGAAAATTCATTCCCTTTTTTTATTGTCTGGTTTCTCTTTTCCTCCCTCCCTGCTCTCAGCACCTGTTTTCTCTCCCTCTCTACTTCTAGGGTGTCTTATTATCCCCAGATATAGCCTTCCCATTCCACTTCAAAAAGAAAGAAAATATAATATAATCCAGGACAGGCTAAAGCATGAAAAGCTTTGCTGAGCACTAGTGGAAACGGTGGCTGTGCAATCCGCTGCCTGCTTACTCTGGAGCAGTTTTATTGGCATTAAGGAGTTCATTTCCCCCATGTAAATGGAAGTGGTTTAGTGGCTCTCTGTGCCAAACATCTTGGCTTTCCCCCTCCGCTGCACCCTCGCCTTGGGAAGGTGGTTGTAAAGATTGCAAAAGCCTTTTTTCTTGGCAGTTTCTGAGCCAAGCTGGACTATAATCATTTGTTTGCTTGCTTACCGAAACAAACCAAGATGCACTTCAGAGAGTTCCCTTAATGATTCTGCTTCAGCCTTAAACTTTTCAAGCCAGTGAGGGCCTCGGCCTTAACTTAAATCTCGCCCGAGAGAGCTGGTTATCTGATTCAGATATAAATGCTTGGGGAGAAGAACTGGGGGAGGGTGGCCAAATCAAAGGAATTCTTGGAAACCTTGTTCCTGCCCCCTATTCTAAATTGGTTAATTTTCCTATGAATATTTATCATTTATGAGGCCTGTTTACATTTGCAAAATGCTCACTTGCATGTATTTGTCCCCACCAAAGCAAACAAAGAAAAACAACCTTGCAAGGTAGGCTAGCTAGGCTATTTTATCAGTGAGGAACTGAAACTGGGAGAAAAGGAATTTCCTATGGTCATAAAGAAAATCCATGTCAAACTTGGGAGCCCATTCTCCAGCCATTCATCAGGTAAAGGTAAAGGTAAAGGGACCCCTTACCATTAGGTCCAGTCATGACTGACTCTGGGGTTGCGGCACTCTTCTCGCTTTATTGGCCGAGGGAGCCGGTGTACAGCTTCTGTGTCATGTGGCCAGCATGACTAAGCCGCTTCTGGCGAACCAGAGCAGCGCAGGGAAACACCGTTTACCTTCCTGCGGGAGCGGTACCTATTTATCTACTTGCACTGGCGTGCTTTTGAACTGCTAGGTTGGCAGGAGCAGGGACCGAGCAATGGGAGCTCACCCTGTCGTCGGGATTCGAACTGCCGACCTTCTGATCGGCAAGTCCTAGGCTGTGTGGTTTAACCCACAGCACCACCCATGTCCCCTTAAACATGTTTACTTACATGTAAAACACAACATCTACTTTTCCACCTGATAGGTTAAGGGAAGCTTTCCTGGATACGTAGCAAAATGGACACACTGGAACAAAAGGCAACACACACACACATACACAATGCTGGTCTGTCCTTGCTTTTCCTCCACTTCTCTTCCCACTATTTCTTAGCTGTTTGTAACAGCCAGAACAATACAAATAGCAAATGTCCCAGAGAGTTCAATGGGGCTTGCTTCCTAGTAATTCTTTTTAAGATCAGGAAATCCGGCACATGCGTTGATCGCAACTTACCACTTCCTTGAAAGACTTTAATAGGCAAGGATGTTATGATTCACAACTGGCTTTCAGCTAAAATTTATCCCATTTGTTAAAAAATAGTTACAACCCACCCTGCATCGAGAAAGATACCAGGAAAGGGTATAGAGCATAAAACATGGAAACAACCATTGTACAGTGGTACCTTGGGTTACAGACACTTCAGGTTACAGACGCTTCAGGTTACAGACTCCGTTAACCCAGAAATAGTACCTCGGGCTAAGAACTTTGCTTCAGGATGAGAACAGAAATAGCGTGGTGGCAGCAGGAGGCCCCATTAGCTAAAGTGGTGCTTCAGGTTAAGAACAGTTTCAGGTTAAGAATGGACCTCCAGAACGAATTAAGTTCTTAACTCAAGGTACCACTGTATGTGTGTATTCATAAAAAGGGAGGTGAATCTAGGCATGTTTACCTTCAGTATTTATAGCTCAGCAGGTGAAAGCATGGTGCTGATGATGTCAAGGTTGCAGGTTCGATCCCTGCATGGGACAGCCGCATATTCCTGCATTGCAGGGGGTTGGACTAGATGAGCCTTAGGGTCCCTTCCAACTTCACAGTTCTATGATTCTATGAACTAGTCACCAGTTCTCAAGCTTGCTTTTGGCATGTGTGGCATCTATTAGTCCCTGAATCTATCCAGAGTGTTGTAGGTGACTGTTTGCCTGCTTGTGATGACACCTGGCAGTTAAGATGATTTTGTTTCTGGTGTTGGATCATAGCCCTTTCTCATTGCTGGCTCAGATGTGTGATCCCACCTTTGAAGCTTCCATACAGGGAAACCTTCCCTGCCTGTGGAAAGCAAGCAGGTCAGGAAGAAGGGTTTCAGCACAGCTCCTCCACCATGCCCACTTCCTAGCTTTTCTCATGCAGGAAATGCTTTTGTAGTGGCAGAGCATTCCAACATTCCTCCACTCTGGAGCTTGAGGTGGTACAGCCCTTCATGGGAAGAGCTGTACCACGTACTATTTGTGAACACCAGAATCACCGTTTACTGTATAACCAGAAGCACTTGGATAAATATGTCATCTTTTGGGAGGCATCTGACTGGGGGTTCATCCACTCTACCCCATATCCAGCCCTAGAGCAATTTGGAGGTGGGACTAATTAGGGTTTTTAAAAACCCGAATTAAACATAACAAGTAGAGGGGGGGGAGGAGGAGGCCCTCTGCATCTCCTTCCCCCTTTCCAGACCAAGAATAGGAGGGTTCAGTTCTGTGGGGAGCTGATCATTCATAACTGCGTTCCCTGCAGGGAGGCCCCTCATGAAGGATCAGCAGCCTGCACCCCACATGATGGAACCCTCTGTTTACCAGCTGGCAGGTGGAGCAGTCCTTTTTCGTGTGGTGCCGATCCTTTGTGAGCACCTTCCCGGCAGGAGAGGTGCCTTGGGAAGCAGCACCACTCAGCACCCCACAAGGGAGAATCCTCCAATTACCCGCTGCCATGGGGAGAATGCTATCCCATGCGGTGCTGCTTCTGGGGCCAGGGCATTGGGAAGACAGGTCAGGCCAGAAAGTCCACAACCCTCGGCCTCGGCCCAGTATACCTGAAGGAGCGTCTCCACCCCCATCATTCTGCCCGGACGCTGAGGTCCAGCGCCGAAGGCCTACTGGCAGTTCCCTCATTGCGAGAAGCAAAGCTACAGGGAACTAGGCAGAGGGCCTTCTCAGTAGTGGCACCCACCCTGTGGAATGCCCTCCCACCAGATGTCAAAGTGATAAATAACTACCTGACATTCAGAAGACATCTTAAAGCAGCCCTGTTCAGGGAAGTTTTTAATCTGTGATATTTTAGTGTATTTTTGGTTTCTATGGAAGCCGCCCAGAGTGGCTGGGGAAACCCAGCCAGATGGGCGGGGTACAAATAATAAAATTTTATTATTATTATTATTATTATTATTATTATTATTATTATTACCCACATCCAAGCCTGAAAGACCGCACCCTGCACCCAAAGTCTTCCACCTCCCCACTCCGATGTTTTCCCAATAAGACATACCTGGTGTGGTAGGTCCATTCTACTCTCAGCCCTTCCACCATTTTCCTCTTGCCTGTCTCGTTCCCCACTCCCCCACTCCCCGACAGACCCATATCACTCTGGGTCATGAGACCCGACCTGCAGTAACCTGGGGCTGTCATAATAATAATAATAATAATAATAATAATAATAATAATAATAATTTATTATTTGTACCCCACCCATCTGGCTGGGTTTCCACAGCCACTCTGGGCGGCTTCCAACAAAGATTAAAAGTACATTAAAATGTCACACATTAAAAACCTCTCTGAATAGGGCTGCCTTCAGATGTCTTCTGAATGTCAGGAAGTTGTTTATTTCTTTGACATCTGCTGGAAGGGCGTTCCACAGGGTGGGCGCCACTACCGAAAAGGCCCTCTGCCTGGTTCCCTGTAGCTTTGCGTCTCGCAATGAGGGAACCGCCAGAAGGCCCTCAGCGCTGGACCTCTAGCTGACTCAAATGGTGCCCAGATCCCCCAATTCAGGCCTTGGCATAATTCGGTGCACAGCCCTCTGGTGCCCTCCAATGAAGGGCAGGTTTACACATGCAAGTCAATACTTGGTGATACAGTCAGTGAGTGGTGAGCATACATGATCAAGCATTGGTTTGCCTGGGTGAATGAACTCTCCTAGAGACATCCGCAGATAAATATCTTCTGCATAGGGATGGGTGCATCAGCCTTTTTCTCAATCTACATCAATTTCACACGCATTCATGTGGTGATTTTTAAAAAGAAACACACACAAATTCATATTCATGTGGTATTTCTGATTACATTTTCCTCACAAAATATGCACTTCTGAATGTATTTGCTCTCAAACCTTGCATTTTATTCTAAAACATGCATTTTAAAAAGCATTTTGCAGTATTCTATTTAGCTGAGAAACGCAGGGCAAAACCCAGAGATGTGAAATTCAAAGGATCCACATGTGCTGCGGATCAGGCCCACTGGTACTGACATTTGTGAAGAAGGCATTCCCCAACACATCCCTAACTCTGTACCGCATCCATTCACCCCATGGCATCTGCAGCATCAAGACGTTTGAGTGAATGGAGCTGCCACAACACAGAGAGAATTCCCATGTGGTGCGTTTTCAGTGGAGCCCATTCACACATTCAGCTACACCCATGAGCCAGCCAAGAGCTTATGGCCGAGTTGAGTTCCACAGCCCTGCATAAAAGACCAGCAGGAAAGGGTGGGGCAGCTGCCATTTTCAACTTGCCCCTCCCAGGGTTGCTGTGAGCCTAATAAGGTCTGTATATCTCACTGTGAAGACAGAAGTGCCTGGCGTGCTCTGGTCCATGGGGTCACAAAGAGTCGGACACGACTAAACGACTAAACAAAAACAACATATCTCACTGAGCTCCAGGGCAGAAGAGCATGCACAAAGTAGTTTAGAGAAACCTGTGCTTTCCCTTATTCATTTTATAACTTTAGGTACACATGTTTGTTTTGTTTTGTCCCCCCCCCCATTTTAAATACTTTATTGAAATTCATAGGTAACATACACAACATACCAAGATGAAAACAATCGTGTACTAATAATCTTACATAAAGGTAAAGTGACCCCTGACTGTGAGGTCCAGTCGTGACCGACTCTGGGGTTGCGGCACTCATCTCGCTTTACAGGCCGAGGGATCCGGCGTACAGCTTCCGGGTCATGTGGCCAGCATGACTAAGCATGGCGAACCAGAGCAGTGCATGGAAATGCCGTATACCTTTCCGCCAGAGCGGTATCTATTTATCTACTTGCACTTTGACGTACTTTCAAACTGCTAGGTTGGCAGGAGCAGGGACCGAGCAATGGGAGCTCACCCCATTGCAGGGATTCAAACCGCCGACCTTCTGATCGGCAAGCCCTAGGCTCTGTAGTTTAACCCACAGCGCCACCCGCGTCCCTATAATCTTACATATGTTTACATAAATTAAATTTAAATTAAGTTTATGCAGTCTCTTTTTCCCTATCTTTTTCCTAACATAGAATAGACTTCCTATCCTTTCCTGATGCATAGAACCTTTCTGGTGATGAATGTACTTATCATTCTGTGTATCTGAAGAAGTGTGCATGCACACGAAAGCTCATACCAAGAACTGACTTAGTTGGTCTTTAAGGTGCTACTGGAAGGAATTTTTGTTTTGTTTTGTACTTATCATTATTACCTTTCTGTATTTTCCAATACTTTCTTACAACAATTCGTACCTTTTTGCTTGTTTCTTAACAGTTTGTTTAGACATGGATCATTCAAACGCTGCCATAGATATTGTACCGCTGTTATTATTCTGTAAATATCTCTTATAGTTATCCCATTTTTGAATAAATGATTTAGGTACACGTGCACACAATTTTTCTGCTCTCTCCGCAGTATTCAGCCACGTCGAAACCCGAGCCCACGCAGAGGAGCGCCTCCTAAAGAAACTCTTCTCTGGGTACAACAAGTGGTCCCGGCCGGTGGCCAATATTTCGGACGTGGTCATTGTGCGCTTTGGACTGTCCATTGCACAGCTTATAGATGTCGTAAGTACAACCAGGAAGTGGCTGTGTGTGCATGCACAATCTGGAAGCTGCTTTGGCAGTTAAGCAAGGTATTAATTAACTAATGGATTAATACTGTGTGGGTGGAGGGGGACGTGGAAGAAACGATCGCTTGGGGTCTCCCAGATGTGAATTTGCATTTGGACATTTACGCTCTGTCGTTCCAAATTTCCATGCGGCCAGTGGCGTAGCGTGGGGTGACTGGGGGGGCACGGCCCTGGGTGCAAAATTCTGAGGGGGTGCAATCAGGTGCCCCCAGCACCGACTTTCACAGGGATCCCTGTCCCACCCCGGCAAAGGTGGCAGAACAGCCTGGGCTTGCATGGAGGGAGGTGGGCAAGGGGCGACCCCAGCACTGCCCAGCCTGGCACTCCTCTACCTGGGTGCTGGAAGAATTCGCCCGCCAAGGGCAACATTGGCCGGCTGGGTTCCCCCCTGCATGGGCAGGCAGGTGGTGCAGCAGGGCCCTGCTTGGTTCAGGTGGGAGAGTGCTCCTATGGCAACTTGCTAGCCCCGGGCATCAGCAACCCATGCTATGCCACTGCTATCGGCTCCCTGCAAATCCAGAGCATTCAAACTCAGAGTGTTAAAAAGTGAATCAGTGTGGTACAGTGGTTTGATTCGGGAGACTCAGATGCAAATCCTCCCTCATCCATGAAACTCTCTGAGTAAGTGGCTGATGATTGATGCGAGGAGAAAATTGAGTAGGTGCGGGGACATGTTGAGGACCTTGTTATCCGTAACAAATGGACAGGACATACTTTGTCCTTTTTAAAGTACTGAGAAAACCTCCAGCCCTAACAGCTGCAACACAGCAGTTTCCCACAAATTCCCTTCCTATTGTAGTAGCCTGGAGAATATGTAACTAGGCACAGCTGGTCTTCTTTTAACACAGGCTATTATCTCCTCTGCTAGTCCTTAACACGTTTCCTATGTAAGGAATTAGTTTTGATTTATTATCGAGACCTAAAATGACAGAGTCTGTGTCTGAATCCAACGTGGTTGACAGATGTTGGAGTCTGAATCCCGCCCCCAGTCGTGGCCTTATTTGGTGCCAATCAACCAATCAAGGCATTGCCTCTTCATCTCACTATGCAACAGGGACAGTAGCTCAGTAGTAGAACATCTATTTATCCGTAATTTTTCTTACCCGCTTTCCGCCACAAGGTTCCGGGGGTGGGGGTTACAACATTATAATCATTCTAAAAGTAAGTTTGAAAGTTGTGATTATGGGGGCGGGGGGAAGCCTAGTAAAACCATTGCAACCAAAACAGAACAGCATGAATTTGACCAATCTGTTTTGCATGCAGAAGATTCTGGGTTCTTTCTGTGTCATCTCCGATTAGCAGGTGATCTCATGAGCCCCATGGAGATGTCATGGGCGGGTATGGGATTTCTGTTGGAGGGGGGCAGGACTGAGCTACCTAAAATGCGATTGGTCGGTTTGTGGAGGCCACGCCTATCACTCAGCCGGATTGCCAGTTGCACCGTTAGAATACAACACAACATCATCCAAGTGACCTCAGTGAGCATTTCGAGTTCAAATATTCTGATTATTTTGACTTTTAGTTGAGTATTTTGTTTATTTACTTGATTCAGGTGGAACAGTTGCCCCCTGCCCCTCTAACTACGCCCATGTGGAGAGGACAGTCAAATCCTGAGGAGCAGTAGGAGGAGTTCAGGGAGAAGGTCCTAGCGGGATGATAGAGGTGAAATCTGGAAATGTGTGAGCTGGAGGAGGGGGGCAGTGTTTCAGGGAGTCAGGAGGTGGATCCCAGGGAGGGTCCAAGTAGGTTGACAGAGGACAGAGGTTGCCTCTGTGTTATTGGACATCTGTAGGAATGAAAATCACGGGAGACGAGTAGTAGGTGTCATGTGAGAGGCGTCTGCCGGGGAAGCCCCGGGAACTCTCTTTTATTGAATATTACAAACATTGCCACAGGTGTACTTGTGGCTGATTGGTTGATACAAACACAAATAAACTCATTGCCTATTGGTTAATGCAAATGCAAGGCGGGAATTACATGTGAGGGGTGGGAATTACATGTTGTCAGGGGTTCAGAAGGAGAGACACAGGAGGGGGAGCAAATGGAGAGTGAGGAGGAGGAGTACGAGGGGGGCGCAGGCAGTGACAGTGGCCAGAGTTATTCCACAAGCCTCTCTAGCGAATCGGAGGACTCACAGAAGGGAGCGCCGGTGGCCAGAGCGAGGGGGGTTCCAGGGGGGAAGCCCCAGGAGGAAGGGGCCAGCGGGGAGTCCCTGAGCAGCAGTTGGAAATCAGGACCAGCTTCTCCACCAGAGCGCAGTGGGGAGGGGGAGTCCCAGGAGTCGGGACCAGTGTCCTCACCACCAGAGGGAGGAGAGGAGTCAGGTTTGGCAACGCCCACATCAGGAAGCGGGGAAACGGTCAGAAGGAAAGTCACCGGCTGGGCGCGCGCGCCAAGTTCAAATGTACAGGAGCGCGGCACAGCGGGGAGCCCGGGAAGGGAGCCAGGTCCTAAAGCCCGCCGGAGGGAGGGACAAGACTCAGGGGGCTCAGCGTCAGAGGAGTCCAGGAAGGAGGAAACTCCAGAGGGCAGAAGGACCCAGCGAAGGAAAGAACAGCGTAAGAGGTGGAGCCGGGCTAGAATCTTAAACTGGTGTGGGTGGAGCAGTGAGTCAGAGGGGACTTAGCCGGTCTAGCATCAAGACGTGGGTCTGCGGGCCCAGAGCTTTGAAATGGAAACTAAACTTCAATAAAGACTTTTGTACATTATATCCACCGGGCGTTGGTCCTCTGTGAGCTGGGATCTAGAGGCAGACCTGACAGTAAGTCCCCTCTCTGCTCCACCCACACCAATTTTATCACCTCGTGACATGCGGGAAAGCAGTGAGGGGTGAAGATTGGTACTTCGCGAGCTCACGAATACCTGAAAAATGACTACCGAAGAGAAGGTAGCAAGTTTGCAAAATGCCGTGACGCAGCTGAACGCAGAGATTTTGGCGTCCAGAAAGAAGGAACAGGAAGCAGCTGCTGCCTGCCAGGATCTGCGAACCAGGTTAGAAGTGCTGACTGCACAAGGGCTACCGGCTGCCAGACCAGAGGGGATTGGGCTGGGGAACAGAGGAGGGAGCCTTGTGTCGCATTTCGATGGGAACCTGCAGCAGTATCCTAACTTCAGAGCAGATGTAGTATATGCACTGCAACTGCTGGAGAAAGACTTTAGAAGAGAGGAAGAGAAAGTGGGATTTATAGTATCGCATTTGCGGGGAGAGGCTAAATCCTGGCTGCGCAATCTCTGGAGAGATAAGGATCCAGCCCTCCAAAATGCGGGTGCCTTCCTTAAAGTGATGGATGCGTGTTTTTTGTCTGAGATTGATGTGGATATCGTTAGGAAAGAGATTCACGGACTAAGGCAAGGCAGAGCCACTGTAAGGCAATATCATTCACGCTTTTTTGCATTGGTGAATGTAATGGGCTGGGAGAGAGAATCGTCTGCCGTCAGAGACCTGTTCTGGGAGGGGCTGAACGGAGCTGTGAAAGACGAAATTGCAAGGGGAGAGAGACCCCAAACCACCAAAGACGTTGTGGAGAGGGCACTCACGATTGGGGTTAGGCTGGAAGGACGCCCTTGGGACAAGGAGGAAGAGCATTGGGGACGCACGCCAGCGAGAGGACCGCCCCCCTTTCCCAAGGAAGCGGCGCACGCTCGATCCATGCCTCCGCTGGGAGGAGGAGAGGAGCCGATGGAGATAGGTGGTGCTAAGGCTCAGTCCACAGCCGGAGCCCTAACGCCGGGAGCAGTCAAAATGAAGCCTCCTAGAGGGACCAGGAAGTGCTACATCTGCAACAGTGCTCAGCACATGGCGAAAGAGTGTCCCCAGCGGTTTCACAAGCACACTGCAGCCGCAGCGACAGTAACAGAAGCAGTTCAGCAGAGTGAATCACAGCAGGAAAACTCCACTGTCTGGCTGGACATGGAGTCACTGGGGGCCAGCCAGACAAGTCAGTGAAGCAATCCCCAGTAATGTTACAGCCCACAGACCCCCTCCCACCCAAACCAGTAGTGCAGCTCACCGCATCCCTTCAACTTCCCAATGGGCTCACTGTGGAAATCCCCATTACCATTGACTCTGGGAGCAATGCAGATTTTATAGGCATGGAGTTCATCCAGCAACATGGCATAGCCCTTATGCCAGCGACGGTACCTCTGAACGTCGTCACGGTGGACGGCAGGGAGCTACTGGGAGGGCAAGTGCTACAGCAGACGCCGCCAATGGTGATGCGCATTGGTAATCACCGCGAAGTCATCAGCTTCAACATCACCCGCCTGTCAGACACGCCCATAGTGTTGGGAATGAGTTGGCTGGATAGGCACAGCCCGGCATTAGCTTGGTACCAGCGGCAACTGACCTTCGGCTCCTCCTACTGCGCAGAACACTGCATCCTGGCTGACTTGGACGATGAGGAGCACGAGGATGGACCACAGCTGAACTTGGGCATGTTGCAAGCGGTACCTAACAAGTACAAAGAGTTTTTGGAGGTCTTCTGCGAGAAAGAAGCGGACAAGCTGCCTCCCCACAGACCCTACGACTGCAAGATTGACCTCCTGCTGGGGGCGACGCTCCTGACGGGGAAGCTGTATTCCATGTCTGAGGATGAATTGCAGGAGCTCAGGGAGTTCATAGATCACAACTTGAAGCGGGGATTCATCCGAGAGTCCAAGGCGATGGGGGGCAGCCCTGTATTCTTTGTAAAGAAGCGGGACACGCCCCAAAAGAGGCTTGTAGTTGATTACCGCGTCTTAAATGCGAAAACTAAGCCCTCAGCCTTCCCTATGCCCAAGATCGATGACCTGCTGGCGACGGTGCGGAAGGGGCGCATTTTTACCAAGTTGGATCTGCGCGGAGCGTACAATCTCATTCGCGTGAGGGAAGGTGACGAGTGGAAAACGGCCATGTTTACGCCGCTGGGCACCTATGAATATAGAGTTATGCCTTTTGGATTACAAAATGGCTCCCACTGTTTTCAAGCATTCATGCATCATGTCTTGGCGGGTCTTCTCTACGAGAAGTGCGTCTGCTTCCTGGACGACATCCTCATCTTCTCGGAGTCGCCGGAGGCTCACGAGAGAGATGTCAGGGAAGTCCTGCAGCGGCTGCGGGAGCACCGGCTTTACGCCAAGCTGGAGAAGTGCCAGTTCGACAAGACGGAGGTGGACTTCCTGGGCTACAAACTGTCCGACAAGGGACTCGCCATGGACAGTACCAAGGTACGTGCAGTGCTGGACTGGAAGAGCCCACGCAATCGAAAGGAAGTCCAGAGGTTTGTCGGCTTTGCCAACTTTTATCGCAAGTTCATCAAAGGTTTCGCCATGCAGACAGCGGCCATCACTGACACCCTCAGTTCCAAGAAGAAGAAGTTCATCTGGACGGAGCAGGCAGAGCAGTCCTTTCAGAAGCTCAAGCACCTCTTCGCGTCCGAGGAACACCTGCTACACGTGAACCCCAGCAGGCCCATGAGAGTGGAGACGGACGCGACAGACAGGGCCGTGGGGGCCGTCCTGTTGCAGCAAGACCACCAGGGGGACTGGAGGCCGTGCGCTTTCTACTCCAGGAAACTCAGCAAGTCGGAGCAGAACTACACCATCTGGGACAGGGAGTTACTGGCCATACATGCAGCCTTCAAGGCGTGGCGGCATTTCCTCGTCGGGGCCAAACACACGGTGCAGGTCTGTACAGACCATAAGAACTTGGAGTACTGGCGCACGGCGAGGTTCCTGAACCAGAGACACATCCGCTGGGCGGAGTTCTTTGCAGATTTCGACTTCAGAATAGAATACATCCCTGGAAACAACAACATCATGGCGGACGCGCTGTCCAGGAAACCGCAGTATCTCGAAGAAGAGGCGCCGGCGGAGGCCAAGCATATTTTCGCACCAAAGGCGTGGGCATGCGCGTCAGCCACGGTGGACCTGGACGCGGTGCGTCGCGCGCTGCAGACGGACTCCTTCGCGCGAGCCAAGATGGAGGAGGTGCGTAGCAGCACGGCGAGGGACGACGACTTCCAAATACGCGACGGCCTGCTCATCCGCAAAGGAGCCCTCTACGTGCCGGGAGACAACCTCCGCGCGAGGGTCCTGCAACAGCTGCACGACGCGCCCAGCGCGGGACACTTCGGCAAGGAGAAGACGGTGGACCTAGTAGCCAGAGACTTTTGGTGGCCCAAGATGCGGGGGGATGTCGCGGAATACGTCAAGAGGTGCGACACCTGCCAAAGGGCCAAACCAGTACACCAGCCGCCGGCGGGCCTGTTGGAACCGCTACAGACACCGTTCGAACCGTGGGAGAGGGTGGCCCTGGACTTTGTCACGGATCTGCCCAGCTCGAGAGGCAAGACGGCAGTACTCGTGGTAGTAGACTTGTTCACCAAGATGGCCCACTTCATTCCTTGCGCGAAGGTGGCCACAGCCGAGCAGACCGCCAAGCTGTTTATAGACCACGTGTTCAAGGTGCACGGCCTACCACGGTCCATCCTGTCCGACAGGGGGCGCCAGTTCATATCCAACTTCTGGCAAAAGCTGATGGGTTTCCTGAACGTCAAGGTCAGCCTGGCGTCGGCGCGACACCCGCAGACTAACGGACAGGCGGAGAGAGTCAACGCCATCATGCAGCAGTACCTGAGATGCTACGCGAACCAGCAGCCCTCGACCTGGGTGGACTACCTACTGCTAGCCGAGTTTGCCTACAACAACATGAAACACGTGTCCATGGGGGTGACACCGTTTTTCACCAACAATGGGCGGCATCCCAGAACCTTCCCGGGTTTAGAGAAAGTGAGGGAGGGGGAGCCGCAGGGAGCAGAGGCCGTGGCAGCGGAGTTGCAGGAGATCCACGAGCAGATCAGGAGGCAGTTAGAGATGGCGAAACAGGCTTACAAAGTGCAGGCAGACCGACACAGGAGGGTTGGGGAAGACATCCGGGTAGGAGACTGGGTCTGGTTAGCAGCCCAGGCAGTTCCGGCCAGATCATTGGCCAAGAAGAAGCTCGGGCACAAGCAGCTAGGGCCTTACCAAGTAGAGGCGCAGATCAACCCAGTGGCCTTCCGGTTAACACTCCCGGAGGGGTCCAGAATGCACCCGGTCTTTCATAGATCAGTGCTCACACCCTACAAAGAGCCCCACAGGTTTCAGGCACCAGGGACAGCGCCAGACCCGCTCAGGGAAGCGCCCAAAAAGGGGGGGGGTCGCCAAGAAGGGGGCCACTCAACGAAGCCACAGAGATTTTAGACTCAAGGTGGGGGGAGGACGGGATTGAATATCTTCTCGCCACAGAGGACACCCCGGCCAGCGCCAACAGGTGGGTGCCGGATTACGCATTGGAGGAGCAGTTGCTCAAGGAAGAATTCCATACACTTTTCCCGCACAAGCCTATGCCGGCAGGCTTTTTCGATGATTGTCTGTTCACACCCACACTCTCGGCCAGCACTTTCCGGGGTTTCTCGTCAGCGGAGGACTCGGCTCCGGGAGGCAGCTCCCCAGAGGGCTCGCTCTCAGGTTTTGGCACGGGGGGATCTTATTGGTGGGAGGACCAACCCGAAGTGGGATGGCGCAGAGACAAGCCGGAGGGACCCTGGGAAGTGGCGTCACCTCAGGCGACAGGGGGAGAAGGGGTTTTGAGTGATTTGGGGGCGGCCTCAGATTTTGAACACACCGCCCAGGAGATGGAAGCGGAGGGAATCGCAGTCGACGAGCCCATGGAGGACTTTCCGGACTTATCACGATGGCTGCACGCCTCGGGGGACGAACTGTATCCTGAACTCACCCCGACAACTCTAGAGCACCCGGAACCCGCACCTGAAGAGGGGGAGGGGGGAAGGGGGGGCTTCGAGGGGGGGATGGATGTCAGGGGTTCAGAAGGAGAGACACAGGAGGGGGAGCAAATGGAGAGTGAGGAGGAGGAGTACGAGGGGGGCGCAGGCAGTGACAGTGGCCAGAGTTATTCCACAAGCCTCTCTAGCGAATCGGAGGACTCACAGAAGGGAGCGCCGGTGGCCAGAGCGAGGGGGGTTCCAGGGGGGAAGCCCCAGGAGGAAGGGGCCAGCGGGGAGTCCCTGAGCAGCAGTTGGAAATCAGGACCAGCTTCTCCACCAGAGCGCAGTGGGGAGGGGGAGTCCCAGGAGTCGGGACCAGTGTCCTCACCACCAGAGGGAGGAGAGGAGTCAGGTTTGGCAACGCCCACATCAGGAAGCGGGGAAACGGTCAGAAGGAAAGTCACCGGCTGGGCGCGCGCGCCAAGTTCAAATGTACAGGAGCGCGGCACAGCGGGGAGCCCGGGAAGGGAGCCAGGTCCTAAAGCCCGCCGGAGGGAGGGGCAAGACTCAGGGGGCTCAGCGTCAGAGGAGTCCAGGAAGGAGGAAACTCCAGAGGGCAGAAGGACCCAGCGAAGGAAAGAACAGCGTAAGAGGTGGAGCCGGGCTAGAATCTTAAACTGGTGTGGGTGGAGCAGTGAGTCAGAGGGGACTTAGCCGGTCTAGCGTCAAGACGTGGGTCTGTGAGCCCAGAGCTTTGAAATGGAAACTAAACTTCAATAAAGACTTTTGTACATTATATCCACCGGGCGTTGGTCCTCTGTGAGCTGGGATCTAGAGGCAGACCTGACACATGTGAACATTAATCACTAGTAGATTAAAGGCTGGGAAACGAGGTTGGGACTAGACAAGCATGAAACCTCCTAATTAATTATAAAACAATTACTAATGATTGATCATAACATGAAAGAATACAATAATCAAGTTCTATAGATGTGGTCAGCTATGCATGGAGTACAAGTCACCATGAACTTAAGGTGAACAGAGCGATGAGGGAATGTCTTGGTATTTGGAACAAGTTCGTACAGTGTGTGCAGAAACAGAGAGAAGATTATAAGCGAGACTTCCCAGAATGCAAGAGAAAAGAAGCAATACTTCCCATAGCAAGACTTCCCATAAGGCCACAGTTATGTGTAGAAAGAGATGCAATGCTTCCCTATAATGCAACAGTTATGTGCAGAGGGAAAACATATGTGCAGAAGGAAAACTTCCCTTTAGACATCTCCTAAATTGGAGCCACCAACGTTTCCTCCTGCCAGGAAGGTGCCTCCTCCTTCTGTGGAGGTGCTGATAGTAAGCCAGATTCTGAACCAGCACTGACTCCATCTCCATCATCTCCATTTCCATCACCAAAAACATGGAGACAGCAGCATGGAGGTGAACAAGGCCCAACAAACCTGCAGGAGTTCTAGCTTGCTTTCCCAGTCCTTGGATGCTTGTCATTGGCTGTGCTTTGTCTTGTTCCCGCCCTGCTCTTCAGAAGGAAGTAATAGGGTGTGTGTCACTCACTGGATCAAGATCTCAGCTCAGACTTAGCCCCATAATTCACCTGCAGTGCCTTCAGCCCTTGCCTTGTCCAGGTGTTGCTCTGATGGATGCATCAAAGACTCTGGCAAAAACTGAAACTCGAACTCGAGTTCTTCATTTGGCAACAGGGGACGGGACAGGGGATGGGAATGACCTTTCCCTGCCTGGGATCCCAAAGAGCTGTTGGTAGTCAGAGTAGAAAAATTATGGGATGGAAACAGTGGTGGCAGCTCTGGCTTTGTCTACCATTGGGCTCCCTGCTTTCTGCCCCAGCAGTCTCAATAGGCACCACCACCATGGGTAGGCAAACTAAGCCCCGGGGGGCCAGATCTGGCCCAATCACCTTCTAAATCCAGCCCGTGGATGGTCTGGGAATCAGCGTGTTTTTACATGAGTAGAATGTGTGCTTTTATTTAAAATGCATCTCTGAGTTATTTGTGGGGCATTGGAATTTGTTCATTCCCCAAAAAATATAGTCCAGCCCCCCACAAGGTCTGAGGGACAGTGGACCGGCCCCCTGCTGAAAAAGTTTGCTGACCCCTGGGTTAGAAGGAAAAATAGTTTAGACTATATGGAAATGGCAGAAATGATGGGCAGAATCCGAGATCAGGGAGAAGAGTTGTTGGAGGAAGACTGGAAGAAATTTAAAATCTATTTACAAAAACATTGTAAAATTTTTGAATGTTGATGACATTGAAATGAAATGAATGGGTTCTAGTAAAAAAGGTAAAATAAGAATATGAAAGAAGGGATAGATATTAGATGAAAATTAGGAACAAACAATATGTGAAGAAAGATAATTAAGGAGAAAATTAATAAGAAGGAATTTGCTAATTAATTTCAAATTGGAATACAAGAAAGGGGGTGTGAGGAAGTCAAGAAAATAGGTTTATGAATGGTAAGAAAGCAAAGAGAGGGATTTTCTTTTTTTAACTTTTTGAATTTTCTTTTAGTGTTTTAATTCTTTTCTTTTCTTTTTGATTTTTTTCTTTTTTCTTTTTATTCTTATATGTCAACTGCTTGTTTTTAATGTATTCTGATGTTTTTTGTACGTTTATATTACTTTGTGTTTTTCTTTATGTAACCTTTTTCTTTGATAAAACTTAATAAAATATTATATATATATATATATAAAAAGAAGGACAAATAGTTTGACCCGCAATAAGGTAGCTTCCTATGAACAATTATCATAGGCTTGCTGTCAACTGGTCACAAAGGCTACAATGGGCTCTCTTCCTCCTCTCCCCCAAACAGAGTGCAGTCGAAATTATGAATGATCCAATGCATTGCTTTGAGCAAACTTAGCTTTAATAAGATTTGCATAATGGATTTGATTTGAGCTATTTACTGATAGACCCCGACCAAAGCAGGCTTCCTCATGAGAGTTGCTGAGCATAGGGATGCAGGCCAAGGCGATGGCAGAGATGATTTGGTGTCACAGGAGCTGAGCTTTATTGACATTGCCTTTCTGATGGCACACAAGGGGAGATGCCTTGAGACACTTAATGAGCTCTTCGGAGAGGATTGTTCATTTGCTCTTTGCACCAAACTGCTCTGTCATATATTATGTATAGGATGTTGAGTAACTTGGGAGTTAATTGGAAATGGACTCAAAGGTGGGGTGGGTGGTGGAGGCGAAGTGACCTTGCTGTTCTCTTAAAAGCCAGGGGCAACCAGTGTCTGTAAACTACGATCATTAGCAAATGCACAGCTAAACACCCTCAAGGATGCTGGTTTAAATGGGGTTGTATGTGAGAGGCCCCACACTGCTTTTTAGAACTGCACAGCAAATATCACTTCTAGTAGTTTGGTATGGGAACTGTATTTGAGCTGCATATCTCGGGGCTGGAGATGGGGTGGAACATAGAATCATAGAATCATAGAGTTGGAAGAGACCACAAGGGCCATCGAGTCCAACCCCCTGCCAAGCAGGAAACACCATCAGAGCACTCCTGACATATGGTTGTCAAGCCTCTGCTTAAAGACCTCCAAAGAAGGAGACTCCACCACACTCCTTGGCAGCAAATTCCACTGTCGAACAGCTCTTACTGTCAGGAAGTTCTTCCTAATGTTTAGGTGGAATCTTCTTTCTTGTAGTTTGGAACCATTGCTCCGTGTCTGCTTCTCTGAAGCAGCAGAAAACAACCTTTCTCCCTCCTCTATGTGACATCCTTTTATATATTTGAACATGGCTATCGTATCACCCCTTAACCTCCTCTTCTCCAGGCTAAACATGCCCAGCTCCCTTAGCCGTTCCTCATAAGGCATCGTTTCCAGGCCTTTGACCATTTTGGTTGCCCTCCTCTGGACACGTTCCATTTTTGTATGGAATGCTCTTCCATACAAAAATACCCCAAACCCTTCTTCCTAGAGAGAAAGTTTGGCTTAATCCATACTACTGTTTGGAAGGCCTTTAATATACAGTGGTACCTTGGTTCTCAAATGCCTTGGTACTCAAACAACTTGGAACCCAAACACTGCAAACCCGGAAGTAAGTGTTCCGGTTTGCGAACTTTTTTAAGAAGCTGAATGTGCTCCATTTTGAGTGTTATGCTTCCGATCTGAGTGTTACACACTTCCATTTTGAGTGTTACGTTGAGGTCTGTCTGTTTTTGCTATTTATTTTGCGTTGTTGTTGCGGCTATCTTTTTTGTGACTGTGTGGAACCCAGTTCAGTTACTGATTGATTGATTGTGTGACTGCAGTACAGTGGTACCTCAGGTTAAGAACTTAATTCGTTCCGGAGGTCCCTTCTTAACCCGAAACTGTTCTTAACCTGAGACACCACTTTAGCTGATGGGGCCTCCCACTACCGCCCCGCCGCTGCCGCACAATTTTTGTTCTCATCCTGAAGCAAAGTTCTTAACCCGAGGTACTATTTCTGGGTTAGCAGAGTCTGTAACCTGAAGCGTCTGTAACCCGAGGTACCACTATACATTGTTTATTGCTTTCATTTTATGGATCAATGGCCTCGTTAGGTAGTAAAATTCATGCTAAATTGCTGTTTTAGGGGTTGTTTTTAGAAGTCTGGACCAGATTAATCCGTTTTGCATTACTCTGTATGGGAAAGTGCATCTTGGTTTTGGAATGCTTTGGTTTTGGAACGGACTTCCAGAACGGATTAAGCTTGAGAACCAAGGTACCACTGTATAGGTGCATTCCATCACAAGAGCCTTTACTTCCAATGTGTGGTCTAGCTCAGATCGGAGGACTAGTCTGTAGCCCACACAGCTGGAATACCCCCCCCCCCGCTTTAACCTCAGTGACTGATGGTTGCAGAAGGATGGCTGGCATTTTATGTAATGTTGCCTTACACTCAGATATTCCCAGGCAAAGGCGGGAATGATAAAGGCAAATTTATGTACCTTCGCATCAATTTGTCCTATGATTATAATGACCTTTATATATGTGCAAGGGATGATTCATCGCTCGACGGGCAGACTTTTCAGATAATAGCTTCAGAACAACCTTTTTAAAGGAAGCTCACCGTGCCAACAGCCACGACTGCAGCCATGCAAAAGCTTTCCTTCCCCCAGCTGAAGCACGGCTGCTCTGTAGTAGCTCAACCCCACGCTGCATAATTGTAGGGTGTGTCTTCTCACATGAGCTCGTTCCTTGGGATCTATACAGGAAGGAGGAGAGATGGGCGTTTCACCTCTATGCTGAAGAGTGGATTAGATAGTCCTCCTAAATATATCCTCATCAGGCTTGGGGAGCAATCCAACACATAAGACACACTAGCCCAGCATTTGTGTATGCAGTGACTGGGCCATTTTCACATTTACAGCTCTGCCACACATGCTACAAGTGTGCAGCTCAACTACTTAAGTATACAAATTGTACCTTCGTTGAATGAAACATGTGAACACCACTGTGATCTGCCACAAAGCCATTTCTGACATCAGGAGGAGGTGGTATTGCGGGCTTCACGCCCCCAACACGCGTGTGGACACTGGTTTCCAGCCCCCACGCGGTCAGGGGAATCCTCGGGCTGCGTCATCCCCTGAGCCAGCCAATCGGCTGGCCCAGGGGGTGTGGCTTGCCTCATTTAAGGCAAGCGCGGCCCTGGGATCTCCCTCTTTGGTCTGCACAGCTGCTCCAGTTTCCCGCCCACCCTTTAAGGTTCCCCTTCTGACCTTGCTATGGACCTCGGTTGGTCGCCGTTAAGGGGCCTGGTAGGAATTTTTTCCACTTGGCAAATTGGCACCGGCCATTTGGTGTTTCGCCTGTTGGCTTCTATTTCCCTCACTGAGCAGCAACTGCAGTCACAAGGCTTTGTTTTGCATTCCACAGTCAGAGTTACTGTTGGGTTCCCATGGGAGTGGGAGACTGGAAGTGACGTTCACTGGTTTCCTGTTTTTCACTGTTCTCTCGGTGTTCTTTGTTTCCGAGAGGAGTTGCTTCTCTGCTCTCGCAGAGGCAAGATGCATGTTTGTATTCTCTCAGCATAGAAGTGTAAATAAAGTTGAGAATGTGGCACATACTGCTTATCCTTCTGCTGTGTGACGACGCTCTGCTTGGGCTCAAGATATGACGAGCCTGTATCAGCTTCAGCTTCAAATGGGCCGAAGCTGGTCAAAATCTCACATCGCCTACCTCGTAGCAAATCGTCACAACTCATTTGGTCTTGGCAGTTAGGCATTGGTAGGGGTATTGTTATGTAGATGCGTTGGAGGGGAGGAGTGCCATCACCTCCCCCAAATATTGAAGGGTAGTCTGGTAAAGTATTCTGGGGGGTGTGGCCTCGTACAAAGCCCATGGAGGTCAGGGCCTAAAGCGCGCCCCCGAGCGGTGACCCCGGGGGAGTACCTAGTTAATGTGCATCAGCAGGGGCTTCCCCTGCTGGTGTTAACCCTTCCGGTCTTCATGCAAACAGGCTGAAGGCGGATAGTCGGATAGGACCAATGCCTCTTACCTGTAACCAATAAAGTTGTGGCCAATTTTAGCCAATTTCTACTGGGGGGAGGCAGGAACTCGCCATGAAATGCTATCATGTCACATATTTCCCCTGGATCTCTAGTGGTGGCAGTGATTGAGAATGGGATAAGGAAGTACCTGATACAGCGATGTCACTAGTGAGAGTGTTGGGATTTACATACTTGGCATTTGTTTCTGCTGATGGTGAGTCTGAATGTACTGAAATGCAGTCCAAACTAAGAACCACTTCCAAAGCAAACTAACAGCGGCAGGTAACTGCAGACTAAAAAAGGTAAAGGTACCCCTGCCCGTTCGGGCCAGTCTTGCCAGACTCTAGGGTTGTGTGCTCATCTCACTCTATAGGTCGGGAGCCAGCGCTGTCCGCAGACACTTCCGGGTCACGTGGCCAGCGTGACAAGCTGCATCTGGCGAGCCAGCGCAGCACACGGAACGCTGTTTACCTTCCCGCTGGTAAGCGGTCCCTGTTTATCTACTTGCACCCGGAGGTGCTTTTGAACTGCTAGGTTGGCAGGCACTGGGACTGAACAACGGGAGCGCACCCCGCTGCGGGGATTTGAACCGCTGACCATGCAATCGGCAAGTCCTAGGCGCTGAGGTTTAACCCACAGCGCCACCCGCGTCCCAACTGCAGACTACCTGAAAACAAATTTCATATAAATCTTCTGTTTAAATTTATGTCCTGGTTCCCACTGGTGAAAAACTCCAATTGGAAGATATTTTATGTGAAAAGCTCAAGTCAGTGTTGTGCACCAGGCATTAGACATGGCTAAGCAAGGAAAGAAGTTGAATCAAAATAAGCAGTTGACATGCTTACTGGTTTTATTGAGAGCCAATGTGATATAATGGTTAGAGTATTGGAATTCTTCTTCTTCTTTCTTCTTTGATGATCACTCATAGCCGAGTAAGATTGTCTTCCATGAGTATGGTCTTGACAGTGTGTCTGTAAATGATTGTGGAGGCCAATTCTGGATCCACACGCCCTTCCACAGTGGGGACATAGATTTCTGTGTGGGAGTTGATCATGGTTAGAGTACAGTGGTATCTTGGTTCTCAAACTTAATCCATTCCAAAACCAAAGCGTTCCAAAACCAAGGCATGTGTTCCCATAGAAAGTTATGCAAAATGGATTAATCCATTCCAGACTTTTAAAAACAACCCCTAAAACAGCAATTTAATATAAATTTTACTATCTAACAAGACCATTGATCCATAAAATGAAAGCAATAAACAATGTACTGCAGTCACACAATAAATCAACCGGAAGTCTTCCTGTCTCATGCTCAGAGACATCACATGATGTCAACAATGTTGCTGCTGCTTGGAGCTGGTGGGAACTGAAATCTCAACACTCTCAGCTTCACAGGGTTGTTGTGGGGATTAAATGAGGAAGGGGTCAACCACATTAGCCACTTTGAGATCCTTGAAGGGGGAAAAGGTAGGACATAAATGATGCAAGTTAACAAACAAACAAAGTAGTATGACAAGTGGGTTGCATCTTTGGACTGGGTACACCAATGAGAACTCCTTCTGCTCACACCAGCGCTGGTGTCTCGGTGTCTCTACAGAGGCAGTGCCGACTTGGCTCTAATCTTGTCATCAAGCATCTCTTCTGTATGTGGTGGCTCACCAGCAGAAGGTGGAGTTTTGGAGCCCATGGGGCCCCAACGTGTTCCATCCCAGCCTGCTGGGTCCCTCCCTGCGGTCAACAGCCTCTAACTCCTTGATCTCCTTCCACCCTTCACCCTGGTCTGACCAGCCTCTACAAGACATTTCTGTCAGAACCTCTGTTCCTTGGCTGGAAAGTGGGGTATGGATTTTAGAGCTAAAACAAGACACTGCCAAGGAATTTCATTGATGCACCTCCTCTGGGTACTCATCATACAGCCTTGGAGATCTGCTCTTTCCATAGCTGTCAACTTTTCCCTGTGCTGGTCCCGTGGGTTACCCGAGAGGCGAGGTCCAAGTCTGGTCCGTGGTCAAAGATGCAACGTGGAGGCAGTCTGTAGTAGCTGAAGCTGGATGCAGGGCAGGGAGTCGGGTGAAGTCAGGAACAGGCATGCAAGCAAAGAGCCAGGGCAGGTCAGGATCTCAGGCAGGAAAGCAGGACAGGGTTCAGGCAGGAACTAGCAATCAACAATGTTGCTCCCGCAACTTGGGACTGGGGCTGGCTGGCTTTTATCTGCCCCGAGGCATAGGGTGGCCCCGATCCTCTGGTGATTCGCCTCTCCTGGCCTGGAGGCGAGCACTCCTCCTGTGAAAACTTAGTTCCCTCCACCTCTCTGCCCTGAGCCTCTGCAGCTGAGGAGAGGCTGGAGGGTTACTGGACCCAGAGGCAACCTCAACTTCCCCTGAGGGGGCTGAGAGTGGAGCACCTGCAGGCAATGGGTCCTCCATCCCCTCAGGAGCCAGAGCAGACTCAGCTGGATCCAGCACAGGTGAGGACCCTTCAGGCTCATGCCCCAGCCCTGGCTCAGCTGGTTCTGGAGGCGGGGAATCCTGTGCAGGCTGGGATCCCTCAGGTTCAGCATCCGAGTCCGAATCCCAGGTCATCACATTCCCCCTTTTTAAGGGAAATTCCCTTATTCCAAATAGGATTCCTCGCAAGAAAAGGGAAAAGTTGACAGCTATGTCTTTCTTGCCACAAGCCGAGTGTGCCATCTTAGAGTCACCCATGTGTCTTGCTTCACAGAAAATGGTGCAATTCACAGGGGCTCTCTATTTGAAGGGAAACTTGGTCCATAAAAATAAAAAGGGAGAGCAGGAGGCCCATCAACACTTATCACCTGGAAAGTAGACTGAGCAGGAACCTTAGTCACCTGCTCACAGTCTTCCCTACTATGGTGAGATGTGCTGTCTTTTGATACAAATTGTACCAACCATTTCAAAATATTCTCTTAAACGTGCTTTTGTTTTTTTTAAAAAAAATTGCATCCCTTTGCTGTTTTTCACCCTGGGCTCCTTTGTGAGAAAGGGCAGGAAAGACATTTAATAAACTCTCATCATCTTACAGCCGAGTCTGAGTTTTGAGGGAAATGCCCATCTCCCATTTCCTCATGTCTGGGAAATCACAGTGGAAAGTCCAGACCCATCTGCGGTTTCCAGAGTTTAAGCTGCTGCTGAATAATTCAGTGGGTTGCATGGTGGTGGTACATTAACCAAGATAGACTTTCCTAAATTATGGAGAAGGGCCTCGATCGATACATATGCTTTGAAGTGCTGTCCCAGCTTAACCTCCCAAGAAGGAGAAAAAAATGCAAATATATATTAGACATGCAAAGTGCATACGGTGGAGGGTTCTGCAAAACGGCTGAACCAGAGAATGATCTTGGGTGGAGATCGTGGAGGGCAGTGATCACACCTCCTTCTCCTCTCCCTGGGGATGGGGCAGAAATTCAGTTCAATTCTGCAAGTTGTTAAGAGACCTCTATTTGCCTCACAGAGCTAATTCCCAGAGTTTCCTGGGAAGCTGATTTAACTGTTAAACCACTCTGGAAATTGTAGCTCTGTGGGTGGAACAGGGGTCTCCTAACGACTCTCAACCCCCTTAAGAAACTACACTTGTCAAAATTCATTGGAGGAAGCCATGACTGTTTAAATATTATAGTGGAACGTGGCCTTAATTTTTGTTTTTTTGCATAATCCTCATTGCAGCTGGGATGGGGGACTGAGGCTGACAGACAAAAATCCTGTGCAGATGGTCGATCAAATTTCAATGCTTGGCAGATCAGGATCCTCCAAGCTAAGCCCACTTATAATCTCCGTTCACAAGGTTCAGCCTACGTAAGTTCAGACCCCTACACAAAGACCCCTACATGACAGAGCCTGCAGGAGGCGAATGGGGTAAACCAGCAAGATCTAGATTTCAAATCAGCTGCCTGCAGAGGGCTGGTAACTTGCATAAGGCAGAGTCAGGATTTGAACCAGGGTCTTCCAGCAGTCTCTAAGGCTCCTATTGTTCTCCTGGGATAGATTAGTTGGTAGAGCAGGAGACTCTTCATCTCAGGGCCATGGGCTTGAGCCCCACATCGGGTGAAAGATTCCTGGTTTGCAGAAAGTTGGACTAGATGAGACTTGTGGTCCCTTTCAACTCTACAATTCTATGATTCTATATATAATAACAATAATTTATTATTTATACCCCGCCCATCTGGCTGGGTTTCCCCAGCCACTCTGGGCGGCTTCCAACCAAATATTAAAAACAATACAGTGTCAGACATTAAAAACTTCCCTAAACAGGGCCGCCTTCAGATGTCTTTGAAAAGTAAAATAGTTGTTTATTGCCTTGACATATGGTGGGAGGGCGTTCCACAGGGCAGGTGCCACTACCAAGAAGGCCCTCTGCCTGGTTCCCTGTAATCTCACTTCTCACAGCGAGGGAACTGCCAGAAGGCCCTTGGCGCTGGACCTCAGTGTCCGGGCTCGATGACAGGGGTGGAGATGCTCTTTCAGGTATACAGGACCAAGGCCGTTTATGGCTTTAAAGGTAAGCACCAATACTTTGAATTGTGCTTGGAAATGTACTGGGAGCCAATCATTCACCACATACATCTACACACCTACTTGGCTGTAGGTCTCATTGAACTGAGCGGGTGAAGTCATGGTGGATTAAATTGCAAGCCACTGTTCTACAGCAGCTCTTAACACTGTGCTGAATTTCACAGGAAATTGAATGCATCATGTTTCAGTCCTTCAGTACCACCAAGTTCTAGCTAGAAAGGATGTTCTTTTCTCTCATCTCCCCCCCCCCATCCCCACCCTGTCTCGCTATGTGTTTCACATGCTAACCATGTAGAAATGTAATTTGTGAGCCATTGACATTCCAAAGAGCACTCCGGCTTACAATAAGAAATCACTCTGGATGAACCAATTTAATTGTTTTAGTAAATTGCCTTGGACATACAGCAAATGCTGGGCTTGAAAAAAATAATAATGAATCAATAAACTGCAGAAGTGGTAATGTCTGTGATCAGAGATAATGGCCCTGATTCAGCTAAAGTTCAGCGCGACTACACCCCTTAGAAAGCAAGTTAGGCCTTATCTGCATTAGTTAGGCCACCTCATGAGAAGAGAAGACTCCCTGGAAAAGACCCTGATGTTGGGAAAGATTGAGGGCACAAGGAGAAGGGGACAACAGAGGACGAGATGGTTGGACAGTGTTCTCGAAGCTACCAACATGAGTTTGACCAAACTGCGGGAGGCAGTGGAAGACAGGAGTGCCTGGCGTGCTCTGGTCCAGGGGGTCACGAAGAATCGGACAACAACTTGGAGCCATACTAGTCAAAGACCTTCATCGCTCTGTTCACAGATCTCTTTTGCAACCCATCGTTCGGCTCTGGCTTAGAGGCATTTTGGGCTGTTTGAAATAGTGCTGGGACTAGCCCTCATTCTAAATCCTTGTTCGATCCAAGCATATTAGAACACCTCTGGCTGTGTTTGGATGTTAGGGATCACAGCAGTGGTTGTTTGACACAGCGGTAGCCAGCAAAGGACAGAGGGGTGCCCTTAGCTGAGAAAGTGCCAGCCTTTAGCAGTCTGAATTAATTCAGTGCTCAAGTTAATGGGGGAGCAGCCTAGTTTTGAACGAGTTGTTTGTACATGACCTCCTTTGCAGGTTGGCTGGAAAAAGAGGAGAGAAAATATAAAATATCCGTTACTCATGCAGGCCTTTAAAGTGAAATTACCCCAAGATAGATTTGCTGTGCTGCTTTTTCTCCTGGGATCAGAAGGGCACTGGGGGCTCACACTCCCCACATCAACACTGGGAGAGGGGAATAAATTAAGTCCACTCTCAGTTAAAGGCATATCTGTATAATTTGCACTTTCTGAAACAGTGTTCAAACTGAAACATTGCGAAGTTTCAAAATTCGCATTTCTCAGAATTCTCAAGACAAGCAATTGTGTGTGTAAGAATGCTTATGCAGATGAAAATAATATACAGAAATACATTACGATAAGAAAAACTGCATACAAGAATGTGTCTATTACGAGAAATTTGCACTAAAAAGGCTGCTAAATTCTCATGAGCACTTGTTTGGTTTTGAACAATCTGGAAGCTGATGTGGAAATATGAAGAAGTGAATTCAAGAGTGGGAGAATGAGAAAGTACAAGAAGCTGAAATTGACAGGTTTCCCCACCCCCTACGAGGCAAATACTGCAAATACTGCAAGCCCTATATGCTTCTCCAGCTTGGACAAAATGTGAGCCATAAAAGGAGAGAATCATTTCCAACCTTGCCCGTTTCTCCTGGGCAATCACTTTCCCCCACCTTTGAATTACACTTTCCCAGTGGACGGTTTAAGCACCTGTCTGGCAAGTGGTGGAAATCAGAAACAAAGGGAAGGAAGAGAGATTGAAAGAGGTGGATGACAGACCCCCCCAAGTGTCCTTATTTTTCAGGGACAGTCCCAGATTTACAGAAGCCACCCCTGTTTCTGATTTGATCTAGAAATGTTCTCCTTTTCCTTAAAAGGTAAAGGGACCCCTGACCGTTAGGTCCAGTCATGGATGACTCTGGGGTTGTGGCGCTCATCTCACTTTACTGGCCGAGGGAGCCGGTGTAAAGCTTCCTGGTCATGTGGCCAGCATGACTAAGCTGCTTCTGGTGAACCAGAGCAGCGCACGGAAACGCCATTTACCTTCCCGCTGGAGTGGTACCTATTTATCTACTTGCACTTGATGTGCTTTCGAACTGCTAGGTTGACAGGAGCAGGGACCAAGCAACGGGATCTCACCCCGTCGCAGGGATTCGAACCGCCAACCTTCTGATCGGCAAGCCCTAGGCTCTGTGGTTTTCCTTAGGATGTCCCTATTTTCATTGGAGAATTGTTGGATGGTATGGAGTTATCTGACTTCTGAGCCATCTGAAGGCAGCCCTATATAGGGAAGTTATTTTTAAAATGTTTATTGTTTTATTATGTTTCTATATATGTTGGAAGCCACCCAGAGTGGCTGGGGCAACCCAGTCAGATGGACAGGGTATAAATAATAAAATTATTATTATTATTATTATTGAATAAGACATCCCAATTTTCATCGGAGCAATGTTGGAGGGTATGGGATGAACGTAGCAGTCTCATTCTGAAGTGACTGGAGAACAGAGAGAGAGAGAGAGAGAGAGAACGAAAGGAAAATATGGAGACTGTGTGTACCCCCTTGCCCTTCAGTGTCTGTGATGAGAAACAAGCATTTTTTAAAAAAAGAAGGTAGGGGTGATAATGGTTTCTCCCCAAGCGTTCAGCACATGCTTTTATCCAAGATTTGTCTGAGAGTCTGGAAGTGAAAATATTACTACTTAGAACCATTTCACACCATAGGTTTCCTCTGGGAGGGAAGTGTGATTCTGGCTAAACAAATAAGCAGCGGACATTATGTTTGTCTGTGGACTGCTGGTTTATCATCCTGGCTTTGGTCTGGCTGCAGAAATACACTTGTGTCCAGCAGGCATATAATAAAGGCTCGCAGCCATGTAGAGATGGGGGAGAAATCTGATTTAGTTCACGTTCAAAGGCAAACCTACCTAATTTGCAGTTTCTGAAACAATACGAGAAGTGAAATGCAGCTGTCCTTTGAAAATTGGAAATTCCCTGACTTCTGCAGTGTAGTTCTCCAGTGAAGTAATGGGTACAAATAGACATATACTGAGGCAAAGTGTGCACAGTAATAGTGAAAATGACAGACCAAAATAATAGAATCATAGAATTGTAGAGTCTAAACTAAAGCACCCATGACAAATGCATTATAGTAGGGGAAATTGCTTTGCAAAAAAAATATGTGTGCCTTGGGCAAAACTGAATGTAAACCTGTGCACATCAGGAGAATTTTGCACTAAAATGCAGGTGAATTTTCACGACAAACATTTATTTAAAATCACACACTGATGTGGAAATGATTTAAGAACTGAACTTCAGATGGGAAAAACAGAAACTGAAATGGACAAGAGTTGACCATCTGTATAGGTTTTATTAAGAAGGATGCTGTGGTACCTGAGTCTTAAAGAAGAAGAATCAGTGACCTCAGGAGATGACCCTCATTCAGGGAAGTTTTGACTCGGGGAGAGAAGAATGGGGAAAGCTACAGAGAAAAGCTGCCATTAAGCACACAGGGTCTAAGAAGCAAGTGTTAGAAGCAGGGGTGGCATGTCGCCTTTTGCCGCCTGAGGCAAAATGGGAAGGTGCCAGCCCCACAAAGCCTCACTTTGCAGCTTTGATGGCTTCCAGAGACATCTCACCAGAAGCCACCACCACAGCTGCAGCTGCTACACAACCCTGGCAGTGGTGTTACCTCAGAGTTACCGTCCAGCAGGATTCTGCCGGCCGAGTTGAGCTGCTTCACTCCGCCTCATGGGCAGACTGGCCCTGGTCAGAAGGAAAAGGGTAGAGAAAGAGGATTGATTTAGAACGTGCAACTGAAGATGAAAGGGGGAGACGACGTCACTATTCTTAGTTGTGGGGCTGCTTCACAGACATTTGTGCGTTCAGCGAACGGGCTGTCATGAGTATAACCACACTGAGAGGGCTTTCTCACACCCTCAGAAAAGGTATTGCTTTTCAGAGCAGTGGGTGCACCCGTCAGTCATCCCATGTCAAGCAAGGAAGCAGTTCTGTGCATGTGTGGTGAAAGTCAGTGTGGTGTAGTGGTTAAGAGCAGTAGACTCGTAATCTGGTGAACTGGGTTCGCTTCCCCACTCCTCCACATGCAGCTGCTGGGTGACCTTGGGCCAGTCACACTTCTCCGAAGTCTCTCAGCCCCACTCACCTCACAGAGTGTTTGTTGTGGGGGAGAAAGGGAAAGGAGAATGTTAGCCGCTTTGAGACTCCTTCGGGTAGTGATAAAGCTGGATATCAAATCCAAACTCTTCTTCTTCTTCATGTGTGAACTACAGTGGTACCTCAGGTTAAGAATTTAATTCGTTCCAGAGGTCTGTTCTTAACCTGAATCTGTTCTTAACCTGAGGTACCACTTTAGCTAATAGGGCCTCCCGCTGCTGCCGCGCAATTTCTGTTCTCATCCTGAAGCAAAGTTCTTAACCCGAGGTACTATTTCTGGGTTAGCTGAGTCTGTAACCTGAAGCATCTGTAACCTGAAGCGTCTGTAACCCGAGGTACCACTGTACTGCATGGCAGTAAGGGTGATGTTAGATGCCCTCTGCAAAAGCATGGCTGGAGATGTTAGGTTAAGGGACAGCCAAGGTGCAGTCTGGAGTTCATAGATCTCAGCTGCCGGGGCATATTTTGAATTGTTGATATCATCGCATTGTGGGACTAAAATGTTTTCATAGTATAAATCTGTCAAGATTAAAAAAAAAAATAGTGGAAGGCAGGGCGAATGAATACAGGCAGACCCTCCAAGTGTCCCTATTTTCCAGGGACAGTCCTGGGTTTACAAAAGCTGTCCCGGTTTCTGATTTGATCCCAGAATGTCCCGCTTTTCCTTAGAATGTCCTTCTTTCTCCGGAGAAATGTTTGGGGTGTGTGGTAAGGTAAAGGGACCCCTGAGCATTAGGTCCAGTTGCAGACGACTCTGGGGCTGTGGTGCTCATCTCGCTTTATTGGCCAAGGGAGCCAGCGTACAGCTTCCGGGTCATGTGGCCAGGATGACTAAGCCGCTTCTGGTGAACCAGAGCAGCGCACGGAAACGCCTATTTATCTACTTGCACTTTGAGGTGCTTTCAACTGCTAGGTTGGCAGGAGCAGGGACCGAACAATGGGAGCTCACCCCATTGCTGGGATTTGACCTTCTCATCGGCAAGCCCTAGGCTCTGTGGTTTAACCCACAGCGCCACCCGTGTCCTGGGGTGTGTGGTAGAATGTCCCTATTTTCATTGTAAAAATGTTGGATGGCATGGAATTATGTTGGGGCAGCCCAGTCAGATGGGTGGGGTATAAATAAAATATTATCGTTGTCATTATCATTATTGAATAGGATACCCCTGTTTTTGTCGGAGATATGTTGGAGGGTATTACAGGTGGAGTGGAAACTTCAACAATAGCACATTGTTTGTCTGGGCTTATAACCTCAGCCTTGATGTTAAAATAGTATGCCCCTATTTTCCTCTATGGGGTTTTTCCTCTATGGGGTCAGCAACCTAAGGCCCATGGACCCCGGCCACCCACTCAGGGAACCCTGCCACCCGCTCAGTTGGCTCCCATGCGTCGCGCTAAACCGGTGCGGAGCAGAGTGGGGAGCTCCTTCTGCGATGCTGGAAACTCCTGCAGCCAATGGGAAGCTGCGCACACCTCCTCCGCGCCGGAAGGAGACCAGAATTAGCATTTGCGCATGCGTGTGTGCGTGCACACACTCTGGCCCACCACAGAGTCTGCGGGACCGTGAACCAGCCCAAGCCACAAAAACTCTATGGCATGTTAAAGGGTATGTGTCGTTTGTTACAATGGAAGCGAGTGGTTCAGTCTAAAAAGCCTCAGTGGATCCTGGAGATTTAAACTCCCATTAAACTATCCCATTGGGATAGCCTCTTGCTGTTCTGGCTTCTGGGATAGCCGTGCGAAACCTCTTCCGGGCAGCGGGAGGAAGGCTCCCCCAAGAGCCATACTCCCTTTAAAGAGCGCACGGAGCATGTGAGGCTCTTGGGGACTTTTCCCCGAGGAGGGAGAAGGGCAGCCCCCAAGAGCTGCACACACGCTCCACACGGCTCTTTAAAGGGAGCGCTGAGCAGAGCCTCCCGCCTGCACTCGCTCCATAAGACGCACACACATTTCCCCTTACTTTTTAGGAGGGGGAAAACGTGTCTTATAGAGCGAAAAATACGGTAATCACCAGAGTCCAGCTGTCATAGTCCCCTATTTGAGAGTTCCCTCCAGCGCCTTGCATCTAAATTTATGATTGTCCCATCAAAACTTGCATTCAGGAGCCACATAATATAGCCTGAGTACTAACTGCTGACCCTTGGAACTGGCTTCCTTGGACCTGTCAGCCCAATTTTCTCTCTTATTAATTCTAGACAAGGCTAGAGAGATAATTGTGTGCTCACCAACAGAGTTATACCTCAAGGGGCATCATCAGATATGTATTGGACATGGTGCTTAGCCCACAGTTTGAACTGGAGTTGAAATGAACTCACTGCCGACATCTCCTCTGCAAACCTTTGGGTGTGGAACGTTCTCAAGTTGTTCTTTCAATGGTCAAATATTCTCCAAAGTTTGGACATCTATATTGGACCCCCCTAATGCAATTTAATTCTTAATCTGATACATTGCAGGATCTGATGGTTGCCAAGCCATAGTTAGTGTATGGCAATATGGAGTGATAGATTAGACCACTGTAAATATATTAAAACGTTAACAGGTTTGATATAACATTTATGAAAGTATATAATTGGAAATTAGGATATCTGAGAGGGAAAACAAGGGGTTTGGAGAAATGAAATAAGATACAAGATATCAGGGGAGAGAAAATTGGAATCCAGGGGTGGGGTGGGGGAAAACCTATATTGTATTTTTGGGAAAGTATTCACTTTTAAAATATTGTGATTATAAAATTTGAAAATAAAATATTTAAAAAATATGGAGTGATAGATCATGGTGATTTTCAAACTTTCTGTTTTGTTTATTTACAATTAGTATTTGGCGGCCTATGTAATTCTGTATCTAAAGCCTGCCAACATCAAACAAAATCATGAGGTGCTAACCAGTGGCGTAGCGTGGGTTGTCAGCACCCGGGGCAAGGCAAGTAATTTGCGCCCCCTAACCCGTGGATTTTAGCACTCGAGTGCGAGCGCGCCCCCCCCAGATGTTGCGGCTGGTGCGGCCGGCCCCCCTGCACCCCCCACGCTACGCCACTGGGGCTGGGGGCGAGCGAAGGAGCCAAGGACCCCCCCCAAAGGCTCAGCAGGAATTTATTAAATTTATTATTTGCGGAGCCCCCGCAGGCTGAGGCAGCCGAAGCCCCCTCCCCTCGGGCGCCTCCCCGCCCCCTCCTCTCCTTGGGCTGTAGGTGGAGCCCGCGCTCCAAGGCGCTCCAGATCCGGGCTTGGCGAGTGCCTCTCCTCCTCCCGGCTGGGTCCGGGGGCTTCCAGCCGCGTTCTGTCCTCGCCCGTCCCCCCCCCCCCCGCGGCTGAGACTTGCACTGAGAGCCGGAGCCAGCGGCGCCCCCTTCCGCCGGGAGACCCTCGCCCACCCGCCGGTTTCGTCTCGGAGGGTTTTGGGGAGGGCAGGGCGCGTTGAGGCCCCTCGGAGCTCTCCTCCCTTCCAGTCGGCAGAAGCAGCCGCCGCCTGTGGCTGGGCCGAGGGGATGGCGGCGGCGTTGGGGTGCGGCGGCGGCGTTGGGGTGCGGAGGCTGCCCGTGCTTGGCCAGGCGTCGGTGGCGGCGTCGGCACTGCTGCAGCAGCTGCTCCTCCTGTGAGCAGTGAGTGGAACGCAGCGGCGGCGGGGGGCGCGTGCGCTAGGGCGCAAGGCTGGCGGCGGCGGCGGGGAGCCCGGCGGAGGAAGGAACTTGTCCCTTCCCTCTGGACTCGCGCCCCCCCCAGATGTTGCGCCCGGTGCGGCCGGCACCCCTGGCAGCCCCCACGCTACGCCACTGGTGCTAACCCATCTAATGTACACGGATTTCACATTTTTTGGAATATTTTTACACCTTCGCCGCATCAAACAGTTGGTCCCTTACCTTTCCCGCCCCAACCTGGCCACAGTGATCCATGCGACGGTCATCTCCAGGCTTGACTACTGTAATTCGCTCGACGCGGGGCTGCCCTTGAAGCTGTCCCAGAAACTCCAGCGGGTACAGAATGCTGCAGCGAGGCTCCTCACGGGGTCTCTGCCATGGGAGCATATTCACCCAGTGCTTTTCAAGCTGCACTGGCTCCCGGTGGAGTACAGGGTCAGATTTAAGGTGCTGCTTTTGACCTTTAAAGCCCTTCATGGCCTAGGACCCTCGTACCTACGGGACTGCCTCCCCCGGTATGCCCCACGGAGAGCCTCAAGGTCCATAAATAGCAACATCCTAGAGGTCCCAGGCCCTAAGGAAGTCAGATTAGCTTCAACCAGAGCCAGGGCCTTTTCAACACTGGCTCCGGCCTGGTGGAACGCTGTCTCATGAGACCAGGGCCCTGCAGGATCTGATTTCTTTCCGCAGGGCCTGGAGGACAGAGTTGTTCCGCCTGGCCTTTGGCTTGGAGCCAATTTGATTCCCTCCCTCTCTTTCTTTTTTCCTTTCCTTCTCCTCCTGCGATGAGGCTACATTTTAATATTTTAATGTTTCAATATTTTAATGTTGTATTTTAATTTTGTTTTTAAGTTGTAATCATTCAACTTTTATTATTTTTATTATTGCTTGTAAGCCACTCTGAGCCCGGCCTTGGCTGAGGAGGGTGGGGTATAAATAATAATAATAATAATAATAATAATAATAATAATAATAATAATAATTTCAAATGCTGAGTTACGTTTTTCACATCCAGATGCAAATTTCGGTTTTGCTTTAAAAATGGATAATGAAGAATGGCATCAGGAAAAAGAAACGTTGCATTTTAAACATTTGTGAATATTCATTTCAGATCTAGTTCCCTGCTCCTCCCTCCCCCCCAACCCCCCCCCCCCGCAGTCAGTGGAAATTGCTTGCAAAAATACCTACTACGAGAAATTCTGCTGAATTTTCAGGAGGTCTTTATATATATATATATATATATATATATATATATATATGCTTTCGTAGATTTTCACGGGTACAGGAATGCAGGTTTTGGTGTCCTCGGGTGTCTTCCCGTGTAAAAGTTGGGGTGTCTAGGCGACGTTTCGACGAGGTCTCACTCGTCATCTTCAGGCTGGTGCTTTCGGCTTCTTGTTACTGGAACAGAGCGGGATCTCAATGTTTGAGTTCCTATAAATACTGTAGAGGGGGTGTGGTGTCTAGCCTCCAATGTTCTGGGCAGAGAGGAAGTTCCCAGGCTAGTGTGCCTTTTCTTCTTTTGTTCCTTAATTACTTGAGAGATACCTTGAGTGATTTCTTGAGTGATATCCTGAGTACCACTTAGGTGGGTCATTAGGTGTGGATTAGTTGCTAAAGTCTTTGTGTCTTGACCTCTTGAACTTTGTGAAGAGTTTTCCTGAGAAGATGGCTGTATTGCACTTAGTTGTGCTTTGGCTTGGCTTCGTGTATAGGGGCGAGCTGTGGTTTTGTGGCTTGTGTCAGCCAGATCTGTGTAGGGATTGCAGGGGGGTGCAGCATCCGGAGGTGCCACCATGGATTGGCTACTGGATGGTGTCAGTAATTCATCTGTGGAGAGGGTCTGGGTTTGGGTCTGGTGTGGTTGATTGGTGTTGGCGTTCTGTGTGCCTCTGGATCTGGTGTCAGTTTTTGTGGGGAGGGCTAATTTCCAGATGTCTGGCAGGCGGGATGTGTCGTCACGCTTGTTCATGTTGTGAGGGTGTTTCTCTATCTCGATGGCTTCCATGATTATTCTCTTGTGGTGATGTTCCGTGTTAAAGAGCAATTTGGAATCTGCAAAATTAATTTCGTGTCCTGTTTCTTTCATGTGTTGGAAAAGAGAGGAAGTTTTTTCTTCTTTTTTGACGGCATTCTTGTGTTCTGCGATACGTGCATTTATTATACGTGCATTTATTATTTGGTATATATATATACCAAACTGATGAGGAAATGCAGCAAATGAAACTGAAAACTGGAAAAATGAGAAACGGGGAGAACATGAAATTTTGACAGATCCATCCATCTCCATGCTCTGCTTTATCTAAACATTATAATATTTGCATATCCTTTGGTTTATTTGACTCTATTCTTTACACCTATCCCTTCCAACCCTTTGAGAGACTCTATTTAAACAAACAAACAAACAAAAAAGGAGCTGCCAATTTTTGTCCTTTAAATCCCTTTTTTAAATCCTCAGATAAATAACTTTGATTTGCCCCCGCCCAAACCTCATCTCCTAATCATACCTGCAACCATCCCTTCCCGGCTGATTTTTTTTTTAAAAAAAAACCCAAATCAAGCCTGATTTTGTATAGCTGATCTGGCCCCCTCCCAAAGTATCTTCTCCACTTAAAACAAATGGAAGGAAATGGGGAGGAGAGCATTGTCAGGAGACGAGCGAAATGCCAAGAGTAAAGAATTAATCTGCCTCTTTATAGGGAGTTAATGGACCATTTGGATACAGGATAAAGATCACACTATTCCAATACCAATCAAGACAAATTTATTGGGGTGAAGATAAAAGCACAGTATACTGGCTTAGCTCCTTATGCAGCGATCCTGCCGGGGGGAAGTGACAGGAAATGTTCTTTCTTTGTTTTGAATGTGTACTTAAACAAATAAAGGAGGTGCGGACCTGAACAGAAAGATAGGAACCTGCCTTACATGGAGCCAGACAATTGGTCCATCTGGCTCAGTACAGTGGTACCTTGGTTCTCAAACTTTAGCCGTTCCAAAACCAAAGCGTTCCAAAACAAGGCACGCTTTCCCATAGAAAGTAATGCAAAACGGATTAATCCGTTCCAGACTTTCAAAAACAACCCCAAAACAGCAATTTAACATGAATTTTACTAATGAGACCATTGATCCATAAAATGAAAGCAATAAACAATCTACTGCAGTCACACAATCAATCCATTAGTAGCTGAACTGGGTTCCACACAGTCACAAAAACAAAACAAAAAGAGCCGCAAAAACAAAAACGCAAAGTAAAGAGCAAAAACAGACAGACCTCAGTGTAACGCTCAAAATGGAAGTGTGGCACTCAAAATGGAAGCTTAACACTCAAAACAGAGCACATTCAGCTTCCATAAGTTTGCAAACTGGAACACTTGCTTCCAGGTTTGCAGTGTTTGGGTTCCAAGTTGTTTGCGTACCAAGGTACCACTGTACAGTATTGTCTCTTCTTCTTCTTCTTCTTCTTCTTCTTCTTCTTCTTCTTCTTCTTCGATCACTCGTAGCCGAGTAAGATTGTCTTCCATAAACACAGTTTTAACAATGAGTCCGTAAATGACTGTGGAGGCCAATTCTGGATCCACACGTCCTTCCACAGTGGGGACAGAGGTTTCCAGGTGGGAATTGATTGCGGTGTGGATTTGCCAAGTATGCCTTCCTCTTAGCGCATTTCTCTCTTTCGTCCTGAGTTTGAGCGTCTTCAAAGCCCATGACACCTTTGCTAAAGACTGTTCACCAACTGGAGCACTCACAGGCCAGTGTTTCCCAGTTGTCAGTGTTTATACTACATTTTTAAAATTTGCCTAGAGAGAGTCTTTAAATCTCTTTTGTTGACCACCAGCATTACGCTTTCCACTTTTAAGTTCGGAATAGAGTAGTTGCTTTGGAAGACAATCATCAGGCATTCGCACAACATGACCAGTCCAACAAAGTTGATGTTGACTTACTTACTTCCGGGTTTGAAGTGTTTGGGTTCCAAGTTGTTTGAGTACCAAGGTACCATGGTTTGTCTACACTGATTGGCAGTGACTTCCTAGGCAGTGGTTCTCAACCTGTGGGTCCCCAGATGTTGTTGGACTACAACTCCCATCATCCCTCAGCTCTGGCCTTGCTAGCTGGGGATGATGGGAGTTGTAGTTCAACAACATCTGTGGACCCACAGGTTGAGAAAGCCTGCTCTAGGGTTTCAGGCAGGGTTACCTTCTACATGCAAAGCAGGAGCCTAACCACTGAGCTACAGACCCTTCCCTCTGAATACATGTGGAGGGGGGATTCAAGCATGGCTGGTGTCAGAAGTCAGCAACACCCGGCACTTGCCCAGGCCCACACCCCAGAAAGAACCCCACTGCTGACCCCAAGTCACTGACCCCTCCTCCTTGTGGCCACTGCCCTGTTGATGCTCCCTGTGAGCAGCAGTGACAAGAGGGGAGAGAAGGGAATAGCCATCTTCTGCCCTCTCAATGGGGAGATTTGCAGGCTAGGGTTGGAGGGAGGGAGGCAGCACACAGTTAAACTATGGAACTCATTCCCACAAGAGATGGTGATAGCCACCAATTGTAGAGTTGGAAGGGACCTGAAGGAGCATCTGTTGCAACCCCGTGCAATGCAGGAACACAGGAAGGGAGAGCTATTGATGGATACTAAGCGCAATGACTATGCTCTGGCACCACACTTGGAGGTTGCAATGATTCTGAATACGAGTTGCTGGAAACCACAAGAGAGGAGAGTGCTTTTGTGCTTAGGTCCTGTTTACTCAGCCTCATGACCAATAAATGGGTGGATAATAATAATAATAATAATAATAATAATAATAATAATAATTTATTATTTATACCCCGCCCATCTGGCTGGGCTTCCCCAGTCACTCTGGGCGGCTCCCAATCAAGTGTTAAAAACAGTACAGCATTAAATATTAAAAGCTTCCCTAAACAGGGCTGCCTTCAGATGTTTACTAAAAGTCTGGTAGCTGTTTTTCTCTTTGACATCCAGTGGGATGGTGTACCACAGGGCGGGCGCCACTATCGAGAAGGCCCTCTGCCTGGTTCCCTGTAACTTGACTTCTTACAGTGAGGGAACAGCCAGAAGGCCCTCGGCACTGGACCTCAGTGTCCAGGTAGAACAATGTGGGTGGAGTATATCTTCTTCAGATATACTGGACCGAGGCCGTTTAGGGCTTTAAAGGTCAGCACCAACACTTTGAATTGTGCTCAGAAACGTACTGGATGGATGCCAGGCTAAAGTGTTGCCCTCCCGGAGCCTTTAGTGGCTAATAGAATCATAACCCCAATAACGCAAGCTGTTAGAGAAACTGAATGAGATCAGGCCACTGGTGGAGGAAGGGGGTGCAGTGGGTGCGGCATGCCCCGGGTGTCATCCCTGGGGGGGTGACATCACCGCCCCAGCCCCTGGGATGCTTGCTGCTCGCCATGGGCGGCTAGCCCTGCCCCCGGGTGAACAGCCTCTGGATCAGGCTGTTAAGCTTGCTTGCTGAGTAGCAGAGAAGAAGATGCATTCCATTTTACACGAAGCTAAGATGTTTGGAAACATCTCATTCTTTTAGGTAAAGGTTAAGGGACCCCTGACCATTAGGTTCAGTCGTGGCCGACTCTGGGGTTGTGGCACTCATCTCACTTGGCCGAGGGAGCCGGCGTACAGCTTCTGGGTCATGTGGCCAGCATGACTAAGCTGCTTCTGGTGAACCAGAGCAGCGCACGGAAACGCCGTTTACCTTCCCGCCGGAGCAGTACCTATTTATCTACTTGCACTGCGTGCTTTTGAACTGCTAGGTTGGCAGGAGCAGGGACCGAGCAACGGGAGCTCACCCCGTCGTGGGGATTCGAAGCGCCGACCTTCTGATTGGCGAGTCCTAGGCTCTGTGGTTTAACCCACAGCGCCACCCTTCTCATTTTTTTAGCTGATGCTTAAATACATTTATTACTGTGATTACTGGTGACTTGCAAAAAAAAAAGAAAAAAGTGGACGGCAGCAATGAAAGCTGCTATTTCAGGAGCTGTTTGTGGACAGTGGCTGTTCTTCTTGAAACTCAGACTTCCCCCTTCTTTCTCCCCCCTCTCCAGGATGAAAAAAACCAAATGATGACCACGAACGTGTGGGTGAAACAAGTGAGTCAACCAAGATGTTTTATCCCATATTTCTCAGTCCTCCCTCCCTTACATAGTCCGTTGAGAAAATAGAGGGTGTAATCCAGTGGGACGTTTTCAAGGGCGAATGCGAATGCAGTTGCACAGCCCCATTTCAGTAGTGCTCAGGACCTCAGCACTGGAATGTGTTCAGATATTTGTCTTCAACTGGCCAACGGATGTGTTTCTTCAATGAAAAAAACAATGTGGAATTAAGAGGGGAAACGAGGCAACCCAAAATGGAAGGGAACGTTGCACCATTGATGAAAGAGCAAAGATTTCCTTTCTAGCTACCAGCTGACATATTGCAGGTGCAAAGTCTATACAAGGGTGACAATGCAATGCAGCTCTCCCAAGCAAGCATTGCATACAAAAATGCATATGCTAAGGTGCACAAAAATATTAGTGAAAATATATGCACTCAGTGCATTCAGCCTATGGCACCTTCCTTGCTGAACTTCAGGCACATAGCAATTACTTTCTTATTTCAGTAGGCTAATAATAATAATAATAATAATAATAATAATAATAATAATTTTATTATTTATACCCTGCCCATCTGGCTGCTTCCCCAGTCACTCTGGATGGCTTACAGCATACCTAAAAAATATAATTAAAAACATCAAATGTTAAAAACATCCCAGTACAGCACTGCCTTCAGATGTCTTTTAAAAGTTACATGATTCTTTATCTTCCTTGACATCTGAAGGAAGGGCATTTTATAGGGAAGGCGCCATTACCAAGAAGGCCCTCCACCTGGTTCCCTGTAACTTTGCTTCTCGCAATGAGGGAACCAGCAGAAGACCCTCAGAGGAGGATCTCAGTGTCTGGGCAGAAAAATGGGGATGAGGACATTCCTTCAGGTATACTGGGCAAAGGACGCTTATTGTTTTATGCTCGGCCTGGTTTATTTTCCATGCGCTTTCCTTAGAAATGCTCATGATTAAGTAGTATATAAATGGCTTAAATGAATAACATAACATACGAAATACATTAGGGGAAATTGCTTAAAGGTGAAATAGGCAAAAATGCATACAAATGTGTAGATCAGGTAGAATTCCTGCCAGAAAATGCCGGTGAGTTTTCAGGAGGACCTTTTTAAAAAAGAAATTGCAAACTGATCTGGAAATGTGGAGAATTAAACGTAAGATTGGAGAAATGAGAAGCCAAGCCAAAAGAGAATTTGGCATGCTCACACAAGCCCTAGTTAACACACACCTTGACTCTAAAAAGGGGCCTTGTTGACCTTGAAATCTTGCACCCCCTTTCCCCAGCCCTTTCCTCCTGCTGTTTGCCCCATGTTTGATGGCCACTGTACAGCAATGCCAGAGCAGTAAGGTAAAAGTAAAGGACCCCTGGATGGTTAAATCTAGTCAAAGGTTTCTATGGGGTTGCAGTGCTCAGGCTCAACAGAACACTGTGACGGAAACCAGAGACCACGGAAACGCCGTTTACCCTCCCGCCAGAGCGGTACCTATTTATCTACTTGCACTGGCATGCTTTTGAGCTGTTAAGTTGGCAGGAGCTGAGACAGAGCAACGGGAGCTCACCCCATCGCAGGGATTCGAACCGCCGACCTTCTGATTGGCAAGCCCAAGAGGCTCAATGGTTTAGACCACAGAGGCTGGCACTGTTTGTTCAAGGCGGGTTTCATTTGAAGTCTCTCAGAGCCCTGCCTTTCACACAGAATGGGGTTTGTCTCTCTGGGAAATGGGGCTGGAACAGAGCTGGCTACAGTTGAGATCCTGTTACACAAATTAGCATGCAGTGTTTCATACCCACGCTTAATACTGCAAATTGCCGGATGGTAATTCATTTTCTCAAGATGCTAATTAGTTTCATTTTCACTTTTTAGTCCAATTAACTATGCCAGTTTTTAAATATATATATAACACTTTTGTTTGGGTTTGCAGGAGTGGCACGATTATAAGCTACGCTGGGATCCCGAGGACTACGAAAACGTGACTTCTATACGAATTCCCTCTGAGCTCATTTGGAGGCCGGACATTGTTCTCTACAACAAGTAAGGTGCCATTCTGCACAAATTTGCTTTGGAAAAGTGGCTGTAAAAGCTTTCCAGAAACCCAAAGTCTCATCAGAAGCATTTTGGGGTGTGTTTTTTTGACGAGAGAAGGGTTGATCAATGAGTTTCCGTTAAAAGCTGCTCATCTGTGAGGCCATCTTCCCTTGGAAGGGCCTGTTGGATATAGTCTGGTTGGGCTCTCAGTCAGAGGTGCTGCTTTGGGAACACTGGGGAATGTTCAGCATTGGGGCCTGCCTGTGACATCATGTTTACGATGCGCAACATTGGAAGGAGGCAAATATTCGAGTCCAGTGCACCAAGCCTGTCGGTGGACCGGGGAAGCCTCTTGTCTGTAAACTCTAGCTAAACTATAAGTCCCATGTTCCCAGTCTCTCTACAGTGTTGTTTAAATCTGAGGAAATGGAGGTGGTGATATGGGTGGGGTGGGGAGTAATAGATTTAGATGTGGTGGCAACTGCATAAGGCCGCCCCCTTTCCGTCAGAGTTGCCGTGAGATGTAAGGTTTAACAAACTAAAAAAAAGCTGCATTCACCCACTTTTTGTTCATAGATCACCTGCCTCTTAAAAGTACAAAAACCACTATAACCAATGCATAAATATTAAACCCCAAATATCTGTTTAAAAACAGCCACTTTAGAATTAAAGCATGCCAAAACGAGAACAAATCATTCCTTTTTAAGTCGGCCATCTCTTGCTAAAGATTTACTTCTGATAGCCTCTGCAGGGTCTGTGTAATTAATAATCCATGAGTACATGAGAATACCTTATGCTAAATGAAACAGCAGCATTTTAATATTATATGATTTGTTTCCTGGATCAGAGCCAAAGAAAGGGAAGTAATTGTTTCTGTAATCTTCGCACGTATTGAACTATTGTCTTTCAGTGTCATGGAGGTTCAGTCTAAACAGGAGTTGGACCAGAGGATTTGTTTCGGATTTAGCATTACGATTCCGGTCAGTGTGGAATCAGTAGCTCAGTATAGCAGAACAAATGTGTATATGGATACTATGAATCTGGGCCAAAACATTGCAGGGAAAATGCAGAGCAGACTTGAGCTTAATGTAACTAACCTTGCAGTCCTATGCATCAGGGGTTGGGAACTTGAGGCCAAATCTGGGTCTCTCTATCTGACCACTGGGATGCTCCTCAGGCCACACCCCCTCCTTAGCCACACCCCTTATTGGCCCTCTTTCATGCCCTCCTTGAGTTTTTGGCTGGCTGGAAAGCGTCCTCCAACAATCATCATGGATGGAGGACAGAGGGTGGTGTTCCCATGTCGAAACTAGACTTTGGTACAAAGGTAAAATGTAGATTGTTTTGCTCTGCAAAAAAGGAGCAAATTCCCTGGCTGCCTCAGATCCAGGTTTGGGGCAAGTACTCTTGGGTGAGAGAACATAGACTGTAAGTCCTTTAAAATATCCTCTTCTAAGTTCCTTTCAGGGGACGCGGGTGGCACTGTGGGTTAAACCACAGAGCCTAGGACTTGCTAATCAGAAGGTCGGCGGTTCGAATCCCCGCAATGGGATGAGCTCCCGTTGCTCGGTCCCTGCTCCTGCCAACCTAGCAGTTCGAAAGCACGTCAAAGTGCAAGTAGATAAATAGGTACTGCTCAGGCAGGAAGGTAAACGGCGTTTCTGTGCACTGCTCTGGTTTGCCAGAAGCGGCTTAGTCACATGACGCAGAAGCTGTATGCCGGCTCCCTCAGCCAATAAAGTGAGATGAGTGCCGCAACCCCAGAGTCGGCCACGACTGGACCTAATGGTCAGGGGTCCCTTTACCTTTACCTTTACCTTTACCTTTAAGTTACAGATAGGTAGCCGTGTTGGTCTGCCATAGTCAAAACAAAAAAATTCCTTCCAGTAGCACCTTAAAGACCAACTAAGTTAGTTCTTGGTATGAGCTTTCATGTGCATGCACACTTATTTAGATACCTTCTTCTTCAGGTATCTGAAGAAGTGTGCATGCGCACGAAAGCTCATACCAAGAACTAACTTAGTTGGTCTTTAAGGTGCTACTGGAAGGAATTTTTTTGTCTTTACCTTTAAGTTTCTTTCAAAGTTCCCCTCTTCCCTTAGCAAAGAAAGAATTCACACATTTGTTAAGTTTAAATAGTTTACTTACAAATTCTGCAAAGGTCACGTGCATGTGCTTTTCTATTAAGAAACCACAGGCAGTAAAACCTAGGTTCCAGAGTGGTAGATGTTTAATTTGTATAGAAACACAAAGATGGCTAGCTTAAGCCACTTGGAGCAACCAGCCCAGACTTCCTTCCTGGTAGGGTTCACATGCTGGAATGGAAAGAACAAAGGCTTGATAACCCTTCTTCCCAAGGTGAGGAGGAGTGACCTAGATAAGCCTGGCAGGAGAGCTTTCTCTATGGTTTTAACCCCTTCATGCCTTAATTAGATTTAAGGATGTTGGTTATACAAGGCTGGTTACCCCACAGTCAGTTTGAAAAATATATTTAAAAATTCACTATAGGGAACCAGTGAATGCCTATCACTTTATGGGAGATATAGGCATAATCCACAAAGAATTTCAAAGAGAACACAGAAGCACATTATACCTAAATGAATCTTGAGGAAGGGAAAATATAAGGAGGAGTTCATGTGGCGCAGTGGGGGGAGGATTACGATGAAATGATTACATGGGGAAATAAAGTGTAAAGTCTTCTATTAAAGCATCAGTTAAAGTAGCTATTACATGCAATGATTAAAGCATGCAAGATTAAAATTGACTGCAATTTAACCATAGCTAAACCTCCCATTAGTCCACCTAAACTCCACTAACCTTATAGTTAAAGTCTTACTCCATTACCAGCTGTATAGTATTTTGACCTCAAAAAGTTAAGGAAACATGACTTGTAGGTTTCTATTCCAAACAGGAGAGAGGTTCAGGTGTATTCAGGTGAAGGTTAGTAGAAATGAACTTTCTGGTGGGTTCTCCTCACCCCGTTTCCTCATAACTAAATTTTTGGTTCTGTATTGGAAAATGACAGGTCATGGGGCAAAAAGTTCATCATACCTCTGGTCTTGACTGTCCAGAAGTACCACCTCTTTGTCTTGGGAAGACTGTCATGTTCCTAGGATCTCACCAGGGCCCCCTCAGACCAAGAGACCCTAAAAGTATCCAACTTCATATCTTCTTCACACTGTGGTCCATTGGGGCATGAGGTAGCCTGGGCCTAGTCACCATGGAGACAGCTTATCCATCTCCCCTCCATCTGCCGTTTCAGAATCCAGTGGTCCAGGCTGAGAAAAATCTCTGCCTTCCTTCGCAACAGGAAGCAGACTGTTCCTGAGCCACCGTTGTCAACCCAACGATAGCTTCCATTCCATAGTTTTTCTAAAGCAGGCTCTGAGTGTTTTGCTCCTGTGTGCTTTCACACGGAAACGTCCGCAGTGCTTTCAGCTTTGTTATGTACATTTGTTTTGTAGTTTTATTTTAAATGGTTAGTGTCAGGGCCACCCGAGGTCCCAGCTCACAAGAGACCAAAGTCCAGTCCGGGTTATATACAAAAGCTTTTATTGAAGAACATTCTTGGTTTTACATCCGAGCTCCGTGGCTCTACGTCTGTTACCCTTAGACCGCTGAAGTCCCCTCTGAGTCAGTCCCGCCTCTACACCAGTTTAAGAGGCTTGTGCTGGACCACCTCTTCCTCTCCTTTCTTTTCCGCAGGGTCTTTCTGCTCCCCTGTGTTCTCTCCCTCCGGGACTCCCCAGAGGCTGAATCCTCTGACGCCTGCTCCCCCCTCCTTTGCGCTTTGGGACCAGGCTCCTCCCCAGGACTCTCCTCACTTCCGCGCGCCTCCACATTTGAACTTGGCGCGCGTACGTTGCTTCTGACCTTCCTTTTGACAGTTACACTGCTCTCGGTACTACTCTCCGCCCCTTCCGGCAGGACGTCTTGCGCTGATCTCCTTCCCCCCTCTGCTCCCTGTTCTGCTGCTTCTGACACACTGGTAACTCCACCCCCTTCACTCCGTTCCGGCGGAGAAGCCGGTCCCGACTTCCAACTCCCACTGGGAGTTCCCCCTTCGTTCCCCTGCTCCTGACTGCTTCCCCCTCTAGCTCCCCTTGGCCTGACCAGGGGGGCTCCTCTTTGGGAGTCCTCCGATTCACTGGACGGACTCATGGACAACCTCGGGTCATTGTCATCCTCTTCCTCGTCGTCCTGGGATCCTTCCCCCTCGCTCTCTGTCTCCTCCCCCACCTGCGCCTCTCTCCCTGAACCCCTGACAGTTAGCTACCTTGGCTACAATCTCTGTGAAAAGGCGAGAGATCAGTGCAAGTGCAAAATCTGCCCTCCTTTCCGATTGCTGTTCATGGGATGATGCGTAGAAAAACAAAAACAAAAAATTGCAAAACCTTGTGTTTGAGCTGGTCTCATAATATCCACAGCTTAGTTGGAAAGGAAGGAGTTCTCTTTGTTTGCACATTTGATATTTCAGCTTTCCTTCTTAAATGGATATTTTTGTACGTGGTTTGATGTGGGCTGCCTTCTCTAAGATCCAGGGTGAAGCATGCCATAAATGTCAAGGGCAAGCTATGGGAGGCCTGTGAACAGTTTCCTGACTTTTAAAACTGAAATGCATCTGTGGGGAATAAGTAGAGATGGGGGGGGGGCTGAAAATGTGTGCGGAGCAGCAGTAAGGGTGCTTAACTCTTTCTCTGCAGACTGTTTTTTTAATTACTGCTGTGCCCAAACCTCTAATTTCTCAAACATTTCCTTTCTCCTACGAAAGAGGCTTCCATTCTTCTGCCTCTTTCTGGGGGCATGTTAGAATTTCACTGGCTGCGTGGTCTTGAGCTCACCTTATCATTGCAAGGGGATGGTTGTGGTTGGTATTTGTGTGTTTTCTTTCCGTTTAACTTCCCCCCAGTTCTTTGCAGCCTCCCCAGCTGCTTGAGATTCCTGATCTGGAAAATGCCCCACAGAAAGAATCACCCCACAATATCTTCACCTCTGGGTTTTAATTGAGACACTAGAAGCCAAGGAGTCTCGCTAGTGCAGGCATAGGCAAACTTGGCCCTCCAGATGTTTTGAGACTACAGTTCCCATCATCCCTGACCACTGGTCCTGTTAGCTAGGGATGATGGGAGCTGTAGTCCCAAAACATCTGGAGGGCTGAGTTTGCCTATGCTGCACTAGTGAGTGCCTGAGATTGGTGTGGCTGCTTCTTTTGTTTTTAAGGAAAGTCCTCCCTTTTGCCTTAAAATCAAGCCTCCTACACAGGGTGTTTTTTAAAACAACAACAACAGCTAAACAGCAGCATCTACTTTAAAAACAACAACAACCAACAGCTGTTGGACACACAATAGGCAGCCCTCAGACCTTCCCATGCTTACAGGAAAGCCCAGATGAGGGTGTCACAGTGCTTTCAAGAAACGTGAGCAGCCAGAAAGGTTGCAGAGTGTGGACTACTGAAGGGCTTATTTGTAGAATGAAACAAAGGACACAGCAAACAACCTATTGGCCACATTGAAACCACCCTGAGACCTGTGGGTATAGGGCAGAATAATAATATAATATAATATAATATAATATAATATAATATAATATAATATAATATAATATAATATAATATAAATAATAATAATAATAATAATAATAATAATAATAATAATAATCTTTAAAAAAAAAAATCTTAAAAAGCAGAGACCTTGCCGACAAAGGTCCATATAGTTAAAGCTATGGTTTTCCCAGTAGTGATGTGTGGAAGTGAGAGCCGGACCATAAAGAAGGCTGATCGCCAAAGAATTGATGCTTTTCAATGATGGTGCTGGAGGAGACTCTTGAGAGTCTCATGGACTGCAAGAAGATCAAACCTCTCCATTCTGAAGGAAATCAGCCCTGAATGCACGCTGGAAGGACAGATCCTGAAGCTGAGGCTCCAATACTTTGGCCACCTCATGAGAAGAGAAGACTCCCTGGAAAAGACCTTGATGTTGGGAAAGATGGAGGGCACAAGGAGAAGAGGACGGCAGAGGACGAGATGGTTGGACAGTGTTCTCGAAGCTACCAGCATGAGTTTGACCAAACTGTGGGAGACAGTGGAAGACAGGAGTGCCTGGCGTGCTCTGGTCCATGGGGTCACGAAGAGTCGGACATGACTAAACGACTAAACAACAACAACAAATAATAATAATAATAATAGAAAGTAAAGTAAGAACCAATGGAGGCTGATCTATAAGGGCAAACAGGGTACTGTGCCACCCACCTTAGTCTGCTCTTAGCTGACCCCCACCTGCCTGGCATCTTATTTGCAACCAATCAGGGGAGTTGCTCTGCCTGCTATAGACTCTGGCTCCACTTTCTACTTGTCTCCTTGCCTTCCATACTCTCCTTCCCAGTGGCGTAGTGTGGGGGGTGCAGGGGGGGCCGGCCGCACCGGGCGCAACATCTGGGGGTTAGGGAAATCCACGGGTTAGGGGGCGCAAATCCATGGGTTAGGGGGTGCAAATTACTTGCCTTGTCCCGGGTGCTGATAACCCACGCTACGCCACTGCTCCTTCCCAATGGACACCAGCCACTACTGGTAAGCACTACAAAAGCCTTACATCCCACCCATGAGAACCAATTTTTTTCTTCTTCTTCCCTTTCAAATGCAATCTCTTTGCCCATAGATTGCTTACGTATGGTTGGCCGGCGGACGGAGTTGGGGGAAATGGAAGAAACAAATTCAAAAGAGTTTTATCTTATCACAACCATTCTCCCTCCCCCAACTTCTTTTCCACCTGTGCAGAAAGATACAGGATTCCTATGTATTTCCTCTTGTATGGAAAAGGGTGGTTCAAGGAGGTCAGCTTTGGGTGGACAACTGCCCCACAGGGAACCCTTTCCGCTGCGGCTGTTCTGATGAAATTTGCATCCATGCACACGAACGTCTCAGAAGTTTGGTAAAACCACAACCTGTCAGGAGCTGGAGTCAGGTGTAGGTCAGCAAAAAAACCATAAAGCATCTGATGTCCGTGAAGTTAACTTTTTTGTTCAAAGAAACAAAGCAGCTTGGTCCTAGTGGTCACAGCATCCCTTCCCAGTATTTCTTGCCCCCAGTTGTGGGGAATGAAGGTCCTTGCCTTCCCACAGCTCTCTAAAGCTCTACGCCAGTTCCTTTCCCATCAGCCTAAGGTTCCTTCATCTTGTCTCTCATTGCCCTCTTCATAGAATCATAGAATCCTAGAGTTGGAAGAGACCACAAGGGCCATCGAGTCCAACCCCCTGCCAAGCAGGAAACACCATCAGAGCACTCCTGACATATGGTTGTCAAGCCTCTGCTTAAAGACCTCCAAAGAAGGAGACTCCACCACACTCCTTGGCAGCAAATTCCACTGTCAAACAGCTCTTACTGTCAGGAAGTTCTTCCTAATGTTTAGGTGGAATCTTCTTTCTTGTAGTTTGGATCCATTGCTCCGTGTCCGCTTCTCTGGAGCAGCAGAAAACAACCTTTCTCCCTCCTCTATGTGACATCCTTTTATATATTTGAACATGGCTATCATACCACCCCTTAACCGCCTCTTCTCCAGGCTAAACATGCCCAGCTCCCTTAGCCGTTCCTCATAAGGCATCGTTTCCAGGCCTTTGACCATTTTGGTTGCCCTCCTCTGGACACTGTCCAGTTTGTCAGTGTCCTTCTTGAACTGTGGTGCCCAGAACTGGACACAGTACTCCAGGTGAGGTCTGACCAGAGCAGAATACAGTGGCACTATTACTTCCCTTGATCTAGATGCTATACTCCTATTGATGCAGCCCAGAATTGCATTGGCTTTTTAAGCTGCCGCGTCACACTATTGGCTCATGTCAAGTTTGTGGTAAACCAAGACTCCTAGATCCTTTTCACATGTACTGCTCTCAAGCCAGGTGTCACCCATCTTGTATTTGTGCCTCTCATTTTTTTTGCCCAAGTGCAATACTTTACATTTCTCCCTGTTACATTTCTCTTGTTTGTTTTGGCCCAGTTCTCTAATCTGTCAAGGTCATTTTGAAGTGTGATCCTGTCCTCTGGGGTGTTAGCCACCCCTCCCAGTTTGGTGTCATCTGCAAATTTGATCAGGATGCCCTTGAGTCCATCATCCAAGTCGTTGATAAAGATGCTGAATAAGACCGGGCCCAAGACAGAACCCTGTGGCAGGGTTCTTCATTTCTCTGCATGTTCTTGGAGGACGGGGGATGGGGTGGAGCTGGTCTCAAGGGGGTGGGGAGACTCCCTAGATTCTTCAGCAGCCTGCCTCATCTCTCTCTCATTCATATATATATATATATATATATATATTTACAAATAATTTCCAAAAATCATATAACATACTTTCTTATCTTATACAGTATTTTGGACTTTCATCAACCGCATCTGAAGATCTTTCAGTCTTTATCACTTAATCTACATTTCTTAATTTCTCTATTACTTTTAATAATACTCCTTACAAAACTTCTTGCAGCCCTACTAGCGTAATCAGTTTATTACAGTCGCTTTTCAGATAGTTCAAATATTTACTCCAGTCCTCTGAGAATCTCTGGTCCCGCAGGTTTCGGATCCTTCCTGTCATCTTATCTAATTCTGCATATTCCATTAACTTCATCTGCCATTCTTCTTTCGTCGAAAATTTTTCTTGCTGCTGTTACTGCATATAAAAACAATTTACTATCCTGTTTTTCAATATCTTCCTCTACAATGCCAAGTAAAAATGCTTCTGGTTTTTTTAATAAATGTATATTTCAACATCTTTTTCATCTCATTATATATCATTTCCCAGAAGCTTTCTTACATTCCCACCACATGTGATAAAAAGATCCTTCTTTTTCTTTACATTTCCAACATTTATTACACATTTTATACATTTTAGCTAATTTCACTGGTGTAATATACCATCTATACATCATTTTCATCACATTTACTTTTAACGCATTGCATGCTGTAAATTTTAATCCTTCCTGCCTCATCTCTGTCTCCTGACCCCGCTCATTCTCTCTTTTTTTAAAATGAATTTTTTAAAATTTACATCAAAAGAAAAAAAACAAACAAAAAAACATATTAGTTTCACATCAAGATATCACAACTTATTCCTTTTTAGGACTTCCTCCAGCTTATCCATAAATCATCCGTAGTTATAATTTATGGAAACCATATGAGCAGGTTAAAGATTATGTATACGACTAGTTGCATTATTTCCAAATTAATGAAATGTTTAGGAAAGACAGCAAGGAACATGGCTATGCGGACAAGGATTCTAAATTTCAGATGGAAATCATAGATAATGATGGGAAAACGCTATCCAAAATGTATAAGTTGTTGCTAGAATGGAATTTAAAGGATGAAGAAGTTAAGTCGGTAATGATTCACTGGGCCAAAGATGTGGGTCATAATATACAATTTGAGGACTGGGAAAAACTATGGAAGGAAGGTTTAAAATTTACTGCATGTATGACGTTAAAAGAAAATGTTATGAAAATGTTTTATAGGTGGTATATGACTCCCGTAAAATTAGCAAAAATCTATAAGACATGTAATAAGTGTTGGAAGTGTAAAGATAAAGAAGGTTCTTTTTATCATATGTGGTGGGAATGTAAGAAAGTGAAAGACTTCTGGGGAAAAATATATAATGAATTGAAGAAGATTCTAAAATATACATTTAGAAAGAAACCAGAAGTCTTTCTGTTAGGGATATTAGGAAACAAGATAAAAAGAAAAGATTGTAAATTCTTTCAATATGCAGTAACAGCAGCAAGAGTGTTACTGGCCCAGAAATGGAAACAACAAGAAATACCGACTGTGGAAGAATGGAGAATGAAGCTGTTGGACTATGCGGAGCTGGATAAATTGACAGGAAAGATCAGATACTTAAGAGACCAAAAGTTCACCGAGGACTGGGGGAAATTTGTGGAATATCTGGAACATATAAGTGAGGGACAGATAACGCTAATGGGATTTAAAGAAGCACTGTGAAAAACTAAGAAATATTGTCTAAAGGGAATAGAAAGAAAGATGTAAATATTGTCAGTATAAAATTAAGAAATGCGTGACCCCGCTCATTCTCTCTTGCCTCTTAGTCTGGCTTGCTCTCTGCCACAGACTCTCCCAGCTCACTAAGCCCTGTCACCTCTTCAGCTTCCAAGACCTCCTCCTCCCAGCCTGCTCCCTCTCCTCCCTTTGACCACTCATCATCGTCCCACCACCAATCCCCTGGCTCTGAGCCTTCTTCCCCGGGAGTTCCCTCGGGGGTTCCCCAGCTGTTACCTCCCACCACTCCTCTTCACCCAGTCACAACAGCAGCAACAGGACCTTCCGGGTCACATCTAGTTTGGCCGTAACTATAAGGAAAACATAACAACACAACTTGAAGCCTTTCGTGTTTCTTTCGCCTGGGAGAAATAAAGACGAGGGGAAGTGAAACTGAGATTTGAGATTTGTATCTTCCAGGGACGCATCCCCACAGTTGTTCAGTTATCCTCTCATCTTGGCTCATTATTGTCAAAAGCTTCTACCGTCGTTCTCTAGAGGACCAAATTAAATCAGTAACTGGCGAAGCTTGTTCCAGGGAGTATATATACTTGTCAAGATTCATGAAGAATCTAAAGCCAAATTAATATCCTAAGGGGGAATTAGTATGCGGTAGGATTTCTCTTCGGCAAGCTCTGTTAGATTAGTTCAAAGGCTCAGTGAATAGCAGCACACACAAGCCCTGCCCTAGACCTTGGCAAAGGCCTGTGCCAATGGAGGGCTATGCCAAGGAGGCTTCCGTCATTGCATCTTTATTATTTATTTCTTTATACCCTGCCTTTCTCTCAGAACCAGAATTCAAGGGGAGCTGAGAGAAATTAAAACAAAAAGAGATGGAAACACACATGGCTGAAACCATATCAAACATTGTGGTCAAAAAGTAATTGAACTATGTAAAAGAAAATCCATGTCAATTATAATGCAGATGGCAAATAGGGGGGTGGGGACAAATAGTACAGCACACCATTAAGAGCCTTTTTCTTAAAAGCAGTCAATTCCCAAAAGTCTGCTGGAATAAAGCAGTCTTCAGCTTTATTCCAGAAGGAGAACAAGGTCTTTCCGGAGGTTTTCCCAAACTTGGGTCTCCAGTTGTTTTTGGACTACAATTCCCATCACTGGTCCTACTAGCTAGGGAATGATGGGAGTTGTAGTTCAACAACAGCCAGAGACCCTGTATAGCAGGGGTCGGCAAAGTTTTTGTGGCTTGGGCCGGTTCACGGTGCCACAGACGCTGCTGTGGGCCGGAGTGCGCGCCCACGCATGCACAAACACTATTTCCAGCATTCCTTCCAGTGCAGAGGAGGCGTGCACATCTTGCCATTGCTCTTTCCCCTCCTTCTCTTCGCGTGGCGAGTTCCCGCCTCCCCCTGGTGGAAATAAAGACACATGACACAGATATTTTAGGTTAATGGGCTACAATTGGCCACAACTTTATTGGTTACAGGTAATGAGCGGTATTGGCTTAGGCATTGGTCCTAACGACTATCTGGCTTCAGCCTGTCCGCTTGAAGTCCGGGAAGGGTTAACCACCAGTAGGGGGAGTCCTGCTGATGCACATCAACTAGGAACTCCCCCGGGGTCACCGCTTGGGGGCGTGCCTTAGGTCCTCATCTCCATAGGCTTTGGACAGGGCCACGCCCCCGGAATCCTTTACCGGACTACCCTTCAATATGTGGGGGATGTGATGGCGCTTCCTCCCCCCTTACATTTACATAACAATACCTAACCACCAATACCAAGGAAGTTGTGATGATTTGCTACGAGGTAGGCGAAAAACCAAGTGGCCGGTGCCAATTTGCCAAGTGGAAAAAATTCCTACCAGGCCCCTTAATGGCGACCAGCCAAGGTCCATAGCAAGGTCAAAGATGAAAATCTTAAAGGGTGGGAGGGTGGGAAACTGGAGCAGCTGAAAGCAGAAAAGGGGGAGATCCCCGGCCACCCCTGCATTAAATGGAGCTGGCCATGCCCCCAGGCCAGCTGATTGGCTGGCCAGGGGATGACGCGATTGGGGATTCCCGCAATCGCGTGGAGGCTGAGATCCAGCCCCCGCACTCATGGTGGAAGGGTGAAGCCCGCAAGCCCACCTCCTTTCTACGTCGGAAGTGGTTGCCCATTGCAGGCTTCCCATGGGCATCTGGTTGGTCATTGGATGAGATGAGCTACTGGCATGGTCCAGCAGGGCTGTTTTTTATTCTAGCAGCACAATGCATATTCACTGAACACTGTTAGAAGCTCATTCTGGGAAAAGGAATACACTTTTGGTCAATTCTTCCCATGGCCTCTCTTCCACCTGCTGGCCCTGCCCTGTGCCAACACACTGATCTCAATTACGAAAAGGGCCACCTTTTCCCCTGTGCTCTTTTTGCCCCTTCCGTCTCTTCTCCCACCAACTCTTTCTCCACCTAGAACACCTTCTGCTCCAGCCAAAATTGCTCATTGCTGTCAACAGGGAGGGAGCATTTTTTGCTTTATGAAACATCAGCCAAAACCATTCCTTACAGACAACTGCAGAGTCAGCAGGCGAAAGTCATTGTGTTTTGGTTTATTAAGACAATTCCATTTGTAGGAACGGCTGGGGGACTTGGCAGGCATTTAAACCAAGGTATTTACTGCAGATTAACAATCCACTGCCAAGAAATCTCAGTGAAGCAGGACACAGAGGAGGAACCGGTCCAGGGCAGGATCCACTTGGTGAAGAGCCATAGCTCAATGGAAGATATCCCTGCATGCAGAAGGTCTTGAGTTCAGGTTCTGGCACCTTTAATTGGGTGGCTCCTTACATATAATCATTATCATATAAAAGAGGACACTGAACTGCATAACATTTGCACAGGCTTGTATAAATACACACTTAGAAACAAATGGTGCTGTTTCTAGAGCCAACAGAAACCATTTGCAGGCTACCAGACCTGGAGTGTCATAGACTCTATCTCCCTAGACTGGTGAGCTGGACAGCTGACTGGTTGGCTAGAAATCCCTCCTTTTATTCCTCTACCTTTGTGGCTTCTGCAAGGCTTGAAGGGCAGAGGTCTTGCAGGGAGAATGCCTGAAGGATCGCCATGTAAACATGCAGGACTGAGCTAATAAACCCAACCCATCACCTTTGTAGTGTGCTGGACTAAGACCTGGGAGTTGTTGTTGTTTAGTCGTTTAGTCGTGTCCGACTCTTTGTGACCCCATGGACCAGAGCATGCCAGGCACTTCTGTCTTCCACTTCCTCCCGCAGTTTGGTCAAACTCATGCTGGTACCTTCGAGAACACTGTCCAACCATCTCGTCCTCTGTCGTCCCCTTCTCCTTGTGCCCTCCATCTTTCCCAACATCAGGGTCTTTTCCAGGGAGTCTTCTCTTCTCATGAGGTGGCCAAAGTATTGGAGCCTCAGCTTCAGGATCTGTCCTTCAAGTGAGCACTCAGGGCTGATTTCCTTCAGAATGGATCGGTTTGATCTTCTTGCAGTCCATGGGACTCTCAAGAGTCTCCTCCAGCACCAGAATTCAAAAGCATCAATTCTTCGGTGATCAGCCTTCTTTATGGTCCAGCTCTCACTTCCATACATCACTAAAGACCTGGGAGATCAACGTTCAAATCCCCACTCAGCCACAAAGCTCCATGGGTGACCTTGGACCAGTCACCATCTCTCAAGCAATCCTCTCTCGTAGGGTTATTGTGAAGGTGAAATGGGGAGATTAAGAACCACCTACACCAACTTGAGCTCCTTGGGACACACATTGAATAATAATTAGAGCCAATGCACTGAGCTTAATAGATTACTGGACAGACCAGAGGGATCAGGGTTCAAATTTGTTTGCTGCAGTGCAGTCCTGTAGAAGTCTGCTCAGAAAAGCAAGCCCAGCTGATTTTAATAGGAGTGGCTCCCAGGTGAGTGAATCAAGGATTGCAGATCACAAGTCTATTTCTTTGACTGTCATCTGACAATATAGTTTCATGGTACAACCCATGGGGAAGTTCTCCTGTTAAAATACCTTGCAGGGTCCACACGAGGGCAGAGATATCAGTTTGCTAATGTGCTCTTCCTGCATGCATACAAACCGAAGCAGAACTAGGTTAGTCAAATACAGCTTCCCCCCATCATCTAGCCCCTGGCTAAACATTAAAGAGGCACAACTGTTAACATTCGAATTGCAATATCCTCCAATTAAAGAAACCCTTTGTTCAGCAAATATTGAGTACAGAGAAAATTAGAGCTACACATTAATGAGTTTAGTGGGGGGGAAGCATTCCCAACTTAACGCTGAGGAACAGATTTGAGGCCACTCTCGAGGGGACCCGAAAACTCCAAGTCTGAGATAATACAACAGTGCAAAGAGTCTGCTCTTGCAATAGCTATAGATCCAGCAAGAGCACTTACCCCTCTCAAGGGTGCCATACAGCCTGTCACTCTCACGGGGAGCAGAAGCACCCATGAGCATAAAGGACGGCAACATGGGATGATTGAAATCTGGTGGGACATGGCAGTGTATAGATAAAAAAACCACAGTTCTATAATGTCACAGATAATGCAATGTAATGGGAACATTAGAAAGCAGGACATAAGGACCAGGAAAGATGTTGGCATCTGTCTGTCCCAAAGACAATGAAGTGCACAGACCCTCCAAGTTTCCCTATTTTCCAGGGACAGTCCTGGATTTACAGGAGCCATCCCAGTTTCTGATTTGATCCTGGAATTCCCTGCTTTTCCTTCAAGGTAAAGGGACCCCTGGCCATTAGGTCCAGTCGTGACCGACTCTGGGGTTGCGGCGCTCATCTCGCTTTATTGGCCGAGGGAGCTGGCGTTTGTCCGCAGACAGCTTCCGGGTCATATGGCCAGCATGACTAAGCTGCTTCTGTTGAAACCAGAGCAGCGCATGGAAACGCCGTTTACCTTCCCACTGGAGCGGCACCTATTTATCTACTTTCACTTTGACGTGCTATCAAACAGCTAGGTGGGCAGGAGCAGGGACCGAACGATGGGAGCTCACCCTGTCACGGGGATTCGAACAGCCAACCTTCTGATCGGCAAGTCCTAGGCTCTGTGGTTTAACCCACAGCACCACCCGTGTTCCTTAGGGCATCCCTATTTTCATTGGAGAAATGCTGGAGGGTATGGAGTTACCTGACCCTTGAGCCAAGGAGACAATTAACTCTACAACCTTTAGAAGACATCTGAAGGCAGCCCTGTATAGCAGGGGTCGTCAACCTAAGGCCGTCCTATTTTTTAAGTGCTGTACTTAATTGCACACACACAAGGATATCAAGAGAAATGCACACTGAAGCACTGAGGGATTGCCCACTGGCATGGAACTGTGGAGAATTGAACTTAAGAATGGAGAAAGGGGGACCCGGGAGAAACTGAAAATGATGGATTCACCCATCTGTACTGAGGCAGGATTTGAATCTGGGTCTTCCTAGTCCAACCACAGGCCCACACTTGATTTTTTCTTCCTTCATCTTACGGTGTGACTGGTTGCCTGTCAAACGTCTCATTTTTTCCTCTCCCTTTCCCTCTCTTTCGTTTGCGCATTCTGTCTTGCCGATACAAACCATGGAGGTTCAGAGGGTTGTTTTCCACTCCTGGTGGAAATCCAGAAGCACATTGGAGATCGCTTTTGACAACACCACCTCTAATGCTGGCTTCTGTGTACTGGTCTGATATTAATAGCAGAAAAAGACAGCTGGGGAGCATGCAAGGGAGGCAATGACCTGCTTTAGGAATTCCTTTATCCTCCTGTGGTGAGACACTAGGAAGCAATTATGTAAAGTTCTCCAGAACAGTCGCTTTTCATTTGGATCATGAAAAGTGAAAGCTCCCTTCGTCCCCCTGTTTCTCCTTTCCCACTTCTGCTCACATTGTGCTCTTCACAGTTCCATGCTTTCCCCACATGTAAAAAAATTAAATTAGATTAAAGCAAGGAAATCCACAAGCCTTGTAATAATGGCTTCCAGTATTAGAAAATTGGAGCAACGCGGTTTGCCGCAGCTGCCACTTCCTTCCATTAATTTGCTCCCCTCCACCTCCATCTCCTCCCTGAACCTCTGACATGGAAAAATGATCACAGAATCATAAAGCTGGGGTGACCTCAAAGGTCATCGAGTCCAACCCCGTGTTGATGTGGCAGGGATGTTTCGAGCGGCTAATTCTGACCCATTTCAGTCTTGCAGGCAAATGATAGGTCTATTTCATCCTATTGTATGCCATTACATTCTGTGCACCATCCCATTGCATGCCATTTCATTGTACACATTGTGCACATGCTTTGTATATAAGCCACACACTTCTTACATAAATGCGCCCTTTGCTTATGTGAAAAACCCATTTTTTGGTGCATGCTTTTTGCGCATGGAAAACGCACACCAAATCTTGAGAAAGATGTAATCCATCTGGGAGTTGCATTCAGTTCTACAAATGAGTTTGGGAGCACTGCAACAGCATAGCTGTCAACGTTTCCCATTTTTTAAGGGAAATTCCCTTATTCCTAATAGGATTCCTCGCAAGAAAAGGGAAAAGCTGACAGCTATGTGCAGCAGGTCTCCTGCAAAAAGCAGGCTGACCGTATCCCTCACCCCTGCCGCTAGCAACTGCAGGAAATCTAGCAGTACAATGTTCTTGATAGATGTTTTAATTCGTTCTCTCCTTATTTTTTTGTGCTGCGGGTTGAACGTGGTGTCTCCTGCAAATTCCTTTATGAGATACCTGGTCCACCCTTCTCAGACGAGTGTGTGGATTGGGAATTAGATAACCACCAAACTTTGTACTTCTTAGAATCATAGAACTGTAGAACTGGAAGGTACCATGGGGGTTGTTGTGTATTGAGTCAAAGGATTTTATTTCTGTATTATTATTGTCTGTATTTGCATTAGGGTAAAGTAACTGCCTTTTGGTTCCAGAGGGTACAGCTACTATTGGTTCATTTAAGCTGCTGTATTTGGATCCTCTGTCTTATTGATTTCCTCCAAAAGGCAGGACTGTGATTGCCTGATATTGTTCCCTCCAAAATGTATCCTTCTAGCTAGTTCCCTGTCCCTATAAATGTAGCTCTCCCCTCCTCAGGCCCCAGTCTTGTTTGCTTTAATAAAGAAGTGTTACTAGAGAACTGTCTCCAGCATATTATGTCAAGAGAGCAGAAATCACAAACCCCACGCTACAACGGGGGTCATTTAGTCCAACTCCCTGCAATGCAGGAATCTTTTGCCGGACATGAATATTTATACCACACTTAAGAGCAGAGGAAAACACCCTAGGAGGAGGTGGGAGGAACTCAAGAAATTTAAAGCTGTAGCAAACTGAGCATCCAAACTGAATAAAGGGATTAGATTCAGATAGGGATGTTAATGTTGTTTGATGACTGGATTTCCTGATCAACTCCCGCTCGGAAACCAATGTCCACACTGTGGAAGGACATGTGGATCCAGAATTGGCCTCCACAGTCACTTCTCCTTCTTCTTTGGCGATCACTCGTAGCCAAAACCATAAACACGGTTTTAACAATGGTTTTGGCTACGAGTGATCGCCAAAGAAGAAGGAGAAGGGATGTTAATGTTGCTTGATGACTGGATTTCCTGCTTAAACCTACAGTGGAACAGGGGAAGGTAGCAGAACAGAACTGAAAGTGTGGAAAGAACTCCCCCCCCCCACGCAGATTTTTGCAGAAGCAATAGCTCTCACCAGAAAGCAAAGGCCTGCAGAAAAGAGAGATTCTGCCTTCAACTTGAAATAAATTATTAAATCTGCTCCACATAGAAGCCACGCGTTTTTCCAGCCATCATCTCCCCAGACAGAACTCATCAAGGGGAAACCATGTTACATTTGTGAAAAGTACAGATTCCTGCCTCCCCGCCCTCCCTTCCAACTCTGCCAGGTTGCTTCAATGCACAGATGTAATGCGACAGCCACAACACGAGGATTAGATTGCTTTTATGTGGGGTGGGGTGGTTTCTCGGTACAGAGAAAATGAGGAGAGGTAAGGGTGGTGCACTCACACAAGAGGTGCAGCAGGAGAAGATGACGAGAACGGAATGTTTCTGGGAAATTGAGATGGGCCCTGATCCATGTTCGTTCTATTAGATGGTCTCCTTTCCTTCACTGTAGGTGAGCGGTCAATTCTGATGACCAGATTAGAGGATACATTTGCTACAGGCTGGCACCCGGAGGGTTAGCCCTTCCTGTAGGTAGAGCCATCATCATCATCATCATCATCATGTTGTTGGCATTTGTCTGTCTCAGGAGCCAACAACATGATGATGATGATGATGATGATGATGATGATGGGTGCATTTTAAGGGGTGAGGTCAAGCTGTTGGAAGGTTGCGGTGCCTGCTGTGGCTGCAGAGACTGATACAGGAGAGACATGTTTTTGTTAGATTTCTCTGTGTTGCCACTGTGCAGTGCTTTGAGTCACAAGACTAAATCGCGCTTTGTGCATGCGGAGAAGTGCCGAATCACAACCCGTGGGTTGCGAACGCTGTGGGTTGCTAACATGCATCCCGCATGGATTACGTTCGCAACCCGAGTGTCCACTGTAGACAAATTCATGGAGGATGAGAATATCAGTCATCAGACTAGCAGTCATGATGGCGATGTTCCGCCTCCAGTGTCACAGGCAGTATGCTGATGTGTACCACTTGCTGGGCATCACAAATGGGGAGAGAGTGCTGTTGACCTGAGGTCTGGCTTTCAAGCTTCCCAAGGGCATCTGGTTGGCCACTATGGAGACAGGATACTGGGCGAGATGATGATTTGGCCTGGTCCAGCAGGGATGTTCTCACGGTTCTACAGTGGTACCTTGGGTTACAGACGCTTTAGGTTACAGACTCCGCTAACCCAGAAATAGTACCTTGGGTTAAGAACTTTGCTTCAGGATGAGAACAGAAATTGTGCGGCGACAGCGGGAGGCCCCATTAGCTAAAGTGGTGCTTCAGGTTAAGAACAGTTTCAGGTTAAGAACGAACCTCCAGAATGAATTAAGTTCTTAACCCAAGGTACCACTGTATGCTTTTTCTAGGTGGGGGGATGGTATCAGGGATGCATCACATTATTATTTCTCTGGGTATCTGAAGGCAGAATGGAGAACTTGGCAGAAATGGAGGATCAGGTTTCTCCAAATGTAGCGTGCAATGGTTTTGTGCTAAGTTATATGCACAAAAGGGACGCAGGTGGCACTGTGGGTTAAACCACAGAGCCCAGGACTTGCCTATCAGAAGGTTGGTGGTTCGAATTCCCACGATGGGGTGAGCTCCCATTGCTCAGTCCCTGCTCCTGCCAACCTAGCAGTTCGAAAGTGCATCAAAGTGCAAGTAGATAAATAGGTACCGCTCCAGCAGGAAGGTAAATGGCGTTTCCATGCGCTGCTCTGGTTCACCAGAAGTGGCTTAGTTATGCTGGCCACATGACCTGGAAGCTGTACGCCGGCTCCCTTGGCCAATAAAGCGAGATGAGCGTCACAACCCCAGAGTTGGCCATGACTGGACCTAATGGTCAGGGGTCCCTTTACCTTTACCTTACATGCGCAAAAGTTCAAAGAGTTAGATGAAAATAGGCACATGGTCAACTAAGAAGGGAATGGTGGTTGGGACTTTGCAGCTGGGCTTGGGTTTGGCTGTTATAATTATGAACAGGACGTGGTATTTTTTCCAGACGAGAGACCAGACAGACATTTCAAGCAGACTGAATAATTAACTTGCACAGCATGCAGACATAATGTGTGACACTACGAGGTCATTAAGATTCCATCGCAATCTTTCGATCAATAGGACATCATTTGACATGCACAAATTTTGCTCCCCAACCCAGCAATTCCTGTGGGGACCCTGATGGTAGTACAGCATGGTGGCAGCTGAGAGGATGGACTCTGAATGAGTAAATCCCCATTTACATCTCACCATTTCCATTAAACCCCAAGCTGGCATTAGGGCAGACACTATTGCTGCGTCTCTGACCTCTCCCTTGTATAATGTGCTGGTCATCACATTGACTTTCCTTACTGGGCAGTTGGGGGAATTGTTGAGATAATGTATGTTTGGTAGTGTATGTATATGTAATGGTTCTAGGGGGTTGCTTGTGCATAAGTCGTCGCCACACCTGGCTGGGTTACCTGGGTGAACCCTTTCTGTCCGGACAGCCACCCATCCGTGGCTGTCTCAATCGCTGGCAGAATCCATCAGTGGGCGTTTCTTGAACTTCTTCCAGCAAAGAAGTTCTTTGACGCCCAGTCTCCTCCTACTTTCCCTGCGCGGAAGTCTTCTGCGCAAGGAGGGTGTGCTCTCCCCGCTGGTCTCCGTCGAGGAGTCCTGGAGCCCCCTCACTGATTCCCCCCTCTGCCCCCCTTCTCCACTGGTGTTGCGCTGATTTCCTTCCCCAGCAGATGGGTCCTGCTGGGACCCTCTCCGCCATCCCTCTGGAGCCCTCTCTCCTCCTCTGTCTCCGATGGCAGTTCCCTGACAGTATGTTTTGAAAACTGTGAAATGCTTTATGCAATTATTATTATTATTATTATTATTACTATTAGCAGCAGTAGTAATCATTACTGCTGCTACTATTTGCTGTTTATGTCTGGTTCACACAACCAGTCATCATAAGATGTATTTTGGGCAGAGGGCGATGTAGCTTTGTGAACACATCAAGCCACCCTACATCATGCAGTTGCTATTTAACAGATTCTGGAAATCTATATTTCAACAAAATGTTATCCAGGATTCTGTGCCTGAGGATCTAACAAGTTTACAGTTGCCATATGTCCTCTTTTTCCAGGACACGTCCTATTTCTCAGTGGTAAATTTTTTGTCTGGGTGGATTTTTAAAATTTGCCAAAATGTCTCTGGCTATAATTTTCGGATGACACATAGATATAACTGGTGGCTGAAAACTCTCTTCTCCTGCCCCACTCACCAATATATCACAGCTTCTATAGCCTACATACAGTAGGGATATTTCAAATGAGAGTCATCATAGCGTCTTTCTTTTTGCTCTTCAAAATATGGCAACCCTAGAGCAGTGTTTCCCAACCTTTTTTGGGCAAAGGCACACTTGTTTCATGAAAAAAATCTCGAGGCACACCACCATTAGAAAATGTTTAAAAAATTAACTCTGTGCCTATATTGACTATATGCCGCTTGGGGCGGCAGCCTGTTGCCCGAAGCACAGGGAGCCCTACGGAGGGCTGCCCGTGCTTCGGGCGAGTGTCTGCAAGTCTTGCGCGCCCGGCAGGAGCTCCTGCCAGGCGCGCAAGGCTTGGGGCGGCAGCCTGTTGCCCGAAGCACAGGGAGCCCTACGGAGGGCTCCCCGTGCTTCCGGCGAGTGTCTGCAACCCTGCGCGCCCGGCAGGAGCTCCTGCCAGGCGGCAAGGCTTGGGGCGGCAGCCTGTTGCCCGAAGCACAGGGAGCCCTACGGAGGGCTCCCCGTGCTTCGGGCGAGTGTCTGCAACCCTGCGCGCCCGGCAGGAGCTCCTGCCAGGCGCGCAAGGCTTGGGGCGGCAGCCTGTTGCCCGAAGCACAGGGAGCCCTACGGAGGGCTCCCTGTGCTTCGGGCGAGTGTCTGCAAGCCTTGCGCGCCCGGCAGGAGCTCCTGCCAGGCGCGCAAGGCTTGGGGCGGCAGCCTGTTGCCCGAAGCACAGGGAGCCCTACGGAGGGCTGCCTGTGCTTCGGGCGAGTGTCTGCAACCCTGCGCGCCCGGCAGGAGCTCCTGCCAGGCGCGCAAGGCTTGGGGCGGCAGCTTGTTGCCCGAAGCACAGGGAGCCCTACGGAGGGCTCCCTGTGCTTCGGGCGAGTGTCTGCAACCCTGCGCACCCGGCAGGAGCTCCTGCCAGGCGCGCAAGGCTTGGGGCGGCAGCCTGTTGCCCGAAGCACAGGGAGCCCTACGGAGGGCTGCCTGTGCTTCGGGCGAGTGTCTGCAACCCTGCGCGCCCGGCAGGAGCTCCTGCCAGGCGCGCAAGGCTTGGGGCGGCAGCCTGTTGCCCGAAGCACAGGGAGCCCTACGGAGGGCTCCCCGTGCTTCCGGCGAGTGTCTGCAACCCTGCGCGCCCGGCAGGAGCTCCTGCCAGGCGGCAAGGCTTGGGGCGGCAGCCTGTTGCCCGAAGCACAGGGAGCCCTACAGAGTGCTTCGGGCGAGTGTCTGCAACCCTGCGCGCCCGGCAGGAGCTCCTGCCAGGCGCGCAAGGCTTGGGGCGGCAGCCTGTTGCCCGAAGCACAGGGAGCCCTACGGAGGGCTCCCCGTGCTTCGGGCGAGTGTCTGCAAGCCTTGCGCGCCCGGCAGGAGCTCCTGCCAGGCGCGCAAGGCTTGGGGCGGCAGCCTGTTGCCCGAAGCACAGGGAGCCCTACGGAGGGCTCCCCGTGCTTCGGGCGAGTGTCTGCAAGCCTTGCGCGCCCGGCAGGAGCTCCTGCCAGGCGCGCAAGGCTTGGGGCGGCAGCCTGTTGCCCGAAGCACAGGGAGCCCTACGGAGGGCTCCCCGTGCTTCGGGCGAGTGTCTGCAAGCCTTGCGCGCCGGGCAGGAGCTCCTGCCAGGCGCGCAAGGCTTGGGGCGGCAGCCTGTTGCCCGAAGCACAGGGAGCCCTACGGAGGGCTCCCTGTGCTTCGGGCGAGTGTCTGCAACCCTGCGCGCCCGGCAGGAGCTCCCGCTGGGCGCGCGAGGCTTGGGGCGGCAGCCTGTTGCCCGAAGCACGCGGAGCCCTCCGGAGGGTGCCCCGTGCTTCGGGCGAGTGTCTGCAAGCCTTGCGCACCCAGCAGGAGCTCCCGTCGGGCGCGCGAGGCTTGGGGCGGCAGCCTGTTGCTCTAAGCACATGGAGCCCGCCTCCCTCCCAAGGCACACCAGGCAAAGTCTCGCGGCACACTAGTGTGCCGCGGAACACCGGTTGGGAAACACTGCCCTAGAGGTTAGCATTGCAGAAGACGCTTACCTCTTCTGTAGCTCCCTTTGCACTGAGTCCACCTAAATAAGTCTTAGCTGAATGGAAGTGTTTTTCCAGGGTTTCAGGCAGGAATCTCTCTCTATCCTACCTGAAAATGTCAGGGATTGCACATGAGACCTTTTGCGTGCGAAGCAAGTGCTCTGCTTCTGAGCTAACACAAATACATGAGAAGGCCTTCTACTGATTATCCTTTTCTTTCCTGTGTTTTATTCTCCTTTCCTAACACAGTGCGGATGGGGATTTCGCAGTCACCCACCTCACGAAAGCCCACCTGTTCTACGACGGGCGGATCAAATGGATGCCTCCAGCCATCTACAAGAGCTCCTGCAGCATCGACGTCACCTTCTTTCCCTTCGACCAGCAAAACTGCACCATGAAGTTTGGCTCGTGGACTTATGACAAGGCCAAGATAGATCTGGAGAGCATGCACCACCATGTAGACCAGTTGGACTACTGGGAGAGTGGAGAATGGGTGATCATCAATGCTGTGGGCAACTATAACATCAAGAAGTATGAGTGCTGCTCGGAGATCTACCCTGACATCACCTATTCCTTCATCATCAGACGCCTTCCTCTCTTCTACACCATCAACTTGATCATCCCCTGCCTTCTGATCTCCTGTTTGACTGTCTTAGTCTTCTATTTGCCTTCGGAATGCGGGGAGAAGATCACTCTTTGCATCTCAGTCCTCCTGTCTTTAACTGTCTTTCTCCTCCTTATCACCGAGATCATCCCCTCCACCTCATTGGTCATCCCCTTGATTGGAGAGTACTTGCTCTTCACTATGATCTTTGTCACCTTGTCCATCATCATCACCGTCTTCGTGCTCAACGTCCACCACCGCTCCCCTCGCACTCACACCATGCCGGACTGGGTGAGGAAGGTTTTCCTTGACGTCGTCCCACGCCTTCTCTTCATGAAGCGTCCTTCAACAGTGAAGGACAACTGCAAGAAGCTCATCGAGTCCATGCACAAGATAGCCAACTCTCAACGCTTTTGGTCCGAGACAGAAGTAGAACCCAACTTCACTACCTCGTCATCCAACAGCCCTCAGAGCAACGAGCAATCTCCCACATCCTCTTTTTGTGCCCATCTCGATGACCAAGCAAAACCACCTCCGCTGTGCAAGTCACCATCTGGGCAGTATTCCATGTTGCACCCAGAGCCGATTCGGGCCAGTTGTACATCCCTCCAACCTCCCTGTCACCCTCTGGGAGACTCTCAGTCCAGCTCAATCTCCAAAGGCAGGTCGCTCAGTGTCCAGCAGATGTACAGCAGCCCAGTGAAAGCAGAAGAAGGGACCATACGTTGCCGGTCGAGGAGCATCCAATATTGCTACTTGCAAGAGGAGTCGTCCCAGACCAATGGGCAATCCAGCGGGTCCCCAGCCTCCCAGCGCTGCCATCTCAACGAGGAGCAGCCCAAAGCCAAACCCACTCACTGTAAATGCAAATGTAAAAAACCCGAGTCAGCCAGCACCTCAGGGCAAGGGAGCAAGACTCTTGGCACGAAAGACCAGCAGCTTTTGCTGATGTCGCCGGCCTTGAAGTTGGCCGTGGAGGGGGTCCATTATATTGCAGACCACTTGAGAGCAGAAGATGCAGATTTTTCAGTAAGTAAAAGAATAACATTAACTTGTTTGCATCAGACCTTTTCACTGCAAAGATATACGACTCGGGATCCAATTTATTAGTACCACTAGTGTGCAGCTGAATGTTTTCCACCCTCATTAATCATAATAATGTTAGATTATGTGTGTCCCCACTCCTGCAACATTCATTCAATTATTATTATTTTTGTAGCTGGTCACAACCAAACTTTCCTCAATTATTTTCCTCTTTTGCTGCCTCTTCAACATCATTTTCCCACTCTATTTTGGTTCCTTCTCAAATGATCCTAGCCAATCAGGGATTAGGTACTGTAGAAGATGAAATCATAGCAGCACGTAGCTGATCACTGTTCGATATGTATGATGGTGCTACAAGTAAACAAAACCTATTGGGGGAAGCTTGTCCTGTAGTGGCCACATGGTGGATTGTAGCCTCTCAGGGATTACTCTATGTATTGAACAGTTTATTTTGCAGTGGCCCCAGGAAAATCATTGAAGGGCTCCTTTCTGCTTCTGACAGAGCTTTTTGTGGAATCTCACCCCTTCATTTCAGCACAGAGCTAATTCCTATCATTAACATCCGAGGCTTCGCACCACATAATCTTTACACATGGAGTCAGTCGTGGCTCCCTTGCAAGTACATTTGTATGATAACATGGGCCCATTCATTCATACTGTACATTTCCAACTGCACTCTTGGTCTTAAGTGGATAGCTTAAAAATTGCAATCAGTTCTTATTTCCTGCTTGAACCTATGAGTAGCGGGAGAGGGGAAACAAGGATTAAGGGGAAAAGTTTAATATCCAAGGTGCTTAAATCTATCAGGTCCTTCATCAGGGTGTTTCATATACAGAAGTTCAACCTTCTCTAATACTATCTCATTTCCCTTTCTACTTGAAAGTGCTTAAAATCATGTGGACAATGTCTGGTAGACTCCAAAAGTTCAGGGAGAAAAGATCCAATTTTTTGCCCCCTCAGAATTCCAGTGGTTGTGGAAGAATGGGGAGGGATGTCCAAGCATTTAGGTGGAGGAATATAAAAGTTTTGTTTTTTAATGAGGTCATTGGGGTTTCCTCTTCTTTTCCTTCAACTTAAAAACAACATCAAGTTGCCACTGCAGTTGAAGTCTGGCAACTGGTCTGATGTTCCCATGAAAATGTGGGTTGGAATGCCCCACGGGAACTCATCACTTTACAATATTGCAAGTAAGGGGAAAGGTACCTGAAATGGTTACAAGTTTCGCAGAGGCTCCCTGAAAATTGCAGAAATTCTCTCCCTGAATACTTTCACATTGGTCCCGTGCACGCTAACATGTCCCGCAAGGTCCTGTGCACGCTTATTCCTGGTGGGCATCGATCACATCGATCACGAATGGTTCACTCACCCGTTGGCTGGTTTTTATAGTTTGGGTAATTCATGAGTTTTATTATTGGTCCTGTGGGTCCTCTTTTTATAAGGTCCCTGAAAAGGCTGGTGAGATGGAATAACAGAGATATCTCAAAGGAATGTCTTCAAACTCACCTCTTCATACCCAACCTCCATAATAAGTTACATTTTCACTTTGGTAGCTCACTTGAGGCTCTAACCAATTGGATTTTTTCAACTTGGCAATGCAGTGTCCTGTTCACTGAGTGCTGGGTGCTGAGTACCACTGAGCTCAAAGAGAGAGCCCCTTAGATTAGATACAGAGCCCCACTCCTTCTGAACCAGCAGGAATGCTGGTGAAAAGGAGAGGTCCACAAGCATTTTGGGGCAGGCAAGAGACACTGTGGACCTGGATCTTCCTGGGCTTCAAAGGCAGGTTCAGGGCTGGCTCAAGATATTTGGCTGCCTGAGGCACAATAGCATATGCTGCCTTATCGCCCCACTCCCAAGTTAAGGCACTTGACGCTCAAGGCTGGCCAAGTTGTTTTGGCACCTGAGGCAGAAAATCTTAACAAGCTTCTCCCCGTCAGTAAAATACAAGAACAAAATTAAATAACGAGCAATTTGCTGCCCTTTTGTGATAGCCAAAATCTACTCCCCAAGGCTGCTGCCTCATGTCGCCCCTTGTGGGGCTGGCCTCGGTCAGGTGATTCACAAGAGCCAATCCTATTCTGTAAGCTGCCACATAACAACAGCCAAGGCAGACCCTCCAAGTGTCCCTATTTTCCAGGGACATCCCAGATTTATAGAAGCTGTCCCAGTTTCTGATTTGATCCCGGAATGTCCCACTTTTCCTTGTTGTTGTTGTTTAGTCGTTTAGTCGTGTCCGACTCTTCATGACCCCATGGACCAGAGCACGCCAGGCACTCCTGTCTTCCATTGCCTCCCACAGTTTGGTCAAACTCATGTTGGTAGCTTCGAGAACACTGTCCAACCATCTAGTCCTCTGTTGTCCCCTTCTCCTTGTGCCCTCCATCTTTCCCAACATCAGGGTCTTTTCCAGGGAGTCTTCTCTTCTCATGAGGTGGCCAAAGTATTGGAGTCTCAGCTTCAGGATCTGTCCTTCCAGTGAGCACTCAGGGCTAATTTCCTTCAGAATGGAGAGGTTTGAACTTCTTGCAGTCCATGGGGCTCTCAAGAGTCTCCTCCAGCACCAGAATTCAAAAGCATCCATTCTTCGGCGATCAGCCTTCTTTTCCTTAGGATGTCACTATTTTCATTGGAGAAATGTTGGAGGGTATGGAGTTATCCGACCCCCAAGCTGTCTGAAGGCAATCCTGTGTAGGGAAGCTTTTAAAAAAAATGTTTAATGTTTTATTATGCTTTTTTATATGTTAGAAGGCAACTAGAGTAGCTGGGGCAACCCTGTAAGATAGGTGGGGTATTAATAGTAAAATTATCCTTATGGAATGGGACGTCCCTATTTTCATTGGAGAAATGTTGGAGCGTATGCTAGAAGCCAAGGCCTGCAGAACTCTCTCATTCTGGGACACTTGCCACTGACAAAACAACTGGGGTGCCCCCCCTGAGGGACCATATTCTTCCTCAGACAGCTTTGCCCCCACACCTGTCCTGCCCAGCCTAGCTCAGCCCAGCCCATCTGTATCCTGCTCAGCCCTGAGTCGTATGACCCCTAACTCTGACTTCTTGCTCCCTGTCAGGCATACGAACTCCACTCTTGCCTGCCTCTTCTGCATCATGTCATTTACAGCCTTTCCAGCTGCTGGGGCCTGACCCTGCAGAGTCTCCAGCACTGAGCCACTGGTGCTGGGTCTTGCCTCTGTGCTTCTTTATGTCTATGTTTAGCACACTGCAGTTAGTCGTGTTCGCTTCAGTAGCTGTCGTGAGTTTTTTTGTTTTGTTTTAAGAAGGCCAGGAGGAAAACGGACTGCGATGCCAGAACTACAACACTGATTGAAAGCAAATCAGATTGTGGGGGGAGCAAACCTCAGCTCTCAGATGCCCACCTGGAACGCACCATCGAGTGCTGAGCACTATGACTGGAAATGGCCACGTGCAGCAGCTTTCAATGGCCATCAGTGGCGCCCAACTCTTTCGTAGGACTGAGCACCAAAATATGGCTGAGCGTAATAAGCCATCCCTAAAGCTATTATCCCTAAAGCTATTATCTGGGAACAGAAAGCCTGCACCTTGCAAGAAACAGATAAAACCAAAAAAATGCAAAAGAGAGAACTGAAAAGGCCGAGTTTGACTGCATTTGCCTTCATAGATAAGCCACCAACAAGACAGGGGATTATTATCACCCCTGTCTACTGTTTACAAAAGTGTCTCTGGCAACTGAGTTTGGAAGGAACACCACGCAGCAAAGTCCAGTTCTTAGGAGAAAGTTAAGTGGCTGCACTAAGTTATTTTGTGGTGGAAACTAAGCTTCAGTTTCCCAGTAAGAAGAGTGGAGCACACTTCAAGGTCTCCAAGAATTTCATCATACCATTGAGGACATCAACAGGGGCATGTTGAGATCTAGAGACATATGAACAGTAGAGCCAGGGGGATCTGGAACAATGCCTTGGTGTCTGTCGTGAATTCTCCGCGACACTTTAGCAGAAATGCTCAGAGGTTCTTCAGTGCATACAGTATGTTTATTGTGAGATATATGTGTATATATATATATATATATATATATATATATATACACACATATATACACACAATACAGGCTATAATACACAAGTAGTTCATACAGTCAAACAGACTACCTGGCTGCACCTTAAGGCAAATAGGAAGACCTTTCTATCTCTCCCTCTCTGACCACACTCCTCTACACCACCCCCTTACTGCTGGACAGGTTTCCCTTTTAAACCGATGGCAGCCAATCAACTGACAGCACATTACTGCTGAGTCTTTCTGACCCAGCACTTGCATAGAAAGTATTGCAGGCTGATTGCATCAGCCAGTTGCATCAGCTAGCAAACTCAAGCCTGCAGACTTACTATCTCACACAGCATTCTGTGAATCCCAACAGTGTCCTCAGAGTCCTTGTTTGCCTGCCCATTGCTAGAAAGTACTATATCAGAATGGGGTGATCACTTGGCTTTTCCAGGAGGCCTTCAGATTTTCCAGGAGACACATTCCTCTCCTCTAATTCCCCCCTCCCCCGTCCTTAAGTACATCAGACCAGGCTTTGGATTATAAGGCGGGGAAGGTTAACAAGATACATGGACTCTACCCCACGTCTAGCCAAATCCAATTTTAGCCAAATCCATGCCCCACATTTATTTATTTTTTAAGAGTACCGGAGGGGTCAGAACAGTGACCTACTTTGGGAATTTTATTCAAAATATTATTTGTTGTATCTATTTAACCAATGTTATATACAGCCTAAAGGTAAAGATAAAGGGACCCCTGACGATTAGGTCCAGTCGTGGCCAACTCTGGGGTTGCGGTGCTCATCTCGCTTTATTGGCCGAGGGAGCCGGTGTACAGCTTCCAGGTCATGTGGCCAGTATGACTATGAGCAGCGCACGGAAATGCCGTTTACCTTCCCGCCAGAGCGGTACCTATTTATCTACTTGCACTTTTACATGCTTTCAAACTGCTAGGTTGGCAGGAGCAGGGACAGAGCAACGGGAGCTCACCCCGTCACGGGGATTCGAATCACCGACCTTCTGATCGGCAAGTCCTAGGCTCTGTGGTTTAACCCACGGTGCCAACCACGTCCCTTTATATACTGCCTACTCACCAGCAAACCTCTAAGAAGCTAACAAAAATATTATTTTTAAAATACCAGTAACAGCAAACACGAAACAAGTTGGAGATTCTTTAAAGAAATGCTGGAATTAAATAAAGTTATGGGCTGCTTCACGCCTCCTCCCACAGCCACCTCTGTGATAACCACTGTCAGTCATAACATCTGCTCTACAGGCTAATACTGGTACAGGTTTCTTCTCCATAATCCATCTCCACTCTTCATAGCAAGATAACCCTCCTCCTCTAACAAAAAACCAAAACAGAGTTGTAATCAGAGCATGACATTTCAGTTTGGGCTTCACCGCCTTTCTCTACCACCCTGCTCCCATCACCTTGCCCAGACTCGCTTACCCTTGATGGTTGAGACACTGTGCTGAGCTTGATTGTTTCTCTGCTTGATTGGGATGATCCAAATTGGAAATGTCAATGTCGGATTCCTGCCCGATGTCAACAAGAAGAAATGGAGGGCTGGATTCAGCTACCCTGTTCTGCTAGCGGAAGCCAGTGGGAGGACCCCTTGCTAGTACAATGGGGCTTTCTCCCCGTACTCCTCCCATACCTCTGCTTTGAAGGGTTGGGACCACCCCTGGGAGAGTGTGCAAGGCAGAAGAGAGGGGAGATTGCTCCATCGGGAAAGCAGAAACACTAGCACTGATTGTGCAGTCTCCTTAATACTACATTCACTGCCAGCAAAAATCTAGCTAGCAGCTAATGACTGACACTGCCCAATTCTCCTTGACAGAAGTTCATCAAGGAGAGGTGAAGTCCTATGCTGCTTGGGTTTATAATATATATATGCTGAGGTCTGCCATTGTTGAGGGTTGTGGGCTGGTAATCCTGCTGATGTGTTTGCACTGTGCCTACCTTGTTTCTGCCTAACCCCTTCCCCTCTCCAGCCCTCTCCAGCCCAAGGAATGTCAGGTGAGTGGCACAGCCCTACCAAAGCCATCCTTTGCAGTGAGGCGGTACCTGGAGTGGGACATTTCCAGGCTTAATCAGAAACAGCTGACTTTGGCTGGCAGAGGAAGGTGGTTGCTGGTTGGTTTCCCCCATGCTTGGATGTACAGTAGCTGCCAGAGGACAGGTTGTCTTTAGGGCAGGGCCAGAGGGGGAAGCAGGTGGAGTAAAGATGCGACTCTGAACTTTGTACGCTAGGCTATGTTGTAACTGCAGAAAAGTCGGAGGGTTCTATACATACAGACCTCTCTCCATCCTCTACCCAGGCAAAGAAGAGGCCTTATCACAGTGCAAGGATACATCTCAGGCTGGCAAAAGCACTCAAGGTGAGTGTGGAGCAGAGTCAGTGTGGGAAGAGTACCTGGACCTGAGATTCCCCCAACCCTGATCTCCCTGCTAGGGGAAATGCTTCGTATGGAGGCAATCAACTGGCTCAATCTCCAGTTGAAAGGGTTTCAGAGAGACTGGGGGAAGAACTTCTGCCAGAGATTGAGAAGAGCTTTTGCCACTCAGAACAGAGCTTGGGTGCAGGGGGCAACCTTTGGCCCCAGAGATGCAAGGGGACCCTGGCCTAATTTCAAAAGTCTCCTGAAAATCCATAATGATGGCATGAGTGACCTTTCCCTTCCCAAACAGCCTGACAGGCAGGTAGGAATACAGGGAGAGAGAGGGAGAGAGAAGGCTGTGTGGAATTTGTGTTTTGGGGAAAACACATTCAGAAGTGCACATTTTGAGAGAAAATGCATTTTCAAATGCATAATCAAATGCATATTTTTGTGCCAATTAAAAAAAGAAATCACAGATCAATGCAGAAACAGGGCAGCACAGATTTTTATTTTATTTTTTTGCAGAAGTGATATGGACTGAAATTGGACTTAGTTGTATACAGTACCTGTCAGTAATCAAACTTCCCTCATGAATGATTGGACCATGAAGTATATATATAGCCAGTTATTTTTATCTTCTTATATTTATATCCTACTTTTCTCCCTCCATGAAAATCAAGGAGTCATATATATGTTTCCCAAGTGGTCAGCCATCCTGGAACTGACCAAACCCAAAGCCTCACATCCTCTTCAAACCACACTCTGGGACAATTTCCAGCACTGTGGTGAGAAGCTGCTTGGAGCTGTACTGAAGGCTGCAAAGATTGCAGTAAATGAAATTGGGAGAAAGCTATGCCTTGTGGACTTTGAATGATGTGGTCCTGTGAGCTGCGGTTCATTGCTGCCACAAATAGCAAAGGGCCAAACTTTTAAAGGCTATGAGAATTCAATCCTGTTCACGTTGTGCAGCCAGCCACAAAGCAGGAGTTCTTCCTCCCTCCCCTCCTTTCTTGTGTCTCGGTTTTTTAAAAGCAACTTGCAAGTATACCCCACTCTGAGACAATCAAAGTGTGCTATATAGCATTTGGCAAGACTGAGAAAGCAAATGGTTAAAACCTTGCACTTTTTTGTCCTTTAAAATAGTGGGGACACAGAGATTCGACAGAGTTGCACCTCCCATCCATGCATGTTCACTAGCATATGAAAGCAGAGTCCATCATCTAAACCAGGCCCAAAGCCAAAATGGATTGTAGGTTAGCAACTGAAAGTCCCTGGGCCAAATCTGGGCCACTAAAAGATGCTTATTAGCTCCATTTCCTTTGCCAGTCAAGAAAGCAGCAGCAACAGGTTTGGCAAAAGTGACTTCTGTGGCATCTTGACCTTAAGACAGAGGGTAAAAAGGTAAAGGTAAAGTGACCCCTGACCATTAGGTCCAGTCGTGACCAACTCTGGGGTTGCGGCGCTCATCTCGCTTTATTGGCCGAGGGAGCCGGTGTACAGCTTCCGGGTCATGTGGCCAGCATGACTAAGCCACTTCTAGCGAACCAGAGCAGCGCACGGAAATGCCGTTTGCCTTCCCACTGGAGCGGTACCTATTTATCTACTTGCACTTTGACGTGCTTTTGAACTGCTAGGTTGGCAGGAGCAGGGACTGAGCAACGGGAGCTCACCCCGTTGCGAGAATTCAAACCACCGACTTTCTGATCGGCAAGTCCTAGGCTTTGTGGTTTAACCCACAGCACCACCCGCATCCCTGAGACAGAGGGTAGCACCTCTCAAAGTAGCCCTCTGGGAAATCTACTTACTGACCAGAAATCTACTTACTGACCAGACATCTGAATAATAATTTTGTTTAAGCTAAGGCTGGCCACACACCAGACAGGGGGCCTGATCTGGTCTCCCCTGTTGATTTTTTCCCCTGGTCCCCCAAGGCCCCACTGATTTTGGCAGCTGTAGAAAAAAAAAGTAGACATGGCACTGAGGTGTCCTTGATCAGCCCTGTAACCTGATGGAGATGCAATGTTCCCCTTCCCCCATCATCCGATGAGTGGGAGTGAGGATTGGGGTCTGTGTGGCTTGCACAACCCTGTGAGGTGTGTGTGCGTGCGAGCATGTGGGGTGTGCCCCCCCCACTTTTACCAACCCTCACCACAGGGATAAGAACCCTGGGGGGTTCGCCAAGGGTGAATGCCACCCTCAGACGAAAAACCTTTGCTCCCCTTCATCTAAGGAAATCCTGAACTGCCCAGTTGCCACTTGCCCAGTCAGATTGATCTGAACACAATAATAGCCTCCTACCCAAGAAACAGAAAACCCATCAACTGCTGTTCTTGCTTTGCAGTCATCATAATAATAGAACTAGTCCCATTCATTGGAAGACACACAATAGAATTTGTTCTGTGTTGCTTCCCCCCTGATTACTCATAAGAGAAGCAATCTTTTATTTTTCTTCTTTTCCAGTTTTACTTTTTTATTTTTGCTTGCTGGGGGAAATCTTGCCACGCATTTCTCATAAATATCTTTCATAACATTATTGAAGAAATCATTATGCTCTTATTGTTTCCCTGATCCCACACTTTCTTCTTTTTTCGCTGCCTTTAATTGGCAACAGAAGGTTGGGTGATGAAAAATGCAATATTTCAGGTGCTTGTTTTTCTAGCCTGTCGATGCCTCTCCCTCGTGTGACATGTCGTGGTGCTTGGTGTTGCAAAGGACAGGCCCATTGCATGATTAATACAACAGAATAAACAACAACAAACAACCCAGTGTGTGAGTGAGGACTCAAATTGGAGGGAAATAACTTACCACCGGTGGCCTTGAGTTTCCATCAACTTTATTTGGGGAAAGAGAGAGAATCTATAATATTAGAATGCTTGTTTTGTTCTTGGGTTGCTTCTGAAAAGGGAAAATTGCTTCTCTAGCTTCCAACGCCACAGGGACTAAAGTAATTTCCCCAGAAAAGTGACTTGAACTCTGTCGGGTAAGCCTGCACTGGCTTGTATAAATGTTTTGCATCAGAATTAACTCAATGCTTTCCCTCCCTCTCAAAAAATATCAACCCTTTGCACCAATGCAACTCAAATTTTACCCCAAGAAAACTACATTCTGAAATTTGTATGGATTGTGCAAATTAGGAAACACATAAGAAGCCGGTTTATACTGTTCAGTGTTTTCTACTCTGATTTGCAGTGGCTGTCCAGCATTGCAGACAGGTGTGAGGATGTGGGTGGCGCTGTGGTCTAAACCATGGAGCCTCTTGGGCTTGCCGATCAGAAGGTCAGCAGTTCGAATCGGCACAACGGGGTGAGCTCCCGTTCCTCTGTCCCAGCTCCTGCCAACCTAGCAGTTCGAAAGCACGCCAGTGCAAGTAAATAAATAAGTACCACTGTGGCGGAAAGGTAAACGGCATTTCCGTGCGCTCTGGTTTCCGTCACGGTGTTCTGTTCCACCAGAAGTGGTTTAGTCATGATGGCCACATAACCCGGAAAGCTGTCTGTGGACAAACGCTAGCTCCCTCCGCCTGAAAGCAGGATGAGTGCCACACCCCATAGTCACCTTTGACTAAACTTAACCATCCAGGCTTCCTTTACCTTTACCATTACCTGCAGACAGATGTCTTTCTCCACTTTACCTAGAGATGCCTGAATTGAACCTGGAACTTATAGCATGTGCTCTGCTGCTGAGCTGCATCCCTTCTTCTGTAAATAAAGCAAGAATCTAGTCCTCATGGTTCTGAATTAAAAGCTGGTTTAAATAGGAACACAGGAGGTGGCCTTCAGTTGAGACCACTTGTCCATCTAACTCAGGATTGTTGACACCTGACTGGAAGCAGTTCATCAGCATTTTAGGGAGTGGGCACTCCCAGTCGTGCCTGGAGACATCAGAGACTGAACCAGGAACATGTAGCATGCAAATCACTTTGAATATATTTGACAATTTTTTTGCACAATATATTTTCCATGGGTTTGTATTGCTTCACACCGCTGTGGTATTTTATGAGAAGGCAGTATAAACTGCTCTTCTTCTTGTTGTTGTTTAGTCGTTTAGTCATGTCTGACTCTTTGTGACCCCATGGACCACAGAACGCCAGGCACTCCTGTCTTCCACTGCCTCCCACAGTTTGGTCAAACTCATGCCGGTAGCTTCAAGAACACTGTCCAACCATCTCATCCTCTGTCGTCCCCTTCTCCTTGTGCCCTCCATCTTTCCCAGCATCAGAGTCTTTTCCAGGCAGTCTTCTCTTCTCATGAGGTGGCCAAAGTATTGGAGCCTCAGCTTCAGGATCTGTCCTTCCAGTGAGCACTCAGGGCTGATTTCCTTCAGAATGGATAGGTTTGATCTTCTTGCAGTCCATGAGACTCACAAGAGTCTCCTCCAGCCTCATAACTGCTCTTAGGAATAAATGAACCATGTAACCATCCACCGAGACACGCTTGGCTGATGAAACTTACCACTTAATTTCACGTTCATTTTGTCTTGGGGCATGGGTGTGTGTTGGGGAACCTGTGGCCCATCAACCCCAGTTGGCATGTCCAGTGATCTAGAACGATGTGGGTTCTAGTCTAGCAACACGGGCAGGATCATAAATTCTCAACCCAGTCTTAAGGACAAGCAACTTTATCTCTGTCTCTCTTTTTTTAAAAAAAGGAAAACTAAGATTCTCAGGATGCTGAACTCTGTGTTTGCTCACTGGGACCAAAGAGGACACATAGCCTGTCTAATATCTGAGTGGCAGACATTAAGCCTGAGTTCCCAACTCCCTTGGAAATGTTGGGGATTTAGTCTTGTCCTGCATAATAAATGGAAGCAATCCATCATTTGGAGAGGAAATGAAATGTTCTTGTCTGAACTGGAAATAGGACAGTTGGCTTATTCATCCTGTGCACCTTTGCAGCCATTATGCTTGAGCACCAGAATTAACTGGCTGCAGAATGGCTTTTCTCCCCCATTACAGGAAATGATGTCGTCCTTATAAAAACAGCTTGATGGCATCTTACTCTTTAAAGGCAAGGTTATTGGGCTTTTTCAAAAGAAGAAGAAGAAGAATGCCTCCATACAAAAGGCTATTGGGACAAAAAGGCAGCATCCAGTATTATGTTTATATAATTTAGCAGAGTTTAAATGATCCCCTGTTTGAGTTTATGCAGCGACAAGTGGGTTGCTAACTTGTTTGAGTCCTATCAATAATTATACCTTCCTGGTTGATATCCCTTTCTGTCCCTCTTAAAGAAAACACACAAGAATCTGAATCATATTAACATAAACTACTTTACTATCAAATTCATTCAGGTTTACAGAGTTGTTCCTGAAGGCAGGCTTAGGTTACATAACAGATAAACTATATACTAGATAGTAGTGAGTCATGAGAAGACTGCATCCGAGCAGTTACCAGTTAACACTCCTTGCAGCACTGACTAACCAGCGTGGAGCCAGTGTGGTGTAGTGGTTAAGAGCTGTGGACTCGTAATCTGGTGAACCAGGTTCACTTCCCCGCTCCTCCACATGCAGCTGCTGGGTGACCTTGGGCCAGTCACACTTCTCTGAAGTCTTTCAGCCTCACTCACCCCACAGAGTGTTTGTTTTGGGCTAGGAAGGGAAAGGAGATTGTTAACCACTTTGAGACTCCTTAGAGTAGTGATAAAGCGGGATATCAAATCCAAACTCCTCCTCCTCCTCCTCCTCCTCCTCCTCCTCCTCCTCCTCTTCTTCTTCTTCTTCTTCTTCTTCTTCAACCAACTGACAAAACTGCCTGCCACATAGAGGCAGTTAGTCCTCTCTCAGGATGTTGGACTTGACTGACAGCTTTATATCCCACATATTAGTTGTACTCAGAACAGACCCATTAATGACTGGCCTAGTTCCATTCATTTTTATAGGTCTACTTTGAGTAGGACTTAGTCAGCTGCAACCCAAAGTTTCCTAGATGCCCTTGATGCTTGTCTGCAGTCAAAACCAGAAAACAATTTCAGAGCCAAGATAAATGCTACTGTCCACCTCTCCGTTTTAATTACTGGCATGTGTGAAAACTGATCATCCTTTTGGCCCTAACAACTAATGGGGGTCACCTAACAGCTTTTAAGCTCCCAAAATTATTTGGGGGAGGCCATGACTGTTTGGTGTCATAGTGCTCTGAATGTATGGGGTGAGCATGGACCTGGACTCCCCTTGGTTTTTAACATTTTTTCTTTAACCTAGAAAGTTTCCCCTTAGAAAATGAGCCTTAGAATTGCTATTTGCACAACAGGAGGAAATATCCAGGTGTTAAGTGAGCATCCAAGCCAATTCCTGCCCCTCCCTCTATACCAGCAGCTGCATTTAGCTTCCATTTAAAAATGGGAAATACAGCCATGTATCTTCCATCATCTCATCTCATCTAACTCTCAATCCCCATGAATTCAGTGGGATTTACTTTCACATAAATATGCATAGGAAGGATTGGTCAGAAAGGGGGGAATTTAACAAGCCATCACTTATCAGGATGAGCCTGTCTTTAAGTTCCTGATCAGTATTCTGCAGAAGCCTCACTGCCACAAGGGGAATGTGGTTGTATTAAAAGTAAGTGGTTCTTCTAATTAAGTGCTTGAGGTTTTTTGTTGTTGGTGTTGTTTGGGTGTTTTGCTTTTGTTTTTAAAAAGAAAAAACAAAGCCAGAAGACAGGAAGCAATAGGGTGTTCCAAAAATGGCCTTGTGCAATTGAGATTTGCTAGGGACTAGTGACTTGGGTTTGTTTGGGTCTGTTCCTGCATACCTTCCAACATTCCTTGGATGAAAATAGGGACATTTCTCACTCCCCCCTGCAACTGACCCTCCTTGAACTCCTCCCCATTTTTTGTCCCCATCCCCAGAGCATTTCCTATCAGAAAAGAGTGTCACCACCACTTCACCAATGGGACACAGCACACCCACCCTCCGCTATCCTGGGAAAACCCCTTAATCCGGATTTAGTCCAACCACATGTGGGGAACATCTTCCCTAGCTGAAGGGCTTGAGAGAAATCCAGACGACAGAGAAAGAGCAGGGTGGGAACGTCAGCAGTTCAGTAATGAAGCAGGAAAGGACCTCTGAGTTTCACTAAAAAAAATCTCATTTATTCAGCCCACTGCATTTGGATTGCAACATTTGTCAGTGTTTATTTTCTGTTTGCTCTGCTGAATCGCTTCGCAATAGGGCACATAGAAAATACAGAGTTGTTTTGCCCCTCACGAAGTCTGTAATCAAAACGTATTGGGCTGAATGAATTGGCACTCTGATTGGTGTCTCTTAAAGGTCCTCTGGTCTCTCATTCAAAATGGCCTCTACCCAACATCCCAAAGCTCGCGTTTGACCTGGATACTTGTATAGCCTTACCAGGTGTGTGTGTGGGGGGGAGCCAATGGGTTGCCTGAGAGGATGGAAATCGCTGTCCCAGGAGTCTTGTGTCTCACTGGAGGAGAGTCCAGTCCCAAAGGTTCTTGGTTCTAGTCCTGGTGACTCTCAACTAGAGATGGGTGAGAAAAGTGATTCAGTTCACATTTAAAGGTGAACATGTGTAAGTCACACTTTCCGAAACAACACACAAAGTGAAAATCAGCCACACTTTGAAAACAGCACTTTTCTAATTTTTGCAATTACAAAAAAAATCACGTGCTTGGGTAAAATGTGTAAATAGATGCATATATTGGTGAAACTTACATAGTGAAATATGTCATATTAGAAAACTTTGCCTTGCAAAAATGGGTTTGCTAGGCAACGTCACATACAAAAATGTGTAGATTAGGAGAATTTTGCACTAAAATGCTGACGAATAAAAAAAAAAGCAAGCTGATATAGAAATGTGGAGAATTAAACTTGAGACTGGAAAAATGAGAAAATGAACCTGGCAAGTCCACCCGTCCTCACTCCCATCATTATGCTCCTAATAGTATTGAGAGTTTTCATTGGAGGAAATTGCTTGCGAATAAAGTAAATGCTTTCCCTCTGCTCCATATGCCAACTAACACGGGGTCCCCTGAGATGTAGAAGACAGATCCCCTGTTAACATGTCTGACCATGGCCCACCAAGACTGCTCATCTGCCATTTTGTTGGGGAGTCTTCCTGAATGCTGGATTTTGTGCAAAGCTGCTTATACAAAGAACTACAGGAAGGGGAGAAATGGACAACAATTTGAAAAAAATGTATACAACAGCACGCTATGTAGGACCCCATGAGGGAGGTGTTTTCATTCTAGTGTTTATTGGTAAACTGGTTTCCAAAAGATGGCTGAGATATACTGGCTGCAAATTGGGTACTGAGCTATGTTCAAAGTGCTGGAACTGGTATGCAAAACCCTATACCAGTGATGGCCAAACTTGGCCATCCAGCTGTTTTGGGGCTACACTTCCCATCATCCCTGACCACTGGTCCTGTTAGCTAGGGATGATGGGAGTTGTAGTCCCTAAACAGCTGGAGGGCCAAGTTTGGCCATCACTGCCCCATACAGTCTGAGGCCAAGATTATCTCACCCTTTAAATACCCAACTGATCACTGCTCTCTGCCAGAAAGGGCATCCTGCAGGTGCCATCTTATCAGGAGGGGCATTCCAAACTCACAAGCCTTTAATGTGGTGTCACCTACCCTTTGAAACTCCTTCCCTTCTAAGCAGAGACTTTTATCCCGGTCAGTTCCCCGCTCCTCCAAGTCTCCTTACAATGAATAAAGGGCCGAGTTCCAGACCTCCAAATCAAGTTAAATTGTAAGCTGTTCTTTTGAAATATAAGTAGCTCTTTTTCTCCTCTGTGAGCTGATTTCTCCATCCTAAAAAGTACTGGGGGGGTTTAATTGCCCCCCAGAGAACATGTCTAGTAGGCTTGATATTAATTTAATTTGACTCTTGGGGAAACATGCAGACATTGATGAAGTTAAATAAGCATGGATGTAAGAAGCTGAAACCAAATTCTGCCAAAATTTTAGTCAGGTCTCGTTAGAGTCATAGACATGCCAAGTCCACCACTTCAGTTTTATCAATCGATGACCCACAGCAATATCTTCCTGATGTTTATTCGGAATATGCTTTCTTGTAACTTGCAGCCATTGATTTGAGTCCTACCCTCCAGAGCAGGAGAAAACAAGCTTGTTCCCTCTTCCATATGACAGCCCTTGAGATATTTGAAGATGGGTATCATATCCTCATTGGCTCTTCTTATGTTCTGACCTTGAAGTGGACTTTGAAATAAACTAGGACCCACTGAAGATCTCTTACTATTAGTGATGGTGATGGAGCCTTTGAATGGAATGGCTTATATGGTCTTAGTGAAATTCATTGTTTTGAACTAGGGTGGCCCTTTGTCCTGCTTTATAGATGGCAGTCCTTTATCAGAAGGGCTATCCAGCTCAAGTAGAGAGGGTTGGAAGAGCTGTGAAGTTGCCCATCCATAGTTAGAACCTGGGCAGGAGACTGGCACAAATCTCACCTGCTCACAGTCTTCCTCACTATGGTGAGAGCTGTTGCGTTTCACTTGAATTATACACTTCTAAACTTGCATACAGTGGTACCTTGGTTCTCAAATGCCTTAGTACTCAAAACAACTTGGAACCCAAACACAGCAAACCTGGAAGTAAGTGTTCTGGTTTGCAAACTTTTTTCAGAAGCCGAACGTCCTCCATTTTGAGTGTTATGCTTCCGATTTGAGTGCCATACTTCCATTTTTAGTGTTACACTGAGGTCTGTCTGTTTTTGCTATTTTTTGTGTGTTGGTTTTGTGGCTTTCTTTGTTTTGTTTTTGTGACTGTGTGGAACCCAGTTCAGCTACTGATTGACTGATTGTGTACATTGTTTACTGCTTTCAGTTTATGGATCGATGGTCTCGTTAGATAGTAAAATTTATGTTAAATTGCTGTTTTAGGGGTTGTTTTTGAAAGTCTAGAATGGATTAATCCATTTTGCATTACTTTCTATGGGAAAGCGCACCTTGGTTTTGGAACCCGGAAGGGATTTTGAGAACCAAGGTACCACTGTATTGGAAAATGGGGTTTATGCTCATCTGTGTCATTTGTGGAAGGGGCAGTTCTTAAGCTGCTGCCCTATTTTTGCACTTGTAACTTGACAGCCTATAATAAGAAACCAGAGCACGTTTTTTGGGTAATGATTTGCAAGCAGAGCAAAGAGGGGAATTTGCCAGATAACTTAAGCGCCATAAATAATTCCAAGAGCTGATAGCAGAATCACAACATGCTTCACTCAGACGTTAGCACCATCTTGATGTGACATGATTTTTCCTGGCATTTTGAGATTTGAAGAAGCAGCAACACTGTGGCATGGCAATAATTAATGTAGGAAGTGAGGGTGACGGATGATTTTACACAGACGCTTTTGTGGTAGCTATCAAGCTGGACAGAATGACAGATCAGAAGACTGGTTATGTGGATAGCAGGGGCTAATGCTTGGGATGGGGCTTCTTAAAGGGTGAGAGCAGGACAAATAGCTTGTGCTCTCTTCCCAGGATGACGTAGTAGTTTAATTCAGGTAGCTGTTTCAAGAAATTTTGAACCCACTTTCCAGTTTAGAATTTGGACATCCTTTACTGTCTCGCGGGTGGCACTGTGGGTTAAACCACAGAGCCTAGGGCTTGCCGATCAGAAGGTGAGTGGTTCGAATCCACGTGATGGGGTGAGCTCCCGTTGATCGGTCCCTGCTCCTGTCAACCTAGCAGTTAAAAGCATGTCAAGTGCAAGTAGATAAATAGGTACTACTCTGGCGGGAAGGTAAACGGCATTTCCGTGCGCTGCTCTGGTTCACCAGAAGCGGCTTAGTCATGCTGGCCACATGACCTGGAAGCTGTATGCCGCCTCCCTCGGCCAATAAAGCGAGATGAGCGCTGCAACCCCAGAGTCAGTCACGAGTGGACCTACTGGTCAGGGGTCCCTTTACCTTTCCATTTACTGTCTCACTTGGGAACATAGGAAACTGCCTTATCCCAAGCTTGGCTGGTTCATCAAGCTCTAGCTGGCAGTGGCTCTCCAGGGATTCAGACTTGGGTCTCTCTCAGCCTTACCTGAAGATGCAAGGGATTAAAGCTAGGACATTATGCATGCCAAACAGATGTTCTACCACTGAGTTGTAGCCCAGGTTTGAAAGACATACTCTAGAGAGGTGAAGAAAATACAGTGGTGCCTCGCAAGACGAAAAGAATCCGTTCCGCGATTCTCTTCGTCTAGCGGTTTTTTCGTCTTGCGAAGCAAGCCCATTGACGGCTTAGCGGATTAGCGCTATTAGCGGCTTAGCGGCTTTTAGCGGCTTATCGGCTTATCGGATCAGCTGATAAGCGGCTTAGCGGCTCAGAAAAAGGGGGGGAAAGGGGGGAAAAACCGCAGGAACTCGCAAGACATTTTCGTCTTGCAAAGCAAGCCCATAGGGAAATTTGTTTTGCGAAGCGCCTCCAAAACGGAAAACCCTTTCGTCTAGCGGGTTTTCTGTCTTGCGAGGCGTTCGTCTTGCGGGGCACCACTGTACAATTCAACCATAATGCTTCTAAACTTTAAAAATAAACTAAGAAGACTGATATAAAGAGAGTCCTGACCAATCAAACCAGTGATCTATTTAGTCCAATGTCCTGTTCCCTACAGTGGCCAGCAGATACTCAATTTGACGTGTCCACAATCAGGTCATGACATTAATAACCCTCTCCCAGTTATTCTTCAGCAGCTGCTTTGTTCTTGTTTAGTCATTTAGTCGTGTCCGACTCTTCGTGACCCCAGGGACCAGAGCATGCTAGGCACTTCTGTCTTCCACTGCCTCCAGCAGTTTGGTCAAACTCATGCTGGTAGCTTCGAGAACACTGTCCAGCCATCTCGTCCTCTGTCGTCCCCTTCTCCTTGTGCCCTCCATCTTCCCCAACATCAGGGTCTTTTCCAGGGAGTCTTCTCTTCTCATGAGGTGGCCAAAGTATTGGAGCCTCAGCTTCAGGATCTGTCCTTCCTTCAGAATGGATCGGTTTGATCTTCTTGCAGTCCATGGGACTCTCAAGAGTCTCCTCCAGCACCATAATTCAAAAGCATCAATTCTTCGGCGATCAGCCTTCTTTATGGTCCAGCTCTCACTTCCATACATCATTACTGGGAAAACCATAGCTTTTACTATATGGACCTTTGTTGGCAAGGTGATGTCTCTGCTTTTTAAGATGCAGCAGCTGCTAGTCAGTGCTATACTGCCCCTGAATCTGGAGGTTGCATATAGCTATCATCAATTGTAGCCATGGATGCCCTTACTTTCCTTGGATAGGCAATTGGCAGCATCGACTGGTTATCAAAGTTTTAAAAAGAAGCATCAGAAAACTGTAGTTAAAATGTGGCACCCTCAAAGGCATGCTTAAAAAAAAAAGGTTTTAATTGGAAAAAGGAGCTGAGATGAAGCCAGGTGGACTGCCCTTGGGACGGCATTTTATCACACTGAAGCTGCCACAGAGAAGGCCCTGTCCTTTGTGTCCTTCTGATAGTACAGAGCACCAGAGCAGTTGACCTCAACCCTCATCCAAGTTCATATGATGGCTCCATCCCATGAGCCTAGCCAGAACTCCACAAAGCCTGGAGCAATTACAGGTTTGTCCATTCCAAGTCTTGTTCTGTACCAACAGGATAGAGGTCACAGTCAAAGGCCAAAGGCAATTTATCAATAGATATATTGATTGATTTTATTGGTAGAGTTGTAAGGAACCACTAGGATCATCTAGCTCAAGAGCCAGTGTGGTGTAGTGGTTAAGAGCAGTGGACTCGTAATCTGGTGAACCGGGTTCGCTTCCCCGCTCCTCCACATGCAGCTGCTGGGTGACCTTGGGCCAGTCACGCTTCTCTGAAGTCTCTCAGCCCCCCTCACCTCACAGAGTGTTTGTTGTGGGGGAGGAAGGGAAAGGAGAATGTTAGCCGCTTTGAGACTCCTTCGGGTAGTGATAAAGCGGGATATCAAATCCAAACTCTTCTTCTTCTTCTTCTTCTTCTAGCTCAAACCACTGCAATGCAGGAATCTTTTGCCCAATTTACGACCCTGAAATTAAGAGTCTCGTGCTCTACCAACTGAGCTATCCCAGGTGATGTGTATGTGTATCACTATTCACAAAAATTACCAGAGCCATTTGCAACTATTTCACATATAATCATACCATAAAAACCACATAAAATGTTAAAATCTGCAGAGAGTTTCCTCAAAGCCCGCGATACATTAGCTGGAAAGAAAATCTCTGTTGATAGTATCATAGTTCAGTGACATTATAGAGAATGTATGGGAATATTCCCAGTATTTGTTGTTAATGTTAAAAGGCAATGAGTGCTTCCCCCCGCCCTTGTATGTGGTAGGATTCCATTATTGGAGCAATGTCGTAACCGCAGTTGAGAACATTGTTGGATATAAGATCCCATTAAGCCCCACGCTTCTTCTGCTTGGTGTGCCTAAAAATAAAACACAGGCATTTCAACCAGTAACTTGCTGATCTCTCCCCAAATTTCATTAGAAAGATTTAGGAAACAAAGGCAGCTCCCAATATTGAACGATGATAGGCAGAATCTGTGGCTTATTGTGCTAATAGCAACCATCTGCTTTCTTTTGAATCACCAAAGAGAAATGGTCATTAAGAAGTACTGGCCATAGTTTCACATTACTTCAGGCACAACCTAAACTGTACGCTTTTTATTTTAATCTTTTTTTAAAAAATGCAGTAAGTAAACAATATTTTTAAATATAATGATGATGATGATGATGAACTGAGGTTCCTCCTTGGGCCAAAGATCTGAGCAATTTTGAGTAAGGAAAGCTTGGAAGAAGTGGCAGTTCTCCAGGGGATGCCAAACATCTTCAGTCAACGCACCAAATGCTAGATGGGAAGAGACTTTTGGTCAATAGAACTGAATGATTGACAGCGATGTAGCAAACTTTTTGCATTTCCTTAAGTGTATAGAAGGACAGCTGGGAAATATGTAACTGACAGGATGTCCCTAGATAGAACTATTCTTTCTTTTCAAAAAATTCTTTGACTTTTTCATGGCTGGAATATCTCTATATCTATCTATCATCTATCTATCTCTATCTCTATCTCTATCTCTCTATCTCTGTCTATCTCTAGCTATCTCTAGCTATCTATCATCTATCTATCTATCTATCTATCTATCTATCTATCATCTATCATCTATCTATCTATCATCTATCTCAGTCAGTAGAGCTTGAGACAGGGTTGTGGGTTCAAGACTCCTGCATTGCAGATGGTTGGACTAAATGATCCTCATGGTTCTTTCCAAGTCTATAATCCTATGATTCAGTTATATATTACATATGTTCTATACCAGCTCGACTTTTTCCACTGTGACAGAAGGTTCACCAATGTGGGTGACTGGCATGTCAACGTTTGCGAATAACCTTTGAGGTATCTCAGGAGCAGAGCGTCTGCTTGGAATGCAGAAGGTCCCAGATTCTACCTAGCATCTCTAGGTAGGCCTGGGAAAGACTCTTTGAAGGCCTGGGGATGAGTGCAGAGATCAGCATTCTTACGGTCTGGTCTATGGGCAATTGAAGTCCCGGCTGAGGACATCAGGACCGGGGGCAAGATGGCAGAGCGGGAGCAGAAACTAGAGTCCAGAAGCCAGGGGTCTGAGGGTCAGGGAGCAGGGAGTCACAAAGTCAAGGGTCCAAGGGGCAAGGAGTCAAGGAGCTGAGGTCCGAGGATCAGGAAGCAAGGAGCCAAATGCAGCAAGGCAGAAAACGTGTTCCTGTGGCAAAGAGCCAAAGGGAAATGCTGACCTTATATCCCTTCCCGGCTCTTGCCACCAGGTGCAGTGAGTTACCAAGTGGCCTCACCTGTGTGACTGCGCCTTGCCTCTCCAGAACAAACTTAGGGAGGCCCCAGTCCTGTGAAGCCCTACTGGTCACAGGGCCTGGCTCCTGCACGCACTCCTGACATGAATTTTCCCAAGTTGTGGGTGATGATCCACCAGTGGCTCACAAAGCCCTGTGCCAGGTGGGTTGCCGGCCTTATAAGTAAGCTCCAAATAAATATTGCTTTTAATCCTTAAGTGGTATGAGGAATATCTCTTACCTCATTGTTTCGTTAGCGTATTATAATGCTGCGGTGATACTTGCAACCAATCTCAAAAACGCTCGAGTCTTATAATTCAAAACTTGGGAGCTGCTGTTTGCTAGCTGGCAGCAGATCCAGCAATCATTAAACAAAAGGTTCTCATACAGGGAGTTGTTTTGAGTGACTCTTATGGCTTGTCTCTGATTCATAGGAGACAAGATGTCATAGTCACCCAGAACAACTCCCTGTGGTGAACCATCATCAGATCTACCATTAGGGTTATAATTAGGTTCTTCAGCAACATCTGCTATGAAGACGAAATACGGAAGCAGGTTAAGTATCAGTAATGATCTGGGACGAGGTCTGACAACTTTCAAACCCTGCATTGCCATTCCAATTGATATTATTATTATTATTATTATTATTATTATTATTATTATTATTATATTTTATATATACCCTGCCCATCTGGTTGGGTTTCCCCAGCCACTCTGGGCAACATACAGACAAAAGGCAAGCTCACACATCCCACTCATACTTGCAGTAATGGACTGCATTTGATACTTTTTTTGTTCGAAGGTTTTCAATGGGTTGTTGTTTTTTTATTGATAACCATCCCTGGATTCTTTTGAATGAACTGTGGTTTTGAAACTCAATCAATCAATCAATCAATCAATCAATCAATCATAGGATGTCATATAAGGCAAGGCTCCCCATGACCAAAACCAACCAACCTTGGGTTTGCCTACCCACATTGCCAACTGTGGTGGCAGCTCTGCCTTAGATGACCTCACCATCACAGACACAGAAAGGTCTATGTGCCTCTTGGCCAACCAGTAATTGGCAAACACCTACAGTCTTTCTTCCTGCTTTCTGAATGTACAGTAAGTGTCCTTCATTCTCCCCCTCTCTCATTCCAGGTGAAGGAGGACTGGAAGTACGTGGCAATGGTCATTGACAGAATTTTCCTCTGGATGTTCATCATTGTTTGCTTGCTGGGGACTGTGGGCCTTTTCCTACCTCCTTGGCTGGCAGGAATGATCTAGGATCCAAACAACTCTGGAAAGGAATCCGTCGCATCCCATTCAACCGATTCCAATCCACCTGGAAGGGGCAAAGCTGAACGCTGGAGAAGGCTGCTACGAACGATTTGCTGTAATGTCTGCGCATGAACCATTCCTGGGGAGCTCCAAGGATGCCTTCCAAGGTTGCATCACTTGCCTAAGCCATCTTCATCTTCTATATCTCTTTGGGGGCGGGCGGGAGGGGTGGGGCTGGTCAATTAAAGTTTATCCATAGCATGACGGCATCTGTTGTCATATATACTCCTGAGAACACAGCTGTGTTCCTTTAAAGGAAGTGCAAATAGAGGCACTTAACATAACGGACTCAGTCCCTCCTGGCAAGTCAATGGAGAAGTTTAGCACTAGCTGGGTATTGAGCTGAAGCTCTTCAGAACCAAACAAGGTCGAGTGAAGGGTCTTGTTGAGGTGTGTTTGAATAACCGGCAAGGAGCGGTGGAGGTGAAGAGGATAGATTTTTGTCAGAGGCACGCCTTGGTGGAAATGAAAAATATGAATTCAAGTTCTCCTGATCTTCAGAGTTCAGTTTCGTAATGAAACTGAGCAAACTGGAGGAAAGACATACCACATCTGGCCACCACTGGACTGTACATCTTGGCTGGTCCATATGATCAGAAGAGACACCTGGTACAGCTTTTGCTGGGCCAAACCACATTAGGCTGCAGGTGGGGGAATCCCATCTTTGCACACTTATTAAACTACCATGCCTGGAAGAAGGGTTGGCTCGAACTCTTCTTCCTGCCTTTTTAGTTTTTGTATTTGCAGGGAGCTTTGTTTGCACTGCAGGAATGTTCGGATCCTCCGCTGGCAATGTGAAAAGGAATAGACAAGCAAAAGCTTCAGTGTGCCGTTCTTGAGATCGGAAGCATAAGCTTTGCGGCTCTGAAGCAAAGGAAAGATAAAGTCAATGGGAGAGGAAGCTGAAGCTCAGAGGCCCACGAAGCTGCAGGGTCCCCATTTCTGGCAGTGTCAGCTGGAGTTATACAAGTTCACAGAGCGCTTTCCTTCTTCCTTACACAGCATGGGCTGCTCTGTGGGAGAGCAGCTAAAGTACCGTATTTTTTGCTCTATAAGACTCGCTTTTTCCCTCCTAAAAAGTAAGGGGAAATGTGTGTGCGTCTTATGGAGTGAATGCAGGCTGCGCAGCTATCCCAGAAGCCAGAACAGCAAGAGGGATTGCTGGTTTCACTGTGCAGTGATCCCTCTTGCTGTTCTGGCTTCTGAGATTCAGAATATATTTTTTCTTATTTTCCTCCTCCAAAAACTAGGTGCGTCTTGTGGTCTGGTGTGTCTTATAGAGCGAAAAATACGGTAGTTAGAAGCAGCATCCCATAACTTTGCTTGTAAAAGCATTTGCTGTGTTGCTTCCATAGAAAGACTTGGGGGATCCAAAATGGTACTGACAATACCTTTGAGCAGGAGCAGGCACTGGAATTGCTAAGATCCCCTCTTCATAGCCAGCAAGGAATCCTGTTTGACAAGAAACCATTGTACTCTGCCAACATAGTGGAGCAAAGGCACCAGGTGCCACAGATTGCATCTAATCTGTTCCTCCCCATTCCTTCCATTTGTTTCCAAAGTGTCAGGTGTAATTTGCATAATACATTTCACCAGTACAAATCACATTTCCTAGGTGCACAATGTGGATTTCCACCCTCCGCCCCCAGTGCAGAATAAATGCAATCAGGAATTGAAATGGAAACCTATCTATTAAGAGTCCTTCGCTATGAAGATTAGGGCTGGGTTTCAAAATCACGATATATCACCAGTGCGATAGAATGATACACATTATCACAATATCTGAAATAAGGATGGAGCTATGCAGAGGCATTGGCTGGCTTCACAATTTTACCCACATTGTGATTTTGCATAACACACATCCCATGATTTGTGATATATTGCTGGGTCAAAAACTATGGAACCAATATTGCGACATGCTCTTCAAACCAGTTTTGGGTGATAGATTGATATATCACCCAGCCCTAAAGAAGTTGCAGCTTAAACTCTTGGGTCAAGCCATATATGATGGGTGGGTCTGGTGGAAGGGGCATATGCATCCATATAATCCATTGTTCACCACTGTTGGCACATGAGTAGGGTTATAGTGATGGAAAAGGGGGGTGGATTTCCACTGCTAACATGTGTGGCTTGATCTTCTGTGATGGAGCATCATGTGGGTCCTTCACTTCCTGCCCAAACAAAGCTCAGTCCATTCCTGCTTGGTCTTTATCTGGCGGTGTGAACTCAGGTTAACACTTAAAACTTTTCAGATGACTAAAGCAAAGACGGAGAAGAGAATCCTCGAAAGGGAGATAAGAATGCGAGGGTGACTCCTCCAGACTTTTCCCTGTGATTCTGGGCCAAATCTTTCTCGATTAAGAGAAGCAATTGTTGAAGCTTCATGAACAGACTTGAAATAAAGGATTTCTGAGTAACTGTAGCCTTGTGTCATTCTTAGAGTTGTCTTACTTGAACTGGGAGCCCCAACAAGGTTTCTATCAAAGCACTGGACTTTCAGGAACTGGTGGGGAGAGCATAGCTCAGAAGCAGAGCTTTGAACGCAGAAGGTACTGAGCATCTCTAGAGAGGGCTGTGAAGACCTTCTGCCTGAAATCTTGGAGAGCCACTGCCAGTCAGTGTCAACAATGTTTAGTTAGGTAGACCAATGTCCTGCCTCAGTATAAGGAATCAGAATCATATAATTGTAGAGTTGGAAGGGTCATCTAGTCCAACCCCCTGCAATGCAGGAATCTCAGCTAAAGCATCCATGGCAGATGGCCATCCAACCTCTGCTCCCGCTCTTCCCAAAAATTGGGAGATTTGGAGCAAAAGAAGGTGACAGAAGGTAGATTTTGAGAAGGGGTGTTTGACATAGATGGGATAAAATGGAATGATAAATTACATTAAATATACTTCTCCCTCACACCTTAGGAAGAAATCATCTGCCTTCTAAAACTCTTTTTTAGAATTGCTTTAGGAGAAATTACTTGCAAACCTGATCATCACCATTTGCCCTTTAAATTTACTACTTAAAAAAGGAGCATTTCAATATATCAGTTTTCAGAAGAGGCCTTAGTTTTCAAGCTTGGGAAATGGCTCATTCTTTCTGTTCCCTTCCACAAATTCCATATTATGTTACCTTCTGTCTGACAGAGAGAATGATCAAAACATTTTCAGGGCTGAAACAAATGGAAATTGCATCCTGGGCACAGAAGTTCTTCTGCCATTTGGATCTCATGATGTTCAGCTCCATGTGCTCACCTTGAATACCCAGGACAAACTGGTCCTAGTCTGAGGGTTGTCAGGCACAGGAATGGGGCCCCAGATGCAGACTTCATCCAGGGGCTAGGCCAGGCCTGTTGTGTCTCAAGGCCCCAAGACCCACCCCCAAAATAAATACACATGGACACTTATATTCTACCCCAGAGTGTTAATTTCAATCTTGTCCAAGTTTCCATTTCTCTTTTTGTTTCTTCCCAAATTTTTTTTTCCAAATTTTTAAATAATTATCTTCAAACAAATTTATATTTTCATTGTTATTTGTATTCCTAAATGTTTCACTTTTTTTTACAATTTGTAATCCAAATTTTTCTACCAGTTCCTTTTTCTCTTGATCTCCCATGTGCTTTTGTTATCTGCACAGGTAAGGTCACGTCCACCTCTGGTCACATGTAGAGGAAGTTTGTCCCAGCCTAGGAGGAAACAGGAAGTTCCGACTGGCTGGTCAGACATCCCCTTTTTCCGTCCACTCTAGGAATGTTGTATTTGACTGCTCTGTGTTCCACATCCTACAGAAATGGCAACCGAGTCTCTCCATGCCTCAATGCTGCACTGCCAGTTAAATGGTAAGAGGACTTATTTGACAAGGTTCTGCATGTCCAGTTTTGGTTTGATGCCTTCGTGCAAAGGGGAAAATCTGAGTGGGTGAAAATATACGGTTGATGTGGTGCTTTATGGTTGACAGATGTGCTGTGCAAATTTGCCCAAAAGTTTACTTCTGTGTCAAGAATTTGCTCTAGCCAAGATGACCAACTTTGCTCGGCACTCATTAATTTTATTCCGCCCTCCTCCGGGTAATCTTTTGCAACTTTTTTGTTTCAAGCTGCATCTGAAAGTTGGACAGACATCTATACATGGCTTCAAGTCTTGGACCTACACCCAATTGTTCTTCCATTAGATGATAAGATTGGAGTCATTAGCGACTAATTAAAACAGACCCTTTAACCTGGGTGTCTCTTTGGATGAAAAAAGATGCATCCTCTTGAAGCTGCTGCATTCATTTGAGGGAAGATAATGAAGCCCCAAATTTTACATCTACCAGGGGATGAGATGCTGTCACAAGCGCATAATGGCAAGCTCCAAGTTTCAGAATAAAGCTTGCGGGTCAAGAAACAGAGCATGAATAATCACTGCTGAAGAAAGACTGCACCAGTTTACACCAAAGAATTGCAAGCCTGATAGCTAGGGAATGTGTTCTTGTTCCTAAATTAAAATGAGAAACACATGCAACTCTGGCCCCTGGAAAAAAACAGAAAAACCCTGCTCACCTCAGAGGAGTCCACCCTCTGTGCTTCTGTGTGAGTTGCCGTTCTGGTGGATGGGGCCAGAGGCAAAACTGGGCAGAGCATTAAATGCAAATGTTTACTTTTGTGCATTGGCCTAGGTAGACTCACCAACTCCTCTCTCTTTTTCATCTAGGTAACTAAGAAGCATTATTAGAGCATACCCTTCAACTGTCCTGATTTAATTGGGATATGCCATTTTGAAAGGCCATGCTCTTGTGTGAGTCACCTGGCTCCTGTGAGATCATGGACCTAAAACATGTGTGCTGGGGGGGGGGCATGCTATTGTACAGGTCATGTGACTCATGCAGGAGCAAGGCCCCGAAAGACTCACACCCCATGTCCTCTGGGACATGTTGGAAAGTACATCAGAATTCAAGGGCAGTTTCCAGCCAGGCAAAAACAGTGGCAGAGGGTGAAAAGGTGTGATCTAGGAAAAGTCCCAAGGGCCGGATTAGAGAGACACGGAGGGCTGCATTTGCTCCCCAAACCTGCACAGCACTATATTAACTCTCCAGTTTAGTTTGGCCCTTGCTCATTTTGAGTCATTCCCACTCACGGCAGGAGTCTCAACCAGAGTGCTTGACTGGTGCAGCGATGGCCTCAATCACAACCTGGGATCACAGAAGTTTGGAAGCAGAGAGGACCGGGATCTGCTAAGCAGGGCTTGCAGGCTCCTTGTGTGGCAGGGCTTCCCTTGGGATCTACTGGGATTTTTACAGCGCTTTCCTCCCCCTCCCCCGGGCCCTGTTTTTATGAGCTTGTTCAAAGTGGCCAGGGGAAATTGCAAATATTAGCTCAGTGTCACATAAGAGACAAACCAAGCAAAGTGTGCCGATGCTGAGCCAGCGGTTCCTGCCAGCAAAGGCAGTGGAAGAGGAGCAGCAGAAAGGAACCTGATGAATATGGATGAGCTCGGCTCAGGAACTCAACCCGAAATGAAAATTGCAATCGGGAAGAAATGAATCCCTTCTTAGGTCCTTGCTAATGGAGCATTATGTTAGTTGTGGCTTCAAGTTTGCGCCGTTTGGAGACTAATTGCCAGTGTGGGGTGGAGACGATCTGGTCCTGATCTGGAGTCTGCATGCCCCCGGGGCAGGGAAAGCTCCCATCCGAGCATGTGGGAGTTTCTTCCTCCTAATAATAATAATAATAATAATAATAATACATTTTATTTATACCCCGCCCTCCCTAGCCAAGACCAGGCTCAGGGTGGCTAACACTAGATATAAAACAATTGATTGAAATCCAACTAAAAAAACAAGATTAAAATACATGTCCAAGAAGCTTTTAAAAACTTGTCAGGGTGCTGGAAGGAATTTTGACTATTGTTGCTGCTTTTGTGACAGAGGCATGAATTTGGGCAGTGCTTGATGTGAAGAGATGATAGATGATAGCTAGATAGATAGATAGATAGGTAAAGGGGCCCCTGACCATTAGGTCCAGTGGTGGCCGACTCTGGGGTTGTGGCACTCATCTCGCTTTATTGGCCGAGGGAGCTGGTGTACAGCTTTCAGGTCATGTGGTTCTGGCTAACCAGAGCAGCACACGGAAACACCATTTACCTTCCCGCCGGAACGGTACCTATTTATCTACTTGCACTTTGACATGCTTTCGAACTGCTAGGTTGGCAGGAGCAGGGACCGAGCAACAGGAGCTCACCCTGTCACAGGGATTTGAACCGCCGACCTTCTGATCGGCAAGCCCTAGGCTCTGTGGTTTAACCCACAGCACTGCCCGCGTCCCTCTAGGATAGGAGGATAGGAGGGAGATAAAAGAAAGCACCTTTCCACACAGCTCTTAGTTCACCTATAGCACTTGTTCTCACAGGAGATGGTGGTGGCTACCAACTTGGATGCCTTTGAAAGAGGATTAGACAAATTCATGGAGGAGAGGGCTGTCGATGGCTACTAGCCTTGCTCTACCCCCATAGTTGCTGGAAATTGCAGGAGGAGAGAGGGCTCTTGTGTTTGGGTCTTCCTTGTGGGCTTCCCATAATGGGCATCTTGTTGGCCACCATGAGAGGTGGATGCTGGACTTGATGGACCATGGACCCGATCCAGCAGGCTCTTCTTATGTGACCAGTGAGTATGTTGGCAGAGTAGGGGCAGAGCTCTCCATCCCTCCTCCACACCCAACATAGGCTAATAATAAAAATAAAAATAAAAATAAAAATAAAAATAAAAATAATAAATTTTATTTATATCCTGCCCTCTGCAGCCAAGACCAGGCTCAGAGCGGCTAACACCAGGTAAAAAAAATTGATTAAAATACAACTTAAAAACAAGATTAAGTACAACTTTAAAATGCAGCCTCATTTCAGTAGAAACTCAAATCAAAAACTTTTTGGGGAAGAAAATGTCAAGTCTTCACCAAGGCTAACTATCCAGACTGGTCCTACGTGGGCCAGAAAAGAGCCAGGGAAGTCCCCAAATAGGAGTTCCATCACAGAAGGAGAAAGGAAAAAGGAAAGAGGGGGAGGGGATCAAGTTGATTCCAAGCCAAAAGTCAGGCGGAATAACTGTCTTACAGGCCCTGTGGAAAGAAATCAGATCCTGCAGGGCCCTGGTCTCATGAGACAGAGCGTTCCATCAGGCTGGAGCCAGTGTTGAAAAGGCCCTGGCTTTGGTTGAGGCTAATCTGACTTCCTTAGGGCCCGGAACCTCGAGGGTGTTTCTGTTTATGGACCTTAAGGTCCTCCATGGGGCATACCGGGAGAGGCGGTCCCGTAAGTACGAGGGTCCTAGGATGTGATGGACATCTGGTTGGGCACCACGAGAGCAGGATAATGGAATTGATGGACCATTGGCCTGATCCAGCAGGCTCTTCTTATGCGACCGGTGAGTATGTTGGCAGAGTAGGGGAAGAGCTCTCCATTCCCTCCTCCACACCCAAAGTAGAGAAACCCAGAAAAGCTACCTCCTTCGCACCCAGCTCAGAAGAACCGTGGACCTCTGCAAGAGGATGGAGGTCCCTGATGCGCCAGCTTCAAGCAAGCTGCGATATTATTGCAGGCCAACTAATTGACAACTAATTACTAATTGACAACTGCGAACTAATTGACAAGACTGGCTTAAGCTTATTGCGTCCTGCCGTCTCCGATCGGAGGAGTGGAGAAAAAGAACGTTGACACAGGGAAACTGGGATTCTGTCTCTGTCTCCCCCAGATATTTCTGGCATCCACTCACTGAGTGTTGAGCTCTCCATTATCCAAAGAAATCTCTTAGATTCAGCGAGCATAAACAGCTGCTGTAGCGTGTGAGCAAAAAGAGGAAAATCTAAAAATACAGGCATCTCTGGGGGCTTGGAGAGACTACAAGGGCTGCAGCAGGAGAGCTTGATGTTATTCTGCAGCCAGTGCATTGCTCTGCTGAATACTCTCACACCCCCCCATGCCAGCATCGCATTGCTGTGCGAACAGATGTAAGGCCTGCCAGTAAAAAGAGGTCACAGAGCTAAGCCAAGAGGACTCCTTCAAAACTCTTTATAGTTCCATCAGTGTGATGGGCTGGGAACAGCAAGACCTTCCCCTGCCCCACATGCTGCTCTGGAAATTGCTGGCAATACCCAGCCCACCTGGAGACAATTGCTCTGTTCTGCTTTATCTGATCTGCCTCAACGTGAACCAAGTTTGTCAAATTCCTGGTGCTAGGAATTGCACTAGAAAGTGTAGTAGCTAATAATAATAATAATAATAATAATAATAATAATAATAATAATTTATTATTTATACCATGCCCATCTGGCTGGGTTTCCACAGCCACTCTGGGTGGCTTCCAACAGAACACTAAAATACAATAACCTATTAAACATTAAAAGCTTCCCTAAACAGGGCTGCCTTCAGATGTCTTCTAAAAGTCTCGTAGTTGTTGTTCTCTTTGACATCTGGTGGGAGGGCGTTCCACAGGGCGGGTGCCACTACCAAGAAGGCCCTCTGCCTGGTTCCCTGTAACTTGGCAGTGAGGGAACCACCAGAAGGCCCTCGGCACTGGACCTCAGTGTCCAGGCATAAAAATGGGGATGGAGACACTCCTTCAGGTATACTGGACGGAGGCTGTTTAGGGCTTTAAAGGTCAGCACCAACACTTTGAATTGTGCTCGGAAATGTACTGGGAGCCAGTGTAGGTCTTTCAAGACCGGTGTTATATGGACTCGGCGGCCGCTCCCAGTCACCAGTCTAGCTGCTGCATTCTGGATTAGTTGTAGTTCCTGGGTCACTTTCAAAGGCAGTCCCTTTGTTGTTGAGTTACACATGCATTCCTTGCCTCTCCCTTCCTCTCTCTTTTAACATTCACTGTAGTCCTGTAAGGTTGGTCTGGCTGCGTGATACTGGCTGGCTCAGCCATGTATGACAACGAAGCAGACTTTTGTTAACAGGAGCCAGAGTCTGCTCATGTTCTGTGACTGTTGCAATAGTTGCATAATGCCTGCACAGCTGTATGAATATATTTATGTGGAAGGCTGTGTTTTGTGTGCGCTTAACGCTTGCTTTGGCACGCTGCTGAACTCCACAAGAAAGCCCAACACGGCTGGATCAGAGGTTGTTCGTTTGCATTCCCACCAGGGGAAGCCGACATCAAAAGCAAACAGCGACACCCCTCCGCCACACTTGTTCCTCCTGTGGCTTCGAACCTCTCAAGCTCCCGGATGAAATATGCATGAAAGAGGAGAGGGAACTCCACCTTGTGGCACAGAGGACTCATGGAAATGGGGTCAGGGACACCAGTTCCTCATAAGAGGGAAGATGGTTCATGTGCCTTCAAATGTAAATAAATGTGTTGTTTGAGCAGTAAAGTCCTTAGGGGTTCCCCTCTCTCCCTTCCTCCAGAACACATGGAGGGGTGGCGATAGCAAAGGCTGAGTGTCACCACTCAAGATTCTGGAAAAAACAGGCACCAGCACCTAACAGTTCAACTGAGCTTGACGCAGATCTACAACATGCCTATAACACACACAGAATGCACATTTGAAGCACATGACTCCCTCCAATGAATCCTGGATACTATAGTTTGTTTGGGGTGGGTGGGAACTGTAGTTCTGTGAAAGAGTATCTCCACTCCCATTGTTCAGTCCGGACGCTGAGGTCCTCTTCTGAGGGTCTTGCTGGTTTCCTCACTGAGAGAAGCGAAGTTACAGGGAACCAGGCAGAAGGCCTTCTTGGTAGTGGCACCCTCCCTTCAGTCATCTAGAGATAAAGAACTTTTAGATATGTAACTTTTAGAAGACATCTGAAGGCAGTCCTGTATCAGGAAGTTTTTAATGTTTGATGTTTTATGTCCAGAGTGGCTTATGTCCAGAGTGGTTGGGGAAACCCAGCCAGATGGGCGGGGTAATAATAATAATAATAATAATAATAATAATAATAATAATAATAATTATTTATTTATTTATTTATTTATACATACATACATACATACATACATACCCCGCCCATCTGGCTGAGTTTCCCCAGCCACTCTGGGCAGCTCCCAATCAAATTTTGAAAACAGTAATGAAATTATTATTAATTATTATTATCTGCAATTCTCAGGGTTCTTTGGAGGAAAGTATGTGCTTTAAAAGGTGCATGGGATGTGCGTTTAAATGTATGGTGTGGATCTGCCCACAGTTGAGAGGAGAAGGTTTTAGATTAACAATCAGCTCTAAAATAATTCCAGGATGAATGATGATGGGACAGGAGAGGACATTACAGTAGAGGCTAAGACTGAGAGCTGGAAAGGCCATTCGCTAAAAACCTCAGCCACCGTCTCACTCAGCAGTCTTAGGCATGCTACTATGTCCCCATCCTCAGCTTTCCACCTGAAAAATGGGAAGAACCACCCTCATGTCGTTCACGGTATTGCTGTAAGGCAACTCTGTACAACTCACCATCCCACCAATAATAATAATAATAATAATTTATTATCTATACCCCGCCCATCTGGCTGGGTTTCCCCAGCCACTCTGGGTGGCTCCAACAGAACACCAAAATACAATAACCTATTAAACATTAAAAGCTTCCCTAAACAAGGCTGCCTTCAGATGTCTTCTAAAAGTCTGGTAGTTGTTGTTCTCTTTGACATCTGGTGGGAGGGCGTTCCACAGGGCGGGTGCCACTACCGAGAAGGCCCTCTGCCTGGTTCCCTGTAACTTGGCTTCTCACATGGAGGGAACAGCCAGAAGGCCCTTGACACTGGACCTCAGTGTCCGGGCAGAACGATGGAGGTGGAGACGCTCCTTCAGGTATACTGGACCGAGGCTGTTTAGGGCTTTAAAGGTCAGCACCAATACTTTGAATTGTGCTGGGAAACATACCGGGAGCCAGTGTAGGTCTTTCAAGACCAGTGTTATATGGTCTCGGTGGCTGCTCCCAGTCACCAGTCTAGCTGCTGCATTCTGGATTAGTTGTAGTTTCTGGGTCACCTTCAAAGGTAGCCCCACGTAGAGTGCATTGCAGTAGTCCAAGCAGAAGATAACTAGAGCAAACTAAACTCCGCCCATTAACCACAGAAGGTGTTCTACTAGCAGCTCAATAAAGCTTCCTGTTTTTCTCAAGCACCTGGCAGGCTGCCCTTCATAAGGACATAAAAAGAGTGTGCTGAATCAGGCCAATGGCCCATCTAGTCCAATAGCCTGTCCTCACAGTGGCTGACCAGATGCCTGTGGGAAACCTGCAAGCAGGATTTGAGCGCAAGGGCACTCTGCCCACTCTGCAACTGGCATTCTGAGTCAATATGCCTCTGACCGTGAGGTAGAATCGTAGAATCTCAGAGCTGGAAGGGACCCAACGGTCATCTAGTCCAACCCCCCGCAATGCAGGAATCTCCACTTGCTCTACTTCACATGGAACAGAATCATCCCGGAAAATTGTAACGTGACCCAGAAACCCCCAGTGCAGTGACTACAAATTGGTACGATACATTCCAGGGAACTTGGAATAGCTCAAAACACAGGAATGCAATTAACCTTGTTCTCGGGTCCTGTGATGCCAAAGATGTAACAGTGGGTTTGGGGGGGCACAGTTCACAAAATACCCACACATTCTTCCATCAACTCTTCAGAGAATGGGGACCGATTCACGTCCTGGGCAAATTGTCAGCTTGAGACCACAATGGCAACAATGTGAAGAGGATGACATGAGAAACTGATCAAACTTATTATCGCAAGGGCAAGGGCGTCTTCCATTCTGAGAAGCTTTTAAAAACTTGTCAGGGTGTTGGAAGGAATTTTGACTATTTTTGCTGCTTTTGTGGCAGAGGCATGAACTTTGGCAGTGCTTGATGTGAAGAGATGATAGATAGATAGATAGATAGATAGATAGATAGATAGATAGATAGATGATAGATAGATGATAGATAGATGATAGATAGATAGATGATAGATAGATAGATAGACAGATAGATAGATAGATAGATAGATAGATAGATAGATAGATAGATAGATATAGATAGATAGATGATAGATAGATAGATATAGATAGATAGATAGATAGATAGATAGATAGATAGATAGATGATAGATATAGATAGATGATGATGATAGATAGATATAGATAGATAGATAGATAGATAGATAGATATAGATAGATGATAGACAGACAGACAGATACATGATAGATGATAGCTGATGATAGATAGATAGATAGATGATAGATAGATAGATAGATAGATAGATAGATAGATAGATAGATGATAGATGATAGATGATAGATAGATAGATAGATAGATAGATAGATAGATAGATAGATAGATGATAGATAGATAGATAGATAGATAGATAGATAGATAGATAGATGATAGATAGATATAGATGATAGATACATAGATGATAGATAGATGATAGATAGAGATAGATAGATAGATAGATAGATAGATAGATAGATAGATAGATAGATATAGATATAGATAGATAGATAGATAGATAGATAGATAGATAGATGATAGATATAGATAGATGATAGATGATACATGATAGATGATAGATAGATAGATAGATGATAGATAGATAGATAGATATAGATAGATAGATGATAGATAGAGATAGATAGATGATAGATAGATGATAGATAGATAGATAGATAGATAGATAGATAGATAGATAGATAGATAGATGATGATAGATATAGATAGATAGATATAGATAGATAGAAAGATAGATATAGATAGATGATAGATAGAGATAGATAGATGATAGATAGATAGATAGATAGATGATAGATAGATAGATAGATAGATAGATAGATAGATGATAGATAGATAGATAGATAGATAGATAGATAGATAGATAGATAGATAGATGATAGATAGATAGATATAGATAGATAGATGATAGATAGATAGATATAGATAGATAGAGATAGATGATAGATAGATAGATGATGGATAGATAGATAGATGATGAAAAGATAGATAGCTGTTCTTTAATTCTGAGTGAGTGGAGACAGGTTGTGGTTATGTGCGAATGGGTAAATGCCCTCTTAACATGCTCTAGGGCTGGGGTGGTAACATTCTCCTGCTAAAACAGATGGGTTTTAAAATATTATTTTAGCAGAGAACCCTGATAATACAGTGGAAGAAAGCCGCCTTTTCAGCAGTGCCTTGTAAGCAGCTGCAAAGTCCCAACTTCAGGACTTCAAAGCAGTTTGTTTGCACATGATGTCACTGTCATGCCACGTGATTGACAGGGGGGCAGCCCCGCTCACCTGTCATATCTGGCCCACAAGGCTGGTTCTGATAAGGATCTGACCCATGGATTCCCCACTCCAGAAATAAGGCTACAAGCCTCTGCACACCTTCTAGGAAGCAAGCCCTGCTAAACGCCATGGACCTGACAAAGATGTGTGAATTCAAAAAGATTGGGTCCCCCCCCCAATTTGCTTATTGGATCAGGGGTTGCAAATTAGGTAGGTTTGCTTTAGAAGGCAAACTGAACCCATTTTCTCCCCCACCCTTAATTCCAACCCCTATTCTTTGTCTTATCAAAAACAAATAAAGCTTCAAATTGCCTCCTTCCTTGACCAGTGACATGCTTTGTAAAGTGACTCCCCATTATTATGGGATGCAACTAGGTTGAGGAATGTCCAGGAAAGACAAAGGGCCACTCTTCATGTTAGGCAGTAATAGGACAAGGTTGATGCTATTTAAAATCCTGTTCTACTTTTGCCTCTGGATATTTTATACTTGGCAAGCTCTCATTACTAAGAAGTGGTGCAGCATAACAAGTAGGAAGAGGCATATTAGAGTCAATTGTAAAATTAATACCATGAAGTACTGAGGGATGGAGAGGAATCCAGTTCAGTTCACATTTCCTGAAACAATGTGTGAATTGAAACACAGCTGTCCTGCCAAATTCACACTTCTCTGAATTTTGCAATGCAGTTCTCCAGCCAAGTAACATGATGGATGGATGGATAGATAGATAGATAGATAGATAGATAGATAGATAGATAGATAGATATAGATAGATAGATAGATAGATAGATAGATAGATGATAGATAGATAGATAGATGATGAATAGATAGATAGCTGTTCTTTAATTCTGAGTAAGTGGAGACAGGTTGTGGTTATGTGGGAATGGGTGAATGCCCTCTTAACATGCTCTAGGGCTGGGGTGGTAACATTCTCCTGCTAAAACAGATGGGTTTTAAAATATCATTTTAGCAGAGAACCCTGATAATATAGTGGAAGAAAGCCACCTTTTCAGCAGTGCCTTGTAAGCAGCTGCGAAGTCCCAACTTCAGGACTTCAAAGAACACATGTGTGTGTGTGTGTGTGTGTGTGTGTGTGTGTGTCTGTATATATATATATATCTAGGCCAAAATGCATATACAGTGGTGCCTCGCAAGACGAAATTAATCCGTTCCGCGATTCTCTTTGTCTAGCGGTTTTTTCGTCTTGCGAAGCAAGCCCATTGACAGCTCAGGTGATTAGCGCTATTAGCGGTCTAGCGGCTTTTAGCGATCAGCTGAGAAGCGGCTTATCAGCGGAACAGCTGATAAGCAGCTTAGCGCTTAGGGAAAGGGCGGAAAAAAACGGGGGGGAAATGCGGGAACTCGCAATATTTTTTCGTCTTGCGAAGCAACCCCATAGAGAAATTCGTTTAGCGAAGCGCCTCCAAAAACGGAAAACCCTTTCGTCTAGCGGGTTTTTCGTCTTGAGAGGCGTTCGTCGCGGGGCACCACTGTGCTGTATTGGTAACAATACCACACACAAAAATCATTATAATGGGGAAAATTGCTTGCAAATACACGTGTGTATTAGGCAAAGTTGAATTAAAAGGTATATAAAAAGAGAAATAGGCATTAAGATGCTGATGAATATTCATTAGGATAGATAGATGATAGATAGATTAGATAGATAGAGATAGATAGATTAGATAGATAGATAGATAGATAGATGATAGATAGATAGATATAGATAGATAGACAGATAGATATAGATAGATAGATAGATAGATAGTTGATAGATAGATAGATAGATAGATATAGATAGATGATAGATAGATGATAGATAGATAGATAGATAGATAGATGATAGATAGATAGATAGATAGATAGATAGATAGATAGATAAAGATATAGATATATATTACAAACCTATTTGGAAATGTGGAGTCCAAAACTTAAAATTGGAAAAATGAGAAACAGAGAGAAACTGAAACTGAGAGATTCACTCATTCTAGAAGTAACATATTGAACACTCCTGTGAAATTTCGTCTTCTTCCAGTCTTAGAACTTGCTTGAACTATGTAGATCTAAAATGCATCAAAATGCTAAAAAATATAATTTGCCCTTGCATTGACAGGTGAAGAGCCAGATAACCATCCTGCCCTCCTCCTCCTCCTCTTCCTCCTCCTCCTCCTAATCTTTATCTTTCGTGAGGACACCAGCACTTTCCTTTCCTGCCTTCAAGAGAGTAGCACAAGTCTGCTCAATTTTAACTCTCCGATAAGCAAGCCTCTGTTATCACATGACAATTTAATTGTATTGGCTGGAATCCCCTGTCTCTATCAGCACCAGATTGCCAAGCTATTAGCACAGACAGCTCAGCACCTTTTACAGTAATCATGGGCAGTTATTTTCTGCTCAGCCAACTTGCACTGGTCCATCCCTGTGTTTATACTCTAAGCGCTCACCAGTAATTGCCTTGGAATTATCAGCTTATAAAAGATCGGATTCCAAGAGTGAAGCCCCAGTGGTGTTTTTTTCAAACAAAGCTGGCACATCGGGTCAGGCAGGGAGGTTTAAAAAAGGTTAAAAAACATGTGCAATTCACTAAGGGGCCCTGGCCCATGGATGCATGCAATGCAATGCCACAGGAATTCAAGGGACAATTAAATGGTACAATAATAATTATTATTGCTATACATGTGAACATATGTAAGCACATACTGCATTTACTCGAGTTTAATGCACCATCGAATCTAATGCAAACCTCAATTTTCAAAACCTTGAAACAAAAAAAAGTATTTGCTGGCAAATGTAAATGTTCCATTAAATCTAATGTGCACCTTAATTTTCGCAACCCAATTCGGCCAAAAAGGGTGAGCATTAGATTCGAGTAAATACAGCAATTATTTTTACAAGAACAAATTCTCCAGACTATAGCCACTATATAAGAAACATCGAAGTTCCTCAATGGGAATAGTACTCCAATTTGTTTCTGAAGAAGCATGGAACAAGTTATAGTCACTATTATTAATCAAATTTATTAGTTGCTTTTTCCTGCCATGGCAACTCAAAGTAACTTACAATATTTTAAGAAAAATATATTCAAACAAAACAGATACTTTGAAAGCAGTATTTAAAAAAAACTACATAAAAACACCCCACCCACACAAAAAGGCCATATGGATAAAAGCCAATGGCCTGGTGAAAAATCCCACCCCCAAAAGATATGCAACAGAAACATTAAAAGTTCCCTAAGCAGGGCTGCCTTCAGATGTCTTCTAAAAGTCAGATAGTTATATATTTCATTGACTTCTGATGGATGGGCGCCACTACCGAGAAGGCCCTCTGCCAGGTTCTCTGTAACCTCACTTCTTGCAGGGAGGGAACCACCAGAAGGCCCTCAGAGCTGGACCTCAGTGTCTGGGCAGAACGATGGGAGTGGAGACGCTCCTTCAGGTATACTGGGCTGAGGCTGTTTAGGGCTTTAAAGATCAGCACCAACACTTTGAATTGTGCTTGGAAACATACTGGGAGCCAATGTAGATCTTTCAGGACCAGTGTAATATGGTCTTGGCAGCCACTCCCAGTCACCAGTCTAGCTTCTGGATTAGTTGTAGTTTCCGGGTCACCTTCAAAGGTAACCCCACATAGAGTGCATTGCAGTAGTCCAAGCAGAAGATAACTAGAGCATACACCATTCTAGCAAGACAGTCCGCAGGCAGGTAGGGTCTCAGCCTGCATACCAGACGGAGCTGATAAACAGCTGCCCTGGACACAGAAGTGACCTGAGCCTCCATGGACAGCTATGAATCCAAAATGACTCCCAGGCTGAACACCTGGTCCTTCAGAAGCACAGTTACCCAATTCAGGACCAGGGAGTAGTCCACACCCGCCCTCCTCCTGTCCCCCCAAAACAGTACTTCTGTCTTGTCAGGATTCAACCTCAATCTGTTAGCCGCCATCCATCCCCCAACGGCCTCCAGACACTCACACAGGACCTTCACCGCCTTCACTGGTTCTGATTTAAAAAAAAGGTAGAGCTGGGTATCATCCGCATACTGATGAACACCCAGCCCAAACCCCCTGATGATCTCTCCCAGCGGCTTCATATAGAAGTTAAAAAGCATGGGGGAGAGAACTTCATTGCTTCTTACATAATGGAGAATTAGCTTTTGTAAATAGTTATTTCATAAATTGCATTCTGCACTCATATACTAACATAAGTCGAGATGCATAATAATAGGAAAAAAATATATGAGACCATCTCAGTCACGTGGATTTCTGCAACTTCTTGCTACCTATATTTGGGGACACTTCCCCACCCCCATCCCACTTTTTGGCTGAAAGATACAACATTGTATGTGGTCCACAGAGAGGGCAGCAATCTCTTTTGGGCCATGATGGGATGGGGAGCCTCTGGTCCATGGGGGGGGGGGGGCTCACCATCCAGCCCTTGGTTTCTCAACTCTGCCCCACACCCAACATAGCAGGGACAATGGAAACCTTTTTCAAGGCCCAATTGCCTTGGTGGGACCAGATGCTGGAGAAGCAGAAGGTAGGAGGGCTAAACCTTTCTTCCCTATATGTTGTGACTTCCCTGGAAACCACCCCATGCCTTAATTAGACTGTTAAAAGCTTCCATTAGTGTCAATGGGAGCTTTTTGAGAAAGTGTAATTGCTCGGGGCGGGGAGGATGCCGAGCAGGGGAACCATTAGGGAATCTGCACAATTGGTTTTCCTCTTTGACGGCAAGAGTGTTAGAGTGCAAACAGGACCTGTACTCCATTCCCTGCGATAGCCAATGGAACGAAGCCAATTGAATTTAAGAAGGCTGGATGGCACCAAGTGATCTACTGCAATGCTACAAACTGGGTTTCCAGGCAGAGGAATCCTGTGAAGGCTGAAGGAAGAACTGACTGATGCTTCCACAGCCCTGACAGGCCTCTTCTGGCCAAGCTGGAAAGAGTTTGCTTGAGCATTATTAAATTCTTTTGAAGCAGGGGGAGGGGTAGTTCTCCCCCACCCATTGGTCCTCCCTCCCCCCCCCCAGTTTTCCCTCCCAATGGGAGGGGAAATAGCTCCTGGTCCAGAACAGACACAGGTTCTCCCCCCCCCCATTCAGGAGACATGTTTCAATGTGCGATTCCAACATGCAATTTCATTATTTATACCCATTTTTAAACTGCTGGTTGTAACGATGACGATGATGAATGTTTCATCATTTTGTTTTCCACGCTGGATCTGAGCAGTTTCTCACGAAGATTTTCTCTATTGCCGTGTAAAACGGTTGGAGGACTTTTGAAAAAAATCGATTAAGCAGTATGCAGATCTTGTCAAGTAAAAATTAATTAAAATGTTCAGTGAATCAGTGGGGGGGGGGGCACCTTAGATCTGGCAGATCCAACTCTCAGTCTGCCACTGCGTCGCTTGATCTGTTCCAACATGCACCCACCCCAACTTTCTACTTTATCACTCTTGGGTCAGCAACAGCAGAGGAACTGTCCACCGCCACATTGGGGAGACCTCTGACATCAGCCCCATCCCTTCAACTGCAAGCACCCCCCTGTGGCTGCAGAGAGGGAGGAGGACCACAGCATCCATTTAGCCACCCTTCTCAGGAGTTTAGAGCATTGCTTTAACCACTTTGTGGTTAATTAGCTGGTGGCTAATTAAAAGCTGCAGGGATGCAGGTGGCGCTGTGAGTTAAACTGCAGAGCCTAGGACTTGCTGATCAGAAGGTTGGCGGTTCGAATCCCCGTGGCGGGGTGAGCTCCCGTTGCTCGGTCCCTGCTCCTGACAACCTAGCAGTTCGAAAGCAAAGTGCAAGTAGATAAATAGGTACTGCTCCAGCGGGAAGGTAAACGGCGTTTCCGTGCACTGCTCTGGTTCGCCAGAAGCGGCTTGGTCATGCTGGCCACATGACCCGGAAGCTGTACACCGGCTCCCTCGGCTAAGAAAGCGAGATGAGCGCCACAACCCCAGAGTTGGCCTTAACTGGACCTAATGGTTAGGGGTCCCTTTACCTTTACCTTAATGACAAGCTACAGACATGCAGGTCTGGGTATTATACGTAGGGCATCTTGGCGATTTTGCCAAGGAAGAGACAAAACAAATAGACAAAAACTGTTTCATTTTATGGGGGTGGGGGAATGTGAATCTTCAAGTCACAGCTGTCCTATAGGTAAATAGAAGTTGACAGCAGAGGGGCCTGGGAAGCCAAAAGTCAGTCTGCAGCATCCTGTATACCAGCCATTAGGGGATCAGCCCTGCATCTGGAGACAAAATCAGGACAAGTTGCTTAAGAAACACAAAAGAGCAGAGAGTGGAAATCCCTGAGGTGTGTGCTTCTCTCCCTTATATGTGGCTAAGGTAGCGTCTATAATGTGCCTGTTATACCCACTCTATGTTCATCCACCCTGCCCTACATTCCAGAGTGCCAATGAATTCTTACTTCAGAGTATACTGGTGGGGCTGCTGCCACAGAGCTCAGATTTCATCACTGGACTCTTCCCCTGGGCTTCTACTTTCCCCTATCCTTGCCATACTTATGGCCCTCCAGTCTCCTGTTATGGGCTTGTCACTGGGGCACTTTGTTTCAGACCCACACTGTAAAGCAGGCCTGGGCAATCTCGGCCCTCCAGATGTTTTGGGACTACAACTCCCATCATCCCTGAGCACTGGTCCTGTTAACTAGGGATGATAGGAGTTATAGTCCCAAAAAAATCATCTGGAGGGCCGAGTTTACCTATGCCTGCTGTAAGGTCTCTATTTTGCTGCTTCTGCTGCTAAAACTGTTGAAGGAACCCATTGCGTAAGCAGAAGACACACCCTCTCTTGGAAGTGCAGAGGGTCTCCGGTTTCTAATCATTTCCTCTCCAGCTGAAGAACCCCCATCCATACCCCAGAATTATGGAAGGTCTCCTGCAAGCACAACTTTTTGGAGGGGCCCAAGTGGGAAGGAGAAGTCGAGAAAGCCTTGTGGCCAAAGGGGAACCCTGTTCTCTGGATTCTTCTTGGGTTCAAAAAAGCATTTACCTATTGTACTCTCTTCATAGCACCCGGAAAGGACACAACCACCTCCATGGCCAGGATCTCCTGGTTCACCTCTTGCTCCAGGAAACCCAGGGGGCCCAGTGCTGCCAGGGGATCCCTTTGAGCCTTGCTTGCCAAGCATCTCTTCTCCTACTGGACCTGTGGGGGGAGGGACAACAGAAGTACCACACCCTCAGTCTAGGTTGTTGGTGAATTTTGTTTAGTTTTGTTTGTTTTTTATTTTTTGTGTTTTTTTAATTGGAAATTTTATTTACAACATAAACCCCCCCATACAGAAATCCACCCACATTAATCATGAACATAACAAACAATAAGCATAACATACAGCAATACAAACAACCAAATAAAAGACTTCCTTTATCCTGTATCTGACCTCCTTATTTACTTCTTATAAGCTGTTTATAAATAATTATAAGATTTTTCTAATTATAACTTAAATATCCACAAAGTCTCCTGCAGACATTAATTGAAACAAATCCAGGTATGTATTTTAGGGCACTGTTTTGTGAAGTATTCTCTGCATTTTCCCCATGCTTTTTGAAATTCTTCTCTAGTGTGATCTCTAATTGCCTCTGTTAATCTAGCCAGTTCAATATACTCTAACAGTTTGTCTTGCCATTCCGTTTTTGTTGGCACAATTTCTTTTTTCCAGTTTTTAGCAATTAAGATCCTTGCCACTCCTGTGGCATAGAGGAATATTTTCTATCTTCTCTTGCTATACCTGCGTCTGTTATCCCTAGTAGAAAAGTTTCTGTATTTTTTATAAAGTTATACTTAAACATGTTTTTAAGTTCGTCATATACTATGTTCTAGAAGCTTTTGATTTTTTTCACAGGTCCACCAAACATGTATAAGTGTTCCCTATGTTTTACAACACCTCCAGCACAGATTTGTTTTGTAGATTGCTGATGAATTTTGAACCACCAGGAGGAAGAAAAGAGGCGCACAGAACTAACAGCTTTGTTGCACTTCATGCATTCAGCCGGAGGGGGTGTAGCAGCATGGGAGACGACCAGCATTGGCCCTGCTACTATTCAGAGTCCTGCTCACCTGTCCAAATTGGCCCATGGAGCCGAATCTCTTGAAACTGGGAGAGGTAGTTTGGGAACAAGGACTTAAAGAGGCTCCGTCCGTTCTGAGCCTTTGTTGGAGCAAGTTGCTTACTGCAGAGCTGTCCGTGGTCCTGGAACTCCTGGCCCAGCTTGTCCCATGGGATCCAGCATTAGATTAGAACTGGGCGCCCTCTACCATACAGATAGTTCATGGTGGCCACCAATGTGAGTTGCCAAGCAGAAGGCGGCTCATTTAACTTTAACACACACACACACACCACTTTTTTTAATGGGGAGCGTCACACAAGCAAGGCAATCATGGCTTCAGATACTTCATGTGGAGGGTCCAATTTTCATTGGAGGCTATTTGCACAGTGAAGAGGAGAAAGAGCTCACGCTGCTTCTCCACCACATGACTCTAGCACCGTGGCTGGCTAGAGCACTAAGGGCTATGTGGGAGAGGGCTATGTGTGGGAGAGCCAGTGTGGTGTAGTGGTTAAGAGCAGTGGACTCATAATCTGGTGAACCAGGTTTGCTTCCCCGCTCCTCCACATGCAGCTGCTGGGTGACCTTGGGCTAGTCACACTTCTTTGAAGTCTCTCAGCCCCACTCATCTCACAGAGTGTTTGTTGTGGGGGAGGAAGGGAAAGGAGAAAGTTAGCCGCTTTGAGACTCCTTTGGGTAGTGACAAAGCGGGATATCAAATCCAAACTCTTCTACATTATAGCACGTCAGTGTCATGACCTAGGACCATGCACTGTGTGACAGACTCCAAGGTGGATGATCTCTGGCTCTGTCCTTAGGGGAAGAGCTGCCGGGACTGCCTTCAGGACCCTCCTGACTGCAGGGCAGAACTTTGCTGCCCTCCTCTGATACAGGGGTTGGATGCCCCAAGGCAGCCTTGCCACCCAAGACCCATAGGGGACAAAGGCTGCAGAAGAAGGCAAGGTCCCTTTCTTGAGACAGGACAGGAATGCTTCCTTCTTTCTCTTCACCAGTGATACATTTACAGGCAATAACACCCTAAGAGGTGTTGGGAATCTGCATACATGCAGCTACACACAGAGAGTCAATTAGGGTTTGGCCGACAGCCAAGGCAATGTGAAGGAGTAAGTCTGCCTGGTGATACAGAGGCATGGAGACAGCTCCATGATTGGTCAAGCTCTCTCACGGGAATAATGATTAATGTCTTACTAACTGGAATGTGTGGTAGTAGTACAAGTTTGAGTTCAAGAGTTGTAAGTCGTGTAAGAGAGAGCTAACTAAAGATGCATGTTCTGTTATGTTCCCGTAAATAGTCCACTGTATATAATAAACGCCTAACTACAAGTTCCTGGTTCCTGCTTCGTCCATCCTGTCTGCAGCCAAGTTGCCAATTGCTTTTGTGAACTCTGCGTCTACTCTGCTAGGTCTGGCTAAGGTCCTGCAACTAGTCGGAAAGCTGCGAAACACCAAGAGGTTTTGCCAATAAGAGGTGGTACATAAAATAAATTCAGTAAAATGTACTGTACCTGTTCGACCTCTAGGCCCTTGAGAACCTTCCTCATTTGTTCCAGGAGAACCTTTCTCCCCTTTGGGTCCAGAGGCACCTGTTGAATGAGAGAGTAAGGATTCCTAGCAATGTGTCTCTTAGCAATGCGCCATTGCTAATTTCCTGCTGGAATTCCTGGCAGTCTTTAGAGGTTTTTAAACAGAGGTTGGATGGGGATCTATCAGGGATTCTTTAGCTCTGATTCCAGTATTGCAGGATGTTGGACTAGATCAGTGTTTCCCAACCTTGGGCCTCCAGCTGTTTTTGGACTACAACTCCCATCATCCCTAGCTAGCAAGACCAGTGGTCAGGGATGATGGGAATTGTAGTTCAAAGACAGCTGGAGGCCCAAGGTTGGGAAACACTGGACTAGACGACCCCATTCCCCTAATTTTACCAAAATGTTTTTTAATATCTATACTTTTGCTGCTGCTTTTCCTGACACGGAGCCTCCCAATTTTGCTTTAGGTGAAATACAGACCCACAAGCCTCTTCCTCAAAACACACACACAAATTTCATGTCAAGGAAGCTGTTTTGGCTTCGCTCAAAATTTCTGCAGGTGTTTTCGCCTGAGCAGACCAGCCCAGTTCTGCCTCAGATCTGCAAAACTCGGTGGCAAACCCTGCTTTTTATCTATCGTCTTTAGTACTATTCTTCAAATGTGGCAATCAAACCCGAAAATAGCACTCCAGGTGAACTGCTAGCAAACAAGAAAACATAACAGCTGCTAATATGCATCAAGATCAAGCGATTAGCAGCTTCTTTCTTCTCATGGTTGTGAGTGTGAATGCAGAGCTCCTCTTGAATCCTCTTTTACTCAAAGGGAAGTCAGACCAGTGTTTAGCAAAACGCTATTAAAAGCACCAGAATCTTGGCCACAACACACAGACTATCAGGCAATATTGGGCTGAAATTAGGAACCCACAGATCTGGAAACGGCCTCTATTTGTAATGAACCACCAAGGCTACAGCACAGAGTAATCTTCCCCAACCTGGTGCATTCCAGCTGTTTTGGACTACAAATCCCATCATTGCAAGCCAGCATGACTGGACCTGGTGGGAGTTCTGTAGTCAAACAGTTGGAGGGTGCCAGAGCTGAGCACCCACCAGCTTGTGAGCTGGATGTGGCCCATGCGGTTTTCAAATGTGGCCCACAGCATCCCCTCTATGAAAGTCTTGGAAAAAAATCTTTTATTGGAGCCAGCATAGAGCTTTCTTCAAAGCTAACAGCAACACAGAGGAAGGTGGAGGCAGTTCGTAGTCATGGCCAGTAGCCACTGTCAACCATATCTTCCATGAATTTATCCAATCTTCTTTTAAAGCCATCCAAGTTGCCATAGTCATCGCGGCCTCCAGTGGGAGGGCGTTCCACAGTTTAGCTCTGTGCTGTATAAAAAAGTTTGTTTGAATTTTCCTGAACCTTCCAACATCTGGCTTCATTGGAAGCCCATGAGTTTTAGTGTTACAAAAGAGGCGTGGGAAACTTTTCTCTATCCACTTTCTCCATGCCATACCGTATTTTTCACTCCATAAGACACACCTGACCATAAGATGCACCTAGTTTTTAGAGGACGAAAAGCAACAACAAAAATATTCTGAACAAAACAGTGGATGTGTGATTTTTGTGGTTCATGCTGTGGCCACAGACATGTGATCTGATGGTGAATTTGGGGTGACCCAATGCAAAAATTCTGAGGATCCATGTGGATCCGTGCTTTGTAACCACATTTTTGCACCATTGTAGCCCCAGGAAACAGTGGATGCATGATTTTTTTTTGGTGCAGGCTGTAGCCATGGACATGCTATGTGATCTAATGGTGAATTTGGGGTGAATTTGGGATGACCCAATGCAAAAATCCTGAGGATCCATGGGCTTTTACCTCCCCCCTCCCAGGCAGCCTCCGCTAGTATCCCTTATCTCTCTTCCGATTTCACCGATCAGCTGTTTCCTTTCAACACTCCCTTCCCTCTTGTTTGCCTTAGTGTCTTTTCCTTAGCTGGAGCAGTTTTTTGCTCCTCTTTTTCTTCTAATTTCTCTCCGCATTGCTTTAGTCTTCCTGTTTCCCCGCTTTGCAAGTTTGCTGTCTTTACCTCCCCCCTCCCAGGCAGCCTCCTTTATCTCTAGCATTCCTTATCTCTCTCCCCGATCGGCAAACGATCAGCGGATTTGTTTCAACACCCACTTCCCTCTTTCAAAAAAAAAAAAAGCATGATCTGCTTTTTGCCCCTGGGCAATTCGGCTCCAGGGACCACGCATTCACTCACTCCATAAGATGCACAGACATTTCCCCTTACTTTTTAGGAAGAAGTGCATCTTATGGAGCGAAAAATATGGGATTCTACAGTGCCACCTCTTAGTTGCCCTTTCTCCAAATTAAAATTCCAAAACACTGCAGCCTTTAACTGACTCCATTAAGCAGTATCATACAGCTGCCCATAGGCAACCTGAGATGCCCTTCGCTTTGGTGATACATGCAGAAGGCCACGTATATATGCAGCTTCCTGTGGCACAGGTGAAGATGAATGCTTCTCTTAACGCATCCTAAAGCGGCGCCAGACTTTTGTATTGTACCTTCACTTTTGACTCCTTTCAGCTTATCATCCTTCAGTTCTTCTCATCTGTGAGCCATCTTGGCCAATTTATTTTCTAGGGTGCAACCCATGCCCTTTATTCTCCCCGCTTACGTGCAACATTTCACAAATTACCTTTAAAAGTCAGCTGACCCCTATAGTTAAATTGAGAAATGCTGGGTCCCCGTTTCTTTCCTGCTGGGTAGAGATCCACGGCTAGACATCTAACTCGCTAAGGGGGGAAAGCATCGCCAAGATCAGCAATGGTTTATTAAGTTCTAATCTGACAAGCTGTCAGGCCCATTTCTCCATCCTCTTCTCTGCCATCGGTTTGCAAGACCACAAGAGGCCAACTACGTGCTACCTAATTTTCCTTTTCTGAGCTCAGCTGGATGTTTCCTGCTGGGGCACAATATAACCAGTTGGATCTGCAAGCAGCTTCAGGAGCTACTCAAATATCAGACTGGGCACCAGAGGGAGAGTGGGGGGAGAAAAAGCAGGTTGACAGATTCAGGTTGGTGTGCAATCTACTCCCTGAAGCCTGCCAATTAAACCAAGAACTTTGACTCTTGGCTGTAAGTAGAAAGGAAACCATCACTGAAGGATAGGGCTTAAATCCACTCAGATAGCTTCCCTCTTCCCTCCCTCTCTCTCTCCCTCTCTAATGATAATGCTGCTTGCGCCACTCTGGAGCAGTATCTAAAGGAGGGTCCTTGAACAGATGGAGGCCTAATCCTTGCATTAAAACCAAGGGAGCTGCCAGGATGACTCGGCATTCACCACAAAACAAAGAGTTGCCGTAATGCTGCCTCTCCTCAAAACAAGGCAGCTTTTAGCTCCGGGCCAAGAGTGCAGGGAGATAAGCCTGTGCTTTTTCTAAAGCCCAGAAGAGAGCCCGGCCAAAAATAAAACCAAGGAGTGTGCGTTTGCCTGCTGAGTGGCGCGATAAGCTTCTTCTCGCTACATTGGGTGGGGGAAACTAGTGGCCAAGATTACAGCCGTCTTTGCATAGGCCTGGCAGAATTGTAGAATGTGGAGACCAGTGGAAAGAACACAAAGTTCTGCCTTTCCCCCTGTTCTTGCCAGGACAGGGTACCCTCTGTTTACAGCAAATAGCCAATGTGGGGAAGTGGTTAAGAGCGGTGGACTTGTAATCTGGTGAACCAGGTTCGCTTCCCCACTTCTCCACCTGCAGCTGCTGGGTGACCTTGGGCTAGTCACACTTCTCTGAAGTCTCTCAGCCTCACTCACCTCACAGAGTGTTTGTTGTGGGGGAGGAAGGGAAAGGAGATTGTTGGCTGCTTTGAGACTCTTTAAGGTAAAGGTAAAGGGACCCCTGTCCATTAGGTCCAGTCGTGGCCAACTCTGGGGTTGCAGGGCTTATCTCACTTTATTGGCCGAGGGAGCCGGAGTACAGCTTCTGGATCATGTGCCCAGCATAACTAAGCCACTTCTGGCGAACCAGAGCAGCACATGGAAATGCCATTTACCTTCCTGCTGGAGCGGTACCTATTTATCTACTTGCACTTTGATGTGCTTTCGAACTGCTAGGTTGGCAGGAGCAGGGACCAAGCAACTGGAGCTCACCCCGTCGCAGGGATTCGAACTGCCGACCTTCTGATCAACAAGTCCTAGGCTCTGTGGTTTAACCCACAGCACCACCCGCGTCCCTTGAGACTCCTTAGGGTAGTGATAAAGTGGGATATCAAATCCAAACTCCTCCTCCTCCTTCAATGTGGTGCCCTTAAGATGTGGGCAACCTCCAGCTCCAGACAACATGGCCAATGGTCAGCAATGATTAAATAAGTGCCTCAACAACATCTGGAGCTTATCATGTTGGCTGCACCAGGTCTGCAGCATCCCACATGGAGGAGTAGCCAACTTTCCATCCGAAGCCTTCTGATCAAGGTGTCTCCCCTGCCAGGTAAGTATTCCATCCGAAGCCTTCTGTGGGAGATGTTAATTCTTACAGAAACAAAGGGAACTCAAGCCAGACCACTGGTCCACCTAGTACTGTCTACAATGCCTGACCAACATCAGTGAAACTCGCCATTGTTCCAGGAAAGAGTCTTCCCAAGGACTACCTGGAGAAACTGGAGAGTGAAGCTGGGGCCTTCTGCACAGGGCTGGATGAATCATAAAGCAAAATAAGCACGTGCTTAGGGCATCGAGTGAAGGGGGGCATCACATAAATTTTCCATTGCCGGATTGTTAACATTCATGGTCACAAATTGCTCAGCTTAGCGTTTTCTCAGTAGAAGTATATTAAAAATCCCAACAGAACAACTATGCAACAAGGAAGGCTGGTTGCCTTATCTCTACTAAGTAACTGATGTGTTGCGTAAGATTAGTTTGGAGGACCAAAGACTTTGCAATTAGAAAAAGTAGGAGAAAGTTTTTCAAATGTAAATAAAGTATACAAAACTTTACACTTTCCATCTTACTGTAGGTTTTGTTTCATTTCAACAACCACCAAAAATTTTATGGTTTATTATTGTTCCTATTTTTAATTAGATATATTTGGGGGGAACCAAAATCGTTTAAATGATTAGGGCCTCTAAAGGTCTTAATCCAGTGCTGATTCTGCACCCAAAGCAGATGCTATAACCACTGAGCTACAGCCACCCCTCCTCTTCCCCCACATGTGACCGCCCAACTACTGTATTTTTCAATGTATAAGACGCCCCCTATTTTGGGGGACTCCAAATTAAGAAAACATCCCTCAGCACTACCCATGTATAAGACAAGCCCCAATTTTAAACCTAATTTTTTAGAAAAAACAACAACAACCCTAGTCTTATAAAGTACACAGAAAAATATGGTACTTTCTTTCTATGCCTTGAATGAAGAAAGCTATTTAAAAAATGGGCTTAGTGGTCTGCCCTGCTAATTAAAAAATATGGAACCTACTTTTGATAATCATCTCTATGTGCACATAAAGTTAATGAAATATCAGATGTTGCTCATCCCCTCTTTTCCCTCTCGTCAATGACTTACAACCAATGGATCATTGTTACTGTTGCTGCCATTAAGTGGCAAGGGAAGGGGTCTGGGAGCTGGACGGATGGCAGCAGGGCTGGAAGGGAATTCTTCACCGGCTCCTGTTAAAATCCGAGACGGAGAAGAATTTCAAGGTTATACTGTTCCCTTCTCTTTTTGAGGCAAGCACTATGAGCCCAGTGAGGTTTGTTTCTCAGAGCCTGGAAAGAAGACTCTGGGAGACATTTCTGCTGAATTGTGGTGTGCAACTGCACAGCTGTGCATTGAGAGGAAGGGAGGAGTGCTGTGCCCTTCAAGAGATCACGTATGAAGGCATGCAGAAACTGTGGTATAAGTCAGCTTTCCCCCAACCTGGTGCCTTCCAGACATTATAACTGCACTATTACAGTGGGACCTTGGGTTACAGACCCTTCAGGTTGCAGACGCTTCAGGTTACAGACTCCACTAACCCAGAAATAGTACCTTGGGTTAAGAACTTTGCTTCAGGATGAGAACAGAAATTGCGCAGCAGCAGCGGGAGGCCCCATTAGCTAAAGTGGTGCTTCAGGTTAAGAACAGTTTCAGGTTAAGAACGGACCTCTGGAACGAATTAAGTACGTCACCAGAGGTACCACTGTATTCCCACCAGCTCCAACCTATGGCCAGGGATGATGGGAGTTGTAGTCCAACAACATATGGACACCACCAAGTTACAAGAGGGTTGTTCAGGACTTCTTTCGATACCTCTTTCTCCTGGATATCCATCTCTGCCGGGCTGTCCAGGCATCCCAGCTTCTCCTCTCTCTCCTTTCATGCCAGGAGGCCCAGGAAGACCAGGGGGACCGGGTTCTCCAGGCTTCAGCTTATCTTCCCAAATGGGAACTGGCTTCTGTGAATGTTCATGGACGAATGAGTCAAACTTCAACACGTGAGCTGAAGAAGTAAAAGGAAAGGAGAGGGGGGAAAGTGGAGTCTCTGATTTACCATCTCCATTATTTCCCAGGATGCACCCTGCTTCTTGCATTTGTCAGGGTTTTTCTTGGACACACATTCACATGGTGCAATTATCAACACATCTCCCTGTACACATGTACCTGTGTTTTTGTGAAAGGGTATACTCTTGCCGCTCTGTACAGCTCATATATTATCACAGATGCTACGTCCCATGAAATGTCCTGTGTGAATTATGCACACAGATTGTACACTTGCTGGATATTATGTGAACACTGTAGTCTGGCATGTAGTGTGGCTACACATTTTTAGTGCATGGTTTTTAATTTTTAAATGTCTAATGTAACTGTTTAAATATAAGTTTATGATTTTGTGACATAAATATTTTTGTAAATCTTCAGATGAAGGGTGGTATACAAATTTAATACAGTCATACCTCATGTTACGTTTTTTCAGGTTGCGGTCCGCAGCGACCTGGAAGTACCAGAAAGGGTTACTTCCGGGTTTCGCCGCTCGTGCATGCACAGAAGCGCTAAATCGTGCTTCGCACATGCGCACAAGCACCAAATCGCACTGCGCACCTGCGCATATATGGCACTTCAGGTTGCAGGCTTTTCATGTTGCGAACGCGCCTCCAGAATGGATCCCATTCACAACCAGAGGTACCACTGTACGTGAATAAATAAAGAATAAGTGAGGTCTGGCATGCAGGGAAAATATCATTGAATTATCAGGAGCATACATGGAAACCCGGTTCTAAATTAAGAAGCCTAATAGAGATTGCGGATTGGGGAGCAGATATACAGCATAGAAAAGAAACAAAACGGCTTACTTTCAAGGGCTGCACGCACACCTTGCATTTAAAGCACATTGAAAGCACCTGACTTCTCCCACAGAATCCTGGGAACTGTAGCTCTGTAAAAGATACACTACATCCCCCAAGGTTCTTTGGGGAAAGCCATGTGCTTTCAATGTATGGTGCATACACAGTCACAGTAAGCTAAGCTTCACAATCTTAAGAAGGAATCTCAGGCTTGCTTGCATGGGACAAAGGTCAGCCATGATGTCTAGCAGATGACCAATGACAATTCCCATATTTTAATCCTGCAGGATCAGGGGAGACTATTGATGGAGAAGTTGGATCCTCTATTATAGAGCTTTCCAAACTGTGTGTTGTGATATGTCAGTGTGTCGGCTGCAGTGTGTAGGTGTGTCGCGCAAACGCTCTCCACACTCCTCCTGGGGCTGGAAAGGGGTTAGTTTAACCTCCGGTTTGCTAGTAAAACTGAATTGCCGTGTCATGAAATGATGCATGTCTGAAATGTGTGTCACCAACATGGAAAGTTTGGAAAGCTCTGCTCTGTTGGGTGTGACTATGTGGGTTTGGGCATGCTCTAAGGGTAGAGTTTTGGCGCTTGGGACATGACATGCCCAACATGTGGAGAGAGAAAGAGAGAGCTGCTCCACTGGCACAACTCAGGAACTGGAAGGTAAGATCTGAGAAATAGTTCCAACTTCGTTCTTGTAAAAGGACCATCAGATATGGGGTGGGGTACCGTACTTATCCATGTATAAGGCGCCCCCATGTATAAGACGTCCCCTACAGTTGAGCTTTTTTCCAGGGGGGATTGCCTCAGCAGCAACCAATCAAACGTCCACCCTATGCACTACCAATATATAACACGACCCCCACTTTTTAGCATTCTGTAGTCTTATACACGGATGTAGTCTTATACACGGAAAAGTACGGTATTTCGAATCTGTGTGCATGGAGGATGCTTGAAATATGACTAATAAATTACAGGGTCATCAACACAGGTACATTGCATTTTTAAAGGGATAGGCATTTTATTCTCTCTCTTTTTTTTTCTACACAGGGACCTGTCGTGAAATGTGCACACATCCAGTGTGTCACTAGCTACACATGGGAAACTGTGCATCACTTTTTACGCATTTGAGGAATGCTCTGCTCCCACATACCTCAAGCTGTAACTATTTATCTAGAGGTGGTAATGTGCTACAAAAACGTAATCACGTAATGTGTTAATCCAGAATTTGATCAGATTACTTCAAAACAGAGCAGTGGCCAGGGTCAGAGTATTATCACAGCTCTGCTGTGTAGCTGAATTATCCAGAGATAGGGATAATTTAGCACATCTGTCCTTTCTTGTTTCTCCTACTTTCCCATTTTTTCAAACTGAGTTCCATATCAGTTTGCAGTTAAAAATATATATTTAAAAAGTCCTCATGAAATTGCACCAGCATTTTGGTGCAAATGTCTCCTAATGTACCCCTTCTCTTGCAGGCAATTTTGCCTAACGTATATATTTTTGCCGAGCAATTTCCCCCAGTACAGTGCATTCTTGTAACTTATGTTCATTAACGTATGTGGCCTTTTTTGAATAATTGTTTTGGTTGGATAGCTACATTGCAAAATCCAGAAAAGTTAAAATTTTGAAGGAAGGCTGGGTGTCAGTTTGCACATGCCTGTTTGTTTCCAGAAGTGCAAATTAAGTAGATGCATTTTAAAATGCAAACGGAATTGAATCCCTTCCACACCTATCCACAGATTAAGCAATGGAACTCCTTATAATCTGAATTAAGGGGTGGATTTTGGCACCACCAGCAAACTTTGGGTCAGGCAGCACAGCATAGCGACAGGAGATAAATTGTTCAGAGGAGAGAGACATAGAAACGGGAAGCCGGTTAGTTGTTCAGGTTGTTGGGCAGAGATGTACTTACACTGAATTAGGCGCTCACAAGCCTGATTAACCAGATGATAGATTGTGGCTAAAGACTGGGCTTCACCCTAAGGGGGAGGAGTGAAGAAAACGGATGGGGTGATCAATGCCAGCATATGAGAAGAGTAAAAACAGTCAGTCAGGTTTTGAACATCTCTCGTTCTTTGGCGAATGCCATGCAAAACAATATGATACACTGCAGTTCGCTACCTTATCACCACCCTGTTTATTGCTTTATTTCAGCCAACGCTGGCAGTGGCTGTAAGCAGAAAAAACCCTCCCCTTCCCTTCCGCTTGCAGATGCCTACATCAGATCCTGCATTGCAGGGCGTTGGACTAGATGATCCTTGGGTCCCTTCCAACAATTGTTGTTGTTGTGTAGTCGTTTAGTCGTGTCCGACTCTTCGTGACCCCATGGACCAGAGCACGCCAGGCACTCCTGTCTTCGACTGCCTCCCGCAGTTTAGTCAAACTCATGCTGGTAGCTTCGAGAACACTGTCCAACCATCTCGTCCTCTGTCGTCCCCTTCTCCTTGTGCCCTCCATCTTTCCCAACACCAGGGTCTTTTCCAGGGAGTCTTCTCTTCTCCTGAGGTGGCCAAAGTCTTGGAGCCTCAGCTTCAGGATCTGTCCTTCCAGTGAGCAGTCAGGGCTGATTTCCTTCAGAATGGATAGGTTTGATCTTCTTGCAGTCCATGGGACTCTCAAGAGTCTCCTCCAGCACCAGAATTCCAAAGCATCAATTCTTCGGCGATCAGTCTTCTTTATGGTCCAGCTCTCACTTCCACACATCACTACAGTGGTACCTTGGATTACATACGCTTCAGGTTACATATACTTCTTGTTGCACACTCCGCTAACCCAGAAATCGTGTTTCAGGTTAAGAACTTTGCTTCAGGATGAGAACAGAAATTGTGCTCTGGTGGCGTGGCGGCAGCAGGAGGCCCCATTAGCTAAAGTGGTGCTTCAGGTTAAGAACAGTTTCAGGTTAAGAACAGACCTCCAGAACGAATTAAGTACTTAACTCAAGGTTCCACTGTACTGGGAAAACCATAGCTTTAAGTATACGGACCTTTGTCGGCAAGGTGATGTCTCTGCTTTTTAAGTTTGTTACTGCAGGCCAGACGTTAACAATTAACAATGAAATCAAAGAATTGTAGAACTGGAGACAATCCTCAGGGTAATCTAGTCCAACCTCCTGCAACATAGGAATCACCATTTCTCTTTCTTTCTTTGTGCTCTGGCACATATTAATTTTACAACATCAACAAAGCCTTCCACTTACGGCTTTAAGTAGCCTTCCCGGACTGCTGTAATAATTCTGTATTATTAAACTGCTCTGCAAAGGAACAGTAAATCTAAACACAATCACATCCACGCACAGATCCTGAAGAGACTGTCAAGCAGAGAGTTCTGATGCTGAAAATTAATATGGACACTATTAAAATGCATTCATTTCTGAATATTTAAAGAAGCCCGGCCATTCCTTTGTGATTGAATAACCAAACTCTCTTTGAAACGGCACCTCTCCATTTATTTATCTATCTATTTATCTACCCATACGCATATATATCTTTGGATATAGATATATCTTCCTTGCGAGAGGTAATAAAGCAATCAAAATGCAGAAAACAACTTGAAAATAGTCACTGCCATTATCCATAAAAGCTCATAACGAAATGAAAATTGAGCCCTGCATCAAACAGTGAGATTTTTGATGACACCGTCTGGATCAATGTGCAGTCTTTACCCAAAATTAAGCAAGAACTGGGCAGGGTGCCCAGGAAATAAAAGTGAAAAATGCTACCACATTTTTGAAGGGAAAAAACAAAACCAGAGAGGAAAGCCTAGCAAGAGCGCAATAGAGTGGGTTTAAAAATAAAATAAAATCGAAAAGTCAGATGGCAGAGGGAAATGATAGAAAGTCATGCACCTGGGTCCTGGTGGTAGCTGCAGAGGGAATCTAGCAAAAGTTTAAAACCCATCAACCAGTGCCAAAGAAAGATAGAACTTTTTTTATGTATGCAACAACAGCAGCAAGAATACTCATTGCGAAGTATTGGAAGACACAAGATTTACCCACTCTGGAAGAATGGCAGATGAAGGTGATAGACTATATTGGACTAGCAGAAATGACCAGCAGAATCCGAGACCAGGGTAAAGAGACGGTGGAGGAAGACTGGAAGAAATTTAAAGACTATTTGCAGAGGCATTGCAAAATTAATGGACATTAGAGGGATGTTGGACAGAAACTAAGTGGTTACCAGCTGTAATGTAAAGGTTGAGCAATAAGTTATAATAAGTTATAACAAGTTATAATAAGGATTTGCTGAGTTTGAACTGGAATACAAAAGGGGGAGGTGAGAGGAGGTCTGGGAAACAAGTTAATGGAAATAAGTAATGGAAACTATATTTGTTTTAACTGTTTTTTAATTTTGTATCTTTGTATTTTTGTTACTTTTTGTGTATTTTTTTTGTATTAATTTGGAAACTTTAATAAATATTTATAAAAAATAATAATAAATAAAACCCATCAACCAGCCCTTTTAAAAAAAAGAGCAAACAAACCTCACAGGAAGTTTTAGCACACCTTAGTGCAGTTGGGAAAAGTGGGATAGATCCCATGTGGTTTGCTAATCATTATTCCTAGTAGTTTGATTTCCCCAGAATGTTTCAATAAGGGTGGGCTTCCCTAAGGGGCTAACTACATGTTACACACTAATGTGCAGAGCTGCATCCTAGTGTGTTTTGTTTTTTGCTTTTGAAGTCAAGCCACTTCAGGAAGGGGAAATTAAAGCAGAGAAAAAGGAAAACAGAAAGTGGCCTTTATATCAGTCCAGAGCATTGGTCCATCTGTATCAGAGGTGGGTATCTGCCCATTGTCCTCTTTCCTATTTAGTGGTACCCAGCCTCTGCGAACCTCTATGACAACCCATGAAACAGAAGCCATTTCCTCAAGTCTGAGGAAATAGTTTTGTAAAATCCAAGATCTTGTCCCAGATCTACCTTTGGTGATGTCAAAACTTGCCCCTAACTCTTGTGAAGAAAACTAGCCAAGAGGATGCCTGTATTAGCCCTGAAAGAAAGTTGGTTTTTCTTTTGAGAATGGGCAAAGAAATATTAATCTGCAATTTATTTGGGGTGTGTGTGTGTGGAATGGGTTGGAGAAGAGGGTCCCTCCACACTACTGGAGAACAGCTCTGCCACTGGGGAAAGGGGAATCCACCATGCAAAGTGGGGGTTCATAACATATCCAGGGAAAATCTATGGGCTATATTTTTACCCTGGCCTTAAACTGCTAAGGTATCTTTTGTTTCATGAGACTTCTTCTGAATTTATACTATCGGAATGGTTTCACTTTTTGTATAATTGTAGTGGTTTCAACTGTATGTTCTATTGTTGAGCCTAGGACCTTATGGGCAAGAGCAGGTAAGAGATCAGATAGAACATTAACTAAATAAAGAAAAGGTCTACCACCAACACCGGAACTTGAAATGGGTTGTTCTGAGGGGGTGAGGAGAAGGAGGTGGGGGTCAAAGTTGGTTTTGGATCTACTGAATCCTTGAGAGTCCCAAGGATCTTGGTAGTGGCACCTGCCCTGTGGAACGCCCTCCCACCAGATGTCAAAGAGAACAACAACTACCAGACTTTTAGACGACATCTGAAGGCAGCCCAGTTTAAGGAAGCTTTTAATGTTTGATACATTACTGTATTTTAATATTGTGTTGGAAGCTGCCCAGAGTGGCTGGGGGGACCCAGCCAGATGGGCGGGGTATAAATAATAAATTATTGTTGTTGTTGTTATTATTATTATTATTATTATTATTATTATTATTATTATTATTATCCGACTCATTTTCCACCCCAGCATAATTTCTCTCCCGTTCATTTCAAAGGACTTTTAAAACAAAACAATGACACATAGCCATCAAAGGGAAAGGGGTTTGTCAGATGCAACACTCCGCCGTGCCCATTTAGGATAGCACAGCAAGGATTCTGGCACCCTGGGAAAATAACATTTCTCAGCTAGACAATTGCACACTCTGGTGCCATCGCTGCTGATACTGTAGTGCAGGCTCAAGTACCAGTTTAGCAGAGAGACATGGGAAGATGCTTTGCAACGAGTCAGGTCACTGGTCCATCGAGCCAACTGTTGGCCACCCAAGGATGGGTTCCAAAGAAAATAGAAGCCAAAGAGACTCACCTTCTCTCCCCTCTCTCCTTTTGGACCAGGCAGCCCCTGCAGGAGAAAACAAAGCAAAAGGCAGTTAGAAATCTATCTTCTCTTTGGAGGCGGTAAATGAAAAGGCCATTCTGAGAACTGACAGTTACAGCAGCCTAGTCTTGTCATTCTCCAGCAAAACCTGCAAGGATATTATACATTTAATAAGTCTCCTTTATGGCTTGGTTCCTGCAGAGAGTGGACAAAGACCTTCCACAGCAGGAATCCTTGGCCAAAAGCATAACTCATCCCCTTGCATAGCATAATCTGGATTGGTGATACTTTGCAGGATACTGGTTACTAAGGAAAATCTGGTCTGGCCCATAGCTGGATGGAAGACCACCTTGAAATGTTCAGAATGCCAATTTGGGTTCTAGGATGGAAGGAAGGTGAGATAAAAATGTCATAAATAGCTGCATCTGCCCCCAAAAAGTGATGACCTTTCCGTAACACCTTGTCGGGTTAAGCAATGAATCCAATTGAATTTTTCACAGGGATGGTACTCAAGGTACTGAATTGGTCTTCTGTTAAAGCATAATGCTACTTACTCTGCCCTTGAATTGATGCCTCTGTGTGCTTTGTATTTTATTGGATTTGTACAGGTTTTACAGTTTGGCGCACTGCACCGAGTCCTTTTCTCGCGGAACGCATCTCAAAACTTTTTGAAACAATAAGGCAGACGTCTGCGCTTGCAAATGAGGAACGATGCACAATTAAATATGTGCCTATAAGTGAAGAATGGTGCACAATTAAGCCAATTACAGATTTCCAAGGGCAGCGAGGCCGTGAAATAACAATTTGGGAAAACAGCATTTTGTGGAAAATGACAGATCCAGTTTTGCAGATGCTGGTTATTTATTTGTTAGGTTATTCAGACTGCCCTGTTCCAATGGCTGGGGGCAGGCAGCAAAATGTTTGTTGTCCTGGGCATGGAATGCCAGTGAAAGAAAGAAAGAAAGAAAGAAAGAAAGAAAGAAAGAAAGAAAGAAAGAAAGAAAGAAAGAAAATGGAAGAAAGAAAATGGAAGAAAGGACAGAAGGACGGAAAGAAGGACGGAAGGAAGGAAGGAAGGAAGGAAGGAAGGAAGGAAGGAAGGAAGGAAGGAAGGTACTCCTGGGCTGGTGTGCACTTGTGGGGGGGGGAAATGGGGAAGACTTACCGTCGGGCCAACTTCTCCTGGGGGGCCCTTCTCCCCACTGCTGCCTCGGGCGCCTGCTACGCCTTGGAAACCCTGCAGAGAGCCAGGGAGAGCCACAATGACTGAAGATGTCAGATAACGTAAAATTATTGCGACTTGAGGCTCGAGGGAGACCAGCAAAAATGAACTTGCAAAAGGCCCAGGGTGGGAATTACGGCCTTCAGGTTGAAGTCGGCGCCCCACCCAGTCGGGGGAACAAAATGTGAAGGCTGTACTGTGCATTGCTCATGCTCACTTCGTTTCCAATTAATGTCACAATTTATGGGCACAATAGTAGGTCAGAACTGCAAGTCCCAGAACGGTGTTATTTTCTCCCTTCTGTTTTTAATGGCTTTATTATGCAGACAGAATCTTGGTGCTCTCTCTTCCTACTTCTCTCTCACACACTCTGTTACTTTATCCTTCCAATCCCCTGCCTTCTTTCCTGTCTTCTTGCCCTGTCTTGCCTCCTTCTGACTTTTTCCTCTTCTCTCCCTCTCTTCCCATTCTTTCTTCACAGTCTAAGCTGCCTCACAGGGTTGTTGTGAGGACAAAATGGGTAGGGAAATCACTCTGCTGGGCAATTGCGGATGGGCAAAATAAAGATGTCCTGCGTCAGTGTGGTGTAGCTAAGAGTATCAGTCGAGAACCTGGGAGACCAGGGTTCAAATTCCTGCTCAGCCATGAAGCTTAGTAAGTGACCTTGGGAAGAGAGAACCACGTATGCCACTTTGAGGAAAAGTAAGATTTCTCCTAAGGGGCACAGGTGGTGCTGTGGGTTAAACCACAGAGCCTAGGACTTGCTGATCAGAAGGTCGGCGGTTCAAATCCCTGCGATGGGGTGAGCTCCCGTTACTCGGTCCCTGCTCCTGCTAACCTAGCAGTTCGAAAGCACGTCAAAGTGCAAGTAGATAAATAGGTACCGCTCCGGCGGGAAGATAAACGGCGTTTCTGTGCACTGCTCTGGTTTGCCAGAAGCGGCTTAGTCATGCTGGCCACATGACCAGGAAGCTGTATGCCGGCTCCCTTGGCCAATAAAGCGAGATGAGCACCACAACCCCAGAGTCGGCCACGACTGGACCTAATGGTCAGGGGTCCCTTTACCTTTACCTAAGATTTCTCCTATGATGAAAGTGTGTGTGTGATTTTTATTAATGGTATAAGGAATAAATGTATCTATGTTTATGTTTCTAAATGCAAGTGATCTGGGTATCTTTGGGTAAAAATCAGTTAACAAGTCCAATTAAAAACAACAACTGTTAATAAAATGTATATTGTGTTATAGTGATTCAGAGTGACTCTGCTTTAGGAAACAAGGGATGGGGGGGCAGTTGAGATGGTTGGAAATGCTTTGTTTATCCTCGTCAATAAAATGCTAACAACTACAAAAGGAGGATTTGAAAAGCAACCAAAACAAATGGTCTTGAAATACACATTTTAAATCTAGAACTTAGCCAGGAGTAGATCTTTAAATCTGGCTGAGATTCTTGCCTTCCGCTGTTGCAATAGCTTCCCTTTCTCCTCCCGCAAATCTGAAATGGCATCCCTGCCTTTTCTGATGAAAGGAGACGAGGCTACTAAGAAGTCAACGTCTGACACTCTGCTGCAACTTGGGTACCAGGAAACTTGGCTTAGAGGAGATGCTCCGGGATTTGGAACCAGGTGGCTCACCAGCTCTGGCTGAACAGTAGCCGGAGGAAGATGCAACAGTAATGAAGACACAGAGCACTTTGCTCCTTTTGCCTGCCATCCCTGCTAACCTGAGGGAAGTTGAGCTCAGCCTATTCCTGGTAGCAAGACCTTTGGAGCGGAAAAAAAGTTGCCTTCCACATGACTGGCATTTCTTACCCTTGGTCCTGGTGGTCCAGGAGGTCCAGCAGTGCCTTCCAGGCCTCGAACACCCTGCAAATCAAGTCATAACAGTGAGTGAAAGGCTCAGGCTAAAACAGGGAGGGAGAGCTCGGGGGGGAATGTGCTGCTTTTAGGGATAAAGACATAAGAAGAGTCCTGCTGCTGGATCAGGCCAGTGGCCCCTCTAGTCCAGCATCCTGTTCTCACAGTGGCCATCCAGACTGCCTCTTCTGGGAAAACCTGTAGACAGGATCTGGGTGCGAAAGAGGCGTTCTCCCATCCTGTGGTTTCCAGCAATGGGCATTCAGAAGCATCGCTACCTCCAACATTCTTTGCGAACCGCTTTGAGGTTTCCTTTTACAATCAAGTGGTGCATAGGTAAAGGTAAAGGTAAAGGTACCCCTGCCCGTACGGGCCAGTCTTGACAGACTCTGGGGTTGGTGCGCCCATCTCACTTAAGAGGCCAGGGGCCAGCGCTGTCCGGAGACACTTCCGGGTCACGTGGCCAGCGTGACATCGCTGCTCTGGCGAGCCAGAGCTGCACACGGAAACGCCGTTTACCTTCCCGCTGGTAAGCGGTCCCTATTTATCTACTTGCACCCGGGGGTGCTTTCGAACTGCTAGGTTGGCAGGCGCTGGGACCGAGCAACGGGAGCGCACCCCGCAGCGGGGATTCGAACCACCGACCTTTCGATCGGCAAGTCCTAGGCACTGAGGCTTTAACCCACAGCGCCACCCGCGTCCCGCATACCTGTTATTAAATAAATAAATAGCCATCCGGGACAGTTAACACAGTTGCATTGTGTCTAATCCTCTTTTGGGTGCCCATCTCTACATCCTGTAGAGGCCCAGGTTCTAGCATTTGGCTTCATTGGATGCTCCTGAGTTCCTGCGGTAGTAGAGTTTGGATTTGATATCCTGCTTTATCACTACCCCAAGGAGTCTCAAAGCGGCTAACATTCTCCTTTCCCTTCCTCCCCCACAACAAACACTCTGTGGGGTGAGTGGGGCTGAGAGACTTCAGAGAAGTGTGACTAGCCCAAGGTCACCCAGCAGCTGCATGTGGAGGAGCGGGGAAGCAAACCCGGCTCACCAGATTACGAGTCTACTGCTCTTAACCACAACACCACACTGGCAGAGATGGAGGGAAGAACTTATCACTACCCACTTTCTCTGTATGATGCATAATATTATAAGCTTTTGACATGATGTCTCTTACTTGCCGTTTCACTAAAATAAAAACGTCCCAAATGTTGTAGCCGTTCCTCGTAGGGTTGATGTTCCACCCCTTTGTTCACTTTTGGGTTGCCCTATCGTGGATGCACAAACATCCCCATCATCATCATCTCAGAACTGATGAAGGCTTCAGTGAGCAGCCCATGTACCAGTTCCCCAAAATATGAATGCATTTCCTGGTATGGATGGGAGCTGATTGAGGCTATGTGTCTTTTTGCCCAGGCTTTGTGCATTTGAATTCCCCGAATTCCTGCTTTTATTGGCTGTGTTTTCATCTTAACGATATTGATTTTTACATTGTCCACTGCTCAGAGGTTCTTTTAAAAATATCAAGCAGTTCATAAATGCTTTTAAGCAAATTCAATTAATAATAGTTATTCCGCAAAATTTATAAACGTAAAAAAACCATCAAAAAAGAATTACCCCCCCTTTCCCCCTCCCTTTGTATTTCTGTCAAATCTCCGTCTTCAAATATTGAATTAAATATACAACTCAGTTCCACCCTGCAGATTTCATCCAGTGCTTGCATAGCAGGACTTCTTCTCCCGGGTTCCCCACCCAAATATGCTCTGGAGGTGTTCCTCAGTTTTCTAGAGAAGATTTTGCGGGTGTGGGGAGCATTTCAGGGAAGTGGAAAGGAAAGTTCTGGTTCGCAAGCCGAAATCTGCTTCTTGAGCAAAATTGCAGCACAGGCTGCAACCCTGAGTTTCAGAACGACGAATGAGCTCCTGTATCACAGGATATATTTCTTGTTTTGCTGTCCCTGATTGTTTTAGTTGTTCTCTTATTGCTGAACACTTCAATAAAGACTTTTTAAAGAATTCACAAAAATCTGAGCCCTTCAGGAATGCTCCCAAAATAATGCTTGGGGAAAAAAATATTGGAAAGGAAACAGTCAAACTTAATTATTTGACTCCCCCCAACCCACACATATAGAAAACCCCTGCAAAAAAGGACACTTGCACATAATGAAATCATACAGCAGAGTGCAAAATCCTTTTGCTTGAATTGTATTGTAGGGTGTTGGACTAGATAATAATAATAATTTTTTATTTATACCCCGCCTTTCCCGGTTCAGAAAACCAGGCTCAGGGCGGTTAACAAAGAATTTAAAACACTTAATTGATGCAACAAAAAACAGCTTAAAATACAGTATAAAACGTGGATAACAATAAATTCCAAATTCAAAAGTCAATTTAGGGGGGAAATCCATCCAATAAACATTAGATGATCACCAGGGCTAGCTGGCTAAATTAGTCCTATTTGGGCCAGCAAGGAGACCAGGGGAGAATTAGCTGTGGGATCCCAGAGCGGGTAATCTTCAAAAAAGAGGAGGGGGAGGGAAGGAAGGGGAATAAAAGATCAGGCTAAGTTCAAGTTGAAAGCCTGGTGGAATAGCTCTGTCTTACAGGCCCTGCGGAAGGAAGTTAAATCCTGCAGGGCCCTGGTCTCATGGGACAGAGCATTCCACCAGGTCAGAGCCATCACTGAGAAGGCCCTGGCCCTGGTAGAGGATAATCTGACTTCCTTAAGGCCCGGGACCTCTAAACTATGATTATTCACGGACCTTAAGGTCCTCTGCGGGGCATACCAGGAGAGGCGGTCCCGTAAATACGAGGGCCCTAAGCCACAAAGGGCTTTAAAGGTCCTTTTGAATCCCTTCCAAGTCTACAATTCTGTGAATTAGTTTTGCCTTTCAGTTAGCAAGGATGGTGGGAGGAGATGGGAGTCACAGCAGCCAATATTGTGCGGTCTTGCAGCATTTGAAGGGGCAAGCATGACACTCACCTGAGGACCAGGCAACCTCATTTCTCCATGAGAAAGCTTAAAATGATGTTCAGGTGAGGCATTTGCCTCCCTGCGATCCCACAAGAATTATGCTCTGGCATTCTCTCAGCAGCCTGCAAGGGATTCTGGGACTTTCCTTTGGGACTGTGCCTTGCATCATTGCTTGCGATCAAATTATTCGTGCTGCACCGACTGAGGATCGTTCTAGCCTAATTGTGATATTATCCTCAAGAGCTAAATGAAGCATCTGTGTTCAGAAGAATCATGTCAGGTGTTGAAAAGAAACATGGAGCAACGGGGAAGAAATTCCTGGGAGTGGCACAATATCTGTTTCACTTGTGCTTGCTCCCATCTTCACGGAGAATTTGCTCTCTCTTCAACTTGTGGTTTGGGCCATTTGAGAGCCCACATTTGATGGTTGCCAGACTGCCCAGTGCTTTTACCTTTGATCCTTGAATCCCATCTTTCCCTGGAGCTCCTTGAGGACCCATCAAACCCTGCAGACAAACAGAACTGTTATTCAGGAAGCATATCCTTTGTCTTGAGAGTCCCATGGACTGCAAGAAGATCAAACCTATCCATTCTTAAGGAAATCAGCCCTGAGTGCTCATTGGAAGGACAGATCCTGAAGCTGAGACTCCAATACTTTGGCCACCTCATGAGAAGAGAAGACTCCCTGGAAAAGACCCTGATGTTGGGAAAGATGGAGGGCACAAGGAGAAGGGGACGACAGAGGACAAGATGGTTGGATAGTGTTCTCGAAGCTACCAGCATGAGTTTGACCAAACTGTGGGAGGCAGTGGAAGACAGAAGTGCCTGGTGTGATCTGGTCCATGGGGTCACAAAGAGTCGGACACGACTAAACGACTAAACAACAACACAACAACATCCTTTGTCAAAGCGCCTCATGATTAAGCCAGAATCTCAGGAGCTTTTTCTGATGAAGCCAAGAACAACAGCTTTGAAAAGACCTTGATTTATTTTTGCCTTCCCTCCGGCAGACATAGTTTCCATCATCCCCTCTCTATCTCTCCTGAACCAACCTGAAGTCAGGGTGTGCCATGCAGATAGCAATGTACCTGTTCGTTACCTGTAATGGGAGGCCTATGCATTCCCTACCTGTGGATTTATTCAGGCCTGGCACCAGCACTAAGCAGAGCTGGGCAAATGCCAAGGCCACAGCTGTGGGTTTCTCTGAGAAGCCACACACCATAATGCCCTGAAGTGGCTGATCTGATGTCACTCCAGGGCATTGGGGAAAAGGGAAATGGCATTTCCCAGATCCCATGTGCTGCTAATGGGTGAGGGAGCAAGCATGCAAGCCCCAAACTGGAGGAAAGCCAGCCCCGATGGAAGAAAGGGAATCTGAGCCAATATAGTGTCACTATATCGAAACAGGTATATTTGTGAGTGTTTATAGTCCCATGTGGGACGCGGGTGGTGCTGTGGGTTAAACCACAGAGCCTAGGACTTGCTGATCAGAAGGTCGGCGGTTCGAATCCCCGCAACGGGGTGAGCTCCCGTTGCTCGGTCCCTGCTCCTGCCAACCTAGCAGTTCGAAAGCACGTCAAAGTGCAAGTAGATAAATAGGTACCACTACGGCGGGAAGGTAAACGGCGTTTCTGTGCGCTGCTCTGGTTCGCCAGAAGTGGCTTAGTCATGCTGGCCACATGACCCGGAAGCTGTCTGCGGACAAACGCCGGCTCCCTCGGCCTATACAGCGAGATGAGCACCGCAACCCCAGAGTCGGTCACGAATGGACCTAATTGTCAGGGGCCCCTTTACCTTTACCTATAGTCCCATGTAATGTTTGCACACACACCCTTGCTTTACCTCCAGCCAATTTTGGATCTGAAAACATCTTTCCATCACTCATGATTTACTGCCATCCTATGCATTTGGATGGTTTCAGCAGTCTGGAAAGATTTCAGTGGTACCGCAGGGGTTGCTAAATATGCATGTGGGACTTGACATCTTTCCTCAGGGCCTGCAAGATAGAGCTGTTCCACCAGAACTTTGGCCAAGGTGCAGTCTGACCCCCTCCTTCTGTAATCCTCATAGCACTCTAGCCCAATGGTTGCCGTTAATTTGATTCTGAACTGATTTTAGAATGAATTGATTTTAGAATCTATTTCAATTAATTGATTGTGATTTTATGTAAACTGTGTTATTTTTTACTGTTGTTAGCTGCTCTGAGCCCAGCTTTGGCTGGGGAGGGCGGGATATAAATAAATTATTATTATTATTATTATTATTATTATTATTATTATTATTATTTGACCCTCTGTTACTGGTGCAGTGTAATGATGGCTATGCAGAAGATCCACATCCCTTGATGGCATGACCCACAACAACAGGGGTGCCATCAGTTTGGGGAGCAGCCAGATGGATGAGCAGGAGGACCCCCAAAGGCAGCAGGCTTGCCTCCCCTTGCAAGACCGTTAAGTCAAGACATAGCTTTGCCCCCAAATTCTGGTTATTTTCAAACTTACTATGTCATAATGCAGTTCAATTTAGTTTAAAGAAGTTGCCATCATTTCCAATAAGAACACATTAAAGTAATCCCTTTTCCTTTCTTCTAAGTTCAAGCGTACAGCTTGCTCCACTCCCGATCTTTTCCATCCGGGAGACTGTTTGAGAGCTGGGCGTTTGGAAATTGAGCCGTCACGTTCCGTTGTTCTCGCTCCCACTTATAGCCAGTTCATCCTTGGCCAAGGTCATGTAAGCTTCTCTCTTTAAACTAGCTTATCCATCTGCAAAATCTCCATAATTCTTTTGCTGACCTCCTAAAGCGGCTCTGAGACTTCAGATAATTAATGTTTGCCAAACTGCAGGGCCTGAGAAAAGGGAATACAGAGTGAGCTAGCAGAAAAAAATAGCACCGTTATGGGATTCCCACCTCAGAAGAAGAAGCGCGGTTTCAAAGCAAGGCTCAAAAGCAACAGGAGAACTGTCTGCAATCCTACCCGGGAAGGCTGCCAGATCATAATAATAGATGGGTGGAAATTACAAAGAGAAAGTGAGAGAGAGAGAAGTGTGTGTCATAATTACCTGCATCCCTGGACTTCCACTGTCTCCTTTGTCTCCTTTAATACCTGGTGGTCCCTAGAATTTGAATGCAGGGGAGGAAATGACTGAATGTATATTATCTGCACAGTTCCAGAGCTAGCATATATCTTTATATCCTCGAGCATTTCACAGATATAAAAAGGAACGCTTATGTATTTGTAAAACTCCTTTTCTCACACCAAGAGGCATTGTAAATGTAGGCCCACTCACATATGTATGTAAGAAAGCCCACCTGGATCAGGCTCAAGGCCCATCTAATCCAGCATTCTGTTTTCACAGGGGGCAACCAGGTGCCCACGCAAAGCCCGCAGGCAGAACCTAAATGCAATAACACTCTTCCCCCATTCAAATTCCCCAATTGCAAATGGCATTCAGAACAGTGGAGGTAGCACACATGCATCAAGTCTCCACAGATCTGTCTATTTCGTCTTTTAAAGGCATCAAAGTTGCTGGTCAGAAAAAGAGGGAATTTGTACACTTTGGATTTGTGCATGTGCGCTCATGTGTCCGGCGTCAGAGGATCACAATCGCCCCACAGCAACTGCCAGGAAGGGATAAGACAAGGGAAGTTCTTACCAATGCCTTTTATTAAATATTCACAGAGAGAGGCTTGGAAATGCAGCCTCTTGGAGTAATGGTGTTGCTCTGCAGGAAACCCCACCCCCTCCGTCTCTCCTACTTCCTCATGAGTCATCCCTACGGGTGCTGGAAAAGGCCTTTTGCCTTTGAGCTCTCTGCTCTCCTACTTTCAATGCCCGCTGGGTTCTGGGAAAGGGGGGGGGTCTGGAATGCTTTCTAAGTCCGTCAGCTATCTCTCCCCTGGTGTTTCTTATCCCCCCCTCCTTTCTCCCATTCTTTCCCAACTTTTCTCCTCACCTGCCTCTGAGCTGTGATCTACCTCAAACCCCTGTTGTAATTCTGAACTGTCTCCTTCTTCTCTGGAAGGGTCAGGCTGGAGAGGTGGTCTTCATCGTTCCTCCTCTGCCCAGTCCCTGACATCGTGTCCCAAGAACAAAACCATGGGAATGTAGTGGGTGTCAGGAGCTCATCCTACACTCGAGTAAGACCCTGACAGAGACACAGGCCTGACTGGCATGTTCTCTCCCTCCTGGTTGATTGTTTGGGAGCTTCAAAAGCTTTAGCCCAAACATAACAGCGACTGATGCCAACTGACACCGGCACACTTAGAGATCCGCAGAGTCTTTGCAGCTTTGCGTAACAGAACCTCAGCAGCTCAGCATTTTGGCTAATCTACTTTATTTGCATATAAACACACAAGGGGCACTGCAACATGGCTCCCTCTCTCTCTAGCATCAGACAGCAAAGAGAAAAAGAACAAAGGACAATAGTCCCACTTCACGGAACACAGTAACACAAACATCCTGTCTCCGTCACTTCCCACTCTGTGGAGTCAAAACATATACCGTCATGTGAAAGACAACAATCCTATGACTGCAATCATAGATCAGGAATTCTAACCGTGGCTATTCGCTGCTTGTTGTTCATTGTATTTGATTTAGGGGTGGGCACAGCCCATTGCCCTTCCATTGTCCCCAAAACGAATCAAGATTTTGAACGCAGCAGTAGCAACAAAACGTGTTGCATCAAGCTAAGTTGTCCTATAGGTCCGAGATCTTCTTCCTGTGCAATGTGTTTTCAGAGCTCACTCTACTTCTGTCACCAAGATCAGCTTTAACTGCTGGTGATGGGCAGGCAATAAATGTACGGTACATTCTTTCAGGTTATGTCCCACGGCAACCCGGAAGTACCGGAAAGGGTTACTTCCAGGTTTTGCTGCTCGCACATGCACAGAAGCACAAAATGACGTCACGCACATGTGCAGAAGCGGTGAATCGTAACCCGTGCCTGCGCAGTCGCACCGCTGCGGGTTGTGCTCTTTTCATGTTGCGAACGGGCCTCCGGAACGGATCCCATTCACAACCAGAGGTACCACTGTACTAATACTAATTGTGCTGGTCCCAGGGGGAAGGTTACCGTTGGCGTAGTCAAAGTCCAGTCCTGGGTCACTAGCCTGGAAACAGTTCACAAGGAGCGGGGCGAGGTCCGAAGCAGGAAGCCGGGCGGGGACAGGAACACTGGAGGGTCAGGTCTGGGTCCGGGCAGGAGCAGGTACTCAACGACGTTGCTCCCACAACCTGGGACCGGGCTGACTGGCCTTTATCTTCTCTGAGGCCAGGGGCGGTCCCGGCCCCCAGGAGACCCGCCTCTCCTGGCCTTAAGGCGAGCACTCCTCCTGAGAGAAACCAGTTCCCTCCGCCTCTCTGCCCTAAGCCTCTGCAGTTCAGGAGAGGCTGGGGAGTTACTGGACCCAGGGGGAGACTCTCCTTCCTCTGGCAGGGCCAGGAGAGGCGCACCTGTAGGCACTGTGTCCTTAATCACCTCTGGAGCCAGAGTGGATTCACCTGGTGCCTGCTCCTGAGGATCCGGCACAGGTGCAGGCTCTTCAGATCCAAGGCCCTGCCCCAGTTCAGCCGGCCCTGGAGGTGGGGACTCCTGTGCAGGCTGGGATTCCTCCGGTTCAGCCTCTGAATCGGATTCCCAGGCCATCACACTAATAATAGGATTTCCTCTCCATCTCTTCTCCCCTGTGCCCTCCATGCCCCCTCAAAGCTATTCTGAATGGTTGGTGAAACTGCCAGAACAGATGCTGAGAGGTGCACAGGAAGAAGAACGGGAGAGGAAGTTCCACTGCACACTCATGGGACAACTTCATTGGCTACAACCCTGAATTCCCTTTCAGGGATTCTTGCAGTCCTCAGAAGGAAAAGGTGCTCTGCTAGGAAGTGGAAGAGGCCAGTTCCTCTTGACCCAAGGTAAGTGTTGGGTCTTTGGGACCAGGGAGAGGAGGAGGAGGAGAAGGGGTTCAGCCAGAGTTGGGATGGGCACATCTTCTAGCAGCAGGCAATGCCCATCTTGCTGTCTGCACTAATTTAAGCAATGGTGTTCGTCCTGCTCTAATCTTTGCAGCCCACCTCAATTTAATACATGTTGTCTTGGGCCAATTTCTGAAGTACTGTATATGCGTGTGTGTCAGCAAAACCTACATGGGGCAAAGAAAAGAAGAAGGAAGAGACTTACTATGGGACCCTGCACAGTCATCCCTTGGGTGCCTGGTGTCCCTTGGTGTCCTCCCGGACCTTCTGGCCCAACTTGCCCAGGTGGACCTGGCTCACCCTAAAGCCACCAGATGCCAAGGAAACAAGGAAATGTATTCACACATCAGTATCTTGCAGGCACTCAGATTCCCAGCACAACAATCTCCCTTTGCAAAAACCAAAGTCAAAGCTAGAAGAGAGCAAGGAATGAAAACCTTGATTCAGTCATTCATTCTCATGTTGCCTTTCTGCCATACTAGAGGCAGCTCACAGCATAAATCAGATACCACTAAAAACACATATCAAATATATATCCTTTAAAAAAAAAAATCAGCATTTTAGCCCACTTTGCTCCCAAGCGATGCAGTTTTGCATGTCATATTCACTAATGTATACATTTTTATGCACATTTGGGTTAGAGAACTGCACTGCAAAATGCAAAGAAGTCTGAATTTTGAAGGATTGATGTGGTTTGGCTCCTGTTTCGGGAAGTGCAGAAGGGGTAGGTTTGCATTAAAATGTGAACCAAATCTCTCCCCCACCCCATTCATATGGGTCTCTATTTCACAGTCATAGCTTGGGTCATCTCACCCAAGGGTCATCAAGGCCAACCCCCTGCAATGCAGGAACCACAGCTAAAGATTTGAAACATTTGGGTTGGTGTCTCCTCCCCCTGTTTTAAGGGGTTCTGTTAAAAAGCTGTTGCTGCGAGCTGTTTACTCTGTTTTGGATGAGAAGTCCAAATCTACATTTCGCTGCATCTCTTCTTGACTGTGTCAGTCACTCTGCAGCAGGCGAAGGGAACGAACAAAGCCGCCGGAGCCACATTGGTGGATTTTAACATTTCCCAAAGCTTTCTGCATTGCACATCAAAGCTGCTGGCTCTTTTCGTCTGTTGATCTATAGCGGAAAGGTAGCTCCTTTCTGCGGCTGTCACAGTGATTTGGGATGGCTGGGGTGGGGAGGGAGAGAAATGTGCCGTGGCCGTAATAAACAGCAGTGCAAAATCTAACACAAAGTAGGGGAAAGACCTTGTCATTCTGGACTGCAAAGTGTTATTAGGCCTTTAAAGATAGAGGCACCTGCTCTCTGATATAATCACAATATTTTGCATTCAGGCATCGTCAATACACTGCACGCTGCAACCTTAAATGCAGCCCAGCCTCCTTCCTCGATCTCATACCTTAGAGAAGGAGAAATCCTGCTGCAGGCCTGTGTTTAGAGCCCTCCTATAGAGTGATATACTGTAGTTTTCCATGTATAAGACAAGGTTTTGTTATTTTAAAATTATCTTTAAAATTGTGGGTTGTCTTATACATAGATAGTGCATAGGGGTGTGGGGGGGATTGGTTGCTGCTGTGAGCCGGAGATTGTCAGCGACTATGGGCGTGTTATTGGTGGCTAAAGCAAGGGCTGGTGTTGATTGGCTGTCGCTGCTGTAATTTGGCAGGTGATTGGTGGCTTCTGCCAGTGAGCGGACAGACGATAGATGGCTTTCTTCTGTAACAGCGAGTGGCAGCGTAAGTCAGGCGGGTGAGCTCAACAAAAAAACGCTCAACAACTCCAGGCCACTCCCCCTAAAAAAGCTCAGCAAATCTGGGCACCCCCCCCATTTTCTTAATTTGGAGTCCCCCCAAATAGAGGGCATCTTATACATGGGGGCGTGTTATACATGGAAAAATACAGTATGCAAACCCATTGTAGTTGTTTACTTTCTTATTGCAATTTTTAATCATTTACCTTCATCAGTTTACTTTTTATTGCATTAAAAATAGAATCCAGAGCAAAAACTAAAAGGGGGGGGGGTGTTTCAAAGAGTGGGAAAGGATCATGTTGAAATCACCCTGTTTTGTGGGCAAGTAATTGAAGTTCAAGAAACACAAGTAATGTCAGCCTCAGGTTTCTAGTCCCTAGCATGGAAGCTCTCTGACCCCATGCTCAGTTGTATTGCCTATCCCCTTTGGCAATTCACTTTTTTGGGTTCAATGCAGAAATGGCCACTGTGGGGTGGTTTGCTTTTAACTGTCTTTTTTTCAACTGCTGGGACAATAAGCTATTTAGGTACGGTGGGGAATGCAAGGCAGGGGGCGCAGCGGGGGCAGAGAGCAGTTATCTTCATGCCACTGCAAAATCAACTGTTTATTGCCATGGTCAATGAACAGCACCCTGTGCAAAACTGCAAAGCACCACTGAAGAGGAAGTCCCCTGATCTCTTTGGCTGCTCACATCTCACTGCTATAGGGAGGGATCATACATCACCCAGCAGGAGACTCGCACACTCTTTGCTTCTTGGAGCCGAGAGCTGCGTCGGAAAATTCAGAGCAGTGTGAAATGCAAAAGATAATAATGTTCTCATCTATTTTGATTTATTTGTTGCCCAATACTAAATACATCTCTCAGGCAACTTGCCTATGTGAGTGAAAAAACAGCCATCAAGTTTAACAATACCTCTATCACACACCCAAAATATCAATGCAGAAACAGCACTAGACTCTTAGGTCTGGATCTTGTTTTGGGGAGTTTTGTGGTGAGGGGTTGTAGCTGCTATTAGTATAAATTTATTTGTATCTTTATTTTTATATCTTAATAGTAATAATAATAATAATAATAATAATAATAATAATTTATTATTTATACCCCGTCCATCTGGTTGGGTTTCCCCAGCGACTCTGGGCGGCTTTCAACAGAATATTAAAATACAATAGTCTATTAAACATTAAAAGCTTCCCTAAACAGGGCTGCCTTCAGATGTCTTCTAAAAGTCTGCTGGTTGTTGTTCTCTTTGACATCTGGTGGGAGGGCGTTCCACAGAGCGGGTGCCACTGCTGAGAAGGCCCTCTGCCTGGTTCCCTGTAACTTGGCTTCTTGTAGGGAGGGAACCACCAGAAGGCCCTCGGAACTGGACCTCAGTGTCTGGGTAGAACGATGGGGGTGGAGACGCTCCTTCAGGTATACAGGACCGAGGCTGTTTAGGGCTTTCAAGGTCAGCACCAACGCTATGAATTGTGCTTGGAAACGCACTGGGAGCCAGTGTAGGTCTTTCAAGACCGGTGTTATGCGATCTCAGGGGCCGCTCCCAGTCACCAGTCTAGCTGCCACATTCTGGATTAGTTGTAGTTTCCGGGTCACCTTCAAAGGTAGCCCCAAACAGAGCACATTGCAGTAGTCCAAGAGATTTATGTGAAAATGGTCCAGTTTGGTTGTGTGCCTTTTCCGTATTTCATGTATTGTTTGTGACTACTCTTGCTGTATTTGTAATTATGTCAACCTTGTCGTGTTGTAAGCCGCCTTGAGCATAGTTTTAACTATGGAAAGGCGGCGTACATATAAAATGTTGGAGGCGTGAGCACTAAGCATGATCATCACAGTTCCCCCACTATACTGCCTCCAACAGTGGAGTGAGAACATAGTCATTATGGAAAGTAGCCACTAATAGCTTTACCCTCCATGAATATGTCTGACCCTCTTGTCACCAGCTGGTTTAGATGCAGCACCTCTTACCTTGGGGCCTGGCTCGCCTTGTTCCCCCTGAGGTCCTCTCCTTCCAGGACTACCCTGAAGAACAAGGGACAAAACAACAAAACCAATTCCAAAAGCTTTCCTTTCCACCGCAGCAAACAGCAGTGGCAGGAAAGGCATTCTATGAAGAAGACAGACCCCTTTTCAGCCCTTTCTCGGAAAGCAGAAGTGGAGATGTCATCACTGCCACAAAGCGGCAACAAAGATTTTGTTCATAGCAATAAGAGATGGGGTTGTGGTGGGGGAGCGGGAATAATTGGGGTAGCAGGAGGGAAAGAGGTGGCAGTGCCACTGCAAAGAGGAGGGTGACCTGGGGGTCCAGTGGGGTGGGGTGGGGAGCATCCCAAGACCTCCTGAAATCTGGGGCTATCCCTAGATGAAGAGTTTGGATTTGATATCCCGCTTTATCACTACCTGAAGGAGTCTCAAAGCTGCTCACAATCTCCTTTCCCTTCCTCAACCACAACAAACCCTCTGTGAGGTGAGTGAGGCTGAGAGACTTCAGAGAAGTGTGACTGGCCCAAGGTCATCCAGCAGCTGCATGTGGAGGAGCGGGGAATCGAACCTACTTCACCAGATTACAAGTCTACTGCTCTTAACCACTACACCATACTGGCTGATGTTCCTAAGGGAGAACAAAACAGGTGAAAAGCAGCCACCAAGCGGTCCAGCAGCTCAAGAGTGAAGCTTCACCTGCCAGTCACCCAACCCACTTTGCCCACCGCTGGAGAAGAGATATCTGTGTAGGTTAACAGCAGAAAACCTTGTTAAAGGCGAACACTGCTGTACAAGGGGAAACATCTTATTACAGTGGTACCTCGGGTTAAGAACTTAATTCGTTCTGGAGGTCCATTCTTAACCTGAAACTGTTATTAACCTGAGACACCACTTTAGTTAATGGGGCCTCCCACTGCCGCCGTGCTGCTGCCGTGCAATTTTTGTTCTCATCCTGAAGCAAAGTTCTTAACCTGAGGTACTATTTCTGGGTTAGCGGAGTCTGTAACCTGAAGTACAACTATACAGTGATGGGGGCCACATCCTTTTTTCTCCAAGTGCTTCTGACTTTGCCAGACAGGCTAATCTGTATTCCAGGCACTTGCATCAAAATAAACTGAGGAAAAAGGTTCATGCTTGTAGAATTTCCACATGGGCATTGCGGCTGTGACGCAGAACAGAAGTTTGATGGGGAGCAGGATGGTCTTTATGAATTCATCCGGACTTGACATCACCAGTGGATCTAGAAACATACTAAACTACAAGCACACCCAGGTGATGCATGAACTATTCACATATTAAGCAGTGCTCTGCTTCCCCACCCCACCCCATTTTTCTTCCTTTTTTAATCCGTCGGATTACTGTTTTGGATTAGGCAGTATCGAACAGAGAAGGCTTTGGTACAGATTGAATGTTTCCTGCACGGCAACAAATTCCAAACAGGACTTACATTTACATACTGACCATCTGGGTGGTTTTTACGCAGGGAAACAAAACAAAATACAATTTAAGATAAAAGCCCTTCGAACTTGGAATTAAATCGCAAGGCAACGAAAGCAACTAGAATGGGCAAAACGACAACGCAGCAGCTAAAGCCATTAAAAGCAAGCATAAATTCAGCAAGGGGGAACTTGGTGCAAAAACCGAAGAGCCCAATATGTTGCAATTAGCAAGCCTGGGTGAACAGGAATGTATTTTACCTATCACCTAAGAGACCACAGCATAGGCACCAGGCATGGCCCTTTGGGGAGAGCATTCCCTAAGGAGGATGCTACATAAGAAGAGCCAGTGGGGTGAGAGCAAAGTCCCATCTTGCCCAGCATCCTGTTCTGACGGTGGCCAAGAAGTTGCCTCTTGCAAGCCTGCAAGCAGGACTTGAGTGCAACAATGCTCATCCTCCTGCGGTTTTCACCAGCTGGTACCCAGAGGCCTTTGACGGAGGAAAGAGAACATAGCCATATACCCTCTTAACACATCTCTGCTTTCCGAAATGGGTTGACGTCGTAGGTGCAATTCTGTTCCCTGGCTGGTTATGCGCAATGCCATTTTCCCGGGAACACAAGCTCAACTCACCGGAGGCCCTGGAGGCCCTGGGAGGCCTGGGATCTCAGAAGTGCAGCTGCAGGACGGGAGGAAGCTAGGGCAGACCTCTTCATCTCTCTGAAAGAGCAGCAAAGAAGATGGGGTGTAGGAATGATCGTTGGGTGTGGAGCACACTTCCACCCGCGGACAAAGCCACAGCTGTCTGAACATCTTGCCCTCTATCTAACCTTTGCTCTCTTAATGGTCTGTCGTGCCCTGTCTGTGACCTTTGTCTCCTTTGTCATACCTTGTGGAAGGGGAAAATGACGCGGTGGAAAAAGGTGCCAAAATAACTTTCGACGATCTCGGGACTGGAAGATGTGTAAAGGTCACAGTCCAAAATGTATCTGACTGGTTTTGCATATTGTGCCAATAAAAGGAGCTTCTGCATAGCTAGCCGGCAGCTTGCCTGCGCACAGTTCACCTGCATTAAAACTCCTGCCTCATGTCCTTCACTTCCATGGGACTCACAAGTGGAACTCTAAACCTGCAAAAACAAACCCTTTTCTTGCAGGGGCAGTTATGATTCTTTCCATGCCTTACCAACTTACTCTTCTCTGAATATTCTTTGGTGGAGGCAGCTATCACAATGAAACTGGTATAAAACCATTGTGCAGTTGTAGTGCAGATGCGTCATAAATCCTCAATGCTAGGAAGAAGTGGAGCCCCCATACTTACCATTGCTGGAACATCACAACATCTGTCCTCTTCAGGCCACAAACTGCTGCACACAATCTGCAGTGACTGCAGCTGGAACTATAGATACAACAGAGTTAGATAATGATGATTGTTGCATTTGTATTGCACCTTTCCTTCAAGGATCTCAAAGAGACGTGCGTAGTTCTCCTCCTTCCCATTTTATCTTTAATGGGATTTTTTTTGGGGGGGGAGGGCAGTGAAGAAGGGTGAGGTTTAACTGCATTCGCTGATCCTTCCTAGTTTTGCAGAGTTATTGCATAGCGCAAGGGATAGTTTCGGTTTTGATTCATCTCAGTTTTCATTTTCCTGGCCTTAAGTTCCTTTCTCCACATTTCCACAACAGTTCATGTTACTTTAAAAAAAAAATCCTTATGAAAATTAATCCCTTCTGAATTACCAATGTGCACAAGTGATAGTGTGCATGGATAAACCATAGCATGTACCAGCTCACTCATATGATCTCCTGGTGAATCAAGGTTCCTCTTTGCACTGCATTTCCATCCATGATCACAATCTCTCGTGACTATTAGTAAACCAGAGGGTAGGGTGGGGCAAAACAAATGGAGGAAGAAAACAGAAGAAAATGAAAGTTGCAGCAAAGCTCTCTTATAGCAGAAGCTTGGGGTTGTTTTCATTCTGAGGGCCACAATCCCTTCTGTTCAACCTTCTGGGGGCCACACAACAGCAGTGGGCAGGGCAAGAAGCAAAAGTGAGTGAAGCAAATAATATTTTTGTATCTTGTTCTTACTTTTACACAGTCACACACCCCTCTCTATCCTCCATCTGGACAAGCAGGAAGAGGGCCTTCTCGGTGGTGGCTCCGACTTTGGAACTCTCTCCCTAGAGACACTAGACTTGCTCCCTCCTTGCTGTCCTTCCACCAGCAGATAAAGACTTTCTTGTTACAACAGGCTTTTGGGAATTGAATGCTTTTAATGAAGGGACTGTGGCTGTGCTCTTTTTAAGGAAATTATTTGTATGGTTTTAACAGATTTTACATATGCATATATTTGCAATTATCAATGTTTTGTTTTGGTTTTGGTCTTTTTTCTCCTCTGTTTTCAGCAGTTCCTAATTTTAGCTGTAAGCCGCTTTAAGTGCCATCAGGGGCAAAGGCAGGGCATGATAATAATATTAGGCAAGATACATTATCAGAGTTCAAGGACAAATTCCAGCCTGGCAAAACAAAAACCCCAAGGCAGGTGCAAATCAGGGCTGGTTACATAGCGAGGTTTAATGGCTTCATTTGGACCACCTCTGTTATTAATAATTATATTAATCAAGATTACGATGGACCAAGAACAAGGTTAGGGAAGGACAGAGCTACAGATAACTAAACTTTCAGTTTCCTGAAATAGCGCCTCAAATCTTTCCAAATATGGAAACGGAAGCAAAAAACTCTAATCACCTCCTACCGAGCCTCAGCAAGGCACCTCTGAGAATAACATCTCCTTTTCCTCCAACCCACGGATGTGTATCTGCCAAGATTTTTCTGTCTGCTGTGAAACTCCAGCTTGTTCGCACAGAGGCAGGCAGCAAACATCATTAGCATCTTTGTTTTCCCCAAGCCAGAACTCTGAGGTTTGCTTGTTTGTTGTTCAATTTTCAAAACCTTATTTTTTTAAGAAAAAATCATGATGATGATTAAAAATAAATAAATCTCAATGTCTGTGAGCTGTGTTGGTCCAATGGCAAAAATGGCCAGTGGTTTCAGAGTGACCAAGCTGGAAAACCCTACTTAAATTCTGCCCGTCTGTCTTAGGAACAGCAATGCTGGAGTTTTCATTCGCTCAACACCTTCTCCTGGCGGCTCAGTAATTGGTTTCAGAGACAAAACGAAAGTTTTACTCTGTTGCCATTCAAAGGAGGTGATAGGTAAGATAAGAAACTACCTGAAATAAATAAGCCAGCCTGTCTAAGAAGAGATCCATCCATCATACTATCCACACAATAACAGTTGGAGACATTAGCCCTTTGCAGGCATTCAAGCCCAGTGGAAGAGAATTTATATACGGAAGAAGGACGCTGGCTCCATGCCAAACAGATGTGTATTCACTGGAATGTCTATGCTCTACAGCTGGACTGTAGTGGAATCTTTGGGCCTCCAGATGTTGCTGAACTACCGTGGTACCTTGGTTCTCAAACTTAATCTGTTCTGGAAGTCTGTTCCAAAACCAAAGTGTTCCAAAACCAAGGCACGCTTTCCCATAGAAAGTTATGCAAAGTGGATTAATCCGTTCCAGACTTTTAAAAACAACCCCTAAAACAGCAATTTAACATGAATTTTACTATCTAACGAGACCATTGATCCATAAAATGAAAGCAATAAACAACATACTGCAGTCAATCAATCAATCAATCAATCAATCAGTAGCTGAACTGGGTTCCACACAGTAACAAAAACAAAAAGAAAGAGCCGCAAAAACACAAAATAAATAGCCAAAACAGAGAGAGTAACACTCGAAATAGAAAAGTGTGGCACTCAAATCAGAAGCGTAACACTCAAAATGGGGCATGTTCGGCTTCTGAAAAAAGTTCACAAACCGGAACACTTACTTCTGGGTTTGCAGTGTTTGGGTTCCAAGTTGTTTGAGTACCAAGGTATCACTGTACAACTCCAATCACTCATAGTAAGGCTGGTCAATCACCAGAGATGATGGGAATTGTAGTTAAGCGACAACTGGAGGGTCAAAGGATCCCCATAGCTTCTCTAGCATTGAGCAGTCTTCAACAACCTGGGCCCTGCAGATGTTTTAGACAACAGCTCTCTTCAGACCCAGCTAGCAGGCCAGCAGGGCAGCGAAGGCTGGTGTAGAGGAATTCGATGTACACAGTTGCATGTGCAGGGGGCTCTCAGGAGCCCTGCCTTTGTTGGACTCCCAGCCATGTGTAGAGAAGAGAGGTGTGCTGAAACCGCACAGTTTCGGCAAACAAAATGGTACCAGAAAGGAGACAGCTTTCAGGAAATACTCTGGCTTGCACCCAACTTAATCCTTCCAGAAGCGCAATGGAATCCACTCTCCCTCTCCTCTCGCACACATATGTAAAGGTCAAGGTAAAGGTCAAGGACTCCTGGATGGTTAAGTCCAGTCAAAGGCGACTGTGGGTTTGTGGCGCTCATCTTGCTTTCAGGCCAAAGGAGCCAGTGTTTGTCCGCAGACAGCTTTCCGGGTCATGTGGCCAGCATGACTGAACCGCTTCTGGCGCGACAGGACACTGTGATGGAAACCAGAGCGCACGCAAACGCCGTTTACCTTCCCGCCGTTTACCTATTTATCTACTCGCATTGGTATGCTTTCAACTGCTAGGTTGGCAGAAGCTGGGACAGAGCAACCCCATTGTGTGGATTCAAACCACCGACCTTCTGATCAGCAAGCCCAAGAGGCTCCATAGTTTAGACTACAGCGCCGCCCGTGTCCCAAACCTGCATCTTGCACACATGCCCCCCACCCCTTGTGTCCCCAGAACTGGTCTGGGGTTTCACCAAACCCTCAAAAGTGAGATTTGGAGGTGGCAATAGCAGTTAGTCATGTTGTTGTTGCAATTCAGCTGGAGGAGACCCCACCCCCAGTGAATTTTGACCACACCTTATAAATGTTGTTCCATAGTTGTGGTCCATCCCATCCTCCTGACTGAGACTTCCCTTCCTCCTAGCTATGTTTGATCTGTGTATTGTGGTTGAGTTTGTAAGCATCTTTCCACCACTGCTGGTGATTTGTGGTGGTTGCTATAACTAGACTACAGTTCCCAGAGGGCGAGGCAAGAATGCGCATCATCCAAGAATGCGTGCCACTAGCATTATGAGAACTCGAGGAAAGTAAATGAGCTTTCTCCACACCACCCCATTTGTCAAGAAATATTGAGGGTGAATCAAGCAGAGGGCAGCTTTGCCATCCCTATTAAAAAATACTGTAACATAAAAGCTCTCTATCCAATCAAGGTTTTTTTAAAAAAATAAATAAATTAAAAATTGTGCATTTCACTATGAGTCAGTAGATTGACTGAGTGGACAGAGTAGCAAATGAACTTAAAACAAGCTCAAAAGGGTATTTTCATAATTACATCTAGTTTTTTAAAGCTAATAACGAAGCAGGCACTCTGGCTATCTGAGGGCAGCAGAACTGAGGAAAACTGTTCCTTAGCTACATTTCAGTGATTCAGATTCGTTAAAGATGCCAAAAAGTAATATGCAGCATATGTATTTAACAGATGCAAAAGAAAAAGGAAAAAATGATTGAGGCTCCCCTCCCTCCCCCACACCGCAAATCCAACAAGGTGGCTGTCAATCAGTATCACGTAGCAATTTTTTTTGAATAATATTCTTTTACAAGATAAACCTAAGAGCTCACTTGAAGCAAAGAAACCTTTTTTACAAAAATCAGTTGCATCCCACAACGGATGGATTTAGTGAGGAACTGCGACTCTTCTCTGGATTACTGTCCCTGCCTCCTATTAGTCACTGTCAGTGAGTGAAGGACGTAACAGGGCCTTTTCAGTGGTTGAACTAATCATAATAATTATCACAGATTTCTGCTTGTGCAACATAACTTTCCCCCCTCTCCACCCTCCACACATCCCCAAACGCTGTTCTGCAGGTGCCCCCAACTCTCCAGAGCAGATTCAGGGACATAGCTGTCAACATTTCCCCTTTTTTTAAGGGAAATTCCCTTATTCTGAATAGGATTCCTCGCAAGAAAAGGGAAAAGTTGACAGCTATGTTCAGGGAGGGGAGGGCGCAGGGTGTACATTGGGGGAGAAGAATGGGAAAAGTTGCTCAAGCAGAGATCCATGTGCTAAAGGGAGACTCTGACTTAGGTCAATTTACTCCAGCAGGTAAACTCTGAGTAAAACCTATTGGGAAACAAGGGTTCTACTGCAGCCAGGGCCGGATTTAGGTTTGATGAGGCCCTAAGCTACTGAAGGTAATGGGGCCCTTTATATGTCCAGCTGTCCTTTGACTCAACAACAAATTAACTGGTTTTTTGTGTTGAATATATGCTATATGGTAATTTATGGACCTAGTAGGTATCTAAAGCCATTTGCACATAACAAAATATGTATTTTATCAAAGTAACTGTTGAACTGAAATACAATTAAGAAGATATAGTGAAGTACAGTTAAGAAGTATATTAATAGTGAAATACAGCTAAGTAGAAGTATATTAATAGTGAAATAATTATTAAGCTCTAACTTAAAATGATTGGGGGCCCATTACTTACATGATTGGAGCCTACACAACACAAAATACTGTTGCTGTATGTAGGTTTTATTTTTATTTGTTTTTTATCTTATATTTTGGAAATGTATATCCAGTTTTTCCCCCTTTAATTTTTTTTGGGGGGCCCCCAAGAGAGTGGGGCCCTAAGCTATAGCTTGTTTAGCTTATACATAAATCCGGTAATGTCTACAGCAGAAGTTCTACTACAGCAGAATGCAACCGAAACACAACCCAGAGCATCGCAAAGGACCCCACAAGCCTTAGGGACATCTCACTGGGGTCACTGGTCCCTCCTTCTGGAATGAAGAGCCCCAACTCAGTCAGTCTACAGGGCTGCCAGAATAATTCTTGGCCGAATCCACAAGGAGGGGTACATGATGAACGGGCATCACCTGCGCTTGGGCTGACGCATTTCCCTCCTGCAATTTCTGCCCTGTGTTTCTACATCTTTCACCCAAGAGCACATGTTGACCTCAACTCACAGGAAACAGGACTCACCGCTGCTGACCCACTCCGCGGCCCTCGCGTCCTGGTCAGCTTCCCGAGCATGACAAAGCCAGCCGTCGAAATGCTCTCCGAAGTTCCAAGCAATTTCTCCGATGTCTTCTTGCAGTCGATATAGAGCCTGACCCTGGAACGGCTCACAGATAGGTGCACCTGCTCAGCAGACAAGAATAGTTTCATTGAGCTGCACCACGGGAGCTGGAGAGCTCGATGCGCCGTAACGCAACCTGACAAAATAATGGGCATGACACGGTGTAGAGCAGGGGGTGGCAGAAAGCAGATACCTAGGTAATTTTTTGGCAGATCAGCAAAGATGTCTGCTAATGGTATAATTACTCTCCACATCCCAAATCATCCTGCTGAAATGAAGAAAGCTGGATAGCAGTCACCATGAGAAGATTTTTGCATGGATTATGTGTCCTGTTTACTTCCCAGACTCCAAACAAATTCTGCAGCCCAGAATTCTTTAATTCTAATTTTTATGTTTCTTGCACCAGACTCTGGTTGGTGGATCTTAAAAGGTAAAGGGACCCCTGACCATTAGGTCTAGTCGCGGACGACTCTGGAGTTGCGGTGCTCATCTCACTTTATTGGCCAAGGGAGCCAGCATACAGCTCATGTGGCCAGCATGACTAAGCCGCTTCTGGCAAACCAGAGCAGTGCATGGAAACGCCGTTTACCTTCCTGCTGGAGCGGTACCTATTTATCTACTTGCACTTTGGCATGCTTTCGAATTGCTAGGTTGGCAGGAGCAGGGACCGAGCAACGGGAGCTCACCCCGTTGTGGGGATTTGAACCGCCGACCTTCTGTTCGGCAACCCCTATGCTTTTTTACTAGCGCCACTAGTCATAGGAGATCCTTCACACCAGGAGCAAGCCCTTCCCTGGGGTAGAACTGCACCAGGCCACACACACAGCATGCATTTAAAGCACTACAATGCCACTTTAAACACTCGTGGCTTGCTTCCCCCAAGGAATTCTGGGAGCTGTAGTTCATTTTGGGTGCTAAGAGTTGTCCAGGTGCCCCCTTTTCCTCTCACAGAGGTACAGTTCTTAGAGTGGCTTAATCATTGGTCCCTCTTCACAGGAAACTTTGGCAGTCATAGCACTTTCAATGTGTCCTATGTGCCAAATGAATGTGGTCCCAGGGTAGCATTTTTGGGCTTAGATTAAGGTTGAAGCTCTGCTGTTCCGGGAAGCTTGCTGTGGGAGAGAGACCTGGGGAACTCTCGAGTATGCAGGCTTAGTTCACACAATCAGCATATCAGGTGGGGAATCATTTCGTGGAATACACCAGACAGTGTGTGTGTGTGTGTGTGTGTGTGTGTGTACTGTGGAGTGTTTCCCTATTAAAAACAAACTTTCCCTGCACATAGGAAAGCAGCATACCAGGAAGGCTAGGTTAGAACTCCTATCGCTAACATCTAATGATCTATGGCAGAGCAACCACTTGTAAGATTTCCTTGCTGCAATCCATGATATTGTTGACCTAGTGTATGAACTAGGCTTCAGTCTAAGCCATTTCCAAAGGCGTTGTTTTTTGTAGGAGATAAAGGAGATTTGTCCCATAATATTTTTATTTTATTTTGTTTTTTAAAAAAAACCTAGTGGCTACCAGTTGTACTATTTCTACTACTAGAAGTAGTTTTAGGAAAGGGTAGCCAATTGCATTTTGTGTCAAATGGGCTCTTAAACAGAAAATTTCAGTTGTATTTCCAAAAGACCTTTTCTTCCTGCAATCTGGTCACTGGCAATCGGCGGAAAGCAAACTGGGAGAGGAGGAAACTGTGATTTTCTCTTTTGCTGAGAAAAATGTAATGGCCTTTGTTTTGGAGACGAATGCTGTGCTCTGACAAATGGGCCACCGTCCAAGACAATGGGAAAAGGAGAGAGTTTCTATCCTGAAAGGATGTGTGTTTTGAGAAGAGAATCCACTCATAGCTTATGGACAAAAACAACCTCCAAAAATTTTCTGTGCTATTTATGGGTGTAAAAATGGAGGCAGCATTTTCCTGATTTATTTTTTTTCTGAGGGGGGGAGGAATAAAATTCTAATAAAAGTTTGTCTCAGTTGATGCTGCATAAATCAGTATTTTTTACTTTATACTGGAAATGATGGGCTAAGATAGAAACTAGAGGAAGTAGGGTCCAAACCATTGTTTCCTGCCATTCTATTAAAATAATATTAGCAAATATTAAATCAGGATCCACAGTTGCACCCAGAATTTTCCACCCTATGGAAGGGCAATGAGATCCATAATTCTGAGAGAACATTTTGCAAATGGTTCTTAAAGAAAGGCAAAAGTTCTCCAAATGTTCATTTGGAGTTCATCAAAAAATAACATCATCAGGATGTGTATCAGAAATCTCAGCTCATCTGATCCCAAGTTTATGTAACAAGCTGCAAAAATAAAACCATGCATAAGAGGCAGGAGGAACTGATTTATGCTTTCATCTTTGGTGCTTTTGGCATAATGCGTGGAAAAGATGTGGGTCTCACGTAAGCTGAAAGAGCAACACATTGGAGGAAGTGAGGCGGCAGTGGTGGTCCAGGAAATGTTTTTCCAAAAGGAAATGCCTTAGTGGAGAAGTTGGAAGTAGAAGAGGAATGTGGACGGCTGGAGACAGAGGAAGTGCCTGTTCCAGGCAAAGAGAGGAACACATTGGAAATAGGAGAAGGGAACAGAAAGAGTGTTGCCATCATCCCCTCCTTTCAGTAAGAGCCTGCCAATTCTGTGAAGCAGGCGTTGTCAAAGGTACAAGTCAATTCAAGAGCAGTAAGATGAGAACCAATTGGCTTCAGTAAGGCATTAAATATTTCACAGTTGAAACCCAGCTAAGCTTGAGAAATTGCCTAGAAATACTGGGCCCTGCCTCTTTAAATTATGGCTGTTGACCAAAGTGGACTCACAGATGATACTCCCTGCGAAGGTCATTGACTTGCCAAAGCAAAAAGGTGAAGAGTCAGGAGTTAAAAGAGAGGTGCTACGACACTCCAGGAGCAAATTATAGAAAGGGGATAAGAAGGCAGAGGGTCATGGCCCAGGTTATCCAATCAAAGACTAATGAAAGTTTGCATTTGATGCACGCCACAAATATAGTATGTATATAGCACGTTTGGCAAATCCACACCGTGATCAACTCCCGCCCGGAAACCAATGTCCCCACTGTGGTAGGACGTATGGATCCAGAATTGGCCTTCATAGTCACTTACGGACACAATGTTAAAACCGTGTTTATGGAAGACAATTTTACTTGGCTACGAGTGATTGCCAAAGAAGAAGAAGAAGAAGAATACACACAGGTCTTGCTACCCAAACACAGTGTGTTCTCAGGAAATCATTTGTTAGGCGGGTGTTCACATAAGGAGTCAACCATTTCCACTGATGCCTATGGGGAAATTTCTAATGCGTTCCCAGCCATAGACGTTTGTACCCCAAATGATAAAAAAGTGGGAAAACTCTCTCAAACCTTGCAAAAGGCAAACAAGGAAGTCAAATTTGCTTTCTTATTTGACCAAAGTCTCCCCCTTCCTCCCCGTCTCCCACCAGCAAAAGACAAAGAAGGAAGGCTTGCTTAAGACTGCTTATTTGTTTCAGGTACTGCATGCAGGTCCGACTGTTTGGATATCTGAATCTGCAGTGTGTATGGTGAGGTTTGGGTACTAATGCTTGGTGCTTGAATAAGTGAATTTTCGTAAAACAAGTGTCTGGATAGCAGGACCTGCATGTATTTACAAACAAAAACAAAAACAAAAAACACAGTGCATGCACAACATGTGATATTGAGTAGCTACAGCTCACTGGTGGCGCACATGCTATGTTTACTGGTAACGACACATGCGATGTAACAGGCTGTAGGTAACAGTATAACTTCTATTTCAAAAAATCATTCAACATATCATGTCACAACATGTAATTCCAGACACGTGGAACACTACAAGATTGATATAAGCATTCCACATCGTGGTTATTGCTAATATAAGAACTGAATAGGCTGTATCTCCTGATCTATCTTTAATCTCTTTAATCTCTCAGAATATATTCTGCTCATATGATAATTTGGTCTATGGAATTATATATTGTGACATGATATGTTGAATAAGTTTCCAAGCACAATTCAAAGTGTTGGTCTGACCTTTAAAGCCCTAAACAGCCTCGGTCCAATATAGCTGAAGGGGCATCTCCACCCCCATTGTTCTACCTGGACACTGAGGTCCAGCGCCAAGGGTTGTTCTGGCTGTTCTGGCTGTTCCCTCGCTGCGAGAAGCCAAGTTACAGAGAACCAGGCAGAGGGCCTTCTCGGTAGTGGCACCCACCCTGTGGAACGCCCTCCCACTGGATGTCAAAGAGAACAACAACTACCAGACTTTTAGAAGACATCGGAAGGCAGACCTGTTTAGGGAAGCTTTTAATGTTTGATGCATTACTGTATTTTAATATTTTGTTGGAAGCCACCCAGAGTGGCTGGGGAGGCCCAGCCAGATGGGTGGGGTATAAATAATAAATTATTATAATATTATTATTATTATGTGTGTTTTTAAAATAGAAGTTATACTGTTACATACAGCCTGTTACGTTGCGTGTGTCGTTACTAGTACAGTGGTGCCCCGCAAGACGAATGCCTCGCAAGATGAAAAACTCGCTAGACGAAAGAGTTTTCCGTCTTTTGAGTCATTCCGCAAGACGAATTTTCCTATGGGCTTGCTTCGCAAGACGAAACGTCTTGTGAGTTCTTGCGAGTTCTTTTTCCTTTTTCTTAAAGCCGCTCAGCCGCTAATAGCCATGCTTCGCAAGACGAATTAATTTCGTCTTGCAAGGCACCACTGTATTGTATTTACGTAACGAAAGGTTCAGCAGTGTTTTGTACGCTTACAGCAGGCCCCAGATTAATGCTACAGCACCCCCAGTTGAAACAGAACTCAGATAGCAAGGCTAGGAAACATTTTGGCTCGAAACCTTGCAAATCTGCTGCCAAATAGAACAAACAATTCTAGCTTCAGAGGACCAGTGGTCTGACTCAGTATAAGGTCACTTTATAGGTCCAGCTAATTGCGTCAGTTTAATTTTCAGATCATTTTAAAATCCCTGAGTCACTGGATCCTAATTATTATTTTTTTCTTTTTGCAGATTGTGCCCGTGTCCTTACTGCATATCTTCTTGGAAACTTATTGCGTACATTTGCCTAGATTAATGCATGCAGACAGGAAGTGATTTAGTAATTCATTATTATGCTGGCACACACCCCGTCGTTCATTGCTATCTCGGCACGTACAAACACCAACAGGTTAGCAAATGTCCCAAGGATATTTCTAGAATCATCATTTAAAGAGGAAAGGAAGACTTAAAAAAAAAAATCATCCTGAATGGATTTCTCCTTTGGATAAAGGACCTTGTGAAAACTGCCATAGAATATCTTCTTCACTTCTTGCTGGTCAAAGGTGACTTCCTCGACATCAGCTTCATAGTCACGGTGGAAATATATCAAGGATTTCTTGTTGGCTATAGAGGGAGGAAGATGACAAATAACCCAGGGGTTATAAAGAAAACGAAAGATGGCATTGGACTTTAGGCTTTGCACATGTTGAAGTAACATGGGAAAAATAGTAAAACACACACTTGTGAGAACCAAAAATCTGAGTGAATGGAACAGCATCTCAAGAGATGGTCTATGGCAGTCATGTCCAAAGTCCATCTCGGGTTCTTAATCTGGCCTGCCAGTTGATTTAATCTGGCCCCCGTGGCAGTATATGTCCTGGGGTAAAATCCTTTTAAAAATAGCTTATCAACTTCAATCCTAAATAAAGCTCAACAACTTTGTGGTAAAAATGGAGGGGGGAGCTCAACAACTTTGGGGGTAAATCCTAAGAAAAGCTAAACAATTTACAACTTCAATCCTAAAAAAAGGTCGGCCCTCACGTATCAAATCTGGCCCTCTTTGGAAAAAGTTTGGGCACCCCTGGTCTATGGGAATCATAGTGTATGTGTGAAAATATATGAATCATGTATACCAGTCATTTGAATCTTTCCTATTTAACCTCCAGTACCTACTGAATTCTTCTTAAAAATTCCAGGAGGCATTTTAACTGAAGACTGATTTGATCATTTTAACCCATTTTTACCATTTTGTATAGTATTTCTTGTACACTGCTTAGAGACCATTGTAATTAAGTGGCACATATATTTTTTAAATGAATAAAAAAAAAATTGCTACCCCCTTTTGAGCTGGGGAACCCCCAAGGGATGAAGGCTCAGAGCCTGGGGACTGGTGGTGGGACGACGACGAGCGGTCAGAGGGAGAAGATTGGGAGATGACTGAGAGGAAGGGATGTCAGAAGTTAAGAGGTAACAGGGTTTAGTGAGCAGGAAGAGGCTGTAGCAGGGAGCAGTCCAGAATCAGAGGGAGAAGCGGAGGCTGGAGAGGATAGGGCCAAGAGGCAGAGATCAGGCAGGCTGCTGAAGAAGCCAGGGGGACTCCTTCTCCTGTTGCAACCAGCTCCCCTCCGCCTTGGTTTCCCAGGACCAGAAGAGGTATGAAGAGGGCAGAGCAAAGACAGCCACTCCAATGAAGTCTCAGATTGCTTGGGAAGGAGGAGTGCTGTGGGAAGGTGACGACCATCAGTCATTGAAATTGCTTCATTGAGGCAAGATCTTTGGGAAGAGTTTGTCCTTACTATGCCTGGCCTCCTGAGCTGTTTGTTTCTTTGAAAAAAGAATTCACTGATGTCGTTGTTACTGACCTGCTCCTGATAGCAGGGCATTGACGCTGATGCCAGCGCCAGCAAAGAGCAATCATGTATGCAACCGGCTGCCATTTTGCATCTTGAACCAGCCATCATTCTGGGGCAGTTTAGGCTCACATCCGCACCATACATTTAAAGCAAATTTAAGGCAGATTTAAAGCATGTTGCTTCCCCCCATAAAAGATCCTGGGAACCACTTCACAGAGCGTTCAGTTCCCAGCACCCTTCACAAACTACAGCTCCCAGTTTTTTCTGGGCAAGCCGTGTGCTTTAAAGGTGTATTAAACGTGCTTTCGATGTCTGGCGCTGATGTGATGCCTATTCATGCATTGCCCCTTCATAGCAGGCACACAAATAGTGCAGAATACTCAGAGAGAATTCTGCCAAGCGGCTGCTTTGTCTAGGTGACACAAGGAAAAGAAAAACGTCTGGAATTTTCTCAGATAATTGTCTTCCGGGAAATTCTGGCTCTGCTGCCCCATCCCCCATCCCTTGTAGCAACCAAATCTCCCTGCCGAATGATCGATGAGCCTCCTTACGGTCAAGTATGATGCCTAGTACAGGCTGGAAGTCCTCATCTGTTATCTGCCACACAGCAAAGGCTTCCCGAGGGCTTTCTGGCAGGAGCCGGAGGAGGAAACTGATAGTGTATTCGGTTGGCATCCCAGAAGGAAACACTTCGCTGAGGAAATAAGTGAAGACACAAAAAGCTCTTCTAAGCAGAGAACATTGGAATGGCCTCCAAGAGTTAATCCCTGGTGCCATGGCAACAGACTGAACACAATTAAAACCTACCTGAGGTTTTAGTGACCCAAAAGAAACCAAATTGGCTGCCAGATTTGAAGAAAGCCCTAAATGACATAGACCCAAAATATCCATCCTCACAGACCATCTTGCATGCCAAGATCATCAGGGGGAGCTCTCTTGGTGCTCCCATAGCCTTCAGAAGTGTGGGGTGGCAGTGGCCCAGGAGAGGGCTTTCTCTGGGGCAGCCCATAAACTGTGAAACACCCTCCCCACAGAGCTGCATCTTCACTATACAACTTTTGCCGCGTGATTTTATATGTGTTGAAAGCCGCCCAGAGTGGCTGGGGCAATCCAGCCAGATGGGAGGGGGTATAATTAATGATGTTGTTGTTGTTGTTGTTGTTGTTGTTGTTGTTGTTGTTGTTGTTAACACACCTCTTTACCCTGGCTCTTGGCCGTCAAGGTATTTTGTTCTGTGGGACCCGCCTCTTTTGCTGAATTTATATTGCCTTTGCTCTGGTTGAACTGAACTCTGCAATCCTATGATTCTATGACTACATCAGATAAAAGAATTGTGGTTCGCACTGGGGTGCAGTGCATTGTTTTGTTTATATTATATACTGTATATATTGTGGTTTTATGTTGCGAACCACCATGAGATCTATGGGTATGGGACGGTATACAAATTTAATAAATAATAATAATAATCGATATGATGAGCATCATGTATCGGCTTCCTTGGCGTGATAGCTGCCAGTTCTCAACTTCATGGCAATGAGTTCAATCCAGACTAATTACGCGATTCTTAGTTCCACTGAAATTAAAGGTAAAGGGATCCCTGACCATTAGGTCCCGTCGTGGCCGACTCTGGGGTTGTGGCGCTCATCTCGCTTTATTGGCTGAGGGAGCCGGCGTATAGCTTCTGGGTCATGTGGCCAGCATGACTAAGCCGCTTCTGGCGAACCAGAGCAGTGCACGGAAATGCCATTTACCTTCCCACTGGAGAGGTACCTATTTATCTACTTGCACTTTGACATGGTTTTGAACTGCTAGGTTGGCAGGAGCAGAGACCGAGCAATGGGCGCTCACCCCGTTGTGGGGATTCGAACCACCAACCTTCTGATCGGCAAGTCCTAGGCTCTGTGGTTTAACCCATAGCGCCTCCCACGTCCCTTCCACTGAAATTAGTGGTGCTTAAATTGTGACTAACTCGTTCCATGGGTGTTTTTGGGACCCATGCTCAATTAACAATGTGTGGATGCAACCCAAAGGTCAGGTCTTACGCTCATACTTCCCTTCTTCTTTAAAAATGGCATCATGCCCTTGAAAGGGCAAGCCGCCTCCTTCTTTGTCTTCACATATTCTGGCTACATGAACAAACCAACTTGAGTCTCTGAACATTTTGACTAAGGGTACTCTGTGGAATCTCACAATTCGATGCTAAGAAGCTTTGCTTCTTTAAACAAGATTAAAATTATCCCTATGTTTCAGCAATTAAACTTAAAAAGGAAGCTACAGCCTGCCTCTTCATAATCCAGTCTGTCTTGCTTTGCAAAGCTGTAGTCAATAATAGAATCAAATGGGATACATGGCGGGCCATTATAAACCCCAGATTACAGAGAAGACTCTGGGAGGCAACTCGACAAGCAAAGTCATGCTCCAAAGTCATCGATTAATGGAGACCTGCACAACTTGCAGAAGGCCATAAAACTGTGGCAAAGTTGACCCAGTATTTATGAACAGGTGGAGATGTCCTCAGGATAATCGGATGGCCAGCTTCTGCAATGATCATAAGCAAACACACCAGGCTTGTGGGGAAAGACCATAGCTCACAGGTACAGTGGTACCTCGGGTTAAGTACTTAATTCGTTCCGGAGGTCCATTCTTAACCTGAAACTGTTCTTAACCTGAAGCACCACTTTAGCTAATGGGGCCTCCTGCTGCCGCTGTGCTGCCGGAGCACGGATTCTGTTCTCATCCTGAAGCAAAGTTCTTAACCTGAGGCACTATTTCTGGGTTAGTGGAGTCTGTAACCTGAAGCGTATGTAACCCGAGGTACTACTGTACGGCATTTGCTTTCCATGAAGATAGTCCTAGGTTAAATCATTGGTATCTCCTGGTAGGGCTAGGATAGATCCTAGTCTAAAATCCTGAATAGTCCCTGACAGCTAGTGTAAGATAATACCAATCCAAGTTTTCAGACATGACCCCATGGGGGAATGAACACTGGTTCGGTGATGTTAAGCACGGCCTGGAGGAATGGTTGGCAAGCCTCTAGTGCAGCGGTTCTCAACCTGTGGGCCCCCAGATGTTGTTGGACTACAACTCCCATCATCCCTGAGCTCTGGCCTTGCTAGCTAGGGGTGATGGGAGTTGTAGTTCAACAACATCTGGGGACCCACAGGTTGAGAAAGGCTGCTCTAGCAGGTTCTTTTAGCTGTAGGTAGTCTCGGTGGCGAGACCACAATTTCTGTGGTCTTGGGTGGCGGTTTTAGGCCTTGGGTGGAATCCTTTCGTCTATCAATTGAATAAGGGGTGTGTGAAGTGGTGACTCACCCCTCCTGCAGCGGCGTTACCAGGGTTCCCCATTAAAAGGGGAGTTGCGAGGGGAGTCACTGGCCAAATGCTGAAAAGGCAGTCCCCTCAGCTGCACGGAAAGAGGGGCTAGCTGTGTAAACACACTTTTTGCAGTGCCTCCCTTTGTTCCAATTAACCCTGCCATACCTCAGTGCCCCAGCATGGAGGACTGAGAGGGATACACACCCAGTGCCTAAACCAAGGTTCCCTACATCTGAAATTGTTAATAAAGTTGTGGCCATTTTAATCCCAAAATACATTGTTGTGTGTAATCATTGCTCTCGGACTGACTGCCGGAGGGGCGGGGGTCTGCAACTGGGCACACAATGTAAGAAAATACCTTGGTGAATAACATATTAAGGGTGGAGGATGGAGTTTCATGTGGTTGTGGTAAGGGTTAACTCCCTCCTCATGTGCCATGGCCCCAATCCTGATTGCCCCCTCTCCATGGCTGCTGGTTAAACTTAGAAAATTAGACACCCTTAATTTTGACTGTGCAATGTAAGTCACAAGGTCATTTGGTTCCATGTCAAGGAGGAAGCCACAGTGCTCTCCCTGCAATCTTTTCCTCCAAAAGTGGGTTGGAAGTTTGTTTACTCCTCCCAAAAGTGACTGCAAGGAGAAGGGGAATTCTTAGGCATGTCATCAGAAAACTGCACGTGGCAGAGATCCATTTGCCTTATCTGATGGCCGGATAGATGGCTGCTTAACGATACCGCAAGTGTGAGATAGCGAAAGCAGAAGCACTGAGATGAGATATATGCATATCGAATCAGACCCTGCTGATGAAACATCTCCAGTACCTCGGCTCGCTCTGGCGGCATAGCTAAGCGGCTTCCTCAATTTATCCCAAGGCGTTTCAGAAATCAATTTATGGGCCTCTGCACAGAGACGATGCCATGAAAAGCAACAACCTCCTTTGTCCTCTGAAAGAGGTGCTTCAGAAACTCTGAATTTCCACCCGAATCCGCCAGCGTGGGAGCTTCAAACTCCAGTTGCTTTCTTCTGTGCAGCAGAGATCATTTCTGCCAGAACCCCAGAAACACCTCCACCCAATGATACTAATAATTATCAGGTTGCTTGAGAGTATTCAAAGCAAGGGAAGAACTGTAGCTCAGTGGTAGAGCACCTGATTGGCATGCAAAAGGTCTCGGTTTTAAATCCCTGGCTTCTGCAAGCAGGGCTGGGTAAGATTCCTGCCTGAAACCCTGGTTACAGACAGTTCTGAGTGACATAGACCATTGGCCTGGTTCAATATCCTATGTTCCTAAGTAAAGCAATTCTTCTTAACAACTCTTTCATTAACCTTGTGTTAGGGCTGCCCTGAATAGTCTTTAATGGCAAACTTCACTTTGAAATTAGCACATTTGACAGAGCCGAACAAATTACCCAAATCAGCACTCACCTTACTGAACATTTGCCCATTTACAAGGTAGTTCAGTGCCACTCATTTTTTTTTTCTTCTCTTCACTCTTTTCTTTCCCTGGCCCCTTTCCAATCACTCTGTCTGTGAAAGGTTTTCAGCTTGCCCAGACAGAATGACCTCCCCTCTCCTCCCCTCGGACGTTGTTCTGGGGGGCATCCTCCTGACCCCTGCCAGAGCCATTGGGGGGGGGCACAAGGGGAGGAAAGGGGAGACAGCCCTGTTGTGCAAGTGGAAGTCCTTCTGCAGGGTTTCTGCTGACAGTGCTGTTTAATTGAATTCCACCCAAAGTCCCTAAAGGTAAAGGAACCCTTGACCATTAGGTCCAGTCGTGACCGACTCTGGGGTTGTGGCGCTAATCTCGCTTTATTGGCTGAGGGAGCCAGCATACAGCTTCCGGGTCATGTGGCCAGCATGACTAAGCCGCTTCTGGTGAACCAGAGCAGCGCACGGAAACGCTGTTTACCTTCCCACCAGAGCGGTACCTATATATCTACTTGTACTTTGACATGCTTTTGAACTGCTAGGTTGGCAGGAGCAGGGACCGAGCAACGGGAGCTCACCCCGTCACAGGGATTCGAACTGCCAACCTTCTGATCGGCAAGTCCTAGGCTCTGTGGTTTAACCCAAAGTCCCTAAGTGACCTGCAAAATTCAAGAGTGTGAGGCATAACACAAAATCAAAAAAGGAGCAACCCGTTACAATGAAGACCGTGCAATCACCCATAAAACAGACTTAAGAAGCAGCAGCAGCAAGTGGTTCCGTCACCCCCACACTGCTAATAATTTACCTTGCAATCAGGCTTTCTAAGCCAGTTTCCCGTGTAATATTATTATTATTTATTTACATGCCACCTGTCTCAATGGGTTGCCCCAGCCACTCTGGGCAGCTCCAAAAAAAACATTAAAAACACAACAAAACACCAGCCATTAAACACTTCCCTGTACAGGGAATGCCTTCAGGTGTCTTTAAAAGTCAAATAGTTCTTTATCTCCTTGACATCTGATGGGAGGGCCTTCCACAGGGCAGGTGCCACCACCGAGAAGGCCCTCTGCCTCGTTCCCTGTAACTTCCCTTCTTGCAGTGAGGGAACCACCAGAAGGCCCTCGGAGCTGGAACCAAGTGTCCAGGCTGAACTATGGGGCTAGAGATGCTCCTTCAAGTATACAGGGCCAAGGCCATTCAGGGCTTTGAAGGTCAGCACCAACACTTTGAATTGTGCTCAGAAATGTAATGGGAGCCATAGACTTTACCTTGTCTTCCGGGTCAGCTGGATATCCCTGAAAAGAGTGTAAGTGTGGATTCCTAGGAAGATGTAGGGTTCCATAGCAACTCCTTTGATGGAGGCGTACTCCTTTTCCATCAGTCCAAACACCTCCATCATATCATAACCTGGAGAAAACAGAGAACCAGGAATATAGTGAAATGCCTTGTTTATACTAAAAGCAGCAATCGCCACAAAGAAGAAGAAGAAGAGTTTGGATTTGATATCCTGCCTTTCACTCCCCTTAAGAAGTTTCAAAGCGGCTAACAATCTCCTTTTCCCTTCCTCCCCCACAACAAACACTCTGTGAGATGAGTGGGGCTGAGAGACTTCGGAGAAGTGTGACTGGCCCAAGGTCACCAGCAGCTGCATGTGGAGGAGCAGGGACGCGAACCTGGTTCCCCAGATTACGAGACTACCGCTCTTAACCACTACACCACACTGGCTCTCAAAGGAGGGGAGGAGCGAGGGGCTGGAGATCAGGTCCACAGCAAATGTAGGTTTTGAAACCAGAGCTCCCAGATCCAAACCCAGTTCTTAGAACCTTGTTCTCTTGAACAAGGTGGCTTGTCCCAATGGTTGTGTATGTGTGACGTTTGGGTGAACCAGCCATAAAGATTTGCCCGGTCATTCCCAAATAGCATCAGCTTGCATGTTGCAACAAACAGGCAAGCAAAATCCTGGCAGAAAATTAAACTGCTCTTTTCCCATTTTCATGTCTCTCCCCACACACTTTAAACTGCTAAGTGAGGGTTGACCTGAGTTGCATGGCAAATACATATTTTCCCACAAAAAAGAGAAGGAGGGGGCCTCATCCCCCCGCCCTTGGAGCTTCCTCCCTCTTTGCCGACTTCTCATTAAAGCTCTGTGAGTCACTTTCTAAAGTCTTTAATGCAAGCAGGCTTTGCAATCAGCAATTCCCTCCCCCCTCCCCAACCCATTCGCTTATCTGAATTTATGGAAAGCTGAGGCCAGGGTGCAGGCAGGAGGAAGGAACAACTGGAAAGGAGATAATTATATAAATAGTAAAGGGGATGCATAAAAAGAAGGGAAGGAGGGCTTTTAATCGATATCCTGCCTCCACCAGGTTCATCTCCCCATAACCCAGTTCTAGGTTTTATCTATCAAGATGGCAGTATGTTGTATGGGGATTAAAATTTGCAAAAGACCCTGGCGTTGAAATCTTCTCATCTCAATTAAAGTTTGCGCTAAATGTTAATAATGTTATCAAGGGAAAGTTGAAGCCACAGCTGTAGACCATATATAGCTATATGCGGTTGGTATCAAGAGGAATAGGTCAAAGGAGCGCAGCTGAGGCACTAAGCAATTCTGTTTGTGAAATCCTTTCAATTGCAGAGGAATATCTGTAAAAGAAACATTCCCTTAGATTTGTCTGGCGGGATCACATGCTCAGTAATAGGCGTTAGTGCAAAGGCTGAGCCAAACATTTTCAAGCAAACGTTTTTGAAGCCATCAGGACAGGGCGGGACAACAGATGGCAAAATATTTCCAGAAATAACCCCCCACCACACAAGGGTATCCTTTTCCATTCTAGTTTGCTGCTCTTTGTAGCTCCCAATTAGTTGCAGCTTGCAAAACAGCACTTATTCCCCCTAATAACAGCAACATCGTCACACAACCAATCAGCTTGGGCTACGGAATGATGTCACAGCAGGCTGATAAAGCCAATGCGGAGCAAGGGCAACTCGCTCTCTTTCTCTCTAGCTAAATCTGCCTGCACAAATCTTCACCCAAATGGGGAGCGACGTTAATGCCAAAGACCTGAGCCCTATATCTGAGTCCTCTGTGGAAATATGGTGGTCCAGTGGTAGCCATGTGAGGGGAAGAGTGGAGCTGTGCTCAGCGGTCCTGCCCCCTCCATTTTGTCACTGCCAGCCCCAGTATGTTGGAGGAGAAAGTATTTGTTGCATGCTGCCCCAGTATGAAGCGGGGAGCCAATTCCATATGTTTAGATTTCTCCACTGCATGGGCATCAGAGGGTGAGGTCAGCATAGAACATGGTGACTAGGCAAGGATAGTGTCATGAACACTTCTGCCCAAGGTATAAGAGCACAATATGAGTTAAGAAGCAGCCAACAAGAGAGAGACTCGCATTCTTCCCAAGCAGCTGCAAACAGTCGTATCTCAACTCCCCCTCGCTTTGAGAATGACAGGAATGCAGAGAATGTGATAGAGAGAAACCAACTCTCTCAGGAAACACAGGCAGTTTCGGAAGGCAGGAGAGAGCAGTTCCTCACCTGAAGGGGAGTTTAGTTCGCCCAAGGAGCAGACATATGGGAAAGGTCTTAGATAGAAAACAAAGCCAGAAACAGAAGAGTCATAGGTTCAGGATATTCTGCCAGAGCCGGAAGCACTCCTCAGAAGGGTCAACTGATTCATAAGTATCAGATGTACAGTTAGGCATCTGAGGCTCATTGTTTGTATTGCAATAAATCTCCCAGCTAATTACGACTTGTGTGCTGTGCTATCAAGACAGAAGCCTGGGCTCCTGACAGATAGCAAGCCTGGCCCTGCTCTTCCACTCATGCTGCTAGGGCTTGGGTGTAGCCTCCAGCTATTAAAAGTAGGGTTGATGCCACCCTGAATGGGCCACCTGCAAAGTCCTGCCTTGGTGGCGGGAGCAAACCCACCGCTTCCCTGAGAATGGTGCAGAACTCAGGCCGCTGGCCAACAGTGCTGAACCCCAATTCTAAGGCTTAACCAAAGGCCACCTCATTGTCTATTATAGAGAATTCCAATCAGGTTGTAAGCTGGTGGGCAGGGCCTAATGTCCCTCAGTGGCTATTAACCAGAAGGTTGGTGGTTCGAGCCCACCCAGGGATGGCTGTGGATAGGACCCCTGCATTGCAGGGGGTTGAATTATGTTTCCAGCACCCCCTTGTATCTGTTATATGGCACCAAGATCTTTTGAGACATTGCATAACCAAGAAAGGAGGGCTCTCTCTCTCTCTCTTTTTTTGCAAAAACAAGGAAGAAGCTGGCAGCCTACCTTGCAGAGAACCTTCCATGGAGTCCAGGACAGGGCAGTCTTCAGAATGACATGGAACAGGTGGGAAGGAAGAGACATGAAAGGAAGCATGGATATATTAGTTACCTGAAGGAGAACAACACAAAGGGCTCTGGAGCCTGTTGAATCAGCACATTAGTTCCAGCATGCTATTCTCACAATGGCCAACCAGATGATGATCAAAAGTTTGCAAGCAGGACCTGAGCAGAAGAGCATCCTCTCCTTTTGTGGTTTCCAGCAACTAGTATTTGGAATCATTACTGCCCTGAACTGTAGAGGTGGAGTGTAGCCACTATCATGGCCAGCAGTCATTGATAATCTTCTCTTCTACCCATTTGCCTAATCTCCTTTTTAAAGCCATCCAAGTTGGTTGCTCCCCCTGTCTCTTGTGGGAGTGAGTTCTGCAGTTTCATTACATGCTGCATGGAGAAGTCCTTTCCTTTCTCTGCCCCAAAACTTACAGCATCCGTCTTCATTGGATGAATAATTTCACACATTTCAAAGGGCCAACCTGACTTTGAATGTGCATATATTCAAACCTGCTTTACAGTGATTGGAACCTATAGCCCAACCTTCCCCAACTTTTAGAAGACATCTGAAGGCAGCCCTGTTTAGGGAAGTTTTTAATGTTTGATGTTTTATTGTATTTTTAATATTTTGTTGGAAGCCACCCAGAGTAGCTGGGGAAACCCAGCCAGATGGGTGGTGTATAAATAATGATATATCATCATCATCATCATCATCATCATCATCATCATCATTACTTCATGCCTTCCAGATGTTGATGGACTCTATCTGCCATCTCTACCCACCGCCCCACGACTATTGTCAGAAGGAATAACAACAACAGTCAGAAGGAACCAGTCTGTGGATGGCTGATGCAGCCTAATATGGTCTACTCTGACTGGCAGAGGCTCTCCAGCAGGTGTGGAGCCCAGCAAATGAAAGGTAAAACTTGCATACGATGCTCTGCCCACAGGCATGTGGACCTTAGAAGGTTGCTCAGAGAGGAATGTGGCCTTTGTCGGGATCTCCGCTCGGCCAAGCTGATAAAGCTCATCTTTCTCCGAGTCCTTCGGAATCACCCTCCCGATGAATAATTAACAACCTGAGCCTTTGATGAGGCCTCAGGCACATTCCCATTCAGCAGATTTTCCAGCACAGGGAAGTGATGAGATTTATGGCTACATCACTATGCTTTATTTCTTACTACGCAGACAGCAAAGAAATATACATCCTCTCTCTATGAAAAAAGGAACAAAGGAACAAAGGAGCAAAGGAAACAGGAAACCAGTACGTCATATCCGTCTCTAGTCTCCCGTGAGACTTCCAATAGCCTGGATTGTCTCTGGAATGTAAACAGAGCCTTGTGACTCCAAGCAGCTGCTCAGTGGCAAACAGAAACTAACAGCCTTCAGACAGAAAGCAAGGCCCCAACCCTGCTGTAAAGTGTGAGACAGCTTTTTGTTGTTGATTGTGTTGCTCTGTGGCCTCGATGTCCAATATCCTAGTTTTCAAACTGGGGGCCAATCCACCATGCATTAATTTTTTTTTAAAAAAAATGTTATTAAATAGAACATTTGAATGGGACAAACAGGTTTGGAAATGCCTGCATCATTCAAGTCCACTCCTCACTTTGCTAGGGACGGCTGCAAAATTGTCTTGACTTCCAGCTGCCTTGGAGAATGGCTATTTCTAATCCTTATTATCCCATGCCTGCTGTTCTCCCCGCCACAAGGGTGCCTTCGTTTCCCCTCCCCCTTGCTTGTCAAAACCTTTTCATTTTTACGAAAGGTGAATTACTGCAATCACAGTAAAATGTTGCACTCAATTCCAGCCATGCAAGTTGGGGGGTTTTCGTTTCATTTCTTATTTATTTCCCTCTACCGTTTTCTGTTTTTCCAGACCGTATTCTGTAAAGTGCAGCTTTCACCTTGCAGTTGTTTACCCATACAGACTAAAACGGCTGCCATAAGAATGAATTCAGGAGTAAGTGGGCCATCGCATTATATTAATTGTACGTGGTGAAAAGGAGTGAGCGCTTTTCTCCTTTTGATGCCCATTCAGCCAGCTGCCTTTCGGAAGGCAAAGTGAGTTGTTTTGCAGAAAATAATACAAACACTTTGGCATACGTCTGCAGTTCACCTTTTACAGGAAATCCCCTGCTAAATCCTCTCTCATCCTTTGAGCCAAGGAATCAAAAACTGGGAGCCGCAGCTCATACAAATCAGAGATAAGAGAGGAAGAATCAAAGGCTCTTTGGTGAAGAGTTAGAAAGTGCTCTCCATCTAAATGGGTTGAGTGGAAAAAAAAGACGCCTTCAGAAAGAACCAAGCGCTGCAGTTATTTGCTTCTGTAACAGTCCCAGACAAAGGGGGCAAGCTGGAAGCCGGGGAAATGGAGCATTTGATGGTGAAATGAGAGGTGCCCCTGAAAAGCAAGGACACTCGAGAGGGTGTCGCGTTTTGTGATTGTCTTTCTGAGCATCTGCTTAGGGCATATGATCATTATTACGAAAAGTCTTTCTTGCTTAAATAGCACCATCAATCAATGTATCTAGAACATGGGTAGGCAAACTAAGGACCGAGGGTCGGATCAGGCCCAATCGCCTTCTAAATCTGGCCTGCAGACGGTCCGGGAATCAGCATGTTTTTACATGAGCAGAATGTGCCCTTTTATTTAAAATGCATCTCTGGGTTATTTGTGGGGCATAGGAATTCGTTCATTATTATTTTTTAAATATAGTCTGCCCCCCCCCACAAGGTCTGAGGGACAGTGGACCGCCCCCCGCCCCCCGCTGAAAAAGTTTGCTGACCCTTGATCTAGAGTTTTATAGAAGAGGTGTGTGCATGCACACGAAAGCTCATACCAATAACAAACTTAGTTGGTCTCTAAGGTGCTACTGGAAGGAATCTTTTATAGAAGAGGAGCATTGGAATATAGGAATATTGTCTACACCAGGCAAGTCCAACTTCAAGTAGGCTGTGATCTACGATCCAATATAACAGGCACGTCCAACAGGTAGATCGTGATCTATCAGTAGATCACTGAACGTTTGTGGTAGATCAGTGGTAGATCAGTGGCTCCCCCCAAACAAGCGCAACATTTTTGCCCTGCACCCCCCAAAAACGGGGCTTACCTCCTCCCTAAAAAAAGCTCAACAAATTTTACCTGAACCCAAAAAAAGGGGGTAGATCACTGCCCCAGTTTTTAACTCTGTGAGTAGATTGCAGTCTCTCGGGAGTTGGCCACCTGTGCAGTATAAAAACTGGCAGTGATCTACCACCCAGGGATGGGTCCAGGGTGGGTGACAGGGATCGGTTCAGGGTGGGCAAGCGCTGGCTGCTTCCCCCAAGGGGGGCAGAGAATGGGTCAGGGTGGGAGGCAGGAATGGGTGCTTCCCCCCAGGGGGCAGGCACCGGCTGCTTCCTCTGACATGGCAGGGATGGGTACAGGGTGGACGGGCACACGCCGACAGGGCAGGGGTGGAGTCAATACAGTCCCTCCCTCAAGAAGAGCTCAGTACAAGATGGTGGCTGCTCAGGCACATCTCCAGAGGAGGGTGAGTTGCGACCAGAATTCATCCCAGAATCGGCAGGATTGATCGTGATCTACACTGACTGGCAGCAGCTGCCCACAGTTTCAGGCAGGGATCTTTCCCTGGTCTACGTGGAGGTACTGGGCACTGCATCGCATCATTTCATCCATGCAAGTGTTTCAGCTTTCTGGGCAGAACAATTTCCCCCCTACTCCTCCTGCCATCTATGGGTTCTGGGAGATCTCCCAAGCCAATCTGAGGAGGTGTGGACATGCTGGAGAAGTCTGTGAAGATGGGTTCGGTATGCACCCGCCTGCCACCCAAGGAATCTAATTCCGAGGAGCGTCAAAACCAAAACCCACAACCCACCCTTTCAATGTCATTGTTTGGCCCCAATTTGCTACTGCATTCCTTTTCCATTCTTCGCTGCAGTTCCCTGATAAACACCCAACTGAAACCTTTGCAGTCTCCTAAAGAGTTGCAAAAACCCTTCCCCGCTACATTTGTATTTTACAATTTATTCCTTGGCAGATTATTGTTGTGGTGGTTTTTTTATAAAAAAATAAATAAATAGCCCTGTTTGCTCAACCCTTCTACAAATCCTCTTGCTATCGTGTTTTATAGCCAGTCATTTGAGGAGACACCCGTGACAAACTCACTTACATTAATAACACAATTTACAGAGGAGTTGAATTAATTGAAAGGATTTCTGAAGCACATTCATAGCTTCCCTATTCTGCCAAGGGCACAGAAATAAATATCCTCTCGCTGAATAATGCCAGACATTTGTTGAAAATAACTCTACACCTTGTGAATTTGCATTTGTTTCACCTTGGATATCCATTTGGGAGAGAAGGAGGGAGGGACCCATTTGTGGCTTAAAGAGCTCCAGGAAAATTGTGTGAATGATGCCAGGAAAGGGATGAGGGACTAGACAGAATATGAAAATCCAGCAATCGTCAAAACATTGATACGGGATTTTGAAGGTACCCTTCCATCTCCTGTCAAAGTTGCTTGATGTCTGTACCAAACAAAAATAAAACTAGAAAGGCACAAAAAAAGAGGGGAAATCATCACGACACAGGTAAAACTGGTAAAGTAGCAAAAATAAATTGCCTTACCTTCAGCTTTGAAAGGGTAAGATCCTCTTATTGTGGGAAGTCTGGCCAAAAGAGAAGCTACGGGAAAGATAAGAATAGGTGCTTATGCAGCTCAAGAATTGGGAAGCTCAGGCCTAGGTAAATGTGGCCCTCTGTGCAATTTGCTCTACAGTAGTACCTTGCAAGACGAATGCCTCGCAAGACGAAAAACGCGCAAGACGAAAGAGTTTTCCGTTTTTTGAGTCGTTCCGCAAGACGAATTTCCCTATGGGCTTGCTTCGCAAGACGAAACGTCTTGTGAGTTCTTGCGAGTTTGTTTCCTTTTTCTTAAAGCCGCTAATAGCCGCTAAGCCGCTAAGCCGTTAATAGCTGCTAAGCCGCTAATAGCCGTGCTTCACAAGACGAAAAAACCGCAAGACGAAGAGACTCGCGGAACGGATTAATTTCGTCTTGCGAGGTACCACTGTACTTGGGGCTACCTTTGAAGGTGACCCGGAAACTACAACTAAACCAGAATGCGGCAGCTAGACTGGTGACTGAGAGTGGCTGCTGGGACCACATAACACCAGTCCTGAAAGACCTACATTGGCTCTCAGTACGTTTCTGAACACAATTCAAAGTGTTAGTGCTGACCTTTAAAGCTCTAAATGGCCTCAGCTCAGTATATCTGAAGGAACATCTCCACCCCAACGTTCAGCCTGGACACTGAAGTCCAGCGCCAATGGCCTTCTGCTGGTTCCCTCCCTGCGAGAAGTGAGGTTACAGGGAACCAGGCAGAAGGCCTTCTCGGTAGTGGCACCTCCCTGTGGAACACCCTCCCACCATATGTCAAAGAAATAAACAACTATCTGACTTTTAGAAGACATCTGAAGGCAGCCCTGTTTAGGAAGGTTTTTAATGTTTGAAGTTTTATAGTGTTTTTAATATTCTGTTGGGAGCTGCACAGAGTGGTTGGGGAAAGCCAGCCAGATGGGGGGGTATATACAGTGGCACCTCTGGTTGTGAACAGGATCCGTTCCGGAGCCCCGTTCGCAACATGAGCAGAACGCACCCGGTGTCTGCACGTGCGCGGGTCATGATTTGTGTCTTCTGCGCATGACGTCATTTTGAGCGTCTGCGCATGATGTCATTTTGAGCGTCTGCGCATGCGCGAGCGGTGAAACCCAGAAGTAACCCTTTCCAGTACTTCCGGGTCACTGCAGGACGCAACCTGAAAACGCTCAACCTGAAGCAACCGCAACATGAGGTATGTCTATATAATAAATTATTATTATTATTATTATTTCTGTCTTGTCCTCAGAAATCTCCACAGGCCACACCCCCTCTCTCCAGGCCACGCCCCTCACCAGTCCTCCTTTAGGAGGATAAAAGTCAAAGGACAAATTTGCATTTGTTGGTCTGCCCGCTTTTGCACCCATTACTGGTATGTGCCGAGTGCGGAGCCCAGCACATTGCGGCTTCGTCTCTCACACTCAGGAGGAGCAAGTCATTGAACGGCACTTGGCTTCCTCAGTCCACTCAGCATCGCCCCCTGCCAGCAAACGTAGACCTCTCCACTCCCATAGTTCAGCCACGCACTGGGGGAGCACAGAGGAGGGATGATTTCGTCAGCTGGGGAAGGGATGCCCTGTGGGGAAAAGAGCGTGCCGTACCTGTCATCCCAGAGGCCCGCACTGCAGCTGGGGCCCCCATAACAACAGCCCTGCAAAGCCTTCCAAAACCTAGGGCTGAGCCCACTGTTTTGCCTACCTGTCTGGCCTATGGTCGATACAGGGTCACTTTCTCCTGTGAGATAGACTGCGGAAACCGTCACCATGTATAATCGATTAGGAAGCAGTGAGTGGAGAGTGACTGAACTGCTCCTCCCAGAAACTGTTATCTGTGGAAAGCAGAAGCTGCAATTTTTGCAACCCTAACAAAATACTCCATTTCGGGTGATTCAAAAGTCAATGCAAGGAAACATCCTTCGTGCAATTTTTATTTTTTTCATCCAGCAAATTATTCAGTGATTGGACCCAAGGCCTACAAAATATATGTATCATTGCAACAGGGCATTTATACTATGAAGAACTTTTTTTAAAAAATAAAAAATCTCTACCCTATCTGCCGTTATTTCCCTCACCAGTTTTCAGAGGAGCTCAGGACGGTGCGTAACCCTGTCGCACAACAATCCTGAGAGGTAGTTGAAGCTGAGAAAGAACGGCCGACACAAACTCACCCAGCGAGCATCATAATTTAGCATAATTAGCTACTCTATCCAAGGTGAGCTGGCATAGCATAGCACTTAGGAAGCCAGACTAGGAATCAGGGGACCCAGGTCCAAACTGTTAGAATTCCTGCTCCATGATTGCAGTCATGGGATTGTTGCCTTTCACATGACGGTATATGTTTTGACTCCACAGAGTGGGAAGTGATGAAGACAGGATATTTGTGTTACTGTGTTCCGTGAAGTGGGACTATTGTCCTTTGTTCTTTTTCTCTTTGCTGTCTGATGCTAGAGAGTGAGGGAGCCATGTTGCAGTGCTCCTTGTGTGTTTATATGTAAATAAAGTAGATTAGCCAAAATGCTGAGTTGCTGAGGTCTGTCACGCATGAAGCGCAAACTCTGTGGATCCGTAAGTGTGCCGGTGTCTGTTGGCATCGGTCGCTGTGATGTTCATGCTGAAGAAAGCTTTTGAAGCTCCTGAATGATCACCCAGGAGGGAGAGAACATGTCAGTTGGGCTTGTGTCTCTGCCAGGGTCCTACTCGAGTGTAGGCTGAACTCCTGACACAAATGTCCTCTCAGCCATGAAACTTTCTGAGTGACTTTGGATCAGCCACAACCTCTCACTTTAATTCATCTTATAGGGTTGCTGTGAGGAAAGAAATAGGTGAGGAAAAACCCATTTTCTCCTCACAACCAACCCTATAAGATGAATTTAAGTGAGTGGAAGCAAAATCTTTCTATGACTCTTCTTGGGCTTTCGGCTCTGAAACTTAACATATTTGGTTTCTTTGTTTTCAATAAAAAAATTATTTTCCAAAATAATAACATTTTTAAATTATGTCATCTTTCCATGCTATTCACTGCTGAACTGCTTGTGTGTTTTAGCATAGGCAACTCTGAGTCTTGTGTGGCTGTGGGTCACATCAATCAAGTAAGGAAGTGTCTAACAGGGAAGCCACACCCCATCTCTGCAAGATCCACCCCCTGCAAAAAAACTTACCGTTTCCTGGTGCTTGGTTCCACTCTCAGGAGCGTAGCTGAGTCTGTAGTGCTGCACAGCGCCCTCTGGAGGATCCCAGTGGACCTGGAAGCTGCTGGGTGTTTCTGAGTCCACAAAGAGGTTGCTGGGTGGATTCTTGGCAGCTGTACGAAAAGAAAAGTTGTTGCCATGTTTAATTTCTTTTTAGTCCACTGTCGATTTCAATAGACTTCTGAATGTTTTAAATTACTTGTTTTTAACCATTTTTCATTGGTGATTTTAATGTTTCTGGTAAACCACTTTGCTGTTTTATTAAGGACACCTGGACAGGTAAGTCCAGTCAAAGATGACTATGGGTTTGCGGCACTCATCTTCATTTTTAGGCCAAGGGAGCCGACATTTGTCCACAAACAGCTTTCCAGGTTATGTGGCCAGCATGACTAAACCACTTCTGGTGCAACGGGACACTGTGACGAGTGCCAGAGCGCACAGAAACGCCGTTTACCTTTCCACCGGAGCAGTACCTGTTTATCTACTTGCACTGGTGTGCTTTCGAACTGCTAGGTTGGCAGGAGCAGGGACCAAGCAACGGGAGCTCACCCTATCGTGGGGATTCAGACCACCAACATTTTATTACAATCAAGCGGTATATAAATTTTGCTAAAATAAAAGCATGGCTAGCTCTTTTACACTCTTTAACACTCAATCATCAGTTCAAATTTCTCTCAAACGTCTCTCAAATTTTTCCTCTGGTGCCTAAAGGGTGTCACTTTCCAAAGGCAGGGGGTGATATTCTCCAGCCATCAAGGCACATTAACATGATTATGATAAACTGCAAGAGAACTTCTCCACCAATCATTTCTGATTGTGAGCAAAGGATGATCAATTAGCATCAGTTCCACTTTGCTGCATAGCCTTGTCTGAGACAATACTCCTTTTTTTAAAAAAAATTATTGCCTGGTCTTTGGATTCTGCAGAAGATTGTAGTGTTGCCATCCAGACTCATGACTTCGGGGGGGGGGGGCAAATCTGGACACTTCTGGCCTAACTGGATGAAGCTGTCGGCAAAGGCTTCCATAGTACCTCACTATGCCCAAAAGTTGCTTGCTGTGTAGCTCATTAGAGAACTGTTTGCTTTTCAGCTGCCAGAAAGAAGAGAGAACATCGCAAATTGAGACAGGGGGTTCGGAGGGGGGAGAGGCAAAAGTTACCTCTGAGGCTGGGAGTACAGGAGAGAACAAGATCTTTGAGGAGCTTGATTGTTTAGGTGAATGAAGGAAAGCTTCAGCAGAGTCTCTGAAAAGGAACTGCTACGATGAGACGGGAGTCCCAAAAGACGAGTGCAAAACTGTACAGAGTTTGTCCTAAGGCGGCATGTATATTTGATCAAAGACAAAGGGGAGAAGCTTAGTAAACAACACGGGGTTCTGTGTAGCCGCGCCAGCCTTTTGAGCAAAGGGGGAAGAGCCAGCCCTCTTATCTTGTTTTACATTCCGGTGCCTACTTTCTAGAAAAGGAGTGCTGAAGTTCAAATGGGGTAAATGCACCCAGAGCACATTATGTTCTGACCCTGGACCGGAATTCCTCAAAAGAGAGAGTCCTCCATCAATTTCAGCTCCTTGGAGAAGATGGAACCATATTCTGGTCCATCCTGCAGGGGTCCACAGATACCAGAGCATGTGTCTCTTGTCCTGAACCCCGAGGAGATACCTCCTGCTATTGGAATCTGATGGTTGATCCATAGTCTCCTTGGGGAATCAAGAGAGTCCCCAAGGAGAGATCTCCACAGATGGAAGCCCCATTACCTCAAAGGAGCCAACAGCTGCAATGGCCCTTTTAACTGGCCGGGACTCAGGCTTCAGAGGGTGGAGCCTCCTGTCAATCACGACCTAGCCCTCAAATATTTGCAGCAGTCCAGCACCTTGCTAGGGCATCTTGGATGCTTGGCCTTAGCTGCAGAAGCATCATTTGTGGTCATGAAACCATCCTATGATCTCTCTCCAAGGTGCTGACTTTGGCTTGGCTCCTCGTGATTTCAGGCTGAATAAGAATTTTGAATGTTCCAAATCTGGTGTTAAATTTGGAAGTTATCTTGATTAAACCAGGACTTTGGATGGTTAGAATATGGGACAGTGGAAACCAGAGGAACAGAATTGGGAGAATTTGTTTCTCCCTAACAGCACTGGGTTGCATTCAACACAGCACTAAGTAGATTTCTCCATCAGTGGTGGGTTTTCTCCTTCTGAAATGGAACCGTGCCCACTTCTCCTACCCTTGCATGACCCCTAAATCTGTTCTGGGTTTTCCCCCAAACTCTTCAGAGCGGATTTGGTGATGGTACAGGGTTTGCATGGTGAGAAATCCCTTTGCTCTAGTGCTATTCCTTGCAGTAATGCAAAAATATACGTGAATACCATCCTTTTTCTTGAGCTATGAGAAATAGATATAGTAATTCCAGTGAGTTGCTAGAGGATGCATCAAAGTTGGCTCCATAACCAGTTGTATCTTTGAGCTCCCTATGGCAAAGGCTGTTGTTGTTGTTGTTGTTGTTGTTGTTGTTGTTCTAGCACCCCAGTTGAGAAATCCCTTCTCAGAATTTTACGATGCAGTTCTCTGACCAAGAAATGTGTATAAAAGTATGTATATCAGGGGGAAGTATGCAAAAAAGCACACATTTTAGTGAAAAGGTGTGCTTTTATGCACACTTACAAACAAATGCATTATATTAGATGAAATAGCTTGAAAAATGCTAACAAATTTTCACAGGGTCTTTGGTGTGTATTTTTTAAATAGCAAACTGGTAAAGAAATATGTTGAACTGATGAGGTTTTTTTAAGAGTGTGTGTGTGTGTGTGTGTGTGTGTGAGAGAGAGAGAGAGAGAGAGAGAGAGAGAGAGATGGAGAAAAGTTTTGAGTTAATAGATCCACTCATCTTTCTCCATAATACAGAGGACAAACAAGGTCATCCTTGTTGCTGACCAGGGTGCAGCATTTTCCTTGCTAAACCTTTGCCTGTAATGGAAATAGAAATATAAGCATTCCTTTCCCGCTTCCAGCGGAGCCTGAGGTCATCTTTGAATGTTATACTGAAGCTTTCCATACCTCACGTGGAACCTCATTGATTCCCCTCCTTTGTTTGCTAGTTCTCTGTTTCACAGAAGCCAAACCAAAGGAATATCGACTATATTTTGCTCTGGGCTATGGCTGCTCTCCAAGCAGCCAAGGAGAGGCAGAAGAGCTTTATGACTGGAGAAGTTGACCTCTCTCTCTCTGTGATGTGAAGCAGACCAAAGGGGATAAGGTCAGCCCTGGAGTAGATAGTTCAAACTCCTGAATCCCCCAAAATTCTAATATATACATAAACTCACAAGATGTATGCCACAATCCTCTGGAGAGGTCTTCTGCAAGTGCCCCACTTTTCCAGGAGAACTTCTCATAATCTTATCCCTTTTCTGGGGAGGTAGAAGATCATCCTCTTTGCTAGGTATTAAAAACTGGGGCATCCCCTTCCTTCTGTTTGTTTCAAGTTAGGGAGCACACAAAAAAATGGAGAGTAGGTTTTTTAAAAAAGAGTAGTAGTCATAAAAATGTGGAATCCAAGCAAAAATATGTCATTCAAAGGAAAAGATAGGTGCCTAAGCTATTCTTCTGAACAGAAGCAATCTTATGGGATGCATGCTACCAATCCCAAATTGCAACCTTTCCTACAGAAGAATAAGGTAAAAAAAAAAAAGGTAAAGGACCCCAGAAGGTTGAATCCAGTCAAAGGCGACTATGGGGTTGCGGTGCTCATCTCACTTTCAGGCCGAGGGAGCCACCGTTTGTCCACAGACAGCTTTCCGGGTCATGTGGCCAGCAGGACTAAACTGCTTCTGGCACAGTGGGACACTGTGATGGAAGCCAGAGTGCATTTGAGACTTCCAGGTTAGCACCTCCGGCAATGGCGGAATTCCTCTGATCGGGAGGAACTTGCTCCGTGGAATTCAGGGTCTGGCCGCCACGGCGAAGGCGGAGACCCACTAAAAATCGCAGGCGGGAGAAGCCTGTGAATGTGGGATTCGGCTGGCACCTTTTGCGCCTCCCCTACTCGTGGGGAGACCCGGTTTCGGGGATCTGGAGCGATGTGGGGTGAGCGGCGCAGTGCTTTGAATTGACTGCTTCTTTCACGGAGTGAAGCCGCATTGCTGTTGCCGGAGAGCGCTGACTTTCTCCTGTGGACAATTTGATTCTAAACAACTACCCGTGAGTAGAACAGAAAATTGGATTTTTAAACGTCTTAATTTGGCACCGAAACAGGGAGGTTTCAAACAGGAAGTCCGCCTTCCCCTTTTGTAAATAGACTGAAGCAAAGAATTTGCTAGCTAAAGTCTTGGAAAGTCCTATGTAAAGGAATAAACTTTCATCGGCTAAAACCATTAAACCCCCCTTGGAGGCAGGAGAAGAGGGGGAAAATTTTGGATCGTGTAAGCCTGCAGGAGAGAGTGAAGAAAGCTGGATCACCACCGCTCTGAACCTGGAAATGGACTGCTAGTAAGACTGACGTTTTTGGGAAAGTTCATTGACTGTGACAGTTAGTTAAATAAGAGAAGTACATTGTTTCCATTGTCTCCTTCTGTGTTTAAAAAGGAGTAAAAGTAGTTGAAAATTGAAACTAATCTTACTGCTTGAACTGTGCTTAAAAGGATTGATACAAACAGAAATTGTTTCCTCTAGAGGGAGTTTTTGAAATTGTTACAAGAGTTGGGCTGGTGGAATCTCCAGCTGCAAGAGAAAACCGTGAGACTGAACTTGGATCGCTTGAGAATGTCAACAAAAGAAGCCTTAGTGATTGCGCTATGCAAGATAAGTCAGTCATTGGAGCAGCTCCACAGGAAGATGGACGTGATGAATATTAAAATTGATATTTTGGGACAAAAAGCGACTAATTTGGGACAAAAAGTGAACATCTATACAGAAACTATTCAGGAACTGATGCAGGAATCTACTTTGGCATGCCAAATGGTGGAGAGGGTGAGGGAGAGAGTTGTGGTTGTTGAACCTAGGGTAATACAAGTGGAGAGGGAGAGAGCCCCAGCCTTACAGAGGCAATTTGATGACTACAAGTTGTCGCCCTCTATGATTGAATTCAGAGAAAGTCAGATTGGAACCCTGTTTGGACTGGAGAAGGAAAGTTGGATAGATCACCTCATGCAGGGATTTACTGACCTTTGGGATCTGGACTTGGGTCAGAAGGAAATTGGAGTTGTGGGCTGCGCTCTGCTGCCCAGGAAGACTCTCCTGTGTGAGTGTCTGAGGGCCCTGCTCCTTCCTGCCACTTACCACCTGGCCCAGGGCAGGGCCTGACGGGCCTCACTAGGACAGTTGCTGTTACTGCTGGAGGGGTGCAGAGTGCTTTTAAAATGTTTTAAAATTTTTATTTTGAATTTTTTGTATGTGGGGGTGGGGTGGATGTTTATTGGGCCTGGGAATTTGTTTGATTTTATGTTTTTGTAATTTTTGTAATTTTTATTGTTTTTTGTTTGTACTGTTTTATTTGTGTTGTTTTTTTGTTTGTTTTTTTTGTTTTTTTAAAGGGGTTATTTTGTTCTTAAGGGGAGGGGTCAGGACTGCCGGGGAATGGGCCCCAGCCCACAAAATGGCTGGGATATGTTTCACAGGGGGGAATGCACTGGGACAACCGATCTCAGTGATCACGGGTAGGAGGAGGAGTTACGCTAAGACCAGACCATGTCATTACAGAGGAGGCAGGTTTAGTCGTTGTCTGAGGACTATCCCTGCCTCCGAGTCTGGTCCTGACCGGATGAATACTAGAATCAGCAAGGGATACCCACATGACCTGAAAGTGTTGCTGTGCAATGCCAGGTCAATGATTCATAAGACCACTGCCATCCATGACTTGATCATGGATGGAGGACTTGACCTGGCATGTGTAACAGAGACTTGGTTGGATGAAGCAGATGGGCCTGTCCTTGCCGCTGCTTGTCCACCAGGTTTCTCTTACGCACAGCAACCCAGGTCATGTGGGCAGGGAGGGGGGGTTGCAGTGATTTTTAGGAAGTCATTAGTTTGCACCAGGCGTCCTATTGGGAAGACCCAGTTTTCTGAGTGCATGTTCTGGAAGTTGGGCAATAGGGGCAGTACAGGATTCCTTTTGGTGTACCGACCTCCCCGCTGCACCAAGGATTCCCTGCCCGAGCTGCTTCAGGTTGTGGCGGATGTTCTCCTGGAGACACCTAGCTTGGTTGTCCTAGGGGATTTTAACATCCATGCCGACACGACCTTACAAGGGGCCGCTCGGGACTTCGTGGAAAGCATGGCCTCCATGGGGCTGTCCCTGAATAAGTCTGGCCCAACCCATAGCCGCGGACATGCCTTGGACCTGGTGTTTACCTCTACGGATGTTGGTGATCTGACACTAAGTAAAAGTGAAACGAAAGAAGTGCCATGGTCAGACCACTTCCTGGTGCAACTGGACTTCTCTGCGACCCATCCCCTCTGCAGGGAGGTGGGACCGATTCGGATGGTCCGCCCCCGCCACTTAATGGATCCAAATGGTTTCCAGAGAGTGGTAGGGGATGCTCTATCCCATGTTGATGGCCTTTCAGCCGATTCCCTGGTGGCCCGCTGGAATGTGGAGTTAACCAGGGATATTGACTGTTTGGCTCCGAAGCGCCCTCTCCGATTGCATGGAACCCGGAGAGCCCCGTGGTTTTCCACGGATCTGAGGGCAATGAAACAATCGTTGAGACGGCTAGAGCGCCGGTGGCGGATAACTCATTCTGAATCTGACCGGACACAGGTTAGAGCTCAACGTCGAGCCTACCAAGTGGCGATAGCGACGGCGAAGAAGACTTTCTTCACCGCCTCTATTGCATCTGCAGAAAACAGCAGCAGGAGACTCTTTCAGGTGGTTCACAATTTAGCGGAACCACCTGTAACATCGGGGCCCAGTACGGGCCACATGTTCTCCTGCAATGATTTTGCAAATTTTTTTGCAGATAAAATCGCTCAGATTCGGGAAGAAGTAGACTCCACCGTGGGAGCAGGGCTGGGGCGGGAGAGTGCTAGAGTCCTGTCTAGTCAAGTTGTGTGGAATCAATTCCAATCTGTTACCTCCGAGGATGTGGACAGGCTGCTTGGACGAGTGAAGCCAACCACCTGTCTCCTGGATCCTTGCCCATCCTGGCTTATAAAAGCTAGCCGGGAAGGACTGGGCGATGGGCTTTGTGGGGTGGTGAATGCTTCCCTCCGTGAGGGAGCCTTCCCAGACCCGCTGAAAGAGGCGGTTATTAAACCGCTTCTTAAAAAACCATCTTTAGATGCGGCCACGATGGCCAATTATCGCCCAGTCTCAAACCTTCCATTCTTGGGCAAGGTGATTGAGCGAGTGGTTGCTGAACAACTCCAGGCACGCCTGGAAGAAGCGGACCATTTGGATCCCTTCCAGTCGGGATTCAGGCCTCATCATGGGACTGAAACTGCCTTGGTCGCACTGGTTGATGATCTCCGGTGGGCTAGGGACAAAGGTGAGAGCTGTTTCCTAGTTCTGCTGGATCTCTCAGCGGCGTTTGATACCATCGACCATGACATCCTTCTGGACCGTCTTCAGGGGCTGGGAGCTGGGGGCACTGTCATACAGTGGTTCCGCTCCTTCCTCCTGGGCCGTGTTCAGAAAGTGGTGGTGGGGGATGAGTGTTCAGACCCCTGGGCTCTCACTTGTGGGGTGCCTCAGGGTTCTGTCCTCTCCCCCATGCTTTTCAACATCTACATGCAGCCGCTGGGAGGGATCATCAGGAGGTTTGGGCTGGGTGTTCATCAGTATGCAGATGATACCCAGCTCTACCTCTCTTTTAAATCAGAACCAGTGAAGGCGGTGAAGGTCCTGTGTGAGTGTCTGGAAGTGGTTGGAGGATGGATGGTGGCTAACAGATTGAGGTTGACTCCTGACAAGACAGAAGTACTGTTTTGGGGGGACAGGAGGTGGGCAGGTGTGGAGGATTCCCTGGTCCTGAATGGGGTAACTGTGCCCCTGAAGGACCAGGTGTGCAGCCTGGGAGTCATTTTGGACTCACAGCTGTCCATGGAGGCACAGGTCAAATCTGTATCCAGGGCAGCTGTTTACCAGCTCCATCTGGTACGTAGGCTGAGACCCTATCTGCCTGCAGACTGTCTCGCCAGAGTGGTACATGCTCTGGTTATCTCCCGCTTGGACTACTGCAATGCGCTCTACGTGGGGCTACCTTTGAAGCTGACCCGGAAACTACAACTAATCCAGAATGCGGCAGCTAGACTGGTGACTGGGAGCGGCCGCCGAGACCATATAACACCGGTCTTGAAAGACCTACATTGACTCCCAGTACGTTTCCGAGCACAATTCAAAGTGTTGGTGCTGACCTTTAAAGCCCTAAACGGCCTCGGTCCAGTATATCTGAAGGAGCGTCTCCTCCCCCATCGTTCTGCCCGGACACTGAGGTCCAGCTCCGAGGGCCTTCTGGCGGTTCCCTCACTGCGAGAGGCCAAGTTACAGGGAACCAGGCAGAGGGCCTTCTCGGTAGTGGCGCCCGCCCTGTGGAATGCCCTCCCATCAGATGTCAAAGCGATAAACAACTACCTGACATTCAGAAGACATCTGAAGGCAGCCCTGTTCAGGGAAGTTTTTAGTATGTGACATTTTAGTGTATTTTTCATCTCTGTTGGAAGCCGCCCAAAGTGGCTGGGGAAACCCAGCCAGATGGGCGGGGTACAAATAATAAATTATTATTATTATTATTATTACTTCAGATTTGGATGGATTTTGAAACACGTCCTGAAATATCTTTCGGATTTTAGTTTTAACCACGGAGATGTGGATTACATGTCGAGAAGGAATAAAAATATTGCTAGGTTGGAGCTCCCCCGAGACCTACTCTTCAGCATCAAAGGAAGGAAATTAAGAACAAGATCAGCAGAAGACAAAGTATACGAAGAAGACTTGCAGAAGGGACCTGGAAAAGAGTTAAGAGCCTCGGACAGAAGATCACCAGGTTGATGGACTATATGGAATTGACGGAAATGACTGGCAGAATCTGAGACCAGGGAGAAGAGACGGTGGAAGAAGATTGGAAAAAGTTTAAAGTTTATTTATAGAAATATGGTAAAATTAATGAGTGTTAGAAAAATGTTGGAATGAAATTATATGGCTTTAGTAGAAGTGTTATAAGGAGTTAAGTATAGATAAGTATTATAGTATTAATGGAAAATAAGGTTAAAATAAGTTAAGATATTTATATGACAGAAAATAGTGAAAGATGGAAAGGAATTGCTGAAACAATTAATAGAAGTGGAATACCAAAAGGGAGGTGAGAGGAAGTCAAGGAAACAAGGGAATGAAAGATAAGGCATTGAAATGGTATGATGTATGTTTTTAAATTGTTTTTGTTCTGTTTTGTTTGGTTTAATGCGTTAATGTTGTGTGGTGTATTGTTTATATATTGTGTTGTATTGTTTTTTCTCTCTTTTGTTTTTTCTTCTTTTTTCTCTTTCTCTTTTTCTTTTGGTTTTTAAGGTTTAAAAGCAATAAATATTTTTTTAAAAAAATAAAAGGAAGCCAGAGTGCATTCAAACGCCTTTTATCTTCCTGCCGCAGCAGTGCCTATTTATCTACTTGCACTGGTGTGCTTTCAAACTGCTAAGCTGGCAGGAGCTGGGACAGAATAACAGGATCTCACCCCATCACGAGGATTCAAACTGCTGACCTTCTGACCGGCAAGCCCAAGAGGCTCAGTGGTTTAGACCACAGCGCCATCTGCACAGAGGAATATGCAAAGGTCACTAAGCTCCTTTGTAACTAACCTTCTCCCATTCAGGAAAAGGAATGGTGAGAGGGAGCAGAGCTTATTTTCTGCCCCCAAACCAGTAGCCTAGGGCAGGTCTTCTCCAGCCTAGTGTCCTCCAGATGTTTTGGACTTCCCCCACCTGGCCTACAATTCCTGGCATTCTTGGCCATTGGCCATGCTGGCTTGGGCTGATAGGAATTGTAGCTCAAAACATCTGGCTGGGTAAGGATGATCTATGGAGTCTTCAGCTGGAGTGCTCTCTTATCCCAGACCAGTTTTACGGACAGCCTCAATATATGATGCCATAGTCCTCAACCCTCACCATGAGGACATAAGAAAAGCCTTGATGAATCAGACCAAAGGGCCGTGTATCCCAGCATCGCACTGGGCAACCAGATGCCTGTGAGAAGCCTGAAAGCAAGACCTATGGACAATCTCCCCTCTTGTGATTCCCAGAAACTGGTATTCATGTTAGAATTCCTGCTCCGTGATTGCAGTCATAGGATTTTTGTCTATCACATGACAGTATGTGTTTTGACTCCGCAGAGTGGGAAGTAACAGAGACAGGATGTTTGTGTTACTGCGTTCCATGAAGTGGGACTATTGTCCCTTGTTCTTTCTCTTTGCTATCTGATGCTAGAGAGAGAGCCATGTTGCAGTGCTCCGTGTATGTTTACATGTAAATAAAGTAGATTAGCCAGAATGCTGAGTTGCTGAGGTGTGTCACGCATGAAGCGCAAACTCTGCGGATCCCTAAGTGTGCCTGTGTCGGTTGGCATCGGTCGCTGTGATATTCGGGCTGAAGAAAGCTTTTGAAGCTCCTGAATGAAAGACCAGGAGGGAGAGAGCATGCCAGGTGGGCATGTGTCTCTGCCAGGATCCTACTCGAGTGTAGGCTGAACTCCTGAAATACTGTTCAGAGGTCATGATTTCTGTTGGGTCTCACCACCCTACCTCTGTGCCAGCCTCAGCATCATGGGTAGGTAGCAAATATCTGGAAATCGTAGTCTTCAAAATAGTAGATGCATTAATCCTAAAGATGTAAAAACGATAGCTTGACATGCACATTGCAGGACAATGTGGCTTCCACTTTTGTGGAGACACTCGTCTCCTGTGAATGTGTCAAGGAGATGGACAAATTGATCATTTGGCATCAACTGTCATCTGGCCCAATCTGCAGCAGCCCTCGAGACGCATCCCAGGAAATCCTAACAAGCTGAGGGAAAGGAAGCAGAGCTCTTGAAGGAGGGATTTGCTCTGAAAGGTCCCGCAGGCCCTGCAGAATCTTGACAACATGGTTTTGACAGGTGGAAAGAAAGGTCAGGGGTTTGAGGCTGCCCAGAAGGGAACAAATGTTCCCTGGCACAAGGGGTGCCATCTGTGCCAGCCGTCTTAAATCTTCCTTGACTAAAAAAGGAAACAAACCTTCCCTCTCCCGCCTTCTCTTTTCAAGAGGGGCTAAGCAACTTTCTCCCTTGGATTCACTGGCAAAACACAGCATCCAAATTTGTGAGCCAGACAGAAGAATTACAAGTCCTCAAGTGAAGTAGACAGTATGGTGAGCAATAAAAGAGAGAAGATGTGGTTGGAGAATGTTTCTGGGTGATTATCATCCTTCCTGTTCTTCAATCTTCCACCCACCTTACAGGTACTTTACAGGCAACGGGGTCCTTCAATATTATTAAGATGTGTTCAAAATGCACTGGTAGGTTTTTGACTACAGGGATTATATTGTTCTATCTAGTACTGTAGGTTTTTTTTAAGAGAGAGAGAGAGAAATATTCATTGTTGTGAGATACAGAATAAGGTCAGAGCTAGGCAGATGGAAGGCTAGCTCAATGGATCTGTTTGAACATTGTGGGCAAATAAGAGGCAATCTGGAGCACAGATTCGGGTTCAGATTTTAAAGCAAAACTGCTGAATTTGAACTTTTCATGCAAGTGGGAACAATTCCCTTGAAATTCACACTGCCCAGAATTTTTGCAGTGTGGTTCTCAAATTGAGCTATGTGTGTAAAATGCATCTGTTTCAAGAAAATTTGTATTGAAATGCATTGTATTAGAGAAAATTGCTTGCAAAAGAAAACACATATTAGGAAAGATTGCATGCAAAAGTGGGTATGTTAGGAGAGATTTGCAGTAAAATGCTCATGGAGTTCTGTGTTGTTGTTTTTTAAAAAGCTAAGCAATGCAGAAATGTGGAGAACTGAACTTATGTCTAGAAAAAATAGAGAGACCGAAATTGACAGATCCATCCATCCTTAGTTCAGATCCACCCAGCTCACTCCCAAATATATTCCTTTACTTTCTCCCATATAACAGAAAACTGCCATTCACTTCTGCCATTCACTCACAACCTAGAAACACAGGAAGCTGCCTTATACCAAAGCAGACCATTGAATCCATCTACCTTTCTCTAGATGGAATGGTCTGCACCAGCCTTCTTCACCCTTGTGTTCCCAGGGATGGTTAGACTACCACTCCCATCGTTGGTAACCATTGGTCTAAGGATGATGGGAGTTGTAGTCCCATCAGGGGACTCAAGGATGAAGAACACACTGGTTGGCAGCAGCCCTTCTTGGTTTCCAAAGAGATCTTTTCCCACCCTACCTGAAGATCCCGGTCGGGGGAGGGGGGACAAAGTGTGTTTCTCCACCTCTGATAGAAACCCTATGGAGGTTAATGTGCCTTACACAGAAATACTTTACAACACACATGCACAGAGCAAGGTCTCTGCAGTATTTAGGCCTTTTTGCACACAGACACATATATTCTGGGCATTATTTTTCGCTAGTCAATGAATAATTGACAATACCAAGAAGTGGACCCAAGATATATCCTCCCACACCTTGATAATTTATTTGCTTGCTAGTTTTAATGTATTCATATCCCATCTTTCTGCTCAGAAGGTCAACATTTCTGCTTAATTATCATAAACGAAACTTTAAAAGTGGTGCTAAGACCCCCAACGGCACCATACATCAAAATCATTATCTTACCACTTTAAACAGTCCTGGCTCCCCCCCTCCCCCATCTCCTAAGCATGTGGGATTATTATTATTTTTAATGCATAGTTCAGATTGCCCTTTGTAAACCATTAAGCGATCTTCAGTCAAGTAAGCGTCATGTTAATATTGTTACATAAATAAAATGCCTTATCCGTTGCCAAGGATTCATCCTTTCTCTTCCACAGCCCCCTGCAACGAATTTAGCTTCAGACTCGAAGAGCAGCTATTCTGTTCCACATCAGAAAGCTAGGCTTTGGACAACCCTCACTTTTATTCAGAAACTTCAGTGAGAAATGTTTTCTCCTGGGACAACCAGGGGAGGGGAAGCCTGCATTGCCTTGCCCCCTGCTGAGCTTACAACTTCTGGAACACTTCAACGATGACCTTTGAAGTTCATCAATTCTTGAGAGAATCTCTGCCTGTTTTCAAGTGCTTCACAAACTGAAGTTGATATCACATTTCCTTTTCCTTTCCTTTTTGTAAAAAAAAACCTATCCTTTTCAAAAGGACACAACCCAGAACCTTAGGGAGAGCCTGAAATTATAAGGTCGAGGAAAAGTAAATTGAGCAACAGGTGCAAAACAGAAATGTATAGAATATTCCAAGATGCTTAGAGCTTTTGGAAAGAAAAAGGGAAAAAATAACCCCTCTTTTAGGGCCTGGCAGGGGGTGGGGGAGAATGAGAAACTTAGTTCGGAGAAGCAAAGAATCTTTTGTTGAAAGTTCTCATTTAACAGAAGCAGGCTGCCCAACTAAAAGATTCTTTAGGAATATTTTTATAGCAGTTGGGAAGTGAGTTAGCAGTGCAGAAAACTTCTTGTAGGAGCTTGAGGGAAGTATTCCGGGTGCTTATTTAGTTAGCGCAAGGATTTATCCTTGCATAGTGAAATTTTATCCCCATCTAACCACACCACACCACATCTCCCCGAAATCTGCTCTGCTCTCGATCATATTCACTGGGCTGATTTCCATTCTGGACATGGGACAACACCAGCAATTTCCACTCCCACTTCTGAGAGAATTCTGCGGCACACCTAATTAAAATGTGCAAATTTCATGCAAATCGGTGTCTCCTTTTGTCCGCTTCTTCAATGGTGCGTTTCCTCTTGTTCTGGCAGTGCGCAAGCAGCCGTCCTAATCAGAAATAACCTACCGGTAATAGAGCTTGCTGAGATTTCCCTCCCATCTGATATACTTGGCCCTTCTGGAGTGCTCTGAACACTTTGTTCTACAGAAAACCCTTTGGCCTTGCTAGTGATTGGCAGATGATTCACTTGAGTGTTTCCTTCTGAATTATGCTATTCTGAAGATTCCAGGCAAAGTTAATTCTTCTTTAATATGTATTAAAAAGATACTATTTTTGCCTGTCGTGATCCATTTTGAGCACTGGAGCCGAAAAGCAGAATCTAGATCAGTAAATATGACTCAAAGCAAAGGGTGCTGCTGCCAGGATAGCTGGTAATCTGAGTCTCAGCTAACTCCCCAAAACGTCAAAAACCTGGCTAAATGAGAGAAACAGAGGGTGGCTATTAAGTAAATGGTGTTCTGCTCACTGCCAGCAAAGCCATTAGTCAGGAAGTATTAATTAAGGGAGGACTTTCAGGGAGGACCCTTTCTAACCTCTCATCCTTTTGTACCAAGCAAGGAGCAGTCTCTACCTTGACACATGGTCCCGCTGGCAACTTCTCTTTCATTTCTGAGAGTGCTGCTTGTGAAGGGTGATTCAGCACTCCGGATAGGCGCTTGCGTGTGTGTGTGTGTGTGTGTGCTCCCCTGCCTTGAAAGACTGCTGCATCATTGTAAACAAGAAGTCGTCTCTGTCCAAAGACTAATCTGTCACTGCAAATGCAACACTGAGCCTCGCAGCAAGTGCCAAGCAAGCAGATTTAACAGCTGCATGATCTAAGGTAGGGATAATGAATAGGCTGCTAGGTTCAGGAGTATCCCAGAGCCTGAGATTTCAGGGCCCAAATCTGAGAGTTAGGGGTGGCAGCCGGTGATTTCATGAAAGGAGGTTCCTGGTGATGGAGGTTAATTGGGAGAGGGGAACGGGGGAGTGCAGAATTCCTGATCTATGATTGCAGTCATGGGATTTTTGTCTTTCACATGATGGTGTATGTTTTGACTCCACAGAGTGGGAAGTGACGGAGACAGGATGTTTGTGTTACCATGTTCCGTGAAGTGGGACTATTGTCCTTTGTTCTTTTTCTTTTTGCTGTCTGATGCTAGAGAGAGAGGGAGCCATGTTGCAGTGCCCCTTGTGTGTTTATATGCAAATAAAGTAGATTAGCCAAAATGCTGAGCTGCTGAGGTCTGTCATGCAAGGTGCGCAAACTCTGTGGATCCCTAAGTGTGCTGGTGTCAGTTGGCATCGGTCGCTGTGATGTTCGGGCTGAAGAAAGCTCCCGAACAATTGACCAGGAGGGAGGGAACATGCCAATCAAGCATGTTTCTCTGCCAGAGTCCTACTCAAGTGTAGGCTGAACTCCTTACAGCCAGGGTATATTTTGCAGCTAGCTCCTGCCAGGCTGTAGCTTGCAAGCTACATGTACACAATCTTCTTTTATTCATTTATTTTCAATTAAAGGCATTCTCACCCACCTGGAGCTTAAATCCCCTCACCTGTCACCTGGCCAGGCAAACCGGGACTTCAGGTCAGACCTGGAGATCTGGCAACCCTAGTTGCAAATGTGGGACTCCAACTCCCATCAGCCCCAAGTCAGAATGGTCAGTGGTCAGAGATGATGGGAGCTGGAGTCCAACTCTGGAAGGCACCACATTAGATGTCAGAATGGCTGCTAAATGGTTTACAGGTATGAATAAGCAGATGTAGGAAGCTACCTGATGGCAAGTCAGGTCATTGGTCCACCTAGCTCAGTACACTCAGTACATTTCTAGTCCAACACTGAGGTGCTAGGACTGAACCTGCAATTTTCTGCAGATGCTCTGCCACTGAGCTACAGCCCTTGCCCAAAAATTAGTATCTGAAGATTTGGCACATTGCTGCCACATCTGAGAAATCAAGGGGAGACAAATGCTGATGGTTTCAGGAGAAAGTGGATTTTGTCCTGCGGCATTTTGGAACAACAAATGTACAACCATCTGCATTTTTTCTCTCTCTTATCGTGCTTTCATTGGATCAAGAAATGTGCATGAACTGAATGCAATGCATTTTCTATGTTTTGCATAACAATAATAAAATAATTTATTTTTTAAAGACTCCTTTTGGGGGCTACTGTAACACGATTACCCCTCTGTACTGTTTGACTTCAGCAGCTCAAAGAAAATGTATTAAATTGTATCCCTCTCCCCCCCCATTTTTTGCCCTTGAATTGCCAGCAAATGATTCTACACTTGTACTATCATTTCATTAATCTGAAATAAGTGGCACAAGCCCTCACCCCCAGCCCCTTCTCCTATCCCATTCTCATATTTACTAATTCTGCCAGTTGCTCACCAGCTGCCAAATAGCTACCAGGCCGTGTTCAAGGTCTTGTTCCTGGAAAATGAAGTCCTGAATGACTGAGGAACAGATTATCTGAAAGACCAAGTTCCCTTGCACAGACATGCCTGACCACTTAGGTCATCAGGGGAAAACATACTGGAAGCTTCATATACTCCAGGTTGCGATCTAGGTTGGAGAAAGCTAGTGTAGGGGTTTAAGAAAAAGAAATCTCCACTGAAACCTTTCATTATGATCAGAAATGGACACGCAAACAGCAATGCTCTTTAAGCCCTGGTGTAGCAAAATCCCAACACCTGCTCTCACTGAGTACAGCTGCATTTTGAACTAAATGCAAATTTCACACAGTATTCAAGGTAGCCCCACTGTGCTGGTCCAGGGGGGAGGTTACCGTGGGGCGAGGTCCAGGACCTGAGTTGTGGGTCGGCAGACAGTCTTCCTCAGGTGAAGCGGGGTCCACAGTGAGAAGCCGGGCAAGGACAGGAACTCTGGGGGAACAGGACTGGATGCTGGCCGAAACAGCTCTTCAACGACGTTGCTCCCGCAACCTGGGACCGGGCTGACTGGCCTTTATCTTCTCTGAGGCCAGGGGCGGCCCCGGCCCCCAGGAGACCCGCCTCTCCTGGCCTTAAGGCGAGCATCCTCCTGGGAGAAACCAGTTCCCTTCGCCTCTCTGCCTTGAGCCTCTGCAGTTCAGGAGAGGCTGAAGGGTTACTGGGCCCAGGGGGAGACTCACCTGTAGGCACTGAGTCCTCAACCACCTCTGGAGCCAGAGTGGATTCACCTGGTGCCTGCTCCTGAGGATCTGGCACAGGTGCAGGCGCTTCAGAATCAAGGCCCTGCCCCAGTTCAGTCGGCCCTGGAGGCGGGGACTCCTGTGCAGGCTGGGATTCCTCCGGTTCAGCCTCTGAATCGGATTCCCAGGCCATCACACCCACATATCAACACTTTGCAGTAATCAACCCTGGCTGTTCCAACAGCATACCGGTAAATAAGATCTGGGGCAACCGTTTCCCAGAGAAATAGTTACTCCAGACTTGGTGCAGCTTCACAGAAGCAGCTGTAGATTGTGATGCCATTTTCAGACGTGATTCAATTGTCAACTAGCAAATTAAAGGTAAAGGGACCCCTGACTGTTAGGTCCAGTCACAGACGACTCTGGGGTTGTGGCACTCCTCTTGCTTTATTGGCCGAGGGAGCCGGCGTACAGTCATGTGGCCAGCATGACTAAGCTGCTTCTGGCGAACCAGAGCAGTGCACAGAAACACCGTTTACCTTCCCGCCAGAGTGGTGCCTGTCTACTCGCACTCTGACATGCTTTCAAACTGCTAGGTTGGCAGGAGCTGGGACTGAGCAACGGGAGCTCACCCCGTCGCAGAAATTTGAACTGCCAACCATCTGATTGGCAAACCCTACGCTGTGTGGTTTAGACCACAGCACCACCCACATCCCAACTAGCAAATTAGGGTTGCGCAATCACAGTTGCTTGGCAGCTCTCATGAGACAAACCAACTTCTCCCAAAAGAACTTTTTGCAATAAGGAAAGAGAGAGGAGATGGATTGGGAAGTGTGAGATAACCCTTGCTTTGACGCAACACCTCCTCACAAAACAGATCATAATGAATGCCGGTTAAATTGCCAACGATACTCAAGAAACAGGTCGCCTGGAAGCGCCCTCAAAATGTGTGCGTATGTGAGTTAGCGGCTGATAGTTCTGTTTCCATGCCCAGCATGTCAGCACTTCCCTCCATGGTTACAGTCACAGTGACTAAGAGACAGTTTTCCAGCCACTGCTTCAAATCGCCATAGACACAGGCTGCGAGACAGCCAGTCCCCCTCAGCCTCCAGGCTTTCTGCTGCAGCACCTGACTCCCAATTATCATGGCTTTCCACTTCAATGGCGTATTCATGGCTTAATTATATGCTATCCAGCACCATCAGGTCCCAGCTCCCGAGATTACAGAGACTGCTTGTTCCTGCTCACTTACTGATCTTGTGCCGGACAGAGATGGTATCGCTCCGAGCCCCATCTCTGTAATACGCCCATATTGAGATCTGGTACTCGGTGTTCTTTTTCAGGCCAGGAAGAATAGAAGACGCCAAATTTCCAGCAACAGACAGCTATGGGTGAGAGGAACAAAGGCAACCTGAATTCTAGGCATCTGCATAGTCGGCCGATGTTTTTATGAAGAGGATGCTGTGTGTGCATAATGCCTTCTGGGAGTCGAACCATCACAAGTGGTGCAAAAGAGCCCTTTCCTGATGGGATCTTCTGGCCACTTAAAAATCTTTTGCAAGAAGCTTCAAAGTTGGGTGAGACTGCCAGTGATGAGTTTCCCCTATGGCATCATCCAGATCTCTATTGTCCCCTTGGCAATGCTGTTGGCCCCGCAGTGGGAGGGGATAGAATATAGTACCTGTAAAAGTAAAGGTAAAGGGACCCCTGACCATTAGGTCCAGTCGTGGAAGACTCTGGGGTTGCTGCGCTCATCTCGCTTTATTGGCCGAGGGAGCCGGCGTACAGCTTCCAGGTCATGTGGCCAGCATGACTAAGCCGCTTCTGGCGAACCAGAGCAGCGCACGGAAACGCCGTTTACCTTCCCGCTGGAGTGGTGCCTATTTATCTACTTGCACTTTGACATGTTTTCGAACTGCTAGGTGGGCAGGAGCAGGGACCGAGCAACGGGAGCTCATCCCATCACAGGGATTCGAACCACCGATCTTCTGATCGGCAGGTCCTAGGCTCTGTTTCCTTTTCCTAATAGCATCCAGGTGGGTCAATTTAGAAAGGGGAGATCTATACACCTATTCTCACAGGGCTACTTTGCCAATCAAAATCAGAGACTCCCCGTGTGACATATACATATATTCAACGCACTGGCAAAGGCCGCCATATTGAGTAGGCCATTGTTACCAAATGGTAGCATGCAAAGATACTTAGAATCATAGAATTGGAGAGTTGGAACCCCCTGCAGAGTCCAACCCCCTGCAATGCAAGAATCTCAGCTAAAGCAACCATGAGAAATTGCCATCCAAGCTCTGCTTAAAAACCTCCAAGGAAGGGGAGTCTACCAGCTCTTACTGTCAGAAAGTTCTTCCTGATGTTTAGACCACCTTCTATACAGGAAGAGGTCAAAGTGCTGTGGACTCACAGCTTAGAGTTGTGAGCACCAGATTCACTTCCACAATACAGTCGTCGCACAGCAGAGTATAGCAGAGTCTGGCAGTGTATAAACGACTCGGAGAGCAGCTCTATAGAATATCTTCTTTTATTCTATAACTACAACTATAATACAAAACTATATACAGAGCTAAATAGGTCTAAGCATAAATGAATGCTGCACTGAGTGTCTGCAGCTGCTCTTAGCAGCAACCTTATCTCTACACACGATCTCTAACACTCAGTCTCTCTCTCTCTCTCTCCGACACACTAACTGACTGACTGACTTGGTGCTGGAGCTGAATAAGTAGAAAGCAGAACACTGCTCCTCCTCTCTGGAGAATCAGCAGACTCGTCAGGAGATTCTTGGATATGGGAGGGGTGAAATCTCCTCAATCTATTCCAACCAGGTGGGATCTTTTGCCCAACGTGAGGCTCAAACCCCCAACCCTGAGATTAAGAGTCTCACGTTCTACCAACTGACTCAGCCTGATTCAACTTACTCCGCCTTCCCCAGAGTGGCGACATACCTCCTGCGCCCTCTTTTCCCCAATCACATTCCATTTGATCTGGTAGACAACCACGTCAGATGCTGCAGAGGCTTCCCATTCGAGCTGGACCTCCCCTTGCGAGAGCTCGGTGACCTTCAGGTGGCTGGGTGGGGGCACCTTTACTGAAGGAAGGAACAAACTGAAGTTCAGAAGCTCGGCTCTGTGCTCGCCGGTCCTGGAAGGATCCTTTTAAAAAGTCCCATATGCTCAGAGACTTGGCGCCTGTTCATTGGGGGGAGATAGGAAGCCCAGAGCACTTGTTCTTTAGATGTCCCTTTTATGAAGATGCACATAATGAGACCATTGATCCCCTGCTGGTGAGGCTTGCTGACCTCCTGGAAAAGCAAAAATTTGACCTTTTCCTGATAGGCAAAGATCATAAGACGACCCGGATAGTGGCCAGATTCTGTGTACTGATCTGTAGGCGCAGACCATCTCCCGACCCAAACTACAGTCATACCTCGGGTTATAGATGCTTCAGGCTGCGTTTTTTCAGGTTACGGATGCTCCGAAACCTGGAAGTACCGGAACAGGTTACTTCCGGGTTTTGGAGGTCACGCATGCGCAGAAGCGCTAAATCGCACTTTGCGCATGCTCAGAAGTGCCGAATCGCAACCCGCGCAGATGTGCCGCTGCAGGTTGCGAACACTGTGGGTTGTGAATGTGCATCCCACACGGATGTGTGAGTGTCTGGAGGCAGCTGGAGGATGGATGGCGGCTAACAGATTGATGTTGAATCCTGACAAGACAGAAGTACTGTTTTGGGGGGACAGGAGGCGGGCGGGTGTGGACTACTCCCTGGTCCTGAATGGGGTAACTGTGCCCCTGAAGGACCAGGTGCGCAGCCTGGGAGTCATTTTGGACTCACAGCTGTCCATGGAGGCACAAGTCAAATCTGTGTCCAGGGCAGCTGTTTACCAGCTCCATCTGGTACGTAGGCTGAGACCCTATCTGCCTGCGGACTGTCTCGCCAGAGTGGTGCATGCTCTGGTTATCTCCCGCTTGGACTACTGCAATGCACTCTACGTGGGGCTACCTTTGAAGGTGACTCGGAAACTACAACTAATCCAGAATATGGCAGCTAGACTGGTGACTGGGAGTGGCCGCCGAGACCATAAAACAACGGTCTTGAAAGACCTACATTGGCTCCCAGTACGTTTCCGAGCACAATTCAAAGTGTTGGTGCTGACCTTTAAAGCCCTAAACGGCCTCGGTCCAGTATACCTGAAGGAGTGTCTCCACCCCCATCATTCTGCCCGGACGCTGAGGTCCAGCGCCGAGGGCCTTCTGGCGGTTCCCTCATTGTGAGAAGCAAAGCTACAGGGAACCAGGCAGAGGGCCTTTTCGGTAGTGGCGCCTGCCCTGTGGAACGCCCTTCCAGCAGATGTCAAAGCGATAAACAACTACCTGACATTCAGAAGACATCCCCTGTTCAGGGAAGTTTTTAACGTGTGATATTTTACTGTATTTTTGGTTTCTATGGAAGCCGCCCAGAGTGGCTGGGGAGGCCCAGCCTCGCAACCCGAACTGTAGTTTGTTAAGAGAATCCCCAAACTTGGTTCCATGGGTGACTCTGGGCCATCTCTCTACAGTAGCTTATCTTAAAGTTTTAAGTGTCTATACGCTTATCGCATTTATAAATTTTAAATTTATTGTTGTGCATTGTTTTAAATGTTTGTTTTCCTTCTGGGATTGTACCCCCAAGTGTGTTTTATAAGCTGGTCTCCGGCCATAATAAATTGTCTATCCTAACTGAAGTTCAGCTTCTGTCCGTTTTATCCCAGCCATAAGGAGCCCAAGCCATCCTGCCACCAAGCTAGCAGAGCAGATGGCAAGGGAGTGGAGTGGCAACCGGGCAGCTGCCTTGAAGCATCACATATTTCACTTCTCCAGACCCCAAACGACAAAGGCCTATTCTGAAGGGCTGGTAAGTCACATTTCTGCAACCATTAATTAAAGCCTTGTTATTTCATCTGAGCGAGAGGTTCCATTTGGCATTTGCAACTGCAAAGAAACTCAGTCAAGGAAGGGCATTCAAGGAGAAAATAATTCTATATTATTAAAAAGGAAAGTTGGGGTGGGGAGAGAGAGATTATTTCTCATGGATGTGCTGGAGACTCGGGAATTTTACAAGCTGAACTGTGCTCAAAGTTCCAGAGAAGCCTTGTTCCCAATTTCCAAATGGAATCGCAGAGGATTTTTTAAATTTAGAAAATCAGGACAAGGAATAGATTATCTGCATCATTAAAATAGAAAGAAAGGGAAGCAGAAGATGTACTCGCTCTTGCTCTGAAGTTAATATTTAAATGAAAATATTTACATCTCTCTATTAGGCTTAGTATGCACGTACTAATAAAACACGTGAATGTCAGGATTTGGTTTAGTGGTGTTTATATGGAATTGTATAAACTTACCTTCCAATGTTTTGTTTAAAAAAACACCTTTGTATGTGACAAGTAATTTTGGTACAAAAATACATTATGCTAATGAAGTGCATATATCTATATAAACAGCTGCTTTTGTCTCTGGTTGTACAAGTTAAAACTTATCAGCAGGGCCTGCTGGTAACCTAATTGTTATTCTTGATTTTCTTCTGTGCCAGAGCCTCTCCTACAATGGGCTTCCAGCCTCGCCTTCTAATTGTCTTCCAAGATGGTTTGACCTCAGCCTCCAATTAGGAATGTATGAAATCACATCTACCATTTGGCTAACCAGCTCAGTGCTGCCAACACTGGCTGGCAGTGCCTCTCCAGGATGTCAGATGGGGATCTCTCCCAGGAATCCCTGGGGGTTGAACCTGGAACCTTGGACCTGCAAGGTATGTGTTCTGCCACTGAGCTACACCCCTTCCTCTCGCAAGACGCTCAGCATCCTTAGTACTTCAGTGACTATGTAAAACAAAAGCCTTGCTCCACACGCTGGAACTATTTCCTCGCAGGGCTTGGAGACTCTGCCTCTCTTGCTGCCTGCACTGCTTCCCCAGAGCTTGAGGGTGAAGCTGATGGGAGTTGTTGTCTAGCAACACCAGAAGAACCAACAGGTTTCACATCTCTGCCTTAAAGTGTTAGAAAAGTCTGTGGTAAGGTAGACATTTTCAGCTGGAGAATCTTTGGGTCACTTTGGTTTAAGGCCGTAGTTAACACTGGGGTATCGACTGTGGTTAATATGGCCAATTTTCATCCTAGCAGCAACCTGAAAGAACGCAACACCTCTGATGGTGTTCCAGCTGCCCAATTTATAAATAATAATAATAATAATAATAATAATAATAATAATAATAATAATAATAATAAATTATTTATACCCCACCCATCTAGCTGGGTTTCCCCAGCCACTCAGGGCAGCTCCCGGCAGAATATTAAAAACACGATAAAACATCCAACATTAAAAGCTTCCCTAAACAGGGCTGCCTTCAGATGTCTTCTAAAAGTCTGGTAGGTGTTGCTCTCTTTGACATCTGGTGGGAGGGCGTTCCACAGGGCGGGTGCCACTACTGAGGAGGCCCCCTGCCTGGTTCCCTGTAACTTGGCTTCTCGCAGCGAGGGAACTGCCAGAAGGCCCTCGGCGCTGGACCTCAGTGTCCGGGCTGAACGATCGGGGTGGAGACACTGCTTCAGGTATACTGGACCGAGGCCATTTTGGGCTTTAAAGGTCAGCACCAACACTTTGAATTGTGCTTGGAAACCTAATACGTGGTTCAACATTATATAGAACTTCAGTATCCAACTGCAGCTTTGTGGGCCACCTGGACTTCCAACGGCTGCATTTCCCCAAGCTGACCAACCCTTACTTACATGTGGTGACGTTGGCCGTTACAGGGAAGGAGTCCCCTTCATCATAAACGGAAATCACGCTGACAAAATACTGCGTCAACGACGAGAGAGGCTTCAGCTCTGCAAAGGAAGCATTGCCAGGAATGTCCACCTGAAATGTAGAAAGTGTTAGGGTTGCAGAGTGTCTTCTAGTAGGGTTTCGCTGTTTGACTCCAGCAGCAGAGACCATTAATTGCCCTTGCTGTCTGGAAGATGATATAATAATTTCTGCTCTGTAAGAAAAGTCTTAGGCATTGCCTGCACCGCTGAATAATTGTCTCTTTGTCTCCTTCACCATGTCCAGCTAGCTGTTGTTGGTGCAGAACAACGGACCTCGTTCGGATGCTGCAAAGCGGCTCTTACAGTCTTACTCACCTCTCCAGTGTTGCTCCCCCTGCTGGAGATGTACGTTACGCGGTGCTTTTTCACGGCATGTGAAGCCGCCTCCCAGTTGACCCTGACCGAGGCATGGCTGATGTTGGAGAAATGCAAGAACTGTGGAGGGCTCAGGGCCACTGCAAGACAAAATCATGGGGAATTATGGGATGTCCGCACTAGAGACAGAAGCCCAGTTTAATTTCATGGCACCTCTCCCCAAAAGACCAGGAAATTCCTGTTCACTAGAGAGGCTAGAGGGACGCAGGTGGCGCTGTGGGTTAAACCACAGAGCCTAGGACTTGCCGATCAGAAGGTTGGCCGTTCGAATCCCCACGACGGGGTGAGCTCCCGTTGATCGGTCCCTGTTCCTGCCAACCTAGCAGTTTGAAAGCACGTCAAAGTGTAAGTAGATAAATAGGTACCCCTCTGGCGGGAAGGTAAATGGCATTTCCATGCGCTGTTCTGGTTCGCCAGAAGCAGCTTAGTCATGCTGGCCACATGACCCAGAAGCTTTACGCCAGCTCCCTCGGCCAATAAAGCGAGATGAGCGCCACAACCCCAGAATCGGCCATGACTGGACCTAATGGCCAGGGGTCCCTTTACCTTTAGAGAGGCCAGGGACATCTCCTAGGACTTAGACATTCTCAGAATCCTGGGGAAAAATATTCCCATTTCCCATAACCCCTCCATGTCTGTTAATCCACTTTCAACATTAACAGTTTTCCTCTTTTCCTTAAGGGTGTTTCCTTAAAGTGCCACAAAGTTTGCTCCTTCTCCCTACAGATCCAGATATGGACTACCAAACGATGATCAATGGCTACTCTGTTGGACTGCTAGATTTAGTTTATTATGCCACTTTGAACAGGCATGGCTTCACCCAGAGAATTCTGGGAGCTGTGGTCAGAAGACCCCCTATTTCCCTCACAGTGCTACAATTTCCAGAGTCCCCTTGTGAATAAGGATTTATTGTGACCATTTCCCAGAATTCTTTGGCGGAAACCACAGCTGTTTGAAGTGGCATCACAGTGCTTTAAACATATTGTGTGAATGGGGTCTTAGTCAGAACTTCTCCCCAGCCTCCAGAGAACCCTATGCTAGCCATGCCGACGTTAAATCACACAGGTGGGACTTACAAGTGGTTTCCTGTACACTCGCCGGATCGCTAGCATCTTCTCCATACATTGCGTAAACGGCCAGCGAGTATTCAGTGTTGGGGGACAAGCCCTCAAGAAGAACGTAAGGCTGTTCTACTTTAACCTGGAAAGAGAGAGAGAGAGAGAGAGAGAGAGAGAGAGAGAGAGAGAGAGCGCAAGTGCGAAGAGAGACGTGGGTGATTTTAAACCCCAACAAACAAGACTGAAGCATCTGACCAGGTGAGGCAGTGGGAGGGAACTGAGTGTCTGGAGGCGGTTGGAGGATGGATGGCAGCTAACAGATTGAGGTTTAATCCTGACAAGACAGAAGGACTGTTTTGGGGGACAGGGGGCGGGCGGGTGTGGGGGACTCCCTGGTCCTGAATGGGGTAACTGTGCCCCTGAAGGACCAGGTGCACAGCCTGGGAGTCATTTTGGACTCACAGCTGTCCATGGAGGCGCAGGTTAATTCTGTGTCCAGGGCAGCTGTCTACCAGCTCCACCTGGTGCGCAGACTGAGACCCTACCTGCCTGCGGACTGTCTCGCCAGAGTGGTGCATGCTCTAGTTATCTCCCGCTTGGACTACTGCAATGAGCTCTATGTGGGGCTACCTTTGAAGGTTACCTGGAAACTGCAATTAATCCAGAATGCGGCAGCTACTGGTGATTGGGAGTGGCTGCCGGGACCACATAACACCGGTTCTGAGAGATCTGCATTGGCTCCCAGTACGTTTCCGAGCACAATTCAAAGTGTTGGTGCTGACCTTTAAACCCCTAAACGGCCTCAGTCCTGTGTACCTGAAGGAGCGTCTCCACACCCATTGTTTAGCCCGGACACTGAGATCCATCGCCGTGGGCCTTCTGGCAGTTCCCTTATTGCGAGTAATGAGGTTACAGGGAACCAGACAGAGGGCCTTCTCGGTAGTGGCACCCACCCAGTGGAACACCCTCCCTCCAGATGTGAAGGAAATAAGCAGCTATCCTATCTTTAAAAGACATCTGACACCTGCTCTGGGAAGTTTTTAATATTTAACGCTGTATTGTTTTTAACACTTGATTGGGAGCCGCCCAGAGTGGCTGGGGAAACTCAGCCAGATGGGCGGGGTATAAATAATAAATTATTATTATATTATTATTACTGGGCAGGTGAGTGTGGTGCAAACTCTCTGGCGGAGTCAATCTGGCACTCCTGCTGGTGTTTGCTGACCACACTGACCTCACTGTTGTCTACCCCCCTCCTTCCTTCCTGTTTGTTTGTTTGTTTGTTTGTTAAATAAATTGTATTGGGTTTTCTGTACAAAAAATAAAGCACAACTTATGTATTACAGGTAATAGTTAAAACAACGCAATGGTAATACTAATAAAATCAAACAATATTGACTCTGGGCTTCCTCAACTAGGGATTCATTCGGGTAAGTACAAAAACTGAAATATTCTTAAACAATTGTCAGCAGCTCCCTCTCCTATATTTTAATTTCAGGTCATGCAGAAAAAGACCAGCAGCAGATCAGGGGGAAATAAAAGCTAAGGAAACTTAAATCAACCAAGGCATGACAGAAAAGCTTAGCCCACATATATTCCAAGTGTTTGCTGATCAAGTTTGGAAATTAAAGCCGTCTGAGGGAAAATGCCCCTTGCAGAAGACTATTTTCTCCTGACAATCTCTGATGTCCATTTTGATTGCCATTTTGTCATGACAACCGCCGGACGGAACAACATTGCTTACTGTTAATAGCTATTTGCAGCACTGAGCACCACTGTCAGGCACATTTAAAAAGGCAAAGGAGCTGAATGTTAAAATATTAAGGACAGGCAAAATAAGATACCTCTTCACCTGGTACACAGTTAAACTACAGAATTGGCTACTGGTAGCTATTAGCCAAAGGGATGTGGGTGGCGTTGTGGGATAAACCACAGAGCCTAGGACTTGCCGATTAGAAGGTTAGCAGTTCGAATCCCCACGACGGGGTGAGCTCCCGTTGCCCAGTCCCTGCTCCTGCCAACCTAGCAGTTCAAAAGCACGTCAAAGTGCAAGTAGATAAATAGGTACCGCTCTGGCGGGAAGGTAAACAGCGTTTCCCTGCGCTGCTCTGGTTCTCCAGAAGCAGCTTAGTCATGCAGTCCACATGACCCAGAAAAACTGTCTGCGGAGAAACGTCAGCTCCCCTGGCCACTAAGTGAGATGAGCGCCACAACCCCAGAGTCAGCCACGACTGGACCTAATGGTCAGAGGTCCCTTTACCTTTTTAGCTATTAGCCACAGGGGCTATTTTTACCTCCATTGTCAAGGCAGTTTGCCTGATTTCCCGATGCTGGGGATCAAAGGTGGGGGAAAAAATGAAAGCCAAAACAAACCAACAAAAAAATCTAACCTGACCTCCTTGGCTTCTAAATGGGAGAGCAGTTTAATCATGCCCTCCCCACACCTGAATTCAACTGATCCTTAGTGCCAGGATAAATTCCAGCCATTGATGGCATTCCTTGTTCTTTGCAATGACCTTCACAATGCTTCCCGTTGACACTCCTAAGGGTTGTGGGTCGTTAGCAAGCACCGGAAATATATTTTCAGGCATTTGACCCTTGCAACGGGCAGGGGAATAGTTTTCAAAGCACTTGAGTGTGAAACATACGGAAGAGCTCTCCCAGGAGCATTCATCGGAGCGGGGAAAGTTCTCAGCCTGAAGCAAGCAAGGCCCCAACAGAAGAACAAAGAGTCACAGCAAAGGGGAACAGCTGGCCAGAGAGAGGCTCCCTGCCTTTGTGATGCAAAACATTTCACACTGTGCGGAACAAACAGGAGGAGAGGAGGGTTTGGGAGTGTTAATAAAGGCGAGCCCTTAAACAAGGGATGCAGGAGGGTCCCTGATTACCTGGGCACATCTGTCTGCAAACCGGAGTATGCAGGATAGCCTTTCTTTCCTTTCTGCATTTTAACGCTCCCAAATGTTCATTACAGTGAGTCTGCTGCCACCTTCGGCCCATCTGGCAGAACTACATAAGCACCACACATGATTTCTGCCAGTGGATTCCCAAAGTTTTTTGGGGGGGTTAGAATCATAGAATTGTAGGGTTGGAAAAGACCACAGGGGTCATCTACTGCAACCCGCTGCAATGCAGGAATCTTTGACCCAACGTCGATCAAACATGCAGCCCTGTGCTTAAGAGTCTTATGTAGCTGCTGAAGTAGCTCAGTCGCTGCAGTTTGAATTGAAAAAGGTATTTAAGTACAACTTCAGTAAAAAACCAGAGGCCTTTCTGTTGGGGCTAATTGATGAGGAAATTCAAAAGAAAGATGTAAATTTGTTTATGTATGCCACAATGGCTGCAAGAATACTCCTGGCCCAGAAATGGAAGCAGCAAGAACTTCCTATGCTGGAAGACTGGCAGATAAAGATGGTCGAGTACGTGGAGTTGGCAAAGCTGATGGCGAAGATCCGGAATCGGCGTGATGAACTGTTTCAAAAGGACTGGAGCAAATTTATATTTTAAATGAAATAAAAATGTAAACAGTTGAAAACGTTTGTAGGTTTGAGTTGTAATGTTTGGTAATGTGAAAATAAGGAGCTGGTTTACATATAAGAAGGTGAATGCTAAAAGATAGATATAAGGTTAAAAGGTGATAATAGAAATGGGAAGAAATTGGTAAAGTTGTGTGGAAGTCAGTTAGAGGGAGGGAAGGAGGTTGATGCTTTATGTAAGCAATGTCTTAAGTTATGGAGTTACGATATGAAAATGTAATGAAACATGGAAAACTTAATAAAAATCATGTTAAAATGAGAGAGAGAAAGAGATTCTGAATCTGAAGGTCATGAGTTCTAGTCCTGCAATTCTATGATACAATCATGGAATTGTAGATTTGGAAGGGACCCTGAGGATCATGGAGTCCAGCCCCCTGCAATACGCAGATCCCCATATGGGGATCAAACCCATAACCTGGGATAGCTCAATAGCTAGAGCATGAGACTCTTAATATCAGGGTCGTGGGTTCAAGCCCCACATTGGGCAAAAAAATCCCGCCTTTGCAGGGGGTTGGACTAGATGACCCTTAAGGTCCTTTCCAACTCTACAATTCTGTGATTCTATGTAACCTTGGCATTGTGAGCCCCACACTTCAGCCAACTGGTCCCATCCCACTCTACAGTTCTATGACTCTATGCTCTTTCTATTGGTTTTTTAGTTGTTGTTGTTGTTTTCTAACTGGAGTTTGGGGATCAAATTCTACCTTTCCCTATTGCATTGCATACACTCTGCCTAGTCACTTTGATCCTTGGGAGAGACCCTCCTAGGAGTTCTGTATGGCTTGTCTTATATCCACTAAGACCAGGGCTTTTAGTGTGGTGGCATCTCTCCTTTGGAATGTGCTCCCAATGAACATCCTGGTCCTGAATGGGGGAACTGTGCCTCTGAAGGACCAGGTATGCAGCCTGGGACTCGTTTTAGACTCACAGCTGTCCATGGAGGCGCAGGTCAATTCTGTGTTCAAGACAGCTGTCTACCAGCTCCATCTACCTGCCCGCAGACTGTCTCGCCAGAGTGGTGCATGTTCTGGTTATCTCCTACTTGGACTACTGCAATGCGCTCTACGTGGGGCTACCTTTGAAGGTGACCCAGAAAATACAACTAATCCAGAATGTGGCAGCTAGACTGGTGACTGGGAGTGGCTGCCGAGACCACAAAACACCAGTCCTGAAAGACCTACATTGGCTTCCAGTACGTTTCTGGGCACAATTCAAAGTGTTGGTGCTGACTTTTAAAGCCCTAAACAGCCTTGGCCCAGTATACCTGAAGGAGCGTCTCCACCCCTATTGTTCAGTCTGAGGTCCATCTCTGAGGGCCTTCTGGCAGTTCCCTCACCGCAAGAAGCGAAGTTACAGGGAACCAGGCAGAGGGCCTTCTCAGTAGTGGTGCCCACTCTGTGGACTACCCTCTCATCAGATGTCAAAGAGATAAACAACTATCTGACTTTTAGAAGACATCTGAAGGCAGCCCTGTTTAGGGAAAATTTTAATGTTTGATGAATTATTGTATTTAAATATTTTGCTAGAAGCTGCCCAGAGTGGCTGGGGAAACCCAGCCCAATGGGCGGGGTATAAATAAATTCTTGTTCTTATTCTTATTCTTATTCTTATTCTTATTGTGGTACCTCGGGTTAAGTACTTAATTCATTCCGGAGGTCCGTTCTGAACCTCAAACTGTTCTTAACCCGAAGCACACTTTAGCTAATGGGGCCTCCTGCTGCTGCCGCACCACCGGAGCACAATTTCTGTTCTCATCCTAAAGCAAAATTCTTAACCTGAGGTAATATTTCTGGGTTAGCGGAGTCTGTAACCTGAAGCGTATGTAACCCAAGGTACCACTGTATTAGGCAGGCACTAACAGAACTCACATTCAGGAGCCTGAGTAAAACTCACCTCTTGACTCAGGGGTGATCCCGACATCAAAATCTCACTTTGCTTTGTATAGGGGATGCATCTTATCTCTGCGCATTTAAATGCCTCCCCCTCAAAAAAACCCAAACCCACCATTGTGATTACAGTCGAAACCAATATCCTTTACCTCTTTGGTACCATCTTCTGCTCCATTGGGTGCTGAGGAGCAAAGAACCAGATACTGGCTAGCTCCATCTGCTGGCTCCCAGCTCAGTCGTATGCTGTTGTGGCTGATTTCAGAAGCTCTGAGGGACCCAGGGGCAGAGAGAGGCACTATGGGGCCGAAACATTAAAAGAGAAATTATCAAAGGGAAGTACGTTTCCTCACCCAAAGCTGCTGCCAAATGTGAACATTTGCCAGGCAAAACGACATGCTACTTTGCTCTGAAAATAAACACACGTATCTGCACAGTCTACAAATTATGCAGATTAAATACCTATTAACCATTAAGCAAATAACAGGCTTAAAATATTTCAAGGCTAAGAATATTAAGCAATTTTTTAATTAAATATTCTCTTTATCAGATAGAGGTCTTTTATTAGCCATGAATGTCTGCCTCAAAGATAGGAGAAAGATCATCTGAGCCATGATCTCAGAGCAAGACCTTCTGGCTGGTATAAGGTAAAGTTACCAGATGTCCCTGTTTCCTGGGGACAGTCCCCAGATTTACAAATCAGTCTCCTGACAAGATCCACTGAAGTTGAAAAGTGACCCTGGATTCATTGAAAAAAATCTGGTAACCTCAGTATAAGGGGCATGGCTATCAAAGTAGCACCTGGGACACAATTAAACCGAAGACCAGTCAATCAATTCCTGGCTTACATGTTGAGGTGATGCCTCTGAGTCCATCTCCAACTGCGTTCTCATAAATAGGAAACACTGAAACCAGATATTCTGTGTGGGATGTCAAGTTGAGGAGCTGCACGGCCGAGGCTGCCCCATCTAAAACAACCTAAAAATATACACAGAAGTTGCACTGAGGATGGTCATGGAACCTGATTTTGTTTGAAAGAAGATGGAGTCCCTACCAGAGGAGAATGGCAGATCAAGTCAATGGATTATGCCAAAATGGCAAAAATTAAACAAACCCCTGTGTTGCAAAGAGAACGTCAGCAATATCTAGGCAACACGATGACCATGTACATACACAATAGGCAACCTTTATAGAATACCTTCAAACCGTAATAAGTACAAAATGAAATCTTTAGTCTCAAAGTCTCTGAAAATCTTTAAGTGAAGCGAGGTACCAGACTTTGTACGATGAAAGACAAGCTGTGAAGCTTTGTGTATTCAGCAAATGTAAGGTCCAACACTGAACAGTGATTCCAGATATTGACTACTGTTTCGTTGAATTCTTTGTCAGCGTGGTGGGAGGATATAGAATTGCTTCATAAACCCATCTTATTTCGAATGAATGTATGTAAATGAAAATAGCAAATGTTGTGGAACAGTGCTCATGTAATAATGTAGTCACTGCAGTACCTCACTTCATTTAAAGATTTTCAGAGACTTCGTGTTGCCTAGATATTGCCGAAATGGCAAAAATGACCGGAAGAATCAGAAATCAGGAAGACCAAAATTTTAATAAGGAATGGGGGAAATTTATCTTAAAAACCACTGTAAACAGTCAAAATCGTTAGTAGGGTTGGAATAACACTTGTAGTTTAATGGTGAATTTTGGACACAACGGAGAGGCAAAAGATTTGGCTTAGATGCAGGAGGAAATGATTAACAATAGGACCCACAAAGGGGAGGAGGAAAGTCCAGGAGATACTGTGGAATCTTGTTTCTATGTTGTATGTTGGATATGTGTAAAATTTTAATCTGAAAAACCAAATAAATAAGTTTATTTTATTTTTAAATAATCTGATTTTGTTTGCATTTCAATGAGAAACTACCTAATTTGTACATTTGAAATCAATACATAAACCGAAATGCAATTGCCCTCTGAAATTCACACGCCTCTGAATTTTGTGATGCACTTTTCCAACCAGTGTTTACAAAAATGCATATGTTAGAGGGGAATGTGCCTAAATATGCACATGAGTGAAAATAGCATACACAAATGGATCATAGGGTGGTCCCCACTACTGATATTGCCAGAGCCTAGTTTGGCATACAAACCTCAGCAGCTCATAAGGATGGAGAATAATAATAATAATAATAATAATAGTTAGTTAGCTTTATTTCTGTACCGCCCTATACCCAAAGGTCTCAGAAACTCAATTCTATTCACATTTAAAGGCCAGCTTACCAAGTTCACACTTTACAGAGCAATGTGAGCACAAAAACACTGCAATCCTCAGAAATTTGTGTGACTCTGAATTTTGTAGTACAATTCTCCAGTCAAGTAACATGTACAAAAATGCATATGCTAAGTTAAGAATACATATATTAGTGAAAATCGCGTACCAAAAATGCATTCTATTTGCGGAAATGTCATTGGGGAAATGTGCACATCTGAGAAAAAAAATCCATATAAAAATGTGCAGAGCAGAAGAAATTCACGCAAAAATGAAATTCATGCACACAAATTTTCACCAGGATTCCACACCCCCTGAAATCACTAACTGATGTGGAAATGTGGAGGACTGAACGTAAGATTGGAAAGATGAGAAACTGAAAGCAAAGAAAACGGACATATTTGCCCATTCCTAGCAACTCATATTGCTTGCCTTCAGTCAGAGGCAAGCAGTACAGTCCCAGGAGTTCTTCTCTGATTTGGACTGTTAGGAATGTGCCATTGCTAGTGCCCACCTGGTGGATCCAACTAAGTTTAAGATATCAAAGACAGGACCACTTACCTCTTTGGGAATCCCACCCCTAGAGGGGTAATAGACCACCCTATATTTTTTAGGTGGTATCACAGGGGGGTTCCAGATGAGGCGTATACTTCTGGACGTTACCTCCTTTATAGCAAGATTGGTTGGGCTCAGGTGGGCTCCAGTATTCACCAGTATGGCTTTGAGAGGGTCATCACCTGCAAATTTGGCAACCATTTCTTATTATGTGATGTAGCAGAAAGAGCTCTGGATTTGGAGTAGAGAGATCTGGTCTGAAGTCCTCACATGGACATAAAGGTTGTTGGCCAAAACTGTGGGCCAGTAAATACCTCTCAACCTAATGCAACTCAAGAGACTGTTCTGAGATTAAAAAGGAAGAGGGGACCTTATATTGCAATGGAGGAGAACCTTTGGCCCTCCAGGTGTTGCTGGACTACAAATCACATCATCCTTGACCCTTGCTGGATGGGGCTGATGGGAGATGGAGTCCAGCAACATCTGGACAGCTATAGGTTTCCATCATGGTTGTGCAGTGTCATAAGCAGGTTGGAGTTGTAAGATAGATTCATGTTTCACCTGGAGGACAGAAGACATGGCAACACTCTTCACATACCTGAAGGAGTCACCATATAGACAAGGTCAAAGATTATTTGCCGTTCCAGAGCACAGGACTTGATTTGAAGTTACAAGAGGGTAGGTTCTGGTTGCCCCTTCATGGATCACTGCCTTGCCGTGGCGAAGGGGCTTGAAGAACTCAGAGAAGCTATGAACTATGCCGAGCAGGGCACCCAAGATGAACAGGTCATAGTGGAGAGTTTTGACCAACGTGATCCACCTGGAGGAGGAACTGGCAAGCCACTCCAGTATCCCTGCCAAGAAAACTCCATGGACAAAGACAACAGGCATATAAAAGATATGACGCTGGAAGATGAGCCCCTCAGGTCGGAAGGCGTCCAACATGCTACTGGGGAAGAGCGGAGGGCAAGTACAAGTAGATCCAGAGCTGATGAAGCGGCTGGGCCAAAGCCGAAAGGACGCTCAGTTGCAGATATGCCTGGAAGCAAAAGGAAAGTCCAATGCTGTAAAGAAAAATATTGCATAGGAACCTGGAATGTAAGAACCATGAACCTGGGTAAGTTGGAGGTGGTCAAAAATGAGATGGCAAGAATAAATATTGACATCCTGGGCATCAGTGAACTAAAATGGACGGGAATGGGTGAATTCAGTTCGGATGACCATCATATCTACTACTGTGGGCAAGAAACCCGTAAAAGAAATGGAGTGGCCCTCATAGTCAACAAAAGAGTGGCGAAAGCTGTACTGGGATGCAATCTCAAAAATGATAGAATGATCTCGATACGAATCCAAGGCAGACCTTTTAACATCACAGTAATCCAAGTTTATGCACCAACTACTTGTGCTGAAGAAACTGAAATTGACTAATTCTATGAAGACTTACAAGACCTTATAGAAGTGACACCAAAGAAGGATGTTCTTCTCATTATAGGGGATTGGAATGCTAAAGTAGGGAGTCAAGAGATAAAACGAACAACTGGCAAGTTTGGCCTTGGAGATCAAAACGAAGCAGGGCAAAGGCTAATAGAGTTCTGTCAAGAGAACAAGCTGGTCATCACAAACATGCTTTTCCAACAACACAAGAGACGACTCTACACATGGACATCACCAGATGGGCAGCATCGAAATCAGATTGATTATATTCTCTGCAGCCAAAGATGGAGAAGCTCTATACAGTCAGCAAAAACAAGACCTGGAGATGACTGTGGCTCAGATCATCAGCTTCTTATAGCAAAATTCAAGCTTAAACTGAAGAAAGTAGGAAAAACCACTGGGCCAGTAAGATACAATCTAAGTCAAATCCCTTATGAATACACAGTGGAAGTGAGGAACAGGTTTAAGGATTTAGATTTGGTGGACAGAATGCCTGAAGAACTATGGATGGAGGCTCGTAACATTATACAGGAGGCAGCAACGAAAACCATCCCAATGAAAAGGAAATGCAAGAAAGCAAAGTGGCTGTCCAATGAGGCCTTACAAATAGCGGGGGAGAGAAGGCAAGCAAAATGCGAGGGAGATGGTGAAAGATACAGGAAATTGAATGCAGATTTCCAAAGAATAGCAAGGAGAGACAAGAAGACCTTCTTAAACGAGCAATGCAAAGAAATAGAGGAAAGCAATAGAATGGGAAGAACCAGAGATCTGTTCAAGAAAATTGGAGATATGAAAGGAACATTTCGTACAAAGATTTCCATAATAAAGGACAAAAGTGGAAAGGACCTAACAGAAGCAGAAGACATCAAGAAGAGGTGGCAAGAATACACAGAGGAATTATACCAGAAAGAAATGGATGTCTCGTATACCCCAGGTAGTGTGGTTGCTGACCTTGAGCCAGACATCCTGGAAAGTGAAGTCAAATGGGCCTTAGAAAGCACTGCAAATAACAAGGCCAGTGGAAGTGATGGTATTCCAGCTGAACTATTTAAAATTTTAAAAGATGATGCTGTTAAGGTGCTACACTCAATATGCCAGCAAGTTTGGAAAACTCAGCGGTGGCCAGAAGATTGGAGAAGATCAGTCTACATCCCAATCCCAAAGAAGGGCAGTGCCAAAGAATGCTCCAACTACCACACAATTGCACTCATTTCACACACTAGCAAGGTTATGCTTAAAATTCTACAAGGAAGGCTCAAGCAGTATGTGGACCGAGAACTCCCAGAAGTGCAAGCTGGATTTAGAAGAGGCAGAGGAACCAGAGACCAAATTGCAAACATGCGCTGGATTATGGAGAAAGCTAGAGAGTTCCAGAAAGACATCTACTTCTGCTTCATTGACTATGCAAAAGCCTTTGACTGTGTCGACCACGGCAAACTATGGCAAGTTCTTAAAGAAATGGGAGTGCCAGATCACCTCATCTGTCTCCTGAGAAATCTCTATGTGGGACAAGAAGCTACAGTTAGAACTGGATATGGAACAACTGATTGGTTCAAAATTGGGAAAGGAGTACGACAAGGCTGTATTTTGTCTCCCTGCTTATTTAACTTATATGCAGAATTCATCATGCGAAAGGCTGGGCTGGATGAATCCCTAGCCGGAATTAAGATTGCCGGAAGAAATATCAACAACCTCAGATATGCAGATGACACAACCTTGATGGCAGAAAGTGAGGAGGAATTAAAGAACCTTTTAATGAGGGTGAAAGAGGAGAGCGCAAAATATGGTCTGAAGCTCAACATCAAAAAAACGAAGATCATGGCCACTGGTCCCATCACCTCCTGGCAAATAGAAGGGGAAGAAATGGAGGTAGTGAGAGATTTTACTTTCTTGGGCTCAATGATCACTGCAGGTGGTGACAGCAGCCACAAAATTAAAAGACGCCTGCTTCTTGGGAGAAGGGCAATGACAGGCCTAGACAGCATCTTGAGAAGTAGAGACATCACCTTGCCAACAAAGGTTCGTATAGTTAAAGCTATGGTTTTCCCAGTAGTGATGTATGGAAGTGAGAGCTGGACCATAAAGAAGGCTGATCGCCGAAGAATTGATGCTTTTGAATTATGGTGCTGGAGGAGACTCTTGAAAGTCCCATGGACTGCAAGAAGATCAAACCTCTCCATACTGAAGGAAATCAACCCTGAGTGCTCACTGGAAGGACAGATTGTGAAGCTGAGGCTCCAGTACTTTGGCCACCTCATGAGAAGAGAAGACTCCCTGGAGAAGACCCTGATGTTGGGAAAGATGGAGGGCACAAGGAGAAGGGGACGGCAGAGGACGAGATGGTTGGATAGTGTTTTCGAGGTTACCAGCATGAGTTTGACCAAACTGCGGGAGGCAGTGGAGGACAGAGGTGCCTGGCGTTCTCTGGTCCATGGGGTCACGAAGAGTCGGACACGACTAAACGACTAAACAACAACAACAAGGTTCTGGTTGAAAATTAGAAGGAACTTCCAAACGGTGAAAGCGGTTTGACAAAGCCACTTCCGAGCTGCAGAGGAGGTGGGGTTGCGGGCTTCACGCCCCCTCCATGTGCGCGGGGGCTGGCTCTCAGCCTCCGTGCGATTGAGGCAATCCCTGGCCGCGTCATCCCCTGGGCAGCCAATTGGCTGGCCTGGGGGGCGTGGCCTGTGCTATTTAGCACTGGCGTGGCCGGGGATCTCCCTATTTTGGCCGCTTCAGCTGCTCCGGTTTCCCACCCTCCCGCCCTTTAGGTTTTCTTTCCGACATCGTTATGGACCTCAGTTGGTCGCCGTTGAGGGGCGTGGTAGGATTTTTTTCCACTTGGCAAATTGGCACCAGCCACTTGGTTTTTGCCTACCTCATAGCAAATCATCACAACTTTCTTGGTATTGGCGGTTAGGCATTGGTATTGCTCTGTAGATGGAAGAGGGGAGATAGCTCCATCACCTGCCCCACATATTGAAGGGTAGTCCAGTAAAGGATTCCGGGGGGCGTGGCCCTGTCCGAAGCCTAAGGTGGTGAGGGCCTAAGGCACGCCCCCGAGCGGTGACCCCGGGGGAGTTCCTAGTTGATGTGCATCAGCAGGACTCCCCCTACTGGTGGTTAACCCTTCCTGGACTTCAAGCAGACAGGCTGAAGCCGGATAGTCGTTAGGACCAATGCCTAAGCCAATACCGCTCATCACCTGTAACCAATAAAGTTGCGGCCGTTTTTAGCTATTGACCTAAATAATTGAGTCATGTGTCTTTATTTCCACCAGGGGGAGGCAGGAACTCGCCACGCAATGGAGCCAATGGCCTAGAAGGGTGGTAGACTCTCATGGAGGAACTTCATGCAGAGAAGGTTTTGTAAGAAAGAATTGTCTAAGGGTTCCTCCAGACAATTAAGCATTCATTCCAATTTGTTCCCACCAAATTAGATTATAACTGGTCTTCATTTGTTTTATAATGGTATATTTTACTGTTGCAACCCACCCTAGGACCTTATGGTAAAGGGCAAGTCAGAAATCTAAGCACTCAATCAACCAACCAGTCAATATTGAACATTTGTTCTGATTTGTTTGAAGGGTGAATGAACGTTCCTCCTGCATTCACCCTTGTTTGCTTGCAAGGCGTTTACATGTCTTTCTATTAGCCCTGTGTCCACCCCCACACTTTTCAATGCATATCCCTGTCTGATTTAAATTTCCTTTAAAAGATCTGCTTCCTTTTTAAAGTGGAGTTGCTGTGCTAGGGTGACAGGGCCTGTGAATCTGTTTTAATTGCACAAAACTAGATTTCCACAGAGCCTAGGGCCTGCCAATCAGAAGGTCGGTGGTTCGAATCCCCGCGACGGGGTGAGCTCCCGTTGCTCGGTCCCAGCTCCTGCCAACCTAGCAGTTCGAAAGCACCTCAAAGTGCAAGTAGATAAATAGGCACCGCTCCTGCAGGAAGGTAAACGGCGTTTCTGCCCACTGCTCTGGTTCGCCAGAAGCGGCTTAGTCATGCTGGCCACATGACCCGGAAGCTGTGCGCTGGCTCCCTCGGCCAATAAAGTGAGATGAGCGCCGCAACCCCAGAGTCTGTCATGACTGGACCTAATGGGCAGGGGTCCCCTTTACCTTAGATTTCTGGATATGTGCTTGAATCTGTCCCACAAAACACTGACGGTGTGGAGTCTCCCTTAGAACACGTGAAACCCAACAAGGAAGTGGTGTTCACATCACCTGTGTTCTCTTCCTTATTCATCTCCTTGATCCGGGAACACAAGACCCGGGAGAGCCGGCCGGCCAGAGAGCTGAGCAGAGGGAAATCCAGCACATTGTACACCGTCAGTTCCAAAGGTTCGGAGGCCACATGGCGCAACTCTGCCTCGTCTGCATTTTTCACCCCTAGGAAATCGAAGTAAACCCCATGTGCAAATTAAGTAGGAACCAGGTGGACAAATGAGACTTGACAGCTGAGCAGTAAGAGTCATGAATTGAGACATCCTGCATCGAATGGTTTCTCTGCCACAAACTCACCTAGCTGACCTTTGGCACAACACTCTCTCTGAGCCTTCCTCTACAACAGGTTTCCTAAACTTGGGCTTGCAACTGTTGCTGGACTACAACTTCCATCATCCCGAGCTGTGCTGGTTCCGTGGGTTTCTGTGAGGTGAGGTGCGTGTCCAGTCCGAGGTCAAGGGACTCAGTATTGAGGCCGTCCGTCAAAGCTGAAGCTGGGTCTAAGGCAGGGAGTCGGGTGAGGTCAGGAGATCCGGCAGGACAGGGTGCAGGCCAGAACTGGCTACCAACAACATTGCTCCCACAACTTGGGACTGGGGCTGGCTGGCTTTTATCTGCCCCGAGGCATAGGACGGCCCCTATCCTCTGGTGACTCGCCTCTCCTGGCCTGGAGGCGAGCACTCCTCCTGTGGGAACTTAGTTCCCTCTGCCTCTCTGCCCGAGCCTCTGCAGTTCAGGAGAGGCTGGAGGGTTATTGGACCCAGAGGCAACCTCAGCTTCCCCTGACAGGGCTGAGAGTGGAGCACCTGCAGACAATGGGTCCTCCATCACCTCAGGAGCCAGAGCAGACTCAGCTGGAGCCTGCACCTGAGGATCCAGCACAGGTGAGGGCCCTTCAGGCTCATCCCCCAGCCCCGGCTCAGCTGGTTCTGGAGGCGGGGAATCCTGTGCAGGCTGGGATCCCTCAGTTTCAGCCTCCAAGTCCGAATCCCAGGACATCACACTAGCTAGCAGGACCAGTGATCAGGGATATTGGGAGCAGTAGTCCAAAATCAGCTGGAGACCTGAGTTTGGGAAACCCTGATCTACACTATGCGACTGATAATATTTACAGGGCCATGGTGAGTATAAGAATACACTGTATGAAAAGTGCCTGGAACACCCAAAAATGTATACAGGCATTCCGCCCACTTACGCAGAACTGATTCGCACATGACTGTGTATATGTGCAGAGCCAGGAAATAACTAATTCAATTTTTTCTAACCTAAAATGGTGGAATAGAGCTCGAAAGTCCTTGTGGTTCGTGGGGAGACCCTCTCCAGAGCCCGAAGAGGATGAGAAAAGTCTAGAAAAGAATACTCTAAGGCAGGCACCCCCAAACTCGGCCCTCCAGATGTTTTGGGACTACAACTCCCATCATCCCTAGCTAACAGGACCAGTGGTCAGGGATGATGGGAATTGTAGTCCCAGAACATCTGGAGGGCTGAGTTTGGGGGTGCCTGCTCTAAGGGCTCCAGAATGGCACCCTCCAAAATGGGAGCTCTCACTGCTGCTGCGCTACCCCGCTCAACAGCCCTTGTGTGTGTTTTGCTTGCATGCAAGGGCCCTGTAATGTAATGGCTAATGGTTAGCAGGCATACTAAGGGGCTGTCAGTATGAGATGGCAACAGAGGGTCTGGCGAAGAGTCTTTTTGGTACTATAATTCTAAAGCATTCAGGAAGAATGAAAAGTCTCCAGTTCTTGACATTTCCCATGCCAATTTAAATTGCAAATAATAACAATTATTATTATTATTATTAATAATAATAATAATAATAATAATAATAATAATAATAATAATAATAATATATTTATACCCCACCCATCTGGACAGCTCCCAACAGAATATTAAAAGCACGATAAAACATCAAACATGCAAAAACTTCCCTAAACAGGGCTGCCTTCTTCAGATGTCTTCTAAAAGTCAGATAGTTGTTTATTTCCTTGACATCTGATGGGAGGGCGTTCCACAAGACGGGAGCCACTACTGAGAAGGCCCTCTGCCTGGTTCTCTGTAACCTCACTTCTTGCAGTGAGGGAACTGCCAGAAGGCCCTCAGAGCTGGACCTCGGTGTCTGGGAGTGGAGATGCTCCTTCAGGTATACTGGGCTGAGGTCGTTTAGGGCTTTCAAGGTCAGCACCAACACTTTGAAAAAACATATCAGAAGCCCACGGAGACATGAACTCACCAACAGCAAATATCTCTATTCCCATATCCTTCAAGGTCTGGGCAGACGGACTGGCATCATCCTGAGATTTGCCATCAGTCAAGAGAATGATCAGCTTGGGGGCTTCTGGCCGCGCTCCAGCTTCGGGCCTCAGGTTCTGTTCCAGGACATGCGTCAGCGCCAGTCCTTGGAAAGATGAAAGGCAGAAGGCTTGGGTTGAGGGGACTGACATGGTTAAACAAAAGCTTAGAGGAGGCAAGCAAGAACTGGAAGTGCCCTACTGAGCAATACTCAATTTCTCCCTTATCATGGAGCTGTGGGCGACATCTTGCCCACTATGGTGCAATGTACTGTATTTCTGTTTATGTTACAATAACACAAAATTTATGTTACAATAACACAATTTTTTTGTTGCATTGACACCTACAGTTGTTCCAACCTAATTCTGACGTGCTGATTTCATATCTGAAGTTGGTTTTGTTCTGCAAGCTCTAGGTTTTCCCCCCGCAATTCATGTTTTCCACTTTTCACCATAATCTTTGTTTTTCACAATGCAAGAATTCAATATTTTATTAAACACGTAGCCAAAGTAGTACAATATGAGTATAAATGTAAGTGACTTATATAGCATTGAACATGACATGTATAGCAATGAAAATGACATGTATATAGTTGTACATGTATATAGTATAGTTGGAGGTATGCAAAAAAATGTATTCCCTTGGGATACACAGTATACTGGGGAACAATTTTTTTTTTCATTTCCTGTTGCATGAGATTTTTCAACTGTTCTTATATGTTCTTTCAATGCTGATTTCAAATCTGAAATTGATTTTCGTGTACGTGCTATAGTTGTCTTTCAATTTCTGACTTTTGCCGTTATGTCATATTTACACTGGGGATAAGTGGACACTGACACGTTGATCTATCCCAACCAGATGGTAATTATTGTTTTGCAAACTAAATTTTTCTTTATTTTTATAGTTTTGTGACCTAAATATTTGTATTTTTCAAATCGGACCATGGCTTCTACAAGTAGACAAAAATGTGTAAACATTTGAAATCAGCATTGAAAGAACATATAAGAACAGTTGGGAAATCTCATGCAACAGAAAATGAAAAAAAAAAAATATTCCCCAGTGAATTATTTCCAAATCTGTGTCAATACACATAAATTGCAATATGCAAATATTATGCAAATCCTTTTTTAGGGTGGGGAGGGTGTGATGCAAATCCTCTTTTCTTATTCTGTTGATGCCTAACCGGACGCTCTACCTGACCCAGAGAAGCAGTGGGCTTTACCTGTGAATGTATTGCCTCCTTTATACTGCAAGCTCCTCAGGGCCTCTAATACCTCATCCCGGGTGGAGTATGTATTCAGGTCCCATTCTGTACGCGGGTCACTGCTGTACTGGGATAAGGCTGGAAGGGGACAAGGAAGCCAACAGGAAGTGGTCAGAGAACAAGCCTGCAGGGGGCGCAGTGGAGACAGGATTCTGGCTTAAGTTGTAAAAGATGGAAAATTGTTGTGGTTTCTCCAGGTGGCCTTGGGAAGCCCCTGTCTGTGACTTCTAGCTCATCATTTGCAAGACAGGAGCAACATGGACCCCTTTCATAGAGGTATTACAGAGAGGAACAAGAAAAAGTATGTGAAGTTTCTAGGTTTAAAGCCTAGTATAGACTGAAGTGTCTCCATCTCTATTTTTTGTTGGGTCCAAAACTGCTATATGAACAAATGCCATGTCTACACTCATAGAATTCTAGTGACTGTAGTTTGGTGAGCAGGCTGAGCAATCAGTTAGTTATATTTTTGCACAGAACACTATTATTTTATTCATTTATTTCATAAAATTTTATATACTCCCTAATTGTTAAAAAAACCTAGACAAAAACCCTCAATGTGGTTTACAAAAATAATAAAACAATAAAATTATTGGTAAAAACAGATAGAATCAACTATTTAAAACAGTTTTTAAAATTAAAATCAGCTAGAGTAGCTGTTTGCAAGTTCATTTCCAATAAGACATTATGACAAGCTATCTGTATCTAGAAGTTGCTGCTCAATTTTATATTTCAGATGCTAGATGTTTTGTATCAGGTCTTACGTTAAGTTGACATGCATCAGAGTGCACTACAAATTAAGTCTGAAGGCCTTCATTTTTTGTCCTTTTCCCTTCCCTTTGATATTTCTATGTATTTTTAACACCATGTGACTTTGGAACAAGGAAGGAATTCGGTTTGGTTTTGCATTTCAATGTGAACCTATCTCATTTGAACTTCGGTGAACCAAAATTCCATCCTTCAAAATTTGCACCTCTCAAAATTTTGTGATAGAGGTTTCCAAGCCTCCCCCACAAAAAAAGTGTACAAAAATACATTTATGAGTGAAAACAGCATACAAAAATGCATTATATTGGGAGAGTTGCTTGCCAAAACGTATGTGCCAGGAGGAATATGCACTGAAATGCTGAGAATTAAAACTTTAAAAAGCAAACAGATGCAAAAATGTAGGAAGTGAATCTAAAGCTGAAAAAACCAGACATTGAAATGGACAGGTTTCCCTGTATTACCAATATTTTATCTAACTTTTAATTTTGTGGCTATGTTCTGTATTTGAATATGACCATATTTTGTGCAATAACATTTTTTTAAATTATTATTTTTTTGGAAACAAGAAAGATAAAAAAGGCTTTGGTTCAGCTAACCATTAGGTAGCCCTGATTCCCATAGAAAAAGGATGCAATAATAATAATAATAATAATAATAATAATAATAATAATAATAATAATAATTTATTTATACCCCGCCAATCTGGCTGGGCTTCCCCAGCCACTCTGGGCGGCTTCCCCAAAAAATATTAAAATACAGTGGTGCCTCGCAAGACGAAATTAATCCGTTCCGCGAGTCTCTTCGTCTAGCTGTTTTTTCGTCTTGCGAAGCAAGCCCACTGACGGCTTAGCGGATTAGCGCTATTAGCGGCTTAGCGGCTTTTAGCGGCTTTTAGCGGCTTTTAGCGGCTTAGCGGCTTAGCGGCTTAGCGGATCAGCTGATAAGCGGCTTAGCGGCTTAGAAAAAGGGGGGGAAGGAGGAAAAACCCGCAGGAACTCGCAAGACATTTTCATCTTGTGAAGCAAGCCCATAGGGAAATTCGTTTTGCGAAGCGCCTCCAAAACGGAAAACCCTTTCGTCTAGCGGGTTTTCCGTCTTGCGAGGCGTTCGTCTTGCGGGGCACCACTGTACTTTTACTACATCAAACATTAAAAGCTTACCTAAACAGGGCTGCCTTCAATGTTTTGCATTGTCTCAGAACTGGGATACTTGGCAGAGTAAAAGCTCCACACCAGTGTTGTGCAGTCAGTGGACTAGGGGAACTAGGTCAGAACCCTAAATGTTTCCTTGATGCCTCCTTCCCAAGGCCCAGGAGGCTTCTGCCTGGCATAGGAAGGGAGGTGAGATGCTCACACGCATGACGTCCCCCCTCGCTCACGCAAGCTGGCCCCTCTGCCCCTAATAATAATAATAATAATAATAATAATAATAATAATAATAATTTATTATTTGTACCCCGCCCATCTGGCTGGGTTTCCCCAGCCACTCTGGGCGGCTTCCAACAGAGATGAAAAATACACTAAAATGTCACATATTAAAAACTTCCCTGAACAGGGCTGCCTTCAGATGTCTTCTGAATGTCAGGTAGTTGTTTATCGCTTTGACATCTGATGGGAGGGCGTTCCACAGGGCAGGCACCACCACCGAGAAGGCCCTCTGCCTGGTTCCCTGTAACTTGGCCTCTCGCAGTGAGGGAACCACCAGAAGGCCCTCAGCGCTGGACCTCAGCGTCCAGGTAGAACGATGTGGGTGGAGACGCTCCTTCAGATATACTGGACCGAGGCCATTTAGGGCTTTAAAGGTCAGCACCAACACTTTGAATTGTGCTCTTGAAACGTACTGGGAGCCAATGTAGGTCTTTCAAGACCGGTGTTATATGGTCTCGGCGGCCGCTCCCAGTCACCAGTCTAGCTGCCGCATTCTGGATTAGTTGTAGTTTCCGGGTCACCTTCAAAGGTAGCCCCACGTAGAGCGCATTGCAGTAGTCCAAGCGGGACTACTATCCCGCTATGTAAATGTTCCCTGCACACAGCGGCTCCTCACCCACTCTTATCTTGTCCTGAGCGATGTTGAAAGGTGCGACCAAACCAGCCAGGAATCCTCGGATGAGCCCGAAGTTGTTTCTCCCGATGCTCCAGGATCCGTCGATGAGCAGGACGATGTCGGTCATTGCAGAGGTGTCGCAATGAAACTGAGAAACTGTGGTGAGAGGATGGGTTGAGAAAGGGGGTGCATAGATGTGCTTCTCATTTAAATATGAGAATGAAAAGAACCTGCAACTCCGTGTGTAGTTAACCTTCACAGGAAGAGTAGCAACCCAAAACCTATCCACGGAGAGCCAGTGTGGTGTAGTGGTTAAGAGTGGTGGACTCGTAATCTGGTGAACTGGGTTCGCTTCCCTGCTCCTCCACATGCAGCTGCTGGGTGACCTTGGGCCAGTCACACTTCTCTGAAGTCTCTCAGCCCCACTCACCTCACAGAGTGTTTGTTGTGGGGGAGGAGGGGAAAGGAGATTGTTAGCTGCTTTGAGACACCTTGGTAAAGGTAAAGGGACCCCTGACCATTAGGTCCAGTCGTGGCCGACTCTGGGGTTGTGGCGCTCATCTCGCTTTATTGGCCGAGGGAGCTGGTGTACAGCTTCCGGGTCATGTGGCCAGCATGACTAAGCCACTTCTGGCGAACCAGAGCAGTGCACGGAAACACCATTTACCTTCCCGCCGGAGCGGTACCTATTTATCTACTTGCACTTTGACGTGCTTTCGAATTGCTAGGTTGGCAGGAGCAGGGACCGAGCAACGGGAGCTCACCCCATTGCGGGGATTCGAACCGCCGACCTTCTGATCGGCAAGTCCTAGGCTCTGTGGTTTAACCCACAGCACCACCCGTGTCCCTTGAGACACCTTAGGGTAGTGATAAAGCAGGATATCAAATCCAAACTCTTCTTCTTCTTCTCTGGAAGAACCTACAGAGGTGCTGTGATGTCTGGCACACCAAGCTTTGCTGTAGAGCATGAATAGGGAGCATGTAGGTTCTAGATGTCCAACTCACTCCCCCCAGTGCCGGATTTACATACAGTGGTACCTCAGGTTACAGACGCTTCAGGTTACAGACGCTTCAGGTTACAGACTCCGCTAACCCAGAAATAGTACATCGGGTTAAGAACTTTGCTTCAGGATGAGAACAGAAATTGCGCGGCAGTGGTGGCAGCAGGAGGCCCTATTAGCTAAAGTGGTGCCTCAGGTTAAGAACAGTTTCAGGTTAAGAACCATAGGCGCCGACTCCATGGGGCCTGAGGGGGCCCGAGCCCCCTCAAAAAATCGTTTTGGGGGCTCCGCCCCCCCAATAATTTAAGAAAATTATTAGTTATATTATGCTTTGTAAAATCACAAAATTATGTTGGTATTTTTTATTTTCCTTGTTTGACGATATTTACCTTTTAAAATACATTCAGTAATGAGTTAAAACAAAGCCACTCCCGATCTAGAGAGGGGGTGGGGTTGCGGGCTCTTGACCCATCAACAATCTCGTGGGGCTGGCGTCAGCCCCGCGAGAAGCGGGGATTCCCCCTAGCTCATTAATATTCACCGCCCACGGCGGCAGCCAATCAGCTGCCGCAAAGGGTGGGCCCTCACAGGTTCACTTAAGGTCGGGGCAGCCCGGGGCTCGCCCCTTTCGTTCCCCCAGCAGCAGCGGTTTGGAGGTCTTGCCCCCCCCCCAATATTTTTTATAAGTCGGTATGGGCCCCCGCCCCCCCCCCAATATTTTTTATAAGTCGGCGCACCTGTTAAGAACAGACCTCCAGAATGAATTAAGTTCTTAACCCGAGATACCACTGTATAAGCTAAACAAGCTATAGCTTAGGGCCCCACTCTCTTGGGGGCCCCAAAAAATGTAAAGGGGAAAAAACTGGATATACATTTCCAAAATATAAGATAAAAAACAAATAAAATAAAACCTACATACAGCAACAGTTTTGTGTTGTGTAGGCTCCTATGATGTAAGTAATGGGCCCCGCCTGCTAGCCTGTTCCCTAAAATATCATTGGTTTGCTCATTTCTATATATAGGGTGCCCACATTCTGCTATTTAAAGTTATTAGTAGTTTGCATCATATATTTACACCTATTATTATTTCATTTTATAGCAAGATTCTAGATTCTAACATTTTAAGTTAGAGCTTAATAATTATTTTACTATTAATATACTTCTTCTTAATTGTATTTCACAATTAATATATTTCTTCTTAATTGTATTTCAGTTCAACAATTACTTTGATAAAATACATATTTTATTATGTGCAAATGGCTTTAGATACAGTGGTGCCCCGCAAGACGAACGCCTCGCAAGACGGAAAACCCGCTAGACGAAAGGGTTTTCCGTTTTGGAGGCGCTTCGCAAAACGAATTTCCCTATGGGCTTGCTTCGCAAGACGAAAATGTCTTGCGAGTTCCTGCGGGGGTTTTTCCTTTCCCCCCCCCCTTTTCCTAAGCCCTAAGCCGCTTATCAGCTGATCCGCTGATAAGCCGCTTATCAGCTGATCCGCTAAAAGCCGCTAAACCGCTAATAGCACTAATCCGCTAAGCTGTCAATGGGCTTGCATCGCAAGACGAAAAAACCGCTATACAAAGAGCCTCACGGAACGGATTAATTTTGTCTTGCGAGGCACCACTGTACTTATTAGGTCCATAAATTACCATATAGCATATATTCAACGCAAAAAACAGCGACAATTTGTTGTTGACAAAGGACAGCTAGACATATAAAGGGCCCCATTACCTTCAGTAGCTTAGGACCTCATCAAACCTAAATCTGGCCCTGGCTCCATCCCAGTGTGGCCAAGATCCATGGATGGTGGGATCTGAATTAGACCTGGGCGATATATTGATATATAATCCAAAGGCAGTTTGAAGTCCATATTGTGATATCAAGTTCATAATTTTTGACCTGGCAATATATTGTGCATCATGGGATGGGTGCTATGCAAAAATCACAGTGTGGGAAAAACCATGAAGCCACTCAGTGCTTCTACATAGCTCCATCCTTATTTCAGACATTCAGAAATTTAGCTGGTGATACATCTTGATGTTGAAAACCAGATATCGCCCAGCCCTAATCTGAAGTCCACCAACATCTAGAGGACCACAGGTTCCTCATCTCCCTGTACGGCCTTTCAGGTATGTGGAAGAGGAGTTAGGGATTAGGCATGGGGCTTTGACTGGGACATTCGTGAAATGGCTTATCACAGGTGGAAATGCACCCACACCCCCCAAATGGAGAGAAGAAAATTAGATTCAAATAATGATGACAGATTGCTCTTAATCAAGCACCAGCTCGCATTGCGCGTAGACCACCGGTGCGCCAGGGGCAATATGGCAACCTCCTGAAACAAAGACCTCTTAGGGAATCTGCCGTGATGTGATTTTTGTGTGTGCTGTCAGGTCAATTCCATCACCGCTCTAATCCAGCTCTTTGTCTCTTTATCCCAGCAAGGTTTGCGTGATTGCCTAGTGCAATGTTAACTATCATTTAGCCCCTTGGGCTGAAATTATTTCGGTGATTTCTCTTTATCAAACCCAGTCTTTTTCCAGATTGTGCCTTCCAAACCATGTGTGTTAACCCGCCCTCTAGCCTGCATGTTGATGGGTTGGCTTTTTCTTCCAGGTATGGCAGGTAATAAGGGATTAACGCATGTTCCTGAATACCAGGTGCACTTACTAAAAGAGCTGAAAGTATAGATCCTAGAACTGTATGGGACCACAAGGTCCCATATTGACTTCAAACTGCCTTTGGATGATATATACAACCCCCTGCAATTCAGGAATCGTTGTCCAACGTGGGGCTCAAACCCACGACCCTGAGATTAAGAGCCTCGTGCTCTACCGACTGAGCTACCCCAGGGCTCACTAAAACTGCAGCTACCCAGGATGCAGTAAGGGGAACCACAGGAGAACATCAATGCAGGATGATGTGACTTTGGAGGGATTCTGTAGGAGTAGATTGCCAGAGGGCTGACTAAGTGACCATTGAGCTCCCATACGACTCATCGATTTTACGTCAAAAGCTCATATGAGGACTTTTAGAGCTGGGTGTTCTCTAGACACATAAGAGTTACACTTGAAGAAACAGGAGCCTAGGAAACAAACCTCACCTCTCCGTGAGCTTTCTCTGGATGTTTCCTCTCGGGCCAGATAGTCCATTTCAAATTCTGCTAGGCTTGACAGAGTCGTCTTCAGGGTTGTTGGTGCCGTTGACATCACAGTCAGCTCGGCATTTGGCAAATATTCGCTCGCCCCTTTGGAAATGGCTTTTTGCCGCCTCTTCTCTGGCTCTTCCCTTCCTGTTTCCCAAAGCATCAAGAGAAAAAGAGTTATCCCCACACAGGAACAATCTTTGGACAGCATGCCGGTTTTGAAGTGATTTTCAGGGGAAGTTGGGGCACATTATGGAAGAAAAACGCCTCTCTCTTGGCTGCTGGCATTTTGTTTTCCAGAAATACCTCTCGGCGATGCTGTGCCATGACATAAAGTCATAAATAATAACAACAATAACCAGTGGCGTAGCGTGGGTTGTCAGCACCCAGGGCAAGGCAAGTAATTTGCGCCCCCTAACCCGTGGATTTGCACCCCCTAACCCGTGGATTTGCGCCCCGTAACCCTAACCCCCAGATGTTGCGCCCGGTGCGGCTGGCCCCCCCCCTGCACCCCCCACGCTACGCCACTGACAATAACAATAATAATAAAAAATTCAAGGGGAAAACAAAATGGCCGCCAGCATTCATGGGGTAAAATAGGTAATGGTGAGTTTTGCCTCACCTCTCCAAGATAGCCTGCCTGCCTCCCTAAAATGTAAAAAAAAGCAAGGAGAATGTGACTCCCCTCCCTTCCACCCTCTCCCCCAAATGTCAGCCGAATATCCAATTCTTGAACCCTCCAGCCCAGGTGTCGTTCAAACCCGCTTTCCTCTTTGACCTCTCCACATACTTATCACGGTTGGTGTGTCACTGCGGGCAGGTGGTGAAGTGGCCTCAGTCTCCAGGGTGTATTCAGCTGCTGGGGTCTCTAAAGGCGCCTCTGCCTTTTCTGGAGTGCCTGTTGGTTGCCTCCTGTTACTTCTGGCTTGGGAGAGGTTCTTCAGCTCCTCAACTGAAATGGCGAAAGCGGTGGTGGCAGCATTGGAAAACAAAAACTTACTGGCTCTTTTGGGAGGTGGCTCACTCTGACTAAAGGGCTGGAGCTGCGCTTCCCAATGTTCCCCCTCCATTGGATCCACTTCTGCTGAACCTCAGCCATCGATAAATACTCCCCTCAGGCATGGTCTGAACAGCACCCTATTTTGAAGGTGCTCCTCACACATTCTTTGCTTGGGGTTCTTGACCATTTCTCGCACCGGGATTCTGCTTCCACCTAGTGGAGCCTGGTGCATTATGGGCAATGGAGCACCGCCTTGCCAACCTCAGTCGGCCCCCACCTGCCTGCCTCTTTGTTTACAACAAGTGGGCAATGCTGCCTAACAGCTTCCTCAGTCCCAGTGCTGCCCTTGTAGAATCCAGCAGGGAGGTGGATGGGGGCCAACTAGAATAATTGGCTCCACCCACCATTTGTTGCGGTCCCATCTACGGCTTATCTCCCTGACTTCCACCCTACCAATCCCAGTGGGTGGCAGACACTACAGCTTCCATTTTTCCTCTCTGAGCTTTGCCTCCATTGGCCAATTCTCAAGCAGCGACTCTGTTTGTTTAATCCAAGTTCTAGTTACAGGTAGGTAGTCGTGTTGGTCTGCCGTAGTCGAAACAAAATAAAATAATTCCTTCCAGTAGCACCTTAAAAAGTTAAAGGGACCCCTGACCATTAGGTCCAGTCATGGCCCACTCTGGGGTTGTGGCACTCCTCTTGCTTTATTGGCCGAGGGAGCCGGCGTACAGTCATGTGGCCAGCATGACTAAGCCGCTTCTGGCGAACCAGAGCAGCGCATGGAAACACCGTTTACCTTCCTGCCGGAGTGGTGCCTATTTATCTACTTGTACTCTGACGTGCTTTCAAACTGCTAGGTTGGCAGGAGCTGGGATCGAGCAACAGAAGCTCACCCCATCGTGGAGATTCGAACCGCCAACCTTCTGATCGGCAAGTCCTAGGCCCTGTGGTTTAACCTAAGTTTGTTATTGGTATGAGCTTTCGTATGCATGCACATTTCTTAATAATAATAATAATAATAATAATAATAATAATAATAATAATAAATTTTATTTATACCCCGCCCTCCCCATCCAAGGCCAGGCTCAGGGCGGCTAACACCAGGTATAAAAACAATTGATTAAAATGCAACTTAAAAACAAGATTAAACATTACAACATTAAAATGCAGAGGGAGAAGTTCTGAAGAAGTGTGCATGCACACGAAAGCTCATACCAGTAACAAACTTAGCTGGTCTCTAAGGTGCTACTGGAAGGAATTTTTTTTATTTTGTTTGATCCAAGGATCCACACTCTGTCCCTGTGCTGCTAGGTCAGCCTTGGTTCTGCTCTGGACCTGAAACTGCTCCCTAGCCAAGACTTGAGCATCACAGTTCGCAGCACCGAGAGATCAAGAGAGCGAAAGCCACACTTACTCACAAATTTCCTCTTGACAAAGAGGGCCTCTTGAGAACCGTTGAGGATGTAGATCTGCAAGGTATACTCTTTCGTGGGACTCAACCCTCCCACCGTCGCTTTGGCAGTCTTGGTTTTCAGCATGACTTCCTGCTCAGAGTCACCTGGAGCAGCCGGAAGAGAAGACCGTGAACTTTTTTAAACAAGGAACATATTGCCTGACTCTTGATTGTGGGAGTTGGTCCCTTCGAACTCTACAATTTTATGTAACATATTGTCTGACTCTTTATGGTGGGAGATCTGAGGCACATCCACGTTGCGTGTTGCACTTTAACAAAAGAGAGGTGAATGTTGCCCTTTAATAAACCACAACGAACCCCATAGAATTCATTGGTATAACATGGAGCCAAAGCCTGAACAGGCAACCTATGAGCATATGCAGAGCGTCTTGCCAAAAGAAAAGAGATGTTCAGTCGTGAAGCTGCACAGTATGTTCTATTGGACTTCGGATGGATCAGTCAGCTTTGAGTATTTTTTATTTAAAAAATGTGTTGGGTGTTGAAAGGGGAAGGAGCATAAACAGAGAGCCTTGCAAAAAACCAAAGGAGGAATGCAGTCATGAAGTCACCTGAATGAGACAAGGGAAGGGAGCCTCTGGGCATATGCTGAGTGCAAGGTAACCTGAGGAGCCTGAGTTACCAGACTTCATATCAATAAACTCTCAAGGGATGGGGGAAGTGTAAAACAAGAGTGCCGTGGGTATTGAAAGGGGAGGAAACAGTGAAACCTGCACATACCCCTTGTGTCAAAAAGGCAATGATTTAACAGCTGCTCAGCCTGCTGCAGAGCTTGCAGATATGTCTACAAAAGCGCTTTTAACAAACCCCAAACCGCAGAGCTTCAAAGGCTGCAGTACGTACACAGACTTAACCTTATAACCTGAAGCTTCTGTCTGCTTTTTCATAAAGGTCCTAAAGCTCTGGAAGTTGGCTTTGGGAGAAATCCCAGGCAAAGAGTATAAACCAACCTTTGCAACTCTGGTCAGTATAATTAACTCTTCTTTGGGTCTTCCCTTCCTATATTCCAAAGCATCAAAAGGAGAAGAGTTATCCCACAGCTACAGACCCTACCTCCTTAGATTATGCAAGTATGAACACAAGAGGAAATCTTGCAGGGTCCAACTAGGTGCCTACAAGAAGCTCACAAGAAGGACTTAGAGGTTCTAAGCAGATGTTACTCAGAGGCATACCACTCCTAAGGCTGCAATGTTCATGTTCATAAGCACAATAGCTTTCTCATTTCACAGCAAACATGATGGATATAAACTATGAACACTTCTCACTGTCTTGTGAGCAGCTTTTTTTCTAAAGGCAAGCACAATTAAGCAGCTGAGTTAATTACATCACAGATAATGTGCTCAAGGGATCAGGAATGCGGTAGCACTCACGAAAGTCTTGGAATGCACCCAGAGGAAGTTTGTATCTGATATTGCAAACCTATTATTATTATTAGCTCAAGGGGCTGGAATGACAAGCCTGCATATTTTCCAAACTTGTCGGAATTAAAAACAGGAGGGGTAAGGATCCAAGAGGATAGGGGAAAACTTTGGAAACACAGAGCCATTCCACCATTGACCACAACTGTGTATGCACTATACCAGGGGTCAGCAAACTACAGCCTGGGGGCCGGATGCGGCCTGCCGCCTGCCGCCTGCTCGATCAGTCCTCTTGTACTGCAGATGCCTCGCCATGTGGGGACTGACTTCCGCAACACTGGCACGGCTTCTGGGCGGGCAGCGACACTGACACAGCTTCAGATTGGCTGCAGGAAGTTTGTTTGTTTTTTGTAAATCTCAACCATCTTTGTTGTTAAAGACAAATGCACACCCCCTGTTCATGATTTGTACAGTGGTACCTTGGTTTACAACCATAATCCATTCTGGAGGTTCGTTTGTAAACCAAAACAGGTTGTAACCCAAGGCGTGCTATCGCCAATGGGGCCTCCCCCCCCTAAAAAAAAGGGTTGTAATTTTTAAAAATGGGTTGTAATCCAAAAAAAGGGACACACACTTCCAAGTTTGACATGGTTGCAATCCAAAATGGTTGTACAGTGGATGCTCGGGTCGCAAACGTGATCCGTGCATGATGCACATTCGCAACCCACAGCGTTTGCAAACCGTGTCTGCGCATGTGCGTGTTGAGATTTGGCACCTCTGCGCATGCGCAACTGCCAAAACCTGGAAGTAACCCATTCTGGAACCTCTGGCAGTCCTAAAGCAGCTGTAACCTGAGGTATGACTGTAAACCAAAACGGTTGCAAACCAAGGTACCATTGTATCTTTCTGGGACGAAACGCACTCTGACCTCCTCACCATGTACCTGCCATGGGCTTCACGCGAACTTTGTATCCGTTGGCATTTCCTTCCGTTTCTTTCCATTTCATCTGCAACCTGTCTTCTGAGAGGACAGTCAGTTTCAACCGGTTTGAGCCTGGGAAGGAAAGCATCAACGCCTTTTAAACTGGAGACAAAGATGTGCTTTCTTTCATACTCTGGGGAAGCGTGGGGTAAGGCGATCCTGCAGGGAAACTGGTCTCAAGGTTATATATTGAAAGTAATGCATTGAACTTGGCCTGGGAGCAAAAGTTGCAGATCATACAGGGGTGTGTGTGTGTGTGTGTGTGTGTGTGTGTGTGCTGGACCTGGGATGAGATTGCTGGCTGGCTGCTTGCCTTTAAGGGTGAAGGTCGTGCAAGTGAGCATGCACATGCATGGAATCGGGTCCCATTCCATGTACTCTTTTAGTCCTTGAGGTGTTTTGTCATTTAATTGGGGAAATTCCACTGGAGTATACTAAGTGCTTTCTCAGCTCCCTGATGGGTTGATAATTAACAGTTGTTGTTCTCTGCTAGCTAACATGTGAGTGTTTAACCTTAGATCAGCATACATATGTATTTATTTTAAATTGCCATCTTGAAGTGAATTGCCTTTAGTCTTTGTTCAGGCTCCATGAGAGGGAGATGCCTCTCCAGGACCTCAACAGCCTTAGGGGTTGGAGTGTAGGCTAATGGAGCCTGAGAAAGAGAGAGAGCTATGTTTGTCAGCTCTGATTATAAGTTATTTTACTTCTTATAAGATGCTGAGTCTCTGCTTGACATGCACAAGATATTGTACAACTGTTTTTTGTTCTGTTTCAAAGGAAGTTCTGCAAGAAACGTTTTGAATCAATCTAATGGGTCTAGACCAGGGGTTGGCAAGGTTTATCTCGCCTGGGCCAGTTCATTCCCACAGAGATCGCTTCCAGCACTGTGGAAGCAAGTCCCCACTCCGTGCTGCGTCGGTTAAGCGCAGAGTGCGGGGATTCACCGAGCGGGTGGCTCAGTTTCGTGGCAGCTCGTGGGCCATTTAACTGACCCACGTGGGCCGCTTGCGGCCCAGGGGCCGGAGGTTGCCGACCCCTGATCTAGACAATTTTTATTCCAAAATGTATGTATGTATCCAGTTGCTTCATGCTGCGCAATATTAATATCTGCAATATGCTCAATCCAGTTTGGGGGCATACGGCATTCTCTGCAGCCAGCTCTAACAGACACCAAGCCATTTGGATTTCCGCAATGCATTCTATGTGGGGCTTCCCTTCCACTTCATCTGAAAGTGCTACAGCATGGTTGCTTGCAGCAGTGAGACCCCATTGGCATGTAATGCTAATAATAATAATAATAATAATAATAATAATAATAATAATAATAATAATTTTATTATTTGTACCCCGCCCATCTGGTTGGGTTTCCCCAGCCACTCTGGGCAGCTCCCCACAGAACACTAAAATCAGAATAAAACATTAAACATTAACAACTTCCCTAAACAGGGCTGCCTTCAGATGTCTTCTAAAAGTCAGATAGTTGTTTACTTTCTTGACATCTGATGGGAGGGCATTCCACAAGGCGGGCGCCACTACCAAAAAGGCCCTCTGCCTGGTTCCCTGTAACCTCACGTCTCATAGTGAGGGAACCGCCAGAAGGCCCTCAGAGCTGGACCTCGGTATCCGAGCTGAGTGATGGGAGTGGAGATGCTCCTTCAAGTATACTGGGCTGAAGCCATTTAGGGCTTTAAAGGTCACCACCAACACTTTGAATTGTGCTCAGAAATGTACTGGGAGCCAATGTAGGTCTTCCAGAACCGGTGTTATGTGGTCTCGGCAGTCACCAGTCAGTCACCAGTCTTTCAAGTATACTGGGTTGAGGCCATTTAGGGCTTTAAAGGTTAGCACCAACACTTTGAATTTTGTCCGTGCTGAACGATGGGGTTGGAGACGTTCCTTTAGGTATACTGGGCCGAGGCTCACATCAAGATTGCTTTTCAAAAACATGAAGCAGCTGAAATATCCAGCAAGACATGTGTGAGTAGAGCACTCTATACAAAAATGTATCAGAACATTGAGGCAGGTGTGTGGAATTGCAATAATTCAAAACTTGAAAAAAGCTTGTTTAAGAATTATTAGAGCATCATCCTCAGGCTCCCAGACATCCTGGTTTGATAGGGAGGAAATATTTGTGCAAGGGGGAGTATTCCATCGCAGAAGCCCCCACCTGCAGCTCCAAGAGCCCCCAGACAGAGCCGGTTTGCCACCTGACTGAGGAAAAAGGCCAAAGGCATCAAGTGCCTGGGAAAAGAGGTGAACCAGCATCATGCTAGGAATTCCAAAATATCCTTTTAAATTAAACATTTTGGAGAGATGCAGCAGTTCCAGTTTTCCTGCTGAGCGTGCAACTTTAGCTGGCAGCTTTGAGGCCACCTGTTTGGAAAAATGCGAAACTAGAGAAAGTGTAAGTAACAGAACTCGACAGCCTTTAGCTCAGCAAGAGCGGCAGGTGTGTGACTGTGCACAAGCTCCCTTAAACTTCTTTGCAGGGAGGAAGGCTGCTGAATCGAGAAATGCAGGCATTTTGAGTGTAGCACCTTAACAGCATCATCTTTTAAAATTTTAAATAGTTCAGCTGGAATACCATCACTTCCACTGGCCTTGTTATCTGCAGTGCTTTCTAAGGCCCATTTGACTTCACTCTCCAGGATGTCTGGCTCAAGGTCAGCAACCACACTACCTGGGGTGTACAAGACATCCATATCTTTCTGGTATAATTCCTCTGTGTATTCTTGCCACCTCTTCTTGGTGTCTTCTGCTTCTGTTAGGTCCTTACCAGAGCTTCTCGGGGCTGCCGGGAGAAGCCCAGGTCCCCCCCCCCCCCAGCCCCAAAGAGCAAAGCCAGTGGGATCCCGCTCATTGTCCTGGCTTTCTCTTTAGCCGCGCGCAACCTCTCCAGCCGGGAGAGGCTGCGCGTGGCTATGGCAATTCCCCCACCTCCCGCAAAATCCCACAGGAGCCGTGCACCCTTTAAGAAGCGCACGGCTCCTGCGGGCTTTTCTACGAGGAGGGAGAAGGGACTGACTGGCCACGTCCGTCCCTTCTCCCTCCTGGAGAAAAGCCCCCAAGAGCCGCGCGGAGCATGTGTGCGGCTCTTGGGGGCTTTTCCTGCCTACCTCCCCCCTGCATTCACTCCATAAGACGCACACACATTTCCCCTTACTTTTTAGGAGGGAAAAAGTGTGTCTTATGAAGCAAAAAATATGGTAAACTCAGCACTGTCCCCCAGTGTACGACAGCCACACCTCTTTTGAAAAATCTCTCCATGCAAGAAATGGCCAGTTCTGCAATGAAGCCCCCAGGCTTCAGAAAATTTGCCATCTTGGTGCCACCTGAATAGACCATCAGTGGTCCAATGGGACACAACAACTCAGCCTCACATCTGTGTGCTTTTCGAGACACACTTCCAGCTTCCTGCAAGGAAATTATTTTTGGGGGAAACAAAGCTGAGATTCACAGGCCGCCCTGTTCGAAGCAGAAATGAAGGGCATTCCATTCTTCAGAGGGGCCCATTAGCATCACCACACTGGAGCATAAACAGGGACAGGAAGCCAGACAAAGAGGGGATTCATTTCCTGATCAAAGGAGAGGCTATTTTTGTTCAGCTTGCTCTGACCAGCCTCCAAGTTGTCACTCAAAATGAAGAGGCAGGAATGTTGGACGCTGATTATGAAAATGAAGAGATCTTCCAGTGTTTCCTGATGACCAGCTTGTAAATGGGCTGCAGCCCTTTGAGATCCTGTAAGTCTTCTTTTAGGTTGTGCTGTGGCAGCCCAACAACTTCTGAAGGACGGCAGGTTCCTCATCTCTGTGCTACCACGGTAGATGCCATGATAGAACCTGAGACCTTCCAACACTGATCAATGGCCCATCTCCATGGAACAGGTGGGAAGTAGGCCTAGGTCATGAAGCAAATTCAGCCCTCATCCAAAGTATCACTTGTCACCTTTAAGACACTCTTGAACCATGCAATTCAAGAGAGAGATTATTTTTTTCTTACCCGGTTTTGTCACCTCCAGCACGTGATTTGAAGAAGAAGAAAAGGCTGGGTTCTCTCCTTACCTTGACCCCACGCCTGCAAGGTGATATGAGTTGCCAGCATTATGCAGGAAATCCAGAAAAAGTCAGGAGCAAGCATGATGAAGACCTAACATGTACAAAAGAAGAAGAAGAAGATTTGATATTATTAGCTTTATCACTACTCTAAGGAGTCTCAACGCAGCTAACAGTCTCCTTTCCCTTCCTCCCCCACAACAAACACTCTGTGAGGTGAGTGGGGCTGAGAGACTTCAGAGAAGTGTGAGTAGCCCAAGGTCACCCAGCAGCTGCATGTGGAGGAGCGGGGAAGCGAACCTGGTTCACCAGATTATGAATCTACCGCTCTTAACCACTACACTGGCATCATGAAGGCCTATACGAAGACCCTCAGCCCAAGTGTTTAACGGAATGAAGTGTATCTCTGGGGTGAGCCTGGACATCAAATGATGGATATGGCTAATCAATACTGAGGTCCAACATTAAGCAGAACCCGCCCCAGAAATAATAACAATTGTTGTTGTTAACAATTGTATACCGCCGTTCAAAGATCAGAGGGTGGTTCGCAGCACAAATATACAAAATGAGAACACAAAATACATAGCAAACATACAAAAACAAACCAGTAACCCAAGGACAATATGGTGGCCTCTCCCTTTCCATGTACCATGGGTGGGGGTGTTTTTGCATCCATTTATACTCATAGAAAGGGATGGGGTGGCGCTAAGGGATGTGAGTGCGGGACGCAGGTGGCGCTGTGGGTTAAAGCCTCAGCGCCTAGGACTTGCCGATCGAAAGGTCGGCGGTTCGAATCCCTGCGGCGGGGTGCGCTCCCGCTGCTCGGTCCCAGCGCCTGCCAACCTAGCAGTTCGAAAGCACCTCCGGGTGCAAGTAGATAAATAGGGACCGCTTACCAGCGGGAAGGTAAACGGCGTTTCCGTGTGCGGCTCTGGCTCGCCAGAGCAGCGATGTCACGCTGGCCACGTGACCCGGAAGTGTCTCTGGACAGCGCTGGCCCCTGGCCTCTTGAGTGAGATGGGCGCACGACCCCAGAGTCTGTCAAGACTGGCCCGTACGGGCAGGGGTACCTTTACCTTTACCTTTTAAGGGATGTGAGTGGCGCTGTGGGTTAAACCACAGAGCCTAGGACTTGCCAATCAGAAGGTCGGCAGTTCGAATCCCTGTGACGGGGTGAGCTCCAGTTCCTCGATCCCTGCTCCTGCCAACCTAGCAGTTCGAAAGCACCTCAAAGTGCAAGTAGATAAATAGGTACCGCTCCGGCGGGAAGGTAAATGGCGTTTCCGTGCGCGGCTCTGGTTCGCCAGAAGCGGCTTAGTCATGCTGGCCACATGACCCGGAAGCTGTACTCCGGCTCCCTCGGCCAGTAAAGCGAGAGGAGCGCCGCAACCCCAGAGTCTGTCATGACTGGACCTAATGGTCAGGGGGCCCTTTACCTTTACCTTTAAGAGTCATAGATAGCCCTCTCTAAACTATAGTTTAAGGGTGCTGGTTTTACAGAGTTCTATTTGCCATCGGAATTAACAAACTACTTGCCAGGATTCTCCTTGACTGTTAAAGAGGTGCAATGTGTGGCTCTGACCACAGTTGCTTCTCTAGATTAATCACAACATACCCATTCCGCATTTGTAAGAACTCAAATTTTCAGCATTGCTGCACCAGAACTTCGGAACTCCCTGCCTATTGATATCAGACAGCTGCCTTCACTGTACCTCAGTGCCTGCTAAAAGCATTTCTGTTTAGACAAGCCTATCCTGGTTTTTAGAATATTGGTGCACATCTTAATCTGTTTTTAGTTTATTGCTGATTTTATTATTTAATGTTTTATTGTTGTAATTTTTTTCCCCTTAAAACCAACTTGAGGGTTTTTTGGGTTGTGTTTTTTTTTACAATCGAGCAATGTCTAATTTTTAGAAATAAATAAATTCCCCGATTTCCAGCGTTCTTTTTTTTTCTTTTTTTCAAGTAAATTTTTATTGTTTTCCTTACATATTCTTTTCCAACAAACCATATTGATGTTGGAAATAAAGCCTTTATCAGGAGAAACTGGCAACTCTCCCAGGCACTCGGCATGATTCCCTGTTGACCTCCCTGGCTGCATTCCCCAGCAAGATCCAGGCGAGGTCTCGATAGGCGATTCTTCTCAAACGTGAGAAGAACACACCCCTCTTTCCTGCCCCCCCTGACAGGGGAAAGAGATAGACAGAAACGTATTTACATGCCTTTATTTCTGTCTTTGCAGCGTTACAAAAAACATGACTGCTCTCTTCAAACTCCAGCAGTCTAGTGACAAACACTTCCTGGACAGGAACAAACGGAAGAGCTCATATTACACTCTGAGCTAATTCCGGTGCTTCGCACTGTGAATTGACTGTCCCTCTGTTTCCCATGGACAGTCCCAACATTCCCATTATGTTTTGCTTTCAAGCTAGCAGTTTGCAGCTGCATTGCTTCTATATCATAACAATTAATGCCATACATTCCCTTTGACTCTGCCGAGTCGCGATTCCCCTCCCTCCCTGCAATTGGTACATTTAACCCCTTTCTATCGCGCACATCATTCTCACAATAGTACTATTATACATTATAATATAATAATATAATATAATATAATATAATATAATATAATATAATATAATATAATAATATATTATACTTTTTTCTTAAACAATGTATCTAGTATTTGTAGACTTTATGAAGCAAAATGTCCCGGCACATTTCTTCTCGTAGTTTTTTTTTTGGGGGGGGGAATAGCCTGCTCCCGCTTTCAATGTTTGAGTTTACTACCCCCTCTCCGGAAAAATCCCTGCAGATGCCCATCTTCAATGTAGAGGAAAAAATGATCTGGCAACTGAACCTTCCTTCAGCATTGATGGTGAGATCCTGCGGCTTCCACAGCACCCAAAGGCAGAAGCGGCTTAGGCATTCCAGAGGGAGCCATGTATTGCTCACAGCTCTCTCCCTCAGCATCTTGCTGCTGTCTTTACTCCCCATCCACCCAGTGAAGGAATTACGTATAAGCTAAACAAGCTATAGCTTAGGGCCCCACTCTCTTGGGGGCCCCCAAAAAAATTAAATGAAAAAAAATTGGATGTACATTTCCAAAATATAAGATAAAAAACAAATAAAATAAAACCTACATACAACAACAGTGTTTTGTGTTATGTAGGCTCCTATAATGTAAGTAATGGGCCCCGAATGCTAGCCTTGTACAGGTTATAACACTTAATTTCATATTAATAAAGCTATTTATAATTATTAGTAGTTTGCACCATATATTTACACCTATTATTATTTCATGTTACAGCAAGTTTCTAGAGACTAGATTATGAGTCTTTGTAAATTGTATTTCTAAAGGAACTTTTGTCATTGCCAAATGCCAATGTGTTTGTTATGAATAAAAAAATCATGTTAAGTTAGATCTTAATAATTATTTCACTATTCATATACTGCTTCTTAATTGTATTTCAGTTCAACAATTACTTTGATAAAACTCATAGTTTGTTATGTGCAAATGGCTTTAGATACCTATTAGGTCCATAAATTACCTTAGAGCATATATTCAACACAAAAAGAACAGCGGCAATTTGTTGTTGACAAAGGACAGCTGGACATATAAAGGGCCCTCTTAAGTGGTGGGCGAACATATCAGACGACACAGCAATTCTTCAAACAGCTCTTCTTTATTCTGAGGCCAGAACTGAGGCTCAGTCACCCTGCTTATATAGAGCTCCAGTACAACGTAACTGTAACTATTTTCTAAAACTATCTAATCACTGAACGTCACTTTCGATCCTTTATTTGCATAACTATCTACAGTATCCCCCTGCTGGCCCAGAGTGAGAACTTCAGTACATAACAGGCCCCATTACCTTCAATAGCTTGGGGCAGGGGTCAGCAAACATTTTCAGCAGGGGCCTGGGACTTAGTTTGCCTACTACTACTACTACTACTACTAATAATAATAATAATAATAATAAATTATTTATACCCCGCCCATCTGGCTGGGTTTCCCCAGCCACTCTGGGCAGCTTCCAACAGAATATTAAAATACAACAACCTATTAAACATTAAAAGCTTCCCTAAACAGGGCTGCATTCAGATGTCTTCTAAAAGTTTGGTAGTCGTTGTTCTCTTTGACATCTGGTGGGAGGGTGTTCCACAGGGCGGGTGCCACTACCAAGAAGGCCCTGTGCCTGGTTTCCTGTAACCTCCCATCTCGCAGCGAGGGAACCGCTAGAAGGCCCTTGGCGCTGGACCTCAGTGTCTGGGAAGAACGATGGTGGTGGAGACGCTCCTTCAGGGATATTGTCTGAGGCCATTTAGGGCTTTAAAGGTCAGCACCAACACTTTGAATTGTGCTCGGAAATGTACCCATGGCTTAGGGCCTCATCAAACCTAAATCTGGCCCTGCGCCCACCCCTGATCTTCCACCTCACTCTGCCTAATGAAAGGGCCGGCACAGCATTAAGAACTGACTGAAGGATAGTCCCAAGACACACGTTTTAAATCACTAGATGACAGCAACAGGTTGACTACTTAGGCGCTTGAAACACAAGATGCGCATTATACGCAAGCTGCATTGCGCTTATTGCCTCCTGATAGCTGAGGGGCAGTAATTTAAAATCATGCGTGACCGAGTGAGCCCAGGTATGGTACTGTTCTCCCGCAGGAAGGAAGGAAGGCCTGAAGCAAATGAAAACTCAACAATTTATGCTGCCGTCTATGATACGGCCTCACTTCGTCACATCAAAGAATGGCAGAATCCTGCACACACAGGGCACCAACTGTTCCAGGGCCAGGGGTCTTGGCCATGACCACCATGTTATTATTATTTTTATTTTTGAATGATTTTTATTGGTTTTACAAGTTTTACAACTTTCACAATCATAATACATATCTTATTTCTTTTAACCTTTATGCTTTTACTCTTTCGAGCTTTTACTTCCCTCCCTCCTTCTGGTTTCTCTATGTTTCCTTTTATCTATACGCATTTGTTATATTTGCCTTCTGTGTAAACTTAATACTATAGAAGAGAACTGTCTAAGTTTTATTAATGTACATCCTTTGTTGTTGTATTATTATATTGTTTCAATTCCCAAAGTCTGACCAAATGGTTCTTAATAAACATTATGAGGTCTGTTTCAATCCTGCGAGTGTCTTTATTTTGTGTACAGTTCTTCTCTATGTATGCTACAAATTTCATCCATTCTCTTTGGAATATTTTGTCGCCCTGCTCTCGGATTTTTCCAGTCAATTTTGCGATTTCTGCGTACTCCATAAGTTTCCGCTGCCACTCTTCAACTGTGGGTATTTCATGTTGTTTCCATTTCTGTGTGAGTACTAGTCTCGCCGCAGTAGTAGCATAAAGGAACAGTTTCTGATCCATCTTTGCCACCATGTTAAATTAAGAGGAAATGACATTAGTGCCATCGATGAAGCTGGATAGAGCGGACAAGACCAAGAATGGGTCCAGCAGTCAAGAAGATGGCTTCTGCAAATGCTGTAGATGGATGGGAGAGGTAGATGGGGCATGTCAACCTGGGAAGGTCTAGGAGAAGGGCATTTCTTTCTTTTTAAAAATATTTTTTATTGACAATTTCAACATATCAAAATATCAAAACATATCAAATTCATTATTCCCCCTTTTTTCCACCTTCCCATCAAACCATCCCCTATCCGAGACTTCCCTCAGCTCCTCTCTCTAATTTATCCACACATATTATTCTCTGCATATTATAAAATTGTATAAATCCTTGTATTATCTGTCTATTACAGGTGAAACTCAGAAAATTAGAATATTGTGGAAAAGTTAATTTATTTCGGTAATTCAACTTAAAAGGTGAAACTAATATATGAGATAGTCTCATGAGATAGACTCATGACATGCAAAGCGAGATATGTCAAGCATTTATTTGTTATAATTGTGATGAACAGCTGATGAAAACCCCAAATTAACAATATCAGAAAATTAGAATATTAAATGAAATCAGCAAAACAAGCACTGCAAATAGAGCAATATTGGAAGAAAATGATGTGGGAAGCAGGTGCCACTGTGGTCTAAACCACAGAGCCTAGGGCTTGCTGATCAGAAGGTCAGCGGTTTGAATCCCCATGACGGGGTAAGCTCCCGTTGCTCGGTCCCAGCTCCTGCCAACCTAGCAGTTCGAAAGCACGTCAAAAAAGTGCAAGTAGATAAATAGGTAGCACTCCAGCAGGAAGGTAAATGGTGTTTCCATGCACTCTACTGGTTTGCCAGAAGCGGCTTAGTCATGCTGGCCACATGACCCGGAAGCTGTACGCCGGCTCCCTCGGCCAGTAAAACAAGATGAGCGCTGCAACCCCTGAGTCTTCCACAACTGGACCTAATGCTCAGGCGTATCTTTACCTTTACCTTACTATTTAAAGTGGGCTACTTTTAAAATGAGGCTGCATTTTAAATTGCATTTTAACCTGTATTTTAAATTGGGGCTATCCCCCCCTATTATGGGGTATAAATAAAAATAATAATTATTATTATTGGAAACTCACAAGTGCAACACTCTCCTCTCCTGTGGTTTTCAGCAACTGGTATTCAGGAGCAAAAGTGTTATGGTCAAGTGGGGGTGTGAACCCTATCTCTAGGGTCCCAAGTCCAATGTTCAAACCACCACACCACTTAGATTAATTACGCTCCTCGTTTAATTAATAATAATAATTGTATTATTTATACCCAACCCATCTGGCTGGGTTTCCCCAGGTAACTCTGGGCGGCTTACAGCATATCTAAAATCATAAAGCACCAAGTGCTAAAAACCTCCTGATAGAGGCCAGCCTTCAGATGTCTTCTAAAAGTTGTGTAATTCTTTTATCTCCTTGGCATCTGAAAGGAGGGGCGTTCCATGGGGAGGGTGGAACAAAAATGGTAACAAAAATGGGTTTGGGAAGGAGATAATAAGACTAGAAATGGATGGGATGGGGGTACCCTTGGCTCCTCAACCAACGTAGTGCAGGCACTCTTCACATGCCCAGATGCTCAGGTGTTGCTACATGCTGTTAGACTGAGCATCAGGAAAAAACCTAGGAAGTCAAACAGGAGCCACTTTTGCTGAAGGCAAACAAGGAAATTGCTCAAGAGGAATCTTGCTTTGAAAGCAGGTATGTGATCATGGACACTGGTCCCATCACCTCCTGGCAAATAGCATGGGAAGAAATGGAGGCAGTGAGAGATTTTACTTTCTTGGGCTCCATGATCACTGCAGATGGTGACAGCAGCCACGAAATTAAAAGACGCCTGCTTCTTGGGAGAAAAGCAATAGCAACCTAGACAGCATCTTAAAAAGCGGAGACATCACCTTGCCAACAAAGATCTGTATAGTTAAAGCTATGGTTTTCCCAGCAGTGATGTATGGAAGTGAGAGCTGGACGATAAAGAAGGCTGATCACCGAAGAATTGATGCTTTTGAATTCTGGTGCTGGAAGAGACTCTTGAGAGTCCCATGGACTGCAAGAAGATCAAACCTATCCATTCTGAAGGAAATCAGCCCTGAGTGCTCACTGGAAGGACAGATCCTGAAGCTGAGGCTCCAATACTTTGGCCACCTCATGAGAAGAGAAGACTCCCTGGAAAAGACCCTGATGTTGGGAAAGATTTAGGGCACAAGGAGAAGGGGACAACAGAGGACAAGGTGGTTGGATAGTGTTCTCAAAGCTACCAGCATGAGTTTGGCCAAACTGTGGGAGGCAGTGGAAGGCAGGAGTGCCTGGCATGCTCTGGTCCAGGGGGTCACGAAGAGTCGGGCACGACTAAACGACTAAACAACAACATGTGAAACCTGGATGTTAACTCGTATGAAGCCGAAACGGTCGAACACCGGATTCATATGCACGCCTTTGCAAATTTTGAGGAAACATTGAGGAAAACATTGAGGAATCCAGTTACAGATAGGTATAGTCAAAACAAAAAAAATTCCTTCCAGTAGCACCTTAAAGACCAACTAAGTTAGTTCTTGGTATGAGCTTTCGTGTGCATGCACACTTCTTCAGATACAATGAGACAGAAGTCACCAGACTTCTGGAATCCAGCGCTGTAACAGCTCAAAATATGATATACTAACTTTGTTTTTCTATCTTTAAACCATAGCATAGCAGCCCTGCAAAAGCAGGACCTCAAAAAATTATTTATGAACTCATATACGCTCCTCCCCACGGAAATCTTTAGTAAAAGGCGAAAGATTTATACGATCTGAGGAGAAGCCAGAGTATAATTTTGCAGCCAGCAGTAGTCCAGTGTACAGGATCAGAGCCTGACCATAAGGTTACGGTGCCACTTAGGATTGCCCCGAAAGCGCTCTGCGGCGAGCAAAAATAAGGTGAAGGACGGTCCCTAACTCTGCCCCACGGTTACAGAACCGGACTCTCACGTTCAACACGGATAAATCGCGCCCTATCTCCGCGCAATGCATCATGGTCGAAGCAAATGCAAATGAGGCCCCCCGCCCCTTCCAGGTGTCGGCCCCGCCCGTGCAAGGCAGGCGGTGCAAAGGGTGGCTGGGCGGAAATCAGAGAGTGGAACTTTTCAATTTTCAGCTAAATCAGAATTCCTGCTGGTGGCTGCAGATCACGCAGCTGGAAAAGAGATCGTTGAAGAGGCCAGTTCAGAAGTTGGCAAAGTTGCCTGCCTGGAAGCCCATCTCCACCTTAAACCCGGATAAGCCTTGCATCCTTCATCCCCTCCTTAGTGGCGCAGCGATAAAACTATCAGCACTTTTTGCAAAGCTAAGCCAAGCATCCGGTGCGGTTTCAGATGTGTGCTGAGTTTCTCGGCATTGCAGGGGGTTGGGATAGATAACCACTGGGGAACCGTTCCAATTCTGTGAGCCTACCAATACCATGAATCTATCCTAGATTATTTGGTGTTGGTTGTTGAGAAAGTGAAATGCACTCTGCACATGCCTGCTAGTTCTAAAGAGGGGACCCAAAGCGGAGGCCTGACTTTTGCTTCTGGGGGGGGGGGAGTGTTGACAGATGGTCCGTTCTTGGATCGGAACCACAGTGGAGACAAAGGGTTCAATCTCCCCTCCCTCAAAGACGGATGGGTGGATCTGTCAATTTAAATGTACAATACGATACAATAATATTTATTGTCATTGTCCCATGCAGAACCACGAAATTGAAAAATCTACATCAGACATTCAGAAACCAACAAACCTGCTGTCCCAGCTTGGTTAACCCCCTGAAAACTCTGATACCCCATAATTAAATACAATATACTCCCATAGAGACTACCTTACACCACGTTTAAAACCAACATCGCATTTGGATAGAAATTGTTTCTCAGGCGGCTAGTCCTAGTCTTTAAAACCCTGTACCTTCTCCCAGAAGGCAGAAACTGAAAGAGATCACTTCTGGGGTGCGCACTATCCTGCGCTATCTCTGCAGCTTTCTTATGGCACCTGGAAGCATAGATTTGATCCAAGGTGGGAAGAGTGCACCCAGTTATTCTCTCCGCAGTCTTTACAACCCTGGACAGCATTGATTTTTTCCCTGACCGTGCAGCTCCCATACCACACACAGAGACCATAAATTAATACACTCTCAACAGTACAATGGTAAAATGCCATCAACAGGTCCTTTGAGAGATTATTTTTCTGGAGGATTCTCAGAAAATATAACCTCTGCTGTGCTCTCTTCATCAGGTCTTTATTGTGTCAGTTTTTCAACCCTAATTTCAGTTCCACATTTCTGCAGCAATTCACATTTTTTGGGGGGGGGGGGACTCAGGAAAATTCATCAGCATTTTAGTACAAATTTAGTACAAATTTCTCCTAATATACACATCTATGTATCCAGTTTTGACAAGTACACACATTTATTCTTGCAATCAATTTCCTCCAATAGCATGCATTGTTCATGTTGATTTCATCCATCAGGCACACTTTCCCCTAAAATATGCATTGTTGTACATATTGCTTGGTTTGAGAACTGCCCTGCAAAGTTGGGAAATGTGCAAATTTCAATGGATGGTCCAGTTTTGCTTCCCGTATGGGTAGTTTCTTATTCAAATGCAAAGTTGAAATCTCTCCCATTCTTACCTGCAAACCAGAGGCTCACACAAACACACACAATCCCCCCCCCCCAGCTGCTAATAATAAATGAAAACCAAGCACACAATGGTGAATCAAATACTAAACGTAGTCTTGTTTGGCCCCAAGAGAACTGCAAGAATACCCAGAAGAAACGTGGTCATGAATGTTGTGCAGAAGAAGGAGTCCGCACTCCACCTCAGGAGATTATCTTTTTAAAAAGGAACTTTGTTTTAGAATCATCTAAGGGGAGTGACCTTACGGGTCATCTAATCTCAATGCAGAATCCTGCACTCTCGGATGCAACTACACACTCCCTGAGAGATGACAAACCAGCCCTTACAACATCCCTGTGATGTCGCCCGGAATTATCATATTGCATGTTTGAATGCTGAGAAAAGGCTTCCTTATAGAAGAACCGTAGGTGAGTTTACAGCTAAGGAGATGTTTATCTCGGAAGCAGGGACTTCGGAGTTTACAGAGCACTCAGTTCCATTCACTACAGGATAAAAGTTGGCTCACAACTCATCACACCAGGCACTAACAGAGCTAAAACACAACGGTAGCAGGCACACACACACACACACACAACCTTCATTTCCTGACCCAACATTTCAAAATCCCACTAGAGTCCCCTATAGCAAGTCCAATTTGCAAATAACTATAAATTGTGAATGAATATCTGTTACAAACCTGGAATCTTTCAATGAGTGAGGTTCTTCCTTAAGTTGGCTGCGATGGTTTGAAGAATCTGAGTACATTCTTGATATCTGAGGAAGGAAGCCAGCGGCTTGTCTGCTGTCTTTGAGCTTTTTTTCATTCTGTCTGATTTTTTTTATTGTGTGTGTGTGTGTGTGTGTGTGTGTGTAAGATTTCATGCACAGATGTCAGAACTGCTGATTGTTTGTGGGGGGGAGCAAAAGTTTCCAGGGTCTACAATCAATAAGAAAATAAATGCAATTTCTTTTTTAAAAAATAAATTGCATGAAACATCAGCGATACAGTGCAAAACATAGTCTTTCCAATTGCTCACCCTGCAGAATATCTCCAGACCTCTTCTAAGTAGCTTCTTAGAAAGCCAACCTAAAAGCCTATGTGGTTGATTCTTCCAGGGGTGCAAAGGGTCTGGGTTCATAAACTTTGGAGTCTATGCCCTAAGGGGAAATAACCAGTGCCAGATTTATGTATAAGCTAAACAAGCTATAGCTTAGGGCCCCACTCTCTTGGGGACCCCCCAAAAAATTAAAGGAAAAAAAGTGTACACCCTTCAAAAATATAAGATAAAAAAATAAAATAAAACCTACATACAGCAACAGTGTTTGTGTTGTGTATGGACCTGTTGTGTCCATAAATTACCATATAGCATATATTCAGCACAAAGAACAGCAACATTTGGTTGTTGACGAAGGACAGCTGGACATGTAAAAGACCCCATTATCTTTAATAGTTTAGAGTCTCTTCAAACCTAAATCCGGCCCTGGAAATAACTGTAGAGGATTGCATACCCAACTTCATCAATACACTGCAAAACATCTAAATAAATAAAAATAAACAAGGGGGGGAGATATGAATATTGACCCCCCCAGAAGATATTCAGCACTTCACTATTTTAAAGTGTTGTACATTTCCAAAATATAAGATAAAAAACAAATAAAATAAAGCCTACATACAGCAACAGTGTTTTATGTTGTGTAGGCTCCTATGATTTGAGCAATGGGCCCTGCCTGCTAGCCTACTCCCTAAAATATCCCTGGTTTGCTCATTTCTATATATAGGGTGCCTACATTCTGCATGGACTGGTTGCACGGCAACATATGCAAATGGCTTTAGATGCCTATTAGGTCCATATATTCAGCACAAAAAACAGTGACAATTTGTTGTTGACAAAGGAGAGCTGGACATATAAAGGGCCCCATTGCCTTCAATAGCTATGGGCCTCATCAAACCTAAATCCGGCCCTGGGTCTGAGCATATGACGCTGATCCTGGGCCGACTACACTGGCTACCGATTAGTTCCTTAAACTTTAAATGGCTCAGGGCCACAACACCTCAAGGACCACTTCTCATATGAACTGATCCGGACTCTGTGAACACCATCGGAGGCTCTTCTTTGTGTATCTCATCCACAAGAGGTCCAAAGTGAGGCAACACGAGAACGGGGCCTTTTCCGCAGTGGCTCCCTGTTTGTGGAATGCTCTCCCCAGAGAGGCTTGCTTGGCACCTTCATTACATATCTTTAGGCACCAGGCAAAAAACCATTTCTCTTCAACCAGGTGTTGGGCTTATTAAACAATCTATGGCTTTTTAAATTTGTTTGTGGGAGGAGAATAATTGGTTTACTTTTGTCTTTTTTGGCGGGTGTTCTTTTCGTTGTGAGCCAACCTGTGATCTTTGGATGAAATTTGATAAATGTAATAAATCATCATCATCACCATCCAACTTCCATTTAAAAACATCCAAGGAAGGAGATTCCACCACCTTTTGAGGGAGTCTGTTCCACTGTCAGAAAGTTCTTCCTGATATTTCGTAGAACCTCCTTTCTTGTAACTTGAATCCATTGGTTCAGGTCTATTGGCAGGCAGCAGTTTCCTTTCTAACTGGTGTGTATGTCAGACATTGGTTCAGGTCCTACCCTCTGAAAAAGGAGAAAGCAAGCTTGGTCCATCTTCAATGTGACAGCCCTTCAGATATTTGAAGATGAAGATCAAAATTCCTCCTAATTTTACCGTTCTCTGTAGCTGCTCCTGTTAACAGCTTCCAGGATAGCATGCTCAAAGCATCACCCATTTGCTGTCTAAAACAATACGATATGATACGATAATCTTTATTGTCATTGTCCCATACAGAACAACGAAATTGAAAAAATCTACATCAGACATTCAAAAACCAACATGCCTGCTACCCCAGCTAGGTTAACCCCTAGAAACTCTGATACCCCATAATTAAATGCAATATACTCTGACTTGCTCTTTCCCAGCTCCTGCCAACCTAGCAGTTCAAAAGCACACCAGTGCAAGTAGATAAATAGGTACCACTGCGGTGGGAAGGTAAACGGCATTTCTGTGCACTCTGGTTTCCGTCATTGTTTTCCATTGCACCAGAAGCAGTCTAGTCATGCTGGCCACATGACCCGGAAAGCTGTCTCCCTCAGCCTGAAAGCAAGATGAGCATCACACCCCATCGTCGCCTTTGACTGGACTTAACTGTCTAGGGGTCCTTTATCCTGAAAGGGCATGTTCAATGTAGGAACAGCCGAGACAGTGCAAATTGGAACTGAGCAGGAACAGCAAACTGCCTCTTGTACATTGTGTGAGCACCATAAGAGGTTCTGGTGAGTACACTGCCAGCCTTGAGCCCTGCACTGGCAACCTCTGCCACTGAGAGAACAGGATGCTGGACTTGGTGTACCATTGGCTTGATCCAGTGGGCTCTTCTTAAGCTCTCTGCACTGAAGGAAATGGGATGAAACAAAATCATGGAGGAGGTCTATTAGGAAGCATTATCTGATGGACTGGGGCTGTCCTCCTTTTGGAGTTGTTGCTGGTACCCATCTCTCTTGGGAGACAATGGAAGAGTGCACCTTTGGGGATGAAGTCAACCCGTTGGAGAGTTACAGTGCCTGCTGTGGCTGTAAAGTCTAATAAGGGAGAGACATGTTTTGTTGCAGGTGGGACAAATGAAGGCGCCCGATTGTGCTGATGCAGATGCACCATGGCGTTTCTTCTCTCTGAGCACCTCCAAGTAGTCATTCCTCCTCTGGTCATTGCTATGGATCACTTCTCCAAGGATCATGTTTGCTACCTGGAGAGTTATCTTTCCACAAAGGCCAACATTCATACCGAAATCCAGCATCGCCTGAGCTCTGCGAGTGCGGCTTTCTCCCAATTGAAGTGCAGAGTGTTTGAGGACCGGAACATTTGCAGGGAAACCAAAATGTTTGTTTAGAAAGCTATTGTACTACCAACCTTACTGCATGCTTGTGAAACATGGACCACTTATAAACACCATCTCCAGCGCCTCGAAAGATTCCATCAACGGCGTCTCCGAAAAATTTACACATCACTTGGGAAGACAGGTAAACTAATACCAGTGTACTGGAAGAAGCAAAGATCACCAGTGTCAAAGCAATGATTCTTCAACATCAACTTGATTGAACTGGCCATGTTGTTTGGATGCCTGATTATCGTCTTCCAAAGCAACTACTCTGTGGGATGCGGGTAGCACTGTGGGTTAAACCACAGAGCCTAGGGCTTGCCGATCAGAAGGTTGGCGGTTTGAATCCCTGTGACGGGGTGAGCTCCCGTTGCTCGGTCCCTGCTCCTGCCAACCTAGCAGTTCGAAAGCACGTCAAAGTGCAAGTAGATAAATATGTTCTGCTCCAGCGGGAAGGTAAACAGCGTTTCTGTGCGCTGCTCTGGTTCACCAGAAGCGGCTTAGTCATGCCGGCCACATGACCTGGAAAAACTGTCTGTGGACAAACGTTGGCTCCTTCGGCCAGTAAAGCGAGATGAGCGCCGCAACCCCAGAGTCATCCGTGACTGGACCTAATGGTCAGTCCCTTTACCTTTTTACTCCCATAGAGACTACCTTACACTGCATTTAAAACCAAAATCGCATTTGGATAGAAACTGTTTCTCAGACGGCTAGTCCTAGTCTTTGTAACCCTGTACCTTCTTCCAGAAGGCAGAAGCTGAAAGAGATCATTTCCGGGGTGCGCACTATCCTGCCTTGGTTCTGTATATTTTATAACAAGTTCTGCACGTCACATTTCCCACACCGGGAGACCGATACAACTCTCTGCCAAGAAAAGTGATGATTATGAACCGTAGCAACTTTTTTTGTTCCAAGATGTTCAAAGCAATCCACTTGGGACTTGTTGGTGCTTGAGTGCGAGACGGATGTATGTCTACTCCAGACTGATCAAAATGATCTTATTCTGGCCAACTTCATTCTGCGTTGAAGCATCCTTTATTCCTCGAAGCCCTAAGCAGTTTCTCCAATTGAAGTTAATTAGGCAATTGAAGTTAATTAGGTGGTTATTTCACATTAAAGGAACAGGCTCTTGCAAACCAGTTTGGCTTGCCATTCATGTTGAGAAATATGTCGTGATGGCGAAGGGTGGAGAGGGGTCAGGAAGAGTGATGTGAATCCACAGATTGGATGTTGGAGGGCACAGCTGGCTAGGAATAACACCTATTGCTAACAAAGTTCCCAACAGGACCTTATGGGGTCAGGTCATTGGTCAGTTCTATTGACTCTGACCGACAGCAGCTCTCCAGAGTATCTGGATTTTGAGAAAATGTCACGGGTGCAGTGGTAGACCTCAGGGTCTCAAATTTCAGCAGTGTCCTGCATGACAACAAAAATGGTACCCCTCGTCTCTTGCCTTCTATTTGACATTATAGTTGTGACACCCCCAAGGCTCTGAACCCAGTGGAACCGATCCAGTTGTGCTCTCTTAAATCTGCCTCTGATGGATGTCTGCCACAAAACGGCTGCCATGGCGTGTGTGGCATAAAACAAAATGGCCAAAAACAAAGATAAGGAAAAGGGACAGGACCAGGAAACAGCATGGGCATCTTCCCCCCTACATCACTTTCCCCATCAATGGGGGGAAAGGCACCTACAGCAGATATCACCACACTTCCTCGCGGAAAGAAGCTGTTTGCCATCTTTTCAGAATGGACGCAATCCTGTGGAATGCAGATGGGGGTGGCGCTGTGGTCTAAACCATGGAGCCTATTAGGCTTGCCTATCAGAAGCTCGCAGTTCGAATCCCCATGACGGGGTGAGCTCCTGTTGCTCGGTCCCAGCTCCTGCCCACCTAGCAGTTCGAAAGCACGTCAAAGTGCAAGTAGATAAATAGGTACTGCTCCGGCGGGAAGGTAAACGGCGTTTCCGTGTGCTGCTCTGGTTTGCCAAAAGCAGCTTAGTCATGCTGGCCACATGACCCAGAAGCTGTACGCCGGCTCCCTCAGCCAATAAAGTGAGATGAGTGCCACAACGCCAGAGTTGGCCACGACTGAACCTAATGGTCAGGGGTCCCTTTACCTTTACTTAGGACCAATCTTAGTGTATTTTTGGTGTTTGTGGAAGCCGCCCAGAGTGGCTAGGGAAACCCAGCCAGATGGGCGGGGTACAAATAAATTATTATTATTATTATTGCATAGGTTGGCCCAGAAATTCCTCTGCAGCTTGTATTTTCCCTTCACAACCCAAATATTCAAAATTCCTATATTTATTACTTTCTATAGCACTGTAACCAGCTGCCAAGATCTATCCTCTCCCTAGCAGGGTGTGGGTCACTTTGGGGTTGAAAGGGGGTGATTTCTGTAAAGAAAGTTGATGAAGAACAACAACCATACAGTGTCAGGTTTAGCGACATCTTATTACTGTACTATGATGAATCAAATGTTCTGAAAGCTACTTCCCACCTTTCTTTAGTCGGCCCTTGCATTGCCTTCCACTGTCTGGCCACCTCCATCTGAGCAACTGACAACAATAGCAACACTAGTTCTTCATTGTGCACCAAAAAGTTCTGTTCATCTTCAGTCAAAGAGCAATGCCAACGTGGCGTCTGGGACCAAAAGCCGGCTGCTTATACCAGAGACTAATTCAAGCATCCAAACCCAGAATTGGTTAACTCTGGTGCATCTCCACCACATGTGAATAAGGGTTCCCTCTTTTCCTCTCATCCATGCTAACAGCTTGGGGGTCCTAATCAAATGAGAAAGCCTCACTGGGGTCCAGCGCCACCACAGAAGCAATGGGTTGGGCATTTTCACCTGTTCCTGCAAGGTCTTACAAGGCAATTAATTTCTTAAAATTAATGCATTTGTCACAGATTCTATAGAACAAGGGTGAAAGTGGGTAACAGTTGTGCAAAGCTTAAGGCAGAAGCTGGCTTTGCACAGTGCTACTTGGCTAGTGCCAGTGCTGTCAACAAGAAACATCAGCACTCCAAATTGTTTTGTACTGTTTAGAAATCCATTTTCTATCCGTGGAGGGCAAACATGGGAAATATGAATGGTTCTATTACATGGGATCTTTGAAAAACCAAAAGGCAGGAAAGCTTTCCAAAGTTTGGCAGAGGTATGAGACTGATGTTGGGACCCAGATCCAATTGGCTGGCGTGCCAAGTCTATCTGTGATTGCCTGGGATTCGGATTCGGATGCTGAACCTGAGGGATCCCAGCCTGCAAGGAATTCCCCACCTCCAGAACCCGCTGAGCCGGGGCTGGGGCATGAGCCTGAAGGGTCCTCACCTGTGCTGGATCCTCAGGTGCAGGCTCCAGCTGAGTCTGCTCTGGCTCCTGAGGTGATGGAGGACCCATTGCTTGCAGGTGCTCCACTCTCAGCCCCATCAGGGGAAGCTGAGGTTGCCTCTGGGTCCGGTAACCCTCCAGCCTCTCCTGAGCTACAGTGGCTCAGGGCAGAGAGGCGGAGGGAACAAAGTTCCCGCAGGAGAAGTGCTCGCCTCCAGGCCAGGAGAGGCGAGTCACCTGTGGACCGGGGCCGCCCTATGCCTGGGGGCAGATAAAAACCAGGCAGCCTCAGTCCCAAGTTGCGGGAGCAACTTCGTTGGTTGTCAGTTCCTGTCTGAACCCTGTCCTGCTATCCTGCCAGAGCTCCTGACCTCACCCGACTACCTGACCTGCATCCAGCTTCAACTTTTATGGACTGCCTCCATACTGCACCTTCAACCTCGGACTGGACTTGGACCACGCCTCTTGTTTAGCCCACGGGACCGGCGCACTATCATTGAAATGGGTTTGCTCTCTGCCCAAGGGACCAGCTGCGGTTTCTCTTGTTAAATTATGCCCATCTTCAAGCTGCCTTGTTCCTTGGGAATTGCAAGTCAAGCCAGGCCAGGCACTAACATTTCCCTCCCAGGAGCCATTAAGCATTCCCTCCCTGCCCCCAACCGCTAGCCTCCACCCCAAACGCTTTTGCTTAGTGCAGCTATTATAACATCTGCTCAAAATGGGAAATGACGCTCGATCATTACCCAGCAGAAGATCTTCGGGCATGAATTTTTAACAAGCGCTCCTTTCAAGTTCCTGAAAGGGCCCTTCATGAAAATTCAGCAGGCCTCGAACTCTGAGAGGCAGGCAAGGGTCACAGGCTCAGAGCTGATGGTGTCGGGTGGAATTTGCTATTCATCGGGGTGTGGCAGGCAATCCTGCCTAGAGGCAGTGGGGAATTTGGGCACAGTGAGGCATTGAGGAGCAAGACATGAGGAAGAAGGGGGGGGGGGGAGAGAAAGAGAGAATGGAGGAAAATGAAGAAAACTAATCGAATGTGCATCACATAGATTATTATTTTTTAACCTAGAGGGCCTAAAATCCCAAACTCTTCTGTTAGGGCTTTTCCACACTAACCTTTCCACTGCTCTTTCTAAGCATGGTCCCCTCTTTAAAGCTCTGTGTCTGAGCATTCTTTCTTCTGTTCTGGGATTTTCCCCACGGAAACCTGGTCTTTAAAGCTCAGTCAGAGCAAACAATTCAGGAAAACCTGAATTCACGTTTGCTCCAATCGAGTGCTGAAGAGTAGGTTTTCGTGGGGAAAGCTCTGTAGCAAAAAACCAAATGCTTGGACCTGTGTCTGGAAAAGGTCAAGGTAAAGGGACCCCTGACCATTAGGTCCAGTCGTGACTGATTCTGGGGTTGCGGCGCTCATCTCACTTTATTGGCCGAGGGAGCCGGCGTACAGCTTCCGGGTCATGTGGCCAGCATGACTAAGCCGCTTCTGGCGAACCAGAGCAGCACACGGAAACGCCGTTTACTTTCCCACCAGAGAGGTACCTATTTATCTACTTGCACTTTGACGTGCTTTCGAACTGCTAGGTTGGCAGGAGCTAGGACCAAACAACGGGAGCTCACTCCGTCGCGGGGATTTGAACCGCCGACCTTCTGATCGGCAAGTCCTAGGCTCTGTGGCTTAACCCACAGCGCCACCCACGGTGCCTGGAAAAGGTAAAGGTAAAGGGACCCCTGACCATTAGGTCCAGTCGTGACCGACTCTGGGCTTGTGGCGCTCAGAAAGAGCAGGGCAAAAAAGTCGTAGAAGATTGTGCAGTTGGAAGGGACCAGGAGGGTCATCTAGTCCAACCCTCTGCAATGCAGGAATCCTTTGCCCAATGTGGGACTTGAACCCACAATCCAGTGATGAAGAACCTTGTGCTGTACCGACTGAGCTATACCAGGGCCCAGCTGGTAAATGTGGATCAGCCCGTGGTGCTACCATGACTCCAGAACCAACTGTACAAAGTTATATTCCCTCTAATGAAGTGTGAGGGAAATCACCATTGCCCTGATTGACAATTACCGTAGTTTAAAAAACAACAACACACACACCCCCGGGAAAACACACAGCGCTTAGAGAATTAACCAAAAATGAATAAATAAATGAAAATGAGCAAAGTAGAATTTTTGAGACACCTCAGCAAAAAAATATAGTTTTCTTCTTCACAAAACCCTTTAAAAGCTATTATTGGTGGAGGTGGTGTTCAAACTTCAATCGAGGAGCTGGATCGTAAACCTCCATGCCAAGTTGCATTGAGATCACACATGCTCCAGGGAAATATCAGATTGCAGTGTTTATGTTCTTAATCTCTCTCCCGGGCTGTGATGGTCTGGGGATAAACTGATGTTTGGGCATGAAACACACAGAACCGAATCCTGGAGAGGAACTAACTGCACATCAATAGATTTGATATCTCCGCCATAAAAAACAGGCGTCGTTTTACTACATCTTTGAAAGGCTTCTCTCTTTGATATGGCTGAACTAGTGTGCAGTCATGTCTGCACCTTGTTTAATCCCAGTCGCTCACGACTCCAGAGGCAAATAATCTTACAAGCAGAACGTTCATTTTCCCCATCAGCGCTAAAGTGGCACAGGTGGAAGAACACTTAGCCTCTAAATAAGATTTTAAAAAACAGCAACCCAAAACATACTTTTTCACTATGTTTTTGATCATGCATTTTAGACAATTATTGCATTGCAATTATTGCGTTGCAAATGTTTTTCCTACTGTGAAATAGACTTCAGCTTGCATAACGGAACTTTCCCTTCCTCTCCCTGCAGCCAACTGCCCCCCTTTGGCCCTCAAAATCTGCTCAGAGGGTTGGAGGGCATCTCTGGACAGGGGCGGAGGAAGGGGGTGCAGTGGGGGCGGGCCACCCCAGGTGCCTTCACTGGGGGGGGGGGTGACATTTGGCAGTTGCAGGAGGAGGGCAGTGCGCTGAATGTCCGCAATTGGCAGCTTGCTCCTCCCCCATGGGCGGCTGCAGGGTGTGTTCACCTCTCTGTGCAACCAAGTGGCTATCCCATGCCTGGGAGGGCACCCTCTGCACCCCACTGCCCTCAGGAGCACGAATATATGCTCTGCTGCTGCCTCTGGAACAGATTTTGAAGGTGTGAGAGGAGAGGAAGAGGCAGAGCTCTGCATGTTTAACATTGGTTACACCCTGTCGTGCGGATTCGAACTGCCAACTTTCTGATCGGCAAGCCTAAGAAGCAGAGTGTTTAGACCACACACCCCACCACACAACCAATGAGTAAGACCTCTGTGTTTTTTGTGTGGAAGAAGGGGAAAACCTTTATTAAGTGTGCAGAGCACCCTAGAATTCATGTTTTCTTGGAATGCCAAAGAAGCCACAGTCAGCTTTATATAGAGAGAAAAGACAGTCAGGTGATTCTTACAGGGAACATTCCTTTAGATCAGCAGTACTGTAAAAATGTTTCAGAGGCAGGCAGCATGGATGCTGTTAGGAAAACATTCTTTAAGAAACATATAGAAGTTCCTGGAAGCTTTAAAGAGGGTTCCAGAATTTTCTTTAGTGTGTAGGAGAGGCACTCTAGGCTTGATTGGTGTCAGCTTGGGGTACAAATAAAGGGAGGAAGTTGCAGGCTGCAATTTGCGCACGAGGAAAGCACACACACACACACACACACACACACACACACACACTGTCAGCACACACACTGACAACAAGGTTGGAAGTAAGACAATGTGTGCTGCTGATACTGTGAGTTTTGCTGTGTCAGGATTGTTAATTACTGGACTGAGATTATACCGTGCTGGAGAGATAAAGAAGGAATGTAAATAGCTTGTATATAATAGTAACAGAAATGCTTATGCAACCAGTCAAGCAATAAAGAAGCTCTTGCCTGTGAATTTGAGTATGACTCCTGTTCTTGTCTTCTGCCTCCGGGGTAAACTCTGTAGCAAACAGTAAGAAGTGGTTTTACCGAGGTGCCACCACACAAGCAGAAAAGCGCAGCGGAGGTGTGTGGGCAGTAACCTCTAATAGATGCATCCGACTCAGCCAACAGTTCAGAGTAGACCATGGCAGCCAGCATGAATTCTGCGCATACTGCAAGGTCTCTGCTGCACCACAGATCTGAGAGATTCCAACTTCTCAGAGTATCACAGGAGCATTTAATAGAATTAGAGTCAATATGGCAACCTACAGCCAAGTGTGCACGTTCCGAAGCCCTCCAGATGTTGATGGACTCCAACTCCCATCAGATCCAGCCAGCATGGTTGACGGCCAGAGATGATAGGAGGTGTGCTCCAGCAACATCTGTAGGGCACCATGTTGGCTGCTGTTTCCCTGAAGCATGGGTGCAAAGTGTTATTGCTCCCTCCAACAGCAAACTCAACCGGTTTGTGCCAACAGCATTTGCAGTTAAGCACAAGGCCACAAAAAAACAAGAGAAGAAGAAGAAGAAGAAGAAGAAGAAGAAGAAGAAGAAGAAGAAGAAGAAGAAGGGGAGTTTGGATTTGATATCCCGCTTTATCACTACCAGAAGGAGTCTCAAAGTGGCTAACATTCTCCTTTCCCACAACAAACACTCTGTGAGGTGAGTGGGGCTGAGAGACTTCAGAGAAGTGTGACTAGCCCAAGGTCACCCAGCAGCTGCATGTGGAGGAGCGGAGACGCGAACCCGGTTCACCAGATTACAAGTCTATCGCTCTTAACCACTACACCACACTGGCAAGAAACTCCAGAGTTTGGGTGGGTGGGAATCATCCTGAACAGTCAAGACACAGCCCAATAAGGGCTATGCATGTTCAGTACCACATAATGCTGAATGACTGTCGGGGAAAATTGAATTGTAGCACTGGACTTGACCACAAAGATCATCTAGGGCAATGCAGGAATCTTCCACCCAATGTGGAGCTCAAACTCACATCCCTGAGACCAAGTCTCATGCTCTACCGACTGAGCTATCCTAGTCTATGGGAAACTGAAGAGAAGGGAATGGAGTAACCTGCAGGAGGGCATGGCTGGGTGGACTGGCAAGCACAATGAGCAGAACCATTTTGCACGGCAATGTTTGGTTGTCAGTGCTACCTGCAGGGTTCTATCCAGGAGGACCCAGTGGGTGACTTCTGTTTAGCCTGCACACATGATATGAACAGCTGGAAAAAGGATCATTTTTTATGAAGTCACACAAGGACATGTCAACTGCAACTAATCCAGAATTTGGCAGCCAGGCTGGTGACTGGCCACCAAAACCATATAACACCAGTCCTGAAAGACCTTCATTGGCTTCCAGTACATTTCCGAGCACAATTCAAAGTGTTGGTGCTGAACTTTAAAGCCCTAAATGGCCTCGTTCCTGTATACCTGAAGGAGCGTCTCCACCCCCCATCGTTCAGCCTGGACACTGAGGTCCAGCTCTGAGGGCCTTCCGGCGGTTCCCTCACTGTGAGAAGTAAGGTTGCAGGGAACCAGGCAGAGGGCCTTCTCGGTAGTGGCGCCTGCCCTGTGGAACGCCCTTCTGTCATATGTAAAGGAAATAAACAACTATCTGACTTTTAGAAGACATCTGAAGGCAGCCCTGTTTAGGGAAGTTTTTAATGTTTGATTGCTGTTTAAAATTATTATTAATATTCTGTTGGGAGCTGCCCAGAGTGGTTGGCGAAACCCAGCCAGACGGGTAGGGTATAAATAATAAATTATTATTAATTATTATTATTATTATTATTATTATTATTATCTGTTCTAGTGAGCAAGTTGCTCTTTTCTCTAAGATAGGCAGAGGCACTATGAGAAAGAGGATGGTCTGAGCTTTGGCAACATTCTTATGGTGTTAAGAAGCTGTTTGGATGAGCTTTTGGGTATTACTCTTTTAAAAAAGAATCCCGACTCTCCTTTTCTCCATGTGAAGAGACCCAGCTTTTCAAAAAAAAGAACACCCCCCCCCCCCGCCGCCTTGGCATCTTCAGGATATGTTCCACCTCCTTATTAGTAATTAGGCATAAGAGGAAACGCTGAGCCCCTTCTGGGTTTAGAGGATTCACTTAGATCAATCGTCTCATCCACAGCACGTGAAATCTGGTTGGTGGTCTCAGGCAAGGAGTTGTGGGTTTGGGGAAAAGGAAATCAACGTGTGGCCTTTTCACTCATTCAGTGGCTTCCATAATCTCCAGCACAAGAGTTCGAGGTCCGGTCATGATGAGGCTGCTAATGGTCTGATAGTCCAGATGTAAGACATACATTCCGTTCACAGAATAGACAAACTGGCAGACCTAAAGGGAGGGGAAAGGAGAAGTTACACTACATTTTTCTCAAAAGTGAATTTTTAGGGGATCTCAATCAGGTGGAGCACCTGTGGGAGTGTCCAGAGCTGTGAAAAGTCAGGTAAGTGGGGTAACAATAACAATAACAACAACAATAATAGATTAATAGTTATAATCATCTTCATTTCACAAAAAGCAGGGAGATTTCTCAGGGAGATTTCATACTTCTCCGGAGAAGCCACCAAATTCTGTCAGAAGTAAAATTCAATGAAAATTTGGAAAGTCTTGCGCAAGCAAAATCTTATACACATATCTAATCTGATAGAAGCAGTCTTTTGAGAAACTCTTTAATTCCAAAAAAACCCACAAACCGCCAAAGTCTGCATTTGTATAAGCCACTCCCTTGCTTCTCCCTCCTTTCTCCAAATAAAATAAAATAACAAATAAGGCCTCTAAGCAGCAGAGCCACCAGCTCCCCTCATTCCAAAGGAGCTGATCCTTAAGGAGGAGCTCAAAAGCCATTTATTTTTGGTTGAGTGCTCTCAGGTGGCACCCATCGTCTTTCGTGCTCGAGTAGACAGAGAGGATTTGCTTGTCAAATTCACTCAGCTCCTTTTCCCGCGATCAGCCGACAACTCATCCATCAGCTTCCAGGTGCTGCAACGAGGCTCCTTCCAACATGCTTTGCACAACAGCCAAAGCATCTCAGATATAGGCAAGCTTTCAGTCTCCATTCTGACTAGTGCTGGTCCAAAAGTTCTCAGAAGGGCTTTCAGCCAAATGAATGGCATTCAGGTCCTGCTGAGGGACTTCATATAGAGTCATAGAATTGTGGAGTTGGAAGGGACCCTGAAAATCATCTCATCCAAGCCCCTGCAATGCAGGAAAATGCAGCTGTCCCGTATGGGGATCAAACCTGCAACTTTGGTGTTACAGCACCATACTCTAAAACTGAGCTACCCAGGCTGAGGTATAGGGATCTGGTTGACTAGATAATGTTAGGATATTTCCATTCCACCTTAAAAGGGAGCAGGCTTTGTGAGTCACAGAGTCTGCGTATTTCCTGTTCACAGGATGTTTATGTTTGCTATTGCTTTCGTTTCTCTCTGTTGCTCTGTGCCTGAACACACAAGCAGGCAGTCAAGTTTTTCTTTCTTCTGACCAATGCTGAATAAACTTGTAAATATGCTCTCCTGAGTGCAACTTTCGCTGTGTGAATTCTGCTGATAGTGTGTGCATCAGCCCAGGAATGTGGCAATCTATTTCTGGAGCTCATGTCGCTACTGTAATTGCTGATACTGCGTGTCTACGGGAGATCGATGGACGTCCGGAGATGACGTGGAGGCAGTGATGGCCTTTGTCTCCCTGGCAGTATTCCAACAGATAAGACTGGTACCTTCATGCCAGCAGCTGCAGCTGGTCCTCCTGGATCCACAGCCTGGATGTGGCATGGCTGACCTCCACGGACCACAAACCCCCAGCCAACTGCGTCGCCCACAATCTGCAAAAAAAGAGGGACGGCATTTGCAATTGTTCTTTCTTTTCTTTTTTTTACACCCCAGTGTTGCAAAAATGCTCAGCCTTGGGCAAAAGCAAAGGTGACAGTCTTCTTCCTTTTCCTTCTACAAGGCTAAAACTCCACCATTCGGCAGTTTGGTGGGAAAGAGGCAGCAGGGGACACCAAGTCAACAAGCCCCCATCTCACTCCTCCTGAGGTGTGAGACTTCTGGTTTTCAAATAAACACAATCGAAACCAAGAGTGTGGAAGAGTCCTGCCTCCTGCTACCCCTTGCAGTTCTGTAACACAGGACCCAAGTCAGGAAAAACACAAATAAATGTAGCAGGTCCAGAGCTATGTGCCGAGTTGGTTAAGTTGAAATTAAAGTTGTATGTATAATGGATTCAAACAAGTGAATAAAAGGTGAAGGGACCCCTGAGCATTACATTCAGTCATGGCCGACTCTGGGGTTGCGGCGCTCATCTCGCTTTATTGGGCGAGGGAGCTGGCACACAGCTTCCAGGTCATGTGGCCAGCATGACTAAACCACTTCTGGCGAACCAGGGCAGCGCTAGGAAATGCCATTTACCTTCCCGCCGGAGTGGTACCTATTTATCTACTTGCACTTTGACGTGCTTTTGAACTGCTAGGTTGGCAGGAGCAGGGACCGAGCAACAGGAGCTCACCCCGTCGCGGGGATTTGAACCACCAACCTTCTGATCGGCAAGTTCTAGGCTCTGTGGTTGAACCCACAGCGTCACCCACATCCCAAAACAAGTGAATAGAAATGGTCAATTGCATTAAAAATAAAAAGATGGGAAGACTGCCTGGTTCTTGCTCTTGAGTGAACACAGAGACTAAGCTAGTCATTTTAGACTGATGTGGCAGAAGTCAACGTCCCATTAAACTGGTTTCTGAACTCCTCTGACTTTGCACGCATGTGTCCAAGGACAGAAGCTCAAATTAGAAGCGTATTGGAGGGGAGGGGGAGAAAAAGGCCATCTCTCAAAGGGCTTCGCCTGATTGAAACAAGCGAATGAAAAAACAACAACAAACAGGTGGTACAGGAAGGAGAGGAAACTAACCATGAAAACGACAAAAAGATGTTTCCACAAGACTCGGGGAGTTGAAGGACAGGGCAAGTTCAGAAGGGAAGAAATGGCACGCCAGGAAGAGAAGAGAATGTCCTTCCTAGCCAGTTTGAAAATAAAAAAAAAATCAAACACCACATTCTGATGGCTCAGTGACAGAGCGCACATTTTGGCTGCAAAAGGTCCCGGGTCCAAACTCTGGCATCTAAAGATGAGGGAGCAGAGGTGATGGGAAAGACTCTGGAGATCTGCTACCAAACAGATTACACAAACATGGGCCCAATGTCTATGGCAGCTTCACATGACCTTCCCCGTGACCTTTCCACTCTGCATCTCGCCCCCTTTGCAGAGTGACACAAGGAAACTCTGATGCCGCTTAATCCAATGAATGCAGCTGCAAGGAGTCAAAACAGTCGTTTCTTTTTGCAGTGGACAGATGCACCATCCCACCCCCCACCCCCTGTATCATATCCCCAAAACCGCACACTCTCTTCCTACACCAGACTCCTTGCTTTCAAAAGAGCTATCAGCTTCTATACTTCTTAGCACCTTCTTCTGACCCGCAGGAAAATACGGCGAAACCCAACCCAGAAATGCACATTAAGTAGGGCTACCATACACCTGGAATTTCTCGGACGTGGTCGGGATTCGTCTGTCCAACATGACATCCAGGCGAAATTTTGGAAAAGCGGCTAAAATGTCCAGGGAAACCTGGGCATATAGCAGCCCAAATGAGAAGTGTGGGGTTTTTTTTGGGGGGGGGGGTATTTTCCTAAACAATTGGTAAAAATCTTCATTTTCATTTGGAGATTTTGCAACAACTTTGCCCTCAAAAGCTCAAGCACAGATTTTCACTTTTTGAAATATGCCAACCCTAACAAAAATGGGGAAACAATAAAACAATGGAAGTTATAAGAACAACTTGGCCACGATAAGGAAATTTTGCCTGTGGTATGACTATTTTCCACCTACCCATTTCGACTCTCTGGCACCCTATCTGCATAACCTAGCAATTCCAAAATATAGAAGCGCTTTTACTCTTGCAAGATTGAATGTATTGCCCTCGGTTGTACTTGAGGGACGATTCCAAAACAGATTCCACACGAAAAATGCTTATGTCCCTGTGGAGATGGCAGTACCAAATCAGTGACGCATGCCCTTCTGGCTTGCACTCTTTATAAAGACTTGAGGAATGAGGTTATCACCCCTCTTTTATTGTCCATTCTGGGTCGGCCAGCCACTGCCAATGTCCTTTCTCTTGGCAGATGAGCAGGTGACAGCAAAGGCTGCAGGGTTTTTAGCTGGGGCAATTTGAGGAAAATCCACTCTATGACTATTGATTCAAAACCCTAAAATGTATTTTATATAATTGACTTATTTTTATTTTTTGTATCTCATATTGTTGTTTTATTGCTATGATCGACAGCAGATACAAATAAAGATTCATTCATTCATGGAAGTTATAATTAAAGCCCAGAGGCAAATTAGATGTGTAACCTTTCTACACACACAAACACACACACACACACACACACTCCATTTACTCCTGAGCAGCCCCATTAGTTCCAACTCAAACACACCAGTATTGCTGTGTTGCATCACTTAAGCATGCTTCGCCTTGGGACTGGGACTATTTTGTGGGAGGGATGCTAACATATCGTGCAACTTTAGGCTTGCCCAGTTAAAGGGCTCTGTACTGTAACAAGGAGGATTTAGCAATAATCCCAATGTAACATTCTGATGACCGCCTAACAAGCTTACCGTCAGCGTTTTCTTGATGTACGGGGCCCCAGGGGTCAGAAGCTCCTCATTGGTGACAGGCCTCTTTAATACTTGCATGGAGGGGAGGAAAAGGAAAATGACAGGTCTTACCTAAAGGTCAATTGTTCGAAAAAAGAGTAACATAGCAAAGTGAACGGGGAAGTGAACCAGGAATGTTAACCAGATAGGACAGAGCTTATTTTTCTTCTTCTTCAGTGTGCAGGTGGTTCTCAGTGGGGAAAAAACCCACACACAGAAATGCACAACTGAGTCAAGGTCCAGAACAATTCGTGGAAGTACAAACAGATCTCAGCAAGGACCATCTTCAGCCTCTCCAATGTTTTGCTTTGAAAAAATCAAATGCAATGCAAAATGCTTCGTGCAGACGGTTCTTTGGAAGCGGAACGAAGGGGATTTGCTGCAGCTGTGGTGCTTGCAGGCTTGTTTCTGTTCGTTTGCTGGTCAGTGTGATGGGCTTGGCGTGATAGAGAGGACTCTCTTGTCACGTGGAGGAGCAGATAAGGAAAAAAACCAGAATGGAAGATGGGAAAGAAGGAGGAGGTGGAGGCGGCTTTGGATTTGATATCCTGCTTTATCAATGCCCTAAGGCGTCTCAAAGCGGCCAACAATCTCCTTTCCCTTCCTCCCCCACAACAAACACTCTGTGAGGTGAGTGGGGCTGAGAGACTTCAGAGAAGTGTGACTGGCCCAAGGTCACCCAGCAGCTGCATGTGGAGGAGCGGGGAAGCGAACCTGGTTCACCAGATTACGAGTCCACCACTCTTAACCACTACACCACACTGGCTCTGTGGGTGTGTGGGTGCTTGCTAGGGTTGCCATACGCCTGGGAAAACCTGGACACGTTCTCTTTTAGGGGGGCAACATGCCCATCCAGGCAGATTTTTACATTTTAAAGTAAATGCCTGGTTTGGGGGGGGTGTCAGTTGTTATTGTTGTTGTGTTGTCCCCCCGCAGCTTTCCCCAGCTCGGGCTGTCCTCTTTTTTGTTCTTCAAGACATGGCAAACCTAGTTAGCACATTTAAGAGGCCCAAACCAAAGAATCTTTGTTTGGAATTAAACCGTCAAATTCTTAGGATTATGAGCAATATTCTAGGCTCTGTGGCATAATGATGACCAGAATGGCTGGGCAACCCAGTCAGATGGGCGGCATATAAATATTATTATTAATATTAGCATTCCTCACCAGATTTGGGGTTGCATTCCACAGCTGGCAGGAACCCCAAACTCGGGGAGAGATTGAAATAGGGGTTGGATCCCCCAGCCAGTGAGGTGACGCTGCTCCTTCGAACCGCTGAGACTGTTTTGATTTCTTTATTGGGCTGAACTGAAAGAGACAAAGGGAAGTTGGGCTGAGGCTGGTGGAGCAGAACCCCACTGGTGCTAATAGACCAGCCTCTGCTGCTACAAACCATACCCCCATACCCTCCCAGACCCAGCAGCAGGCTGGCCTAGGCCCCACGACATCACCCAGAGGGCTCCCCACAATTGCCGCCATCACCCACAGTTACCCACCAGACAAGAAGCTGCAGCTGTTCTGCTCAGGGTTGAGCTTGCGGAGGCAGAAGGGGCTGTCAGGACTGTCCGAAAGGGCCCTGGAGGAGTTCTCGCTGAGCAGCTCCGCGAGACGTCTCCTCCGGCGGAAATTGATGCGGAACTGATAGAGGAGGTTGCCGTCATAGAAGTGGTGCCGGCCGGCCACTAAGGAAAGAATGGGTATGTGGGGAGGGAGCAGATTGAGGGCTGTGGTTCTTCCCATCCCACCCCCAAGAACGTGGGCAGAGATAGGATTCAGCAGTCTTCCGTCAGCAACCTGGGAGTTGGTGACAATTGTTCTCAGTGCTCTCTCTCTCTCACACACACACACACACACACAGAGAGAGACTGCAATAGCTCCTGGTCCATCTCTGGGGACAATCTGAAATACTTGTGTTTACATTCAGGGTTCGGGATATCCAGATGGAATGCCTGCCTCCACATCTGCATGCCCAGAAGTTGATGTTCACGGCATCTCTGTCAGGTGCCTCAACCATCTGAGGTGAGGTGTGTAACCATCCGAGATGAGGTGTGTAAGAGAGAGATGGGCTTCTAGGTGGTGGCACCCTCGTAATAGAATTTTCTCCCCACAATGGTTTGCTTGGTGCTGACTTTGTCATCTGTTTGGTATCAAGAGGACCCCTAATTTCCCCAGACCAGGTTTGATGCTGCTTTAATTTGCTCTTAATTCCCAGTTGTCAAAGCAATGATTCTTCAACAACAACTTCGTTGGACTGGTTGTTCAGATGCCTGATTATCATCTTCCAAAGCAACTATTCTATTCCGAATTTAAAAATGGAAAGAGTAATGCAACAAAAGAGCTTTAAAGTCTCTCTCAAGGCAAATCTAAAAAAAATGTAGTATAAAAACCGACAATTGGGAAACAATGGCCTGCGAGTGCCCCAGTTGGAGGACAGCCTTTACTAAGAGTGTCATGGGTTTTGAAGATGCTCAAACTCAGGACGAAAGGGAGGAACATGCTAAGAGGAAGGCACACTTGGCAAATCCACACTGTGATCAACTCCCACCCAGAAACCTATGTCCCCACTGTGGAAGGACGTGGGGATCCAGAATTGGCCTCCACAGTCACTTACAGACTCACTTTTAAAACTGTGTTCATGGAAGACAATCTTACTTGGCTACGAGAGATCGCCAAAGAAGAAGTTCCTAATTGCACATTTTTAAAATCAATTCTAACTTTGTGCTTTTATGTGCCTGCAAATCTCCCTTAGAAAAACATGTTTTGGAAAAGAAGGCTGGAAGTTAACAAAGATTGGAAAATAACACTGCTTTTCTTAGCTACACTCTTTTGCGCTCTGCCCCTTCTCTAGTCTTTGGTTCCTGTTGGCCATGCTGTCTTCCAGTTTCTAGCCAAGAGCCAGGATAGTTCCCCTTCCCCCTCCCAACTCCTCCTCATCTGACAGCTGTTGCTTTTCCAGTCTTTCCGCCCAACTTCTTATTCCTTCCTTCCATCTCTCATAGCCTCCAGTATGCAACTGATATCTCCAATGTATAGGAGAAGAACCTCAATTTGGTCACAACATCCTGCTTTATATTCCTGATTCCTATATTCCTCTTGTTCTAAGAGGAGGCTGGAGATCTTCCCCTGGGTGTATCCCACCATGTGTGTTGCTTTGGCCAATTTAGAGAGTGCCAGCTTCTAGGCCAGCCTTTCTCAACCTGTGGGTCCCCAGATGTTGTTGGACTACAACTCCCATCACCCCTAGCTAGCAAGGCCAGAGCTCAGGGATGATGGGAGTTGTAGTCCAACAACATCTGGGGACCCACACATTGGGAAGAACTGTTCTAGGTGATATGCTCTAGCCATTACACCGCACTGCTCTTTGGCGCTTCTGGCTATCCTAGGCATGTCCTTTGCCCCTAACCTACCCAGCAAGTAACAACCCTCCCTTTTCTGCAATCTCCTTCTTCATACCGTGCTGGATAATCCCATGTTCAAGGAGCACTTGGCAAAGCTCAGCAGCTTCTTTCCGGTTTGCTGCCTCTCCTTCCTGGACCAACCAGTCGATCATTTCACAGGCCAGAAAAGTCCTTTGGTACTTCACCGAGTTCTCCTCTCTGACTTTCAGGATCGAGTCCTCTACGCTGATCAGCCTAGGATCAAGGAAGCACATGGCAAAGGAACAAGGTGAGCAGATCAGCATTTGCCATTGCCATTTTAACACTTGCTAATATTGTGTATTTTAATGAGGGTGAAAGAGGAGAGTGCAAAATAAGGTCTGAAGCTCAACATAAAAAAAACTAAGATCATGGCCACGGGTCCCATCACCTCCTGGCAAATAGAAGGGAAAGAAATTGAGGCAGTGAGAGATTTTACTTTCTTGGGCTCCATGATCACTGCAGATGGCGACAGCAGTCACGAAATTAAAAGACGCCTGCTTCTTGGGAGAAAAGCAATGACAAACCTAGACAGCATCTTAAAAAGCAGAGACATCACCTTGCTGACAAAGGTCCGTATAGTTAAAGCTATGGTTTTCCCAGTAGTGATGTATGGAAGTGAGAGCTGGGCCATAAAGAAGGCTGATCGCCAAAGAATCGATACTTTTGAATTATGGTGCTGGAGGAGACTCTTGAGACTGCAAGAAGAACAAACCTCTCCATTCTTAAGGAAATCAGCCCTGAGTGCTCTTGGAAGGACAGATCCTGAAGCTGAGGCTCCAGTACTATGGCCACCTCATGAGAAGAGAGGATTCCCTGGAAAAGACCCTGATGTTGGGAAAGATGGAGGGCACAAGGAGAAGGGGACGACAGAGGACGAGATGGTTCGACAGTGTTCTCAAAGCTACCAACATGAGTATGAGCAAACTCTGGGAGGCAGTGGAGGACAGAGGTGCCTGGCGTTCTCTGGTCCATGGGGTCACGAAGAGTTGGACACGACTAAATGACTAAACAACAACAATATTGCGTAGGGTTGTTAAACATCCAAGCCATTCATTTCTCAAAGAAAAATGTGCTGGGAGTCAAGTTTATCTAGAAGCAGAAGCAGAGTCCAGAGGCACAGGTGCTTGTCACAGTTACCCAGCAATGAATGAGGGGAAGCCACTTTGCACAGCAAAGAGGCAAGGCTGCTCAGCATTATGTCAAACTAGATGGTTTTAGGAGGGACGTGTGTGGAGCTGTGGTGTAAACCACTGAGCCTAGGGCTTGCCAATTGGAAGGTCAGCAGTTCAAATCCCCGCGATGGGGTGAGCTCCCGTTGCTCAGTCCCAGCTCCTGCCAACCTAGCAGTTTGAAAGCACGTCTAAGTGCAAGCAGATAAATAGATACTGCTCCGGCGGGAAGGTAAACGGCGTTTCTGTGCGCTGCTCTGGTTTCTTCAGAAGCGGCTTAGTCATGCTGGCCACATGACCTGGAAAAACTGTGGACAAACGCCTCTCCCTCGGCCTGTAAAGCGAGATGAGCACCACAACCCCAGAGTCGTTCGCAACTGGACTTAACTGTCAGGGGTCCTTTACCTTTACCTTTTAGATGGTTTTAAAAGAGGATTATACCAGTGGTAGCTCAATTGGTTACAGCATGGTGCTGATAACACCAAGGTTGCAGGTTCAATCCTTGTATTGGGCAGCTGGATGTCCCTGCCTTGCAGGGGTTGGGCTAGATGACCCCCAGGGTGCCTTCGAACTGTACCATTCTATGATGCTAAGTTCTTAGAAGAAACAGCGGCTGATGGCTCCTAGTCAAGGTGGCTATGTTCTGCCTCCATAGCTGGAGGGAGCAATGCTTCTGAATACAGTTGTTGGATGCCATAGGAGGCAAGAACGCTCTTATGCTTGAATTCTGCTTGTGGGTTTCCTACTGCTTAAAAAAAAAGATAAAGGACCCCTGGATGGTTAAGTCCAGTCAAAGGCGACTATGGGGTTTCAGCGCTCATCTTGCTTTCAGGCCAAGGGAGCCGGTGTTTGTCTACAGACAGCTTTCCAGGTCATGTGGCCAGCAGGACTAAATGGCTTCTGCCGCAACGGGACACCGTGACGGAAACCTTCCCGCCTATTGATCTACTTGCACTTTGATGTGCTTTCGAACTGCTAGGTTGGCAGAAGCTGGGACAGAGCAACAGGAGCTCATTCCGTCGTGGGGATTCAAACCGCCGACCTTCTGATCGGCAAGCCCAAGAGGCTCAGTGGTTTAGACCACAGCGCCACCCACGTCCTGGGTTTCCTACAAGCATTTGCGTGGCCACTGTGAGAACTGGATGCTGGAATAGATGGGCCATTGGCTCCAATGGGCTCTTCTTCTATTCTTACGTTATGTCTGTAAGAGTGCAGCTGACATAACATAAGAAGGCATTTGAAACATAATATAAGAAGAAATTTGAAACAGATCTCCTGGCTGTCTCCTCTTCTGTCTCATTCTGATCACAGGAATCAGCCATAAGCACTCTCTTGTCTGGCATTACCCATACGTCAAAAAGATTAAAGGTGAAATTCAATCTCGACTCGTACGATTTATGAAATCAAGCTGTTGACAAACACTCTCCATCTCTGTAGAGGGAGGTGGCAGAAATTCTGACGGGCCTGTAATCACTGTTTCCGACAAGCACTCGAAAATTCAGTCTCCAGCGCCACAGTTTGAGCCTTTTTTAGCTGCAATAAACCTACTTTTTGTGTGCAGAAGAACTTAACCCCCATAACCACAAGAGGGCGTGCTGGGCCTATGGACTATAACTAACAGCCGATTCTATTCTCCCAAATTGCAGTGAAACAAAGCTTCTGCTCAGCTCTAGACTGTGGCTGTTTTATGGGAAGCATCCAAGCAAAGACTGGGAATTTAGGTCCGTGCAATTAAAGTGGATTAAAGGACCCTGCCACCTTGTCACAACAATTCCATTTTTTCCTTTTTAAATATGTGCTCTGTGAGGTTATGAATGTGACGGGGAATTGCTCTGAACGGTATGGGATGGAGGAATAATGAATGGAATGATGTATTTGCACAAGCAAATCAGGAGAAATGCTCATTGCCGTATAATCTCCCTGCAGGCAACTCAGAGGGAATGCAAAATAAAAACAGACATAGGGAGCATTCAGATGTGGGGGTTATTGCATTTGTTGTTGTTTAGTCGTTTAGTCATGTCCGACTTTTCGTGACCCCATGGACCAGAGCACGCCAGGCACTCCTGTCTTCCACTGCCTCCCGCAATTTGGTCAAACTCATGTTGGTAGCTTCGAGAACACTGTCCAACCATCTCGTCCTCTGTCGTCCCCTTCTCCTTGTGCCCTCCATCTTTCCCAGCATCGGGGTCTTTTCCAGTGAGTCTTCTCTTCTCATGAGGTGGCCAAAGTATTGGAGCCTCAGCTTCAGGATCTGTCCTTCCAGTGAGCACTCAGGGCTGATTTCCTTCAGAATGGATAGGTTTGATCTTCTTGCTGTCCATGGGACTCTCAAGAGTCTCCTCCAGCACCAGAATTCAAAGGCATCAATTCTTCGGCGATCAGCCTTCTTTATGGTCCAGCTCTCACTTCCATACATCACTACTGGGAAAACCATGGCTTTAACTATACGGACCTTTGTTGGCAAGGAGGCTATTGCATTAGTTTTCCTTATTATAAGGCTAGCCACTATTATCTCAGATTCTCACATTCCTTTCACACTGCATTAAGGAACACTGCCATGCTGTGCTCATTTTTGAGTGGCGGAAGAGAACTGCATGCCGAAAGCACCCGAAATGCTGCCATGAGAAATTAGAGAGCAAAATTTCTGTGACTTTCTGGGCTAAGGAGTTTGCAAATGGCTTTTCTTCTGGAAGCAAATGTCACGGAAAAGTGTGCTAAGCTTCTTCTGGGTTCCACTAGTTTTCCAGAAGTTGCTCTTGTGTTGCATGAATGATCACACAAAAGTTGGAAATTATCAGGCAAGGAAACATTGTGAAAATAAAGTGCTGCCTGAAGGCAGCCAGAGTCTAACCTTTGCTTTGTGCAAGTGAATCAGGACGAATGCCCAATAAGCAGGCAGGAAGTTGGGGACCTTTATTCAAAGAAACAAGGTAGCTCAGGAGGCTAGGCCTAGAAAACACAGCAACTCTGCTTGGTAGAACTTGCCCCTACGAAGATTCACAGATGCCCAAGTCTCCTTCTCCCCTGGGTCCTTCCCAAGCAATCTGAGACTATGTCACTAAGCAGCACTTTTCATACCTCTTCTGGTTCTGAGAGACCGGGGTTGGGGGGAGCTTGTTGCAGTGCAGAAAGCAGTCTATAGATATTGGAATTAATTGATTAAAATATTGTTATAGACTGGGGGACACTTGCCCCACAAAAAAAACCCCTAGAAATGAATAAAACTAGGATTTTTATTAACTGGGATATGGATTAAAGTACAAGCTGCAGAGATGTGCCAGGCAGGGAATTCTGGGCTGGCTTACCCAAATCAGCCTGCCTGGCATAGTGAAGAGCAAACCTGTTAACGTGGCAAAAGGTTTGATGGGCTATTGAGGGGGGGAATATTTGGGCCTGGGGATTGAGATGTTACCAACGTGATGGGGTGTATGGTTGAGGGGAGAGGAAAAGAGTTTCTGGGAGGAAGAAGCAGGAAGAAGAGTTGAGATGGCTGCGGAAACCCAGCCAGATGGGCAGGATATAAATAATATAGCATTATTATTATTAATTATTATTATTATTATTATTATTATATCCATCTTTAGGGGAGGCTGGCTCCAGGGCTGGCTATAGAAATGCCTTGGGCTGCAGTGCTATGGAGTACAATAATAGTAATAATAATAATTTGTTGTTGTTGTTGTTGTTATTTCTACCCCACCCATCTCTGGGAGGCTTCCAACAAAAGATTAAAAATACAAGCTCCTCTTGAAAGGACTATACGCTGTAAGATCTGAGCTCCCTCCATGTAGACTGAAGGTGTAAAGTAAAAGTAAAGGGACCCCTGACCATTAGGTCCAGTCGTGGCCGACTCTGGGGTTGCGGCGCTCATCTCGCTTTATTGGCAGAGGGAGCCGGCGTACAGCTTCCGGGTCATGTGGCCAGCATGACTAAGCCGCTTCTGGCTTAAATAAACCATATTTCTTAAAGCCATAACAGTCTCTGCCACAATTTCAATTCTGCAAAGGAGCACAGACCCTGTGTGAGGGCCTGAGATCCCACGGTGCCACCACTCGCAGAGAGAGAGGGGCAGGCACCTGACTCATAGCTGTCAACTTTTCCCTTTTCTTGCGAGGAATCCTATAAGGGAATTTCCCTTAAAAAAAGGGAAACGTTGACAGCTATGACCTGACTTTTGTAACACTATGAAAACTCTGAACAAGTGGCAGGCAGAGAATCAGTGGGGGCACCCTTGAGAGCATGAACAGCAAAGAAAGATAACAGACTGTGCAGTGGTACCTTGGGTTAAGTACTTAATTCGTTCCGGAGGTCCGTACTTAACCTGAAACTGTTCTTAACCTGAAGCACCACTTTAGCTAATGGGGCCTCCTGCTGCTGCCGTGTCGCTGGAGCACGATTTCTGTTCTCATCCTGAAGCAAAGTCCTTAACCTGAAGCACTATTTCTAGGTTAGCAGAGTGTGTAACCTGAAGCACCACTGTACTGCCAAAAGCCTTATGCCCCATGACCCTGGACGAAGGGACTCCACGTACGTCTCATAGAGGCTCTGTCCCCTCAGGAACACCTTCACGTCTTTGTTGAGAGGAAAGGTCCCGTCGTCCTTGCGGAAGCGATACAGCAGCTTTGCGTCCTTGTAGTCGAAATGCTCATCGCACACTGAAAGGAGTTCAAGGCAAAGATCAGCAACCTCTGACACGTAATTTATATTTTCTGTCCAAGCCTATGAAGGCTAGCATCACACAGATGGGGGGGGGGGGACCTCAAGGTTACTATGAATCATTTCTGCCCTTCCCTTCTTTGCAAAATCAGGTTTTCCGCCAACCATCTGTAGCCAAGTATCACCATTTGCCGTGTTGAAAGGCCAGATCATATAGGATATTGCAAAGGCCAACTCCTAGGGGAAGGGAGCCCCGCGGAACTGGACCCATCAAAGAGAGATGCCCAGTGTCCTATCAGCCAAGGTGTGCTGGTCCCGGGGGGGGGGGGTTACCGTGCGGTGTAGTCCGTGCCTGGTCCGGGGCTGAAGCGGGGTCCAAGGCAGGGAGTCAGGCGTGGTCAGGAACTCTGGCAGAAAGCATGACAGGGTGCCGGCAGGAACAGGTAACCAACAATGTTGCTCCTGCAACCTGGGACTGGGCTGGCTGGCTTTTATCTGCCCCGAGGCATAGGGCGGCCCCGGTCCACAGGTGACTCACCTCTCCTGGCCTGGAGGCGAGCACTGCTCCTGCAAGAACTTAGTTCCCTCTGCCTCTCTGCCCTGAGCCTCTGCAGCTCAGGAGAGGCTGGAGGGTTACCGGACCCAGAGGCAACCTCCTCTTCCCCTGACAGGGCTGAGAGTGGAGCACCTGCAGGCAATGGGTCCTCAATCACCTCCAGAGCCAGAGCAGATTCAGCTGGTGTCTGCTCCTGAGGATCCGGCACAGGTGAGGGCCCTTCAGGTTCAAGCCCCGGCTCAGCTGGCCCTGGAGGCGGGGACTCTGTGCAGGCTGGGATTCCTCAGGTTCAACCTCTGAATCAGATTCCCAGGCCATCACACAAGGTGGTCAAGGCATTGGTCCTCTGGGGAAACCACATTTTACAGGTATGGACCAACTGCAGCGTGTCCAGAGGATGCTGCCCAGAATAGTGAGAGGTTTCAGAAACCAAGTCCTAGAATCATAGAGTTGGAAGGGACCCCAAGGATCATCTAGTCCAACCCCCAGCAACGCAGGAATACAAGCTAAAGCAGCCACGGCAAATGGCCACACAACCACTGCTTTAAAACCTCCAATGAAGGCGAGTCCCAAGGGAGTACGGTCCATTGTTGAGCAGCTCTGTCAGAAAATTCTTCCTGATGTTGAGTCGGAATCTCCTTTCTTGTAACTTGAATCTATTAGTTTGAGTCCTATCCTCCAGAGCAGGAGAAAAGATGCTTGCTCCCTCTTCCACGTGACAGCCCTTGAGATACTGGAAGATGAAATGTTTCAAAAAGAATAACCTTGTGAAGTGAAAGGATAAGAAAGAGGGATTTATATCTAGATGCTAGGATAGAGATGATAAGGAAAACAGGAAGACACAATGAGAGATAAAGGAGGTGCTGTGGGATTGGTGGAAGTCAATGTTTGTTTTTCTTTTTAGTGTTTATATTATCAACTTGTAAGATATGGATTATTATTTTTTTGAATGCTGGTTTTTGTGTGTTGTGTATTCTTATTTTTCTATATTTTTTGTGTTGTTGTGTGGAAAATACTTGTTATGTACTGAAGTTCTCACTCTGGGCCAGCAGGGGGATACTGTAGATAGTTTTCACTCAGATCCACATATGCAAATACGGGATTGAAAGTGACGTTCAGTGATTGGATAGTTACAGAAAGTGGTTACTGTTGCGTTGTACTGGAGCTCTATATAAGCAGGCTGACTGAACCCTTCAGTTCAGTTCAGTTCTGGCCTGTGAATAAACAAGAGCTGTTTGAAGAATCGCTGTGTCGTCTGATATGTTCACCCACAACTTAACAATACTAATAAAATTTATAATAAATTGGGTAGGGGGAGGAAATAAATAAAGGTTTGGTAACTTTAAAAGAAAAAAGAAAAAAGAAATGTTTCAAAAAGCTGAGGAAGCTTACCTAGGAGAAGAAGAGATGGCTAAGAGGAGACCTGGCAAGTACTATCACAGAGAAGATGCAGTAGAGTTGCTCTTCATTGCTCCAGAAGGCAGAACTAGAACCACTGCATGCAAACTGCTAGAAAGGAGATTTTTTGGTGGAATGACAGGATAAAGTTTTGAATGGCAAGAGCTGCTTGATGTTGGAACAGACAGCCGTGGGAGGTGATGAGCTCTCCATCGCTGGAGGTCTTTAAACAGAGGCAGGGCCCAATTGTACTATACCCGGTACTATACCAGCTGCACTGGCTCCCGGTGGAGTACAGGATCAGGTTTAAGGTGCTGGTTTTAACCTTTAAAGCCCTATATGGCCTAGGACCCTTGTACCTATGGGACCGCCTCTCCTGGTATGTCCCACAGAGAAACTTACGGTCTTCAAATAAAAACATCTTGGAGGTCCCGGGCCACAGAGAGGTTAGGCTGGCCTCAACTAGAGCCAGGGCTTTTTCGGCTGTGGCTCCGATCTGGTGGAACACTCTGTCACAAGAGACTATTATTATTAGTATTGTACAGCCTCACAGGAGCCGTAACTTTGTGCCCTAAAACAGTTAAGGTTCCATGCAATTTAGATAACGTTTGGTTCTATTTCTTCATAAAAGTATTTCCATACCACGGTATAAAACACCATAAAAATCAAACACTATGGACCACAATGCAAATAATTATGAAAGTGATCGTTTTACTGAATGCACCTATCACAAAACTTTAGTGTACACAGAATTGTGTGCTGTTACACCTGTAATCAAATTGAGTATTTAGATTAATTCTCCTGCAGGGAGGGGGAATAGATGATGTGTGGCCTACATTTCTACCGGGAAACAATGATTACGATCAAGCACATTCCATTAAGATGATTACTGCCCCTTACTTACAGGCAGGCTCAAAAGAAAATGACTCTGCCTGGCCAATCAAAACGACACAACTCAAGAAAAGCTCCTGTGAGCTAAGCAAAGGAAAATCAAACACAGCAAAAAACGACAGCCTACCATTGCACATTTTGCAGGGGATTATCATGGTGTGATGACATCACCGATAAACAGGCCAAAAGGTTCTGTTTCTTGACAATGTTCTTTTATTTAATTAAAAGTCTTGGGATTCTTTTGAAACTGCCCGCAGGCTGTGAAAAATTAATAGCAGCTTGCAGGGAAGGGATTCAGATTTGAATGTTAATAATTAACCCAGAACTAATTGCAACTGCATTATAGCACCACAGCAAAGTTTAATTTAATTCAAGGTATGAAAGTCTTTCCCCCAGGCAGCAGACGGCAATGAGCAGAATGTTTGCCTTGCAATATAATAATTCAGGCAGAGTCAAAATGTTACTCCTTTGGTTGGTAGATTCTCCCATATCAAAGCTCTTATCTTACAATTGACCCAAATGAGGGCACAACATCTTCAAACTAGCATCAATTAGAAAACCCACGGATTTCTGTGATTTTCCACTCTGATTATGAAACCCACACATTTTCCTCTTGCTGACAGGGTTCCCAAATAGAGAGTGGCCAGATGTGCAATTAAGCCAATTGCGCAGACCGTGTTTATTCAGATTCAGACCTGCATTATAATGCTCGCAGCAATTTTGATGCTTTTGAATTGGAAATGTGATGGGCAATGAATCCTGTTCTATAAATAAATAGGCATGTGATATGCAGCCACGATTTGGATCTGCATTGCAGCAAACATCATATTTGCCTCTCTGTTCAAGTCTTTGAATTTTGGGGTGCAGGAGTTAAGCACCAACCCACACGCCCCAACTCTCCACCCCACTCCTCCAGATTGAATCACACCACGGTCTCTCTGTAGCGCCGCTATAAAAACAGTAGCTAAGGGGGCAATCGTGAAAGGGAAGCGGACCAAGCTTCCTTTGACCCTGCTGAAATTCAAGCAACTGCATCCATTGCCCAACACGCAAGATACTGTATTTTTCGCTCTATAAGATGCACCAGACCACAGGCGCACCTAGTTTTTGGAGGAGGAAAACAAGAAAAAAAATATTCTGAATCTCAGAAGCCAGAACAGCAAGAGGGATCGCTGCGCAGTGAAATCAGCAATCCCTCTTGCTGTTCTGGCTTCTGGGATAGCTGCGCAGCCTGCATTCGCTCCATAAGAAGCACACACATTTCTCCTTACTTTTTAGGAGGGAAAAAGTGAGTCTTATAGAGCAAAAAATACGGTAATCCACAGAAAGGAAGATTTTGCACATCTCTAGCTAGCACCAGCAATCAGCTCATATGTGTGGTGCTTCGAGACAGTGCACACATTCTGATCCACAAGCAAGCAAAGATGCTTTGAAATGTGAGGCCTGTGTCAAGCATACTTGCCACTATAAGTCTTTCGCATTTAAGTCAGGCCCAGCTCACTAGCTTGCAGAACCTGGCTAGTGTGATCAAATCAAAGCTCTTTGCAACACCTCAACTCCCCACCAAGTAAAAGAAGACCTTTGCTAAGTCGGAGCTGTGAGGTAGTCCTCTGCAGGGCCGGATTTAGGTATGATGAGGCCCTAAGCTACTGAAGGTAATGGGGCCCTTTATATGTCCAGTTGTCTTTTGTCAACAACAAATGGTCGCTGTTTTTTTGTGTTGAATATATGCTATATGGTAATTTATGGACCTAATAGGTATCTAAAGCCATTTGTACATAACAAAATATGTATTTTATCAAGGTAATTGTTGAACCGAAATACAATTAAGACGTATATTAATAGTGAAACACAATTAAGAAGAAGTATATTAATAGTGAAACACAATTAAGAAGAATATATTAATAGTGAAATAATTAAGAAGCTACATTGTAGGAGCCTACACTACACAAAACACTATTGCTGCATGTAGGTTTTATTTTATTTGCTTTTTATCTTATATTTTGGAAATGTACATGCAGGTTCCCCCCCTTTTTTATTTTTTTGGGGCCCCCAAGAGAGTGGAGCCCTAAGCTATAGCTTGTTTAGCTTATATGTAAATCCAGCACTGGTCCTCGGATCGCAAACCATATAACCGGAATTTATAACAGAAAGAAAACGTTTGTTTGTGACATTCTTCTCTGTATCACTGACCACACCAGCTTCTGCCACGCCCATTTCCCACCATTGGAATGTGGCCCTTGGAAAGTTGGCCTCATTCGAATCTGGCCCCCAGGTTCCCCACCCTTGATGCAGCTAGCCTCGTGTCCTCCTTGAGGGCTTCTCAGGGACACCTGGTTGGACACTGTGAGAAAGAGATTAGATAAACTTGGGGTCTGATCCAGCTGGACTCTTATGCTTTCCACTCCCTAATTATGGGTTCAACAGTGTGACGATTTTCTCACATAGGCACTACTTCAAAAAAACACCCACAGCCAGTGGCGTAGCGTGGGGGGTGCAGGGGGGGCTGGGCGCACCAGGCGCAACATCTGGGGGTTAGGGTTAGGGGGCGCAAATCCACGGGTTAGGGGGCGCAAATCCACAGGTTAGGGGGCACAAATTACTTGCCTTGCCCCGGGTGCTGACAACCCACGCTACGCCACTGCCCACAGCCATCACATGTGCTCAGCAGCCAATCACACCCACAGCCCTACCTACAAAAGCAGACCCTACAAGTGTCTTTATTTTACAGGGACAGTCCCAGATTGAAAGAAGTCATCCCGATTCCTGATGTGGTCCTGCTTTTCCTTAAGATATCCCTGTTTACACTGGAGAAATGTTGGAAGGAATAGAGTTAAGCGAAATCCTGAACCAAGGAGATAAGTAACAACACAACCTTTAGAAGACATCTGAAGGCAGCCTTGTGTAGGGAAGCTTTTTAATGTTTTATTATTTTTTCATTTATGTTGGAAGCCGCTCAGAGTGGCTGGGGCAAGCCAGTCCAATGGATGGGGTATAAATAATGATGGTGATGGAATAGGATGTCCCTGTCTTCATTGGAGAAATGTTGGCGGGTATTCTGAAGCACAGGGACGCGGGTGGCGCTGTGGGTTAAACCACAGAGCCTAGGACTTGCCGATCAGAAGGTTGGCAGTACGAATCCCCACGACGGGGTGAGATCCCATTGCTCAGTCCCTGCTCCTGCCACCCTAGCAGTTCAAAAGCACGTCAAAGTGCAAGTAGATAAATAGATACCACTCTGGCGGGAAGGTAAATGGTGTTTCCGTGCGCTGCTCTAGTTTGCCAGAAGTGGTTTAGTCATGCTGGCGACATGACCTGGAAGCTGTACACTGGCTCCCTTGGCCAGTAAAGCGAGATGAGCGCCGCAACCCCAGAGTCAGTCACGACTGGACCTAATGGTCAGGGGTCCCTTTACTTTTTTATGCTTAAGCCAGTGGCGTAGCATGGGTTGTCAGCACCCAGGGCAAGGCAAGTAATTTGTGCCCCCTAACCCGTGGATTTTAGCAGGGGGCAGAGAGCTGCGAGTGAGAGCGCGCCCCCCCCCAGATGTTGCGCCCGGTGCGGCCGGCCCCCCTGCACCCCCCACATTACGCCACTGGCTTAAGCACGTGCACTGTTTTTCCCCCATGCTCAATTTATTTGTGTGGTGTTTTTTTTGAGGGTCCATCAATGTTGCCCTCAATCTTTGCAGGATGGATTTTCAGGGAGACACATACATGCCACGTAAACGTGGAAATTTCCCAACCCGGCATCCCAGTTTGGCATAAATTTCTCACTTTCCTGCCCCACCCCCCATCCAAGGTTCCCTGTGCAAGTCAAAACTTTTACCAAGGCTCGCGTCAGACTTTCTGCAAAAATCACACCGGCGGCCTCGGTATATTTTGACTGCTTGACAACTCCAGGCTGCAAGCGAGACAGACACAGACTTGAGCCTTGTGTAGCCGTGCCAGAGGAATGATGCCCAGAGGGGGCTTTGCCAGATAAATCTGAAAGAGGAACATTCATCCAGCAGCAGAGTCCCCGCAATGCCTCACGTGAACACCACCCTCTTCTCAATGGCAGGCTTCATCAGGGTGGACTTTGCTGGAGAACCCAAGCCACACCCCTTCTGTCAAGAATGCCGAGCCGCTCTTGGGTAAAGTTCTACCATGAAAATGAAAAAGCCTTCATGTATTCATGCCCCGCGTTCCATCCTTGGTTCATCGCTCACTCCCTTAACTGCTAGAAGACACCAGTTTGCATAGGTGCCAACTCCCTGGGCCCCCCGTGCCCAAGCACCCACAAAATTCCCTATGAAGGAGCCAGGCATGCACAAATTTTGCTGCCAGGAGTGCCAACTTGGCTCCGCGACTGTGGGTGCCAGGGGCCATGGGTGCCCTGCTGTGTGCATGGCCCTGGCACAGAAATTTGTGGGTGCCTGGCCCCTTCATGGGGAAATTTGTGGGTGCTTGGGCACCCAGGGAGTTGGCACCTAGGGCCAGGGCCATGCATGCTGCATGGCATCCATGGCTGTGGGGCCAAGCTGGCATCCACAGAAGGAGATCATCAGCTTATACTGCTGCTGCATCTTTCTCTCTCTCTGTTTTATAGTGCTACATACAATAATGAGCAAAGCAATTAAGACGGAGCCCTTAGGAGCTGAAGGTTAGATTACTCTTTCTGCTGGAAATTGTATTGTACAAGCTAAATCAGGCTCCAGCATTCCTCTGTAACCATCTACTGCACTTTGCTTATCAGGGACTAGTTACTAGTCAATGTGCTATGCTTTGCTACAATGCTTCTGTTAGGAGAATCCATGTGGCAGCGTGTTTAGATTGCTGTTGTAGTATAAACACTGACAACTGGGAAACACTGGCCTGCGAGCGCTCCAATTGGAGAACAGCCTTTTCCAAAGGTGTCATGGGTTTTGAAGACGCTCGAACTCAGGATGCAAAGGAGGAACATGCTAAGAGGAAGGCACACTTGGCAAACCCTCACCGTGATCAACTCCCACCCAGAAACCTATGTCCCCACTGTGGAAGGATGTGTGGATCCAGAATTGGCCTCCACAGTCACTTACAGACTCACTGTTAAGACAGTGTTTATGGAAGACAATCTTACTTGGCTACGATAGAAGAAGAAGAAGAAGAAGAAGAAGAGGAGGAGGAGGAGGAGGAGGAGGAGGAGGAGGAGGAGGAGGAGGAGATTGCCAGTAGGGGAGACCTAGTCTCAAATTCCTACCCGTGGAGTTTGCTGAGTTACCATGGATAAGTGTGTACTAGCACTCAACCAACCATTCTACACAGAGTCATTGTGATGATGGGCATATCTAGCTCATAGTCCAAGTAGATCCACTGAAATCAGTCACGATGACTAAATTGTCTCCACCACTTTCCATGGGTCTGCTCCAAGTATGAAGTCATCTAGATACTTCCCCATGAGAGAAAGTGGGAGAGCTGTGGAGGCCACCACCATCTTATTGGAGGAAGATAATTGCTGAGATGTTCTTGAATCCTCCTCCAAAATGTGTGTGCTCAAAGACCCACCATCCTGGAAGCCAGCAAAGCAGAATCAGCAAAGGAAAGGCTCTCTTGAAGCAATAATCTGTGATCCAAAGGCCAAACCTCTTTGGTCCAAACAATTAGAAAGCAACCGTTCTTCCACTTAAACAGTGGCTTTCTAATTGTTTGGACCAAAGAGACTTATTGGTTCTAGAGAGCCTTTCAGTGGCAGGTTCCCAAATGGACTTAAAGTTTGTTTAAAGAGTTAACTTGGGCCAGGAATCTTACCGTATTTTCCCCGCTACAAGACGCACCTGACCATAAGACGCACCTAGTTTTTAGAGGAGGAATGCAAGAAAAAAAAATCTTTAAAGGGAGCGCTGAGCAGAGCTTGTATGCATCCCAGGCTCTGCTCAGCACTCCCTTTCACTGACGGGCTGCCCTTCTCCCTCCTCAGGGAAAAGCTCGTGAAAGGGTGCGCAGCTCTTGCGGGCTTTTCCGGGAGGTGGGGGAAGGGACAGAGGGGCTAAGCCAGAAGCCAGAACAGCAAGAGGGAGCACTGCGCAGCGATCCCTCTCGCTATTCTGGCTTCTGGGATAGCTGCGCAGCCTGCATTCGCTCCATAAGACGCACACACATTTCCCCTTACTTTTTAGGAGGGAAAAGGTGCGTCTTATAGAGCGAAAAATACGGTAATTCATTTCCACAAGATCTCTGATCCTCAGGTGCAGCTGTTTCAAGGCACCAAATTGAACAACCACGGGGGAGTGCGCACATGCACTTGAGAAGAGAAGTGGAATCAGAACTGAGAAGTGCACAAACCGTGATGGATAATATAATGGTCCATGAGCTTTTGCATCAGCCGGATGCCTGTTTCTCGGTCTGGTGCTTCTTTGTGGTCAATCAACCAATCGGTGAGCTCCTTGGCCACAAAGCAATTGGGGTAGGTGCGAAGGTGGTAGCGCCTGTCCTTAATAAGCTTGCTATCGTGGAGTCGAAGCCTGGAAGGGAAACAGAAAACAGGTCAAGAGCTGGATATGGGGAAATGTAAGCTTCTTTGCTTAGTCAGGAATAATCAGATGTGCAAATATAAGATGGGGACACCTGGCTTGACAGCAGGCCATATGAAAAGGATCTAGGAGTCTTAGTAGACCACAAACTTAACATGAGTCAACAGTGTGATGCAACAGCAAACAAAAGCCAATGCTCTTCTAGGCTGCATCAACAGAAGTATAGTGTCCATATGAAGGGAAGTAATAATGCCACTCTATTCTGCCTTGGTCAGACAACACCTTGAATACTGTGCCCAGTTTGGGGCATCACAATTTAAGGATATTGACAAGCTGGAACATGTGCAGAGGAGGGCAACCTTGGTGAACAAAGATCTGGAAACCAAGCCTTATGAAGAACAGTTGAGGGAATTGGGTTTTGCCTGGAGAAGACAGATGTGTGATAGCCACCTTCAGATATCTAAAGGGCTGTCCCATGGAAGAGGGAACAAGCTTGTTGTCTGCTGAGCCAGAGGGCAGGACCCAAATCAATGGATCCCAATCACAAGAAAGGTGATTCTGATTAAACATTAGGAAGAACTTTCTGATGGTAGGAGCTGTTTGATGGTGGACTGGACTACTTCAGAAGGTGGTGGGTTTTTAACCCACTGGAGAGTTTTTAAACAGAGGTGGGATGGTGTCAGGCTTCAGGGAATCGACTTCCTCCTCCCTTTGGCAGTAGGTAAGCAGAACAAAGAGAAAGGAGTGTTCTTACCAGTTTGAACTTTAATGATCACAGCGAGAGAACAAAGAATCCATTTCCTAGGAATGAAGGTGCTCCCAATTAAGGGTTTCACCCACTTCCTCCCTAGTCACCCACGTCACTACCACATCTTATAACCTGATCTCGTAACCACTGCGCTTTCTTTGCTGCCACCTTATCTGCTCTTCTTGACCTTGGGCTGAGCAGATGAATGCTTTCCAGAGACAGTGAATCTTAACTCTCTCTCCCCCAGTGCTTCTTCTCCATCCAGTATTTCCCAGCTTCTGCCTTCTGAACCATGCCCCTCTGTAAACCACTGTTCCAAATCTATACTGTCCTCCTGCTCCTGGGAAGATTCAGGAGGAGGCTCCCACCATTCCTCCTCAGTACAGCCCTCCTCAACACAGTCCCTGACAGATGGCGACCTGTCTTGGATTCTTTAGCTGAGATTCCGTCACTGCAGGGGGTTGGACTAGATGACCCTCGGGGCCCCTTCCAACTCTCCAATGCAAGGATTCTACAGTGGAAGTTGGACTATGACGTTTCTGCACTTGAAATCTGAGCGGCAATGTCCTTTTGCTAGCTGCTGTGTTAACCCTGGTGGAAACACGTCTGACTGGTCTTTGTTATGATGCCCTCTCCGGGACTCAATTAGTTCTGGCAATCACTAGTGTTGACGGAGGCTTCATATCAAGGTCAACTGTGGAGAAAAAACTATTTTGGCGGTTTCCAAAGGCCGTTCCCCTCCTCCTAACACTTTTCTTGACATTCATCACTGCACTAAACGTTCCTTCCTGACTGTTGCACCACTTGCTCAAGGCCTACCCAGTTCTTACTGCCATTTATTTACTGAGTTTATTTAGAACACTGACAGATCACTTTACCAGTAAATGTTCTCAGACTGATGTACAAAGGCAACAGGAGGAAGACATTGCAAGGAAATCAAACGCTCACGATTATAGGGCAGTTTAAAGAAATAGCCGTAAGCCAAGCAGAACCTCAGAGCAGCTCAGAAGACTGAACTACAGAAGAACAACAGGTTTTGACTCTCCCTTCTGAGGATAATGAGAAAGGGCTCACACATCTCCCCATAGGAGGCCTTTCCAAAGCTCTGGGGATGGAACTGAAAGCTCATGCTCCTTATAGAGGCCAACCTCTGTTACAAATTACAAGGAAGGAGATCCCAACTAAACATTAGGAAGAAGAACCATTTGGCAGTGGAATAGGCTACGCTGGAAGATGGCAAAATCGCATTCATTGGAGGTTTTTAAGTAATAACAATGATAATAAATTTTTATTTATACTCCGCCCTTCCCGGTTCAGAAAACCGGGCTCAGGGCAGCTAACAACAAACTTAAAACAATTGATGCAACAAAAAACAGCATAAAATACAGTATAAAACGTGAATAACAATTAATTCAGAATTCAAAAATCAATTTAGGGGGGAAATCCATCCAATAAACATTAGATGATCACCAGGGCTAGCTGGCTAAATTAGTCCTAATTGGGCCAGCGAGAAGACCAGGGGAGAATTAGTTGTGGGATCCCAGAGCGGGTAATCTTCATAAAAAGGGGAGGGGGAGGGAAAGAACGAGAATAAAAGATCAGGCTAAGTTCAAATTGAAAGCCAGGCAGAATAGCTCTGTCTCACAGGCCCTGCAGAAGGAAGTTAAATCCTGCAGGGCCCTGGTCTCATGGGACAGAGCATTCCACCAGGTCGGAGCCATCATTGAGAAGGCCCTGGCCCTGGTGGAGGATAATCTGACTTCCTTAGGGCCTGGGGCTTCTAAACTATGATTATTCGTGGACCTTAAGGTCCTCTGTGGGGCAGACCAGGAGAGGCGGTCCCGTAAATACGAGGGCCCTAAGCCACAAATACAGGTTGTATCCAAATACAGGTTGGATGGCACTCTGTTATAGATGCTTTAGTTGAGAGTCCTGTGTTGCAGAGGGTTGGACTAGATGATCCTCAGGGTCCCTTCCAACTATACAGTTCTATTGCTCCCCATCTCAAAATCAAATCAAATCCTTCTTGTAACCCAGATCTGTCCCAAGCCTTAAACTCTTCATTTTCCCTGATGAGTTTTTGAAAACTTGCCACACTTATGTGACATTTTGAGTAGTTCTCCACTGCCTAGCTGTGGATTTTGGAGGGTTTTTTCTTTTCTTTTTACACGTTGCTCCTTTCGCTTTATTGAATCCATCTGCCAGTTGCCAACGCCTTCTTTGCCCTGCTGCAATCCAGTAAGTTTTCAAGGCTTGACGCAAGCCCTCAGCTTCAAAAGCACCTCTAAACACATCACAGCCAAATTTACCTCTCTGTGCATGTGTTTATGAAGCCATGACCATGGGAAAGGGGGCAGAGAAGTGGAATCTATTAGATACGTCTTGCAGAGCCTCTCAATACCCCGGAACTTAGATTAAAATAGCGTAGGCAATGGCGTAACGTTGTCAAGGTCACTAGAAGAACAGAACTACCCTTGACAATCTTATTCACAGGCAAAGTCTCAGTGCATTAAGCAAATATCACAAGATATCCGATACCAGAAAAATAGCCCGTAGTGCTCTTTCAATATTGTTTTTGTTTAAACAAAGGAAGACTGTGCACCCAGCAAAACACCGCTGTGCTCTCAGAGCAAAGTGTGAGGACAAGTTATTCCTGACAATTCTCTGGGCCTTCACTCCATTTCCAGGCCTCATGTTCACGGTTTACTGTCTGTGTGTGGATACATGCTTGCACATTTGCATATAGGCCCCATCTGCACTACATATTTAAAGCAGTATCATACCACTTCTTGGGAGAAAAGCGATGAGAAACCTAGACAGCATCTTAAAAAGTAGAGACATCACCTTGCCGACAAAGGTCCGTATCATTTTTGAATGTCTTATGTAGATTTTTTCAATTTCGTTGTTCTGTACGGGACAATGACAATAAAGATTATTGGATCGTGTCATAAAGCTATGGCTTTCCCAGTAGTGATGTATGGAAGTGAGAGCTGGACCACAAAGAAGGCTGACTGCTGAAGAATTGATGCTTTTGAATTATGTTGCTGGAGGAGACTCTTGAGAGTCCCATGGACAGCAAGAAGATCAAACCTATCCATTCAGAAGGAAATCAGCCCTGAGTGCTCACTGGAAGGACAGATCCTGAAGCTGAGGCTCCAATACTTTGGTCACCTCATGAGAAGAGAAGACTCCCTGGAAAAGACCCTGATGTTGGGAAAGATGGAGGGCACAAGGAGAAGGGGACGACAGAGGACGAGATGGCTGGACAGTGTTCTCGAAGCTACCAGCATGAGTTTGACCAAGCTGCGGGAGGCAGTGGAGGACAAAAGTGCCTGGCGTGCTCTGGTCCATGGGGTCACGAAGACTTGGACATGACTAAACGACTAAGCAACCACCACCACCACTTTAAATAGTCATGGCTTCCCAAGAAGAATCCTGGGAGGTATAGTTTGTTAAGGGTGCTGAGATTTTATTGGGGGCGTCAGGAAAGCTCCTCGCCACATCACTGATCACATGGTGGGGCGCGCACACACTATCTGAATGGCAATGTCCAACAACTTTCGAAGGCCCTTGAATATTATATTGCAAGTCCCTAGGAGTCAGATCCCATGATTCCCATCACAGAGCCAAAATTCCCAGAGTTCCCTGGGAAGAGGGATTGATTGCTAAACCATATATCAGTTATCCCTCTCCAACATCAGAGAGGCTGATCTGAGTGGCTTCTCCGTCAGTAGAGCCTGAGACTTTTAATCTCAGGGTCGTTGGGCAAAAGATTCTGGCAAGATTGCAAGGGGTTGGACTATATGACCCTCAGGCTCCCTTCCAACACTACAATTCCATGATGCTATAATCACACATACCCCTGCCACAACAGAAATCTGATGTCACGGCCCAGCCAAAGTTGATAATTAACTGTTGGTGTTCTCTGCTAGCCCTCATATGAGTGTTTAACCTTAATCATGTGATTAAGGTATTCAACTGAAAATCTCCATTTTGAAAGGGAGTTGCCTTGGTTTTTTTGTTCCCAGGAGGTCAGAGAAAAATGTGATGATGATGCCTCTCTAGGAGTCCAAGGCCTTAGGCTGGATGCAGGCTTATGCAAGCTATGGGAGAGACTGAGTTTGCTGTGATGGCAATTACGCTATATATTTAAAAAGAAGAACCTATGCTTGAATATGCATATGCTTTATACAATTATTCAAATGTATCATTGATTGTTTTTGTATCTGTTTTGAAGTAGTTCTGGTTAGCAAAACTTCGAATCAAATTTATGTATCTGGACAATTTTTATTCCAAAAGGAATCAGCTTTTATGCGTCCAGTTGCTTCAAGCTGTGCAATATTCATATCTGCAATAGGTCTTTGGGTTGTGAAGTTTCTACCAACCAGTTTCATTTCCATTTTTATTAGCTTTATTGTGGTATTGCATCTTTGTGTTGTGCAGTGCCTTGGCGTATTTTCATGAAACTGCAGGTTTATTTAAATAAATAAAACAAAAGCCCAAGTGAAAGCAATATGCACATGTATTTTGTCTGCACATTCAGGACTTGGGAAACCCATGCCAACTGCCGGCTCCCTGGTTGCGTAGACTAGAGATGCCGGAAAGTTTTTCCCAAGCAAAGCTCAGATAAGAACTGCAGCAGCAAAAACTATATATATATATATATATATATGCTTTCGTAGATTTTCACGGGTACAGGAATGCAGGTTTTGGTGTCCTCGGGTGTCTTCCCGTGTAAAAGTTGGGGTGTCTAGGCGACGTTTCGACGAGGTCTCACTCGTCATCTTCAGGCTGGTGCTTTCGGCTTCTTGTTCCAGTAACAAGAAGCCGAAAGCACCAGCCTGAAGATGACGAGTGAGACCTCGTCGAAACGTCGCCTAGACACCCCAACTTTTACACGGGAAGACACCCGAGGACACCAAAACCTGCCAAAGCACAACTAAGTGCAATACAGCCATCTTCTCAGGAAAACTCTTCACAAAGTTCAAGAGGTCAAGACACAAAGACTTTAGCAACTAATCCACACCTAATGACCCACCTAAGTGGTACTCAGGATATCACTCAAGAAATCACTCAAGGTATCTCTCAAGTAATTAAGGAACAAAAGAAGAAAAGGCACACTAGCCTGGGAACTTCCTCTCTGCCCAGAACATTGGAGGCTAGACACCACACCCCCTCTACAGTATTTATAGGAACTCAAACATTGAGATCCCGCTCTGTTCCAGTAACAAGAAGCCGAAAGCACCAGCCTGAAGATGACGAGTGAGACCTCGTCGAAACGTCGCCTAGACACCCCAACTTTTACACGGGAAGACACCCGAGGACACCAAAACCTGCATATATATATATATATATATATATATAAAAACTATACACCGCTTGACTGTAGAAAAACCTCAAAGCAGTCTGCAAAATTACTGTTATTATTCTACACTTGATCTTAGCCAAAAGGCCGAGAAGCGATTATTGTATGCAACAACAGCAGCAAGGATACTCATTGCCAAGTATTGGAAAACCCAAGATCTACCCACACTGGAAGAATGGCAGACGCAACTGATAGGCTACATGGAACTGGCTGAGATGACTGGCAGAATCCGAGACTAGGGAGAGGAGACGGTAGAAGAGGATTGGAAGAAATTCAAGATTTATTTGCAAAAATATTATAAACTGTATGAATGTTAAATTGGAAGCTAGATCATAAACAACTTGGCACCATTAAAACAGATGATGTGATTTATGAGGAGAAGTTTAAATTTGACAATGATTAGGCTAAATTTAAAATTTTTTAAGATTTCAAACAAGTTGAGATAAAATGTATGAAACAACATTGCTAAATTGCTGGATTAATTTTTAAATCAAAAACGCAGGAGTGGGAGTTGTGAGGAAGTCCAAAGATGATAAGAAAATGTGTTATGAAAATGTATTACCGTGTCTTATTTATTTGTATTGTATTTAAAAACCCTTAATAAATATTTAAAAAAAACAAAAACAAAATTACTGTTATTATTTATTAAATCTATATACCACCCTTCAGCCGAAGATCTCAGAGCAGAACACAGCATAAAAATGCAAATTAAAAATACGTAATAAAAAAGAGCAAAAACAATACCCCCTCCAAAAAAACCCACATGTAAAAGGGCATAGAATGTTAATCGGTCAAAGAGCTGGTTGAAGAGGAACGTCCCTAAAGATGTATAAAAACAACAACAACAATTTATATGAAGTGTTGAAAGTGGCCTTGCATTTGACTGCCCGGACAGCATCAACAGCACAAATAAGCATGAGTATGTAATAAAATAGTAGGTCTGGTGGGGCCCAAAATTACAAATACAGTGGATGCTCGGGTTGCGAACGTGATCCGTGCGGGAGGCACGCTCGCAACCCACAGCGCCGTGTCTGCGCATGCGTGGGTTGCGATTCGGCACTTTTGTGCATGCGCAAAGCACAATTTAGCGCTTTTGCGCATGCGTAACTGCCGAAACTCGGAAGTAACCCATTCCAGTATTTCCAGGTTCCAGCAGTTCTGTAACCCAAAAAATCGCAACCTGAAGCACCTGTAACCTGAGATATGACTGTACCCTTCTTTCCTTTCCTTTCCTCGTTCCTACAAAATCTTCCTCTGTAACTACTTAAAAAGAAAGAACGTCAAGCTGAAAGCAGTCTGCAAGATTTTATTTTGTGTGCAGCACTTAGGTTTCCAGTGGCTCTGTAAACAGTAAATATCATGATTCACCAGAAGAGAGTCTACTCCTATATTTGCTTCCCAATAAAAGCACATGGAATGCGATCTTTCCAAAACCTTTCCCTGCCAACAGCTGGCTTGAGACAAACCTGGTAAAGATGAGTTTTACATGGGCTGCTTTTGACCCCAACCCAGCGCACTCCCTCCCGCCACCTGCCACAAAATTATAGACCAGGACAATCTTCCTCCGTTCTATGGCAGCAGGCGGTCATCACGGCCTGTATTCACCTTGCCTAAACCTACAAACACCGTCCTCAGGCAGTGGAGCCGCCGTCCTGAAATGCCCTATATGGTTCAGAAAACCCACAAGCATTCTTCACACTCGACAGCTTCTGGAATTCCGGCCATGATTTCTGTTTGAGGGACCTGGTTCATGGAACGTTTTTCAGTTGGCAAGGGTTGCCGTCCATCAGGGGCCTGCTCAAAAGAGGCTTTTGCAAAACAATTCTAGAATTGAAGCAGGGCTGCCATACGTCCGGTTTTCCCAGACATCACTGGGATTCCAAAGGTGTCGTTGACGTCCAGAGGGAATTTGCAAAAGGTGGCGCTTTGTTCTGGATCTTAGAGAAGTGAATCGAAAATCGTGGGGGGTTTTTTTAGGGGGGTGGGGAGGAGCTCAACAACTTTCAGGGTGTCCTGGTTTTACTTTTTGAAATATGGCAACCCTACATTGAAATAAATAAATTACCAGGCTTCTAGCCCTTATGAGCATAGCATTATATGTATTTTTATATTTTTGTATTTTATTTTGACAAAGTATTACAGTGGTACCTCGGGTTAAGTACTTAATTCGTTCCGGAGGTCCATACTTAACCTGAAACTGTTCTTAACCTGAAGCACCACTTTAGCTAATGGGGCCTCCCGCTGCTGCCACCGCACAATTTCTGTTCTCATCCTGAAGTTCTTAACCTGAAGCACTATTTCTGGGTTAGTGGAGTCTGTAACCTGAAGCCTATGTAACCTGAAGTGTATGTAACCAGAGGTACCACTGTAATCATAAATAAATAAGAATAAAAATGCCCATCCCACCACCAAGACCATTCCATAGGAACTATCCAAGCTCCCAAAATTTCAACACCTCTTGCGATGGTTTGACCAGCATTGTATTTATAAACTTGCAGATAGTGGCTGTAAAAGTATGATTAGGAAGAAGAAAAACTTCTTTTCCGCACGATGCATAATCTTAAACCTCTCCTCTTGCTCGCCTTTCCTCTAAACTAAATATCCCCAAATTTTGCCACCTTTCTTTTCAATCCCCTTAATCAGTTTTGTGCCCCTTTTCCGAGCCTGTTCCCTTTCTACAATACACTTTCTATGGTGATGCTGCAAAAAAACCCAAAAAACAAACAAAAACCAACCCTAAATATTCCAAGGGCAGTTGCACCAAATGTTACTCTAATGGAAGTCTTATTTTCAGCTCCTTTCCTAATGATCCCTAGCATGCAATTCATATTTTTCACAGTTGCCGTACATTGGCTCAACATCTTCATCATCAAGTTTGTTGCTGTTGCTGGTATCTGTCTTGTCTCGAGGGACAATGGAGTGTGCCTCCGGGGTTGAAGTCAAACTGCTGTGTTAGCAGCACCAAAGCGACCTTCCATAGTGTGCAAGCCTGGGCAGGGTGTACAGAGGTCCTGGGGTAGCCAGACAACAAGACCCTCCTCTTGACCTCGCTGGTGTGGTCCAAAGGAAAGCAGAGCAAGACGTTTGGCACCAGCTTGGCTGCAGGAGTCGCCGGAAGGAAGCATACAAGGCACCCTCCAAACATCTTAGGGACTCGGCTCAGGATTGGTTTAGAGTTTGCCCCGTATCCTATGCCTCTGTCAAAGATATCTCACAAGGTAGCGGAGGTTCAGGACCAGAGTTTTTCTCCTCCTAGATGGGCTACCTTACCAGGTTGATGGAGGATAGGTCTTGAACCAATGACTTTCAGCTACAAGATTCCGACTAAACATTAGGAAGCACTTTCTGACGGCAAGAGCTGCTCGATAGCAGCATGGTCTCCTTCAGAAGGTGGTGGACTCTCCTTCGATGGAGGTTTTTAAGCAGAGGCTGGATGGCCACCTCTCAGGGACTCTTTAGCTGTGATTCCTGCATTGCAGGTAGGTGGCCTAGATGACCCTTGGGTGCCATCCAATTCTTACAAATCTATGATGATAATAAATTAAGTCAAGTTGCCGCTGTGAGTTAAACCACAGAGCCTAGGACTTGCCGATCAGAAGGTCGGCGGTTCAAATCCCCACGACGGGGTGAGCTCCCATTGCTCTGTCCCAGCTTCTGCCAACCTAGCAGTTCGAAAGCATGTCAAAGTGCAAGTAGATAAATAGGTACCACTCCGGCGGGAAGGTAAACGGTGTTTCCGTGCACTGCTTTGGTTCGCCAGAAGCGGCTTAGTCATGCTGGCCGCATGACCCAGAAGCTGTACGCCGGCTCCCTCAGCCAATAAAGCAAGATGAGCGCCGCAACCCCAGAGTCAACCACAACTGGACCTAATGCTCAGGGGTCCCTTTACCTTTACTTTAACCTTTATTGGCATCACATCAGAACATTCAGAATACATTTAAAATAGGCCAGTGCCTATCTTTCTTTTGTGCTGGCTAAGCATTTGATTTTCAGCAGACAAAGAGACCTTACTCAGTGAAGTTTTGTCTGACTCCTTCCCTTCCCCAGGGCTACAACTGTTTTGCACAAAGATACGGCAACTTGGGCTTTCAGAGGATCTCCTGGGTGCTGTGGCTCTCCCAGTCGCCAAGACCATGTTAAAAACTAGGCTGTGGGACATAGATTGCCAGGGACTAATCTCAGCTGCAGGGAAAAATGCTCCCCTCTTTATTTTTGACTCTCTGGGGTGCAGGAATTTAATCTTAATTATTTACAAATTTTGTTTAATCTGCAAGAAAGAAGGGTCTTTTCACTGGCTAGGTTCAATTCTAATCCTTCTAACCTCCTTTCGGGTAGGTTTGTGGGTTTGGCAGAAGGAGATTGGATCTGCCCATGCGATGCCAACCTGGTGGAAACTCTAGCTTAACTGTAAAATGTATGATGATCTCCCCTAACAATTTCTAGACCATCTATGTATTCCAACATGGAAACCAGAGACGGAGGTTACACGATTCTTATTACAGGGGAGAGACCAGGAGACCACCAAGACAGTAGCTAAGTTCCTCTATTTGATTTTTTGTCCCCATAGTATGCTACAGGATCCGGCCCTTGCTGGAAACCCTCAAAGATGAGGCAGATTGCTCGCCCCTTCTGCCCTTTGGCGGGTGACTGTGGCATGATGATAATAGATCAGGGACAACCTCGCATTTAGTCAGTGTAATCACCTTGCAGAGACATCACCTTGCCAACAAAGGTCCGTATAGTTAAAGCTATGGTTTTCCCAGCAACAGCAGCAAGAATACTCATCGCAAAGTATTGGAAAACACAAGATTTACCCACCCGGGAAGAATGGCAGATGAAAGTGATGGACTATATGGAACTGGCGGAAATGACTGGCAGAATCCGAGACCAAGGTGAAGAGTTGGTGGAAGAAGATTGGAGAAAATTTAAAGTTTATCTACAGAAACATTGTAAAATTCAGGAATGTTAGAAGGATGTTGGAATGAAGTAATGTGGTATTAGCAGAAATGATACAAAAGATTAGGTAAAAATTGATTCTTTAACTGTTGAAAGACCAGAATGTAATATTAATATTATATTACAATAAACTATTAGGATAAAAACCAAGTTGGAAAGGATTTGCTGGAATATTTAATTGAACTAGAATACAAAAAAGGGAGGTGTGAGGAGGTCAGGGAAATAAGTTAATGAAAGATAAGACATGGAAAGAGGGAAATGTTTTTAACTGCTTTTATTTTTCTGTATTTTGTATCCTTTATTTTTTTCCTTTTAATTTTTCCCCTCATTTTTTCTTTCTCATTTTTGTAACTTTTTTGAAACTTTAATAAATATTTTATATATATATATATATATATATTTGCTTTCGTAGATTTTCACGGGTACAGGAATGCAGGTTTTGGTGTCCTCGGGTGTCTTCCCGTGTAAAAGTTGGGGTGTCTAGGCGACGTTTCGACGAGGTCTCACTCGTCATCTTCAGGCTGGTGCTTTCGGCTTCTTGTTACTGGAACAGAGCGGGATCTCAATGTTTGAGTTCCTATAAATACTGTAGAGGGGGTGTGGTGTCTAGCCTCCAATGTTCTGGGCAGAGAGGAAGTTCCCAGGCTAGTGTGCCTTTTCTTCTTTTGTTCCTTAATTACTTGAGAGATACCTTGAGTGATTTCTTGAGTGATATCCTGAGTACCACTTAGGTGGGTCATTAGGTGTGGATTAGTTGCTAAAGTCTTTGTGTCTTGACCTCTTGAACTTTGTGAAGAGTTTTCCTGAGAAGATGGCTGTATTGCACTTAGTTGTGCTTTGGCTTGGCTTCGTGTATAGGGGCGAGCTGTGGTTTTGTGGCTTGTGTCAGCCAGATCTGTGTAGGGATTGCAGGGGGGTGCAGCATCCGGAGGTGCCACCATGGATTGGCTACTGGATGGTGTCAGTAATTCATCTGTGGAGAGGGTCTGGGTTTGGGTCTGGTGTGGTTGATTGGTGTTGGCGTTCTGTGTGCCTCTGGATCTGGTGTCAGTTTTTGTGGGGAGGGCTAATTTCCAGATGTCTGGCAAGCGGGATGTGTCGTCACGCTTGTTCATGTTGTGAGGGTGTTTCTCTATCTCGATGGCTTCCATGATTATTCTCTTGTGGTGATGTTCCGTGTTAAAGAGCAATTTGGAATCTGCAAAATTAATTTCGTGTCCTGTTTCTTTCATGTGTTGGAAAAGAGAGGAAGTTTTTTCTTCTTTTTTGACGGCATTCTTGTGTTCTGCGATACGTGCATTTATTCGTCTGTTTGTTTGTCCAATGTACGTGGCTGGGCAGACTTTGCAGGGTATTTCATAGATCCCTTGGTTTTCCAACTGGATTTTATCCTTGGGGTTTCTGAGGATATTGGCTATTTTTTGGTTGGTGCAAAAGGCTGTTTTGATATTGTGTTTATGGAGGATTTTGCTAATTTTATCTGTAGTGCCCTTGATATAAGGAAGGAGGGCCATGCCATTGTTTTCTTCTGTGTCTTGGTTTTTGGGGGGTGTTTCCTTTTGGATTAGCTTCGTAATCCTGTTTTGCTGGTATCCATTGGCAATTAACACATTTGAGAGATTCTGTAACTCAGTTGTCAAGTGGTCTTTGTCAGCCAGGCGTTTGGTTCTGGAGATGAGAGTCTTGGCTACGGAGTTTATTTGTGCAGGGTGGTGGTGTGATTGTGCATGTAAGTAGCGGTTGGTGTGTGTTTTTTTCTGGTAGATAGTGTGTCCTAGGGAGCCATCAGGTTTTTTGTAGATTAGGACGTCAAGGAAGGGAAGTTGGTTGTTGGCTTCTATTTCCATAGTGAATGACCCACCTAAGTGGTACTCAGGATATCACTCAAGAAATCACTCAAGGTATCTCTCAAGTAATTAAGGAACAAAAGAAGAAAAGGCACACTAGCCTGGGAACTTCCTCTCTGCCCAGAACATTGGAGGCTAGACACCACACCCCCTCTACAGTATTTATAGGAACTCAAACATTGAGATCCCGCTCTGTTCCAGTAACAAGAAGCCGAAAGCACCAGCCTGAAGATGACGAGTGAGACCTCGTCGAAACGTCGCCTAGACACCCCAACTTTTACACGGGAAGACACCCGAGGACACCAAAACCTGCATATATATATATATATATATATATATAAAGCTATGGTTTTCCCAGTAGTGATGTATGGAAGTGAGAGCTGGATCATGAAGAAGGCTGATCGCTGAAGAATTGATGCTTTTGAATTATGGTGCTGGAGGAGACTCTTGAGAGTGCCATGGACTGCAAGAAGATAGGAAATCAACCCTGAGTGCTCACTGGAAGGACAGATCCTGAAGCTGAGGCTCCAATATTTTGGCCACCTCATGAGAAGAGAAGACTCCCTGGAAAAGACCCTGATGTTGAGAAAGATTGAGGGCACAAGGAGAAGGGGATGACAGAGGACAAGATGGTTGGATAGTGTTCTCGAAGCTACCAGCATGAGTTTGACCAAACTGCGGGAGGCAGTGGAAGACAGGAGTGCCTGGCGTGCTCTGGTCCAGGGGGTCACGAAGAATCGGACATGACTAAATAACTAAACAACAACAAACCCTTCTTTTGCAATTGTGACTTACATTTACACAAAGGTTTAAAAGAAAGAAAATAACAGAGGCATCTTAAGCCTGGGATCTGTCTCTGTTTGGCTGGCTTGCAACCGAGTACTGGGAAGTGACAGCCAGCCACTTCCAAAAGGGGGAAAAAAAGCAAACGAATGAGGAACCCTGAAAGAGAGAAGGCTCAAGTGCAAAGAACATACCTCAGTTGCTCCCCTGCAATCATGACCTCAGCTCGGTGATGCTTCTCCGTTGCCTTTTGCTTCAGGATGCTGCCGAGGTTTTCCATCCCGTCCGGTCCTTGAAAGCTGTTTGGGGAAGCCGTGTGTGAGGACAGCTCCATCTCGCAGGCTCCTTGGCAGCTAGGGTTGGCTTCCCGCCACTGGTGGCTGCTTCTCTGCCTTTCTGTTTACAGTGGAGTTTCCTGCCAGAGTCCTCTTGTTAGCACTTCATTTGGAAGAGCCAGTTCAGGCTGCTTGAAGTTTCCTGGGAAAGCAGAGAGAGAGAGAGAGAGAGGGAGGGAGGGAGAGGGAGAGAGGCGGGACCGTACTGAAGGAGGTTGAAGGAGGCCTGCCCTCCACTCTCCCACAGATGCTGCTCCGCCTTAAGCTGGAAACAGGTAGGTACACAGGAAGTGAGGAACGAATCCCCCCCCCCCCAGAGAACAAGGGCAACACCTAAGCTCTTGGGGGACGGACGCGGGTGGCGCTGTGGGTTAAACCACAAAGCCTAGGGCTTGCAGATCAGAAGGTTGGTGGTTCGAATCACCGCGACGGGGTGAGCTCCCGTTGCTCGGTCCCAGCTCCTGCCCACCTAGCAGTTCGAAAGCACGTCAAAGTGCAAGTAGATAAATAGGTACCACTCTGGCGGGAAGGTAAATGGCATTTCCGTGTGCTGCTCTGGTTCCCCAGAAGCGGCTTAGTCATGCTGGCCACATGGCCCAGAAGCTGTACGCCGGCTCCCTCGGCCAATAAAGCGAGATGAGCGCCACAACCCCAGAGTTGGTCACAACTGGACCTAATGGTCAGGGGTCCCTTTACCTTTAAGGTCTTTTTTATTATTATTATTGGTTTTCACATATTACATTACAATACAGATGTACCAAAGCCAACACCATTTCTTCCCCACCCCCTACATTTACATTTATATTTCCTCAATCCATCATATTATTTTCTCCCTCCTCCCACTTCCCTCCGCCCCCACTCGATTTCCTCCACATTACACAATTTACAAAAATCTTTGCATTCTACAATCGTCTCAAATCATCTATATATTCTTATTATCTTTCCTTACTAGTTTTTCTTCCATCCAGTACTTCACATTTTAATCTAGACATATTAACGTATCTTTTTTGAGCAATATTTTGCCATATATTCATCAAATCATTTCCACTCCTTTTTTTGATTCGACTGATTTCTTATTATAGCAGTTCATTTTTCCAAAATTAATTTTGCCAAAATTTAGTTTACAAATCCATTCCTCCATTGTGGGTATAGTTTGTGACTTCCACCTAGCAGCAATAACTATTCTAGCAGCTGGACTTGCATATAGGAAAATTCTCTCCCCTCCCCCCCTATGGTATCTCTTAATCTATCAATTCAAGGAGGTATATCTCTGGATTCTTTGTTCTTAAGAACAGTCCTACACCAAAGGATCCATCAGCCTCCTTGATGCAGCTGAGAAGTCCTACAAGCAGTCCATGAAAGACAACAGACCTTACCCACTTCGGCTCTTCCCCAACAAAGAGGTAAACTGCCCCCAAACATGGAGGTTCCATATAGCCAATCAGTCACCTTCATGTGAGAAAGCAGTGAGGCGTATGGTCATGCCACTCTTAGAGGAAGGATAATAAAGCCATCAATTCTTTTCGTGATGGCTTTGGCGTAACCCCAGAATTCTCTCTCTCCCCCACCCACCCACTTGCTCAAACCAAACCTAAGTACATTGGTACCTCGGGTTAAGAACTTAATTCGTTCTGGTGGTCTGTTCTTAACCTGAAACAGTTCTTAACCTGAGGTACCACTTTAGCTCATGGGGCCTCCTGCTGCCAATGCGCTGCTGGAGATTGATTTCTGTTCTCATCGTGAAGCAAAGTTCTTAACCCGAGGTACTATTTCTGGGTTAGCGGTGTCTGTAACCTGAAGTGTCTGTAACCCGAGGTACCACTGTACATTGCTCCTACGCACCCAATCCTTATTTCTCCCTTTGCCACTGCTGTTAGAACCAGCAAAATTTGGATCTTAGGTGCAGGGACCCATATTCTGACTTGCAGGGCTCTCCAAAATGCCCCCCCTTTTTTTACATCAATTGCACTCTGTACGGACACAAATTAAGTAAGCAGGAACACGGGGGGGGGGGGGTGGAGGGATGGGGACGAGGCCTGTGCAGTACGTGATGTTATCTGAGCAAGGTTTTCAATCACCAGCCTAATATAGCAGCCCTAATAAACCAGATGCCCAGCTTAATTGCATGAGTAGCTGTGAGAAGTGGTCAACATTCTCCTTGCCAGAGCAGCAGCAGTGAGCCATGAACAGCCTTGAGCAGCAGCGACAAAGGAAGCAGGTTGTTAATCCACATCCTAAAGGCTTTGGGAAATCTGAAAATGATGCATCCTATCTATCTATCTATCTATCTATCATCATAATAAATTTTTATTTATATCCTTCCCTCCCCAGCCAAAGCTAGGCTCAGAGCGGCTAACAACAACAAAAGTAACACAGCATTCTAAAATCAATTCATTCTAAAATCAATTCAAAATCAAATTAACGGCAACCATTGGGCTAGAGTTCTGTGAGGATTACCAAAGGAGGGGGTCAGACGTGCCTTGGCCAAAGGCCTGGTGGAACAGCTCTGTCTTGCAGGCCCTGTGGAAAGATGTCAAGTCCCGCAGGGCCCTAGTCTCTTGTGACAAAGCGTTCCACCAGATCGGGGCCACAGCCGAAAAAGCCCTGGTTCTGGTTGAGGCCAACCTAACCTCCCTGTGGCCCAGGACCTCCAAGATGTTTTTGTTTGAAGACCGTAAGGTCCTCTGTGGGACATACCAGGAGAGGCGGTCCCATAGGTACGAGGGTCCTATCATCTATTTATCTATCTTTATCTCCTGGCTTTCCTTTCGATTGAAACATATCAGCTAGACATTCTTGCTGGCCTTAGATGGAGCGGAAGGAGGCCTTAGATTCTGAGTGGAAAGCATGGGAGGAAGGCAAATATGGGAGAAGATGGTAATGCCTCGGACCAGGGTGGGGCATGTATTTTGGTACTGAACTTGGTGATCAGATCTTATAACACAACTTGCCAGAGCTGCTAGACATCCCACCATGATGGGGTTCTTGGATTTAATAGCTTATTTGCAACAATTTTAACCTAGAATCCTAGAAGTGTAGAGTTGGAAGGGATCACAATGGTCATCTAGTGCAATTCAGGAACCACAAGCTAAAAATAGCCACCCGTCTTTAAAACATCCTTTAAAAACCTCCAATGAAGGAGGGAGAGCCCACTACTTTTCAAGGTAAAGGTAAAGGTAAAGGGATCCCTGACCATTAGGTCCAGTTGCAGACGATTCTGGGGTTGCGGTGCTCATCTCGCTTTACTGGCCAAGGGAGCCGGCATACAGCTTCCAGGTCATGTGGCCAGCATGACTAAGCCGCTGCTGGCGAAGCAGAGCAGTGCATGGAAACGGCATTTACCTTCCTGCCAGAGTGGTACCTATTTATCTACTTGCACTTCATGCTTTCAAACTGCTAGGTTGGCAGGAGCAGGGACCAAGCAACAGGAGCTCACCCCATCGCGGGGATTCGAACTGCCAACCTTCTGATCGGCAAGTCCTAGGCTCTGTGGTTTAACCCACAGCGCCACCTGTGTCCCTTCACCTTTCAAGGTAGTCCATTCCAATAGCTCTTACCGCCAGACAGTTCTTCCTGATGCTTAGTCAGAATCTCCTTTCTCATAATTTGAATCCAATGGTTCGGGTACTACCCTTGGGGCCAGCAGAAAACTAACTCGCTCCCTCTTCCATGTGATAGCCCTTCAGCTATTTGAAGATGGCTATCATATCACCTCTCAGTCTTCTCCAGGCTAAACACACCCAGCTCCCTCCGCTGCTCCGTGTAACGCTTGGTTTCCAGACTCTCTCTCATTTTGGTTGCTTTCCCCTGCACACGCTCCCTCCTCAACACACACACACACACACACACACACACACACACTGCTTTCTTGAGCTCCACATGGCCTACCCTCCCACACACCAATTAAAATAAATAAATAAACAAACCCCACGCCAAATCTCCTAACACACACCTTCCAAAACTCACCTTTTTCAAAAGGTGGAAAGAGAATCTCTCCAGGTTTGTGACCTGCCCCTATACATGAAGCAGATTCTCAACACAAGAGGTTTCAAAGAAAGGAATGCCCGTGTTTAGGACAGCAAGATGAATCAGAAGTGCATTCTATTTCTTCTCTTATTACATCAGAGTTCAACAGGCTGCAAATCTTCCAGAGGAGTAGGCATGCCTGCTGTGTTTGCTGCAATAGACTAACAATAATATGCCATAATTTTCAGGCAGTAGGGTTTCATCAGAAAGCTTTATGCAGCTGTTCACCTTTAAGGTGCTGCATGACTTTTAGGTTGCTTTCACTGCTAAAAAACTTTTCAGACTTTCCTCTATTTCCAAACTTAATAAAAGTGCACCCTCTGGTGGGTAGAAAGAAAAACGACAGCTTCAGACAAACCATGATACTGTCGTCCCCGCAAAGCCATCTCATGCCTTCTTTTTCACAAGTAGATGCATCTCCAGATTCTGCCAGAAATAATTGTTATTCCCATGCAAAATGCCATTTCACTGGAGAGCCAGACAGTAGCAGGGCAAAGCAAAAAAAACCCAGGTTCAGGAGTAGCAAGATGCGATTCGTGTGGTTTCCAACAAGCGGCAAATTCCAGCTGAAGCCTCCCAGACCATGTCCAAAACCGGCTGCAGGAGCTTGAGCCTATTCTAAGAGCCTTTACTCTCGAGGAGCGTCATTATTTGCAATGAGCCCTTTACTCGGGAGTCACACAGGGACGTTAAGATTCTCAGGCAGAATCTCCACTGTCAACCAGCTGTCTGGTGAAAATGCTTTTGAGGTCCAAGGTGACTTCGCCTCCCCACAACGTGAAACTAAATTCCTTGATTCACGCACCACTCATTCCTTTTTTATTTATTTTTTATTTTGCTGCAAAACATGCACACAGCAACCAGAACACGCTCAGGAAAACATACCACACATCCTGTGATCCAACAGGGCTAAAACAGCACACATCTTTAAGTCATGGGACTTTAACTGGATTTAGATCAATGAAAATAAACCGAGTCTATGTGAAGAGTGTTTTCCTGTCACACTGGAATCCAGCAGTGAAAAGTGTGAGGGCAGCACTTCCTAAGGATGCTCACAAAATATTGGTCTAACTATACCTTTCAACATGGGGAAGGGCAATCAGACCTCTGCATTTATGGGACAACCCTGCTCCCAATTCTCAATGATGCAATATTACATGAAGTTTTAACAGATGAGCATCATTGCAAGAGAAACAGAGAAAATTCGGTAGAAAAGTGAGTCCCAGTGAAAAGATGGGGTTGTGGGGTGAATCCAGACAATAGGGCTGCATCACATAAGCAGCCTTTTAGGACATATTCATGTCAATCTCCCAGTCAAGTCTCCATCAGCCATTCAATTACTTGCGATTCTACTCCCCTGCCAATTTTTGGATTATCTTTTCTTTTCAGCCACATTTCAATTGCTTCCTGCTTATTCAACATTTGCACAGTAATTTCTTTCCTAAAACGGGAAAATTGGGTGCTCTCCAAATCATTTAGCAACCTCTAGATGGAAGCTCCCAGAGATTTAGCAAACCTCCCTACAAAGCTCAGCAAAACCTATTGCCTCCTGTGCTGCTCTCATGGAGCATGTGAACCATCTTTTTGAATTTTCAAGGCATTTGAAAGCCACCAGCACATCAGCCTATTTTCAGCGGATGTGCCTTTCAGACTTCTTGTAGTCTGTATTCTTTGAAGCCTTTCAAAAAGGAAACATCTATATTAGGGTCAACCAACACCCGAGCATGTAGAGAAAGCTGTACTTTGTAAAAGTACTTGAGCTTAATGCAGAACATTAGTTAAGTAGTTGAATTCCACCCACCCATCAAAAAACAGCCAGGTAGCCATTAACGAACTACAGTGGTACCTCAGGTTGCATACACTTCAGGTTACAGACTCCGCTAACCCAGAAATAGTGCTTCAGGTTAAGAACTTTGCTTCAGGATGAGAAAAGAAATTGTGCTCCGGCGGCGCAGCAGCAGCAGGAGGCCCCCATAACTAAAGTGGTGCTTCAGGTTAAGAACAGTTTCAGGTTAAAAACGGACCTCCGGAACGAATTAAGTACTTAACCCAAGGTACCACTGTACTGGGAGTCTGGGGCAGTGTCTCAGTGTGGTATAGTGTTTAGTGTGCTGGACGATGAGCTGTGAGACTAGGGTTCAACGCCCTAACTCAGTCATGAAGTTTGCTTGGGTGACCTTGGAACCATCATCGTCTCTTTGCCTAACCTTGAGCAACTTGGAGGAAAGGTAGAATATATATGCAATGTAATAGAAATAAGTAACAGTGTTAAGTGTGATTGCGCAATTCCATTTAAAAATAAAAGACAGGATAGGGATAGAGCTTCCATAGGGCTCATGGTTCAATCAACCCAGTCAGCTGGGCAGCATATAAATAATAAAATTATTATTATTATCATCAAGACAACAAGTATCATTTTCGTCTTTATTTCTAAAGTCAGTCTTCAGGCAACGTGAGCTGCTTTGTTCCATATCTCTTGCTTTATTGTTTTATTTTGCTTTTAAGATGACACTGTAGGTTCAAGTTCAGTACCACTTTACAGAACAAGGAATAGTGCTCACAGGTCCTGTGAACTTCACAAATACACAGCAGGAAAACTGAAAGGCTTCTCATGTCCCACAACTCCCCGCCTCTCTTAAAGAGAGACCCAAAGACCAGTCATTCCAACCTAGAATGCAAAGGAAGGTTAAGAACCTCAGATACATCTCTCAAAGCCATCCCTTCTGTATTCAAAAGCTTTGGGCAGAATCCTCCTTTGGTACTTTATTTCTGTCCCATTTAAGTCAAATGTACAGAGAGGCTTTCTGGATCAAGAGGAGGTTCACCTCACAGTTTTAAAGTTATTGCACAAATTACTACACCAATACATAAAAAATTTCTACCCATGGAATGTTAGACGAGGGTTGGGGGGTGCTAGATTCTTGGAGGATATGAAGAGATCCCAGCAAGACTGTACAGAAAGAGGTCTTAAATCGTGAACCCCAGCACTACAGACACCTGGTTGTGTGATTAAAAACGCCCACCTTTACAAATGGCTCTTTATTGCCCCAAAGAGGAACCTGGCAATTTTGCTGGGGCGCTGCCCTACTGGCATGCGGAAGGGCTTTTGGTAGCCCACATGGCTTGCTTAATTGTTCCATCTCGCAGACAGCTGATTTCCAAGGGCTGAGGGAATCATTCGGAAAAAGTTAGAACGGAGTGCCAAACCCTCATATTATTAGCTAAATCCCTATAGCCAGGCAATGGAGTCTGGCACCCACGTTCACCCACGTTTGTGTATTTTCCACTCCAAATCACATCTTCCAAAGCACTTGTGCAGTGCTTTGTGCAGGAATGAAGCAGCTGAATTGGCACTGAGAGAGGTCAGCGCAGAGGTGGCTGGACCTCAATTCAGAAAGAAAAGGCAGGATAGAGCAGCTCATGTGCCATTTAGGACAGGTGAGTAGTCTAGAGACTTGGTTCTATTCATGTAGCCAGCCCAGCCCACGCTACTTAAATGATGCTGTACCATGGGTTTATCTCCTATTGCCATGCACTGTATTAAACAGAAATCATAATGCTGGGGTTATTTCTAGTTCTCCCATTTCAGCTTTGTAGGAACAGGCATGCAAGCCAGGTATCCCCCCTATAGTGCTTCCTCACACATTTTTTTTTTAAAAAAAACAGCAACCCATTTGCAACTGCATCATTCTTGCTTGAGAGATACCATGTGGTTTTTAGGGTTTGGGGGTAGATCAGCATCAAAGGGTGTTGTTTCTTCTTCTCCCTGAAAAAAGCCCTTTAAATTCTCATCAACCCCACCTCTCCAAAAAGCTAAATAAGCAGCACATTTCTGAAAGGAAGAATAGTGTGAAAGTAACTCTCTGATTCCTAGTCTAATACATTTGCATTGAATGGCTTTAAAAAACTGATTTCTTATAATGCAATTAAGCTTTTCTCAAATAAGCAATGGCTGTGCTGTTTCTGCACACATCTTTCAACCTGCAGTATAGAGAGATTTGAAAGGTAGTTCATAGTCAGAAAAGTGAGCTGAGGGTGGAGGAATCAACCCTTTCAAAAGAAAGAAGTAACACAACAGGAGAGAAGGCCTATATTCAATGCTGCAATCACTCTGCCAATTCAGATTTTGCTCACTGGAGCACCATACCCTTTCATTAACCTGTATGATTGCCTAGGCCAGATTTGCGGTCAAACGCATTAGCTTAAAAGCATATTTCCAAGTCCACCGGCTCATGCATACATGCTAGGCATCAGTGACATTTAAAAACAAAACTTTTGATTTAAAAAAAGATTCCCTGCCACAGGCAATCGGTCAAGTGGCCATTCTTAAGGCTACAACAGATACAGCCTTGCTGAGATTGTGACTAAAGGTGAATCAAAAGCAGCTTCATCCCTTCCCCAGCAACTGCATGCTACCCTTCTCTGTAAGAATTGATCATGATTTCGGAAGAATAAATAGGGCACCTTGAGCTCTGACATCAAAACCTTTCCTGTGCATTGTTTTACTAAGATGTCAGCACCACCAATGGTTCATTTAAGAATGTGACTGATGAAGTGTTGATCTCGAAGGGTAGATACATCTGAAATGACAAAGTATTACAAGAGCAGAGAAAAATCTGCTAGGTTTGGAGAAAACGGTGAGAACAGGAGAGGAGGCGTATTATTATTATTTTACAAATATAACATTCATTTGTTCATACAGACTAGGAACGTATGGATATTTTGGGGAGTGGCAGAAAATAAGAGTAACAAAGCAATTCAAGATGATGCAGAGGAGTTAATATTAATTCAGGTCGACTATGTCAGCAGTGAGCTCAAAGTACATTTTCCCAACCCTGTTACTGTGATGCTTTAATCAAAAGATTTCCTGCCAAATCATGGGTATAGCAGATCTGCAGAGCACATGCATTGGCTCTGTCACTCGGGCAGCAAACATGTACTAAATAGAGCAGATAAAAAGGGTCAGGTATAAATTTACGCCAGCCACTACATGTTGAACATGCAATTAAGTTCCCATGATGTTATCTTTAGAACAGGGAGGGGAGTAAAAAAATACCACTCAATGGGTCATGGTGTTTACAAAAAATGTCAGAACCAACACTAAGGAAAGGCGTTAACTCTCACTGCGTCCTGACTTTTCCCTTTTTTTAAAGGAGCCGTTTTACATGGCCAGAGATCTCAGAAGAGGACACAGGAATCTGTCTGGCACAGGGAAGCACCACAGACTCACTGAAAGGGCGCTAGACTGTTGAGAGCAGAGGATGGCAGAGCATAAACAATGAAAATACTCGAAGAACATTTCAGTTGGCAGCTTGAAAGGCTAGTGATTAAGTACGGCAGAACAAGCCAACAAGGTCATATTTCTTTACAAAGTAGATACTGACATACCAAACAATACACAAAAATCCTAGGAAACTATTAATACTTAGTGGGTAAGTTCACTGTGTGTGTGTGTGTGTGTGTGTGTGTGTGTGTGTGTGTGTGTGTTTGTGTGTGTGTGTGGACAGTTATATACAGCAGACAACCTTAGCTGACTTCTGGAGGTCTAAGTCTGTGCAAAAGCTTATCAGAAGACCAGGCTCAGGTCCACGGAACCCCAGAAATAGTCCACCTGCCAATGCAAAGGCGTTCTTGGGCAGAGATTCAAACATTTGAAATGTAGGTTTGCAAGCAAAATTTCCACACTGGTATGAGAGGAGCGCCCCCCCCACTCTCCTGCGATTCTGGTATCCACACTGGAATTCAACCCATTACACCATGATCCCAAGTTTTCCAGGAGCTTCTCACAACATTAGCAGTCATGCTATGCTGTAACACATTACAAAGGGAGACAGATGACAAAAGAAGATCTCTTGACCACAAGCATCAATAACATACATTAAGACCTGTAGAAATAAATACCTGAATTCTTCTCAAAAGTCATGCAAAGCAGCCAACATGATGAAACTTCATTAGCTTCCTTCTGATTTGTTTGGGAGGGGGGGAAGGGAGAGGAATCTATTTTGGAATCTTATATACTGATTTTATCTATAAATGCAGTCAAAGTACCAAACTCATGTTCGGTTGCTCAAGAAATTTGCTTCTTTCATTCACGAGTTCTGTTTAACTATCTTGTCTAATCCTTCCAAACACTTCGTCATTTCTGATAGCAGGCAGTTCTGGTAAAAACCAAAAAGAGCAAATGGAACCTTTGAGGGAACAAAAACAATGTGACATTTTTCATTTAATTTTTAAAAAGAAATGGAAACTACCAAGGGCAGGAAAAGGAAGTATCTTGCTCTTGACTCTCCAAGAGTTCATACGGAAGAAGCTCAAACCTTGTTTCTTCTGCGACAGAGATTTAGCTGAATAAGGTAAAGAGTTATTGTTTTTCCTTTCACACCTTGATAAATCTAAAAACTGCTTCAACAGCATCTTAATTACCATTTTGTATTGTTTCAAACCCACCCCGGCAACTTCAGTCTCAGTCCACTAATCTGCAATCAGTTCAGTAATCTGCAATCAGTTGAAGACACACTCATATCAGCTTATCCAGAAGTTCTCCAGAACTTCACCTGAAATTCCATTGAGAAGCTGGGTAATCTCGCAAGACTACACATGCAGCATTGTGCTATGAAAGTATGCTTGCATGGGCTTACTTCCTCCAGGCTCTCGCTTTAGGAAGTCGGCATGCTCCGCATACAACAGCAGCATGGTGAGAATATATCTAAGAATGCACAAGGTCATTTCCATGGGAGAGACACGTCTTCATATGGTAATTACAAGAATCTACAAACCAATGTCTTTTTTTGTAGTAGTTGTAAACAGGAGTGGAAAGAGAATGGAACAGTAAGCATGAGGTTTAAACAGGCCCAAAAATGACAAGGACGTTAATCCAGTTACATGGGAAACCTTTCCATCAGAAGTATGACTTTTCCCTCTGCCATGATGGACAGGGATACAAGTCCTACCAGTTCTGGTTATCCCAGCCTTCTTCAGCCGCTGAAGAAGATTCTTTTGTCGTCTTCTTAGGGGTCATTTTGGTTTTGCCCTCCCCGGCTGCATTCTCCCAGTTGGTCTCCCAGTTTTCCCAGCTGTCACTGTTACTGTTCTTGTTATTGGAGACTGTCCCCGACCCCCAGACATCCCAGCTATCAGAGCTCTTCTTCTCGGTAGAATTGTCCACATACGTCCAGCTGTCGCTGCTTGGGGACTTGTGGGTTTTGGGCGGATCCGAATTGCCGAAGGTCTCCCAAAAGCTTTGATCCACTGCATTGTTCTGGTAGCCTTCACCACTGCTGTTCTGGTAGCTGTCACCCTCTGGCGGCCTTTCAAGGAAGAAAACACAGGAGAACAGAAGACTAGTTCATTTCAGCACAGAATGGATCAGAAGGGCTGCTATCGTGTTCAGTCTCGGATCTTGATCTGCTGTTATGCTACACTATTCAATCTCCACCTTAGAAGCGAAAGCGCGAAAACGTAGCTGTGTGTACATGTGCTTTTGTGTAGGCTCCACCATATCCCCAGCTAAAGCCAACTCTGGAGTCACTGCAATGTAAATATTGCAGGGAGGCAACACTATGCTATCCATGATGGGATGGGATGGAAATACCCTATAGACAGCAGTGATGAAGTTTAGGAGAGGGGTATCACGAGTTGTCTGGTTTATTTAATAATAAAATGTGCATGCCATTTCACGTAATAAAAATCTCTGAGTGGTTTACATAAAACTACAACAATTACATTCAATAACATTTCCTAAAGGCCAGATTAAAAACAGAACAAGTGCATATACCACAAATAAAACAGAGCAGCATACAAAACAGGTTGTCTCAACCTCTCAAATTTTAATTTTCTTAAGTTTTTAAGAATGGTGTGAGACCATAAGCAAGCATATTTGAACATAATGGTTTTGGGAGAAAAGGTGCCAGTTGTTTCAAGTCGTGTTCATGTTTTAAAATGCTGTAAACATGTTTCTGAGCATTTGGAAAAGGTCAGAAGAAAATGAATAAGGGACATATAGGTCTAATAAAAGGGTTTTACACCCACTGGATTCTAGAAGGATTATCCTTTTAAAAAATGGAATACAACCATGTCTGTGTTCTTTGGCCACGGCAGCTGCCAATCAAAACAGATATGTGAGACATGGAAGCCTGGAGAGTACACATCTAACACAAATACACAAAGAGGGGTACCTTTCAGAAGACTCATCTGATTTTCCAGAAAAGAAAGTGGTAACATCTCGCCATCCCTTACTACTTGCTCCCTGGACCTGTGAAATAGAGATTGGGGCAAAATGGAGAAGGAAAACCCACAGGAAGATTACAAAAACATCATTTGTGACAAAATATCATTTTGGGGGAGTTGGCGTGACGGAAGAGCGGCAAAACCAGCTTAATCACCTGCCTCTGAAAGTGGAGCTCTAGAAACTAGAAGACACTCTGCTTTGAGCCACTGAGTCAAAGGGACCAGACTCTTAGCAAAGTAGGCCAAGCCTTAAAACGTTAAGATTAGCTGATAGGCTCAGATGAAGAACCTGGAAAGCTGCCACTTAATGATTTTTCTGCCTGCTGCAACAATTTTAATGCAGTGCGGTAGATGCCGTATGGATTCTAATTTGATTTCGATTTCTTTTATTTATTATATACAGTACTGCATTTCACTGTATTGCAATTTGAATTCCAATTTGTAACACAATAAAATAAATAAAAGAAGCAAACAAATGTAATTAGAAGCGAATATAAATGTCTTATCCAACGGATGCGCCGTCTCTTATCTTCAACCATAAATCCCAGGGACCACCTGGGTGAAGCTTGCTGGCCACCAACTCTCCATGGGCCAGAGTTTGGGAACCTTTCATATAAGGTTCCAATCTGGTGGAACGCTCTGTCACAAGAGACTAGGGCCCTGCGGGACCTGACATCTTTCCGCAGGGCCTGCAAGACAGAGCTGTTCCACCAGGCCTTTGGTCAGGGCGCAGCCTGACCCCCTCCTCTGGCAATCTGCACAGAATTTTGCTTGATGGTTGCCATCAATTTGATTTTAATTTGATTTTAATTAATTTTATAATGAATGTTTTTAGAATGTTGGACTATTTTGATTGTTGTTAGCCACCCTGAGCCCATCTTTGGCTGGGGAGGGCGGGATATAAATAAAATTTATTATTATTATTATTAGGGACAAACACAACATGTTCATGAAAGGTGAGCTCACCACCGATACCAGAGCTACGAAAAGTACTGACGCTATACAGTGGTGCCCCGCAAGACGAACGCCTCGCAAGATGAAAAACCTGCTAGACGAAAGGGTTTTGGAGGCGCTTCGCAAAACGAATTTCCCTATGGGCTTGCTTCGCAAGAAGAAAGCGCATAGGGAAATCTCCGGGGACCTCTTTTAAGTGCTAGCGGTGGGGAGCAAAGCCTTTCCCCCCCCTCCGGCCTTCAGAAGAGGTCCAGGAAAGCCGGCGGGGGCCGAAAGGCTTTGCTCCCCACCGCCAGCATTTTAAAAGCAGTCCGGGATAGCAGGGAAGCGCTTCCCGCTATCCCGGATGGCTTTTGAAGGCAGGCGGGGGGAGCAAAGACTTTTGCCCCCCGCCAGCCTTCAGAAGAGGTCGGGGGACAGACTGTCCCCGGACCTGGTCTGAAGGCGGTTTCCATAGGAAAGCATTAATTGATTTTTAATGCATTCCTATGGGAAACCGTGCTTCGCAAGACGAAAAACTCACAAGACGAAAAGACTTGTGGAACAAATTAATTTTGTCTTGCAAGGCACCACTGTACATCTTTCCAAGGAATTTTACACACTGCTTTTCTTAAAAAAGCATCAGAGCAATTTTAAAATCAAAGCATTCAAGAGAAAAATAGTTAAAACTAGGAAGCATCAGCACTTACCGGTTTTATAAAGCATTGGCAGCAAGAACAGAAGAAAGGGAGAAGGCACGTATATTAGCAAAATTTAGAAGTCTTTGTATTCAATTTAAGCTGTTTCCATATTCCTTTGCAAGCTTTATGGCTGGTCATTGGCCCACCCATTGCTATGTTTCATAATGAGGAAGAGAATTTGTTTTAGAAATGCATCCTGTGAGCTCACAGGAAAGTGATTTTTGTCACATCAATGGTACACGTACCATTTATGAAACACCCTTTACTAGATATCGAGGGAGTCAGTTTTCACACATGAGCCTGGTTCACACATTGCTGTAGCATTCAATGATTTGTTCAGCCACAGCATAAATGCCGGCTCCTTGCATGTGAGGTCATAGTCAAACTGATTTCCATGCAAAACAGATGCAACCCAATCACTTTCAGTGACACATGTGACTTGGGCCTAAATAAACAACAACAGAATAGACAGCTGTTTCTCAATGCTGCGTTGCTGCAGGAGAAATTGCTTCTAGCGCTGGAGCACAACATGCCTAAGGAATATGGAGACTCGCTTAATTCCTGGCCTCCTATCCGCTAGGAAGGCCACATCGTACCTTGGAAGCCAAATGCGAGACTCCCTGGGAAACATCATCCATAATTTTTCCATCTTTTACCTACATGAATCAAGATGTCCAAAGTTAGGCGCAGAACAAAATGATGCCACAACCACCTGAGAAAAATGCTATTTGCACCAAAAGTTAACACAAATCTTTCATTCCACAGACAATGAGGTCAGGAGAGTTTGTTACTTTTAAAAGGTTATCTGCTAAGAACTCTGGAATTAATATTCCTTGGGGGACCCAAAGACTTTGGATGCAGCATACTAAGCAATCAAGAAACCAATGGCACGATGAGCACTTACTTTAAAAAGTGAGGCAATTCTTACAAGTATAATCATATTATTTTTTTATACCATAAATGCATTCCTTATTTAGAACTTTACACATTATTCAGAGCCCCTCCTAAGATGTCCGATGACATCTAAAAGAATATCTAACTCGGTTCAAAAAATTGCAATTGATGCAGTACAGATTATAAGCCTCAAAACTTAATTATTCTACCTTTAATTTAGCAATATTGTGTCTTTAGAGGAGAACTGCCATTGATGGACCAGGGGCTGAAAAAGTCCCTCGTTCTCAGCCGAGATCACGGTGCCCCAAAACTACACATTTTTTGACACTGTGCTCTCGCATGAGTTACAAGACTCATGCAGGAGCGTGGCCCCAAAGTTTTGCACTGGGACATGTGAGAGAGTATGGTGGCACCATTCACATAACCAACACTACCACAGAGATACCAACATTTTCAAAAGTAGAGGGTGCATGGTTTGGCTTGTGAAAAACAGGGGGTCTGTAGTACTTAGCTAATTGGGAACCACTGGCCTAGAGTAAAAGTGAATAATCTTAGGGGTTCAACAAGCTAGAATACCACCAGGGTTCTGAGTTCAACTCTGCACTCGTTGCATAAGCTTTTGCATTTTATTTATTTTACCCCACTTTTTAAATTTATTTTAGCCCCACTTCCTTGTCTGCAAAATGGACATAACCTGACAGGTTGCTATTAATAAACAGAGACTATAAAAATCACACTGCAGAGTCTGAAATTCAGAAAGCTGAAACACCCAACTGAATCATATTCATGGGAACAACCAATACTTGATCAAAATGGAATTATTTAACATGATTCTGAAAATATATTTCTCTGTACCACCTTTCCCAGCCTCGCGTCCCTCCAGATGTTTTGGAGTACAGCTACCGTCAGGGCTATCTAGCATGGGCAAAGATCAGGGATGGCAGGAGCTGCAGTTCTACAACATCCTAAGCACCAGGTTGGGAAAGCCTTCTCTGCACGCCATGAAATATTAACATAGGCTCCTTTTCAGTATTTAGCTCACCTGTGATCTCTGGGAAACGTGAGAACAGCAGCTTGCGGAGGGGCTTTTTAGCAGCTGCCCCAGCCTCAGGGATTAGGATCCCCAGTAACATGGGCTAGTGCCCATGTTAGGGTATTCAATTAAGTGTTCAAACATGTCCCAAGTCTCTATTATGTCAGGCATTTGTGAAAATTACTCAGTAATGCCCCATATTATTTATCTATGGCATTTTCTAGCTTTTGGGGGGCTTTATCTGAAGCGAGCTTTGCAACCCTGCCCCCTGTGTTAAACTAGCTGGATCTTTAAATGCCACTTGTATTAAGATGAAGGTTTAAAATTGGATTGTTAGGCATATAAGGTTTCATGGACTTGCATGAATAAATACCAAACAATGAAACCAAGAGGGGAAGTGGAGGGAAGTCAAGCAAGATTATGGTTTTTTAAAAAAACTAGCTGGATCTTGGGGAACCCTTCAAAGAGGGCCTAGGGAGGTATGCTGTTGGAAGGAGTGGCATGATCCGGCCAAAGAGTGCTGGTGTTTGGGTGCTATTATTGTGTTGGACTAGGAACAGGAAGACCCAGGTTCAAGTCTTGACGTGGCCAGGATGGGTGACATTAGACCTGCCATGTTTTCCCTTAAAATACCTTACCTCACAGGGTTAATAATAATAATAATAATAATAATAATAATAATAATAATAATTTATTTATGCCCAGCCCATCTGGCTGGGTTTCCCCAGCCACTCTGGGTGGCTTCCAACCAAATACAGTGGTGCCCCGCAAGACGAACGCCTCGCAAGACGGAAAACCCGCTAGACGAAAGGGTTTTCCGTTTTGGAGGCACTTCGCAAAACGAATTTCCCTATGGGGTTGCTTCGCAAGACGAAATGTCTTGCGAGTTCCTGCGGGTTTTTTCCCCTCCCCCCCTTTTCCTAAGCCGCTAAGCCGCTTATCAGCTGATCCGCTAAAAGCCGCTAATAGTGCTAATCCGCTAAACTGTCAATGGGCTTGCTTAACAAGACGAAAAAAACGCTATACGAAGAGCCTCACGGAACGGATTAATTTCGTCTTGCGAGGCACCACTGTATTAAAAACACAACACAGCATCAAACATTAAAAACTTCCCTAAACAGGGCCGCCTTCAGATGTCTTTTAAAGGTAAGATAGTTGCTTGTAAGCCACCCTGAGCTCCTTGGAGGAAGGGCAGGATATTATGATAATAAATAAACAAAGTGTTTGAGACAGACGAATTAAACGGCCAAGAAGGATGAGGGGAAAATGTCAATGTCACATCCTTTTGAACTGGACTCTCAGATCTTTGGCTGCAAATCTCTTGAAGTATAATGCCAGAACCTGGTTTTTTGATAATACCAACAGGGAAGTGTTTTTTAGACTACATCGGGGAGGAATTGTACTGCCACTCTGTGTGCACACAATTTCACACTGGAGAAGCTCATGTGTGTAAGAAGGAAAATGGTATTCAGTTCCCATCACCAATATACTCATTTCCAAAGTTACCTTCTCCTGTGCAGGTTTGAGGACATTTTCATTTATACTCTGACCTAACTCTGAAGCCTAGTTAAAAGTAAAACAAACACAAAAGTCAGTTACACTTTTCTTCATAGGAAACATCTAACATGTATTGCCACGGAAAGGAGCCACTAGACTTTCAAAGAAAAGGAAGAAAGAAAGAAAAGACAAAAGCAGGACAGAGGAGCCCTGAGCTTTGCCTGGTACAAGCGAGAGAGTGAGCTTTAAGCACACAATGTGTATTCACAAAGAGACGGGGAAATACACTGAGATGTACAAGACTACAGGGCTGCTTCAGTATCCTCGAACTGGTTCCTTTAAGCAAGTCCCAACAGACCAAAAGAAAATATCCTTGCTAAACCAAAGGTTACTTTAGGGGTGAATGTGCTGCCACTGCAGAAAGGTCAGTTCCCATGCTGCTCCAGCCACACGCAAGAAAACTTCAGTGGTTTGGTCACACTGTGAGATTACTCAGATGTAAGAACACAATATGGCCCATATCATGTAGGCATTAGCTTAAAATTATTGGAGGGGCATGGAAGCTAAACACACTGAAACTACTGGGTGATCACAATCACTGCACTACAGTAACATGAAGTCAGCAAGTTCTTTTGGAAAGAGAAATGCAATCATTTCACAGAACATACTCTGAAGTTACGCAAGCAATGGCAAGCCCATATGAGAAGATTTCCTGTGGCCGGGGAATGCAGAAGACCTGCTCTTCCCAATTCTACAGCCTAACTTTCATGCTCTTTGTCAAGATGCACAAACATAACTTGTAGAAAAAAAACAGCAAAGAGATGCAGAAGGCTTTTAAACTAGAAGTGAAACGCAACTGGAAAACCTTGTGTGATTTTGTACTCTGGTGCCTCAGGTGTGGCCTGTTAGTCTGGGAGATGAATTTCTTTTGCCCTGTTCTGCTTCTCTAGACCTATAAAGTGTTACAACTAGAAATATGAAATGGTGTGAAATTGTACCTAGTTAATTGGGGGAAGACGGAGGGGGGGAGGGAGGGAGAGAATGAATTATTGGTTAGAGGTTAAAAAGAGAAGGAATACACTTGTGGACTGGTACCATTATGTTTATGACACTCAGATCTAGGCTGCCCAAGTTGACCCTACAGTAGCTGCTTTGGGGAATATGGATTGGAATAGATGACCTGTAGTCCCTTTAGGCATCCCCAAACTCGGCCCTCCAGCTGTTTTGGGACTACAGTTCCCATCATCCCTGACCACTGGTCCTGTTAGCTAAGGATGATGGGAGTTGTAGTCCCAAAACAGCTGGAGGGCCGGGTTTGGGGGTGCCTGCTTTAGACCAAGAACATTCTACTCATCCTTCAGTTGTTTCCCAGAATAATGTTATTTCTTGCTGCTATTTCTTATTGGATGCTAAGTATTATGGAGGAACACAGTTGCACTTCTTCTCCTGAATCCTGTCCTACTCTGCAAAGTTACATGCATTGCGAGTTAAGGATGGGATGAGTGACTGAACTCTTCCTTACCAATTTTTTAATTTCTGTGTGATTAAGTTGTAAAGCTTGGAGGATATCCCTGCTCATCTTCCTGCCTAATACCACAGTCTCCTCATCTAATCTGTCACCACGTTAAACTAGAAATGAAAACAATTAAGGTATTGGACTAATGTGGCTGGCATCTTCTTTATCTGTTACCATGCCTGTTAATGCTAACAGGATAGTGTGGAAGTTCACAGCCCTAAACTAAGTCTGTCTAGTCAATGCCCTTGTTTATTATGAGGGCCAGTGTCTGGTTCAATTCACAGAATATGCACAACTTATTCTCCTGACAATATGCAGCTGATGGAATTGTTAACCCTGTGAAAGAGACAGAGGTTTGACAGATCATTGACTGAATGCTGAACACCCTTTCCCCCATGAACAAAGCCTTCAGAGGAACATCTATTGCTAACCTCATTTCCAAATACATCCCTAATGCAAATACAGTTCTGAATACACCTCAGTCCTGAGTGCTCATCCCATAAACCCACGCGTGGAGCGAGCCTTTGACATCCAACATTTACAAAATAGTATGGATTGGAATATATACTTAGGACTCTTGCTTGATGCAGCCTATTTTAAAACAAGCCGGAGGAGACATTACAGAAAGATGCAGACAACACCGTTCAACAAAAATGACTTGATTTCAAAGTGAGGGGGGTTAAAGTGAAATTATAAAAGACAGCTAGCAGCAAAATGTACAAACTCAGCACAGTAACAAAGCGCCCATGCATGAAAATTGAGGGGAGGGCTTTACCGGATCTGCCTGCTGTTTGTGGCCCCAAAACTTTAGACCCAGGCAGCACAAGAGAAGAGAGCAAGGAAGGTAGAAGAAGCAGCTTTTAGCAAAAGATCTAATGTACTCTTTTGTTCCTGGCAAGAAAGCATGATATTTATCCCAACATCAGTGCCTTAACGACAAGCAAAATGTTTAGTCTCTTGATTACCACGCCAAACTAAATTGTCAAAAATAAACTAAAATAAAATTATATAGTCAGGGATGAGAGCGAGAGTCAGCTTGTAAGCATGAGCTAGGAAGCAACAGATCCAATTGTTAATTGGGAAAATTTGCCATCATGTACCGACTGAGAAGGCAGCAGTGCTGCTGAGGTGGCTTCTCAGTAGGGCTGGTAAGTTAACTCCAGTGTAGCATTTTGAATAAATATGCATGTTGATACTAATATGACATTCAATGAGGTTTAAATAAGGATCTATGACTCCCGTAAGAAGGCAGGAAAGGAAAATCATGTCAATATCAAACGTTATATATTTTACAGAAGGGGAAAATATCTGCAGGCTTTGTGTTCTGCCAACATCTGCCAGGAATACTGATTTAATTTTCCCTTGAAAGACACACCATTTTAGCTTGCAAGACGGTTTCAGTTAAACAAGAATTAATTTCACTGGGCATGTGAATGCACCCAAGGATATAGTCCTCACTAGAATCCAAAGCCTTTACTTTGCACAACTTGATATAAGTGCAGCCAACACCTTTTTACAAATTGCTTAGGTTTGTTTTAGTACAAATAGGCTCTTATAGAAGCTGGTTTCTATTAGTGTGTTCCCTTCACCAACAAGGCAAGCACCTAAGGAACATGCAGGATTGCCACTGAGCCTGTAGCTTGTAGATGCTCGCACACAGATATCATTTGTATAAACCAGCTTCTCTGTGTGGGCATTACACACATGTAAACACCTCAGTTCCTATAATAGCACCATCATCTGAGCATCTCCCAGCTGTGACTTTATGGCAGTCCCACAGAGATTCCAGCATAGTATCAACCAGCCCCAAGTTATGATCTATGCAAATTGTGCATTGATTAGGAGGCAATTCAAGTCTGGAGGCTATTGCTTAATTGAGAAGCAATATTTGAGGTTCTGCAACACTAACTGCAGGCTACATAATTTTACCTGAGGAAGCTGTAATCCGTTTCCACATTACGTACACTGCATAACCTACAATTCCCCTCTCTGTAGATTTATTTACTTCTAATGAATTGCTTTCCGCCGCTCCCTTAGGCGAAATGCTTGACGTGACAAAGGAGTAAATTCTGCAGCCATGGGCTAAAATGTAAAATATGCATAAGCCATAAGTGGAAAGTGAATTAACAGAACCCCTGTTCAATTTAGATGTATGACACAACATTCTCTATTAAAATAAGAAAAGACACATGCCTGATAGCAACAGTATGCTGTCTCGGTTTTTTAAACAGTCGATGGTGCAAAGTGCAAAGATGATGAGTGGTTTTATAGGTTTTTTAGAGCAGATTCTTGCTATCCAGTTGTAGATATTCTGCAACTTGGTAGCAAACCACTAAATAAATGTCTGATGAGTCAACAGGTGCAATCTCTGTTTTCTATTGTGCTTCAAAACATACCTCATCTGCTTCCTAACTTAAGAGTACATGACGCTTTCATCACAATACCTCTGACACTGGAACCTAATTTGCAGTTTCTCAGAGAAGATCCGGGAGATTGTAAATATTCCAAGAGAATTCAAACTGCTGAGGAAAAGAGAACCAGTGAAGATTTTTAATGTTGGGTTAGCCACATAACAGAAGGACTTGTGAAAATCACCTTTTGAGTTGCTTGAGATCCAAATTTGGTAGCCTGTTAATAGAAGCAAAAATTGTTTGTTTCAGTCTTTTATTTTCCCCTTAGCAATTCAAAGCACAGACACTGATGATGTGGACTGCAGCGCCACAAGATTCTTCTGTGGCTTTACCGAAGCAACCTAACTTCTTCCCCTCTTGACATTATAACATTCTTATGTTTCTCAAAATCTTACAAAACGCTTACCACTCTGGGGAAGTTTTAAGAGCCACAAATATCAAAACTTTGCTTTGTTAGGATCCTTTCAAATGGAAGACTTCTAGCATTACCCAAACACTGATCCCCCCCCCCGCCCTCTGCTGTAAGCTGTAGGCAGAAAAACAACTAACTTTCCACACTTCAAGGTTATTGTGTGTACACATCCTCTTATGTTCTGCTCACGTGTGATATGGCCATGTGGGTTCTGAGGATCCCATTCGCCAGAGAAATGTTCTTTAAAATAATTTTGCCACTAGAAAGGAAGTCTGCACCTCCAAAAACAATTGCGGAGGGAGAGCTTCTTCTTTGCCAGTACAGAAATGCCTCACACCAGCCAAGGAGAAGCACTATGCTCCTCTTTTTCCAGCTTCAGCTTGCTCTTATAAGTAAAAAGTAGGTGGGGGGGGGGGACTGGATACAAATTAGATTTACTATCAAGGACAGCCAAGATGCTCAACCACTTTAAAGCATCAATGCCGTTTCCAAAACATGCCTTTTTGAAAATTCCACAAGTAACTTCTCATATATATCAATTAGCATGGTTTCTCTTTTTTTAAGGAGACTAGCTGAATCCATAAAAAGTAGCTGTAACAGCAGCTATCAGACCTGAAAGCTAAAACAAATCTCCACTGTAAAAGGCAATATTCTTCTGGATATGAGAATCTATGAAAACACACAGAGAGAGCGAGAGACAAATTAAGGGAAGGCTGTTCCCTTCATGCCCAGATTGCGAGCTTCCAAAGGCATCGGGCTGGCTGTGCTGGAAACAGAATGAACCAGAAGGGTTCTTGTGTTCTTGACAGGATATTGGTTGACAGCCAAGGCTGGCTCTGCCATGCGGCAGGGCAAAGCAGCCTGGTCTATGAGGTGGCTAGATGAAAGGTGTATGAATGGTGCAGCAAGACTTTTAAAAGTGTTTGACCTGATGAGAGGGGTGTCTGAACTCCTCTTCAGACAGCACAGTTTGCAGCCTGTAAAGCAGATTATTTTACAATGCAACAGTTTTGAGTTCTCAGGATGGATTCAGTTGACCTGATGTCTCACATGATGATAGCAGTCACCCTCCTGCTAGGATGGCCATTTAAAGCTTTCACCACACAGCAATTCCTCAAAAGCACTTATGTGGGAAGATGATCATCAGGTGAATGGGTGGTTAATGAGCATCTGAAGGCATCCTTAGCAGAATGGAGAAAGCAACAAACCGAGCCAATCGCTGCAGCTGTTTGGTTCCTTTTAGGTTTTCGCCTGTAAAAGGTCAGCTTCCTAAGAGAAATTCCATTACACAGAGCAAGCTGGATAAGTTCATTTGCTGGATTATAGTGTTTACTTACACCTTCTTTAGCTGCAGAAGCAAACTTGCTCGCTCCAGATGTAAAACTACTCCACCCCTGAAAGAAGAAGCAGAGAATGGTTAGGCCTGCTCCATTCTTACCAAGGTAAAACAAAAACGTTTCTTTCAACAACCAAGTGCAGAGAAAATCTAATAACCTTTCTGTATCAGGTGAGGGGAACCTCTGGGCATTGTTCGCCTCCATCTCCCACCATCCCTAATGACAGACTGTATTGGATGGAGCTGATGGGAGTTGGAGTCCAAATGTCTGGAATGCCCCAGGTTCCCCACCTTTGCTCTGCATCGTAACAGCACAGACTCATCCACCTTGTCATATACGCTACTCCAATACTTGGTAAGCTCAGCCTCTTTGTTTGAAAGTGCACAGCTCCTAAACTTCCACAAAGGCCAAGACTGGTAGCCATAATAAAAACGTGCAACCCTTGCTTGATCCATGGGCTTCACTACAGGAAGGTAGAAAGGTGAGGCAAAATAAGGGAAAGATCGTTTCCTTAATTCAGGGGAGCCGATGTAGTTTGGAAAGTTTCCCTGGTTTGGAAAGTCACCAGCTCTTAGCTTCAAGTTCAAGCAAGTTCTACAAATCATGATTGCCCCTCTCTTGTTTCCTTCTTTTTTTTCTACACTAACCATACACAATGACACTGTTGATTTTGTAAAATGGAGCCACAACAAGTAGCCCTTTTCCCTACTGTTTCTCTCCTGCCCGGGAAGCCTCCTGCCATTCTCCCTGTCTGAAGCCTTTATGCAGGTAGAGGAAGCCAGTGACATTTCAGAGTGTACTCTTTTCAAATGCATTGAAAACCATTTTGAAAAAGAACTGGGGAGTTGCTTGTCACTGCAGTGAAAATGAATGTTTTGAGAGGGTAGAGAAAACGAAGGAGAATAATCCCATGTTATTTGATTTTAAAATGCTGCGCTAGTATTTCTAGAAAGACCGGCATGAAGGCAAGAAAGGGGAACGAAACATGAACGAAATCAACACTAGAAGCATTCTGGCAAGAAAGCAAAGCAAGTGGATAAATTATCATTTTGATTTGATTACCATTCCGATAAGCAATCAAGCACACCATTAGTCAAGTTGTCCACTGTGGTTGTTTTCTATGATGCACGGTTATTCATTTCTTAGCATCATACTCCAAGTGTTGAAGTAATCTGTCTAAAATTGTGCTCTGTCGTCTCTACTTTTTAAATTGTTGTTTCAGACATGATGTAATATGGGGAACCTTGGCTTGCTTGCTGGCAACAGAAGAGTGAAAGAATAAGAATGCATCTTATATCAGCGTATGCACAGGAAAAGCAGCTACTTACCGAATACAAAGAGGACATGGCATTATTAAGAAAGTCATCTTCCTTTTTGGGAGGTGTAACTGTGTTCCCAAACCCCACATAACGATTTTCTTGACCCCTGAATCAAAACACACAAGAAAATGAGCAAAAGGCATTCATAATCAAAAGACAATACTGTGGGGGAAAAAACATAAGCATTCTATAAACCAAATGAAACAGTAAGCTACATGTTTGAGCTCAAATACAGGCTATACCTTAAACCACTAGAAGCAAGTGATGCAAGCTTTATCTACAGGGTTGTTTTACCTATATTGTTGGAGGAGAGAGAGGAATGTCTGTGGGTCTCCCTGGTGAGATGAGGAGGAGGAGGATAATAATAATTTATTTATACCCCGCCCGCCCATCTGGCTGGGTGTCCAACAAATCCTCACAAGTTCTCTTTCATGGGCAAACAACTTAGGAAAGGCCTGCCTCTCACTGTTTTATATTATTAATTATTATTATTATTATTATTATTATTATTATTATTATTATTATTATTATTATTTTCCCCAGAGGACTAGAGGGTGTGAGAGAGACTTGTGCTGGTTTTGCAAGAGTTCTCAGTGAAGCAAGCAGCCTTTTCCCCCAGCATCTTGTGGACGGGAGCTTTGTACAGAGCATCCAGGACAGGGGTGGTTACCACAGGGGAGAGGACAATCACAGTTGGCAACGAAGGAGCCCTACATTTAACGGAGAAGGGATTCTTACCCTTGATAGGAGCCAAGATCATCATTTAACCAATCTTCGAAGGCTTTGTCAGAAGGGGCACCAGTATTCTGGGGTTGTCCAGCAGAGCTCCTGCAAAGAAAATAAACAAACCCATACATCAAACATTATTATGCCATATTAATTGGACCACCTGAAATTGACAAGCACTGGAGAAAAGTGCATGGGGCATCTATAAATGTAAATTAGCAAACCTTGCTAAGAAAAGGTATAATCCTGCAAACATTGCACAGCATTTGTGGAATGCACTCCCCTCCCCCTCTTGGTGTACTCTTGGTGCAGACACTCTTATAATTTCAGCATTAAGTAAAAAACTTAATTTTTTTACCCAGCCATTTGTAGGTGACTAGGAACGTTAATGGTCTAAGTGCTGTAGCCCTGCAACCTGGAGTCTTATTAATGTTATTTTGCCTGCCTTTTTGTCATGCTGATTTATACTTGTGATTGTTCTAACTAATTTTTGTATGTAATTTATGCATCATAGTTGTGGTGCACCTCGCTCTTAAATAAATTTGAGATGAAGGCCAGGTTAAAAAGACATTTGATGAATACAGTAAACAAAAGAGGTCTGCCTTCCTATGTGCAATGATCAAAAATAAAATGAAGAACCTTGGTCAGCTTCTTAAAGACTAACATCAGCCCCATTTCTTCTCCTATCTCCCTGGTAACAGGTCCAGTGGTACCTCGGGTTAAGTACTTAATTCGTTCCGGAGGTCTGTTCTTAACCTGAAATTGTTCTTAACCTGAAGCACCACTTTAGCTAATGGGGCCTCCTGCTGCCGCCACGCCCCAAGAGCACGATTTCTGTGCTTATCCTGAAGCAAAGTTCTTAACCTGAAACACTATTTATGGGATAGCTGAGTGTGTAACCTGAAGCATATGTAACCGGAAGCGTATGTAACCTGAGGTACCACTGTACAAAATGTAACAGCATGGCCCATCCCCCTAGATGCGATGTTGCAGGTAACCGTAATAGCCATGCACATTCTCCAGTATTCAGCTCCATCATTAGTCTAAGCACCTTCATATGGTTAACATAATAGCCTTAGAACAACCACACACTGCAAGATAAAGAGATCTCTACCGGTGAGCTGAGGACAGAGCAACCTTGGGCTGAGGTGGAGTCCAGTTTCTGGCAGAAGAAGTTTCAACAGACCATTCTTTACCTTCCGCTTCTGCTGCCACCTAAAAAGAATAATACCTTAAAGACACAAATTCTATTCGCTGCTGCGCAGCAGAAACAGAGAATGGGTTTGATGTAGCCTGCTTCTAAGCTCTGTGTGAAAGGATATGCCACTCCCTAGCCCCTGAGACTGGGAGGAAAGCACCACAGAGAGACTTTCCTGAAGCAGGGAATGGAAGCAGATAGGTTTGTAGGGCCACCCAGGCTCCCTACTGCTTTATCAAGGCCCAGGAAACCAGCTATTCACATCCAAAGTGTAAATAACATGCTGAAGTCAATATAAGAAATGGCAATAGCTATCTATTTAGAAGACCTTTTAAAAAGGGACTAGGAAAATTCATGGAGAAGATGTCTATCAACAGACATTAGCCACAGAGATAAATGGAACTGCACTGTTCAGAGACTGGATACTAGACACAAGAGATATAACTAGCAGGAAAGGGCTGTTGCCTCCCTATACTGTCCCCAGAAGCATCAAACTGACATGAATGTTGAATGGTCCAAGAATGCTGAAATTATTGTTTAATTACATTTACCTTATCTCTGAAGAGTGCAGCTGCTTTACTGTTGTACTTCTCTTGCAGTGACCAGCAAGGATCATAGTCCTCTTGAGTCTCCAAAAACTCCCGGAATTTACGATTACCACCAGCCTTCATTTTCTCCAGTTCAATGTCCTTCCATTTGTCCATTGTGACAGAGCGCACAAAACTGAGAACCAGAAAGGCAACCACCACACCCCTTTGTTAATATCTTTGTGCATCAGCAGCTTTGTACACCAGCAACAAAAGCTTTCCAAAATAACTTCTGTATCACCAGGGGGGCAGGGATCAATTTTAGACTCCTAAGTGAATTATGTGTATGTCACTACTAGGAGACACCTCCGCTGAAGTTAAAGCTGGAGCATAAACACATGCACATTATATAAATAATCTGATGTTGCTCTGAAATGTAAAAAAAACCCAAAAAAATAAAAATCAGACACCAAGCTGGATCCAGACATAGTAATGCCTAGAGCAGACTGCTGTGTCACCTGAAGCAAGGATCATAGTTTATCCCTATGGCTATAGTTTAAAGAAGCCAGTTTCACAAACCAATTTGAAGGTGGCTTGCATTGAGTATGCTCAATGCAAGCCACCTTCAAATTGGTTTGTGAAACTGGCTTCTTCATACCGAACTTAGGGATAAACCACAATCCCTGCTCCAGACAACACAACAGGCCAAGATCCAGGGAGCAAACACTCTCAAAGTCCTTCTCCCAGCTGTGCAGGAGAAGCAAAAGCACGTGAGCCCAAGGCTCGCTGTAGCTCCTTCCGGCTTGGGCATGGAAAGCTAGCCATGGTTCCGTGTGGGATGTGAATGCAGCCAATGTGTTCCAATATATACATTTTCATTTACTTGTTTCATCCCCAACGAAAACGTATTTGTTATCACCATTGATGACTGACCTGAGATGAACACCCAAGCCTCTATGCTTTCCTGAGCATTCCAGACAGATCCAAATTCCATAGGTCACACTCACCCACTGAGGGTTAAATGCACCACATTCGAAACAAACCTGCAATAAAAAATGGGGGAAATTATTTCTGCTTTCAGTAGTTACTCCAGGTGAGTAGCTCCGAAATGATATGAAAATGTCATTTAGAAGTAACGAAACAAAGCAAACCTTGCTATTTTGATAGTGGTACCAAGAGTATTAACGTCTGCATTTCCCACATAAGTCTGTCTATGTATTAAAATCTTCCTTGGAAGCCCTTTTCCAGGTTCCATGAGTTCAAGCAGGTGGTGACAGGAGATAAGAGCTGTTCTGTGGTGGAATCTCAGCTCTGGAATTCTCTCCCCATAAAGGTTCACACAGCACCAAGCTTACGATGCTTTTGTCACCAGGTAGAAAGGTTGTTTTCATCTTGCCAGCCTTCCAGTTGGCTTTGCTGCTACTACTGCATTTGTATTTTGTTTTAAATGTATTTCTTATTTTTAATTTTCTACTCTCAAGCTGCTCTGGAGATATTTGAAAAAAGGGAACGGTATCAAGCAGCTAAAGCAAATAAAAACGGTACTCAACATATATAATTAGAGCTTTACAGCCTGCTCTGTCTGCTAACTTATTTGGAGTAGAAGCTGCAGGCTGCCATTCAGTCTAACACACTAATCAAATTATTCGTATTAAAGTGCTTCAGTACTACTCACACCAATTAAAACATAACATCCAGCCAGTGGCTTTTGGAATCTGCCCTGCAAGAATATATCTACATGGAAACATTCCATTAGAGCATGGACGGAAAGGCTGCCTACTGCCAGATCAGCTTGCCCAATTACCAAAATCACATTCAGATACACCTCTCTGGGTACCCACACTTATTGCTACCCAACTGACTTAAAAAGGGCTTTTCTGCGATACTTTGCCATCTGTTGAACTCCCCTATATTTATTTTTAAAAAATACTTGTATACCACAATTTTATAAAAAATATCAAAGTGCTTTACAACTATAAATATATACAATAAAAAATATAAACCTTTTAAATCAGAGATCATCAGCTAGTACATAGAATAGCATAGATGCCATTTTTTTAGTCCCTACAGCACCAAAGACCTCAAGTCTTATAATATTTTATTGGCTCTTAGCATTAAATATTGCTGATCTCATTCTTTTAGCCGGTTGCGGTTTTTTACAGTGCAATTCCGTGCATGTTTCCTCAGAATCAAGTCTCACTGATGTACAGTCATACCTTGAAAGTCGAATGGAATCCATTCCAAAAGTCCGTTCGACTTCCAAAATGTTCGGAAACCAAAGTGTGGCTTCTCATTGGCTGCAGAAAGGTCCTGCAGCCAATTGGAAGCCGCAGAAGCCCCACTGGACGTTCAGGCTCCAAAGAACATTTGCAAACCAGAACACTCACTTCTGGGTTTGCAGAGTTCAGGAGCCAAAACATCCAAGTACCAAGGTGTACGGGATCCAAGGTACGACTGTAAATTGATCCTACTGATTTAAACAGGACTTACTTAAGAAGTAGATGGGAAATGGAACGCAGCCTAAGTTTCAAACTGTACTTTGACTTTTCTAACCGAATTACAGGACATCATATTATATAAAGAAATAAAATATGTTACATGAGGTTTTCAAGAACAATCTTGCAAACAAGCACAACTGAACCCCATCAATGATTATTTGCTTCTTTTATTTCGATAAACTTGCTCCAATGTACAGAAGTCACTGTGCGAGCATGAAGTTCTGCTGCAATAGGGCCCAGCTACCCAATGACACTAAATGCAGGAATTCTTGCAATATTTATTTTGCACATGCAGATATCATACGGTTTGATCAGGACGACAGGGCATTTTATGACAACTGGTCCAGAAAGAGAGTTCATAAAGGCAAATCTGTACGCTAATATGAGCAGCACACAAAAGGCAAGTGTCTAACATGAGGTGCAGATGACTCACTGCTGCTGAATCATAAGCTGCTAAGGGGATACACGAAACTGCTTACATTGTTCTCATCCTGCACTCGCACTTCTTTAAGGACCTTCCTTGTTCTTGGACTTGCCATGGCCCTGCAACAGAGAGGAAAATAAATTAAGAGATCAGATATAAAACTACATTGCGACCCAGTAGAGATAGCTGTTGCAGAGATGCCCCTACGATCCATGGTTTGTAGCAAGGAGGTTGCTTGGTGGTGGTGGTGGGGTGGATATTAGCATTAACTACGATTCTCAGCTTCTAAACAAATGATCATCTTAACCAGGTACCCTTGAAGCCCATTTGAAATAGGTGTGCCAAAAAATGGTTTTGGGGGAAACATGGTAAAAAGATTCATGATGTACCTGCAATGCCAGACTACAATGAAGCATAAGCAGTACTAAGTGCAGATTTCCAAAGCTTGAGTGGCCATTTGCAAGCCATGTTTTAAGGGGACACCAGTATAAAGTTTGAACTGAGTCTCTGTGGTGTTAATAGTGTTCCATCTCTCTTAAATTATCCTGTACTGGGATTATTGCTGAATTGGGACCAGGAAAAACAACAAGTGGAGAAAACAACTCCAATTAAATGCTTCAAAGTCATAGAAGTTACTGGTAGAATGAATCAGTTTTACACCATACTTCACATTTTCAAAAGAATTAATCTTTTACATAATAAACACTATTCTGAAGTGAGGTATGTTCTCAGCCAAGGAAAGTCAATACAGTTTTAAGCTTCAGGCAGCGCCTTTCTATAATAAAACCTTCCCATTTATATTACTTCTACTGTCAAGTTTTATGCGCTGCTCTAGCTACTACTACCTTTTCCTTGAAAAACCACAGTGACATATAGCATTGCAGCAAAATAACCAGCAAAGCCAGGAACTAATGTCCTGTCAGCCGGTTTCCCAGCGTGATTCATGAGGAAAGTTGTACAAATTGAAGGAGCACATTATTACTGAGTGAGGAAAGGTTGTTTTTTGCAGGCTTGCTTGCCTTTCGTGCAAGATTTGAAGTAGATATTCCCTTTAATTGACTGTCACAGAAAATGCCATGCCATAAGGCAGAGGCAGCCCCAACAGTATCTGAAGGCACCCTGTCGGCTTAAGTTGCCATGGTCAATAATCAGGGCTTGTAGAACTGGGGTCTTGCCCCCCCCCCCCAAAAAAAAATGCAGGAGGAAGGGGCAGGACAATGAACGAGACCTTACTCTTTTTGCTCCCCATCTCCCTGTCCCTGTAATTTGAGGACGCCTAACTGAAGGAGGGGGACGTGGGTGGCGCTGTGGGTTAAACCACAGAGCCTAGGACTTGCCGATCAGAAGGTCAGCGGTTCGAATCCCCATGACCGGGTGAGCTCCCATTGCTCGGTCCCTGCTCCTACCCACCTAGCAGTTCGAAAGCACATCAAAGTGCAAGTAGATAAATAGGTACCGCTCCAGCGGGAAGGTAAACGGTGTTTCCCTGCGCTGCTCTGGTTCGCCAGAAGCGGCTTAGTCATGCTGGCCACATGACCCAGAAACTGTACGCCGGCTCCCTCGGCCAATAAAGCAAGATGAGCACCGCAACCCCAGAGTCGGCCACGACTGGACCTAATGGTCAGGGGTCCCTTTACCCTTTACCTGAAGGAGGATGGGTTCAAGGAATCAAACCTATAGCAACCGACACAGAGAAGCAACTAACACCTCACTTGTGTTCTTTTAAGACATCCCGACTGCTGAGAGCTTTTGTCTCCATTCTATTCTTTGCCAGCATGGATATTCCCTGGTAGTAAGAGGATGTGCATTTGTGACAATATCTGCCTATAAAAGGGGGGCTGGAGGGAGAGCTCTGGTTCCTATTTTTTCTGCAGATTGGCTCCCTACCTACTGTGCATAAACGGTAAACGCTGTCTGCAGTACACACAGACCCTAGAAGTTATGGATATATGGAATACAGGTGCTGGAGGTTCAAAGCTTTTCATTATATTGCTGCAATATTTACAGCATCCCTTATTGGAAAATCAATATTATCATAGCCCACATTAAGGATGCAGAGAAAGGGCTAAGGTTGAATAAGAACAGCTTGCCTAAACTACCCAGTGAGATTATGGCACAGGAGAGGTTTCAACCAGGAACTAATTTAACCAGTAGCTAATTTCTTGCATTAGTTCACAAGAGACCAAATTAAAAAAATAATTCTGGGATTTAAAAATGATTAGAAGCTTACTTTTTCCTGCTCTGAAATAAAGCGGGCAGTTCCTGAGCAAAAGGAACTCTTGTTTTGCCTTGGAGTTTGAGAGGATTTTTCAAACTCAGTTTTGCCTTGGAGATTGAGAGGCTGCAAAGAGAGTTGCACCCTCACAGAATGAAAACTGTATTGGCTTTCTCCAATCTCCCCATAAAAGGAAAGTGTCAGGCAGTGAGAAGAGAAAGGAGGGGTGCAGCTTTCTAACAGCTGTAGCTTCCAACCAGAGGAATCTGGAATCTGACTTGTTTCACTCCCTCGGAAGGAGCACCTATGCCTGCAAATTTCATTCCGTGTAGTCAAGATATAAAAGTTATATAGTGGAATCTCGGGTTACGTACCGTCCTCCTTACGAACGCTTCGTGTAACGAGTTTCACTAACCTGGAAGTAGGTGCTCCTGGTAGCGAACTTTGCCCCCCGTGGAAGTCGCGCAGCAGAAGTGGGAGGCCCCATTAGCAAAAGCGCGCCTCAGGTTAAAAACGGTTTCGGGTTAAGAACGGACCTCCGGAACACTTTAAGTTTGTAACCGGAGGTACCACTGTACCTATTTGGTCATTTCCTTATGTAAGCCAATGGGGGAGACAAATGAAGCCATGGATCTTCAAGGAAAGGCATTGTGGGTTACTCCTGAAGAAGCCCCTAGTTGAATTGGTCTCCTTTCTGAAGTAGAATCCAAACAAAATCTGGTCTTTGATGCACGCTCATAGCTACCCTATGCCAATCAATTTTATTTTTTTAATCCCCATAATGAATAGTGACATCAGGTAATAAAGACAGCTATAAGACACCATTATTAGCTTGCACTGCAACTATTACTTGAGGAACAAAAAAATTCAGATTCCCCCAACCTGCTTATTAAAGTTGTTTTTTAAATACACAAACACGGGGGGGGGGGGGGGGAGAGGGAGGGAGAGACAGCTCAATAGATAGAACCACACCAACTATCTTTCTTTCATTAAATCAAGAATTTATTCATCTTCTTTTTAACCCACTGCATTTGCCACCCTGATTTTAAAACTAAAGTTCTCTCTTTTTCAAAGGAACATAAGATGTGTGTACAATTTTTCCTACACTGAGCACACTTCACAAACAATACATAGCACATCTGCAGGAACTTCATGGATCAAAATATCCAATTTTGCCTATGCAAGGAACATCATAGGTTTTTTAAAAAAAAATGTGAGAGAAGTAGCAACTCCACTATTAAACAGATGTTATATTGCGCAATTCAGAATGAGCGAGCAATTAACGAATATGAATGGGACAAAGTATAGCAAGCTGACTGGGTAACAAGTCGGAGCAGTTCCATCCAACGAAGCAGTCAAAATAACAAATCTGAAAGAAGGGATTATTTGTGGGCACATAACTCTTTTCTATTGGGTAATTTTTAAGACTATAACTCTTCCCTTATCACTTGCCATCCTGGCTGTGGCTGGAGAGCCGCAGGTTTAGGATAGCAGAATTCGGAGAGGAGTAGACTTCATGTTGAGTCACAGGGATGTGGAGAATCAGCATAAGAAAAATGATAGCAGATAAAACGGGGGTGTTGCGTGGGAAACTGTCTGTTGACTGTGGAGGGCTGCAAAGTTGAGGGCTGTTGAGAGGTCACATGCCAACATTGGATAAAACCAGAGCCAAGAGTTGGCAGTGCAATATTGGGGAGGACATAATACAAAAGCGGCAGTTAGTTTGCTGTCAAGACTGATTTAACAGCTTGAAGACAATAATAACTTTAATGATTTCTTAAAACTGCTTCTAATGGTGATTTATGTTTTATTGTATTAAGACAGTTGAATATGGATCTTTTTATAAACAAACGTAAATATATGCGTGCTTCTCTCAAAACGTCTGCTAGCCTAAGAAGACACATAGCTCTCTGATTATTTTAGGGACTTATGTTACCTGCCTTTGGGAGTGGAGGAGGTGTTCTCTCAAAGGTGGGGTAAAAATACATTAAATAAATAGTTGGAAGAACTTATCCATCTCTTGTATTAAACTAGGGAGTTTTGTTTGGATCTAATTCTAATTATAACGTATTTTTTTCTGACTTATCCTGTTGACCTACACTTCTACACATCTTCTTGCACTCCCTGGGCATCCGCAGAAAGGTTGTCATAAAAAAATGGGACTATAATATACACTATTCCTGGAAGGTTAAGCACATTTCAGACTACATTAACTAACATATTAAATTAACAGAACGATTAAAGAATACTTTGCATTAATGTTAATTAAATAAGAGTGTATCCACATCTGGCAGGCTCCGGTTAGATTCTGGATATCTTAATTTACTACACATTAGAATGGTTATTTCCAAATGGTGGTTTGCAGGAGCTTCGTGGGTGGGTTGCTAGGCTGCTCTCAGTGGGCGTCAAGGACAGTGAAGCACAAAAGGAGAAGAGGAATGGAATGTCTCTGCTTGGTGGCGGGGTTAAAAGAAGAGTACTAAACAAAGGCAAAAAAAATAATTCTTTGGAGGTAGATTGGGTAAAAACGTTGGGCAACTATATTGTTATAATGCAAACTATGTCCGCCCCCCACCTGCTGTCCCAGAAACCTATTTATCCCATCAGCTTCCAGAAGAATGGGCAGGCATCCTTCTTATAACTAAAGGATAACAGTTAAGATTTGCCTCTGCCATCCCTTTTACCCAAGTGATGGAGATACAGTGGTACCTTGGGTTAGGTACTTAATTCGTTCCAGAGGTCCGTTCTTAACCTGAAACTGTTCTTAACCTGAAGCACCACTTTAGCTAAAGGGCCTTCTGCTGCCGCTGCACTGCTGCTGTGCAATTTCTGTTCTTATCCTGAAGCAAAGTTCTTAACCCGAGGTAATATTTCTGGGTTAGCGGAGTCTGTAACCTGAAGCGTACGTAACCCGAGGTACCACTGTATGCTTTCTGGACAGTTGTGGTGTTTCAAGAAATTAGGAACGTAAGAAGTGGCCTTATAGAGAGTAAGATCATTGGCCCATCTAGGTCAGAAGTGTCTACAATGAGTGACAGCAGTTCTCCATGGCTCAAGACAGGAGTCTTTCCCGGTCCTACCGGAGATGCCAGGGACTGAACCCTTTTGCATGCAATGTGTGTGTTCTGTTATTGGGATACAGATCCTCCTCATACGAGTTCAGAGCAGGCTGCTTTAGAGAATCCCATTAACTCCTTCCCTGAGGATCATATCACTGTCCACATATTGGAGGGTCATGCTACATATGGTCTCCCCATTCCAGAAGTCATGGTATGGGCAGTTCATCAACATGATGATACTCATGTGCCCTGGGACCCAGTTTGGAGATCACAGTTCTGTGTATTCAATTAGGCACCATATTTCTCAGTTCTTACTTGTTAGAGCACAGAATCATAGCATTGTAGAGTTGGAAAGGACTAGGAGGGCCATCTATTCCCAGCCCCTGCAATGCAGCAAACTTTTGCCTAAGGTGGGGCTCAAACCCACAACCCTGTAATTAAGAGTCTCATGCTCTACTAACTGAGCTATCCCTTTCTAAGAACTATCCCAACTGAGCTATCCCTTTCTAAGAGCATGTATTGACAGCTGTCGTGGATCACAGGACATACTTTCAATTATACTTCCCACTTCATGAGAGGATTAGGCAGACAGGAATAAGTGACTTCATCCAAGAGCATCTTTAGAATGTGAAAATGTAGACAGTGCAGGTTACCCTAGCAATGTTGTCTGCAGCATTAACAATGCTTGCATAGCATGCTTAAGATGTTCTACTCCTATTAATTACATGTAGCAAGAGTGTAGCATCTGAAGGATACTGGGATAACACTCCATTTCTTACAAGTTAAGATGCAGTAGATTTTGTCTTCTTACAGGTAATTTGTAAAGCCACAAACAAACATGTGAAAATGAACCTTCAAGGCAATAGTAGCTATATGCCAATAAAAGAAATGTAAGAATACAAATAGAAGGTCAATTTTAAAACAAAAAAGGAAGATACTGGAAGACATTTTAAGATGCTGTACTGTCTGCACGGTGTATAAAAGGATTTGCTAGGCGATGCATCTCTTTCAAAGAGAAACTAGACTGACCTATATACCAATTTGAGGCCATGTCCCTTTCTAGCATGCCTTATTATTTGCCCTCATGCTAATGGTGATAACTGATAGTCTAGATCTGTTCCAGAAAGGAAGCTTCACAAAATAAGTGTCTGCACCAGCCCACATATTTCTGACACTTTATCTCCCCTTCTGGAGCCACTTATGAGAAGGTTGATTGTTACCAACTCTTATTTTTAAGCAACCAGATCTTCAAAGAATCCAATGCTTTTTGAAATCAAAAGCCAATGACTAGTCAAAGAAGTGTCTTAAACAGCACTTCTACTTACATAGACAAGCTACTCAAGGTACTAATCTACCTTCTCCAAACAAAAGATTCATTGAACAACAATGCAAAGGAACATGGGAAATTGGGTAGCAAACTGACTTATTAACACAATTCCTATCATACACGAAGCACCAGTTTTGGGGTGCTGCCCCAATGTCTTACTTCAGGTGCTTCGAAGAAACTGGAAGAGTTGCAAATGGCTCACTCCTTCTCTTTCCAAGTTTCCATCTCTCATTTAGATAGGGGAATGTGCAGGAAACCTAGTGTTCCATTTCAGCACCCAGAATGGCCGTTGGTCATATTCTGGCATGAACACATGGAACCTGGGGGCAGGGAAGGACAACATTGTTCTTAGGAGTTTTTGTTGATTTTCAGCAGATAAACTGCATGGATACACCTAGACAGTGAAGAAGAATCCACTGAATAGCCTGAACGCACTAAAACAGAATTAATCCAGAGTGCAGAACTGATCCAAAAATGTCTACACAAGAGCCCCAATAAGTTAATATGAGTTTCCAAAAGGAGCAGCAAGCGTAAGAAGACAGAACTGCTTCTGTTCATATATTTCTAAGTGAGATTTAATAAATAAAAATAAAACTGGAACACAAATGTTGCAGCTCATCCTCATGCATTTGTACACAACGGGACTTTGTGTCCAGTGGGACTTATTTTCAAGATACACATAAGATGGCATCCCCAGTTCACAAGGGAGAGAGGAATAAGGAAAAAGAGAGAAAATACCTCACTGTATCAATGTTGCCTAGAGGTTAGAGTCATGGGCAATTTTGACCCAGACACCATCTTCAGCACAACCTAACTTACAGGGCTGAACCATGTGCAATACCCTGAGTTTTTTGGAAGAAAGAAGGGATGGAAAAAGGATTACTAAATAATTGTAAGACATTACGGGCATCTGCTCTAATGGCCAGTGCAGGTGAGACAAACTTTGCCACCCTTCTCAAGGCCTCTATCACTGCTTAATCAGACCAAAGGGCCTATGTAGCCTAGCATCCTATTTCCCAGTATGCCAAACCAGATGCCTGTGGGGAGTTCACAGGCAGGACAGAGGACAGCAAACAGTACTGAAGCATCTAATTCTGCATCTAATTCTGAAGACAGCATGCAGCCATCAGGGCTAGAAGATATTGACAGCCTTATCCTCCATGAACTTGTCTAATCCCCTTCTTTGGTCATCACTGCATCTTGTGGGAACAAAGTCCATAGGTTAACTATTAAATGTGTGAAATAACACTTCTTTCGGCCTGTCCTGAATCTCCCACCATTCATCTTCACTGAATGATCCTGGGTTTTAGTGCTGTACAAGAGGGAGAAATACCTCTCTATCCACGTTCTCCACACCATGGATGTCTTCCCTTCCCTGCTCTGCTTTCCTCTCCTAACACCACCACCCCTCTCCAAATGTTGCAAGCTTTATTTATAGGAGAGCAGTCCTTGGATCATTCTGAATATCCATTTCTGCACCTTCTCTAGGACTGCAATCTCTTTTTAGCAGTTCTGCCACCGAAGTGATTGCACCAAATTTCTGCTTAAAGATAATACTGGTAGCCTTGTATTTCATCCCTCCTCCAATTATCGATCCCTTTTTACACGCTTTTTACATCTGCCACACACTTCATTCTTTCCACCACGACCTCAGGATCCTTACTGCTCAGTCAGTCACCTCCATCACCTATCAGTGTTAAGTTAGAAATTTTTGTCCCAATGTGCATACCTACACTTACATATCTTTTATTTCATTTACTTCTTGAAATTTATACACTGCTTGATTGTAAAAACAAAAACCCTCAAAGCAGTTTACAAAAGCTAAAACAGTAAAATCAAGGAAAACTTACAACACTACCTTAAAACATGCAGAAGTCTAAATACTAAAACAGATTGAAATGACCTCAACTTTCTAATCATCTGGGTAGTCTTGTTTAAACAGGAATGTTTTAGCAGATGCTGAAAAGAGTACAGTGAAGATGCCTGCTTGATCTCAATAGGAAGGAGGTTTCAAAGTGTAAGTAAGCACTTCCACACTAAACGACAGAGTTCTTACAAAAATGGAATGGGCATTATATGGCATCTGTAGCTGTGCCGATTCTGCCAATTGAAGTGGTTGACTGGGCGCATGTAGGGTAAGGAAACCTTGCAAGTAAACTGGTCCCAAATTGTTAAGGGCTTTGTATACTAATAGTAACACCCTGAGCCTGGCCCTGTAGCAAATGAGCAAGCAGTGCAGATCTTGAACATCTTACTGCCCATTCACCCAGTATGGAAAGCTCTTTTCTTCTTACCGCCCCGAGCAACTTGGCAACAGCAGCAAACGTTTCCATCTCACTATTCACCTCAAACTCCAGTTCATTAAAGAAGACAATTTCCCAAACTGATCCTTGTGGAAACCCGCATCTTACATCCTGCTTAGAAAAGTCCAATTTAGCCAACTGCCTTAAAGCCATTTTTGGCATTAAGCAGTATATATATTTATACATCACCATCATCATCCCTCCATTGTGGGAACTGCCTGTATACATTCCTACTCTCTGCTTCCTGGTTTTTAACTGGTTACCATCCTCTTGCCCCATGACTTTGAAGCTAAACAATGACGATGAACCAGGCCTTTTGGCTGATCAACATCCCATAAACGTATTTGTGGGATTGGGAGGTGTTGGGCGCTTATTGGTTTGATTTGCTCCTCTTCTTGTCTTTATTACATATTCTGTGCTTTTATCTTGTATTTTTATGCTGTTAACCACCCTGAGATCTTCGAAGAAAGCCCGGTATACAAATTAAATAAGTAAAGGAAATGATGATAATTATGAAAGCCAGCGTGGCACAGTGGTTAGAGCGTCCGACTAAGACATGGGAGACCAGGGTCTGAAGCTCTTGCTGGGGCAACCTTGGGGGAATCAATCCGTGCCTCTCAACCTACCTCACCCAGCTGTTGTTGTAGGGGCTAAATGAGGAGATAACCACGTAATCCGCCTTGAGCTCCTCGGAGGAAAAGGGTAGGCATCAATGCAATAAATCAAGATCATAATAAATAAATAAATGATGGTGATGATGATGATGAAAGCAGAGCCCTCTATACCCTCAATCCGCAGAGCCTGAGACTCTTCACCTCAGGGTAGCGGGTTCGAGTCCCACGTTGGGGGCAAAAGGTTCCTGCGTTGCAGGAGGTCGAAGTAGATGGCGCTTCGTGGTCCCTATGATCCTATGAAAAGCCAACCCCCTTCACCCACCCCCCACACTCCTGGGGGGGTCAGGAAGCGATTCCCTCCAGAACCCCACCAACACCAGAGTTCCTGAGGTAAACCAGAATTCGAACTCAGGGCCAGAGGGGGTTTTCAAATTATTATTATTATGGAAGGGGAGATGATGATGTGGCCTGAGGTAGAAATGGGGGGGGGGACACGCCTCTCTCCCCTCCTTTTCTTCTTCTTTTAAATAATAATATTGACGAAGATAGCAATAATGATAACTATTTCCTCGGCCCTCGGGTTGTACCTGGCGGGTTCAGTGGCGCGGCGGGTGCAACGCAGTCGCTACCAGTCAGTCAAGCCTCTCACCCGGCTTCGGCTTTTCTCCCTCAATGAAAAAATATATATATATTTCCCCTTCTCTTCTCACAGCGCAGGCGCAGGTTCCGCCATAGCCGGCTACGTTGCCACTTCGCAAGGGGTTCTGGGTAGTCCGAGGGAGGGAGGGCGGAAGCGGAGGGATGTGGGCAGGGCGGGCTCCTGAGGGTCCATCCGCGCCTGCGTGCGTGCGTACGTGCGCGAGAGACGCTTTGCGCCTGCGCGACTCCGCGCTCAGCCTCTTCTGCCCCACGCCTCCTCCCCCTCGATATGCTAATGAGCAGCTCGACGCGGTTCCTGCTTAGAGTGCTAGAGACGCCCGAAAGCCACGGCACGCTCGTTGATTGACAGACGCGCGCTGAGGAGAGAGAAAGCCGGGAGGAGGAGGAGGAGAAGCGGTCGCTGCTGCTGATTGGTCGCTGCGAGCGAGCCGGGACCATTGGAGGAGGCGCACGCTCAAACGCTACACGCGTGTTGTTTCAGGAAGGCGGTTTCACACGTGCAGTTGTAGGACCGCGATTTAAACAAAACGGCACCCCGTTATATCCACTCCCGTGTGTTTCAGACGACACTCGATGATGCTTCAGGAGCTACCTAATGGTCTTTCTGGCCGTTATTATTATTGGTATCATCATTATTATTGTTGTTATCGTTATTATTATTCATTTAATTTCTATACCGTCCTTCATCTGGGGATCACAGGACGGTTTGCAACATAAAAACACAAAAATACATAACTGATACGGAAGGGGGGCATGTCTTCTTCACCTTCTTCTTCGCTACAATATATCAATTTATTTCCAATTGTCAATGTCAAAAGGGACTAAAATCTATAAAATTCATAGAAAATCAACGTGCCAATTGTGACTCCATCACACCTCCCCTGTCCTCCATAATCTCTCAAGCAAGGCGTCAAGACCCTAATCCTGTCAAATCACTCTGCCAAGCCTTTCCTCCAGGCAATGCCAGTACACGGACCATTGTCATCTCATCAGGATGTGCTTATCTGCGCATATCTCCAGCTCTGCATATTCCCCCTCCCTCCTCTGTATGTTAATCCTGTGTAACCCAACCTCTTCTTAATGTATTCATGATGTAACTGGGATGTGTTTTGCACTGTATTCTGGGGCATGGAGGGAAGTTTCAAAAGTTTATGTCACCCCTTTCTCGCTGTTCAATCTTGCCTTGAACATGTTGCGCAATAAACTTGGATCTTCTGCAGCTTGCTCCTGTCTCCGGCTGAGCTCATTTTCCTCCGCAGGAACCCGCGGACTTAGTCCGACGAGCTGGGTGGCAGAGCAGCATCGCACCCAGATTTTACCGTAACATAACATAGAACAAACAAAACCATAACGCTTCATACATACAGTTTTTGCACAAGGCAAAATTGTTAGGAACAAAGAAATATGCATTTGTTGCCCCTGCATTAAATCATCTTTGCAGTTTTGTCTAGTTTCCGCTTCCTTCCCCTGAGTTGCTCCTCTTGTGCCGAGTTTTAGCTTATAAAGGTGGGGATATTGTCTCTTGAATTCTGTTGAGCATGGCATGCAATGGTGGTCCCATAAATAAGACAATTATAAAAGGTAAAGGGACCCCTGACCATTAGGGCCAGTCGTGACCGACTCTGGGCTCATTTCGCTTTAATGGCCAAGGCTTCCAGGTCATGTGGCCAGCATGACTAAGCCGCTTCTGGCGAACCAGAGCAGCGCATGGAAACGCTGTTTACTTTCCCGCCGGAGTGGTACCTATTTATCTACTTGCACTTTGACGTGCTTTCGAACTGGTAGGTGGGCAGGAGCAGGGACCAAGCAACGGGAGCTCACCCCGTCGTGGGGATTCAAACCACCGACCTTCTGATCAGCAAGTCCTAGGCTCTGTGGTTTAACCCACAACGCCACCGGAGTCCCTAAGACAATTATACATTGCTGTAAAATAGTTGGATGTTCTGCATTTAGGCTTCAGAATTTGATATAAAGGAGGAAATGAAGAAATAAGAACAACTTTCGGTGTTTGTTAAATGGTCTTGCTGGATTCATGTGAGTCTAAGGGAAAAAAACCTTTTTCTTTTCAAAATTGTCAAGATCTGGTATCTTTAGAGTAAGCCATGGCTTCAGGCCTCACGTCCGTGCATTGATAACAACAATTGCATTGATTATGTAAACAAAGCTTTTTTGCAAGAAGTGCTTTATTTAGTCCTTTTTCATTGCATCTCTTCAAATATAATGGTTTACCAATTATTTTCATTACCCTACGGAAACCAAACCCAGGGTCGGCACCCCTGAAATCTCTTACCACTCAGAGATGGTTCTGCTCTGGTTCATTGCGGTTTTGAAAATGCATTTTAATGTTCCTTGCAAGCTGCCTTGGAAGGATTTGAACCTGAAAAGTGGGGATATAAATAATGATAAGAAATAAATACCCGAGAAAGGACATGTGAATGTTCAGGGATTCACCGGAGATAAATGCCAGGAGCATAATCACACATCCACCGCTAATTTCTTTTTAATTGACAACTTTGAAGTCTGCAGAGGTTTCGCCTAACGGTCACGTCAGCAGCCCACAGGGACAATGCCAAACTGCTCATTTTCAGTGTGTTCCTGTCTTGCATATGCTTAGCTCTGCTGCAGCCTCTTCGTCTTCCTTGGGATACGTGGGAGATTTTACAGTCACTCTCATTCATGCTAATGATGCTTAACATCTGTAGCTGCCTCCTCCTGCCAGCGAGAAAGAAACGGACTCCAAAATATGTGAACACTGGAGGGAGCAGTGAAACATCAGGCACGCGTGAGATGTTCTGCTAAACAGAAACAAAACGTGCTGCGGTTCCGATATATACATTACATTGGAGTGCTTAATTTGAGTCATGTTTCTGGAACTTTGGGGAGGCAAAGTATTTTGTGTGTGTATTAAAACTGCAGATGCACTTGAAAATGTTTGCTTCTATGGGGCAGAAGAGAAAGTAGAGTCCCCCTTTTGTTTCTGCATGCCACCAAACTGAGTGTGTCTCTTGTTCAGCATAATCATTGGAGGGTTAGATTTGGAGGTACCCAAACTCAGCAGCTGAGTACCATGTCCCGGGGATGCGGGTGGCACTATGGGTTAAACCACAGAGCCTAGGACTTGCCAATCAGAAGGTCGGCGGTTCGAATCCCTGCAACAGGGTGAGCTCCCGTTGCTCGGTCCCTGCTCCTGCCAACCTAGCAGTTCAAAAGCACGTCAAAGTGCAAGTAGATAAATAGGTCCCGCTCCGGCGGGAAGGTAAGCGGGGTTTCCGTGTGCTGCTCTGGTTCACCAGAAGCAGTTTATTCATGCTGGCCACATGACCCGGAAGCTGTACACCGGCTCCCTTGGCCAATAAAGCGAGATGAGCGCCTCAACCCCAGAGTCGGCCACGACTGGACCCAATGGTCAGGGGTCCCTTTACCTTTACCTTTTACCATGTCCAGTGCTTTTTTTCCTCTGGGGGAACTCAAGTGTACGAAGCACCAGCACCATTTCTCTCTCTTAAATGTTAAAAGTGTGGCACTTACTGGAATAACTTAATGGTGAGTGCCAGCACCATTTTTTCTATTAAAAAAAAAAAGTACTGGACCACATCCAATCCTTGGCAAATCCACCTGGTTTTTTAAAAAATGGATTGGGTAGCAGCAGGCAATGAGATACACTCTCAGCCAGAGACCCTCTGATTTGCTGCCAGCCAGGGTAAGCAACACTGCACTAGATGGATCAATAGCCTCACCTGGGGCAGATCTACACTCACGGTTTTTAACGTTAAGGAAGGGTTTTGATAATGTATATGGACACATGACATCCTACTTTTTAAGGTTCATAATGCGTTACTAAAATGCGACAGCAGAGGGCTCAGCAAAGCAACCAGCAGCAGGGAGACAGCGTTTTGATGGGGGGGGGGGCAAGGTAAAAAATGCTTTAATCAAGAAGTAAGCCCTGTGACGGGACACTGGTGGCACTGTGGGTTAAACCACAGAGCCTAGGGCTTGCCGATCAGAAAGTCGGCTGTTCAAATCCCCGCGACAGGGTGAGCTCCCGTATTTCGATCCCTGCTCCTGCCCACCTAGCAGTTCAAAAGCACATCAAAGTGCAAGTAGATAAATAGGTACCTCTCCGGCGGGAAGGTAAATGGCGTTTCCATGCGCTGCTCTGGTTCGCCAGAAGCAGCTTAGTCATGCTGGCCACATGACCCAGAAGCTGTACGCCGGCTCCCTCGGCCAATAAAGTGAGATGAGCGCCGCAACCCCAGAGTCGGCCACGACTGGATCTAATGGTCAGGGGTCCCTTTACCTTTACCTAAGCCCTATGACGTTTTAGCACGAGATATTTATTATCGTTCTAATAACATCAGTGTAGATCCAGCCCCAGTATAAAGCACTTTCATAGGAACATAGGGTTTCCCCCCCCACACACTGCAGGAGTGTTGTTTCACTTGCACAACTGGGCTCCCTTCCTCTCCCCGCAGGACCTCAGTATCTGTTCCATATCTTTGCAATGATGCTATCCACACATTCAAAGTGCAGAGGTGGGATGGGAATGCCTGACTCCAGGAGCTACGGAAAAGAACCAAAGTGACACGGGGATACAGCTTTCAGCCTCCCCTAAGTGGATGGGTATTTTAGCCTTACCTCCTGCTGTTAGAGCTTAGGCAGGTGGCAATTGTGGAGAGGGCCTTTTTGGCACTGGCTCCCTACCAATGGAACAACCTCCTTAGACGTGTTAGGCCAGCACTGATGTTTTTATTATGATTTTGGGAGCAGATAGAGAACTTTTTGTTTTCCTAGGCAGGTTGTAGTTCTATCTCTTTGTTATAGTCACTCCGTTTTTGCCTTCTGTTCCCACTGAATGCTTTTATTGAATTGTTTGGTTGCAGACTCGTTTTTTTCCACAATTAAAACACTGACTATTCTTTTTTAAAAAAATAAATATGAAAAGCAGCATGGAAATATTTTTTAATCAAGTTAAGAAATGCCTGGGTGAACCTGATGCCAGTCAGGTTTAGCTTGGCCCTGAATAACTCTCTTATTGGCATAGGTCCAAATTAGCAATGCTGATTTGGCGGAACATGCCTCTCTCTCAGACTGAACACTTCATGCACATAGCCTCAAGGGAGCACTGTTGGACAGTCTTTCTCATTTCTCTCTCTCTCCCCCCCCCCCCCCATCCCTCATTGTTTTTCCCTCTCATTCTCTGCCTTGGTTAATTTACCAGCCAAGAATATTCATGCACGGTCTGGACAGCTAAATCAGTGGCCGTGATCAAAATTGCCCCCAGTCAATTGGCAAGCGCTGATGCTGCTTTTTCAGAGGAGTTATGATTTACAAATTGTCTGGAAAACACACAGCTAGTGCTTGGTTGGTATATTTGCCACAGTTCTTCAGTAGCTCAAGAGGAAGGAGGAAGCACGTTAAGGAACGGTTGTGGGTGTTCCACCGTGGGGTGCTCAGGCCCCCATAACTAAGGAAATTAATGATGGCTAGGGAATACTATGCATGACATGGGGGGCAACTGACGGGCTTGGCAGTGGCGTAGCGTGGTGGGTGCAGGGGGGCCGGCCGCACCGGGCGCAACATCTGGGTGTTAGGGGGCGCAAAGCCACGGGTTAGGGGGCGCAAAGCCACGGGTTAGGGGGTGCAAATTATTTGCCTTGCTGACAACCCACGCTACGCCACTGAGGCTTGGACTTTCTCAGCTCTCCTGCAGTAAAATATGCCTGGATGGGAAAGGATGAAAGAGGCAGGCTCTGACCACAGAGGGCTGCTTTGTACAAACAGTGTCAAATAATATTTCAGGAGGGCAGGTTAAGTCTGCTTGGCTTGCGGCTTCCCATCGCACAAGGAAATCACGTTGGCTATTTTTCTTTGGCGTTTCCCACAATAAACAAGCTAGAAATGTGCAGGGCTGATGGACATTTAGAAGAGAGAGAAAAAAGATTTAGAAAAGATAGTAAGATAATGTGAGCCCAGAAGCCCTGATTGGCTGTTCTATGGCACCTGTACACAGGTGTTTTAAAGAAGCACGCCCCCGTTCCCATTTTATATGCTGCAGCATATAAGATTGCTGCATAAAGCATGGAGGTATTTTAATGCTAAGAGGTGCTAGCTTTCACTGAGTTTCAAGCTGGATTTGAACTCGGGTCTCTGAGAAGGCCGATGATTTGGCAGGAGGTATAGCAGGGAGAAAAAAACAGAGTCTATGAGCAGCATTTGTCCAAAGCATCTGTGTGGGTTGTTTCATGATAATTATTCTTCAGGATCAGGTAGATTTCAAATCTTTTGCCCCACGTTGGGCAAAAAAAATCCCACATTGCAGGGGGTGGGACTGGATGACCCTCATGGTCTCTTCCAATTCTACGATTCCATAATTCTATGATCCCAATTCCCAGCAGTCCCTGCCAGCATGTGCAGGCATCGGGGATGGTGGGATATGCAGTCCAATGAAAGATGAAGGGTCAGAGGTTCTGCCTTATAGGATCCTCGGCTGCAGCCGTTTCCCGTAAGCTTAAAGTTGGATTGCTGTTGTTTAGTTGTTTAGTTGTGTCCGACTCTTCGTGACCCCATGGACCAGAGCACGCCAGACACTCCTGTCTTCCACTGCCTCCCGCAGTTTGGTCAAACTCATGTTTGTAGCTTCGAGAACACTGTCCAACCATCTCGTCCTCTGTCGTCCCCTTCTCCTTGTGCCCTCCATCTTTCCCAACATCATGTTCTTTTCCAGGGAGTCTTCTCTTCTCATGATGTGGCCAAAGTATTGGAGCCTCAGCTTCAGGATCTGTCCTTCCAGTGAGCACTCAGGGCTGATTTCCTCCAGAATGGATCGGTTTGATCTTCTTGCAGTCCATGGGACTCTCAAGAGTCTCCTCCAGCACCATAATTCAAAAGCATCAATTCTTTGCCAATCAGCCTTCTTTATGGTCCAGCTCTCACTTTCATACATCACTACTGGGAAAACCATAGCTTTAACTATAGGGACCTTTGTTGGCAAGGTGATGTCTCTGCTTTTTTAAGGTGCTGTCTAGGTTTGTCATTGCTTTTCTTCCAAGAAGCAGGCGTCTTTTGATTTCGTGACTGCTGTCACCATCTACAGTGATCATGGAGCCCAAGAAAGTAAAATCTCTCTATGCCTCCATTTCTTCCCCTTCTATTTGCCAGGAGGTGATGGGACCAGTGGCCATGATCTTAGTTTTTTTTGATGTTGAGCTTCAGGCCATATTTTGCACTCTCCTCTTTCACCCTCATTAAGAGGTTCTTTAATTCCTACTCACTTTCTGCCATCAAAGTTGTGTCATCTGCATATCTGAAGTTGTTGATTTTTCTTCCGGCAATCCTAATTCCAGTTTGGGATTCATCCAGCCCAGCCTTTCACATGATGAATTCTGCATATAAGTTAAATACGTAAGCAGGGAGACAATATACAGCCTTGTTACAGATAGGTAGCCGTGTTGGTCTGCCATAGTCAAGACAAAAAAAAAATTCCTTCCAGTAGCACCTTAAAGACCAACTAAGTCAGTTCTTGGTATGAGCTTTCGTGTGCATGCACACTTCTTCAGATACAGCCTTGTATATATACAGCCTTGTCGTACTCCTTTCCCAATTCTGAACCAATCAGTTGTTCAGAAGTTGTGTATCTTCAGCTAATTAATGTGATGTGTTTCTTGAGCCACCAGATCAGTGCAGAGTAAGTGTTTAAGGGCAGGGAGAAAGCCCTTTGGTATTGCCATGTGCTTCTCCTTAATTTCCCTCGACAGCCCATGCCTGCCATGCCCCTGTTGGCTTCATTTTTCACTGTTGGCTTCATTTTTCAGGAGTATTCACTTGTAAAAGTCTGAGGATTCCATTACAAGGAAATGTCAGAAAACCGTGCCCTTTCCCTTATTATTTTCCTTAGCCTTCTTCGTCTGTTCCGATTCACAAAATCCCACATCCCACAGAGAGATTTCTTCTGTGCGCGTCCCACTCGCTGTTCTCGACTCTCACAGGGTTGGAAGGATGCGAGTCAACAAACATCATTTTGTTAGAAACCGGCCTTTCCCATCTTCCAAGACTGATACCTTATAAAAAGAAGAAGTTATTCGCACAAACAGGCCCAACCCTTCTCTCTGGGGGCTGCTATAAAATGTTTGGGAAACTGCCAAGCTATCAAACACTCAATTCGTGTTAGTGCTACGTGAAACTTGTTGTCTGTATTGAATTACTAGCTGGTCACACTCCGCAGTGTGTCTGCAGTAATGCTCTCGGCTTCTCCTACTGCGTGAGCCAAAGTCTTCCAACACTGGCTGTGACAGCCGGCTTTAACATTCCTTTCTTGCAGGGCGTTGGACTAAATGAACCTCGGGGGGGGTGTCCCCTCCACTTCTACATTTCTATGATTGTATGATCATATACAATTGTAATGAAACCTCAAAGCAGGATAGCAATCGCTTGACACAATATTGGTGGAATCTACACACATAAAAAAAAACGCTGTGGAAATGTTTTTTAAAAAAACGTTTTGAAAAACACATTGAATTTGGCATAGCTCACTATTGCCATCTAGTGTCACATGTGTATATTGCACTTTGCAACACATTTAAAATGTTTTATTGTACAACGTCCATTGTAAAGGTAAAAGGTAAGGTAAAGGACCCCTGGATGGTTAAGTCCAGTCAAAGGTGACTATGGGGTTGTGGTGCACATTTTGCTTTTAGGCTGAGGGAGCCGGCATTTGTTCACAGACAGCTTTCTGGGTCATGTGGCCAGCAGGACTAAACTGCTTTTGGCACAACAGAACACTGTGACAGAAACCAGAGTGCATGGAAACACCATTTACCTTCCTGCCACACTGTACCTATTTATCTACTTGCACTGGCATGCTTTTGAACTGCTAGGTTGGCAGGAGCTGGGACAGAGCAACGGGAGCTCACTCCATATTGGGGATTCAAACCGACGACCTTCAGTGGTTTAGACCACAGCACCACCCGCTCCCTATTGAGTCCATTGTATACTATCCCTGCAAGCAAACCAGAACAAATCCTCTTTAAATGGCTTTTGGTGTTTCAATGACCTCCCCGCAAACTTTGTGGAAACAAGTCAGGATCAGTGCTCACCCAGAAGGAACCGTAGCCCTACCTGCAATGTGAGAGTGAGGATGATCGTGATTCCGCCCCTGCAGGGTTGTTGTAAAGATTACCCAAACTACACTCATCCTAGAAGAACCAGTCAAACAGAAAGCAGGGAATGAAAAAAAGAGAAAAGCTCTGTGTGGGTGTGTTGGTCTTCCCGCTAGATGTCAAGCAGCTGAGCAGCAATTGGGTTTGTGGGGTTTTATCCATGACTGCGTCTGTCTCATGCGCAAGTCCCCACTTGCCATTGCCATTGTAATCAAGCCAGAAATGTCACTCCTGTGCCAGGTGAGGAGACCTGCATTCTTATGGGCTTCAAATGGGGGATGGATTTTTTATTCTCCCTGCCACATTCACTTCTCTTTTATTACTGTTTGCTGATTTTCAATATCCAGCCAGCTTGAATTAATCTTGTTGTGTTAGCCTTTTGGGGAGCCTTTGCTGAAAGGAGGTGTGGAAATCAAATAGCAACACACATGTGAATGGGCTCCTCAGCCCTGTTCCTGTGTCTGTAATTTAACTGTTTTTAATAATGCATTTCAAATTGTTGTATAGAGTGGGGAACAACTCTTGCCTCATGTTTTCATTCTGCTTTACATTTCTCCTTTGTGTGTTCTATGTTCTGTTTGTCATTTTGATGGGCAAAGGCATCTGAATTATTTTATTTTTCTGCTCTTTTATACTCCTGCCATTTGATATACAGGTCTCTCCTTTCTCTGTGTCTATCTCTTCCCTATCTATTCATTTCTCGTAGCCCACTGGGTGTATGATTCCAGCAAGTGTGTTCAATTTAGTTTGATGTTTTAATAATCAAATAAAAAGGTATCACCTTCCTTCTTGCTCTTTATTGCTTATCTCTCTCTCTCTCTAAAAAGATATTTATTCAGGAAATGCAAAGGGGGTTACAGCAGAGATGCTGTGCTCAGATAGATTCTCTGCCACACCATCAATTTTGCAAAAGGGGAGACTGCTTCATCAGTCATGATTCATGAACGTAAGTAAATTTGACATTTCTATCCCATGAGCTACAGTGTGATCCAAGTACTACTGTAGGTTTCATCAGGTCAGGCAATGGAAAGTCCTGGCATTTCAAACCAGGGATTCCTAGAATCATAAAACCACATAACTGTAGGGTTGGAAGGGACCATGAGGGTCATCTAGTCCAACCCCCTGCAATGCGAGAGACTCCATCTCAGAATATTGCGAAAGAACGATGTCAATCAACATTTGATGATCTCCTTCTACTGGTGGACAATAGAAAGTGTCCTTTCATACTGCATCATGGTGTGGTATTCTGGTTTGACATCAACTGATAGGAAGTGCCTACAGAGGGTGGTGAATACAGCACAAGATATTATGGGCTGTCCCGTGAATCCGCTGGATAAAATAGCGGAAGAATGTTGCCTCAGGAGAATGAGGAAAATTCACACCTTGGCCAGCACTTTCTTGATCTCCTGCCCTCAGGCAGAAGATATAGAAGCATGATTAGTCACACCAACAGGGTAAAGAACAGCTTCTATCCATGGGATGTTAGGCTGCTGAATGAAAAGATAACAACAGGGCAACTGACTTTTGGGTTTGGTGGGTGTGCGTCAGTAAAGGAGGGGAATTAAGACTAAGAGAGCTGAGTGGGGGGTGCTCGTGTAATCTCACTGTGTACAAGTTGTACAAGTGACAATTGTTGTTGTTGTTTAGTCGTTTAGTCATGTCCGACTCTTCGTGACCCCATGGACCAGAGCACGCCAGGCACTTCTGTCTTCCACTGCCTCCCGCAGTTTGGTCAAACTCATGCTGGTAGCTTCGAGAACACTGTCCAACCACCTCGCCCTCTGTCGTCCCCTTCTCCTTGTGCCTTCCATCTTTCCCAACACCAGGGTCTTTTCCAAGGAGTCTTCTCTTCTCATGAGGTGGCCAAAGTATTGGATCCTCAGCTTCAGGATCTGTCCTTCCAGTGAGCACTCAGGGCTGATTTCCTCCAGAATGGATCGGTTTGGTCTTCTTGCAGTCCATGGGACTCTCAAGAGTCTCCTCCAGCACCATAATTCAAAAGCATCAATTCTTCAGTGATCAGCCTTCTTTACGGTCCAGCTCTCACTTCTATACATCACTACTGGGAAAACCATAGCTTTAACTATACGGACCTCTGTTTGTACAATTAAAATTACAGCCATTGCTATTGTTGACATGGTTTCAATTGAGTTTTTATGCACGCGCGCATGCGTGCGCACACACACTCTGCTTTTTTTCCCTAAAAGAAATATTTAGGGGTACTCTCATTTTCCTACTCATATTTAAATACTGCCTCTCAATGAGGCCAAACTTAGATTCACAAAAAGTTTAGGGGTGTTTGTACCCCTGCCAGAAAAAAGCACTCTGTGTGTGTGTGTACATATACACATATATTTCCATACACATATATAGTTCTAATTCTCTTTACTTGTTTCTTAACGGTTATTTCCCTCCTCGCCCCCTATGTTTTTAGCTTTTATTATTTTTACCTGTAAGCCGCCTAGAGTCCCTGTCAGGGGGGAAAGGCGGGGTATAAATGTATTATAATAACAGTAGTAGTAGTAGCAATTTAATTGCAATTAAAATGCAAACCAGAAGACAATGGGGGCCACTCTCGTCTCTGCGAGGCAGCTTTCCAACCAATCGCGGGGAAGGTGGCCACCTCCGCGTGGCATGGCCCTTTTAAGAACCCACTCCCCCCCCACCCGCGCTCCCAATCTCCCACCCACTCATCCATCCATCCAAGGTGGAGGTTCCCTGGCGGGGGCTCTTTCACAAAGCGCCAAGAGCACCTCCCTGGCTGCTCGGAGCAGCTGTTAGCTCAGCTCAAGCCCGGCTGCTTCCCAGGGTGGAGGGGGGTGAAAAGGAGGAGGGGAAGAAAAGAAGAAGAAGAAAGTCTGGAAGAAGGACTCAGAAGGCTTTGCGGGCTTTGGAGTCTCTTGCTCTCGGAGCGCAGCGCTGCTGAACTTGGAGATGGTAGCCGGGAGGTCGTGGTGAGGCGCCGGCGGGGTCCCCCCAAGGCTCGGGAAGGATGGCGTGCTGTACGGGGCGCTGTACCCTAATTTTCCTCTGCACTTTACAGCTGGTAAGTGGAAGCGGCTGGTGCGCTGGGGGAGAGGATGCTCCGGCGGGAACTCCTGCCTCCGGGGTGGTACCCAGGTCATTGGTAAAATCAAGGGTGTCGATGGTGGAGTTTCGTCTCCCTTTGGGGGAGCGTTCCATGGAAACAGGCGAATCGGGCTTCTTCGATGGACCACATAGCTCAGTGCTGTCTGCACTGGCTGGCAGCAGCCAGGAAGGAGGCTGGGCATTGGCAGACCCACATTTTTGAAGCTCTGAAGCTGGAACTGGTAAGGTGGTCCCTTTCCCAACTAGGTGCGGGTCACCACTGTTATCATTTTCGGTGACAGATCTCCACTTTTTTAAAAATAGTAGATCTCAGGTTTGGATTAAAATGGCTGTAGTGGATTGTCTCAAGTGTCCAAGTCACTGGTGTGAATTAAAAATATATATTAAGCAACGTGGATTAAAGTCGCTTCTGGGGCCCCTCTGGGATCAGGGCCCCTTAAGGTTTATTAGTTTCCTAGTAGAGCCATCTTCGCGGTGGGGGTCCTCCCCCAGCCTTACCAGGAGATGCTGGGGATCGAACCGACGATTTTCTGCACGCAACGCATCAGCTCTGCCAATGAGTTGCTTCCCTTTCCGCATGCCTTTTGAGTCAGTTTGTTGGATTTCTAACCTGCCCCACTTCTTGGGCTTAGGGTTGGGTGCAGCCTTCTTGCAATAATATTAAGAACAACAATAACAATAGGATAATTCCTGTCTTCTCAGCTGCCCTCACTTTTCTCTCTAAGCTTGCCTTGTGCATCCAAAGCTTGTCAAGTTATCAGCCTGGTGTGCAGCACCTTGCAAAGTGTTAACGGTTCAAATTCCATACAGTTTTAGTGACCAGCGTGCCTTGCAGCCATGGGTGTGATGGTGCAACTCTGACCCTTTCAAAAGGCTGCCTCCAATTAATCCGGAATAACAGCCACTTCTTTCTTGAAGTTGCTCCAAATTTGTTTCTGTGGATTAGGAAACTGGATTCTGACATAGGAAGCGGTATCATTACAATGGCTTCAAGCGGATTAGTTCCCCCTTAACACGCTTTTAAGGCAACTTTTAACATTCCCTCCCATCGTGGTCGCTGAAGAGCAGTGAAATAAAAGCAGATCTCCCTTTTGTAGGGCTGGAGGAGATTCTAATTCCGGTTAGTGAGGGTCCAATTTATCACTAAGGTTCATACTGTTCTGGATTAATTATGCCACAGGTCTTGTGTTATATGGCAAGCAGCTAGGCATGCGGGCAGACAAGAAAGCAATAAATAAATAAATAAACCCACCCTTGCAGATTCTGTGCACAGTGGTTAAAATGTTGTAAAAGGGCTAGCAAATCCCTGGTAAATCATTTCAGTACATACCACCGAAAGTCAGTCCTATAGCCTCTTGCATTTTTCCTCCATCTGCCTTTCTCAGAGGCGAAAACTGCACAGCATGAAGAGACATTAAAAATATTCAGGATAACAACAAACCAGAAAGATTGTTGCATGCCAGGTGAGGTCCACATCACCACCGCTGTTGACATGCGCTTAAGCTGGTTGTTGAGTGGCCCTACAGAACTAGTGGCTTTTGGAGACAATTTGGCTTCCTAATTTTTTTGCCCTTTCATCCCACTTCTGTCCTGTACCTAATTATGGATTGCTACATGAAAAACCCCAAACCTGGTTCATTTTGTGTGTGCAACGATAGAGAAAACTTTCCATTGCTTTCAGCTCTGAAAGGAAAGGGAGGTCACACAGACAAAAGACACCTGGCTGCCAAATTCTTTCAAAAACCCTTATGCTTGAAAACTGGGTTTTCAACAGCTCCAGAAACGACTGCCTTTGCATCCACCTCGTTTTGGTAATAATGTGCTCGTGCTGTCCGCTGTTGTGACTTACAGATGTTTTTCCTTCCAAGTTTTAAAATGTATTTTTTTATTTTTTTGGATGGAATCCCCCTGTTTCTCTGTCTGTTTGGGGAATAGGAGCGGTCTTGGCTATTCCGCTTGATCTGAAACTGGAATTGGAACGGCCAGGTTTCTCTCCAGCCCCCCCCCCCCCCTATCTGCTAGCTGCTGAAGTTCCACACATAGTCTCTGGAATAGTCATGATGAGCAAAACTGCCAAAGGTCATAATTTATATTGAGTAGCATATAAGGCTCTATTGAGTGTGCCAATTCTTTTTCCCTGCTACAGCATGTGCTTGGCCAGTGAGCTGGGATGTCTGCCAGCCTGAAACAAACAGCTTAAAGCATTCTCAGCGTTACAGATTGCAAAGTACAGTTGGTGGGGGGTTTCGTCTCTCTCTCTCTCTCTTTGGGGGCAGGGGGACAAATTCTTGTCTGAACTGTGCATGGAGGGCAGCTCTGTTGAAATAAGGCTCCCACCCCACCCTTTTAGGCATTCCACATACTTGCCCAGCATTGGACAGCGATAAACAAAGGTTTGGCTGTTTTATGATTGTCTGCGGATTGAACTCGTAGCTGGAAGTTTCCCTACATGTCAATTTCTAATAGGAGACAGGGTCTTTCTCGCCTTAAAAGGGCAACGCGCTCCGTTTGTTTCATTGTGAAGTTGGCACAGCTCCTCAAATGCGCTTCGTTTTAAAAAGAGACTCTTTAGGTCTTGCTTGGGAAAAGAGGGACGTTAAACAAACAGGTTGTAAGCTAACGTTAGGAAATGTTTCAGCTGAAATAAGGTGCTTTCGGGGATTAGATGCGCAGAGGAAGTTTTAATTGGGATTGAATTTATGCTGATAGGCTGGTGTCTTCCGTTGTTCATCGTCACCAGTGAGCTCAGACGGTTTGTTCTTTTTGAAAACTTTAAATACTGATATAAAATTTGGGTGCTTGTTCAATGTAATCACTATATTTCTGCAGAAAAGTACACACGTTTGCGTTTCATGCATTAAAATCAATAACTAGTTCTCACTGTAGTGAATTGTTGTTTTTTTTAAAAAGTGCATGTTTATCTTGTTTCATCTTGCTGTTTAAATATAATCGTTGTCCTTTAATATGCACTTTTGCATCGTTGGGGCTCTTCTTTAATTCCTTCCCCACCCCCCACCCCCAATAATTATTGTTGCTGGCCTTCACTTTTGACAAGCGTGGGAGTTCTCTGGTATCCAAGATACTGAAACAAAGAACCCCAGGCATGTTTTATTTATTTATTTATTTTGAAGAGGGAGAGGGAGAGACCCTCCTCCCCCTTGAAGCTTGCTCATTTTCTCCAGCCAGTTTTGGATGCCATCGCCTTAGAGACTTCCCACGGCATTTGCCTAGGTGAAAACGGGGAGGTCAAAAAAATGCAAAGTTGGGGGGTTTCTAAAGCACGCTATCTAGCATCCCTGCCCATGCCTCCCACCCACCCACCCCACGCTCTCCCCCTGCTTTCTCTCCGAAGAGTGAGATCACAAGTTATTGGCGAAACTCCCAGTGAGTTACTGGGTGAAACGATGAGATTTTGCCTGGTCTGTTTCCAATTGCTCTGGTTATACTGTGTGACATCATGCATCTGGCCAGCGATGGAACCTAATGGGCGCCATCCAGCACACGTTGATGGACCCTATGAAGCATATAAAATAAGGAGATGTCCATGCCCATTCATAAAGCATAATGAGATGGATCCTTTTTGTTCGTCGCTGTGGCTCCCCCCCCCCCCCTGGCTGCTTTGAATTTGTGGTGTCCCATTGCTCTTCCCGGAGAACAACGTTGTGAAATCACTTGAGCCAGCGGGGAGGTTGGGTGCTGGGCAGCACTGTGTTAATGGTTAACTTCCTTGGCACCCCTCCCCCCAAAGCACAGTTCTTTCCAACACCCCTCTTTGCCTTTCTCCTGGCAGGAGACTCTGCAAGTCTTTCTCTCTCTGTCTTTCTCTGAATAGTTTCCCTTCTGCATTTAGGTCTCCTTTGAAGAAGCATTCTATTAGTATTACAGGAGCGAGCACTCTTCAGCCCTCTGGCCCTTAATGGATTTTACTGCTTTGGCAATCAGCTTCACAGCCTCCTCATTGTTGCATTTCCCTTTTAACCCCCCCCTCCTAATTCCTGGTCTATACATGCACAAGAATGAATGGGTGCCATGCCTCTTCCGGTTGTGGTGCATCTGGCAAGGCAAGCTCCATGGGAGGTCAAGGAGAGTCCACCAAACTTTTCTAGGTTCAGGAGAAGGCATGCTGCTGGCGAGTGCATCTTTTAATCTGGCAAGGGAAGCTCACTTTGAGGTCAGCGGAAGCCCATCAAACTTCTCCAAGTTCAGGAAAAAGACAAATGGTCTCCCTGTTATCAAGCTGAACATTTGATACACTCAAAACGCAGCAAGATGTCTTTATAGAGTAACATTGGAAAGGACACCCCTGCCCTGCCCCAAGTTGGGGAAGAAGCAGGGTGGGTGGCAAACACAGATTTCAGAAAGCAACCAAGGCTAATCCAAAATTGGTGGAGCTTTGTATGTAACTTTTGCATGATATACATAGGAAGCTGCCTTCTATGAAACCAAACCATTGGTCCCTCTAGCTCAGAATTGTCTATATCAGGGGTGGGGGGGCCTTTTCTTCAAGCTGCCAATCACTTGATGCCATAGTGACATCAGTCGACGCTGTGCTTTGAAGTCCCAACTGCTGGGACTTCAAAGTGCAGCATGGGGCTGTTTGAAAGTGCTTTTGCAAACAGCCCCACCTTGCTCATTGACCTTCTGAAAACCAATATAAGCAGCAACAAGGTGTTGCTTGCAAAAGGCCTTGCCTTGAGCTTTGGGTGCGTGTGTCTGTTCTGAACTTGGGAACAGGTATGGGCAGCCAAGCTGAGCAGGATTGCACTTTCCGCTCACCAGCTGGTGAGCAGAATCTGCAAACCTGCCGACTCCAGGGGTTTGTTTCGCCAGAACACCCCCCACATTCCATCCAAGCAAAAACACTCAAGTAGGTTGTGAAGCAAGGGATGTTGCCTGGAGGGAGGGAAGTGTGGGCTGGAAGGAATTCCAAGGGTAACATAGAAGAAGAAGAAGAGTTTGGATTTGATATCCCGCCTTTCACTCCCTTTAAGGAGTCTCAAAGCGGCTAACATTCTCCTTTCCCTTCCTCCCCCACAACAAACACTCTGTGAGGTGAGTGGGGCTGAGAGACTTCAGAGAAGTGTGACCAGCCCAAGGTCACCAGCAGCTGCATGTGGAGGAGCGGAGACGCAAACCCAGTTCCCCAGATTACGAGTCCACTGCTCTTAACCAATACACCACACTGGCCCCAGAGAGGCCATCAGTACTGCCTGAGATTGCAGGACAAGGCCTGTATGATATGGAGGAGAATTTAAATTCCCTCCACCTAGAAACCTAGATATCAGGGAGAAGGCGTCTAACCTAGTCTTTTCTTGTCACACCAGATTTTTATAAAAAAGGAATTCCGCCCACACTTACAACACCCCAGTCTCACAGTTGAGGTTTCAAAGCAGATGCAGCTATGCTGGCTTTTCCATGCTATCTCTGCAGAATATTTCCTGCCTTATTTGCAGGTTTTCTACCTGCATGGAAATGTTGGCATGCAAAGTTCCATCCCAAGGTGGTATAGCCCTACTAGAAGGTTGTACCAGCTCAGAAACCACACACACACTTCAGAACCATCACCTTTCCTCTGGGTTGCATCCTGCTGCTCCGCTCTACAGCTCCATCCCACTTGATGTCTTCTCATTTGAGCCAAGCCCTGGATACATTTGCTTCTTAATTGATGCCTGCTAATGGTTTCCTTTGTGTCAAAAAAAAAAAAGTGGGAGGAGGGAGGAACAAACCCTCGGGATGGTACATAATCCAGACTTAAATGGACTGAGCCTACGGACTGAACTGACTGCATGACCCCCTTTCTCACAGAAGGTCCCATCTGCCACCTTCACTCCAGGCTCCCCACCATCCATCTGCTTGGAAACCAGGTGCCTATGAGCACAACAGCATCACGTGGGATGTTTGGAGGAAAAAAACGGGGTGGAAAATCCCTTGCTACTAATTATCAGCACACGCAAGCACGGTTTTCAAATAAGCGGCAGCCTTTGCAAATTTGGTTACAGTAAAAAAGAAAAAGAAAAGTACACCAGAAGTAAATTTTGTTACACACATATAACTGTAGTTGGAAAACGAACAGGTGTATTATCATTGGCAGCTAATTTTCGGTCTTTCTGTAATGGTCAGAGACAAATGTGGTGCTGTGTTAATTCCGGGGTGTGGACCATGTCCAACTCCAAATATGTAGATATGCATGTTGAGTCAGGCTGAGGGTATCTAAACCCCCTACAGGTCTGAAGTGTGGGGTTGCCTCTTCCAACACCCCAGAGAATAGGAGGACATAGGAAGGTGCCGCATTCTGAGTCAGATCATTGCTCCATCTAGCTCAATGTTGTCTACTTTGACTGGCAGTGGTATCCCAGGGGTTTAAAGCAGAAGTCTTTTCCCAGACCTAACTTGGAGGTGCTGGGATTGAATCTGGGATGTTCTGCATGCAAAACAAAGACTCTTCCACTGAGGATAACATGACTGGGGGTGCCACATGTCTCATTTTTGAAGGGTTGTCCTGTCCAAGACCAGTTTAAAGGTACGTGAGCATAAGTTGGACAGCAAATTAAGTAGGCACATAGGTCACTTCCACCATGGTGAGATGGATTGTTGTTGCTGTTTAGTCGTTGTTTAGTTGTTTAGTAGTGTCCGACTCTTCGTGACCCCATGGACCAGAGCACGCCAGGCACTCCTGTCTTCCACTGCCTCCCGCAGTTTGGTCAAACTCATGCTGGTAGCTTTGAGAACACTGTCCAACCATCTCGTCCTCTGTCGTCCCCTTCTCCTTGTGCCCTCCATCTTTCCCAACATCAGGGTCTTTTCCAGGGAGTCTTCTCTTCTCATGAGGTGGCCAAAGTACTGGAGCCTCAGCTCCAATGGATGGATAGCATTTCTATTTAAATTATAGTAAATATTTATACCTTTGCACCTATACGTATAAACTAGCCCAGGCAATGTTTAGGGACACCTGCACCCTATCTTTCAGCAGCATGCAAAAAAAGAATTGCAAAGATAATTCTGCTTGCTTGCATGCATTAGCATGCTAAAAGAGTAGCCCTCAAGGAACTTCTTGGTTCATATAGCTCAGGCTCTCATCTACCGTGATGCTCCAGCTAGCAGGACTAGCCCAGCCCTGCAGATGGGAATCAAAAACACATTCTTCTTGACGGTTGGAATGTAAAGGTAGAATAATTCTGGCAGCTGTCCATGGATATTGGGTGCTGATGTCAGGCCTAGGTTTACATTCTGTGCAGCTAAAGGGGAAAATGTGCATTCTCCACAATGCACAGCAGGGCATTGTGGGAAATGAACATGGCAGTCCCCATTCTAATTGCTAGCTGTAAAGGGAGGGGTTGTGGGTGGCACTGTGGTCTAAACCGCTGCGCCCCTTGGACTTGCCGATCAGAAGGTCGACAGTTCAAAGCCCCACGATGGAGTGAGCTCCCATTGCTCTGTCCCAGCTCCTGCCAATCCAGCAGTTTGAAAGCACACCAGTGCAAAGAGATGAAAACAGGTAGGTACCACTGCAACGGAAAGGTAAATGGCGTTTCCGTGCACTCTGGTTTCCATCACGGTGTTCCATTGCACCAGAAGTGGTTTAGTTATGCTGGCCTCATGACCCGGAAAGCTGTCTGTGGACAAACACTGGCTCCTTTGGCCTGAAAGTGAGATGAGCACCGCAACCCCATAGTTTGACTGGACTTAACCGTCCAGGAGTCCTTTACCTTTTATAAAGGGAGAAGTATTTATTACACCCTGTCCTTCATCCGAGTGACTTGAAGTGGCACACACACACACACACACACAGCATGCCCCTGTCTTTTATCCACACAACAACCCCGTGGGTGAGGTTGGACCCAGCTCAGCTCAGCTACTTGGCTGGGGGTGGTTCTGAATGTGAGGCACCACCATTCTATCTCTGTAGCCACAACATCATGATGACTTTTACCAGGTGTGGTCTTTGAAATTTGAAATACTTTATTGTCACTTGTACAACTTGTATACAGTGAGATTACACGAGCACCCCCCACTCAGCTCTCTTAGTCTTAATTCCCCTCCTTTACTGACGCACACCCACCAAACCCGAAAGCCAGTTGCCCTGTTGTTATCTTTTCATTCAGCAGCCTAACAGCCCACGGATAGAAGCTGTTCTTTACCCTGTTGGTGTGACTAATCATGCTTCTATATCTTCTGCCTGAGGGCCGGCCAGGGTATGAATCATCCCTGAGAATTTTCCTCACTCTCCTGAGGCAACGTTCTTCCACTATTTCATCCAGCAGATTCACGGGACAGCCCATAATATCTTGCGCTGTATTCACCACCCTCTGTAGGCACTTCCTATCAGTTGATGTCAAACCAGCGCACCACACCGTGATGCAGTATGAAAGGACTCTTTCTATTGTGGACCGGTAGAAGGAGATCGAAGACAGGAGTGCTTCGTGTGCTCTGGTCCATGGGGTCACGAAGAGTCGGACACAACTAAATGACTAAACAACAACAACAACAGAAGGAGATCATCAAATGTTGATTGACATCGTTCTTTCACAATATTCTGAGATGGAGTCTCTTGCATTGCAGGGCGTTGGACTGGATGACTCTCCAGATCATCATATTTTTGTCTCTGTGCAAAAAAAGCACACTCATTAAATAAAAACAAACAGCTTCACCAAGAGCTTGACCAGAGATAAATAGCTTCTCAGGGAAATGGGAGAATCTCTTTAGGAGCCTTAAAGGATGGGTGGAGGGGCTCCAGTCCTGTAATGGCTCATTCACACATGAAGGTTACATGAGTGAGAGCTCACACAAACAAATTTTTCATTGACGGGGGAATGTGAGCCTGTGGATCTTTGTTGATCTCTTGGCTTTCAGTACCATTGACCATGGCATCCTTCTGGAGCAGCTGTCCATGTAGGGAACAAGAGATATTCCTTTTCAGTGGGTTCAGCTCTTACTTTGGGGGACCTGATCCCAGAGGCTGGTACTGGGGAAGTCTTGTTTGGCCCTTCAGTGTGGGGTTCTGCAGGACTCACCCTTATTCCCCGTGTTATTCAACACCTGCATGAATTCATTTTGAGGAACCACCCAGGGTTTCCGAGGGCATTTTCAGCAGTGCGCTGATCGCCTGCAACCCTATTTCTCATGTTCATCGCAAGCAGTTGTAGCAGTGGATGTGCTGAACCAGTGTCTGGCTGCATAATGCCCCTAGATAAACAGAAGCTCAATCTAGATAAGACACAGACGCTATTAGTAATAATTAGTAAATTCAATAGGACTTAATCCCAAACAAATGTGTATAGGATTGCAGCCTCATTTCATTTGTCCTGGGGTGTACTTTTTAATTGCAGTGTGAGGAGAATTATAAATGAGGGGGTGTGTGTGTGATGTGAAGCTTGCATAATACCAACTCTCCCTGCCAATTCTCTCACCAGCAGAACAAGAAGCAGATTAAAGGGTCAGTTTGAGCGCTCCCCTCTCTCTTTCTCTCCCTCCCTCCCTCCCTCTCCCCTTCTTCAATAGTCAGTTAGGGGTTGATGATGGTGCCTGCTGGCTCCTTTCCCCTCACACAGAGCTCCCTCCCCTTCTATGTTGTCCTCTGCCCCAGTTTTCCTGGTACTTGCTGTGGCTGGACTGTTGATGGGGATGGACTACCATGGCTTTGACCTATAAAGCCTTAAATGGCTCAGGACCACCATACCTCAAGGACCGCCTCTTTCCATATGAACCTACCCGGACCCTGAGATCATCTTCTGAGGCCATTCTTCGTGTGCCTCCTCCATGAGAGGTCCAGAGGGTGGCAACATGAGAACAGGGCCTTTTCTGCAGTGGCTCCGCATCTGTGGAATGCGCTTCCCAGGGAAGATTGCCTGGCACCTTCATTATACACCTTTAGGTGCCAGGCAAAAATGTTCCTCTTTAACTAGGTCTTTAACTTGGTTGATTGGATTGACATCCTATCCCCTTTTGGGGGAGGGTTATTGGGTTGTTGTTGTTTTTATTTTGATTACGTATTTTGTGGTTTTATATTCTGATTTTATCCTGTGAACCGCCCTGAGACCAGCAGGTATAGGGTGGTACATAAATTCAGTTAATAATAATAATAATAATAATAATAATACAGTGGTACCTCTGGTTGCGAACGGGATCTGTTCTGGAGCCCCGTTTGCAACCTGAAAGGAATACAACTTGCGACTGTGCACACGTGGGTTGTGATTCGTTGCTTCTGCGCATGCGCGTGACGTCATTTTGTGCATCTGCGCATGCGCGAGTGGTGAAACCCGGAAGTAACCCTTTCCGGTACTTCTGGGTCGCCGCAGTCACAACCTGAAAAAATGTATCATGAAGCAAATGAAACAAAAGGAATGTCTGTATTAGCACATAATTCTGGTGCCCAAAATCTGGCACTGGTTGCATACCCTCCAATATCTTGAGTCCCAAAACCAGGACGTGCGTCTTCCTGCATCTGCTTCTGTGAGAGTCATGTGACCCATGTGAAATCATTGAGCTTCAGTGACACTTTGTTCAGGGCTGTGCTCACACGACACCCCAAACCACATATTTTGGGGCACCACACTTTTTAGAAGGTGAGCTCTCAACACAAGAAAACAGGATGCTCGTTTTTTCCAGGACAATCCCAGGATATGTGGCTGCCCATATATTACTGGGCCAGGTTCAGTGGTTTTGTACTAATTTACAAGGCTAATAATAATAATAATAATTTTATTATTTATTGGCTGCCCATCTGGCTGGGTTTCCCCAGTCACTCTGGGCGGCTCCCAACAGAACATTAAAACAAAATAAAACTTCAAACATTAAAAACTTTCCTAAACAGGGCAGCCTTCAAATACCTTCTAAAAGTCAGGTAGTTGTTTATTTCTTGACATCTGATGGGAGGGCGTTCCACAGGGCAGGCGCCACTATCAAGAAGGCCCTAGCAACTTGGGTTCAGGTAATGTTACATGTTGGGTTTAAGCCCAACCACTGAGAACTTTGGGGGAGTCCAATGCACAGCTTTTAACCCTAGAAGCCATGCATTCATTGTTGTTCACCTGTGGATCTCCTATCTGATCAAGATTAAGTAAAGAACCTCTATCATATAACAAATACTTTCTTATTCCAGGAAGCACTTTAAGTGTTTATTCCAGGAAGTGTTTCCCTTGGTTTCATGTTGACTTTTCATTCTTCCATCTTCTGTTTGCCTTCTTTCTACTTGCCATGGTTATTGTTGTTGTTTAGTCGTTTAGTCGTGTCTGACTCTTCATGACTCCATGGACCAGAGCACGCCAGGCATACCTGTCTTCCACTGCCTCCCGCAGTTTGGTCAAACTCATGTTTGTAGCTTCGAGAACACTATCCGACCATCTCATCCTCTGTCATCCCCTTCTCCTTGTGCCCTCAATCTTTCCCAACATCGGGGTCTTTTCCAGGGAGTCTTCTCTTCTCATGAGGTGGCCAAAGTATTGCAACCTCAGCTTCAGGATCTGTCCTTCCAGGGAGCACTCAGGGCTGATTTCCTTAAGAATGGAGAGGTTTGATCTTCTTGCAGTCCATGGGACTCTCAAGAGTCTCCTCCGGCACCATAATTCAAAAGCATCAATTCTTCTGCGATCAGCCTTCTTTATGGTCCAGCTCTCACTTCCATACGTCACTACTCATGCCATGCTTAAGAAATGCTAATGAGGAAGCAGCCTACAAATAAAGAAATGGGTTGAAAACCACCCCCAAAACATAGGGGCGACAAGTTGCAAGGAAGAGGGACCAGGAAAACCAGCTCAGTCAGGACCTCTGGAGCACATGAGGCAACTGACGTGAAGCAGTCTCTTGCTTACCAGAGACTCTTGGAGCAATAAAGCAGCAAATCTCCAAGGTGCCGTAAGACCACTTTTACGAATCTAAATAAATAATGATTATAATGATCAGCAGGTCCGGAGGCCTCAGCTGGTGCAGAACAACATATGGTGACTCCCATTAACTTTTGGATCACGCACACGGTTTCCAAATGGCCTCTTTTGAAGCTGCTCTCCTGTGTTTGGTTACGCTCCTTTGTAATAATAACAGCGGTCTCCCTCGTGAGTTTGCTCCACTGTCTCGATATGTATTGAGTAGCTGCAGATTCACGGCCGGGTGTATTCCCTTAGCGGGGAGAGCCGAATGCAATGTGTGCCAGGAGGCCAAGCTTTGATACGTCTCTGTCCTTGACCTTTCCCCTTTCCCTGGGCATTGTCTGGGGGAGCACAGGGCACGAATTCAGGTGGAGGTCAAGATTCTCTGCTTCCACCGGCTGTCTTCCTTGCACCGCCGTCACACAGCAGCTGTCACGGACTGAATTGCCAGTTTAGGTGCTCACTCTAGTGTTTAAAGCCCTGAAAGGCCTTGGCCCCAGGAATCTGAAATGTAAGGTCTGTATAGTTAAAGCTATGGTTTTCCCAGTAGTGATGTATGGAAGTGAGAGCTGGACCATAAAGAAGGCTGATCGCCGAAGAATTGATGCTTTTGAATTATGGTGCTGGAGGAGACTCTTGAGAGTCCCGTGGACTGCAAGAAGATCAAACCTCTCCATTCTTAAGGAAATCAGCCCTGAGTGCTCACTGAAAGGACAGATCCTGAATCTGAGGCTCCAATACTTTGGCTACCTCAGGAGAAGAGAAGACTCCCTGGAAAAGACCCTGATGTTGGGAAAGATGGAGGGCACAAGGAGAAGGGGCCGAACAGAGGACGAGATGGTTGGACAGTGTTCTTGAAGCTACCAGCATGAGTTTGACCAAACTGCGGGAGGCAGTGGAAGACAGGAGTGCCTGGTGTGCTCTGGTCCATGGGGTCACAAAGAGTCGGACATGACTAAACGACTAAACAACAAGAACATCTGAAATGCACTTTTGGGTGTTGAGACCAGCAATGGGGTCTTGGTAGCTCCAGCACCTATGGAAGCTTGTGGGGTGGTAACCCAGGGGAGAGCACTGAGTGTGGCAGTCCATCTGGCACCTTGTATAGCATTTGTCATCAGCTGAACCTTGTACCCTTAGCCCTGGTCTTCGATACCTGAGATACATGGGTGGTTTTCCTCAGAGCAGACACATTGTAATGAATGGACATGGCTCAGTTAGGTCCATTAGCTGAATGCCAGTCTATGCTTATAGGACCCACTCAATTTAGCTTGCTTTGTGTTTTTGCATTCTGTAACGTGCCCTGGAATCCCCCTGATGAGATGTTCTTCCTGATGTAGTCTCCCAGATGCTAAAGGCAGTCCCAGAGCAGCTAGCAGATGGAGCTGAAGAGTTATATATGGGTGGATAGGAGGGAAGAGAACTTTGTATGGTGGTATGCCTTCTACTCTGTCCAATGTGGATTTGGGGCAGGGGTTGTTCCTAGAGCTGCTGAGAAGGGAGATTAGGGATCCTAAGAAAGCACAGCTTTCCCTTCAGCCCTGTATTCATCACTGTTTCCATTCTGCTGCATTTCACCTTCCATCAAAAGTGCATTATTCATTCCACTGCTGGCTCAGCTCCAATCACATAACTTATGGAACTTAGGTAAATAATTAAGTAATATAAATTGCCATCACGCTATTCGACCCCATTCATTTCATTCCAAAGGAAACACGAATGCAAAATGGGGGGAAATGTATAGTAGCAGTAGCAGTAGCAGTAGCAATAGCAGTAGCAGTAGCAGTAGCAGTAGCAGTAGCAGTAGCAGCAGCAGCAGCAATAATAATAATAATAATAATAATAATAATAATAATAATAATAATAAATTTTGCTGGGTGGCTCCAGCCACTCTGGGCAGCTTCCAAAAAATCAAAACACAATAAGCCATCAAATATTTAAAAAATCCCTATGCAGGGCTGCCTTCAGATGTCTTTTAAAAATCAAAAAGTTTTTTATTTCCTTGACGTTGGATGGGAGGGCATTCCACTGGGTGGGCATTTATTCCTGCATTTCCACATAATCAGTTGTGTTTCATTTACGGACTTATAGCAACTATATTTGCCGCACGCAATGCTGTTTCTGTTCTGCTGCAGTTCCACTTCCACCAGGAACTATGTTATTCCTCACACTGTCCACTGTGGAAAAATTACACAACTTACCCAATTTGCATAATTAATTATGTGAATTTGGTAAGTTACATCACCACTGCATTGTTCCACTCCATTCATTTCAGTGGAAAGGAAACGTCTTCAGTTACATATTTGCAGATGGAAAGCAACAACAGGGAATAGCGACTGCATTCACTGGACGGATTTCCATTCTGGACGTTGCATGAGTTTGCAAACACCATCAATTTCTGCTCCTGTTTCTGTTCTATTTGGAGTTGTCTGGCATCCCATCTAGAGGTGGTGTGGATTGAACCCGTGTCTTTGAACCCTATGCCCAAGCCCATGAATGCTGAGCTGTGCCTCCCAAACCGTATAAGACACTTCATAGTCCCTGCAGAAACCTGCTTGTTGCAGGGCACCAGTGCCTCATAACATTGTGTGTGCATTCTGGATCTGGGCCACTTTAGGAGTGTAAATGGGGCGGTTCAAGTCTCCCCTAAAACTGCACTTGGCTGTGAATTGTGCAACTGATGGCAAGAGAGCGAAAGGCATGGTAACAGAATATGGTTTTCAGCAAACGTCTGGGACAAAAAGGGGATTGTATGTCTTTCCAGCAGATGAATAATGTCCCCTTTGTTCCATTTCCTAGATGACAGTTGACTCTACAAGTAGCAGGATCCATTCTGTTGCCAAATATACATTTGCAATCTGTGAACTGGGATGGAGAAAACTCTTGAATGAAATGCTTGAATAAAGGGAAAAAAGAAGGCGATGGGCCAATAAATCTCAGAGTTGGAGTTAATTCACGTGATTAGCAAAGCAGCCACTGCCATCCCAGTGCCTTCCGAATATTTTAGACTTTCTTTATTGCAAAGATTGGTCTTTGGAAGAAGTGGGTTTGTGGTGCAAGACCTCCCAGCCAACTATTAATTGTGCAACCTGAATTTCCTGGTATGTGATTGAACTGTTATGTATTCAGCTAAATCTTAAAACAATAGGATCCAGAATGCAGCAGTCTGATTGGTCCGCAAGCGCCACCCAATCCAGCTCCAAGTGGAAGTGAATCAGCGACCTGATTGGCCTACAGGAGCAGCCAATCAGGCTTCTGGAGGAAGTGAATCTGCAGCCTGATTGGCCTACAGGAGCAGCCTGGAATTAGCCAATCACACGGTGCCCATTGTGTAAATAATGTATATATAGCTAGACGCTTTGGGGAAAGCTTCATTCATTGCTACTATGAGCTGAATAAAGAGCATGAAATTCACACTTGACTCCGAGTATATTTCAGAACCCTGCCCCAAAACAGAAACAGTCTGGAAGTACTTTCTGTCCAATTCAGAGCTACTGTAATCCACCCAGCACTGGGGTTCCTCAGGACTGTGGTAACACATGAAACAGATCCTGCAAGCCCTGAGGTCTGCCCATCCCTGAAATTACACAGAGAGTTGTTTACAGTTCTGCAATAATGGAAGGAGGAAGGCACTCAGGCATAAGATCATAAGAAGAGGCTTCTGGATTAGGCCATTGGCCCATCTAGCCCAGCATCTTGCTCTCAAGGTGGCCAACCTTATGCCTGTGGGAAACCAGCAAGCAGGATTCGACCCTAAGACCTCTCTTCTTTTCTGTGGTTTCTAGCAAATGGCATTCAGAAGCTTTGCTGCCTCTGGCATCAACAGCCCCCTCCTCCACCAATTTGTCTAATCCTCTCTTAGATCTAAGACCATAACTTGAGCTATTTGCAGGGCTGTGTGTGAAATAAACCTAGATTCTTTTCAAACAAACAAAGCTGGCCTTCATTAGCTGTAGCCCAAAGGACATCATAGAGTCCAAAGGACATCATAAGGACGCAGGTGGCGCTGTGGGTTAAACCACAGAGCCTAGGACTTGCTGATCAGAAGGTCGGTGGTTTGAATCCCCACGACGGGGTGAGCTCCCGTTGCTCGGTCCCTGCTCCTGCCAACCTAGCAGTTCAAAAGCACGGCAAAGTGCAAGTAGATAAATAGGTACCGCTCTGGCGGGAAGGTAAACAGTGTTTCCGTGCACTGCTCTGGTTCGCCAGAAGCGGATTAGTCATGCTGTTCACATGACCCGGAAGCTGTACGCCGGCTCCCTTGGCCAATAAAGTGAGATGAGCGCCGCAACCCCAGAGTCGGTCACGACTGGACCTAATGGTCAGGGGTCCCTTTACTTTACCTAAAGAACATCATAAGAGTTTGCTGGATCAGGCCAATGGCCCATGTAGTCCAGCATCCTGTTCTCACAGTGGCCAACTGGATACTTGTGAGATGCCATTGATAGCAGGATCCTCCATGAATTTGCCCCATCCTCTTTCAAAGCCCACCCCCTCCTTCCTTATTATAATTTCAAATATTCCAAAGCAGAGACCTGGAGTGGAGAGCAGGTTCTAGGAGATAAAGCCGGGATTAAGAATAAAGCCCTTATTATGTTTTTGTCTCCTTTAAGATCCTTACGACAGGTTTGGCCTGCTGCCCTCTCGTAAAGAAGTCGATTCGCTTTTGAATAAAACATGAGTCAGCTGATTTGGGGGGGGGGCTGCTAGCCTGGATGACAAACACAGAGAACGGGGCTTGTGAGCGAGCGAGCGAGGGATGGATGGACACGAGGGACCGTTGTGAACAGAAACTTAATTGGAGTGTTTGTTGGTAGGAGGCCAAAAAAGCATACATAATAATGGACTCGGGAGTCAAGTGTGCTGTTGAGAGATTCGGAGGAACCAAAACAAATTGCATAGGATGACAGGGGAGATAAACGACGCTCTTCACCGAATAAGCAGTGCTTAAACAAAGCCACGTAAATATCTGTAGTTACCAACACTTCTCCTCTTGGCTTCTCGGAGGAGCTGGCTACATGTTACACCCTGAAGTGTGCAATAGAACCCTAGCTTCTTCTTTTCTTTGTCTTTGAAGCCAAGACACTTCAGCAAGGGGTTGTCATGGTCCGGGTGATCGAAGTCCCAGCTGAGGATGCCAGGACCGGGGGCAAGATGGCAGGGTGGGAGCAGGAACGAGAGTCCAGAAGCCAGGGGTCTGAGGGTCAGGAAGCAGGGAGTCACAAAGTCAAGGGTCCGAGGGTCGAAAAGCAAGGAGTCACGAAGTCAAGGGTCCGAGGGTCGAGAAGCAAGGAGTCCTGAAGTCAAGGGTCCGAGGGCTGAGAAGCAAGGAGTCCCAAAGTCAAGGGTCCGAGGGCTGAGAAGCAAGGAGTCACGAAGTCAAGGGTCCGAGGGTTGAGAAGCAAGGAGTCATGAAGTCAAGGGTTCGAGGGCCAAGAAGCAAGGAGTCACGAAGTCAAGGGTCCGAGGGTTGAGAAGCAAGGAGCCAAGGTCCGAGGATCAGGAAGCAAAGAGCCAAACGCGGCAAGGCAAGAAACGTGTTGCTGTGGCAAAGAGCTGCAGGGAAATGCTAACCTTATATCCCTTCCCGGCTCTTGCCACCAGGTGCAGTGAGTTACCAAGCGACCTCACCTGTGCGGCTGCACCTTGCCTCTCCAGGACAAAATTAGGAAGGCCCCAGTCCTGTGAATGAAAGCAGCGAAGAAGGAATGCAGACAGCGGCCTTTGTACCCAGTAAGAGTACTGGTCTATCTAGAGCAGTGGTTCCCAAACTTTTTGGGGGAGTGGCCACCGCATCCTTGGGTTCCATCAACTCATTCCCTGTACCCCCTACTCTACCCTATATGACGCATTTTTCAGAACAGTGGTTTGCCATGAAGGAAGATACCTGAAGGAGCGTCTCCATCCCCATCTTTCTGCCTGGACTCTGAGGTCCAGCTCCAAGGGCCTTCTGGTGGTACCCTCACTGTGAGAAGTGAGGTTACAGTGAACCAAGCAGAGGGCCTTCTCGGTAGTGGCACCCGCCCTGCGAAAGGCCCTCCTGTTATATGTCAAGGAAATAAAACAACTATCTGAATTTTAGAGGACATCTGAAGGCAAGCCTGTTCAGGGAAGTTTGTAATGTTTGATGTTTTATCATGTTTTGATCATTCTGTTGGAAGATGGCCAGAGTGTCTGGGGAAACCCAGCCAGATGGGTGGGGTATAAATAAATGATGATGACACCATAAAATTTGAAGCACTAATAATGGATTGTGCATTTACTCAAAATCCAGTGAAAACTGTTTAGTTTGATTAGTTCAACAAAATGGTGAACTTGGTCCAGTGATACCAGCTTTTCAGCACCTGACAATCATTTACACCTCAAGCTCCTCAATGCATCTTAGTGCCACCCTAAGCAATCCCTAAGCAAAATGGGACACAGGTGGCGCTGTGGGTTAAACCACAGATCCTAGGACTTGCTGATCAGAAGGTCGGCGGTTCGAATCCCTGTGACGGGGTGAGCTCCTGTTGCTCCATCCCAGCTCCTGCCAACCTAGCAGTTCAAAAGAACGTCAAAGTGCAAGTAGATAAATAGGTACCGCTCCAGCGGGAAGGTAAACAGCGTTTCCGTGCGCTGCTCTGGTTTGCTAGAAGCGGCTTAGTCATGCCGGCCACATGACCTGGAAGCTGTACACTGGCTCCTTCGGCCAATAAAGTGAGATGAGCGCCACAACCCCAGAGTCGGCCACGGCTGGACCTAATGGTCAGGGGTCCCTTTACCTTTAAGCAATCCTACCACCCCCTAGTGGTTGGTATCACCCACTTTGGGACTCTTTTAATGTTTAATAGACCACGCTATTTTAATACTCTGTTTGAAGCTGCCCAGAGTGGCTGGGGAAACCCAGCCAGATGGGCAGGGTATAAATAATAAATTCTATTCTATTCTATTCTATTCTATTCTATTCTATTCATCACTGATCTAGATCAAGGATGGGGAACGATAGGGACCCCTCTATCTTGTCCTCTGGACTCTGTCTCAGGCCACCCCTGCTCTCTCCAGGCCACACAAAACATACAGTACATGCATACATATACATTTATTTGTATACTGCCTTTCTATAGTTTCATACCCATCAAATGGGGAAAATGGGACATCCCATTTTTTTGTGCGAGATCACAGTGGCAATTTTGGGTGCCACGCTCTCACCCTGGAAAAACACTTTTGGGGGGCCACAATCTCACTGACATACAGTCCCTGGAAGGTTGTTCAAGAGGGAATGTGTCCCTCAGGCTATTAAATGTTCCCCATCCTCTGGTCTAGGCCAGCAGTAGCCTTGCTGCAGTTATCACTTGTTTTCTGTTGCCGCCTGTTGTTTTACCCCCTCCCTTTGGTCAAAAGGACTGAGCAAGTGAATAATGTTGGCAATGAAGAAGAAGAGAATTACTGTCACTTGCTTGTCCCACCCATCTTCTGCTTGGTGAGCAAATAGCCAGGAGTGATGGTGCTTCACACCAGATACATCTTGCTCAGGGACTACAAAAACTGAAGTTGGCAGTGACCTTTTTCACCTATGTACGCCTGTCCTGTGATCTGGTCCTGCTCTTCTCCAGACCAATGAGGTTTTGAAGAACAGCACACAATCTGAGGGCCCCTCCAGAATGTTCTTTATATTCTTTGTGTGTGTGTGTGTGTGTATTCTGCAACATGCTGTTGATGCAATTACAGTGGTACCTCGGGTTACATACGCTTCAGGTTACATACGCTTCAGGTTACAGACTCCGCTAACCCAGAAATAGTGCTTCAGGTTAAGAACTTTGCTTCAAGATGAGAACAGAAATCGTGCTCCGGCGGTGCGGCAGCAGCAGGAGGCCCCATTAGCTAAAGTGGTGCTTCAGGTTAAGAACAATTTCAGGTTAAGTACGGACCTCTGGAATGAATTAAATACTTAACCTAAGGTACCACTGTATAGTGCATTCGTGGAGGAATTATACTGGACCACTCATCCTTCCTTCCGCTTTATTAGTTGTTCTATGATGCTACAACAACATTATCAGGCTATTGCCACCTACATGGGTACTCTTGCACTACAGAGCAACAAAAGCGGGACAAAAAATATATATAGTGGAATAATTGCGGTATAAAAAGTTACAGGAAATTTGGGGATATGTGCTGATTGGAAGCGAAGCACTGTGACCCCCCCAAAAATAAAACTTTTTCAGGGGCAAACAGTATTGAAAATGGGATAACATAGCACCGACCGCCAGTGAAGCAATTCAGTCCGGCCTGCAACTTTTGGAGGTGCAAAGGGTATTGATAGTGGGGTCACGTATAACCACCCCAATACCATCATGAGCACAAATAACTGGGAATGAACAACGAACAGACTGTTTGGAGGAGCCCTGAGTGATGAGGCAGGCAAATAGTTTCTGGGAGCAAAGGGAAAAGAAGTAGAAATGCCAGGTCAACTCAAGACTCTGAGTTATCAAGGCCCAAACCTGAGACATAGGAGCAGCCCCTGGAGACGGAGGTTAATTGGGAGAAAGGAGTGCAGGAGGGTGGATCCCCTAGAGCAGTGGTTCTCAACCTGTGGGTCCCCAGATGTTGTTGGACTACAACTCCCATCATCCCTGAGCTCTGGCCTTGCTAGCTAGGGGTGATGGGAGTTGTAGTCCAACAACATCTGGGGACCCACAGGTTGAGAAAGGCTGCCCTAGAGTGTCTGTGCTGTAATTTGCAGCCAGCTCTTCCTGGGATGAAATTTAAAAGCTGCATGCACTTCTTGGTATCCTCCACCCCTCGTTATTAAATACACTCTTACTTACCTAGTGATTGAAGCCTGTAACCTGGATGAGGCCAGGAGACATGGAGACTTCAGGTTAGCCCTGGAGATCTGGCAACTCCAGGCTCAAGCAGGATGCAGCAAAGCCAGAGAAGGGAATGTGGCTGTCATAGCGGAGGGAGGCGCATGACCAGAGCATGAACCCAGTGCTTTTGCCAAGGGGATGGAAAGGAAGAGGTCAGGAGCGAGTGAACTCTCTCTTCACGCTGGCTCGTGACTTCCTAAACCAAAGGGAAATCAGCTTGTCACAGCTCAGCATCCCCATCTTGCATTCCCTTCCCCATCCCTTGAGAAAATAAACTCTGCTTTGCTGTATGTGGGGTGTTACCTTCCCCACTTGCCAGCAAAAACAGAATCTGGACCTGCCTGAAATGCATAACATACATTTATTCAAGGAAATAACAAAACTGTTGCTTCCTCTGCGCGTACTCTCCAAAAGAAAGCCAGCCAAGCCTTTGTTACAAAATCCTATATCAAAAAAGCTAAAATCTTGTTTTCCTAAATTTGATCCCAATATTTATTCTTCCTGGTCTGAGAATAATTAGAGGCAAGTGACCCCAAATATCCCAATTGTACATGGGGTGGAATTTTGATGTGTGTGTGTGTGTGTGGCTGTCCATCCATCCGTCCGTCCGTCCGTCCGTCTGTCTGTCTGTCTGTCTGTCTGTCTGTAGCTTCATTTGGCATTTAGGTATAAGAGGGAGTTCCAGCTGTTAAGGTTAAGCCTAACCCACAGAGCTACAATTCTCAATGTGGTTTAACGATCAATTCCTCTTCCAGAATCTCTGGGAATTGTAGCACTGTGAGTGGAGCAGGGGGTCTCCTAACAGCGCCGGTCACCCACAACAAACTACATTCCCCAGAATTCTTTGGGGGAAGCCATGACTGTTTAAATGGTGTGAGGCTACTTTACATGTACAGTGGTGCCTTGGTTTACGAACTTAATCCGTTCTGGAAGTCCGTTCTTAAACCAAAACAGTTCTTAAACAAAGGCACGCTTTCCCTAATGAGGCCTCCTGTCGCCAGTGCCCTTCCACCATTCAGATTCCATTCTTAGACCGAAGTAAAGTTCTCAAACCAAGACACTATTTCCGGTTTTGCGGAGTTTGTAAACCAAATCTTTCTTAAACCGGACTGTTCTTAAACCGAGGTACCACTGTATAGTCCAGTAAGTGTCCTCCTTTTTTGGTGATGTGTTTCCTCTTTGGGGTTGAGGCATGAAGTGTCCACCCAACTCATTATCTACTCATTATCTAACAATCTCAGCCCACCAGATGAGTTGCATTGCCTCTGCGACTGTATTGCAACCCACTGGCCAGGAAACAGTCATTCTGGGTCTTTTCCACCTATTCTGTGGCTTCTGTCAAGAATGGATACATGGAGCTTCTCAACAGAAATTCCAGCCAGCTGTGCTATAAAGGACATTTTTCTGTGAAAAATCCCTGAGATTTTTCTTGTCCTTGCCTCTGAAAAATGAAGACCACTTTGCAGAACTCCAAATATATATTGTGTAGTGGAACAATGCTAGAGCCAGGATTGTGTGGATGATGCAAAATGGTAGCCAGGCTACCAACACAGCTGTGGCAAAACAAAACAAGACCCTAAGGAAGGAAGAAGCTATGTTGTGCAGATGCCTGATTATCGTCTTCCAAAGCAACTACTCTATTCAGAACTTTAAAACGGAAAGCGTAATGCTGGTGGTCAACAAAAGAGGCTTAAAGACTCTCTCAAGGCAATTTTTTAAAAAATGTAGTATAAACACCGACAACTGGGAAGCACTGACTTGCGAGTGCTCCAATTGGAGAACAGCCTTTACCAAAGGTGTCATGGGCTTTGAAGACACTCAAACGCAGGACGCAAGAGAGAAACGAGCTAAGAGGAAGGCATGCTTCGCAAACTCTCACCTTGATCAACTCCTGCCCGGAAACCAATGTCCCCACCGTGGAAAGACGTGTGGATCCAGAATTGGCCTCCATAGTCACCTATGGACTCACTGTTAAAACCATGTTTATGAAGACAATCTTACTCGGCTACGAGGGATCACGAAGAAGAAGAAGAAGAAGAAGAAGAAGAAGAAGAAGAAGAAGAAGGTGAACCACAGTTCATTTCATATTATTATTATTATTATTATTATTATTATTTCAAGGGCTGTGCATTTTCATTGTGCCCTGCATGCATCTCTGTTTCCATTCAGCTGCAGTTTGTCTTCTCCCCAAAACTCTTTTATTCACCTCTCTGTCTTTAGTGGTGAAATTTTTCTTTTTTATTGCACAGCTTGCCTAAGTTACGAAAACTACATTGTCATTTCGTTATTTCGTCCCATTCATTTTGGTGCAAATGGGAGGCAGAGCGTGATTGATTGCCTACTGCCTGTGGACTGAAAGCAGCAACCTGGGATCTGCTGTGCGCAGAGCAGATGTTCTGCTACTGAGATCATAGCCTCCAGCATTTCTCCAATGAAAATTGGGACGTCCTATTTCATCACCATCACAATAATTTTATTATTTATACCCCGCGCAGCTGACTAGGCTACCCCAGCCTCTCTGGGCTGCTTCCAACAAATATAAAAACCATAATAAAACATCAAACATTTTTTTAAAGAAGGCATAGCATCACTGAAGCCCTTCCACAGTTAACTGAATAAGCGGAAATGACTGGCAGAATCCGAGACCTGGGAGAAGAGTTGGTGGAAGAAGATTGGAAGAAATTTAAAGACTATCTGCAGAAACACTGTAAAATTAATGAATGTTAAAATGATGCTGGATTGAAAATAAGTGGCATTAGCAACAAAGTTAATAAGAATATGCAAAAATGAATTGATAATGGATGAAAATATAGAGTTATAATATGTTAAGATATAGAGTTAAGATAAATGAAAGAGGGTAAGGATTTGCTGATTTGATTATGTAAATGGGAATACAAAAAGGGGAGGTGTGAGGAGGTCAAAGAAACAAGTTAATGAGTGTAAAGTTATAAAAAAAATGGATTTGTTTTTAACTTCTTCTTTTTTTACTTTTCTCGTTTTCTGTATTTTGTATTTTTCTTTTTCTTTTTTCTTTTTTCTGTTTATGCATTTTTGTTTCTATGACTTTGTAAAATCTTAATAAATATTCTTAAAAAAAAATAAAGACACAGTTTACTGAATAAGGCAGGTAGCTGCAGACATGAGAATGCAAAAGGCACATTTAGGGCCAAACTATGCATTCTGATAAACATGCTCTTTAAGACATGCTTGAACTGGTCACTACAGGCAGCACCTCTGGGGCAATTGGGAGCCGACCTTCCACCCCCCTTTTAAAAAACATGTTTTTCATATCTTGCTTTGCCCTTAGGCTGTAATCCTGTGCTTTCTGGACCAGGAGTTGCTAAACGTTGCAGGGCTTGCCTGTGTGAGTGTCTGGAGGCGGTTGGAGGATGAATGGCGGCTAACAGATTGAGGTTGAATCCTGACAAGACAGAAGTACTGTTTTGGGGGGACAGGAGGCGGGTGGGTGTGGGGGACTCCCTGGTCCTGAATGGGGTAACTGTGCCCCTGAAGGACCAGGTGCAGAGCCTGGGAGTCATTTTGGACTCACAGCTGTCCATGGAGGCACAGGTTAATTCTGTGTCCAGGGCAGCTGTTTACCAGCTCCATCTGGTATGCAGGCTGAGACCCTATCTGCCTACGGACTGCCTTGCCAGAGCAGTGCATGCTCTGGTTATCTCCCACTTGGACTACTGCAACGCGCTCTACGTGGGGCTACCTTTGAAGGTGACCCGGAAACTACAACTAATCCAGAATGCGGCAGCTAGACTGGTGACTGGAAGTGGCCGTCGAGACCACATAACACCAGCCTTGAAAGGCCTACATTGGCTCCCAGTAGGTTTCCAAGCACAATTCAAAGTGTTGGTGCTGAGCTTTAAAGCCCTAAACGGCCTCGGTCCAGTATATCTGAAGGAGCGTCTCCACCCCCATCATTCTACCTGGACACCTCAGTCCAGCGCCGAGGGCCTTCTGGCGGTTCCCTCGCTGCGAGAAACCAAGTTACAGGGAACCAGGCAGAGGGCCTTCTCGGTAGTGGCACCCGCCCTGTGGAACACCCTCCCATCAGATGTCAAAGAGAACAACAACTACCAGACTTTTAGAAGACATCTGAAGGCAGCCCTGTTTAGGGAAGCTTTTAATGTTTGATGTATTACTGTATTTTAATATTTGGTTGGAAGCTGCCCAGAGTGGGTGGGGTAGAAATAAATTATTATTATTATTATTATTACTATTATTATTATTATTATTATATTTCAGGGCTTGCTTCTGAGTAAACATGCATGGGATTGCCCTGTTAGTATTCTATGTGGAAACCTCCCTTAGCTCGTATCAAGGGCAGGGCAGAAATGTTTTATTATTATATCAAGGGCAGCAATCTCATATTGCGTGTGCCCCCTCCCTGAAAATGCACACTTTACTCAGCTAGTCTCTAATGAATTCCCTTCTTTTGCCTGACATCGGTTTGATTTGTAATGCAAATTAGCAGGCCCGGCATAGAGACGAGAGCACTGCAGGGTTCTAATTACAATTTTCATTAAGCTCCCGTCTGCTTTGAACATCCAAGCAGTTCTGTGGCTGCAGCAGGAGCAAGAGGAAATTAAAGTAGCATCATTGCTTAGCTGCAGAAGACAGAAAGGGTCAGCTTTGCCTAGCTGGCTAGGGAGGAAGCAAACCTGAATCTGTCACTCTGCCGCCTCCCTGCCTTGTGGACAGAATCCTGGAGGAAAAAAATCAAATTTCATTGGCTGATACCTTCCCCCAGCCCCCACATGCCCTGAATGCAGAAGGAGATTTATATCAGAAATTGGCCCGCTGGTGTGCTTTTTAAATTTTTATTTTTAAATCGAGCAATCCATTCTTGACCTAATTAGGAGGATTAGCCCTTCCAGTCTTGCCTAAAAGCTGCAAGGGCCAATCTTTGTTCCTGTAAAAGTAATTGACAGGAGTTGGCACCTGCCAGCAACGCACGGTGTGAAAAGAGGATCAGGCCCTTCCTTTTCTGGACTGAAGGTTTGGCAAAAGATGGGAAACTTGTGGGCATTTCCAGAGGGGATGCTCTGGGACAATTTGCCTGTTACTCCCAGCAGTGTGGAGAATGGTTTAAATTGATCCATGTGGCGGCTATCAGCTGTGATCAGCCGTGTGTGCCTTAGTGGCTTGCCACAATGAGTAGATTCCTCTCCTCCTTGCTGCAAGCACACTCCTCCGTTGTCTCCCGAGACAGGAGGATGCCAATAACAACTGGGAAAAATTTCATACTTATGCTATCCCAGTGAGCCTTGGGTTCAGATTTCTATGGAGCTTCTTGTGATCTGACGTTTTTCATCTAAAGAAAGCAGGAGGCTGCTGTGCTCTGGGGAAAAAGCTCCTTCTTCTAAGCTGCAGGAGGAGATCCCACTTGTCCAGATCCACAAACTGGCGCCTGCAGAAAATGGTGCTGTATGCAATGCTACTCTTCAGGATCCCAGCCAGCCAGCCAGCCAGCCAGCCATGCTCTCTAACAAGATGCGCCTTGGCTCATTCTCTTTGTTGTTGTTTAGTTCTTTAGTCGTGTCCGACTCTTCATGACCCCATGGATCAGAGCACGCCAGGCACTCCTGTCTTCCACTGCCTCCTGCATTTGGTCAAACTCATGCTGGTAGCTTTGAGAACACTGTCCAACCATCTCGTCCTCTGTCGTCCCCTTCTCCTTGGGCCCTCCATCTTTCCCAACATCTTTCCAGGGAGTCTTCTCTTCTCATGAGGTGGCCAAAGTATTGGAGCCTCAGCTTCAGGATCTGTCCTTCCAGTGAGCACTCAGGGCTGATTTCCTTCAGGATGGATACGTTTGATCTTCTTGCAGTCCATGGGACTCTCAAGAGTCTCCTCCAGCACCATAATTTCCTTTTGGAAATTAGGTTTCCTTTTTTGTTACTCAAAAGGCAGTCAGTATCCTGTAGCCAGTGAGCTACTACTCAGTCCTGATGACAGGCACGAGCCAGCAGTAAATCACATGAAGTAAGTGAACTCTGACGTGTAGGTGGGTTCCCACAGTGATAACAGCAAGAACCTTTATTGAACTATGTAACTGGGAAACAGGGGCAAAGCAACTGCTTATATTCATTCCTTAAAGCCTGGGCCACACCCACTCCCAATGTGATTGGCTGTCTCAACTTCCAAGCTGCGAATCACAACTCAGTGTTCAACGGCCAATGGTAGGGGCCCAAATCCTGAAATGTTCTGTGATTGAATCAGAACACAGGTCCTCAGAGTCCTTAGCCCAGACTCAAGCTTAGGCAAACACAGGCCACTGAATACATAACAAACTCTTTTGGATCTGCACAAGAGTGCCAGGCCTAATGAGCACAGCAACTCTTCTTTGCTAGGTCCTAACCCATGGGTAGGCAAACTAAGGCCCGGGGGCTGGATCTTGCCCAATTGCTTTCTAAATCTGGCCCGCGGATGATCCGGGAATCAGCATGTTTTTACAAGAGTAGAATGTGGGCTTTTATTTAAAATGCATCTCTGGGTTATTTGTGGGGCATAGGAATTTGTTCATTCTCCTTCCCCAAATATAGTCCGGCCCCCCACAAGGTTTGAGGGACCAGCCCCCTGCTGAAAATGTTTGCTGACCCCTGTGACTTAACCCCTAGGAAGCAGCTGCAGAGACTGAAGGTTCCTGCCTCCGCACAGCTGCCTAAGTCCCCTCTTTCTCTGGGGGTTTTCACAAGCAATCTGAGACGGCACCTGTGTGATGCTAATTTCTCCTTTGCCCTCTTCATGCCTCTCCTGGTCCTGGGAGACCAGCGTGGAGGGGAGCTTGTTGCAGCAGGAGGGGGAGACACCTGCAACTCTTCACTAGCTGGACTCCTCTCTGCCTCTCTTGGCCTCCCTCCTCTCCTGCTTCTGTTTCTGGGCTCTCTCTGCCACAGACTCTTCCTGCTCACTAAGCCCTGTTGCCTCTTCAGCTTCTGACACCACCTCCTCCCAGTCTTCTTCCTCTGATCTCTCATTGTCATCCACCACCAGTGACCAGGCTCTGAACCTTCTTCTTCCCTCCCACCATCCTTCTGCATCCAACCAGTCCCTGACTCCTGATTGGGCTATTTCCTCTGTCCCTTCATTTCCCCCTCCCCCTCCCCATTATTTTGCTATTATACTTTGCTCCCCTGGAGAAGAGGGGACCTAGGGGCAAGACCTAGCAAAGAAAAGTTGCTGTGCTCCATAGACCTGGCACTCTTGAGCAGATCCTATTTTTTCTTTCGCCTGCACCTTGAAAAGCAGTTTTATTTTTAAAATTATACTTATCGGTCTTTTGCACAGCAAATGCTTGTGTTACACCCTCCGCTGCCTTTTCAGCTCCCCAAGCAGCCTCCTCTTTAAGTCTTGATACAACGTATTTCGTATCAAGTTTATCTTTAGTCTCCAGTGCATGTATCAAAGAACTGTAAATTTCAGGCAGATTTGACGGAATCAAAATTACTTTGTCCTCTTCTACAAATTTCTTGCCTATAGTATTTAAATGATCCGTCAACTCTGTCAATAGACTTAGATGCTTTTCTAAATATCTGATGGTATAAATAAAAATTATTATTATTATTATTATTATTATTAAAATTAAACAGCTTTCTTAATAAATTCAGTCTCTCATTCAGAGTGTTTTCTCTCATACAACACTTTCAGATCTTGCCCAAACTCTCTGGCAGTCTTAACATCTCTCATGTGTAAGTCATTGTCACTCACATAAGCTGAAATTTCTGCCCTCACCTTTTCGTCCTGCTCTTCACACCATACTTTTTCTGCCTCTTCCGCTGGTGCAGATTTTTCAATTGTTCCCCACAAATCCTTTTTCACCAGTTCCTTCTCCATTCAAAATTTCCATAAAGGATAGTTACTTGAAGTGAGAACAGGCACAGCAGGTTCTAGGGCTTTCAGAACTTTTATATACCTCTCTCTCTCTCTCTCTCTCTCTCTCTCTCTCTCTCTCTCTGCCAGACTGGGCCCATAACCAACTGTTGGGAGATGATTGACAAAATCAATCTTCCTAGCAAATTGGGAATATCCCGTCACTCCCTCAAGTTTAGGATATTCCACCATTCTTCAGCAGAGTTTCTTTTTGCTTTCAGAAAAATAAGTGGCTCACGTAAATGTAAACTAAACTTTAATAATAAAGAAAACTGCAATGAAATAACATGATGAGAGAAACTAAATACAGCAACATGAGGCAAGTCTAAGGCAAGAAACAAGAAGAAAGAGTTATCAGGTTGTCGTTTTCATTTTGATTATATATTTTGTGGTTTTATATTTTGATTTTGTTCTGTGAACCGCCCTGAGACCTCTGGTTATAGGGCGTGGTATATAAATTCAATGAAAGAAGAAGAAGAAGAAGAAGAAGAAGAAGAAGAAGAAGAAGAAAAAGAAGAAGAAGAAGAAGAAGAAGAAGAAGAAGAAGAAGAAGAAGAAGAAGAAGGCATTCTTAATGGAGCCCACACTGAAGGGTGGGGCTAATTCTAGAGCACCAGATACCAAGCTCCCTACTATTCAAACAAGGCCCCGGTGTTTTTCTTACAGCTCTGCCTTGCAATCCTTCGGCTTCTGCCAAACATGTCTTAGCCTTCCGCTAAGGCTTCTGTCACCGTGGTCAGCTCTGATCTTGGGGTGGACCTGAGACATTTTGTAGCTTGAGGCAGAGGACAAGATGGTGCCTCCTTTCCTGGTACTGAATCCAGCCACACTGGCAGTTCAACGCTGGCAATGGGGCAGCATTCCTCACTGCCCTTGAATGAACCAGGCAGGCAGAGAGGCTTAAAGGGAAGCTCTGTGGTACACACAGCTCAGTGCTGCTGCCTGCCTCCCCACACTTGCCGCCTGAGGCAGCTGCCTCATCTTGTGTAATGGTAGGGCCGGCCCTGCCAGACATCAGGTACAGCTGACACACTGACCTCGGATTGGCAAAGGCACTTTCATCAATATTATTAGGGCTCCATACTTGAATTGAAGCACACGTACAGCCTTTCCTGACTTGTGGGAGAAAATGTGTTTGTTTTGTTTATTGCATTTATATCCTTTCCCACCCACCCCATCCCCAAGGAGCTTTAGGTGGCAGACATGGTTTTCCACCCTTCGCATTCAAACCCTACAACCACCCTGTGAGGTTGGTTAGGCTGAAAGGCAGTGACTGGCCTAAGGTCCCTTAAGGAGGTTCATGGCTAAATGGGAATTTGAACTCTGTTCTCCAAGATCCTAGCCCAAGACTCTAACCCATGCACAGGCAAACTCAGCCCTCCAGATGGACTACAACTCCCATAATCCCTGAGCACTGGTCCTGTTAGTTAGGGATGATGGGAGTTGTAGTCCCAAAACATCTGGAGGGCCGAGTTTGCCTATGCCTGCTCTAACCACTGCACCACGCTGGCCCCACATATGCGTTAGAGCAGGCATAGGCCCTCCAGATGTTTGTGACTACAATTCCCAGCATCCCTGACCGCTGGTCCTGTTAGCTAGGGATGATGGGAATTGTAGTCCCAGACATCTGGAGGGTCGGAATTTGCCTATGCCTGCATTAGAGCACCTCTATGAGCCTGAGAGCCCACAACTGGGCTGGTTTCCTCCCAAATTCCCATCGCCACCTAAAACATGGCATATCATGTTTTATAACAGCATGGGGGGGGGGGGGAATCCAAGCAGATAAACTGCAGTGAAATAGGATACAGGGTGTAACTGCATTGGCCATTTGATGAATTTCACTCACTCCCACTGCAAATGATTCCATCCTAAACAAACCACATGCGCTGAATTTGGCTCCCGCAAGTTGAATCTGTGCCGCCTCCTAATAAAATAAATATTCCAACACTTATCCCAAATTTGTAACACTACCCCCACCAGAAATAACGTCGAAATGCCTGGTAGATTGCCTTGGCTTACATCCTGGAGTGCCTGATTAAGCAGCGTTATAAAGGGATTATTGTCTTGTCTTGTGTTTAGCCAGGATATGCAAGCTGTGTGAAATTGCTGGCTGAAACAAGTTCAACATCCTATCGCTGTTCAGATGGGTGACTTCCCAGAATGACTCAAGGCTGAGATTTATTGCTCCTTCTTACCAGGTTTTGCAGAAGCTGGAACCATCTGTCTGACAAAAGGGGGGGTGCCTGAGAGAGGTTCTCACACACCTTTCGTTGCCCGACTACAGCACAACAGCCCTGCAGCACTACCAGTGGGTCTTACTCTCCGGTAGTCACTGCTACCACCCTCCCATTTACTCCAGCAATATCAGATGGAAAGAAACTTGGGATGCACTAAAGCAATCACTTTTTAAAAGGTTCAGCTGGCACCTTTGTGGTTTACTTAGAGTGTAGCAGCAGCCCACACTCTCTCAGAGTCTCTCCCAGACCTCAGGAGAGCATGCTGGTAACTTATAGCTACAGTCCTGAACTCCCAGTAGCCCAGAATGCCGAGCGAATAGGCATGTGGGGATTCTTAAGCAAACCTGAAGCTTAAGCAAACGCATGCACTCCAGCGGTCAGGTTGAAGAACTTTGTTAGGACTCAAAGGTAGAGGGGAAACAGGCAGAGGGGAAAAGCAGAATCAAAATAAACCAGAACTCCTTGGCTCTAAAACTGAACTAATCCTGGCCTGTTCGCTGTGCTCATTCATGTTTAACCCCAAAGAATCAGCAAGGCTAGTCAGCTTCATAAGGATCCTGTCTTAGATCCCTAGTTTGGGAAAGGGAACTGGTTCCCCTCATGTTGGCAAGGGAACAACGGTTGCAAGAAGCAGCTCAGCTTTTTATAAACTCTAGTGACTAGTGGGGTGCCACAGGGTTCTGTCTTGGGCCTGGTCTTATTCAACAACTTTATCAACGACTTGGATGATGGACTCAAGGGCATCCTGATCAAATTTGCAGATGACACCAAACTGGGAGGGGTGGCTAACACCCCAGAGGACAGGATCACACTTCAAAACGAACTTGACAGATTAGAGAACTGGGCCAAAACAAACAAGATGAATTTTAACAGGGAGTAAAGTATTGCACTTGGGCAAAAAAAAAAAAATGAGAGGCACAAATACAAGATGGGTGACACCTGGCTTGAGAGCAGCACATGTGAAAAGGATCTAGGAGTCTTGCTTTACCACAAACTTGACATGAGCCAACAGTGTGACGCGGCAGCTTAAAAAGCCAATGCAATTCTGGGCTGCATCAATAGGAGTATAGCATCTAGATCAAGGGAAGTAATAGTGCCACTGTATTCTGCTCTGGTCAGACCTCACCTGGAGTACTGTGTCCAATTCTGGGCACCACAGTTCAAGAAGGACACTGACAAACTGGAACGTGTCCAGAGGAGGGCAACCAAAATGGTCAAAGGCCTGGAAACGATGCCTTATGAGGAACGACTAAGGGAGCTGGGCATGTTTAGCCTGGAGAAGAGGAGGTTAAGGGGTGATATGATAGCCATGTTCAAATATATAAAAGGATGTCACATAGAGGAGGGAGAAAGGTTGTTTTCTGCTGCTCCAGAGAAGCGGACACGGAGCAATGGATCCAAACTACAAGAAAGAAGATTCCACCTAAACATTAGGAAGAACTTCCTGACAGTAAGAGCTGTTCGACAGTGGAATTTGCTGCCCAGGAGTGTGGTGGAGTCTCCTTCTTTGGAGGTCTTTAAGCAGAGGCTTGACAACCATATGTCAGGAGTGCTCTGATGGTGTTTCCTGCTTGGCAGGGGGTTGGACTCGATGGCCCTTGTGGTCTCTTCCAACTCTATGATTCTATGATTCTTCCCCCTTTCATTGGCCCTTTCTGGTCAGGTATCTCACAGCTTCTCAGGTAAATGCGCTGTTTGCATATGAAGGGATTTCGCAGGAGATACTGGCAACTTGACTTAGAACTCTTTCACACTTCCGCTTATTCTGTGCCTAGAAAGCACAGATCCAAGCAATTTTGCCCTTGTGCCACTGCTTTCCTCCTGAAAAACCTGCTCTTTAGTGATAAATTGGAGCAAACGTCAATATGGGGGGACGGGACACCAATTGACGTTTGCTCCGATTCAGCGGTAAAGATCAGGTTTTCCAGGGGGGAAAGCAGCAAGGCAAGGGCAGATCTGGCTGAGCCCTTAGAGAAACGGTGGGCAGCCCAGCCTCATTTGTCAGAATTTGTACATGTGAAAATTGAGGAGCAAGGAGAGAATGAAATGTCAACCCTTGTTTTGCATACAAAGTTCAGCCCAGTTTTTTGCTTAAGATATGTGTTACCACTTCGGTAAGCAGAGATATCACCTTGCCAACAAAGGTCCATATACTTAAAGCTATGGTTTTCCCAGTAGTGATGTGTGGAAGTGAGAGCTGGACCATAAAGAAGGCTGATCGCCGAAGAATTGATGCTTTTGAATTATGGTGCTGGAGGAGACTCTTGAGAGTCCCATGGACTGCAAGAAGATCAAACCTATCCATTCTGAAGGAAATCAGCCCTGAGTGCTCACTGGAAGGACAGATCATGAAGCTGAGGCTCCAAGACTTTGGCCCCCACATGAGAAGAGAAGACTCCCTGGAAAAGACCCTGATGCTGGGAAAGATGGAGGGCACAAGGAGAAGGGGGCGACAGATGACAAGATGGTTGGACAATGTTCTTGAAGCTACCAGCATGAGTTTGACCAAACTGTGGGAGGCAGTGGAAGACAGGAGTGCCTGGCGTGCTCTGGTCCATGGGGTCACGAAGAGTCGGATACGACTAAACGACTAAACAACAAACAACAACAACCACTTCGGACATTTTTGTGGAGGTGGACTGCGATCTTAGGGATAAGTGCAATGGAGCAGTTCTGTTCTGTGAATGTTCCAGGATTCCAACATCCGGGCCAGTTCTCCCCTGCTTTAATTCCAACTGGAAATCCAGATTCTGGAATGTGTTGGGTGGGATAACTCTTCTGCAGCGAACCTATGCAAATCTTTGTCTGTCTTAGGTTGCCACTTTGCTTTGAACCACTTAATGGAACCAGTTTAAATTAATGCAGTAATACAACCCTGCCTAAAATCAGCAAAGAGCAACCCTCCATATTGGGAGTTGTTGATCCAGTGGGCAATCCATGCTTTGGGCACAACTCACTTTGCTGTTGGTTGCAGAAATGGAGCCACAGGCAGACCTTTTTAACAGTTGGGCTGGTAGAAAGCTCATTTCCATCACCAGGCATGAGAAGATGTCTGCCTGAAGGAACCATCCTGAATGGACCATCAGCCCCTCTCTGCTTTTATTTCTGTTTTGCAATTTTGAATGTCAACAGCTTCAAGGTGCAAGAGCATCCATCTCCCAGGAAGAAGAGAGACCGAACCTAATATGGAACAGTGTTTATTTATTAAATGGCAGTGCTGACCAAACATATTTTGGAGACGGAGTGGCAAACAGCCCCCTCTTGCTCAATTACTCTTTTGACCTCTCAGAGCTGGAAAGAGATGCTGGGGTGGAAGTTCAGAGCCCCCAAGGTATGTTTCCCTGACAACCGTTGCTGGAAAAGGAGGGGAAGGGAAAAAAGAGAGATTTCATAAACTTAAGCAAGTATTGGGCAAGGAAGCCATGACCTTAGGCTCTGCTGGGTGGCTTTTGAGCCGGGAATGGTTATGGAAATGATGGAGTTGGGGGAAAAACACTAGACTTTGCCAAGTTTAAACTGGCAAGTGTGGGTCCCATGTACACAACAGCAACCGAGAAATAGCGACTGACCTAAGGTCATGTGACGAGCTCCGTGGCCAAGAGGCGATTTGAACCCTGGTCTCTCAGGGGCTAGCCCAACACTCTCACAACCAAACCACACTGGATTGCACTGTTAATCCCCCCTCCCTCCAATGCACATGCACACCCTCATTTTGACACTTTTAAATGGATTTCTGAATAGTGTTAGCATTCCACAGGCAACAGCACATTTTCTGGCATTTTCCCTGCTCTTGCTGAGTTGGCACAGATAACCTAATGTCCCTGGCTATAATTCATAGTTAGGCTGTACTGCTTTCTCCTTAAGCCTCCCTGCCTCATCCTGCCCCCCCTGCCCCCCAGCATGCAATGCATAAAATGAGGTGTGGGGGAGTGACTAATTGGTGCTAAGTGATCCAGGGGGATGCCTTATGCTGGAGTAAGGAATTGCACGCATCTCAGTTGTGACAGTTGTGTTGAGCTTTGTTCTGGAATGCTGGTGAAAGTAAACCCCTTTATTTATTTATCTTTTTTTAATAAAAGAAAAGAAAAATGCAACTTGGCTCTCATGTAATTTGTCAAGCCACTGTTAAATCTTGGCACCTGAACCCCACAAGCTGCTAGGACTCTGAGTAGTTGCATTTAGGGACCACTTGTCTCAGCATCCTCTCTTTCATGAGAGTCGATAAAAGTTATTGATAGATCATCACTGGCCAGGGGAGTAGAGGCCTTTAAATCAACCTTCCCCAACCTGGTGCTCTCCAAATGTTTTGGATGACAACTCCCACTAGCACATGGGTAGGCAAACTAAGGCCCGGGGGCCGGATCTGGCCCAATCGCCTTCTAAATCCAGCCCACGGATGGTCAGGGAATTAGCGTGTTTTTACATGAGTAGAATGTGTGCCTTTATTTAAAATGCATCTCTGGGTTATTTGTGGGTCATAGGAATTCGTTCATTATTTTTTTCCCCTTTTTGCTGATAGGAAGCTTCTGCCTGGCTTAGGGAGGGAGTCACGCTGTCAGGACTTTGCTCCCCCCAATCGCCCTCGCAAGCTGCCGTCTCTGGCCCTAACTGCCCCCCTATGAAAAATTTCACCGCACGCCAATGCTGACTGGTTTGCCCTCACTGGGCACCGAGCTGAACGGGTGCCGCAACAATGACTTAGAACAGAAGGCAAGAGGCAAGGGGCACCAATTTGGGTGTCCCACAGGGTGCCTCTGAAATTTGAAAGCCCAAAGTCCACCACTTGGCCCTCCCAGCTACAGTCCCTATTTGAGCTGGGACTTCTGCTTTGGCTCCCATGCCCCTGTGTGTTATTATGACACAGTTCCTGGGTGCCCCCAGGACACTCCTTTTCTGCAGGAAGCAGTCAAGTGCAAGCTGTAAATTTAGGTTTGTGCCATTAAAAGTGGATTAAAGCTCTGTTGCAACAAATCCACCTTTTAAAAAGCAACAACAGGCTTTTTGTTGTTAGGGGAATGATGGGGAAATGCACTGAGGATTAACGGGAAGGTGTAAAAAAATTAGAAAAGCCCTGATGGATGAGAAGAAAGGCAGATCTTGTTCAGCATTCTGTTTTCACATCGGCCAACCAGATGCCTGGGGGAAGCTTGAAAGTAGGACTTGAGTGCAATGGTAACTCTTCACTCCTGTGGTTTCCAGTACTGTGGTACCTTGGAAGTTGAACGGAATCCATTCTGAAAGTCCATTTGACTTCCAAAACATTTAGAAACCAAGGTGCGGCTTCCGATTGGCTGCAGGAAGCTCCTTCAGCCAATTGGAAGCAGCGCCGGACGTTCGGGTTCCTAAGAACATTTGCAAACTGGAACACTCACTTCTGGGTTTGCGGCATTTGAGAGCCAAAACGTTCAACTCGCAAGGCGTTGGGGATCCAAGGTACGACTGTAACTGGCATTCAGATGCCTACAGTATCTCTTTCAAGACTGGAGACGTATAAAACCCCCCCACAAAGGATGAATGCTCAATAATCAGGTCATCTGGATGAACCCTGTGACTGAGATCAAGAAGGAAACAGATCCGTTCTTATAGTCCTCCTATCTCTTGAAAAACCAACAAGTTTGGACCAGTTTTGCCGATGAGTTTGCTTAGCTGATCCTGTTGCGCTGTCTTGAGTACACAACTCATTTGAGTCATTCTGTTTGTTATTTCCTGAGGACCTTGGATAGTTTCTTTTCTTCTTTTTAAAGCCAGATGGTTGCTCTTCCCTGCCACTCCCCTGCATCCCTGTTGCTAATTAATAGAGTTGGAGCATTAAGCACTTTAGCAGATTTGTCCCCTTTGCACTAACATCCAGCGCAGGCCTCAAGGATCACTTTGGAAGGATTATCCAGGCCGGGTGTGTTTCCATGCATCGGTGACGTTGCTGTGCAAATATGGAATCTGGAAGGGAGTTTGGGAAACTGTGCCAGATTCTCCTATAGATATTTCTGCACCCACATTCCAGATGTCTCTGAAGATGCACATCTGTCTCATTCCTCTCCACTTTCTGAAGTTTCCTTTCCTGACAGTGCAAGGAGAATTACGGTCAGGGTGGCCGCAGGGAGGGAAAGGTAATAGGTTGTGTTTGGAGGCCACAAAGTCTTTTGCCTGAGAAATTAATGCCCCGTCCCAAACACATCGTACCATTAACTTAGGAACAGTAATGGTCACTTTATGGTCATGGCAGCAAAACTAAGTAGACCAGCCCCCTCCCTCTGTTTTCCTCACTTGCCTAAAACATCTGAGTATTAAAAAATGACATTTCCCACCAGAAGCTACCAAACACTGGCTGCCCAGAGAAGCATTCTTGCCTGTTCAGACAGCTCTCTGACTGTGATGGCCTGGGACTTGGACTCGGAACCAGAGGAGTCTCAGTCTGCACTGGATCCTTTGCCTCAGGCATCACCTGAACCAAGTCTGGGGCCTGATCCTGAAGAGTCCCAGTCTGCACAGATTCCCCTGCAACAAACACCAGCTGGGCCGAGTCAGGGGCTCCAGATGCAGGGATTACCTCGTTGCCTCCAGCTGGGACATCACTTACATCTGCTCCACTACCAGTTTGGTCAGGGGAGGCTGAGGCAGCCCCTGGGTCTAATAACCCGCCGACGTCTCCCGAGCTGCAGAGACTGAGGTCTGAGAGAAGGAGAGACCTGAGTACTCACAGGAGGAGTGCTCGCCTTTGGGCGAGACAGGGAGGTGAGTTGCTGGGGGATCAGGACTGGCCGTTACCCCAACAGAGATAAAGGGCTGTCGGACCCCGCCCCAGGTTGCAGGAGCAACATTGCTGTATGCTAGATCCTGCCAGAGATTCTGTACCTGTCCTTGCCTGGTTTCCTGCCTTGGCCCTGTCAGACTGACTCCCAGTGGAACCTTTGGATTCTGGACTGGTCCTGGACTGCGTTTCGTGGGTTACCCCCGGGCCCAGCACAGTGACAGAGTAGAGTTAAACTCTCCCTCCCTAAGGCAAGTTAAGTCTTTCTTCCCCAGCTATGACACCCCCTCTCTGAATACACCCTTCCTCTTCTGGTGATGCATTTAGACTGGGGTGGGGGGAACTCTGGGGAAGAAGAGTCTAATTATGCCCCACCTCTCCCCAGCTGCATTTTATGTGAAGGCTCACATTTAAATGCATGCTGTTATAATTCGATGTGCATACTGCTAGTAATGTATTAGTCCCTCTAATGAGTGACTCCCCACAATCTCTGCTTTTTTCATTGAATGCAAAAATCAGCCATGTACTCTCATACCTTCACTGCTGAAAATGTGGATATACTTGTAACAGTGGCCAGGTTGCTCATCGGAGCAAGACGGTTTGAGCATATTGCACAGATCCTGGTCCGACTGTACTGGCTACCAATTAGTTTCCGGGCTCAATTCAAAGTGCTGGCTTTGACCTATAAAGCCTTAAATGGCTCAGGACCGCAATACCTCAAGGACTGCCTCTTTCCATATGAACCTACCTGGACCCTGAGATCATCTTCTGAAGCCCTCCTTCGTGTTCCTCCTCCTCGAGAGGTCCGAAGGGTGGGAACATGAGAACGGAGCCTTCTCTGCAGTGGCTCCCTGTCTGTGGAATGCTCTCCCCAGGGAAGTTCGCCTGGCAACTTCATTACAAACCTTTAGGTGCCTGGCAAAAACGTTCCTTTGGTTGATCCAATTTATATCCTATACCCTTTTAAAATGTGTTTTTTTTTGTGGGGAGGGGTGCTACTAGGTTGTTGCATTTATTTTTATTATGTATTTTGTGATTTTATATCTTGATTTTATTCTGTGAACTGCCCTGAGACCCCCTGGGTATAGGGCGGTATATAAATTCGATGAATAAATAAAAATAATAAATAAATAACACACCTAACTTCACGCCAGGGATCTAAGGTTGCCAGGTCAGGAGCATCCCAGACTCTGAGATTTCAGGGCACAGACCTGAGACCCAGCCCCTGGTGATGTCAAGGGAGGAGAGCCCTGGTAATGTCATGGCCATGGGTCCTGGAGATGGAGGTTAAGTGGGAGAAAGTAGCAAATTCCCTAGAGTGTCTGTTCTATAAGTTACAACTAGTTCCTGCTGGGATGAAGCTTGCAAGTTCCTCTTAGTGTTACTGCTGCTGCTGCCTTTGTTGTTGTTGTTATTATGACAATGAAAGACCCTCTGATTCATCTGGAGAGTCAAGCCCAGCACCTGCCACCAGGAAGGGACCAGGCAAGCCAGGAGACTTCAGGTCAGACCTGGAGGTCTGGCAACAGCTACATGAATCAGTACTGAGCCCTCACTCTATCTGCATAATCACAATCATTGTGACAGACTCTGCTCCGCTCTGCCTGCTGCTTTCATTTAGCTTATCAGAGCCTGATCTGCATTCATTTAATCACAAAGAGCATGTATATGGAGGTAGGATTTTTCCTCCTATTACAGATACATAGCTAGAAATAACAACAACCACCGCAATAATAATAATAATAATAATAATAATAATAATAATATTGTTTTTTCCCCAGCCACTCTGGGCAGCTTTCAGCAAAATAAAAAAAATATATAAAAAAATATCAGACATTAAAAACTTCTCTGAACAGGGCTGCCTTCAGATGTTTTCTAAAAGTTATGTAATTCTTTTATCTCCCTGACATCTGATGGGAGGGCGTTCCATAGGGAGGGCGCCACTGCCGAGAAGCCTGATTGAATTACAGTAGGTTACAGGAACAGGTCAAAACCTACATTGGCGTTCACACAGTGGTGCAATGGCTAAAAGTGTTGTGCTAGGACCTGAGAGTTCAGGGTTCAAATCCCCATTCAGATAAAGAAGTTCACTGGCTGAGCTTCGCCTCTGGATGCCGGACCAGATGGGCCAATAGTCTGATCCATCAGGGATTTAAAAATGCTTCTCTGAAATAAATCTGAGAAATATATGATATTAGAGTGAGGTCCCAGTAACTAAGGACAGTTGCAGTATGTGCAATCTGATGAACTAATAACTTTGCATCTCCTAAATCAGGGGTCAGCAAACTCTTTTCAGCACGGGGCCAGTCCACTGTCCCTCAGACCTTGAGGTGGGGGGCCAGACTATATTTTTTTTTGGGGGGGGGAAATGAATGAATTCCTATGCCCCACAAATAACCCAGAGATGCATTTTAAATGAAAGCACACATTCTACTCGTGTAAAAAACCAGGCAGGCCCCACAAATAACCCAGAGATGCATTTTAAATAAAAGGACACATTCTACTCATATAAAAACACGCTGATTCCCGGACTGTCTGCGGGCCGGATTTAGAAGGCGATTGAGCCGGATCCAGCCCCCAGGCCTTAGTTTGCCTACCCGTATCCTAAACCTGTCAGACCTCTGTATGCCAATTTGTTCCTGCCAGGCTTTGGTCTTTCAAATTTCAGTGGAGCCCTGTGTGAGCCCAAAATTTGGTACCTCCTGCCTCTTGTATTCCATTCTGTGCATGCACTATGTCATAGTTGTGACACCCCACCCCCCACCCCACCCCCGGCTCAGCACCCAGTGCTGGGGAACCGGTCACGCTGCCCTAAACCCACCTCTGTAGCCAGCATAGGCACTTATTCTCTGGCCCTTGCCAAGATCAAATCCTGGCATCACAAGTGACAAAATGAGTGTTTGCATATCAATGCAAGGCAAACCATCTAAGGAATGGCTACATGGCAGAAACCGAAGGGAACTGGCCGGCTGAGTCTGACAAGTACTGGGCAGTAGGCAGTAGTCAGGTAAACCTAAGAAGAGCTCTGCTGGGATCAGACCAAGGTACAATGGTGCCTCGGGTTAAGAACTTAATTCGTTCCGGAGGTCCGTTCTTAACCTGAAACTGTTCTTAACCTGAGACACCACTTTAGCTAATGGGGCCTCCCGCTACTGCCGCACCACCGGAGCACGATTTCTGTTCTTATCCTGAAGCAAAGTTCTTACCCCGAGCTACTATTTCTGGGTTAGTGGAGTCTGTAACCTGAGGCGTCTGTAACCTGAAGCATCTCTAACCCGAGGTACCACTGTAAAGGTAAAGGTAAAGGACTGCTGGACAGTTAAGTCCAGTCAAAGGCGACTATGGGGTTGCAGTGCTCAGCTTGCTTTCAGGCTGAGGGAGCTGGCATTTGTCTGCAGACAGCTTTCCGGGTCATGTGGCTAGCATGACTAAACCGCTTCTGGTGCAACAGGACACCGTGACAAAAGCCAGAGTGCACGGAAACGCTGTTTACCTTCCCACCATAGTGGTACCTATTTATCTACTTGTACTGGTGTGCTTTTGAACTGCTGGGTTAGCAGGAGCTGGGACAGAGCAACGAGAGCTCACTCCATTGTGGGGATTCGAACTGCTGACCTTCCAATCGGGCAGCCTAAGAGGCTCAGTGGTTTAGACCACAGCGCCACCCTAATCCCTATGATCTCACACCAACAGTCCATCTAGTTCAGCATCCTGCTTCCTGCAGTGGCCAATCAGGCATCTGCAAGGATATCATAGGCGGGGCTTTGGAGGCAGGGAGCTCCCAAATGAGCAGACTATCTCAGGACTTGGGAGGTTTCCTAATAGCCAAGTGGCTTCCCCTGGCAACCTGCAGCAAAATCTTCATCCCTTCATGTATGCTTTAAAAGTATGGAGCTGTGGTGTTCAATTAGTTAAATTTAGTCCATCAGTTAAGAAGTTGCCACCGATTAAATAGACAGCAGACTCTCTTTTTTTCCATGCAATTAAAAAATGCAATTAAAAATTGCAGATGGCAAGATGTCTAAAGAGGCATACCTCCCTTTCTCTCATGTAGGAGGGCATGAATGCCTTCGATGACGGCTACGATGAAACATAAAGAAATAAGGAAAGCCTCTGGCTTCAGAAGCATTGTTTTAGTGCATGCAAATTTATGCACATTTAATTGACAGATTAATTAAGTAAAACTCTGCCAAATAATTGATTAAGAAAAAATTCAATCAGGTTTCCGTCTTGTTTAATAGGAGTTGTTCTTTTAGAGGAGCATATGCTCTGATGTTTCTTGTGAGCTAGATAATGATTTGGTTGGGTTGCCCTCCCAACACACAAGGACAATGACACTTACTGGAAAGTAAGGGAAATATCTTCATTCTGGCTGAGAGCAGTACAGGCACAGTGGCAAGCAGAAGGGACAGAAGTCAAGATTCCATGGCACATGAACACGGCAACATACTTAGGACCAAATGGAAGCTATGGAGGTGTGCGGTGACAGCTTCCTCATTGATGGCCCAGCGCTGCCAGGCTGTCCCCACCAGGGGACACAAGACTTACCCTGTCCAGGCCATCAGCAACCTGTGCTATGCCACTGGGGAGAACACAACCCTTATGACTACTAGTTTTTGATAGCCTTTTATTCCGTGAATCTGTCAGATCCTCTTTTAAAGCCATCTAAGTTGATCAGTGGCGTAGCGTGGGTTGTCAGCACCCGGGGCAAGGCAAATAATTTGCACCCCCTAACCCATGGATTTGCGCCCCCTAACCCATGGATTTGCGCCCCCTAACCCTAACCCCCAGATGTTGCGCCCGGTGTGGCCCGCCCCCCTGTACCCCCCACGCTACGCCACTGAAGTTGATGGCCACCAGTCCCTTTTGTAAGAATGTTTAACTACATTCTGACGCAGGTGGCGCTGTGGGTTAAAGCCTCAGTGCCTAGGGCTTGCTGATCGAAAGGTCGGCGGTTCGAATCCCTGCGGCGGGGTGCGCTCCCGCTGCTCGGTCCCAGTGCCTGCCAACCTAGCAGTTCGAAAGCACCTCCGGGTGCAAGTAGATAAATAGGGACCGCTTACCAGCAGGAAGGTAAACGGCGTTTCCGTGTGCGGCTCTGGCTCGCCAGAGCAGCGATGTCACGCTGGCCACGTGACCCGGAAGTGTCTCCGGACAGCGCTGGCCCCTGGCCTCTTGAGTGAGATGGGCGCACAACCCCAGAGTCTGTCAAGACTGGCCCGTACGGGCAGGGGTACCTTTACCTTTACCTTCACGTGTGGAATCTAGATATACAGTGGTACCTCAGGTTACATAGGCTTCAGGTTACAGACTCCGCTAACCCAAAAATAGTGCTTCAGGTTAAAAACTTTGCTTCAGGATGAGAACAGAAATCGCGCAGCAGCAGCAGGAGGCCCCATTAGCTAAAGTGGTGCTTCCGGTTAAGAACAGTTTCTGGTTAAGAACGGACCTCTGGAACGAATTAAGTACTTAACCCGAGGTACCACTGTAGTTGCTGCTTTGGATCATGATATTCTTTGGTCCCAGCAATTGCAGGCAGGAAACAAAGTCAAGCTCACTTCTCGCAAAATCCAGAAGGCATGGGTTATCTCTATGTAACATACACCACTGAAGGGTTTCCTTGCTAAATAGGTAAACTAATATATGGACGGGCTGGTGCTTAATCTACATTTCTGGGCTCAAAGTAACAAACAAAGCCAATTAAATGCCCGATTGGATAAACTGATTGCGGTCACGTGTCCTCCAGCCGGCCAGCCAGAATCCAGGACTCCTAAATGTCGCCGCCATTTGTGCTTTGATCCTTCTAATGAAAGATTAAGGGCTTAACACATTGCCGCTGGCTCTGATGATGCAGAGAAAATTGATTTTGAAATGAATAATAACCTTCCAGTGCCACTTTCCCAGGTATGGGACTTGTTCATTCAGTAGCTCGCGTGCTTCCTGCAAGATTGCTGATGGTACCTGTCTGGCTGTTTAATTAAATTGGCTCCCTTGGAGTTGAAGAATGCGGCTGTCAAAGCTGTCAAAAAAGAAGAGCGAGAATGATTGTTAGCTGTATCCCACAAAGATGAGAGAAGAGGCAGTGGGCATGATCCCCAAAGTTCTCCTGCATGAGTCTATTAAACAGAAGGGATGGGTGATACTCAGACAAGATACATGGAAATTAATGGACATGGGTAACTAAGGTACATTGGGTTGAATTCAACATGGCATTGTTCCATTTGTTCCATCTGTGCAAACATCTCTTTACTCTGAATACCACTGCTGTTCCTGGTTTATTAGGACCTCTTGTCTAGGCATCACATTGCCTCTTTGTGTGTGTGTAGTGTGTAGTCAATCCCATTTCTTTTGCAGCAACCTCCCCACCCAAATCCACCCGGATGCAAATCACCTTCAAATATTTGCAGGTTCGAAATACGGCAGAATGAATGCATGTACGGGTGATGCATTGCACAGGGAATTGGCATGTGTTCATACTGCCCTGCTGAATTTATTGTGAGCATAAAAAATTTTTTTAGTTTCTTTGGTACACAGTCAGTCTTGGCGTATGGTGAACATTCAGAGGACATGGGGGAAAGGAACTAGACAGAGTTTTCATCCAGAGGTCCTTCCTATGGAGCATTCTTCCTGAGCTGCTGGCAGAAAACTTAGAGCAATCATTCTAATTTGCTTGCATGCAGCCTATTCAACATCGCCCGATGTTGCTGCAATCTTGCACTTTCAAGTACATTCCCCATCTCTTTCCTTACCAAAAAAAAAAAAAGAGCTCTGCTTCTTTGTTGCACAAGAGTGCCCAAATCCACTTCAATCGTGCAACCTAAATTTGCTGCATACGATTGTATCGTTTGCACTAAACTGTGGCAGTCCAGAGATTGCCACCAACAGAGGAACAATTCCATTTTTTGAAAAACAAGCATTTTCAAAGCAAGCCTTCAATTTGCAATTGTTCATCACAGGATTGTAGAAATTGTAGATTTGGAAAGGACCCAAAGGGTCATTCAGCCTAAGCCCCTTGCAGTGCAGAAATCACAGCCTCCTTTTCTTTCTTTTCCAGCTTGCTGCCTTAGAGAGACAAGTGTTTGATTTCCTGGGATACCAATGGGCTCCAATTCTTGCCAATTTCCTCCACATAATCATTGTCATCCTTGGCCTGTTTGGTACAATCCAGTACAGGCCACGCTACATCGTGGTGGTAAGTAGCAAAGTTCTGTTTGGTTTTTTAAAAAAGATTCCTAAAGATGAATTTAAGACTGGCTCTTGGAAACCAGGGGGTGGTATTTAATGGAATATTGGTGCTAGCACAAGGATTAGGTCTAGTGCAATGGGATTTCCCCACTCTCCTCTCCCTGTGTGAGCTTCATGTCATCTTCAAATCTTTGAAAATATATGGATGCCTGTGACCCATGTATATGGGGTAAATAATAAAAGAATCAGCTGAATGCCTGGATTCAAAAAGCAGGACTAAACATACACTCCAGCAAGAGAGAGCTACAGCAGCAGAGTTTAAACTCACAAAGTCAAGCAACACAGTGAAGCGTTAGGAATGTAGGCTGTTAAGCCTTTTGTACATTCTGTTTAGTTGCATATAGCACTTTCCCCATTTTCTATTCCTCTCGCAATGAACAGATCACACTGTTAAGTAAGTTTAAAATGCTTTACTTACTAAATGTAAAGGTCTGGTTCATGCATTATTCCATGTAGCAGCAAGGAAAGCACAGGTAGATAACCCTTGGGTGCAAAATACAGCTTATAGTTTCAAACATGCGGTCTGAACTTGGAGCAAGTTTAGGCACACCCATCCTGGTAGGTTACCTCGTGCTGAGAAAGTGAGGGAAAGGAAATAGAAGCAGCTTCACTTCCTCCCTTACAGACCTAGCTTCCTAAGTGACCTAGCTGTGTCTAGGAAGAGCACTCTCTGATCTTAACACTTTCATGCACTAACTAGCAGCAGCTTAGCTGGGGTGGGGGGAGTGGAGTGCACTGGGCACCACTTACCCAGGGGTCAGCACTTACATTGGGGCCTGCAGCACACCTGAGCCATGCGTCTCTCCTGAGAGTGACACAGTGGCTTGGGCACCTGCAGGCACTGCACTGCACTGCCCTGCAGCTGAGGGGGAGGTGGCAGGCAGACTCTATGCAGACTCCACCCAGAGTGCCTTGCCCTGCGGGCATGGGGCACACACGCAGGATGTAGCTACCACCCCAGATGCCTGAGCAGTTAGCTACACCGCTGCTAACTAGCACTCATGAATAGTTATGTTTGATTGCAATCTCCCACAAAATGTGCTCTGGAGGGTTGGGGAAAACCCTAGAACAGATTTAGGAGAAGGAGACGGGGGGAGTGTTCTGTTGCACAAGAAGAAATCCTTGCACTGACGGAAACTTGTCCTCAGCGCTACCTTGAATACATCCCAGGGTTCAGCTCCCAGGTCCCTATTTGCCATTAAACTACTACTTGGTTAACTGGGTGATAAATTCATTTTATCATATGTCCTGAGGACCGAAGGGCAGCATTCCACAGTGCTGCCAGCAGCGGGGAGCAGGGGGAGAATGAAGGGAAGAAAGAAACTTATTTCTCCCCCATTCACCACTGTCAATGCATGTACAGAGGGAGCGAGAACAGTTTGGGTGAGCTGCAATGGGTGGGCTGGCAAGGTTAGTGGTGAGTTCGGAGAGGGGGAAGCGGGTTGCTGAAGTGTAAAGGTATGGAGGATGGTGAGGGGTGGGGTGGGGTGGGGTTGGAGGGGGACGTGAGCAGGTATGTCATCCTGCAGTGTACACACACACACACACACACACACACACACACACGTACAGTGGGTTTCTGTGTCACACTGACCTTGATAGTAGTGCACATAGTTCTCTTCATGGGCCCATAACCGGTTTGGATCCTTCCTAGATACAGTGCGCATATGCGTCACAAGACTTTGGCCGCCGGCTGACAGCGGGGCAGCTCCGATTATCAACAAATCTGCCCTTTCACTTGCTGCTTCCAACAGAGTGTGCATAATTTATTTTAATCAGGCCGCTTCACTTTATTACACAGCCTTTTGGATATAAATTAAATTACTGCACTGTTAATGGGACGAGCAGCCACTGCCCTAATTGCCAGTTTGAAGCGTGCTGCTTTGTGCAAATGTCTTTCATTAAGGTGACCAATCGTGCCTCACCAACTCTGGCTTTTGCATTCTGTGATGGAAGGCTAGCACTTTGGTGCCATTGCTCAGCTCCAAATAGCTGTGGAGCTAAATGTTCCTGACTTGGCGGGTCAGAGCCAGGCAGAAAGTTTTCCTTGCCCACCAAAATGAAAGGCATCTTCCCCCCAGTCCTCTGAGATGCTCTGTTTCATTTCGGTGGTGTTGGAAACCTCCTTTCTGGAATCGGTCCATGCTATTTACTGTCTTTGAAGCCTCAGGTGCTCCTCGTGGCTTCTGGAAATCTATATCAAGGAGGCTTTTCTGCCTGACAGATGATTTGTATATTTTTAAAACCCTCTCTCCGCCACCTGTCTCCCACCCAAGCCTGGGTTTATCACTGCCAGTTAATGAAGAGGGAGATTCCTCATTGACTGGCATCATTGCTCAAGTGATAAAGTCCACCATCAATGATCTTGGCAAGCGAGGATTGCCAGTCAATCTATTGCTGCAAGGCTACAAACAAGCACAGAGTTTATCTCTGGACACAATGAACACATCGGTTGATTCACCCTCTGGTCTATAGCTGAAGGACAGACTGCGATGGATCAACATCAGTACGGGTGGAGGGTGAAAGAAGGTCACTATAGTGACCTGATTCGGAATCCAGGGGATTCCACATGTACACTAAGGATTTCAGAAAATTCTGGCGGAAGCAGAAACGGGGGGTCGAAATTGCCAGCGTTTCTTGACTTGTCCCAAGTCCGGAATGGAAATCAGTCCAGCAAATATTATCAGTATTCACTGTTGCTGTTACTTTCAGACCTCAAATGATATGTAATTGATTATCCCCCCCCCCCCATATATTTGCATTGTGCTTCTTTTGCTTTGAAATGGATGGGTTAGAATAACATAATGACATGGCTCTCTAATTAAGAGCTCCTCTCACACCCACTGCTGTGAACTGCCCTTTGCAGCAGCACCCAGGGGGGCCATTGTTGCTACCCAATGCTAAGTCTTTGTTCTTAGTTGAAATCCATCAGGCCACCAGAAGCACAGAGGGCTCTGACTTTGTTGCTGTTCAGACCATGGCGTTGAATGTTCTGCATCTGCAGTGCCAGCTTTGCAGAGCTTGTGCTCGTTTTGCTTTTTCCTCTTCTGCAACTTTGACTTCTTTCTCTTTCTCCACCCAGTACGCCATCTGGACAGCCATCTGGGTCACTTGGAACATCTTCATCATCTGCTTTTATTTGGAGGTTGGCGGACTTTCGAAGGTGAGCAAGGCTGGCGTCCGAACGCAGCCAGAAACTGTCCAAGGGAAGGAAGGGACAGAGAAATGCCAAGAGGATTGAGAAGAGGGTGTGGGATGGAGAAACACAAACACACGAACAGAGGGGAGGGGAGCATTCACATCAAAGTGTGGCCCGAGAGGGCCTTGTCGGACAAAACGCTGCCTGCACACTTTCAGATTAAGGGTAGAATGAAAAGGGGAGGGCCAGAGGGGATTAGATTACTCTTCCATAAACTGAATCCAATTCAGTGCTTTAATGCCTCTCCAAAAAAGGCTATCAATCATTGCAGGCTCCTTGCACGATTTGGGTGGAAAATTAATTTCCTCAACACTTTCAATGCAGATATAACACTGCTATTTGGGTTTCTGTTGCCCTTACATGTCCCTCTACCCCTTTCATTCCCTTTAAGCACTTGTAAAATTCCAGATTTGGAGGGGAACATTATAGTTGCACTTAGAATATGCGTTATTCCATCCTGCACACTCCAATGGCTTAGATTTGTGGCAAATTTGGGCTCAAGGCCTTTGCGAGTTTTCGCTTGTGGCTCCTGCCTTTCTGTGCTGTTGCATGACATGAGTGAAATGTGTTGTGTTTGGGGCAATGGCCTCAACAGTATGGAGCTGAGCCAAGGTTACAACAGTACCCTGGACAGCTCCGGAGTGCTGTGCTGGACACTCAGATGTTGTTTCAGCAGCAGTCATCTCCGGACTAAGCTTACCTAGGAGGAACAGCTCTATCTGATGATGATAAGAATTTACTGTTTAAGGACCAACCGGTATTGGAAAACAGCTAGTAGCTAAATTCTAGAGGCAGGGTGGGATAGCCCCAGCCACTCTGGGTGGTTTCCAACACATATTAAAGCATAATAAAACATCAAACATTAATAATAACAATCTGATCCAATATGAGAAGTCACAATAACTTTGAAATAAACAACTTGTCTAAAATAAAGCAATATTCAATAATTCATTAGAATCTAATAGTAAACAGTAAAATTAAACATCAGCCAATATTTTTTTAAACAGTTTACACTTACCTATAATCAATAAGATGGTTGGATAGTGTTTTTGAGGTTACCAGCATGAGTTTGACCAAACTGCGGGAGGCAGTGGAGGACAGAGGTGCCTGGCGTTCTCTGGTCCATGGGGTCACGAAGAGTCGGACACGACTAAACGACTAAACAACAACAACAACATAATCAATAAAAAATAATGGCAAGTCTCCCTGCATAAATTGTGGTATGTTCCTGTTGTACATTTAAGCAGTCTCCATGTAGATGTGCACATATAAAGGCACATGCCTTAGAAACTCTTTGGGGGACAAGCAGAAAGAGAAAATTTGGGAATGTCTTTGAGGAGATGCACTCAGATACTTTCAGGTTCGTCTCCACAACATTGACCTTACCTGTGGAGGAGTGACAGGCGTAGAAAAGAAATCTGTATAATACTGATGCCGCTGTCATGGCTTCCTCCAAAGAACCCTGGGAATTGTAGTTCATTGAGGGTGCTTATGAGCCTCGGAAGGGGAAAAGTCTGATGAAGAAGATTTGCATCTGGTGCCAACCTGGTGCCCCCCAGATGCCATGCTGGCTGGGGGCTGGTGCGAGTTCTTTTTAATGAAATGTGGTGTGCTCCACCTTTCATTCACATGTGAACCAAACAAACCCCACTCACCCACCTACCGGAACCCTAAAGGTAAAGGGACCCCTGACCATTATTAGGTCCAGTCATGACCGACTCTGGGGTTGTGGCGCTCATCTCGCTTTATTGGCCGAGGGAGCCGACGTACAGCTTTTGGGTCATGTGGCCAGCATGACTAAGCCGCTTCTGGTGAACCAGAGCAGTGCACGAAAACGCCATTTACCTTCCCGCCGGAGCAGTACCTATTTATCTACTTGCACTTTGATGTGCTTTCGAACTGCTAGGTTGGCAGGAGCAGGGACCGAGTAACGGGAGCTCACCCCATCGCGGGGATTCGAACTACTGACCTTCTGATTGGCAAGTCCAAGGCTCTGTGGTTTAACCCGCATCGCCACCCGTGTCCCTGCCGGATCCCTAGTTTGGTCTACATAGGCAGCTGGTGAACTCTCAACCCCTGGAGAGAGAAAGAGAGAGAGGCTTCCTTTTGCTCTGCTCTAAGTCTCTAAAAAGGAAGAATTATCCTATTTTTCTGCCTTCCCTTCTGATCTCCTGGGGATTAGATGTTTAAGGCAAATGCATTCCGAACCCTCCTTGCTCTCCTCCTCTCACACACCCTGCTCTTTTACATTTAATTTCTGACAAAGTAGCTTGGCTGTCTCAGCGGCCGGTTAATTTGTAGTGACAGAATGCAAGGAGGTGCAGCGAGGTGGAAAGAATGGAGATAGTCAGCTGGCAGCTGGTGGTAACGGCTGCCTGTTTGAGTCTGCAGACAGGTGATCAGCCAGGTGGAGAGAAAGGTGTGTGTTTTAGGAGGGGAGGAGCTGGAGTTCAAATTGCTCTAATTGGTTTCATAAATATCTACTGCAAAGCTGGTGGTGGGCGTAGGGGGAGAGTAAACCTCAATAATTGCTTCTTTGGGAGAGCCTCCCTCATGTTTTTTGGGTGTGGCAGTTTTCTGATTTGTTGTCCATAGATTCGCAGTACTGCATACCCTCCAACATTAATAATAATAATAATAATAATAATAATAATAATAATAATAATAATAATATATTTATGCCCACCATCTGGCTGGGTTTCCCCAGCCACTCTGGGTGGCTCGCAACAGAATATTAAAAAAAGATAAAACATGAAACATTAAAAACTCCCCTAAACAGGACTGCCTTCAGATGTCTTCTAAAAGTCAGATAGTTGTTTATTACCTTGACATCTGATGGGAGGGCATTCCACAGGGCAGGCGCCACTGCCAAGAAGGCCCTCTGCCTGGTTCCCTGTAACTTCACTTCTCCCAATGAGGGAACTGCCAGAAGGCCTTCGGCGCTGGACCTCAGTGTCCAGGCTGAATGATGGAGGTGGAGACGCTCCTTCAGGTATACAGGACCGGGGCTGTTTTCTCTGATGAAAACAGGGACGTACTATTCTGTGATGATAATTTTACTATTTATACCCCACACATCTTACTGGAATGCCCCTGCCACCCTAGGTGGCTTCCAACATATACGAAAACATAAGAAAACATTAAAAAATTTTTTTTAAAAAAAAGAACCAAACCTTCCTTAAATGGGATTGCCTTCAGGCTGCTCAGGGGTGGGATAACTTCATACCCTCCAACATTTCTCCAATGAAAATAGGGACATCCTAAGGGAAAGTGGGGCATTCCAGGATCAAATCAGAAACCGGGATGACTTCTCTAAATCAGGGATGTCCCTGGAAGATAGGGACACTTGGAGGGTCTGGTACTGTAGGGTTGGAAGCATCTAGCCCAATCCCTGCAATTCAAAGAATCACATCTAAATAATCCTTTAAAAAACCCCCCAATAACCTCTTAATTCCATGATCCAGCAAGGATTAAAATCTAATGGAGGATCCCACTGTTGAATTAGCCAGGCAAGGGTAAGAAAGGATTCCCTTCCTCCCTGTTTTATCTTCACAACAGTCCTGTGAGGTAGGTTAGGCTGAAAAGCGGGAACTGGCCCAAGGTCACCCAGTGAACTCCATGGCTGACTGGGGATTTGAACCCTCATCTCCCAGGTCATAGTAAAACACTCTTAACAATTACAGTGGAACCTCAGGTTATGGCGGGGATCTGCCGCAACCCAAAAACGACACAGCCCAAAGTGTCACTTCTGCGCATGCGCGCACATGATTTAGCGCTTCTGCAAACCCGGAAGCTCAGTGCCTGCTCCTGCCAACCTAGCAGTTTGAAAGCACGACAAGGTGCAAGTAGATAAATAGGTACTGCTCTGGTGGGAAGGTAAACGGTGTTTCCGTGTGCTACTCTGGTTCGCCAGAAGCGGCTTAGTCATGCTGGCCACATGACCCGGAAGCTGGACGCCGGCTCCCTTGGCCAATAAAGCGAGATGAGCACCACAACCCCAGAGTTAGCCACGACTGGTCCTAATGGTCAAGGGTCCTTTACTTAAACCCAGAAGTAACCCATTCCAGTACAGTGGTACCTCGGGTTACATACGCTTCAGGTTACATACGCTTCAGGTTACAGACTCCGCTAACCCAGAAATAGTACCTCAGGTTAAGAACTTTGCTTCAGGATGAGAACAGAAATCGTGCTCCAGCGGTGCAGCAGCAGCAGGAGCCCCCATTAGCTAAAGTGGTGCTTCAGGTTAAGAACAGTTTCAGGTTAAGAACAGACCTCCGGAACGAATTAAGTACTTAACCCGAGGTACCACTGTACTTCTGGGTTTGTGCTGGTCACAAGCCAAGGATGACGTAAGCTGGAGGCAATGTAACCTGAGGCTCCACTGTACACTGCATGAGCTCTCTTCTCCAAACTTCCAGTTTATTCAGCATTTTTCCTGATTCGGCTGCAGCCTTCTAAAACCAGGCAAGGTTAAGCCAATTGGCTTTAGCTACTCTCACTCCTACGCTCGCCTAGTGGAGTTATTTTGGTCCAAGAGTCCTCTCACCGCCTTTTCCCTTTGCTCGCATTTTCTACAGGGGGACAGGATGACATTTGGAAATGTTCTTCCTGCGTCCTGTCATCCCTTCTGCAGATGTCATATCTCCAAAGGAGACGGGAGCGAGGAGCAAAATCTTGTCTGCCAAAACTTTGCTAGGTGGACGGCAGAAGAATGGACAGGTTGGCTGGTATATTATTAATAGATCCTTTCTTTTCCCTGCCACCGGCATCTCCCCAAAGGTCTTGACGACGTAGGTTTCGAGGGCACTGTGAGCATTTGAGCAGAGCTCTCTCAAAAAAGCAAGCGCATTTCCTCAAACAGCTGAAGATGAGATGGAGACGAGCACAGCTGTGATTTCCGGACATGCTGTCGATACATAAGACAGTGTTTTGGTTTTCCTCACGGCACCATTAGCATACATTCTGATCTTCCTATTCCATTGCTCCCTGCCACGAAGAGCCTTCTATGTACATTTTGACGGCAGAAAGACAGCAAAATAGTACGAATCTTTTTGATGGTTTGCCCAGCCTGGCAGGAAAGAGCAAATAACATAAAAGGCAAGCAGTGAGCTGGTCCTTTTTGCAGAATGGAGCCGAGCATTGTGCTGTTCCCTACTAGATTGATGCAGATTTATGGACAAGCCATGAGATCTAATTCAGGGTCCTTCTGTGATGCTAGAGTATGGTTACCAGATTTTTTTTCAATGAATCCAGGGACACTTTTTTTGGGGGGGGGGGGAAGCTGAGTAGCAACAGGGAGTCAGTACAGTGGTACCTCAGGTTAAGTACTTAATTCATCCCGGAGGTCTGTTCTTAACCTGAAATTGTTCTTAACCTGAAGCACCACTTTAGCTAATGGGGCCTCCTGCTGTTGCCACACCGCTGGAGGACGATTTCTGTTCTCATCCTGAAGCAAAGTTCTTAACCTGGGGTACTATTTCTGGGTTAGTGAAGTCTGTAACCTGAAGCGTCTGTAACACGAGGTACCCCTGTAGTGGGAATGGTGAGGGAAAAGACCCTGGGCCCAAGCACACATGCATATTGTATAAAGGTGAAAAGCCCTTCTTTCACACCCTGTGAAACATAAATGCACAGGTTTTTTTTTTAAAAAACTGGGCAATGGCGTGCTGCCGCCTGTTACTCCTGAGCGCCCCCCGATCAATCAAAACAAAGGGGGCAGGAGATGAGTACTGCCGGACGTCCCTGGTTCCCCTTTGGCAGTGGCAATGGCAGCGGCAGCGGCAATCAGCAGCCCAGAGGCAGCCTGGTAGCGCAGTTGGCTCTGGCTGGCTCCAGGAGCTGCTTGCTGCCGTGGAGCCCACCATTTTTCCTTGCCGGAAGTCCCAAAATGATTTGTTGTGCACAAGACACATCATATGGGGACTTCCGGTGAGGAAAAATGGCGGGCGCCACCACAGCAAGCAGCTCCTGAAGCCAGCCAGAGCCAACTGCTCTACCAGGCTGGCTCCGCACTGCTGAGGCTGCCACTGCCACATTTCCAGGGGACAGATTTGCAAATCTGGGGACATTCCGGGGACAGAATTTGCCTGGGGACAGATTTGCAAATCCGGGGACTTCTGGTAACCCTATGCTAAAGCAGCACTCCCACTGAGCGTGACACTTCGTTTGCCCTTTATCTGCCAGGGAATGTGGCATTTTGGTGCCTTGCCACACAGGGCAACTTCACCCAGATCCGAAAACCCAAATCTGCCAAATCCCAGCAGCTCCTGACGGTGCCCTCAGTCTGTTGCCTTGGTCCTTAGACCCTCCAGCTGGGCCCATCTTGCACCTGGTGCCAGCATATCAGTGCCGTCAAACGTAGAGGAGTCCCCAGTGATAGTCATACAGTTGGTCCATATAGCCCTGCGTTGTCAACAATGACTGGCAATGGCTCACTCAGGGTTTCAGGCAGGGGTTTCCCCTAGCCCAGCCCAGAGATGGCAGGGATTCAGCCTGGGGCCATTTCGTAGCTCTGCCACTGAGCTATGGCCCTAAAACATCAGAACTAGGGGGGTGATGTGTGTGTGTGATGTGCAATTTAAAGCACCAAAGGGATGCTAATCCTTCGTCCCCACCCCCATCAATCTTATCTCCCTAGGCTGTAACTAAAATCACATTTGCACCAAACATTTAAAGCACTCATGGCAATTCGACAGGCATGGCTTAAAGAATCATGTGAACTGCAGCTGGTTGAGGGTGCTGGGGACTATAGCTCTGTTACAAACAAACTACAGTATAGCTTCCATGGGAGTCACTGTTCTAGACAGGATATGAGGGTGTCACAGGCCCATGTCACAGCTTTTGCAGTTGCTTACAGACCCTCCAAGTGCCCCTGTTTTCCAGAGCCAGTCCCTGATCTGCAGAAGCTGTCCCAGTTTCTGATTTCATCCCAGAATGTCCCTCTTTTCCTTAGGACACCCCTATTTTCATCAGAGAAAAGTTGGAGGGTATGGAGTTATCTGCCTTCTGAAGGCAGCCCTTTATAGGGAAGTTTTAAAATGTTTAATGTTTTATTATGTTTTTATATATGTTGGAAGCTCTCCAGAGTGGCTGGGGCAACCCAGCCAGATGGGTGGGGTATAAATAGTAAAATCATTATGATGGAGTAGGATGTCCCTATTTTCATCAGAGAAATGCTGGAGGTTATGTGCTTATATGAAGGCTTCATAAAGTACAGATTAGACATATCCTGTTCAAGTAATGGGTTCTTTTGGGGGAAAGCTGAACAGAGACCTCTAGTGTCCTCTTATTCCACAACTCAATAGCAACATCATATCCGCAACCACACTCACCCCCTGAATCTGTTTTTTGCCTAAAATCCGGCCCTGGAAACTCATATGCCCACACCCCCATGTTTGCTGTGCCTCCAACACATGCAACCGGTGAGAGCTTCAAGCCAGAATAAAAGCTATCCCCTTGCCAGCCCAGCGAGACACAGCCGCTCATGCCACCGGGAGATAAAAAATGACGGTCTCCACTTTTTTAGCTGATAATAAATTTCCTCGCCTTAAAACATGCAAAATTATTCAACCGCCGAGCTCTCCCAGGACTTGCCTGGCTGGACTCAATTCGTCTGGAGGGCTATTCTCTGGTAATTAATGAAAGGGAACGAAGGAAGTACAGGAGCCCAGCTGCTCTTAGACCCACCCAAAAAAGAAACGCAAAGCGTGTGTGTGTGTGTGTGTGTTTGGAATGGGGATTATGTGTGTGCAGCATGGCTAATGGTGTGCATGGATGACAATAAAGAAAATTGCATATTATTTTCATAATCTTACAGATATGCATTCTTGGTCTGCTTTCCTCTCCTCCCCCTCCAACCTTGCCTCTGCATTCAAGACATGAGTTGTGTGGTTCCCTCACAAACTCCTGTCTGAATGTCAAATGAAGTTGTCGTTGGAGACTCTGACTCAGGGGATGGGAGAGTCCCTTAGCCTTGCATACAGTAGGTCCCAGATCAATCCCAGGCATCTCCAGGTTGGGATGAGAAAGACTGCTGTCTAAGACCCTAGAAAGCTGTTGCTGGTAGTCATTGCAATGTTCAGGTCCTTCCATGGTGATGGAAAAGGAGAAACCTCCAAGCTGAGGGACAGTGGACCACTGAGTTACATTTACTGGCGAGTAACTGCAAGAAAGGACTACTGCTTTCAAGCCCTGGCTGATGACTTGTCTACAACATCTAGAAGTCAGACCCATTGATGCATCTATCTCTGTATTGTCTCCACTGACAGGCAGGTGGGTTTCTGGGTTTTCCATCTTGGAAATGGCTCTTCCATTCACTTCAGTGGAGGGAGCTGGTGCTTGTAGATGCCTTGTGTGCATGGAAGTTCAGATCTGCTCCCTCCGTTGAAATGAATGGGGGAAAGCTTGCTTGCACAAGAGTTCCCCGTGCTAATGAAACTTCAGGTGGGTTGAAGGTGGCAGTGTCCAAGTAGGAGAAAAGAAAGCTAAGGTGGGAAGATTCCAAAGGGGAACTTGAGGATGGTCGCTCTAGTCTCCCAGATAATGCTCTCTTTACTGACAGAGGTCAATAAGCTATTTGCCTTGAGTGCTTTCGCCTATTACTCTCCATCAGTACAGGTGTCCCCCGGAGAGTTGCAGCCAAAGATCCTGGTCAAAAGAGTATATTAGCCTTAGGGCACTGAGAAAACATCTGACTCAAAGCAGGGAAATGCTTGTAATAGTTCATTAAAATAATTTGGGGCCAGAATGGTTCTGAAGATTGCAGAATCATAGAGCAAATGGAAACAAATTGGGGGGGGGGGGAGGAAACTCAGGTGTTGTTTATTTATTTAAAACATTTCTGCCCTTCCTACTCTTAATGGACCTCTCCTTTGGGCTGAGTTCAAGTCTTGCATGTTGGCTTCCCTGAAGCACCGGGGTGGCTGCTGTGGGAACAACATCTATGAAGTTGTTTTAAAAAGGTAAAGGGACCCCTGACCATTAGGTCCAGTCGTGACTGGCTCTGGGGTTGAGGTGCTCATCTCGCTTTATTGGCTGTGGGAGCTGGCGTACAGCTTCCGGGTCATGTGGCCAGCATGACTAAGCCGCTTCTGGCAAACCAGAGCAGCACACGGAAACACCGTTTACCTTCCCACCAGAGTGGTACCTATTTATCTACTTGCACTTTGACGTGCTTTCAAACTGTTAGGTTAGCAGGAGCAGGGACTGAGCGATGGGAGCTCACCCCGTCGTGGGGATTTGAGCTGCCCACCTTCTGATCGGCAAGTCCTAGGCTCTGTGGTTTAACCCACAGCGCCACCAGAAGTTGCTTTAGGCACGTGCAAAATGCAGACATGTGAGTGCCACTTAGGAAGGGTGGGGAACCCCAGACTCAGATGCCAAATGCATCCCTCCAGTGGATTCTCCCCACACCAGGCCCTCATTGGGTGTTCCTACCTGGCTGGACTGTGTGCTTAAAGTCTGATAATGCCTCTTGCTTGCCTTGGTGGAGGACAGAGATGCATTTATGTGTGTATGTCAAGGCTGGCTCAGCCTCAGGTCAGCATGGAGACTCAGAGATGAGCAGTAAAGTTGATTCTTTCTTCAAGGACACAGAATACAAACAGAGAAACCTCTGAGCAAAGCTGGTTCCCAGTAAAGTAGTTGCCAGAACTGATGACCTGTGCCTCCCACTTCCCTCTACATCTCCTCATTGGCCAGATGTTTTTGAAGCAGACTTCAGCTCCATTGAGGAGGGGTCTTCTGTGCTCTTTGTTCTGCTACAGGCAAGGCCCTCCATGCCGTTGGAGATAAGCAAGGAGGGGAGCTGATTACAACAGGCAGGGCTGTCTTAAGCATATGTGGTGCCGGGGTGCTAAGACCCACCCAGCGCCCCCCCTCCAGTATGCCCAGTCCCAGGTGCACAGGAGGGTGGAGCCAGCCAGCCACCTCAGCGTCTCACTGGCTTGGCTGCTCCCAAACTCACGGCACAGAGCCACCCACAGCAGAAGAGCCTGTCGCAGCGCTCCGACTGATGGGTGGGCTCTTCTCCGGACTCAACTTTTGGGCCCCGGACTCTCGACCTGGTGCCCCTGAGAGCCTAGCGCCTGGGGGCCCTGCACCCCTAGCGCCTATGGGTAAGATGGCCCTGACAGCATGACTAGCAGGCTCCTGTGAAGTTGCTGCAGCCTCTGTCCCCTCCTCCTCAGCCACTTGTCCTGCATCTGCAGGGCTTTCTGCCCCTGCTTCCTCTCTCTCACTCAAGCCTGTTGCTTGTTCAGCATCCAACCATTCTGCCTCCGCTTCATCCTCTGACCTGTCTTTGGTATCCCACTACCACTTGCCCATAAGCAAATGCATCCCTCAAGTTGTAAAAGGTCCTCTGACCTAGATAAAACAGTATCCATCCCTTCCCCTTCTCTATCCCCACTGCAAGGTGTAAGTGAAATTTATTGGTTTTGCTTGGAAACACTTTTTGGAAATGCCAGCCTTTAAATGGATTAAACTCATTGGATTATGGGGAGCACTGAGTCTTGGGCTCGCAGTGATTGATTCAGCTGCCTCTGCCAATTGCAGAGGGACATTCATGAGCGGCACAAAGAAGAGGCAAGACAATTAAATGATCGCAGCTTTATCTGCAATATAAAAGTAATCTGGCCGGGGTGCTTGCAGGGTGCATTATTTATCTGCCGCCCGGAGTGAAAAGGTGTTTGGTTCTTTAAGGTGCGTTGAGTTAAGAGATGTTAACTGTACCTCATTACTCTGGTTAAGAAATCCTTTTGCAAGCTGAGAAATACTGTAAGCTTTCTCTCCTACCAACACTTCCATGCTGGGAAACTGGAGCAAGCACCTGAAACAAGCAGAAACTCTACGTTTGTGATGCTGAAGACAGAGAGGGCCTTTTCAAAGAGCATAGCTGTCAAGCGTCCCTTATTTGGCGGGACAGTCCCTTATCCCAGCGCTATGTCCTGCTGCTGTCCCTTATTGATGATGTCCCTTAAATAAGCTACTGAAGGTAATGGGACCTTTTCTATGTCCAGCTGTCCTTTGTCAACAACAAATTGTTGCTGTTTTTTGTGTGGAATATATGCTATATGGTAATTTATGGACCTAATAGGTATCTAAAGCCATTTGCATGCAACAAAATATGTATTTTATCAAAGTAATTGTTAATTCCTTATTTTGGCTGCTGATCTCTTATTTTCGAGGCTGCCGGTCCCTTATTTTCAAATCTGTAAGTTGACAGCTATGGCAAAGAGAGGGCCCAAACTTCCCCAACCTGGTGCCCTCCAGATATTTTGGACTAATGAACCCATCAGCCACAGCCAGCAGATGAGAGTTGTAGTGCAGAACACTACATTTCTCCAAGGAAATGGGGCATTCCAAGGAAAAGCTGGACATTCCAGAATCAAATCAGAAACTGGGATGGCTTCTGTAAATCTGGGAGTGTCCCTGGAAAATAGGGACACTTGGAGGGTCTGGAACATCCAGGTGATACTGTTTGTTCCTGTTAGGAATTGGTGTGTCCTTCCTATTCCTTGCAGACTCCTGAACTGTCCCCAGCATACAATCAGCTACAAATTCAAGGGAAGCAAACGTGGAACCGAGCAGGAAGGTGGGGAAAGGTGCAAGGGAACCACATGATAACTGAAACAGCAGAGGAGAGATGATTTGAAATTCTGCAGGGAGATGTACATTAAGCAGCTATTGATCATGCCAGGGGTCAGTTTCTTGGAGTAATTTGACCCAAGAGGTTAATTGTGACGGAGGTCAATAGAAGACCTGAACGTGCAATGCATCAGAATACCAAAGGGAATTGGCAAGAGAATTTATGGAGGATGCTTAGTGCTCGTGGCACAGAGGAAATTACACCAGCCCGGTAGGGAAATATTTCTTATAACTCCAGTTCTGCCTTGTCAACTCACACAAATGCAGTTGGTGTGTTTCCCTCTGTGAGTACATAGTATGCTATCTTTGTAGTTAGGGATGGAGGAGAAATTTGGTTTTGTCTGCTTGAGAATCTGTTTAATTTGCACTTCTTGAACCAGTGTGCGAACCATAGCCTTTGAAATTCACACTTTCCTGAATTTTGTGATCCAGCCAAACAAGGTGTTTAAAAGTGCATATGTGATGTACATAAAACATATATTAAGCAGAACTGCATGCCAAGCTGCATTAAATCAATGGAAATCACCGCAAAAATGGGCATATTTGTCAAAACCACATACAAAAAAGTGTGTTTTTAAGAGAAATTTGTAATAAAAGGATGGCAAATTTCCAGGAGGATTTTATAAAAAATAAATAAATCGCAAATTGCACAGAGATATGAGCCAGGATTCACCTAACTCGCCCCATCAGTGGAATCTCCATGGAAGGACTTTTGCTTGTGCAACTTTGAGCCAGTCAGTCTAACCTACTTCACAGGGTCGTTGTGATGATAAAACGGGGAAGGGAGAGAACATGTACATCACCTTGAGATCCTTGGATTAAAAGTTGGGACATACATGTAATAACAAATAAATAAAATGGCACATGGTACTTATTTTTATTGCTATATTTTTGTAACCTGTCTGGGTGGGCTGCAATAAATGAATAACATTTCTAAGCCATTTGCAGAGGGCCTTCTCGGCGGTGGCACCCGCCCTATGGAACGCCCTCCCATCAGATGTCAAGGAAATAAACAACCATCTGACTTTTAGAAGACATCCGAAGGCAGCCCTGTTAGGGAAGTTTTTAATGTTTGATGTTTTATCCTGTTTTTAATATTATTTTGGGAGCCGCCCAGAGTGGCTGGGGAAATTCAGCCAGATGGGCGGAGTATAAGTAATAAATTATTATTATTATTATTATTTATAACCCTTTGCTCTCTTTAACTGAAGAAGCCAGGGAGTGTGCAAAGTGAAAATTGATTCAGCAACAACAAGAGATTGGGAATGTGAAGTCGTTAATTAGATTAGTATTCTGGGTTGTTGTTTTTATTGTGTGCGTTTTCTCCCTCTGCAGGACAGTGAGCTCTTGACCTTCAACATCTCACGGCACCAATCCTGGTGGAGTGAAAACGGTCCTGGATGTGTAAGGAAGGAGACTCCCATGGTCGGCATCAAGGGCTTGGACAGCCATTCCTACGTCTCCGTGATCGGTTGCGCTTTGGAATATCGCTACATCGAGGTCATGCACAGCGCAATGCAGATTCTGGTGGCGGTGAGTGATGCCCTCAAAGCCCGCAAATCTGAAACTGGGCCTGTTTCAGCAATTCAAACGGCCACATTTGGGTATTGGAAATTCCAGGTGCCAATTTCAATGCAATACAGTCATACCTCTTCTTGCGAACACTTCATGTTGCGTTTTTCCGGGTTAAGAACGCGGCAAACCCAGAAGTGCCTACTTCCAGGTTTTGCCGCATGCGCAGAAGCGTTCTGCGCGGTTTGCACATGCACAGAAGCTTTCTATGTTCTCTATCACGATTTACACATGTGCAGAAGCGCCGCTCTGGTTACAGACTTTTTGGGGTGTGAATGGCACCCCGGAATGGATCATGTCCACAACCAGAGGTAGCACTGTATATGGGGGGGGGGGGGGCAGGTAAGCCCTGCCGTGCATAATCGGTCACAAGATGTGGCTCCTGCACAACATTTGAATGGCAATGCCCATTAACTTGTGGCTGGGGGCTGGCCCCCTCAAATATTTTATTGGTGGAGCCAAAGGGACCTCAGCCCCTAGGAGTTGGCTCCTATGCTAGATAATTAATTGAATTCAGGTTTCCAGTGGATGGTGCCACATGTACTTGTGTGTGTGAAAGAGAGAGTTAGGGGAAGAGAGAAAAGGAAAGTGAATAAACCAGTTTGTATTGCATGCTAAGCCAAACCATGGCCCAGTGTAAGCCAAGGGCTCAGGTTCCTGGGGTGAAGATCATGGCTGCTATGCTGCTGCTCCACTTCTGCTGCTGCTGTTTCATAGGGCTATGCCATGATTTGGGGTAGCATCACATATCAACCCCAGGCTCATAGTTTGTCTCATTGAATCGTAGAATCGTAAAGTTGGAAGGAATCCCAGGGGTCATCTAGTCCAAGCCCCTGCAATGCAGAAATCTCAACTAAAGTCTCACTCCAGAAAAACAACCCATGGTTTGTTCTTCATTTACTGTTTATGGTTTGCCTGGGGGAAACAAACCACAAGCCTGAGTTTGGATGTAAGGTAAAGGACCCCTGGACTGTTAAGTCCAATCAAAGGTGACTATGGGGTTGTGGCGCTCATCTTGCTTTCAGGCCGAGGGAGCCAGTGTTTGTCCACAGACAGATTTCTGGGTCATGTGACCAGCATGACTGAACCATTTCTGGAGCAACAGAACACTGGGACAGAAACCAGAGTGCACGGAAATGCCATTTACCTTCCCGCTGCAGCGGTACCTATTTATCTACTTGCACTGGCGTGCCTTTGAACTGCTAAGTTGCCAGGAGCTGGGACAGAGCAACAGGAGATCACTCCGTTGCGGGGATTCAAACCACCGACCTTCCAAGTGGCAAGCCCAAAAGGCTCAGTGGTTTAGACCACAGCACCACCCATGTCCCTTGCCGCCACGTAATGGTAAGCGAAACCATGTCTGAGTCATGCATTAGTGCAGCTAATGGAGGAGTGCAGCAGCTGTGATCTTTGGTCTGGGAACCTACTCCTTTGCTAGTTCAAACTAAGTCACTGTTTGGTTCAGCATTACGTGTGAATCGGGATTATAAATTCCATTTGGATATTTTGAACCACGGGCTTTGGTGGCCGGGGGAAACAGGACATGACACCAGCACATTTGATAGTTGTGCAAAAGAGGGATTTTCTGTGGATGTAGCCAGAGCTGACCCAAGACATTTCCAAGATGGAAGCTCCTCCGCTTCCATGTTCAGAAGGCGACTGGACTTGGGATTGAGTCAAACATCCATGCTGGCAACAGGACAGCAGCAACCCCCAGCACACCTGAGAGCTGCTGGCTAGTGTAGAGCACTCTTACTTCTGCCCTCCAACAGAAGGGAAAAGCCAAGGAGGCAAACCAAGGGCAGGAGGACAGTATTGATTTAGAACAGTGGTTTGCAGAGGGGCATAGTCCAGAGGGGGAAAGCTGGGAAATACTGGGTGAGGAACACCAAGAATAGGGAACACCAGGAGAGAGACAGCTGGCAGATTCGCTGTTCTTGGACAGCATTCCTGACCTCCTCCCCGCCCCCACCTAGGACTAGACGGGCTCTGAGAGTGATAGAACAGAAAGCGCAGAGACAACAAGCTCAGATTACCTGACGTAGATTAATGGAGATGGAGGGAGTAAACCTTAGCTGGGAGCAACACCATTTCTAGAGAGATATACATTCCTTTGTCTCCCGCTATGATTATTAAAGAAACTATCTGGTAAGAACGCTCCTTTCATTTGTTGTTTAGTCGTTTAGTCGTGTCCGACTCTTCGTGACCCCATGGACCAGAGCACACCAGGCACTCCTGTCTTCCACTGCCTCCCGTAGTTTAGTCAAACTCATGTTGGTAGCTTTGAGAACACTGTCCAACCATCTCGTCCTCTGTCGTCCCCTTGTGCCCTCCATCTTTCCCAACATCGGGGTCTTTTCCAGGGAGTCTTCTCTTCTCATGAGGTGGCCAAAGTATTGGAGCCTCAGCTTCATGATCTGTCCTTCTAGTAAGCACTCAGGGCTGATTTCCTTAGGAATGGATAGGTTTGATCTTTCATTTGATCTGCTTAATTACTGCCACTGGGGGGTGGGATCTGATTCCCCAAAGCCTGACACCTGAGGTGGTTGCTTTCCTGTGCCCAATGGCCATGCTGGCCTTGGATGTTTGTGTGGATACAAACTTGATTTTTGACTCCTATTGATGACAGGAGTCATCGTCAACTTGCTGATTTCAGTACTTGAACACTGTGGCTGAGATCTAAGATGCTCCTTTAGTGGGGACTTTTGACTCATACTGTTTGAAAAGGATTGAGATCACATGGAAAATGCTTCTGAAATTCCCCTTGGTTTCATGGAGAGACTGTGGAGGAGAGAGAATAGAAGCAGGATGCCAAAGCCCCCTTGGGAACATACAAATAACTTCAAAGTTCTTTGGATCCTGCCCTCTCCGAAACAAACAAACAACAAACCCCTACACTCATTGCCCTAAATCCAACAGTAATTAAAAATTACATAAACTTGGTGTGTGTGTGCAAGAATATGATGGATTTCCCCACTCGTCTCAAATTCTTTTCAACCTGTACAAAACAAGCCCCTCAGCCCATCACACCAGGATGTAGCTCTGGTGCTGAGAGAGATTGTTCATTTAAAGTAAACCCAGGAAGAAGAAAAACAAAGAGAAGCAAGGCTTAGACTGATATAGCAGGAGCATTTCCTCAGCAATAGGTACATCAAAAACTTTACCAGCCAGCGTGACTGCGATTTAAATATTTATGTGTGAGCGTCGGGGAAGAAGAAGAAGTTGCAGAAAGGGAGAGAATCCAATTAGGCAAAGGCTGTGTGCGTCTCCCCCCAAGGATATAATAATACACCCCGTCAGAAAACAAAGCCATTCTGACGTGCACTCCCTCCCCCCGCTTCTGTTCCTGCAGACGCCAGCAGTTTGCACAAAAGTTGCCGTCAAATGTCACAGCGCTTATGTTTATCCATACCCTCAATTATTTATTTTTTTCATTAACATGCCACAGTAATTGGTGCCGCCCGGTAATTGATTCTCGTTTGCTGCAGAGTAAACTGAAACAAAAAGTCTATTGTCTTCATAAAATGCCACTAGAGCGCGTGTACATTTTCTAGCATCTCAGCAATGGAAGCCAACGTCTTTTAAAATCTGCATTGCTTTGTTTTGCATGAATAGTACACTGTATGTCTCTCTATATTTTTACCAAGGGAGCTGATCTTAGTCCTCCCTGTCACATGACAAATGTCATGTGTGAATCAGAGAACCATAGCTATGGCAAGGCAGCAATTTTATAAACCAGGATGAATTCATGGTCAAATCTGTGGTTGTGAGAACAGGATGCTAGACGAGATGAGCTACTGGCCTGATCCAGCAGCTTCTTCTTACATTTTCATCCCCTGTATGAATATATTCCTAGGGATGGTCAATGCTGGCTGCATTCAGATATCACAGATATTTACTTTACCTGATAATTTCTGCACTCCATGTGATCTTTCTTACAATGCAAATGCCACTTCTGGAAATGTAGTGGCATTCATTTCCAAGTTGTTTCCAGAAAAGAAAAGAAAAACCAGATTGCAACCTGATTAACTCAGAGTTTGGTGTTGCTAATTCACACAACAAAATATGTAGAGGTGTTCTAAAAGGTAAAGGCAAAGGTACTCCTGAGCATTAGGTCCAGCACGCTCATCTCGCTTTATTGGCCGAGAGAGCTGGCGTACAGCTTCCGGGTCATGTGGCCAGCATGATTAAGCCGCTTCTGGCGAACCAGAGCAGCACACAGAAATGCCGTTTACCTTCCCGCCGGAGTGGTACCTATTTATCTACTTGCACTTGGACGTGCTTTCGAACTGCTAGGTTGGCAGGAGCAGGGACCGAGCAACGGGAGCTCACCCTGTCGCGGGGATTCGAACCGCCGACCTTCTGATCGGCAAGTCCTAGGCTCTGTGGTTTAACCCACAGTGCCACCTGCGTCCCTATTATTATTATTATTGACGACAAAAATATGAGGCCTTGCAAGACGTCCCTGAGAGACGGAAACTTGGTTGCTCACTAGGGAGGTCAACTTTAGAGTGTGCATACACAGAGGGGAACATCATGCACACTTGGGGGCGCATTGCGGACACTCGGCGGTTCACCAAAGCACAAATAAGGTTCATTTTGGGGGCAGATGATGCCATCTGTGGGTGCAATTGGGCTTGCATGTGGCCTGCATTTCCTTACCCTTGCTGGCTGAGTGGGGAAAGAGGCCCTTTCCTTTGTGAAAGATGTGGAGGAAAAAAGCCCTTAAGGAAAACTGGGACTAATCCGATGCTGCTTGAAACTGGCCATCCAGGGCCTTGCAGCCGTTGTCTCTGGGGGTTAAAGGCAGCCTTGCCTGTCTTCTTAATCTCATTTAAACGCAAATAGGAGCAGAACAGGCTCTCCCCTTCCACTCCCCCTCCCTGACCCACTGTGCTACAGACAAGTCGAATGGCTAGTTTTCAATGGTGTTCCCTGGAAAGTAAAAGAGAGGGGGAGATAGGAGGGGTTCGTCCTGTTGCACTCCTCATTTGCTGGGTTTTTGCCAGGGTGCAGAGCCCTGGGCTAATTGAAAGACACGTGTGTGTGTGTGTGTGTGTGTGTGTGTGTGTGTGTGTGTTTCTCAAGCCCTTTCTAGTCCTACACATGAAAGTAGCTTTCATATGCTACATCAAGGTGTGGACAGCATCTGTGCAGGTTTGCTGCACATCTCCCCTCCCTGTTTCCTGCTTTGTCTTTTCCAAAATATCCATTCCACTTTAATAGTTTTTGAAAGGCAGGAGGCAGGCAGGTGTGGAGGACTCCCTGGTCCTGAATGGGGTAACTGTGCCCCTGAAGGACCAGGTGTGCAGCCTGGGGTCATTCTGGACTCACAGCTGTCCATGGAGGCGCAGGTCAATTCTGTGTCCAGGGTAGGTATCTACCAGTTCCATCTGGTATGCAGGCTGAGACCCTACCTGCCCGTAGACTGTCTCGCCAGAGTGCTGCATGCTCTGGTTATTTCCTGCTGGACTACTGCAATGTGCTTTGTATGGGGCTACCTTTGAAGGTGACCCGGAAACTACAACTAATCCAGAATGCGGCAGCTAGACTGGTGACTGGGAGCAGCCGCCGAGACCACATAACACCGGTCTTGAAAGACCTACGTTGGCTCCCAGTACGTTTCCGAGCACAATTCAAAGTGTTGGTGCTGACCTTTAAAGCCCTAAACGGCCTCAGTCCAGTATACCTGAAGGAGCATCTCCACCCCCATCGTTCAGCCTGGATGCTGAGGTCCAGCGCTGAGGGCCTTCCAGGGGTTCCATCGCTGTGAGAAGCCAAGTTACAGGGAACCAGGCAGAGGACCTTCTCAGTAGTGGCACCCACCTGTGGAATGCCCTCGCACCAGATGTCAAAGAGAAAAACAACTACCAGACTTTTAGAAGACATCTGAAGGCAGCCCTGCTTAGGGAAGCTTTTAATGTTTGACGGTCTATTGTATTTTAATATTTTGTTGGAAGCCCCCCAGAGTGGCTGGGGAAACCCAGCCAGATGTGCAGGGTAATAATAATAATAATAATAATAATAATAATAATAATAATAATAATAATAATAATTACAGGCATGCCAATTGGGAGGGGGAGGCAGGGACTAGGCCCCCCAAATTTTTGAATGAAGGGGACAGGCCCCCTCAAATTTCTGCGACGGCCATGTGCCTCAAAATTGGGACTCAGGTTGTTTTCTGCTGCTCCAGAGAAGCGGACACGGAGCAATGGTTCCAAACTACAAGAAAAGAGATTCCACCTAAACATTAGGAAGAACTTCCTGACAGTGAGAGCTGTTCGACAGTGGAATTTGCTGCCAAGGAGTGTGGTGGAGTCTCCTTCTTTGGAGGTCTTTAAGCAGAGGCTTGACAACCATATGTCAGGAGTGCTCTGATGGTGTTTCCTGCTTGGCAGGGGGTTGGACTCGATGGCCCTTGTGGTCTCTTCCAACTCTATGATTCTATTCTAGGATTCTAGGATGAGGTTGAAGTGCTTGTATGCAATGCAGGAGGGAGGGAAGATGGATCGTTTAGTTCCAAGATCCCATGTGCCAAAATGGAGTTTTCATTGGAGAAGAACCTGCCTTGCCTGTTGGCTGTTTCCATTTCCAAACGACAGCCTGGAACGCTCCCAGGAAGATGGCAAATGTTGACTTTGGTGGCAGATGCTACAGCGAAAGCTAGAATGAGAGCCACCGGCATATGCTACATTTCCACCAGTAATAATTGGCCCCCAGCAAATGAAGGGAGTGTGTGGGGGGGAAAACAAAGGTTGCAGGCTGCCATCTGCACATTGCTGTGATTTCGTCTTCACCAGCTGCTGGTGGGAGCTTGCCTGCAATTCTGAAATGCGGGCGAGAGCTTGGGTGTTGCTGGGGCCTGTCCCCCCCCCCCCACTTCCAGTATGGCCAAAGAGAACAATTTTGCTCCATGGGATTTCATATGACACATAAAATTAAATATATGGCTGTATGGTGAAAGATTGCTGTTGTGATTATTAATAAATGTTTTAAGGGGTTGATTTTAAGAGTAGCTTGCAGGATTAAAACATACAACAAAACCCTTTTAAACCAAAGTCAGCGGTAAACAATAAAGAGGCAGTCGGCCCCACAGTAAAAATGGAAAGCGTATTGCTGGTGGTCAACAAAAGAGGTTTAAAGGCTCTCTCAAGGCAAATCTTTTAAAAATGTAGTATAAACACTGACAGCTGGGAAACACTGGCCTGTCAGTGCTCCAGTTGGAGAACAGCCTTTGCCAAAGGTGTCGTGGGTTTTGAAGACACTCGAACTCAGGACGCAAGGGAGAAAGGTGCTAAGAGGAAGGCATATTTGGCAAACCCTCATCGTGATCAACTCCCACCCAGAAACCAATGTCCCCACTGTGGAAGGATGTGTGGATCCAGAACTGGCCTCCACAGTCACTTACGGACCCATTGTTAAAACCGTGTTTATGGAAGACAATCTTACTCGGCCATGAGTGATCACCAAAGAAGAAGAAAGAATACAATTCAGTAATAAAATGTTGCCAATGGCACATCTGCACCATAAGTTTAAAGCGCTGTTATACTGGTTCGCCAGTGGTGACTCTCCACTCCCCACAAAGAATCCTGGGAACTGTAGTTTGCTAAGGGCATTGAGAGTTGTTAGGAGACCCCTACTCATCCTTACAGAGCTACGGTTCCCAGAGTGGTTTAACAATCAACCCTTTCCCCCATGGATCTCTTGTAGCTTTTAGGAGGGGAACTAGGGTCTCAGCACCCTTACCTAATCTGGGACACAGGTGGCGCTTTGGTCTAAACCATAGAGCCTCTCGGGCTTCCCAATCAGAAGGTCTGCGGTTCAAATCCCTGCGACGGAGTGAGCTCCTATTGCTCTGTCCCAGCTTCTGCCAACTCCTTCCATCACAGTGTCCCGTTTGGCCAGAAGTGGTTTAGTCCTTGATGGCCACATGACACAGAAAACTGTCTGTGGACAAACGCCGACTCCCTTGGCCTGAAGTGAGACGTCCACTGCACTGACTGGACTTAACAATCCAGGGGTCCTTTACCTTACCTTTGACCTTTACTTAGATCAGATCAGGTGAACCCCTTTTGGTACTGCGGATCCTTCCTCCATCTGTAATAATGACAAGGCCTGCCAGACCCAAGACAAAAGGCTTTCCAGAGACAAGGGGCCATGACAAAGAAGGCACTTCCCTAGAACTCAACTATCTACCGTATTTTTCACTCTATAAGGCGCACCAGACCACAAGACGCACCTAGTTTTTGGAGGAGGAAAACAAGAAAAAATATATTCTGAATCTCAGAAGCCAGAACAGCAAGAGGAATCGCTGTGCAGTGAAAGCAGCAATCCCTCTTGCTGTTCTGGCTTCTGGGATAGCTGCGCAGCCTGCATTCGCTCCATAAGATGCACACACATTTCCCCTTACTTTTTAGGAGGGAAAAAGTGAGTTATAGAGCAAAAAATACAGTAACTGCTATCAAAGGTGGGCAGGAGAGAGCCCCTGCCGTTGACCTTAACATGCAGGTGGGCTGAGATGAGTGCATAAGAAGGCAAGATGAACCTACTGCTCTGAGCTCTAGCAAGAAGAATGCCCAGTGGCCCTGGCATCCTTCCCCAACCTGGTGCCCTCCAGATGCAGTTGGACTCCAGTTCCCATGATTTCCCAAGTTAACGGGATCGCAAATAGATTTGGGGGTTTTAACATGAAAAGGACCATGCTGGTGGGAATCAATCTCTGTGTAGCAGCGATGGGCTTTAAGCTTCCCAGCCAAGCCTTTATCACTGCACATTTGCGTGAGGGCCCTTCCAGGCTGCCCTAGCCATCTGCCTCTATCCAAGAGAACGAGGGATGTGGGGCCACATTTGTCCTCAGGGCTGTCTTTACTGGGGGTGCAAGGGTGCGGGGCACCTGGGTGCTGAATTCTGGGGGGTGCCAAATGTATACCTACTGTATACCGGTCCCTCTGGATTGGTGGCAGTGAAAAGCAATGGAGTGAAAGTCCCCTCCTCCATCGCTCTGTTACTCTGTAACGTCAAATATTCCCGACGAGTCAGGAAACAAAAGCAGTTTTTTTCCGCCGTGTTGTTGTTACAGCTGAGCAATCCCCCCTCCAAAAAAGCTCAACAACTTTTGAGTTGCCCCCCCCAAAAAGCTCAAAGCTCAACAACTTTGAGTTTGCCCCTCCTAAAAAAAAAACAGCTCAATAAAAGTTAATTTGGGGGCAGCTAAACTAAATTTTTTGGGACGTGGGTGGTGCTGTGGGTTAAACCACAGAGCCTAGGACTTGCCAATCAGAAGGTCGGCGGTTCGAATCCCCACGACAGGGTGAGCTCCTGTTGCTCGGTCCCTGCTCCTGCCAACCTAGGAGTTTGAAAACACATCAAAAGTGTAAGTAGATAAATAGGTGCCGCTCCAGCAGGAAGGTAAACGGCGTTTCCGTGCGCTGCTCTGGTTCACCAGAAGCGGCTTAGTCATGCTGGCCACATGACCTGGAAGCTGTACACCGGCTCCCTTGGCCAATAAAGCAAGATGAGCGCTGCAACCCCAGAGTCGACCACAACTGGACCTAAGGGTCAGGGGTCCCTTTACCCTTAAACTAAATTTGGGGGCGCTGGGCAGATCTTTGCACCCTGGCGGCGCATATGCTAAAGCCAGCCCTGTTTGTCCTGCACCAGAACCAGAGGCGACCCCCAAACCAGCTAGGGAGACAACTTGCTGTAGCTTTTAGCACCTCCACAAGCGTTGAATGTGGCTGTTGTCAAACCAGCATCTGTTCAGGATTGCCCCGAGTCGCCCGGTGACTTCCTGTAACAACTTCATGGTGTGTTCTGGCACCTATTTTTCTCGGGGTGGGGGGTGGAGAACGCTGCCCAGAACTGCAGTGCTGAAGGTCTAAGAATGCTTGATCTCTATAGCCATAAATAGTTCAGCTCTCTCCTCCTTCCCTTTAGGCTCCATCTGAAAGCAGAATAATGATAAGGTCTCTGCATAACTGTTTGGTTATCCGTGCAGCTCTTTTAATCTTCTCTCTGAAGTCCGCCCCTCCTACCTCTTTACCATTTCCCCCTCCTTCCAGCTCTCTTCGATTTCTGATTAAAATATTTAAAACTGGGCAAATGGAAAGGAACTTTAATGTAGGTCAGAACTTGACCCTCAAATATTTGAAGAGCATTACTTTTTAAATCTTGGGGGGGGGGCGTGGATGTCTGGAGGACAGGAGAGACATGAGGGAGGGTCTATTATTCATAGCGCCGTTTTTCTTTCAAAGCAACTTTAATTTGAAAAGAAGTCTCCATATTTCACTTTATTTTATTTAAAGAAGAATAAGGGCCTGATTTCATGAGGTGCGGTATGAACTGTGCCAGTTAGAGTCATGTATAATTCAGGCTCTGAAATTACAAGTTGGAATTTCTTGTCTTTCAAATGGTAGATTTACATTTCCAGACAGTTACACAGATGAAGTTGAGGGAGCACCGTCAGGCCGCAGAGACTGGCATGGCTCCATTAAAGGCTTCTGGGAAATCGGGTCTTATATTTTAGCACATTCTGGATATGTCTCCCAGAGGGACGAGAGAGCGGGGGCTGCTTAGCACTTGACAGATTCCTGCCTCCAACAAGAGGAAAAGAGATGGAGTGAAAGAGGCGAATGCGAAATCAAACGCCAAGTGGGATCAAAACCTGAGATCAATTGCCAAGGAACCATAGGAACAGAGGAAGCTTATACTGAGTCAGACCATTGGTCTGTCAACCTCAGTATTGTCTACACTGGCAGGCAGCAGCCCCACAGGGTTTGAGACAAAAGACCCCATACCCTCCAACATTTCTCTGATGAAAATAGGGACGTCCTATTCAACAACAACAACAACAACAACAAGGAATGTCCCAGTCCCTCTAAGTCAATGTTTCCCAACCTTGGGTCTCCAGCTGTTTTTGGACTACACCTCCCATCATCCCTAGCTAGCAAGACCAGTGGTCAGGAATGATGGGAATTGTAGTCTGAAAACAGCTGGAGACCCAAGGTTGGGAAACATTGCTCTAAGTGTCCCTATTTTCCAGGGACAATCTCAGATTTGCAGAAGCCGTCCTGGTTTCTAATTTGATCCTGGAATGTCCTGTTTTTCCTTAGTATGTCCCTATTTTCACTGGAGAAATGTTGGAGGGTATGGAGTTTTGCCACCCCAAGCCAAGTAGATAGGTAATTATACAACCTACAGAAGACATCTGAAGGCAGCCTTTTATGGGGAAGGTTTTTTTAAAAAATGTTTAATGTTCTATTATGTTTTTATATATATGTTGAGAGCCACCTAGAGTGGCTGGAGGAACCCTGTCAGATGGCTGTTATGATAAAGCAACAACAACAACAACAACAACAACAACAACAACAACAACAACAACTGAATAGGATGTCCCTATTTTCATCAGGGGACGCGGGTGGCGCTGTGGGTTAAACCACAGAGCCTCGGACTTGCTGGTCGGTGGTTCGAATCCCCACGACGGGGCAAGCTCCCATTGCTCGGTCCCAGCTCCTGCCAACCTAGCAGTTCAAAAGCACGCCAGTGCAAGTAAATAAATAGGTACCGCTTTGGCGGGAAGGTAAACGGCGTTTCTGTGCACTGCTCTGGTTCGCCAGAAGCGGCTTAGTCATGCTGGCCACATGACCCGGAAGCTGTACGCTGCCTTCCTCGGCCAATAAAGCGAGATGACTGCCACAACCCCAGAGTCGGTCACGACTGGACCTAATGGTCAGGAGTCCCTTTACCTTTATTTTCACAACCCCAGAGTCGGTCACGACTGGACCTAATGGTCAGGAGTCCCTTTACCTTTATTTTCACCAGAGAAATGTCGGAGGGTATGAGAGCTGTGTCATCAGCATAATGAAGCTGGCAGATGTGCCTCTGCGGGGAGTAAATTCCACAACTGAGTGGCTTCCTAGGAGTTTCCCAGCACCCAGAGTTCATTGAGGAAGCCGTGATTGTTTAAAGTGGTATGATTGTGCTGTAAATGTGCAATGTAGATGGTGCTTCTTGGGATCACAGCCTCTCTGTACCCGGGTGCAAGGAAAGCTGGCCCATTGCCTCTGGGCAGGAATCTCCTGCTTAAGCAGAATTCTGTTTCCAGCCTGCCCAGCTACCCAAGAAACTGAACACAGTCGACCAGCACATCTGCAGTGGCCTCCCAGATGTTTGACAAAGGAGCACAGGAAGCTATCTCATATGGAACCCATTCATTGGTCCCTGTAGCTCATTATTGCCTACAATAACTTGGCTCTCCAGGGCTAGAGAAAGACATCTACTTTGAGATGCCAGGAACTGAACATAGCTGTCAAGCGTCCCTTATTTGGCGGGACAGTCCCTTATCCCAGCGCCATGTCCTGCTGCTGTCCTTTATTGATGTCCCTTAAATAAGCTACTGAAGGTAATGGGGCCCTTTCTATGTCCAGCTGTCCTTTGTCAACAACAAATTGTTGCTGTTTTTTTTGTGTTGAATATATGCTATATGGTAATTTATGGACCTAATAGGTATCTAAAGCCATTTGCATGCAACAAAATATGTATTTTATCAAAGTAATTGTTGATCCCTTATTTTGGCTGCTGATCCCTTATTTTTCAGGCTGCTGGTCCCTTATTTTCAAATCTGTAAGGTGACAACTATGGAACTGAACCTGGAACCTTCTGCATGCAAAGGAACTTCCTTACTGCTGAGCTACAGCCCATCCCCCAGCACTTGCCATGTTAATGCAGTTGACAGGGAGATGACAGTAGGAAAAGCAGGTTCAGTGACCCTTCAACAGTGGGCTGCCCTACATGCCTGGTGGGCTTCAGTTGGCTCTGCGGGTCAAAAGTTGTAACGCTTATAGGTATTTGTTGGGCTTTAATAGAATTCTAATGGGACCCATCTGTCATGGAAAAATGCATTCTCGGTCTATTACAAGCTAGGCTTGTTCAGCACCTTTTGGATCACCGTGGACTCTTCGTCTCTCATAGGTTCTCCCTGCCCCCCCTTCCTTGCTCCCCTCCTTTCCATTGTCCTAATTCTCCTCTTGATAATTTCCTGCCTACGTTGACCTTGAAGCATCTTCTCCTGCGGGCAAACGCCTTGATGGATGGTGCTGTGATACATAGATCAAAAACTCTTTGCCTTCCATGCTGAGACAACGGGAAAAAAGTAATTTCCCTCCGCCCGCTGCCACCCGATCCATTCTTGCTACTGCCAGAGGATGCTCGTCTTTAGAAGACTTTGGGGACATTTTAAGGCAATTGACTCTCTTTTCCACAGAACAGATTAGCACACACGCACACAAACACACACACACAAAAAGAGGTCTGCATGACGTATTTTTTGCAGGTGGGGTGATTGTGTAGGAAATTCATTAGCTCAGTGGTAGCAGGCCGACTGCAATCCCCAGCATGTGAAGGACATCCATGAAGGATAAGACTATCAATGGTACTGGTTTTGATGATTACATGTTACCAGGGATCATAACTAGGAGTGTGCTATTTCACTCATGTCCTTCTTGTGGGTTTCCCACACATCATAGCTTGAATAAAGCTATAACAGGACGTATCAGAGCCAGGGTGGTGTAGTGGTTAAGAGCGGTGGACTCGTAATCTGGTGAACCGGATTCGCTTCCCGGCTCCTTCACATGCAGCTGCTGGGTGACCTTGGGCTAGGCACACTTCTCTGAAGTCTCTCAGCTTCACTCACCTCACAGAGTGTTTGTTGTGGGGGAGGAAGGGAAAGGAGATTGTTAACTGCTTTGACACTCCTTAAGGGGAGTGAAAGGCGGGATATCAAGTCCAAACTCCTCCTCCTCATCCTCTTCTTCTTCATCATCATCATCTTACAATTAGTCAAATTGAGATCACACTTATAACTTCGTGTAATAGGAATTTCCTCATTGTAATAGTGTAGCAAGTGACCCACTGTAGAGTCCAAGGGTCATGTAGTCCAACCTCCTGCATTGCAGGAATCTCAGCTAAATCATCCAGGACAGAGGGGCATCCAATCTCTGCTTAAAAACCTGCAAGGAAAGAGAGCCCACAGTCTCCCAAGAGAGACTACTCTACTGTCAAACAGCTCTTACTGTCAGAAAGTTCTTCTTGATGTTTAATCACAATCTCCTTCCCTGTAACTTGAAGCCATTGTTTTGAATCCTACCCTCTGGAGAAAGAGAAAACAAACTTGTTCCATCCTCCATGGGACAGCCCTTTAGATAGTTGAAGACAGCTATCATATCACCTCTCTGTCTCTTCTTTTCCAGGCTAAACATACCCAGCGCCTTCAACTGTTCCTTGTAAGGCTTAGTTTCCAGACCCTTGATCATCTTGGTCGCCCTCCTCTGCACATATTCCAGTTTGTCAACATCCTTCTTAAATTGGAGTACCCAGAACTGGACACAGTATTCCAAGTGTGGTCTGACAAAGGCAGAATAGAGTAGTACTATTAATTCCCTTGATCTGGCCACTATACTAGAATAGCCTTATTGTTTGTTTGTTTGTTTGTTTGTTTGTTTGTTTGTTTGTTTGTTTGCTGCTGCTGCACCATACTGTTGACTCATGTTCAGCTTGTGATTCACTAAAACCCCCAAAATCCTTTTCACATGTACTACTGACAAGCCGTGTTTTTCCCGTGTTATATTTGTGAAGCTGATTATTCCTGCCTAAGTGCAAAGCCTGACATTGATCCCTACTGAAATTTATTTTGTTAGTTTAGGCCCATTTCTCCAATCTGTTAAGGTCATCTTGAATCCTGTTTTTGTCTTCTTCTTTCTGTCCAAAAACTGAGAGCCCATAACACCCATAACAAATAGTAATATTATAAGGGGAACAGAGTACGCATGAAAACATGAGTATATCCGCAGTGTCTTCAGACTCCTTTGGCAAAGTCATAGGTGCATGACAAAAGAGAGCCAGTGTGGTGTAGTGGTTAAGAGCGGTGGACTCATAATCTGGTGAACTGGGTTCGCTTCCCTGCTCCTCCACATGCAGCTGCTGGGTCACCTTGGGCTAGTCACACTTCTCTGAAGTCTCTCAACCTCACTCACCTCACAGAGTGTTTGTTGTGGGGGAGGAAGGGAAAGGAGATTGTTAGCCGCTTTGAGACTCCTTAGGGTAGTGATAAAGCGGGATATCAAATCCAAACTCTTTTTCTTCTTCTTCAACTGTGGCCAGAGAACATAATAGCTGCTTGAAGGAGAAGCAAGGAGGCTGTAGCTAAATGGAAGAACATTTGCATGCAGAAGGTTTCAAGTTCAATGCCTGGCATCTCGAGTTGGGCCAGGAGAGATTCCCTGAGAGTTTCAGAGGGCTTCTGGTCAGAGTAGACAATGCTGAGCTAGATGAACCAGCCGTCTGACTCATTATAAGGCAGCTTCCTATGTTCCTATATGCTCCTATCAATTCCTGCGGAGCAAGAATCAGCAATGAATTCACTTAAACATTTACATACCTCAATGTTATGCTTCCTTCTTTGCATTGCGCTTTACTGCTGTGACCTTTCAGAGTTTGATTTTTCTCCTGCTATTGGCTTTATACCATTCATATTTCATGCAGAAGGCAAAACGTAGCAGAGCTTCCAGGCATTTTCTATATCCCCGAGGTGCTGGCTTTCATTACAGCTTAGCATGGAAAGGCAGATCAGGCTCACATGATGTGCTCTTCCCCGAAACCCTCTGCTTGCTCTAGAAACCTCTCTGATCCTGATGAGCTGGGAGGCTGATGTAACCTCTTTGGGTAAAGTAGGAGAAGTGAAACAATTGAATAAACAGTAATTCATTATTGATGAAACCCCATGTTGGAAAGTCGTAGGCAGTGGGGGATGAGGTCAAAGCAGAACAAAGGATTTAATCACTAAGTGGGATGTGTTGGAAACAAAGTCAAAGGAATAGGAGTGAGGAATAAGATGCACAAGGCCAACGAGAGGCCTTGGAAAACTGCTATCTAAGGATGTGTCCTTGGGGACATGTTGAAAGGGTTCAGAAGGGTATTTCATATGCTTATGGACCTATGCTTTGTTGTTGTTGTTGTTGTTGTTGTTGTTGTTGTTGTTGTTGTTGTTGTTGTTGTTTAGTCGTTTAGTCGTGTCCGACTCTTCATGACCCCATGGACCAGAGCACACCAGGCACTCCTGTCTTCCACTGCCTCCCGCAGTTTGGTCAAACTCATGCTGGTAGCTTCAAGAACACAGTCCAACCATCTTGTCCTCTGTCTTCCATTTCTCCTTGTGCCCTCTATCCTTCCCAACATCAGGGTCTTTTCCAGGGAGTCTTCTCTTCTCATGAGGTGGCCAAAGTATTGGAGCCTCAGCTTCAGGATCTGTCTTTCCAGTGAGCACTCAGGACTGATTTCCTTCAGAATGGAGAGATTTGATCTTCCTGCAGTCCATGGGACTCTCAAGAGTCTCCTCCAACACCATAATTCAAAAGCATCAATTCTTCAGCGATCAGCCTTCTTTATGGTCCAGCTCTCACTTCCATACATCACTACTGGGAAAACCATAGCTTTAACTATACGGATCTTGGACCTATGCTACAACCCTAGAAAGCTGTAGAGCAGCCTTTCTCAACCTGTGGGTCCCCAGATGTTGTTGAACTACAACTCCCAGCACCCCTAGCTAGCAAGACCACAGCTCAGGGATGATGGGAGTTGTAGTGCAACAACATCTGGGGACCCACAGGTTGAGAACCGCTGCTGTAGAGAAATGCAAAGGACCCCTGAGCACAAGGGGAATCTGGGAGGCAAGCAGGTACAGCCATCAGTCTAGTATCCCATTTTGTTGCCCTTCCATTTTGAGAATGTAAGAAAGGACTTCTTATATTCTCAGAGATGGATATAAGTGACGTGCTAATTAAAAATTTCCTAAAATGCTACTCAAGGCCAGTGAGATCTCAGTGATGCCCAGAAAATCCTGGTTTCTGTCTTATGCCATTCAGAGACTTTGGCGTCCATTTCCTATGGAATCGATTATTAGATTCCTAGGCAGAGATTTAAGGTAGCTGGGTTAAATTTCCGTTACCCTAGTCTTGAGCCCATGGGATACAGTCAGCTATAAATAATCTGATCGAATTAATAAATGGAAGGATCCAGTTGCTTATTACCTTTTCAAGGACATAGGAAGTTATAAATGTCAGCAGCCAGGATTCATATTTCTGGGGCAATGATGAATTTTTAATCCTTTGTCCAATGCTTAATGTATTTTGGTACTTAACTTTCCTACGTGTCATACAGTGGGCAAACAATTACATTGAAGGATATTTGGTTTAAGCTTGCCGATAAAAGGAAGGTAAACGGAGTTTCCGCTTTGGGTCTTTGAAGCTGGGCAGTCTTCTGGCTTCTGATTTTTGGTGAGTTTCCTCATAGAGTTCAAGACACGTTCAGCTAGAGAAAGTGGGGATATGAGCATTGTGCCACATCTGACAGCACATACATAGAAAGGCATGGGGGAAATTGTAAGAAATATATTTCCCCTGAAAACCCAGCAAACCTGGATCTGGGTATCTTCCAAGAAAGTGCAAGATACAGTGGTACCTCGGGTTAAGTACTTAATTTGTTTTGGAGGTCTGTACTTAACCTGAAACTGTTCTTAACCTGAAGCACCACTTTAGCTAATGGGGCCTCCTGTGGCTGCCGCGCCGCCGGAGCATGTTTTCTGTTCTCATCCTGAAGCAAAGTTCTTAACCTGAAGCACTATTTCTGGGCTAGCGGAGTCTGTAACCTGAAACGTATGTAACCTGAAGCGTATGTAACCCAAGGTGCCACTGTATTCTGCTTCTCATTGGCTTTTGGTGGCCCCAGATATAGCATGATGATGTGAGATGAAGGTGATTTAATCAATGCACTTGGAACTTGATGATTTTATGTTATTGTTACCTGGGCGTTTGGGATGTCACAAATCAAAGAAGTAAATAATGAAACACCACTTCCACAACAAAAAACCCATGCTGGATGTTGCTCACAAAAGCAACACTCTATTCCAAACTTAAAAATGGAAAGCGTAATGCTGGTGGTCAACAAAAGAGGTTTAAAGACTGTCTCAAGGCAAATCTAAAAAAATGTAGTATAAACACTGACAACTGGGAAACACTGGCCTGCAAGCGTTCCAGTTGGAGAACAGCCTTTACCAAATGTGTCATGGGCTTTGAAGAAGCTCAAACTCAGGACGCAAGGGAGAAACGTGCTAAGAGGAAGGCATGCTTGGCAAACCCTTACCATGATCAACTCCTGCCTGGAAACCAATGTCCCCACTGTGGAAAGAAGAGTGGATCCAGAATTGGCCTCCACAGTCACTTATGGACTCATTGTTAAAAATGTGTTTATGGAAGATAATCTTACTTGGCTACGAGGGATCGCAGAAGAAGAAGAAGAAGAAACGTGTGCAGGTCATTGTTTCAGCACCATGGCCAACTCCAGACCTGCATACCTCTAAAAGCTTTCACCTCCACTATCTCAAAGGGCATGCATGCACTGGGGTAAGAAATCATCAGGAACAGTCTGGGGTTGTATTTTCCCTTGGCTTTTCAGCATCTTCTTTGCCCCAGGCTCCTGCGCCTTAGCCCACTACAGTGGTACCTCAGGTTACAGATGCTTCAGGTTACAGACGCTTCAGGTTACAGACTCCACTAACCCAGAAATAGTACCTCGGGTTAAGAACTTTGCTTCAGGATGAGAACAGAAATCGTGCAGCGGCGGCACAGTGGCAGCGGGAGGCCCCATTAGCTAGAGTGGTACCTCGTGTTAAGAACAGTTTCAGGTTAAGAACGGACCTCCAGAATGAATTAAATTCTTAACCCAAGGTACCACTGTAGTGTCCTAGATGGTATGCTGTCATTTTTTCATCCAATCTTTTTTATTAAGTTTTACATTACCAATTAAAATTCAAACATTAAACATCAACATCAATGTTTAGGATTCCATGAATCCTTCGACTCCCTCTACCCTTCCATGGTTACCATTATTAATCTTTTTTCAACTGCTTCTCTTATTTTCTCTTATTTAAAAAAGTCCACTTTTACCATAGTCTTTAACACATTACAAGCATTACGTAAATCCTGCCAAAGTTTTTACTTGTTTACAGTGTTTTCTTAAATACATTGTAGATCTTTCCCATTCCATCTTAAAGTTCTTCTCTTCCTGGCTTCTGATTTTCCCTGTCAATTTCACCGTTTTGGCGTAGTTCATTTGTCTCTGGTCAGGACTTTATTTTCTTTCCATCTCTGGGCCAGTAGTATCTGCACTGCTGTCACTGCATGCATAAATAATCGTTTCTGCTCCTTCTACATGGTGGGTTTTGCCATGGTGACCCCTCGAGATGAATGGACTCATCCTGCTTTTCTTTCCTCCTCGCGAGTCATGTTGCTTTTTGTGTGTGTGAAAAACCTCTTACTAAAATTGCACAATGATGTGTTTGCATGGAAACCAGAAACGCACAGTTGCCGTAGATTTCCGAAAGGTTGCGTTGACCATCTGCAAAGTGCTGGGTCCTCTTCTTGTTCCAGCCACTGAAGGGTTTGAAGACCATCTGGAAACTGCTGCATCCTCTTCTTGTACAGGGGATTAAAGACTTTGCTTCAGCTGCATATTTATTTAGGCAGAATCCCTCATTTAGGACAGAATAGGTAGTCAAGCAGGGAGAGGCTGCCTCTGAGCAGCTTAGCATACACCTGAGCAATGAATGTCTGACACTGCAGTCATGCCAGTCACAGCAGCTTTTATAGGACCAGGTGGAACCCCAATTGGCCCTTGATGTCACCTGATCTCTGTCAACTTGCAATGCCATCCATTGGCGCTCTCTCTCTCTCTCTCTCTCTCTGTGTGTGTGTGTGTGTGAGAGAGAGAGAGAGAGAGAGAGAGAGGTGCTCAGGCCCTGCCACTGGAACCCCCTGTACAAATATTGTATTGGCCTGAATATAAGCCATACCCAAATATAAGCCACACCTTTAAAATTTGGGAGGGGGGGAGTCCGCGACCAGAAGGAGGAGGAGTACCAAGAGGAATGGAAGAAATTTAGAGACTATTTAGCTAAATATGTTAAAATAACTTAAATAGAATTACTTGCGAGCACCAGATTGGCCTAGGATTTAAATAAGTAATGTTGTAGAATACTATGGTTAAAAAAAATGAAAAGAAAGAAAGATGTTAATTGACTAAGTAAATTTTATGTGAAAATAGTTTTGGAAAACTGCTATAATGATTTATATGGAAATTCAGCCGGGGGATTCGAGGAAGTCACACAATAATGTTAACAAAAGTGGAATTATTACAGTTAGGATTAATGTTTGTTTGTTTGCTTGCTTGCTTGCTTGTTTTTGGGATGTTTTCTTTTTATTTGTCTGTTATAAATTTGGAAAATTAATTGAAAAAATTGAAAAAAATAAATTAAATTCCAGGGGGGAGGGATACTTGAATATAAGACACTCCCTTAAAATTGGTGGCGAACATGTGGTCCGAGCAAAAAATTGTGTCCCTACAGGACCCGCACAGTGCACTGGGAAATGATGGGGGGCCCGACCGAAGAGGCCCCGACACTCCCCCGAAGCACCAGCCCTACACGGTGCAGCTGGGGGGAGGTTTGCATAGGGTGATGGCAGAGGCAATGGCCTGCCCGGGCAATCGCAACCCCCGCTCACTAGGGCTACAGCAGGAGTTAAAGGCTTGGGAGCAGCGGGCAGCACGCCGTAGCCCCACGCTCCTGGGCTGCTCTCTGGGGGGGGGGAGCAGCGCTGCTTCCCCCTTTCGTTCTGATGGATCAGGGGAGGCTTGGGACAGGCACCATTGTCTCGCACCCTCAACAGCCCTCATGGTGGCATCCTGGGCTGTTTCAGCAGTGATATCGTGAGGTCGTGAATATAAGCCGCACTTTAACTTTTCATGGCCAGAATTTGGAAAAAAAGGTGTGGGTTATATTTGGGCCAATACGGTATGCCCCCACGCAAGTGCTGCTTTCTTGGTTTTATGGTCTGTTTAAAATTTGTATAAGTCAGTGCTCTGAGAGCTCTTTGACTGAGCGGGTTACGCTCAGTACACATCTGCGCCAATGGCTTGGTCTCCCTGCAGGCTTTTTGGCAGCAGGTGAAAGTATCTCCATCACTTTCTTGAAATGCTTACATAGGAGACGTAAGATAGAGGCTTTTCAGTGCCTTTCCATGAGTCTGTGCAATGTTGCTGGTGGAAGGAGGATCTCAAACTAGGATCCCTGGCTCCTCCGGATCTGCCGGGCACCTCATTTTTAAGGTTATTGTAGGCCTTAATTATTTGTTTTCCACTGTGAACTCAATCCACTTTCAAAACAAAACAAAAAAAATTCCTTCCAGTAGCACCTTAAAGACCAACTAAGTCAGTTCTTGGTATGAGCTTTCGTGTGCATGCACACTTCTTCAGATACACTGAAACAGAAGTTTCCAGACCCTTCTAGAAGGGTCTGTTTCAGTGTATCTGAAGAAGTGTGCATGCACACGAAAGCTCATACCAAGAACTGACTTAGTTGGTCTTTAAGGTGCTACTGGAAGGAATTTTTTTTTGTTTTGACTATGGCAGACCAACACGGCTACCTATCTGTAACTCAATCCACTTTAACGAGGAATTAGGACCAAACAATTACTCACACCGCAGGAAGGCAGAATGATGTATGAGGGGACTCTGGAAAGTGGAGTCATTCATTTTTAATACAAGAGAAACATACTTCACACCGCTGAACAAAAGGCAGGATAATGAGGTTTCCGTGGGAGGGATTATGGAATGCATTTGGGTTTGGCAGGTCTCTTCTGAAAGCCCCGCTCTGAAGAGGTTGAGTAATGTTTTACATTGTTTTGCAAAAAAAGCTGCCTCACCAACTCTGAATCTCCTGAGCATCTTATTAAGAGTTGCAAGGATGACGGAATGCTCACTTTATTCTCCTTGGTCTGATGGACACCAGGAAGTTCAAGCCAACAATACACGCGGGTGAAGGCGTCCATTCTTTGGAAAGGTTGGGATTTGCTTTTGTGCCTGACAGAAGGCGCAAAATGGATTCTATTGAACGATGGCAGGTGATTGTAGTGTTTGGGAAGAGACAACGGCATTAGGCATCCTGGGAATGTCAACATTTTATTCTTTTATAAAGCAAGTTTCTGCAAAATATAAGCTTGAAAGCTTGGGCAGCGTCTGCAAACATTCAGAAAGTGGCTCACTGAGAAGGCTAGCCAAAACCAGGATAAATTATGGAGGAACCACAACTCAGTGGTGAAGTCTGAGTTTTGCATTGCAGAAGGTCCAAGGCTCAACTCCTGAAATCTCCAACTCAAAGGATTTAGGAAATGTAGGAAACTGTCTTATATCAAGTCTGTATTGTCTACACAGACAGGCAGTAGCTCTCCAGGGTTTCGGTCAATGGATATTCCCAGCCCTAGTGAAGATGCCTGGGACTGAAGTTGAGACCCTCTGCATGCAAGATCGATGCTCTGCTGCTGAGCTTTCCCATGGACCTACGGTTCTTCTCCCAAAGTACCAGCTGATGAGAAAGTTGGCCTGGTAGACTGCTGTGAGAGTTAACAGTTCCGAACTAGATGAACAAACCACCTGTCGTGATATAAGAGCACTTCTTAGGTGTCTATGTAAAATCTATAGGGTTGCATCCAATATTAGTCTTACTCAAATTGACCCATTAAGATTTATCAGCTTGACTAACACAAGTGGAACGGTCTCCCTTGGGGAGTTGTGGGAACGTGTCCAGAGGAAGGCAACCAAAATGGTCAAAGGCCTGGAAACGATGCCTTATGAGGAACGGCTAAGGGAGCTGGGCATGTTTAGCCTGGAGAAGAGGAGGTTAAGGTGTGATATGATAGCCATGTTCAAATATATAAAAAGATGTCACATAGAGGAGGGAGAAAGGTTGTTTTCTGCTGCTCCAGAGAAGCGGACACGGAACAATGGATCCAAACTACAAGAAAAAAGATTCCACCTAAACATTAGGAAGAACTTCCTGACAGTAAGAGCTGTTTGACAGTGGAATTTGCTGCCCAGGAGTGTGGTGGAGTCTCCTTCTTTGGAGGTCTTTAAGCAGAGGCTTGACAACCATATGCCAGGAGTGCTCTGATGGTGTTTCCTGCTTGGCAGGGGGTTGGACTCGATGGCCCTTGTGGTCTCTTCCAACTCTATGATTCTATGATTCTATGATTCTCCTTCCTTGGAGGTTTTTAAGCAGTGGTCGGATGGCCATCTGTCATGGATTCTTCAGCTAAGATTCCTGCATTGCAGGGGGTTGGACTAGATGACCCTCAGGGTCCCTTCCAACTCTACAGTCCTACGATTCTATGTTGTATGACATGGGTAAGTAGAAGGTGGATCAGAATCTGCTGGCTGATCTCTGGGTGATCTGTCGCAGATTGGCAAAGTTTCTATTGTTGGGAGACGATGAAGGAGAGCACCCTTGGGGGTGAAGTCAAATTGTTGGAGAATTACAGTGCCTGCTGTGATTGTAGAGACCGATACGGGAGAGACATGTTTTGTTGCGGCTGGGGCAGAGGAAGGCGTCCGGTTGTGCTGATGCAGATGCACCATGGTGTTCTCCTCCCAGTTGTCTAACAATAGTGATAACTAGTTAGCCAAAGGAGCCCCAAAGCAAAATGTTAAAATAAAAAATAAGCTATAATCAAAGCTTTTCTCCCTCTCGTGTTATTCTGGAGCTCAGGGCTATCCAATGAAGCTGAATGTAGAAAGATTCAGAACAGACTAAAAGAAGAAGAAGAAGAAATTCTTCACGCCACAAATACCCTCAAGTTCAGACCCTCAAGATGTGGTGAGGGCCACCAACCTGAATAGCTTTAAAAGATTAATAATATAATAATAATTTATTATTTATACCCCGCCCATCTGGCTGGGTTTCCCCAGCCACTCTGGGCGGCTTCCAACTGAATATTAAAAACAATACAGCACCATGATACAGGCTCGTCTTATCTTGAGCCCAAGCAGAGCGTCGTCACACACAGCAGAAGGATAAGCAGTATGTGCTACATTCTTAATTTTATTTACACTCTATGCTGAGAGAATACAAACATGCATCTTGCCTCTGTGAGAGCAGAGAAGCAACTCCTCTCGGAAACAAAGAACACCGAGAGAACAGTGAGAAACAGGAAACCAGTGTACGTCACATCCAGTCTCCCATTCCCGTGGGAATCCAACAGTAACTCTGACTGTGGAATGCAAAACAATGTCTTGTGACTGCAGTTGCTGTTCAGTGAGGGAAATAGAAACCAACACACACCAGACATTAAAAACTTCCCTAAACAGGGCCGCCTTCAGTTGTCTTTTAAAAGTCAAATAGTTGTTTATTGCCTTGACATCTGCTGGGAGGGCGTTCCACAGGGCAGGTGCCACTACCGAGAAGGCCCTCTGCCTGGTTCCCTGTAACTTGGCTTCTCAGTGAGGGAACCACCAGAAGGCCCTCGGTGCTGGACCTCAGTGACCGGGCAGAACGATGGGGGTGGAGACGCTCCTTCGGGTATACTGGACCGAGGCCATTCAGGGCTTTAAAGGTCAGCATCAACACTTTGAATTGTGCTCGGAAACGTACTGGGAGCCAATGTAGGTCTTTCAGGACTGGCGTTATACGGTATCAGAGACCACTCCTGGTCACCAGTCTAGCTGCCGCATTCTGGATTAACTGCAGTTTCTGAGTCACCTTCAAAGGTAGCCCCACGTACAGCGGATTAGACAAATCCATGGGCCATATTGTTATCAATGACTTCTAGCCATGATGGTTATATTCTACCTCCACTGTCTAAGGCAGCACGTTTCTGAATAGCAGTTGCTGGAAACTGCAGGAAGGGAGAGAGTGTGTTTAGACTCAGATCCTGCATGTGAGTTTTGCACAAGCATCTGGTTGGACACTGTGAGAACAGGATGCTGGGTGGGCTATTGGCCTGATCCAGCCAGACTCTATAAGACTCACTTTTTCCATCCTAAAAAGTAAGGGGAAATGTGTGTGTGTCTTATGGAGCGAATGCAGGCTGCGCAGCTATCCCAGAAGCCAGAACAGTGAGAGGGATTGCTGCTTTCACTGCGCAGCGATCCCTCTTGCTGTTCTGGCTTCTGAGATTCAGAATATTTTTTTTCTTATTTTCCTCCTCCAAAAACTAGGTGCGTTTTGTGGTCTGGTGTGTCTTATAGAGCAAAAAATACGGTAGTTCTATTCTTTCTATATAGTTTTGACTGTTGTTTGTTCTATGTGCACAGCGCGTATATTCCTTTATGTAAGCACTAGTCTTGGAGGAAATATTATGATTATGATTCCTTTTATCTTTTCTTCTTCCAGCTGGTGGGCTTCGTCTATGCCTGTTACGTTGTCAGTGTTTTTACAGAAGAAGAAGACAGCTGTAAGTATTCGCCTCAGGACAGATCCCTGGCCGTGGGTCTTAACCTGATGTGCTTCCCCTTAGAACGGAATTTTATTTATTTATTGCATATACATCTCACCAGGCAGCTTGAGGTGGCCAACAAAGTTCTCTGCCTCGTCGTTTTATCCTCACAACAACCCTGTGAAGTAGATTAGGCTGCGAATGAATGCCTGGCCCAAGGTCATGTGACGAGCTTCTTGGCTGAGTAGGGATTTGAACTCTCGTCTCCCATGTCTTAAGTCTCTAGCCACCATCTATCCTCCCTGAACATAGGTGCCCTATGTACACTTTTGAGTTAAGGTCTCTCATTTTTGCTGTGATATATATATATATTATATATGCTTTCGTAGATTTTCACGGGTACAGGAATGCAGGTTTTGGTGTCCTCGGGTGTCTTCCCGTGTAAAAGTTGGGGTGTCTAGGCGACGTTTCGACGAGGTCTCACTCGTCATCTTCAGGCTGGTGCTTTCGGCTTCTTGTTACTGGAACAGAGCGGGATCTCAATGTTTGAGTTCCTATAAATACTGTAGAGGGGGTGTGGTGTCTAGCCTCCAATGTTCTGGGCAGAGAGGAAGTTCCCAGGCTAGTGTGCCTTTTCTTCTTTTGTTCCTTAATTACTTGAGAGATACCTTGAGTGATTTCTTGAGTGATATCCTGAGTACCACTTAGGTGGGTCATTAGGTGTGGATTAGTTGCTAAAGTCTTTGTGTCTTGACCTCTTGAACTTTGTGAAGAGTTTTCCTGAGAAGATGGCTGTATTGCACTTAGTTGTGCTTTGGCTTGGCTTCGTGTATAGGGGCGAGCTGTGGTTTTGTGGCTTGTGTCAGCCAGATCTGTGTAGGGATTGCAGGGGGGTGCAGCATCCGGAGGTGCCACCATGGATTGGCTACTGGATGGTGTCAGTAATTCATCTGTGGAGAGGGTCTGGGTTTGGGTCTGGTGTGGTTGATTGGTGTTGGCGTTCTGTGTGCCTCTGGATCTGGTGTCAGTTTTTGTGGAGAGGGCTAATTTCCAGATGTCTGGCAAGCGGGATGTGTCGTCACGCTTGTTCATGTTGTGAGGGTGTTTCTCTATCTCGATGGCTTCCATGATTATTCTCTTGTGGTGATGTTCCGTGTTAAAGAGCAATTTGGAATCTGCAAAATTAATTTCGTGTCCTGTTTCTTTCATGTGTTGGAAAAGAGAGGAAGTTTTTTCTTCTTTTTTGACGGCATTCTTGTGTTCTGCGATACGTGCATTTATTCGTCTGTTTGTTTGTCCAATGTACGTGGCTGGGCAGACTTTGCACAAGAGAATAATCATGGAAGCCATCGAGATAGAGAAACACCCTCACAACATGAACAAGCGTGACGACACATCCCGCTTGCCAGACATCTGGAAATTAGCCCTCTCCACAAAAACTGACACCAGATCCAGAGGCACACAGAACGCCAACACCAATCAACCACACCAGACCCAAACCCAGACCCTCTCCACAGATGAATTACTGACACCATCCAGTAGCCAATCCATGGTGGCACCTCCGGATGCTGCACCCCCCTGCAATCCCTACACAGATCTGGCTGACACAAGCCACAAAACCACAGCTCGCCCCTATACACGAAGCCAAGCCAAAGCACAACTAAGTGCAATACAGCCATCTTCTCAGGAAAACTCTTCACAAAGTTCAAGAGGTCAAGACACAAAGACTTTAGCAACTAATCCACACCTAATGACCCACCTAAGTGGTACTCAGGATATCACTCAAGAAATCACTCAAGGTATCTCTCAAGTAATTAAGGAACAAAAGAAGAAAAGGCACACTAGCCTGGGAACTTCCTCTCTGCCCAGAACATTGGAGGCTAGACACCACACCCCCTCTACAGTATTTATAGGAACTCAAACATTGAGATCCCGCTCTGTTCCAGTAACAAGAAGCCGAAAGCACCAGCCTGAAGATGACGAGTGAGACCTCGTCGAAACGTCGCCTAGACACCCCAACTTTTACACGGGAAGACACCCGAGGACACCAAAACCTGCATATATTATATATATATATATATATATATATATATATATATATAGCAATCACATATATATATATCACATATATATATCACACACACACACACACATATATATATATATATAGTTTAAGCGCAATGCTTTCAAAAGCAATGGAAAATATTAAACAGTGACCTTTCACTCCAGCTTCAAGAGGCAGCATTTTGCCGGTTAAACTGGAAGTTATCTCCCGCTTCTTTCTATAATTGCAAACAAGGCAACTGATTCTACAGAGGCTTTGGTTATATGCAAATGTGTTTACTTGATCAAAAAGGCAGGTGATTAGTCAATGAAGAATTCCTTTTTTAATGGTTGCGCATAATTTTATACAATTTAACTGTAACCATTTCAAAGCATTAAAATGAAAAGTTTCTTTCGAACCTTCGGACTTCCATCCCTTCCTCCATGGGTTCAATTTCCTAAGAAAATATATATATATATTTTCTGCATCTGTTACCCTTATCTATCTGTTATATATTCAGTTTCCAAAGTTCATTTCACACTACAAGTGTCATTGTATCCCTGCCAATGATTTTAACTGTTTACAGTGGTCTTTTAAGTATGTTTAAAAAAATTGTTGCAGTCTTTTAGAATAATTGATCTTCCTGGTTTCTGATCTTTCCTGTCAGTCTCGCCATCTCTGCATGTTCCATTAACTTGGTCTGCCATTCTTCTCTGGTCGGCACTTCTCCCTCCTTCTGTCTCTGGGCTAGTGTCAGGCTGCCAGTCAAGGCTTACCTTCCCCCTCTCTGTAGATAACAGCACAAAGCGAAAGCAGTTTGTGAGCCAGTGTGGTGTAGTGGTTAAGAGCGGTAGACCCGTAATCTGGTGAACCGGGTTCGCTTCCCCGCTCCTCCACATGCAGCTGCTGGATAACCTTGGGCTAGTCACACTTCTCTGAAGTCCCGCAGCCCCACTCACCTCACAGAGTGTTTGTTGTGGGGGAGGAAGGGAAAGGAGATTTTAGCTGCTTTGAGACTCCTTCGGGTAGTGATAAAGCGGGATATCAAACCCAAACTCTTCTTCTTCTTCTTCTTCTTCTTCTTCTTCTTCTTTTGGCAGCAACAGAGAGGTTTATTGAACACAGCACAAACATTCAGCGTCCGTTCACATCGTGTAGGTGCTCCCAGTTGAGTTCGTCCTACTTCCCTCTAGTTACTTCCTGAGGGGATGTTTAGGGATGCTGGGGAGGATATTTTGTCTAAGATATCCTATCCCAACTTTACAAGTTCAACAAAATCAGCAGAGTTAACATTCCCCTTTTTTAAACACACGCACAACAGATAGCTTGCTCAGACTCGTTAGAGTCTCTGTAAATATTTTCTTGTATTTCCCCCGTTAATCCCTCCTAAAATAAGACGCTACGCAGTCTTCTGTAGAGTATAAAACGTTTACTCACAAGTAATCATCTGTTCACACAATGGTTCCCATAAAGCAGACTTGAAAGGTTAGAACATAGTTTAAATGTGGTGACTATCTCCTTATGGGAGAAAGACTCCCTTTTCTTCTCTTGGCCTGGAGCCAAGGGTGCATCTTAGTAGTGCTGTGGTTAAGGTGCCATCGATAGAGACAAGAGGGACAAGATGGTTGCCAGCCTGTGGTTCTTTCTACTTCAGGAGAGGCCATGCCCATCCCAAGTTACACATAGGAAGTTTCATCTCAGTCCTGGGAAACAGGAAGTTCTGGCTGGAGGACTGAGACAACCTTCATGTCTACTCTGGCAATGTTGTGTTTGACTGCACCTGATTCTTACATCCCACACTTCCGTCTTCCCGTCTCCTCACCACATGATCCCTCCACCACTGAGCCTTCTGAGATTCTACCCTATCCAGAAGCCTGACTCTGGGACTCACGCACTGCATACTTTCTGGTGAGGGAGATCCAACCAGCTCTCTCTTTTCCCGTCCCTCTCCCTTCAATTGCTCTTTGCCCAGCTGTCAGTTTCCAAACTGTGTCCTTCCTCGAACCATTGCTCTAGGTCGATACTGTCCTCCTGCTCCAGAGGAGCTTCAGGATCAGGCCCTTGTGCAGAGGGAGAGGGGGGCTCCCACCATTTTCCCTCAGAGCAATACCCTTCAGTCTGGTTCCTGACATCTAGAAGCATTCTCGCTGCCATCATTGCATACACGAACAGTCTCTTGTCTACCTTTGGTATCTCTTCACCTATTATACCTAACAAAAAGGCTTCTGGTTTTTTAACAAAGGTTTTCTTAAACATTTTCTTTAACTCATTAAATATCATTTCCCAGAAGACTTTTACCACTCCACAAGACCACCAGTCAATGACGAATTCTTCAGTCAGATGGCAACCCTAACAAGCTGATTTCTCAGTGTGGCAACATTTGGCTACTTATTCTGGCTCTGCAAATCTACCCCAAGGTTTGCTCTGTTGGGGGCTTCCAATGAGCTCATGCGGTGACATCTATTACATTTACTGTGGGGCTCAGTGTATTCTTCATAAAAAATATATTTATATTGCTATTCATAAAAAATATGAGAGAGGTTAACAACAATTGTACATCAAACCATGCAATAAAAGCCACGTGAAAAGTTGAAACCAGAAATTGGCTAACTATTAAGATCTGTTCTTAATTGCTTGCATAACGCTGGCAGAATAGAAAAGTTTGAGGCAGGTACCGTATTTTTCACCCTATAGGACGCACTTTCCCCCCTCCAAAAATGAAGGGGAAATGTGTGTGCATCCTATGGGGCGAATGCAGGCTTTCGCTGAAGCTTGGAGAGCAAGAGGGGTCGGTGTGCACCGACCCCCCTCTCTCTCTCCAGGCTTCAGGAAGCTATCCGTAAGCCTGGGGAGCCCACGGGAGTTCCCGCAGGGCTCCCTAGGCTGTGGATTGCAGCCTGCTTGCCCGGAGCACAGGGTGCACTGAAGCAAAGCGCCCCGCACTTCGGGAAGCTATCTGCAGCCTAGGGAGCCCTGCGGGAGTTCCCGCGACTGGGGAGTGGAATAAAAAAAAAAATTCTTTATCCCCCCCCCCAAAAAAAAACCCTGGGTGCGTCCTATGGGCCGGTGCGTCCTATAGGGCGAAAAATACGGTATTTAAAAGTTGGGACAGAGGGTGCCTGTTGAAAACCAGCTAGCAGAGTATTCCACAATACAGGGATGGTGGTAGTAAATCTTGGTTTCTTGTTATTGTCAAATGAGCCTCACCAACTCGAGGAATGACCAGTGATGCTCTGCAGATGATCTTAGGGGTCGAGTTGGGATAAAAGGATTCAGAGGGATCTGCAAAGGCCTGATTTCCACATCAATATGGAACGAACCTCCTGAGGAGATGAGTGCAGTGATCAATTGTGTATAAAAGAGATGAGATTATAAGAAAGCAGGCAATTAAGAAGACATCCTTCCACCATGCTTAATCAATGTCTGCTTTCAACTTTTTGTGGCTTTTCTTGTACGGATTTATCTTTCGTTGCTGTAAACCGCTTGGATATATTTTTATGACAGTCTATAAATATTCATATAAATTAACAGAGCGCAGTTCTGGCACACCTCTCAGGTGGGCGCCATTGCAGGCTGGCACCCCCCCTTGCTTTTATGTACTTGCCTTTATGTAGATTTTGAGAAGCCCAAAATGAACATTTCAAGTCAGAAAAGAAGCTGGCCAGTGTGTGCAAGTCTACACTCTTTTTTTTTTTTTAGATCTGTGACTCCACCTAGCTCCTTGCCACTCTTCCCAGTGATTGGTCAAGCTACAGGCCAGTTCCTACTTTCTTTTCGTCCATCCGTTTCCTGTGTAGCAGCAACAGGCTTTAAGCTTTCTAGCCAGGCCTCTCCCATTGCACATATTTCAAAAAGTAGATGTCATCTTTCAAAAAGTAGATGCCATCTTTCAAAAAGTATAAACCAGGACACCCCAAAAGTTGTTGAGCTTTTTAAAGGAAACCCCCCAAATCACCTGCCTGAATCTAAGAGAATGGGAGATGAGGGGACACATTTATTTGGTCTGCACCAGAACCAGGGAGTGATTCTCAAACCAGCTAGGGAGACAGCTTGCCATAGTTTGTTTTTCCCCCCAAATTTTTTTTATTGATTTTCACAAAATTGTAAACAAACAAACAAACAAACAAACATAAATCATAACTTTATTAAAATTACACTTATTAACATTGCTCAGTGACTTCCTCGCTTCCCCTTGGTTGAATTTCAATGCATATCTTTTTAACGGCTCTCCTAATCAAAGTTCTTATAAACTTAACTTAATCATTTAACATCCTTATATCTTTTCAATTCAAAATTTAACATGTTAAACATCACTTAACTTATATAAATTCCTAAGCCAATCTGTTTCCTGCAAGCTATTTCCCATTAGTTTAACTTAACAAATTTAACTAAGTAATCATTAGATTTTGTCCATTCTTCCTGATACTCCTCCTCCTTCTGGTCACGGACTCTTCCGGTTAGGTTGGCTAGCTCCGAAAAATCCATCATCTTCATCTGCTATTCTTCCACCATTGGTAATTCTTGGGTTTTCCACATTTTTAAATAATTTAACATCTTTCTTGGGCAATTCCAAACCTGTTATTCCAAGAAGAAAGGCCTCTGGTTTCTTTATAAATGTATATTTCAACATTTTTTTCAATTCATTATAAATCTTTTCCCAGAAGTCTTTCACCTTGGGGCAGGTCCACCACATGTGGTAAAAAAGCTTGCCATAGTTTTTAGCACCTCTGCAGGGAGTGAACTCAGCTGCTATCAAAACAGCATCTGTTCAGGGCTGCCCCGAGTTGCCCGGCAACTTACTGTAACAACTTCTTGGTGAGTTCTGGCACCTATTTTTGGCGGCGGCGGCAGGGGGGGGGGGGAGGTACTGTAAGTAAATAAATAAAACATAGTAAGAGCCTGTTAGATCAGGCCAATGGCCAGGGCCGGATTTAGGTTTGATGGGGCCCTAAGCTACTGAAGGTAATGGGGCCGGTGGCAAACCGCTATGTACAGCACATGTGTGGCATCGCATGCATGTGCTGTACGTAACAATGCTGCACATGCGCTGTACATAGCGGTTTGCTGCCAGCGCCACTCAAGCGCCATACAGACGGCAGTGGGATCGCTCCGTTGCCGCTGCAGCCACATGTAATAATAATAATTTTTTATTTATACCCCGCCCTCCCCAGCCAAGACCGGGCTCAGGGCGGCTAACAACCAATAATAAAAACAAGTTGATTAAAATACAATTTAAAAGATTAAGATACAACATTAAAACATTAGGGTGCAATCTCTTCGTAGGAGGAGAAAGGAAAAAGAAAGAGGGGGAGTGAATCAAACTGATTCTAAGCCAAAGGCCGGGTGGAACAACTCTGTCTTACAGGCCCTGCGGAAAGAGATCAGATCCCGCAGGGCCGTGGTTTCAAGAGACAGAGCATTCGACCAGGCCGGAGCCAGTGCTGAGAAGGCCCTGGCTCTGGTTGAGGCTAATCTAACTTCCTTAGGGCCCGGGAGCTCTAGGGTGTTGCTGAAGGTCCTCCGTGGGGCATACCAGGAGAGGCGGTCCTGTAGGTACGAGGGTCCTAGTCTGTGAAGGGCTTTAAATGTCAAAACCAGCACCTTAAATCTGACCCTGTACTCCACTGGGAGCCGGTGCAGCTGGAAAAGCACTGGGTGAATATGCTCCCATGAGAGGAGCCTCGCTGCTGCATTCTGTACCCGCTGGAGTTTCTGGGACAGCTTCAAGGGCAGCCCCGCATAGAGCGAATTACAGTAGTCAAGCCAGGAGGTGACCATCGCATGGATCACTGTGGCCAGGTCGGGGTAGAGGATCCTCTGTTCGCAGCTGCAGCCGCAAGCAGAGGATCTCAGCAAAGTCCGTATGGCGCTGGAGTGCCAGCGCTGGCAAACCGCTATGCATAGCACATGTGCGGTGTCGCTACGTATGGCGCATGAGTCGTACATAGCGACACCTGCCCTGGGTGTCACAACGCCTCCGCTTGCCCCTGCTTATACGTAAATCCGGCACTGCCAATGGCTCATTCAGTTTCCTGTCCTCCTGGTGAACACCTATGAGAAACCCACAAACAGGACCTGAGCTAAACTTTAAGGTAAAAAGGTAAAGGTTAAGGGACCCCTGACCATTAGGCCCAGTCGTGCCTGACTCTGGGGTTGTGGCGCTCATCTCACTTTATTGGCCGAGGGAGCCGGCGTACAGCTTCCAGGTCATGTGGCCAGCATGACTAAGCCGCTTCTGGCAAACCAGAGCAGCGCACGGAAACGCCGTTTACCTTCCTGCTGGAGCGGTACTTATTTATCTACTTGCACTTTGACGTGCTTTCAAACTGCTAGGTTGGCAGGAGCAGGGACCGAGCAACGGGAGCTCACCCCATCGCGGGGATTTGAACCCTCAACCTTCTGATCAGCAAGTCCTAGGCTCTGTTGTTTAACCCACAGCGCCACCTGCATCACTTAACTTTAAGGTAGCCTGGTCTTTATTTATTGCACTTATTCCTGGAGGACTGTGCTTTAGGGTTGCACTGTTTAAGTGCTTAGCTTGGGCTGCACTGGGCCCTAAGTGTTTATTGGCTGGCTCGACAAGTATTGCGGCCAGGTCACTAATCTCCTGTTAAACAACGCATTAAGTTCAATTGCTGTAAGTGGCTGTATTTATTTTGAGTGGAGTAGTGCGAGTGCTTTTCCAAATTCTGGGGTGGGCGGAAAGAGCACTTACTCCAGCAATCTCTCTTTGAAACTGTCTAAAAGATGTGTTCTTCACGGTGGTTTTATTGATCGGCATTGCGTCAGAAGCTGGCCTTTAAATTTACAACGCTCTAAAATGCCTGTAATGAACAGCTTGAACCACTTTCATTGCCACCCCCTCTAGTTAGGCTAATATATCTGTACTTGGTCGAGAACTTAGGAAGATGCTAAGATACTTTGCACGTTACTGAAGATGTTGACTAGCAGCTAGGAGAGATGTTGTGTTTTTTTCTTGGGGTGGGGTGAGTCTATGCTAGTGGTAGCCAACTTAATACTCTCCAGATGTTGGTGGACTAGCTCCCATCAGCCCCAGCCAGTGTGACCAATGATGCTGAAAGTTGTAGTCCAATAACATCTGGAGGGTACCAACTTCTGAAGGGATTGTCTGGTCCTCCAAATATTTTTAGATTGCAACTCCCACCATCCCTGACCCTTGACCTTCTTGAATGGGAATGTTGTTGGAGTCCAGTAACATCTAGTTCCCCACTCTGATTATAGACTTAAAATCTATCATTGTTGCTTGAGCATGTGCTTAAGACGTGAAATCTCCCCAAGGGGGCAACTGTTGAATTGAATTTGTGAAGCAATCTTAATGGCCAGATCCTATCTATTGCCCCACTGGGAGATTAATTTTAAACAGTTACATAATCTGGCCACGTTCAGCCAGTTCATTGGTAACCTCAAGACTTGACTGCTGCAATGCACTCTGTGTGGGGCTGCCCTTGGAGGTGGTTCGGAAGCAAAATGCTGCCTTGGGGTTGCTGCCTTGAGCTGACTGTTGTACAGCATAGTACAGCTTTGTTGAAGCAGCTACACTGGCTGCTTATATGCCACCTGGCAGGGTTCAAAGGTAAAGGTAAAGGTACCCCTGCCCATACGGGCCAGTCGTGTCCGACTCTAGGGTTGTGCGCTCATCTCACTCTAAAGGCCAGGAGCCAGCACTGTCCGCAGACACTTCTAGGTCACGTGGCCAGCATGACGAAGCTGCTCTGGCGAACCGGCACCAGAGCAGCACACGGAACGTCGTTTACCTTCCCGCTATAAAGCGGCACCTATTTATCTACTTGCACTTAAGGGTGCTTTCGAACTGCTAGGTGGGCAGGAGCTGGGACCGAACGACAGGAGCTCACCCCGCCGCAGGGATTCGAACCGCTGACCTTACGATCAGCAGGTCCTAGGCACTGAGGTTTTACCCACAGCGCCACCCGCGTCCCTCTCTTACTTGCTTACAAAGTCCTAAACAACTCTCCCCTTCAACCTCTTTGCCAAGCTATTGCCTTCTATGGTAGAGAACCTTTTGGAGGCACAAAGAGATCCTAACTTTTGCCTTCTGGCCCCAGGTAATGGGGCTGTCAGTGTAGGGGGCTCTTTTAACATGAAATTCATTTAACTCTTTGCTCCAACCATCTGTAATTTCAGGTGCATGTTTAAGACCTTGGTGTTTACCCACACTTGTTCTGAACGAAAACCCAGAATTAATGGATTGATTAATAACTAAAGACACGATTAAACCATTAATCATTAATTAATTCTTGCCCACCGATCATCTTCTGACGTCATACTGTTATTCTAACCGTATTATTTTGGGTGTATGTTTTACACTTACTTTTGGTTCTCCGGACGCTGCTCTGATATTTTATAACTTGAACAATATATATATATAAAGAGAGAGACTGAGAAGAGAGAAGTGGGAAATAACTTGTAATTTGATCAACCAAAACTCCCACTTACTGCTGGAGAGAAAAACTGGGTTGTTAATTTTGGCTGTGGTTTGGTTAAAGGACTTTGCGGTATATATATATGTATATATATTAGTTTGTATTAAAATAACTATGGCTATATATTTGCAATAAAAGGAGTAACTTTGATGGGAAGTGGGGAGGAGGTCGATTAGGCTAGGTGAGGGAGGGTGAATCTCAAGAGAAAAGCCAATAAAATAAAAAGAGATGTCACGGAGCTGGCGGGGGGAGAGTGATTTATTGAGAAATTCACAGCAGCTAATTTCTGCGCCCCCCCCCCACCATCCCCAGCAAATCCTTTCCCCCTCCCCTCTTCCGGCATTCCAATTCCGAAATGCCAGCCTCAATAATTAACACTGACAAACCATCAATATTTCACACTCTCAGCAGTAGAGCCTTCCAGTGACCTGAGCCAATTTGAGCTGCCTTTTAATTTTCTCCCCCATTTGTGGGTTTCTTTGAAAACGCTCCTTTGCTGTGGAGCAGGAAGTCGTTATAAGCGCAGAGGTGCCTTGCCAGGCGCTAACACAATTTGCACGCCATGGTGGGGTGGGGGGTGGGAGGCGGAAACAATAACGCAAACCGCTATTCACACTTTACTCAGTTTGGGAGTGATAGTTCAACAACTGGGACCTGCATTATGATGTTGCAGCATAGAGTTGGCCTGTTCAGGGTTTCACCTGGTTACCCATCCCCTTTCCCAGGATACTTGTTGTTGCCATCTGTCTGCCCCGATAGACAATGGAGTGCGCTTCTGGGGGTGAAGTCAAACTGCTGTTTTAGCAGCACCAAAGTGACCTCTCTGGGGCGCAAACCTGGGCAGTGTGTATGGAGGTCCTGGGCTCCCTAGACAAGACTCCTCTCTTGGCCTCGCTGGTGTGGTCCAAAATAGCACAGAGCAATATGATTGGCACCAGCTAAGCAGCAGGAGTTGCCAGAAGGAGAGATACAAGGCACCATCCAACCACCTTAGGGACTCCATTCTGGGTTAACCTTTTCTTCTCCCAAAAATATCCCACACGGCAGCAGAGGTTTAGGCTCAGATTTTTTCTTCCCAGGTTCCTCCCCAGGTTGATGGACCCCATCTGCCCCCCACTTCCCTCTACACCACATACAGAAACCACCTTCTTGACCGTTGGACCTACTATTGCTCCAGCCCGCTCAATCCACCAGAGCCTGTCTTCTCATGCAGGGGAAGTCCCTAAGTCACTGAGAGTTTGAGACCCATCAGCCACCGTCATTTAGCCAGCCATTTCCTGGGGTGTGATGGCTGTAGCATGTTGGCAGCTTCCAGGAGCTTCCAGGTGACAGCTAAGTGCAGGATGGGGACCAAAGGTGGACAAACTGTTTCTGAAGCACCATGACATGTTCTCCCACCAGAGGTACTACCCCTCCCCTAATACCCCACACACCCCACACAAATAATAATACCTGAAGGAGCGTCTCCACCCCCATCGTTCAGCCCAGACACTGAGGTCCAACGCCAAGGGCCTTCTGACGGTTCCCTCGCTGCAAGAAGCCAAGTTACAGGGAACCAGGCAGAGGGCCATCTCAGTAGTGGCGCCACCCTGTGGAACGCCCTCCTACCAGATGTCAAAGCCCTTGGAGCTGAACCTCAGTGTCTGGGCTGAATGATGGGGGTGGAGACACTCCTTCAGGTATACCGGGCCGAATTGTGCCTGAAAATGTATTGGGAGCCAACGTAGGTCTTTCAGGACCAGTGTAATGTGGTCTCAGTGGCCGCTCCCAGTCACCAGTCTTGCTGCCGCATTCTGAATTAGTTGTAGTTTCTGGGTCACCTTCAAAGGTAGCCCTACATAGAGCACATTGCAGTAGTCCAAGTGGGAGATAACCAGAGCATGCACCACTCTGGCAAGACAGTCCACGGGCAGGTAGGGTCTCAGCCTGCGTACCAGATGGAGCTGGGGATGTGCTTGTGGTGGGCCAGAGGAACAAGGACTTCAAGAGCTGCTCTCAGACTCCAAGGCCTCTCAGACCTTCCTGCAGCTGGGCTGGAACCCCAAATATTGAGCCACTGCATCACTGTCATAACTGTGGAAAGGAACCCATTCCTTTCTGGATTGTTTTACTGGTGCCTGACCAAAAGAAGTATGTTGTAGTCCTGGATGGTTATTTCATCATGGAAGTCCACATTGCCAGCATTTCCATTTTAAATGTTTATTTATTTTATTGCATTTATATCCCAAGGAACTCAAGTTGGCGCACGTGGTTCTGCCCCATCTCATTTAATTTCTCGCAACAACCCTGTGAAGTAGTTACAGATAGGTAGCCGTGTTGGTCTGCCATAGTCAAAACAAAAAAAATTCCTTCCAGTAGCACCTTAAAGACCAACTAAGTTAGTTCTTGGTATGAGCTTTCGTGTGCATGCACACTTCTGTGTGCATGCACACTTCAGTGGGCCCATCACTGCCTCTCAGTCTAACCTACTTCACACCTGTGAAGTAGGTTAGACTGAGAGGCAGTGATGGGCCCACTGAGCTTCATGGCTGAGTGAGGGATTCAAACCTTAGTCTCCCAGGTCACAGCCCAAGACTCTAACCACTACACCACACTAGGAGTTTGCAAGAAACCCAGGGATCAATCTAGCTAAAGCTAAGGATGGTTAAAGGTAAAGGTGAAGGGACCCCTGACCATTAGGTCCAGTCGTGACCGACTCTGGGGTTGCAGCGCTCATCTCGCTTTACTGGCCAAGGGAGCCGGTATACAGCTTCCGGATCATGTGGCCAGCATGACTAAGCTGCTTCTGGCAAACCAGAGCAGCACACGGAAACGCTGTTTACCTTCCCGCCAGAGCAGTACCTGTTTATCTACTTGCACTTTGAAGTGCTTTCGAACTGCTAGGTGGGCAGGAACAGGGACCGAGCAATAGGAGCTCACCCCATCGCGGGGATTCGAACCACCGACCTTCTGATTGGCAAGTCCTAGGCTCTGTGGTTTAACCCGCAGCGCCACCCACCTCCCTTAAGGATGGTTACATTCATTTAATTTCAGTGCAGGCGAGTGAAGCCTGTCCTTTAGTCTCCCATTGAAATCACCAAGGCTTGCATGTGCTTAAATTTGGCAGGATTCTGCCCTCAGGCTTTGCTGGTGAGCACCTTTGCATTTGGTCTTTTCCGCACATCCCCTCACCCTTTGGTTTACTGTTTGCCATCTTCGCCCTCCTTCTGTTTTGTTTCAACCACACCATTGTTTTATGCATGAGTTTTGGATTTTCTTTCTTTCAGTTGATTTCATTGGTGGATTTGACCCATTCCCTCTCTACCATGTCAATGAAAAGCCCTCCAACCTTTTGTTCAAGCAGACATACCTGTAAGTATGGGCCCCTCCAGACCTCTTTCCGACTGTGCATTCGGGATGATTTGTTCTCAGGATGGTAACCGGGGCGGATATATGTTGGACTCTGCTTTGTGCCTGCAAAGGTTTCAGGGTGGACATACTGCTCTGTTTCAAATTGGTGCATGGTCCATGGGTTCCCTACTGGAATCCTGCAACAAATATTCCCAGGTCTGTTTTCATCCTGCTTCTGTTATGCGATAATGCAAGACTGGCCCTCCAAACATCAAACTGCAACATTGGGGAAACATTGGAGAACAACTTAAAAAGTGGAATGATGTTTGTACACTCCAGTATAAATCCACCACGAACGCCCCATTATGATTGGAGACTGATGTTCCAGTCATAGCAGGAAGCCAAGATAAAAGGTAAAGGACCCCTGGGCGGTTAAGTCCAGTCAAAGGAAACTATGGGGTTGCAGCGCTCATCTCACTTTCAGGCCGAGGGAGCTGACATTTGTCCACAGACAGTTTTCCAGGTCATGTGCCCAGCATGACTAAACCGCTACTGGCGCATGGAGGACTGTGACGAGTGCCAGAGCACACAGAAACACCGTTTACCGTCCCACCGCAGTGGTACCTATTTATCTACTTGCAATGGCATGCTTTTGAATGGCTAGGCTGGCAGGAGCTTGGAACGGAGCAACGGGAGCTCACTCCGTCGCGGGGATTCGAACCGCCAACCTTCCAGTTGGCAAGCTCAAGAGCCTCAGTAGTTTAGACCACAGCGCCACCCGCGTCCCTACAGGGAGGCCAACAGTAGGTGGAGCCAGAGCTAATTCTGATTTTATGTCCCTCCTCTTCCCTGTTGAGTTCTACAAGGGCAGTTCTAAGACTTAAGGGCTCATCCGGACTGCCTCTTGTTGCAATAACACCCAAGGCATGGATAGTCTAAGGTTCTCCCTCAAATCCTGGGAGAAGCATGTAGCCAACATGACCACAAGAACCTAAGCAGAGCCCAATGGCGCGTTTGGCCAGCACCCTGTTTTCACAGTGGCCATCCTCTTTCAAGGATGTCAACGTTGGTGGCCATCACTACGTCTTGTGGCAGAAAATTCTGTAAGCGAACTGTTCTCAGCGTGAAGAAGTCCTTGTTTTTGTTGCTCCGAAATCTCGTTTTGTGACTGGCGCCAACAGTTTGCAAAAATGGCCTGAGGTCATTAAAACGCCAGCACCTTTGGGTTTTGTTTTTGGTCCGGAACTGCATTTCCCCCCATTCTGTCACCCTGTTTAGATTGATGAGGCAAGAGATTAAATATTGATTTCCAGCACTGAAGGTTTTGCAAGGAGGGAATATGCAATGCCTTTGGAGGATCTGAGGCAGTGCCCTGATTTACTAATCCAGCAGAAGGAAGCTTGAAGCTGAAGTAGAACAAAATGTACTTGGGAGGGGGTTCTCTTTTGTGTGTGTGTGTGTGGTTGGGTTGGAGGACCCCAAAAAGGCTGCAGTGTAGATTCAAAGGACAATCCTATGAAGGTCTACATGGAGTAGGAGTGTCCGGGGTCCATGTGTCAGGGGCAAGCTGGACCAGACACACACAGGGAGGAAGGCTGGGAAGGAGTGTTGTGGCCTGGGGAGATTCCTGAGAGGTAGAACAACAGACATTTTTCTAGTAGTATTAGTAATAGGTAGCATTTTCTGAAGATACACCTCTTTACCCTAGCCTGAGATATGTGCTTCAGGACCCCACCTTATTCTGATTTTAATTCAGAATTTTAAAATGCTGTAACCTATCCTGGGACATACCAGTGAAAACCAGATGATACATTTTAAAACGATAATGCCACCTGCCTAATTAGTGGTACACGCAGGCATGCAGACGAAGAAATATTATACCTCCTGTGTGTGTTGTGAGAGTCCCACAATAGCACAGAAACGTGTTCAGAATTCAGCACCTCAATAACCTCGACCTGCACTTGTTTCTCGATTGTTTGCTGCTTAAAAAGTTACTGGTCCCCAGGACTGCAATTTTGTGTGTGTAGAGTGGCCATGCTGAAAATGGTATGGAGGCTGAGCAGGATTTCCAAGGGACCAGAGGAAGGAGTTTCATTGGCCTGCATAGCTCCTTGACTGCCATCTTTGCCCCTCCCCATGCTCAGGGATGGCCACACACACGTGCTGAATTTACATATTGCATATTTCACATATACATGTTTTTGTTTAAAATATATTTTACATAACAATATTCTTTTTTTAAAAAAATCAAAGGCAGAATTTGGGGTGTTTGAGGGGTGTGGCAGAGAGAAAGGCTCTTTCTGCAATATACCATGCCCTGTTAATGCCTTACTTTACTCAATTTTGATACTCTTAGCGGGAGGAGGGCATCCTGACAACTGCCTTTGAGTATGTGCCATATTCTGAGCTCTCATCCGATGTCTTTCTTTCCTTCCTTCCTTCCTTCCTTCCTTCCTTCCTTCCTTCCTTCCTTCCCTCCCACTTTCTGCAGGCCTGCGTAAGTGACAAGGATCCAGACTCTGGACAGACTGAAACCATCCATCCAGATTCCCCAAAAGCCAGATGTCCCAGATGCAAAGAGATGGGAAACTACATTCCACTTGAAAGAACACAAAAACACCGACACACATGCAGATACGCACATACACAGCAAGATGACTGAACTCCGACAAGTGGGCATTCAGGCCCAAATATCGTTTTGCTGGCCAGCCACTCATGCCAATGTCTCTTCAATGTGCTAGCTCATTAGTGGACTTGCAGGTTTTGCTGTGAATGAATGAATGAATGAATGAATGAATGAATGAACTGGGGAGGAAATACTGTTTCCCTTCCCCACACAACTCCATTGAGAATCAGAAGAAGATATTTGGAGAGTCTCCACTTGACTCTGTAGCACTCACCTTTTGTAGGAGTGCCCTTGAGTGTGGTTCACTTCCAAGGTATCATTGCTTCCACTTCCTTGTGACAAATGGACTGATCCAGTGGAGATTCAGATAGGTAGGATGGAAGATAGGGAGGCCAACAGTAGGTGGCGCTAGAGAGCATAGCTGAGCCAATGACCGGCAGGGCCAACTAATTATGCATTTGTCCCCACCCTCTTTCTCTACAGTTCCTCCCACTCCCCCAAACTCCAAACCCACTTCAAACTGTTTCACCTTACCGTTTCCCATAATGGACGACGTGCTGGTTGAACTTCCTTGGTGGTGGTTGTTTTTTTAGATGTCATAGGAAAACTATTTAGAACCCAATTCTATGTTATTCTGTCTCTTTGTACCCTCATCCATTAAGGTCTGCAGAGATGTGGAGAACTATGATGTCCGTCAGCCCAAGCTGGCATGACCAATAGCTAGGGGTGATAGGAGCTGTAGTTAAGCTATATCTGGAGGACCAAAGGTTCCATCCATATGGTCTATTGCTTGGGTGGCTACCTGGCAAGCCCCTTAGAGGATCCATCCTCCAAAGCTATTGGAGGGCCTACCTTATTCTAACTGCAAAGTTGTACAAAGCTACCCCACGGTTTCAAAAAGGTGGAGGGACATCAAGTTTCTGCACTTGTAATAAGACATCCCACACTTAGTAGATCTCCATATATGGATCATCCGTGGATATCATGGGCCATGGCAGATTTCTCGAGCCTTTCATGCTAGAAGGATCCCAAGATTGATCTTTGTCCGAATGTTTTCTTCATCCTTGTGGTCTTATAAAGGGATTAGTTAAATTCATGGGTGGCTATGTCCTTGATAGCAGCTGTCAGTCATGTCGGCATTCCTCCAGGCTCAGAGACAGCTTGCCAGTGAGTTCCAGTTGCTGGGGGGCAGCAGAGAAGACTATTTCCTTCACATCGTGCTTGGGAGCTTTACAAAGGCCTCTGATCAGCCAGAGTGAGCAAACAGGATGCTCAGCTAGAAGGACTTTTGGACTGACTTAAACAGAGCTCGGATGCGGGTGGCGCTGTGGGTTAAACCACAGAGCCTAGGACCTGCCGATCAGAAGGTCAGAGGTTCGAATCCCCACAACGGGGTGAGCTCCCATTGCTTGGTCCCTGCTCCTGCCAACCTAGCAGTTTGAAAGCACATCAAAGTGCAAGTAGATAAATAGGTACCGCTCCAGGGGAAAGGTAAACGGCGTTTCCGTGCGCTGCTCTGGTTCGCCAGAAGTGGCTTAGTCATACTGGCCACATGACCCGGAAGCTGTACGCCGGCTCCCTCGGCCAATAAAGTGAGATGAGCACCGGAAACCCAGAGTCGGCCATGACTGGACCTAATGGTCAGGGGTCCCTTTACCTTTATTTAGATGAACACAAGATGCTGCAGAGCTCATCTTATCCTGTTGTCCACAGAAAAAGTCACGTGCCACATATATTGCGGCTGAGAGTTTTCTCCTGTTCTTTCGCTTCCTTATAGCAGCCTGCTCCCCAAACCGATGGCTCCATCGGCACTGCTTCCCCTTCTTTACAATTCACACCTACTCCATGCCATGTCTACCTGCTGCCTTCCATCCTCATCCCAGAACACAGTCCCACGCTGAAGCTGCCGTCTGGTCTCCTTCAGTCGTCAATACTTTTTAGTCCCCCCCCCCCAATTATTACTTTTTGGATCCCATGGATGCCGAAGCAGAGCAGAACATTTTCTGGTTAACACACGCATGCACATGCTCCTACATCCAGTCTCTCTCGATTTGCAATCATGCCCACCGACCATGCCCTTTGTGCTAAAGGGGGACGGGGAGTCGACTTTATTACACAACTTGACCACTTGCGAAGGTCTGAGCTCTGGACTGTTGTCTGCAAAACCAAGTGGCCTTTTGAGAATACTGATGCATAGCAAGGCGGCAAGTGTTTCAAGCAAAAGGATGCCTCTCTGCAGAATTGCTCCGTCTGCTGTGATGCTAAGACCCTGCATCTGTCATAGGCAACCCACATGTGCCTTTAAAAATAAAAAGTTCATCTGCAACAGTCATATCGCAAGGACTTTCCAGATGCTAAAAAGGAGAAAGGAAAACGCTTGTTCTTAACATTCTTCTCTGGGGTTGAGAAGCCAGGCGACCGATGCTCAAATATGACATTGTGTGAATCGGATTGTGGGCTACCTAAGAGCCAAGTCAAGTTTCAGGACTCCCTTCTTCCCAGCCTTGCAAGATGGCTATGCCCTGCCTCTGCCACAGCTGGAGGCAGGGATGCTTCTGAAAACCAGTTGCTGGAAACCACAAGAGGGTACAGTTACTCATGTCCTCACGTCCTGCTCCCTGGTTTCCCACAGGCATTATGGTTGGACACTGTGAGAACTGGATGCTGGACTAGACGAGCCATTGGCAGGCTCTTCTTGTGTTCTTAAGAGCGAAGATCCACACGTGTGTCCACAGCCCACATTCACAGGCAGACAGCTACTGCCCTCTCCCCTCTCCATTAAGCCATATAACCTATAGGGTTATGCTAGTGACCATCAGCCATGACTTGCATGCCTGCACCTCTGAAGAGGACCACAACAGCCCAATGAGAAAGCACGAAGGAAATACACAAGCAAATCATCGTAGTGGCACAGGACGCAAGGGTGCCAAGGATCGGGACCACCATTCAGCGTTGGTTTGGTTGAGCAGACATTTCCATGTGATCTGGTCTGGTGTTCTGTGAAGGGCTCCATGGTGGAGTCCTCTAGAAGACAGTAGGAGGTTTTGGTTCGTTTGTTTTTAATTAGCATGATTCTCTCTGTTCTTTGTTACTGTTCTAATAAATTAATGCTTTAAATACACAAACCTTATTTGACTTGTCCATCACTCAAGTGTTTTTTGATCAAACATCACAGATATTGTCTTCTCCTGTTCCCTTCAAGGACAGTGAAAATCCTGTTCTCCATAGCATGGCTGAGAGGGAATAATTGCTAGGGAGGGGTTGAGGCAGATATATTGCCATTTGCAATTTTTTCTCTGATTGGAAATAAGGCTAGATTGGGATTCTGGAATCACCTTTCCACAGCACCAAATCATTTCTGCAAACATCCTCAGTTGAGCTCAGTTCAAAATAAATTGGTATTTACTAGCATTCTTGGATAAATCTCAGGGTGGGGGTGGGGACTCATTTACCCCCAAGCGCTGTTGGCTGATGAGTGATGGCACATGTGCATCTCATTACATTGCCCCTTGGAAATTGTAGTTTTCAAGGCACCCTTCAAAAAATAACATGTTGTTGTTGTTTAGTCGTGTCTGACTCTTCGTGACCCCATGGACCAGAGCACTGCCAGGCACTCCTGTCTTCCACTGCCTCCCGCAGTTTGGTCAAACTCATGCTGGTAGCTTCAAGAACACTATCCAACCATCTTGTCCTCTGCCGTCCCCTTCTCCTTGTGCCCTCCATCTTTCCCAACACCAGGGTCTTTTCCAGGGAGTCTTGTCTTCTCATGAGGTGGCCAAAGGATTGGAGCCTCAGCTTCAGGATCTGTCCTTCCAGTGAGCACTCAGGGCTGATTTCTTTAAGTATGGAGAGGTTTGATCTTCTTGCAGTCCATGGGACTCTGAAGAGTCTCCTCCAGCACCATAATTCGAAAGCATCAATAACAACATACCAGGGAACAAAATTATGTTATCAGTGCTTCTACCCTCCCACCAAAGATCTCAGGGGGCCCCTTCCCTTTGGAAAACACCGGGTGAGCTCTTCCCTTGAATGAGTTTAAAACTTTTCTCATCCTCAGAGCGCTTCTGAAATCTGTCCATTTAATCAGCCTAGTTTCCCAATTAATCCCTCTATCACAATCCGTGTAGACCAGTGGTGGCCAAACTTGGCCCTCCAGCTGTTTTTGGACTACAACTCCCACCAGCCCTAGCTTAACAGGACCAGTGGTCAGGGATGATGGGAATTGTAGTCCCAAAACATCTGGAGGGCCAAGTTTGGCTACCACTGGCGCAGACAATACTGAGCTCTGTGGACCATTGGTCCAACTCTATATAAGGCAACTTCCTGTGTTCCTACCTTCAGTTAACCCTTTCCCTCATTGACTCACTGCTGAGGTGGCTAGGCCCAGAGTGGCATCCTTTTCCTGTGCCCTAAGCTGCTATAGAAGGGAAATGGGTGGCGCTGTGGGTTAAACCACAGAGCCTAGGACTTGCCGATCAGAACGTCGGCGGTTTGAATCCCTGTGACGGGGGGAGCTCCCGTTGCTTGGTCCCTGCTCCTGCCAACCTAGCAGTTCGAAAGCATGCCAAAGTGCAAGTAGATAAATAGGTACCGCTCTGGCGGGAAGATAAATGGCATTTCCATGCGCTATTCTGGTTCGCCAGAAGCGGCTTAGTCATGCTGGCCACATGCCCTGGAAGCTGTACGCCAGCTCCCTCGGCCAATAAAGCGAGATGAGCACCGCAACCCCAGAGTCAGCCACGACTGGAACTAATGGTCAGGGGTCCCTTTACCTTTTTAAGCTGCTATAGAGCAAAGGTTGCCCACAGTCTAGGTCTTTACTCCTTTCATTTTTTGCTACTCCATCCTTGATCTTTTCCTACTTGGGACCCTCGCTAAATGTGCCACGCACCATGCCTTGATCCTTCTGGCTTATTGAGTGTCTCTCCTCCTCATGAGGGGAGGTCTTCTTGTCTATCTGCCTCTCTCCAAAGCTGACCATTGAGCTCGTAATCAGGGAGCTGTTGCCACAGCCACTCCTGGCAGGGTTCTAAACCCAGTTGAGGAAATAAGAGAATTGGCCCAAATGGAGGACAGACTTGCCAAACAGCAAGCTGTTTCTGATCAGGTGGTCTGGGCATGTTGTTTCTCAACTAGCAAGCCAGAGTCAGGAGCCAATATGAAATACAATTGTGGAGTCATCTACAGAACAGCTTCATGAAGCTGAATGCTGGCTGATGCTTGATGAGCAATGTCTCATTTTATGCTCTAAATATGAAACTCCCTAATTTGTAGTTCCTTAAGCAATATGCAAACACAGACATGCTTCCAATTTTGCACTTCTAATTTTGCTGTACGGCTCTCCAACCCACCAATACACAGAATGGTGTGTGCATTAGGGGGAAGCATGCATATGAACATAACAGACTAAGTTGCGGGATATTGCTTTGGAAAAAATGTATTAAGGGAAACTGCATACCGTATTTACTAAAATCTAATGCTCAGCTTTTTTGGTCAAATTATATTGTGAAAATTAAGGTGTGCATTAGATTTGGTAGCACATTTACGTTTCCCAGCAGATACTTTTTTGGTTTCAAGGTTCTGAAATTGGAGGTACGCATTAGATTCAATGGCGCATTAGACTCAATTAAATACGGCATAAAATTGTGTGTAGCAGGATAAATATGAATTAAAGTGCTGGGACATGAGGGCTTTTCTTGAAAATAAATCGCAAAATGAAGCAGAACTGTGGAAGACTGAACATAAACATTGGCAAAAGGAGAAACTGAGAGAAACCAACATTAACAGATCAACCCATCCTGAATGTTGAGCCAGGAAATATCTCCCTGGGGAAATGGCACTTAATCTGTAATGCACCCAAGCATTTGAAGCTAGACAAATTCGTATTCTGAACCAGGCAGTAACAATCCATGAATGAGGCTGCTCAGGTAAAGGCGCTAGTCTTGTTACTTTGGTACCAAAAAGAAATTGTGCCGAATGAATGTTTTTCAGCAGACAGCATCATGAGCGCACTCACACACAAATAAAGGCACAAAATTGCTCTATCATTGTGGTAGAGAAGTTGCAAAGTGTTCACTGTAAGCGCATAGGGATGGAGATGAAATTCGATTCTGATCACATTTAAATACAAATCGATAAAAAATTGCACTTTCCAAAACATGAAAATTGAAACACAATCATTCTTCAAAATTTGCAGTTGTCTGAATTTGAGATGCAGTTCTCAAACCAAACAATGATTACAAACATGCATATATTAGATGTGCATAAAAATAATTATATTCATGAAAACAAGATACAAAAACAAATTAAATTAGGAGAAATTGCTTGCAAAAATGTGTATGTTAGTCACATTCCCTAACCAGTTCCTCCAACCCTTCTTTGTAAGGCTTAGTTTCTAGACCTCTGCTCATCTTGGTCCCCCTCCTCTGCACATGTTCCAACTTGTCAACATCCTTCTTAAATTGTGGTGCCCAGAATTGGACACAGTATTCCAGGTGTGGTCTGACCAAGGCAGAATTGAGTGTTGCTATTACTTCCCTTGATCTGGACACTAGACTTCTGTTGATACAGCCTAGAACAGCTGTTGCATCACACTGTTGACTCATGTTAAGTTTGTGATCTACTAAGACCCCTAGCTCCTATTTCCTCCACCTACAGGCAGCCTCTATATCCTTGCCTTCTTAATTTAGCTTTGGGGGCATCTTACCAGAATGGAATGCAATTTTGCCCAAGTGGCACATAGTAATCTGCCTTACACCAAGTCAGAATACTGGTACATCTATCTCAGTATGATCAACAGTAACCAGGAGCGGCTCTCCCAAACTTTCAGACAGGGTGACACTGCCAGTTGTACCTGAAAATGTCAAGGGTCAAACCTGGGACTTCTGCATGCACCTCGGCTGCTCTACTCTGAGCTAGATCGTAAAACAATAGTGGTATTGATCTAGGACAGTGATTATATATACAGCCTTTTCTCTGTCTCTCTCTTCTGGACCAAGTTCATAATCTACAGAGGAAGCTTATTACTAGGCTGATGCTGCCCTCTCCTGGAAAAAAAGCAGATTAAATGCACTCACGGCTTCCCCCTGCCCATTATAGCAAAGTGCCATGTTTGCAGTTCTGTGCCCCACTGTAGAAACATGGGTTGTAGGGAATGGAGTGGCGCTGTGCATGCAAAACCATGCTATGTACAGCCCACACAGGGTCCTTCTCACTGAAGCCTGATCCTGCATTATTTAATTCCATGCTTTAGCTTATCCCAAAGCAGTGATTAGCAACTCTTCTCCAATACAGGAGAGGTTAAACGAATGCAGTGGGAATCAGAGATTATTTATTTATTCCATTTCTATCTCACCTTTTCCTCTAAATCCCACCTCCCCATTTAATCCCAACAACCCCCCTGTGAGGTAGGTTAGCAGTGACTGGCCCAAAGTAATCCCAGTGTGAGCTTCATGGCCAAGTGGCAGTTCTTGAACCCTGGTCTCCCAGGTCTTAGTCTGACACACCATACTCACTGTGCCTTTCGAAGCAACCCTAAGCCAATTCACTTTCCTCAACAATATACACAACCATCCTTTGAAATTCACACGTCTCTTAATTTTGCAATGCAGTGCCAAGTATTATGTATAAAAGAAAGCCACAACTTCGTAGGCCTGGTCATGTTGTGTGGATGCCTGATTGTCATCTTCCAAAACAACTACTCTATTCCGAACTTAAAAATGGAAAGCTTAATGCTGGTGGTCAACAAAAGAGGTTTAAAGACTGTCTCAAGACAAATAAAAAAAAATGTAGTATAAACACCGACAATTGGGAAACACTGGCCTGCGAGCACTCCAATTGGAGAACCTTTACCAAAGGTGTCATGGGCTTTGAAGACACTCAAACTCAGGCGCAAGGCACATGGTAAGAGGAAAGCATGTTTGGCAAATCCACACCGTGATAAACTCCCGCCCGGAAACCAATATCCCCACTGTGGAAGGACGTGTGGATCCAGACTTGGCCTCCACAACCACTTACAGACTCATTGTTAAAACCATGTTTATGGAAGACAATCTTACTCAGCTATGTGTGATCACCAAAGAAGAAGATAAAAAGTGAATACTATGGTTAAGTGTGCACAAAAGATGCATCTTCGTAAAAACATATAGAAATGCATTCCTTTAAGGAAAATTGCTATGCAAGCATGTGCATATTTGGAGAAATTTGTATGAAAATGCTGATTAATTTTCCATGAAACTTTGAAAAGTGTATTAGGAATGGATGTGGAAAATATGAAGAACTGAACTTAAGGACGGAAAAATGAGAAAGTGAAATTGACAGACTTGCCCATTCCTAGTAGGGATAGCATGAGGTCAAATGTTAAGCCCAGTTTTGGTGATTCCAGCCAATCAGCATTATACCAGTTGCTAGCTGCCTGGCAAGAGCCTGCATTTTATTCAGCTAAAAAGTAGGTTGTAACAATATTAGGAACTAATTTTAAATAGGCAAAGTGGAGGGGTGCATTAATTGGGTGGGGGCATAATGACAGTATAGTTAAATAAATGTTATATGATAATAAGTGTTACAGCTTCTGTATAGGAAAAGCCATAGCATGACTGAAATATTAAATTTATTGTTCGGTGAAAATGCCTTGCAAGAATTTGTTACAAAGTAGTCCCCGAGGGCTAAAGGTACCTTTATTCAAACAAAATATTTTCCAAGGAAAAAATAAATGGTAAAAAAATAGAAATAAACCACCAAGTTACTAAAGAACCTAGACAAAGTTTTCTGCTCCAAGACATTACATCAGCAAGGAAGGAACCATCTTTCAAATCTGAAGTAATCCCTTAAAAAAAAAAAAGGAGAAAAGTCAATAGTTTCACAGAGCAGAAAGTCCTTTGGGATTATTTTGTCCTTGATCTTTTTTTATACTGCTGTAAGGGAAATCCCAACAGCCCCAAACAGCACACATGGAGAAGTCCTGCAATATCATTTCGGCTGGGAAGGAGGTCTCTCAGGGTGCCAGCACCCATTCCAAAGCTCCTTCAGTTGATGTCCCCTCAGGCTGAGTCATTGTGGCCAAAACGGGTCCATCAAGCAGCAAGTATCTGGGCTCTGAAGATTCTGAAAGAACAGAGGGAGCTATATCATCATACTGAGTCAGACCATTGGTCCATCTAACTCAGTACTGTCTATATTGATGGGTAGCAGCTCTCCAGGATTTCAGGCAAGAGTCCCTTCCTGGAAATACCAATGTTTGAACCTGGGACCTTCATGCAAAGCAGATTTGTGCCTTCCTCATGCAAACCATTTCCTTTCAATTCAGGAACGCTTTCTTCCGGCAACCTTCCCCATAGGAATTGCTACTTGCCAATTCCTCTCATGCATGAATGAGTGGCAGGTTTGTCTCCCACCTTTCTGTGCACAGCTGCAGTATTCTTCCCAGTATCAGCTACTGGGGAATCACAAGCGGGGAGAGGACTCTAACACTCAGGGTCCTGCTGGCCGCTGTGAGATCAGGATGCTGGACTAGATGGGCCACTGGCCTCATCCAGAAAGCTCTTGTGTTCAGTTGCTATTCTGGCATTCTGAGCAGACAGCAGTGAATCCACAGACTATTCCAATGGATACATAAGGAATACTTCAATACAGGAGTACTGCCAACATGAAGCCTCTCCAGCTGACAAATGGCAGACGAGTCTTCAAAACATCTCTCTGCTGGCAGCTGGGCACAGACAGGTTTGTGCGAAATGGCTCTGCAGATCTGCACGGCCAGCTCCATCATGAGGAGAAATGACACGATTGGCAATTCTGCCCTTACTGGAGGCCCTGCATACCTCATTATTGGCTACTGAACCTGCTGCCAGCACCCTTAGCTAACCACCAGGCATACCAATTCTAGAGGGCCGAGAGGTCTGCAGCCCTCTATTTGTTGGAAGTGGGCTAGGCCCCCTCAATATTGAGGGGAACTGGCTACGTCGCACGCATGACATCACATGCATCACATATTGTGCGTCGCAGCATCAATAGCCGGCTCCTCCAGAACACTCAGCTTCGCCCAGACAATGTGATGTCACACACATGACATCATACACGTGCGATACATGCTGAGCCCTCTCAGTCTTCTGACCACTCAGTGAGAGTTTCTGTCACCCCCTACACACACACACTGCCTTGCTTTGAGGAAGGGCGAGGTATTCTGGGCAGGGTGGTTGAGAGCATACATGAACCTGCCACTATGGTTAGGTATGGCAGACCAAGGCTGTAAAAGTTACTTTGGCTTCCATCGCATGCACCATTAAGTAAGCATAAGGATTATCGCTTGTGCAATGGGGCTTGGACAATGTCCTGAGTTCGGCAATATTTCTTGTAGTCTCCTCTTTACCCACCTTCCCAGTTCAAGAGAGGAATGCCTTCATACTGTCATGGATGACCCCTCTGCAGATGGGGCAGCGTCTTAGATTAGGAGCGCATTCTGTGCAAACCACTAAGTGGCCACAAGGCACCAACACGATGGACACGTCTTTGTCCATGCACACTTTGCACATGCGCTCCTCCCGCAGCCGGCGCAGCTCCTCCTCCGTGCTCACAGGAGACTCTAGCAAGAGGAAGGAGAAAGTTTCAGGAACAGCCCAAAAGAGCCGTTTTGATTGCTCGGTGCCACACGACAATCTTGCAGTCCAGAGTATCTATGTTGCGGGGGAAAGGGATTGGGCTAGAGCCCAGAAAATCTGGGGGAAATCCCTGTTCTTCTTTAAGTTTATACTGACAGATTTGTCAAGGGAAATTAGCACCTTCAGTCAACATTCTCCCACAGTGAAAATTGGTCATATGAACCCAAACACTGGAATATTTTAAGAGCCAACTAACCCTTGACAAATGGACAAAGCCCCCATACTTAAGCAATATACATTTCACAACATGGCTCTTTTGGACGGTGCTCAGTGCACTGTTTTGTGAGCAGTTTTTATTTTGCTGTGTTGCATATAGCGGAACAAATTACATTTAAAAAAATAAAATAAAAAACTAATAAAAGAACTATGTTGATACCAAGCTAACACCGACAGACTAGACTTGCTTGGCAACGATCCCCCTAAGAAATATGTTACGTCAAGTTGCATCTACTTTGTAGCCATTAGTACTATAACCTCTTAATTCTATCACTTGAAATTTTTCATACTCTTGAAGTAGTTGGGTCAAGAGTATGAGAAACTCTCAAACCACACAGACTATCCCTGCATGATAAGATTCAGAATGCTCACAGTCTCAAGGCCACAGTTTTCTACTGAGGTCAGATCCACAAAAACCACATTAAAGCCACAAACCAGCCATCAGAATAAACTCAGATATTCAGAGTTGTATCCAATGTTAGTCATAATCATTGAAATTAATGGGCATGGCCATCTGGTTTTAGTGGGTCTACTCAGAGTAGATTTTAGTTTCATGCTGGTACGGTAATTCCTAACAGTTGTGTCCAAGCCCTTTAGCATGCAAAAACATTCCCCAACAAGTGTGTTATGGGACACATGTTTATAGAGTGCATTCACAACTTCTGTTTACTGTGCCCTCGCTGCATTTCCAGCACTGGGTTCTTAATTTTTGTTCTCACAACATTGCTCCAAAATGCATATGCATCCTGTGCTTTGTTGTGAAATATTGCTATTTGATGCCTTGTTTCCTAAACTAGCTTCACACTGATTGAAGTCCTTCAGCCACTCCTAATTTGTCTCCAGCCAAGGTGGGGACACGTTTGCAGGAGGTGAAGAAGACATCTCCACCCTGCCAATACTCAAAGAGAAATGAATCAGAAACTACTTAAACTGTACTGATGTGAACAGCTGGGGAAGCACTGTGGAAACCACCAGGGAACACAACAAACCTCTTCATTGTGCTCCAAGATGGTAATGTGAAGACACCTTGGTCTCTGAGCGCTTTTGCCGGTCTTTAGATGTGTTACAGAGAAATGAGTTATTTTGCTTAGCCAAGAATTAGGCTACCTGCTCCTATCCCACCTGGCCGCTCTGCTTCACTCTCTTCCACCAACCTTACCTGGTTCATTTGGACGTCCTGTTTCTGTCTCTCTCCTCACTCTCTGACAATCTGCTTGCCTCTGAGCAGGCTCTGTGCATAAAACACGCAGAGAGAATATGACATGTATTGGGAGTCCCTGTTCACAAGGTCGGTTTCCCTACTCCAAATATATTTAGAAGCCCAAAATAGATTTTAAGAAGTTCAAGTGTTTACATGAGAACCTATAGCATCTTAACACATGTGTGAAGGACTTATTTTGTACCAAAATGGGGCTTTTGGCATGAGCCTTGCAATAGTTGAAAAAAAGGGCAGAATGATATTGGGTGCCTGGCTAGAGGAAAGGTGGAAGCCTTGGGCTCCACTGCTATGAGGAGCAAGCCCCTCTTGAGATGGCCCTGCTGTAAGATCTGGACTCCCTCCAAATTCAGGTGTAAACATGTGAATAAATCATATTTCTTAAAGCTAAGGAAAGCTAGTCCACTGTGACTATGATTATCAAAGGAACACAGACCCTGGAGTGAGCACTTGGAACCCCTCCTGGATGCTTGCCACAGCTTGGCAGAGATTGGAGGTGGCATCCAACCTTTGGAACACTATCAACAGAGGCAAGGCTGAGAAAGAGCTGAAAATTACAGAAGTACTTACCTTGGGAGCTGGTGGGATGTTGTTCAGGCCAATGTAAGTTGCCCTCCTGGAAACAAATGATATGCATCACTTTGGAATAACTGCATGTATGTGCACACTTGCACACATAAACAGACACATGCACAAGCACACACACACTCACCGGGAGTATAGGATTGATATGTGCTTCTTGAACACTGTTGATGAAGCCACTCCCTCTGGACTGCTGCAAGAATTTACACCTATAGATGTGGGACAGGAGAAGAGAAGATGAAACAGTCGCAATACTGTGACAGCCAACTGGCTTCCTTGAAAACACAGCCCCAAAATGAAACTAATGGAAAGACAGAGATTATTTGGAATATGCCCGAGTCCTTTCTCATTCCTGGATCCAGCAAGGACTCAATTGCTGGAATAGCCAGGCCAGCTTCCTGGTGAGGTAATGGCCTAAATATGGGTCATTAAGGTAACAAAGGAAGTGGCTCTGTGCCAGAGGACAAATGAGTGCCCTCTTCCCTCAACTGGCTGTTAGAAGGACAAAAGCCAGAGTTTTGGTGTGAGAGCGCTAGAAGCTAGAAGCAGGTGGGAGGCTGGAGCTTGTGAGGAAGAGACATGCTTGACTTCTGCTGGAATCCAAGGCTATCGCTAAGGGAGAAGCACGGCCTTCTTGGAGTGTTAATGCTGTGAGCCCTGCCAATGTAGGCTCAAGTTGTATGTATGTGCAAATAAACAACATATCCTAAAGACACCACAGTCTCCGCTGTCCCTCATTCTGATGAAACAGAACCCTAGGTAAATGCCTAGACCCCCTGGATTCTCACACAGCTCAGAGATTGAGGTGGCATGCAACAATACTAATGAGACTATTGGTCCAAAGAATTTAGTATGTATGTAAGTGGAGAAAAGAGAATCAGTTAATATAGCAAGTGGCCTTTCTTCTTTGCAGAGACAGTTCCGCCTAGGGTCTGGCAGGATGAAATGGGTACTTAGCTGAGGACTTTTCCCAGTTCTGCCAGCAAATAATTTTAATTAAATAAAGCCACACTTTCACTTTTGATTCCAGCTTCACTCTCCTTGCAGTGTCCAAAAACACCACCTTAACTTTCAAACCTCTGTAACAGGAAGCACTTGTATCGTTCTCTGAAAACCTTCTTGCCATATGACATCTTTGCCAGCCTGGTTTCTACCTGCAGAGTTGACAGCAGTGTGCTGAAATGCCAGTCACTTAAGCTGAAACAGCTGCACTTAAGTGTGTGTGCTTCTGGTCTAGTTAATAGATCCCCTTTCCAGTCTATGCACTGGGATAATGGGCAGGTGGGAACGACATTCAATGGCATGGTCATCAGATACTCTTAGATACACACACTTGCTTCCCAATTCAATGGGACTTACTTCCAGGTTTGCAGCTCAAGCCTAGCAAGGGCAATTTTCACAGGTGCTTCTGGAAATGTTCACATTTTTGTCACCTATGGGCCAATTTTTGGGTTACATTTCCATTTGTCACCTATGGCTGATTCATGGGTAACATCTGTTTAATATACAGATGTGTTTTCAATGAGGCAAAACGCAAGTATCATAAAAAGATATTCTTTTTTTGAAAAAATAGAGTGTCAGAATTTGTTGCTGCTCTCCATCTCATGAAAAACTGGGTTTGATACCACAAAGCATGTAGCAAGAATCTAAAATCCAAACTCATATAGGAATAACAGTGATACTCCAAGCATCATAGATAGCATTTACTTTTACTTCAAGTCATTTCACCATCAGTCATAGCACATCACCAAAGTGGACTTCACTTGCGCTCAGACTGTGACATTTTGGCTTTCTGTCCTCCCTTTGAACTGTTGACTCAGATTGTATAACAAAATGCTTTGGGAATTTTCATTATTTTCCAGAAGTCATTTGCCACACAGGAGGAGGAGGAGAGGGTGTGTGCTGATCAAAGAAAAAAACAACCCCAGCCATAATAATGATAATAATATTACTATAATAATAATAGTGTGTTAATCAGGAAGGGGGGAAAATACCTGTGTTTGCAGCTGCAAATATGTGAAATGGTTTAGGAACTTTGTTGCTACACTTCTACATAAAAAAGCCAGCCAGCAGTGACCTCTTGCACAGAATGCAAAAAGGATGCAGAATAGCAAGCTGGTGAGTATTCAGGGGGAACTGCAATGCGTATCCATTCAGTCCAGTGTGTTCACTAGACAGTCAGGGGGTCTGTGCCTTTCTAGCAGAAATCATGTGCAATTAAGCTAGGTCTCTCTCCTTTCAAAGCAGGAAAAGAATGCTAGCATCTGAACTCTTAGGCAACAATTGGAAAATCCTATCCTTGTAAACACTGAATATCTACTTGTGGGCACAGGTTTCCTGAACATGCAAGGTTATTGTTTAACAAGAGTTTCCAAGTTGAATCTGGGAAAGTTGGCATCGCCAGTTAACTTGCTATTGTCCTGTGGGATGTTACTAGCTATACGCAGGAGGTTTGTGAATCCACATATTAATTGTTCTCTGTTCCTGAAAGATGGGGGTGTGTTTGTGAGTGTGTGAGGGACAAATAGGGATGTGTTACCTTGGAAACCAAACAGCATGCTCCATCCATGGGTCATCTCCACGCTCCCAGTTCCTCAAAGCGCCATCACAGTAGAAACACCGCACAAAATCCCCCTGGCCTGAAAACAGCCATGGCAAGAGGTCTCATGTTAATCACTTAAAAGCTGAAACAGCTGCAGGGGCCCACCAACCTTCTGGGGCCAGGGGACACATTTGAAATTTTGAGAAAGTGACATGGGCACTGGCCGAATGTCTTCTGGGCGGGGAGAGAGGGGGGTGGAACAACGAAAAATTGCTGCCATGCCTAAAAAGAAAATCAAATCAAATAATAGGGGAGCAGAATAAGGCACCTACATCAACCACCACTGCAGTTGCTCACAGAAAGCAGTTCTTTGCTCCTCTCCTCTGTGGGCATTCAATGTAATGTGGACATGTTAAAGGGTGTATGTTCCAAAGTGCAAGAGGTTAACCCAATGCAAACAGAAGCGAAGCAAGAAGACTGGTCTCTCTCATATTGTGGCTTTCCAAGGAGATATTTACGGAGGCTTTTTGTGGGCACCATAGGGGATACTGCTGGGCAAACTGGCACTTGTGGGCACCACATTGGCAACCACCACAGAGAATGTGCATACTTCATATTAGCTGCACACTGACACTCCATGATGATGCTGATACCTTACAGCAGGGCAAGGGAACCTTTCTGGCCCCATGGGCCAGATCCTTCTCAAGATCAGCCTTGTTGGCCAACTTTGGCAAGTGGATGGAGTTGACCAACTGTCCATCACATGATGTCACAATGACAACATTTGCAGAGTGCTTTGAAGTCGCAAGTGCTGTTAAATGGGAGGTTTGCCCCTCGCCCATCATTTTTGCAGGGGATTCTACACTGGTTTGCTAAAATGGGGGAGGGAGAATCCATACTGGCAGCACTCCCTGGTTGGGACTGGAGACAGGGACAGGAAAGAGGAATAGCACCTCTGCATAGATGTTCCTCCACTCAACCCAACCAAGAGCCCCACAGCACCAAAGCCCCCATATACTCCAGGCAGAGTATCCTACCTTCCATGAGGAGCATGGGGTTTCAATCCTGGAGGTGCTGCTTTTGCATTTGGGGAAAGCTCTTGTGAAGCAGCACCCCATAGAATCAAAAACCGCACCCATCTCAAACCAGAGCAGCACTTTCACAAAGGAATTTCAGGCTGCCACCACTCTTGCTTGAGCTTCCCAAAACTTCTGAAAGTTAAATGCTTTATCAGCACTGGTTTTATTTATTCATTCTTCATATAACTTTTTTTAACATTTGATATCTTTTGTTCTTTGCGAACAGCTTAGGGGGAACTGCTTCATTCTAGAAAGCTGTATATAAATTTCATTAAGACAATAATAATAATATAAAAAAGCATAACCCCTTTTTTCCAGTTGTTACGTGCTTACATACCTGTGTAGAAAAATCCTGCTCTGGCGAGTGACTCTGGAGTCACCCGAGCAGAAGCTGGCCAATTTTCAAAAGTCACCAGGCGATCTCCTTCTGTCTCCATATCTGGGTATTCTGGTTGAAAGTCTACAGTAGCCTCTTCCATGCTTAAGTTTTGCAACATGCCAAGGAACTGTCCATCCACAGCATCTTGGAGGCCCTCAGCCTGAAACATCTCTTGGTTTCCTACATCCTTCCCCTGGATGAAAGAGCAGCTTGGGAAGAACTTCTTGTGCTCTGCCTTGGGGTCATCCTCAGCAACCCAGTCAAACAACACCCCACCGCAGCAAAAACATTTCACCCTGTCCTCAGGCCCAATGAAAAAGAAGCCAGCAGCGGCCAGGTCAGCTGGGGAAGTAGGAAAGCTCTCCGACCAATGCTGGAAAGTCTGTAGGCGCCTCTCCTCAAATCGCATGCTGGACTGGGACAGCCAGGGACGTCTGTTCCTAGATGCTCTTGCAGATGAGCTGTCCTCCATGTCCCTCTTCATTGAAAGGATATTAGCCATTATATTATCGACAAGCTGGTTGATTTCAATGGAAGTCTGCCTCCAATAAGTAGCCTGCATCCCTTAGCTCTCTCTGGCTCAGCCTCCTGCGAATTCTGGAAAGCTCTTGAACTCAGAAAAGCCACACAGACTCCCAAACAGCAGGCAGGCACAAGGTTCTGGCTTTTCTACAGCCTGCTGATTTGGTAGTTGCAGCAGTACAATTGCTGCCCTTCCACCTGGACAGAGAACAAAAAGTTTTACAGGAAGACAAGGGGGTGGGGGGACATTTGTGTGTTTTGGTGAAAAAGAGGAATTCATCAGTGGCTTAAAGTGGAGGCAACAAATTTGTGCAATAACTCTTTTTTTACACTGAATGCATCCATTAATTCTGGGCATTGTAACAGCAGGACAAAAAGGAGGAGTCAGTGACTTATTTAATGACTAAACAAACATTTGGTTCCATTTGCAGAGACAGGAAATGCAAAAGATCAATTTTAAATATCAAAGCTTCCAACTCACTGGTCCCATTTACAAAAACCTCTCTGTTACAAGTTACATTTGACAGCCAAATTGTCATCTACAGTGCCACTTCCCCTTAAGTATAGCTGATAATTAGGTGGGATGCGTTAATGGACTTGCTCCAGCCAACATCAGGCAGTGAAGATAGAGATGCTTGGGGAGAAAGGCAATCGACTTGTAATCTCTTGCACGCAATTGTCAAGGAAGTCAACTTTGTGGGGGCAAGATGAGATCACCCAATCTGCAGTTCTGAGATTATTTTGTTCCCACAACCACCCAAAACAGAGGTTCAAGTCAATGATGAAAGTGTTAAGAGGGCTTTCTGGCATCAAATACTAATGATTTGTACAAGAACAATGAGCCAATTAAGCCAGAATAAATGTGAATACAAGACAAAATGATAATTCTGAAAGCTCATGTGCTTTTTCTTTCTTTAAAGGGCAGGGGGAGATAATCTGTGACCTTTCAGATATTGCTGGACCACAGCTCCCATCACCCTTGAACATTAACCAGGCTGTCTGAGGCTGATGTGGGTTGTGGAAACATCTGGAGGGCCAGAGGTTATCTCCCCCCCAGCTCAAAAGTCTATAAGTGTATAGTGCAGCAGGTCCTTAAAAGAGGCATCTCCCTAATTTCCCATGCCTACACAGGAATGCCTTTAGTGCAGTGCATAGTAGTTATAGTGCCGTATCAGACTATGCAGCTTAGCAGCACAAAGCTCACTCTCTTCACAATCATGCAGCCACACAAATCTATAGTTGCAGGTTTTGAAGACTTTTTATTTATTAGTTATATCCCACATTTTTCTTCAAGGCAGAATACATGGTTCCCCTGCTGCCTCAATTAATCTCCACAACAATCCTCTGAGGCAAGTTAGGCTGGGAGGCAGCAACTGGTCCAGATCACCCAGTGAGTTTCATGACCAAGTGGGAATTTGAAGCCTGGTCTCCCAGGTGCTAGTGAGACACACTTATCATTGCACCCTACATCTTAAGGCTTCATTGTTGTTTGCAGGTATAGCAATCCTGTTTTATAGACTGTAGAGGATAGGAACAAATTTTAAGAATTGTATGATCACTCAACCCACATCAGAGAAATATGTAAACCGCTGCCTTGTAGGGTTTAGTGTTACATAGGTTTTCTGAAAACGGTTTTCATTACCCATTTTGTTTCTGTATATGTGATACGTAACTGAGTTATGATTCCTTCTTTGCTTTTTAACTCACTTCCTTTTTTTAAGGGAGGGGTTTACAACAAGTAGCCGAGCTTCCCAATGAACATGATAAGGCAGTGGTTCCCAATTAGATAATTACTGAGGACCCCCTAATTTTAAAAAGCCAAGCCACTGGCCCCCTTCTTTTGAAAGTTTTGATAATTCTATGGTAGCTACCTCTACAAAGCATTTTTTAAAAACAAAATGTGGGGCAGCACTAAAACAGACCATAAATTTGAGATATTACCATGCAAAAATAACAAAAAAAAGTTGGGGGGAGGCAAAGAATGGGGACATGGACCCCCTGGGTGTTTTCTGCGGAGCTCTAAATTGGAACCACTAAGATAGGGGATTATTTGAGGGTTAGCACCCTGTGTAAAATGAGAGAAGCCAGACCAGCACATCTTCGAGCTCAGTTGCTACCTGAAGATTGCCAGCCATTTCTACCCCTCCTTTTCCCATTAACATGATAAAATATATCATGGCGTATACTCAGATAGGCAAAACGTATCTGCACAATAAATAAGCTCTGTAAAGCTCAAGCAAATAAACCAAACCTCAGGACCAAGTTAATATCCACTACTGTACTTAAAGCCTCTAAATATTCAAGAGCATTATTACAACTACACACCTCAATACATTTTGTTGTTACGTATGCATGCAGGGTACTTACTTAACCAGAACAAACTGGAAGATCACTCAACCACAAAGCAGAGAACAAGTGTCTAACACTGGCTTTTGGGGCTCCTTTACCTTCCAATCTCCACCCAAGCAATTAACCAATTTGTGCCTTGAATCAAACATTTAAAGCTGCAAGCAGTTTGTAACCTGACCGAAGCAAAAAACCTGATAAGCCAGTGCGGTACACAGACATACACTGGAGTGTAGAAACCACCATCCCGTGGAGACATAGGTTCAGTTCTTCACTCAGGCAAGAAGCTCAGTGAAGTAGCTTTGGACACAAAAAGGGGAGTGGGAGGCAGAAGGATGCGTGAACAGGGCGGAACAGAAATGTGATAATAAATAAGATGCTCGTTCCCCTTGCTTGCCACTTCAGAGCTCGATCTCTCATTTGTGTTTGCCTTATTCTGAATAAGTTTAGTAGCAGTGCCATCCAGATGCCCAAACTCTGAACCTTTATGGAGGAGACCAGTCGAAGGGCAGATATTTGGATGTAGCAAGACGTGTGCATGAGTTGGTTAGAGAATGGGGTGATAATGCCAGGGTTGCAAATTCGATCCCTGTATGGGACAGCTGCATGTTCCTGCATTGCAGGGGGTTGGATGAAATGATCCTCAGGGTCCCTTCGAACTCTACAATTCTATGAATGCCCTCCTCGCCCCTCATCGGGGGGGGGGGGGGGCTCCTTTAACAATTAAAGAACAAATGGGTGTGGTGATTTATTTTCTTTAAACCAACCCTCTTACTCTCACACAAGGTTTTTTTGTGACAGTACTCACATGTACAGAGTACCAGCCACACTATGTGCATTTGTTAAATGGCCAGGTTTTAAAATATACTCCAAAAGCAAGCAATACTCATATGATCAGGATTGCCTTTAAGATACCCCTAATTTAAAAAAACAAACACATATGGATTCACTGGTTTAAGGTGATAGCAAGTACCTATTAAACTCTGTATTGGTTGGGATCCAGGTAATTAAAGGAAGGCCTCCTCCCACATCAACCTCCCTAGACATCTATAAAATCAGTTTCAGGCTTCGGGGGCTTGGCTTCCTCCTCCCCCCCCCCCCCTTGGTAGTAGATAAGCAGTACAAAGAGAAAGCAGTCTTTTACCAGTAACAGAAATGTTTAATGAATGCAGCAAAAGCACAAGCGGCCATTCTTGGAGTGCAGATGCTCCCAATGAAGGTTCTGCCCACTTCCCTCTAGTCACGTCCGTCCTCTCTTCTCCTAGCCACCTGTTCTCTCAACAACTGAGCCTTTTGTGAAGCCACCTTAACTAATCCCCTAGCCGTGGGACTGAGAGGCTGCACATCTTCCAGTGAGAATCGGCTAGCTCGCTCTCTTCCCGTTCTTCTTCTTACTGTTCACCTCCCAGTTCTGCCCAACTATCATCTTCCAAGCTGTGCCCCTCAACAAACCATTGTTCCAAATCAACACTACTGCCCTGCTCCTGTGGAGTTTCAGGATCCTGGCCATGAACAGGGGGAGAGGTAGGCTCCCACCATTCCTCATAGTTGTACTCCTCAGCCTGGTCTCTGACAATCAGAAGGTTTGGGCAGAGTGATTTAGAAGCTCGTGCATGGACTGATCGGCCGCAGGGCTGTGCAATCTAAGGCTACTGGGGGGAGTCACTTCACCATTCCTTGAGGACTTCCAAGTGGCGGATAGAAATGCATGAATTGTATGCATATATTGCTTGCTGCTTAGGAATGAAATCATCTTCTCACTCGTGTTTTGTATTGTTTCTGAATCTTTTTAAAAAGAACCATTTTACATTTGGAAAGACACCCCCCCGAATGTTGCCCAAAATGGAATGCGATCCTCAGGTTGGAGAGAAAAAAACCCCAAAATATTAATTACCCCATCTTTCCCCAAATAGGTTTATCCTTTAGGTTCCAGGCAAAGTCTTGCGTGGCGAGTTCCTGCCCCCCACCAAGATAAATAAACACACGAGACACCATAATTAAGGTTAATTGGGCGAATTAGGCCACAACTTTATTGAATTCAGGAATGAGAGGCATTGGCTTAGGCATTGGTCCTATCGACTATCCGGCTCCAGCCCATTTGCTGGAGACACGGGGAAGGGTTAACACTAATCGGGGGAGTCTCCCGCCGAGGCACGTCGACTAGGAGCTCCCCCGGGTCACCGCTCTGGGGCGTGCCTTTGGCCCACACCTCCATAGGCTTCGGACAGGGCCACGCCCCCCGGAGTCCTTTAACGGACCACCCTTCGTTCACTGGGGGGAGGTGATGGCGTTCTTCCCCCCCACATCCTCTTAACCCCTTCTTACCAATGCCTACCGCCAATGCCGAAGAGTTATGACGAGTTGCTACGAGGTAGGCGAAAAACCAAAAGGCTGTAAGTTGCCAAGTGGGAAAAATTCCTACCATGCCCCTTGCGGCGACAGACCGAAGTCCATAGCAAAGTCAGACCTACCTAAAGCCCAACTAAAGGGAGGGAGGGTGGGAAAACGTGGGGGCTAGCCCTCTCCGCTCCGGCCCTAAATAGGGCAAGCCACGCCCCCCCAGCCAGCCGATTGGCTGGCTGGGAGGCGTGGACGGACGGGATTCCCCTGTTCTCGCGGGGGCTGAAACCAGCCCCCGCTCACGTGGGAAGGGCGTGATGCCCGCAACCCCACCTCCTGGGGCAGGCCCGGAAGTGGCTTTGCAAGTATTTTTCAGCACCACCTTCCAGTTATGACATTTATTGGCTTTTTTATGTTGCTGTTTTTATTTGCTGTTATAAGCCTACCCTGGGACCTTTTGGATAAACAGCAGTCTATAACATTGAAACAAACAAGCCTAGTTAAGGCTGCGAAGAAACCTTTTGCGCAAAGGTTTCCTCTGGATTCCCCAAACTTTGGCACTCTGGTCTGTCCCCTAGTGCAGACAGCAGCTCTGAACTCACTGCTTGTGCTTTGAACCATTGGGAGCTCTGCAAAACCTTCGCTGAAGCTTTGTGTGTGTCACACGTTGACAAGAAAGCCCAGGGTGGGATGCAATGGAATCACCAAGGGGAGGAAAGCCTCCTGAAACTCAGGGAAGGGTAACAAAGCCTGTTGTGAACTGACTGGTGATGGGTGAAATGAAGGGTCGTCTGTGGCCTCAGCCCAAACACATCATCCTGCCTTATTGCAACTCATGTATACAAAGTACTCTTCATTTAGTTGCATTTGACAGGCCTTTGAAAGTGGGCTTTTTGGAGGTTGGTGAGGTTTCTGCATTACTTCCATCAATCCCTTTGTGGCAGGAGTCAGCTTGCTTCTACGGTGTGTCTCAGAAGAACCAGTTCTTTTCTATACATTCATTCTTCAACAACAAATGATAATAATAATAATCCTTTGCTACTGACATTGGATCTGTAAAGAATCCCTATAGTAAAGAATGTGTTGAAGGTTTGATGCATCACCCATCTATTCCCATGGAGACCTTTATTCAGAAGCAAGTCCCATTAAGTTAAATGGAATTCACTCCCAGGTGTGTATAATTGCAATTAATTTGTTGTGACACAGCAGAACCAGATGTTTGGTGCTGTGTCTTTAATTTCCCGGTTAGTGCCAGGAATTTGGCCAAAAAAGGGTGAGCGTGAGATTTGAGTAAATGCGGTATTTTGTAGTATGATTGTGGAACACCCACAAAGTGTAAAGCAACACAGCTGCGCAAGAACACAAATTGTTCCCAACTATATAATGACAAATGAGCCTTTTACATAGCTACCTTACTTATGTATAGAAACATTCAACAGGAGGGGTGAACTTGCAGCATCAAGTGATGCTCTTGCCCTCACTTTGAAAGTAAAAATGTGTGTGTGTATAGAGCAGGGCCGGATTTGGGTTTGATGAGGCTTTAAGCTATTGAAGGTAATGGAGCCCTTTATATGTCAGCTGTCCTTTTGTCAACAACAAACTGTCGCATTTTATCTGTGTTGAATATATGCTATATGGTAATTTATGGACCTAATAGGTATCCAAAGCCATTTGCACATAACAAATAGGAGCCTACACAACACAAAACACTGTTGCCTTATGTAGGTTTTATTTTATTTGTTTTTTAGCTTATATTTTGGAAATGTACATCCAGGGTTTTTTTTTCCTTTAATTTTTTTGGGGGGCCACCAAGAGAGTGGGACCCTATACACTGAAATGTTTAAATGCTTTTCTGAGTGCCCTGGAATCTCCCCGCCCCACTTGCCATCCTCTCCTCCTGCCAGACCCTTGGAAAATCAATAACCACCGAGGAGGGACCAGTCGACGTGCATTTACTTCTGCCATTTTGGGTGCGCCAAAACCCCGCTCCCTGCCAGGGAACGTACCCAGAAGTCGGTGGCTGCGTCATGGCTCCCGTTCCTTAAATATCGCCGCCTGCCGTGTCTCGCCCGCCTTTCTTCCCTTCGCGGTGCAACGTGTGAAGAGCCCCTCATTACACGTGAAGCAGGGCGAGGGGGGCCGGGAGGCTGCCGCTTCCTCCACGCCAGAAACTCAACAGGCGAAGCTTCTGGCGCCAACGGCCGCCGCGCGAGCAGCACCTGTTGGATTTCTGCCTGCGGGGACAAACCGCCCGAGCCACGCCATGGGGCAGCAGCGGCATACGAAGACTTAAGGGGTCGGCAACCCCCTGTGTGTCAAAGGAACAACTAGCCATCCCCCCCGGCCGCCCTCATGAGGTAAAAACAACAACCGGCCATCCCGCCTCTCCTCAGCGTTTTCCCTCCTTCTTATTGGCTCCTCGATTACAATAAGGCCCGCCTCCTGTCAATCACGCCTCCCTGCAGTCAAACGACGGCGGGCTGGGCGGGAACTTAAAAAAAAACGGGGCCCGGGTGGAAAAATGGGCGGAGCCTGATCCGCGGAACGGCAGCCGCCGCCGCCGCCACTCTCGCAGCGCATGCGCAGCAGATGATGCGTTTGCTCATTTCCCCCTCCTCCCCTTCCCTCTCGGGTTAGCGTGAGAGGCTGGGGGTGGTTCTTTTTCTCCCCTCGTCTCCTCCCGGCATGCCCCGCGCGGCAGTGGCGCTGACGTCACCGCCGCCCGGTCCCCGCCGCCATTGGAGTTGGAAGGCTCCTCCGGCAGCCAAATATATATATAAATATATAGATACATATCATCTATATATCTCTCCAGCACCGCTTGCCTCTTTCTCTGAGGGAGCCGCGGTCCAACTAGGGAAGAAGGGGGAAAAGGAAAGAGCGGCCTGGGAAAGGCTTCTCCCGTCTCCCTCAGGCCCAGAGGGAGGCGAGCGGAGGCAACGGCAACAGCGGCTTCCTCAGCCCTGCGCGAGGAGGAGGAGGCGGCCCGCGATGTGAGGGGAGCGGGGAGGAGGAACGGGCGCGCGCACGAACGGGCCGGCGAGGGCGCGCACGCACGAGGGCGGGGGGGCGGCGGCAGCCCTCCTTCCCCCCCTCCCCTCCTTCCCTTGACCTCAGACTCCCCCCCCCACCACACATACACAGCCCTCTTCGTCTTCCCCGCCACGCGCGTGCGCAGCGTGCCCCCGCCCCCACCCCCACCACTCTCCCTCCTTGGTCCCCCCACCCACCCCTGGGAGAAGCGGGAGGGGGGAGCGCGCCCACCCACCCACATTCCAGCCATCTCCCTTTCTCTCTGCCTGGGTCTCTGGACACCCACCCCTACCCTCCTACTCCCCTGCCCTCCTCACCCGCGCCTGGCCTCGCCCCCCCTCCTTGTTCCTCCTCCTCCCTCCCCTCCCCGGTCCCTCCCCCCTCCCCTCGCTGCCACCACCACTTCAGGGCGCGCATGAGAGATGTCTGCCACCAGCGTTGACCCCCAGGTAAGCGGATCAAGGGTGGGCGTGGGGAGAGGGAAGAACGGGCAGCGCTCGCCCCCTTTCTCCCCTCCCTGCATTTCCTTCTGTTTGCAATTTAAACGTCGAGCTCCCTTTAATTCTCCTTCCTGGGCCTATGCAACCCACCCAACCTGCCTTATCCACACTCGCCCTTGTTTCCCTTTCCCGCTTTATGCAAAACCAGCCCTGTCCTCTTTTTTTGGAGGGGCGGGAGGGATGAGGTTTTTTCTTTTATTTCTTCCGCCTCTTCCTTTCCCCCTCCTCCGGGCCTTTGTTCGGTCCCGTAAGAGTTTGGCTGTGTCACACGCACTACTAGGCCCTCGCAGGGGCTGTTACAAGCGTTGTGCATCCGAAGGTTGTGTACATTAAGTGCACGCTGAACATGAGGGTGAGATAAACACATATGTGCCTCTAACAGGAGCTGCAATTGGCCGTGATTTTGTTGAGTACTTTGTGCCAAACTGGGGTTTGCATTTGTGCAATGTGTGAACTGGACATCTGCAGTCATTGTATGGGTCCTTTTTGAGGAAAGGTAATTGGATGTTGCAATAAAGTCTTGCGACTTAAAGGCTAATAAATGTATTGTGGCGTAAGCTTGCATGGACTATGGTCCATGTCATCAGATTCATGAAGTATTATTCTGAAAGATGTACATGCACACATGCCTTGGGTTGCACTTCATGTACCAAACGCTTCACATCTCTTCCCCACTGGAAGGCCACAAGCTACGGTACCTATTCAAGTGTAGGGTCTGTATTACTTATCTTCAGCTCCCCTTCCACTTTCTGGATCTTTCCTCCTCCTTTGAGATACATGCTCCACATCCTTCTCCTGGAGGAACTTTTCTCTTTGCTGTCTTGGATTTTGTGGGGAACTGCTTCTCCCTTTATTCATACATGACAATTCTGTAGGATTTTCAAATGGTCTTCTATTATCTCAGTAATTCTTAGCAATAGTACTGTAAAGTAGGTAAATAGTATATATTTGTGTCTCAGTCTGTGGCTAAGAAGCAGTGGCTTGCTTAAGGCTACCTTGTGATACCATGACTGATACAAGCAACCTCACAGTCATAGCCACAAAACTGTATCAAGGCTATGTATTTTCCAGAGGTGTAACTATGTTTGTTGCAGTAAAAACTGCAAAGAGACTTGTGGCATCTTGAAAGACTAACTAATTTACTTCATCAGCTTTGCCTGCAAAAGCTCATGCCATAATAAATTCGATAAGGTACCTAGATAGCCTTTCTGATTATTACTGTAAGTGCCCTTTGTTATGGTGTTCAATTTTATTTCCCACCTATTTCTTGCTTTCTTACCCTGTGTATATGTCATTCTTTGATGTGTTTGTATATGTCTACTTCTTGATTTGTTTCTGAAGGGGGGGTGTTTCTCTGGTTTCTACAAGACTTAACTTTGTTTTTTTGCTTTACTTATTTCTTAAATTTGGAAATGTGGCTACCTTCCCTTCCACCTTTCTCTTTGTGCTTGGGATGCCCAAAACTTTAGTGTTCCTCTTCATATGTCTTTCTTAACAGCCAACATTTCCCACATCTTTGTTTATCAACCTTTTTGGGCCCAATGGCATATCTGCAAATCACAGAAACTATCATGAGTGCAAAACACACACAGCAAACTTTTCTATTGAATGCAATAGGATGTTTCTTTGAAGTCTAATTTTAGCAGGAGAGTGGGACCCTGTAGGTACCAGGGAAGGCCCTTGTATGCATGTGTGCCCACAGTGCCCCCTGTGTAAACTGTTGCAGCTACTCTGTCCCCCTGCAGGTTTTTAGGTATTCCTGAAGGTCCCAAAGAAGTCAGCTGCTCTTTTCTTGGTTATCTCTCCCTAGCAATTCCTCCCTTGGCACATGCTAAAGCTAGGTGCTGTTTCCCTTATCTGTTTCTCTTTGTTTCTGCCTTTGCTCTTGAGTTGTAGTTCTTTTCCAGTGTGTGTCTGCCTTGCAGTCCCCAGCCTTGTCTCATGAGGTGGCGAGGGGTTTCTAAAAACATCAAAGAGCCTTCTGGATCAGGATAATGTCCCACGTAGTCCAGCATCCTGTTCTCACATTGGCCTACCATATGCCTCTGGAAATCCTAAATGTAGGACCTGAATGCAACAGGAGTCTCCTCTTCCTCTCTTAAAAAATATCATGCTCAACACTTGACTGTCATCATGCTCTACTACTGAGTGTTCATTTTGTACTAATTTCTTGGGAGTCATTGAATACTGTTCATGCAGTGCCCTTGACCATTTTTAGCTGGAACTAACAAATACTTTGAGATGGTTCACTGTACATACTGACTGACTAAACTGGTAACAGATGCAGAAACCTAAGATCAGAAAGAAAGGGCTGTAGTTGGGAACTGTAGGACTTTACATGGTTTTGCCCTGTCTGTCAGTGTAGGTTACAATGTTACAATGTTATATATTCTTTATATATCATGGATTACTATATATATCTAAATTGGAATGATCTTTTGCTTTATTGTGGCTCAGGAAGTGACATATTATCTGCTCTATCTCTCTTTATCTGAACATGTGCTTATGGCATCACAGAGACCGAAAGGACAAGATAATAAAGGTAAGGAAATTTTTAATTTAAAATAGATGGTTCATAAAGTAGATCTAGACTAAATATACTGGATGAAATTTGGCTTTCACTGTTGAAACAGATCTTATTAAAATGGAACAAGATCCTGTGTAGAAGTAAGTCTTATTGAATTTCAGTGGCATTTACTCAGGATGTTTGATTAGGATCAATGTGTTAAACTATTTGTATGTTTTCACACCATTGTTTCTGTGCAAACATTTGTCTAAGTTTTTATTTAAAAACGATGCATACCTATTTATTTTTGCACCAGCATTGTTTTCATTTGTATAAAAGAAAAGATAAAAATAGGTAAATTTTCCAAGAATGTATTAATTTTGTATTGCAGTTAGGCCACTTCCTCTTCTGTCACCAGAGTATTATTGGTAGTTATGGGATTATAGGTCATGGGAGTTGACACATCACTGCTCTTTTTTCCACTGAAACTATTTTTGGAGCACTCATCCCAAAGTTCAAACTCCTCTTGACTGCAAGATGCAGAGATTATGTATAAAATAGCAACATTTGACACAGCTGAATGTAGGAGAGCAAATAGTCACCATCACATTTGGATTATGTTGTTACATATTTTATTTAGATTTATAGTCCACCCAATTCCGAAATTTAAAGGCGGACCACAATACATCAAAATCAAAAGTATAATTTGCATGTTCAGATGAGTCGTTCTTGTTTCCACAAGCAATTATGGAATCATTTAGCATCATCTTCCAGATCTTTTTTTCATACTAGTTTAGTATTTGGAATTTTAAATCTGGTGGGAAGTTATTTAAGCCTATATATTTTCAACAAAATTAAGAGGGGTTTAAAAACAGCTTTAAAAAGTAAGCATGGTACGCAAGGTGGAAAACTTCACCATAAGTAACATTTGCTATGCCATCAGTTTCCTGTTTTTTGCTGGATCCCTGAGTACAACCCAGAACAGAGTTAGGCATGCTAGAGCCCATAGATTTCAGTAGTCCTTGGCTTTGGCATCTTCTGTCTAGTGTTCTTGAAGTGCCCTTCTATAGCGTTTTAATTGTTCGCACTGTGGTTAATCCCTCCCCAACAATTAAGTATAAATGCTTTCCCTTATTTTGTTACACTAAGCCGTTTAAAACTTGTAATTGCCCTAAGCTATCATATTTGTTTCCAGTATGGGGGTTTGTAGTTTCATAAAGGCTTAATTTATTTATTTTTGCATAGCTTAAGGAAGATTCTGATTTTGTGCACATAAAAGAGGAGAGGGTTTCCCCTCTAAAAGTTATCTTTTTGATATCTATCTAAGGTGGTATTTGAACATTTATTATGTTTTACTTATACAAACTCTTCTGGTAACTTAAATGCACGTGTTAACTAGTTAGTGACTTTGAAACCTCCTATCTTCTTGGAGTTCGTTTCATATCATCTGGTCTGCCATCAAATACCTGCACACTGTGAACAGTTCTGGATACGGAAGATTGCTGTAGGCTTCCCGCAGCAGACATGAAGTACTGGTCAGACTTGTTGGGCTTCAGTGTATCCCTGTGTCAACTGAGTGCAACTAAGACCATGCCTAGCACTCCCCTGAAGCTGCACATTACAGTGGAAATTATAATAACTGTCAATCTGTCTTTCAGGGATACTTGTCTCAGTGAGGAACCTGTGATAAGCAAGAATCCCAGGGTTCCTTAGACTGCGGTCTGAAAAGCTGATTTAAAAAAACAAATATTTTTGCTAGTTATTATACACTAATAAAGAGCAATACCTGTAATAATCCAGATTGTTATGAGAAAGTATAGAGTCTCCATTCTACATAAAGGATACCAAGACTTGAACTTTAAAGACCATTCAGCTAGCATTTTATTGACCTCTTCCTGGCATGCCATGCTGACTTGGAGGCCTCTCAGATTTCTGCTCTTGCTTGCTAAGCTTCTCTAGTCTTCATTCTCAGGCGCAGGGTATGTTAGTACATTGTATGAATGTTACTCCTGTTCTTGCCAAAGCTGTGTTGCAGGTTGTTGAAAAACCTGCTTGCAAGCTGCTCAGTAAATGTCATTCAAACTAGTCTTATAGGCAACAATGGCATTTAGCGTTCCTGTGAAAGATTTTTTTCCCCATCTTGTTGAAATCTGACCCCTCTGCCTTCTCTGAATTTACAGTGCCATAGGATAAAAACTGCTTTGTTTACATATGCTGTCACTGTGCTTTAGGAAATGGTTCTTACTGAAACTTCAAGAATGTACACGGCTATAACTTCAGCTCTTTTGTTTCAGTGCAAAATGGTTCTCTTCATCAGAAAGATACAGTTCACGACAACGATTTTGAGCCTTACCTTTCTGGACAGTCAAATCAGGTTAGTTGCGCTGCTGAAAATATTATTTGTTTCTTTTTTTTCAAAAAAGGGCGAGAGTGAAGATAATTAGAAAGTTGTGTATTTTTTTTTTTAAGGAAACCATTGTAATATATGGTAGAGAGAGCCAAACTTTTTCAGGCTGAGGGAGCTGGTGTTTGTCTGCAGACAGCTTTTTCCGGGTCATGTGGCCAGCATGACTAAACTGCTTCTGGCACACAGAACACTGTGACAGAAGCCAGAGTGCATGCAAATGCCGTTTACCTTCCCACTGCAGTGGTACCTATTTATCTACTCACACTGGTATGCTTTCAAACTGCTAGATTGGCAGGAGGTGGGACAGAGCAATGGGAGCTCACACTGTTGAACGCATTCAAACTGCCAAACGTACGATTGGCAAGCCCAAGAGGCTCAGTGGTTTAGACTACAGCGCCACCCACGCCCCTAATCAACAGCAGCAGCACCATAAATGAATTTGGGGGCTGTTGGGAAGGTGTTCTGACCCTTTTACCCCCTCATTGATCCTTCAGCTTAAGTTATCCCCAAAGCTGCTATTTGATGCAGAGTTTTCCCTCTGGGGATAATGGCAGCTTCAGGGGTGTAGTTTGAATCGGAGGTAAAGGGTTCAACCATTTTCCATCACGTGTAGTTTGATCCTCAGTTGCATTGATGAATGATTATAATGGAAGTATAAAAGTATTTAACTGTCATCATAGCCCTGTGAGTTAAATCTGTATAAGAGGTACTGGCTCCCCAAAGGCCACCCTGTGAAAATAGTTGAACTGATATTTAACTTAGTTGGTACACACTTCAGTCCAGCTGCCTATGTTCAACACATCATGCTAGCCCAACACTTGAAATAGGCAAGTTGATTGGGGGTTTCTTTTTCATGATGAGAGTTTTATTTTGTTGTAAAGTTGTCTTGAGGTGCTTCTTTCTGTATAAAGCAACTAAGAAAGGCCAAATAATAATAATAAGTTACTTGTATGGCACTGCTGCTGAGCTGTTGCCCATCATCTTAATTAAATAACTAGTTTGTATAGGATTCTATACACTTTTTTCCTTCTCAGTCGTGGTAGTGACTTTGGAAAATTTTATCTTCCCCAGTAAAGTGATGCTTGACACACTTCGCTTGTCAGCTGAATTTATTCCTTATCTTTTAAGTAGTTTGGGCATATCATGGTTTGCTCCTTTCTGTTAACTACAATGCTATAACTTATGTGATATAGAGTTCTCCCAGAAATAGTTAGATATGGAGAATCATGCTTTATTACAGGGTAATGAACTAGGTTACCTTACTGCTCTGCTTTTTAAGGATGGTAACTCATGGTAACTAATTGCTGAAAAGAAGTACTGGAACTTATATGGTGCATATTTTTATTTTTAATAAAAATATCATATTTGTATTAAAGAGTTTTAAAGTCTGAGTTTAAAAATGTATAGGTATTACCTTGTATTAAAGAGTTTTAAAGTCTGAGTTTAAAAATGTATAGGTATTACCTTGAACAAATGACATGCTCAAATTTTAACAGACCACCCAAAGGCAGAATATTTTTATCAGTGGAATATTTTAACAAGTGGAATATTTTCAACTCAGAAAATAGGTTCCAGTGTAGGCATGTGTATCAACATTGACAGTGCTTGAGTAATTTGATTGAATAATCTGAACTGATCCATCATTTTTTTGGGGTAAGAGTAGTTTGGAAGAAGTCCACTATGAGCTGGTAGCTATTTGCATGGTCCTTTACTGTGACACAGTCCTTCCTTGTAATTGTACATGAATTTTCAGCAAAGCTTGATGAGGCAATGCCTGCTGATGAGACCCTGGCCACTTTTTCAGCAGAAGGTAAAGGGACCCCTGACTGTTAGGTCCAGTCGTGGACAACTCTGGGGTTGCGGTGCTCATCTCACTTTACTGACTGAGGGAGCCAGTGTACAGCTTCCGGGTCATGTGGCCACCATGACAAAGCTGTTTCTGGCGAACCAGAGCAGCACACGGAAGCGCTGTTTACCTTCCCGCCAAAGCGGTACCTATTTATCTACTTGCACTTTGACGTGCTTTTGAACTGCTAGGTTGGCAGGAGCAGGGACCGAGCAACGGGAGTTCACCCCGTGGCGGGGATTCGAACCACTGACCTTCTGATCGGCAAGCCCTAGGCTTTGCGGTTTAGACCACAGCACCACCCGTGTGGTCTAAACCGGGTCTAAAGTTAAGAGTGTATGAAATGTCACTTCTGGGTTTGTGGCATTCGGGAGCCAAAGCATCCGAGTACCAAGGCGTTCGAAAACCAAGGTACAACTTGTCGTGGGGAAATTTACCAAAGATGAGTGAAACGGCTTTATTCCGCTACGGCTGCACATGGAAATGTTAGACTTGGAGTTATGAGATAGCGTCAGGTCACAAAGTTGTGCTAAAAAGGTTAGGATATCAAAAATACCTGAGGTTGAAGGTATGCTAAGTCACTTGGAATTACGGCTCCTTTTAGCTTGAATGGTGTGTGGTCTTGTAAAATAGCAAAAGTCTCCACGGTTAGATGTAGTGCAAAGTTAGGGTGTCAAAGTGTAAAAGCATCACCTGTTAGGTAGGAATCACTGTTTCTTCCTATGAATTATTAATGCTTACCTTTTGCATTTGTTGTATCCAGTGGCACTGAATAAAATGTGTCTATTTTAGCATAGACGCACCAGTAATATGGAACACTGCTCCTGTTGAAATCAGAGAGGTGCCTACAATCCTGATACTTTTTTGCCTGTTGAAAATGTATTTGTTTTGTCAACTGTGTGTAGAGAGTTAAATTGATTAAGTTTTGGCTTTTTGTTTCTATATTTTACGGATTCCATTTGTCTTCCAAGGTACGACTGTATTTTGCTTGCCCTCTGTCACATGAAGTGGGATGCAGGTGGCGCTGTGGGTTAAAGCCTCAGCGCCTAGGACTTGCCGATCGAAAGGTCGGCGGTTCGAATCCCTGCGGTGGGGTGCGCTCCCGCTGCTCGGTCCCAGCGCCTGCCAACCTAGCAGTTCGAAAGCACCTCCGGGTGCAAGTAGATAAATAGGGACCGCTTACCAGCGGGAAGGTAAACGGCGTTTCCGTGTGCGGCTCTGGCTCGCCAGAGCAGCGATGTCACGCTGGCCACGTGACCCGGAAGTGTCTCCGGACAGCGCTGGCCCCTGGCCTCTTAAGTGAGATGGGCGCACAACCCCAGAGTCTGGCAAGACTGGCCCGTACGGGCAGGGGTACCTTTACCTTTACCTTTACTGTCACATGATCCCTTAATAAGTGTTTGACTATTAAGTTGCATTTCAACCAATTTCATCTTAACTTTCTGGGTTGCTGTTGTTTATACACACTTTCGGGTTTCTTGAAATTAAAATCCTAATTGGTCAATTTCACCTTTTTCACCTGTTATGGGTTTCTGGTGTTGTATTACAAATGTGCAGCTTGATAGTTAAGAGTGTATGAAAGATTGTAGCATGGCAAACCAACTTTATTGAAGATATTTACAAGCTTTTCACAAAGAAGTTTTAAAAGTAACAATTATACCTATTTAACAAAACAGCATGGCCTGTCCACCCCAGCAACAAGCTTCACCTATGTGAATGCCACACAGCATATAGACAGGGCTTTAGGAGAAAAGGAGCTATGTTAAGGCTAAATAAAAAAAGAGTGATAAAAGGTTGCTGTTGCAGAAATGACATGGAGAAAGGTTTTGAAGGTTCAGGAGCAAAGACAACTTAAAGAGTGGGAGAGTCTATGACTGAGGTTGAAAGAAGGTGATTAGTCAGAGCTGTGAGGGAAGGGAACGTAACAGGAAACTGGGCAATGTAGGTAAGGAGACATAATACCTTAGGACTGGAATGTCGAGTTATGGCCCACCACCTGTTCTTCGACTAAAACTCCATAATCCCTGGCTGCTGGCCATGGTGGTTGGGACTGATGGCAACAATATCCAAAGAGACACAGCTTCCCCATCCCTGCCTTGAGAACAAATTTGTCTTCCTGGACTCCTTTGGGTGGAAGGGTGGATATAAACACCATAATAATAATAATAATAATAATAATAATAATAATAATAATAATAATATTTTATTTATACCCCACCCTCCCCAGCCAAGGCCGGGCTCAGGGCGGCTAACAAGCAATAATAAAAACAAGTTGAATGATTACAACTTAAAACAAAATTAAAATACAACATTAAAATATTGAAACATTAAAATATTAAAATCCCTCATTAAAATGCCTCATCACAGGAGGAGAAGGAAAAGAAAAAAGAAAGAGAGGGAGGGAATCAAATTGGCTCCAAGCCAAAGGCCAGGCGGAGCAACTCTGTCTTACAGGCCCTGCGGAAAGAAATCAGATCCTGCAGGGCCCTGGTCTCATGAGGCAGAGCGTTCCATCAGGCCGGAGCCAGAGTTGAAAAGGCCCTGGCTCTGGTTGAAGCTCATCTAACTTCCTTAGGGCCCGGGACCACTAGGGTGTTGCTATTTATGGACCTTGAGTCTCTCCGTGGGGCATACCGGGAGAGGCGGTCCCATAGGTACGAGGGTTCTAGGCCGTGAAGGGTTTTAAAGGTCAAAAGCAGCACCTTAAATCTGACCCTGTACTTCACCGGGAGCCAGTGCAGCTTGAAAAGCACTGGGTGAATATGCTCCCATGGCAGAGATCCTGTGAGGAGCCTCGCTGCAGCACCTGCTGGAGTTTCTGGGACAGCTTCAAGGGCAGCCCCGCGTTGACCGAATTACAGTAGTCAGGCCTGGAGGTGACCATCGCATGGATCACTGTGGCCAGGTCGGGGCGGGAAAGGTAAGGGACCAATTGCTTGATGCGGCGAAGGTGGAAAAATGTCGCCTTGGCTGTTGCTGTAACCTGTGCCTCCATGGAAAGGGAGGCGTCAAGGATTACACCCAAACTCTTAACGGAAGGCAATGGCACTAATTGGGACCCCGCAAGAGAAGGGAGTTGGTCCCTCATCCCCATGCCATCCCGACGTAGCCATAGGACCTCTGTCTTCGAAGGATTTAGTTTCAATCGGCTCCCACGAAACCATCCCGCCACAGATTCCAAGCATCTGGTCAGTGCGTTTGGGGCTGAGTCGGTGTGACTATCCATCAGCAGATAGAGCTGAGTGTCATCAGCATATTGGTGACAGCCCAGCCCAAAGCTCCGGATAATCTGGGCAAGGGGGCGCATAAAGATGTTAAAAATAAATAAATTAAAATGAACTGAAGAACTCCCTTGCTAGATCCAATGACGACATTCACTGTAGCCGGCCAGTAGAGTAAAAGGACAATAAGATTGAGAGATGTGAAGTAGAACCAGTGAGTTGTAAAATGTGATTGAAATAGCTGGCAAGATGAAGAATGATGAGAACAATTCTGAACAGACAAACTGAATTACCGGTAATCTGAGTGAGAAATGCTAGTGAGATTAATGAGTGTGCAAAGTAACCAGAGCCATGGGCCAAAGAGCAACAGAGAAGATTGCAAAGTGCCAGGACTTTTCAGGGAGGCAGAAGTGACATGTTCTAGCAGGTAGTTGAAACAGAGAGAACGAGGAGAATCAAATACGAGAGTTGTTCATTTGCAATAATTGGGGGTGGAAATGTTATTAGAACTTGCATTTGTATTATATTTTCTCTCTAGGAATGTTTGTGATTGCTTGCACAGTATCACATTTTTCATACACTTGGATTTTACCAACTAACTTCTTGTACTGAAATACTGCGTTTGAGAGCATTCATATAAGTCGTTAGGCATAAGTAACCCATTTCTAATATTGTAACATTGGCATCTTATGAAAGTACTTTAGTCACAACTCACTAGTTGGCTTAACATGCCCAATGAAGCAGAGAAGACAAGGCTTATGGTTTAGGTTTATTAATTTTGTTTTTCAAAAAGTTTTGTGTTTCTAAAGTCTCAAAGTGATTTACAAGCAAGTAAAATACAGTAACAGAATTATGAAAGCAGATGAAAAACAGTTTTCTGCATATAATAAAACGATAGTGGGGCTGCCCGGGAAAACAAAAACCTCTCCATGTCTCCAAGATTCACCCATGAAACTGTTCGTTGTAAAGCTTGTGAACCAATACTAAACCTGTTTTCATCTGAGAGGCTGAAACAGTTGTTAAGAAAGGGGACACTTCTAAACATTGAGGGCATTTGATAGCTCTTTCAGTTACAGCAGCACATAAGATTTGTACTTTTCTGAAGCATCTCTTCTGGTTTGAATAACACTGTAAATATCTGAATCTGAAATTACTTTTCTTGTCTTTAACAGAATAACAGTTATCCATCAATGACAGATCCCTACCTGTCCAGTTATTACCCGCATTCTATTAGCTATCCTTACTCTCTCAGTGAAGCACCATGGTCAACTGGAGGAGACCCTCCTATTCCATACCTCACTCCCTATGGACAGCTCAGTAATGGTGATCATCATTTCATGCATGATGCTGTTTTTGGACAGCCTGGTGGACTGGGGAACAACATTTACCCGCACAGATTCAATTTTTTCCCTGAAAACCCACCTTTCTCAGCTTGGGGAACAAGTGGATCCCAAGGGCAGCAGACTCAGAACTCAGCTTACGGAAGCAGCTACAGCTACCCGCCCAGTTCCCTCGGTGGTACTATGGTGGACGGGCAGACAGGATTTCATAATGATACTCTAAACAAAGCTCCTGGAATGAACAGCATCGAGCAGGGAATGGTTGGACTGAAGATTGGTGGGGACGTCACAGCTTCTGCCGTGAAAACAGTAGGTTCTGTGGTCAACAGTGCTGGGATGACAGGTGCTTTGTCTGGCAATGGGGGATCAAGTATAAACTTGCCGGTATCTAAGCCAACCTCTTGGGCTGCAATTGCTAGCAAACCCGCAAAGCCTCAGCCCAAGATGAAAGCAAAAAGTGGTCCTGTGATAGGAGGGGCTTTACCTCCGCCACCTATTAAACATAACATGGACATTGGTACCTGGGATAATAAGGGACCTGTGGCCAAAGTTCCAACTCCTCAGCAGATCCCTTCCCCTCAATCAGTCCCACAGCCACAGATCATTCAGCCTATTCCTGCCCAGCCACCTCCACTGGCCCAGCTGCCATACCAGAACCCTCAGCCGCCGCCATCTCAAAACCGGTGGGTGGCGCCTCGTAACAGAAATGCAGCTTTTGGCCAAAGTGGAGGAACTGGTAATGAGAACAACTCGCCTGGCAATACCCCAGCAAACTCCATCCCAGGCAGCGAATCCCACCCTGTCCTTGAAAAACTGAAAGCTGCTCACAGTTATAACCCTAAGGATTTCGAATGGAACCTTAAAAATGGACGCGTGTTCATAATAAAGAGCTATTCTGAGGACGATATTCATCGTTCCATTAAATATTCCATTTGGTGTAGCACAGAACATGGCAACAAGCGTTTGGACAGTGCTTTCCGCTCTATGAATAGTAAGGGTCCAGTCTACTTATTATTCAGTGTCAACGGCAGTGGACATTTCTGTGGAGTGGCGGAAATGAGGTCGCCAGTAGATTACGGCACCAGTGCTGGTGTCTGGTCTCAGGACAAATGGAAGGGGAAGTTTGATGTCAAGTGGCTCTTTGTGAAAGATGTGCCCAACAACCAACTCCGACACATCAGGCTGGAGAACAATGACAACAAACCAGTTACAAACTCCCGTGACACTCAGGAGGTGCCCTTAGAAAAAGCAAAACAAGTGCTTAAAATTATTGCTACGTACAAGCACACAACTTCTATCTTCGATGACTTTTCCCATTACGAAAAGCGCCAGGAGGAGGAAGAGGTGGTGCGGAAGGTAAACTGGCTCTAGAATGTCTTACTGAACTTGTGGAAATATGGGAGGGCAGGGGGAGAGAGACCTAAAGGCTTGAAAGGGGCTTCTGATTTGTTTTAAAAAGCAAATGCCTATGCTTCACGTCTTGTGGTTTTTCCAGAGATCCACAGCATCCATACATAATCTCTGCTAGTTGGTCTAAGACAGTGGTGGCCAAACTTGGCCCACCAGCTGTTTTGGGACTACAAATCCAATCATCCCTAGCTAACAGGACCAGTGGTCAGGGATGATGGGAATTGTAGTCCCAAAACAGCTGGAGGGCCAGGTTTGGCCACCACTGGTCAGATTTGGCTTTGATCCTAGAAGTAGTATGGGTGGAATCCAAGCCATCCACTACCACTTGCCATGTCTGCTTGCGGGCAGGGGCAGGAATGCATTCTGAAGACAATCTCTTGTGCCTTATGAGATGTACTTCTGGGGAAGTTTCCCCGCATCTCACAATATTGGAGGTCCAATTTGAGGAAGCTTAAAAGCCTCCCTGTGTGAGTAGAACAAAGACAGCTGGATCTTGGCCTGTATTCACTAAAATTGGTGTCATTGTTAGTACTCATCAGCTGCACCAAATTTTTTTATACCCATTGCAATTGAATTTGTACCCTTCTAATAAAACATTACAGGTCATATGTAAGACTGAGAAGTCAGCCATTAAGTAACTTGCAAAATTTACAGAGGGATTTTTTTTTCAACTGAACTCCACGAGGGAAGGCCCAGAAAACTTTGAAGTAAATGGTCCTTTACTCGTGTAACCCCTCCTTCCACTTTATATGCACAGTACAACAATAATACAAGGCAGAAAATTAAAATCTGTTCAAGTAATTGCCCTCAAAAATTGCAAAATGCAGTTCATTGGGAATATATTGTACTTTTTTGTTGTGAACAGCCCTGAGATCTACGGATAAAGGGCAGTATAGTACTACTAATACTACTACTACTAATAGAAAGAAGATAAGCATAATAGTAGTAATCAACATGGATTTAAAGGAGCCAAGAATGTAGGAGAACTGGAGGGACAACTAGGCCAAGGATCTAGAACTTCCATCAGCCTGGGCAAAAGGGCACATGATTCAGGCATTGGGGATAGTGCCCTCAGCTTCAGTCTGGAGAATGCTCCTTGTACATCTCTACCAAGTATAGGCAGCAAGTTGGCCTCTCAAGTCAGATGTGCTCCTTTCAGCTACTCCACCTGCCCTTGCTCCTACCTGATGAGGAGGCTGTCTCAGCTGCTGGTTGCTTCAGGTTCCAGGTTTATCAATTTTTAAAAAGAGAGCTTCTCGTCCATAAATTTCTGATAAACCTAGGAATGTGTTGTATATGTAATGCATCCTAGGGAAAAAGTAAGGCTGAATAAGTTTCCGTTGACTTACCTGAAATGCCTCCATTTTGCAATTCCCTGGGGAGTAGGGAATAAAGTACTGTTTCCCTGAGAAAGTGTGGGATCTGGTTTTATGAGTAGTGCTTCAGAAAATACAGCAGTGGAATTTTTTTACGCCACTTAAGTATATCAGAATAATATACAGAACAAATTCCAGCATTGTAGACTTAGCTTAATGCTTGTATTAAAAAATTACAGTGACTGATAATGCAAGAACAAAATTCTTAGGCCACTTTTCAGAAAGTAATTGGTTTGAGCAAGGTCACTGTTTCTTGCAGCCTTTGTTGTTGTTTTTCTGAGCAGCAACTCCTGTTCCCGAAAGAACAAGCTACTGTCAAGTTTAAAATACTACTTCAGGCCATAGTTTTGGAGTTGTTTCTTCATGATATAAAACTCGGAGAGCAGGCCTGTTTAGGTGATCAGTAAGGCTGCCGTAGTTTCTTTCTAAAGAACAGTAGCAGGCTGGGATCCAGTAAGCCTCTTTCAGGAAGCCTAGGGACTTGCATGGTCCCAGTGTCGTGATGTGGGGTGGACTGTGGTCGAAGAAACACAAGTTCCAAGTCCCCTTCTGCGTGCTTGTGAGACTTTGCAATAGTTCTTCTCCTGCTTTTCAGCCAAAGGACTCTCAGGAGTGGCTGACAAAGATTTAAAAGTGATAAAAACAACAGTAAACTGAACAGAGCAGCCAAAGCATATCAGTCCCAGACCAGGTTAAAAAAGCAGTTGCAAAATCACAAAAGAGGGTGTCAGATTTCACAGTGTTGGTTGCATTTACATGACATGCCTAAACCACACCTTGGCTTGGCAAGACCATGCGAAGCCAATGTCTGTTTTCTATGTATCATCTAAACTGGGACTTGTGGTTAAGCTCAGTAGCTCCAAGCTGCAGGCTTCTTGGAAAGTGCATGGAGTTTCGTGTCGACAAATTAGGGGGCTGGCTCTGTGCCAGTAGCAGCATGGGAAGGGCGCCATTCCTTGCCTTGCTTCCCAAGAATGTGCATTACTGCCAGTTACCAAAACAGGGAGTTGGGGAGGCAGTGGGGGAGTGAGCTGCTGGCACAGCAGCAAGGGCGCAAGATTGGGTCCACCATTTTGCTCACACTGCTCCCTAGTCCCTCACCCCTCTCTGTCTTGGTAACCAGAAGTGGCATGCACTTTTGGAAAGACAGAGAAGCTGTGCCACTGGTCACTACTGGGCTGTGCCCAACAAAAAAGGTAAGGTAGCTGCCAGGAGGGGTGGACTTTTCTTTTTCTACCACTCACTAGCAAGCTAGTGAAAAAAGTGCTGACCAGTGTCTATTGTGAAGTTCTTTACAAGGTATTTTCTGTTTTAATTTGCAAGCAAACATTTTCCTCCGTACTGGGAAGTCTGCTGAAAATATAGAAGCCATTGTCTTGTTTTTGGGTGGCCCAGTTTTGCTTTGAGGCTGATGGGCACACAACCACCCACGTTTGGCTTTATTTGTTTACTTAGCTCACTGCTTACTCTTTTTTAGCTAGTACAGTGGAGGGTTCTGCTTGATCTCCATAGGCAGGGAGTTCCAAAGTTCAGGTGCTGCCACACTAAACACTTGAGTTCATACCTAGAGGCTCATTTATAAGAACACATTGAGGTCTCACCAAGGCACACTCCTTCAATGTCTCCCAAGAGAGACGGATGCTGACCATTGATCGTAGTAAGTTTTTTAAAATGTCCGTGGCATAACAGTAGATCCCAAGTTGTGTCCCCTTAATGAGGGAATTTTGTTGCATCCTTGTTCGTTGTGAACATGGAACAAAACTCCTGAAATACGGAGAGAATTATATGTCCCGATACTATAAATCTGTGATCATGGCAGTGCATCTTAAAACAGGTACAAATAAGTTTTCTAATACGATGTTTTTTTCTTTACAGGAACGTCAGAATCGAAATAAACAATAAGAATAAACATATATATGGTTTGCTATAAATATATATATAAATATATATATATATATACTAGAACTGATATTAAATTTGATTATGAAAAATTGAATCTTTTTAAAAATTTGCTCTGATGCTGTATTCTGGCATCAGGAGACTGTCAAACTTTCAGCTCCAATATCTTTTTGTGCAGGGGAAATTAAATTGTTGCATCTTTTAAGTACATTGTAGTGTGTGCTTGGTTTTTGGTTTTTTGGTTTTGTTTTTGTTTTTTTTGCCCTAGTGAATATGCATTAATTTGTACCTTTTCTATGTAAAATGCTGTAGAATCCACAAATAAAGGTGTTTTGCTGGGGTTTTTTTAATGGTTAAAGAAGTTCATCTATAATTGAAGTTTCTGATAAATGTTAGTATTTCCCAAAGACTTTTTACCTTCAACACAAATTATGTTTCTAATCTGAAAATTCACTATAATTTTATATTTATGTACTGCAGATCCTCTTGTTTCAACAGTCTCCAAAATTGTCTTGTTCCTTCATGGCAAGCATACAAAAAAAACCCTTGTGTGTGTTTTACTTTTTTGTCATTTATTTGGCGAAATAATATCCAAGTCAAAAGCATTGACAATGCAGCAAGTTCAGATCTCTTTGTATAGTTCACTTTTTATCTGTTTTGTTGATTGGTTTTTTTAAAAAAAATAATAATCCTGAAAGCACTTTTCTGTCTTGTAGAAAATGAAAAGGGAACAATTCACAAGTATCACATCTTGCATGGGCTGCATAGATGAAAATTGTACAAATGCAATTTTGCACTTGCATAATTTTCAGTCCTTTTCAGTGAAGTTTGCATGAGACATGTTCCCCTTGGGTTCTTCCTCATGCAGTCTAAAAACAGCCTTTCATTCATATCTGATGAATTTCGTGTGCACCTGCTATATCATATCCTGCAACAAAAAGATGAAATTTTCTCTGCCATTTTTTTTTGTGTTGTAGTTTTTGAATGGTTTAAATGTTTTCAGCATCGCAGGGGCTTGGGGGCAATGTGGCTTTTAAAGGCTTTTTTCAGCTTTCTAATACCCATTAAATCATTTTTAATCTGTCCCCTGTTTTTGTTCTTCACCCACCTTCTCTAAAATGTCAGTTAAAATTTTATACCAATAATGGTGAGCTTTAATATAGAATCTTAGTACAGACTCATATGATGGATTATGCTTCAGATGTTTAAAACTGTGTGTATGTGTCTATTTTTTTTCCCTGTTGGATGAGTAAAAACAACTGTTTTAAGAAACGGAATTTCCTGTCATGTTTTTGTGGAATGAGGAAGCTATTGAAGAAATGGCCACCAACTGGAGTTTCAAAATTAAGCATGAATTCTTGATGCTCATGCCTGTTGCTCTAGCACACCGAACCTGCACGTGTTTATTGTAGAGGATCTTTTACTTATATTAGAAAGCAAATATCTTCTGAAATCTACTTACTCAAGAGGACCTCCGATTTAAATGAAAGTTTAAGCTGTATCATTTAGACTTGTATTTAGAACATATAGCTTTGTCTCTGGACTGTTGCTTCCGATGTAAGGAGTAATGGGACAGCATCAGATTAACTTTTTTCCTCTAGGAGAATACAAGCCTTAATAAATAATACCTACTTCGCAAGTGTGATGTCATCTCATTTCTTCCCCCTTGGCACTTGGAAGCTCTGGCTTGTTTGCCCTCTGCTGGTCAAACGCTGCGGGGAGGGAAACATGGTGGAGCCTTGCCATAGAGGTCGCCTTGAGGGCTTGATAGCTGCTGACATGGCCTTATTGATGGTTCAAAGCCCACTTTGATGGATCACAAATGGTGCCTCCAAGGAGGGAGGGGAGCGAGGTTGGTCTTCTTCTCGTGTTCCTGGAGCAAGGAACAGTCATCCTCTGTTTCATTATGCTGCCACTTGTTGATCCAACTAATAATATTCAGTGTCAACTCACTGAAATCAGTGGGTGTAAGTTTATCCTATCTATTGATTTTGATTAGTCTGTACTAAGATGACTTAGTTGGATTCAGTCCAAAAGAGTGTTACGGTCCTGGGAAAATAATCATGATGCAATTTGCTGCCTGCTTTTAAACTCTGTATGGCTTTGAGACCAAAAGAGGCCTGCAACCACAAAGCCTGCACTTACTTAGAAAAATCATAAAGCCTACTTAAATTACATTAAATCGTTTACATCACCTCTTTCCTCCAGCGTTGCAGCTAGGGTTATTGTTCATATAGTTTGAGAGGAGCCTTCTTTAATTTCTTTTAAACTTTCTATAATTTGTTGAAACTTCCTTCTGGCTTTAATGGGGTGGGCGGGGTGTGTGTGTGTGGACTCCAGCAGAATGGGAGAAGAGAGAAGCTCCAGCAATTCTTTCCCATCCCCTTACAGATAGGTAGCCGTGTTGGTCTGCCATAGTCAAAACAAAACAAAAATTCTTCCAGTAGCACCTTAAAGACCAACTAAGTCAGTTCTTGGTATGAGCTTTCGTGTGCATGCACACTTCTTCAGATACACTGAAACAGAAGTTTCCAGACCCTTCTATATAGTGAGAAGGTGGGGAGGGGTATTACTCAGAAGGCTGGTGGGAATGGGTGATTGGCAGATAGCTGTGATGAGCCTGTTGACGACTCTTAACGACTGCAATAGGTCTTACAGGAAGAAGCAAGGGGTGAAAAGGTGAAAAATGGCTTTGTCATGTATAATGAGATAAGAACCAGACCTAACACGGACACTGGCACCAGAGCCTGCAATAAACCCAGATGCCAACTTTGCTGCCACATACACCCGGACAACACCATTACTGGCCCCAACAACATCACACATACCATCTCGGGACTATTTAATTGCTCATCGTCTAACATTGTGTATGCCATCAAATGCCAACAGTGTCCTTCAGCTCTCTATATTGGACAAACAGGCCAGACCTTACGCCAAAGAATAAACGGACATAAATCGGACATCAGGAATCACAAGACCGAGAAACCAGTAGGAGAACACTTCAATCTCCCAGGACATTCTATACAAGATCTCAAAGTAGCTGTTTTACTACAGAGGAATTTCAGAAATAGACTGGAAAGAGAAGCTGCTGAATTACAACTTATCACCAAACTTAAAACCATGGAGAAACCTGGCCTGAACAAAGACCTTGGATTCTTATCTCATTATACATGACAAAGCCATTTTTCACCTTTTCACCCCTTGCTTCTTCCTATAAGACCTATTGCAGTCGTTAAGAGTCATCAACAGGCTCATCACAGCTATCTGCCAATCACCCATTCCCACCAGCCTTCTGAGTAATACCCCTCCCCACCTTCTCACTATATAGAAGGGTCTGGAAACTTCTGTTTCAGTGTATCTGAAGAAGTGTGCATGCACACGAAAGCTCATACCAAGAACTGACTTAGTTGGTCTTTAAGGTGCTACTGGAAGAATTTTTTTTTGTTTTCCCATCCCCTGTCTCCCATGACCTCCAAATCTGCTATGGAGGTTCTGCCAGCCTGTTGATTAAGTGTTTGCCCAATGAAGACTAGCTTCCAGCAGTTAATTCTTTAGTAGATGGATCCTTCAATTAAGAATTGCAACTCTGATCCATAATTTTTGATCTTGGTTTCAAAACAAAAGGTTACTCATTTCTTCCTCTGCTTTTGAGTTCAGGTTCAAAAGCCTACCCTTAGGTGCCTGGGCTCACTCTTTTGATATTTTCTTTAACTTTGGCATTTTTCCTGGTAATACAGATGCAGTAAAAACCTTTCTCTGGGCTGTATGGTTTAAGGTTGCAAGTGCATGTTCGTAAGTCTGAATGTTCTATATAAAAAATCCACCACATAGAGAACTGATATATCAAAAGGATTCTAGCCTTTTCTCCCTACCACCCTACTTTTTATTGTGAAGTGATTTGGGGTGAGGTATGCATGGAGAAGAGTTTAATCATAAACCCCTTCCAGAGGCCTAAGGTGGTACAGTCCTCAAGATTACTGCCTTGGTTATGGCAGAACCTAAGCTTTTAACATGTCATATGGCAGCAAAGCATTCCACATGCTTAAAAGGACTGTAGTTGATCCTGGTCTCCCACATCTTGAGTGCAACAGCTGTTGCCGTAAGGGCCAAACTGCTCTCTCGTGAAGTTTCAGGCATCAATAGGGAAAAGCAGATGTGTGTGTGTGAAGCAAGCTTGGAGGTACTCCATAGACCAGGGGCGCCCAAACTTTTTTCAAAGAGGGGCCAGATTTGATGAAGTGAACATGTGTGAGGGCTGACCAAGATTGTTGACCCCCAAAGTTGTTGACTCCATTGTGAATGCTCTGTAGTCTTGAAACACAAATTTAAACAGAAATTTAAATCAGAACCAGTGAAGGTTCTCTGTGAGTGCCTGGAGGCGGTTGGAGGTTGGATGGCGGCTAACAGATTGAGGTTAAATCCTGACAAGACAGAAGTACTGTTTTGGGGGGACAGGAGGTGGGCAGGTGTGGAGGATTCCCTGGTCCTGAATGGGGTAACTGCCCATGAAGGACTAGGTGGGCAGCTGGGGGTCATTCTGGACTCACAGCTGTCCATGGAGGTGCAGGTCAAATCTGTGTCCAGGGCAGCTGTTTACCAGCTCCATCTGGTACATAGGCTGATACCCCATCTGCCTGCGGACTGCCTCGCCAGAGTGGTGCATGCTCTGGTTATCTCCCACTTGGACTACTACAATGCACTCTACGTGGGGCTACCTTTGAAGGTGACCCGGAAACTACAACTAATCCAGAACGCGGCAGCTAGACTGGTGACTGGGGGTGGCCGCAGAGACCACATAACACTGGTCTTGAAAGACCTACATTGGCTCCCAGTACGTTTCCGAGCACAATTCAAAGTGTTGGTGCTGACCTTTAAAGCCCTAAATGGCCTTGGTCCAGTATATCTGAAGGAGCGTCTCCACCCCCATCGTTCTACCTGGACACTGAGGTCCAGCGCCAAGGGCCTTCTGGCAGTTCCCTCACTGCGAGAAGCCAAGTTACAGGGAACCAGGCAGAGGGCCTTCTCGGTAGTGGCACCTGCCCTGTGGAACGCCCTCTCACCAGATGTCAAAGAGAAAAACAGCTACCAGACTTTTAGAAGACATCTGAAGGCAGCCCTGTTTAGGGAAGCTTTTAATGTTTGATGTATTGTAGTATTTTAATATATTTTTGGAAGCTGCCCAGAGTGGCTGAGGAAGCCCAGACTAATGGGCGGGGTATAAATAAATTATTATTATTATTATTATTATTATTATTATTATTATTATTATTATTTGGCTGAGAGGAAAGCAAGCTTCTGAACCATGGGTGGGAAACCTGTGACCACCCAGATGTTGATGGACTACAAATCCCATTATCCTCAACCACCACAACCAATGAGTCAGGGAAGATGAAAATTGTAAAAAGGACCCCTGGTAGTTAAGTCCAGTCGCAGACAACTGGGGTTGCGGCACTCATCTTGCTTTACAGGCCGAGGGAGCTGGCGTTTGTCCGCAGATAGATTTTCTGGGTCATGTGGCCAGCATGACTAAGCTGCTCCTGGTGCAACAGATCACTGAAACCAGAGCAGCGCTTGGAAGTGCCGTTTACCCCACCTCCCGAAAAACTTGCAGTTTTTGGGTGTACTTTTGAACTGCTAGTAGTCCATCAATATCCAGAGGGCAGCAAATTCCCCATCAAGATTCTGGTTGTTGAAAAGCTACAGGAACAATAGTTAAGTACTACAGCACACATGGCTTTCAGCTGATCCTGCCGCTGCAATTTCTTCCTCATGCTATCCGTATCAAACCTTTCCTCTGCTTAACCTTTGAAAGTTCATTTCTAGAGCCTGGTCCTTTAAGCTTATACCAAAGTCTGTTGCTGCAGCGCTACCGGTTGCCATCGCTTAAAGGCGTCAACAATAGAGCTGGAATCCATTCCCCCTACAAATAGCTGCAAATATTTGGTCTTCCACTGCAGCATTTAACATAAAGCTGTTTTTACGGTGTCTAACTAGGGCAAACGCAGTAGTTACGGTGAATCGCAAAGAGGCGTTTTTGTTTCGTTCATTTCACCACTCAGAAGACATGAGTTCTCCACTCGCATACAATGTAGGTTCAGAGAGACTGGGTCAACTTAATAGTAATGGCAAGATTGTGTAATAGGAGATGATCAGTTTAGGTAAAATGGCAAGAATGGCATCTCCCATGTCTGAGTCCAAATGCTATGGTTGGCACCACTGTGTGCACGCGAAGAAGAGGTGCCCTATCTTGTCAACTAGTAAGCTGCAGGATGGCACCTTTCTGGGAGCCCCTACCCAACCCACATTTGGTGGGATCAGTGTTTCTGAATACCAGTTCCTGGAAACCAAGGGAAAAGAGAGTTGCTTTTGTGTTCTTGTTCATCTGCCTGGTTTTTCTCTCAGGCATCTGGTTGGCCCCTGTGAGAACAGGGTGCTGGATTAGATGGGCCATTGGCCTCATCCAGCAACCTCTTCTTGCATCCTCAACCCTGGAGTTGGCCCTGGGGCACCCCAAACGCATTGGTTCCCCTTTGGAAACAAAACAAGATCACTCAGAACTCCCCAACCGATGAGCACTTTCTCTGCCTGCAGAAGGTCTCGGAGTCCATCCTCAACATTACCTGGCAGGGTTGGGACGTTTGCCAATAAATGGTGTGACTCTGAATAAGGCAGCATCTTGTGTTCATCTAAATAAAGGTAAAGGGACCCCTGACCATTAGGTCCAGTCGTGGCCGACTCTGGGGTTGTGGCGCTCATCTCGCTTTATTGGGCGAGGGAGCTGGCGTACAGCTTCCGGGTCATGTGGCCAGCATGACTAAGCCGCTTCTGGCGAACCAGAGCAGCGCACGGAAATGCTGTTTACCTTCCCGCCGGAGTGGTCTTTATTTATCTACTTGCTTTCGAACTGCTAGGTTGGCAGGAGCAGGGACCGATCAAGGGGAGCTCACCCTGTCGCGGGGATTCGAACCGCCAACCTTCTGATCGGCAAGTCCTAGGCTCTGTGGTTTAACCCACAGCGCCACCCACGTCCCATGTTCATCTAAATACTTCCTTCAAAAAAACCCTGAAACCCTGCAGTCTGCAGAAAGTTAATGGTTTTTGTTTCTAAGTCTCTCCGTTTCGTCGTTCAGCAAAAGACAGTCTTTAGTTACTAATTCCTGACCTTGCAGTGTGCAGTCAGTGGGCCATACGGGGTTTTGCCACTGTTTGCATTTGGAGATGGAAGGGTGGAGGGGGAGAGAGATGCACACAGTTTTAAGAGGACTTATTTTATAACCTGTCAGAGGGATTTTGTACCTGGAACGTTCCCATGACAACAGATTGCCACTCCGTTTCTTTTATTTTTATTTAATGCCACAGCCGTGCCCAATTATCACGCGGTAACTGCTAAATCAATAGGGGTCAATAATGCTACATACTACTTTCAGTAATGGAGGCGTCCTCCTTGGGCGGCAAATATTTGCCTTCCCAGATCTCTTCTCTTCAAGGCCTCCTACAGTTTGGATTGTTTTGTACCTGGAAGAAGAATTTTGTGCAGAGCTAGTGCAGCTCAACTTAGATATTGAAAGGGGTTTAGGTGGTGAGGTAGTTGGAAAGGTAAGAAAACTGTAGGAAGGAGGGAAACAAAAACAAGAGGAAAACAAAATCATTGCATATTTAATGGAGAAGGGTTTCAGTTCTCCCTCCCAATCAAAGATAGAGGCAGGGCTGTGCAGAGGTACTTCGTGCTAAACTAAAAACACACCAAGGAAATACAAATATAGCACCAAGATATACTGGGTTTTGCAAAGAATTTTCCATACATATTTTTTCCCTTTATGCGTAATTGGAATCTATTTAAAACGATTAAAATATATGGTATTCAGCACACCCATCTGCAGCAATTGGGATTCTTGTTCTGCAACCTGTTTGGGGTCTCAGATTTTAGCAGATAACTGCCCACAGTGAATTCAGCTGACTTCCAGATTGGATTACTGGCATGCACTCGATGTGGGGCTCCCTTTGCACTTGACCCAGAAGCTGCAGCACAGTTGCTGGCAGGAGTGGGACCCTGTCAACCTCTTAACTCCTCTGCTCAGAGATCTGCACGGCCTGTTCTAAGCTGTCCAGTCCTAAGCTCAAGGCGTTGCTGTTAGCATCAGGGCCGACCCAAGACCTTTTGGCACCTGAGGCAAACCACAAAATGGCGCCTCCCCCCAGCCAGGGAAGAAGGAGCAAGGAAAGATCTACACCAGGAAAAAGGGAATAAAGATCTATATTGGGAACAAGGGTGGGGAGAATCATATCAATGTTATACGATGGTTGAAGTGGGAAGCAAAGCCATCATGGTGGGGGAAAGGAGCATGGCGGGTGGGTGGGTGCAGACCCCAGGAGACCCCAGAGGGCAGTGTTAAGTTATGGGTGAACATATCAGACGACACAGCGATTCTTCAAACATCTCTTGTTTATTCACAGGCCAGAACAGAACAGAACTGAACTGAACTGAAGGGTTCAGCCAGCCTGCTTATATAAAGCTCCACTACAACGCAACAGTAACCACTTTCTGTAACTATCCAATTACTGAACGTCACTTTCAATCCCTTATTTGCGTATGTGGACCTGAGTGAAAACTATCTACAGTATCCCCCTGCTGGCCCAGGGTGAGAACTTCAGTACATAACGGGCAGCCCTTGCCATTTCCTCCCAAGGAGTGGGAGAAGACCAGCAGCACCTCCTCACCAAGAGGCAGCTGTAGAGGCAGCATGGGTGCGGCTGCCAAGGAGCACACCACTGCTGTTGGCAGCAGCAGCAAACAATGCACTCATTGGATCTGTTTCCCCTGTGGATCCTGCTGCCTAAGGCAGCCTCCTCACCTTGCCTCATGGGTGGGCCGGCCCTGGTTATTAATAATTTTATTAATTATATCCCACCCATCTAGTTGAGTTTCACCAGCCATTGGTTGGTATGCCTTATATTGGGACCAGTTTACCTGGATCGCCTGACTTTATATATGCCCACGCAGCTTCTCTGATCAGGGTTGCAAGTGCCCTGGAATATTTGCTCCGTGCTTGTAAGTCATTGACCTTTCAGCATGGCAGTGCTTGCGCGTACCTCCCTTTCGCGTACGCAGGTGTCCAGCGACCCACATCCAGTGGAGCTGTGGGCATGCTAACGCAGTAGCAAAGAACCAGGAAGAAGTGAGTCTGTGGAGGCATTTGGCATCGCGAAAGCTGCTCTATTTTCAGCAAATCAAAACAACGAACATAGCTAGTGTGAGCAGCAGCTTCACACATGTCCTCTTCGAAAGCAGAGAACGAAGAGAAAGTACAAAAGCACACAGAACAGAAGTACAGTGTCTGAGTTCCATTCCCACACTCCTATCACTATGGAATGTAAACAGTGGATCACAAGATCCAGCAGCAATGAGAGAATGAAATTACTAATGGCGCTTGCATTTTGGAATGCCCTGAAGTAGGCAATGTCATGGTCGGTGACCAAGCAAAGTGGCTTGGTATAAGGCAGGTCCTTGTGAGGTACTCAAGTCCCTGCTCTGGGTCTGGAGAAATGGCCTGGGTGGCAGCCTCCTCTGTAAGCATGCAAAGGTCTGTCTAGTCCAGTGGTTCCCAAACTTTTTTGGGCAATCTTGCTTCCCAAAACTCATCCCCCAGAGCTTGGCTGCAGGAGTTGCTGGAAGGAGGAGTACAAAGCCCCATCCATTAGGGGCTCCACTCTGGGTTTGTGGAGGGTTTCCTCCTTAGCCTTTTCTTCTCCCAAAGATGTCCCACAAGGAAGCAGCGGTTTAGGATCAGAGTTTTCCTTCTTTCTTCCCAAGCTGATGAGCCCCATCTGCCCCTCACTTCCCTCTACAGAAGGGGCAGAAGTCTCCTTCTTGACCATTGGACCCACTCTTTGTCTTGTGTCTTGTCCACTCAATCTGTAGGAGCTTGTCTTCGCATGCAAGGGAAGTCCCTAACTCACTGCGGGTTTATGTCAGGCTTCGGGGAAGCAGCTATCTCCTTCCCTTTGGCCGTGGATAAGCAGAACAAAGCAAAAATAGTCTCTTACCATTTAATGAGATCACAGTGAAAGAACAAAGAGTCCATTCTTGGAGTAAAGGTGCTCCCAATTAAGGTTTACACCCACTCCCCCCCCCCCGAGTCACTTCCTCGTCTTGCAACCTGATCTCGCAACCACTTTTTTTTCTGTGCTGCCACCTTATTTGCTCGCCGTGACCTTGGGCTGGGCGGATGTAGGCTTTCCAGCGAGAGAGTGTCTGTTAACTCTCTCTTTCTCCCAGTTCTCCATCTTCTAGCTGTTCACCACCCAGTTCTTCCCAACTTTTGTCTTCTGAACTGTGCCCCTCTGCAAACCACTGTTCCAAATCTATACTGTCCCACTGCTCCTGGGAAGATTCAGGATCCAGATCAAGAGCAGGGGAGGGGGAGGGGAGGGGGAGGCTCCTAGCATTCCTCATCTGTGCAGCCCTCCTCAACACAGTCCCTGGCAGTTTAAAACCCATCAACTACCCTTTCTTGGTTTAGCCAGCCAGTTGAAGCCATTCCCAGAGTGTGGATGCTGTCTTATGTTGTTAGATTCCAGGAGCCACAAGTGAGAGCTTCTATGGAGTGTGGGGTGGTAATTTATCCTCCTTTGGTTCCCACCCTGTACCCAGGTAGGATAGACATGGGTGTGGACGTATGAAAAGAAACTAGCCTACTGTAAAAAGGTAAAACATTTACATCAGCTGCTCTGCCTACTTTTGCCCTGCCACCCACTGCCATGTGGCCCCTGAAAGGTTCTCCAGAAGGCGATGTGGCCCTCAAAAAGTTCCCCCACCTTTGCTGTATGTCACTCAATAGACCTTTGATATAAGTTAATAGGGGAAGGAGTAGAGACCACTGAGATAGCTTCAAAGTGTAAAAGCTCCACCATTCATGCTCCCAAGCGCTTGAGTACTGAGATTTCACAGATCCCTGGATCTTACACAACTGCTTCAGAATCAATGGCGATGAAAATATTTGGGAGGAGGGAAATAGAAGAGGAGACGGGTAGCGTGCCAGGTGGATTGAAAGTTCATCTAGCAAACATTTCGTGGTGCTAAATTTGAGCAGTGATGTCTAATGAGATCCTAAGGGAGTGTTAGTCTAGCTGTGATGAGGAAAGATGAGTGATGAATGCTGAATCCAGAGCAAGCAATCAAAATATCATCATTCGTAAGCCAGGGAGACATTGTTTCCTCCAGATTCTTTTCCCTTGCCGTTTTGAGGCAACTGGAGGTAGATAAGGCTGGGCCGAGGAGTGCTTTTCCAATAGCTCCTAGGCTCTTGCTTGGCCATTTGGGCTGCAGAAACATGTGCTGATCTGTCCAAGTCCGTGGAAATTTGAAGGGTCTCTCCACAGTTCATGTATGGTGGTTTTGCCTGCAGAGAGAACCAGGGGAAATTGTGTGGCCGGTGGGCTTGTAGACTGGTGTTCTACAACCCTGAGCCTGCAGATATTTCTGGTCTAAGACTCCCATCTTCCCCAGGCAGCTTAGCCCATTTCCAGGGATGATGGGAATTGGAGTCCAGCAGTATCTGGGGCTCCAAAGCTGAAGGACACTGCTCTACACCTGAGCACCAGGTAAGGATGCTCCAATCCCCCATCCCTGGTGTATCTGCTGCTGCAACCGTAAATTATGTGTCAGTGGAGACAACAGTGCTTTTCAGTGACTCCTATCTGGCTGGACTGGGGAAGAATTAACTTTGGATAGGTAGCGAATAGGAGAAGTAATTTGTGGCCTACATATAATTTGCCAGTGGAGTTATGCGCCTCCCTTGGCACTGCAACCCCTCCACGTGGCTTTGTTAAACTACAAAACTGCAAAAGTTGGATGGCCACAAGTCAGGGATTATTTAGCTGTGATTCCTGCATTGCAGGGGGTTCGACCCTGCTGGTCCCATCCAACTCTACAGTTCTACGATTCCAGAGCATTGGGAGAGCCATCTCTTAATAATAATTATTATAATAATGCTCATCTGACTGGGTTTCCCCAGCCACTCTGGGTGGCTCCCAACAGAATATTAAAAACACAATAAAACCTCAAACATTTAAAACTTCCCTAAACAGGGCTGCCCTCGGATGTCTTTTAAAAGTCAGATAGTTGTTTATTTCCTTGACATCTGATGGGAGGGTGTTCCACAGGGCGGGCGCCACAGCCGAGGAGACGCTCTGTCTGTACAAGGGGTAAAGGGATCCCTGACAATTAAGTCCAGCCACAGACGACTCTCGGGTTGTGGCGCTCATCTCGCTTTATTGGCCGAGGGAGCCGGCGTACAGCTTCTGGGTCATGTGGCCAGCATGACTAAGCCGCTTCTGGCGAACCAGAGCAGCACACGGAAACACCATTTACCTTCCCGCCAGAGCGGTACCTATTTATCTACTTGTACTTTGAAGTGCTTTCGAACTGCTAGGTTGGCAGGAGCAGGGACCGAGCAACGGGAGCTCACCCTGTTGCGGGGATTCGAACCGCCGACCTTCTGATCAGCAAGTCCTAGGCTCTGTGGTTTAACCCACAGCGCCACCCGCATCCCTGTACAAGGGGTACAACTCCCCAATTTTGTACTAGCTGTCATTTGATAAGCATTTCCCACACTTGTTTATCAATTTTACCAGAGAAGACATCAAACAGCCTTCCCTAAAGGTGCAGATTTTATTCTCTGAATGCAAACAAAGTTTTGGTATGTTCATTTTAAACCTTTGAAATGTCTTGAGAAAACCACAACCAGGGAGTGCAGGAAAATATTCTTGCCTTCAGTGAACATTAGCTCTCCAGTTGCCTCCCTCTTGTCATGTTCCATGCAAACCGGCAGAAATCTGATGTCAACAGACGTCATCACTGCAGGCCACAAAACTGGCTCAGCATGAGAGCTTCTGGGGACCAAATCTGTGGTGAAGGAAAAGAGTCAGCATAAAGGTAAGACAGTCAAATAAGCTGTTCCCAAGCAAAGGAAGAGTGCTTGATTTTTACAGGAATGGGACTGGATCATGCCAGGCCAGCTCCTGTTGTACCCTGTGCTGAGCAAACCCTGCTAGCGTACCATGAGAAATCAGGCAATGAAACAACGGGCTCCCTTGAGCCCAAATCTCCTGGTCCCATAGAGCATGCTCTCAGCATTTCTGTACAGCATTATATTGCTCTGGGCATGTCTCCTTCTAGTCAGGTAGTTGTTGGGTACAAGCAACCTTGCACACCTCCATCATCATCATCATCATCATCATCATCATCATTTATTACCATACTTTTCCATGTATAAGGCGAGGTTTTCTTACTCCAAAATAATGTTCAAAAACGTGCCTCGTCTTATACATGGATAGTGAATGGGGGGACGGGTGATTGGCTGCAGCCGCAAGCAGGAGATTAGAAGGGCTGCTTTGGATTGGCTGCTGCTGCTGCTCTAACTGGGTTGGTGATTGGTTTCTGCAGCCAGGAATGCTGTGGATTGGCTGTCGCTGTGGACAGCTTTTCTCAGTTGGGTTAGTGATTTTCTGCTTGGGAAGGGTCTGTTGGCGATTGGCTGTTGCTGCGGCAAGTGGGCGGTGGATTGGCGGCTGCCGGCGATCATCAGCGTCGGTGCTGCAGGTGAGCGATTTCCAGCAATCCCACCCCCCCAAAAGCTGTTCAACTCTGGGCAATCCCCGCCTCATTTTCTTAAAATTTAGTCCCCCAAAATAGGGGGCTTCTTATACATGGGGGAGTCTTGTAGAAGGAAAAATATGGTATTTATACTCTGTCCATCTGCCTGGGTTTCCCCAGCCACTCTGGGCGGCTCCCAACAGAATATTAAAAACACACTCAAACATCAAACATTAAAAACTTCCCTAAACAGGGCTGCCTTCAGATGTCTTCTAAAAATCAGATAGTTGTTTATTTCCTTGACATCGGGTTGGAGGGTGTTCCACAGGGCAGGTGCCACTACTGAGAAGGCCTTCTGCAAATGCCTTAGAAATTTTATTCATTTATTAATTATTTGTGCATGCAGCCCACCAAAAGGTGGGATAGCTCAGTTGGTTGAGCACAAGACTCTTAAGCCCCATGTTGGGTGAAACATTCCTGCAGTGCAGGGCATTGGGCCAGATGTCACTTATGCCCCCTTCCAACTTTACAGTTCTATGATTTATTTGTATACCTTGGAGGATGGAGAGAAAGGAATGAGACCGGGAAATTGAAAAATGGTACCCCACCATGAAAATGATATACAGGTGGTACATGACCCCAGTCAAGCTTGCAAAAATCGATCATTTGCCCGATAATAAATGTTGGAAATGTAAAGAGACTGAAGGTACATTCTTTCACCTTTGGTGGACGTGCCCAAGGATAAAGGCTTTCTGGGAGATGATCTATAATGAAATGAAAAAGGTATTTAAATATACCTTCCTGAAGAAACCAGAGGCCTTTTTCCTGGGCATGGTTGGCCAATTGGTGTTAAAGAAGGATAGAACTTTCTTTATGTATGCTACAACAGCAGCAAGAATACTCATCGCAAAGTATTGGAAGACACAAGATCTACCAACCCTGGAAGAATGGCAGATGAAGGTGATGGACTATATGGAATTGGCGGAAATGACTGGCAGAATCCGAGACCAGGGAGAAGAGTCGGTGGAAGAAGATTGGAAGAAATTTAAAGACTATTTACAGAAATATTGTAAAATTAAAGAATGTTAGAATGTTGTTGGAATGAAATTAAGTGGTTTTTAGCAGTAATGCTATAAAGGAGCATGTGAAAATGGATTGTTAAGAGGCGAGAAAGTAAAGTTATAATATATTAAGATAAAGGATTAAGATAAAAACAAAGAGGGAAAGGATTTGCTGAATTAACCAACTGAACTGGAATACAAAAAAGGGAGGTGTGAGGAGGTCAGGGAAACAAGTAAATGAAGGATAAATTATGGAAAGATGGATTTATTTTTTAATTGTTTTTATTTTATTTTGTATTTTTTTTGTTTGCTTCTTTTTTCTACCTTTTTCTTACTTTTGTAACTGTCAGGGGTTCAGAAGGAGAGACACAGGAGGGGGAGCAAATGGAGAGTGAGGAGGAGGAGTACGAGGGGGGCGCAGGCAGTGACAGTGGCCAGAGTTATTCCACAAGCCTCTCTAGCGAATCGGAGGACTCACAGAAGGGAGCGCCGGTGGCCAGAGCGAGGGGGGCTCCAGGGGGGAAGCCCCAGGAGGAAGGGGCTAGCGGGGAGTCCCTGAGCAGCAGTTGGAAAACAGGACCAGCTTCTCCACCAGAGCGCAGTGGGGAGGGGGAGTCCCAGGAGTCGGGACCAGTGTCCTCACCACCAGAGGGAGGAGAGGAGTCAGGTTTGGCAACGCCCACATCAGGAAGCGGGGAAACGGTCAGAAGGAAAGTCACCGGCTGGGCGCGCGCGCCAAGTTCAAATGTACAGGAGCGCGGCACAGCGGGGAGCCCGGGAAGGGAGCCAGGTCCTAAAGCCCGCCGGAGGGAGGGACAAGACTCAGGGGGCTCAGCGTCAGAGGAGTCCAGGAAGGAGGAAACTCCAGAGGGCAGAAGGACCCAGCGAAGGAAAGAACAGCGTAAGAGGTGGAGCCGGGCTAGAATCTTAAACTGGTGTGGGTGGAGCAGTGAGTCAGAGGGGACTTAGCCGGTCTAGCGTCGAGACGTGGGTCTGCGCGCCCAGAGCTTGGAAATGGAAACTAAACTTTAATAAAGACTTTTGTATATAACATCCACTGGGCGTTGGTCCTCTGTGAGCTGGGACCTAGCGGCAGTCCTGACAGTAACCTTTTTTGAAATTTCAATAAATATCATTTTTTTAAAAAATTAAAAATGGTACCCCACCTATTCTCTAAGAAGCTCTTAGCAGGTTGTGAGATTTTAATTAAAATCCCAGTAGCTCAAGCCGGCTGTAACAGTAAAGAAAGAAAATGCATGTAAGGTGGTTTCTTACTTTTCATTTCTTTCCACCACATGGGGGAGATGTTGCTATACAATCTGAGCTTCTTTCCCTATATTCCCAAAGCAACACTACATTAAGTGCTTTATAAATGTGGATCATCACTGCCATCTAGCATTTTGTCCCTTGCAGAACTTAATGGTTCCTTAGCAGATTAATAAATGCAGGGAGGGGAGGACAATGCACAGGATTCATTGTTGACAGGCTGATAAACCAGGGTGATAAATCGAGCCTCTGGGTACTGGGCTGGTTCTGAAATTCACTGGAGCCTCTGGCATGTGGGATGGGGCTTTCCTGCCTTGTTGGGGAAGGAGTGCAGCCCAGTTTGGAGAGCATCTGCCCTGCTTGCAGAAGGCTGTAGATTCAATCCCTGGCATCTCCAGGCAGGTTGGGAATGTTTGCTACCTGAAACTCTGGAGATTCACTACTCGTCAGCATCAACAGCAGTTTGGGGTGAGTTCCTCAGGACTTTTCTGAGCACTCAGGACTCTCTCCAGGACACACTTCTCCCTGGACGCGAATCGATGTGGATACACACACCAGCCATTCTCTGTGCTTGTCCTGTCTCAAATGTATCCTATATCTGTGACACTGCTGTGGTCTAAATCACTGAGCCTCTTGGGCTTGCTGATCAGAAGGCTGGCGGTTCGAATCCCCACGACGGGGTGAGCTCCCATTGCTCTGTCCCAGCTCCTGCCAACCTAGCAGTTCGAAAGCACACCAGTGCAAGTAGATAAATACGTACCGCTCCGGCCGGAAGGTAAATGGCATTTCTGTGTGCTCTGGTTTCCGTCATGGTGTTCCATTGCACCAGAAGCGGTTTAGTGCTGCTGGCCACATGACCCAGAAAGCTGTCTGTGGACAAACGCCAGCTCCCTCGGCCTGAAACCGAGAAGACATCTGAAGGCAGCCCTGTTTAGGGAAGCTTTTAATGTTTGATGTATTACTGTATTTTAATATTTGGTTGGAAGCCACCCAGAGTGGCTGGGATCAGGGCACCCAGAGGTCAGTCTTGAAGAGCTTCCTGGAACATCCTAGCCATGGTCCAACCTTAGCTTTGCTGCCCTTTTATATTTTGTATGCTGATTGCAGCATCACGGCTTGGTGAGGCGTGTGACCCTCGCCTTTTCCAAGCCTGTTCCAGGGACTCAGCTACATTAGTAAAGAAAATGTGTTTTCTATGTGTTATAACACCGTGACACCAGATGGCGCTGTGGAGTCCTGTCTTTCGCCGACGTGATTTCCCATTATGAAGTTGACAACATGTTTTCCTGAGATGCCTTTTCGATGTGTCTAGATCCAGTCCGGCTGAGGAATCACACCCCTCCTCCCAGAGCTACACTAGTGGCCAAAATTGTGGAAACCTTTTGAGGAAAGTATATTCCCGTGGTTCGATGGCACATAACACCTGATTGGCTCTCTAAACACTCATGCTCACTCAAATGAAGGAATGTTACTGCATATCAACCAAGCAACCAAGCAAGTTGTGCTTCCTTTTTCTGGTTATTTGGCTATACTTTTGAAAGACTACAGATAATTGAACAAACTTTTGTTGCATTACATTCTTCATTAAATTATCTTTCCATTGATATATAATTTTATGGTATTACTAAAAAAAAAAGTGGTGTCACGAGCCATCAAACCTCAGGAAATACACTTTTCCCAAAAGGTTTCTACAATTTTGCCCACTAGTGTAGCAAGCTCACCTGGCCAGCTAGGGAGCTGGGCTGTGAGCCCTTGTCTGCCCCCTAGAGTGTACCTTTTGCTGCTCCCTACGCCTCATAGCGCACCATGTTCAGGGAGACAGGAGCACCTCTGGTTCTGCTGATGGGTCCCGCTGCTCTGGTTCCTGTGCACTGACCCCAATCCCCTCACCATCCTCCGTCACCCCTAAATGGCCTTAGTCCTGTATACCTGAAGGAGCGTCTCCACCCCCATCGTTCAGCCCGGACACTGAGGTCCAGCTCCGAGGGCCTTCTGGCGGTTCCCTCATTGTGAGAAGCCAAGTTACAGGGAACCAGGCAGAGGGCCTTCTCGGTGGTGGCGCCCACCCTGTGGAACACCCTCCCTTCAGATGCGAAAGAAATAAGCAGCTATCCTATCTTTAAAAGACATCTGAAGGCAGCCCTGCTTAGGGAAGTTTTTAATATTTAATGCTGTACTGTTTTTAACACTCGATTGGGAGCCGCCCAAAGTAGCTGGGGAAACCCCGCCAGATGGACGGGGTATAAATAATAAATTATTATTAGTAGTAGTTGTAGTAATAGTAGTGGTAGTACTGCCAACACTAACCACTCCTTCCCCATTCCCTGCCTGTCTTGGTGTGTCCCAGTCCTGGCTCCTTCGCTCACTGGGATCCCTGTCGTCCTCCCTGTCATTCTGCCAGTTTATGACATCTGCTTCACACCCTCCTTGTTTTGTATTTTTTTTTTGCCTGGCTGGACTGTACCCTTCAACTCCCATGGTGCCTCTTGTCTCCCTGGCCAGAGGATAGAGAGTAGTGCTTGGGTATGTGTGTGTAGAAACCAGACAATTGTGCAAAGATAAAAATTATATTTATAGCTCCACCCACTTTTGCCTTTGGCCCCACCCACTACTGCCATGTGGCCTCTGCAAGGTTGTGTAGTGGTTAAGCCAGTGTGGTGTAGTGGTTAAGAGTGGTGGACTCATGATCTGATGAACTGGGTTTGATTCCCTGCTCCTCCACATGCAGCTGCTGGGTGACCTTGGGCCAGTCACACTTCTCTGAAGTATCTCAGCCCCACTCACCTCACAGAGTGTTTGTTGTGGGAAAGGAGAATGTTAGCCGCTTTGAGACTCCTTTGGGTAGTGATAAAGCGGGATATCAAATCCAAACTCTTCTTCTTCTTCTTGTCCAGATAGGAATGTGGTGCCTTGGACTGAGCAAAGCCCCCCTCCCTCTGTCCTAAAGTTATGTTTTCCTGGACATACATCTGTCACCAAAGTGCTCTAGAGCACTTGAAACATTCTCACATCTACAGCAAAAAACCTGATATCAGCATGTATGCAGCCATGCAAAGGGCAAAAATCCCACAATTGCCTGTGAGTGGGACTTCGGAGTAATTCTAGTACAGAGCATGTAATGAGATTATCAGACTGATCAACCAGTCTTTTCTATGGTTTTGGCAATGCAGGCCCAGTTCTTGAGGACCAGGAACTTGAAGTAGTTATGTCTTACAACCAATTTAATTGGGAAAGTGAGGTGGGGGTCCTTCTTAACCCAGGATTATATAGCTGGCTGCTGGTTTGGTTTGGTTTTTTGTTTTGTTTTGTTTGTAATCAGTGATATGAAGAAATTTGCTTGGGTTGAGTGTGTGAAGACCCAGCCTTAAGATAATCATACAAAATATGTTTCAAGTGGAAATGCCATAATTTGGGATCCCAGCAAAATCTCTGTCTCTCCCCCCCTCCCCCGCAGGCTAAGTGGCACCAGAAGGGACAGTGGCAAAAATCTTTTCTTCCTGTGAAGTCACGCTCAGGTAGACGATGCTTGAGAAGAGGAAATCAAGCACTAGCATGATTCAATTCGGAGATGGTTTTGATGGTTGTTTTCTTCTTAACACGTCCAGCTCATCAACTGGAATTCAACAGAATTGGTGCAACGCTAAAGAAGGAAAGGTTGTCTTGAACAAGGGGTTTTGGTAGTTTCCGGCTAGCTGGGCAACTCACCCCCAAGTCTCTCAAGGTTCCATTTTGAACCCCAAACTTCATGTTTGAGATGTGACTTTTAACATGGAAGCTATTTGTTTATCTTCCTATTGGAGTTTATCTCTAAGTAGGCCTTTGGCTGAAATATGTTCCCTACACCACCTTAGGACCTTGGCAGAATCCCCAACAATTATCCCTACCCCACAGATGGAAATCACATTTTAAAACACCTGTGCCTCAAATGTAAAGATGCATTATTTCAGTCAGACCAACAATTCATGTTTTGCCAGGCAAGCAACGTAAAGGGGCTGAGGCTCACAGAGCTTTCCTACAAAATTTGCTAGAGAGAACTCTGTGAGGTCATTCCCTTTGTCTGCCTTGTAGGAAGCTGTAGCACAACTTATTTACTTCCTGCCAGGGCAGCCTCTTCCTTCTTCATCATGCTTCCAAACTGACCACACTTGCATGTCTGTGCTATGCAGCTCAGATATGATTTTTGAACTTAAATTCTGCACTTCTGGAGCTTAGATAGTAGTTATAAACCTGCCTTCATTTTGCTACTGTAATTGCTCCTTCAAGACCTAGGTTATGTAAGTAAATCCTACTTTTATTTCTTCACAAAACAATGTATGTGTGGTGGTTGTTTTAAAGGGGTAGAAAAGGGGTAAAGGTCCAGTTGTGGCTGACTCTGGGGTTGCGGCACTCATCTCGCTTTATTGGCCGAGGGAGCTGGCGTACAGCTTCCTGCTCATGTGGCCAGCATGACTAAGCTGCTTCTGGCAAACCAGAGCAGCGCATGGAAACGCCATTTACCTTCCTGCCAGAGCAGTACCTATTTATCTACTTGCACTTTGATATGCTTTCGAACTGCTAGGTTGGCAGGAGCTGGGACCGAGCAACAGGAGCTCACCCCGTTGCGGGGATTTGAACCACTGACCTTCTGACTGGCAAGTCCTAGGTTCTGTGGTTTAACCCACAGCACCACCCACATCCGTAGAAAAGGGGTAACAGCAGGAAAATCCAATCTGCCTTAAAGCAACCTGGATCATTGTTCCTATATGGCTAAATCAACCTTGTCTTAGCTTCCAAGTTTAGGATGGTACTCTGTTGATTTCACTCATGTGAGCAAGGAAGTTTAACGCCTAAACAATATATCCTCTCCTAGTGTTTAACCCATTCCTACACATTTGACCTTTTGGGAGATGCAATGGTGTGGTGGCAGAAAACCACTAGAACTGAGCTAGCCTCTCCCAACACATGGCCATCTACCCCACAGGGACCCCAAAGCTTTCTGAAATGTATTTGCATCACCCAGACTCACCTGAATCCATCAGCAGCGGATGATCATTCTCAGCACAAATTGCAGCTGCAAACAAGGCTTTGTGTTCCCCATTCCTGTCATGTTGCTCCAAAAGGTCGGGCTCAGTTGTTTGGAAGGATGGTTAGGATTCCAAACAGACATGCTCAGTGGCATGTTGACCGGCTGTTGAGTAGAGAGCTGGGAATGGAAAACTGTAATAAGGGAGTGTGGGGCAGAATGGAGTGTAGGAGAAGAGGCCGTGGCTAAACAGGAGCCCGATGATTGGAGTGAGCATGCTCAGTGGTCAATCAATCCGGTTCAGTCATCAGGAGTCCTTAATCATGGAATTGCAGAGTTGAATGGGACCCTGAGGGCCACAGAGTGTTTACTGACAGCTGGGTGGGTGTGCAAAAGATGATGATAGGACAATGGGAATGGAATGGAGTACCCAGAAACCTCTCCATGCAACAACAATTTGTTGCAGCTCCATTTGCATGGAATAAATTAGTTTGGCAAATATTTGTTTATTTATCACATGCACATCCTGCCCTTCCTCCCACAGGAGCCCAGGGCTGAATTGCAGGAATTTAAGTTGTAAAAACGGACGTGGGTGGTGCTGTGGTCTAAACCACTGAGCCTAGGGCTTGCTGATTGGAAGGTCAGCGGTTCGAATCCCCGCGACGGGGTGAGCTCTTATTGTTGGGTCCCTGCTCCTCCCCACCTAGCAGTTCGAAAGCACATCAAAGTGCAAGTAGATAAATAGGTACCACTCCGGCGGGAAGGTAAACAGCGTTTCCATGCGCTGCTCTGGTTACAAAAACCATTAACTTTCTGCAGACTGCAGGGTTTCAGGGTTTTTTTGAAGGAAATATTTAGATGAACATGGGACGCGGGTGGCACTGTGGGTTAAAGCACAGAGCCTAGGACTTGCCGATCAGAAGGTTGGCGGTTCGAATCCCCGCGACAGGGTGAGCTCCTGTTGCTCAGTCCCTGCTCCTGCCAACATAGCAGTTCGAAAGCAAGTAGATAAATAAGTACTACTCCGGCGGGAAGGTAAACAGCATTTCCGTGAGCTGCTCTGGTTCGCCAGAAGTGGCTTAGTCATGTTGGCCACATGACCCGGAAGCTGTACACCAGCTCCCTCGGCCAATAAAGTGAGATGAGTGCCGCAACCCCAAAATTGTCTGCGACTGCACCTAATGGTCAGGGGTACCTTTACCTTTACCTTTAAGTTGTAAAAAAAAAGAAAGATAAAGGTAGATCAAAAGTCCACCACTTTCATACAGAATTTCAGTTTAGTTGAGCCCCTTTTCCATCAATCAAAATGAGCCAGATGAATTGAAACCCCTGTTTCACCTTCACCTTGGATATCCTTGTGTGTTCAGCCAGAGCATACAAGCTCCATTAAAAAATAGATTGAAAGAGGTGCCCTTGGATATCTTTGTTTCAAAGGGGAATCTGCACTGGTGGGGCTATGCCCCTGAATTAGCTTTGGAGGGGCTGTAGCTCAGTGGCAGAGCAACTGCCTTGTATGCAGAAAGTCCCAAATTCAATCCCTGGCATCTCTAGGTTGGAATGGGATGCCCAGAACCCCTGGGGAGCTTCTGCCTGTCAAGGTAGACAAAATGCTGAGCTAGATGGACCAATGTTGTTCCTAGATATAAGGTCTGCACTCCTCTCATTTTGAAAAGTAAGGGTGCTTCCGTGTTGTTGTTGTTGTTTAGTCGTTTAGTCGTGTCCGACTCTTCGTGACCCCACGGACCAGAGAACGCCAGGCACCTCTGTCCTCCACTGCCTCCCGCAGTTTGGTCAAACTCATGCTGGTAACCTTCATGGATCACTGCCTTGCCGTGGCGAAGGGGCTTGAAGAACTCAGAGAAGCTATGAACTATGCCGAGCAGGGCACCCAAGATGAACAGGTCATAGTGGAGAGTTTTGACCAAACGTGATCCATCTGGAGGAGGAACCGGCAAGCCACTCCAGTATCCCTGCCAAGAAAACTCCATGGACAAAGACAACAGGCATATAAAAGTTATGACGCTGGAAGATGAGCCCCTCAGGTCGGAAGGCGTCCAACATGCTACTGGGGAAGAGCGGAGGGCAAGTACAAGTAGATCCAGAGCTGATGAAGCGGCTGGGCCAAAGCCGAAAGGGTGCTTCCGTACAGCAGCTAAATTTGCAAATGGGCTATTGAGATATTAGGGACGTGGGTGGTGCTGTGGGTTAAACCACAGAGCCTAGGACTTGCCTATGGCGTTTCCGTGCGCTGCTCTGGTTCAATAGAAGCGGCTTAGTCATGCTGGCCACATGACCCGGAAGCTGTACGCCGGCTCCTTCAGCCAATAAAGCGAGATGAGCGCCACAACCCCAGAGTCGGCCCCAACTGGACCTAATGGTCAGGGGTCCCTTTACCTTTACCTATTGAGATATTGCAAACAGGACTTTGGCAACAGGGTTTCCCTGGAAGGAGTAAATCCGGGTTAAATTGGGGGAAACTATGGGCCGGCATTTTGATAACAATGGTGCTGTGTGGATGCTGAGGTAAAACTTGTGCACCTGAGCAGCACTGATCCCACAATAAACAGCTGTCTGGACACAACCTGTGATATCTTTGCCAAAACCTTGAATAACTGGAACTGTTAAAATCAAGCACCTTTATTTTCTCTTTGGAGCTGTGTCATTTTACTTTTGGCCTTCCAGGCAGTGATGCTTTTTGTGGTTTAGATTGTTGATCCTTCCCTTCCCCCTCCGTTTCCACTTCTGTTGCACTTGTTAATAAATCAATTTTTAAAATTACAAAGTAAAAATTAAACGCCTCCTTTATTCCATCTGCATGTCAAGTCTGGGCAATGAGACCACACAGAGGAGTTGTTGGTGCTTCTATAATGCCATTCCTCTCGAGTTATTCCAGGGCCTGAGTATTCCCCACCCCACGAAAACAAGGAAAAGATTAAATCTTCCCATTTAATCTCGGTTTTTAGTTAGGCAGAAGCTTTCAAGATCTGCAATTTGGGCATATACTCTGCTCTGAGTCTAGCTATATCTGGTGATGTGCTGCATAATATTTTAAAGTTATCGCTCTAACCCCTGAACCCTAAATCTGAAGTGATAGGCATCTTTTAAAATGTCAGAATTAAATGTATATATATATACTTTTACTTCTTACAGCTTTGGGCAAAATCCAAAGATAGCAGTGCATGCTTAAATCTGACTGCAACCAGTGGGGATTTAGTGCGCTACCATGCGCAACCCAGTCATGCCCTGTCTTGTTACTTATAACTGATTTCATGTTGCTCTATGACCTAGTATCAGGACTGAGGAAAGATGAGATATAAAGCATTAAAAAAAAAAAAAGTGATAGGATTTTTCAACTTAGTGTGCATGTGCTGGCAGTGGCGTACCGTGGGGGTGCAGGGGGGCCCGGCCGCACCAGGCACAACATCTGGGGAGGGTGCGCTCGCCGCCTCCGGAGTCGCCGAAGAGCCTCGGGCGCAGGCTGTAGCAGAGCCCCAAGGCAGCAGCCCAGGCAGCAGCAAGAAGAAGCTGGCAGCGGCGGTAGGTTAGGGGTTAGGGGCGCAAATTACTTGCCTTGCCCCGGGTAAGGGGGCGCAAATTACTTGCCTTGCCCCGGGTTAGGGGGCGCAAATTACTTGCCTTGCCCCGGGTGCTGACAACCCACGCTATGCCGCTGTGTGCCGGTTTATCAGGACCGAGCCTATTATGCAAAAGCACTTGACGTCTGTTTTAGTAGCAACCTTCAGTGCGCACACTTCTGGACAGATGTTCCCAGGTGTCCTGCACAAGGATAGTGCAATACGTTGCTTTGCATTCAACACATATTTGGATGGGTAAGAAGCACTCTCTGATCCTGCACACATTAGCCCCAGGCAAGATGGCTGCACATATAGCAGCTATACAGCATACATATAGAACGTTAGCCTCATATCTTAGGAATTTGTACCCACCTATTGGCGTTTATTTACCAGCTAGATTAAAAGTATTTCCATCGGAAGTACTAAATAATGGGTAGGCAAACTAAGGCCTGGGGGCTGGATCCGGACCAATCGCCTTCTCAATCTGGCCCGCGGACAGTCCGGGATTCAGCGTGTTTTTACATGAGTAGAATGTGTCCTTGTATTTAAAATGCATCTCTGCGTTATTTGTGGGGTCTGCCTGGTGTTTTTACATGAGTAGAATGTGTGCTTTTATTTAAAACGCATCTCTGGGTTATTTGTGGGGCATAGGAATTCGTTCATTATTATTTTTTCAAAATATAGTCCGGCCCCCCACAAAGTCTGAGGGACAGTGGACTGGCCCCCTGCTGAAAACGTTTGCTGACCCCTGTTCTAAATGGTAGGCTGAGAGGCACCCCCTGCCAGAATAGGCTTTGTTTATGTTCTCAGGACGTCGATTGCATGAACCATATCCTACTGCATTGTGGGCAGTACGAGCAAGCAAGAGATCAACTGATCAAACCTTTACTAGCAAATTTGCCGGGAAAATCTGAAGCCTCCCATATTAAATACCTTCTGGAGGACAGGTCAAATGATATTGCACTGACCATGGCAAAGCTTCCTTCAGAGGTCGCAAGAAACAAAAACCACCACGCTCTAGACTTAACAAAATGACTACCTCGTTCACTTTGGCCTGTTGTTTGGTTGTCTTAACTGTATCTTGTTTTGAAACTGTTTTGTGGGTCTATGGACTGCAATACACACACACACACACACACACACACACACACACACACACACACACAGTCCCCAAACCAATCATTGGCAAGAGCCCTGAACATCTCTGTAGACTCTACAGTTTAGAGGAAAGGGACACAGGTAACATCTGAATGCAAGCTCAGCTTCCTCTTCCTGAACAGCTGGTGATATTGGGGTGATATTTCTTTCTTTCTCTAATAATTGAATCAATCTTCCAAAGGGGAAAAAAATGACACCATGGGCAGGACAAGGCCCCCACATAATGCGAATCTTCCCAAGAGGCCTGTGGGAACCTTAAGCGTGAATTTTTATCTGCAAAACCCTCCAATGCAGGCAATTTTGGAAGGCAAAAGCCACCCCATGCCCTACCAGCAGTGGAGCCAGCAGGTGGCGATATTTGACACAGGAGAGGACCACAAACTTCCCCCTTGGAAAATAAAATAAAAATGAATCAGTATAGCGGTTTGATATCATTAATTAGTGGCTCTGACATTTTAATTTAACTTCAGGAAAAATTAGTTTGCCTGAACAGGGCGGTGAGGGGGGGAGGCAGGCAGAGAGATTAGCCACATGAAACAACATAGGAATGGGCTTGTTGGATGAGGCCAAGGCATTGACTCCACATTCTGCCCATCCTCCTGGGATGGAAGGCTGTTTGCTCCCAGCCTGGGGCACTCAGAGATGCACTGCACCTCTTCAAGGAGGTTCCACCGTCGACATCCACTGACAGACCTCCTGGACCTTGAATTTCTTTAACCCAAACTATTTAAACCGGTTTCCCTCCTCACACCCGGCCCCTGCCAGCAAATTTCAACAAGTAATCATTTGCACCAACTGAAAGGAGGGCTCTCTCCTCTCCCCCCCCCCATATTGAATATTTATTTATTGTTCATTTATCTCATAAAACGTATACACTGCTTGATTGTAAAAACCCTCAAAGTGGTTACGAAAAGAGAAAACAATAAACTTGAGAGAGAAATCGCAGGTCTGAAAAAGTTAAAATAGTGAAACGGATTAAAATGACCTCGAGTTTCTAAGCCCCAGAGTCGGCTTGTCTGAACGGGAATGTTTTTATCAGGCTCCGAATAGAATAAGCACCTGCTGGATCTCTATAGGCAGGGAGTTCCAAAGTTCACTGAACGATTGAGTTCTTACAAACATGAAATGGTTTGGCACCTATAGTGCTGCCAGTTCCACCGACTGAAGTGGCTGAGTGGGCACATGGCAAAGTGATCTCCTAGGTAAACTGGCCCCGAGTTGTTAAAGGCTAACGGTAACATGTCAAAATTGACCTGGTAGCAAATCGGCAACCAATGCCAATCCCTGGGCCACAGGCGTTCTATGCCGACAAGGCCTCACTCCCGTCAGCAATCGTGTTGCAGCATTCTGCCCCGACAACAGCTTCCAGATCAAACGCAAAGGAAGGCCCCCCAAATGGTGCATTGCAGTAATCCAGTCTTGAAGATTTGCCGTTCTGGTTTGAGGAGCCCTGCGTAATGTATTCCTGCATTTCAGATCTCAGCATCTTGCCCAAGCATTGCACATTGTTCTGTAACCATCTGTTTCAGAGATGACACAAAAGGACGGCTCGGTGCTGGGCTAAGCACATTTGCAGCTCAACCCTATATATGTTTGCTCAGAAGTAATCCCCACTAGGTTCAATTGTGCTTACTGGCAGGTAAGTGTGCATAGGATTACACTGCAAAAAACAAAACAAAACAAAACAAATGTTGATTTTAATGGGCCAGATCCAGATTTAGTGATGCTTGCAGCAGCCGCAGTGAATGGAAGGAGACTTAAATATGACTAACTTTAAGTCCCACCGATTTCAGGAAATCTACTCACTGGTAAGCCTGGATTCAAGATGGTGGGTTTAAGACCAGGATTAACTCTGTGTTGGGTTGTATCTGCGGATCTTTAAACTGCCCCATAGTTTTGGGGTACACAGAAATACATTGCAATACAAGTACATAGATACCCACATAGCATGTACCCTGGTTTTAAAATATATGGGTTGTACCCAGCTAAGCTTTACTCAAGAGTAGACCTACTGGAACCGAAGGACCTAAGTCAGTCTTGTTCATTTATTTAAGTGGGTCTCCTTGGAGTAGGGCAACATTGGCTACACCCCTCTGTAAGCCGGTTGTGTGACGCTGAAAGGGAAACAGAAATCTCGGCAGCGGAGTGGGTGCCTCAAAGCAATAAGGACAGTTGGAGGCTAGCACACTCCTGCGATCAAAATAAATCTGAGTTAATTGCAAGTGATCAGAACAAGATGTCAGTAAATCCATCTAAACCACCTGTGAGAAAAACAACAACAGATGAGAATTAAAACGTTATAAGTCTTTAACCAGCAGCCTTTATTTATTTGGGGTTGGGTTTTTTTTCCAATAGCATGGAAATATGTACTAGGGGGGGAAAGGAATCAGAAGGGTAATTCTGTGTTCATAACCAATTTTTGCACAAAAGAAAAACCAACAGCCTTAAAAATAGCAATAATCCCGTACAAGACAAGCCACCATGAATTAAAGCTGCATAACAGCAATAAACAATAAACTTTCAAGGGAATAATTATAGATTTCCATTAATAATATAAATAAATGAATAAGAATGCATCTTTCTGGTATTTCAAAGTTTTTCTAGTGTCATCTAATTTAGCTGTCCTCTGGGCGGGGAAAACTTAGATGTTATTCAACAGAATCATACGAAAGGCAGACTCAGTAATATCATGGCCCTGGCTGTCTTAAATCTGCCAGTTTCCATTGATAGGATGTCGTCGGAGACCATCAGTTTATTTTGCGAAAATTTAAAGAAGCGCTTCTGGAAATACCCATTGATGCAGAAGGAAGAGGGAAAATGTTCTGTTACAAGGATGCATTTGGAGACCAAGTCAAGCTAAAGCAGGTCACACACACACACACACACACACACACACACATGATTTGCCCCTAAGACGCCTTGCCTCAGTGCAACAGAAGGAAGGAGAAATGGCCTGTAGATGGATGGATCCTAGACTCAAATGGATGGATGGATCTATCTCTGGATCAGTTATGTCCCACCACCTCATCCCTCGATTAAAAAAAGTAATTGCTTTAACCTGGGAGAATATTCGCAGCTACAAACCAGAGTGGCTCTGGGTCATCTATCCCAGAACCTGGAGCCCTCCAGTTCTGGCAGACTACGGTACCCATAATCCCTGACCATTGGCCAGGCTGGCTGGGGCTGATGGGAGTTGGAGTTCCACCAACATCCCCAGGGTCTGGGAAGGTCGTTTTAGGCTGTGACAGGCCACTGGGAGCCTGTACAGTGGTACCTTGGGTTAAGAACTTAATTTGTTCCGGAGGTCTGTTCTTAACCTGAAATTGTTCTTAACCTGAAGCACCACTTTAGCTAATGGGGCCTGCTGCTGCTGCTGCGCCGCTGGAGCACGATTTCTGTTCTCATTCTGAAGCAAAGTTCTTAACCCGAGGTACTATTTCTGGGTTAGCAGAGTCTGTAACCTGAAGCGTCTGTAACCCGAAGTACCACTGTACTTTGGTGCTTTTTGGTGGTAGAATTGGAAGAGGTGGGTGGGAAGGTGTTAAAGGCGACCCCTGCTGGAATCTGCCAACATAGCAGCCTGACCTTATATTCGGTGTCCCCGGCCCAAGGGGGACTCTCTGGGTGCGGGGTGGGGAGTGCGGGGAAGGGGAAGCTTTCGGCTCAGCCTTTCTCCTTTTCTGCCCTTGTCGTGGTTGCGGCGCTCCCTCTAGTTCTGGGGAGATCCCAGCTGCTCTCCCCGTTGCAAGTCTGGGGTTTGCAAAAGGAAAGAGGGACATTGGGGTTGGGGTGGGGCAAGAGGCAGGGGTTCGTAGTGGCGCCCCCCGATCTCAGCTGGGATGTCACGGGGACCCTGCTCTTGGCATTCACCGCGTGCCTTAATTGTATGGACATTAAATCAAGGTCCGCTGTGAACACGCAGAGAAGGGCCCGGGAGGGAGGGGCATGGGGGGGGACCTTGGGAGGGGAGGGACAAAGCCAAGCAAGGTGGGGGCGAGTTGAATAAAGTCAAGGGCATAATTAGGATAGGGACAGCAAACCTGGTCCCTCTGCTGCCCTCCCCACCACCAACCAACACACCTAACACAACGCGGCCATGCAGACTTCCATAAGAAGCGCATCCGAAGCCACCCGGTCCTGTACGCTGGCGCCCCCTACCGTATCCCAAAAGCAGGCGCAACCTTGCACCGAGACTGCAACGCGCGCGTACTCGCATAAGATGTCCTCACTTCATTTTAAACATAGAGATAGTCCCTTTAGCACACGCATGTCAGTGCACACTCATAACACACGCAGGTCAGTGCGCACACGTAACCCCAGCTCTGTCACACATGCAAGCATACAACGAACTACTTTCTTGCTGTACCCCGGAAAACCTAGTTTTTACGCGGGCACGCACGCACGCAGGCACACACACACACACACAGAGAGAGAGAGAGAGAGAGAGAGAGAGAGAGAGAGAGAGAGAGAGACTGTCTTAATGCAGAGAAAGGACAAATAACCTTCTTTGCACGCGCCCATATCCACACGCACAGACACACAACGCACTCTGGACAACACAGCTCAGGGTCATAACAGCGACACTTCCCCAGTGGCGTAGCGTGGGGGGTGCAGGGGGCCTGCCGCATTGGGCGCAACATCTGGGGGTTAGGGTTAGGGGGCGCAAATCCACGGGTTAGGGGGCACAAATTACTTGCCTTGCCCCGGGTGCTGACAACCCACGCTACGCCACTGGACATCCCTCCTCTCTGTATTCGTCCCTGCGCAGGCCGAGGCAACCACACGAGCCAGCCTCCCTCCTGCGCAGGTTGCAGTGACGGCGTGTGCTTAAGCAGGGTATCCAACTGAATAAATCAAAGATACGCAGAGCAAGGTGGATGCATTGCTCACCTTATCCCACAATAAGCAAAAGCGCGTGGGGGGAGGGGGAGGCGCAGAGGTCTCTGAAACACGCGCGGGTACGCGCATCATTGCCCAGCGCGCGCACTTTTGCGCGCACGTCTTCCTCTTCTCCACCTTTCCCAAATCCTCTCCAGTCCAGAGTGCCCTGCACACATTCCCCCCCTCTCTCATCCCAAGGAAGCCTCCACGAACCCCATCGTGAAATTTTGCAAGGAGCCTGTTGTAATATTTTTAAAGGAGCGCAACGCTCTCAGAAATTGCTGCTTAGCTTACAGAGCGAGCCCAGGAAAATGGAGCGTGGCAAACGCACCCACGCGCACAATCACACGCAGGGGGTTTAACACTGCACTGGGGAAAAATATATATAGTGCCCCCCACAAGAAAATAAAACATTATAAACAGCAGTCACGGGCACCCCGAAACAATCTGCTCCAGACTGCAGCAAACGGCTTGAGAGAAGTCCCAATCGCACAGTCAAGAAGGTTTTAGATTTAAGGAGTGGGGAAGATAGGAAGAGAAGATGGGACTTTATCTAAGCGCTCCCCCAGCAACTCAAAGAAGGCCGCAGACGAGCTGCAACGCCAGGCAACTTCGCCTGACGCCCCGATCAGCAAGCGCGCTATCCATCTCATCACAGGACACTCAACAATTGCAGAAATCGACCAAGCCTTTGCCTCGACGGTTAAAAGCCTGCCCCATGCGCCGAATAAAATCCCGAGAAACACTTGCGCTTTCCCGAAAAGCCATAAAACGGAATCTAACAGAAAGAAGCGACTTAAAAAAATAAAAAAGAATATTAGAAATAAATATTATTTTTAAAATCATTCTATGCAATGGGGTGACTTGCCCCCAGGATCCAGAAAGGTGGGAGACAACAAGGAGGAAATGTACCCTGAGCAGCTCAGGTGGGGCAGACAGACTCAAGGAGAAAATGTCAAAAGTTTTGAGGCAAAGCGTTTGGGGATTTTTTGTTTTGTTTCTCTAAAAAAGAAAAGCAGCAGCTTTGATTTTTCAGATTATCGCCCCACCCCCACCGCCGTCCATCTGCTAATTTGGATAAGAAAGCACGGCTGCACTCAGTCTTACAATTTGCAATACACGGGGGGGGGGGGGGGGGGAGAGATGTTAGAAAAAAGAATCCGAATTCGTGCCAAATAAATTTGACTGCTCCCCCTCACCCGCCTTCCCAACGCCACTCACCTCCCTCCCCCACAACATTTGCAACCGATATACTAACAGGACTCAAATTAAAGGCGTTGATCTTCCGATGGTGAGGGGGGCCGCCTTGTCCTTTCGCCGTCAGCCCCCAGCCTCGGCTTTAGCCGATTCAGCGCAGGCTGGTTTTTTTCTTGTTTCTTGGAAAGCCCATTCCGACCGAAGCATCTCCGGGACCCACAAAACGCGCCTCTGGTCCAGCGCCTGGGCGCGCGCATCATTGTATTTTTCTCTCGCACCCGGAGAATTACATTAAACGCATCTCTGAGGTTCTGTTTTGTTTTTAAAGCCCACCAAAATCGAACAACAAAAAAAAACCTTGCAAAAAAAATCTGTCGAAAAGACCTCTTTTGGAGAGTCATTTAGCTATTTTTATTTTTTTAAAAAATAATCAGGTGCTATTTTTCTCTCTTTGAACGAAGAAAGCGGCTCTTGTCGGAGGACGCATGGAGAAGCGCCAAGATTGCAAGAATATAAAGATATATATATATATATATTTTTAAAAAAGGCAAAAACCAGATTCCTTTGCCGGCTGATCCGCTTTGCAACGAGGAGCGAACAGGCTTCCTACGCGCCGCCGCCGCCCTCCTCCGCCTCTCTTTTCTCTTTCCTCCTTTCCGTCCTCCAGCGCTCTTTTTCAAAAGACGCCCTTTCTCTCTCCACGCCTCCCCCTCTTAGATCTTCCTAGGCTAGCAAAGGAGGGCCTGGGGAGAGAGAGCGAGGCGGTGGGTCCTCTCTAGTCCTTGCTGGCTTGTGCTGATCCAAGCTAAAGGGTGAGACCTTCTTCCTCTCTTCTTCCTCCTCTTCTTCCTTTCTCTCTTTCTCTCCCTCCCTCTCTCTCTCTCCATCCATCCCAAGCTCCGGAGCGCATCTGCTGATTGAGGTTCAGCGCAAGAGGATTACATTGGGACGCAATGACGTCATGGCCAGGACAGAAGTTCGCTTCCATTAGCCAAATCCTCATCAGCAAAGATGCCCTTGAAACTGCGGGAGGGGGGGGAGGGAGAGGGAGAAAGGGGGGGGAAGGGCGAGTTTGGAGGTTGGCCGGGTGGCTGGGCCTCTGCAGGATTTGGGGAGTGAGGAGGGATGGGGTTGGGGTTCACATCTCCAAGGTGATTTTTTAAAAAATAAAAAATATCATTTTGCATGGTAGAAGCGGGTGGGTGGGAGGTTACTGAGACATAAAAGGCTCACGGAAAGGGCTGCAGATTTAGGTAGGACCCTGATCACTCCCCCCCCTCTCTATTGCAAAGCTGGGGTTGCCTAGGGGAGGGCGGCTGTTAGAGTATGGAGGCATCCTGCAAAGGGCCTACGGGCCGGGTTGGAAATAGAAGAGGGCCACTGGTAGTCAGAAATAACCCAAAGACATCCTCCCTCCCTCCCTCCCTCCCTCCCTCCCCCACCCCTCAAAAAGAGGGAGAAGAGGCAGAGAAAAGAGGGCGGAGGGCGGAAAAGGAGAGCGGTCTAACCCATAGTCCTTTTCCTTACCTCAGAAGACACCCGCAAATCTCGCCCAGCCACCCACCCACCCACCCGCGCGCGCGCCTCCACTCACGCCCCCCCCCCGGCCCTCCCCAGCTAGTTGACGTGCGTATCATTTGAGAAACAGATCCCAAATCATTGGAAAGCCAGCCAGCCTCGCCCTCCCTCCGGCTTCCAGCCCTCCCCCAAAAAAACACCCCCACGAACACACACCTGGAAGGAAGGAAGGAAGGAAGGAAGGAAGGAAGGAAGGAAGGAAGGAAGGAAGGAAGGAAGGCAGGCGGAGAGAATCCGAGGAGAGAAATAAATCCCGCAAGGGAGAAAAATCCTGCCTTGGGTTTGGGGATTGGGGTCCCTGATCTGCGCCATAAAAGATCCCCTTCATCGCTCGCATTTAGGGTTTGGGATCGAGGGATACGCGTTCATTTTGCCTTCTCGGTATCGCGCGGAGAGAGAGATGGACACGGTTTACATTCTGATTTCATCGTCTCACATTCTGTCTCTCAGCAGCACATATACACACGTTCTCTTCCGGCCCGATCCCCTGCGCGTTTGCTCGGAAGAAGTCCTACGATGCGCATAAGGGGCCTTAAGCTCGCGTAAAATAACACACACACACACACACACACACACATATTAAGCTTGCACGCGGAGATGGGGAAATTGGCGCATAAATGCCGGAGGTCTGGATCCTGCCCCAAAGAAGGATGTATGTCTCTCCCCCCCCCCCCCCACTATTGGGAGAGGTTTGAGCAAGACCTGAAAGCCAATCTGCTTGCCTTCAGTCCTTACGTTAGGCTGGATACGATCCTCACGCAGGATCTTTTTTTTTTTTTTCGGCAGGAGGGGGGTCAGGAATGGCCACGATCCTAGCCAAGCGAAGCTCTGTCACCAGCGGGATCCTATGGGCGTCCAATGAGAAGCAGGTCCCTGCGAAGGATGATTCCCAGGGCAGCCTGGGCACAGAGGACGGCGCAGAATGGAAGGTCTATGCTAGATTAGGCCCCATCGACGAGGGCTTTGACCGGCCTTTGCCCAGTGTGAAGGAAGGAGCAGGAATCCCAGCTCACGCAAGCGCGCCGGGAAAGATCGACGACCTCCGGGTTACATAACCGTCCACTTGCATGAGATGCAATACCTGCGCGCGCCCCCACCGCGCCCAGCATCTAAAACCCAGTCCCTATCATTCTTGTTTTTCTCTTCCCTGAACTCGCAATAGCCCCTTCCCCTAAACTAGGTAAGCTAAACCAACCTTCTGTTGTCTGGTTCCAAAACACTGGGTATCTCTCATCTGTGTGTGTATATATATTTAAAAGTGTCCCTGACATCCGTCTTTCCAACCAAGTATAGAATAAATAATATTATATTATTAAGAAGCATAAATATCAGGGAAGAGCCTTTTTAAAAAAAACAATTCTCGTGTATCGAGATATATACGCACACCACGCAGTTGCAAAACGCCAGACGCTCCTGATTTTTCGATATTTATAGCTGTAGAGACGGAAGATAGTGTACACACGAACACACCGTACTACTGCAAAAGCCAGCTCTGAACACACACACAAAACCTTCCTGAAAAGCACTGGGATGTAACCAATTTTTGTTCTGAACGTGGCACTCAAAAACGCCAGGGGCCAAACAAATGGACGGATTCTTCTTCTATTCCGCCCTTGGAATAGATCGTAAAACCATCCTGCGGTTGCTGGTGGCGAGGCGGGGCCGTATCCTTACCCAGACCGATCCACAAGCATGTTAAGGCGCAGCACTGAACGGCAAAAGCCGCCCCAGTCCCAATATTTTCCCCGTTTTAAAAAAATTGCGCGAGAAGTAGCGGGTGGGTGGGTAGGTGGGGAGAAATAAAAGAGGAAAAGAAGAAAATAATAATAATCCGGGTTTGCAAGGCAGCAGCAGATCTGTTGAGGGCTGCAGATTCTTGCAGCACCACCCGTGAGAAATCTCAGCCTTCAAGGTGTGTAGGGCGTGAGTGGAGGGGGTGGGGAGATAAACAGCAGCTATTCCCCCCCCCCTTTTGTATGTGTGCATCTAAGTCTAACTGTGTGGGCGAAAGCAAAGGGTGGCCCTGTATTTTTACACTCAAAAAATATTGCTTGAGATATTGGGGAGGGGGGCGATAGGAAGAGGAGAGCCCAGCCAACGTTGCGCGCTCCCGGGTAGACACATGTCCCTTCCACACAGCCACAATTTGGGAGAGTTGAAAGAGACCCTGGGGTCATCTAGTCCAACCCTCCAAAATATAGGGTTTACAGCAAGATTTCACAGCAAGATTTGTACTAGCGAAGGCAGTTCCATTCTCTCAGTTTCCCTCTCCTCCTGCTTCCTGCGCAGTCAAGGACGAGGGAGGCTCGGACGCCTCGTAAACTGCTTTAGCCTCCCTCCAGCTACAAGGCCGCGACCGGCGGAGACGAAAGCGCATCGTTTACTCGGCATCCACTCCCCATCCTTCAGCTGCCTTGGGTCCTCGGCTGCATCTTTCCTTCCCAGCACAAGTAGAGTCACATCCCAGCTGGGGAGAAGCGAAAGGAAAAGTCCCAAAGCGTTTCTGGCTTGTGCCATGTCCCCGAGATGGCACTTTAGGAAAATAACAATAAAAAGAAACGGATCTCTGGAAGCCACGGTTCCGGCCACAGTGGAAGCGCTGATCCCAATGGGAAAAGACGCAAAGTTTGTTTTTTTATATAAAAAAAAACCGCGCTAGTGTCATTGCTGAGAAGGGAGCCTCATTGAAGAGGACTGACTCCGGAGTAAACCTCCCAAATGAAAATAATAATAATAATAATAATAATAATAATAATAATAATAATAATAATATACAACTTTGGCTAGCTGGTCTTCCTTGTTCCTGTCATCCAGCTAGGCCTTCGAAACGCCTCCAATCTTTCACATTTGAAGAGTTCAAAGTCAGGCTGAATTTCTACCACGAGGCTGCCTTTTTTTAACCCTTCCCCTCAACCTCCCGCATCTCTTGGATTCTTTAAATCTCTCCTTCCCCAGTTTCCCTTTTTAAAAGGCACCAAAATGTGGAAAAGGAGGGTATTTTTTTGGGAGGGGGTAGAAGCATTGGACCAGTGATTATTTTGGGGGGGGATGTGAAACCCCCATTCCCTCTGGCGGGCAACCCCACCAAAAAAAAACTACCCAAAAAACAACAAAAACAAAACACCGAGCACCAGTTACTCAATCCAGCCACCCTCTCACCCCTCTTGCCACCCAGGGTCCCCTTATCTCTCCGGGCCCTTGTGCCCCCCCCCCCGCCTCGCCGTTTTCTGCCTGACCCAGCAAAGTTAGACGGGGTGGGGTGCAGTGGACGGTGGTCCAAATGGTGCTGAAGCGCCACCGCCGCCAACGGGCCTGGCTTCTCGCTTCGGCGGCGGCGGCGCGCAGCTTCGCTGTCCATGGTATTGATGCAACCCGCGCTCGCCTCTACCCTGGTCACACTTGCACCCACCTCGGTGTAGGCTCAGTTTTGCTGCCTCCGCCTCCCTCCCTTCTGCTCCCCTCGCCCCCACCCGCTTCTCAGTCTTTTCTTTTCTTTAAGCTGCCCCTTGGATCCCCCTTCCCCCCATAAATCAAAAGTATCTGTAAGAGCAACGTCCTTCCTTCCTTCCTTTAGGGAATATAAAAAATCCCAGCAATGGGGTTTGGGCTAGATTACCCATTGGGTCCCTCCTAAAGCTACAATTCTATTATTCGAAATGCCGTGGCTTTTCATTGCGGAGCGGGGCATTAAACGGAAAAAGGGTAGTGGTTTATTATCCGCGGGTGCATATTATCCACACAGCGATCTCAAGGCCACCTGTCTTCTCTCCGGGCGCCCTGCCATTGTCCGTTCCTCTTTCTTGATTGCATGTTCTTCGGGGCAGAGAGCCTCCCGCTCTCGCGCTGAAATTGCTCTGCAAAGCGCCTCACTTGACAGGCACCGGTGGGTGAGTTGCATGTGGCAAGCAGCAGCAGTCGCCACGTTAAGCGCCTCCTGGGCTCCCTCAGCGAAGTCAATTGGGCTTTTAAAGGCGCCTTGTAAAGTTGCTAGTCCCCAGTAAAGACCGATCTGCTAAGTCCCATTTAAAGTCTAGCAAAGTTGACTGAGGGAACGGAAAAGGCACCACAATACAAGCAAGCAAGCAAGCAAGTGCACGGAAAAGCAATTCACTAAAAAAAGCAAACGAAACGATTTGCAACACAGTTAAGCTTACAGACAGCAGGAACTGCTAGCCTACAACAGCAGAACCAATGCGTTCAGTACTATGAATGAGAATTGTTTGGCCTGCATTTCCAGCGTCTCCGGCTTAAGCGGGCTGAGGATCGGGGCAATTAAAGGTGGCGGTGAGAGATCTAGGCCGTATTTCTACTCGGCTGAGTGTGCATTGCGGCGCGCGCGCGCGAGGGGGGGGTGGGATGCGGATTAAAGTCCACCTGTCATTGAAATCACCATCGCGGCTCGTCCTAGCAATTTTGCATTTAATTGTTCAGCCTCGTGGTCTTGAAAAGAGAGGTGGGAGCTGTTCCTCCCTATCTCTGTGGGACCAGACCAAGAGAAGGGCCCAGGGAGGTGGGAAGAAGAGAAATAACAACTTTGGGGTTTTGAAAAAGCCGGAGAAGGGAAATCGAAAGGTTTGTGCGCGGAGCGCTGATCTCCATGGGCCATCTGAATACCGTTTTGTTTTATTTTATTGTTCAGTCCCAGGATTCGATTGTTTACAATCGACCTTATAAAGCGCCTCTTCTTTTCATTTGGAAGGGGGGTGTCGTTATATCTTATCCATTTCGCTGAACATTTCTCTGTTGGCTTTTTCACCCTCTCCGCTTTAAGGCCAATTGCATTTCTTTAAATAATGCCCCCAAATGTGTCCATTTTCTTTCTCTTAATGATCAGAGGAGCCAATTGATTCGAAGACCTTTTCTTCCTTCCTTCCTTTCTTTCCTTCCCCTCCCCCCAGACCACCACCTACTGTTTCTCAGACAAAGAGATCGTAAACGTGCGAATTTCGCTCCTTCCTTCTCCAGACCTTCCAATACACCCGCAAAGGGGGGGGGAGCGCATTAAAGGGGGGGGGAAACCACCCCATTCCCCAGTCCATAGGACCAGAAAATCCACCAAGTAAACGATTATCCTTAAAAACCTGCCGGTTCGGCACCTACCCCAAACGCAACACCCCCACACGCACCTCGGTAATAAAATAAAATAAAATAAGAAACACACCAAAATCTCTCCATGCAATTGACTAAGAAAGCCAGACTTCTTTCTAAAAGCAAAACCCATCGTTCATTTTGCTGATCTGAGCGATGCTCAAGAAATTTCTCCTCTCCGCATCTACGATCTTATTCGGGCTACCGATTTCGGCTCCTCCATCGCTTACCCCCCCCCCCCAAGTGCTTCCCAGTGATTTATAACTGGGAAGATACTATCTATATAGTAAGAAGGTGCGTACACACAAACATCACACATCAGAGAGAAAGGGAGGGGGGAAAATGATATATTCGCAAACGGGCACATGTTGTCAGAGTCAGACCACATTTTATAGATTCTCTCTCTCTCTCTCTCTCTCTCTCTCTCTCACACACACACACACACACACACACACGTCCTGTATACTTTATAAATATTCCCGCTTCACATTCTTATCGAGGCGCACACAAACAGGCGCTCCGTAAGCGCAGGTGGATCTTTTGTTGCAATGTCCCAAAAAATTCTAGATTTGGGGGGGGGAGGGGAGAGGGAGAGAGAGAGAGAGAAAAAAATCCACGTGGAATTTGAAAAACGAGGACAAAACCCGCTTTCTAGTTGGACTTACAAAGGGGCTGCAATCTTCTCTGGTCTTCTTGTCCTTTTCTTCTTCTTGGCCTCCTTAAGAGTTGATATTATTATTATTATTATTATTATTATTATTATTATTATTATTAAAATAAAATTAAAAAAACATGGTGTGCAGATCTGCAATAAAAATAAATACCAATCTCTCCCTCCCCATCATCACTCACCTTCGACAGCCCCCAATCTACCTCTGCGTGCCCCCCTTTCCTCCTCTGATTTCTCAGAGTCTTTCTCTAGGTTATAAAATGAGGGGACGCTGCGAGCTTTTCCCAAGGTACTTCTGAGATCCCGGCCCCTCAGCCCCTTAAGAAAGGAGGTGGGGCCCTTTGAAACGCATCCCCCATTCAATGGCATTCATTCTGCCCGCTCCTAACGGTCTTTGGCCAGCAAATCCACACCAAGGGGAGGGGGGAGGGGGACCCCCTCCCCCCTCCCCCCTCTCCCCTCTCCTCCTCACCTCCCTGTCTTACGAGCACACAATAGCCACCAGCTCACCAGCTCTTTCTCAAACATTCGCCGAACAGAAGAATGCCTTCTCCTCCCGCCCCTCTCGCCTCCACACCCCCCTCACCGCAGCAAACTCCCACTGCCGCTTCCCTCTCTCTCACCCCCCGCTCAGCCCCACACACTTCCCACCGGCTCCTGAATGTATGCAGAATCGCAAGGAGACCATCGCCTTCAGGGCGCATCGCCACGTTGGGGCTCCGACCCCCAGTTTCTCCTGCCCAGAGAAAATCCTGGTGCGACTCACAATGACAAGGAAATAAAAACAATTCCAAAAAGTGCACCTTTATTAGCAGGAAAGGAGAAAGGAATGATGATTTTCCCAGTCCACGCACCCAACACTTTCTTTCCCTTTTGTGAACTAGATAATGGATATCTAATGTCATTTTATGCCATTTTCAGGACAGCAAGGACTGAAATGGGGTTTTTGCTGCCCTGCTTTGGGCTGCCTGCACCCAGTGATGTTTTTTGGCTCATTGTGAGATGTCCTGCAGCTCTTAAGATTCTTGGAATTGCCACCCCAAAAGTTAGGAGAAGATGGAGGAGGGGTTACTTTGCCCCTAGGAATGGTCAAGCAAATTTCCATCTAGGCTCAGCCCTCTGATTGCAAGTGTGGGCGCTTCCCTTGGGTTTGTGGGGATGCTATTTTGGGCTTTCTCTGGCCACGTTGTGGCACATTTCCCCGGAGTGAGTAAACACTGGTGCAATAGAGAGTTTTGCTGGGGACTCGCTTAGACCAGGCAAGAAAATGGGCACCCGAGATCATATTGATATTGACAGCGATAAAAGCATTGTTAAACAATGCCATGGTTTGTCCCCACCCCATACTGAAGCTTGCTTTTAAGATGGCAGTGGTGGAGGAGGGGGTAAAGCAATATGTCAGTTTGTCCAGAGGCTTGGAAAGGGCAGAAGGCCTGCTGGGCAGAACTCCTGCCACTCTGGTTTGCTTCACGTCTGCAGCCTAACACTGCAAGGCACATTCAGCCGCTGAACATTGGTGCTGGGGAAGAGCAAAAAAAAAGGCACATTGTGTCATCTTGCATTGTTGTTGTTGTTGTTGTTTAGTCGTTTAGTCGCGTCCGACTCTTCGTGACCCCCTGGACCAGAGCATGCCAGGCACTCCTCTCTTCCACTGCCTCCCGCAGTTTGATCAAACTCATGTTGGTAGCTTTGAGAACACTGTCCAACCATCTCATCCTCTGTCATCCCCTTCTCCTTGTGCCCTCCATCTTTCCCAACATCAGAGTCTTTTCCAGGGAGTCTTCTCTTCTCATGAGGTGGCCAAAGTACTGGAGCCTCAGCTTCAGGATCTGTCCTTCCAGTGAACACTCAGGGCTGATTTCCTTCAGAATGGATAGGTTTGATCTTCTTGCAGTCCATGGGACTCTCAAGAGTCTCCTCCAGCACCATAATTCAAAAGCATCAATTCTTCGGTGATCAGCCTTCTTTATGGTCCAGCTCTCACTTCCATACATCACTATTAGGAAATCATAGCTTTAACTATATGGACCTTTGTCGGCAAGGTGGTGTCTCTGCTTTTATGTTGCACTGGGGACACTGAAAGTGGCCTTCTGCTGAGTCAGCCCATTGGTCTACCTACTTTGGCTGGCAGCAGCACTCCATTGTTTCAGGCGAGGGTTCTCTCCCAGCCCTCCCTGGAGGTGCTGTGGACTTAAACTGGGGCCTTTTGCATGAAAAATTGATGCTCTACCATTGAGATACCGCTGAGCCTGAAAGCAGGAAGATATTCTGCACAACAGCTTTTGAGCTGGAGCAGCCCATTCGGGTGGCGAGAGATTGGGTTGTTAGAAAGACGCTTGGTTGTTTCCTTATTTTAGCAGTTCCTGTGGCCTCCAATGATAAAGTGAGCTGAATTCATTTTGAACACACTGGACTATAGTGAACTGGTTTGTGTGGAGCAAATTGGAAGCCTAGGCAGGAAGGAAAAGGAGAAGGAGAAGGGGGAGGAGGAGGAGGAGGAGGAGGAGGAGGAGAAGGAGAAGGAGAAGGAGAAGGAGAAGGAGAAGGAGAAGGAGAAGGAGAAGAAGAAGAGAGGTCTCTGCCTCCAGGAGCTTACAGCCTGGGCCAATTTGTTAAAACATATTTTCAAGTCACATTGTTTTTAACTGGGGAGTTGGAGGGAAGAGAGACTGGAATTTGTAAAAAAATACTTAACTTTGGTGGGATTTGGAGGCGGGCAGGTGCCACAGGGAGGAAGGAAAAGAAAGACCTAAGGCAAGCCATGCCCATATTAAACATTTAAAGCACATAAGCTCACCCCAGTAATCATGGGGACTGTAGCTATTTTAAAGGGTGCTGAGAATTGCAGTTCAGGGGGGGGGGTTGGAGTGGGATAAAGTACAGACTAACAATGCCAGAAAATGCTGTTTGGGAGAATGTGGCTCAGTGGTGGAACATCTGCTGGGCATGGAGAAGGTCTCAGGGTTGACCTCCTGGCATCACCAGGTAGGGCTAGGAAACAGCCTGGCCTGAAAACCTAGAAAGCTGCTGCCAGTCAGTGTGGATAACATTGAACTAGACCAGGGTTTCCCAAACTTGGGTCTCCAGCTGTTTTTGAACTACAGTTCCCATCATCCCTGGCCACTGGTCCTACAAGCTAGGGATATAATAATAATAATAATATAATATAGTAATATAATAATTGCCCGGCTTAGTATATGATAGTTTCATATAACAAAGGTGAGGTTTTCACTGTCTATCCATTTTTCTTACCTTCCTTTGACCCTGTTTCATGCAAAGGCGGAAGAAAGAGACAAGGCAAAGTACCGTATTTTTTGCTCTATAAGACTCACTTTTTCCCTCCTAAAAATTAAGGGGAAATGTGTGTGCGTCTTATGGAGCGAATGCAGGCTGCGCAGCTATCCCAGAAGCCAGAACAGTGAGAGGGATTGCTGATTTCACTGCGCAGCGATTCCTCTTGCTGTTCTGGCTTCTGAGATTCAGAATATTTTTTTTCTTGTTTTCCTCCTCCAAAAACTAGGTGCGTCTTATGGTCTGGTGCGTCTTATAGTGCGAGAAATACGGTAAGTATTTCTGATCGCCAGGCCTATGAAGTTGCCTTTCGGAATCACCTTTACCAGAACAAAACCTGTTTGACTGGAATTAATATCTGCATTCCACTTTCCCAGCAACAATGCTGAGCTCAGAGTGGCTCACAACAATAACCTTAACACCAAAAATTAACAAATGCCACAACCTCCTTAATGATGTCAAAAACACAGTTTCATATAAATAGGGCGAAAAGCCCCAGCGAAATTCATCAAACAATGAATAACACAAGCTCATAGTGATTCAAAGTATCAGAAATGGCTGCTAATAAACACAAAAGCCCTTTGCCAGTTGGACACACGGTATTTTGCTAAATTTTGAATCTGCAGCATTAATAACAGCAATACATTTCCTTTAGATCTAAAAGCTATCTCTCAAACAGCTGCACATTTTGAAGCATAGTAAACCATTCCAGGCTAGTTATTGCAGTTTCCATACATATGGCATGCCAAGATTTTGATTGCTTCTCTTTTATGTCACCTTAACAGTCATGGCTTCCTGCAAGGGATCCTGGGAATTGTAGTTTAGTGAACTGCGACAATTTTCCTGTCTGAGACCAGTAACCTTCCCTCGCAGCGTTAATTCTCATGGTGCCCTGTGGAAATAAATGACAAAACTGTGCAATAAATCTGCAGCACAGAGGAGCACAGGCTAGGCTTTTCAAAACAGAGAAACGCACAGAAGCGGGATGGAGATTATGGAACGTGTTGCGGTTGTGCATAGGCCATATTTGCTGCTAAACACATCTCTGCAGTGTGGCGAGTGGAAAAGAGTCTTGTGTGAAGATAATCAGCACTGATGCATTTATGTACTTTGTGCATTTACTTTGTAGGCAAACCTGAACTGCTGATGCCTTTCCACAGGGTTTCATGCAAAATCTCTCTCTCTCTCTCTCTCTCTCTCTCTCTCTCTCTCTCTCTCTCTTTCTGTATCTGCATCTGGCTGGCAAATGTGAGGGCAGGGTGCAGGATTAAATGGGACTTTGGTCTGGTCCAGCAGGGTGCTTCTTAAGTTCCAATGCCCACTAGACATTGGCTCCGGAAACAAAATGCCCCTTTGAGGTGACTTGGATTGGTCTGCATGTCCTCTGATTGGTTCAAGCAGCTCAAAAAGGTACATACAAGTGTGGTGTAGTGGTTAAGAGCGGTGGACTCGTAATCTGGGGAACCGGGTTCGATTCCCCACTCCTCCACATGCAGCTGCTGGGTGACCTTGGGCTAGTCACACTTCTCTGAAGTCTCTCAGCCTCACTCACCTCACAGAGTGTTTGTTGTGGGGGAGGAAGGGAAAGGAGATTGTTAGTCGCTTTGAGACTCCTTTGTTGTTGTTTAGTTGTGCCGGACTCTTCGTGACCCCATGGACCAGAGCATGTCAGGCACTCTTGTCTTCCACTGCCTCCTGCAGTTTGGTCTAACTTATGTTTATAGCTTCAAGAACACTGTCCAGCCATCTTGTCCTCTGTCATCCCTTCTCCTTGTGCCCTCAATCTTTCCCAGCATCAGGGTCTTTTCCAGGGAGTCTTCTCTTCTTCGCTTCAGGATCTGTCCTTCCAGTGAGCACTCAGGACTGATTTCCTTCAGAATGGATAGGTTTGATCTTCTTGCAGTCCATGGGACTCTCAAGAGTCTCCTCCAGCACCATAAATCAAAAGCATCAATTCTTTGGTGATCAGCCTTCTTTATGGTCCAGCTCTCACTTCCATAAAGCAGGATATCAAATCCAAACTACTACTCCTCCTCCTCCTCCTCCTCCTCCTCCTCCTCCTCCTCCTCCTCCTCTCTTCTTCTTCTTCTTCTTCTTCTTCTTCTTCTTCTTCTTCTTCTTCTTCTTCTTCTTCTTCTTCTCCTCCTCCTCCTCCTCCTCCTCCTCCTCCTCCTCCTCCTGTCATGTTGCAGATGCTACAGGAGTGAGATTTGGAGCTTGCTCCCAAAGTAAGTCCAGGTTACTGTCCTCTTGAATGGCCTTTCATCACATTGCAAAGTCTTTTTGGTTAAATCATTCAGTCCTGCCAGAAGCTGTTTTGATTATTTTATGGAGCACCTTTGGGTTATTACTTTCATTGAATGGGATTTTCAGGCCACTTAGTCATCCATAACCATTAAGTGGCTTACAGAGTATATTTAAAAATATTGATAAAAGCAAAGATTAAAAGCGATTAAACCTAAAAAGTGTGGGATGTAAACACAGGAGCAGTCAATGACAACATTCCTAGAGTGTACATGTTAGAACATGGGGAGGGATGTCTGTCTGGCAAGCAGGTAAACTTCCTGGGGACGGACTTCCTCCACATGTGACCAGAGGTGGGTGTGGCCTCACCTGTGCAGGTAATGATAAAAGCACAGGGCAGGCAGCCATTCTCTCTCTTGCCTCTTGCCTCTCTCTGCCATCTTCCTTCCATGAGGAAACATCTAAGGATGCTCTCTTGGCTCCCAGCCAAGAGAGGAGATAAGGGCTATCTTGCTACAAGATAGATTTCTAAGTGTATGTAACCTTTTTAAGCCTGCCTACCTTCTGGGATCATATTGTGAACAGAACGTGAGTAAACTCTTTTATACTTTTATAAAGACTGTGTCGTGTCTTGTATTTTAAGAGGGAACAAAGGGGAAATTACCAGAGTAATTATTATAGAGGTTCTAGCGAACCTGTGCACACGTTACCGTTGCGTACTTAAAGGGGAATGTCTATAAACTCTGCTGATATTTTGGGAACTTGTTAGTACAAGTTGGATAAGGATATAATTAGTCAATATATCCTCTCCTGCACCCCAGAACATTCCCACAAAGGGTTATTGGCCCCAGTATTGCATATTTCTGCGTATTTTTCAAGGATTACATTGGATTGTGATTTTGAATTGAGTAGTATTTTTCTGAGTTAACTTCCTGGTAAGCACATGGTCCTTTGTTCCATTGTGCAGTGGGGATTAAGCAACCCCCCACCCTTCCCTCAGAGTTCACAGTGACCCAAGGCAGTGAAGAACTGTTTTGAATTTTGAGATTTTTGAGATTTTGATTTTAAAATTTTGAGAAATTTTGAAATTTTTGAAGAATTTTCAAATTTTTGGATTTTAAGATGGCTAGAGCAGCTTTTGATAGTGATGCAAAGCTAGGAATGCCTGTGCTGAATGAACACAATTTCATACACTGGAAGCAGCGCTTGATAGCATGTTTAGATTATAAGCACATTCTGGAAGCTTTAAACCCTCAGCCTACGGGATCGTCTGAGGAGGATTTAGCCAAGATAAGTGCTTGGAAACGCATGAACAGCGAAGCTAGACACATAATTTTGAGTGGACTTCGTGATGAGCAGCTATCATTAATAAATAGTACAGATGACGCATCTCAAATCTTAAGAGATATTGAGCGTGTGTATGGAGAATCTAGCATAAACTGCTTGAGAAACTTGGTGTGTAAATTAACCAGAGTGAGGATGAATTCAAAAGAGGAATTCACAGAGCACATCAACAAGTTTACTGAGATTATTCAAAGAATTGATCTGACTCCCAAAGCTTTTGATGAAGATACAAAGATAGCATTTTTGTTATCATCGCTTGGACCACGCTTTAGCGCATTTGTAAGTTTGATGGATCATAGACAAGGTCTGACTTTTAAAGACTTGATTGGTTATTTAAAAGAAGAATGCAGAGATAGAGCTGAATCTCCAGTGAGAAATACTAGAAGCAAAGACAGCAGTTATGCATCTAGGCAATGTACAAAGTCCAAAGAGATGCCTAAGAAAGTGATTTGTTTCAATTGTAACAAAGAAGGACACATTGCAAAGAATTGCAAGGCTCCTAAAGCCAAGAAACCCCACCCCTTTCAGCCAAAAGGGGAAAAGAAGGGGAAATGTGAATGCACATGGTTACTGCAAGAAAGGAATTTAACTGTCCAGAATCGTGAAAATAGACGTAATAAATGGATAATTGATTCTGGAGCGAGCTCCCACTTTTCATATAAAAGGGACTATTTTAATGAGATAAATGATGAAGAAGGATCTGAAATTGAGATTGCAGATGGCAACATTGTTAAAGCAAAAGGTGCAGGTTCCATGAGTCTGAAATGCAATATAAACAATGAATGCATTGAGAACACAATCTCTAGAGTTTTGTATGTTCCAGAGCTGAGCTGCAATTTAATCAGCGTGTCCACATTGGACAAGAAAGGTTTCCAGATCACATTTGGAAATGGAGAATGTAAAGTGACTAGAAATGGCAAAGTGTTTGCTCAAGCAAAGCTAATCAATGGTGTATATGAGCTTGATCTTTCAGAGAATCAGTCTGCAAAAGTGGCACATTCCAGCCAGAAGGATGAAGCAGATCTGGACCTATGGCACAGAAGGCTTGGACATAGAGACACCAACGTCATTCTGGATCTACAGAAAAGAGATCTTGTAAGAGGTTTGCAGGTAAAGCAGAGCAACGAAGCTCCAGCAAAGTGCATAAGCTGTATTACTGAGAAGGCTGTAAAACCTTCATTTCCACGTTGTGCAGAACAAAGAAGCAACAAAGTGCTTGACATAGTGCACACTGACATATGTGGACCCATGAATGTTCCCTCACTGGGAAAGAATAGATATATTTTAATATTTCTGGATGACTTTTCAAGATTTTGTGTTGTATATTTCCTCAAAGAGAAGAGTGAGACAGTGGACAAGCTCCAGGAATACATTGCCATGGTCAAGAACAAATTCCAGAGAGCTCCAGCTGTGCTAATGAGCGACAATGGAGGTGAGTACTGCTCAAATGAAATGCAGGCTCTCCTGGCCAAGGAAGGAATTGCACACATAACCACAATTCCTTACACACCACAGCAGAATGCCATAGCTGAGAGAAAGTTTAGGTCCATTATGGACATGACAAGGTGCATGCTAAAGGATGCATGTTTGCCACAGAAGCTGTGGGCCGAAGGAGTGTACACGTCGGTCTATTTGCAGAATAGACTGCCAACTAAAGGTGCAGAGCGCACACCATTTGAACTTTGGCATGGGAAAGCTCCCAATCTGTCACACATACGTGTATTTGGAAGTCCGTGTTACTTCCACGTGCCCAAGGAACACAGACATAAGCTTGACTCCAGGGCAAAAGCAGGTATCCTTGTGGGATATGCCTCTGGAGGCAAAGGATACAGAATTATGGACTTACAAACTGGTAAGACAAATGCATACCATGCGGTTTATTTTGATGAATATGGAAAAGTAGACACTAAGAACACTGTTGTGGACTCTTCAGATGAGTCAGAAAGGACTCAAGAGTTTGTATATTTCCCTTTTGAGACCCAACAAAGTAATAATCTGCCTTCGAGTGTTACAGCGCCCCCTACAGGCAACGCACCAGAAGACGCAGAGGACCAGAACCCTGGCGGCACCAGAGACGAAGAGGAGGACTCAGATGGGGACATGCCTGCGTTGGAGGAGGATGAGGAAGCTGATGCGGTCGCAGAACCAGAGGTCAGGTGCTCATCCAGAACCAACAAAGGTGTCCCACCATTACGGTTGTCCTACTTTGCAGGGTCGGCGTTTCCACAGGAACCTTCTACTTGGGAAGAGATACAGGAGATGCCAGCTGAAGAAGCCAGTCTCTGGAGGAAAGCCGCGCAGGAGGAGATGGATGCACTGCATCAGAACAAGACCTGGACACTCACTGAGCTGCCTCCCGGTAAGAAGGCCATTGGCAGTAAATGGGTTTTCAAGGTTAAGAAGGGGTCAGAAGGAGAAGTGCAGCGCTACAAAGCTAGACTTGTAGCACAGGGATTTTCACAGCGTTTTGGTGAAGACTATGATGAAGTTTTTGCACCAACGGTGAGGTACAGCAGCGTAAGAATGCTTTTAAGCATTGCAGCCTCCAAGAAAATGAAGGTGAAACACATAGACATTGCTACCGCTTTTCTACACGGGCAGATTTCTGAAGAAATTTACATGAAACAGCCCAAAGGTTTTGTGAAACCACATGAGGCACATTTAGTGTGCAAACTGCAGAAAGGACTTTACGGACTTAAACAGGCTGCTAGAGCCTGGAACCAGAAGTTGCATAAAATGCTGACGCAACTTGGGTACAAGCAAGGCGACGCTGACAAGTGCTTGTACAGTAAGTCAAATAATGGACAATTCTCATATATCCTAGCATTTGTTGATGACCTGATTATTGCCACAGCAAGTGAGAAAGACTATACACAGATAGTAAAACACCTTAGCAAAGAGGTGGAGGTCAAGGAGCTAGGAGATGTCCAGTACTACCTCGGGATCCAGGTGGAAAGAGAAGAGGACGGCTCATTTCTTCTCAGCCAAAGACAGAAGATCCACGAGCTAATTGAGCACATGCAGATGCAAGACGCACATCCAGTTGCTACACCGATGGCCACTGACTTCCTGAAGAATCAGCAGGATTCGAAGCAGTTGCCAGACAACAATGACTACAGGTCGGCGATTGGTAAACTTTTGTATTTAGTTACTACATGTAGACCTGACTTAGCTAATGCTGTGGGGATTCTTAGCAGAAAAGTGAATTCTCCCACTGAGCATGATTGGGCAGGTGTAAAGAGGGTGGTGCGATATTTGAAGGGTACCATGAATTGTAAATTAAGGTTACCAGCCGTCAGAGACCCTAAGTTGGTTGGGTATACTGATGCGGATTGGGCTGGGGATAATGCTGATTATAAATCAACAAGTGGTCATGTTTTCATGTTTGGGGATGGACCTGTTTCATGGGGCAGTTATAAACAGAGCTGTGTAGCATTATCTTCCACAGAATCAGAATACGTTGCAGCAACAGAAGCCTGCAGAGAGATCGCCTGGCTTGATCAACTCATAAAGGACTTTGGGTTGGTGAAAAAAGGGCCTGTCAGCTTGCTAGAGGACAATCAAAGTTGCCTGAAGCTGACGCAGAGTGAGAAGTTCCTGGCCAGAACAAAACACATTGGGGTTAAATACCACTACATACGCCAGATGATCCAGGATGGACTTGTGGAACTATCCTACTGCAGCACCCAAGAGATGACTGCTGACATCCTGACTAAACCCCTACCAAGAGAGAGTTTCCAGAATCTACGTGTCAAGCTGGGACTCTGGGTGGTTGAATAAAGTTGTTTATGTTTTGTGTATGTTGTATTGCCTGAGAAGGGGTATGTGGGATGTAAACACAGGAGCAGTCAATGACAACATTCCTAGAGTGTACATGTTAGAACATGGGGAGGGATGTCTGTCTGGCAAGCAGGTAAACTTCCTGGGGACGGACTTCCTCCACATGTGACCAGAGGTGGGTGTGGCCTCACCTGTGCAGGTAATGATAAAAGCACAGGGCAGGCAGCCATTCTCTCTCTTGCCTCTTGCCTCTCTCTGCCATCTTCCTTCCATGAGGAAACATCTAAGGATGCTCTCTTGGCTCCCAGCCAAGAGAGGAGATAAGGGCTATCTTGCTACAAGATAGATTTCTAAGTGTATGTAACCTTTTTAAGCCTGCCTACCTTCTGGGATCATATTGTGAACAGAACGTGAGTAAACTCTTTTATACTTTTATAAAGACTGTGTCGTGTCTTGTATTTTAAGAGGGAACAAAGGGGAAATTACCAGAGTAATTATTATAGAGGTTCTAGCGAACCTGTGCACACGTTACCGTTGCGTACTTAAAGGGGAATGTCTATAAACTCTGCTGATATTTTGGGAACTTGTTAGTACAAGTTGGATAAGGATATAATTAGTCAATATATCCTCTCCTGCACCCCAGAACATTCCCACAAAAAGCTGATCGTGAATTGATCAGTGTTTGTTTAAAATATGCATAGTAAAATGAAATTGTATGTTAAAATTGTATGCTGGGTAGCATGTTATTACTATTTCAAGTTCCTCTGCTCTTGTATTTATTTTCATTCGGTTTTCATTTGTTGTTCGCCCTGAAGTCTTATGGGAAGAAAGGTGTGATAAAAAAACAGACAAACAAATAAATAGAATGACTCTAAAGCCTGATATAATGCTTGCTTATTCAGCCTGATTCATGCATGTTTACTTAGCAGAACCCTTTACCCCACCCCACCTGGAATTCAAGGTATCTTGTTCTTGCAAGACCTTTCTTGCCTCTTGAATCATCAGGGGTGGCTCTGCTCCATGTTTTACCTCCATCTAAACCACAGAGCCTAGGGCTTGCCGATCAGAAGGTTGGCGGTTCAAATCCCCGCAACGGGGTGAGCTCCCATTGCTCAATCCCAGCTCCTGCCAACCTAGCAGTTCAAAAGCACGTCAAAGTGCAAGTAGATAAATAGGTACTGCTCCGGCGGGAAGGTAAACGGCATTTCTGTGTGCTGCTCTGGTTCGCCAGAAGCGGCTTAGTCATGCTGGCCACATGACCCAGAAGCTCCCTCGGCCAGTAAAGCGAGATGAGCGCCACAACCCCAGAGTCGGCCACAACTGGACCTAATGGTCAGGGATCCCTTTACCTTTACCTAAGGTTAAATTAGTGGGCATGTGGCTGGTGCCAGGTTTACAGGGCTTTGTTATTACTACATTTCTATCCCACTAAAGCAGCCCAGGACGGCAAATGCACAAGCAATAAAACAACTGAAATGTCTGAAAACGGAGGCAAGCTGGGAAAGATCTTTGCTTTAAAAAGCTTGTAGAAGAGGAAGGTCTCCAGCAGGTGCTGAAGAAATCACCGAGATAGCGCCAGTGTAATATTCGGGGTAGGGTGGGGGGATATTCCAAAGCGTAGGTGCCACAAAACAGAAGGCCTGGTTCCTATGTTGTGCAGAACACACCTCCTGATAGAAGGCATCTGCTGCAGGTCCTTTCCTGCAGAACATAGTGATTAGTTGCACATATAAGAGGTGAAGTTGTCTTTCAGGTATCCTGGCTCCGAAGTGTGGGAATGTGAAGTTGTCTTTCAGGTATCCTGGCTCCAAAGTGTGGGAATGTGCAGGGAGGCAGGAGAGGATATATTGTTTATTAATCTCCTTCCTAACTTGCGTTGGCAAGTTCCTTTACTTAGCAGAGTTTACATTCCCCTTTTACATGCACAGCAGATAGCTGGTTGCAGGCTTGTGTAAGCCTCTCACTATGAAGTTCCTGGTAAGTTTCCTTATATCCCTCTTAAAAGAATAAACAAGCCACAATCTTATTTAAAGTCAGTGAAAGAAGTTTACTCACATCATCAGTTCACAGTTGGATCCCTGAAGGCAGACTTAGTTATAGATATATACATGTGGATCTATCCCATATGGAGATAATCCCAATGTCCTCTGCTGCCTGAAAGCAACAGAGCATTTCTAGCTAAAAAGCTGCTCCAATTATGAATGGAGAGAGAGAGAGAGAGAGAGAGAGAGAGAGAGAGTGCTGTGTGTCCTGTCCTTTTGTGTTACCTGGACAGGTAAGGTCACACCCACCTCTAGTCACATGCAAAGGAAGGATGTTCCAGCCCAGGAGGAAACAGGAAGTTTTCGACTTGCTGGACCAAACATTCCCCTGCGTGTCCATTCTAGGAAAACAAGGAATGTTGTACTTGACTGCTTCTTATGTATCACATCCCACATGAATTTGTCCTCTTTTAAAGCCATCCAAGTAGGTGGCCATCTCTGCCTCCTGGGCAGTACCATAGTTTGACTATGTGCTGCAAGAAGAAATATTTTCTTTTAACTGTCCTAAATTTTCCAACACCCAGATTCATTCGATGCCCGTGAGTTGTAGTGTTTGGAGAGAAGGGGGAAACTTTGTTTCTATCTGCTTTCTCCATGCAGACATAATTTCATAAGCTTCTATCATGTGGGATGTGATCCATGAGTCAAGTACAACATCCCTTGAAATGCTAGAGAAGACATGCAAGGAAATGTTTGGTCCAGCCAGTCGAAACTTCCTGTTTGTCCTGGCTGGAGCATCCTTCCTTTTGCATGTGATAGAAGGTGGGCGTGACCTAAGCTGTCCAGGTAACAAAAGGACGAGTCATGCAGCAACCTCTCTCTTTTTGACTCCCTTCTTCATTTGATCAGCTCTCAGCTAGCAGAAGCACTGGGATTATTCCCCCCTATGGAGTAGATCCACATGTACGTATTTGTAACTAAGTCTGCCTTCAGCAATCCAACTGTGAACTGATGTGAGTAAACTCCTTTTACTGACTTTGAATAAGATTGTGGCGTCTTTATTCTTTTAAGAGGGATTCAAGGGAACTTACCAGGAATGTACAATTCAATCTGAGACAGACTGAATTGTATAATAGTGAGAAGCTCACACGAGCCTGCAACCAGCTATTTGCTGTGCATGTAAAAGGGGGGAAATGTAACTCAGCTAAGTAAAGGAATTTGCTAGCACATGTTAGGAAGGATATTAATAAACAATATATCCTTTCCTGCCACCCTGGACATTCCCACAATTCATGATTGAGGGGGCTATCAATGGATACTACCCAGGATGTCTATGTTGCACCTCCACAGCTGGAGGTCATAATGTTTCCAAATACCAGTTGCTTGAAACCATGGGGAGGGAGAGGGCTCTTGTGGTCACGGTCTGCTCCCTGGTTTCCCACATGCATCTGGCTGGCCACAGTGAGAATGAGATGCTGGACTAGATGGAGCATTGGACTGGTTCCAGCAGGCTATTCTCATGTTCTTATGTGTAGAGGAAAGGGAGAGGATGTAGCACTGGGCTGCCGTTCGCAATGACAGTCCCCTCTTTTGATCATCGCATGTAGAGGCAGCCTAACTTTCATGTTTCCGTGTGTAGCAGTATTTTATATACAGGCGGCGACCATTTTGAGTGGCCGAGAACATTCCATTGCAGAAAGAGAAATCCTTTCATTGATGGAATGTTCATTTTATGTTACCTTTGTATAGAACCAAAAGCAGGTAGCTCAGTAGCAGGTCGACTCAGTGCACAGCGGTTGTGAAAAATCAAATGCCATGTTAGATATCACTACGAAAGGCATCAGAACTAAAACTGTCAATATCATGATGCTGTCATACAAAATTTGTGGGTGTCCGCACTTGGAATACTGTGTTCAGTTGTGGTCACCACCTCAAATGAGGTCTTGTTGAGTTGGATTTTAGGTGCTGCAAGCCAATAACATCTGCGGGGGCACAGGTTAGCTACTCCTGATGAAAGCACTGGGTGAGGTGAGTTTCATCATCATCATTTATTATTTATACCCCACCCATCTGTCTGGGTTTCCCCAGCCATTCTGGGTGGCTTCCAACAAAAGATTAAAAATACATTAAAACATCAGTCATTAAAAACCTCCCTAACAGGGCTGCCATGAGACGTCTTCTAAATGTCAGATAGTTGTTTATTTCTTTGACATCTGACGGGAGGGCATTCCACAGAGTGGGTGCCACCACTGAGAAGGCCCTCTGCCTGGTTTCCTGTAACTTCACTTCTCACAGGGAGGGAACCGCCAGAAGGCCCTCGGAGCTGGACCTCGGTGTCTGGGCTGAATGATGTAGATGGAGACACTCCTTCAGGTATACTGGACCAGGGCCATTTAGGGCTTTAAAGGTTAGCACCAACACTTCAAATTGTGCTCGGAAATGTGCTGGGAGCCAATGTAGGTCTTTAAGGACTGGTGTTATGTGTTCTTGGTGGCCGCACCCAGTCACCAGTCTAGCTGCCACATCACACCTCCCCCTGATAGACCTGTGCTCATTTTTTTAAATAGAAAAATCAAACCAAAACCAACATGAGCCACTTTCAGAGACAATAATGGTCTGACATTTATCTTGCTTATTTACTACATGGCCTGGATGGCTCAGTTGGTTAGAGCATGGTGCTGGTAATGCCAAGGCTGCAGGTTTGATCCCATATGGGACAGCTGGATTGCAAGGGGTTGGACTAGATTATCCTCAGGGTCTCTTACAATTCTATGATTCCATACCCCAACTTTTGTCCAAGGAGCTCAGATTGATGTACACAACTCTCCTTCTTTCCACTTTATCCTCACAACAGGCCTGTGTGGTGTAGTGGTTAAGAGCAGTGGACTCGTAATCTGGTGAACCAGGTTTGATTCCCCGCTCCTCCACATGCAGCTGCTGGGTGACCTTGGGCCAGTCACACTTCTCTGAAGTCTCTCAGCCTCACTCATCTCACAGAGTGTTTGTTGTGGGTGAGGAAGGGAAAGGAGATGGTTAGCTGCTTTGAGACTCCTTAGGGTAGTGATAAAGCGGGATATTAAATCCAAACTCTTCTTCTTCTTCTTCTTGAGGTAGGTTATGCTGAGAGTGAGGTCATCCAGTGAACTCCATGGTGGAGTGAGGATTTGAACCCTGCTCTCCCAAGCCGTAGCCCAACACTCTAACCACTACACCATGCTGTCTCTCCAGAGAGTGAGAGAGCATCATAGTAACCTGTCTTATGCTGAGCCAGTCATTCAGTTCCTCAAGCTCAGACTGGGTACATCTCCAACCCAGCTCTACCTGAAAATGGAGGAGATTGAACCTGATAGCCTTCTGCATGAAAAGCAGGTGTTCTACCAGGACAACAAAAACATAATAAATACTTTTGGAATGGTGTAGAAATGTAGGGGAGTTCTCTGCACTGTTTGGCAGGACAGAAGCTTGCCAAATGGTTGCATCAGTGATAGACTTAAAGGTAAAGGTAAAGGGTAAAGGGACCCCTGACCATTAGGTCCAGTTGTGACCGACTCTGGGGTTGCGGCACTCATCTCGCTTTATTGGCCGAGGGAGCCGGCATACAGCTTCCGGGTCATGTGCCAGCATGACTAAGCCGCTTCTGGCGAAACAGAGCAGTGCACGGAAATGCCGTTTACCTTCCTGCCAGAGCGGTACCTATTTATCTACTTGCACTTTGATGTGCTTTGGAACTGCTAGGTTGGCAGGAGCAGGGACCGAGCAATGGGAGCTCACCCTGTCATGGAGATTCGAACCTCCAACCTTCTGATTGGCAAGTCCTAGGCTCTGTGGTTTAACCCAGAGCACCACCCGCGTCCAGTGATGGACTTAGGCCTCTCAAATTTCAGCGGCACCCTGAGTGATGCTAAAATTCGGTGCCCACTGCCTCTCATGCTTTGTTCTACAGCATTGTTGATGTGTCCCTTGCAGTGTGGTGCCCAGTGCAACTCAACCAGTTGTGTTGCCCTAAAACTGCCTCTGGTTACACGCACCCAATGATATGCTCTCCCTCAGCAAGTGTGTATGCTATATAAGTTAACACTTGGTACATGAACATCTGCATTCAGCCACTCTTTCCTTAGCAAATGACTTATTCAGGCTTACGATCACAACATCTCAACATAACTCCAAATATGATGGATTCTCCCTATCTTCAAAGGACGCATAACGGCTTGAGTTCTACTTGCGGGGAGGGGAAGAGGGAGGACTTTGCTGACAGCATTTATTTCACCAATTCGTAGAACCAGCTGTCTCCTTGTCATTCCCGGACTCGGTTCTTAGTTGATTGCGAATCCATAATTTGTAAATCTCTGTATCTTGCATGTGCTTCCTGTGTGGCTTGCTTCAGGATTCAGACGGCGACTTGTGAGTGAGCCCGCCTTCATGCCTAGCCGAGAATCTGCAAATGACAAATTGTGAAATATGGATTAAGCCGATTATCTTGCGCCAGTCAAAGTTTGTCAGAGTTTTTCCGAGGGTGTGAATGTGATTCTGAAGACTTGTCAAGAAGGGGGAAAGATGTGGCTGAATATGATTTGCGGAACTGAAAAAAAAAAAAAGCCTCATGTGGTTTATAGGACTCCTTCTACCAGTTCAGTCCCGTGAATATTTCCTAGATCAAAGAGAATGATTTCAAAGTCCAACTTGACAAATGTTGGGGCAGGAGAGAGAAGCAGGCATACGTATTCCACATTTCGTATCCATTTATCTGTTTCAATTCAGTCCTATCAGATCCAAAACTCACCTTTAACTGCAGTCTGCAAGACCAGAGCCATGTTTTTACTGTTTGCTTGTTTGTTGCTGCTGCTATTGTTGTTGTTAATTTTCTTGAGTTCACATTCTAGCGCTGCAATCTATGATTTAAAACAGAGTCATCTGCACACTCAGCTTTACAAAGCAACCTTAGCAGAAAGAAAGAACTCTGCCCCAAGGGGGTTCCAATCCCGAATTCAATGGGTGTGTGTGTGTGTGTGTGGAAGGAAGAGGAGGCCAGGAAGGTGGGGAGAGGGAGGGGAGGAGAGACAAAGGAGCAAAACAACTGAGAGGGTGGGACTTCTCTCTTTAGGGGTACCAGATACACAGAGGGACATATCCTTTGTTCATTTTTACAGCTGTATGGAGGAACGAGCTTGTCAGGGATGAGAAAAGCCCTGAAATTCCCTGTTCTGCATAAGAACATTTGTTTGTGTCTCCTTTGTTTTCCTCCTCCCGATTCTTCCCTCTTCTCTTTAAACACCCTAAACCCTAAACCTAAAAAAAATGGTGACTGGTCTAATCAACCACAGGTCAGGATGCAACCTCCTTCTGGGTCTCAGTCCGCTTTGTGTCCTCTTCTTCTTTCTCCACCAGAAAAGCAGTGGGGGAGAGGCAACGAACCTTCTCAGCCAGGCTACCTCTACTCTCTTTTCTCCTCCTCGCAAAGGACCACCTCCTGGAGCAGAAAACAGGAAGTGATGCTGCAGCAGCAGCAGCAGCAGCAGCAGCCCAGGAGCTGCCCATGTGCCTGTTTTCTCCCTACGCTTTTGTGACCCGTGATTAAATGCTTTCTATACATTGCCCTCCTCGTCTTGTCAAGGCCAGTTGGCCGATGGCTGCCGCTTTCCCAGGCAAATCACACCAATTTCAGAGTTGATGTTGAAGGTCCATCTTAGCACAGCAGGAGTCCCCGAGAAAGCTCTCATCCATAGAGCAGGGGTCAGATACTGCCTTATTTCCTTAGCAGAGGGTTCTCTCTCCTCCTCCCCCCCCCAACACACTTTGCAAATTCATTGGTTACAATAAATCTCTCTCTCTCTTTCTCTCAAACCTTGGCCTTGCCAGATTAAGAAACTAGGACTGAAAAGAAAAGGATAGGAATGAATGGATGATACAGAATTCCCCCTCCCAGCAGTTCCTGCAGGTTTAATATCCATTTTCTCAATGGCTTGTGGACTTCATACATGTAAATTTTGAGAAGGTATATAAAAAAGGCTCTGAATTGCAGATAAATGCAAACAAGCATAGACACACACAGAGACGATAGATAGATATATATGTGTTTGTACACGCGCGCGCACACACACAATGTATATATCTGACATAAGAGCTTTTCTGAATAATTTAAAGAAACTATTGTGTGCTGATCACCTTTTAATGTTGATTGCAATTTTAACTGCTTTATTTCTCCTGAATATTTTACTTATTTTGGTCTCCTGTTCACTGCTCTGATATTTTATAATGTGAACAGCATATAAACATTTTAAAATAAAATAAAATAAATACATGCATGCTCTCTCTCTCTCTCTCTCTGTATTACACTAGTGAATATGTCTACATATATCTGTGTACGATATGTTTATGTGTGCCAGTATTTACATGTTCATGTAATATGCAAAAGTTAATACATTTGCACAAACCCATATGCATTTGTTTGCTTGTATGCCTGCACTACATTGTGTGAATGAAATATACATTTTTCTCGGTCTCTGTATGCAAACACAAACATACACACACAAGAATTGGGAACTTATCTACACATAGGTCTGTGTGCAATATTACGTTGCCATATAATATTTAGATATTGCAAAGATGCCACCTGAAACTACCATTTTTAAACTTTCGCCCCTTCCAGATAGCCATAGAGATAAATGGCAATATCAGTAAATAGATGGATAATGGCTGCAGAAATTTTGCAATAAAATATATTTTTGCCCCCAGACACTAAGAAGAGTGTTGGTTATTCACTGTCCCTCCCATTCATATATTTCTCTCTTCCAATAAAAAAAAAAAATACTAGTATTTTTTAATTGAATTAAAGCCTCAATAATGTTTTCCTAACTATAGCCCTCTGCTCTCTTTCGGAGTTGCTGGCAGAAAGGTATAATTTTGCAAACACTTTCTTGAAGAGCTGAGACTGAAGGACCCTCAACAATGTGGGCAGAGAGAATGGGAAACACCTCCACAAAGGAAAGGATTCTTAATAGCGGAGAATCTAAAAGGGACCCAGAGCAGGCCTGTCCTTCACAATAAGGACAGAGGGCCATGATTTGAATGGAGGGGGCCCCTACTTTTAAATCTGGACAAAAACAAAATGGTAATTAGGTCTGAAATCCCTGACTGGTCAAAGCTGTGGGGGCAGCAACTGGAATCTTTAGCTCCCTCCACCGCCCCCCTCCAGCCAGGCCCCAAACAAGAAGAACGCTGTCTGTCTCCTCCTCTTTAACTTTATTTCATCAATTAGCTCTTTTTAAAAAAAAGCAGCTAAGGAGAGAGAGTCCTAGTCAACCACAAACTTTTAAAAGGGGTGGGCTTTCAAAAAGAGGGCTCTCTTCTTCTTCTTCAGAACTGAGGGAGGCAAGACTTCCAAAGGGCAGGTAGGTTTTTGGAGATATTTTGAATTTTTAGCAGCACAAAGTGGACTGCTGAGGGAAGTTTCGTTTGCATTGAAATTTAGGTTGGCTCTCTTCCCATCTCTCAACATCTCCTTGGCTCTCCCCTCCTGCTTCTTCTAGATGCACCCAGCTCCTACAGATGTTACCTAATTTTGTATATTTCTTTTCTTTTCTTTTGTTTTAAGTGTGCATATTCAGATTTCAGGACTGGATAGCTTTCTCTCCTCCCAGCCCCACACCCCCTCCTGTGATCTTATAAACACATTTACTAAGGGGCAGATTCCACTGAACTCAGCTGAAGTTACTTTTGAGCAAGCGCACTTTGCTAGCTTAGCAGTGCACGCACCTTTTTGAAGTTGCAGCCACTCAGTTACCATGGAGGAGGTGGGTGTGAAGTAATTTAAAACGAGCAGGTTGCAGCTGGTTTTGTCTCAGGATTTGTGCAGTTGGCATTTCATTTCCCATTCATCCATGGGCCAGGATTTGACTGTGCCACATGTTGGCGTTGTTCTGCAAAGTCGGTATGGTTGGAAACAGACAGTAATTATTTTATTTTATTTTGTCCCCAGGGTTTTGGAAGGGGGGTAGCTGCATCCTTTCTTGTGGTTTGGGAATTCCCCCCCCCCTGATGGTCTGGAGTCAAACCATATAGCAGTAAAAGGAGAAAAACCCTGTAAGAACTATCTGAGCAAAGTTGATAGCAGGATTATTATTATTATTATTATTATTATTATTATTATTATTATTAAAGGAATTAGTTTGTGCAAACACCACAAATGACTTTGTGCCTGTGTCAGTCCCGTTTCAGCTCTCTGAAAAGCTACTCTCTGCTGTCCAAAGCTATGACTGCTGTCCATAATGCAGTTAAGCTGCAATGCTTGCATCTTTGATGTTGATGCTCAACAGAGCTTAACACGTTTGTGGATGTGATTATGTCCTGCATATTTTGGATTCATTCATTCATGTTTAAAAAGTAAAAGTCGTGTGGTTTTTCTTGGGGTGGGGGGGGGGGAGGCCGGGAGTTTAAACACCGAGATTTCAGCAAATATCCTGACTCTTAATTGATAAGCGAAGGCAATTTAAAGGAGGGAGAAAGGAAAATGTTCCAACTCACACTTCCTGTTTCCTAAGATTTGGGGTCGGTTGGGCTGGCATCTGTTCACCCCTTTGTTTGTTTGGAAAAAAACGAGTTTGGATCTTCCTACAGACTGATGGTCTTGTAAGCGACACAACCAGCCTCCGATATTGAAGAGGGTTTTGTATACACGCGTCTGTGTGCGTTATGGGAATGTAAGACGATTTGCCCCCGCCGTTATGTTTTCCGTGTCTAAACACCGCATTGTTTCAGCGATACTCCCGGCTCCTGGGTTCTTTTGTCCCACAACTTTTATCCTCCCTTAAACAGAAGTCGTTCCTGTCCTCACGCAGATATATCCACACCTGTCCCGTTCACAAAATACGCCTTCCTCTGATCCGTATTAGTTAACCCCAAAACCTACCACGGAATGAATATCAGGCATTTAGAAGCGAACAGGAGGATCTGGACTCGCCGCTCTAGCCTGAAGAGGGTTCAGCATGTGTGTGCACGCGCGCGCTCGTGTGAATGGTGATGGAGAAGGCGGGGCAGCTAATCCGGAGGCAAAGCGATCTGGGTTGGTTCCTGTAAACGCAGACCATAGTGTTCGTCTGTAGGAGCTGCTATATACTGAACAGGTCTAACCTCAGCCAGGTGGTTGTATCTGAATCGTGCAGAGTTAGAATGGACCCCAAAAGCCGTCTAGTCCAATTGTGTCTCTGTATCTGTGTTTGTATTTCAGAAACTGATATGCTTCTAAGCAGATAATTCTTCGCGCACTATCAAGCCCTTTCACCCCCCCCCCCATTCCTTGCACAGTTGCCCACAGATTTCAAGTGGGAGGACTTAAGCACACTACTGTAACTGCCCTCCGATATAAAATGGACCGCAGTGTTCTTAATTTTGGACCGAATGCTGCCTCCCGCCATTCCCAAACAGAGATCAACGAAATGGTTCATAATAATTCCTGCTGCGTCGGTGGCAATCTGCCTTTCCTTTCGGAGAGCTTTATTTTAAAATAAAATAAATAAAAAATCCTCGCACAACAACCTTGCGAGGTAGGCGACGCCCGAGAGATAAGAGAGCTGCCGGGCCGAGGTCACCAGCCGGTGTGCTGGGTGCAATTTGAACTCAGGCCCCAAAGCTCTGTTCAGCCAGAAAACACCCCGCTCCCCCCTCTTCTGATCAGATTCTGTGGATTCGATCTGAAACCGGTTCTAAGGAAAACCAAACACCTGTGAGGCGCAGATTATCCTTCCTATCGAAATTTAAGAGACAGGGACACGCACATTCTGTCTGGTGCAGTGAAATATTTAGCTTAGCTTTTGCAAACGACAGACTCCCCGTTTGGGAAAGCACTGCAATGTGTGCTTTGGGTGACACGCTGCGAAATGTATCATCTCTGCCCTGACGGGAGTTAATTGCAGGAGCGTTTGGCCACAGTTTTTTTTTTACTACGCTCGTTTTTCATTCGTTCCTTCTTCCGTCCGTTCATTCCATTCATTCATTTATTTTTATTTTTTTAAAAACGAGGCTAGGATGGTGCATAATTTTTCCTCCCTTACAGTCAGCACAGTGATTATTCTACTATAAAACCATTAATGCAAGAATCAAATCAAAATAGTTTATGGGCCAAAGCGCTCGTGCGTTACTGGAAGTAAATCACTTCCCACCCAGCCCCCTTCTCCAAAACGCAAACAGAAACCAGTCAGGGAAGGATCATAATTGTTGCATTAAAAAGAGGAGGGGGCGAGAAAAATACCCCCCCTCTTTAGACAATGCGAGCCTCAGCCCTTAATGTTTACAATTCCACCCACACCCAAAAAAACCTGGTGAATTTAGATGTGTTAGATTTCAAAGTATTTCGTTTATCTAGGATGTGTTTACAATTAAATACTTAAGAATAACTGAGCCCTGTGGGATGCCATCTTATAAAATGTGTCTTTTAAAACACACACACACGAACACACAAACGCAAAGAGCCCAAACGCTTCCTAAAACGATACCAATTAAAAGAACCCATTTTTGAAAATAAAAAACCCTATTTTCCTCTTGATGTGAAATTCTATTCTTCCAAGGAAAACGGCTTCCTCTTTAAAAACTTTGCAGACTTTTTTTTTTTAATTCTTCTGCTCAGGTTAATATTATTAACTGTGAACAGTTTTTCGCTTTGCACCCACCCCCTTAAATAATGAAAAATCGCGGGGGTCCCTTCCCCTCCCCAATCATCCTCCAACATCCCAAGCCCGAGCATATAAAAAATAAAATAAACGCAAACTTTATTGCGTGAATAACGCTGAGAGAAAGAGGCAATCTTTCAGTTTCAGTTTAGTTTTTGTTTTCTCTCTGAGTCATTAAATGTTGCGAGAGTGGGGACAGAGAAGATGGATTTCTCTCTCCTGTTTTTCCTTTAGCAGGAAGCTGTGCGGCGGGGGCGGGGGGGGCGGGCGGGGAAGGCAGTTGCCTTTTGTTATTTATTTATTCCTTTCTTCCTTAGATGTCCCAAAACGTTCTGAATTCTAAGGAAACAGCCAGCTGATTGATTCAGAAGAACTGCCTCCCCTCAGCCCAAAACGAAACAAAACAAAGCAAAAAAAAAACCCAATAGCACAACATAACCAGATATAGAGAGCATCTCTTTCTGGTACCCAGAAATGCTGGATGAAAACAAGCTTCCTTCCTTGATTCCGCTTGCAGGATGTGTGTGTGTGTGTTAAGCATCAAGGACCATTGGTGGTTAAAATGGGTGTGCCAGAGATTATTTAAGGGATGGTGTGGGGCGCAGGGGAGGGAGAGAATAGTTCTTGTTGTGCTGTTTTCCTGAGAATCCATCACACAGATGCGATACGTTTATGGATCTCTTAAGCAAGTAATTGCAAAAGCATTGGGGTGGTGATGGTCAGCCTCTCTCTCTCTCTCTCTCTCTCTTCCCTGTGTATGTCTGCATTTGTGTGTGCTTTTATGCGCCAGTGTGTTGTGAGACCCATCACCTCCTTGCCTCTCAGCATCAAACTTCTATCTATTCCCAGCATGCAGGATGCAGCCTTCCTGTAGCCTCAATTGGCCTAATGATGCACTCCTGCCAATCTTGTGGGGGCAGCTGCCTTGCCACTAGGGCGAAGGGGGTCATTGGGGTGGGGGCAAAGTGGGTGGGTGAGAGGAGGCGACCATGAGTCCTTTGCAGGTCTGCAAACTTCTGGGCGCTCCAGAGAGGAGGCAAAACTCTCCGTTGGGAAGTTGTTGTTTAGTCGTTCAGTTGTGTCCGACTCTTCGTGGCCCCCTGGACCAGAGCATGCCAGGCACTCCTGTCTTCCACTGCCTCCCGCAGTTTGGTCAAACTCATGTTAGTAGCTTCGAGAACACTGCCCAACCATCTCGTCCTCTGTTGTCCCCTTCTCCTTGTGCCCTCCATCTTTCCCAACATCAGGGTCTTTTCCAGGGAGTCTTCTCTTCTCATGAGGTGGCCAAAGTCTTGGAGCCTCAGGATCTGTCCTTCCAGTGAGCACTCAGGGCTGATTTCCTTCAGAATGGACGTTGGGAAGAGGGATGCTTTTAATAGAGGGGAGAGCCTTTGATAGAAAGTCAACGGAAGGAGGGGGAAGAGGGGCCAGGGTTGTCCATCTCCCCCACTGCCCCACCCAGTACTTGAGTTAAACTGAAGGGCTACTGGATGCAGCTCATTTGCATGCCCACGTGTAAATGAAGTCCTGCATAGTACAATAGATTCTATGCCAGTGTGGTGTAGTGGTTCAGAGCAGTGGACTCGTAATCTGGTGAACCGGGTTCACGTTTCCGCTCCTCCACATGCAGCTGCTGGGTGACCTTGGGCCAGTCACACTTCTCTGAAGTCTCTCATCCTCACTTACCTCACCGAGTGTTTGTTGTGGGGGAGGAAGGGAAAGGAGACTGTTAGCCACTTTGAGACTCCTTCAGGTAGTGGAGAATGAAACTGATGGAATATGCAGAAATGGACAAATTAACGGGAAAAATTCGAAACCAACGCGATCAGAGATTCACCGAGGACTGGAATAAATTTACAGAGTATATTAAAACTGTGTGTGATCAGGAAATAACGCTTGTTGGATTTCAAGAAGCCCTGTGGAAAGAATAGATAGGAATGTCACTTAAAAGAGAAGATAAAATAAGGATTGTTAAAGTGCAACATAAATTTAGGAAATGTGAGAAGTTGTGATAAATATGAAAATTGTCAGATAGGCTGATGGAAGTCTAAAAGGATGTATAAGTTAAATTGGATGTTTAATTATAAATGGAATGGCTATTGGAATGGTTATTATTTGAATAAAAATTAATTTTTTTTAAAAAAAGAGACTCCTTCGGGTAGTGAGAAAGTGGGATATCAAATCCAAACTCCTCCTCCTCCTCCTCCTCTTCCTCCTTTTCTTCTTCTTCAAGGGATGAGGAGAGCTAACCCATAAGAAGGTAATTGGGAGACAGTGGGGCTTCCTTCTGTGTAGATGTGTAAGGGGACAGTGGACTTTGCCTGCAGTGGGTTGTGTGTGTGTGCGTGTATGTGTGGCTTTCATGCCACTATAGCGTCTCCATTCAAAAAGGGGAAAAAATGCCACCTGGGTTTCATATCCTCATAAAGGATTCTCAATGCTCTGCTAGTTTGCCTCCTGAATCTGGGTCCCATTGCACCTTGTTTTAAAGAAAGTGACAAAGAAATATTTGCAAATGATTATGAGGGAGTTAATGCAGCTGGAGGCATGGAGCAATTCCTCAGCAATTCATGTGTGGAAATGGATTTCTAGCGCAGAAATCGGTCAGAGAAGAAACATTGCTCAGATCACGTCGTCATCATCATCGCTTAATCCTCAGAAGGTTTGGTGCACAGAGCGCCAAGCTGAAATCCCAGAAGTCAATAATGTTCTTCCCGAATCCCTATTCATTTCAGAGGGACTTCTAAAAGAGTATCCTTGAATATATCTCATCCCTTTCAATAACGCTTGCACGACTTCTCTGCTGCTCTCCTTCTTTCCCTTCTCCTCCAACCCCAGAACCACTTGGGATGAAATTCAGGGTGTGCCTGGCCAGGCCTGACCGACCTAGTTACTTTAAAGTGGGGGTGGGGAACAGCCTAGTCGTGATTATCTTGGGGTCTCATTATTTCCTTGTTGTAGGAAACAATACAAAAGTTTAGGAAAAGTGCTCTCAGTTCAATTCTTTAAAAAAATCCTTTCAGTCATAGCTGTCTATCTATCTATCTCGCATCCAGTGTTAGAAATTAGCCAGGCGCCAGGTGCGTTTTGTCGCTGGCGTAGGTCCAATTGTGAGCTATATTTTATTTTTTTATTATTATAAAATAAACATAATAAATAAAAATAATACATGGAGATTTCTGGGCATTAGGTTGGCAACCACATTTTAAAAACCTCTACCTTAGTTCATAGTTAATTTCCACTGTGCATGTTTCTCCTTCTTACATAGTGGTACAAGTGAATTGTTGTAAGAGCAAGCTACAGTCAAGCACTGTAGTTGAGATCATAGAATCATAGAATTGTAGCACTGGAAGGGACCCCAAGGGTAGGGCTGCCATATTTCAATAGGTGAAAATCCAAACACGACAGTTACTCAGCTTTTTGGGGCTAAGTTGTTCAGCTTTTCTATTTTTGATGGGGAGGCAAAGTTGTTGAGCTTTATTACGAAAATCACATCAAAAATAATAACTGTTGTTGAGCTATTTTTAAGGAAAATCAGCAAAAACGACACTGCCGACATGGGTTGCCATATGTCCAGACATTTTTGTCTGGGAAATTCTGAATGTATGACAACCTTTCCTGAGTGTCATCTTGCTAAGCTCCCTGGTGAACAGACATTCCGTTGTGGTGACTGCAACCTAGATTTAAGGTGGCATTTGGCACCTAGCTTATATTATCTGAATTTTTAACACTGCTCACATAACATCCTCAAATGCAGCTGGCTTCAGAACACCTCACACATTTTGTTGTATGCTTGTTTCTGCTCTCCTCTTGGCCTGGATGCTGGTTATGATATAGGAGCATCCTGTCACCCATAGGTGGACTATATATTCTCCTTGAGTTTGAATCCCAACCCCTGATTGCTGCCATTCTCACCACACAACAGCACTAGTCGGAAGTTGAGTCCTATAAGTCACTAGTCGGAAGTTGAGTCCTATTGTCTTAAGTGGGGTTTTTAGACCCAAAATGCTGGGGATTAGGGTCACACATCTAGAGAATTAGCTGGAAGGAAGAATAAAAAGAGGGACCCAAGACATCACACCACAGCAAAAATTGCTCATTATTTTAATTCTTATTAAAGGGATCTTTATATCTCTTCCATTTGCAAGAAAAGAAATGAAATGCCAAATTGGTGTTTGATGCGGCGTGTTACTTTTCACGCATTTTCTACTGCAGCTGTTTCCTTCTCACGTTTCCCCCCCTGGTTTGGTTTCTCTGATGCTTAGGTCAGCCGAGCTACACAGGGACAAACTAGTGCATGCAATTTCCAATTTCTCTCCTTTGCTCCCCTCTCCTGGCTGGAATTCTTGCTCCATGCAGCTTTAGCAAAATGCAATTCAGGCTGTTCGGAGGACAAGGGGTCCAGATACCACCCAAGCTGGCCTCCAGCACCGCATGGCCTCCAAGATTAAAAATCTGTCACAATGGGGAGGTAACATCCACCTTCTCTTAATAGAGTTTCCCGAGGACATGGATTAGCCACGCTGGATCTCAGCTCTCAAACAAATAGGGAGGCTCCTCAGCTCTGTAAATGACCCAAGGTGCAGAGGGATTTTTGATATTATTATTATTAAGTTCTGTCCTTCAGCTCTTTCCATTTTCAGAATACCAGGGATGAGAACAGGAAACCCACCAGCCAACTAAGTCCAAAGACATTGCCAGAAACACCACGGAGGCTAGAGAGGCTGTCCCTGAAGGCAGAAGAGGGAGACGGAGCGCTCCATCTCCCTCTTCTAGCTTGGGGATGGCTGCGCAAACCTGAGTGGAAAATAAATTTTTTTTTCTTGATTCCCCCCCCAAAAAACTAGGTGAGTCCTATGGGCCGGTGCGTCCTATAGGGCGAAAAATACGGTAATACTTTACAATATAGACCGGGGTAGCCAATGCAGATCCCTGACCATTGACCATACTGGCTGGGGCTGATGGGAGTTGGAGTCTACAATATCTGGAGGGCCACAGGTTCCCCCTCCAATTTCACCCACACATCTACCCTATGAAGCATGTTAGGCTGAGAGATGGGGACTGACTTTGCCACCCAGTGTGTCTCAGGCCTGAATGGAGGTTTGGGTTCCATCTTCCTGACTCTAGTCCAACTGCTACACCACACTGTCTCTGGGTTATACAGGGCTATGCTATCAATATATTCCCATGGCAACATCAAGGACAGTTTTTGTGCCTGAGGCAGATATGAATGCCCATCCCCCTATCTCAATAATCCACACTTGGTGGAGCACCCCAAACCATATCTTTCTGCTGCCATAATTTGTTGCCGCTGTAATTCTCTACAATTGCAACTCACCAGCTATGATTTAGTCAGGAGCATGAACTTGTGGATAACTCTGAACTGGTCTTCTAGAGGGTATATGAGTTGTCAAAGTGGCCTCCATGACATCATCAAAGGCGTCATTGGCACCCCTGGGGCCTTATACCCTGAGCCAGCACACCTACACATTGCAGCCAGGAAGAAAGTTATGGAACAAAATGTGCAGGTACTCTTCCAAGTGATATCTGTGAAATGAGTCCGTCTGGCTGCTCCTACTCTCAGTGTTTTTAGCCAATGAATGAAGTCAGAGTTGTGATTGATAAGTGAGTTGTTTGGACATTAGACAATAGGAAACTCTGGGATTCCAAAGAGCTTCTGTTTCCCCTTCCCCTTTATTGCAGTAATCCTGCTTCCTTATTTTCTAGTAGTTCTCAGAATCTTTCAATTTGAAGCTTCCATTTTATTTTCAGGGATGCCATCCACAGGCACAAAGGTTTACCTTACCGCACAGTAATAATGGGACCGGCCATCAGAATGTAAACATGATGACCAATATCAACCCTCCTCATGAACAATATCTTGAAAAGCTCCATTTGGAAGGCCCAGGCACCTCCCCCCTACTCAGCTTTTGCTTCCCCTCCTTGCTCAGTGAACCTATCCTTCTCTCCCGTACTTTTTAGAAAATGTAGGAAAACATAGGTTTATGCAAATGTGCCTGATTTGTATCATTTGTGTGGTTCGCTTTAAGTGTCAAAAGCCATTTATCTGCAATATCCCAATGATCCTTGGAACATTGATAGCTCAGTTGGTACAGCATGGGACTCTTAACCCCAAGGCTATGGGTTCAAGCCCCACGTTGGGCAAAAAGATTCCTGCATTGCAGGGGGTTGGACTAGATGACCCTTGTGGCCCCTTCCAACTCCAGGATTCTGTGATTTTATGAATCCCTGAAAGTTTGTCAGTATTATTATCCTCAAAAAGGAGCGTCTCCACCCCCATCGTTCAGCCCGGACACTGAGGTCCAGCGCTGAGGGCCTTCTGGCGGTTCCCTCACTTCAAGAAGTGAAGTTACTGGGAACCAGGCAGAGGGCCTTCTTGGTAGTGGCACCCGACCTGTGGAATGCCTTCCCATCAGATATAAAGGAAATAAACAACTATCTTACTTTTAAAAGACATCTGAAGGCAGCCCTGTTTAGGGATGTTTTTGATGCTGTATTGTGTTTTTAACATTTGGTTGGGAGCTGCTCAGATGGGTGGGGAATAAATAATAAATAATAAATAATAAATAATAAATAATAAATAATAAATAATAAATAATAAATAATAAATAATAAATAATAAATAATAAATAATAAATAATAAATAATAATATTATTATCATTATCATATTGCAAAGGGTATGATCTAAAGCAGTATGTGTGTGTTTGTGTGTTTGTGTGTGTGTGTCTTGCCCAGGGCCACTGCAAGGGTTTGGGGACTATGGCTAGATTTGAACCAGGGTCTTTAAGGGTCTAATTCCAAAAGAACACAGGAAGCTGCCTTATACTGAGTTGGTCCGTATAGTGACTTGCAGGGTTCTAAACAGGGTCTATTTCCCAGCCCTACCTGAAGATGCCAAGGATTGAACCTAGAACCTTTTGCATCAAGAGCAGAAGCCTAACCACCGAGCCATGTCTCTCTGTCATTGGAAGACAAGATGCTTAGGCATCTGCTAAGGCGCACAGCCTAGTGGGGGCATGCTACCTATCCGCAGGAGCCTTGGCACTCCTACTTTACCTCCTAGACATTACTGTCTGTTATTCTGCCCTCTCCAAGCATTCGTGAACAAGTGAGAAGAAGCTTCTCTTTGCCCTACTCTCTCTCTTTGGACAGTGGTGGGATGGGCTGCTTCTCAGTGGCAGAACATGTTGAAGGTCCTGAATTCATTTCCTGGCATCTCCACATAGGATTGAGAGAGAATCCAACCGGAAACCCTGTACAGCCTTAGCCAGCCAGTGTAAAGGTAAAATATGGGTTTGACTCACTATAAAGCAGTTTCCTTTGTGGTGTAGACCAGGTTCAGAGGTCAAGCAAATGGGCAGCCCTAACAGCAATGCCCCCTTAGAAACCTATTGCCCAAACTCCTACCCCCAAATTCCTGGAGCAGCCCCCACTCACAGCTTCCACACTACGGCAGCGAGCGCAGAAATTAGAAGTTTTCTAGTAGAAGAATTCAAAACGCCTTTAACGCACGAAAATATACGCAATCCCCCAGCCGCTGGCATCTTTCAGGGATCAGCCCCAAGTTAACAATTTGCTGCAGTAACCAAGCTTTTAAGTCTAAATAATTGCATTTCACAAGTGTTCTGTTGCGAATGCCTCCCCCTATGGTCTCACAAAATGTCACCGTTCCTAAAATACAGATGAGCGCTAACAATAGCACAGTTTCGCGGGCGAAGGTGTCTAACGGCTTATGCCACACAAGATTAGGCAGCGGTGCCTAAATTAGCAATGTGTATCCTCCCCACCCCCATTGTTTGCCTGTGAATGCCTTCCCCCGGGCAACAGTTGAGCAGGATGATGGCTATAATAATTCGAGCACCACCACTCCCTAATCCCATCCGAAACAAACGGGAGTGCGGTTGCATTTGCATCAAATAAGAACCACCTCAGTAACTTCAAATTCTCCTTTATGTTGCCTGTAGGATGCTGTGGAAGGCTGCTAGATAGTTAATAAGTGGGCTCCCCCTGCAGATTAACAGGCCATTTCTGATATGATTATCATTATTGCAGCTCCCTGGCTTGCAATCCGAGAAAGCACACAGGGAAATGGGTCAAAAAAGAACATGCAGGTGTTCCACCTTTTTTCAGTGCTGGGACATTCAGAGGTGAGAGCACCAGAAATTTGACTTAAGGGGTAGGGACTATGGAGCGTGCGAGAGGTTCATCTCCTTGCCAGCGTGCCCATAAAGAAGACTCAGGAACCCCTTATTTGTGGAGAAAGGTTATGGTATTTTTTGTTTGCAAAATGTGACAACATAGAGGAGCTGCAAACAGGAAATAAATATAATGAAACCTAATCAGCTGAATCAATATATAGTCCAGGCGGGGAAGTTCCCTAAGGCTGGAGGGATCAACTGCTCCTCACTCCTGGGCAAATTTACAGGCTCATTCTGTGGCAAAGGATTGAAAGCATTTTTTCCTCCTTGCTATGTGAACCTGGATAGGCCCACTGTGGCCCTGCCTGCTCAGTGTTCACTCTGGTGTGACCCGAGAGTGCCCTTAACCCATCAACACCTCAAGTATTTGTCTTATGAGATCTCAAAGTTCTCTTTCCTGTCCAGACTAAAAGCCAATTGAACCAATTAAAAACATGATTTCCCTAAAGTGTGGAGAAGATAAAAAAGGAGAGTCCCGGGGCCAAAGAGGATTTTTTTGTTTTTGTTTAAATGTTGTTGGTATCTTGTTTGTCTTGAGAGACCATGGAGTGCGCCTCTGGGAGTGAAGTCAAACCACTGTGGTCGCAGCACCAAGAGGCTGAGGATTTATCCCTACACTAATCTGGAGGGCGATCCAGAATGTTGCCTTGTAAACCTCCCTGCAACCAAAGAGTGTTTCCCTTCAAAATCCCCCTTCAGACCCTAAAGAATCAACCAGCAAAGCCCCCATTGCACAGGGAAGAAGGGTGTTGCCATGTGAAGAGAGAGGAGCCTGCTTGCAAAGCCAACTGGATTGGCTCCCCACTCTACATGATCGATTGCCAACTCCTCCCTAGGGACAAGCCATGCCAAGTCTTCTTCTGGGGGTGGAGTTTGGATGTGGCAAATAGATGCAATTTAACCCTTAACTGTCATTACACCAGCATGCTGAAGTTCTCCCACTCCTAATCTACACGTATGCCATGGGATAATCTATTTGAATATACACCTATTGCAAAAGCTGTCATGCATGCGTCATTGCATGATACATTGACATGGTGAGACCGATTCATCCATTTGTTCTCATGGCTTTCCCCAACACCTTTATGCCAATGGTGCCATCCCAATGGCCTGCAAAAACAAATTATAGTCAAGTGACAAAAAAAATATGAATTGATAAAGTATAAGATTTCAAAAACCATAGAACCAAATAGCAACATAGTAGGAGGAATTGTCCCTGCCTCCTTACCCCTTGTAAAGACATAGCAAGAGGAAAAAATTCAAGTCTCCACCTGAAAGTTATCAAAGTGGAGGTCTTGCTGTTATTCAGAGGAAATTGGCTCCAGAGTGAGGGTGCTGTATCCAAAAGCACCCTGATCCTAATACGCATGAATGTCAATTTTTCTAAAGGCAGATCCTACCATTCATCTAGTCCAACCCCCTGCATTCTACCTTACATGATAGCTTTCCATAAGCAGCATGATTTTAGCCCAGAGAGGCATCAAAACATGCAGTCCTTTAAACTTCCTGGGGTTAATGTGAGGGACTGTGTCTTGTACCCTTTCTAAGTCATAGGAATCTAAGAATGGTTATCATAAGCTCACATTCCGGGCCATTTAAAATATTCCTCCCCATCCCAAATTCATCACTCACAAATTGTTTTTCCCTCTTGAAACCAGGGAAATTAATTGAATTTTCCTCATGAGATCTAGAACACAAGGGATAGAGTTTTCAGTTCAAAACAAAACAAAACAAAACACGATAGTTCTTTTAAGGTAGAACCTTAGAATCTTTTGCTGTGACTGTCAAAGCTCTGTTAGTCTGTTCAAGCTGTTTACCTCTAAAATAAATATATAAATAAAATGAATTGAACTGGGCGAGTTTCTCCCAGAAATGGGGGTCACACGAGTGCCTAACCCAGAGAGCCGTCCCCAGAAATAAGCCATCAGTGAAGCTGACATTTTTGAAGGATTTGGTCCAAAGATTGTATGATTCCAAACTGACAGAAAATGGCACATGGCCAGTTATTTACACATTAAATGCCCTTTCCTATCTCGATGATAAAAAAAGCTTGGAAAGGTTAGCTAAAAACTGATCGATTGAAGCTGACAAACGGCAAAGGTGGCGGAGAGGTGGGGGGAAGACCCCGATGGTGTGTGTCTGTGTGTGCGTGTGTACGTCAAATAAACTGTTCCTTGGCTTTATTGCTTAGAAGGGCAATATCAGGTCAAACTTGCCTCTCTGTGAGTATGTGTTCTGGCTTTCGAAAAGCAAGCTTTCCCAAAGCTCGAGACCGATAAAAATTGATTGCGTAAAATTAAAACAAAATCCAATGGAAGAGTCAACCCTTTTGACACCTCATTTCCCACATCTCATTAACCCCCCCCCCTTTTTGGAAGCCATTCCACATTGCAGGAAGCAGGGAAAATGAAGACATACTTTTCTCTCTCCCCAACCCCCCCCCCAACAATACTTCTGGGTTTTGCAAAATACAGCCTCTGCAGTCGAACCATATTTATTATGACCAAACAGTACTATTCACTATTGACCTCAATGATAACTCGGATGATAAATAATCAAGTGTGTCTTTGTTATCTTAATATGGTTTTGCTCCATGTTTCCCATCATTAGTTTCCCTTTAAAGGAAAGAGCCATGGAATCTTGCAATTAAATTTGGAATACTGTTGTGAAAGATGATTGTGAGAGTAGTAGTTACTACCGCCATCACTATGAGTAGTAGTACAATGACTGCTATTTGGTCTAGTGGTAGTACCAGACATACATAAAATTCTGTACTGAGAAATCCACATTCTGTGCCAAGAAAAGATTCTTGTGAGCTCAGCTGATGTGACTTGGTATATCTTCCTATATACATAAAAACACAAGGCTGTCAACATGCAATTCCCATTGGAGGAATTGTAGTGCTGCACCACAGACCCAGATATGCATGAAGTTAGGTCAAGGGAAGGGAGCAGAAGAGAAAGGAGGTTTTTAAATGGTGGTTTTAATCTACTGCAGAGGTTAAAGTAAAGGAGGGATGGAAGGAAGCAGGGGAGTTGTGTGGGTATTGGGGGAAGGCCTTGAAGGAATTGTGACGAAAAGGGGGATGGAGCGTGAAGGAGCTGTGAGGAGATGGGGAGGCTGCAAGGTTGGCAGACAGTGTGAGCAGGGGCAACAGTTCTGTGTGTGTGTTTACAGAGTCAGATAGTGAGTACATATGTTAGATATTCTATTCTAGTTACAAAAAACGGACTAACAGAGCTAAAATTAAACCTGTCTGACAGTTATCTAGGTAACTGGCTTTTCCCACACTGGATTGAGTCCTTAATTAGGAAAAAAAAAAAAAAGCATGTGCACACACTGTACATTTGTTTCATTTGCTGACATAAATAAAATGCTTTAATGATCAGTTACTATTTCTGGCTTCTGCAGATTTTCTCGTCTGTCCATCTCTGTACCTGTGAAAATCTGTCACGCTGCAGTGTGACCAAGGAAGAGCACCTAGGATGGGGCTGAGCAGGCAGGAAGCAGGCTTCTCTCACTTCTTAATGGCTTGTCCGGGAGGGGGGGGGGTTCACTAGGAGCAGGGAGCAGGTTTGGCGGCTCCCTTCAATGGTCTTCTCCTGAGTGCACCCCTTTCACTCTCGCTCAAATAAAGGAAAGGCTGCTGTTTTTTGTAATGGTATGTAGGTGTCATAGCTCAGCTGCAATGCAGGCGGAAGGTCCCAGATCCGATCACTCAGTCATTTCCTTTTTCTTTAGGTATCATAGTACTGGGAGAGCTGTGGCTCTTCAGAAACTATTGGATTCCAAATTACATAGGTCCAGGCTGCAGGGCCAATGGGATGATGGGGGTTTGATCAATTGTTTCAGAAAATTGATATACCTCTTGATTAAAACAAACAAGCACCACACAACAACAACCCTCCAAGAAGCTTGTTGTTGTTGTTTAGTCGTTTAATCGTTTCCGACTCTTTGTGACCCCATGGACCAGAGAACGCCAGGCCCTCCAGTCTTCCACTGCCTCCCGCAGTTTGGTCAAACTCATGCTAGTAGTTTCGAGAACACTGTCCAACCATCTCATCCTCTGTCGTCCCCTTCTCCTTGTGTCCTCCATCTTTCCCAACATCAAGGTCTTTTCCAGGGAGTCTTCTCTTCTCATGAGGTGGCCAAAGTACTGGAGCCTCAGCTTCAGGATCTGTCCTTCCAGTGAGCACTCAGGGCTGATTTTCTTCAGAATGGAGAGGTTTGATCTTCTTGCAGTCCATGGGACTCTCAAGAGTCTCCTCCAGCACCATAATTCAAAAGAATCAATTCTTCGGTGATCAGCGTTCTTTAAGGTCCAGCTCTCACTTCCATACATCACGACTGGGAAAACCATAGCTTTTACTATACGGAACTTTGTTGGCAAGAAGCTTAGAAATAGAATAAAACAAGAACACTATCAGGAAAAACTGTTAAAGAAAACTATTTACAGCATTCCAAAAAATAAAATCAGCAATAAACTAATACTCTCTCTTTTTCTTTTCTTAATTAATTTTCTGGTTTAAGCAAACAAATACAATAAATTTCATCAATCATCCACTCATTTCCTTATCCACCACTCCACCGAGCAATGACTTCCCTGCCTCCCTCCAACCGGTTTTCCTTTTTCAATCTACTTCCCACAGTTTCTTCTTATTTTCCCAGTCCACATCGGAAAATTTATTTCAGTCCTGCTAGTGTCTTCGGATTCCTACGGTTACTATTTATATAATCCATAAATTGACTCCAATCTCTTTGGAATTTTGCTTCATCCAGGTTTCGGATCCTGCAAGTCAGTTTTGCTAGTTCCACATATTCCAACATCTTCGTCTGCCATTCCTCCGCTACTGGTAACTCCTGTACTTTCCATTTTTGGGCAAACAAGATTCTCACAGAGGTAATTGCATACATAAATAACCTTTGATCTGCTTTTTCAATTTCCTCTCCCATCAGGCCCCACAAAAAAAGCTTCCAGCTTTTTGGGAAAGGAGTATTTAAACATTTTTTTCACTTCGTTGTAAATCATTTCCCAAAATGAATTTGTTTTTTCACATGCCCACCAAAATCACCAAAGCACGGGAGCCAAAATGGGACGTCTGAGATTGGGATCAATCCAGGATGTCCTGCTTAAAACGGGACAGTTGCGCAGTATGTGTTGGATATCTTGTGAGTTTAATAAAACATGCATAGCCTCCTGCATTGTAGGGGGCTGGACTATATGATCCTCACGGCCCCTTTCAACTCTACAATTCTGTGATTCTATGACATGGCAAAAAAACAATTTCAGGACCCTCATCTGGGAACAGCGAAGTCTATGTTTACAATTTAAATCTTATCAAGTACCTGGGTGTAGAGATGGAGGAATGGGACTGGTGAACTCAGAATGGCTTCCTTGAGAAGCCCTCTAAGAAATATTTTTTTAAAAAAACTTGGCATGGAAAAAAAATTGGTTTGCTGCTCAAACATCATTAGAGAAGCCTTCAATTCAGGTCCAGATCTTTCACAAAACAAGGTGACGCTTCCACATGTGAGGCTATATAGCACAGTGCTTTCTGTCATCTCAAAGCCGTTCTTATACGGCACTACAAAATATTTTTATATATACTTCCTGTCCTCTCTCCCCCCCCCCGCCACCCCGTCTCCCGCACCTTCCTTCTGATAGTCATTTAGAGAGCATCAAATAATTCCCAGGTTCCAGCAGAATGCTGTGATTCAGATGGAAGCAAAACAGAGGAAATGAAAGGGAGAGCCATGGAAAGTTTTGTTGCAATCAGATTGTGTGGGAAGGAGAAAGGCAGAAAGCTTGTGATCAAAAGGGCCTTAAAAAAAAAAAAAAGCACAATGCCTTAAAATAAGATTTTAAAAATCAGTTTCCTTTTTTTTTTTTTGCAAGGCTTACTTATAAGCCTCACATCTACAGCACAGTTATATAAATACTAGCAAGCTGAGGTTGTTGACATGCCATTTTCTAATAGCTAGGAGCAGACATCCGAGTCACACATGCAGGGTGGAAAAAGAGGGGGCCAACCTAAATGTGGTGCTGAAGAGAACTTCCCTCCACAGGCCAATAGTAGTGTTCTGGGGAGGGGGGTTGTGTGTGTCAGGATGGGAAAGGGCTGATTCCTCTCTCCTTGCTATGACCCTGATCCTGTGTGGGCATCATAAAAACCAACAAACGGAAAGAACCGTGAATGCTCAAAAACGCATTCAATGCCACATTGATTTTGGCTCATGCTGAACATTTCTGGAGCGGAAGGGGCAGGCCTGGAGCAGGGGCAAAACTAGGCTTTATCTCACCTGGGTCAAAGACCCAGTTGGGCACCACCACCACCCCATGTGCATTTATGTACACAAACACACACAGGCTGGGAGACTCAGTGGTTTCCCTCTGCAGGCTTCACCTGGGGCATAAAAACCGCCTAGCCCCCCCCCCCCAATAACTACTGCACTGCCCTAGAGCAACCTCTCTTTTCAACCCCAGACCCTCCAAGTGACTCTATTTTTCAGGGAAAGGTCCCATATTTACAGAAGTTGTCCTGATTTCTGATTTGGTCCTGGAATGTCCCGCTTTCCCTTAAGCTGTCCCTATTTTCATTGGAGAAATGTCGGAGGGTATGGAGTTATGTAACCCTTGACCCAAGGAGATGAGTAATTATATAACCTTTAGAACAGGCTTCCTCAACCTCGGCCCTCCAGATGTTTTGAGACTACAGTTCCCATCATCCCTGACTACTGGTCCTAGCTAGGGATCATGGGAGTTGTAGGCCAAAAACATCTGGAGGGCCAAGGTTAAGGAAGCCTGCTTTAGAAGATATCTGAAGGCAGCCCTGTATGGGGAAGTTTTTTTAAAAAAAAGTTTAATGCTTTATTATGTTTTTATATATGTTGGAAGCCACCCAGAATGGCTGGGGCAACCCCATCAGATCATAAAATTATGATGAGGATGATGGAATAGGACGTCCCTGTTTTCTTTGGGGAAAGTTTGCCGGACATGCAATCCAGATACACTTAAGCGGGTCACAGCTGAGGGGTACCACACCTGCTTTTCATGGGCAAAGTCCCAGGTTCAGCCCCTGACACCTCCAGGTAGGGCTGTCCAAAACCCTGGACCGCCACTGCCCATCAGCACATTTTCTACAGACCTAGGTGGACCAATAGTCTTCCTTAGAATCATAGCGAAATGGACATTTTGCCTTCTGGATGGAGAGAAGTTAAATCTACTTAGAATCGTAGAGTTGGAAGGGACCTTGATGACCATCTAATTGAACCCCTGCAATGCAGGAATATGCAGCTGTCCCATACGGGGAATCAAACCTGCAACCTGCACGGTATTAGACAGCTTCCTATGCTCCTCTAGGGTTGAATTCTGTACTACATTTCCCAGGATTCATTGTGGGGAGCCATGGCCATTTCAAGTGGTACAAGAGTGCTTTAAATGTGTACTGTGGGCATAACCTTTGTGGAAGCAAACCTGAACCCAACACTCAGTAAACGGGTTGCATGTTCTTGAGCAGCTCTTGTCCACAGGCTCTCTTGTACCAAGGAAGGAAGAATGGACGGTGGCTAAGCAAGGTGATGGTTTGCCAGCAGTTAACAAATTCACCCGACAGTATTCAGAGTCCCAACCGAACCTATCTAGAAGTTGCATTCAGGGGGGTCAGAATTTATGAGCCTTGAGATCACCCTGCTCTACAATTCTATGACACTATGATTCTAGGATTCAGAAGAACAAAGAAAAAAGACCTTTTGCTAAATCTAAGGACCAAGAGAGTTACACATACAGTGGTACTTTGGTTTAAGAACAGCTTAGTTTATGAACAACTTGGTTTAAGAACGCTGCAAACCTGGAAGTAGGTGTTTTGGTTTGTGAACTTTGCCTTGGAAGCAGAACATGTCCCACTTCCTATTGAGTGTGTTCCATTTGTAAATTGAGTCCCTCACTACTATGGGAAAGCACACCTTGGACGCTTTGATTTAAGAACGGACTTCCGGAACGGATTAAGTTCATAAACCAAGGTACCACTGTACCTAACTATCTCCTGAAAGGTTGTTCCAGTATGACTTTGGGGCTACAGCTGTAAAGGCCATGCCAGCTATCTCTATGGTCCCCACTCAGGGCAGGACACTACATAATGGTATTAAGAAGCTGTGGACTCAGAAGGGGTAGGGCATGTTGATGATGATTTTATAAATCCATGCGGTTATCCTGCCCCTCCCCAAGCTTTCACACGGGCAGTTTATAAGGCATTTAGAATGGCTTATTAGAGCAAGTGGAATAAATGCCTACAGTTGTGACACGCACTGTGCCACATGGATCTGGAACATAGAGTAAAGACTGAGACACTTTGTAGTGAAGTTGAGAATTTCTTTTTGTTGTCTGAGTTAGCCTAGTAATTATGTTCTCATTGCAATTTTCTTAAGAGTGTTGATATGGAGGCTGTCAGTTCCTGAGACACTTGCCTGTCTTTCTGGGGCTTCTGGGGGAGGGGGGAGAAAGGGATTTTGTTGGTGGTGTGTGCATTTTTATGCCACAGACGTTTAAAGAGGATTCTCTCATGGCATGTTTAGATCTGAAATCTTAAAGTCATTGGACAAGATGGAGGCTACTGCATGGGGTGCAAGGAAGCTATGCTTGCATTCATTTTGGAAAAAAAGAATGAAAACATACTCCCCCCCCCCCAAAAAAAAGAGAGAGATGGTACAATTTACAAAAAGGAAAGCTTATGCTAATTTATATGCATAGGTGGAAACAGAAATTATTGCTGTACTGGAAGTGGAAATAAAATGCATCTCACAAAAGTAGGGGAGACCCTTCTTAGGGTCCTTGATATTTAAACCAAATAGCTCTTCAAATAGAGGACTCCTTCAAATAGTGCAGGAATGGGGAACTCAGGCACAGGGACCAAATGAAGATCTCCTGGTGTCACACTCTGGTCCTCAGAACTCTTCTCTGGCCACCCCCATCACTCAGTACACTCTCCTTGGTTGTTGTTTTTTGGACACATTCTTGAACTTGTCTATGGTTCTGTGGTCTAAAGCTCCTAAAGCCACGAAGCCCCTTGGGCTTGCTGATTGGAAGGTCGACAGTTCGAATCCCCATGACAGAGTGAGCTCTCGTTGCTCTGTCCCAACTCCTGCCAACCTTGGAGTTTGAAAGCACACCAGTGCAAGTAGATAAATAGGTACCGCTGTGGCGGGAAGGTAAACGGCATTTCCATGTGCTCTGGCTTCCATCAAGGTGCTCTATTGCACCAGAAGTGGTTTAGTCCTGCTGGCCACATGACCTGGAAAGTTGTCTGTAGACAAACGCTGGCTCCCTCAGCCTTAAAGCGAGATGAGCACCACAACCTCATAGTCACTTTTGACTGGACTTAACAATCCAGAGGTTCTTTACCTTTTTACTTTTTTACATGGAGGACAGAGAGGGGTGTGTGAGTGTATGTGGAAACACTTGTTGCTCCACCTACTTTCGGTTCTGGCCCCACCCACCACTAGCACATGGTCCTGAAAACGTCGCCCAAAAGGCAATGTGCCTCTCAGGCTGAGAAATGTCCCCTGCAAAATGGAACAACCTCCAAAACTTTGAAGCCAAAATCTGGGACGCCATCTTCTCAGTTTTCATTGTAAGAGCATGGCAACCATTTTGGTTGCTGTGATCTCGTACTATTGCGCACCATGATTCCACCCCCAACAAAAGCACATTTTCTGGACATGGCACCCCAAAACATGCATATTGGGGTGCTGCATAAGATCATGGGCCCCCCAAAAGTGTTCTTTTTGGGGGTGAGGGAGTTGTGGTGCAAAATTGTGTGAGATCACAGCAACCAAAATGGCTGCCACGCTCTTGAGATAAGAAACAGAATGTCCCAGTTTTTCTGGGACACTTGTGGGTTATGCAGTCGTAGAAATGACCCAGGTTTGGGGGCCATCTCGGTGGCACTACTGCCACTCAGATCTAGTCACTGGAGATTCATTAACCCTTTGGGTCTACTTCCTTAACAGTGTCGTGTATATACTACTGTATACTATTGTATGACCAATAGTATAATGTAGCAAATGTAGACTAGCAAACGTCAAACCTCTACATGTCCCAGATAGCTAGCTGTTCAGTGTCTCTGCTGGAATACATAGGCTTGCGCCTTCTCAGAATGCATTCAGAACTGAGCCCTGGCTTTGGTTGTAGGTAGGGTGGTTTGATCCTGTCTCTAACTGATGCTGAGTTGACATAGCAGTTAATTCCATTTTCCCTTTGCTTCCAGGAAAAACAAACTCCCAAAACCCATTGGCAAATAACACATAAATAAACACTAAACTTGTGCTATATTCACTATATTTCTGGAAGCGGTTTTTATGTCGTGCAAAAACTCAAACATAATACGGAAATTCGCTGTTAAGGAAATGTCAGCAGAATAAAACTGCTCTATGAATGCAGCCTGACTGAGACGTATTGTTGCTTATTTCTTTGGGTTTTGTTCATGATGCACCAGCCAGCAATGTTTCACAACTGGGACACACTTGACGGACAAGTGCTGCTGACTTCACTGCACTCTAAAGGTGTCAGGGTTGTAGGTGAGGCGCACATGAAACCAAAGGGAAGCAGCTACCTCAATGGCAGATTTCAGGTATCGTCTGAAGGGGGCAAATGGCCCATCTTTTTATATTTTTTACTCAGGGGCGCTACCTGAACTAATGTCACAATGCCTCGACTCTGAAAGCTGTCTGGCGCACTTAACCTCCTGGTTTTACGCCAGCCTGCGTTGCGCCTTCTCTGCAAACCAGCAAAGCAGGAAATGTGTTCTAGGTAGTGCGAAATGGAAAGGAGAACGAGGCTGTAGAATTTCTCCTTCCACTATATACCGGGGGAGGGCAGGATTCTGTGAAGCACGTGGTGTATTCTGGATTTCAGTTTTGAGAACCGGAATGTGGATACAGTTGTCTTTGGCGCTGGGGTTTGGTGTGCTGTTCCTCTCAAAGGTTAACAAATGGTATGCAAATCCTCTTAAGCCGCTGTGTTTACAGCAGGGCTTAGCAACTGCTGATTCTTATTTTTTACCTTTTAAACTTGGTAGCCTATCACCCATCCCTTAGAGCGATTTGTTCCGAGATCAGGCTCTGTCGAGGGATTGGTGGTTGCTCGTGTGTGTGTGCATGCGCTTTGGATGAGGAACAAACAAACAAACACCCTCTCCCAGATACAACCTGCCACATCATCCTTCTTTTTATACAAATGATGTTGCTGAATAAGCGGGCTAGGACAGGGGTAGACCTAATGAATGATGAATAAGGAGGAGAAAAGGCCAGTTCAACAGAGTAAATGCTCAATAACAGCTCATTTAATCATTGGCAGAACAGCTGCAATAGCCGCATTAGCATTAATGGAAGGCTGAAGTAGTGCCATCGGTGTCTCCCCAATGCCTGATCTTTCTATTGGACGTATCGGCTTTGAAAATGTCAGGTCCTCGCAGCCAGATCCTCTAAAGTGCTGTTGCGAGTTTGGGGAGTGGTGGAGGTTAGGCTGTAGGCCCGAGTCCCTCCTGGTTCCTGAATCCAGAAAGGATTCAATTGTTGGAATGGCCAGGCCAGCTTCTTGGTAATGGCCTAAGTGGGTCATTAAGGTAACAAAGGAAGTGGCTTTGTGCTAGAAAACAAACAGGTGGGGCACCTCCCTCCCTTGGCTGTTGGTGACAAGGGCCAGAGAGTTGTGTGTGAGAGAGAGCTAGAAGCTTGAGGCAGGTGGTGTTGGAATTCTGGCCCGGTCAGAGGTATGTGCCTATCTGTCTAGGCACCGGCTGAATTCCTTTGACCTCCCTCCGGCGACTCCCGGCAGGAAAAACACGAGGTCCGTTCCGGCGATTTTCCTCAGGCTGTGAGAAAAACACACCAACTGCTTCTCCTCCTCCCTGCTCCCTGCATATCCCCAGGGAGGGGAATCAGACACAGACAGAAATGTAACTACATGCTTTTATTCCTGTCTTTAGCAGCCATACAGTAAAAGATGTCTGCTCTCTTCAACAAACAGAGAGAAAACTCCAAACTCCACCCATGTACATCCTGTACAGGTCATATGACACACACTGAGCTCACATCCTGTGCTCAATAAGGAGAATGGACTGCCCCTTTGTTTCCATGGCAACAGTCACAAACTTCCTGTTTGGCTTTGCAGCCACAAGCAGCTGACTGAGCTGCTAGAGCCTTTGCTTGCTGCAGCATTGCTGCTTTAGAATAACAGGTGGGAGGCCAGGAGTGCTGGTTCCTGGGGACCAAGCCCTTTCGGCCCTCCTATATTTTGGGGGGTAGGGCCCAAGCCCCCCAATTGCCCCAAAGCACAGAGACGAAGCATGGAGAGCCCTACGAAACCGGACCAGTTGCTTCCTGGTGCAGTTCCACCTTCTTTCCCTCTTGGTTCTGGAGCTCTTTCCCCGCCTTCTCTTCTCCTTCCCTCCTCAGAGGAGAAACTTAGTGTGAGCTACAGGAAGTGAAAGGACGCATGTGCCAAGTTCCATGCCTCCAGAGCCTGGAATGGGGAGATAGGTTTGAGGCAGCGAGGACTACTACAGGTCCCAGGAAGGCCATGCTCAAGAAGGGAGCCTTGGCCTCTCTTGCATCCTGAGACATGTACCAAGAGAAAAGAGCACACCAAGAACTTCTGACTTCTGCTCCATGAATTAAACTAAGACCTTCATGTCGAATCTGACTATGGACTAACATGAATTTACTGGTTTCTGATCCTTAATTGGATATCCATATCCATAGGAGTTTGAGTTTGTAATCTCTGTTTGAGTTTGTAATCTCTATTTGAGTTTGTAATCCTTGTCAGAATACATACTTTTGAATGGATTAGTTTTTGTTACTATTACTATTAGAGAGCCGGTGTGGTGTAGTGGTTAAGAGCTGTGGACTCATAATCTGGTGAACCAGGTTCGATTCCCTGCTCCTCCACATGCAGCTGCTGGGTGACCTTGGGCCAGTCACACTTCTCTGAAGTCTCTCAGCCTCACTCACCTCACAGAGTGTTTGTTGTGGGGGAGGAAGGGAAAAGGAGATTGTTAGCCGCTTTGAGACTCCTTAGGGTAGTGATAAAGCGGGATATCAAATCCAAACTTTTCTATTGATTTGCGAGTAGGGACCACTCCCACTATTGAAACTTATATTGGCTGCTACCGTGGGATGGATCGGATTCCCCTGAAGCCTGACAGCTATACAGCTACAAATAAAACGTTTTAAGTGTGTTTAAAGTGCAATATGCAATGTGACACTAGATGGCGATGGTGAGCCTTATAGAAAATTCAATGTATTTTTTAATTTAAAAAAAAAACGCTTAATTTTTTTTTCAGAGCGTTTTTTTATATGTGAGTAGATTCCTCACAGGGACGCAGGTGGCGCTGTGGGTTAAACCACAGAACCTAGGATTTTCCAATCAGAAGGTCGGCGGTTCGAATCCCTGCGACGGGGTGAGCTCCCGTTACTCGGTCCCTGCTCCTGCCAACCTAGCAGTTTGAAAGCACGTCAAAGTGCAAGTAGATAAATAGGTACCGCTCCGGCGGGAAGGTAAACAGCGTTTCCGTGCATCGCTCTGGTTTGCCAGAAGCGGCTTAGTCATGCTGGCCACATGACCCAGAAGCTGTACACCGGCTCCCTCGGCCAATAAAGCGAGATGAGCGCCGCAACCCCAGAGTGGGTCATGACTGGACCTAATGGTCAGGGGTCCCTTTACCTTTACCTTTAGATTCCTCCCTGGCGTGCCTCTAGCAACCAGCTCCTTTCCCTCCTGTTGTGGAGGGGAAGGAGGGTCAAAGCAGCTTGCCTTCGGTGGCAGCACCAAGAGCCTGTCAGAGGAGGAGCTCTTCCTGATGTCCTAACATCGTGCGCGTTTCTTATGAGGAATGGTTGAAGGAGCTGGGTATGTCTCACTTGGAAAAGATGAGGCTGAGATGAGATATGATAGCCACCTTCAAATATCTAAAAGCCTGTCACATGCAAAATGAAGAAAGCTTGTTTTCTCCTGCTCTGGAGAGTAGGACTTCAACCAATGGCTTCAAATGAAAGGAGATTTCAGCTAAACATCAGGAAGAACTTTATGACAGTAAGAGCGGTGGTGGACTCTCCTTCCTTATAAGTTTTTAAGCATAGGCTGGATGGTCATCTGTCATGGATGATCTCGTTGAGGTTCCTGCATTGCAGGGGGTTGGACTAGATGACTCTTAGAGATCTCTTCCAACTCTTCGATTCTATGATTCTAACTCATCTTTTCTAGCCTTGCGGAACCTGCAGCTTCCCTCTTGGGCACTTGAACCTTGATAGCGGTTATTAAGCTTGTTATTGTTATTTTATTGTATTTCTTTTTAAAAAAAGAATCAAGTGCCAAGGGTTTATTTGATTGTGCTTAATGCTAACATTTATCAGGTTGATGGGTGCTTTTTTGTCTTCCAAGGCACTACGGTATAACTACGTTTCCCGACAGAATCTATTTTTATCTTCAATGGTTTTCATAACAAGGTCATCATTTTTTCCCCCCGTCGCGTAATCACTGGCTGATTTACTTTTGTGTTCTGTCTTTGCTTTTACACTCATTTTGATAGCTTGGAGTGACAGGCTTTGGTGCTTGCTTGGCTGATGAAGGGCACTTCAACAATTCTCTGTTGGCACGAGCATGTTTTCCTTTTTCCTTCTTATGCCCTTCTTTAAAAATCCTGTTGAAAAGACCTATTGTGCACACATTAAACTCCGCTGATGTTTGTTTTAGAAAGACTTGTTCCTACATTTCACCGAACATCATCACAACAGCAGCAACAATAAAAATGTCTCAAATCATAGTGGCTTGGGTATGCATTTCGAGATGGGAGAGATGATACCAATGTTTTCATGTTATTTCATTCTGATTGCTTTCTGCGAGTTCAAACACCCTGGAAATGTACAGTTTGCAAAAATCAGTACATTTTGCTTATGGATGGGGGAGAAATTCAGTTTAAAAACATATCTACCCTCCAGGAAATTCACAATCCCTGAAACAATACATGAACCAAAAACACTCAAAATTTGAGTGGGTATAAGTAATAAAATTGTCATTATTATTTGTCCTTCTCTGGATTTTTTCTCCAACTAAGTCATGTGTACAAGAAGGCATATAGTAGGGGATGGCATGCAAAAAGATATATTTTAGTGAAAATAACATACAGAATGCATTATATTAGGGAAGATTGCTTGCAGATATCTGTGTTTCATGAAAAACAGCACACACAAAAAATCGGAGGTATTTGCATGAAAATGTGGGCAGAATTTCAAGGAGGACTTAAAAAAGGAAAGAAAAGGATTTCTGCAGCCTAAAATAGGAGTGTGGAGAACTGAATTTAAGATTGGAAAAATGGGAGATGGAGAGAAACTCACATTGACAGATATGTCCGTCCCCCCAATTTTACATTCATACGGCATGAATGAATCAGATGGAGGGGGAGCAGTCGCCTCAGGGTGTCTTAGACCATGACAGGAGATCTTATAGGTCACAGATGCCAAGATGCTCGGACCACATTAGATTGTTTCTATTTAGGCTCATGCTTAAGCCTGCAGTGAGATAATGGACTGTTCCATTTTAGACTGCAGGTCTAAAACGCCCTGGTCTCAGTCACGGCCATGCAATCTGCACAACTCATTTTTTTCTGGTCTCGAGACAGGGGTTTAGCATTTCAGGGAAAACCCATTTGTGCAGAAAACTGCCGTGTGGCTATCGTCGGTGCAAAGGCCATTTCGTGCAGCGTCTTGCAGGTGGGATCCATGTAAAACAGACTTCACTGGAAGGGCTGAATTGTGTTTGGGATGGTGATGCTAGCATGCTCTTTTGCCTGCCAAGATTTGAGAATGCGTTGGAAGAAACGTAGCCTTTGAGAATGAGGGCTGTCTGAGACATTGCATTTGAGAGGGGCACCGTGCATGTCATCAGATGCCTCGCATGTAAGTAACACAGTAAAGTGCGAGTGTCAGAAAAGCAGGCATAAGAATACCTAGTGCAAAGGTACCATACAGGGGATCACTAAGTGAAACCAGGATTTGTTACAGGGTGTGATTACAAGGATTGGTTCCAAGACACAGAATCACAAGAAAGGAGAAACAATAACAATAACAATTTATTTATTATTTATACCCCGCTCATCCGGCTGGGTTTCCCCAGCCATTCTGGGCAGCTCCCAACTGAATATTAAAAACACAATACAGTATTAAACATTAAAAACTTCCCTAAACAGGGCTGCCTTCATATGTTGCTTATTGCCTTGACATCCGAAGGGAGGGCGTTCCACAGGACGGGTGCCACTACTGAGAAGGCCCTCTGCCTGGTTGCCTGTAACCTCACTTCTTGCAGTGAGGGAACCTCCAGAAGGCCCTTGGCACTGGACCTCAGTGTCCGGGCTGAACGATGGGGGTGGAGATGCTCCTTCAGGTATACAGGACCGAGGCCGTTTAGGGCTTTAAAGGTCAGCACCAACACTATGAATTGTGCTCAGAAACCTACTGGGAGCCAATGCAGATCTCTCAGGACCGGTGTTATATGGTCTTGGTGGCCACTCCCGGTCACCAGTCTAGCTGCCGCATTCTGGATTAGCTGTAGTTTCCGGGTCACCTTCAAAGGTAGCCCCACATAGAGTGCATTGCAGTAGTGCAAGCGGGAGATAACCAGAGCATGCACCACTCTGGCAAGACAGTCTGTGGGCAGGTAGGGTCTCAGCCTGCGTAGCAGATGGGGCTGATAAACAGCTGCCCTGGACACAGAATTGACCTTCCTAACTAAACCTTAGGAAGAACTTTCTGACGGTAAGGTCTGTTTAACAGGGGAACAGACAACCTTGAAAAGTGGATGGCCATCTGTCAGGGATTCTATGCTGTAGCTGTGATTCCTGCACTGCAAAGGGTTGGACTAGATGTTCCTTGGATTCTTTTCCAACTCCACAATTCTACAATTCTATGATTCCTGTCATAGGCGGCAACTCTGCGGGGCTGAGGACACCTCAGCTCCCCCAAAGTATATTGAGACAGGGGTGAGCTCTCCCAATCTTGAGGGGCTGGGACCTGTCAGACCTCCCTGTGGCTGCGGCGGACCTCATGACCTCATGTGCGTGTTGTATGTGTGATGTCACACGTGCACGACGACCCACAAAAAAGTTGGCTGGAACCTGGTGCCTATGATTCCTGTTGAGCTCAGTTGCAAACCCAATTGCAAACCCAGGCTTACTGTCATGTACGTATGTAATACATGAAGCAGCCCTATATTGGCAACCCAGGTTCATTCTCCAGGATCCCCCATGATCTCCCCCCCTCTGCTATTTCCCCTCCACCCATCTGTCCATGTGCAGAGGCACTGCCTTCTGTTTCCACTGTGAGCATCCGCATTCCAGAACTCCGATCTAGGACATTATGTAGCCTAACATGTTTTCGGCTCCTGCTATTGCTTTTGGGGCTGCGCTGGAACTGCTAGAGTTAACAAACAGAAAAATATTCCTCTCATCTTCCCTCCCTCCCTCCCTCCCTCCCTTCATAATAATAATAAAAATAATGGCATGCTATTTTCAGGAAGAGATGGACTGTACTGGCCCGGTGCCAAAGGCAATAGTCTCAGTGCCAGGGAGCCAGATTCAGTAGTCTCATTGCCAGCCTATCTTTGGCAAGGACAGAGAAGCTTCAGCAGGTGTGATTAAAGAGCATACCAGAGCCTCAGTCTGGCATGGAACAACTGCCACCCAGGTGCCACTATAGCTGTTTTGATGCTCAAGGAGCCTGTTCAGCAAGTAAATGAGATGCCCTTACTCTCTCCATCTACTCCTAGGAAAGCAGGTGCCTTGCACGTCATTCTGGTGTGTGCCAAAGCTGCCCCAAGGAGAGGGGGAGAGTGAGCCTCTGGTGACAGATGGTGGTAAAGATCCTGGAGGTATGAAGGCAATTCCCCCCCACACACACTTAATTGACCCCCTACCCAAAAACAGAAGCCTTGTGTTGATTAACAACAACTAGAGGGTGCAAATGAGCTATGCCGTGCAGGGCCAACCAAGATGGACAGGTCATTGTGGAGAGTTTTGACTAAACGTGATCCACCTGGAGCAGGAAGCGGCAAGCCACTCCAGTACCCCTGCCAAGAAAACTCCATGGACAAAAAGAACTGGCAAATATAAGTTATGATGCTGGGAGATCCCTGGAAAAGACCCTGATTTTGGGAAAGAAGGAGGGCACAAGGAGAAGGGGACGACAGAGGGTGAGATGGTTGGGCAGTGTTCTCAAAGCTACAAACATGAGTTTGACCAAACTGTGGGAGGCAGTGGAAGACAGGAGTGCCTGGCATGATCTGGTCCATGGGGTCACGGAGAGTCGGACACGACTATATGACTAAACAACAACAGGGGGTGCAGATGCAGAAGAAGAATCCTGAGGAGCAATGGCACTTGGCTACAGGCAGGAAGAGCACAAAAATGACCAATGGAGGGGGTCGTTTCATGTAGTATTCCGTTCCAGCACCAAAACTATGGACCATGCAAGTTGGGGTGTCATTTCATAAGACTTCATAAAATGCTTCCTAAAAAGGAGAGGGAGAGGGGAGGCCAAGAGTGGAGAGAGACAGAGAACATTCTGGGGAGAGGAACCAGTAGTACATATAGGTCAATTTCTAAAGACACACACATGTTACTTCCAGGTAGGGATGGGCAAATCTATCAGATTTTGTTTCTCTTGGTTTCTCATTTTTTCAACCTCACATCCAGTTCTCCACATTTCCACATTCGTTGGCATTACACACACACACACACACACACACACACACAAAGACTTCATGAAAATTCATAAGCATTTTATTGTGACTCTCCTAAATATGCACATTTCCATATATGCAATTCTACATAATATACACTTCTTTTTTTTGCAAAGCTGTGTTACCTAATATAATGCATTTTTGTATGTATTTGTATGCCATTTTCACTAATGGCATAGAGATTGCCTGCTTGCAGAAATGCACTGCAAAATTTTAAAATGTTCAAATTTTGGAGGATGCCTGCATTGTTTCAGAAAGTGCAAATTAGGTTGGTTCACCTTTGAATTTACAGAAGCTGTCCTGGTTTCTGATTTGATCCTGGAATGTCCCATTTTTCCTTAGGACATCCCTATTTTCATTGGAGAAATGTTGGAGGCTATGGAATAGGCTGTCCCTATTTTCACTGGAGAAATGTTGGAGGGTATGTATTCAGAAACCCTGGAGATTCAGAATAGACAATACTGTGCGAGATGGACCAGTGCAGCTTTGCATGTTTTTACGGCCTCCTTCTTCAGCAATTGGTGCCAACAATTCATCGGCTCACTCACAAGATGTTATTTTGGGGCCATTATGTCAAAACAAGAACAGAAAGTACCACTACCTTGAAAAACTTGTTTAAAAAGAAAATCCCCTGGCTTCTTAAACACAATGTCCCCGTGCTGCTGACGGAAATTTCATTTCAATCTGCCTATGCAGAGCGAGGAACAAGCGCCAGGGTAATAAGTTCCCCTCCATCTCCCCGCTCCTGAAATCCTTCCGTACTCCTCAGCAATGTTGCTCGGAGATCAGGGGACTTGCAGTCAGCAGCCTGCTGTGGCAGATGGCCGGTCATAAGCCCTCATGCTAATCTAATGCCTCTGCAAAGCAAACGAGGCCTTGGGATGTGCGGGGAGGGGGGTGGCTGGGTGGAGGCAGTACCTAGGGCTCAAGGCAGGAGCATGATGGAAATCAGCGCTCCAGGTGACATGCCCTTGAAGGATTCCCTGATCCCCTAGGGGACCGTGCACGCATTTCGGCCAACAAAACAACGAACTGGAGATGTGCTTGCACAACGAGGCCAATGTGTTTTGGGGAAAAAACAAAACCCCACAGGCTTCTTTTTAAAAAATCACAATGGCTTAAGAAACCAGATTATTATTAGCAACTAACATCTGAATCACCACCCTCTCCTCAAGGGTCATAGCCTGGTGTTAGAGCATCCTCCTTTTGTTCAGAAGGTCTGGGGTTCAATCCCTGATGACTCCAGATAGAGCTGGGAGAGGAACTCTGTGTATGAAACAATGGAGAGTCACTGCCATCAGCACAGACAATACTGACCTCAATGGACCGCTGGGTCTGAGTCAGTGCAACGCAGCTTTCCCATATTCATTTTCTGCTGTCTGGGTTTGAAAACATATCCAGATCTGTTTCTATTCTGTGCAAACGTGCATTGTGGGTTTGACTGCATTGCCAATATCCCACAAGCTGCCTTACCTGCAGAAGGTCTTGGGTTCAGTTCCTGGTTTCTCCAGGTGGGATTGGACATGTCCCCAGTCTGATAACCTGGGGACCCATTGCCAGCCAGTGTAGCAATGGTCTGACTCACTATAAGGCAGTGTCCTCTGTTTCCAGTGACACCAACCAAGTGGTTACTGCATAGGAGCTGCAGTTTTTGCCACCCCTTCTATCTGTTCTGCTTCCTATTAACTTTAAAAAAAAATAAAATTGCATTTGTAACTTATTTCACTGTTTAGATGCATGACCTGCACACATGATTTCCTACACAACTTTGCACGCATGGAATTGCTCATATGCTCACTGTTTGCTCAATGGGCCCTGGTGTTCTACGTTTTCCCAGGAAGGAAAGGAAAGGAAAGGAAAAGAAAAGAACATTACTGCAACACTGGCCATGCAGGTCAGTGATGCCAGCTTTACAAATGAAGATGAACTGTCTGTACTGTTTTGCATTCAGCGGTTGAATGGGTACTTAAGTGTAGAGATAGCTCAGAACAGGTGCCCCCCTCCAGCACCAAATCCCAGTGTCCCTGGCAGTTGCTAGGCTCGCCTGCCCCAAATCTAGCCCTGGAAGGTGGAACACACAGATTTCCTCAATGGCAAAATGCACAAGAGGTATGTGCGATGGGCTGAAATGTCCTTTAAGCTTCCCTTCCTCTGCAGCCTGCTGTCATAAGCAGGACTCCGCCTGCATTCCATAGCAGGCAGGGAATATGGATAGGTGAGGACAGCTGGAATGATGAGGTAAAAGGCTTGGCTATGGTTTAATCTTTCATTGCCTCTGAGCTCTTAGTAACTGGAAAAGTGCTGGTTCTAACTGGTGATGCTGCTGAGAGGCATAATTAACCAGTTGGTGCTGTGAATCCACTTTGTTTGCATTTCTTATACATATAATAAGGCATGGCTCTGATGCACCAAAAATGCAGTATGTTCATAATAAAAAAATGAGTTTTATGATGGGTTAATTTCTCCCCTTTGCACCTGCATGATTGGGGAAGTTGGCATGACTAAGCAGCCAAAGTCAGGGAGCCAGTGGTATGTTTCTGCATGCTCAGATATGATGCTGTTTACTTTAATTCTATGGTTATCCTTCGTCTATCTAGCAGTTTGTAAATAAACCACTTGCAGTGAGAGTCAGTTAGAGAACAGGGCACTGAGCAAACATGACTCTGTGATGCACCAAGACAGAAAAAGAACAGACCACATTTCCCGAGTGTATTTTGGTAATGTGCATGTGCTAAAATTCATGCGTGATTAGACGCTCAGGATGTAGGAGAGCTTTCTACCTAGTTTTCATTTAGCTGTGCCTGTAATTCAGAGCCAATTCTGATTTGCAGCAGGATCACTCGGATCTAATGCAGATCCACATCTCTTGATACTAGTATGCATGTACTTTGCATGATTAACCCTAACCCTAGGCAACTCAGAGTGGGCGGCTCCTGCCTGGCTGCCTTACAAACCGTTGTGCTCAAAATGATAGGAAAGTCCGTTCCTGCAGTTGTGGATCTGCAATGCCTCATTTACATGAGTCCAGAGTTGTTGGACGCTGCAGTCAATGAGTGATCAGTGTGAATGTGGGGAGACCAGCACTCAGTCTTCAGGCTAGGAGCCCTACTGGAAGTGGGGAGATAAGGCTGATTCAGAATGGGCTAAAAGGATCTGGCGTCCTGGTCTTGGTTTGGACTTGACAGATGAATCCGGCACAAAGGCGAAACTCCGCTGGCGCATCGTCCTCGTAAGATGCTTGTGCAATGTCGCCTTAATAATAAACAGCTCGGGCTAATGAGATGAGAGAGAATTTCTGTTTATATCCACTTGCACAAACCCTCCCTGGCATCCTGGCGAGGGAGGGCACGTGTTGGGAACGGAATGTGCGGAAAATGAAAGGAAGAACAAAGCCAAAGCGAAAGCACAACAACAATAAAAAGGAGAGACTCAGAAGCGTCCCGGCGGAGTGCTTAAAGCAGAGCTGGGTGCTTTATTTTTAGAACCCTTTTGAAAACCAATATGCAAGTCCCCATTGTGCTTAGAAATCCTCACTCCAAATAGGCCACCCAAATGCCTTTCTGGAAAAGAAGGCAGGAGAGATGCTGAATATTAAAGGAGCCAACTCATCATCAAAGATGTCCCAATCTGTCTCCCTCTATCAGCATTTACTAGGATATATATAGAGATGGAGGGAGAGACAGACAGACAGACAGACAGACAGACTTATTCCTTACGGGGAGCTATACACACTCACATGAAAGCAATGGGTTGAATTCAATGTAGTACTAAGGAGAATGTACCATCAGCGCCAGGATTTCTCCTTGCTCAGTGGACTGCTCTCCCCCTCCCGCTGTGCACCCCTAAATCTGTTCTGGGTTTCCCCCCCAACCCTCCAGTAGGGGGTGGTGTGGGTGTCCATGGGGGGGAGGAGAGAGGTGCAGTGGTGTAGCATTGGGGAGGCCCACATGGGAGCATAAAATTGTTAGGGGCATAAAATTTCAACACCCGGTGCTCTCTCACTACAGCTGTAAGCTTCCGTTGCTGGGCTCCATTGAAAACAGCTTCTCCATGCAAACCAGGAAGTAGCCTCTCCAGACAACAGAACACCTCTTCTTTTCTTACCTCTGTGGCTGCAGTCTCCTGGGTGATGTGGACACCATTAGGCAGCTGAATGTGCATGTGTACTCTATCCGTTTGCCTCACACCCCTCTGCATGTAGCCTTGGGTCCTGGCAACCCAAGCTACACCACTGGAGAGGTGGAAAGTCCCATTGTGCTAGCACTAATCCTTGTGCTACTGCAAATCTTTAGTCAAACACCACCCAATGTTTTTAGAGTTAGTGTGGTGTGAATATAGCAGGCTTACTGTCAGCCTGGCATTGGAGAGCCGAGGATTTAAATCTCCACTCATCCCTGAAGCTCACTGGGTGACCTTCGGCTTGTCACTAGCTCAGAGTCCAACCTACCTCACAGGGTTCTTGTGAGGATATGATGGAGAAAGCAAGGTAATAATAAGAATAATCACACAGAAGTTTAGTATAAGATGTACCTGCCTATTGCTTTCAACTGGACACTGAAATCTTACTAGGAGCATCATTTAACTAGCCTGAGCATGGAATGAGAAAAAGCTGGGACAGGGCTAGGAGCATGAAGACAAACCCTCACTCCAATGTTGCTCTATATATCTTGTGTGTTGGGCCCTGAGCAGGAAAAGGGTGGGCAAACCAATCTAATTTATACTTCCCCAAACAATTGTTGTTGTTGTTTAGTCATTCAGTCGTGACCCCATGGACCAGAGCACGCCAGGCACTTCTGTCTTCCACTGCCTCCCGCAGTTTGGTCAAACTCATGTTGGTAGCTTTGAAGATACTGTCCAACCATCTTGTCCTCTGTTGTCCCCTTCTCCTTGTGCCCTCCATCTTTCCCAACATCAGGGTCTTTTCCAGGGAGTCTTCTCTTCTCATGAGGTGGCCAAAGTATTGGAGCCTCAGCTTCACGATCTGTCCTTCCAGTGAGCACTCAGGGCTGATTTCCTTAAGAATGGATACGTTTGATCTTCTTGTAGTCCATGGGACTCTCAAGAGTCTCCTCCAGCACCATAATTCAAAAGCATCAATTCTTCGGTGATCAGCCTTCTTTATGGTCCAGCTCTCACTTCCATACATCACTACTGGGAAAACCATAGCGTTTACTATACGGACCTTTGTTGGCAAGGTGATGTCTCTACTTTTTAAGATGTTGTCTAGGTTTGTCATTGCTTTTCTCCCAAGAAGCAGGCGTCTTTTAATTTTGTGGCTGCTGTCACTTCCCAAAACAATGCACTACCTGAAACACAGATATCCTTCAAAATCCACTTCTATCAATGCGATCTCCAACCAAATATTGTGTACAAAAATACATGTGCTAGGGTAAAGTGTACATAAAAACACACACATATGTATTACTGAAAATAACAGTCTAAAATGCACCGTATTAGGAAACATTGCACACTAAAACGAATATATTATACAACATTGCAAACAAAAATATATAAGGAGAGAGAGAAGTTGCTGTCATCTGTCTATCTCAGGAAACAATGGAGGAGTGTGCCGTTGGGGGTGAGGTCAAATTGTTGGAAATTTCAGCGCCTGTGTGGCTGGAGAGACTGATACGGGAGAGACATGTTTTGTTGCAGCTGGGAGAGGGAGGGAGCACTAAATTGCTGGTGAATTTTCGTGTACACTTTTTCAAAATATTCAAATGGATAGGGAAATGTGATGAACTGGATTTAAGATTAGAAAAACGATAAACCAAAATGGTCAGATCTCTTCATCTCTATCGCAACAATGTTCTTGCAACAGCCACCTTTTATTCTTAAAGGATGTTGCGACACTTGTGGTTTAGAAGTCTGACTCCACATTTACTAATACAGTGGTACCTCGGGTTAAGTACTTGATTTGTTCCGGAGGTCCGTTCTTAACCTAAAATTGTCCTTAACCTGAAGCACCACTTTAGCTAATGGGACCTCCTGCTGCTGCCGCGCCGCTGGAGCATGATTTATGTTCTCATCCTGAAGCAAAGTTCTTATCCTGAAGTAATATTTCTGGGTTAGCGGAGTCTGTAACCTGAAGTATATGTAACCTGAAGTGTATGTAACCCGAAGTACCACTGTATATCGTTCTTGCTTCTTCAGCAAAGATTCCCTGGGTGAAAGTTCAAGCATGGTATATGATATATATACAATATCTTTATTGTCATTGTCCCATACAGAACAATGAAATTGAAAACTACATAAAACATTCAAAACCCCCTAAAAACTCTGAACCCCCATTTTAAAATACACTATACTATAGAGACCCCTTATGCTGCATTTAGAACCAGAATTGCATTTGCCTAGAAACTGTTTCTCAGGTGGCTTGTCTTGGCCTTTATAACCCTATACCTTCTTCCAGAAGGCAGAAGCTGAAAGAGATCATTTCCGGGGTGTGTACTATCCCGCGCAAAGGTGTTGAGCCCTTTTGGATTAATAAACGCTTTAACTCATCTGCATCTTCCTGTGGAAACTGTGGTTGTTTGGGAACAGCCCCTTGAGCCAGAATACAGCCAGGACCCTTGCCAACAACCCCCCACCCCACCCCACCCCTGAAGGGCTAAAAACTGGAACTGGGAAGCTACCAATTCCCGTTTTGTGCCCATAAGCGCGTGCCGAGATCTCTGGGTGAAAGAGGCCTTGTCGAAGCAATGCTGATCCATGCCAAAAGTTGCAGCCGAACAGAAAGACAAGCGCACTCCGGCACAGTGGAACCATCTCCAGGCAGGCGAGTTCAAGCAATTCTGTCAGCTGCGCTTATCTCTCTGTGCCTTTGCTTGGCACATTTGCTTGACAAAGGGGGCTTAGTGCAACTTGGCAAAGCAGCTGGAGGAGAAGGGGGGGGGGAGGAACCTGTTTAAAATTTCCAGCAACTGGAACAATTAAGGGAGCTTTAGAAAGATTGTGAATAGGGGCTTTCCCTGAAGGATTCCTATCGCCAAAGGATAACATTTGCCAGCTTTATCCGGGGAGAGATGTTACTTTGTTGAACAGTGGTGCTGACAATGGTGATGAGACCAGGATATTGCTTATTCTATTGGGGGGGAGGGTATGGGGTATCATCTCCTACAGTTGCTGGAGCTTTTTGGAGGGAGGGGGCCAGGAGAAGGTTTTTCTTGGTGCTGCCGGCAGCAGATCTTTCAACCCGCGATTTTTGCAAGCGCTAAAAATGAAAGCTGCCATCTTTCAGAAGCAGTGGTGTTCCCCTGGCACCCCTTCCCCAACCGTGGGAAGCTTCTGCCCAACTTAGGGAGGGAGGCACGATGCTCCTGTCTGGCTCTGCGAAGGAGGAAAGAGGAAGAGGAAGAGGAAGAGGAAGAGGAAGAGGAAGAGGAAGAAGAAGAAGAAGAAGAAGAAGAAGAAGAAGAAGAAGAAGAGGAGTTTGGATTTGTTATCCTGCTTTATCACTACCCTAAGGAGTCTCAAAGCGGCTAACATTCTCCTTTCCCTTCCTCCCCCACAACAAACACTCTGTGAGGTGAGTGGGGCTGAGAGACTTCAAAGAAGTGTGACTAGTCCAAGGTCACCCAGCAGCTGCATGTGGAGAAGCAAACCCGGTTCCCCAGATTACGAGTCCACTGCTCTTAACCACTAAACCACACTGGCACAGAGGACTCTATAGCATCCTGTCACAGGCCTGACACTTCCTTCCCAAAGCCCAGGTAGCTTCGGCCCGGCATAGGGAGAGAGGTGCAATGTTCATGCCCTCGCAAGCTGGCATTTCTGGCCCTAACTCTTCCCCTGTGAAAAAATTCACCACTTGGCACTGTTCAGAAGGGAAGCTGATAGTGCAAGTTGAAGCTGGAATCAAGCAGTCGTTTTTAAGTGTTGAGAGGCACTGGCAGAGGAATAATAATAATAATAATAATAATAATAATAATAATAATAATAATAATTTATTATTTATACCCCGCCCATCTGGCTGGGCCTCCCCAGCCACTCTGGGCGGCTTCCATAAAAACCAAAAATACAGTAAAATATCACACGTAAAAAACTTCCCTGAACAGGGCTGCCTTAAGATGTCTTCTAAATGTCAGGTAGTTGTTTATCGCTTTGACATCTGCTGGAAGGGCGTTCCACAGGGTGGGCGCCACTACCGAGAAGGCCCTCTGCCTGGTTCCCTGTAGCTTTGCTTCTCACAATGAGGGAACCGCCAGAAGGCCCTCGGCGCTGGACCTCAGCGTCCGGGCAGAATGATGGGGGTGGAGACGCTCCTTCAGGTATACTGGACCGAGGCCGTTTAGGGCTTTAAAGGTCAGCACCAACACTTTGAATTGTGCTCGGAAACATACTGGGAGCCAATGTAGGCCGCTCCCAGTCACCAGTCTATCTGCCGCATTCTGGATTAGTTGTAGTTTCCGAGTCACCTTCAAAGGTAGCCCCACGTAGAGTGCATTGCAGTAGTCCAAGCGGGAGATAACCAGAGCATGCACCACTCTGGCGAGACAGTCCGCAGGCAGATAGGGTCTCAGCCTACGTACCAGATGGAGCTGGTAAACAGCTGCCCTGGACACAGATTTGACCTGTGCCTCCATGGACAGCTGTGAGTCCAAAATGACTCCCAGGCTGCGCACCTGGTCCTTCAGGGGCACAGTTACCCCATTCATGACCAGGGAATCCTCCACACCTGCCCGCCTCCTGTCCCCCAGAAACAGTACTTCTGTCTTGTCAGGATTCAACCTCAATCTGTTAGCCGCCAGCCATCCTCCAACCGCCTCCAGACACTCACACAGGACCTTCACTGCCCTCACTGGTTCTGATTTAAAAGGAAGAGGAGTGCGGGGGGAGCATACCGTCCCCAGCAGCGTGATGCCGATGGGGTGCCATTGCGGCTGCCCCCTGCCCGTGCTGGGCGCCACGCCCCAGCAGGTGGCATGCCACGCCCCTGGGATGCACGTCAGCCCCGCCCCCACCTCCTCTCCACCACCCCCGGTGCCGGAGCATGAAGCTTCGCCACTGTTGAGAGGGACTGTGGGAATAACAAGGACAACGGGAGGTTGAATGCAAGTGAGCTGTGCAGAATTACGCTGGTAAGCATGCTCCAAGCAAGCTGCCGACTAGCTCTGCAGAGGCTCCTTTTATTAGCAGAAGTCAACAACTGGAAACAGTAGTCAAACCACTCTGAACATGACATATTTCCATCTACGCGCATTCCAGCATTAGCAAATATACGTTTCAGCAGGTGTTACCCTAAAATGTTCCCCGATACTTGATTACATCTGCATCCCCCATCATGCTCCAGCCAAGCGTTATATCTAGTAACCAAATCTGTGAGAGGACAAATGGTCAGGGGGGAAAGGCAAAAGGTCAGGGAGCGTGGGCGCAATGCTCCTTGGCACACTGTTGCATGCCTGGTGCAAGGTTTGTCTCAGCACAAGCAGAGCATCACCTCCTCAAGGGACTTCATTTCCCATGGTGCACATATACCATTTCCCATGGTGCAACATATACATTGGTGTGTTTTTGTTTTTGTTTTTTTAATCCCACCAGTGCCTCTGGACCAAAAGGTCTGGCAGGTTTTTGAAACCTTGCAAAACTTGTTTGTGGAATGTGGCATGGGTGTGTTCACCAGCCTTCCCATCAACCCCTGCCAGCACATGCTGCTGGGATGTTACAGCTCAAAGCACCTGGGGGCACCTGCTTGGGAAAGGCTGGTATGCGCCCTCAGCAATGATCCCACTGGAAGAGCCTGTCTCATAGAATTGAGGAATTGTAGAGTTGGAAGGGACCCAAGGGTCATCTAGTCCAACCCCCTGCAATGCAGGAATCTCAGCTAAAGCATCCATGGCAGATGGCCACCCAACCTCTGCTTAAAAACCTCCAAGGAAGGAGAGCCCATAATCTCCCAAGGGAGACCGTTCTACTGTCAAACAGCTCCTACTGCCAGAGAGGTCTTTTTGATGTTTAGTTGGAATCTCCTGTTGGAAGTGTTGGGGTGTGTGTGTGTGTGTGTACTGCACAGTCCCTGAACTGAGACACACCTCTCTGGGCATCTTATTTATGGAGCACAGCCCAGGATGTTCATAACTCTTCAGTCCCGGTGCGCAACAGCGACACATATCTGAAAATATGTGCACACTCAAACAGCAGAGTAAAGCTGGAAGCTGAGGTGATGAGGTTTGACATCTAAGTTATATATATTAAGCTATATATACAGTACAGGACAAAGCAATCATGGCATCCTCTCACATCTTCTCCAAGAGAAAGAGAGAAAATGTACAAAAGTACAATACAACGGAAGAGATAGGACTGGCTTCTGTTCTCACACTTTCCAAGCATGGAATGTAAACACAGACATGTGATGTAATAATCACACATCCAGCAATGGGAGAGAATGAAAATGCTGACATCTCCTTTCTTGTAATTTGAAGCCATTGGTTCAAGTCTTGCCCTCCAGAGCAGGAGAGCTTGCTCCATCTTTCATGTGACAGCCCTTGAGATAGTTGAAGATGGCGATCAAATCTCCTCTCAGTCTCCTCCTTCCCAGGCTAAACGTACTCAGCTCCCTTAATTCAAAAGGAATTTGTCCTCATAAGGCTTGGTTTCCAGACACATAATCACTCTCCTCTGCACACTTTCCAGCTTGTTGATATCCTTCTTAAATTGTGGTACCCAGAAGTGGACACTACTCCAATTTGGGTCTGACCAAGGCAGAATAGAGTGGTACCATTACTTCCCTTGATCTGGTCACTATACTTCTGTTCTTGATGGGGTTACACAACCTGTGAAAGATCTGGTTTGTAGCTTGGGGATAACTCTGGATCTATTACTGTCACTTGAGGATCAGGTGGCCTCAGTGGCACAGAGTGCTTTCCATCAGCTTCAGCTGGTGGCCCAGCTGCACCCCTATCTTGGACAGGGATTGTCTAACTTCTGTTGCCTATGCTCTGGTAACCTCTAGGTTGGATTACTGCAATGGGCTATATGTAGGGCTGCCTATGAAGACGATTTGGAGACTTCAGCTCATGCACAACTCAGCAGCCCGGTTGCTTGCTGCAGAGATTTAGGGCAGCGCAACTGAGCGCTGAACTTAGGGGTCACTGCAGGGTTTCACAATTATGATGTAGTGAATTAAACAGAATGGAAAGCGAGAGGCGGGGGTGCCAAATTTTGGCCTTGCACAGGGTGCCGCTGAAATGTGAAAATCCACTCCTGCTTGCTGAAACAAGGCAGTTTGAGCATATAATACCAATCCTGGCCCAACTGCATCGGCTGCCAATATGTTTCTGGGCCCAATTCAAATAAGTCAAAGAAATACATAAGTGAATATTGGGTCATTTTAATTGTTTGTAGGTATCTGGCCAGCAACGGCATATCCAGTTTTCAGGACCCAACTTATTTTTTGTAATCTTGTTTTGCATTGTTTTTAATATTATTATTTAATATTAGTGATGTTTTCAGTTGTTGTAACCCAGGGATGCCCAAACTTTTTTCAAAGAGGGCCAGATTTGATGAAGTGAACATATGTGAGAGCCAGAGTTATTGTTAACATGTCCTTATACCATATGTGAGAACCAGAGTTATTGTTAACATGTCCTTATACCTTATGGTAAACGACAACAACAACTATGTTTTTAGCATGTTCCAGCCTGTGATAATTTAAACCAGTGGTTCCCAATTAGCTAAGTACTGCACACACCCTGTTTTTCAAAGACCAAGCTATGGACCCCCTTACTTTTGAAAATTTTGGTATCTCTGTGGTAGTTTTTGTTATTTGAATGGTTCCACAGACCACCTGGGTGGGTTCTGCAGACTCCCTGTGGTCCAAGGACCACCCATTGGGAACCACACAATTGCTTTGCACACTTAGTTTGGGGGAATATAGGGATTGTTAAAAGAAGCATTAAGAAATATGTCATGGAGAAGCTGGAAATTCACCATATGGGCTTCAACCTTGCATATTATTACTGACATGATCCTGCTCTGTATAATCTGTTTTCATCTGTCAGGGAGAGAGGGGAGTCTGTTGTCCCTATTTAGTGTTGTCGCTGATCTCACATCCACCCTAGGCTCTTTTCCTTCTTTGTGCTTTAAATTTTATATTAAAACATTACTGGAGAGATGCCATGCTGACACACACAAAAAAATGGGGGTGAGCAGTGGGGAGGGCGATCAAGATTTTGGAGAAAGATCTGTAGACAAAAATAAATCCAATTCAGAAATGATTGCATGCTACCGCACAAACAGTTGCTTTATTATCATAAAGGGGAAGGCGGGGGAGGGAGAGAGAAAGGGAGAAAGACACTCAAAAAGATTTTAGGATCAAAATATACAAAAGGAAAATGCAAAACAACATTAAAATGAAGTCAGTTTATTCACTTTGTCAGCAGTTACTTTGTCATGGCAAAACATCTCCTCAGAAGGAAATGCAGGGGCCTGAGCAGAAACCAAAAGGAGGAGGCAGACCCGGCATTGCCTGCAAATAAAATAAAATAAATAGGAGGAGGGATACACACTTTCAACTGCCGTAATGGGTCCCTGAGGTTCATCCGGAGCAAGCAGCTACCAGGAGAGCATTGTAACTTCAAATCAACCATATGGACGCTGAGGTGGGCACCCAGAGGGCACCCAGGCTACTGGGCTAAGATCAAGGTGCTTGTTCTGAGGTATATAGCCCCATAGCTGTGTAATGCAGTGGTCAGTGTGTTGGACTAAGACCTCGGAGACTGGGGTTTGAATCCCCATTCAGCCATGAAGCTCTCTGGATGAACTTGGGCCAGTCACTGTCTCGTGGTGTAACCGTCCTCACTGGGTGTTTGTGAGGTAAAATGTGGAGGGGGAGAACAGTGTGGGACACCCATCAATCACTGTGCTATGCAGGTTAGGGCCACCTTGTCAGGAGGTCCATTCTGCATGTATATTGTTGTAGCACCAACCCTTCGGAATCCCCTCCAATTGAATATTAGACGGGGGCCATCATTGTTGTCTTCTCAGCTTCTACTGAAGACCTTCGTCTTTCAACAAGCATTTCAAAGTAGAGATCTTTCCCACTCTGCGTTTGTATTGGAATGGGTTTGGTGGGGTCCCCTCCCCACCCGATGTTTTTAGATATCTTAATTGTTTCATTGCTTGTGTGTTTTGCTACCCTGAGGTAACCTCCGGGAGAAGGGCTGGGGTGTAAATTGAATACATGAATAAATGAATAAATAGCAAGTCACTAATTGTAGCATGAAAATTGCCTCCGAAATCAAAGGCTGTCTGGTGTTGAAAATGTCCCTGCTTTGCTTGTTCCCCCTCAACACAATGCTTGGTGAACAACTCCCATCGATTCATCTTTAAATTCTGGAGCTCAATATTATGTTTTTGTATTCTGTTGGAAGCCACCCAGTGTAGCTGGGGAAACCTAGCCAGATGGGCGGGGTATAAGGTATAAATAACAACAACAACAACTTTTAAATTATTATTCTTATTATTATGGCAACAGCTACAGGTGATAATGCGGCCAGCCATTTACAAAGCGCATATGCTCTTTCCATAAGACAGTCACCTAAATCCCATGCAGATCAGTGATGTAGCATGGGTTGACAGCGCCCGGGGCTGCATAGAACGGGGTGGGAAGGAGGGAGGGAAAGTACAGATACACATTCAACTGCCTAATGGTGTCTGCGTCACCCAGGAGATTGTGGTGGCAGAGATAAGAAAAGAAGATTCATTCCATTGTCTGGAGAGGTCACTTCCATGTTCGCATGGAAAAGCTGCTTTCAACAGAGCCCAGCGATGGAAGTGTGAAACTGTATTGAAATTTCGCACCCCTAGCAATTTTCTGTCCTCTGTAGGGCACAGAGTTAGTACTTACTGATACAGACACAGGGTTCTTTCCAATCAAGAACAATGAAGGATGAAAGTGTTTGCATGGTGCTAAATATTTTGACAAATATGGGAAAGGGCAGCTTCCTTGATCCTGTTACCTGCACGCTATGCATTGAAAAAAAGGATCTAAAAAGGATTTTCATGCTGCAGACTCAAAGTGTTAAAAATGCAGGTGTGAACTGACCCTTAGTGAACAATAATTCTGTTTACTAGTCGAACTACCATTATCTCCTTGCATTTGGAACTGCCTTCCTCTAAGAGCAAAATTGTGAAGAGTCTTGAATTTTCAGCACACATTCACCAGTTTGGGTATGTGAAAAACACACCTAACCATCCATGTAAGACATTTTATTTCAGAAAACCATTTTAATGACTTGCGGGGGGGGGGTACCCTATAAGATGCTGGGGGAAATAAATCTTACTCTGTGTGTGTTTAACTGCTGCTTCCATCTTCTTTTCGTAGTGACCTTTTCGCAACAGTTTGACCCTCATTCTGCTTAAATTTCAAGGAGAGTTATTAAGCAATGGATTTGGCAGCCAGCTCACTCTCACGCTGCAAAGGAGGCTGAGGACATGTATCGTGGAACCTCTCAAATATCAGAAAGTCAGGTTTCAGATTCAGAATTGCAGATTTTGGTCATGCAGATGTCCTGCTCCAATATTTCTGCAGGAAAGTGGCTATTGCTAAAATTCCAAAAACAGAGTATCTGAGGCTGCAGCCTGCCCTCTGATTCAGAAAATAACCACACCATTCACTTTAAGAAACTAAGCAAATTGCTCACCCCAATTTCCCTTTGTATGCCTGGAAAATTGGCAATGTAAGGAAAACGAAGTTCGTTAAGTAAAATGCGGAGAGTTTAACTTTCTCCCCCTTCCAATAAGAGCACAAACAGGAGGATTTTGTTGTTGTTGTTGTTGTTGTTTTAAAAATGTCAGTGGACCCACTTAAATTAATAGGCATGACAATAAATATACGAACTATTTGAAGAGCAACTGCAATCAACAAATTACGCTAGTAGGACTACAAGAAGTTTTGTAAGAAGAAATATATGAAATATTACAAAGAAGAGAGACATTAGTTTGTGATATTTAAATGTAACAGTGAAAGTAAGAAATGTAAATTAAGTGAAAAGATTGGAAAAGTTTCAGATGTGATTGATTGAAGTCAAAAAATTGTATAAGATATAAAAGTATGTTTAATAATTAATTGTTAAAAATGATATGTGTGTGTGTGTACACACACACACACACATATATATATCTCACACACACACACACACACACACACACATATATATATATATATATATATAATGTGATGGGGAAAGAGAACCCTTGAACATGAAAAAAGAAAGAAAGAAATTAATAGGCATGACTAACAGGTTCATTTATTTCAGTGGGTTTATTCAGAGTAGGGCTGGTTTCAGATATGCAACTCAATGTCACTCCCTGGCATCCATACATTGAATTGTTGAGGCGAGGCGAAGCAAATCAAATTGTATCATTCTTACTTGGGCTTGTGGTGCAAAACATGTCTGGAGTCTGCTAGGAGTGGAGAAAGGCTCCTATATCTGTGGGAGGAGCATGGCTGGGAGGAGGGGCAAGCCAGGGGAGGAGGGGGATGCAACACAGACAATTTTGTGCTATGCCTTCTCCTGGCTCCTCCAACCAGGAATACAGGATTTGCCCTGTCAGCTAGTCCTCAGGTCTGTGGGTGCTGCTGCTGAAGGCATGGTAAAGTTGGTCTCCTTCCAGCTATGCTCACCTGGGGTTCGGATGCAACACCAGTGAAAATGTTATGTCTTTGAGTTTGGATCTTAGAATAATAGGCAGGGAGGGTTTTAGAATGTAGCATCTGATTGGTTGTTGGAGCCATCCAATCCGGCTCGAGAAGGGAAGTTTGAACGAGCCTATCAGGTGTGACCTAGGGTGTGAATAACGGATATATAGCCTGGGTCTGGGAGGGGCCAGCTAGGGGGGGATACACCCGATGACTGATTGACTTTTTATCACAACACTGAAATAAACTCCATGAAACCGATAGCTTTTCTCTGAGTATATTTCAGAAGACCTGATGGGATCCTCTCTCACACACACCCCGGGCCTGGTGTGAAGGGGCATTGAATTGCCAAGCCAATGTTTCTTGTGAGCTGCTTTGGCAACCGTGGAAAGCAGCACCTAAACAATAAACCATTGGGTTGTGTTTGGGGGGGGGTTTGCCACCCATGAATCTCAGGCTGCTCAGTGTCAGTCCATTTAATTCAGGGGGTGGTGGGATGTGCTTAATGCCATCGCACCCCTGACATCTCTTTTCCTGGGTCATGTGTGGAAGGGTGACAGGGGGAGGCATAGACCTAGCAGCCCTCAGGTCACCTACAGTGTTAATTACATTGCTCCTGTGACATAATAAACACTAAGAACGAATCCAGGATGGATTATTTATGACGCCACCTGAACTCCAAGTAATTATAACCATGTAATTTAGCTCTCCCCCTTTGCCATTTCATATATAATGTAATATTTCAAAACATTCCGGTCTACACCTATCTCTGATTCTATATGCAGCCTAATAAATTGTGATCCTCTTTCACAGGTAATATATCAGCCGGGGTCCCTAAGGGAGGGAGCTGTAGTCTTGTCAAGAAAATCCATAAATTAATTTATATATAAACAGAGACAAGGAAGCTCTTAGCACCAGGGACATCCTGTTTGCAGCCAATGGATCTGCATTTGCCAACATCCAATACATTTTCGCTCTCCTTGTTCTTCAGAGAACGAAGCATTATAGACACGCTATCCGTCTCAGTCCAATAGCTTTCAACAAAACATTTCCCTGTCAGAAATATTAAATCTGCTGAGGTACGCCGTGGAGGCAAGACGGAGAAGGAGTCAGCAGCTAACTCGTGGTGAAAGGAAGTAAAAGCTGCACATTTTAAGGCTGGTAATTATATATTTTTTAAATTACTTGGTGTGCATGCTTATCACATCTGAATCCCTTTTACACTCTACCAAGGAGCTAAAGGTTGCATACATGATACCCACCCCCATTTTATTGTCACAACAACCCTGCAAGGTAAATTTAGCCAATAGGTAAAGGTAAAGGGACCCCTGACCATTAGGTCCAGTCGTGGCCGACTGGTGCTCATCTCGCTTTATTGGCCGAGGGAGCCGGCGTACAGCTTCCAGGTCATGTGGCCAGCTTGACTAAGCCGTTTCTGGCGAACCAGAGCATCTCACGGAAACGCTGTTTACCTTCCCGCCGGAGTGGTACCTATTTATCTACTTGCACTTTGACGTGCTTTTGAACTGCTAGGTTAGCAGGAACTGGGACTGAGCAACGGGAGTTCACCCCGTTGTGGGGATTCGAACCGCCGACCTTCTGATCGACAAGTTCTAGGCTCTGTGGTTTAACCCACAGCGCCACCTGTGTCCCTTTGCCAATAGGTAGAGACTGCCTAATTTTTCATGACTTGGATGCACCGGGAACCTCTCATCAGTTGCTGTCAGCATGGCCAAGGGTCAGGGATTGTGGGAGAGAACCCTGCCTGAAGCCCTGGATTGCAGCTGCCAGTCAGAGTAGACAACACTGCCAGATGCAACAATGGCCTGACTGCAAGGCAGCTTCTTAAACCCTACTGTGTTTGCCAGTCCCATTTGAGCATTTGGTGCGATGACTGAAAGGGGACCCTGCGTATGTAAATCTAGCTGTACTTGTGCAATAGTCTCCCTACATGATCAAAAGCAACTTGGATGACAGGCAAAACTCAGGATGGGAGAGAAATTAGTCTCAGTTCACATTTAACAGTCTTCTTCTTTGGCAATCCCTCATAGTTGAGTAAGATTGTCTTCCATAAACATGGTTTTAACAATGAGTCCGTAAGTGACTGGAGGCCAATTCTGGATCCACATGTCCTTCCACAGTGGGGTCATTAGTTTCCGGGCGGGAATTGTTCATGGTGAGAGTTTGCCAAGTGTGCCTTCCTCATTTCACTCTTGTGTCCTGAGTTTGAGCGTCTTCAAAACTCACAACACCTTTGGTAAAGGCTGTTCTCCAACTGGAGCACTCACAGGCCAGTGTTTCCCAGTTGTCAGTGTTTATACTACATTTTTTAAAGATTTGCTTTGAAACTGTCTTTAAACCTCTTTTGCTGACTACCAGCATTACACTTTCCATTTTTAAGTTTGGAATAGAGTAGTTGCTTTGGAAGATGATCATCAGGCATCTGCACAACATGACCAGTCCAACGAAGTTGATGTTGAAGAATCATTGCTTTGACAGTGGTGATCTTTGCTTCGTCCAGTACACTGGCATTAGTTCACCTGTCTTCCCAAGTGATGTGTAAAATTTTTCGGAGACCCTGTTGATGGAATCTTTCAAGAAGTTGGAGATGGCGTTTCTAAGTGGTCCATGTTTCACAAGCATACAGTCAGGTTAGTAGTACAATAGCTTTGTAAACACACATTCAGAAACAGCATACATGCTGAAACACAGATATCATTCCAAATTCACGCTTCTCTGAATTTTGCAATGGAGCTTTCCAGTCAAGTAAAGTGTACGGAAATGCATCCTCACGGGGTCTTTGCCATGGGACCTTATTCACCCAGTGCTTTTCCAGCTGCACTGGCTCCAGTGGAGTACAGGATCAGATTTAAGGTGCTGGTTTTGACCTTTAAAACCCTTCACTGCCTAGGACCCTCGTACCTACAGGACTGCCTCTCCCGGTATGCCCCATGGAGGACCTTAAGGTCCATAAATAGCAGCACCCTAGAGGTCCAGGGCCCTAAGAAAGTTAGATTAGCCTCAACCAGCGCCAGGGCCTTTTCAACACTGGCTCCAGCCTGGTGGAACGCTCTGCCTCATGAGACCAGGGCCCTGCGGGATCTGATTTCTTTCCGCAGGGCCTGTAAGAGAGAGTTGTTCCGCCTGGCCTTTGGCTTAGAATCAAATTGATTCTCTCCCCCTCTTTCCTTTTTCCTTTCTCCTGCATCTTAATGTTTTAATGTTGTATTTTAATCTTTTGTTTAAAGTTGTATTTTAATCAACTTGTTTTTATTATTGCTTGTTAGCCGCCCTGAGCCCGGTCTTGGCTGGGGAGGGCGGGGTATAAATAAAATTTATTATTATTATTATTATTATTATTATTATTATTATTATTATTATTTAACTAAAGTAAAGCATGCATAACAATTTCCAGCGACTGGTATTCAGAAGCATTTCTCCCTCCAGCTGTGGAAGTAGAACATAGCCAACTTGGCTAGTGGCTGTCAAGAGCCCTCTCCTCCATGAATTTGTCCCATCCTCGTAATGATTAAATGGGCAAAGCATTTTGGACACTCCTTTCTGATGGATGATTAGGAAAAACTATGGAAAATAGATTTAAAATCCACAACTTGCTACACACTAAAGGAAAATTTTATCAAAATTCTCTATAAATGGTACGTGACCCCCCAGCAAATTGGCCAAAATACATATAAAACAAACTCAGACATATGCTGGAGGTGTAAGCAAATGGAACAATGTACTACATGTGGTGGGGTTGTGAAAAAAAGGGGGGATAATGTCTATGAAGAGTTAAAAAAAAAAGTTTAAACAATCATTTGTGAAAAAGCCAGATGCCTTTATAGGCATTTTGACCTCTGATGTACCAAGTGATAAGAGGAGGGTTTTCTTACATACAACAGCAGCAGCAGCAGCAGCGAGAATGCTAATTGCTAAAAACTGGAAATGAGGGAAAACCCCTACAAAGGAAGAATGGCAAATCAAATTATGTGAATACCTAGAACCAGCAAAATTGACAGAGGCAGTCAGGAACCAATCAAACCAAAAATTCAAAAATGAGTGGGGAAGTATCTGGGGTGGGAGTGGGAGTATCTGGGGAAAAAACATTGTTCCCAGACAAAATCCTTAATTTGCCTTGACTAAGTTTCACAAAGTAGACAACAGATAGATAATGTATATTATGAAAGACCAATGAATTAGAAGAAAAAAGGACACCGTAAAAAAGATAAGGAAGAAGTAAGGAACTGCAAAGACTTAGTGTAGCAGTATTATCAGATGTTGAATTATTTTGGTTTTGTGGTGTGTAGCTTATTATGTCTTGAATAACGTATGGATTAACTGTATAAATAATGAAACTCAATAAAGAATATATGGGGGGGGGGGAATTTGTCCCATCCTCTTTTTAAGCCATCCAGGTTCATGGCCATTATTGCCTCCTGCAGGTGTGAGATTCATAGTTCACTTACATGTTGCACAAAGAAGCACTTTCTTTAATCTCTGAATATTCAGAGATTGCAGTTACGTAAATAATTATAGTAAATAGAAATGGGGGGAGGAGCGGGGGGAACAGTGAGTGTTTGCATTTTGGAGTTTGACTCGTATCTGTTGCGTTAGTCAAATCGGAGGAAGGGGTACAGTGGTATATTGACTGCGCTTGCAGTTGGCACTGGAGATGTTGCGCTGAAACATTCCCAGGTTTCCATGACATCATACAGTAAGCTGTGGAGCCCATCAGTTAATTAAATACTATATCCATGTGTTCTAGTTAATTGATGCTTCCTTTATATGGCACATTGTGCTGCAGCTCAGCAATGTTTCTGTCTCACTGAGCAAACACAGAGAAAGAGGAAGACATACGCTCCCACATTCACAGCAATGGTGCGTTTCTGCCCAGGGCAAAATTTTTGGAGGAACTGCTGTCTCCATAGCTCAAATAAGTGGGATTTCCAACGGAAAAGGTCTCCTCCACTCACCTTGGTAGTATCGTTCCAAAAGTGTTCCTTGGAACATTGAGACTCTTCAGCATCTTTTAGAATTGGGCCATTGACCAATGGTAGGCACATACCTTGCAAATGGCATGTCCCATGTACAGCCTTCAGCATCTCTTGTTAAAAGGGCCACATAGCAGTCCTGGGCCTTGGATCATAGAGCAGAGGTGTGGACCCTCAGGCCCAGGGAACAAATATGGCTCTCCATATTTCTCTGTCTGGCTCTCACGCCTCCCCCTGGGCCATCGCCCCTTCACTCCTCTGCTCAGGTGGTCCATAACATGTCCGCCTAAATATTCATATTGATTCTTAATTGCTTCTTTTATTTCTCACGTTGTATTTTATTGTATTGCAAATGACTGGTATGAATAAGAAGGAGAGTCTTTCTGCATTCAGAAGAATGGGAGGGTTGCACACCATAGGGACAGAATCCTATATAATGGGAAAATTGGGTGGGGAGGGTGAAAGCTGAACCACAAGATTTCTCTCTGGGTGCAATAAATTGTTCACCAGCTTTATTTCCTGCTCCGTCGCTCTGCTCAAATACATTGGGAGAGCAAGCTTTGTTCCACATAGCAGAGAGGGCATGCCACAATCAATTTGAGGCACTGTTTTTCTCTTTGTGCAATGTTAAATATTCTTTACCTTTAAAAAGACCCCTGTCAGAACCACTTGGCATTAAGTCATCCAGCCGAGAGAACGTGTGTGTGCTCACTTGGTCCTCAGAGGTCTCTTTGGCTGCAAAAGGCTTGTGCAACATCAGCATTTGTGGCTGGCTGGCAATACTAAATATCCCCATAGACCATGACCAACTGGAGGGAGCTTTGTTGGACAGGGAAGAGGGTAAACTAGTCCAGTCGCCAGCAATGCAGGAATCTCAGCTAAAGCATCCATGACAGATGACCATCCAACCTCTGCTTAAAAACCTCCAAGGAAGGAGAGTTCACAACCTCCCAAGGGAGACCGTTCCCCTGTCAAACAGCTCTTACTGTCAGAAAGTTCTCCGTTCTTGTAACTTGAATCCATTGGTTTGGGCCTACCCTCCAGAGCAGAGGAAAACAAGCTTCCTCCATCTTCCATGTGACAGCCCTTTAGATATTCAAAGATGGCTCTCATATCTCTTCTCAGTCTCCTCTTTGTCAGGCTAAACACACCCAATTCCCTTAACTGTTCTCATAAGACTTGGCTTCCAGACCCTTGATCATCTCGGTCACCATCCTCTACATACCCTCCAACTTGTCAATATCCTTCTTAAACTGTAGTGTCCAGAATTGGACACAGAACTCCAGGTGTGGTCATTTGTTGTTGTTGTTTAGTCATTTAGTCGTGTCCGACTCTTCGTGACCCTCTGGACCAGAGCACGCCGGGCCCTCCAGTCTTCCACTGCCTCCCACAGTTTGGTCAAACTCATGCTGGTAGCTTCGAGAACACTGTCCAACCACCTCGTCCTCTGTTGTCCCCTTCTCCTTGTGCCCTCCATCTTTCCCAACATCAGGGTCTTTTCCAGGGAGTCTTCTCTTCTCATGAGGTGGCCAAAGTATTGGAGCCTCAGCTTCAGGATCTGTCCTTCCAGTGAGCACTCAGGGCTGATTTCCTTCAGAATGGATAGGTTTGAACCATGGCTTTAACTATACGGACCTTACCAAGGCAGAATAGAGTAGTACTATTCCTTCCCTTGATCCGGACACTATATTTCTGTTGATCCTTAACCTCCTAGGAGGAAAGACTAGATTTACATATAACAATAAATACCTCTGACCGAAAGCGGTTTCTACCAGCTCTCCAGTCGATCGGAAGGTCGGTGGTTCAAATCCACTTGATGGGTTGAGCTCCCGTTGCTCTGTCCCAGCTTCTGCCAACCTAACAGTTCAAAAGCACACCAGTACGAGCAGATAAATAGGTACCACTGTGACGGGAAGTTAAACGGCATTTCTGTGCACCCTGGCTTCCATCACGATGTTCCGTTGCACCAGAAGCGGTTTAATCCTGTTGGCCACATGACCCGGAAAGCTGTCTGCAGACAATTGCCGGCTCCCTCAGCCTGAAAAGCAAGATGAGCGCTGCAACCACATAGTCGCCTTTGACTGGACTTAACCGTCCAGGGGTCCTTTACAATAATAATAATAATAATAATAATAATAATAATAATAATAATAATAATATTTATACCCCGCCCATCTGGCTGAGTTTCCCCAGCCACTCTGGGCGGCTCCCAATCAAGTATTAAAAACAATACAGTGTTAAATATTAAAAACTTCCCTGAACAGGGCTGCCTTCAGATGTCTTTTAAAAATAGGATAGCTACTTATTTCCTTCAGATCTGAAGGGAGGGTATTCCACAGGGTGGGCACCACTACTGAGAAGGCCCTCTGCCTGGTTCCCTGTAACCTTACTTCTCGCAATGAGGGAACTGCCAGAAGGCCCTCGCCGCTGGATCTAAGTGTCCGGGCTGAACGATGGGGGTGGAGACGCTCCTTCAGGTACACAGGACCAAGGCCGTTTAGGGCTTTAAAGGTCAGCACCAACACTTTGAATTATGCTCGGAAACGTATTGGGAGCCAATGCAGATCTCTCAGGACCGGTGTTATGTGGTCCTGGCGGCCACTCCCAGCCACCAGTCTAGCTGCCGCATTCTGGATTAATTGCAGTTTCCGGGTCACCTTCAAAGGTAGCCCCCTTTGCCTTTTTTTTTTACCAGTTTTCCAGTGATGGCTGCACTGCGGGCTATGGTGATCAGGTATCTGCACTCAAACTTTGAGTGGAGAATTTTCCTCCATAGGTGCACTGTTGATTTTTCTGAGTGCTTCTCTCTTTGGGGCACATAAAATTTGCGCAGGTGATTTTATCCTTCCACTCCTGGTGGGAGATATTGTTTCCAAAAAGGAAATGTTCAGACCTCCTCAATTCTCCTCCTTGGATTTCCCTTTTTAATTTTAAAAATTTAAATTTAAATTTAAAAATCTACTGTTGAGGTGGAGATGATATACCCGTATTTTTTGCTCTATAAGACGCACCAGACCACAAGACGCACCTAGTTTTTGGAGGAGGAAAACAAGAAAAAAATATTCTGAATCTCAGAAGCCAGAACAGCAAGAGGGATCGCTGCGCAGTGAAAGCAGCAATCCCTCTTGCTGTTCTGGCTTCTGGGATAGCTGCACAGACTGCATTCGCTCCATAAGACGCACACACATTTCCCCTTACTTTTTAGGAGGGAAAAGGTGAGTCTTATAGAGCAAAAAATACGGTACACACTGAGGTTGGCCAATTGTCTGGTTAACACAGCCATGCATGTGGTGGCCTGCTGTCCTGGCCATGCCTCCGTGCACCACCTTTCAAGGATTATAAAGGTGTTGTTCTTGGTCAAAGAGGGATGCCATAATAGGAAAGACAAGTAACCATCTCTTTTCCTACATCCCTCTGTAGTCAGACACCTCTCACCTTGCCAACACTGCCACCAATCTGCCTTCTTTCTTTTCTAATTACTGCACATGCTTATTGCAATGGGAGGGGACAAAAGGGATGAGCAAGATGGTGGAGGGGGGGAAATTCTGCAGCAATTTGCATTTAAACCTGGCGTTCAGCATTATATCTCCCTGTTCCCCCATTGTCTATAAGCATTTTAGCTCTTCCTTCTGCCTCATCAGAATGAATGAAGCATTTTCACTCCACCTCCGGCCTAATTAGAGTCATTTGCTATGTTGACACAAAGGTGGTTATATCTGAGAAGATCTCAGATTTCCAAATACACAATGGCAATGCAGGAAACATCTGGTGAAAATGGAAAAGGATGGTTGGTTGAGGGAGTTGACAGTGATATTTTCCTAAGGTACCCATGAGAACTAAGGCAAATGTATAGAGGGTTATGTTATAAATGATTAGTAGCCATGATGGTCATCCCCTCTCCATGGTCAGAAGCATACAGAATCATAGAATTGCATAGTTGGAAGAGATCCCAATGAATCACAGCTAAAGAATCCCTGATATATGGCCATTCAACCTCTGCTTAAAAACCTCCAAGGAAGGAGAGTCCAGGCCCTTCTGAGGGAATCCGTCCCACCCTTCCTTGTAATTTGAATCTATTGGTTCATGTCCCACCCTCTGGAGCAGAAGAAAACAAGCTTGTTCCATCTTCCAAGTGGAAGCCCTTTAGATATTTGAAGATGACTATCATGTCACCTCTCCATCTCCTCTTCTCCAGGCTAAACATATTCAACTCCCTCAACTGTTCCTCATCAGGCTTGGTTTCCAGCCCCTTAATCACCTGGAGTACTGTGTCCAGTTCTGGGCACCACACTTCAAGAAGGACACTGACAAACTGGAACGTGTCCAGAGGAGGGCAACCAAAATGGTCAAAGGCCTGGAAACGATGCCTTATGAGGAACGGCTAAGGGAGCTGGGCATGTTTAGCCTGGAGAAGAGGAGGTTAAGGGGTGATATGATAGCCATGTTCAAATATATAAAAGGATGTCACATAGAGGAAGGAGAAAGGTTGTTTTCTGCTGCTCCAGAGAAGCGGACATAGAGCAATGGATCCAAACTACAAGAAAGAAGATTCCACCTAAACATTAGGAAGAACTTCCTGACAGTAAGAGCTGTTCGACAGTGGAATTTGCTGCCAAGGAGTGTGGTGGAGTCTCCTTCTTTGGAGGTCTTTAAGCAGAGGCTTGACAACCATATGTCAGGAGTGCTCTGATGGTGTTTCCTGCTTAGCAGGGGGTTGGACTCGATGGCCCTTGTGGTCTCTTCCAACTCTATGATTCTATGATTCTATGATTCTATTCTATGAGAATATCGGTTGTATTATCATATCTCGATCAATAAAGTCTTCTAGAACAAAAACTTCCAATCATTCTCGTTGTACTTTTTCTAATATCTTGATTTTATTGCACAGTTTATTGTATAGCTTTTTCTGCATATTTTTCTAAGATATTTTCCCAATTATTTATTATACACAAGTGGCATTCAATTCTACCAGGATAGTTTCATTTTTACAGTGTGATCTTATATACTCCTTTGGATTCTAAGCCTACATGGTTTCTCTGTAACTAGGCCTTTGGCTGTTTAAGCTATCTACGGTTTCAATCTCCTCTTTTCCAGGCTAAACATACATGGTCAGCTGCCTCACATGGAAGATGGAGCAAGCTTGTTCTCTCCTACTCCAGATGCTAGGACCCGAACCGATGAATTTAATTTACAAGAAACGAGATTCCAATTCAACATAAGAAAGAGCTTTCTGAAGGTAAGAGTGGTTCGACGGTGGAACAGACTCCAATGAGAGGTGGTGGACTCTTCTTCCTTGAAGGTTTCTAAGAGGTTGGATGGCCATCTGTCATGGATGATCTAGTTGAGATTCCTGCATTGCGGGAGTTGGGCTAGATGACTGTCCACAAAAGATTTGAAGGATAAAAGGATTTGAGATTCCTGCATCGCAGTGGGTTGGAGTATCATCACCAACATCAACATTTTATTTGTATGCCGCCTTTCCATAGTTGAAACGATGCTCAAGGTGGCTGATAACAAGACAAGATTTACATAATTACAAACAAAACAGAAGTTATAAACAATGAATAAAACACATCAAAAAGTACACAACCAAATGGAAACAATTTCCACATAAATCATAAGATCTAAAACTATAGATACAACAATAATATCAATAACAGCAAGAAGCTCGCTCAACCCCCCCGTAAACAATACTCCAGCCCAAGAATTTGTTCAATAGCCTCAGCTTTTGTAGCTGGAGTCAGTCCGCACTCCACTCTCCCAGGCCAGATGGGAAAAGGCCAGCAAGGCAGGGTGCAAGTCTTCTAGGGCTCACAGGCAAGATGGTCTCATTAGAAACAACACAGATGGAAATTAAAAACAATTTAAAAGTGGTGCCCTCTCTGCTGAGCAGCAGCCGCAGTCCTCATGAAGCTTGTCAGGCCCCGTCCTAGGCCAGGTGGAAAGAGGCAAGGGCAGGGCCCTTCAGGCCCTCAGCAGGACTAGATGACCCCTGGTCCCTCCCAACTCTAGTAAAGGTAAAGGGACCCCTGACCATTGGGTCCAGTCGTGAGTGACTCTGGGGTTGCAGCACTCATCTCGCTTTATTGGCCGAGGGAGCCGGCATACAGCTTCCAGGTCATGTGACCAGCATGACTAAGCCACTTCTGGCGAACCAGAGCAGCGCACGGAAACATCGTTTACCTTCCCGCCAGAGCAGTACCTATTTATCTACTTGCACTTTGACGTGCTTTCAAACTGCAGGAGCAGGGACCGAGCAACGGGAGCTCACCCCATAACGGGGATTCAAACTGCAGACTTTCTGATCAGCAAGTCCTAGACTCTGTGGTTTAATCCACTGCGCCATTCTACCATTCTATAAAAGGGGAATCTCATATTCCTAAAGGACTGAAACAGAGGGTTGTCCGCAGTAAAGGAAGACAGATGGTCACCCTATAACATGTGTACTCCCCCCCCCCACCAAATCATGTGTATTAATCATCATGCTAGAAGAAGAAACATCAGATTCAGCCTTGAACAGCTGTACAGGTAACTATGGTATTTCTGGAAAATAGAAATCAGTGAAACGACGGAGCTCTCTTTAGAATTCTAAACATACCTTCTGAAGAATCAATGGGACTTTAAAGTGTATTTGAAAGATCCTGGCCACTGAAAACCACTTTTTAAGAACAATTAAAGGGATTGAATTAAATGTCTGGAAGGAAAGGAATTCGGAATTGAGACTGGATGTGTTTTGCTGACACCGTTGACCTTAATTCACCTTACTGTCTTGAGGGGTGGGGGGAAGGAAATGGCTGCAGCTCAGAAACCAGGCTTAGGACCTGAGCTCTGATTTTTTCCTTATATCTCATTAAATTTTTGCGAGAATTCTCCTGGCTTCAAGCTTCTGTGCTCGAATATTTCATTGTTGCTTAATGAAATTTACTCAGGGAAAGAAATTGACTAGCAACTTCTAGCCAAGATAAAATGGAAGCAAGGGGGGGGGGAATCTTCCTCTGGTGCAATAGGTTTTGTAGGTTTCTTGAACAATGAAATAAAACCAGCAGCCTGTCTACCACTCCCCAAAGTGCCAAGTGACCCCCTTTCCAGCTCTTGGGGGGTGGGTACCACTCGTCTTCAGCATCTGACCCGGATATTATAGTCCGTTGAAAACCTATTCATCTTACCTAAATTAGAAACTGAAAAGACACAACTTAAGAACTACCGTCCCATCTCCCTCCTAAATGTGGATTACAAAATTTTTGCAGACATCTTAGCAAGTAGATTTTAAAAAGTTTTAAACGAAGTGATCCATAAGGATCAGGCAGGCTTTCTGCTAACACAAGGAACATTATCGATATTTTAGAACTTTTGCAAACAAATATTAATACAAAAGCAGTGTTAATATTTATAGATGCGGAGAAGGCCTTTGACAACATTTCATGGAAGTTTATGAAGAAAAACCTGGAAGGGATGGGAGTGGGACGGGGATTTGAAAATGGGATAGATGTAATCTATTCAGAACAAAAAGCTAAATTGATAGTTAACAATGTGGTGACAGAAGAGTTTAAAATTGAAAAAGGAACACGACAAGGTTGCCCTATCTCTCCTTTGTTATTCATTTCGGTCCTGGAGGTGCTCTTGAATATGATTAGAGGGGACCGGTTGGTTGAAGGAATTCAGGTCGGAGCGAAACAGTATAAACTTAAAGCTTTTGCAGATGACCTGGTTTTGACTTTACAGGAGCCAGAATCTAGTACGAAAAGGGTATTACAATTGATTCATGAGTTTGGTCGGGTGGCGGGATTTGAACTAAACAAGCAAAAAACTAAGGTATTGGGGAAAAAATTGACACCTTCAGAATCAGAAAGGTTTCAGAAAGAGACAGAGTTAAATGTGGTTAAAAAAGTAAGATACCTAGGGGTAAACATAACAGCCAAGAATCTGAGTTTATTTAAGGATAACTATGAAAAGTGTTGGTCAGAAATTAAAAGGGATTTAGAAGGTTGGTCAAGATTGAAACTTTCCTTGTTGGGCCGAATTGCTGCTATAAAGATGAATGTACTGCCAAAAATGCTGTTTCTGTTTCAGACTTTACAGATTGTGGATAAAGTGGAGTGTTTCGGGAGGTGGCAAAGAGATATCTCCAAATTTGTCTGGCAGGGCAAAAAGCCCAGAATTAAGTTTAAGATATTAACTGATGCTAAAGAAAGAGGGGGGTTTGCCCTGTCAGACTTAAGGTTGCATTATGAATCAGCAGCTTTCTGCTGGTTGAAAGACTGGCTGCTTCTTGAAAACACTGATGTTTTAGATCTGGAAGGTTTTAACAATGCTTATGGATGGCATGCATATTTGTGGTACGACAAGGTTAAAAGTCATAAGGCTTTCAAGAACCATATTGTCAGGAAAGCAGTGTTTAATGTCTGGACAAAATATAAAGACTTATTGGAAAACAAGACCCCAAGGTGGTTATCACCAATGGAAGCTAAGGCCCGGAAAAGACTCAATATGGAGGCCAAATGGCCGAAATATTGGGAAATACTAGAAAAAGATGGAGATAATTGGAGGCTGCAGAGTTTGGAGAAATTAAAAGATAAAGTGCGAGATTGGCTACATTATGTTCAGATTAAAGAGGTTTTTAGTTTGGATAAAAAGATAGGATTCCAGGTGGAAAAATCGAAGTTAGAAACAGAATTGTTAGAACCTAAGACTAAGGTACTTTCAAAAATGTACAACTTGCTGTTAAAATGGAATACACAAGATGAAACGGTCAAATCAGCTATGATAAAATGGGCACAGGACATTGGGTATAATATCATGTTTGCTGACTGGGAAAGGTTATGGACTACTGGTATGAAGTTCACGGCATGTAATGCCTTGAAAGAAAATATTATGAAAATGATATATAGGTGGTACATGACCCCAGTCAAGCTTGCAAAAATATATCATCTGTCTGACAATAAATGTTGGAAATGTAAAGAAGCTGAAGGAACGTTCTTTCACCTCTGGTGGACTTGCCCTAGGGTTAAGGCTTTCTGGGAAATGATATATAATGAGTTGAAAAAGGTATTTAAGTGTACCTTCCCTAAGAAACCAGAGGCCTTCCTTTTGGGCATTGTTGGCCAGAGGGTGTTAAAGAAGGATCGAACATTCTTTATGTATGCAACAACAGCAGCAAGGATACTTGTCGCCAAACATTGGAAAACCCAAGATTTGCCCACGCTGGAAGAATGGCAGACGCAACTGATGGACTGTATGGAACTGGCAGAGATGACTGGCAGAATCCGAGACCTGGGAGAGGAAGCAGTGGAAGAGGATTGGAAGAAATTTAAGGACTATTTACAAAAATATTGCAAATTGTATGAGTGTTAAGAAGGATGCAGGACTGAAAATAACATGGCACCACTAAGCTAGTTGAAAGGAATATGAGAACAAGTGAAATTTAAGAAAAAGATAAATTTTGGATAAATTGTTGTTGTTGTTTAGTCGTTTAGTCGTGTCCGACTCTTCGTGACCCCATGGACCAGAGAACGCCAGGCACCTCTGTCCTCCACTGCCTCCCGCAGTTTGGTCAAACTCATGCTGGTAACCTCAAAAACACTATCCAACCATCTCTTCCTCTGCCGTCCCCTTCTCCTTGTGCCCTCCATCTTTCCCAACATCAGGGTCTTCTCCAGGGAGTCTTCTCTTCTCATGAGGTGGGCTTCACAATCTGTCCTTCCAGTGAGCACTCAGGGTTGATTTCCTTCAGTATGGAGAGGTTTGATCTTCTTGCAGTCCATGGGACTCTCAAGAGTCTCCTCCAGCACCATAATTCAAAAGCATCAATTCTTCGGCGATCAGCCTTCTTTATGGTCCAGCTCTCACTTCCATACATCACTACTGGGAAAACCATAGCTTTAACTATACGAACCTTTTACAGATAGGTAGCCGTGTTGGTCTGCCATAGTCAAAACAAAAAAAAATTCCTTCCAGTAGCACCTTAAAGACCAACTAAGTCAGTTCTTGGTATGAGCTTTCGTGTGCATGCACACGAAAGCTCATACCAAGAACTGACTTAGTTGGTCTTTAAGGTGCTACTGGAAGGAATTTTTTTTTTGTTTTTATACGAACCTTTGTTGGCAAGGTGATGTCTCTACTTCTCAAGATGCTGTCTAGGCCTGTCATTGCCCTTCTCCCAAGAGAAGGATATTATTTGGATATTTGGATAAATATTATGTCTAAATTAAGTATTTAAGTTTTAGATAAAAGTATTTAAAGTTAGGGACACAATATTGGAAAATTATAAAATAAGAATTGAAACAAGGTGATAAATTGCTGGTTAAAGTTTTATAAATCAGGAACGCAGGAACGAGAGACGTGAGGAAGTCCAAAAAGCGAAGAAAATATGGTTATTATTTATTTGATTCTGTTGTGGTATGCTTTTTGTATAAGGTTAATTTTATCTCTTTTTTGTTCTTTTGTTTTTTCTCTTTACTGTATTAATAAAATGTTTAATAATTTTTTTTTAAAAAAAAAGAAAACCTATTCATCTTTTGAAGCTTGGTAGCTGCTGGACTGCTAGCAGGAGGTATTTATTTATTGGGGGGGAGGGAGGGATTGAGAGCTGTGTGATTTGGACAAGTCGCCTTCCCAGGAAACAGAATGTTTAGGATTTAAAAAACATGCATTGAAGATAAACCCAACCTTCCGCTACAGGAACATTTGATGCTCATGGAACGCAAAGACTGAGAAAGCTAGCAGGTGCTGGGAGGGATTCCCTTGCATGAAGTTGTTAATGCGTCTTAATCCTGACCCTGTGTCACCCCTCCATGCTAATACCGTGGCCTCCTATGGCCATGCGACTCTGAAACCTACCTCTTTGTTGGCTAGAGGGGTGGGTTTTTTCCTCCATGGACTGCATAGCATTAAGAAGATCCCCCAAGCTCATTCCGCATGCAGCCTAGATATTCTTTCACTCACAGAGACACTCCCGGTTATGTCAAAAACGGTTCGTGTTTTGCAGTAGACGATGAAGCCATGAAGTCGGAATTTGTCAGCCTGAGGTCTTCCAGATGTGCTGGCTGGGGCTGATGGGAGTCCAAAACATCTGGAGAGCACCAGGTTGGCAATGGCTGCAACAAGCTTTGAGAACGATTGACACCGCTCCCTGTAAGAGTAACCACCGGAACAAATCCAAGCTTTTGTCTGAATTAGGCAGTTTGGGATGAGAAAGCTTGAAAATTGTTGGTTTTTCCTTTTCCATTTCCTTTTCTGTTTAGCTACTCTGCAATTTAAAACTGTTATGTTGTGCCTTCCTGTTTCACTAAATAAAAGCAAGGGTACCCCAAGGGCCAGTCCTGCACATGTTCCATCTGCCTGGAGCTGTTGTGGATAGCTGAAACATCTGAAATAATGCGAGGTGATAGGAAACAGACTTGGCTGAGAAACCCAGCGCCCTTCTCATATTTTGCTCCTGGTGGTGCTCGCAGTGGTGCTTGCTTTGCACCCCTGTAAAAACGTTGCACAGCCAGTCCTCAGGTCCACTGTTTTTAAAATATCCCGGTGGCAACACAACAAAGATAAGACAATGCGGTTACTGAACATCACCCATCTTGGGCCCTGCAATCAGCAGGGGAGGTCTTGTTGGTGCAGCGGCGGAGGAAGACACTTGGGCGCCTGGGGCGAGCTGCTCATAGGGACTGGGCGCACCGTGGGCCTCTGGGGTCTGCCTGCCTCCTCCCACTCAGCTGCCCTAGAGCTGGGTGGCGGGGAGGCAGCGGGCAAACCGTTTGGGCAGAACAGAGCCTGTGCGTGCCCAAGCCAACCCGTCAACCAGTGTGGTGTAGTGGTTAAGAGCGGTAGACTCGTAATCTGGTGAACTGGGTTCGCTTCCCTGCTCCTCCACATGCAGCTGCTGGGTGACCTTGGGCCAGTCACACTTCTCTGAAGTCTCTCAGCCCCACTCACCTCACAGAGTGTTTGTTGTGGGGGAGGAAGGGAAAGGAGAATGTTAGCCGCTTTCAGACTCCTTCGGGTAGTGATAAAGTGGGATATCAAATCCAAAACTCTTCTTCTTCTTCTTCTTCTTCTTCTTCTTCTTCTTCTTCTTCTTCTTCTTCTTCTTCTTCTTCTTCTTCTCCCAGGAGAGACGCATGGCTCAGGCACACGACAGGCCCCGTGGAGAGTGCCGCTCGGCATTTTGTCACCCCCCTCAGTGGTAACACCCGGGGCGACCCACACCCACCGCACCCCCTTCCTCTGCCCCCTATGTTGGTGGTGCCATCTTTGCCTGGCCTGCGTCAACTCATTACAGGGCTTTCTTGGTGGTGGCTTCCTATTTGTGAAAGGACCTCCTTGGTGAGGCGGGTTTGTTTCTCTTATTATTAACTTTCAGGAGGAACTTGGAAACATTCCTGTTCACCCTGGCACTGCTGGCTGAAAGATACTGTTCCTGGAAACCTTGAAATTTATTAGTTGCAAGGATATGTGACTGTTTTGCATGCTCTTCAACATTTTAAAAATGTTTCTGGGTTTTAAAATTGCTTTTCAATATTTTAAATGTGCTTTGCCTTGATTTTAATTGCTGTTTACCCGCTAGACTCCTTTTTTTCAGGAAGGGCGGGATAGAAATTTAATAAATAAAAAAGTAATAAACGCAAACGGTATAGTTTTCATAATACAGGCCTGGTGCTGATATAGTGTAATTTTCATGGGAATGAAAAATATTTTTTTATTGTTATTTTTGTGCGTGTGTTATGCCTCATGGATTTATTGTATTTGTATGTATGGTGAAATTTGCAGTCTATTTACTCTAGGGGAAGAGTCTGTAGTTGTGTGTTTGCATTTTATTTGAAGTCAGCCTACAGGAAATAATTATTGCCATAATAATATATACATGTTATCCTACGCTGCAGTTAATTTCCAACATTTGGCAAATGACAACATTCACACATAAACGTTGACAGTCTCAAACGGAATTTTTGAAGGCCGACAAAACTCGGAAACGGATAAGTTATTGAAACATGATTGCCAGCAATAACACATTTGTGGAATTCATGATTGTCAGAATTCAAATGTCAATATACCCCAAATTTTGGACATCGCTATAATTTCAGATTCAGAGGGTAGGGGGTACTAAGCTTGAAGTGGCTGGGAGAGAGAGAGAGAGAGAGAGAGAGAGAGAGAGAGAGTTGGGCAAAAAGTAATAATGTCAAAGCACATAGTGTTAACTTTTTCTACTAACTTTTAAAATATTCCACTTCTAACATTGTACTATATAAAGCTACATGCATTTCTCTCCCCCTAACACAATATCATACAATTTTAGCACCTACATAGATTAAATGTCCCAATTCTCTCTCACACCTGCAAATCCACATTTTCCTTCTAAACCTTTATGGGTTAAATTTCCTGTTCACTCCTTGCCTCAAATTCACTTCTCTCTGCTCCTTCAGCCACCCAGAAATCTGAACAAGGGCATTTTGGTAGACAGGAGGAGGGGTCAAAAGTAAACAGGTGTTTGCTTGCTTTTTAGTTTTTTAGTTTCTCCAAATTTATAAATGTAGTCATGGAATGGTTGAGAATCCCTTTAAAAATCTGTGTTTTGTTGTCAGTTTTGCCAGCTTTCTGTATTATTTTAATTCGATATTTCCTAAAGACAATGGGTCAATTATAATGGAAGCTGCTGCTGCTGCTGCTGCTGCTGCTTCTGCTTCTTCTTCTTCTTCTTCTTCTTCTTCTTCTTCTTCTTCTTCTCCTTCCCAGTCTATTGCTTATATTAATTGCACCTATTAATATATCTCACACAGGAGAAGACTCAGAGCAGTGTCTCTCATCGGAGAGTCTCCATTTAGATTATAAATACCACATGAAGAAAAACATTCACATTAAAATTGGAGAATTTGCAAATTAAGATAGGAAAGGTCATAACACACACACACACCACATCTATTTTTATATTTGTCTGAATGGTGCTTACAAAACACCAGGAATTATTCATGTTGATAGCAGGGCAAGAAATGGGAATCTACAGAAGTGTAACTTTAATTTCTTGGAAGACATGTTTTTGAGAGAATATTTTGGAAAAATAATGTATAATTAAGAAGCGTCTATATGTACTATAATCTCATTTTCCTTTTTTAAAAAAACAACAATGTATATCTATAAGACTTTGATGCCTTTGAGATATTATTTGATTTACCACAATATTCCTATTTTTAAAAGGTGGCTATCTTGCCATTTTGCCTTATTTTAACAGAAGCTTATTTCAAAACTATACTGCCCTTGACCTCTGCTGAGATCTCCCCTGTCTTGGAACTCGAAAGAGGTGCCAATTTGCGTGTGTTTGTGTTATTGCAGTATTTTGGTATTTAAATCTCCTTCGTATTTTAAAGGAACTTAAGGCAAACCATGACTGCCTCAGCTTACCAGTAACAGAAGGCAGTAACCCTATAGAAGAGCCGAGTTTGCTGGTGATTCTTTTCTTTATTAAAAAACAAAAAACCGCTGTAAAAACCTGGAATAGGAGGTGTGATTGTCAGTAAAACCAACAACAATAAAGCAAGAAATATACATAGCAATCCCTAGGAAACAGGGAGGGAGAGAGATGATGGCAAGGAGTATTTCTGCTCCCCAAATGGTGAAAAGCAAGGAAGAATATAATCAAGTTTGGGATGCTTAAAAAAAAAAAAAGAGCAGTCAAGTAGTTAATTGACTTTGCTTTAATCAGCCCAATGAATATTCATTAGTGTGCTGGTCCTAATCACAGGGGCCATGTTGTCCGCATTTAGCAAGCACACGATCAGCATCATACAATGCCTCAACAGCTTCCCTTCCTGTCTGCACTGACATTAAATTTAGAGGTTTTACGCCTTCACTAGCTCACAGTTAGCACTGATTGGCCCAGCTGCTCTACTCGAAAATGCCATAGCAACCCCTGGCTGGTTGCCTAGCAACTTTTTTGTGTGTGTGTGCAAAAGCCCAAGCCAGTAATCCATAGGCTCAGCATCGTTGAAAATATGGTTTTGTAGGCGTGGATTTGTGCATGTGTGCTGATTCCGCGGGGAAGAAGGTCAACCTTTTAAGTTACAGTTATATAGAATCCACTCTTGCTTATAGCGTCTCTCCTTAAGAATTGCTCAGATTTTTATAACCTGGCGGTTGCATGGTATCATATTTCTAGCGTGTGGCTCTTATACTATCTGATCCGGTGATCTGGGCTAAGCCAACACAAGGACAGCGCAGAAACCACACACACAATGTGGCTGTAACCCCAAGATCTTCATCGGCAGTGACAGGAGCCTTTGCATAAAGCCCATCTGACCCCAACAGAGCAGAATCGTTCACTGGGCCTCTCCCTTTGGCAATGCAGGCTTGAGTTCTTCTGTGTTTCGCTATAATCTGTCCTAAATGAAACAGAGATTGCAAGCTGAATTTTGCAAGCTGTGCAATTTTCTAAAAGCTGGAGGATTGTGCGTATGAAGCTCTGACCAGGTCTTGCCCACTGTCTTTGATCTAGAGAGGCTCTTCCACTAACTGGAATGGCCTTGGGCTCCTCTGAGAGGAAGGGTAGAGTATAAATTCAACAAACAACTGTGAGTCTCACTTCTACCCTCAGAAGGACTACAGTGGTACCTTGATTTTCAAATGCCTTTGTACTCAAACAGCTTGGAACCCAAACACTGCCAACCCAGAAGTAAGTGTTCGGGTTTGCGAAGCTTTTTAGGGAAGCTTTTAATGTTTGATGCATCACAGTATTTTAATATTCTTTTGGAAGCCTCCCAGAGTGGCTGGGGAAACCCAGCCAGATGGGCGGGGTATAAATAAATTATTATTATTATTATTAGTAGTAGTAGTAGTAGTATTTTCCAGAAGCTGAACATGCTCCATTTTGAGTGCTACGCTTCCGTTTTGAGTGCCACACTTCGGATCTGAGTGCCACACTTCCGTTTTGAGAGTTACACTTCCGATATGAGTGCCATACTTCCAATTTGAGTGTTATGCTGAGGTCTGTCTGTTTTTGCTATTTATTTTACATTTTTATTGCTCTTTTTTGTGTGACTGTGTGGAACCCAGTTCAGCTACTGATTGATTGATTGTGTGACTGCAGTACATTGTTTATTGCTCTCATTTTGTGGATCAATGGTCTCCTTAGATAGTAAAATTCATGTTAAATTGCTGTTTTAGGGGTTGTTTTTAAAAGTCCGCAATGGATTAATCCATTTTGCATTACTTTATATGGGAAAGCACACCCTGGTTTTGGAACACTTTGGTTTTGGAACGGACTTCCAGAATGAATTAAGTTTGAGAACCAAGGTACCACCGTATTTCCAACATAGCAGAAGAATGCTGTGTGAGAAAAGTGATCCAAAATCCATAGTAGTCTTTCTATTTGCACATGGGGTGCTAGGTCCGTAATAAGGGAGAGACTACCTTATCCCTTAAATAGCCAGTAGATCACTGTGGTCTGCAGGAGTCTCTCTCTTGAAATTTTCAAATATCTCAGAAACCTGCTCTGCACTAGCTCAGACGAGGACTTTTAGTGTGGCTGCTCCTCTTGTGGACAGCATTCATGTTGAGATATGACAGGCACCCCCTATTTGCACTTTCCAGAAACAGTTGGTTTTCCACTGGTTCCAGCTGCTTCTTTGATGATTTTTTTTTAATGGCCAGCACTGTCAAAATAATATGCATACATTCATGGATTCCATAGTCAGGCACAGTAAATTAACTGGGTGCTATCCCTTTTAGTACATCCCAGCATCCATATACCCTACGCAATCAAGCCCAATTCCCATTATTCTTCTCCTTTAAGTGATTATAATGTGGTGATGTTGGATCATGCAGATCATGCCTGTGAATGCACATTGTATGTATGGCAATCTTTTTCATGATTGTTTCTTATGCATGAGGAGGAGGATATGCTCATCGTGCACAAGAAATGTTCTACAGATACTGGATCCTGACTCAGGGCCAGTCCACTAGGTGGGGTGAGGTCTCAGGTGACGAAAGCCCCCAAGGCGCCACCACCCTGCTTGCCCTGCTGCCTACACCAGCAGCAGAGAAGTGGCACCGGCATTGGTCCCAATTTCTGCCAAGATCTTCTGAGATCTTATGGAGCATGCAAGCTCTTGCACGGTTTCAGGTGAGATCGTGCCCCAGTGAGGCATTTGTGAGGACTGAAGGTCCCCGCCTTCCCACCGCTCTCCAAAGGGACTCCTCCAGGTCCTTCCACAACAACCTGAGTCTCCTTCATCTTGTCTCCCTTTGCTCGGCCCTCATCATTCCCCTTTTGTGTAATGGGAGATCATGGGGGGCGGGGAAGCTGGTCACAGCAGGAGGTGAAGCCTCCCTACATTCTTCAGCAGCCCGTCTCATCTCTGTCTCCTGAACCCACTCCTCCACTCCTGCCTCTGAGTCTGTATTGCTCTCTGCCGCTGCCTCTTCTTGCTCACTAAATCCTGTTATCTGCTTGGCTTCCAACACCTCCTCCCCCCAGTCTGCTCCCTCTTCTCCCTTTGTCCGCTCAAAATCAAGTTAGAATACACACCACCTGGACACCTCTTAATTATTTTAAAGTAAGGAAAAGGAAGAGACAAAAGCTGATCCCTGTCCGATTTTGGAGGTTTAGTTTGCCTAAGAAATGTATCATCCTAATATGGATTATGGAGGAATAGGAACTTCGATCTGCAATTTGGCAGGCTTAATCCATTCTCATGTGCCTGCAAATTTCATCTGCTTCTGCCAAAAAATGGAAAAAAGGTTATAGTCAGATTTTGTCTCTCTGTGTGAATGTGTGTGGGGAAAGTAGCTCCGAATTTAAATCAGAGAGTGAAACAGGGTGAGCACAGAGTGATTCAGATCAGAGGAGTTGTTGTTTTTTAAGCACAGAAACAGATACAAGGGAAACTTGGGGCCCCGTGCACAACCCTAGTATACATACCCCCATGGACATGTTTGTGTCTCTGTGTGTGTTGTATTACAGAATCTGTGGCACATACACTGGGCATTTCATTTAGCTGGTATTTGCTATGTGCTATTAGTTGGGATCAACTGAGGGCATCTCAAGGGATAATCAGACAATCTGTTGTATTTGCAAATGTCCCAATCTTTCCAATCAACCAGGGAGACTTGTAAGAACATTGCAGTTGGGACAGAAGGCACTGATGCTAGGGATTGTTTGGGAAATATCCAAAGCAGCCTAAGACAATTTGCTTTGATTTGCAATTGGTCCAGGACAGACACAAAGGAAACCCTTCTCCACACACTAAGAAGCAACTAGAGAGACACATACACACAGGCATCACGGTAGATAATTAAGATTAATAGAGGATATTAACAGAGAATAAGCATATCCATAACTACTGGGTGATTGCAATGGTAAGGAGAGGAAGTTCTGTTGCAAAAGTGGAAGTTCACCCATTGCTTCCAAGCTAAGCTTTTGCTGCCTAGTGATCTGGAAGGGTTTGGCAGGAGAGAGAGTGGGCACACCTATACAGGTGTTATTGTTGCTTAAAACCAACCAACTATGACTGTAGGGTTGCTTAGATCTAGTGCAGAAGATATGTGAAATAATTAGCATATCCCACCTTTTGGAGACAGGTTTGGCATTGCAGAGGTGAAACGAACCCTAGCAGAAAATGGACTCTTGCTGAAGACACCTTGCTGACATATTAAAAACCATTCCATTATCATGTACAAATGTTCATAAGTAAAGAGAAGCTTAGAGAAGTCTTCCTGCATGAACCTTGGGCATGGATTAGAGCTGCCATTGGGTCTTTTTGCTTCTGTTTCTGAGTGGTGCTTTTTTTCTAGGGACACCCAAGGGTACAAAGTACTGGCACCTTTTCACTAGAAGAAAAGCACTGGTTCTGAGCCTTTAACCAGGAACCTGACAGGTGGACATTCAACATGTTAAGAAAGCTTTGGGAGTTGACAGTTCTGTAGAGAATCACTAGACTGATCAAATTAACTCTGCATAAGATCTGGGCTGTGAGACAGAAGGCTTTCATTACTTTCCAGAAAGAACATGGGCACGAATATGGTTTTGTTGTTATTGGAGTCGCAGATAGAGTTTGTGGATTATGGAGATGATAGCCTTGCTCAATGATTATTTTCCATGGTCCTTTTGCCTCCTGCAACACTTTCCCCTTCTCCTTTCTGTCAAAATCTTGATAAAATGTTAATTCAACAAATGAGAAAATGAAAGAACAGGCAGACATTCTCTGGACACAGATGGGATGCTGTGGACATGCCACATCTATTTAATTTCTGCATCTTGGGCAGCCCTTAAAGGCACAAGAACCCCGCCAGGTGAGCAAATGAACTAGCAAACCCAGGAGGCAACTTTCACAAGTGGGATCTTCAAGCACTGCATACAACTAGCAATTTAGGAGCAAATTTACGGAGCTCGGACCCATGCGTCGGAATTCAGTTCATGCCAATTCTCTAAGTTATAGAGCAGGAGTGGGAAAAGCTTTGCTGCTCAAGGGCCACATTCCATTATGGATGATCTCCTGGGAGCCACATTCCAGTGGTGGTCAAGGACCAGAAGCAAACGTGGATGGACTCCGGGGAAGATCTAGGTGGAGAAATTGTGGTGATATAGCTACATTTCAACCACACAAAAGTCAGAGGTTTCTGACAGATCTCTCCAGTCTCCATCCAGGCGTGTACAATGCATGATTATTACAGTTCAAGGACTCATTCCAAGAAGGCAAAACTACACAAAGGGTGTGGAGAAGAGCTAGGGAAAGATGTGGCCTGGGAAAAGTCCACAGGGCCAGATAGACTTGGAGGGCCACATTTGGCTTTGGATCTCGGGTTCTCCACAGCTGTTATAAAAGCTTATAAACTGTGTTTTGGAGCATGTGAGTGTGTGTTTGTGTGTATGTGCTAGACCTGTTCTGAATGACTCCGTGGGGGCTTGTCCTCACCAACCTTCCACACATTGAGGCCAAATGTTTGAAGGGAGAGTCTAACCACATCCAGCTGAATGCAGCTAGTATCTTCCCCTCTTTTGGGAACCCTACTTATTCGGGTATTGGGGGCAGGAGGCATGACGGGTGGGGAAGCAGCCAGGCCCAGACAGAGGGGGGGGCATATGGGCCACTTGGCCTGGGCCTCCGATTCCAAAGGGGGCTTCAGTCAGGATATTCACAACCTCAGGGGATGCACTGGGGTGAACGCAGTGGTGAAGGGCGGATTCCCTGGGGCCATGACAGGCAGCACAGGAGGAAAAAAAGGGAGCACATTATTTACCTGGCCCGAGCCTCTGCCTGGCTCTGGAAGCAGCAGCAGAGCAAGTCGATCAGAGGCCTGGGGTGGTGCGCATGCCTTGCGCCCAGGGGTGGGGCCAGCCACCCATGGTGCGGTGTGAACCGGGGCAGGACACTCAGTGGGGCCTCCAAGGAGTCTGCCTGCCTTCTCCCACTCAGCCACCCTACAGCTGAGGGGGAGGCAGCAGACAGACCATTTGGGGCAGCGCAGAGCCTGTGTGCACCCCAGCCACTGCGTCACTTCCAGGAAAGATGTGTGGCTCAGGTGCAGTGCAGGCCCCACGGTGAGTGCCGCCTGTCATTTTGTCACCCCCCCAATAGTGACACCCTGGGCGGTCACGCCCCACCTCACCCCCTTCCTCCGCCCCTGTAGGGAAGTGCATATGCACCCACACAGTTTGAATAACTGAATAGGGCTTCTGAGATCATTATAGTCAATGAATTGGGCCAACCGTGGCTCTGAGGCTTCCATTGTAGGGCCAGGAGGACTCGCCTCACAATCCCGCCTTCCTCAAACTGAACTGAGTGCAACTGGAGCTCAGCTGAGCTCAGTTGGGAGAGCATGGGAATCTTGATCTCAGGGTTGTGGGTTTGAGCTCCACATTGGGTGAAAGATTCCTGCAGTGGGTTGTAACAAATGACCATCGTGGCCCCTTGCAACGTTATGATTCTAATTTGGTTGCCCGGGTTCTTCATTGCTCCTGAAATATGTCCAAAGTTGCCTGCTTTGATTCCAGAGTCGGTGCTCATCTGAATTCACTGCATACCCCTAATTTAAATGCAAAGAGTGAACACACAAATTGCACGGAACAACCTTAACTGTGTGCTATAGAGCGCTCTCTCTCTCTAAACTTGCTTGGCTGTCCTTAGACCTTTGTTTCTGATGCCTTCTGCTCCCTCTGGACACTCTCTGAGGCTCTAGCATTAATCACACAAGTTATTGTTTAATTTCCTGCCTTGCTCTGCAAGGCCTATGACACTGGGCTCTTAGAAGAACAAAGACAGCTGGAAAAAAATATTTTGCAGCAATCAACAACTGGGGTCATTACACCTTTGCCCTGGTGTTCCTGTTTGCATTAGGCATGTGTGCCTGTACACAAATTAGGCAGGCTGTACACAAATACTGCTGTCTCAACCACTAACACCTCTAATGAGATGAGAATGAATTGCAAAAGCTCTGTGGCTATGGGTCGCTGGGATACTAGGGCAGTTGTGCATCAAATTCCTTAAAAACACGAGATCTCTGCTGGATCAGCTCAGAGGCTTATGCAGTCGAGCATCCTGTTTTCCATAGCTGCCAACCAGTTCAGTGGTATAGAATGGGGTGAGGAGCCACAGGGGTGCTTGTTGTTGTTGTTGTTTAGTCATTTAGTCGTGTCTGACTCTTCATGACTCCATGGACCAGAGCATGCCAGGCACTCCTGTCTTCCACTGCCTCCCGCAGTTTGGTCAAACTCATGCTGGTAGCTTCGAGAACACTGTCCAACCATCTCATCCTCTGTTGTCCCCTTCTCCTTGTGCCCTCCATCTTTCCCAACATCAGGTCTTTTCCAGGGAGTCTTCTCTTCTCATGACGTGGCCAAAGTATTGGAGTCTCTGCTTCAGGATCTGTCCTTCCAGTGAGCACTCAGGGCTGATTTCCTTCAGAATGGATAGGTTTGATCTTCTTGCAGTCCATGGGATTCTCAAGGGGTGCTTAGCCAATAGTAAATGGCATTTTCATGTGCTCTGGCACTCGTCACGGTGCCCCGTTGCACCAGAAGCGGTTTAGTCATGCTTGCCACATGACCCAGAAGGCTGTCTGCAGACAAACACCAACTCCCTCGGCCTAAAGCGAAATGAGTGCCACACCCCATAGTCAAGTTTGACTGGCCTTAACCACCCAGAGGTCCTTTACCTTTACTTTTACCACGGGAGAGTTCAAGGAATCTGCAACACCTTTCTCATTTTCAGCTCTGAGAAGGAACAGGAGTGAATTGTGGAGCTGACACTTAAAGCTTGCTGTGGATTTGGCCAAGAAACATGATACTGCAGGATTTGATGAGAGTCTAAGCCATAGATGACAATACTGCAAGACGAAGGTGTTACAGTGATACATGTTCTCTGACTTAAGCATGGCAACCGGGATGGGTAAATCTGCCACATGAGGTTTCTCTCAGTTTCTTATTTTTCTAATCTTAAATTCAGATCTTCACAGATCTGAATTCACAGATCTCCACAGCAGTTTACAGACTCTTTTGAGTGTGTGTGAATTTCTCAATTTTGCCTAATAAACACATTTTTTGCAAAGAGTTTCCCTGAACATTATTCATTTGTGCTTATATGTTACTTTCACCAGAATATGCATTTTTATGTACACTTTACCCCCCAAATATGCAATTTTTTTTTAAAAAAAATTGTACAAATGACCTGGTTGGAGCATTGCATTGCAAAATTCTGAATATTGCGGAAAAAGTGTGAATTTTGAAAAATAGCTGTACTTTGGCTCACAGATTTGGCAGGTTCATCTTTATATGAAAACCAAATCAAACTTCTCCATCCCTAATAACAGCAACATAAAAAGTACAAGTGTTTCAATATTATAGCTTTAAAATTCATACACACACACACACACACACACACATCTCCTTCAAACACATGTCAAAAACTATACTGAAAATATTCAGATTTGTGTCAGTGTCTCTCTATGCGTGTGCATGAATTCTGAAGTGTGGCCAAATTTAACATATGTGCGAAATTTGCTTTGCTGTGGACTTCACATTTATTCTGAAGCAGAAGCTCAGTCGTTTCTTCATCGTCTTAACTGAGAAAGAGGCGTATGATCATTTTGAAGCAGGCGGATGCCCCTCGCTGAGTCCATCCACTACTGAATGTTGTCGAAGAGAGCCTCGGATGGAGCTTTATAAGGCTCCCAGCATCGCTGCAAAGGCTGAAAATTCAAACAGCAGGAGGGGGAGGGATCTTCTAATCCATTGTGCTCTATTTAGCAAGACCAGAATAGTCTACTAGCATTAACGTGAGCATTGGTACTTTGCGATAACTGGCTATTATCTCACCTGAAGCAGCTGCAGGGTGTCCAAAGTATCCAATTACTCAGACAAGAAGGAAATGAACCTTCAGGGTGAATCATTTTGGAAAATATGCTGTATAGCAACGCAACATTGTTCCAAGTTTCTCCCCTTGACCCTGCTAACATTCAACCTTAACACAGAATGTTAGATACATATTAACAACATTCCTTTTTTTTTTAAAAAAAAGGGAAAATATTATATTCTTATGTTTTTGAGAGATGGAAGGCTATAGCTGGCATATCCATCTTCTCTCTCTCTCTCTCTCTCTCTCTCTCTCTCTCCCCATAGGTGTGTGTGTGTGTGTGTGTGTGTGTGTGTGTTTTGCCACTTTTGGTCCCCTTGGTTGTGATTACAAGGACAAAGACACCCCCAAAATTCCACACGCAGCCATTTTGTTTGCTGACGCTCATACTACACAATTGCAGTAGCATTCAAAATGGCAGTCCAGGCTCATAGCGAATCATTCAAACAGCCATGAAATTGCTTGGGTACTAGCAGTGTGTGTGGCAAAGCCACCCAAAAGATAACTGATGCCACATTTATATATTGCCTAGAGCAGCTCCAGGCTCTCTACTCTATTTCCCTCTCAAAAAAACAAACATTTGCCTTACACTTTTACCCTCAGAAAGCTTCAGTATAGCTTGCAGGTTTCTCTTCCCATGAAACCTTAGAAGGAAGGACCTTCTTAGCTTCAGCGGTAAAATTGCTTCATTGTGTCTCTTCAGGCTATTTGATGTCTCAATGCTATGGTAAAGTAGATTGTGTATCACTGGTGACACAACCCTTCAATGGAAGGAGAGTCCCCAGAATGCCTCTCTAATCCCATTGGGTGGACTATGTAGATGTTCTATAGAGATGGGTCTGGGTGGGAGCAACCTGGAAGTATTAGAAGCCAGCCATTTCAAATTTCCCACAATGCCCGGGAGTGGCCAGCATAGTGCTGCACTGTGGTAACTTACAATTTTGGATACTCCTGAGATTCAGTTTCTGCCAACAGGTAAACCCTGGGCTGGACAAGAGAGTGAGGGAGTGGGTGAGGGGGCAACATTATTCTGGAGTTTAGCCCTATTCCGGATAGAGATTCAGAGGTGAAGCCAACACAGAAGGCACTAGACCCAAGTACCACCACTAAACTGGAGAACACCAAGCCCAAGATTTCATAGACTTCTGGAACTTGGGTGCCAGATTTACCTGAGCTAGGGACATCCGAGTCTGGTCTAGAGACTGCAGTCTAGTAAAAGACCTGCAGATGTGCTTCAAATGACCTCACACGTAGCCAGCAGTAACAATACAGATTGTGTGTCCAACATGAGTTTCCACTTTGCTCCAGGGGTCTCCAGGTCCCAAACAGGACAGGGAGGGCCATCAGCATAACAAGGGCACTTGGTCGGGGGTGGGCGTTAACCTGGAGCCTGTACTAGTCATGGGAATACCTGGGACCCCAAACTGGAAATTAGAAGGGTTGAGACATGGTACTTCAGACTTCAGGTGGATAGCTCAGTTGGTTAGAGTATAGTGCTGATAACTCCAAGGTTGCATGTTCAATCCCCGTATGGGACAGCTGTATATGCCTGCATTGCAGGACTTGATGATCTTTAGTGTCCCGACAAAGGTCCCTTTAGCTAAAGCTATGGTTTTCCCAGTAGTGATGTATGGAAGTGAGAGCTGGACCATAAAGAAGGCTGATTGCAGAAGAATTGATGCTTTTGAATTATGGTGCTGGAGGAGACTCTTGAGAGTCCCATGGACTGCAAGAAGATCAAACCTCTCCATTCTGAAGGAAATCAGCCCTGAGTGCTCACTGGAAGGACAGATCCTGAAGCAGAGGCTGCAATACTTTGGCCACCTCATGAGAAGAGAAGACTCCCTGGAAAAACCCCTGGTGTTGGGAAAGATGGAGGGCACAAGGAGAAGGGGACGACAGAGGACAAGATGGTTGGACAGTGTTCTCGAAGCTACCAGCATGAGCTTGACCAAACTGCGGGAGGCAGTGGAAGACAGGAGTGCCTGGCGTGCTCTGATCCATGGGGTCACGAAGAGTCGGACACGACTAAATGACTAAACAACAACAGGGTCCCTTTCAACTCTACAATTCTCTGATTCTATGATGTCAAGTCTACTCCAGCTATCAGGCTCTCCGTACCACTCCTTCTATTGCTGCCAAATTTAATTTATAAAGTAATCTTGAAGAAGACATGCTATAGTACTTGGAGGGAAAGGCTGGAGGCCTCCCTTCTCCTCCTGTAAATTCAACTCCCTATCCTGATCCACCATTGGTGGAATGCCAGAAGCTGTATCTTCCGGCATACTTGACTGAGCCATCCATTATTTCTGCCAACTCTCTGCTGCTCCTAGTGGCCATGGCGCCACATTGCATGCATGGTTTAGCCAGCGAAAGGATGGAGTCGCGGTGGGGGCGGGCGGGAGAGAAGCTTACCTCACTTGACCTCCAAATCCTTCCACCGTATGGTTTATAAAGGGAAAAGCACGAGGCAAAAGACAACAGGAGAAAAGCAAGACCAAGGTGGTGTGTGTGTGTTTGTATAAGTAAAACTCATACAGCCGTCTGGTGCACAGACACACACACCCCCTTGCCGTTTTGCTTCTCTTTCATCAGAAAAAGTCTCTGGTAAAGTCTGCAGCCGCATCTCTCAATGGGGCTGGTGGAATTCTGCAGGCGTTCTGCTGACCCTTGGCATCCTCTCTCCCTTTTGGCACGGCGGAGTCAATAAAATCAGATCAAGGCTTAGCAATCCTCAACAAAAGGTGGAGGAGGTGAATTGGCTTTTAAAGCGCTGGCCCCTCTCCAGCTCTCCGAGAAGCCGAGAAGGAGGCTGGAGGTGCCAGGCTTTGAGAAGAGGGCCACTCGTGAGCAAAGTTGTTGGAAAGTCATCCCACTGGCCTCTGCCTGCCAGCTCCCACTTACATCGCAATTGCTGTGTGTGTTTGGAGGGTGGGGGGAAGGTTGCAGAACAGATTGGCAGGTCCTTGTACCCGTGGAAGAGGGAGGGGATGGAGAGAGGAGGAGGTTGGCTTGGAAGGATGCCAAGGCTTCATGGGCATTTTGCCATGAAAGGTTCTTCCCTCTCCCTCCCCCCCGTTGCTCCCCCCCCCCTCATTTGGTCTTCTTCCCCTCCTCCTCTTCCAAACACATTTGCTCAGGCTGGCAGAGAGAGGCTCTCTGAATAGGAGCTGACAGTTTGAACAACACTCGATGACTTAGTTCGTTGTGTCCTCTGACTTGTTGCCAGCTGAGCTGGTTGGGTGGGTGGGTGGGAGATGAAAGACTTTATTAGGTGATTAAAGCCACTGACATCGGGTGTTTCTCTTCCTTTTGACCCAGCGTACTTGAGCAGGAACGGAAACAATGTGTAACCTTTAGGAACACGGAAAGGTTGCCCCAACCAAAGAATAGTGTTTACACAGGATCCAGAGTGTGTCCCCTCTTGCCCCTTGCCAAAACAAAAAAACCCACTTCCTGCAGTGAAATGGAATAGAACATAGAAAGATCTCATTCTCGTCAACAATGGGGGAAATAAAAATATGCATGATGTCGGTGAGTCCAGCAAAGAAGCAATCCAATTTGGCTAATCGAGGGGCATGAAAAAGTTCCTTCCGACCACAAGTCATCGCTCATCTACCAGCCAAGCATGGCTTTATGGGGAGAAAGTATTTGGAAAGAATAGGGAAGTCCCCGCCTCAGAGGGGAAATCTTTGTGGGGGAATTAAGAGATAAGTCTCAGCTTCTCATTTCCTGCCTTCGTGGTGAGAGATGGACTCTCACAACCTACAATTAGTTATGAAAAGCAAAATATCCAGCTGCCTGCTACATATTTAAGTGTATGTGCATGTCTAGATTGGCCCTGAGAACATTTCCCCTAAAGGGCACAAATTATATAAACTAAAACATTTCATGAATTCGAGGAAATGTCTTGGGGAAGGGCAGTCCATGCACCTCTGTCACCACATGCTTGAGGTGGTAGGCAATTTTGTCTACCTGGGTTCCACCATAACCATCAACCTCTCCATCAGTGCTGAGAATGTGATGCTAGCAAACCAATACCAAGATGAAGGTCTACCAGGCTTGTGTGTTGAGCATGCTGCCTTATGGAAGTGAGTCAAGGGCAACTTATAACCATCAGGAGTGATGCCTCAACTGCTTGCACACGCCATCAGGAAGATTTTGGGCATCACATGGCGGGACAGAGTCTCAAAGAAAGATGTGGTCTCCCAAGCTCACATTCCCACCATGTTCACACTTCTGCCTGTGCTGGCTTGGTCATGTTTGCAGAATGGAAGATGGCTTCTGGCTCCAGGCCCATTGGCAGACCAACTCTGTGCTACAAAGATGTCTGCAAAAATGACATGAAGGCTGGTAACCTCAAACCCGCCATGTGGGAATCCCTTGCAGATGACCCCGGTACCTGGAGACAGACGGTCAGGTTGCGTATCCATACCAGTGCCCAGAGCAGGAATGACTGCAGAGAGAAGAAACGCCATGGTGCATCTGCAGCAGCACAACTGGACGCCTTGATCTGAGCCAGTGTGGTGTAGTGGTTAAGAGCGGTAGTCTCGTAATCTGGTGAACTGGGTTCGCTTCCCTGCTCCTCCACATGCAGCTGCTGGGTGACCTTGGGCCATTCACACTTCTTTGAAGTCTCTCAGCCCCACTCACCTCACAGAGTGTTTGTTGTGGGGGAGGAAGGGAAAGGAGAATGTTAGCCGCTTTGAGACTCCTTAAAGGGAGTGAAAGGCGGGATATCAAATCCAAACTCTTCTTCTTCTGCCTCGGCTGCAACAAAACATGTCTCTCCTGAATCAGTCTCTACAATCACAGCAGGTGCTGAAACCTCCCAGCAGTCTGACTTCACCTCGCAAAGCTGCACTGTTCCATTGTCTTGGTAGTGGCACCCTCCCTGTGGAACAAATTTCAGAAGACATCTGAAGGTAGCCCTGTATCAGGCAGTTTTTAACGCTTGATGCTTTTATTATGTTTTTAGATATGCTGTAGATAAGCTGCTGAGAGTGGCTGGGGAAACCCAGTCAGGTGAGCGGGGTATAAATAAAGTTGTTGTTGTTGTTGTTGTTGTTGTTGTTGTTGTTGTTGTTGTTGTTGTTGTCTCCGTCTCCCAAGACAGATGGGTGACAGCAACAACAACAGCAATGCAGAGGATTGGATTTTTACATTTTCCCCACCCCAGATTTTGCATAGTTTACGTATGTAAATACTGATTCTCCTTCTTGAACTATGGAGATGCTGCTCTTTAGCTTTTAAGATTCCATTATTATTATTATTATTATTATTATTATTATTATTTCTATGCCGCCGTATACCCGAAGGTCTCAGATTCTACTCACATTGGTTATGTCTTCACATCCATGAGAACCAGGATCTTAGTTTTTGCTTTGTTTTAATGAAAGTCGGCAGTATTAGGTTCAGCTCATAAAACTTCACAGCCATTTCCTTGGGTGGGTCAGAGGCACTATGCTAGCTTCCTGGCAGGTGAGTTGCTATTGTTTCCCAGCAGAGAGAGGCGGGGTGTCAACACAGCAGGAGGTAATTGAGGTGCAAATGCACCAGTAGGAGCACTGGACTGCCTCAGCCTTATCCAGTGAGCCACTTCTGAAACACTCCTCTGAATCTGGTGGTACTGTTCTCCAACAAACAAACGAAAAGTGTGCAAGAATGTGTATGTTTAGGGGGGAAGTGTGCTTAGAATACACGTTTCAAAACACACACACACACAAAAAAAAAATCATTCTATTATGAAAAAAACAGATTGCAAAAATGTGCCCATACAAAATTGCATGCCAAAATGTGTATATTGGGAGAAATGTGCTCTAAAATACTGACAGGTTTTTGTGAGGACTTAAAAAATAATAATAATCGCAGACTGATGTGAAAATGTGGCAAGGTAAACTTAAGAGTGGCTAAATAAGAAAGTTGGAGAATCTAGAGTTGACAGATTTTTCCATCACTAGTCTAAGCCCTTGGGACATCATGTCATTCATCAGTTATACCCAATAACATTACATTGAAAGCTAACTTGTGCCTAACTCTGATGATTATTTTGATGTATTGTTGACATGATGAAGTCACCACCAGCTTGTTTTTTTTGGGGTAGGGTAGTCTTCCCTGGCCTGGTATTTCTGAGATGTTCTGGACCTCAGTTTTTGTTTCCTGACAACACATCCCATGCTGGACAGAACTGATGGGAACTGTAGCCCAAAAACATCTAGAGGACAGCAGTCTGGAGAAGGCAGGTGTCTGGGGATTGTTGTCAATCCCTTGATACAAAGGTGCCATCACAACTCACCACCAGAGAGACACAGTTAAACCCAAGGCTCTTCTTAGTCCCCTTTATATGACAACGTTTGTTTCCTTGGCAAACCAAGCCTATTTCATTTGTCACATGCTGGAGTTCCTAAAGTGTCATAGACAGTTTTCCTTTACACATGTAATAGATCTTTGATATACTTTAGATTCCCCTTAGCCATTGTGTGATGTGCCTTGAATAAATGCTGAAAGAACGGCAGTATTCTCAAACACTCGCTGTTGGAGCATCTTTTATCCATATAGAACTACTTTTTTAAAAAAAGAATAATGAAGGACCCCTGCCAGTGTTCCTTCCCTCTCCACAGTCCTTTCAAAGACTTACTGCATCTTTGAATGGGGACATACCTTCCCTTTAATTTTCTAATAAACCAAAGGCCCCCATAAAAGTATGCAGCCTGCAATAAGCGAGGAGCTGTTGTGCATGGCCTCTTCCCCCCATTTATTTTTTAAAATAACCATCCATTGGGTTTTATAAACAAGGATCATACTAATAAATAGACTAAGTCTTCTTGTGTGATTTGTACATCCCAAAAATAGCACAATAAATTTGCAGTAGCGTCTACAGCATATGGCTCATTATTCATGGTCAATGTACAAGTTATTGGTTCGTGGAGTGGTTTAAATAAAAAAGCAATAACAACAACAAAGGGGAAAGAACAGATAACGTTCACCGTTGCAAAGAGAAAACGCCTAATCAGGAGCCCCTGTGGTGGTGCTTAGATTAGGTATGAGTAACAGCCATTTTTCCTCTTATGTTACCAACGAAACAATATAAAGCGTTGGTATATTGATGAATGTGGGAGTGGGGTTCAAAGTGAAGATAATAATCTGCGTTTCAATTTAAACTCTTCCCCCCGTTTTATGGAATTTACATTACAGCCTCAATTCTCTTTGCATCTTCACATCAGCGATTTTGCAGTTGTGACAAGATCTCAGACGATAAACATCAGAGGCTCAGTGGCCTCAAAATAGACAACGAGAGCTTCGGAAACAGCCTCTCCTCTATTCCTGCTCCTTTCCCTAAAGGCACGGCTGTGTAGAGGAAAGAGGGTAGACAAAACCAGAGTGATGAGGACAAGATTTCAATCGGATTCACACAGGATGAAGCCCACTTCTGCCCAGGGGAATGTTTGCTGGGAAAGTCTCCCACTCCGGATGATGGCCAGACCAGCCCTCTGTCCTCTGGAGCCAAACACAGCCAGGGAAATTATTATTTATTTTATTTCTTAAATGTATATACCGCCTTTTATCCTGAAGGTCACAGGGCAGTTTACAACACGAAAATACAAAATGAAAATACAAAATATTTTATCATAATAAGAGCAACAACAAAAACCAAGAAAACCCTCTCACAAACACATTTAAAAGGCCATTTAAAGATATACAGTGGTACCTCTGGTTACAGGCGCTTCAGGTTATGCAATCTTGGGTTGCACATGCACAAAAACACTGAATCGTGACCCATGCGTGCGCAGATGCGGCGCTGTGGGTTGCGAATGTGCCTCCCGCATGGATCACGTTCACAACCCAAAGTTCCACTGTATAAGGAAGGTGCTGGGCGAGTCTCCCTGGGAAGAGTGTTCCTCAAATGGAGAGCCACTGCAGAAAAGGCCCTGTTCTCCCCTCCAGACCTCTCTTGGCAAAAGGCACATGAAGAAGGGCCTCAGATGATGATCACAGGGTTTGGGTTGGTTCACATGGAGAGAGGCGGTCCTTGAGGCATTGCAGTCCTGAGCCGTTTAAGGCTTTACACATCAAAACTAGCACTTTACATTGGTTCCAGAAACTAATTGGCAGCCATTGCAGTGGGACCAGGACTGGTGTCATATGCTCAAACTATGCTCAAACCTAGTTGCTGAATTCTGCACCAGCTGAAGTTTCTGAACCCTCTATTATGGTTTGGAGACTGTTATACCCATCTCTCCCTTCCTGAACCAGTGGGTGGGTGAATAACTCAGCAACTCATATACTCAACCTTGTGGGTGTTGCTATGGTAACCCAGTGCACCTGGCACCCTACCTTAGAACTTCCAGATATGGAGGATTTCCTCCTCCATAGACATGTGTGTGCTAACACAGTTTAGAGGCACTTTCCAGCTAAGCAAAAGCACTTAAGTGGAGCAGGAACAGTGAGCAATGGTGCCTGGGGAGAAGGCGTGTTGCCTCAGGAGAGTTCAGAGGGCCAAATGGACAGGTGCGAAGGGCCATGTTTGGTCCATGGGCTTTAGGCTCCCTACATCTGATCCAGATACTGCTGTTTTCCCAGGCTAGGGATGGAGGATGAATTCAACTTGGCATGCATTTAAGGCTGAAACCATCAAATTTGCACTTTCTAAAACAATAAGTGAACTGAAACACAACCGTGCTTAGAAATTCACCCTTATTTACATGTTTTTAGTGCAGTTCTCCAACCAAACCATGTTCAGCAATAGGGAAATATGAGCACACCAGTGAAAACCACAAGACAAAATTCTGTACACCAGTCAAAGCAAGAGAGAAAAACAAGTTTTATTGGGAGAAATTTGTGCTAAAATGCAGGTGAAAGTTCATGTGGGGGTTTTTTTGTTTTTTTTTACTCACAGATGTGGAGAGTGGAATTGTGGAGAGTGGAATTTAAGATTGGGAAAATTAGAAATGGAGAGAGAATTCAAACTGACAGATCCTTCCATCTTAATTCCAGGCTTACAATTCTATACAATTTCCCCCGGCGTTCTGAAAGGCAGTCAAATCCCATCTTGAAGAGTGACATGAAAAATTAGTCGGGCACATCCTTCTCTGACGGAACCAGGTGACCTCACAACTCTGGAGAGCTATGGCTTTGCTAACATTCACATGAAATGTCTCCACTGGTTGTCGCCCTGGGACGGATCATTAAGGCTAGAGGACACAGATACACACTCTGTCCTCCAATTGTTCACAACAGCACTGGCCTCTTCCCCCCTCCACTTCCTCCCCCTGATTAGGGAAATGAATCATTTCTGGAAATGAGCATAGCGACCTCCTCTGAATAGCTATCCCTTTCACCCAAGATGCAGGGAGAGTTCTGTGTCCAGGGCAAACATACTTATCAAGAAAGACAAATAGAACCTTCTTCATTGTTGCCTTGTGTATATTCCATGCTGCGTGTGACTTTTTAAGTGGCAGAATGCTATTCTGCTCAAAAGGACGGTGAAAGGACAAGGGTCTGGTCCTCTGTTTTTCCTCACCAAAGCTAAGTCTAGTCCAGATTTACAGTTTGGCAAACTCACTCTGCCTTAAGTTTGTTCACATTAGGACCATTCTGTTTTGTTTTGTTTTAAAATATTTTTTAATAACCGGCCAATCAAATCAAATTAAATCACATCACATAAATTCCGAATTACAAAGCCGAATTTTAAATTTTGTTGGGGGGATCCATATTTCAAGATCCGAAGGGGGATTCTGATCATCTTCTTGCTACTGCGTTAATGTCCAAATCAGTCCAAATCAATCCAAACAGAGTTCATAATTCTATCCAGTCTTATCATGCTGTTTCCACATCACATCTTGTTCATATATTTTCTCTTTTTTATTTATGATCTCTTCTGATAGTTTCCTTAAGCCGATAAACACCAATAATAATCCTGTGTGAATTTTTCCGTTCTTCCAATCCTCAAATCAAGATGGTTTCCATATATCATCGCCATCATAGATAAAATCGCTCTTTCCATCATTAATCTCGCAAAACTGTCGCTCTCAAGTCCCACTGAAGAGTTTCACCCACAATATAAAAACAGCTCTATTTCTCTATTTCTCCTCTCAGACTTAAGTCCTCCGACAGAACTTCCCAATATGGCGACGGCATTTTTAACTGCGACATTTCAAAGCTCTTATACATTCCACGCTCTTCTTAAAACATGCTTTGGTTCGAAAGTTTATCTCCACACAGCCTTAAATCCACAGCTTAAGTCCTTAAAACAACATTTCTGACTCGTGAGGGGAGTCATTTGCAATCAGTCATTTGCAATACCGAGTCTTGGCATATCTTCTCATAATTTCTCTTGTTCCTCCGACTCGTCTTATTTTATCAGAGATCTCTTCTGTTAGCAGTCTTTACTTCCCCTTCTTCCTTGAGATATGTGCATTCCTTCATCCAAATTCTTTCTTTTGAAGTTCTTGCAGCTAGTGGCGCGGATCAGGGACGGCGTCCAGGAGCACCTGAATCCCACAGGAGGGCTTTGTGCCTAGTGCCCCCATCCCCACAAATTCGGGGGTGGTATAGGGCACAACAGGCAAGGCAGTCCCCCTCACCATCCTTGGGGGGGTAGGGAGGCTAATTACTCCCACCATAGCCTCCAAATTACCTCGTGTGGGTCGGAGAGATGTTATTGTCAGCCATCTTCCGATGTGCCCTCTAGTGCCCCCCCACATTAGCACCATTCTGTGGGTTAATTCCACACTGGAACTATTGGGCTATTGTCTAAAGGAACTGCACTGGGCCACATATTAACTGCATGGGATAGTTGCATGCACACCAACATTATAGCTTGCATGAACTGTAAATCTGATTATGTGGGCAGAGTCTACAATGAGCGAGAAAGTGGGTGGAGCAATGTTACCATTATCTGGGTGGTTTCCCAAAAATACTTAAAGGATTCGAAATATTCTCTCTCTTTGCTACCTCACTCTTTGCTTATTGGGGGGTAGTAATTTGAAACTGCTACAGATAGGGGACCACTTCACTTCAGTCTGCTTAGGGCAAATCCCACTTTGCTTTTAACCCAGAACAGTGTGTTCTTTAGCTTTGGATGTTTCTTGACTGGTAAGCAGGACCTGTTCTGTGGAATCATCCAAGCAGCCTGTAGAATCATCAGAGCAGGGCCTATTCTGTAGAATCATCAAAGGGACCACCCCAAAGGGGCCCTTGCTAAGAGAGGCAGACGTTTCCCCTTCAGCTGCCATTCTTTTGGGTGCCATTCTTTGTTTTCCTCTGTGCAAGTCGGTAGAGACAACATTCTCTCAACTGACTTGCGTGGAGGGGGGTTATCAACAGAAGCTCTGAAAACAGCTGGGGGAGGAAAAAATACCACCTCATCAAGGACCCCTGGGACAATGGGATTCCACTAGGCTTCACCCACAACGAGTCATTTTCACAGGGGCAGTTTTTCATTTCCCCTCTTTAACAGCTACCCTGATCTTCTTCGGCAATCACTCGTAGCCAAGTAAGATTGTCTTCCATGAACACGGCTTTAACAGTGAGTCCGTAAGTGACTGTGGAGGCCAATTCTGGATCCACACATCTTTCCACAGTGGGGACATAGATTTCCAGGCAGGAGTTGACCATGGTGTGGATTTGCCAAGCGTGCCTTCCTCCTAGCACGTTTCTCCATTGCATCCCGAGTTTGAGTGTCTTCAAAGCCCATGACACCTTTGGTAAAGGCTGTTCTCCAATTGGAACGCTCACAGGCCAGTGTTTCCCAGTTGTCGGTGTTTATACTACATTTTTAAAGATTTGCCTTGAGAGAGTCTTTCAACTTCGTTTGTTGACCACCAGCATTGTGCTTTCTGTTTTTAAGTTCGGAATAGAGTAGTTTCTTTGGAAGACGAAACAAGTTTCAGAAAGAGACCACTTTGCTTCCATCTGCTTCTGGTGAAGACCAGCCTTGCTGGTCCAAATATTCCTGAAATGATCCACTTCGATTCAAGGTTCATCCAAAGAGGATGGTACACCCATTAGTTGGTTTAGGTTAAATCAGGCATATCCAAAATCTGTTTTGGGGGCCTAATCCGGCCCACCAGTTGGTTTAATCTGGCCCTTGTGGCAGTTTATTTCCTGGAGCAAAATCCTAAAAGAAAACCGCAGCAACTTTGGGGTAAAATCATAAAAAAGCTCAACAGCTTCAATCCTAAAAAAAAAAAAAAGGTTAACAACTTTGGTTGGCCCTCACAGCCCTCACTTCATCAAATCTGACCCTCTTTGAAAAAAGTCTGGACACCACTGGGTTAAGTGGTTTCAACTGTGAAGTTACAGCAGTGATGAATGGTGACTGGTGCTTTCTAGGGACAGTTTCTTGGGGAATTGTCCGTGGCTAACATTGATGAGTAAGTGGCACTTCAGCGTTTATTCAATGGTGCTATTGTGTTGCAGAATTACTGGTGGACAAGTCTAGGATGTCCAGATTTTTGTGCTGCTCGAGATCTGAGATTAGCCATGAATGAGGAACTGGATCACTTGAGGAAAGCCACCATCTTGGCCTCAGGGTCCTATTTTCCTGTTGGAATAACAAGAAAAAACAATTCTGGCATAATTTACAAAGGTTTCGAGACCAGTATTCGAATAATAAATTGAAAGCACTCTCACCATTTAGGAGTTTTACCTCGTTCCTTGTTGCAACAGCTTTCCAGGTTATGCTACAATGATCACCAACATGATAATGATGATTCTATGATAATGAATAATAATGTTATGCACAGAAAAGGATTCCCTATAGTGAGCTAGGTGCTTAGGGTGTCCTTCTGTGTCTGCACAACATTTTACTAGATCCTGGTCTTGGCTTGGGAACATATTTGTATCTTTAAAAATTAATCTAGCTTTCATCAGGATGAACCACGAAACATCCCCTTAAATAAAGGCAGAGGAGCTTGCAGCAGATATAATGATGGGGGATATTCCAGTCTTAGAGGAACAGAAATTTTGCCCCAATTAAGACACCAATACTTGTTGATTTCCTGCAAAATTTAAATCAGGGAAGAAGAAAGAAAGTTAAAGGCAGAAGCCAGAAGAAGATGGACAGAAGTGGGTGGGTAGAGGTGGCATAAGCACTAAATATGAGGTAGGCTATTATTAGGGTGTGTTGAATTTTTCAACTTTCCAAACAAGGAGTGCCAGAAAGTTGTGACTTGGGAATTCAAAAGATATTTTGGTTAAATTAATACAATTTAGTTTTGCTTGGTAAAATGTGTGTAAAATTGCAGAGACATCATTAAAAATGACTGCCAAGTGCTTGCCATTGTGTTATATTATTATTATTATTATTATTATTATTATTATTATTATTATTATTATATTATTATTATTATTATTATTATTATTATTATTATTATTATTATTATTATATTTAGCATTACCTGACATTTTCAGAAGGTAAAATTAAAATTCTTTGGTTTTCCAAAAGCAGTTTGTGTGCTTCTTCATCAAATGTAGACTTATCAAGCTAAATGTCCAATCACAAAAGTCACAGCAGAGTTGAATGCTTCACACCCTCAAAATTAAATGTGTCCCTGAATTACACTGATTATTTGGGTTTTTTAAAAAAACCTCTGTATACCACAATTTCTTTTTTTTAAAAAAATGAATGGGTTTACAATGCAATAAAAAAACAACCCATGCAAAAATTGAAACGCATCATCTGCTGACTCTTACACAAAATGTCATCAGTTGGACAATGCCTTTTGCTTGCCTAGATGATAGATGAAGAGGAACATTGTGGGTGGGTGTAGAAATTAGCTTCCTGGTCAGAGGTAAACTTTGCAACCATCCAGCAAAGCTTATGTTCTCATGGCTTTTGGAGATGATTAGAAAATTCATGGAGGAGTAGCCTATGAGTCATTCTGGCTGTGTAGAACCACCATCTTCAGGGGCAATCTACCCTCTGAATATTAGATACAGGGAAACAATAGTAGAAGATTATGGCCCTTGTGTTCTGCTTATGAGCTTCCAAGAGGCAGCTGGTTAGGATTCTGAATTTAGAAGGCTGTTGGTTTGCTCTCAGAGAATAATTCACGCACTTAGCTGCTTAATGGAGATTCTGACTAGATGATCTGTAAAACTGGTGCTTCAGTGATACTGCAAAAGATCTTAAGGATTCCACGTCCATAGTCTGAATCCCTCATATTTGCTGCTTGTCAGTTCCAAGATCTCATCAAATGCTACTTAGACGTAACCATTTTTTCCATGGGCTTGAGGAGTAGGACAATGGTTCCACCCCAAAAAAAAACAATGAAAAAGTCCTGGTTTTCTGAGACTAAATGTTGTTCCACTTTTGGGCAGTGAATTTGGAAAGACTGGAGCTCCCAGGCATCATCTGCTGTTGATCAGGTGGGTTGGAATCATTTCTGGGACCTTTGTCTAAATATAGGTTTGATAATAACACAAAATACATCCAAAATAACTTTTAGAAAACCTCACTGGAGAACTCTAATTACACTAGATGCATTTATCCCATACCCCCTCCCCTCCCAAAAATCTAATTAAAATGGAAAGGGAGCCTTCCGTATTACAACAGCCTTATGGCACCCCAGGGTGTGTTTAACTGGGCTATAAATGCATTTCTCAGGTGGTTCAAACGCCTTCGGCCGTCACCCTGTGCCTCTCATGGCCTCACTAATAGGCCCGTACATCATGGCTCTGTCACATTTTTAATCGTACGTGGCACAGCAGGGTTACAGCTGAGATTTTTTTAAAAAAGAACTCCCCAGTCACTTCATGAGTTGAGATTCCTATTGAGTAGCACAGGGGGAAAAAGGCAGAATGTAATGAAGGGGGGAGGAATAAGCAAATACAACAATTATTGAAGTTAGTGTGCGATCTAGGTTAGGCTGATGGGTTGAGGGGGCCCATGGAATGGTGTCTTCTGATGGGCCCCTGCTTCTCACAGTTGCCAGTTTTCCCATAATGCCGTGGGGGTCTATTGTTCTGGGGTAGCGTGGGTTAAAAAGGGGGGTCTTTACCACAAGCCCCTCCCCTCACGCTATCACTCATGTATTCACCATCTGCAATGAGGGGTTATCATCTGCGTACCCCTAGAGTCTTAGGAGAAAAGCAATGGCAAACCTAGACAGCATCTTAAAAAGCAGAGACATCACCTTGCTGACAAAGGTCCATATAGTTAAAGCTATAGTTTTCCCAGTAGTGATGTATGGAAGTGAGAGCTGGACCATAAAGAAGGCTGATCGCCAAAGAATTGATGCTTTTGAATAATGGTGCTGGAGGAGACTCTTGAGAGTCCCATGGACTGCAAGAAGATCAAACCTATCCATTCTGAAGGAAATTAGCCCTGGGTGCTCACTGGAAGGACAGATCCTGAAGCTGAGGCTCCAATACTTTGGCCACCTCATGAGAAGAGAAGACTCCCTAGAAAAGACCCTGATGTTGGGAAAGATGGAGGGCACAAGGAGAAGGGGACGACAGAGGACGAGATGGTGGGACAGTGTTCTCGAAGCTACCAGCATGAGTTTGACCAAACTGCAGGAAGCAGTGGAAGACCGGAGAGTCTGGATTGCTCTGGTCCATGGGGTCATGAAGAGTCGGAGACGACTAAACAACAACAACCCCTAGAGTCAAAACTGAGGGTTGCAGGGCTGCCCCCCCCACCAAGGCAATGTGAGGGGGCAGCAGGATCCGCAGGGGCAGGGACACTCCCATCTGCCCCAACCAGCATGACCAACAGTCAGGGATGATGGGAGTTGTAGTCCGACAACATCTAGGGGGGTCGCAGGTTACCCCAGTCCTGCTGTACACCTGTCAAAGAAGATTTTACCAGGTAACTCACCATTTCCTTAAACTAATACTATGCTGAATTTCTGGCTAGTTTCATCAGGACCAGTGAAACTCACATCTTGAAAAGACAAGGCAACTTCACCAGGAACTAGTTTCACTCATCCTAGGATGAAAGGGAAGTAAGAACAGAAGTCTTCAAAGCTAGGAGAGCACCTTTCAGATCTCTCCAAGATCTAACATTTGACATCACTATTCAAGGCTGTAGCTCAGTGGTCGAGCATTTACTCTAGGTAGAGCTGGGAGAGAACTTTGTCCAAAACCATGAAGAGCTGTTGCCAGTCAGTGCAAACAATACTGCAGTATATGGACAAATGGTCCAAGTCAGTATAAGACAGTTTTCATTGACTCTGCAAACAGACGCCAGCTTTTCCCATCTAGATTTCCGACTCCAGTCAACGTTATCACATTTGGTACATGAGTGAGTTTTTCTTCAAATTGATTGTCTGTACAAGTGATTTCAAATTAATTCAGTGTGACTGAGCTGGAGACATTTTACAACAATCTTCTGGGTCCTCAATATGTCCTTGTTTATTTTATTTTATTTTTATTATTTATCTTGCCATTATTATGCTTTGATCTAAAATTCAAGACTCATTAGATACCATAAAAAGAAACATTTACATAATTTTTTCCCCAAGATCTTAGGAGCGTTTTAATAAAAGAACCCACCTTTAAATTGAGTCACATAGTCAAATTGGTATCTTTGAAGGAGTAGATTCTATTCCCAAACACAATAAACAGCCTTCTATTACTGTGCTAATTTGAAAAGCAGGTCATGGGAAATTAAATTGCTTAAAATAGGTCACCAATTATAATTCTGCATTCTATTAAAAACATGTGCATCTCTGAAATCTTTATTAGTTTATTTTAATTACAAGCACAAAAATATTCAGCGCTAAACGATGACTGTTCTGTGTGTTTTACACTGGTCTGGATCTATCTTTTGTTGCTGTTTGGCTTTCTCCAGTGCTGAATTCTGCAGATCACACTCTCTTAGGTCATGTGTATTTTTCTTAATTTATTTACTCATAATTGTAATGTTATGATCGAGTTGCATTTTAAACCAAAATGGAGGATGGGAGAGGAGGGAGAAGGCGCAGAATATTAAATATTGATGCGCTCTTAATTAGCTCCCCATTGATACGCCAGAAATACAGTGCCTATTTGAGAACTACCAGTAAGTAACCACTAGTCAACCACCGTAGTGTTATCAACAGCAGCCCAAATTAAATTCTTCAGCAGGCGATTCATTATTTTGAAATTGCTGGAATAAATCCTGCTTCTGAACACCCGCAATCGCATTTCCTCCTACTGGAAGCCAAATGATGACTTTGGCAGTTGTGCCTGTCTCGTCTTTCTTTCCCCAGGGGTGCCACATCAAATTTTAGTTGGGGAGGGAGAAAAAAATTAGGAAGGGGTGGGCAGAATGACAGTTATGTTCTCAACAGCTTGAACTAGGGTATAGTCAAGATGAATTGTTCTCTCCCAAAGCAGGTTGTTTTGCACAGGTGTACGGTGTTTAATATGTGCGTGTATTCAATCAATTTATTGATTTAATTTTAATCGTGCCTGATCCAGCTTTACAAATATTCCCTGAATGTTACAAATAGAGATGGGTGAATCTGTCAATTTTGTTTCCTCTCAGTTCCTCATATTTCAGATCTTAAGTTCATTTCTCCATATCGGTTTGCATTAACAAAAAAAAAGTCCCATTGAAAATTCCTAAGCGTATTTCTCCCAACGGACACATTTTTGCAAAGCCATTTTTGTAATATGTTGCATTTTTGTCAGTTATTTTCACTAATAAATGCATTATTACATGCATTTTTGTATTTGCAACTTGGCTGGAAAACTGCACTGTAAAATTCAGAGAACTGCAAATTGAAAAGGAAGGCTGTGTTTCAGTTTGTGTATTGTTTTGGGAACTGCAAATTAGGTTAAATGTGAAGTGGGTCGAAATTCTTCCCCATTCCCAGATAACTAAATGTTTAAGTCACCTTGAAGCTTAACAAGGGATGAAAGTCCCATCGACACATACAGTTTAAAATCTCAGCAGAAATATTGCAAGCTCCCAAACTAACCCTCCTTCTCAGAGCTTTGCCAAATCCACTGGCTTCCATCTTGCCCTTGTTATCTCCTCCTGAAGACATGGCTACCTTTGATCAGTGAAGGATGGGAAAGAATGATGTCTCAGTCACAGAACATCTGCTTTGCATGTAAAGGTAAAGGTAAAGGGACCCCTGACCACTAGGTCCAGTTGTGAACGACTCTGGGGTTGCAGCGCTCATCTTGCTTTATTGGCCGAGGGAGCCGGCGTACAGCTTCCGAGTCATGTGGCCAGCATGACTAAGCCACTTCTGGCAAACCAGAGCAGCGCACGGAAATGCCGTTTACCTTCCTACCAGAGCGGTACCTATTTATCTACTTGCACTTTGACGTGCTTTCGAACTGCTAGGTTTGCATGTAGAAGTTCCCAAAGTTCATGTTGGAGAGAGACATGTTGGAAGAAAGCAAGAATCTCTCTTCCCAACAGTTTAATCCCCGACATCTCCTCTGGCTGAAACATTTGTTGGAAATGTAAAGAAAAAGAAGGGACCTTTTATCATATGTGGTGGGAGTGTAGAAAAGTTTTTTTAAAAAATGAGAAATGATATACAATGAATTGAAAAAAAATGTTTTAAATGACATTTGTAAAAAAAACCCTGAAGCATATCTGTTAGGGATTGTAGGACAAGACCTGCCAAGGAAAACGAAGAACTTATTTATGTATGCTACAACAGCGGCAAGAGTCTTGATAGAAAAAGGATGGGAGAATGAGGAAATCCCGACAAAAGAACAGTGGCAAGAGAAAGGGATTAATTACGCAGTCAGGGGTCTGAGGAGCAAGAAGCAAGGAGTCACAAAGTCAGGGGTCCGAGGATCAAGGAGTCAAGGAGCCAGACGCAGCATGGCAGGGAACATGTTGCTGTGGCAAAGAGCCGAAGGGAAATGCTGACCTTATATCCCTTCCTGGCTCTTGCCACCAGGTGCAGTGAGTTACCAATCGGCCTCACCTGTGCGGCCACACCTTGCCTCCCCAGAACAAACTTAGGAAGGCCCCAGTCTTGCAAAGTCCTACTGGTCACAGGGCCCGGCTCCTGCACGCACTCCTGACACCTTGCTGCTGTGGTCCAAAGAAAGCAGAGAAATATGTCTGGCATCAGCTGGGCTGCAGAAGTTGCTGGAAGGAAGCATACAAGGCACCATCCAACCATCTTCGGGGCTCCACTCCAGATTTGTGTAGTGTTTACTCCTCAGACTTTCCTTGTCCTGAAGACATCCTGCACAGAAGCGGAGGTTTAGGATCAGAGTTTCTGAACGTAAGAAGTTGCCTTATAACCACCTGGGACTCTTGGCTGTCTATACCAGGGGTCAGCAAACTTCTTCAGCAGGGGGTCGGTCCGCCGTCCCTCAGACCTTGTGGGGGGCCGGACTATATTTTGAAAATAATAATACTAATGAATGAATTCCTATGCCCCACAAATAACCCAGAGGTGCATTTTAAATAAAATCACACATTCGACACATATAAAAACACCAGGCAGGCCCCACAAATAACCCAGAGATGCATTTTAAATAAAATCACACATACTACTCATGGAAAAACATGCTGATTCCCAGACCGTCTGCAGGCCGGATTTAGAAGGCGATTGGGCCAGATCCGGCCCCCAGGTCTTAGTTTGCCTACCCATGGTCTATACTGACTAGCAGAAGCAGCTCTCTGGGTTTTCAGACAGGTTTTCCTCCAGCCCTACCTGGAGATAAAGGTAAAGGTAAAGGGACCCCTGACCATTAGGTCCAGTCGCGGACAACTCTGGGGTTGTGGCACTCATCACACTTTATTGGCCGAGGGAGCCGGCGTACAGCTTCCGGGTCATTTGGCCAGTATGACTAAGCCACTTCTGGCGAACCAGAGCAGCGCACGGAAACGCCGTTTACCTTCCCACCAGAGCGGTACCTATTTATCTACTTGCACTTTGACATGCTTTTGAACTGCTAGGTTGGCAGGAGCAGGGACCAAACAATGGGAGCTCACCCCGTCGCAGGGATTCAAACCACCGACTTTCAAACCACCGGTTTAACCCACAGCACCACCTGTGTCCCTTCGCTACCTGGAGATACTGGGGATCAAACCTGGGACTATTCTGTTCCTTACTCGCTTCTCTTCCACAGAGCTCAGAGAGGCAATGAAGCTATCTACTATCCATGCAGGCTGAGACCGGCCTGGTTTTAGCAGCAGAGCTTCCGCATTTGCTTTCAAACTGTTTGCTGGACCAGAGCAGAAAGATCTTTCTGTAGTTGCACATGGGAGGTTGAGGGCAGAAGGCCTTGGAAATGTCTTGGAAAAGCTCTAAGTCTACAGAAGGATAAGCCCATTAGGCAACTAAGAGGCTGCAGATATAGCTCCCGGGGCAGCCCTCCATGAATTATGCAATGGAACATTTCTGTGTGATGTGTTTAGGAACCACGCAGATTATTTACTCAGTGGATTATAATAGCTCCAAAGGAGTTGTTTACGATCAAAGGTAAATATGTGGTTTGGTTCACAGGCAGTCAAGGTGAAAATCCAAGCCCAACACACTCAGTCTTGCTCACAGAAGCTGCATCTCCAATACTGTTTACCCCAAATCGTCCGACTGAAAGAAATAAATTGGGGAAAATGGGTTGTATCCAGCAGTAGTCAAACTTATAGTAGACTCATTGAAATCAGAAGGAGTGTCTCCACCTCCATCGTTCAGCCACTGGGGCCATACAACACTGGTTCTAAAAGTGTTCTACCAACACTTTTTGATTTAGTTTAGAACCAACACTGGTTCTAAAAGTGTTGGCTCCCAGTGGGTTTCCAAGCACAATTCAAAGTGTTGGTGCTGACCTATTTAAAGTCCTAAATGGCCTCGGCCCAGTATAGCTGAAGGAGCATCTCCACCTCCATTGTTCAGCCCAAACACTGAGGTCCAGCTCCGAGGGCCTTCTGGTGGTTCCCTCCCTACAGGGAACCAGGCAGAGGGCCTTCTCAGTAGTGGTGCCTGCCTTGTAGAACGTCCTTCCATCAGATGTCAAGGAAATACCGGTAACTATCTGACTTTTAGAAGACATCTGAAGGCAGCCCTATTTAGGGAAGTTTTTAAATGTTTGATGTTTTATAGTGTTTTTAATATTCTGTTGGGAGCCGCCCAGAGTGGCTGGGGAAACCCAGGCAGATGGGCAGGGTATGAATGAATGAATGAATAAATGAATGAATGAATATTATTATTAATCATTGAAATCAATGGGCATGACTATCTTAGGCCTATTAATTTCAATGGGTCTAAAATGTTGTTGCAGCCACCTAAGGCAGGCTCACTGAAATCCATGAACCTAAGTTAGTCATATTTATTAACTACAGTGGGTCTACTCTAAGTACAATTTAGCTGAATGCACTCCCTAAACTCCCTATGCTGATGGCTGCAGGAGAGTTGGAATAGTATTGCCTATGAGATGACCTGGCAGCACATACACTTATGAACACCCCACCCATTGAGATCAAGCAGGTGTCTTTACATTCTGGTTTAGACTAGCCTACCCAGATGCTTAGAATATTGAAGTAGTTTTAAATCAGGGTTGTAAATATTTCTTGATTTTACTGTTTTACCTTTTGCAAACTGCTTTGGGATTTTTTAACATGCAGGGTATAAATTTTATGAAATAAAATAAGTCATTTATTATGTTGTGAGTTTGAGGGGTAGCCTGCACGATGCCAGAGATCCTTATAATTCTCGGGGTCCTGGATTCAGAAAAGGTTAATATCTAATAGAGGATTCCATTGCTGAATAAACCAGACAAGGGACCTTATTGCCACTTAAGTATGGCTTGCCTGGAAAATGAAGTTGTTCTTTGCCAGAGGGGAAAATGGGTAGGCCCGCCTCTCTCACCACCTGGTGAGAGGGGCAATAGAGAGAGCTGGGCTAGAAGCAGAAATCCAAGGCTGTGATTATGGGAGAAGCAGGTCTTTCTGTGCAGCCAATCCTGTGGGCCCCTCTATTGTAGGCTCAGGTTGTACATATGTGTAAATAAACCATATATCCTAAAGACATCACAGTCTCCACTGTCCCTCATTTCAAGGAAACTGAATCCTGGAACCCCTGGATCCACACACTGCTCAGAGATTGGGGTCATGTGCAGGGCGTTTTTTTAGCTGGAACTTACCAGAACAAATTTTCGGCACCTCTCAGGTGGGCGCCATTGCCATTATAAGAGAACAAGGGAGGCAGGCATTCGTGGTGAGTTCCGGCACCGCTTTTTCTAGAAAAATAGCATGTGCAATAATTACTGTTGTTAATTGCCTGCCTTTCAGCCTAAGGTCCCAGAGCAGGTTACAACATTATATGACAATATTGCAAAGAGTTTGAAACAACTCACAACCATAGAAGTAAGTTCAGTCCTTAAAAAATGCACATCAACTGTCAAAAGTCAGGGTGAAGAAGCATGTCTTCAGTGTCTGCTGAAAGCTCTACAACGAAGGTGGCAGATGCATTTTATGGGGAAGGTGTTCTGCAAACTAGGGACCACCACAGAGAAGGCCCTCTCCCAGGCCACTGTATCCTGAGCTTCTGAAGGTGGAGGAACTACCAAGTGCCCTGCTCTGCAGATCTTAGTGCCCGAGAGAGTCTGCGTCAGACCAACACGGCCACCTACCTGAATATAGAATGTAGGGAAGGAGGCCATGTTTCAGAAAGCTGAAGCCTGAGTCATTTATGTTTTAAACACTGATATGAGCACCTTCAGGGACGCAAGTGGTGCTTTGGGTTAAACCACAGAGCCTAGGACTTGCTAATCAGAAGGTCGGTGGTTCGAATCCCTGTGACGGGGTGAGCTCCCGTTGCTCGGTCCCTGCTCCTGCCCACCTAGCAGTTCGAAAGCACATCAAAGTGCAAGTAGATAAATAGGTACCATTCTGGCGGGAAGGTAAATGGCGTTTCTGTGTGCTGCTCTGGTTCGCCAGAAGTGGCTTAGTCATGCTGGCCACATGACCTGGAAGCTGTCTGCGGACAAACGCCGACTCCCTCGATCTATAGAGCGAGATGAGCGCGCAACCCCAGAGTCGGTCACGACTGGACCTAATGGTCAGGGGTACCTTTACCTTTACCTTTATGAGCACCTTAAACTGGGCCTGGAAATGAACTTGCAACCCATGTAGCTGTGTTAAAACTGGGATTTTATGAGATCTAAATGGAACCGCAGCCAGAAATTTGGCAGCTGCATTTTGGACCAATTGAAGCTCCAGATCCAGTTCCCAAATCCAGAAATCTGTTTTCTAGTCTCTAGTTTTATCATTAAAAAAAATAAAAATACTTAGGACCCTGCTCTCATTTGACCTGTTTTTTTCTGATTTATCTTTCAGCATGGTCTTCTCCTTTGCCAACCTGACTCTCAGTGTCAAGTAACTGAGGATTTTAAGCAGAAAATGGGGGTGCAGAAATAGAGGGTGCAAGGAGAGCGAGCATGGCTATATTCTGCATAAAAATGCACACAGAAGACCTGCAGCATTAGCAATTCATTAATATGCAATGAAAAGCTTATTTGTACTTTGTCTAAAAGTAACAGTAATTCTAAAAAAAAGAATTATTTCCCTTTCATTTGCATAAGTGATGAAGTGCAGAAAGCTCAGCCTTTTTAGCAACGGCCCTTTTCTAGGGGAGTAATAATTTAAAGATTTTACGTATAGGATGGCGAACTGTCCATTTAAGCGCATTTAGGCTAATGTACAACAGAGAACCCGAGTGATTGCGTTAAGGAACATGCTAATTTACTGCATCTCGTTTCCACGAAGCCATTTATTGGGGTCATTTTTCATGGACCGCGGTAGTCACTTAAATCATCATATTTCATAATAAGCATTGAGGGTTACTATACAGTGGGGATTGTAAAAAATAAAGGAGAACTGCCTGGAGGTTTCCACTAATCTCTGCTATATTTAGGTTGTGTGTGCCGAAGATGGTGAGTGCTGGCCTTGTGGGTGGAAGCTTTGAGCCTAAAACAGGGTTTTGATTTATGCTTTTTATCGATCACATTCATATTGTTCTTCTTCCGGGGATTTTAAGAATGTCTTCTGGAAACGCTGCCTGCTCCAGCTTCACAACAGCAGTGATTGCAGACCTCCAAATCTCCCTATTTTCCAGGGACAGCCCCAGATTTACAGAAGCCACGCCCAGTTTCTGATTTAATCCTGCAATGTCCAGCTTTTCCTTAAAAGTAAAGGGACCCCTGACCATTAGGTCCAGTCGTGGCCGACTCTGGGGTTGCGGCGCTCATCTTGCTTTATTGGCCGAGGGAGCCGGAATACAGTTTCTGGGTCATGTGGCCAGCATGACTCAGCCTCTTCTGGCGAACTAGAGCAGTGCACAGAAATGCCATTTACTTTGCTGCTGGAGTGGTACCTATTTATCTACTTGCACTTTGACATGTTTTCGAACTGCTAGGTTGGCAGGAGCAGGGACCGAGCAACGGGAGCTCACCCCATCGTGGGGATTTGAACCGCTGACCTTCTGATCGGCAAGCCCTAGGCTCTATTGGAGGGTATGGTGGGATGTCTCTGTTTTCCTTGGGAAAATATTGGAGGGTATTGAGTTATGCAACCCCCTGAGTCAAAGAGATAAGTAGCTATATGGGTGGTGCTGTGGTCTAAACCACTGAGCCTCTTGGGCTTGCCGATCAGAAGGTTGGCGGCTCAAATCCCCACGACGGGGTGAGCTCCTGTTGCTCCGTCCCAGCTCCTGCCAACCTAGCAGTTTGAAAGCACGCATGTGCAAGTAAGATAAATAGGTACCGCTGTGGCGGGAAGGTAAACGGCGTTTCCGTGCGCTCTGGTTTCTATCACGGTGTTCCATTGCACCAGAAGCGGTTTAGTCACACTGGCCACATGTCCCAGAAAGCTGTCTGTGGACAAACACCAGCTTCCTCAACCTGAAAACAAGATGAGCACTGAAACCCCATAGTCGCCTTTGACTGGATTTTACCATCCAGGGGTCCTTTACCTTTACCTTTTAGAAGACATCTGTAGGCAGCCCTGTATAGGGAAGTTTTTTTAAAAAAATGTTTAATGCTTTATTATGCTTTCATATATTTTGGAAGCTGCCCAGAATGGCTGGTAATAGTAATAATAATAATAATAATAATAATAATAATAATAATAATAATTGAATAAAGGTAAAGGTAAAGGTACCCCTGCCCATCAGGGCCAGTCGTGACCGACTCTAGGGTTGCACACTCATCTCGCTCAAGAGGCTGGGAGCTGGCGCTGTCCGAAGACACTTCCGGGTCACGTGGCCATTGTGACTAAGCTGCATCTGGCGAGCCAGAACCAGCGCCGCACATGGAAACGCCGTTTACCTTCCCGCTAGAAATCGGTTCCTATTTATCTACTTGCACTTAGGGGTGCTTTCGAACTGCTAGGTTGGCAGGAGCAGGGACCGAACGACGGGAGCTCACCCCGCTGCGGGGATTCGAACCGCTGACCTTTCGATCGGCAGGTCCTAGGCTCTGTGGTTTATTTTTTTTTATAAGATATTTATTAAAGATTTTCTTAATACAATAAAAAAACCAACAATATAACTTTACAATAACCATATTTTCTTCACTTCTTTGGACTTCCTCACATCTCTCGTTCCTGCGTTCTAAGTTTTTCAAACTTAACCCAGCAATTTATCACCTTGTTTCAATTCTTATATTATAATTTCCAATATTGTGTCCCTAGTTTTAGATAATTTTACCCAAACCTTAAAAGCTTAATTTTAGCATAATATTTATCCAAAATTTGTCTTTTCTTATGTTTTCATTTATCTTCATATTTCTTTTAACTAACTTGATGGTGCCATATTGTAAATAATCTTACATCTTTCTTAACACTCATACAATTTACAGTATTTTTGCAGATAGTCCTTAAATTTCTTCCAGTCCTCCTCCACAGCCTCTTCTCCCAGGTCCCGGATTCTGCCAGTCATTTCTGCTAGCTCCATATAGCCTATCAGTTGCATCTGCCATTCTTCCAGTGTGGGTAAATCTTGAGTTTTCCAGTGCTTGGCGAGAAGTATCCTTGCTGCTGTTGTAGCATACATAAAAAAAGTTCGGTCCTTCTTTTGCACACTCTGGCCGACAATACCCAAAAGGAAGGCCTCTGGTTTCTTAGGGAAGGTATACTTAAATACCTTTTTCAACTCATTATATATCATTTCCCAGAAAGCCTTAACTCTAGGGCAGGTCCACCAGAGGTGGAAGAACGTTCCTTCAGTTTCTATACATTTCCAACATTTATTATCAGACAAATGGTATATTTTTGCAAGCTTGACTGGAGTCATGTACCACCTATATATCATTTTCATAATATTTTCTTTCAAGGCATTACATGCCGTGAATTTCAAACCGGTGGTCCATAACCTTTCCCAGTCAGCAAACATGATATTGTACCCAATGTCCTGTGCCCATTTTATCATAGCCGATTTGACCGTTTCATCTTGTGTATTCCATTTTAGCAGCAAATTATACATTCTTGAAAGTACCTTAGTCTTAGGTTCTAACAATTCTGTTTCTAACTTCGATTTTTCCACCTGGAATCCTATCTTTTTATCCAACTTGAAAACTTCTTTGATCTGAGCATAATGTAACCAATCTCACACTTTATCTTTTAATTTCTCCAAACTCTGCAACCTCCAGTTATCTCCATCTTTTTCTATTATTTCCCAATATTTCGGCCATTTGGCCTCCATATTGAGTCTTTTCCGGGCCTTAGCTTCCATTGGTGATAACCACCTTGGGGTCTTATTTTCCAGTAAGTCTTTATATTTTATCCAGACATTGAACACTGCTTTCCTGACAATATGGTTCTTGAAAGCCTTATGACTTTTGACCTTGTCATACCACAAATATGCATGCCATCCATAAGCATTGTTAAAACCTTCCAGATCCAAAACATCAGTGTTTTCAAGAAGCAGCCAATCTTTCAACCAGCAGAAAGCTGCTGATTCATAGTACAACTTTAAGTCTGGCAGGGCAAAGCCCCCTCTTTCTTTAGCATCAGTTAGTATCTTAAACTTAATTCTGGGCTTTTTGCCCTGCCAGACAAATTTGGAAATATCTCTTTGCCACCTCCCAAAACACTCCATTTTATCCACAATCTGTAAAGTCTGGAACAAAAACAGCATTTTTGGCAATACATTCATCTTTATAGCAGCAATTTGTCCTGACAAGGAAAGTTTCAATCTTGACCAAACTTCTAAATCCCTTTTAATTTCAGACCAACACTTTTCATAGTTATCCTTAAATAGACTCATATTCTTCGCTGTTATGTTTACCCCTAGGTATCTTACTTTTTTAACCACGTTTTACTCTGTCTCTTTCTGAAACCTTTCTGCCTAGGCTCTGTGGTTTAACCCACAGCACCACCCGCGTCCCTAATAATTGAATAGGATGTCCCTATTTCCAACCAAAAAATGTTGGAGGGTATGTGTTTGCTCCTTGGGCAAATATTTAATGAATGAGGCAAAATGAACTGAAAATATAAGACTCATGCTGGAATGGACTGAAAATGTCCATCTGCTCTAGAGGCAAGGAAAACGTTTCAAACTGAGGGCCACATTCCATTCTCAGAAGCATTGCAAGTGGGCGGGGCCAAGGGCAAAAGTGGGCAGAGAAACAAATTAACAGTTTACCTTTGTGAAATAGTCTAGTTTTGACACACACACCTCTTTATCCTTTAACCTGGCCAGCAACAGGCATTATCAGAGTTCAGGGACCCATGCCAGTCAGAAAGGGCAGACTTTGGTAAAGTGGCACCCTGAGCGATGAAAAAATTAGGCGCCCCCCCTTCCTAAATATTTCTTATTTTCACAATAACTCCTTATTTACTTCTGATTATTTTGCTCCCCCTCAGTTCGGTACCCTGTGCGGAGGAACTAGCCATGCCACCCTAAACCTGGGACTGCAGCCAGGCATTTGGAACACTGATTCACAATTATGTTTTGACTTGTTGTTGTTTAGTCATTTAGTCGTGTCTGACTCTTTGTGACCCCATGGTCCAGAGCACGCCAGGCACTCCTGTCTTCTACCGCCTCCCGCAGTTTGGTCAAACTCATGCTGGTAGCTTCGAGAACACTGTCCAACCATCTCGTCCTCTGTCGTCCCCTTCTCCTTGTGCCCTCCATCTTTCCCAACATCAGGGTCTTTTCCAGGGAGTCTTCTCTTCTCATGATGTGGCCAAAGTACTGGAGCCTCAGCTTCAGGATCTGTCCTTCCAGGGAGCACTCAGGGCTGATTTCCTTCAGAATGGAGAGGTTTGATCTTCTTGCAGTCCATGGGACTCTCAAGAGTCTCCTCCAGCACCAGAATTCAAAAGCATCAATTATTCGGTGATCAGCCTTCTTTATGGTCCAGCTCTCACTTCCATACATCACCACTGGGAATTTTTTTTGACTTACTTATTTAAAATCTTCTACTGTCTCTCCCGCTCACTATTCAAACCTGAGGGATGCAAAGAATTCAATAAGAACATAAACTCTCAGACCTATCAAAGTAAGAATATCAGAGCACCGATCTAGGATCAGGAACAATGTAACAGATGCTCCTCTAGTACAATATTTTATTGAAGCATCTCATTCCGATGAGGACTTGACATTTTTTGTAATTTGGACATATTTAGGTCCTATTGAATGAGCTAAAAAAATCCTAAACTAGGTTTATTTTCTTATTGAATTCTTTGCATCCCAGGTCCTCTTACTGCCCTCTGTCTTACATTTGTGTTGGGTAGACCAGCAAAGGAGCAAGCTGCTTTGGGGTGCTGCAGAATTTCATTCCAGATTAATTGCTGCACAGGCATCTGTTAGAGATGGGCAGATGAGCTCAGTTCTTTGCCATCGCAGGATAGTCCCTCGCCTATCCTGGGCATGGAATCAAGAGAGCTGAAAGGGACCCAGAGCTCTCTAGACCAACTCCCACTACAGGCAGGCAGGCAGGCAGGCAGGCGTCCTGTATGCTGCGCTGCCCACAGATGAAACCACACAATGTGGACCAAAACCGTGCCAGAATCAAGGAGCAGGGGCACCAGATAATGGCACCAGCTGCTCGAGAAGACTCAAGCCAAGCGAGCCCAAAGTGTGCTGGAAATGAGAGAGGGGGGAAAGAAATAACCAGCCTTTCAACTGCCATCTTTCCTCTCTGGATGCTTGTCACGCTAGCGTAAGGATGGCATTTGGCCACAAAATAGCCTCTGCTTTGTGATTCATGAAATCTGGCAGGTTGTCTGATGTGCTTCCCAGAGGTTCAGGCTGTATATGTAGAGGAATGCTATCACACAGCCCAGCAGCTTGGCACGCCGCTACAACTCTCTCTTTCCCTCCCTCCCTCTCCCTCCATCCTTCCCCGTTTGTGTTTGGGATGCAAACGACGACCAGTATGAATGTCTGCAATTTCAAATCCTTCAATAATTAACTCCAAGACTTGTGCATTCAGGTTCTGCATAAGTGTGGATTAAGGATGGGGAAAATCTCTCAGTTTTGTTTTCTCTCCTCTTCTCATCTTTTATCCCCAATCTTCAATTCAGTTTTCCACGTTTCCATATCAGTTTGCAGTAAAATAACAATAACAATAAATTAAGTCCTCATGAGAATTGAGCAGCATTTTGGTGTGACTCTCTTCCAGCAGATACCCCTTATTTTGGCTTCAGGTTTTGTCCAATATACACATTTTCATTCCCCCCTAATATGATGCATTTTTATGTAAGTTTTGCCAGTAGATGCACTGTATGTCAGCATCGCCCCTGAGCCAGTGCCACCAACTGGACTCATCCACTTCAGCCCGACTGGGCTAGGCGAGCTGGGTAGCACTTCCAGAGACCACCTTCTGCACAGGAACAGGTCAAAGTGCTGTGGACTCACAGCTTAGAGTTGTGAGTACTGGATTCACTTCCACAAGAAGACAGTCGTCACACAGCAGAGTCTAGCAGAGTCTAGCAGAGCATATAAATGACTCGGAGAGCAGCTCTGTAGAATAACTTCTTTATTCTATCTACAACTATAATACACAACTATATACAGAGCTAAATAGGTCTAAGCATAAATGAATGCTGCACTGCACTGAGTGTCTGCAGCTGCTCTTAGCAGCAACCTTATCTATACACACGATCTCTAACACTCAGTCTCTCTCTTTCTCTCCGACACTGACTGACTGACTGATGTTAGGCTGGAGCGGAATAAGTAGAGAGCAGAACACCACCCCTCCTCTCTGGAAAATCACCAGACTCATCAGCAGATTCTTGGATATGGGAGGGGTGGAATCTCCTCACTGTACACTAGCGTGTGCATTTTAATCAGGTGAAGAACTGTGCTGCAAAATTTGGAGAAGAGTGGATCTTGAAGGGTGGCTGTGTTTCATAAATCACAGAATTGTAGCGTTGGAAGGGGCTCCAAGGGTCATCTAGTCCAACCCCCTGCAATGCAGGAATCTCTGCTAGATCATACATGACAGGCGGCCATCCAACCTCTGCTTAAAAACCTCCAAGGAAGGGAAGTCCATCACCTTCCAAGGGTACTCTCATTGACAGCAATGTGCATACATTTCTTCAGTCTCATGGGGAGATATTCCCAGAAGGTTGCATCCAGCCAGGGATTAGTTCAAGGTAAGTAGCTTTAAGATTACAACCTAAAAAATTGAATACCCTCAACCTTCTATGGTTTTAACCCAGCATTCCCAAAAGTCAGAACATGAGTGCGGTGGTGCTCTTTTAATTGGTGATGCCTGGAACTGAATCTTCAACCTTCCATAGCCCCTTGAACTGTGGGCCCATAGAATGGGGTTGACCAGGGATCTTTCTGTTCCCCCATAGCGATGAAAGCAATCCTGAAGGAGCCCTCACTCCTAGGAAACCTTGGTCCACTTTGTACATCTCATTCTGTGACCCAGCTTCAAGCACCTTGCTGATCTGACAGCACATGAGCACCATTGTTTCCTTTGAAGTTGTGGAGGTGAAAAAGCGACTGTCACCAAGATTGCCCCACATCGCCAGTTTCAGTGTTGCGGAATCCATCCTCCTGCCTGCAGTGAGGCCGATTGCAACTGAGCAATTTCAGCTGAGTCAGCCAGAAAGGCTTTGTGAATGAATGGGCAGAGTGCAGGATGTCAAGTCGTTCCAACTATGACTCAGGCGGCTCCATTAAAAGACAGCAGGAGAGGGTGGGAGAAGGAAAGGAAGGCATATCTGTTGCGGAAACATTACCAGCAATGTGCCTCCATCAAGAATGGGTCTTGTTATTTTGAGAGTTTCCACCAACTGTGCATATATACACATGTACTAGGCAGAAGTAGATGAAAGACTCACTGTTACATGAGGAAGGTCTGGGTGCAGGTCAGGTGCACATCCCCCAAGCCCAATTACTTCCATCAAATACTTTAAGTAGCATAGAAGCCTTCAAAGCAACCTCTTCCAAACTGGTGCCTTCCAGATGCTCTGGACCAGAGTTCTGACTATGTTGGCTGATGAGAGTCGATGCCCAAAGCAACATCTTGAAGGCCACAGGGTTGGGGAGTCTGCTCTAAAGAGAAGATGAGCCTCTCAGGATTCACACCTTCAAGTTCCTCTCACTTTCTCCAGCTTTGCAGAAGGATGAGGAACCTGTGGCTGTTTTGTACTGCTGGACTACAACTCCCATCATCTCCAGCTATCATGGTCAGAGATGATGGGCAGTGGAGACCCAGCAACATCTAGAAGGCCACAGGTCCCTCTTCCCTGGCTTGGCATAAGCCTCCGCAATGGCTTTTGGAGGCAAAAGAGGAGGAAGAACACTCACTGTAGCTTCAATGCCACCACAGAGTGCAGATGCCTGATTATCGTCTTCCAAAGCAACTACTTTATTCCGAACTTAAAAATGGAAAGTGTAATGCTGGTGGTCAACAAAAGAAGTTTAAAGACGCTCTCAAGACAAATCTTTAAAAATGTAGTATAAACACTGACAACTGGGAGCGCTCCAATTGGAGAACAGCCTTTACCAAAGGTGTCATAGGCTTTGAAGACATTCAGGACGCAAGGGAGAAACGTGCTAAGAGGAAGGCATACTTGGCAAATCCACACCGTGATCAACTCCCTCCTGGAAAACAATGTCCCCAGTGTGGAAGGATGTGTGGATCCAGAATTAGCCTCCACAGTCACTTAGGGACCGTGTTTATGGAAGACAATCTTACTCGGCTACGAGTGATCACCAAAGAAGAAGAAGAGTGTCTTGAGCTCAGGGATCTCTACTTGTGTAGTTTGACCAAACTGTGGGAGGCAGTGGAAGACAGGAGTGTCTGGCGTGCTCTGGTCCATGGCGTCACGAAGAGTCGAACACGACTAAATGACTAAACAACAACAACTCGTGTAGTTGTTGATGGAATCCATCTGTCTTGAGACACAATAGAGTGCACCTCCAGGTGGAAACTCAAACTGCTGCATTAGCAGCACCAAAGTGACCTCCCTGGAGTGCAAGCCTGGGCAGTGTGTGTGGAGGTCCTGGGCTGCCCAGACAACAAGACCTCCTTCTTGGCCTCACTGATGTGGTCCAAAGGAAAGCAGAGCAAGACATCTGGCACCAGCTTGGCTGCAGGAGTTGCTGGAAGGAGGTTGCAAGGCCCCATCCAACCACCAAAGGGACTCCACTCCAGAATTGTGTAGGGTTTACCCCTTAGTCTTGTCTTCTCCCAAAGATATCCACAAACTAGCAGAGATTTAGGTTCAATGTTTTCCTTCTCTTGGATGTGCTCCCTTCCCAGGATGATGAGCTCTACCTGCCCCTCACTTCCCTCTACAGCAGCCTTTCTCAACTTGTGGGTCCCCAGATGTTGTCGAACTACAACTCCCATCAGCCCTAGCTAGCAAGGTGAGAGCTCAGGGATGATGGGAGCTGTAGTCCAACAACATCTGGGGACCCACAGGTTGAGAACCGCTGCTCTAAAGCATGGGCAGAAACCACCTTCTTGACCATTGGACTCACTATCAGTCTTGGCCTCTTAATCTGCTGGAGTGTGTCTTCACATGCAGGGGAAGTCCCAAACTCAGCAGTGGTTTGAAACGCATCAGCTACCCTCACCTGCTTTAGCTGGATAGTCAAAGCCATTCCTAAGGTGTTGCCGCTATCACATGCTGACACCTTGTGAGTACCCCAGAAGGAGTGCAATGTGGATTGTGGATAAGTCATGACACAAACACCCCAAAAGAAATATTCCTTTGATTTTTATCATGGTGCAACATCACATGGAAGACTTTCTCCTTTGTGCTGCAAGCCAGTAAAAGGAAATTCGCTGCCCAGTTGCTTTCATTTTCTGCATCGTGCTAAATCGTTCCAGCGCTGGCCTTTTACAAGACTGTTTTCTCCAGCTATAAAATCTTAATGCACTCAAGTGCCTTCGGTCGTGCTTTCCAGCAGGGAATTGGGGAGAGAGAGAGAGAGAGAGAGAGAGAGAGAGAGAGAGAGAGAGAGAGAAGGTGAGCCCCCAGTAGTAAATGAAATATTAAGTATTATTAAGTATGAACTAGCAAAACCTGTTATCCATTAAAATGAATCTTTCATGCTTTCACGGGCTTTATTTATTTATTTGCTCATTCCCCATGAGGGCATGGCACAATCTCGTGAGTTTTGGATATAGCCTTTACAGTATGTAAAACACACGCACACAGGTAATTTATGGTCCTCCTCTGTATTGCCCCAAGGAAACAAATCAAGGACACAAACCTTCCCTTTTTAGGGGGAAGGCGTGAGCTCAGAGGTGGAGCATCTTGATTTGAATTCAAAAAAATCCCAGATTCAAGCTACAGCATCTGCGTGTAGGGATGGGATAGACTCTTATCCTGAAACCTTGCAGATCCTCAGTCACTCAGTGCAGGTGGGCCATTGGTCTGTCTGACCCTGTATAGGGCAGTTCCCTATGTTTTCTTCAGCTTCATATACCATCGGTGAGCCACTTTGTGATCTATTATCAAAGGTTCACTTAACAGCTCTGGCACAATGTAAACTGACAGCTGCCACCAATGCGGAAACCATGCTTCCAGTTACGTTAGCGACTTTCGTTTGTTGCAGTTTTAATCTTTCACTTACCCCCCCCCCCTTTACAAACCTTCCTTTATTAATAATAATAATAATTTTTATTTATACTCCGCCCTCCCCAGCCAGGGCGGCTAATAAGCAATAATAAAAACAAGTTGAATGAATACAACTTAAAAACAAGATTAAAATACAACATTAAAATATTAAAATGCAGCCTCATCACAGGAGGAGAAAGGAAAAAGGAAAAAGAAAGAGGGAGAGGGAATCAAATTGGCTCCAAGCCAAAGGCCAGGCAGAACAACTCTGTCTTACAGGCCCTGCGGAAAGAAATCAGATCCTGCAGGACCCTGGTCTCATGAGGCAGAGCGTTCCACCAGGCTGGAGCCAGTGTTGAAAAGGCCCTGCTCTGGTTGAAGCTAATCTGACTTCCTTAGGGCCCGGGACCACTAGGGTGTTGCTATTTATGGACCTTGAGGCTCTCCGTGGGGCGGTCCCGTGGGTATGAGGGTCCTAGGCCGTGAGAGTCCTATTAGGCAAGGAGTCTTTTTTAAAAACAAAACAAAATGAAACACATTATCATTGTTTTACTTGTGTTTCCCTGGAGTTGGCATCCAACTGGAAAAAGATAGGGTTGTGCATAGCTGCTACCCTAGCATCCCAGTAGGTGGGTTGCTGTTGCTTACTGGGTAAGGGAGGAGAGTGGGCCAGGCACAGTGAAAACACACTGGCAGGAAGGGCGAATTAGTTCATGCCAGCGCATTCGCACCACAGCAACCTCTCTGCTGCCCTGCCCCTTCTCCTCTCCCTCCTGGTAAGCAACAGTAACCCACCTGACAGGAAGCTAGGGTAGTGGCCCCACCCACTCAGCAAGCTACTTCCTACAGGAAAGCGCCACCTGCATAATTCATTTCTGTCAGCTGTTATAAAGCCCCCACCCCACCCTGCTACTGGGTATGGCTACTAGGGATAGCGAAAAAGAAGCAAGCAACCCTAGAATCGCCAGTACCACCAACGGGCTTGCTGCCCCCAGAGCTCTTCAAGCGAGAGGCAACAGCCCTGCAAAACCTAAGGAGCTCATCACGTTTTCGTCTCCCTTGCAAGATGCCGCTTTGAGATTGCAGGCCGTCAGAGCTCTGATCCATTTAACGAGAGAAAGAAAAGACAGCTTGAAGCGCACGAAATCACAGAAAATTGGGGGAAATGGAGCAAAATGACTGGCGGGTTGATGCCTGTTGTTTTTTTTGGAAAACATGAAAACAAAAATGAGGCAGATAAGCACAGTCCCGTCCCAAGTTTCTGCATGCCCTGAGCTTGACGGCAGGTTGAGCTATAAACATAAATCAATACATCTGCTGACACACGATGATGGAACTCTCTCTTTGAAACAAGGTCATTCACAGGTTTTCCAAGTTGGTTGCAATTTTCCCTGAAGAATTTGGAATGAAACTTCAAGCTGAGTGTCTGACTGTGATTGGTCTTGCTGTAAAGCTCTCTGTCATGGGTAGGCAGTATTTTTCCAAGTGGGGGCCAGATTCTCTTTCTGGGTAACCTTTCAAAGTGGTGGGCATGGCCAGACGCCAGAGGCAATACTGGGTATACTTTGTACAGTAAGCTGGTTTCTTCTTCTTCTTCGGCGTCTTCTTCTTCTTCAGCAATCACTCATGGCCAAATAAGATTGTCTTCCATGAACACAGTCTTAACAGTGAGTCCGTAAGTGACTGTGGAGGCCAATTCCGGATCTGCACACCCTTCTACAGTGGGGACAGACCATTCAACTCAGTACATAACACAATAGCAGCCTGGGGGGGGCTCAGCTTAGTTGACCTGCATCTTGAGATGGTCCATAAGCCAGGAGTGACCCAGTTCAAAATTTCCACCTTTAATCAGAAGGCTAATTCAGGATACATGCCTGAGCCCAAGCCTACCTACACCTCTAAGCAGTAAAGTTGTGGCCAATTTTCGATCCCATAAATTCGTTATGTCAATTTGTTTGTCCTGTCCATGCATCAACCTTCTGTTCATGGGGAGCAAGCTGCACTTGGCTGTGTGAAGCAAGTCGGGATGTCTCATTGTGCTTCAAATGCTCTTTTTACTTTCTTTATTTTGGTGCATATTAAAATGCCAAGGATCCTGAGTGAGATGTACTTAAAGTGACAGCACCCCCTTTTTTTAAGCTCATGAAATACGGCCGCTAAATGTCAGTTCTATCTCTTCTCGTGTAGATCAGCCACTTGGCACGCTCCTGTTGATATCATAGGGCAGAATGCAAAGCTGTCCAAGGCAGCGGTGAGCAAGCAAATCAGTAAGGGTAAGCCATTTAAATCAAGCATTTGGGGGAAGTGTGTGTGTGTGTGTGTGTGTGTGTGTGTGTGTGTGGGGAGGGTGAGAGTGCCTTTCCACCTCCTGAAAGTGAAGAAGGAACAGTAAGGAACAGCATTTGATTGCCTGTTTTCAGGACAACGAGACCAGTTCAAAGAATTAAGAAAGTGAAGATAAATTCAAGGAAGCAGGACAAGATCAGTAAGATGCTTAACGTTTTGCTTTTTACTAAACTGTCCTTCTGGGCATTTGCTAACACCCAGCCCAAAGGCCTGACGCAACCCCCCCCCTAAAAAGGTAAAGGTAAAGGACCCCTAGACAGTCCAGTCAAAGGGTGTTATGTATTAAGATTAGTTGCAGTTCTCACTCAGGGCCACCCGTATGTAAATGAAGGATTGGAAACTGTCGCTCCTGATTGGTTAGCTAGTTGTAAGTTGTTACTGTTTCAAGTTAGTTAGTATTATATAAAGCAGCCAGCTAGGCTGCAGTCAATCTGATTCTAGGAGCAGTTCTAACTGCTGCAATAAAGAGCTGTGAATCCAACAGAGCTGTGTCCTTCGTCCATCTTTTCCACTATTCAACAAAAGTGACTATGGGGTTGCAGCGCTCATCTTGCTTTCAGGCTGAGGGAGCTGGTGTTTGTCCACAGACAGCCATAAGGCTAAACTGATTTTCTCCATGCCCAGGCTGCAACCACCACCCACCAAAAATAATAATAACAACGATAATTTATTATTTATACCCTGCCCATTTGACTGGGCTTCCCCAGCCACTCTGGACGGCTCCCAACAAAATATTAAAATATTAAAAATACAATAAAACATCAAACATCAAAAACTTCCCTAAACAGGGCTGCCTTCAGATGTCTTCTAAAAGTCAGATAGTTGTTTCTTTCCTTGACATCTGATGGGAGGACGTTCCACAGGGCAGGCGCCGCTACCGAGAAGGCCCTCTGCCTGGTTCCCTGTAACCTCACTTTTCGCAGGGAGGGAACTGCTAGAAGGCCCTTGGAGCTGGACCTCAGTTTCCGGGCTGAATGATGGGGGTGGAGATGCTCCTTCAGGTATACTGGGCCAAGGCTCTAGATTCAGGTAAGTATCCATGTTGGTCTGACACAGTTGGGGGGGGGGGAGATTGTCCAGTAGCACCTTAGAGACCAACTAAAGTTTGTTCTGGGTATAAGCATGCACACTTCTTCAGATACACTGAAAGTCACCAGACCCTTATATATAGTGGGAGGGTGGGGTGGGGTTTTTCTCAGAAGGGTCGTAGGAGATGGGTGATTAACTCAATGAGTATGGTAAACCTGTTGATGACTATTAGTGACTGCAATTAGTCCTACAGGAAAAAGCAAGGGATAGTATGCAGATGAGTAAAAAATAACTTTAGCATATGTAATGAGACAAGAATCCAATATGTCTATTCAGACCAGGTCTCTCCGTAGTTTTCTGTTTAGTAATAAGTTGTATTCAGCAACTTCTCTTTCAAGTCCACAGTGGTACCTCAGGTTAAGTACTTAATTCGTTCCGGAGGTCTGTTCTTAACCTGAAATTGTTCTTAACCTGAGATACCACTTTAGCTAATGGGGCATCCCATTAGCGCTGCCGGAGCACGATTTCTGTTCTCATCCTGAAGCAAAGTTCTTAACCCAAGGTAATATTTCTGGGTTAGCGGAGTCTGTAACCTGAAGCGTATGTAACCTGAAGCATCTGTAACCCGAGGTACCAGTGTATTTCTGAAATTCTTTTGTAATAAGGCAGCTGCTTTGCTGTTTAGGGCTTTAAATTCGGGTGAGCAACACTTATGCTACTTAAGGGTGTTCCTTGATATCTATGGGTTATATCCAATGCTAGTCCCACTCAGAGTAGACCCACTGAAGTTAATGACCATGCTTGCCTTTGTTCCATTGCTTTCAGTGGGTCTACTCCATGTACAACTTGGTTGTGTGCAACACTGTATATCTCTGCAAATGTTTATTGGCATCCCTTTTACAAATAAATGATGCACAACACCATTGGGCTACTGACCAAGTTCCTTCCTCGTCCCTCCTCACAACCCTCACATCCCGGTGTGGCTTTCTGAAAGGTTGATCTATTGTTCGAGAGGGCAGGCAGAGAAAGGAATGGGTGGAAATTGCAAGGAAGCAGATTTTGGCAAAATGGGAGAAACATCCCAATGGTAAGAGTTTCCTTTGCTGGGGGCATTGAAGCAGATGCTGCCTGGACATCACTATCAGACATGCTGAAGCTACAAGATTCCTGTATTGAGCAAACTAAGGCCCATCTGCACTGTGCATTTAAAGCACTGTGACAGCACTTTAAACAGTCATGGCTTCCCCCGAAGGATCCTGGGAACTGCTGTTTGTTAAGGATAACAAGAGTTGCTGTTGTTGTTTAGTCGTTTAGTCATGTCTGACTCTTCATGACCCCATGGACCAGAGCATGGCAGGCACTTCTGTCTTCCACTGCCTCCCACAGTTTAGTCAGACTCATGCTGGTAGCTTCGAGAACAATATCCAACCATCTCGTCCTCTGTCGTCCCCTTCTCCTTGTGCCCTCCATCTTTCCCAGCATCAGGGTCTTTTCCAGGGAGTCTTCTCTTCTCATGAGGTGGCCAAAGTATTGGAGTCTCAGCTTCAGGATCTGTCCTTCCAGTGAGCACTCAGGGCTGATTTCCTTAAGAATGGAGAGGTTTGATCTTCTTGCACTCCATGGGACTGCAAGCACCATAATTCAAAAGCATCAATCAGCCTTCTTTATGGTCCAGCTCTCACTTCCATACATCACTACTGGGAAAACCATAGCTTTAACTATACGGACCTTTGCTGGTAAGGTGATGTCTCTGCTTTATAAGATGCTGCTAGGGGACACCAATTCCTCTTACAGAGCTACAATTCCCAGAGTGGTTTAATGATCAATTCCTCTTCACTGAGAATTCTGGGAATTGTAGCTCTGCAAGGGGAATGGGGGGGTGTCTCCCCCGAATGCTCAGCACCCTTGACAATATTATGTGGGGGAAACCAGGGCTGTTTAAAGTGCTGTGAAACTGGTTTGACTGTATAGTGGCCTAAGTGACCTCAGAGGTCCCTTTCAACTCTCAAATTCTCTGTTCTTTACCACTAACGAGGAAGGCCATCAATTACTAAGGAATGGGCAGCTTCTGCTGCTGCATAATTACTACATGAAATTCTTTGCAACAAGATATGATAATGTCCACTGGCTTAGTTAGCTATTACAAAGATTTATAGAGGATAGCTCTATTGATATTCAGAGCCTGTATACCTCTGTTTATCCAAATCTGGGGACAAATAATGGCGTAGGGCTATTTCCCATCCTGAGCAGGTTTCTAGGGAAATTTGCTCAGCCACTGCTGAAAACGCAGTGCTAGTCTACATAAGTATTCTGATGTAGCAATTCATTCGTGTGCGTGTGATGGGGGGGGGGGGGCTTTTTATATACCGTGTTTTTCGCTCGATAACATGCACCTGACCATAACATGCACATAGCTTTTAGAGGAGGAAAACAAGAAAAAAAATTCTGAATGAAACAGTGGATGTATCATTTTTGTGCTTCGTGCTGTGGCCACAGACATGTGATTTGACGGTGAGTTTGGGGTAGCCCAATGCAAAAATCCTGAGAATCCATGTGGATCTGTGCTTTGTAACCACGTTTTTGCACCATTGCAGCCCCAGGCAACAGTGGGTGCGTGATTTTTTTGGTGCAGGCTGTAGCCATGGATATGCTATGTGATCTGATGTTGAATTTGGGATGACCCAATGCAAAAATCCTGAGGATCCATGTGGATCCATGTTTTGTAACCACGTTTTTGCACCATTGCAGCCCCAGGCAACAGTGGGTGCGTGATTTTTTTGGTGCAGGCTGTAGCCATGGATATGCTATGTGATCTGATGTTGAATTTGGGATGACCCAATGCAAAAATCCTGAGGATCCATGTGGATCCATGCTTTGTAACCACGTTTTAAGTGGGGAGGGAAGGAAAAACATAGAAGGGACAAGGAGCACCGAGAGGGGTGTGCGGAGAAGCAGCTGGCTAAGAATGCAGGAGAGGGGTTTTACCGGAGGGAGGAAAGGAAGGCAAAAGTTCCCCCACCCACCCAAGCCAGCCAGCTCTCTCTCTCCCCCCCCCCACCTGCATGTTGCCTGCGAGTCCCTAGACGCAGCAGCAGCACCAGAGCACGGAGAGGAATTAGAAGGAAGGATGCTCTGCTTTCCCCTCTGCTTGCCTGGAGGGGAGGGGTTTTCTCTGCTCTTTGTTCCATTTGAGCAAACACAGTAACGAAACAGAAGAGAGTGGGCAGTAAGACCCTGAGGCAGAATGCAGGAAAGCAACAGCTTTCTCTCTCGGGAGGCTTGAAGGCACGTGTGGCTGCCTGCAATCAGTTTACCACACCAAGAATGAAGATAAACTGGTAAAATAAGGGGGCTGGGTTAAAGCTAAAGGGAAAACCTCAAAGATCCCTCAAGAACAAGGCAAGGGGTTCAGGGCTCCCAAAGCCGAGCTGCAGCATTAGAAGGGAAAAATGGGTCCAGCGGCGTAGCGTCGGTTGTCAGCACCCGGGGCAAGGCAAGTAATTTGCGCCCCTAACCCCTAACCTGCTACCGCTGCCAGCTTCTTCTTGCTGCTGCCTGGGCTGGGGTATTTACGGTAAGGTAGCCACGGCGGCGGCGGCGGCGGCGGGTCCATGTCAGGTGATCTGAGGCGAGTTGCCGCTGGCGCTGCCGCCCAAACGACGCCACTTGCCTGGAGGAGGGCAGAGAGGTGAGGAAGGCGGGGCTGCCTGGCACACCCTCCACGGCCCTGACGCGAGGGGACCGCGGTGAGCACTGAGAGCCGCTGCCTGCCGGACGCGCGCACAGCTCGTCGGTTCCACGAGACATAGGGCTCTGCTACAGCCTGCGCCTGAGGCTCTTTGGCAACTCCGGAGATGGCAAGCGCGCCCCCCCCCAGATGTTGCACCCGGTGCGGCCGCCCCCCCCTGCACCCCCACGCTATGCCACTGAATGGGGCTTTCGGAGGTGGTTTTTACTGCCCCGCTGCTTCCAATTTTTTAAAAGGCAAATTGCAGGAGAAGATGCACCCACGCTAGCGAACAAACACACAGGCAACCACACACTCACAAAGCACACACACGAGCAAACACACAGTCGCGCTGCACACACAATCAAGCGATCAGAGTGGCCAAACCTCCTAGCAAGAACTTCCCTGGCTTCTGCTGACCGCAACGAAGACGACCCTTGAAGAAAACGTGTGATGCACTCGGGCCAGTCAGCTCCAGGGACCACACATTCGCTCAGTAACACGCATAGACATTTCCCCTTACTTTTTAGGAGAAAAAAATCTGTGTGTTATAGAGGGGAAAATACGGTATTCTTAGGGATGAAGGCAAATGTCAGATATTCGCAGCTGCAGTTTGTGGTCCTAAATATAGCTTGAGCTTTCCAAATTGTTGTTGTGGATCTGCAGGGGTGGAAAAGATCAGTGCAGGGTGCCAAAGATGTTGTGCTCTCAAGCGCAGCTGTGCAGAATGGGAAAGGATGGGCAATGGCATGCCAGTCAGAGAGGCAGCAGAGGGGTAACTGTGGGGCAGACGACTTAGGCTGGAGGGATGTGCAATAGCTAGAAGACCTGTGATTTAAATGGGGAGAACAAGGATGTCCTTTGCCACCATAATTTCTGTTGGGAACCATGGGCAACGAATCCCCATTTCTGTAACTGATAATGGTGAACAGTAGTAATAATAATAATGCTAATACTACTAATAATAGATTTTATTTATACCCCACCCTCCCCAGCCAAGACCGGGCTCAGGGCAGCTACCAAACAATTATAAAAACTAGGTGATTAAAATACAACTTAAAAACAAGATTAAAATACAACATTGAAACATTAAGATGCAGCCTCTTCACAGGAGAAGAAAGGAAAAAAGAAAGAGGGGGAGGGAATCAAACTGATTCTAAGCCAAAGGCCAGGCGGAACAACTCTGTCTTACAGGCCATGTGGAAAGAAATCAGATCCTGCAGGGCCCTGGTCTCATGAGACAGAGCGTTCCACCAGGCCGGAGCCAGTGTTGAAAAGGCCCTGGTTGAGACTAATCTGACTTCCTTAGGGCCCGGGACCTCTAGGATGTTGCTATTTATGGACCTTAAGGTCCTCCACGGGGCATACCAGGAGAGGCGGTCCCCTAGATACGAGGGTCCTAGGCTGGGAAGGGCTTTAAAGGTCAAAACCAGCACCTTAAATCTGACCCTGTACTCCACCAGGAGCCAGCGCAGCTGGAAAAGCACTGGGTGAATGTGCTCCCATGGCAGAGACCCTGTGAGGAGCCTCGCTGCAGCATTCTGCACCCGCTGGAGTTTCTGGGACAGACACTTCAAGGTTACAGACATTTCAAGTTGTGTTTTTTTGAGTTGCACATCGCCCCAAACCAGGAAGGACCAGAACGGGTTACTTCCGGGTTTCAGTGCTCGTGCATGTGCAGAAGCACCGAATCGCAGCCTGCATGTGCGCAGAGCGGCACTGTGGGTTGTGAAAGCTGTGGGTTGCGAAAGTGCCTCCCGCACGGATCACATTCGCAACCCAAGTCTCCCACTGTACCTCATTCACCCTAATGATGCGGTTCCACTGTGCCTAACCCATTCTCTCCCATCTCATCTCCCTTGCTGATTTTCACCCAGCATGTGTTTATTTTTAATTTTTTGAATTTATATACTGCCCTCTACCCGGAGGTCTCAGGGCAGTTCACCAAAATAAGATCAAGATCACAATATAGAAAATCAAAATAAAACCAATAACCCAATAACCCCTCCCCAAAGAGCCACATTTTAAAAGGGTGTAGAATGTTGATCAGGTCAACCAAAGACCTGGTTAAAAAGGAACGTTTCTGCCTGGCACCTAAAGGTGTATAATGAAGGCACCAGGCAAACTTCCCTGGGGAGAGCATTCCACAGATGGGGAGCCACTGCAGAGAAGGCCCTGTTCTCGTGTTGCCACCCTCCAGACCTCTCGAGGAGGAGGCACACGAAGGAGGGCCTCAGAAGATGAACTCAAGGTCCAGGTAGGTTCATATGGAAAGAGGAGGTCCTTGAGGTATTGGGGTCCTGAGCCGTTTAAGGCTTTATAAGAAAACCCAGCACTTTGAACTGGGCCCAGAAACTAACTGGTAGCCAGTGCAGTCGGATCAGGATCTGTGCAATATGCTCAAACAGCCGTGCTCCTTTGAGCAACCTGGCTGCTGGATTCTGCACCCATGTTCCATTGCAAACCTCAATCTGAAATCCTGACTTTGGGATGATCTTAGTTGCAGAGGAAAAATGAGTGGGGTGAGGAAGAAATGTAAAGGGAGAAATGTAAAGTATTGCACTTGGGCAAAAAAAATGAGAGGCACAAATACAAGATGGGTGACACCTGGCTTGAGAGCAGTACATGTGAAAAGGATCTAGGAGTCTTGGTTGACCACAAACTTGACATGAGCCAACAGTGTGACGTGGCAGCTAAAAAAGCCAATGCAATTCTGGGCTGCATCAATAGGAGTATAGCATCTAGATCAAGGGAAGTAATAGTGCCATTGTATTCTGCTCTGGTCAGACCTCACCTGGAGTACTGTGTCCAGTTCTGGGCACCACAGTTCAAGAAGGACACTGACAAACTGGAACGTGTCCAGAGGAGGGCAACCAAAATGGTCAAAGGCCTGGAAACGATGCCTTATGAGGAACGGCTAAGGGAGCTGGGCATGTTTAGCCTGGAGAAGAGGAGGTTAAGGGGTGATATGATAGCCATGTTCAAATATATAAAAGGATGTCACATAGAGGAGGGAGAAAGGTTGTTTTCTGCTGCTCCAGAGAAGCGGACACGGAGCAATGGATCCAAACTACAAGAAAGAAGATTCCACCTAAACATTAGGAAGAACTTCCTGACAGTAAGAGCTGTTCAACAGTGGAATTTGCTGCCAAGGAGTGTGGTGGAGTCTCCTTCTTTGGAGGTCTTTAAGCAGAGGCTTGACAACCATATGTCAGGAGTGCTCTGATGGTGTTTCCTGCTTGGCAGGGGGTTGGACTCAATGGCCCTTGTGGTCTCTTCCAACTCTATGATTCTATGATTCTATGATTTCTATTCTAAGGGTTAAACATTCCTCTGGCCACTTGCCCTTCCTCCTCATTCCAGCTTTCTAGAGAAGTGGTGTGTCCTGAGTCTCAAGGCATGAGGTAGAGACGGATTCTTCTGTTCTGCCTGAGAAAGCCTTTGACTCTCGGGGAGAATTTGCAAAGGCAATAGCAGATAACACATGAATCTTAATGTAGTTAGATTTGAAAATATGATGAGGCGCCAACATTTCATTCCTTTGCCAAGTGCCAAGTGTACAGGTGCCGATGATGGATGCACATATTTATCTGCTTGGTGAGTTCGAGGCCAGGTTTGTCAAATTTCCTTACATTTCTAGTTAAGCCATGTTCTGGGTTATTTGGAACTCTGTTATCATTGCTCCCAAAGCTTTTGGGCCATGTGCCCTTTACACACACACACACACACACACACACACACACACACACACTACTTTCAAGTTGGAATTTTATCTGCTTCATACATCAAATGCGACAAGAACAAATTCAAAATCGGAGCTCACACCTTGAAGCTGAACTTTGTCAATGATAATGTATGAAGTTCAGAGCTGGCTTTTTTCATACTCTGCAATAACAACAACATGGATAAAACACTGCAAAAAAAATATATATGTGTGAGTGAAATCTGTAGAGAGTTGACACCAGCACTTATGAGGAGCAATGTACACGCAGAATGGAATACCGAAGTTTTATTTCCAGCACAATGTGGGCATGTATCTGTGCATGAATAACTCAGAATACAGTGGTACCTTGGTTCTCAAACTTAATCCGTTCCGGAAGTCTGTTCCAAAACCAAAGTGTTCCAAAACCAAGGCGCGCTTTCCCATAGAAAGTAATGCAAAACGGATCACTCTGTTCCAGACTTTTAAAAACAACCCCTAAAACAGCAATTTAACATGGATTTTACTATCTAACAAGACCATTGATCCATAAAATGAAAGCAATAATCAATGTACTGTACTATAAAATAAATAAGGCAGTCTTGTAGATGACAGGAATTAAAATTTATTTATTTTTATTACGTGCTACCGGTAGCTCTGTGAGGGGATTGGGGTGTCTCCTCACTTTTAGCATCCCTAACAAATTACAGATCCCAGAATTCTTTAGGGGAAACCAGGACTGCTTAAAGTGGTATCATAGTGCTTTAAATATAAGATGTGAATGTGGCCTTAAGAAGCTGCTTCCAGAAACCAAATAGCAGGGGCCACCACCATCAGCCGAGCATATTCCCATGCTGCCCATGGTGGGCGCACTTCCGAGGTGAGCGGAGGGTGCCCTCCCATAGCTGCTTGGGTGCACGGAGCGGCTCGCAGATACTGCAGCCGGGGGTGGAGCAAGCCGCCCACGGGGGCAGAACAAGCCGCCAATGGCGGACATTTGACACGCCGCCTGTCTGAGCCTCCCAAGCCTCCCCCAACTTGTTAAAACGAAGGGGGAGCGGGGAATGCCGTCAGCAAAGCGACGCACCTCCCCCATTCCCTCTATGGCTCAGGGTAGGCTTGGGAGACATCACTTTGCCAACAAAGGTCCATATAGTTAAAGCCATGGTTTTCCTGGTAGTGATGTATGGAAGTGAGAGCTGGACCATAAAGAAGGCTGATCGCCAAAGAATTGATGCATTTGAATTATGGTGCTGGAGAAGACTCTAGAGAGAACCATGGACTGCAAGAAGATGAAACGTATCCATTCTGAAGGAAATCAGCCCTGAGTGCTCACTGGAAGGACATATCCTGAAGCTGAGGCTCCAATACTATGGCCACCTCATGAGAAGAGAAGACTCCCTGGAAAAGACCCTGATGTTGGGAAAGATGGAGGGCACAAGGAGAAGGGGACGACAGAGGATGAGATGGTTGGACAGTGTTCTCGAAGCTACCAGCATGAGTCTGACCAAACTGTGGGAGGCAGTGGAGGACAGGAGTGCCTGGCGTGCTCTGGTCCATGGGGTCACAAAGAGTCAGACACGACTAAACAACAACAAGGCTTGGGAGTCGCGGGTGGGCTGTGTGCCAAATGTCACCCCCCTCAGCAATGATACCCAGAGCGGTCTGCCCCCCCTTCCTCCTCCCCTGGCTCCCACCAGGAAAGTTTGTTAAGCAGTGCTCACTGGCCAAGAAGTTGGTGCAATCTCCCAGCCACCCACAACAAAAACAAAAACTGCTCAACAGATATTTTTTAAGGTATTCTGGAAGATCCATTGCACATTTATTCCAGAATGTTCTGTGTTCTCCTACAGCCTTGCATTATCTGTTTTTTTTTCTCCTCAGGGCCTTTTAATCAACACTTTCCTGGGACAGAAGAGCTGACTAGTCCTGAAGCCTTTGGCCAGAAGAGACCGAGCGATTTACAAGGTTCAGGCTGTTCGTGAGTACCCAACTTATTAAAACACACAACCTCCCTCCCCGCGAGAGTGTTTCCTTTTCTGCTGAATCAGGCACCTGGATTTCCACACACACCTACGTTCGACAAAAGCTGTTATTATGCCAATGCAGTAGTTGACGCTCAGCAAAGAGAGTGAAATTTTCCACCGGCGCTAAGCTGTGATTGAATTTGTTCAGATTAGGCCTGGAGCTGAGCAAACTGGAAATGCATCATTTGAGGGATGCTCTTTCATTTTTATGGAAATGTTCCGCCGTCTTCAGATCTAATTGAAGGTCCTGACATTCCAATTTCCCTATAAGAATGTATTCAAACACCAGCTCAATTCTTATTCTTTATTTTCTTTGCAGAATTGAAACGGCAGTGCGTCAGATGCACGCTCGTTTCAAAGCCTGCAATCTCGGTGATCGTGTTTTCCTTTAAATGGGTACTCGATAACTCCCATTCAAGCCACGTCCTACAGCCTGATCCATGATCCACACAAACCCAGGATAGCTCAGCTATAGGATTAAGGCCACCCCTCCCACTTCGAACAAACAAACAAGCAAACAAGCAAACGAGGGCTATGATAGGATTCTTGCAAGCATGGATTAAAATGCACAGAAGAATTTGTGCGTTTGTCATACACAGACAAAAGAAAACTTGACATGTGATAAGAGAGAATGGAGAAGTGATTACTGCCCCACCCCTTCTTTTTATACAATACAAACTACTGATAGGTGGTTTTGCTTTTAAAAAAAAAGCATGTGATAAGAACATCAAACTCCTAAAAATAATACTTAGCATTTGTATAGCACTTTCAAATTTTCAAAGTGCTTCACTTGCATTATCTAATTGTAATCCTCACCAACAATCCCAAAGACAAAGCTCTGATTTCCCCATTTATTTATTTATTTGTATGCCGCCTTTCCACAGTTAAAACAATGCTCACAATGCGGCTTACAATATGAAAAGATTTACATGATCACAGTGGAAGCTTGGGTTGCAAACGTGATCTATGTGGGAGGCACGTTCGCAACCCAGCAGTGTTCACAACCCACAGCGCCGTGTCTGCACACGCGCAGATCACGATTTGGCGCTTCTGCGCATGCTCAAAGCGCAATTTAGCACTTGTGCGCAATGCGTGAGTGCCAAAACCCGGAAATAAACTGTTCCGGTACTTCCGGGTTTGGCGTGGTGCGCAACCCGAAAACGTGCAACCTGAAGTGTCTGTAACCCGAGGTATGACTGTACAAACATAGCAAAGCACTCAAAAATAAATAAAACACATTAAAAACTACATAACCAAATGGAAGAATTTCCACATTAAAATAAAGATACAAAAAGTTATTATCAGTAGAGTGGTACCTCGGGCTACATACGCTTCAGGTTACATACTCTTCAGATTACAGACTCCACTAACCTAGAAATATTGCCTCAGGTTAAGAACTTTGCTTCAGGATGAGAACAGAAATTGTGCTCCGGCGGCGCAGCGGCAGTTGGAGGCCCCATTAGCTAAAGTGGTGCTTCAGGTTAAGAACAGTTTCAGGTTAAGAACGGACCTCCAGAACGAATTAAGTACTTAACACGAGGTACCACTGAAATATCAGTAATATCAGTTGATATCAGTGACAACAGCAAAAACTCCGAACAAAACTTCCCCCCAAATACCCCAGTTCTTGCTGGGCAGCAACCACAGCAGCCGCAGTCCTTATGAGGCCTGTCAGGATCGGGGCCTCAGGCGCTCAGCAGGGGAGTCCTCCTGGGTATCATCGTCCCCCCAGTAGATTGCTTGCCTGTGACAACCAGGGACTTCCTAACTCAGACCTCAACCTACGGACCGGATCAGCTCTGCACTTACCAGAAGGTGAGTGAGGAGGCCAAGGTCCAAAGGATGCTCATTGTTGCTGGATCCCAGGGATGGTTGGTTATGGGTCTGGAAAAGCACTCCAAAAATAGCCCTCCTCCCCGTAAGAGTGAACTTCCAGAATGCTTAGACTTTGGGCAGCACCAAGCATAGAGCTGGCAAAGCAAAGCAAAGCCAGTGTGGTGTAGTGGTTAAGAGCGGTAGACTCGTAACCTGGAGAACCGGGTTCGCTTCCCCGCTCCTCCTCATGCAGCTGCTGGGTGACCTTGGGCTAGTCACACTTCTCTGGAGTCTCTCAGCCGCACTCACCTCACAGAGTGTTTGTTGTGGGGGAGGAAGGGAAAGGAGAATGTTAGCCACTTTGAGACTCCTTCAGGTAGTGATAAAGCGGGATATCAAATCCAAGCTCCTCCTTTTCTTCTTCTTCTTCTTCTTCTTCTTCTTCTTCTTCTTCTTCTTCTTCTTCTTCTTCTTCTTCTTCTTGCCTTCCCAAGAAGTGGTGTAGAGTGGGGAGAGAGAAAGAAACCAGCACTGCGCAGCCATCAGCAAGGGATGACAACAGGTGGTCAGGACCAGCCACCTGTCAATCATGTGACATCCTAATGACAGCATATGTTTGACATGTGGGTGGTCCCATTAACCTATCAGAGTTGGTCCACAGGGTGGGGACAAACTAGGCCCACCCCACCCCTGGTTTAGTGTGTAGCTTTTGGGTTCGTGATGCACTGTGAAGATGGAAATGTGATGCCCAAGGAAGAGTGGGTCTCCTTCATGACAGCAGACTTTTTCCTTGTACCCCAACGAGAATATACCCAGACCTTAGCAGTGTCACCTGAGGCCCTTCTTCACATGTTCCCTCCAAGAGAGGCTTGAGGGTGACAACAAGGGAGAGAGTCTTTCATTTTTCCGAGCAACAGGAATTATGGGAGTGGCCACCGGGACCACATAACACTGGTCCTGAGAGATCTGCATTGGCACCCAGTTTCCGAGCACAATTCAAAGTGTTGGTGCTGACCTCTAACTCCCTAAACAGCCTCGGTCCAGTATACATGAAGGAGCGTCTCCACCCCCATCGTTCAGCCTGAGGTCCAGCTCCAAGGTCCTTCTGATGGTTCCCTCACTGCGAGAAGTGAGGTTGCATGGAACCAGGCAGGGAGCCTTCTTGGTGGTGGCGCCCATCCTGTGGAACACCCTTCTACCAGATGTCAAGGAAATAAGTAGCTATCTTATCTTTAAAGGACATCTGAAGGCAGCCCTGTTTAGGGAAGTTTTTAATATTTAATGCTGTATTGTTTTTAACTCTTGATTGGGAGCCGCCCAGAGTGGCTGGGGAGACTCAGCCAGATGGGCGGAGTATAAATAATTTATTATTATTATTATTATTATTATTATTATTATTATTATTATTGGTAGACCACGAGCTTTGCATGCAGATGGTCCCAAGTCCATCCTCTACTAGCAGCATTGATTAGATGTATCTCAGGGAGCAAACAAGGAAATGATCTACGATGCTGCTGTAAGTCAAAGCAGACATACACAAACCCATGGTATGACTCTGCCTAAGGCAACTTCATAAGTCCATTGTAATGTTTCCATCTCTCTTTTGGATGTAATAAATATTCAAGTGTGGGAGAGCTCTTTTGTTTTGTTATAAAGACACTATAAAAATGTTTTAAGAACATTCCCCCCTGCTTTTCCTTATGTGTAAAATTATGGGCAACTTCCATCTAGGGCAGTGTTTCCCAACCTTGGGCCTCCAGCTGTTTTTGGACTACAACTCCCATCATAGAATCATAGAGTTGGAAGAGACCACAAGGGCCATTGAGTCCAACCCCCTGCCAAGCAGGAAACACCATCAGAGCACTCCTGACATATGGTTGTCAAGCCTCTGCTTAAAGACCTCCAAAGAAGGAGACTCCACCACACTCCTTGGCAGCAAATTCCACTGTCGAACAGCTCTTACTGTCAGGAAGTTCTTCCTAATGTTTAGGTGGAATCTTCTTTCTTGTAGTTTGGAACCATTGCTCCGTGTCCGCTTCTCTGGAGCAGCAGAAAACAACCTTTCTCCCTCCTCTATGTGACATCCTTTTATATATTTGAACATGGCTATCATATCACCCCTTAACATCCTCTTCTCCAGGCTAAACATGCCCAGCTCCCTTAGCCGTTCCTCATATGGCATCGTTTCCAGGCCTTTGACCATTTTGGTCGCCCTCCTCTGGACACGTTCCAGTTTGTCAGTGTCCTTCTTGAAGTGTGGTGCCCAGAACTGGACACAGTACTCCAGGTGAGGTCTGACCAGAGCAGAATACAGTGGCACTATTGCTTCCCTTGATCTAGATGCTATACTCCTATTGATGCAGCCCAGAATTGCATTGGCTTTTTTAGCTGCCGCGTCACACTGTTGGCTCATGTCAAGTTTGTGGTCAACCAAGCCTCCTAGATCCTTTTCACATGTACTGCTCTCAAGCCAGGTGTCACCCATCTTGTATTTGTGCCTCTCATTTTTTTTGCCCAAGTGCAATACTTTACATTTCTCCCTGTTAAAATTCATCTTGTTTGTTTTGGCCCAGTTCTCTAATCTGTCAAGGTCGTTTTGAAGTGTGATCCTGTCCTCTGGGGTGTTAGCCACCCCTCCCAGTTTGGTGTCATCTGCAAATTTGATCAGGATGCCCTTGAGTCCATCATCCAAGTCGTTGATAAAGATGTTGAATAACACCGGGCCCAAGACAGAACCCTGTGGCACCCCACTAGTCACTCTTCTCCAGGATGAAGAGGAACCATTGATGAGCACCCTTTGGGTTCGGTCAGTCAGCCAGTTACAAATCCACTGAGTGGTAGCATAGTCAAGTCCGCATTTTACCAGCTTCTTTACAAGAATATCATGGGGCACCTTGTCAAATGCCTTGCTGAAATCAAGGTAGGCTACATCCACTGCGTTCCCTTCATCTACCAGGCTTGTAATTCTGTCAAAAAATGAGATCAGGTTAGCTAGCAAGACCAGTGGTCAGGGATGATGGGAATTGTAGTTCAAAAACAGCTGTAGGCCCAAGGTTGGGAAACACTGATCTAGGGACTCGTTGAACATATGGACATGTCTTAGTAGGGTACCTAAAGACCAGCTGAAATTGTTCTGGGGCCACATCCAACCCCTCAAACTGCTACATAGCAATTTTTAACTATTGTATACTATTGTTTACTATTTTATTTTAAGTGCGGGAGGCAGTGGAAGACTGGAGTGAGGAGACAAGAGGAGGCAGTGGAAGACAGGAGCCTGGCGTGCAATGGTTCATGGGGTCACGAAGAGTCGAACACGACTAAACAACAACAATTTTATTTGTATACCACCCTTCATCTGAAAATCTCAGGGTCGTTCACAGCATAAAAATGCAATATACAAATACAATACAAAATAACCACCCCTCCCCTCTCACAAACACATTTACAAGGATATAGGATATTAATCACCCAAAGGCCTAATTGAAGAGGAACATTTCTGCCTGGCGCCTGGCTGGAAGCACATTCTGATGCCACACTTTTAAACACCACTGATTCATCTACAAACAAAGAAACAATCAATGGGTTTCTCGGTTTACGAGTTGTGCTTTATTATATATCCATGCTATTAATTGTTTTGCTACTTTTCTTTAGCGGGGGGTGAAAAAATGTGCATGCTTCTTTTGTAGTTTGCATTGTCGTCTGGGATCCTGCATTTAATTCTTTTAATTTGTGTGAGCTGCCTGGAAAACATAAATATATCTCTATTGCTCAGCCGTACCAGCCTAGTTAATAAATGCACAAATAAACCGGGTGAAAAGTCTGCAGCTGGGTAATTTTTGCATCATCTTTCTAAAGTAAACCGTAGCACCATATTTCTGCACCAGAAATTAATTTAGACATGTGCCACTATTTATTTATTTATTTAGGAAGCCTTGTCCATTTTTGTTTTGGCTTGGCGACTGTGTGCAAGGCAAGAGTTGCCTCTGCTCCTCCCAGATAGGGTCAGAGGCATTATTCTTGCAGGACGCCTGCAGAAACCAGCCTTTTCCCGCGGCATTCCATCAGATCTGCAAGTAAGGGCAGCTTCTGCGATGACTTCACTTCTCTGCATTGCAACACCGCACTGAACTGTGGCCAACTGCTGGAGTTTGCTCATTTGTGTGTTTCCACTGGAGACCTGCTGATTCAATCATTTTAAAGCTGCCCATTTCTTCCACGTCAGAGATTTTATAGCTCTAAGGATTAGCAGCTTTTATCCCAACAAACCCCGAAGCTCTATATATTCTGATTTTTATGGTAAGCTTCACTAATAAACTGCTTAAAACATATGCTAATTGTGTTTATTGTATCCTTTAATTATCATATGTATCATTAAGGATGTACCATCCCATTTAGAATCTTAATCCACATTACCCTTTGCTCTTTAGAGTTCCCCTCCTTAACACATTCTGGATCAAAACCCAGAAAGGAAATGTCACCTTAAAATCCAGTCTTGTAACAACACACACACACATACACACACACACACACACACAGAGAGAGAGAGAGAGAGAGAGAGAGAGAGAGAGAGAGTATATTCAGTTCTTGCACATCTGCCAATCATTCTCAGCAGCACTTTTGCAGGATAACTTCCATATGGATTGCGCCCAAAGGTTATAATATGCAATTCTCTTCTTTTGGAACAGCTGTGGAGCAACCCCATTGACTTCTATGAGACTACTTGGAAGTAAGTGCATTGCAACGATAATGCTTCATTTGGTTTTGTTGTGTGCATATGGGTGATAAAAACATGTATAAGTTCCTGTAATTCTTGTTATTTTTATTTAAGAAAGAGTCTGGAGCAGATTATTCATTAACGGTCATGAAAATGCACAGCACAGCCAAAGATAAGCACTTTTAAATCTCATTGATTTGAAGAGGGGAGATTTAAGTGCAGGTCTGACTTTCCCACTGAAATCAATGGGGCTTAAAAGCACTTATTTTGTCTGGATTGTGTTGAATACTTATTATTCAAGACAGGGGAGAATTCTTCCATATGCCTCATTCCAAATAGAAGCTCAGAAGCAATATTTTGCTGTAGCTGTTGCATATTTTGGGCTTTATTCTGATACCACCTGAGGAGTCCCTTATAGCCTTATGACTGTTGGAAGACTGGGGTTTGGTCAGGAAAGGGTTAATGGGACAAGCAGGACTGCTAGACATAATGCCTCTCTGAAAATGGTTTTGTTTTTTTAAAATATGCCTTCCATATAGGGATAGACAGACCTGTCAATTTTCACTTCTCCCAGTTTCTCATTTTTCCAAACCTAAACTCAGTTCGCCACATTCCTGCAGCAATTTGCTTTTTTTAAAAAAATCCTTATTAAAATTATTGAGCATGTTAGTGTAAATCTGTCCCAACAAACACAGTTTGATCGGTTTTGACAAATGCACATATTTTAAATCAGTTTTGACAAATACACACGTTTGCAAGCAATTTCCTCCAGTACAAAGCATTCCGTATGTTAGTGACACTAATATATGCAATTACATACACACTTCCCCCTAATATATGTCTCTTTGCACACTTCACTTAGCTGGAGAACTGCATTGCAAAATTCAGAAAAGTGCAAATTTCAAAGGATGGCAGTGTTTTGATTCGTATATCGTTTTGGAAAGCTGCTCAGAGATCTGGGACAATGAACAGAATCCTACACCCTTTGGCTTGTTGTTGATATACATGAGCCTGGAAAATATCTCTTTCATTGCCGAATCCAGGCTAAAAACAGAACTGAAATGGATTTGGATAACCTGAATCCTCCAGTGTCTGGAGTTGTATAGTGGCCACCTGCCCAAGTCCCTTGACCAGGAAAAGTTTGTTTGTAATATCAGATCCAGACTGTCTTGCAACATGGGTTAGGCCAGGCTTCCTTAACCTCAGCCCTCCAGATGCTTTTGGCCTACAACTCCCATGATCCCTAGCTAGCAGGACCAGTAATCAGGGATGCTGGGAATTGTAGTCTCAAAACATCTGGAGGGCCGAGGTTAAGGAAGCCTGACCTAGAGCTCCAGCACCCTAAGGAAGCCCACCTGACGCCTAATCTGAATTCTCACCCCCCGCCCTGCCCCCCCAAAATCTGGCCCAGTGTTCCAAGCAATACCAAGCGAACAGATTTAGCTGTGTTTTCTTAGTGGTAAGTTTGGTGTTGGAATGCTACCTGCTTTTCAGGTGTGACCTGGCTAGCGTACAGGCTGCATCACCCTCTGAGGTCGTGATATAATGCAGGCACCTTCAAACTTGGACCTCTAGATGTTTTTTGGGACTACAACTCCCATCATCCCTAGCTAACAGGACAAGTGGTCAGGGATGCTGGGAATTGTAGTCTCAAAACATCTGGAGGCCTGAGTTTGGGGAAGCCTGGGTTAGGCCATGGGCATGTGGGGAAAGCCCCCTGGTTCATTGCACTCATGAAATCCTGAGCTGCCCTTGAGAAAGCAGTGTCAGAAAAATAAAAAATAAAAATGAGTGTAGAAGGAGTCAAGCCTTTCCATCTGAATTAGAAGTGGGGCGCCGAAGCAGTTCTGGGAACAATTTCCAATCAAAGCATAGCTAAAGTGAAGTTAAATGTACAAGCTAATAATCAAAACGATGCAATGAATACAAAGTGAGCCAGGAGCTAGCTTTCATTCAATCCAAGGTGTGTGTGTGTGTGTGTGTGTGTGTGTGTGTGTGTTTGTGTGTGTGTGTGTGTGTGGAATGAGCAATTGTAAAAAGAACTTTCTGAATAAGATCAGTCAGTTGAGCATGGGACTCTTAATTTCAGGGTCATGGGTTCAAGTCCTACCCTGGGCAAAAGAGGCTCCTGCATCGCAGGGGGTTGGACTACTAGATGACCCTTGTGGTCCCTTCCAGCTGTACAATTTTGTGATTCTACAGGATGTCATCAAAAGGGAAAGGGTCATCCAGGACTCTTACACGAATGCAAGAAGAGACCTGCTGGTTCAGACCACAAGCTCATGTGGAATCCTTTTCCTGGAACTGTCAATCTGATGCCTATGTGAAGTCTGCAAACAGGGCATGAGGCAACTAGGAATTGGAGGTGTCTCTGAATCCAGGAGAGAGGACAGAAATGCTGACTGGCAGCAGTGACAGCCTTATCCTCTAGGACAGGCATAGGCAAACTTGGCCCTCCAGATGTTTTGGGACTACAACACCCATCATCCCTGGCTAACAGGACCAGTGGTCAGGGATGATGGGAATTGTAGTCTCAAAACAACTTTTTACATCTCGCAGAGCACTCCAATATCCCATTTACCCTGATGAGCCCCAGTTCCCCCTGGCTGGGGGGCTGGGAGGGATACACGCCCAAGGCCTAAGCCAAGGTCTTCCTAAATTTGGAAGTTTAATAAAGTAGTGGCCTAATTTTAATTCCATATAACGTTGTCAGAGTCTTTATCCCTTCCCTACGATCTCTGGGGGCTTGGGCTGTCGCCGCCTGGTCACGCAACATGTCTAATCCACATCGCCACATCTTGCATTGGAAGTTAATTCCATGTTTTAACTATGCATTGTGTGGATATGTGTTGCCTTTTGTATATCCCAAATCCAGGGCACCACCACTGAGAAGGCCCCGCTCCATATACCTTCCAACTATCCTCAGACAAGCAGGCAAACTAGATGAGAGCAAGCATTTCTCCAGATATCCTGGACCCAAACCGCAAAGATGGACGTCTCTGATCTAATGAGGGTCACTCACTTTTTCTCTTTCTCTTTTTACAGGAACTCTTTAAACACTCTCACCAAGGAGCAAAACACACACACACACACACACACACACACACACACAGAGTAATGCCATATCCCTTGACAATGCAAATATCTGCAAGGGAAAATTCCATCTTGGGAATTTGCCAGTCTTTGGGGACGATGGGGAGGAATCAGTGTTACAGCAACAAGGAGAGAGTGCCATTTTTTAAGGTGTGCCAGATACTAATCCAATATCATGAACGAAACAGCTTAAGCAAATTAAATAACATCCCCTGCATCCCTTTTTAGAGGATGAGATTGAAAGCACACACACAGCTTTGAAACAGGGCTGTTTACAATTTCCAAAAATTAGCAAGTGCCCAAACAACGTTCCTGTCTAGATCCAGTGTTCCTGTGGAACGTGTTTCCCCTCTTTCTGACATTAAGTGCTGTTCAACAGTGAAATGGGCTTCCTTGGAGGTTTTTAAGCAGAAGTTGGATGGTCCTCTGTCATGGATGCTTTAGTTGAGATTCCTGCATTGCAGGGGGCTAGACTAGACGATTCTATGATTCTATGACCAACCACAACTCTTTGAGAAGTTCACAAAGCAAGACTTGAATGTGACAGGCCTCCACCACCCTTTCTTGCCAACAACTGATATTCAGAGATACATTGTCTCTGAACATGGAGGTTCCCCATTTCTCACAACCATTTATTAAAGGAAAGTGTTGTGATGTTAACATATGAGAGTGCTGGAGGCGAAATAGTTAAACAAGTTACCCAATCAGAAGCCAGGGTGTAGAGTTAGAGGGACTATAAAACCAGCTCTGGGAGGGGCGAAGGGGGGAGTTTGTTGGGAGTTGGGTGGTTGGTTGGAGTGGGAGTGAATTGGGATAGAGTCTGTGGGGAGGTTGAGTTAGGGTAGCGAAATAAGCTGAGTCAGGAACAGTTAGGAACTAGGAAGACAAGAAAATATCTGAGAGATGGTTTAGTGAGTGAGAGCAGTTAGCGGAAGTTATAGGTCTGGATAGGCACCCCATGATTGTAATTGACTGATACTGTTTCTGAAACCACACGCTTGTTAAACTGCAATAAATAAACAGAAGTTTATGTTCCAATTTAACCCTGACTGGACTCAGTATTGTACCAGCTTGGGCCTGGGTGGTGGCAGCGAGAAATAAAGTGGTGGCACAGGGATCAATAGACGGTGAAACATCCAGGGACCCTGTGTGATTGCCACAAGTATCATCTTTTTTTTTTTTACAGGTGTGGTCCTTCAGAAGTTGGAACATAGGAAGACGCCTTGTACTCAGTAAGTTCATTGGTCCACTTGCTCAGCAATGTCAACACTGGCTGGTAGTGGCTTTCTGAAATTTCAAGATGATCTCTTCCAGTTGATGACGGGGACTGAACCAGGGATGTTCTGCATGGAAAGCAGTTTGCACTTCCACTGAGCAATGGCCTTCCTCTTGCCTTCCTCATCCCTAACCATTGGGCATGCTGGCTGGGGCTCATGGGAGTTGGGGTTCAACAACATCTGGAAGGCCACAGGTTGCCTACCCCGCAGCCCTGTGGCCTGTACACATCCCCCTTGTCCTCTGTTCTACAAAGAAACAATTATGCTGTTTCCGTATTGGAACAGATTTTGAATGTCAGGCTCTTGTAGCCAAATAGAAATGTCAGGACCTCAACACGTCTCCCGTGTGTAGCGGCTAATTTAATCAGCATTCCAAGATGTGATTTCGATTCAATCATTTTGCTGGAGTGGCTGGGCTTATGAGGAGTGTGTCCAGCAAAAAGGAGATCAGTTAGATATTATTAAGGGCCGCATGTTTCTTACCAGAGAGAAAAAGGGGAGAGAGACGGCGGGTGGGGAAAGAACATCTTGGATGGGATCTGCACAGTTATGGAAGTTATGGTTCTTATCCTTCCCCTCCATCCGCCATGTGCCTCTGTATTATTTCCCCAGTCATTTGCCCCCCAACTGCACCAGTGAGGTATGAACATTAGAAGAGCTCTGCTGGATCAGGCCAGTGGACCATTTAGACCAGCCTCATGCTCTCACAGTGGCCAAACAGGTGCCTGTGGGAAGCCCACAAGCATTGTTGTTGTTGTTGTTTAGTCGTTTAGTCGTGTCTGACTCTTCATGACCCCATGGACCAGAGCACGCCAGGCACTCCTGTCTTCCACTGCCTCCTGCAGTTTGGTCAAACTCATGTTCGTAGCTTCGAGAACACTATCCATCCATCTCGTCCTCTGTCATCCCCTTCTCCTTGTGCCCTCCATCTTTCCCAACATCAGGGTCTTTTCCAGGGAGTCTTCTCTTCTCATGAGGTGGCCAAAGTATTGTAGCCTCAGCTTCAGGATGTGTCCTTCCAGTGAGCACTCAGGGCTGATTTCCTTCAGAATGGAGAGGTTTGATCTTCTTGCTGTCCATGGGACTCTCAAGAGTCTCCTCCAGCACCATAATTCAAAAGCATCAATTCTTTGGCGATCAGCCTTCCTTATGGTCCAGCTTTCACTTCCATACATCAGTAAAGCATACTCTCCACAAGCATACTCTCCAACATTTCTCTGATGAAAACAGGAACATATGTGGTGGACTTGTTCTAAAGTGAAAGCCTTCTGGGATATGATATACAATGAGTTAAAAAGGTTTTGAAATATAATTTTAATTAAAAAACCAGAGGCATTTTTATTAGGCTTAATTGGTGAGGAAATACATAAAAGTGATGTAAACATGTTTATGTATGCCACAACGGCTTCAAGGACACTTCTGACTCAGGAATGGAAGCAGCAGGAACTTCCAACACTGGAGGATTGGCAGGTCAAGATGATGGAGTACGTAGAGATGGCCAAGTTGACGGGGAAGATCCGGAATCAGCGTGACGAACTGTTTCAAAAGGACTGGAACAAATTTCTATTTTATATGAAAGAAAATTGTAAACATCTGAAAACGTTTGTAGGCTTGAATTGAAATGTTTTGTAATGTAAATATAAGGAACTGATTTACTGACAATAAGGTGAAGTATTATAATTTGACAAAGGGTAAATAAGTGCTTATAGAAATGCAAAGAATATGGAAAGTTATGTGGAAGTCAGAAAGAGGGAGGAAAGGAGGTCGATGCTCTTACAGAGTAATTTATTAAGTCATAGAATTATGTAACAAAATGTGAATATGATTTAGGTGGAAAACTCAATAAAAATATTTTAAAAAAGAAAGAAAACAGGAACATCTTATTCTATATCCTCCAACATTTCTCTGATGGAAATAGGGATGCCCTAAGGTAAAGTGGGACATTCTGGGATCAAATCAGTAACCGGGACGGCTTCTGTAAATCCAGGAATGTCCCTGGAAAATAGGGACACTTGGAGGGCAGTACCTGAGTACAAGAGTGCTCTTTCTTCTTGTGGTTTCCAGCAGCTGGTATGCAGAAGCATATAGCAACTGTGGGAGCAGAGCACAGCCTTCATGGCTAGCTTTATCTTCCAGAAATTTGTCCAAACCTCTCTTAAAGCCACCCAAGCGGACAGTCATTGAGGCCTCCTGTGGGAGCCAGTTCCATAGGTTAATGATGTGCGGTGTGAAGAAGCACTTTATTTTGTCTCCCAGAATTTCGACCAAAGGCATCTGGCGAGGCAAACATCTCACAGAATCAGCTAGATCTATTCCACACCAGTGGTTTACACAACCAGCTCCTGAATTTTTAAAGGGGCTCTTATTCTTATTTTTATTTTTGCAGTGGAAACATTGTGCTTACAAAAGACTGCGTCAGCAGCATCGCGCTGGCACTTCGCCACTTTGCCGCAGATGCAATACCAGGATGTAAGGTGGAGCAAAGGAACATCTGCACAGAGGTGGGGAGGTAGCATGATGGCCAGGTGTGCCGCAGGGACAACTGACCCCTTTGAGATGGTAAAAGGTTTGGTATGCCTGGGTTCCGCCATAAGCAGCAACCTCTCCATTGACCCTGAGCTGGACCAGCACATTGGCAAGGCAGCTATGGTAATAGCTTGCAGGCGTGTTTAATTTTGTGGCTGATGGTGACAGTAGCCACAAAATTAAAAGACGCCTGCTTCTAGGGAGAAAAGCAATGACAAACCTAGACAGCATCTTAAAAAGCAGAGATATCACCTTGCCAACAAAGGTCTGTATAGTTAAAGCCATGGTTTTCCCAGTCGTGATGTATGGAAGTGAGAGCTGGACCATAAGAAGGCTGATCGCCGAAGAATTTATGCTTTTGAATTATGGTGCTGGAGGAGACTCTTGAGAGTCCCATGGACTGCAAGAAGATCAAACCTCTTCATTCTTAAGGAAATCAGCCCTGAGTGCTCACTGGAAGGACAAATCCTGAAGCTGAGGCTCCAATCCTTTGGCCACCTCATGAGAAGAGAAGACTCATTGGAAAAGACCCTGATGTTGGGAAAGATGGAGGGCACAAGGAGAAGGGGACGACAGAGGACGAGATGGCTGGACAGTGTTCTCGAAGCTACCAGCATGAGTTTGACCAAACTGTAGGAGGCAGTGGAAGACAGGAGTGCCTGGCGTGCTCTGGTCCATGGGGTCATGAAGAGTCGGACACGACTAAAGGACTAAACAACAACAACAAAACATCCAGTGTCAAGATGAATGTCTACCAGGCTTGTGTGTTGTGTCTTCCTCCATTGTCTTCCAAGATGCCAACCAAAACTCCTACATCATGATTGGGGAACCTCAGACCCAGGAGTTCACTGTGGCCCTCCAGGCCTCTCTCTTTGGCCCTCAGAACTCTCCCTTGGTTATAACCCCTCTGAATTCACTGGCCATGCTCTGCAACCTTCCTGAGTGCTTTTGCCTCGCTGGACTGTGCCCCTAAGCTGAGATAATGTCTCCTGCTCATGTGGATGGAGGGGTGTAGAAACCTCATGGCTGCAAGGTAACCTACTATACAGAGAGTCACACCTGGCTCCTCCCATCACTCCAGAAGGCTTCCAGAAGGCTGCTCACAGTGGGATTTGGCCCCTGGTCTGAAAATGATCCTCCATTCCTGTGCTAGACAAAGGAAGATTCAAAGAACAGGGGAGGGGAGGGAAAGTGGGGCCAGTGGAGACTCAGTTTTCTCTACACTGAAATCAAACAACTAGGACCAGTGTTGTCGATAATTGCCTGGGTGTACTGGGATGATTAGGGATGCAGGTGGTGCTGTGGGTTAAACCACAGAGCCTGCGGCTTGCCGATCAAAAGGTCAGCAGTTCGAATCCCCGCAACGGGGTGAGCTCCCGTTGCTCGGTCCCTGCTCCTGCCAACCTAGCAGTTCGAAAGCACACTGAAGTGCAAGTAGATAAATAGGTACTGCTCTGGCGGGAAGGTAAACGGCGTTTCTGCCCACTGCTCTGGTTCACCAGAAGCGGCTTAGTCATGCTGGCCACATGACCCGGAAGCTGTATTCCAGCTCCCTCGGCCAATAAAGCGAGGTGAGCGCCGCAACCCAGAGTCATCCACAACTGGACCTAATGGTCAGGGGTCCCTTTACCTTTTTACTGGGATGATTCTGCAAGGAACCAAATAGACATCAGGTTTCATATAATGTGGTTTCATGGGCATGGAGGGAAAGGTATGTGCTTTGCACATTTCCTTTGTACCTGTGCAACAAATTCATGCTGGGAAACCATGGCTATTGCTTGTTCTCCCATCCACCCCATGAATTCTCAAAATTGTATTTTTCTTTTTAATTACTATATTTTATTAAATGTCACTCCAAAACATTTTTTTAACTTCCCCTCCCATTTCCCATGGTGTTTTTAATTTCTCCCCTTCGCTGCACCCTATTTCTCTCTGTTATCTCATAGCCACTGTACAATATCTCAAAATTGTAATTATTCATCCAAATGGCTATCATCTCAAACAGAAAAGAAGGAGGCTAATACAGAAAGTGGGGTCGCCCTGTTGCAGTCGAGGAGTAGGGCAGAAAGAACATTTCCTCCCCCCCTTAAAAAAAATTGTTTTATAATTTACTCAAAATGCAAAGATTTAGAGGGGAAGGTCAATATTGTTCGAACTGAAACGAACATTGTCACAGATCAGTGGCCGGATTGTTTCCAGTTGATTGGCAATTTCACTGCTGGGGCAGGGAAAGGAAGAGGGGAAGGGAAGGGTTCAACTTTGCCCATGGAAACGGCAGCAATTTATTTCTGTCTCTTTGTGTCAAATTAACCTATCTTAAAGGCATCCTGAACCTCATCAGCAAGCTTGGGGGGAGGAAAGGATTGGGGTCATTGTGTCTTCTACGTGTGCTTACAACGGAACGGTGTGATAATGTCCGCAAGACTCAAGTGCTTAGAAGCTCACTCTGTGAATGTGCCACTGAGAAGAAGCTTCTGAAAAAGCCCCTTCTTCGAATCTCCCAAAATTAATAGTTGCAGAACCTTTTCCAGCTCGAAATCCACATTCCTTTCTCGGTAACAATCCAGGGGCTGCATCAGTGGTGGGCGGAGCCAGAGGTGAAAGTGGGTGGAGCTATGAACGTGGAGTTCATTTTTATAAATACCATATTAGATTAAGGTCTTGTTAACTACAATAACAATTTTCCCCTTATTTTGTAATGTACACAGTATCTTTTGTTGCTGTTGCTCTGTTTTGTTTTCTCCATGGGTACTATTTCTTGCTTCTTCTTCTTTTTTGTGTCTTATCTTACTCTGTACACTTGCAATTTTGCACTTTTTAATTTTTCAATAAAGAATATATAAAGGTAAAGGGATCCCTGACCATTAGGTCCAGTTGTCCACGCTTATCTCGCGTTGCGGCGCTTATCTCACTTTACTGGCCGAGGGAGCCGGCATACAGCTTCCGGGTCATGTGGCCAGCATGACTAAGCCGCTTCTGGCAAACCAGAACAGCGCACAGAAACGCCATTTACCTTCCCGCTGGAGTGGTACCTATTTATCTACTTGCACTTCAATGTGCTTTCGAACTGCTAGGTTGGCAGGAGCAGGGACTGAGCAACAGGAGCTCACCCCGTCGCGGGGATTCGAACCGCTGACCTTCTGATCGGCATGTCCCAGGCTCTGTGGTTTAACCCACAGTGCCACCCATGTCCCGAAAGAATATATACAATAAAACAACTGCACTTGGGCATGGCTTCCATCCTGTACCCAGCTGAGCAAGAAGCATCATTTTCGTTCAGGGACACGTTCTAACCAGCAAAAACACCCAAGGAGATGTGAGTGTGGCTGAGGAGGGGGTGATAGCCTGAGGAGAGTCTCAAGGGCCAGATGGAAAGCTCTGGAGGGCCACATATGACACCCCGAGCCCTAAGATTATTGTTATTATTGTTATTATATATTAAATTTCTATGCCACCCTTCATCTGACAATCACATGGCATTTTAAAATATAAAAAACACAAAATACATAGCATAGCATAAAACAAAACCATTAACTTCCATAGACTTAGTTTAAAAAGCTATAGATTGTTTAATGAGCCAAAGGCTTGGGAGAAGAGGAATGCTTTTGCCTGGTGCCTAAAGATGTACAATAAAGATTTCAGGGAAGCCTCAAGCCACAGCTTTGAATCCAGCCCAGAGCAAGACAAGTCTCCCTGTATCCATCTTCTGGCATCAGTCAAAATTCACACACAACCCCTCCTTGGTCTATTGTTCTTCATCCTAGGATGATGTGGCATCTAGCACACCCACTTGTCTCTATGGCAACAGGACAACCTTTTTGGACATGCAAATGGGGGTACTTAACTGGCCAACCTCTTACAAAGAAACTGGTCTGACCATTTTGGTGTCCTCTTCTACTAGATTCTAAATCTCCTTGAAACAGAACCACAGGCCTGGAAGGGGCCCACAGATATCATCCAGACTGACCCTCCCAATCTGACCAAAATATTTTGAGGCTTTCAAGAGCAGTTCTACCCCAAGTGGAAAATGCAAGGTTTAGGGATTGCAGAATGGCTGGTGCTTTATTTTTCCTTGCCTAATTTCCAAAACTGCTGCTGTTTCAACAGAGCTGGTTCGAGACATTTTGCTGCCTACAGTGATGTTCTCTGACACCTTGCTGCCTTTCTGTATCCATGGCCCCAAGCCTCAGTCTGCCAAATGGTAGGGGCGGCCCTGCATTTTAATTTTTAGCAATGCTAAGAAAAGATGGGTGTATACTGTATATGCCCTAAATATACAGTAAATGAAATCTATCTATTTTATCTTATTATTCTGAAAAAAATGATAACTCAATGTATCAGAATCAAAATGAATCTCGCTCATATACCTTGGAGAGCTCTGTAATCTTCCAAGGTGCCCCCAAGGCCAACAGAATAGGCCATAATAGATGGATGTGTCATCCACCCCAATTCATTTTGCTACTGTCTACCAGCATGGGGTGGGAAGGATCAGGGTGGAGGAGGGTTAATTACTCAGAAACAATATGTGAAACTGATCTAGTCGAATCAGTTCAAGGAACTGAGTGCGGACAAGCCCCAAAAGACGTGAACAAAGATTTTTCTGTGCTGAAATTATGCTGAAGAGCTTCCCGCTCACCCAGGGCTGTCAGTATCGCCAACAGCTCAAATTCCAGGAACTTGACAAGATAATTAAGTATGAAAGGACACTGGATTTAGTAAGGCCCTCATGAGTCAACAATCTCCGATTGCTTCAGCATCCAGGCTTTGTTCTCTTTCTATCTCATCAGATTAGATAATAATCCAGGCTTTCTACATGCTTGAATTGCCACGAGGAAAACCTGCAATGCTAGGTCACTTGAAACACACACACACACACCAACACACACACCAACACACACACCAATAGACATTTGAATAATCTCATTTTCAAAAACCTTTAGATGAGAAGTGACCAAGCTCTTCAAATCAAAGGAATATCCTCTGGCAAAAGGAAAGAAGAAGAAGAAGAGGAGGAGGAGGAGGACGAGGAGGAAAAAGAAGAAGACTGGTCTGGTTGCTTGTTCAGGGATATAAAAGTTATCCCTAATCAAATGCTATCACTAATATAATTCACCCAAGCCCAGAAAGGTGTCCTGGCTTCTAATCAAATTATTAAATAACAGGACAGCCCAAATCCATTTAATTGTATATAAATGGGTATAAAAGAACAAAGTCCAGGTGAGATAGGAGATGGTTTTATTTTGAATTCCAGGATGGCGTGAATTCTAATCTGGTCAGGACACTTTGCACCAAGTGACCAGTTGTGATTTTGTAATGTGGGATATGGATGGTTGTGTGGTGTTGTGGATGAATAATATAATGCTATCTATCTACACACACACACACACACTATTAATAATATATTGTATTGTATTTCTGTTTTGTATGTCACTTTGAGATTCTTTCAAGCATAAAGCGATTAAGAAGATTTCTAAATAAAATCAATTACTATTTAAGTTGACCAGCCTATGACTAATGTGAACATTAGGATATATACTGTGCTTAGCTGTGATTTTGCTGGTCGTGTTTTGGAAGGTTATGTGGAACCTCATTTGAATTTTGGCATATTTAGACTGTAAGCAAATTTAAAAGGTTAAAAGGAGGTTTTCTCTCTGGGATGCATAGAGCTCCTTCCCATCTCAGGAATAAGAGTCGATAACATAATTATTGAAAACTCTTCTCACTTCTGTTTAATGGAGGTGGACACCTGGCTTGACAGGAGTATGCGTTAACTCCTCCCAGTGGCATAAATTGTTCTCCTCACCCCCATGTGAAGTAGGTCAGGCTGAGAGGCCTGACGTATAGTCACCCAATGAGTTTTGTTGATGAGTGACCATTTGAATCTGGGTTTCTCCTGTCCTACCAAGTCTGCCACTGTTAAGAGCTGCACCACAAAGATGTTTCCAAGAAGAAGAAGAAGAAGAAGAAGAAGAAGAAGAAGAAGAAGAAGAAGAAGAAGAAGAAGAAAGCACCAGTTCCAATTTATGAAACAGCAAACAGCGAATGTTTGCCTTTACACAAAAGGATGGAACTGATAGATAAATTGGTAAACCAAACTGACAGGCAACACTTGAGAAAGGAGTAATTGCATCCCTAATAATATTAAACCTGACTCCCGACTTGGCCGATACAATGCAAACCTGACAATTTAGTTATGAATGAGGACACATGAAATGGACGGAGAGGGAGAAAAAGACAGAGAGAGGAGGAGAGAGAAGCAAATTGCCTGTCTGAAGTCACATAGGGGGGAAAAATCCCCAAATATTGCTGATTGCCCAAGAATTAATTGATTAATTCCATTAAGAAGCTTTTATAATGCATTAAACCACCGAGCCTAGGACTTGCCAATCAGAAGGTCGGCGGTTCGAATCCCCACGACGGGGTGAGCTCCCATTGCTCGGTCCCTGCTCCTGCCAACCTAGCAGTTCGAAAGCACATCAAAGTGCAAGTAGATAAATAGGTACCACTTCGGCGGGAAGGTAAATGGCGTTTCTGTACGCTGCTCTGGTTTGCCAGAAGCGGCTTACTCATGCTGGCCACATGACCCGGAAGCTGTGCGCTGGCTCCCTCGGCCAATAAAGCGAGATGAGCGCCGCAACCCCAGAGTCGGTCACAACTGGACCTGACGGTCAGGGGTCCCTTTACCCTTTACCTTTACTACTACTTTACTACTACTACTACTACTACCCTTTACTACTACTACTACTACTACTACTACTACTACTACTACATTTAGCTGTGATTCCTGCATTGCAGGGGGTTAGACCCCTCCCAACTCTACAGTTTCATGAGTCTACTTTCCCTCCAAGCAGTTCAAGGTGGCGTCTCTGGTTCTCCCCCTCCCCATTATATCCTCACAACAGCCCTGTGAGGTAGGTTAGGCTGAGAGACTGTGACTGGGCCAAGGACAACTAGCCAAGTTCATGGCTGAGTAGGAATTTGAACCCAGGTCTCCCAGGCCCTAGCCCAACACTGGGATTAAGACTGCATTTGTTTTCTGTACCCCCCAAAATGGTGTGTATTTTCTGGTGCTGGCATGGAGTTTGTTTTGGAGCAAGTGAAAACAGAATCAAATGGACCCCAATCACTTCTGTTTTTCATTTGCTGCGAAGTGAATTGTCCTCCCCAAATGCCAGCTGTGCCTCTTGTCTATAATACTTAGGGATTTAACAGGAAAATCCGAGCTTCTTTCCCCCCTTAATTATGCAAGGAGAGTGGCATAATGATACAGGGAATGAAATGGCAAGGGATTTTGAGGACACGAGGACGAGGCTGCTAGCTGACTAGGAACAAGAAATGTCCTGGACGTTTGTTGAGGTTTGGGGTGCACAGTTTTCTTTGAACTAGTTGCTAGAAATGCAAGCGAAAGACTGACACCCTCCCTTGTTTGCATTCAATCACCATTATTTTTTTCTTAGCAATATAACTTTGGCCAGGTGCAGCCCATATGGTCCTCTCTGAACGTTATGGGACTACAGCTCCTGTCATGCTTGGACAACTGACCGTATTGACTAGGGCTCATGGGTATCAGAGTCCATCAATATCTGGAGACCACCACATCAACTTCCCCTGAATTAGGTAAAGAGACAGTGAACAGACTTGCAAGAAACCTGTGGATTCCCCACTAGTTGCTTCCGGAGAAGACCCCCCTACAAAACATCAAGAAGTTTTGATTCCAAGAGTTGACAGCCTCCGCTTCTGCTGAGCCTGTTCTGGAATTTATAAAGTCAATGTCTAGATTGCCAACCAGCCAATACTTGCATTGCCGTGTTGCAGCCTATAAAGCTCATATCATCATCAAACCTTTATTGTCATCACATACAAACATTTAGAATAAATAGGCCAGTGCGATCTCGTCACCATTTCAACAGTACAGTCATTTGCCAAAGGGAAGAAGAGGCAAGCAAGGATCCTGTAGCGTACTTCAGTGACAAAAAATCAAATAGAGGAACTTAGCTACTGTTTTGGTGAGCTCCTGGTCTCTCCCCTGTAAGAAGAAGTGTATAACCTCTGTCTCTGGTTTCCATGTTGGAATACATAGATGGTCTAGAAATTGTTGGTGGAGATCATCATACATTTTACATTTAAGGGCCATGTGAGCTAGAGTTTCCACTAGGTGGGACTCACATGGGCAGATCCTATCTCCTTCTGCCATACCCACAAACCTACCCCAAAGGAGGTTAGAAGGATTAGAATTGAACCTAGCCAGCGAAAAAGCCCTTCTTTCTTGCAAGTTAAACAAAAAATGTGCTGTGGGTTAAACCACAGAGCCTAGGACTTGCCGATCAAAAGGTCGGCAGTTCGAATCCCCGCGACTGGGTGAGCTCCCGTTGCTCGGTCCCAGCTCCTGCCAACCTAGCAGTTCGAAAGCACGTCAAAGTGCAAGTAGATAAATAGGTACTGCTCCGGTTGGAAGGTAAACGGCGTTTCCGTATGCTGCTCTGGTTCACCAGAAGCGGTTTAGTCCTGCTGGCCACATGACCCGGAAGCTGTACGGCGGCTCCCTCGGCCAATAAAGCGAGATGAGCACCGCAACCCCAGAGTCGGCCACGACTGGACCTAATGGTCAGGGGTCCCTTTACCTTTACCTAAGCTAATACACCCAGGTTGCTTTTATTCCAGCTATTTGGTCTGAGAAGGGCATGCTTAGTTCATTTGATTTTCAGAGATAAATCAGACAACACTGATGCCATGCTGTTTCTTGTGCACCCATATACAGCCCACCTCTTCAGCGCCTGCATGGGCTGGATGACAGGAGCACCTTCTCTGACCTTCCGATCACAGGAATGCAGGAACAGCAGCACAGCATTCCCGAGGAATAGGTCCTGGCACTGTGGACTCACATTTGCTCATGTGAGCACCTCAAATGCAGCAGAGTAACGGAAGCAAAGCCGTGGAGGTTTTGTTGCATACCTACTTTATTTCATCTAATTAAACAAATAAAAGAACATAACAAACATGTACGAGAGAAGCAGCTCTCATACTGCCATCCTGTCTCTAGACAGATCAAAGAGAAAACACACAGTACTAGGCTATGGACGGAAATCTGGAAAAGGAGCTTCTGCCCCCTATATTCTCACAGACAGAAAGTAAAACAAACATGATCTGGTGATCCCTGCAATGGGAGGGATCAGAATACCAACAGCTGGTGCATTCCAGGATGTGCAACCCATTTGTCTTTTCCACCTTCCCAGACCTGATTTCTGGCACGTATACAAAAATATCTTAAGTCACATGTCCACTACAGGCAGGCAAAACGCTTTTCAGTGCTACTGTGTGCTGGTCCCGGGGGTAAGGTACCGTGGGCGTAAGCAGAGTCCACACGAAGAGGGGCGAGGTCCGAGGCGGAGAGCCGGGCGGGGAACAGGAACGCTGGAACAGGAGGCCGAGCAGGGAACAGGAACACCGGATGATCAGGAACAGGAGGCCGAGCAGGGAACAGGAGCACCGGATGGTCAGGGACAGGAGGCCGAGCAGGGAACAGGAGCACCGGATGGTCAGGAACAGGAGGCCGAGCAGGGAACAGGAGCACCGGATGATCAGGAACAGGAGGCCGAGCAGGGAACAGGAACACCGGATGATCAGGAACAGGAGGCCGAGCAGGGAACAGGAACACCGGATGATCAGGAACAGGAGGCCGAGCAGGGAACAGGAACACCGGATGATCAGGAACAGGAGGCCGAGCAGGGAACAGGAACACCGGATGATCAGGAACAGGAGGCCGAGCAGGGATCAGGAACACAGGAAGGTCCAAAGCCAACAACGACATTGTTCCCGCAACCTGGGACCGGGCTGACTGGGCTTTTATCCTCTTCTAAGGCCAGGGGCGGTCCCGGCCCCCAGGAGCCCCGCCTCCTCTGGCCTTAAGGCGAGCACTCCTCCTGGGAGCAACCAGTTCCCTTCGCCTCTCTGCCCTAAGCCTCTGCAGATCAGGAGGGGCCGAAGGGTTACTGGGCCCTGGAGGAGGCTCACCTGTAGCCACTGAGTCCTCAAGCCCCTCTGGGGCCAGAAGGGTTTCACCTGGGGCCAGCTCCTGGTGCTGTGCCACAGGTGCAGGCTCTTCAGCATCTAGGCCTTGCCCCAGTTCAGCCGGCCCTGGAGGCGGGGACTCCTGTGCAGGCTGGGATTCCTCTGGTTCGTCCTCTGAATCGGAATCCCAGGCCATCACATACTGTCTCTTTAGTTAGTAGCTTCCTCCTGGATCTCCCTTTTGTTTTTAATGGCCAATTGGCAACTTCCTGTTTCATCAAACTTAGTTTTCTTTCCCATAGTCAGCAGCACTGTGTGTGTGTGTGTGTGTGTGTGTGCGCGCGCGCGCTAGTTATCCGTTTCTCCTTTGCAGCCAAAGCAATAGCTCATTAATTTACAGCAATATGAACAATTATGATTCTAAAAAACGATAAAGCAAAAAAAAAGGAGAAATTGTTCTGACTGCAAACAGGGAATCCAGCTTGTAATAAAACGTACAGTCACAGGAACACGTGGTAAAAAGTGGTGGGACCACCTTTTCAATGGCAAAAGTGGTCCCTATATTCTTCTTCCATGCTGTGAGATCTGACATTCCATGGGGCAGTGACCCCCCCCCCCCCACACTACACATATAATGTCTCTAGGTGCAAGACAATGTGATCTAGTAGCAACCTTTCCAGGGATATTTTTCTGGCTTTCTGGGAGAAGGAAATATTTATAGACACTGTACATTTAGATAATGATAACAAAGATGAGAAGTAGAGATAGCAATTTAGTTTATCTGATTTTTATATATATTTTCCCACTCTTAAGATCAGGTTGCCCCATTTTCATGTCAATTTGCAATTTTTCTATTTTTAAAAAAACCAAAACTCTGCATGCAAACGCATAAGCATTTTCATGGTGATTTCCCCCAGTGCATGTATTTCTGCATGCAAATTTGCCTTACATACACATTTTTTTACAAGCAATTTCTCCCAACACACACCACTTTGGTATGCTTCACTAATATATGAATGCTGGTGTATACCCTTCCACTTGTTTTTTTTTTTGGTCAAAGAATTTCATCTCAAAATTAGGAGACCTGCATGTTTCAAAGGATAGCTTTGTGTTTCAATTCCCTCCTTGGTGTGAATTAGGAACTTTCACATTAAAATGAGAAGGGGAAGAATTTATCCACCCTCCCTACATATATGCTAGTTTGTTCACCTCTACGAAACAGATTAATTTTTCAAAAAATAAATAAATCCCTGTGTAACTTATAGTAGAAATGGCTCTTCATATCAGAAAGCATAGTTGCGTTTGGTTCAAAACCCACAGGGCTCGTGTATGTATATTACATTGTGTTGTACATCGAATATTAGATGCTGTTCTCCTGTAACCTACAGAAGAATTTAAGATCCCTGAAGAATTCATGGCTTTGCTTATTGCATTCGCCTCCCCTTGCCCACTCCTTTAATTCTTGGTCCAAGACTTGGCTCTGTTTCACCTCCTTTAATCTCCTCCCCTCCCCTCTTCCGTCTTATCCTTTCCAGTTGTGCTAGGACATCAGTAAAGTAGCTGGCATGCCATTGTGAATTTTCAAATATAAAAACTCTGACTTTGACCATTTTACTCCTTTGAATTTGGATTGGTAGCTTTAGCTTTTCCACAGCAGCTCTGAGCAAGTTTCTCTGATATTGCTGGAGGAAAGAGGTGGGGGCATGGGGGCTGTGAATGAATATATATATATATATATTCCAGCAGAGTTTATCGTGTTAACAAAGGCAGTACTACAGTGCTTTCAGAAGCTGCATAAAAGCACTTTAACATCGAGAGGCATTCCAGCGAAAGAGGGAGTCAGGATAGATAACCAAACACACATCAAAAGATAGCATGGAGAATTAAAGCAACACAACACAAAGGAGCCTTCAGAATACCATGGGACTCGTAGGGCCCCGGGAGATGATCTGAGCTCCGCTGCCTGTGATAATCATCTTAGAGAATAATGTGCATCTTGGAAAGTGGGTATTTCTTTTCCTTTTTAAGAAAGTATATACAGAAGACGAGAGGGAAAATCCCATGGACCTCTATCCCAGCATCACTGGAGAAGATCCAGCCCATCTATTGAGCAGATGGGACACTTTGTCTCAGATGGGTCATTGAAGAGGATGCTTAGGAATCGGCTGTGTAGAGATGCAAGGAAAACAGGTATGGTGGTATAGAGTATTATTATTATTATTATTATTATTATTATTATTATTATTATTATTACCTGTATACTGCCCTATACCTGTAGATCCCAGAGTGGTTCACAACATAAAACTGCAATACAAAAAACACAAAATACATAATAAAAACAAAGACAACCCAATAATCCCCTCCTTCCACAACATATTTTACAAGAGCATTAAATATCAGTCAGCCCAAGGCCTGGTTAAAGAGGAATGTTTTCTACAGGCACCTAAAGGTGTATAATGAAGGCGCCAGCTGAGCCTCCCTGGGAAGAGCATTCCACTATTAGGGAGCAGCTGAAGCAAAGACCCGTTTTTGTGTTGCCACCTTCTGGACCTCTCATGGAGGAGGCACAGGAAGAAGGGCCTCAGAGGATGATCTCAGGGTCTGGGTAGGTTCCTATGGAAAGAGGCGGTCCTTGAAGTCTTGCGATCCTGAGCCATTTAAGGCTTTAGAGGTCAAAACCAGCACTTTAAATTGGGCCTGGAAACTAACTGGTAGCCAGTGCAGTTGGACCAGAATCAGTGCAATATGCTCAAGCTATTTTACCCCAGTAAGCAGGGCAGCCTTACCCATAGGCACTAGGGGTGCGGGGCACCCAGGCACCGGGGTTAGGGTTAGGGTTAGGGTTAGGGTCTGGGGCCCGAGAGTTGAGGAAGAGCCCGCCCGCCGGTCAGAGTGCTGCAATGGGCTCTTGTCCCACGAGTTCGGGCGCGACTGAGCCAGCGAGACACTGAGCCAGCTGGCCGGCTCCGCCGCCTGCGCGCCTGGGACTGGGCAACCTGGAGGGGTGGGGTGCCAGGCGGATCTTTGCACCCCGGTGCCACATATGCTTAAGACAGCCCTGCCAGTGAGCAACCTGGCCGCTGAATTCTGCACTAGCGGAAGTTTCCTAACTGTCTTCAGAGGTAGCCCTCCATACAACACATTGTAGTAATCTAACCTAGAGGTTACCAAAGCATAAACAACAGTAGTTAGGTTAACCCTGTCCAGATTAGGACACAGTTGGGGCACCAGCCGAACCTGATGGAAGATACTCCGAGCCACAGAGGCCACCTCAGCCTCAAGTGACCTCAGCAAAGGATCCAGGAGTACCCTGAAGCTATGTACAGTGGTGCCTCGCAAGACAAAAATAATTCGTTCCGCGAGTCTTTTCATCTTGCGATGGTTTTTGTCTTGCAAAGCACGGTCCGTCGCAACTGCGCCTCTTCAAGCAGCTTTAGGGGAAAAAGCGAAGAAAGTCGCAAGACGTTTTCGTCTTGCGAAGCAAGCCCATAGGGAAATTCATCTTGCGAAGTGACGCAAAAACCGAAAAACCCTTTTGTCTTGCACGTTTTTCATTTTGCGAGGCACCACTGTACCCACTCCTTCAGAGGGAACATCACCCTGTAGGGAACCTTTCATCTATCCATTCTACGGAACCACCTACCAACAGTGCCTCAGTCTTAACTGGATTGAGCTTCAGTTTGTTGGTTCTCATCCAATCCATCATTGAGATAATGGACGATAACAGAAGATAACAAGGAAGAGGAGACCACACCCTTTTTGAGTGCTTTTGGCTGGCTGAACTGTGTCCATGAGTGGCGATGCTGCCTCTTGCTTGCTTGGCTGTAGGTAGGAAATATATTATGATGGCATGTGTCTGTAGAAGCTTCTGATGTTTGTGTGGCCAGGATGTAGGAAGATAAATATCAGATCTGTTGTTCTGTCCACCATTCCGCCTCTGGCCTTGCTCATCAATGGCATGCAGTGTGCCCCACCACCAGAAGATTGCTCCCAAGGGAATGTGGCCTCCAGAGATGGGTAGCAAATACTTTTGAGAGATATGTGGGGGTAGGGTGGGGGAAACGTTAAAAAGCCTTCTTCTCTTACAGCCTCTGGGTCAGTAAATTCTGCGTCACAATACCTCCAGAGCGAAAATGTGTGTACTTAACTCGAGGAAAGCTAAGTTGTGGAACTTTTTTGCCACGAGGAAAATGCTGTGGGAAATAATTCAGTCATTTCCAACGGTGGATTAGAGGTCAGTAGAAAGTGATGCCAGTAACTGACAGCTGATTCTCTAACAAACTCTGCTTTCATCTGCCACCATTTTGTGGCAGTTCAGTTCCCTCCTTCTCCAATTTAAAAATGTCTTTGCTCCAAGCTGGAGGCAGGTCTTGAAATACGAGCAAGGGATTTAATTCCTCTATTACCTATGTTAAATACAGGACAAACAACTAGACTGACACAGACGGAAGAGATGGAATGGGGCCATTTCTAAATGCATTTTTCTTTCGAAGGCAAAAATGAACCTGAAAGACTTATTTCACCGACGGGGGGTGGTGAATGGTGCATTGATATTCTTAGCTAAGGAGATATAATCCTGTTGGAAGCAGGTATTCATTATTATTGATGGATGGTCTCAGGAGAGCCCCTGGAAGTTGCTTAATGGCTTGATCTAATATGCCATCACCGGGAAAGGAAATAGCAAGAGTGAAAGATGTTGTGAACCGCAAAGTGATGAGGTCTGCGGAGCTGCGGTTGGTCCTTTAATTACTCATGTTGGGAGAGAAGAGCATGCAAAGGCCAAGATGGCTTCTCTGACAAGTCCTTGGAGGTTGGCTCCTTCCAGCTTGTTAGTCACACAGGCCTCAAAGCTGATCAGACATGGCAAAATTGTTTCATGCTTCCTTCCGCCCCAAGTGGTGCCGTAGTCCAGGATCATTTTTACGTGGTTGGGCCTTTTCTTGGAGGAGAGGGAAACTGGAGATATTGGGGCAATGACAACCAACTAACCCCTTTAAGGCAGCAAAATGTGGCCAGTGAGCAGTAGCAGATACTAGCACATGGGGGGGACCACCTCTGGTCCTCCAGATGCTGCAAGACCCCAATTACAATCAGCCCCAGCTTGGGTTGCCAATTGTCAGAAATGATGGGAGCTGTAATCCAGCAACATCTGAAAGGTCCCAGTTTCCCCAGCCTAACATTTCACTGACTATAGATTTCGAAGGAAATCTGGGAGTTCCTCCTCAGGGGAAACTTCTAGCTGCTAGAAGATGGATACTTTATCATGTTCAGCATTCACAAGCAAACATCTCCTAAGACTTTCAATTTATCTGCACATACCCTGTAGCATGTCTCAGGTTCCCAACTATCACTGGACTTTGTTCTGCATACCAGAACATGCAGGATCTATCATTTATATGTATTATTTTATTCATAAGGTGTCCACCTTGGTTTTTTCTAGTTTAGAACTCAAGGCAGGTCATGTGGGGCTCCCAGGTGGTCTTCCTCACAGGCATAGACCACGTCCAAACCCCCTTAGCTTCAGCAAGACGGCTGGACCATTATGTGCCCCAACATGGTGGGAAATTTGTGTTCACTAACCCAATCTTTTGCAGGAAAAAAAACCCTTCTTCTTTGTGACATTTCCCTTAAAAAAGAAGAAGAGAGAAATCCGATGAAGAATGTTTACCATATTTTCTGAAACACCCACTGAAAGTGAAGAGGAGGCCATGTAGAACTTTGTGAAAAGTAGCGGGAAGTTAACACTTTTTTTGTGGAAAACGGTCGCTATGTTTTCACTTTGCAAAGTAACACCTTAATTGCACTCCATGTTGTGTTGTTCTCCCTCCCTCCCTCTCTCTCCAAAGCAAAATCTCCAAATGAAACTTGGATACACACTGAAAGTGTTATTTCACACTTTGGTTCCCAGCTGGCAAAAAGAAAGGAAGAAACTGAAGAGTAGCAATGGGACAGGAATTCAATTCAGTTCACATTTAAAGGCAAACCTACCTTGTTCACATTTTTCCAACAACAATGCCTGAATCAAAACATAGGCATCCTTCAAAATTTGCACATTTCTCTGAATTTTGCAATGAATATTCCCAGTCGGGTAATGTGTACGAAAATGCAAATACTGGGTTAAAGTGTGCTTGTATCCAGCACTTCACTAAGCAAGCATCCCCTAAGTGCAAGGATCTACACTTGTGCAGTGGGACTTTATCCCTTTCTTCTTCCCCTGCACACCACAACCCTCTGGAGCAGATTTCAGGAAAGTGTGTGGCACATATGGGAGGGAAGGGGGGGGGCGGGGAAAATCCTATTGTCCAAGTTTCCAAAGTGGTTTAACAGCCAATCCCTCTTTACATGGAACTCTGAAAATCAAAGCTCTGGGAGGGGAATAGGACTCTCCCAAGAACTCTCAGGACCCTTCATGAACTACAGCTCCCATAATTCTTTGGTGGAAGCCATGACTATTTAAAGTGAGATCACAGTGCTTTAAATGTATGAATGTGCCCTATGTCCCTGAGCTAATAATAATAATAATAATAATAATAATAATAATAATAATAATAATAATTTATTATTTGTACCCCGCCCATCTGGCTGGGTTTCCCCAGCCACTCTGGGCGGCTTCCAACAGAGATGAAAAATACACTAAAATGTCACATATTAAAAACTTCCCTGAACAGGGCTGCCTTCAGATGTCTTCTGAATGTCAGGTAGTTGTTTATCGCTTTGACATCTGATGGGAGGGCATTCCACAGGGCGGGCGCCACTACCGAGAAGGCCCTCTGCCTGGTTCCCTGTAACTTGGCCTCTCGCAGTGAGGGAACCGCCAGAAGGCCCTCGGAGCTGGACCTCAGTGTCCGGGCAGAACGATGGGGGAGGAGACGCTCCTTCAGATATACTGGACCGAGGCCATTTAGGGCTTTAAAGGTCAGCACCAACACTTTGAATTGTGCTCGGAAACGTACTGGGAGCCAATGTAGGTCTTTCAAGACCGGTGTTATATGGTCTCGGCGGCCGCTCCCAGTCACCAGTCTAGCTGCCGCATTCTGGATTAGTTGTAGTTTCCGGGTCACCTTCAAAGGTAGCCCCACGTAGAGCGCATTGCAGTAGTCCAAGCGGGAGATAACCAGAGCATGTACCACTCTGAGCTTGAGTCTACCAAGTAGAAGCAGCAGTTGTAGACACCTCGTTGATATTCCTACAAAGCACTGGGCAGTGCTGGTGGATCTTGCTATTACTTGTTTCTTACAAGTGTGCCTAGTGTGGCACAAAATACAAGAAGGTGGGTCTTTGATCATAGGAGCTTACAATCTAAACTTCAGCATAGGGGAAACAAGGAAGGCCAGGGAAGGGGAGTCAGGATATCGCTGGGGTTAGGACAGTGGTTCTCAAACATCATTCTCTGGACCACACTTTTGGTTCCTTGTGCCACACCAAAACTTTTATTGATAAGGAATGCATTGGAAAACAAAAAGAAACAACTCCTATCAATGACTGATTTATAGCATGGAACATGGGACTTCTAAAAAGTATAAAGCAATGCATTTGCATAAGAACGTGAATTATAAACGAGCCCCTTACTACATGTGTACCTTAAATAAATGTACAAACTCAGTCTGCATTTGCTGGGTAATCTCATTTATATTAGGTCTAATTTGAAATAGACAAACTCTCATCAACAACAAACAAGCATTTCTCTTTTCTGATTGCTCATATTTGTCAGAGCTCTCTGTTCAAACAGCAATTCTGGATGACAGCTAGGATTGTCCTGGGTATCGCCTGACGCTTTTGCTCTCATTTTGGAAAGATATCTATCCATATTCTGCAAATTAAAAAATATTATTACTATACTATCCTACAATGAATTTTTTAAATGTTTCTTTTATTTTCCTTGAATCTTCCCACCGCATTTGCCACCCTCTCCTGCCACACCAGTGTGGCACGCCAAACAGTTTGGAAACCACTGTGTTAGGGCATCAAAATGCTAGTTGGCGCATGGGCATCTGGCACTGTCCATGGTGCTGCTGCTGCTTGCCACCAGCACCCCTGTTGGGTGGGATGGGGGCCCGTTGGGGAACACTTTGGCTGGCATTACCATTGCCACATCAGGAGATCTGCAGGTCAATGAAGCACCATCACTCAGTGGCAGAAAGCATTCAGAAGGTCCCAGGTTCAGTCACCAGCATCCTCACGTAGTTCTGGGAGAGACCTCAGACTGAAGCTCTGGGGAGCCGCTGCCTGTCAGTGCTGGCAATGCTGAGCTAGGTAGACCAATGGCTTGACTCAGTATTAGGCAACTGGCTAATACTGGCTTGTAATCTGTAGTAGTATTTGTTTATTAATGCTGGGCTATAGGCCATTGACATCACCTTGCCAACAAAGGTCCGTATAGTAAAAGCTATGGTTTTCCCAGTAGTGATGTATGGAAGTGAGAGCTGGACCATAAAGAAGGCTGATCGCCGAAGAATTGATGCTTTTGAATTATGGTGCTGGAGGAGACTCTTGAGAGTCCCATGGACTGCAAGAAGATCAAACCTCTCCATTCTGAAGGAAATCAGCCCTGAGTGCTCACTGGAAGGACAGATCCTGAAGCTGAGGCTCTAATACTTTGGCCACCTCATGAGAAGAGAAGACTCCCTGGAAAAGACCCTGATGTTGGGAAAGATGGAGGGCACAAGGAGAAGGGGACGACAGAGGACGAGATGGTGGGACAGTGTTCTCGAAGCTACCAGCATGAGTTTGACCAAACTGCGGGAGGCAGTGGAAGACAGAGGTGCCTGGCGTGCTCTCGTCCATGGCGTCACGAAGAGTCGGACACGACTAAATGACTAAACAACAACAAATAGGCCATTCACACATAAGATAAATAGGTACAGTGCAAAAACCAAGAATATGAAATACTGCATAAAATCACGCTGCCTAGAATCATATTAAAACCCAAATCTTTAAAATACTACATAAATTACATGTAATCTATACAAAACTTACATATTGAAAGGGTAAAATTTAATACAGCTATTATTATTATTTTTAATCATAATTAAAAGATAGGATGGTGAAATCAGAGCACCCCCAAAGCAGTCGACTGCAATCTCCTTGATAACTCTTGTCTGGGTTTTCATTGCTGCTAGGGCAAAAAGAGAGACCTTGTGGGTTACTATATAATCGGTGTCCGACAGGAGGTAGAAAACTTTTTCTGGAATGGTATTGGGACTAGATCCCAGAAATTTAGTTCTTGGTTCAGAGTAAAGTGAACAAAAGAACAAACAGTGAGGCAGATCCTCAATTTCTGGGGCTCCTCAAATACACAAGCAGAGCGCCAAGGGGGTTATGACAGTACCTGCCGTCAATCATAGCTGTGTTCATCGCTTGGAAATGAAGGCGTGTACATGCTTGCCTAAGTTTTGGAAGGCGGGTTCAGGGTTCAGGGACACGGGTGGCGCTGTGGGTTAAACCACAGAGCCTAGGACATGCCGATCAGAAGGTCGGCGGTTCGAATCCCCGCGATGGGGTAAGCTCCTGTTGCTCGGTCCCTGCTCCTGCCAACCTAGCAGTTCGAAAGCACGTCAAAGTGCAAGTAGATAAATAGGTACCGCTCCAGCGGGAAGGTAAACGGCATTTCTGTGTGCTGCTCTGGTTTGCCAGAAGTGGCTTAGTCATGCTGGCCACATGACCCGGAAGCTGTACGCCAGCTCCCTCGGCCAATAAAGCGAGATGAGCACTGTAACCCCAGAGTCGGTCATGACTGGACCTAATGGTCAGGGGTCCCTTTACCTTTACCTTTAAGCTTTGAAATGCCAGCTTTACAAGGTAGGCTTGGAATCTGATAACCCAACTGCTAACTCGTGTAGCCCAACTAAGCTTAAGGACCTGACCATCATTGGAACACGCCAGCAGCCTCTTAAAGGGATCTCCATGAACAAGCCGGCTGAAACTGAGACACCCATGAATCATTTTCCTTCAGGCACCATCCCTGAAGCTTTCAATGCAGCAGTTCCCCTTTCAGGGTTAGGTTGACGGTTGGGGAGTCACTGGCCTGAGGATCCTTGGAACAGCCCCAGATTCCCAGCAAGCCTCCCACCCACCCACCTGGTGCCAAAATTCAGCACCGTGCCTGGGCCGCGCGAGCGCTGACATGCCGGTGAAACAGAGCCGAGCCTCGGTCTTTCCAATCGGAAGCATGGGCCCTGATCCAGCTGCTCCGCCACCTGCCAACAAGCCTCCCCAACCTCCACATACCGATGAAACCTCCTCCCCAGCTGCCGAAAACTGCTGGGGCACCGGCGTGCCAGCTGGCAGGCAGGAAAAGAAAGCAAAAAAGAAACCAGAACAGGAGCTGGAAGCTGGAACCACAAAGGAGGGGGTGGGAAGACTTCTGGCACTGGGCCTTGTATGTACGTGGTGCCAGTTGTACAGATAACGGTGGGTGGAGGGGAGAGATCTGTAAGCAGCAATTTTTGCAGCTGGAGCTTCTGTCTGCTTTCCTGGAAACAGAAGCTTTCCCTGGCTGCCTTCGCTTACGCTGGGAACGCTGCGTTCCCACTCCGTAACCCCCAAATGGAGGTCATGGTAAAAGATATCGCAAGAGGCTTGCTGGACCAGGCCAAAGGACCTTCTAGTTCAGCAGTCTCTTCTCACTGTGGCCAACCAGATGTCTATAAGAAGCAGGGGAACAAGATCTGAGTGTGACAGCATTGTCCCCACTCGAAATTTCCAGCAGCTGGTATTTGAAGGCACATGTTTGCCCCCAAAACTGGAAGGAGTAGCCATCATGGCTGGTAGCCATGGAATTTAAGGACATAACTAAAGCCCTGCTGGTTCAGTCCGGTATTCGTCTCACCAAGTGGCCAACCAAGATTCCTGTGGGAAACCCTCAAGCGAGATCTGAGCATGAACAGCTTTCTCCCTGTTTGCGACCCCCAGCAGCTAATATTCAGTACCTCTGGCAGTTAGAAGCAGAGCGTTGCCCTCTTAGCCACCACGGTTTTGCCTAATCCCCTTTCAAAACCGTCCAAGTTGGGGGCCATTTTGTGGGAGAGAATTCCTCCAAAACTGTCAAATTTGGACCTCTGGAGGTATATGCCAATTCCAGGCTTGAAGGGTTGGATGCTAAAGTGAAGTTTTGACAGCAAAACCCCAAATGCTGTTTCTGAACACATCTCAAGGCCTGGGGGGGGGGGGTTGGAAATAGTTTCAGCTCTTATCAGAACAATTCTGTCATTTTAGAGCTGCATACACAACAGGACAAAGACACATTCCTGTGGGCTGAGTGTGATACTGGTCCATTGTTCTGAACTGGGCAAAGCCTTACACCACCAGACTGCTGTCTATATGGATCATCTTGTGCTCCCACCTTCGTGTCTCATTCCTCCATCCCCTTTCAAAGAGCAAAAGCCAGCACACATGGAACTATCCCATTTAATGCTCACAGTAAGGGACTGGGCAAGATCACCACACAAGCTTCGTGGATGACCAGGGATTTGAAAGCCATGTCCCCCCAGCCCAATAAAAAACCCCAATGCTTTGGCTCTCATGGATGAACATGAATGCAGCATGTATTCTGGGGGCTTGGCTTAGTGGTAGAGCACATCTATCTCAGCTTCAATCCCAGGTACCACCACTTAGAGAGCAGAGAAAGGTAGCCCACAGTCCTCCAGATGTTGTTGGACTACAACTCCCAACATCCCTGGTCAATGGATATGCTGGTGGGATTTGGAGTAGGGCAACAGCCAGTGGGTGGGCACAAGTTAGCCATCCCTGACTTATAGCATTTCATACAGCATTTCAAGTAAAGTACAGTGGTACCTTGGTTTAAGGACAGCTTAGTTTATGAACAACTTGGAAATAGAACGCTGCAGCAAACCCAGAAGTAGGTGTTCCGGTTTGTGAACTTTGCCTTGGAAGCAGAACATGTTCCGTTTCCTGTTCAGTGTGTTCCATTTGTAAACTGAGTCCCCTGCTGCTTATCAGAGGCTTCCTATTGTTGGCTGTTGAGTCCCGAGCGCCCGTGCAACACAGAGGTAATATTTGGAGTTTGTTTGTTTTTAGTTGTTGTTTTTTTCATTTTTCTTTGTGTGGCTTTTCTGTTGTTGTTTTTACTGTGGCTTGTTCTTCGTTTTGTGGAACTGACTTGTGACTGTGGCTTGTGACTTCGTTTTTGTGACTTCTTTTTGTGACTCTGTGGAACCCAGTTCAGCTACTGATTGATTGATTGATTGATTGATTGATTGTGTGACTGCAGAAATGGATAAATGCCCCCCATCCAAACAAGGACTATCATCAGTGCACATAATAAAAATAAATAAATTTTAATTCCTATCATCTGCAATACTGTCTTATTTATTTTATAGTACAGTACATTGATTATTGCTTTCATTTTATGGCTCAATGGTCTCACTAGATAGTAAAATTCATGTTAAATTGCTGCTTTGGGGTTGCTTTTAAAAGTCTGGAATGGATTAATCCATTTTGCATTACTTTCTATGGAAAAGTGTGCCTTGGGTTTGGAAAGCTTTGGTTTTGGAACAGACTTCCAGAACGGATTAAGTTTGGGAACCAAGGTACCACTGTAATGAAAGAGCTCCGATACTCTCTGTTGCCTACTGGAAGAGATGGAAGAAGACATAATGGATTAATAGTCCAGCATGACATAGAGCATTTTCTCATAGATGCATACCTGCTCCAGGTTTGAGGGACCTTTTGAGAACTGGTGGATGTTTTCTTATGTCATTCAGCTCACTCTGATGAACTTTTTTGGTAGCAGTTAGATGGCAACAATCCAGTCAGGAAGTGACAGCTGGGTCTGACCACCATTTTACTTTCCCACAATGCCTTTCACCCTCCATTTCAGTTTCACACATTTTTACCAATTGTCATATCCAATCTTTTTATTTTTATTTTTTCATTAAACTGCAAAAATTCATCTCAAAAACCAAATTTAAATACTATTTTTAAAAAAATTAAAAACACATTTTTTAATGCATGGCTTCTCTCAAACTGTTCATTTAAAGAACCTTTTTCTTTCAAAAGCTGGTACAGTATGGTGGCTGAGACTGAAATCATATACCTGGAATTAAGTCCTATTGAAAGTAGTGAAATTTGGTTCTAAGTAGAATTTACTTCTAACACAAAGCATAGGGGTGGTGCAGGGGGAGGGAGAAAAGACAGTAAACAAAGATAAATTCATTTAGGACAAAAAAATACATGCAATCAGTATTACAAAAGAAATAATCCTGACTTAAATGCATAAATTCAGAGTGGCAGGGAAAATAAAAAAAACAGTAAAGTGGCACTTGCTAGTGGGGGTCTCATGAAGCCTCAGTACAGGCTTAAATACAGTTCAGATGAGAGGGGTCCTTTTACCAGGCTAGATGGCTTACACTACAACAAACTCCCTCTACCCTCCTTGGGGGAGAGAGAGAGAGAGTGTGTAAGAGAGAGAGAGGGAGAATTATGATATGAACTTGCTTGATTCACAACCCCTGAACTCATGCACAGATCAAAACAAAGACCTTGTTTAGATTTCTCCAAATTTTGCGATATAGTTTCCTGGCTCTCAATGCATCTAAAAAGAAGCTTTTTTGTACAAAAAAACATGTTCAAAAATGCATTCTTTGAGGGGAAATGCATCTAGAAATTTCACTTCTGTAGCAAAATATGTTCAAAAATAGGTGAGATGGGAACAGGGTAGAATGACAGAAAGTAACACAAAGTGGAAGTAGACTGGTCCATTCTTAGTGTGTGGATATCCAAGGGCAAGTATATCTCTGTCTGCCACTCAATCTATCAGTGTATCTATGCATCTACCTATTGACTTATGTATCTATCAGTTGGTCTATGTATCTATCTAGCGATGAAATTTCAGTCTGCCAGGAAGCCCCTGCTGTTTGCAGAGGTTAATTGACAGCTGGGAAGCAGACACATTTTAGTCCAAACATGGCTTCATATGCAGACTGATACATAAGAAATATTTATACAACAACTTTGCTGGAACAGCTTGAGCTGCTAAGAGACAAGGGAGATACTTCAACCGTAGAGGAAGTGTTGGCTTCTCAATGTCCACCCCCACTCCTCTTTAAAGAGGTTGTTTTATGCAGCCACAGCAGAGTCAAATATTCAGAATAAGCATCATATTATCATAGAATTGTAAAGTTGGAAGAGATCCAAAGGTATCGTCCACCTACCTGAAAACCTACTTCACAATCCTAAGGTGGGAGTTTTGTCACCTTGGGACTCCTTTGGGCTGTGTGAAGGATAATGGAATCTAATAAAATAATCTATGAATTGTGATCCTGAGGGCTAGAAACTTGATTTTTAAAGCAGTGAAAGCTGAAGGTCATAGATGGTGGAGGTAGAACTAGTAGCCATTGACAGCTATCGATAGCCCTCTACTCTATGAATTTGTCAGGATTCACAGTCTACCTCGTGCCAACCACCTCACTGTGTCACATCTAAAGCTGATCCAAAATGGCGCCTCTTGTAGTACAATTTTGGTGGCTTTCTGGAGGGATGGGAGGAATTCTAGTAATTTTTCAGGACTGAGGCTTATTGAGGGAAGAGGCGCCAGTCTCTTGTATATGTATTTATTTCTGCCACAGTTTTCCTGCTACCACAAGTGGCCCAGCAAAGGGCACCTTTCCGCACAGCGACCCCCCTTGGAACAATTGTTACAGCATGATGTAATGCAGAAAAAAATCCCCCCCACCCGACACACACAAAGGGAACTGGAAGTGGCTGGGGGGGAGAGAAGGTAGTCAAAAGAGATGTTTATAGAGCCAGTGTTTCAGTCCCTACTGAAGAAGGGTCAAATTTTGAGCCTTTGTCTATCCAAATTTCCCCAAGGAATGGCTGGTGGGACTTCTCTTTTGACTATCCCATAGCTGATTGTTCTGACATCATGATATAAGCTCGTTCCAAGGGCATTGTATGTGTGGGACACACACACACACACACACACACACTTGAGCTCTTTCGAATAAGGCTATACAGTCATACCTCATGTTACGTTTGCTTCATGTTACATTCTTTCAGGTTACGTCGCGTGGTGACCCGGAAGTACCGGAAGGGGTTACTTCCGGGTTTCACCGCTCGTGCATGCGCAGAAGCACAAAATGACGTCACACGCATGCGCAGAAGCGGCAAATCACAACCCGTGCGTGCACAGACACGCCACTGCGGGTTACGCTCTTTTCATGTTGTGAACTGGCCTCCGGAACGGATCCCGTTCACAACCAAAGGTACCACTGTATTATGACTGCTCCAAGAGGAACATTGTGGAACTTGTGCACTTGCCACTCAACCTACAGGAGTTCTGCCATTTTCTTGCGCCAGGAAAACTTTTTCAAAGAAAAGAAACCATTGCTGCAGCCCCCTAACTTAGTAAGCTCTGCTGAAAATGGTGAGATGTTCTCCACCCACCTGGAAGAAGAAAGGCAATGATGATTTGCCTACTCTTTCGCTCAGCCTTCCCCCACCCACATGCGTCAAATTTGCACACACATACAATCAACAGAGATTTTGAAACTCTGTGCTATTCCTATGTTAGAACCACAATTGCCCCCAGTGAACCATTGGGCGCTTTTGAACTGTTTGGATTGCCAAGAGTCTCTTAGCAGAGCCTTCTGCCAGGTGTTGAGCTGAAAGGCATTGACTGCCCCAAGGTCATTTGAACCCTGATCTCCCAAGTCCTAGTCCAATACTCTAACCACTACACTACCACTGGCTTCCTTAGCCTCTGGTCCCCATATGCTGTTGTTCTACAAACCTAACCAGAGAATCGTAGAACTGTAGGATTTTAAGGGACCCCAAGGAGCATCTAGTCCAGCTCCCCGCAATGCAGGAATACGCAGCTGTCCCATATGGGAACTGAACCTGCAACACTGGCGTTGTTAGGACCACAATCTAACCAACTGAGCTGCCCAGCCATCATGTCCAATATTTGGGGATGATGGGATTTCTGCTTCAGCAACATCTGCTGGGGACCCAACACTGGGGGAGGCTGCCCTACATAATTGCTGGTTCCCTTCCAGCTATTTTTGCCATGCAATGCTGTGGGATCCCTCCTGCTCCCCCTCCTGAGAGTTATGCAGAAATCTAGTTGTGCTTTCTTCTCCCCATCAAGATCATTGCTCCCAATCTAAACTGCGTGAAAACTCCTCCTTCTCCTCCTTCGTCTTCTTTGCAAATTCACCCTCCTTCATTAATCAGAACGGCTGCACCGAACAGTGTCCTGCTCTCCGCAATCTGTGGGGCACCCGCTCCACAGGGCTCCTGTTTGAATTTACGATTGTTTCATGTGTTGTAGTTCTTTAAGCAGACCCCAAACAAAAGGGAACCAGATGCCCGGAACTTATTTGCATATGCCAGCCAAAGCAGGCATCTGAGAGACTGTACCCAGCTTCAATAACCACACTCGGCTCCATCTGGTGACACCCCAGCACAACAGCAGTGGGGAATCTGTACTGCCAGAGGCACTGTCCTTTAACAGCTGAATGGTTGAACAGCTGGGAAATCAACCAAGGACACTTTTCATAGACGAATGGGGGCCTCGCCGTCCTCCCTTTCTTCTTTGTCTGCATTGCACATTGCGTGGCAAATGCAGAGGAGTCAGCCACTACACTGAGGCAAAAATAAAAATAACTGAAGCAATAGCAGACAATAGAGATCAAATAAAGAGCCTTCTCATTTTATCATACACACAGAAAGAGACCCTTCAATTGTCCTTACTTTCCAGATTTCAGTTTGGTTACAGAAGCCATCCTGGTTTCTGATTTGAACCCAAAATGTCCCTTTCTCCCCCTTTGGAGTTCCCTATTTTCATCAGAGAAATGTTGGAGGGTATGGAGTTATGCGACCCCTAAGTCAAGGAGATGTAAGGCATTTGAAGACATCCGTGTATGGGAAAGGTTTTTTTAATGTTCAATGTTTCATTGTGCTTTTATATATGTTGGAAGCTGCCCAGATGGGTGGGGTGTTGTTGTTGTTGTTGTTGTTGTTGAATATGATGTCCCTATTTTCATCAGAGAAATGTTGGAGGGTATGGTATATACATAAAAGGTGAACGCTTAAATTATAAGCATGGAATGACTCTTGGACTGATGCCTTTGGGGATATGACTGAAGTGAACCAGTTTCCTCATTTTGGAAGATTCAGGACGAATAAGAGAAAGTACTTTTTCAGGCAGTGCATTGTTAAACGGTGGAACTCACTCCCACAGGAGACAATGATGGCCACCAATTTGGATGGCTTTGAAAGGTGATAGGACAAATTCATCGAGATTAAGGTTATCAGCAGCTACTAACCATGAAGGCTATGTTCTGCTTCCATTGTCAGGACGGGAGAGTGCTCTTGTGTCCAGGTCTTGCTTGTGTGCTTCCCATAGACATCTGGTTGGCCGCACAAGCCTGACATGAGTTAACAATGTGTTGCAGCAGCAAAAATAGCGAATGCTACTCTAAGCTGCATCAATATAGTGTCCAATATAGTGTCCGGGTCAAGGGAAGTAATCATACCACTCTGTTCTGCTTTGGTCAGACCACACCTGGAATACTGTGTCCAGCTCTGGGGACCACAATTTAAGAAGGATGTTGACAAGCTGGAACATGTGCAGAGGAGGCAACCAAGATGATCAGGGGTCTAGAAACCAAGACTTATGGGGAATAGCTGAGGGAGCTGGGTGTGTCTGGCCTGGAAAAGAGAAGAAGAAGAGAAGAGTTTGGATTTGATATCCCGCTTTATCACTACCCGAAGGAGTCTCAAAGCAGCTAACATTCTCCTTTCCCTTCCTCCCCCACAACAAACCCTCTGTGAGGTGAGTGAGGCTGAGAGACTTCAGAGAAGTATGACTAGCCCAAGGTCACCCAGCAGCTGCATGTGGAGGAGCGGGGAAGCGAACCTGGTTCACCAGATTACGAGTCCACTGTTCTTAACCACTATACCACACTGGTTCTCTGAAAGGAGACTGAAAGAAGATATGATAGCCATCTTCAAATATCTAAAGGGCCATCACATGGAAGATGGAGCAAGCTTGTTTTCTCCCGCTCTGGAGGGTTGGACTCAAACCAATGGCTTCAAATGGCAAGAAAGGAGATTATGATTAAACATCAGGAACAATTTTCTGACGGTAAGAGCTAATTGACAGTGGAACGGTCTCCCTCAGGAAGTGGTGGCTTCTCCTTCCTTGGAGGTTTTTAAGCAGAGGTTGGATGGGCATCCGTCACAGATGCTTTAGCTGAGATTCCTGCACTGCAGGGGGTGGGACTAGATGGCCCTCAGGGTCCCTTTCAACTCTATGATTCTATGACTATGATTCTATGACTGGATGGATCATTGGCCTGATCCAGTAAGCTTTTCTTACATTCTCATTAGGATACACTACGGTTACAATCCTGTGCACATTTACCGGTACTTGAGAGCCAGTGTGAACTGAATGTTGCCTACTCCTGAGAAGACATGTATATGGTTCCACGGTCAAGTTATCTAAATCTCATTGCACTTGCGGAAAAGAAGCTCCCTGTCACTGACTGGCTGAGCTGGTTTGGTAGCTCAGGATATTCAGAAGCTCACGGGATTAAACTGTCCAAATTCCATGAGGGAAGGGGAAGTTGTCAGCTTGGTTGGGTTTAAGACTTCACACACAAGGGCAGGCTAAGGACTGGGATGGATGTTCAGTGTGTCAGGAAGCTAAGCGGTAAGGAGCCTAGAGGTGAGGAGACTGAACAAAGAGCAGATGAAAGAGGGGAAAGTGAAGGAAGGGAAAGATGAGGCCTGAGGAAAAGGACAAGGGAGGCATGAAATTGAGGTAGGAAAGATATAATGAGAAAAGGGACTTGAAGCATCTTCACAGCATTTAAGATGAAAGGTGGGCTGTATGAAAGGGGGTGAGAAAGGAGTGACAGGTGTTTAACATTATTTTAATAGCTGCAGACTTGCTATATGCAATCTTGCGGCCCCATCCAGGTTGTGTTTAGTGTACAATCCCTGTTTCATTATTGGTTAGCATATGAGGCATGAAATATAGACTGGACATAGCCATGCTTACCCCATAAGGAAGTAGGGTATTAGTATATCACATTCCATGGCAAGGCAATAGCTCTCCCAATCTGTGAAAGTTTCCTCTAAGTCGGAGGTTATGTTCCTTCTGCCTGTAGCAGCTGGTTGGTGTGCCTTCTCCCAAGGAGTTCTGCTTATGAGACGAGCATTTATCACAGATATCATCAACGTGCCCTCAAAGTGTTTTGTTGGGCACTATGAAAAACAAAGGGCCACTTGAGGCATGCCCAGTGGGATTTTGTGGAATCTTTTCCCTATGAACAATAAAGGTAAAGGACCCCTGACACTGAAGTCTAGTCACGAACGACTCTGGGGTTGTGGCGCTCATCTAGCTTTACTGGCCGAGGGAGCCGGCGTTTGTCCGCAGGCAGTTTTTCCGGGTCATGTGGCCAGCATGACTAAGCCGCTTCTGGCAAAACCAGAGCAGCACACAGAAACACCATTTTCCTTCCCGCTGGAGTGGTACCTATTTATCTACTTGCACTTTGATGTGCTTTTGAACTGCTATGTTGGCAGGAGCTGGGACCGAGCAACGGGAGCTCACCCCGTCGCAGGGATTCAAACTGTCGACCTTCTGATCGGCAAGCCCAAGAGGCTCAGTGGTTTAGACCACACAAATTCCCCTCCATTTCAAAGGCCATTTTCCATGTGCTATTGGAGGGTTGGGGGCACCTGTTGTCCTTCAGATGTTGTTGGACTACAACTCCCATCAGGCCCAGCAAGCACGGCAAATGGTCAGGAATGGTGGGATATGTGATCCAACAGCTTCTGGAAGGAAACCGCTTCCTCACCCTAGTTGTCAGGGACTGGCTGGATGAGGAAGAGTGGTAGGAGCTGCCCAACCAAGAACCCCCCAGGAAAGGCACAGAAGATGAGGGCGTAGATCCTGGATCCTGGTGGCAGGACACTGAAGAGCAGTCTGCAGAAGGGACAAGCTGGGAGGTGATGAAAGCAGGGGTTCAAGCAGTAAAGGAGAGTCATGAGAAGGAGAGCCTTCCAGGACAGGGTTAGAGGCTGAGAGACACAGTATGAGCGCAGACTCAGACAGAGAAGAGCCAGAGGTTGCCCCTGCTGCACAGCAGCAAGACAGTCCCAATCCTGTGGCTCTCCTCCCCCTCTGACACCTTACTCGAGGAGAGTCCTGCACATTGCTGAGCAATGGACCAGACCGGCCCTGAGGGGGAACCCATCCCGTCGACTTTGTCAGCTTGGGAGGGATAATAATAATAATAATAATAATAATAATAATAATAATAATAATTGTCAGGTCTGCCTCTAGATCCCAGCTCACAGAGGACCAACGCCCGGTGGATATAATGTACAAAAGTCTTTATTGAAGTTTAGTTTCCATTTCAAAGCTCTGGGCCCGCAGACCCACGTCTTGATGCCAGACCGGCTAAGTCCCCTCTGACTCACTGCTCCACCCACACCAGTTTAAGATTCTAGCCCGGCTCCACCTCCTACGCTGTTCTTTCCTTCGCTGGGTCCTTCTGCCCTCTGGGGTTTCCTCCTTCCTGGACTCCTCTGACGCTGAGCCTCCTGAGTCTTGCCCCTCCCTCCGGCGGGCTTTAGGACCTGGCTCCCTTCCCGGGCTCCCCGCTGTGCCGCGCTCCTGTACATTTGAACTTGGCGCGCGCGCCCAGCCGGTGACTTTCCTTCTGACCGTTTCCCCGCTTCCTGATGTGGGCGTTGCCAAACCTGACTCCTCTCCTCCCTCTGGTGGTGAGGACACTGGTCCCGACTCCTGGGACTCCCCCTCCCCACTGCGCTCTGGTGGAGAAGCTGGTCCTGATTTCCAACTGCTGCTCAGGGACTCCCCGCTGGCCCCTTCCTCCTGGGGCTTCCCCCCTGGAACCCCCCTCGCTCTGGCCACCGGCGCTCCCTTCTGTGAGTCCTCCGATTCGCTAGAGAGGCTTGTGGAATAACTCTGGCCACTGTCACTGCCTGCGCCCCCCTCGTACTCCTCCTCCTCACTCTCCATTTGCTCCCCCTCCTGTGTCTCTCCTTCTGAACCCCTGACAATAATAATAATACAGTGGTACCTCAGGTTAATTCATTCCAGAGGCCCGTTCTTAAACTGAGACTATTCTTAACCTGAAGTACCACTTTAGCTAATGGGGCCTGCCGCTGCACCGCGGCCGCTCGATTTCTGTTCTCATCCTGAAGCAAAGTTCTTAACCCGAGGTACTATTTCTGGGTTAGCGGAGTCTGTAACCTGAAGTGTATGTAACCTGAAGCTTATGTAACCCGAGGTACCACTGTAATTTATTTATTTATTTATTTATTTATTTATTTATTTATTTATTTATACATACCCCGCCCATCTGGCTGGGTTTCCCCAGCCACTTTGGGCAGCTTCCAACCAAATATTAAAAACACAACACAGCATCAAACATTAAAAAACTTCCCTAAACAGGGCCACCTTCAGATGTCTTTTAAAAGTAAGATACAGTGGTACCTCGGGTTACAGGTGCTTCAGGTTACGGACTCCGCTAACCCAGAAATAGTACTTTAGGTTAAGAACTTTGCTTCAGGATGAGAACAGAAATTGTGTGGCGGTGATGCGGCGGCAGCAGGAGGCCCCATTAGCTAAAGTGGTATCTCAGGTTAAGAACAGTCTCAGGTTAAGAACAGACCTCCACTACGAATTAAGTTCTTAACCTGAGGTACCACTGTAGTTGCTTATTGCCTTGACATCTGCTGGGAGGGCGTTCCACAGGGCAGGTGCCACTACTGAGAAGGCCCTCTGCCTGGTTCCCTGTAATCTCAGTTCTCACAGCAAGGGAACTGCCAGAAGGCCCTCGGCGTTGGACCTCAATGTCTGGCTGAACGATGGGGGTGGAGATGCTCCTTCAGGTATACAGGGATCCAGAGTGAGAGGGCTAAGGGCAGAGCTAGTGGTCAGTTTCAGCAATTTCTCAGCTGGATTATGGAGAACCAGAGGACTCTGCTGTGTTGCTATTATCAGTTAATAAAAAGCTAATTGCATTCCGCACCTCTCATGTGTGTGTCTGCCCTGTGGTTGACCTGGCTTGCTTGACAGCTCCTTGACGCTACTGTTATTGGGCATGAATTGTTCCTTTTTTAAAGAAAAGCAATGCAAGATCGAAAGCCTCCCGATCACTTGAAATTCAGCTGTTGGCTTGGGAAGAGCCATAGCTGAGTGGTAGAGCTATGATTTGAATAGGGAAGACACCAGGTTCAATCTGGGTATCTCCACGTAGGGTTGGGAGAAAACAAAGCCTGAAACCCTGGAGGTGCCAAGCAAACCCCTTCACCCAAGTCACACTTGGAGACCTGGCAACCGTTCCTATCAAGGCCCACAACCACCCCAGTCCTGCCCAGGGAGGGTGATCATCAAGTGGGGAGTCTGTCCCAGGTGTATAAGTGAGTAGTCATGACACACAAATACACACACAAACAGTTGGGAGCAATGACAAATAACCCCGCTAAGATTGCACCCTCGTTCCTTCTCCCCCCTCCCAAAAGAAACCTCCCGCCGCCCAAATAATTCTGCGATTCTTATTCAGCTGGTGCTTTTCTTAAAGACCAAAGAGCCTATATGATAAGCATATTTTACAAATTAGGTAGCGATTTATCCTGCTTTTGTTTTAATGATGGAAATGAATGATGTCGTGCCGCTTGCTGCCGCAGCCGCGTTCAGCGCCCGCTGTTCTCCGGAGTCAGAGACAGGCCCACATTTGCATACTTAATGCCAGGAACTGGCACGGGCTAAATAGCTTCTTTTCTTTTCCTCTGTGTTTGTAGATTTAGTGCTGGGCTTAATCAAAGACTTTTTTAAAAAGCAGGCCGTGTGCCATTTCACAATGCTGAGCTCGCCCGGTGACAAAAGGCTCCTATTTATTACTTATCTGCTTTAGGGGAAAGACCACAGGCCATTCTAATTAAAGGTAGGGGGGGCTCCCGCCCCCAGCTGCTGAAAATTGCATTTGTCAGTTTATATTTGTAATCCCTAGTTGAGTCGCGGCAAGGATTTCTATTATATCTTTTTTTTACAAAAAAATAAAATTGCTTAAAATATTTTGTGGAAATATCCAGCCATGAGACTAGGAGAAGAGGCGTTGGAGCAAGAAGTTTCTCATAGCATAGGATATGAGGGGTGTTTCCTGGAGCCAAACAGGGGAGATTCCATTTGAGTCCAGGCGAAGGAGCCCATTTGACTCCTTTTTTAACCCTTGTGTTTTTCTCCCATAGTCAAGCGTAGTGTCAACTGAGAAAGGGCTCTCCATTGGCCAATCAGGTCTGGAGGCTACTTGTCATCTTACAGGAAAGGCTTTCGCAAGAGGAGAAGGATCGACTCATGCAATCCGAGCAGGTTAGCTGCAGGGAATTCAGTTGCTGACCAGCCAGAATTTTATCAGCCCAGCCGGAATTGTGTTTCCCTATCCTGTCCAAGTGAGAGACTTGGGAGTGAGAGAGGGAAATTTGACGTTGTGTGGCTATTTCCCCACTTTAAGGTTTTTAAGACAAAAGATTACACCCTATTGGCACTCTAATAATAATAATAATAATAATAATAATAATAATAATAATAATAATTTATTATTTGTACCCCGCCCATCTGGTTGGGTTTCCCCAGCCACTCTGGGCGGCTTCCAACAAAGATAAAAGATACACTGAAATGTCACATATTAAAAACTTCCCTGAACAGGGCTGCCTTCAGATGTCTTCTGAATGTCAGGTAGATGTTTATCGCTTTGACATCTGGTGGGAGGGCATTCCACAGGGCGGGCGCCACTACCGAGAAGGCCCTCTGCCTGGTTCCCTGTAACTTGGCCTCTCGCAGTGAGGGAACCGCCAGAAGGCCCTCGGAGCTGGACCTCAGTGTCCGGGCAGAACGATGGGGGAGGAGACGCTCCTTCAGATATACTGGACCGAGGCCGTTTAGGGCTTTAAAGGTCAGCACCAACACTTTGAATTATGCTCGGAAATGTACTGGGAGCCAATGTAGGTCTTTCAAGACCGGTGTTATATGGTCTCGGCGGCCGCTCCCAGTCACCAGTCTAGCTGCCGCATTCTGGATTAGTTGTAGTTTCTGGGTCACCTTCAAAGGTAGCCCCACGTAGAGCGCATTGCAGTAGTCCAAGCGGGAGATAACCAGAGCATGTACCACTCTGGCGAGACAGTCTGCAGGCAGATAGGGTCTCAGCCTACGTACCAGATGGAGCTGGTACACAGCTGCCCTGGATACAGATTTGACCTGTGCCTCCATGGACAGCTGTGAGTCCAAAATGACTCCCAGGCTGTGCACCTGGTCCTTCAGGGGCACAGTTACCCCATTCAGGACCAGGGAATCCTCCACACCTGCCCGCCTCCTGTCCCCCAAAAACAGTACTTCTGTCTTGTCAGGATTCAACCTCAATCTGTTAGCTGCCATCCATCCTCCAACCGCTTCCAGACACTCACACAGGGCCTTCACCGCCTTCACTGGTTCTGATTTAAAAGAGAGGTAGAGCTGGGTATCATCTGCATACTGATGAACACCCAGCCCAAACCTCCTGATGATCTCTCCCAGTGGCTGCATGTAAATGTTGAAAAGCATGGGGGAGAGGACAGAACCCTGGGGCACCCCACAAGTGAGAGCCCAGGGGTCTGAACACTCATCCCCCACCACCACTTTCTGAACACGGCCCAGGAGGAAGGAGTGGAACCACTGTATGACAGTGCCCCCAGCTCCCAGCCCCTCAAGACGGTCCAGAAGGATGTTATGGTCGATGGTATCAAACGCCGCTGAGAGATCCAGCAGAACTAGGAAACAGCTCTCACCTTTGTCCCTAGCCCGCCGGAGATCATCAACCAGTGCGACCAAGGCAGTTTCAGTCCCATGATGAGGCCTGAATCCCGACTGGAAGGGATCCAAATGGTCCGCTTCTTCCAGGCATGCCTGGAGTTGTTCAGCAACCACTTGCTCAATCACCTTGCCCAAGAATGGAAGGTTTGAGACTGGGCGATAATTGGCCATCGTGGCCGCATCTAAAGATGTTTTTTTAAGAAGCGGTTTAATAACCGCCTCTTTCAGCGGGTCTGGGAAGGCTCCCTCACGGAGGGAAGCATTCACCACCCCACAAAGCCCATCGCCCAGTCCTTCCCGGCTAGCTTTTATAAGCCAGGATGGGCAAGGATCCAGGAGACAGGTGGTTGGCTTCACTCGTCCAAGCAGCCTGTCCACATCCTCGGAGGTAACAGATTGGAATTGATCCCACACAACTTGACTAGACAGGACTCTAGCACTCTCCCGCCCCGGCCCTGCTCCCACGGTGGAGTCTACTTCTTCCCGAATCTGAGCGATTTTATCTGCAAAAAACTTTGCAAAATCATTGCAGGAGAACATGTGGCCCGTACTGGGCCCTGATGTTGCAGGTGGTTCCGCTAAATTGTGAACCACCTGAAAAAGTCTCCTGCTGCTGTTTTCTGCAGATGCAATAGAGGCGGTGAAGAAAGTCTTCTTCGCCGTCGCTATCGCCACTTGGTAGGCTCGACGTAGGCTCTAACCTGTGTCCGGTCAGATTCGGAATGAGTTATCCGCCACCGGCGCTCTAGCCGTCTCAACAATTGTTTCATTGCCCTCAGATCCGTGGAAAACCATGGGGCTCTCTGGGCTCCATGCAATCGGAGAGGGCGCTTCGGAGCCAAACAATCAATAGCCCTGGTTAACTCCACATTCCAGCGGGCCACCAGGGAATCGGCTGAAAGGCCATCAACATGGGATAAAGCATCCCCTACCACTCTCTGGAAACCATTTGGATCCATTAAGTGGCGGGGGCGGACCATCCGAATCGGTCCCACCTCCCTGCAGAGGGGATGGGTCGCAGAGAAGTCCAGTTGCACCAGGAAGTGATCTGACCGTGGCACTTCTTTCATTTTGCTTTTACTTAGTGTCAGATCACCAACATCCATAGAGGTAAACACCAGGTCCAAGGCATGTCCGCGGCTATGGGTTGGGCCAGACTTATTCAGGGACAGCCCCATGGAGGCCATGCTTTCCACGAAGTCCCGAGCGGCCCCTTGTAAGGTCGTGTCAGCATGGATGTTAAAATCCCCTAGGACAACCAAGCTAGGTGTCTCCAGGAGAACATCCGCCACGACCTGAAGCAGCTCGGGCAGGGAATCCTTGGTGCAGCGGGGAGGTCGGTACACCAAAAGGAATCCTGTACTGCCCCTATTGCCCAACTTCCAGAACATGCACTCGGAAAACCGTGTCTTCCCAATAGGACGCCTGGTGCAAACTAATGACTTCCTAAAAATCACTGCAACCCCCCCCTCCCCGCCCACATGACCTGGGTTGCTGTGCGTAAGAGAAACCTGGTGGACAAGCAGTGGCAAGGACAGGCCCATCTGCTTCATCCAACCATGTCTCTGTTACACATGCCAGGTCAAGTCCCCCATCCATGATCAAGTCATGGATGGCAGTGGTCTTATGAATCATTGACCTGGTATTGCACAGCAACACTTTCAGGTCATGTGGGTATCCCTTGCTGATTCTAGTATCCATCTGGTCAGGACCAGACCCGGAGGCAGGGATAGTCCTCAGACAATGACTAAACCTGCTTCCTCTGTAATGACATGGTCTGGTCTTAGTGTAACTCCTCCTCCTACCCGTGATCACTGAGATCGGTTGTCCCAGTGCATCCCCCCCCCTGTGGAACATGCCCCAGCCATTTTGTTGGCTGGGACCTACTCCCCAGCAGCCCTGAACCCTCCCCTTAAGAACAAAATTACACCTTAAAAAAACCCAAATAAAACAATACAAGCAAAAAACAATAAAAATTACAAAAACATAAAATTAAACAAATTCCCAGGCCCAATAAACATCCATCCCACCCCCACCCCCCCACATACAAAAATTCAAAATAAATTTTTTAAACCATTTTAAAAGCACTCTGCACCCATCCAGCAGTAACAGCAACTGTCCTAGTGAGGCCCGTCAGCCCCAGCCCTGGTCCAGGTGGTAAGTGGCAGTAAAGAGCAGGACCCTCAGACACTCACACAGGAGAGTCCTCCTGGGCAGCAGAGCGCAGCAGTCCCTGTGAGGCTTCAGGCCCTGCCCTGGGCCAGATGGTGAGTGGCAGGAAGGAGCAGGGCCCCCAGACACTCACACAGGAGAGTCCTCCTGGGCAGCAGAGCGCAGCAGTCCTTATGAGGCTTCAGGCCCCGCCCCAGGCCAGATGGTGAGTGGCAGGAAGGAGCAGGGCCCTCAGACACTCACACAGGAGAGTCCTCTATTGCCAATTGACCACAAATATTGTTGTTGCCTGTGTTATACATGTGTTGTCCTTCTGCATGCAAAGCAGGTGCTCTACCCATCCAGCTGTGGCTCCTGCCGCCCTCACAGCAATCTCTGGCCATAAAATGGGCCTTTCATTCCCCTCCACCCCCCAAAAGACCATGTGAGCAGGACCAGCAATAGGCATCGTGTGGGGGAGCATGACTGCAGCTTTCTTTCGATTGAAGTGCAGAGTGTTTGAGAACCGGGACATTCACAGGGAAACCAAAATGCTTGTTTACAAAGCTATTGTACTACTAACCTTCCTGTAAGCTTGTGAAGCATGAACCACTTATAAATGCCATCTCCAACACCTTGAAAGATTCCATCAACAGGGTCTCCAAAATTTTTTTACACATCATTTCAGAAGACAGGCAAACTAATGCCAATGTACTGGAAGAAGCAAAGATCACAAGTGTTGAAGCAATGATTCTTCAACATCAACTTTGTTGGATGGGTCATGTTGATCGGATGCCTGATTATGGTCTTCCAAAGCAACTACTCTATTCCAAACTTAAAAATGGAAAGCGTAATGCTGGTGGTCATCAAAAGAGGCTTAAAGACTCTTTCAAGGCAAATCTTAAAAAATGTAGTATAAACACCAACAACTGGAAAACACTGGCCTGTGAGCGCTCCAGTTGGAGAACAGCCTTTACCAAAGGTGTCATGCGCTTTGAAGAGGCTCGAACTCAGGATTGAAAGGGAGAAACGCACTAAGAGGAAGGCACACTTGGCAAACCCTCACCATGATCCACCCCGAAACCTATGTCCCCACTGTGGAAGGACGTGTGGATCCAGAATCAGCCTCCACAGTCACTAACAGACTCACTGTTAAGACCGTGTTCCTGGAAGACAATCTTACTGGGCTACAAGTCATCGCCAAAGAAAGAAGGATTCATCCAACCTGGAATCCTGTTTTCAACCATTGAGAGTCAGATGTTTCCAGGAAACCCACAAGCAGGACATGACGATAACAGTTATTCTTTTGAAATCAGTCCACCGCTACAGCTACACTTGTTCAGAGGTACACTTCTTCTGGCTGTGGAGGTTCAATTTTGCTAGCCTGGCTAATTGCCACAATTCAGACTTGGATGCTGTAGACTTGCTGGCATTCCTTCATTGCTTTGATGAGTGCCAACTATGAAATCTCTTAAGCTGTCCCCTGTCCAATACTACCATTGCATGTCATCTATCAAATACACCCAGCTACTCATAATTACCATTGCATGCCAAGTATCAAACACTATCAGATGCCAAACACCATTGCATGCCAGCTCTCAAATGCTGACACCCACCAAATACTATTGAATGCCAACTCTAAAATATTGTCACATGCGAAACATTACAATCGAGCATCAAAGTCACATGAAATCATTTGAATCAAATATTGCCGGAAATTGCAGAGCTATCCATTAGTTGGCAAATGCTCGGGAAAGATCTGAAGGACTATTCAGAGAACATCTTGTGAAGTGTACAATCAAAATTCACAGAGGACATTTTGGGGACTGAAGTTAGTTGTTTAAGCTCTAGCTTGGAATCTGTTCTGAGCACAGCTTCCTAGCGAGGCATTTGTTTTTTTTTAAAAAAACTAGCAGCCTTCTGCAAGCAAGGAAAAATTGTTTTTCCTCTTTCCAAAGAACAAGCCAGACGCACAGCATTCTGGGTAACCATATGCAACCTCCCTTGACACCAATCAGTAAGCAAAATCATTAGCGCAGCCAAAGTGTTGAAAGGGACAGGAGAGGTTTACATTCCATCCACTGCACTTGTGGCCACATTTACATGCCATAATGGCCTATTTGGGTCTCATAAGGCCGGTGCAGCTGTTACTTCTGCTTGGGCTGCAGTAGCCTAAAGGAGGGAAAGATGCTTAGGTTTGGCTATTGCTGCTGCTTCAGCAGCCTGATTTATAGGTTCTGTTCCATTCATTCGCTTGCTTAAAGCCAAGGTCGTTTCGAAAACCATGCGTTCCCATGCAGGAAAAGGAGGCATCTTAGCTACCTAGCCTGGGTTACTGGGTTCCTCTTTGCTAAGCTGTTCAGCAGATTACTGCATTATGCTAAAGCTGGAACTGAATTCAGGGCCGGCCCTATCATTGGACAGAGTGAAGTAGCCATCTTAGGTGGAATGCTGCTGCAGCCCCTGATGATTCCCTCTGATGGGGGCACTGCTTGCTGACTGCTTCACCTAGTCATCTTCTCCCGGTGAATTACAGACGACAGTGCTAAGGGAAGGGTCCCTTGTGGGATGTGATCCATGAGAGGCCGTCAAGTACAACATTCCTTGTAATGCTAGAGAGAATGCGAGGGAATGTTTGGTCCAGCCAGTCGAAACTTCTTGTTCTTCCTGGCTGGAGCATCCTTTCTTTTGCATGTGATAGAAGGTGAGCATTACCTAACCTGTCCAGGTAATAAAAGGACGAGTCAGCAAGCACACCTTCCTCTTTTTTACTCCCTTCCTCATTTGACCAGCTTTTAGCCAGGACTGCTCTGCTAGCTCTCAGCTAGCAGAAGCACTGGGATTATTCCCCCATATGGGGTAGATGCACATGTACATATTTGTAACTAAGTCTGCCTTCAGGAATGCAACTGTGAACTGATGTGAGTAAAATTCTTTTATTGCCTTTAAATAAGATTGTTGTGTTTTTATTCTTTTAAGAGGGATTAAAGGGAATTTACCAGGAATGTACAATTCATTTATGAGACAGACTGAATTGTATACAGTGGTACCTTGGTTTCCATACGTCTTGGTTTGCATACATCAAACCCAGAAGTGCGTGTTCCAGTTTGCAACCTTTTTTTGGATTACAACCCTTTTCTTTTCTTTTGTGGATTACGAACAATATGGGGGGGGAGACCCCATTGGCGAAAGTGTGCCTTGGGTTACAACCTGCGGACCTCCGGAATGGATTATGGTTGTAAACCAAGGTACCACTGTAATAGTGAGAGGCTCACACGAGCCTGCAACCAGCTATCTGCTGTCATATAAAAAGGGGAATGTAACTCTGCTACATAAAAGAACTTGCTAGTGCAAGTTCGGAAGGATATTAATAAACAATATATCCTCTCCTGCCACCTTGAACATTCCCACATCCCTGAATGAATGAGAAAGCCCAAAGACAGCTACCCCGTGCTACACATCACAGCATTCATCACACATGCATGTATGTTGCCCTACTAACATGCTGGTGCACTCTTGTATTTAAGCCTACTGCAAGCAAGTACCAGGCAGAAGAGGATGCAGTGAAAATGTGCTGGACGACAGAGCTGTTTGTGACACACAGCCTGTCCTGAGCTCCCTAAGCTTAGGACCGCAAAACCTCAAGGACCACCTCTCCCCGTATAAACTGACCCAGACCCAGCGTTCATCATCCGAGGCCAATTTTGGGGGTGCCTTCTCCATGTGAGGTCCAAAGGGTGGCAACACAAGAAGGGGCCTTTTCTGCAGTGGCTCCCCATTTGTGGAATGGTCTCCCCAGGGAGGTACGTCTGGTGCCTTCATTATACATCTTTGGGTGCCAGGCAAACATATTCCTCTTCAATCAGGCCATTGGCTGATTAATATTCTACAACCTTTTAACAGTTACAGATAGGTAGCCGTGTTGGTCTGCCATAGTCAAAACAAAAAAAATTCCTTCCAGTAGCACCTTAAAGACCAACTAAGTTAGTTCTAGGTATGAGCTTTCGTGTGCATGCACACTTCTTCAGATACACTGAAACAGAAGTTTCCAGACCCTTCTATATAGTGAGAAGGTGGGGAGGGGTATTACTCAGAAGGGTGGTGGGAATGGGTGATTGGCAGATAGCTGTGATGAGCCTGCTGATGACTCTTAATGACTGCAATAGGTCTTACAGGAAAAAGCAAGGGGTGAGAAGGTGAAAAATGGCTTTGTTATGTATAATGAGATAAGAATTGTTCAGACCAGGTCTCTCCATGGTTTTAAGTTTGGTAATAAGTTGCAATTCAGCAGCTTCTCTTTCCAGTCTATTTCTGAAATTCCTTTGTAGTAAAACAGCTACTTTGAGATCTTGTATAGAATGTCCTGGGAGATTGAAGTGTTCTCCTACTGGTTTCTCTGTCTTGTGATTCCTGATGTCAGATTTATGTCCGTTTATTCTTTGGCGTAAGGTTTGGCCTGTTTGTCCAATATAGAGAGCTGAAGGACACTGTTGGCATTTGATGGCATACACAATGTTAGACGATGAGCAATTAAATAGTCCCGAGATGGATAGATGATAGATAGATAGATAGATAGATAGATAGATAGATAGATAGATGATAGATGATAGATAGATAGATAGATAGATAGATAGATAGATGATAGATAGATGATAGATAGATGATAGATAGATAGATAGATAGATAGATAGATAGATAGATAGATAGATAGATAGATGATAGATGATAGATAGATAGATAGAGAGAGAGAGAGAGAGAGAGAGAGAGAGAGAGAGAGATGATAGATACAGTTCACAAGTACAAACCCTACTGAAATGAGAATGGGGTTTATGCAATATGCCTTTGGACAAACTCCATTAATTTCCATGAGACTTGCATGTAAGAATTTCCTGGTGGATTTTATCCAGTGCTAGAATAGTTTACTATACCTGGAAACATTAATAGGGGTTTGGTTTATTTGCTTTGCGTAACTGATTGTTGTAGCAGTGTTTCTTTAAAAGCCAACAAATAAATCAATACAGGTTTGACTTTTGGTCTGAATGAGGGGGGAAATGAAACTCTTGTTTCAGGCTGACAAACATAACTTTGCACGTGTGATGTTCTGGACATCAGTGCTTCTACATTTCAAAAATCTGGCCTTTAAAATTTTACAAATGCCAAAGTTTAAAATCGTTTCAGCACTGCAATCCATTTCTCAAAGTTTTTTTTTTAAAAAAAATCAAAAATAACTTTTACATTTCAAGAGTTCTCGAAACGCATACTTCACATTCCAGATTTGCCAAATCTGAAAGTGATGCCTGTCTCCGTATTTTAAATCCAGCAAATTTAAATCCAGCAAAACTGAAGCTTACTTGGTCAAGTCTCCTGAGCAGGGCTGTGATTGCCTCAGATGTGGATTAGTTCTGTTCTGCATGTTGTTGTGTTTTATCCCTACTTGTCAAGGGAGCTTCAATGCCACGCAGCAGCACCCCATGCCCATAAACCACTTTACAGCCCCAGATGTTTCCAGTGTACTGGTGATATGACACCGTGCTCCCTTCCCACCCCTTACGACCCATCAGCCTTTGCTCTTCGCTTCTCTATCCATAAACAAAGGCATTAAAATAATGTCTCCCAAAGAAAAATGTCTCACAGCCTTTTCTCTGAATTGTAGCCCTTCTCTTACTGGAAAAAGGAAGTTTCTCCTTAGGAGGATACATTTCTGGCTCATTTGCTGAAGTCTAGAGTACCAAAGCATGGAATCATCAAAGCTGGAAAACTGCACCCACTGGGCATGACCTCAAGGTGTACGGACGCATGACTGCAAAAACATGCATACACGCATAATGCATCTGGAACTGCACAGGCAATATCATAGTGATAAATCCATTTGGCCATTATTTATTTATTGGTATTTATGAGAGGTTTTTCTGCTGAAAGGAACACACAAACAAACACACAAAAACTTTCACGCACAAAAAAAATCTGTCTTGCAGCTAAGTGCAGATAGAAAAGGAGAAGATGTTGCGTCCAACGCTGTTGGAACAGACAGTTCCACTGCACAATGGGAATTCCCCTTTCTCTTCTGTCCATGGGTGGCTTCAAAATCTGCTCCCTAGGGTCCTGCAACCCCCCAGGAACAGATTTTGAGGGTGTGCGGGGATTGCAGGACAGAGGAGGCCACTTGCAGACACCAAAACAAGACAAAATGCACCATTGGAAGGGATAAAAGAGGACACCGGTTTACAGAAAAACATGGCATGTGCTCTTCCGTGTGTGTCAATATTACATTGCTCTAATTTGAACAGAAATCGCAATCATTCTCACCATACAGGGGTAAGACTGTGACCTGCTGATCTGTGTGCTTGCTCAGTCAGCCAGCCATCATGCAGCCCCAGCTGCCATAGGAGCCACCCACATCATTTTGCTGGACACAAGTCCAGCGCCGAGGGCCTTCTGGCGGTTCCCTCACTGTGAGAAGCAAAGTTACAGGGAACCAGGCAGAGGGCCTTCTCGGTAGTGGCACCCACCCTGTGGAACACCCTCCCAGCAGAAGTCAAAGAAATAAACAACTACCTGACATTTAGAAGACATCTGAAGGCAGCCCAGTTTAGGGAGGCTTTTAACGTGTGACATTTTAATGTATTTTTAATCTTTGTTGGAAGCCGCCGAGAGTAGCTGGGGAGACCCAGCCAGATGGGTGGGATACAAATTATTATTATTATTATTATTATTATTATTATTATTATTATTATTATTATTTCATGCCAGAGCACAGGAGCCAAAATGGGACAATCTGGAAATCTGGGATTGCAATCAGAATCTGCGGTGGCTTCTGTAAATCCAGGATATCCCACCTAAAATGGGACAGTTGTGTGGTATGGGATGTGCATCATCTTTTTTAGTGATGCATTTCCTTTTTTATGGTTCTTTAGTGTAATTAACATTAGCCCTGTCCCTGAATTTATTCAGAACTGGGTACAGATCATGTGTTGCCCAGACTGACTTGGAGGCAATTTGAGCTCTTGGATCAGGTTAGTGAGGCTCCGTCAGCCCTAATAAACACTTATTATATCTTGTGTCTATATGTTTGATGCCAGCTGCTTTGGAAAGACGTTGCCCTACACGGACTAAAAATCCTTCAATAACTGAGGCAGCCATTCTCAACCCACTTACCTGGGAGTAAGCCCCTGTGAATTGACTAAGGCTTACTTCCGAGTACACGTGGTGAGGCTTCCTCTGCAGCCGACAAAATATGAAATTAAATGGCAACTGCCTGTGCAATTGCTCTTCACAGTAGTAGGAGCAAAAGCCTAGCAGAGAGTTATTCCAGATTGCCCTCATTCCCTTTTGCTAGCCGCAGTCCTGAGATGAGAAATTTCCATGGGGGGAGCTGCCTTTCCCTGGAAAGCCCTAATCAATATATCTGACAGGCTCGCTTCTGCACTGCTGCCTGTGTCCTTGGACTGAAGCCCACAGTCCATCCTTCTTCCTTGTATGGGAAAGCAGGTGCCCATCTGGTTAATGCTGATGAGACAGAGCTTCCATTTTGCCCAGGTTGTCTCGCAGATCACCCTGTTGAGCCGATTATTAATGGGAGCTGTGAAACACCGAGTGGTTTTATATACACCATATGGGCAAGGAAACTGATAACGGTTCATCCGGCGGCGTGGCATCTTCAGTTCCCAGTCTTGTTGCTGCTGCCCACTTCATAAGCAACAATGCAATTTGATATCAAGTTGAGAACTTAGCAGACTGAATAGCATTTTCACGATACCTTTGGGTGCAATCCCATAGTCCCTGGGTGTAAGGGCAAGATGCAGAAGAAGGTCTGCAAGAAGAAGAAGAAGAGTTTGGATTTGATATCCCGCTTCATCACTACCCGAAGGAGTCTCAAAGCAGCTAACAATCTCCTTTCCCTTCCTCCCCCACAAGAAACACTCTGTGAGGTGAGTGGGGCTGAGAGACGTCAGAGAGAAGTGTGACTAGCCCAAGGTCACCCATGTGGAGGAGCGGGGAAGCGAACCCGGTTCCCCAGATTACGAGTCTACCACTCTTAACCACTACACCACCAACCACAAAGACCAAAAGAGGGTGTGAGGTGGGACAAACTGGGGCAGGCTCCCATTCCTGCAACATGGTGGGTCAGGGGAAGTCCACCAGCTCTGGAGCTGGCATGCTTACTTTCTTGTCAGCTGCCTTTGGTCCACCCTCCGCCCCTGCTGGTATCTTCTTCTTCTTCTTCTTTGGCGATCACTCGTAGCCAAGTAAGTTTGTCTTCTATCAACACGGTTTTAAAAGTGAGTCCGTAAGTGACTATGGAGGCCAATTCTGGATCCCCATGTCCTTCCACAGTGGGAATAGGTTTCCAGGCAGAAGCTGATCACGGTGATGGTTTGCCAAGCATGCCTTCCTCTTAGTGCATTTCTCCCTTTCAAACCTGAGTTTGAGTGTCTTCAAAGCCCATGACACCTTTGGTAAAGGCTGTTCTCCAACTGGAGCACTCGCAAGCCAGTGTTTCCCAGTTGTTGGTGTTTATACTACATTTTTTAAGATTTGCCTTGAAAGAGTCTTTGAACCTCTTTTGTTGTCCACCAGCATCACGCTTTCCATTTTTAAGTTTGGAATAGAGTAGCTGCTTTGGAAGACGATAATCAGGCATCCGCACAACATGACTCATCCAACAAAGTTGACGTTGAAGAATCATTGTGTTATGTACTGAGTTGAATAGGATCCAAAATGCAGCAGTCTGATTGGTCCTAGAACAATAGGATTCAGAATGCAGCAGTCTCATTGGTCCACAGGAACCACCCAATCCAGCTCCAGGTGGAAGTGAATCCACAGCCTGATTGGCCTACAGGAGAATCCCGGAATTAGCCAATCACGTGGGGCCCATTTTGTAAATAATGTATATAAAGCAGACATTCTGGGGGAACTTCCATTCCTCCTCACCACTATGAGCTGAATAAGGAGCATGAAATCCACTCTTGACTCCGAATATATTTCACATTGCTTCAACACTTGTGATCTTTGCTTCTTTCAGTACACTGGCATTAGTTCACCTCTGGTGTAGTGGTTAAGAGCAGTAGACTCGTAATCTGGTGAACCGGGTTCGCTTCCCCGCTCCTCCACATGCAGCTGCTGGGTGATCTTGGGCCAGTCACACTTCTCTGAAGTCTCTCAGCCTCACTCACCTCACAGAGTGTTTGTTGTGGGGGACGAAGGGAAAGGAGAAAGTTAGCCGCTTTGAGACTCCTTCGGGTAGTGATAAAGCGGGATAGCAAATCCAAACTCCTTCTCTCTTCCCAAGTGAAGTGTAAAAATTTTCACCATTGATGGAATCTTTTGAGGAGCTGGAGATGGCATTTATAACTGGTCCCACTGGTGTGAGACACACAGGACACAGGATTGGGCATATCTTCTGCGATGATTTCTTCTTCCTCAACTCGTTGGGTTTCTTAGCACAAGCCACTTGATTCTCAGCCCCAAATACAAAACTAAACAAAGCTTGCACATATTAAGAACCCAAGATGAGCTTGCTGGATCAGCCAAAGCCCTCTCTAGTCCAGTGTCCTGTTCCCACAGTGGCTGGTCAAATGCCCATTGGAAGCCTGCAATTAGGATTCAAATACAAGAGATTTTGCTCACTTCAGATACCCAGCCACCCGTATTCAGAAGCATTCTTGCCTCCAACAATGTAGGCCCCTATTCCCCTCTCAGGCCTACAATTCCCAAAGTCCTCTGGGAAGAGGGATTGACTATGAAACCAGACTGGAAACTGTGGCTCTGGGAGAGGAGCTCTGTGAACTCTCAGCACCCGTGACAAACTACAGCTCCCAGAATTCATCGGAGGAAGCCATGACTCTTTAAACTGGCATCACAGTGCTTTAAAGGTGTGGTGTGAATGTGGCCACACACAAAATTCAGTCTTGGGGTGCCCTTTAGTTGTTAGGTATGAAGATGCAACTCACTGCAGATCAATGGCAGAGCAAAAGAAAGCTGTCAACAGGTTTATTTATATATCTGTTTTAACATGCACCGTAGGTTGGCTTGATGTTGCAGACGATCACATGGCCCAGTGCGGGAGAGGAGGATAATAAATTATATCCCCACTTTATTTTTTGTTGCAGGAAACCTTGTGGGATTTTTCAGCAAGCTGGAGCTCTTATCTGCCTTTGGGCAACAGCATTATCAAGCGTTCATTTTTGCTCCCCAGCAGGATAGATGGCCTGCAACATACGATAACCTCTGCTTATGAAACATACTACAGAAATTGCGGATAATAGCTCAGCTTAAAGAGGGAAAGCAGCAAGCAAAGTGCTCAGCTTTTCGGTCTCCGAGGAGGATTAAAGGCACAAGCCCCCTGGGTACACGCGACACTAATACATGCGGTGCAGACTCTATGAAAAGCATAGCCGTGCAACCCATGTGTCCGTCAAACGGCAGCAGTGTTTGAAACCTGCAGCAAGGGACTAAACTGTTGCGCAGATTGTTTGGGGAAGGGGTGGCAAAGAAAGAGGTCGGGTCTGTGGGCTGCTGATGGGGTCACAGTGGGTAGGATCTATGCATAGGCCCCATCTGCACTGTTGCAGGAATTTATGTAAATGTTGGGGCTGGTCGCTCCTCCAGCAGATACCATACACACACACCCTGACTACCAAAACCAACACAATCACTTCTGCAAATGTCCCCACAAAACACTTCAAGTTTTTCCTATCTCTATTCAAAGCGCCTCTGCTGCACATTACCAAATGTAACAGTTCACTGATAAACGTCTTCCTCTTCTTCTTTGGAGATCACTAGTAGCTGACTAAGATTGCCTTCCATCAACACGGTTTTAACAATGAGTCCGTAAATGACGGTGGAGGCCAATTCTGGATCCACACTTCCTACCACATGGGGACAATGGTTCCCGAGCGGGAGTTGATCACAGTGAGGATTTGCCAAGCATGCCTTCCTCTTAGCACATTTCTCCCTTGTGTTCTGAGTTTGAGCATCTTCAAAGTCCATGGTAAAGGCTGTTCTCCAACTGGAGTGCTCACAGGCAAGTGTTTCCCAGTTGTTGATGTTTATACTACATTTTATTTTAGATTTGCCTTGAGACAGTCTTTAAACCTCCTTTGTCGACCACCAGCATTACGCTTTCCATTTTGAAGTTCGGAATAGAGTAGCTGCTTTGGAAGACGATAATCAGGCATCCGAACAGCATGAGCAGTCCAATGAAGTTGATGTTGAAGAATCATTGCTTCAACACTGGTGATCTTTGCTTCATCCAGTACACTGATATTAGTTCACCTGTCTACCCAAGTGATGTGTAAGATTTTCGGAGAAACTGTTGATGGAATCTTTCAAGAAGTTGGAGTTGGTGTTTGTAAGGGGTCCATGTTTCAGAAGCATACAGTAAGATTGGTAGTACAATAGCTTTGTAAACAAGCATTTTGGTTTCCCTGCGATTGTAAATGTATATATAGAGATGTACAGAGATATATAGAATGTATATTGATAAATGTATCTATGTAATGGCTCACTGGGAAAACTTTAGAAAGTCATATAAAATTGTTCCAGTATGGATTTGCACCATTCCAACTTTGTTCTGGAAAGTAATGGCTACGAAGGTGGGGGGGGGGGGAGTCTGGGATGCAGGCAGCCATGATCCACGAAACCTGGGATCATGTACACAGCAGCCTCTTGCACAAGAGATAATCACTGGCACCCTGGCAGATGGGTGCCAGACGGGCAATCATCCCAGGAATGGATTACGGTAGGTTCTCAATCAGGACAAAGGAGTGTGATTACCTGACTGGGAAACCCAGGAACTTGTAAACAACAGCAACAAAAGAAATGATAGTGCACCCTGGAATGCCACCATGGGCAGAAGCTATCGTATTTTTCGCTCTATAAGACACACCAGACCACAAGACGCACCTAGTTTTTGGAGGAGGAAAACAAGAAAAAAAATAATCCGAATCTCAGAAGCCAGAACAGCAAGAGGGATCGCTGCGCAGTGAAAGCAGCAATCCCTCTTGCTCTTCTGGCTTCTGGGATAGCTGTGCAGCCTGCATTCGCTCCATAAGACGCACACATGTTTCCCCTTACTTTTTAGGAGGGAAAAAGTGAGTCTTATACAGCAAAAAATACGGTAACTAGAAAGGCTCTTGAGTGACAGGTCTAGGGCATTGTGAAGGATGCAAACTGGTGTTCAGGCTACCCACAAAGTAACTGTTGGTGCCATTTGCAGTGCAGGAGGGATGGGAAAAAAGAAGCATCATGAGCTACTCCCAAAAGCAGTTCAGGTAGGGCAACGCTGCACTACGTCCCTTACTAGGATGGAGATAATGAGATATGGGGCTGTGTGGGTGCACTAGCAAGAGTGCTGGATGGACTCCACAGATACGATCTCCACTTGCCTGCGGCGCCCCCACGTTTCTCTCTCAGTGCAGGGCAGCAACACCACTGTCAGGAAGTGAATGCTGTAGCTTCACCCCATTGAACGAGCCGCTTCTGGCTGCAGCTACTGCAAAGGTGATTCCCCACCTCCTAGAAACTGTTTGAACTGTGCTTAACTTTGACACTGCCTGGCTCTGTGGCACCAAAAGCAAGCAGTTTAGCTTAAGTGATGTTGCACACTCTGCCTAATGCAAGAGCCGGCCCCAACTGCATCACACTGAGACTCAATTGCATTTGTTGAGCAGGAGGTTCTCTCAAGAAGGCCAAAAGTTCCCTCATAAAACTAAGCCAGGCCTTGGTGGTTGTTGATGGTCTCTTATAGCACAAGACATCCGCCAGGTTTTATTTTACACAACCAGAAACCACCGCCATCGAAACAACTTCTGCTCATGCACACACACCAACCCACGGTGCTCAATTTCCTACCCCTTAATTACTCCTACAGGTCTAATTATTTGCATTTCGCACACGCTCCTGTCTTAGGGTGCAGACAGTTGGAAGGAGATAGAATTCACCCTTGTTCTCATCTCCTTGCTAAGAGTAGGTAATTATCTTTGCATTCCTGGAGGAATGTTACAATAAATATGGCTGTCATTTTTCATTACTGCACAGCGAACAAAGAAAGTGAAGAGAACAAAAGAGAATGTGATTATGCTAACCTGTGTATGGGAGCGTGTGTTTGCTGGGGATAGTGATGAAGGGGGCTTTATTGCTATTATTTATTTGGTACACAAAGGACTGGGCAGCTGTGTTGCAAACAATCGCTGATACATTGGTTGCTGTTTTTTAAAAAAGAAGTCATCATCATCATTATTCAAATATATATATATATATGAGAAACCCTGCAGATTTAAGACCACAGTTTAGGTTGACTTGAGCTACATAAGAACTGCTCATACCAAGAACTGACTTAGTTGGTCTTTAAGGTGCTACTGGAAGGAATTTTTTTTGTTTTGAGCTACATAAAACTGAGTAACTGGAAGCTAAGCTGTGCCCTGTATATAAGTAATGTTGTTGTGTGATGTCACAAATTGTGCTTGCTCACAACTTATGCATCATGCACAGATGTTTTTTCTTGGTCTTTAAGGTCAAAAATGGAGATGATGGAGTGTCTGTTGTACTAGTCCTGTACTGCCTTATGAAGTATCTGAGTCTTACTATGTTTCTAAAGCAGGGATGTCCCACAGGTCGACTGTGGGATCCTGATCGCCACCCCACTCAAAAAACGCTCAACAACTTTGGTCAATCCAATGGGTAGATCATTGCTAGGTTTGTTATAGTGGGAGTAGATCGCAATCTCTTGGAAGTTGGACATGCCTATGCTAGAGGAATCTTCCTGGGAGTTTACCCATGCCTTTGCTGGTCACAAATCTGGTTTTAGATCTGAAAGCCCAAGGAAAAGTGGAGGTGTATATTCAAGGTGTAATTCAGCAAAATTTGTGACTTTGCACATTGGGTTAAACCACAGAGCCTAGGACTTGCCAATCAGAAGGTTGGCAGTTCGAATCCCTGCGACGGGCTGAGCTCCCATTGCCAACCTAGCAGTTCAAAAGCACACCAGTGCAAGTAGATAAATAGGTACCGCTCCGGTGGGAAGATAAACGGCATTTCCATGCGCTGCTCTGGTTTGCCAGAAGCGACTTAGCCATGCTGGACACATGACTCGGAAGCTGTACGCCAGCTCCCTCGGCCAATAAAGTGATATGAATGCCGGAACCCCAAAGTCGGTCACGACTGACCTAATGGTCAGGGGTCCCTTTACCTTTACCTTTAATGACCACAGGACACAACCATTAAGGCAACACCCTCTGGGAGTTGTAGTTTATTAAGGGTTCTGAGAGTTCTTAGGAGGCCCCTATTCGCTGAGCAACAATTCCCAGAGCGGTTTAACTATCAATCCCACTTCACAAGGAACTTTGAGAATTGTAGCTCTGAGCTGGGTACGAATGGGTCTTCCTCAGCACCCTTAATAAACTACAACCTGCAGAATTCTTTTGGGGGGAGCTGTAAGTGTTTAAAGTGGTATAAATGTGCTTTAAACGTATGCTGTGAATGAGGCCTTTGTGTCATGTGTTAGGATATGTGGGCTAGGAAGAGAGTAGCTAAAGTGAGAGAGTTGTGGGTGGGAGAGGATGAGCAGCAAAGGAAGGGTTAAGCACCTTCTCACATTCAAACACTGGTGGCACCAGAAACAGATTGGGTGGGTGGGTGAGGGCAGTGGCATAGCGTGGGTTGTCAGCACCCGGGGCAAGGCAAGTAATTTGTGCCCCCTAACCCGTAGATTTTGCGCCCCCTAACCCGTGGAGCGCGCCCCCCCCAGATGTTGCGCCCGGTGCGGCCGGCCCCCCCCTGCACCCCCCACGCTACGCCACTGGGTGAGGGGTTGGCACAGAAGGGGCAAAGTATATTTCTAGGTGAGGGAGTTGTTCCCCACATGTTAAGGGGTGCTTACTGCCCACCCACTTCTGGTCGCTGCCTGTGGGATATTTACAATGCAGTCAAACCAACAATGCATGTTTGCTAGATAGGCACATGAGAGGAGCCGAATCTCACAGAGTTTTCCTGACAGTTTGCTAGAGAGAACTCTGTGAGAGACACTCTCACTGTGCCCTAAGAGGGGGAGGGCATAGCCATATATATTCTCCTTACCTGCCTGGGCACATGCTCTTTTGCATCTCTCTTACCTCTTCCTCTCAACACTCAAGCCATAAACATGAGAATAATCTGCCTGTCTGAGCTCCATTGCTCGGACACCATCTTAAACTAGACTTAACCAGGTCTTTGTAACTGAATGGCAATTTTATGCCTCTGCCTGGAAAAAGCAGCTGCATCTTTTATTCTTACTCTGAGTAAATGTTACCTTTTACAAGACTGTTTGTTGTGATTATTGTTTTAAGGGGGAGAAAAGGGGGAAATACCAGTCTGCCTTATATCATCCTAGATTACTTAAAGTAAAAGGCTAAAACTAGCCTCTCTAAGCTTCCTCTTAAGCAGCAAAGGGATGCATTCTGCTGAACTCCCAAACACGAGGAAGGAAGAATAATAACTAGCAAATATATAATCTCCCAACATCTATCAACATCCCTATGCCACTTGACATGTCAGAAGAAGCAGCCAGCTTAACGTATTTCCAGTGTGCCAGTGTGGGAAGAATGCTGGCAGACAGCACTGGGAACGTCTACCACTTCCTGGGTTCACAGTGAACTTGTCTGACACATATGATTCAGTTAGTTTACCTTGGTAGGGTATTACTTTCTTATCTCCTTACATTAATTGATTCTACATCCCTTAATAGCTCAATAGCTTATCAGGCTCTTCTACTCAGTAGACCTGCCGAATGTCTGGAGGCAATTAGAGTGTCATTTTCAGTCATAACAAGTTTCCTTGAGAAGTTCCTGATGAGCCGGCTTTATTGCTCAGATTATAAACTGAAGCTCTGTCCTGTTATGAACACAGGTACAAATTGAAATGACTTCTCGAGAGCAACGGAAATCTCCCTGTTCCAGCCCTGGAAAGGGGATTTCAGGCTTTTACATTGAGGGCAGCCTCTTGCCTTGCCATTCCCACTGGCCACCAGACTCTCCACTTCATATCATTGCATAGTCCGCTTCCAATTTTCTGTCAGGTGAATGTCATTTACAACCCTGGAGTTTCTGCGACAAAGTCCCTAGCTGTGTTCATTCTGTTCGTTTCTACCTCAAGGGTACCGGGGCTCAACATCACAGTGTAATTATTATCGCCCTTGTTCGTGGTTGCCAATTGCATGGTTAAGTGTGAAGTTGGGGATATAAATACCCTGCCTTCAAATTCGCATGTTCAGTTGGCCAGCTGAGAACTAGCAGCTTTAAAAAGGAAAAAGGAAATAATTCTAATTATTTACTCTGCGACAGGCTTCATTTCCACCTCTCCCACTTTTGCTGGAAGTGAACAGCACCGAGGTATTTGGATCCAGTCAAACTGGATTTCTGATCTCAGCATGAGGGAGCAAAGAGAGAGGTAGAGAGAAGGTTTACAAGCCCTTTATTGGGATATAGACAAGATTAATGTGTTGGGAAAGCGGAGACATCACCTTGCCAACAAAGGTCCGTATAGTTAAAGCTATGGTTTCCCCAGTGGTGATGTATGGAAGTGAGAGCTGGACCATAAAGAAGGCTGATCGCCGAAGAATGGATGCTTTTGAATTGTGGTGCTGGAGGAGACTCTTGAGAGTCCCATGGACTGCAAGAAGGTCAAACCTATCCATTCTTAAGGAAATCAGCCCTGAGTGCTCACTGGGAGGGCAGATCCTGAAGCTGAGGCTCCAATACTTTGGCCACCTCGTGAGAAGAGAAGACTCCCTGGAAAAGACCCTGATGCTGGGAAAGATGGGTGGCACAAGGAGAAGGGGATGACAGAGGACGAGATGGTTGGACAGTGTTCTCGAAGCTACCAGCATGAGTTAGACTAAACTGCGGGAGGCAGTGGAAGACAGGAGTGCCTGGCGTGCTCTGGTCCATGGGGTCATGAAGAGTCGACAACTAAATGACTAAACAACAACAACAACAAATGTGCTGGGAGAGCAGGCAACAGTGTATTTTAAAATATTTTGTTGCGGTTACTTTTTAATAAAAAGTACAAGAGTATCGGTGCAGATCAAACATCTTCATCTTCTCCCCACCCCCAATCAAAGGTGATTTGTGCTTCTGGTATTTGCATATGCATTGACCCACTTAATTGTTTATAACAAGTCACTTAGGTATAGAAGTAATTGAGTTTGGTCAGGAGTTTTGTTGCTGCTGAGGAATAATCACAAGTGGTCTGAAATTGTCTCGGCAAGACTTCTGAAACCTCCTTGAAACCTGAGAAGTTTCACATCTTCCCTACTAGGTTATATATAGTAAGGAGTTCCTTGTTAGTCTGTGCAGCTGCAAATGAGTGAGAAATTAGAAGGGTAGAGGCCAGCCAAGAGGCAAAACGTCCCCACAGGAAAGACTAAAAGTGAAATACACAACAAGAATAAGCAACGGTTGCTTACCCATAGCTTAAAAGGGGAATTGCACAAATTCATAGGGAAGGTTTTATTACCCATGAGAACAGAGTAGTATAGCTCTGAATATAAGTTGCTAGCAGGTTGGTAGGTAAACAATGGGAAAGGGTTGACCTGGGTGAGAGTTGTTGGGTGATAATTGTTGAAAACAAGATTCTGGACTAAATTGGGGTGGGGGGGATTGCCAACCTTTTCGGCCCTGTGGGGATCTTTGGGAATTTTAGCAAGTGTTGGAGGTGCCACTTACAAAATGGCTGCCCTTGGGTGTGGCGTAACACAAAATGGCTGCCACATCTAAATGAGCAGAAGGGACAGGAGCACAAATGGTGAAGGCATGTCTGGGAATCTCTTTAAAATGGCATCGGGGAGGATTTCTGCTGAATCGGAAAAGCCAGACATACGGTAAGTTGGAGTATTTATTTATTTTTTTAAAAAAATTAAAAATCAAAGAAAAGCTCCAAAACAATTTTTTGGGAGATGGAAAAGGGCACCTACACCAGCCACTGCTGTGCTCACTCACAGAGAAAAGAAGCTATTGGATCTCTCCTCTGTTCAGAAGGGAAGGTGGGTAACCAATCCTGGTATCCAAGGTAACTATCTGGTGCCTCCCAGCCCATCTCTGCATCCAGCCAGTCCATGACAACCTACAACGTAGTGCGTCTAGCCATTCAGTTGGAGCCAGCAGGGCACTGCCACTTATGGAGAGCAATTGGGATCCACCAATGGTGTCAATTACATTGGCGCAGGATTTCAGCCTATAGGTTTCCACACATGTCCTTTCCATTCATGTATTTTTAATCTTTTGTTGGAAGCCACCCAGAGTGGCTGGGGAAACCCAGCCAGATGGGTGGGGTAGAAATAATAAATTATATTATTATTATTATTATTATTATTATTCTTCACATGAACATGTTAATCAAAAGCCGAGTTCCTTCTTCACCAACAAAAATTGCAGTATTACTTCCAATCAGACTAGGAAGGCTGGGCCAACACTCCTTGGGTCTTCACATGCGCACAAAATCTAGTAAAGTATTATCACATGCAAATACCAAATCTGAGGATTTAAAGTAGTCCCCCTCACCTACTAAACCAATTTCAGCTTAAGCAATAATTTGCTCCAGCTCTGAAGATAATTGATGGATTGCTTAATAGCGGCCATTTTCCACTGTAAGGAGAGAATCATACAGTACAGTGGACGCTTGGGTTGCAAACGTGATCTGTGGAGGAGGCACGTTTGCAACCCACATCATTCACAACCCGCAGCGCCGCATCTGGGCACACGCAGGTTGCGATTCGGTGCTTCTGAACATGCACAAAGCGCGATTTAGTGCTTCTGCGCATGCGCGACAGCCAAAACCCGGAAGTAACCTGTTCCAGTACTTCCGGGTTTCAGCACATCCGTAACCCAAAAAAACACAACCTGAAGCACCTGTAACCCAAGGTATGACTGTATTACATCAATAGCAAGTAGCACACAGGTCAGTTACTACATTATTTTTGTTGGGTTGTTGAAATAGCATACATATATTATTACTCTTTGTTGTAAATTAAAATGTCAGAATTATTTGTGGATGTTACACCCAAAAAAAGACCCATCTGACACCCAGATTATCAGGATACAAGAGCCTCAAGGGTGTCTATTGGAACCCGCCATGAATGATTAACCAATGAGTTAAAAAATAAATAAATGCAATTCAGTTAGTATTGAATGCTACAAAGCTGGTTTCAAAAGCTTGGCTTTCTTCACCAATTTGCAAGGTAGTTCCAACACACTGGGTTCTCTCTCCCTTTTTAATGAACAGCTCAAGTTTACTTATTTAATTTCATTGTCACCTTTTCATTCTCAGCTGATTTTCTTACCAAATCTGTGCTTTGCATTCATCTCTTCCCCCCAATAAAGAGATGTCTTGTTTTCCTATCCTCCCCATCATCCCCACCCTTCGATGCAGCTGCTTCTCCTGATGGTGTTATCTTGCGGGCTGCCAGATAAATGTTTCCCATCCATTTTTATTTATTTTATCGATATTTTCCCTCTTCCCATCCATCCATGGGCTTTTAACATTCTGCCAAAGAAAAGACGTAGAAATCAGACGCATGTGCGTGTGTATCGTGATAATTTACAACATTTAAATAGTTTAATATCTGTCTTGTTTCTGTCGGCACAAATATTAAAATACGAGTCTCAGGAACAGAACTTCCTTCCTTCCTCTTCCTGTTCATTTTCATCAGAAATGCATATAGACTTCAGAATCAAACTGGAAATTTGGCATAAATTGCACAGTGTGGTGAATTAGAGACTTCCTAGCTTAACTGTGGCTAACCACAAAAAGGATCAAATGACCTGTATCTTGGCTTATTAAGATGAGATATGATCAATCAGACCAGTCAGAGACACTATCATAATGGTCTTGTTTTGTTATAATAATAATTTTGATATTTACCGTATTTTTCGCTCCATAAGACACACCTGACCATAAGACACACCTAGTTTTTAGAGGAAAACAAGAAAAAAAATATTCTGAACATAACAGTGGATGTATGATTTTTGTGGTTCATGCTGTGGCCACAAACATGTGATCTGATGGTGAGTTTGGGGTAGCCCAATGCAAAAATCCTGAGGATCCATGTGGATCTGTGCTTTGTAACCACATTTTTGCACCATTGCGGCTCCACAAAACAGTGGATTTTTATTATTTTTTTGGTGCAGGCTGAGGATCCATGGGCTTTTACCTCCCCACTCCCAGGCAGCCTCCTTTATTGCTAGCATCCCTTATCTCCCTCTCCGATCACTTGCCAATCAGCTGCTTCCTTTCAACACCCCCTTCCCTTTTTCAAAAAAAGAAGAAGCATGATCTGCTTTTCACCCCTGGGCAATTCAGCTCCAGGGACCACGCATTCGCTCCATAAGACACACAGACATTTCCCCTTACTTTTTAGGAAGAAAAAAGTGTGTCTTATGGAGCGAAAGATATGGTACACCCCACCCACCTTGTCAGGCATGCTAGTCAATTTTGGTGCTGAATCGCCTGTTCCCAAGTCTAGAAAAGTCCTTGCTACAGCTCCTCCTGTTGAGTGGAGGAGCTATTGCAACAAGACTTTTCTGAGTCACTCTTTGGCCCTGATCCACTTGGACACTAGTGTCGTGAATTCTTCAGGTACAAGCTCAGCATACATGATAACAGGTGTTAATGAACTCCTCTTAGTCCACAGGCAATTAAGATACCTGTTCAACCTCTCATAAGGCAAGAATATACATGGATTCCTACTGTAGCTTTACTGTAAAGAGTCCTCTCTCCCTCTGTCTCTCTGTATCTCTGTATCTCTGTGTGTGTGTGTGTGTTTAAACTGCCCATATAGTTTATCTCATGTTTTCTAAATATTTAAATTGAACTCAAACAGTGTGACCACAATATCCAGCGATTAAAATTGTTTTAGAATGCAGTTAGCTCTTGACTTCTTGTTAAAAGATTAGGAAGCGATGATATATATATTTTTAATTTCAAGAGGGCAGTGGCGGGGGGGGGGGAGGAGTGAAATGTGTGTATATGTAAGTGCTAATAAATTGCTATTAAACAGTATTAATCCCTCCTGCTTGAACAGAGATAATGTCAGCTATTGGTACTTAACCACACAATTTATTGCAACTGCCTTATCTTGGGTTAGTGCTTTCTCATTCACACATAAACTTGAGATTTTGTTCCGGGCCATTTTTTTAATGGAGTCCTTCAATTTTTTTTAAAAAAATAAAGAAATCCAAACCTTAATTTCTTCTTTCCTCGTCTCCTGCTGGGCTTTGCATGAAAGTTTAATTTGGCTGAGATTCCTTTTTAAAAAATCATTTCTGTTTAATGCTTTGCAGATTTTCTGTCACCAAACTGCCCGTCCTTTTGCACAAAAGCTTGAGGAGTGGTAATCACCAGCTCTTTCCTGCGCTTGCAGTAAATGTCAGGTTTTCTTCAGCTGGATTTTGGGAGGGGGGTTGATGGGAAAGAATATACTTGCACTCCTCTTGGCAAGACAAATTAATCAGCCTGTCTTTAAGAACTGCTGGCACAAAGAGTTCCCAGACTGGCGCTTTCTTGGTGAAAAGGAAACAGGACATGTTGCAATGTGAGGAGTTAGGACCACAGTGGGTACTGCACCTGGGACTAAAAGGTAAAGGTAAAGGTACCCCTGACCATTAGGTCCAGTCGTGACCGACTCTGGGGTTGCGGCGCTCATCTCGCTCTATGGGCCGAGGGAGCCGGCGTTTGTCCTCAGACAGCTTCTGGGTCATGTGGCCAGTATGACTAAGCCACTTCTGGCAAACCAGAGCAGCGCACGGAAGCACCGTTTACCTTCCTTCCAGAGCTGTACCCATTTATCTACTTGCACTTTGACGTGCTTTCGAACTGCTAGGTTGGCAGGAGCTGGGACCGAGCAATGGGAGCTCACCCCTTTGCGGGGATTCGAACCGCCGACCTTCTGATCAGCAAGTCTTAGGCTCTGTGGTTTAACCCACAGCACCACCCGTGTCCACACCTGGGACTATCTGTGGCCTATCTGTTAAAGATTCAGCCATCACCTGGTTCAATAAATTGTCAATAGCTCCAACTACAATCTGGCCCCATGATGAAGCCCTCGCAAGACCTCTTCACCGCAAGCAATCAGCACTCTTATTCTTTAAATGGGCTGTTTTATTAAGATATTCCACAGATCCTGTTTGGGTGCAAGATTTGAGGTAGAAATGATTTCATAAACAAATGAATCTAGGTCAGGGTATCTTTGCGGTTTTGCCTTAAGAGATGCCATCCATATTGAGAAATGGTTTCTCCAGCAGGTCTTAGCAGGCTGTCAATCACACAACTAACTTCCAGCTTTCTCTGTACATGTGAGAGAAAGAAGCTTATTTCCATATCTTAATTAAAATTTCTATTAATCCCATCTGAGGCTTTGTAACTTCAGGATGCATGCACAGAAAATAATAGCATTATTATTTCCGATAAACACTTGAGGCAGATTATTCCATAGGGTTTACCATGTCTTGTGTTGATGAACAGCAGCGACAAATCTGTGTTACAGGACAAGAGTTTAGAAAGCAGAAATTGTGTGTGTGTGTGTGCATTTGCATGTGCGCAAGAGTCTGGAAAACTTAACTCACGTGCACCACAGTTTGGTCAGCTGTGCTGGATTGCACACTGATGTGCACAGTGGGTACATGTTGGCAGCGAGTGCGCATCAGAGAAGGAGATGGAAGAGAAATGTATGGCGTCTTGTGTTTGGTCGTCCTCTAGCGTCAAAATGTCCAGAGCCAGCCCTGGATTCTGTGGATGCAGGGACATGCCTGGCATGCTCTGTTTTTGGACCCATTGCCCACAGGGCACAACCAGCAGAAGAGAAACATTCCTGGACTTTGGAAAAAGAATTCTGCAACATTCTATGGGCCCTCATCTGCCCTTCCAGGGAACATAAGTGTGATGGCCTGGAATTCAGACTCAGAGGATGAACCTGAGGGATCCCAGCCTGCACAGGATTCCCCGCCTCCAGAACCAGCTGAGCCTGGGCTGGGGCTTGAGCCTGAAGGGTCCTCACCTGTGCTGGATACTCAGGTGCAGGCACCAGCTGAGTCTGCTCTGGCCCCAGGCAATGGAGGACCCATTGCCTGCAGGTGCTCCACTCTCAGCCCCGTCAGGGGAAGCTGAGGTTGCCTCTGGGTCCGGTAACCCTCCAGCCTCTCCTGAGCTGCAGAGGCTCAGGGCAGAGAGGCGGAGGGAACTAAGTTCCTGCAAGAGGGGTGCTCGCCTCCAGGCCAGGAGAGGTGAGTCACCTGTGGACCGGGCCGCCCTATGCCTCGGGGCAGATAAAAGCCAGCCAGCCCCAGTCCCAAGTTGCAGGAGCAATGTTGTTGCAAGCTTGTTCCTGCCTGCACCCTGTCCTGCTCTTCTGCCAGAGTTCCTGACCGTACCCGACTCCCTGCCTTGGACCCAGCTACAGCTTTGACGGACAGCCTCCATACCGCACCCTCAACCTCGGACTGCACTCGGACCTTGCTTCTTGGTTAGCCCCAGGACCAGCACAATAAGGTTCCTCCCTCAATCAGGGGAAGAGGAAGGGGGCAGTGGGGGTGGTCCACCCGGTGTGTCACCACTGAGGGTGGGTGACAAAATGCCAGGCAGTATTCACCGCGGGGCCTGAAGCGCGCCCAAGCCATGCGTCTCTCCTGGGAGTGGTGCAGTGGCTTCGGTGCCCGCAGGCTCTGCGCTGCCCCAAATGGTTCGCCTGCCACCTCTCCCTCAGCTGTAGGGTGGCTGAGTGGGAGGAGGCAATCAGACTCCTCAGAGGCCCCACAGAGCATCCTGCCATGGCTGGCCCCATCCCTGGAGCAGCTGGCCCCACCCCTGGGCACAAGCCACACATGCCGCCCCGGCATCCAACCGGCTTGCTCCACCGCTGCCATCACTGACTGATGGCAAACCCTCTTTTGTTCAAGATATTTTGGGGGAAGTCACTCAGATTTATAAAGGATCAATGTTGAGCTGAGGCTACATGTCTTAAAGGGACTGATGTCCCCCCAACCTTTGGGGGTCTCTAAGCATATTTACATACTTGACAAAGCATCGTGAGCTTTAAATGAATTATAAAAAGAAGGGCCCCCCCCCACTGCAGTCCAGCACACAGGGCAACCTATTCTACTGGATAATTTCAGGGCAGGGTACCAGGTGCACCCATGAGTGCTATACTAGCAACCTCTAAAACAGCATAACAGAAATGAATAAAGATTTATTTACAAATGAAATATTTTATTTTTATGATAGATGTGTGTGTGTGTGTGTGTGAGAGAGAGAGAGAGAGAGAGAGAGAGAGAATGAATGCATGCATGTATGTCTATGTGTAAGGTATATCTCCAGCTCATAAATGTGAGGAATGTGGGCCATAGAATCCAATACACAGCAGCAAAGCGACTCCGTTATTAAGTCTGTAATTGCCAATAATTAATTTGCTAATTGCATGCAACTAATCTGTGTCCTTTTTGTTTTATATCAATTAACAGAGTAATTTTTTTTAAAAGCAATCTACTTGATAGTTCCTCACTGGCAGACCTAGCCCAGCAGAGCTAATGAAACAGGGCAGCCCCTTTAACTAACCTCATTAGGATCCCTCCTTTTGTTGAACGTCCTGGAAGAAATAGTTAATTCTGCTGCAGGAGAGCCTTTGATGTTAAGAGTGCTAATGAGGGGACTGAGGAGCTCTGATGATGTTTGTTTAGAAGGCTGTTTTGCTAGTCGCAGTGGAATCCAGTAGTTTTTCCCTCTCCTCTCTATTTCTGAAATCTTGGTACAACCAGATTAATTCACCCCACCCTCCATCAAGACATTATAGAACACTGCATAGCTGACGTGGTCACTAATCCATTATATATCTTCAGGTTTTATGGGGAAAGCAGTTTTGCACCCACCAGCCATCCCCGAGGGGTGTTCCGAATTTCCCATGCCCCCAACAGTGTGGAGGGGAGAACTCAACTTTTCTTTATGTCTCGCAAGTAGTATCGTTTTGTTACTGTAGTTGTTAGTTGTTGTTTAGTCGTTTAGTCGTGTCCGACTCTTCGTGACCCCATGGACCAGAGCACGCCAGGCACTCCTGTCTTCCACTGCCTCCCGCAGTTTGGTCAAACTCACGCTAGAAGCTTCGAGAACACTGTCCAACCATCTCATCCTCTGTCGTCCCCTTCTCCTTGTGCCCTCCATCTTTCCCAACATCAGGGTCTTTTCCAGGGAGTCTTCTCTTCTCATGAGGTGGCCAAAGTATTGGAGCCTCAGCTTCAGGATCTGTCTTGTTACCAAAGGTCTCCAAGTGACCAACAACTCATTTAAAAACAGTAGAGCATCATAACTGTCTGCTGGATCAGACCAATGGCCCATTTAGTCCAGCATCCTGTTCTCACAGTAGACAAGCAGATCCCTGTGAGAAACCAAGGAGCAGAACAAAAGCCCTCTCCCCTCCCTGTCGTGAATTCTTTGTGGCGCTTTAGCAGAAATGCTCAGAGTTCCAGGTTCTTCAGTGCAGTATATTTATTGTGACCTATATAGAAGAGAAGAAGAAGAAGAGTTTGGATTTGATATCCCGCTTTATCACTACCCAAAGAGTCTCAAAGCGACTAACAATCTCCTTTCCGTTCCTCCCCCACAACAAACACTCTGTGAGATGAGTGAGGCTGAGAGACTTCAGAGAAGTGTGAGTAGCCCAAGGTCACCCAGCAGCTGCTTGTGGAGGAGCGGGGAAGCGAACCCGGTTCACCAGATTACGAGTCCACTGCTATTAACCACTACACCACACTGGCTCTCCACAGGCTATAATACACAAGTAGTTCATACAGTCAAACAGACTACCTGGCTGCACCTTAAGGCAAATAGGAAGACCTTTCTATCTCTCCCTCTCTGACCACACTCCTCTACACCACCACCTTTACTGCTGGACAGGTTTCCCTTTTAAACCGATGACAGCCAATCAACTGACAGCACATTACTGCTGAGTCATTCTGACCCAGCATTTCCGTAGAAAGTATTGAAGGCTGATGGCATCAGCCAGTTGCATCAGCTAGCAAACTCAAGCCTGCAGACTTACTATCTCACACAGCATTCTGTGATCCCAACACTCCCATGGTTTCAAACAACTAGGAGTCACTGGCAGCCCTCTCCTCCATCAATGGGGGACCATCAATGGGGGAGCGAGTTCCATAGTTTAACTATGTGCTGTGTGAAGAAGGACTATATTTCATCAGTCCTAAATCTTCCAACATTCAGCTTCATTAATGTCCGTGAGTTCTTGTGTTATAAGAGGAGAAAAAAATATCTCTATCCACTTTCTCCATGTTATGAGCTTTCGTGTGCATGCACACTTCTTCAGATGGTGGGAATGGGTGATTGTGATTCCTGATGTCAGATTTATGTCCGTTTATTCTTTGGCGTAAGGTTTGGCCTGTTTGTCCAATATCAGTCTGGCTCTGTAAGACTTATTGCAGTCGTTACGAGTCGTCAACAGGCTCATCACAGCTATCTGCCAATCACCCATTCCCACTACCCTTCTGAGTAATACCCCTCCCCACCTTCTCACTATATAGAAGGGTCTGGAAACTTCTGTCTCAGTGTATCTGAAGAAGTGTGCATGCACACGAAAGCTCATACCAAGAACTAACTTAGTTGGTCTTTAAGGTGCTACAGGAAGGAATTTTTTTTTGTTTTGACTATGGCAGACCAACACGGCTACCTATCTGTAACTGACACTTTCTCCATGCTATGCATAATCTTATAGATGCCTATCCTATTGCCTCTTACGCACTTTTTGTCTAAACTAAAAAAGTCTCAAACACTGCAACCTTTCTTCATATTAATGCCATTGGCGAAACAGCATTTGCCTCTCTTTTAAACAGCAGCCTTGCTTATTTGCCTGCCTGCCATTTATCATACTGGAGTTGGTGTGGCTGCCTATCAACAGCCATACAAACTGCAGGGTGATGACAGCCTTACATTTTTATGTATATAGGAGAAAAGCAGTTCGAAAGCAGCCAAGTGCAAGTAGATAAATAGGTACCTCTCCAGCAGGAAGGTAAACGGCGTTTCCGTGCGCTGCTCTGGTTCACCAGAAGTGGCTTAGTCACGCTGGCCACATGACCCAGAAGCTGTACGCTGGCTCCCTTGGTCAATAAAGCAAGATGAGCGCTGCAACCCCAGAGTCATCCACGACTGGACCTAATGGTCAGGGATCCCTTTACCTTTACCTTCACCATCAAAACAAAGAAACCTCCATAACAGGAAGCTTTGGCAGCACAATAGTAACTTTAGTAACACTAGTTACTACTTCCATCTGGAGTAATTCTTGCAGACAGGGATGGCCCCAGGACATTCTTCTTCCTGGGAATGAGGGGACAGCTCTCCATGCTCCATATACAAAGAAAAACTAGATGGGCAGTTTAGCCTTACCTCATTGTTGCAAATGGGGCAATGTCCTCTACAGCACATGCAGGGGGCAGCCCAGCTTTGAGGATACACCACATGGCACACATAGCTCTGTGTTTCAGCCCCTTCTCTGTGCACCCTGCCCCTCAGCATCTGCTGCCTGTGGTAGATACCTCTCTCTGCCCAATGGTAGACTGGTCTTGCACTGTGATTGTTTGTCAGCTACAGGAGTTCCTCTAGGGCTCAGCCAAAGTTGTGTCCTGGCAATAGCCTATCCTTCACTTCCAACAATACCGCTTGGTTCTTTGGGTGGAGGGTAGAGAAAGATGTGCAACTGTGCATAGACAGCAGCCTAGCATACAAAGGCAAAAATTGCATTCCTTGCTCTGCCCAGTTTTGCCTGTGGCTGCAGCCTCCACTGGAATATGGCCCCCAGAAAGGAAGGTGGCCCTTGGACTGGAACAGGTCCCCAGGCCCTGTGTTACAGAGTACAAGATGAAAGCAGCCCCAAGCAACTTGGCACAGGGAGGGAGCAGGGAACAGAGGAAGGAGAAGGGAATAGGTGGGGTAAAAATGTGACTGTGAGGCAATCTATGATTGTTTGGGGTGCATATACTTGGACTTGGTTACAGGCTGAGGTACCGTCATATGGCCTGACAACTAGGAGGTTGTGCCAATAACAGCTTTCTTAATGAGTTTTTAATGAGTTCCTCGGTGAGCTGGCAACTTTCTGGCTCATGGCCAATGCTCCTAACCACTACTCCACACACAGCAAATTAGTCAAACCCTCCCAGTGAGAACTGAGACCAAATTTGCATGATGATCATTACTACTGATGGCAATCAAGATCTTTTGTCAATTTCTTGACACCTAGTCCCACCCCTAAAAAGATCTTGTCCTCTAATCAGCAGTGGCTAGCTCAGACTAAAGGTCACCATTTCAATTTCCCATGGTGCCTCTGAGACAAGCTATATGTGAGGCATTGTGGGAAAATAAAAACAGTGTCTCCTGGCTTCCTGATACTTATTGGAGCAACTACCATTACTTACCACTACCACCACTGGAAGGGTAGATGGAAAAAAGGGCAGTGCTCCTATACCTTTAATAGTGAGAAATTATACCTGCTGAAATTCCCTCTTCTACATTACTATTAAAGGTGCAGTAGCTCTGTCCTTTTTTTCCCCTCTTCCTTTTTTTTTGGGGGGGGGGGGGAATATTATATTGGAAGGGGCCAGAGATGTAGGATTGGAATCACCAGGTGACACTTCGTTGATGATCTTCTCAAACCTGCAACTTGTCATGCTAATTCTCATGGAGAGGTAATCCTGTGACTTAACTGTGTTGCTTCATACTTTCAAGACAGTGTCCCTGAGTCCTTTTTCCGTGGGGAGTTATTGCTTGGAAAAATTCCTTCCACATAGAAAACTAGCTTGTTAGAGAGTTGCCTAGCCTATATTTCTATATGCAGGGAGAAGCATTCATGTGCTGCGTTTCCATGTGCTGGGAGATGTAACTGCCTGTGTAAAAGGAAAGAACTCAACAGTGCCCATGTGCACCTGAACTGCAAGCCCTCCCTCACAACTATTCAAAGCCTCAACTTCCATCTGCAACAGAATCCCGAAAATTGCACATGCGTAGCTGCGAAATGCAGGGATGACTTTTTGCATCTTTTTGAACCTCCCAGATGCACGCTCCCCCCCCCCCCCGGTGCTTTGATGATCTGGCAGCAGATCTTCTTGCAGATGGAATAGCTGCTGCTGCATCCTTCACACAACATCAAAGTCCTGCTGCCTCTCATCCGCTCCCTGCTAAGCAGCTGATGGGCAGGAGAGGACCCAGAGGACCTGGCAAAACCCTGCTGTCAGCTGGAGTTCCTTACTCCTGATGTACAACGTAAGTGGAATGCTCTTACTGGAGTGCCTTAAAAAAAATTAAACAGCAATGGTATTTTGTAAACAAGTAACCAGGCACAAAATACAGGGAGAGATAGAAAGGATAACTCACAGGGTTCCTGGTGCATTAGGTATTCAATATATATGTCACATTTGCTGTGACCTCACTTCTTACAAGCTTCTCTTGGCTTTTGTTGTGATGTTCCGGGGGAGGTCTATTCCCGCTGAGCTCTGCAGAAAGTGTGATAAAAGCAAAATAAACTGGGATATCAACCCTCTCTCTTTCTCAGCCTCCCTCCCTCATTCTCTCTTTCTCACGCACACAAAACATACACTTCCACGATGGATAGATTAGTCATTTTTTCCTCCGCCAGCAGTTTATGCACTAAGGTTAAATGAATTGAGCGGAGGGTATGGTAGTGACATCACACAAAAAAAGAGGAAATGTATCATGGAGAGAAACAAGAGCACAGATCTGTATAAAAACTGCATAATTTAGTCCATTTTAAAAATAATTGCCCTAATTTAAATCGGACCACAATAGAGCTTAGTGATGATGATGAAGAAGAGTTTGGATTTGATATCCCACTTTATCACTACCCTAAGGAGTCTCAAAGCGGCTAACAATCTCCTTTCCCTTCCTCCCCCACAACAAACACTCTGTGAGGTGAATGAGGCTGAGAGACCTCATAGAAGTGTGACTAGCCCAAGGTCACCCAGCAGCTGCATGTGGAGGAGCAGGGGAGCGAACCCAGTTCACCAGATTACGAGTCCACCGCTCTTAACCACTACACACTGGCTCACTGTGACCAGGTGCTGTTGATGGGCAACATCAAGTTGTACTTTGACCTGTTCCAGCCCTTCCCACCCCAGTCTCCCTTTAGCTTTAAACCAGACATCGGCTGCCCTTCAACAAGAGTACCCTCATCCACAGAGTAGGAGACACAGCAACCCTAGCAGAGGCAGGCTGGTGTGGCCAGACAGGGTGGTCATCTGGAAAATCAGAAATCATTTGTCAAGTTGAGAAAAACATGCAAGTGTGGAAGTGTGCATCCTTCTCTTCTGAAGGAGCGCCTCCACCCCCATCGTTCAGACCAGACACTGAGGTCCAGCTCTGAGGACCTTCTGGCAGTTCCCTCACTGCAAAAGTGAGGTTACAGGGAACCAGGCAGAGGGCCTTCTTGGTAGTGGCGCCCATCCTGTGGCACGCCCTCCCATCAGATGTCAACTATCTGACTTTTAAAAGACATCTGAAGGTACCCCTGTTTAGGGAAGTTTTAAATGTTTGATGTTTATCATGTTTTTAAAATTCTGTTGGGAGCCGCCCAGAGTGGCTGGAGAAACCCAGCCAGATGGGTGAGGTATAAATAATAGTTATTATTATTATTATTATTATTATTATTATTATTATTATTATTATCCCATGGCCGCCTCTAGTCAAGCAGATTTCTCAAAAAATACGATACCCTGCAAAACATGTTCAATATAGATGAAAATGGAGTGTAGATCAGAGGTGGAAGAAACTGTTCTCTCGATTTCTCATTTTTCCAGCCTTAAGTTCTGTTCTCCACATCTCTTTGTGATGGTGAAATAATTGAAGTCCTCATGAAAATTCACCAGCACATTAGTGCAAATGACTCCTAACATACATATTCTTTGCTATGCAATATTGCCTAACATACACATTTTTTGCACATCCATTTCATTTATTTTTACGTTCTCTTCGCAAACATTTTTACATGTTATTTTCACAAACATTTTTATGCATGCTTTATCACAGTATGTGGTGCTTTATTCCCCATGTTACTTGACTGGAGAGCTGCATTGCAAAATTCAGAGAAGTGTGAATTTCAAAGGATAGCCGCGTTTCGGTTTGTGCATTGTTTCTGAAAGTGTGACTGGGGCAGGTTCACCTTTAAATGTGAACTGAATCTGACTTCTCCCCCATTCGCCGCAGAGGGGGTGGGTGGAAGAGTCTGGATTTCCCTAGAAGCAGGTGCAAGGGGCCGAATCGCAGCTCCAGCTCTGAGCGTTTCTCCTCCCCCCTCCTGCCAGGCAGCATGTCAAGGAGCAGCTGAGATAAATTGCAACGCCTCCCACTCTCCTGGCCCATTTCTTTCTTATGAATGTGTAATGTATGCTAATGAATTCCTCACTTTGGGGGCATATGGTTAAGACATATAGATAGAGCCTAATCTTAGGAGAAGGAAGAAAGGGGCTTCCATGCTACAAGCTGGGGGTGGGCAGGGAAGGAGAGAGGGAGGGGTGTGTACTGGGTGGTGCCAAATAGACATTTGGGCCAGTGGGAGCAACACTGGTTGGTCTCGAGATTTACCGTATTTATTTATTTTGGAGGAAAGGAAGAGGAGGAAAGCGCACGACTGATTTCTCTATGGGGGGGGTGGAATGAGAGAGAGAGAGAGAGAGAGAGAGAGAGAGAGAGAGAGAGAATGTATTGCAAAGTTATGGAATAGAGGCAAAGATATTGTTATTTTTTTATATATATATATAAATATTTATTAAGATTTTTTGTGAAAGAAAAACATAAGTAGTAAACAACATTGCTTATATCATAACAAAATTTCATAACTTGTTTAGACTTCCTCGCGTCTCCTGCTCCCACTTACATTGTTGAAAAGTTTTTTCAAGCAAATTATCATCTTGTTTACAATCTTATATCCACTCATTTAAATATAGTCTAATAGTTCTCCCAAAGGGTTTGTCTTTTCCTTGATCTCACTTATCATCAAATTCCAGTCTAATTTAGTGGTGGCCAATTATTTATGATCAAGCATCCTTCTTAACAGTCAATCAAATTACAATATTTTTGTAAATAAATCTTAAATTTCTTCCAATCTTCTTCAATCCTTTCTTCTCCCAGGTCTCGGATTCTGCCAGTCATCTCCGCCAGTTGCATATAGTCTATCAGCTGCATCTGCCACTCTTCCAGTGTGGGTAGATCTTGAGTTTTCCAATTATGGAAAAGTTATGGAATAGAGGCAAAGATATTGTTAAAGAGAAAAGAGAGGAGGCATAAATTATTTGATTGATTGATTGATTGATTGATTGATTGATTGATTTTTATTGATTAAATTTATATCCCACCCTTCTTCCCAAAGGAGCCCAGGGCAGCACCAGAAAGTCTCCAAGGTGCCCCACCCCCAAGAAAGCATATTAAACTCCCTCTTGTCCCCATCCATACCGCCTCTGTCTCTGGAGGTGTTACATAGCCATCGTGACTAGTAGCCTCTGGTGATAGCCTTCATCTCCCATGAATCTGGTCCAAACTGGTCCAAGTTGAAAGCCATCACTACATCTTGTGGCAGCACACACGGACACAGAACAAAAGAACATAGAAATCAAGGGTCATCTCCTGCCCACTGCAACACAAGTCGTTCCTGGTCTCTGTGCTGATCAGAGCCACAGCGGAAAAGAACCTTGCAAGCATGTCCCTGGAGTTGTTACACATCTAGACCAAGGAAGTTCTCCCATCTTAAAGGTCTTCCTCTTCTTCTCAAAGGAAAGAGTAGTTTTCCACAGGCAAGAGCTGGAGGCATGGAGCCACTCTCCTTGCAGTTTGAAATAAAACAGGGAAGCCTACAGACGCAAGGGTCCCCTGCACATCACAACATCCCCAAGGGTCTTTCCCTCTTGTCTGTTGAGTTTCAAAACAAAAGGCCTGCAGGCATTTGGAGAATACTAAAAAGAAGGCTGTATTTCTCTCTCTCTCTCTCTCTCTCTCTCTCTCTCTCTCTCTCTCTCTCTCTCTGAGTCAGATAAAGCTCAGTGATGGAGCCCCCTTATCCCAGCTGTGGTGCGCTCTGTGGCTGGTACATCATAATGACATGAAAATGAGACTGAGTGACACTGTTATTAACCTTTGTTACCTCAATAAATCACAGCAAACAGCAGCAATTACTCTGGTTTTCTGACAAATACTACTTACACAGCAGATCTTTCCCTTGTTCTCGGCTCTGTCTTTTAACAACTGGAAGTGGAGCCACGCAGCTGCACACATATCAATTTGCTGAAAAGCAATGGCAATAATTGAGTGCTCTTTCATAATGGCCCATAACAGACTTTCGTACAGTTCTTCTCTCGCCGCATAGTCAACGGGTGGGTGGGGACAGGCGATGGAATTCCTGCAGTGCAAAGCACTGGCAGAACAGTTGTAAGATACACCCATCAGCACTGCTTGATGGGGAAGTGATCTCCATGCAGGTGCCATAGGAATGGGGAGAGCCCTCAGCTCAGCTGTGCATCCCAGTTAAAAGGCTCTCAGGCATTAGGGCATGGGCTTTGGCTCAGCAGTAGGGCATCTGTTTTTGCACACAGAAAGTTCCAAGTTCAATCCTCATTATCTCCAGGTAGGTAAGGAGAGTCCTCTGCCTGAAACCTGGGAGAGCTGTTGCCTGTCTGTCTGTCTGTCTGATTATTATTATTATTATTATTATTATTATTATTATTATTATTATGCTTGCTGCCCTATACCTGTAGATCTCAGGGTGGTTCACAACATAAAATCACAATATAAAAGTGAAATATACTCGGAGTCGAGTGTGCATTTCATGCTCTTTATTCAGCTTAGAGTAGTGAGGAAGTTCCCCCAGAATGTCTGCTTTATATACATTATTTACACAGTGGGCCCCATGTGATTGGCTAATTCTGGGATTCTCCTGTAGGCCAATCAGGTTGTGGATTCACTTCCACCCAGAGTTGGATTGGGTGGCTCCTGCGGACCAATCAGACTGCTGCATTCTGGATCCTATTATTCTAGGACCAATCAGACTGCTGCATTCTAAATCCTATTGTTCTAGGACCAATCAGACTGCCGTATTTTGGCTCCTATTCAACTCAGTACATAACAAAAAAACACAAAATACATAATAAAAACAAAGACAACCCAATAATTCCCTCACTCACAACACATTTTTAAAAGGGCATCAGATGTCAATCAGCCAAAGCCTGGTTGAAGAGGAACATTTTTTTCTGGCACCTAAAGGTGTATAATGAAGGTGCCAAGTGGACCTCCCTGGGAAGAGCATTCCACAAATGGGGAGCCACTGTAGAGAAGACCCTGTTCTCGTGCTGCCACCCTCTGGACCTCTCATGGAGGAGACACACAAAGAAGGGCCTCAAATGATAATCACAGGGTCTGGGTAGGTTCATGAGGTAGTCCTTGAGGTATTGCGGTCCTGAGCCATTTAAGGCTTTATAGGTCTATGCCAGCACTTTCCATGGGGCCTGGAAAGTATTTGGTAGCCAGTACAGTCGGAATAGGATCTGTGTAATGTGATCAAATTGTCTTACCCCAGTGAGAAACCTGGCTGCTAAGTCCTGCACCAGCTAAAGTTTCCATACTGTCTTCAGAGGCATATAATATTTTACAGAAATCTGGGATGCTGTTGCCTATCAGTGTACAGAGCAAATTGGACCAGTGGTCTGACTCAATATTAGGCAGCTTTCTGTATTCTTAGAGAGAGCAAAGGCTACAAACATTTTTTCTGTCAATGTAGGCAGTCTTCCAGAGAGGGATATAAGAAGGCATTGTTTTTCTTTCTGCTCTGTATTTGTTGTACAGTGGTACCTCGGGTTACAGATGCTTCAGATTACAGACGCTTCAGGTTACAGACTCCGCTAACCCAGAAATAGTATCTCGGGTTAAGAACTTTGCTTCAGGATGAGAACAGAAATCACACAGCAGCAGCAGCGGGAGGCCCCATTAGCTCAAGTGGTACCTCAGGTTAAGAACAGTTTCAGGTTAAGAACGGACCTCCAGAACGAATGAAATTCTTAACCCGAGATAACTGTATGCAGTGCTGTTTTCATTTTACTGCCGTTTGCCTTCCAGCAAAAACTATGTTACTTCTCTCACTGTCCGCTGTGGCGAAATTATATAGCTTACTGAACTGATGTAACTGATCATGTAGCCAGGGGGCAGGGGGACAACTCTGCCTAAATCAAATAAATAAAAAAATATACTTAACTGAAAGTAGAAATACTCGGAATATTTGAAAATGAAATGCTCACCAAGGTCACTTGGATAATTTTGTGGTGCATTCTAGCAACACAACTGTCAAGCCAACTAAGCGATAGACGTGGCTTCTGTGAACTCACCAATCGCGTCACAGGTAGCTCGGTTCTGGAAGAGGACAGGTGGGTGTACTTTCCCCCCCCCCCATCATAGATCCTGGCTACGCCCACATAAATTACATTGTCATTATGTTATTCCACCCCACTCACATCAATACAAAGGAAATGCCATGCAAATGGGATGGAAATTTAATCAATTTGCAAACTCATCGTGTTCACTGGATTGATTTCCATTCAGGACATGGAATTGATAAGCGAGCATTGGCAGTTTCCACTCTCATTTCTGTTCCTATCGGAATTGTCTGGCATCCCGACATCCAGAGTACCTATTTATATAGTGTTTATCCTGATTTGCTTGCACAGGGGTTAAACTATGTCCAGTCTTTATTGAGTATTATAGTGGATTTGTTTCCAGAACAGTTACAGTGGTACCTCAGGTTAAGAACTTAATTCGTTCCGGAGGTCCGTTCTTAACCTGAAACTGTTCTTAACCTGAGGTACCATTTTAGCTAATGGGGCCTCCCACTGCCGCCGTGCGATTTCTGTTCTCATCCTGAAGCAAAGTTCTTAACCTGAGGTACTATTTCTGACACGGCAGCTAAAAAAGCCAATGCAATTCTGGGCTGCATCAATAGGAGTATAGCATCTAGATCAAGGGAAGTAATAGTGCCACTGTATTCTGCTCTGGTCAGACCTCACCTGGAGTACTGTGTCCAGTTCTGGGCACCACAGTTCAAGAAGGACACTAACAAACTGGAACGTGTCCAGAGGAGGGCAACCAAAATGGTCAAAGGCCTGGAAACGATGCCTTATGAGGAACGGCTAAGGGAGCTGGGCATGTTTAGCCTGAAGAAGAGGAGGTTAAGGGGTGATATGATAGCCATGTTCAAATATATAAAAGGATGTCACATAGAGGAGGGAGAAAGGTTGTTTTCTGCTGCTCCAGAGAAGCAGACAGGGAGCAATGGATCCAAACTACAAGAAAGAAGATTCCACCTAAACATTAGGAAGAACTTCCTGACAATAAGAGCTATTTGACAGTGGAATTTGCTGCCAAAGAGTGTGGTGGAGTCTCCTTCTTTGGAGGTCTTTAAGCAGAGGCTTGACAACCATATGTCAGGAGTGCTCTGATGGTGTTTCCTGCTTGGCAGGGGGTTGGACTCGATGGCCCTTGTGGTCTCTTCCAACTCTATGATTCTATGATTCTATGATTCTGGGTTAGTGGAGTCTGTAACCTGAAGCATCTGTAACCTGAAGCATCTGTAACCCGAGGTACCACTGTATATGACAATGAGCATTCATCTTGATTTGCTTGTATATGCCTTCCCATTAATCATTCATTCCTCCTGCAGTTTTCAATGAATTTCTCATCACTTTCCTAACTGTGAAAAATCATTAAAAGGGGGGGCGGGATTTGCTGAGCTGGGACAAACAAGTACTTAAATTCCCCTGGCACCATTTTCTTTCTGCAAACATAAATTTCCAACCTGTGCTTGAACTTGTACACAGAGCTACAAATTCCAGAGTTCTCTAGGAAGAGAGATTCCTTGTTAAACCACTCTGGAAATTGTAGCTCTGTGGGGTGGGGGGGGAGGGAGAGGAGTCTCCTAACAACTCTCTGCACCCTTAACAAACTACAGTTCCCATGATTCTTTGGGGGATGCCATGACTGCTCAAAGTGGTATGATACCGCTTTAAATGTCTCATGCAGATGGGACCTAAAACTGTTCACCCTCTTCTCCCTCCCGTATTAGTTCAGCAATTTAAGAGTAATTATTCTGAAATGAGAAGCCCCTTCGACACCCTCTCAAAATATCCAACGTTTGTTTTTAAATTAAGTAACTGCTTGCAGCAGTCATTGTGTTATTGATGGATGTTGGAGGAAAAGTGGCCTCTGTTGCAAACCCTCTTGAATCTAATTTGGGAGAGAAAAGCTTTGTCATACTCATCTCCCTGTGACTTATGTGTTCAGAGTTGACTTTATTTCCCCCCAATCTTATTAAGAACCTATTACACAATGAACAGGGCTGCAGAGGATGTAAGGTTAGGGGAAAGCCAAGCTTTATTGCTGACTGAGGAGGTATATACACAAAGGACAGAAAGAGGGAGAAGAAACCAAATGGACATAAATCACCCGGCTTGTCACCAATAAGTCCAAAAACCCTCCGAGAGTTATTTATTTTGCTGTCTCCCTTCAGCACAGAATCCAAATTATCATGGAGCCCGACAGCGGAAATGGAACTGGTGACTCACGTGGTCTTGATCTGAGCATGTGCATGACTAAAAGCCAGCAAAAACTTATCTTCTTGCTTAAAGGTAAAAGGTAAAGGGACCCCTGACCATCAGGTCCAGTTGTGGCCAACTCTGGGGTTGCAGCGCTCATCTCGCTTTACTGGCCGAGGGAGCCGGCATACAGCTTCCGGGTCATGTGGCCAGCATGACTAAGCCGCTTCTGGCGAACCAGAGCAATGCATGGAAACGCTGTTTACCTTCCCACCTATTTATCTACTTGCACTTTGATGTGCTTTCGAACTGCTAGGTTGGCTGGAGCAGGGACCGAGCAACAGGAGCTCACCCCGTCGCGGGGATTCGAACCACCAACCTTCTGATCGGCAAGCCCTAGGTTCTGAGGTTTAACCCACAGCGCCACCCACGTCCCAAGACTAGACAGAGATGCATCCTATTCTAGGCTCGGCTCACCTTGGTTTCCCTTTGTTTTCTTTAATAGCTTTAAAGGGAAAGGAAAGAAATCTGATAGTAAAGGGTGAAAAAAACAGGACAATTAAAAAAAAAATAAAGAAAACTCTGGATGACCATGGCTTTTCTCAGATGATAATAATAATAATAATAATAATAATAATAATAATAATAATAATACTGCTTCTGTCAAAAGTGGAAAGAATGCCTTCCTGTCAATTACAAGAGGGACAGCTGGAGCCTCTCCTCTCACTGCCAGAATGTGGACATATTGCATGTCAGGGGGAAGGTAACAAATGCGGCAGGGCAGCATCCCCATCTGTCACCAACAGAGACATTGCAGAAACAAAGGTCCAGGCTTTCCCGGGGAAAAGAGGCCTGATCCAGAGCGAGAGTCTGACTTCAGCTCGACTTTTTCAAAACCCGGCTCACCTCATTTGCAGCAACGTGGACATATTCAGGGCTGGCCCTAGGGGCAATGTGATCAGGCATTTGCTTATGACCCTGGGGCCAGAAAAGGGCTCACTGCACCACCCTGGCTGCCCCTCTCATTTTGCATAGAGAATCCAAATCCAGGGGTCAGCCACTGGTGTTGCCAACATTTGTGGGGTTTTTAAAAAAGATATTTATTAAAGTTTAAAGTTTAACAATTACAAAAAAAGAAAAAAGAAAAAAAGAAAAAAGAAAAAAAGAACAAACAGTAGTGATAAAAAAGATTACAATACTTCAAAAATAAAGAAAAATACAGCTAAACAATAACATTTAAAAACAGCTTCCAATATTTCCATATATTTATCTTTCATTTGCTTATTTCCATGACTTCCTCACGCCTCCCTTTTTGTATTCTTAGTTCATAATTGTTTCAGCAAGTCCTTTCCCTCTTTCACAAATTTTGTTCTATAATTTATCTTAATGCAATTTAACCTTAAATATTACACTTTAACCCGTTAACAATCCATTTTAGCATAATTCTTTATAACCTTTCTGCTAAGACCATGTAAGTTCATTCCAGCATCTTTCTAACATTCATTAATTTTACAATGTTTCTGTAGATATTCTTTAAATTTCTTCCAATCTTCCTCCACCGACTCTTCTCCCTGGTCTCGGATTCTGCCAGTCATTTCCGCCAATTCCATATAGTCCATCAGTTTCATCTGCCTGGTGTTGCCAACATTTGTATTTCCTGGTTTCGTACACTGTGAAGTTGGGCAGCTCATAATGTTTGCCACCAGTGCAGGGCGAGGATTTTGACCCTAAAGGTTTTTCTCTTGTTTGAGGTTCTCCTTCCTTGCCTCCTTTCTTCCTGCCTGCCCACCTCCAAATCACTCTATATCTTACAATAGAGGGATATCTCCCTCTTCCCCCATCTGCTATTGCTTGGCATGCTGCTGCGAATATAAAATGGGAACAGGGAATACATTATTATTATTATTATTATTATTATTATTATTATTATTATTATTTATACCCCACCCATCTAGTTGGGTTTCCCCAGCCACTCTGGGCAGCTTCCAACAGAATATTAACATATAATATATTAAACATTAAAAGCTTCCCTAAACAGGGCTGCCTTCAGGTGTCTTCTGAAAGTCTGGTAGTTGTTTTTCTCTTTGACATCTGGTGGGCGGGCGTTCCACAGTGTGTGTGCCACTACCAAGAAGGCCCTCTACCTGGTTCTCTGTAACTTGGCTTCTCGCAGCGAGGTAACAGCCAGAAGGCCCTCGGTGCTGGACCTCAGAGCTCAGAATAAACCATTTTATGTTATGTTAACATATTTCAGTTTTTCTAAGCCTTCGGTTTTTCTCCTTACCACTATGGGGAACATTTGGCCCTACTGATGTTCCTGGAGTCCCAGCCCCATGGCCAAGGTATGGGACATAGGAGCCAACTCCTAGGGGCCAATGAGGCTTCATCCCACCCCCATAAAATATTTGAAGGGGCAACCCACCCCAAAGTTGATGGGCATTGCCATTCAAATGGTGTGCATTCACAGCATCATATGATCAATTATGTGGGACGGGTCTTAGCTGCCCCCCCCCATATTGTATTCCAGTTGGCACCCCTGGTATGGTATGATGGGCGCTATAGTCCAACAACATCTTCAGGGTGTTCCTCACCTCTGGCTAATGTCCATTGACAGAATTTCCCTATATGAATGGTCTTCGGCTCCATGATCACTGCAGATGGTGACAGCAGTCACGAAATTAAAAGATGCCTGCTTCTTGGGAGAAAGGCAATGACAAACCTAGACAGCATCTTAAAAAGCATAGACATCACCTTGCCAACAAAGGTCCATATAGTTAAAGCCATGGTTTTCCCAGTAGTGATGTATGGAAGTGAGAGCTGGACCATAAAGAAGGCTGATCACCGAAGAATTGATGCTTTTGAATTATGATGCTGGAAGAGACTCTTGAGAGTCCCATGGACTGCAAGAAGATCAAGCCTCTCCATTATGAAGGAAATCAGCCCTGAGTGCTCACTGGAAGGACAGACTGTGAAGCTGAGGCTCCAGTACTTTGGCCACCTCATGAGAAGAGAAGTGAGATGAGGCCACGACTGGACCTAATGGTCAGGGGTCCCTTTACCTTAACCTATTCCATCATCATCATCATCATCATTTTATTATTTATACTCCACACATCTTACTATGTTGCCCCAGTCACTCTGGATGGCTTCCAACATATATGTAAACATAATAAAACTTTAAACATTAAGAAACCTCCCTATCCTGGGCTGCCTTCAGATGTCTTCTAAAGGTTGTACTCCTTGGCTCAGGGGCAGGGGTCCCTCATAACTCCACATCCTTCAACATTTCACCAGTGAAAACAGGAAAAGTGGGATATTCCGGGATCAAATCAGAAACTGGGACGAATTCTGAAAATCCAGGACTGCCCCTCGAAAATAGGGACACTTGGAGTGTCAGCAAATGCGGTCAGAAAGGGGATGAACCCATTTAGCTGCGCATAGTGCTGAGATCCAGCCCCTAACAGATTAATATGGTGGTCAATGGGGGGGGGGCACCTTGCCCACCTTACTTTATATCATCCTTTAACCCTGATAGCAAGTGGTGAAGAATTTGCTATTCCCTGAACCCACACCTCAAGTCCACAGGTAGAACTGACCGTTGTGTATCCTTCCGATCTTTTACCATTCCCCGTTCAAATTTACAAACTAAATGAACGTTTTAAAGAAGAGAAAGATTGGGAACAGTTACTCTCCCCAACCCCCCGCCGCCCCCTGTTTTCAATTACATCAGCTATCTCGTGCTCATTAGGAAGACAGTCCCATATTCATTAAGTGCATAAACTAACTTTCCAGCAAGAAGGGGGATTGGGTGAAGAGGGTTAATGATTTAATTTTCTTCATTTCAGAGAATTACATCTCTTGTCCTGGGGCAATATGCCTGTAAATGCAGACAAAGTGCCATTTCAGACTCCATTTGCGGTGCTAATTTGGCAGAAGCACGAGGGTGCCTGGGTAAAATGTGGTAGGCCTCTCGGCGCCACCATTTTGTTCGAAAGTTTTCTGCTTCTCCCCACAAACTTTGTACCTTGTTCATCATGTCATATGAGAGAACACTCTTTGTGCTCCGCAGAAACACTAGGTGGCTATTCTTTTAATAATAATAATAATTATAATTATAATTATATACCGTCCATCTGGCCGGGTTTCCCCAGTCACCCTGGGTGGCTCCCCACAGAATTAATGATGGTGATGATACTGCGATAAAACATCAGACATTAAAATCTTTCCTAAACAGAGCTGCCTTCAGATGTCTTCTAAAAGATAGTTGTTTATTTACTTGACATCGTATGGGAGGGCATTTCACAGGGCGGGCACTAATAATAATAATAATAATAATAATTTTATTATTCATACCCCGCCCATCTGGCTAGGGAAACCCACCCACTCTGGGCAGCTTCCAACAAAATATTAAAATACAGTAGTCCTTCAGATATTAAAAGCTTCCCTAAACAGCTGCCTTCAGATGTCTTCTAAAAGTCTGGTAGTTGTTTTTTCCTTTGACATCTGGTGGGAGGGCGTTCCACAGGGTGGGCGTCACTACCGAGAAGACCTTTTGATTGGTTCCCTGTAACTTTGCTTCTCACAGTGAAGGAACTGCCAGAAGGCCCCCGGCTCTGGACCTCAGTGTCCGGACTGAAAGATGGGGGTGGAGACGCTCCTTCAGGTATACTGGACTGATGCCGTTTAGGGCCTTAAAGGTCAATACCAAGACTTTGAATTGTGCCCAGAAACGTACTGGGAACCAGTGTAGGTCTTTCAAGGCTCACTGCTGCAGCTTAAACACTCTTATGAGCATATGTCATACCCTCCAAGTGTCCCTGTTTTCCAGAATTGCAAAAGCCATCCCAGCTTCTGATTTGATCTTGGCATGTCCCTAGGCTTATTTCCCCTGCCAGCCCTGCCAGCACCAAGCTCAGGGAGGAGGATGATGTTCTGTGATGAAGTGTTTTGTGGGGACAAATCACAAAAGTCGCAAAAGTGATTGTGCTCATTTTGGTACTGGGCTGCATGTGCATGATATCTGCTGGAGGGGCAACCCCCCCCAACCTATATATAAATTCCTGCAACAGTGTAAATAGGAGGGCAGTGGAAGACAGGAGTGCCTGGTGTGCTCCGGTCCATGGGGTCATGAAGAGTTGGACACGCCTAAATGACTAAACAACAACAAAAATGGGGGGGGATTATTATACTTAAAAAATTGAAAAATGAGAATTGCAATGAACCAAGCATGGGCTGTGAGTCCGACAAATCATCACCTGAAATGCTACCCAGAATCCAGCAACATCCCTCCTAGAGACCAAAGTGAGGAAAGACTGTTCAATCTGGAGAGCTGGTTTTTGCAGCAACTAAGTTGGGCAAGAACACTTGCCCTTCTATGTGCAATTACGGTACTATAATCAATGTGCATTTTTTAAAAACCCAGTTACCCTTTCCTTTTTCCATTTCTCTCTTCTAATTGAGTTCTCTTCTTTTTTTAAAAAAAAATGGTTTAGGCGTAGTCGGGGGGAAATATTGACGACAGGCCTTATCACTAGCAAAGATGTTGCCTTCTTATTAAATTGCTAATAACATTTCAAGTGCTTGTTTCTTCACTTTTCATCACTGTAGAGAAGAAGGAATAGAGCAGCGCAGTGGGCCAAAGTGATATTTGAGTGCTGATCTCTCTCTTAATTGCATGTTTTTTTCTACTTCCATTTATTTTTGTAATCCCAAAGCTTGATTCTGACCACATAGAACAACTTCAAAGGGCAATCTTTTAAAGATAGCTGCTGCTAGAAGATAGATTTGGGGAAAGGGGAGCTTTTTATTATTATTATTCTATATGTTTGAGTCATTTATGCTAAATTATTATCAGCTTTTAATGAAAACTGATGTGTATTTGCCAAAAAATGGGTGGGCAGGGTAGTGTCTTCCTCGCCTATACTGGCTGTTCTCTTCCCTAGTTTTTTCCCCCTCTTCAGGCTGACTCACACTTTATCCCTTGAAAATATAGTTGAAATCCCACCCTTAGAATTAGAGATAGATCATCTATCATCTACATGCTTCAATACTCTCAGACCTGGAATGTTTTCATACAGCAAGACTGGGAAAGGGCCACATTCCATTCTGGACAAGCTCCTGAGGTCCACATGCCGATATTGGTCGGGGCCTAAGGAAAAAGTGGGCGGAGCAAAAAAATACATTTACTTTTGTGCAGTATGCTCATTTCTACACAAGCTTGCACAAACCTCTCTATTCTCTATCGGGCAAGTGAGAGTTGAAAGGCTCATTCAAGGAGGGAAAGCAACAAGACTGGGAGGCGATGTGGCTGGGTGTGTTGTGGTCTGGGAAGAGTCCTCAGGACCAGATCGATAGACCTGTGGGGACACATTTGAGTCTCGGGCAAGAGATTCCCTGTCATAAAGCCTGCCACCTCCTCGCCACTGCACACGGAAAAGGTGATATCCAAAAATAATTGAGATGATAGATGATAGATAGATGATAGATAGATAGATAGAGATAGATAGATAGATAGATAGATAGATAGATAGATAGATAGATGATAGATAGATAGATAGATAGATAGATAGATAGATAGATGATAGATAGATGATAGATAGATAGATAGATAGATAGATAGATAGATAGATAGATAGATATAGATAGATAGATAGATAGATAGATAGATAGATAGATAGATAGATAGATAGATAGATAGATGATAGATAGATAGATAGATAGATATAGATAGATAGATAGATAGATGATAGATAGATATAGATAGATAGATAGATAGATAGATAGATAGATAGATAGATAGATAGATAGAGATAGATGATAGATAGATAGATAGATAGATAGATAGATAGATAGATAGATAGATAGATAATGATGATGATAGATAGATAGATAGATATAGATAGATAGATAGATAGATAGAGATAGATAGATAGATAGATATAGATAGATGATAGATGATAGATGATAGATAGAGATAGATAGATAGATAGATAGATAGATAGATAGATAGATAGATGACAGATAGATAGATGATAGATAGATAGATAGATATAGATAGATAGATAGATAGATAGATAGATAGATAGATAGATAGATGATAGATAGATGATAGATGATAGATGATAGATAGATATAGATAGATGATAGATAGATAGATTAGATGATGATAGATGATAGATAGATAGATAGATAGATAGATAGATAGATAGATAGATGATAGATAGATAGATAGATAGAGATAGATGATAGATAGATAGATAGATAGATAGATAGATAGATAGATAGATATGATAGATAGATGATAGATCAAACCGGGGCTCGTAGTTAACACCCCAAAACCCAACATTGTCTGATTCACTCCAAACTGGTCCTTCAATGTCACAAAGGCTTGAAGATGGATGGTCCTAGGATGGTTTGGAGCAGTGAATGACCAGGAAAAGGCATGAACCCAAATAATCCATAGCCTTCCCAACTAATAATAATAATAATAATAATACCTTTATTGTCAATGTACAACCTGTGTACAATGAAATTAACCGTGCCTCCCTCCCTGCCCCCAAACACTCAGTCTCGTTGCACTCTGTGTGCTTGTCGCACAACACACCACCCCCAAAAGTAGTTGCACAATATTATTTTCCATTCAGCAGCCTAACAGCCCACGGATAGAAACTGTTTCTTAGCTTGTTGGTACGACTGATTATACTTCTATATCTCCTGCCCGAAGGTAGAAGATTAAAGAGGTGCTGGCCAGGGTGTGAATCGTCCCTGAGAATTTTTCTCGCTATCCTAAGGCAACAATCCCTTGCGATGTCATCTAGCGGGGCCATGATATCATGTGCTGTGTTCACCACCCTCTGTAAAGACTTTCTGTCCATGGCTGTCAAGCCAACGTACCACACTGTGTTACAATATGAGAGGACACTTTCTATCGTGGCCCAGAGAAGGAGGTCATCAACTGTTGTTTAACATAGTTCTTTTGCAAGAACCTGAGAAAATGGAGTTTCTGTTGGGCCTTCCTAACCACCTGAGTTACCGTATTTTTCGCTCTATAAGACGCACTTTTCCCTCCTAAAAAGTAAGAGAAAATGTGTGTGCATCTTATGGAGCGAATGCAGGCTGCGCGGCTAAGCCAGAACAGGGAAAGGGAGCGCTGCGCAGCGCTCCGTCTTGCTGTTCTAACTTCGGGGTTAGTGGTGCAAAGCCTCCGCAGGGCAGCAGGGTGCCTTCATCCCGCTGCACTGCGGAGGCTTCGCAGGCTGTCCCAGAAGCTTCCGTGGGACACAGGGATGAAGGCTCCCCGTGCCCTGAGGAGGCTTCGCACGAAGCTAAAACAGCTAGAGGGAACACTGCTGTGATGGCCTGGGAATCCGATTCAGAGGCTGAACCGGAGGAATCCCAGCCTGCACAGAAGTCCCCGCCTCCAGGGCCGGCTGAACTGGGGCAGGGCCTTGATTCTGAAGCGCCTGCACCTGTGCCAGATCCTCAGGAGCAGGCACCAGGTGAATCCACTCTGGCTCCAGAGGTGGTTGAGGACTCAGTGCCTACAGATGAGTCTCCCCCTGGGCCCAGTAACCCTTCAGCCTCTCCTGAACTGCAGAGGCTCAGGGCAGAGAGGCGAAGGGAACTGGTTTCTCCCAGGAGGAGTGTTCACCTTAAGGCCAAGAGAGGCGGGTCTCCTGGGGGCCGGGGCCGCCCCTGGCCTCAGAGAAGATAAAGGCCAGTCAGCCCGGTCCCAGGTTGCGGGAGCAACGTCGTTGTTGAGTACCTGTTCCTGACCCAGACCTGACCCTCCAGTGTTCCTGTCCCCGCCCAGCTTCCTGCTTCGGACCTCGCCCCGCTCCTTGTGAACTGTTTCCAGGCTAGTGACACAGGACCGGACTTTGACTACGCCAACGTTAACCTTCCCCCTGGGACCAGCACAACTGTGCAGTGCTCCCTTTAGCTATTCTGGCTTTTGGATGGCCCCGCAAAGCTAGACCAGCTATCCCAGCGGCTATCCCAGAAGCCAGAACAGCAAGAGGCTATCCCAGAAGCCAGATCCCTCTTGCTGTTCTAGCTTCTGGGATTCAGAATTTTTTCCCCTTGTTTCCTCCCCCCCAAACTAGGTGCGTCCTATCGTCTGGTGCGTCCTATAGAGCAAAAAATACGGTATATTTTTTTCCCAAGTGAGGTCTTCACTAAGGTAAACTCCCAGGAATTTGAAGGAAGAAACTCTGAGCATGCCACCAAACCTGGTAGCTGGATGTGCAGCTCAGTTGCACTTCATTCCCACCAACTGAGGGAATTGAAGGGGATATATATATATATATATATTCAATGAAAGCTGCTCACCCCTCCCACCCTGGTATCGAGAGCCTAGCAAGGCATTTGATAAGCAGAAGAGCCCCATTGGACTCCCTCCAACCCCCAGCCAAATCAAGTTACTGCGAATATTTTTCTAAATTTCACCGCGACTCTGTTGCTATCTATTGCTAACTCCTGCTACATGCCAACTGTTTGATACTGTCAAATATTGACTGCTCCATGTCAGATCCTGTCTGTTGCTGCATGCCAGCTGTCAGAGGCTATCAAATTGCAACTGCTACTTGTCAGATGCTGTCAAAAACTGATGGCGACTGCAGGTCTGCTGTCAAATATTATCAAATGATGACTGCCACGTGTCAGATCAAATGCAGATAATGGATGCCCAGTGTTCTCCAAAGCTTCTGAGAATATCTGCATGCCCAGAGAATTTTCAGAAAATGTTCACCAGTGAAGTCAAGATGTTCTTTGGCCCCTGTTCTTGCTTTGACTTTCCTCGCTTCTCAGCCCTGACTACGCCTGTGTTTTCTCTCATCCTGCTTATTTGGACTTCCTATAAAGTACTGACCTCTGCTTGTCTCCTTGGCCATAAATCTGGCTACTCCCTTGACAAAATAAAAAAATTGCTTCCAGTAGCACCTTAGAGACCAGCTAAATTTGTTATTGGTATGAGCTTTCGTGTGCATGCACACTTCTTCAGATACACAGTGTGCATACACATGAAAGCTCATACCAATGACAAACTTAGTTGGTCTCTAAGTTGCTACTGGAAGGAATTTTTTAATTTTGTTTTGACTATGGCAGACCAACATGGCTACCTACCTATATCTACTCCCTTGACAGTATGTCTATACTTTCTCTGTACCTCTGGGACCACAAACAGTGTGATTTCATAGTATAGGTTTGGACCACACTCAGTCCTAGGGGCCGAATGCTGCCCTACAGCTCTTGGGATTCTCAGGCACACCCCTCACTGGTCCAACCCTGTACATGGGGTCCCCCAAGCTGATGTCTATGGGTAACATGGGGCCTGCAAAAGTCTTCACTTGAGGCCCCAGGCAGGGCCCCCAGATCCCTACCCTTCTTTCTTTTTTAAAAAGAAGTCTCTAGCCCTCCTAGAAAGAAAGTTATGAAGCAAAATGTGCGGGCAACCTTCTAAGCAAATTCTGCAAAACGAGCTAATAAGTCAGAGCTATGATTGATAAGCGAGTTGTTTGGACACCAGGCAATGGGACTCTCTGGAGTTCTAAAGGGCTTATGTTTTCCTTTCCCCTTTTGTGTGCTTCTCCTGCATTTGTCTTAGTTTCGAGTAGTCCTTGGAATCGCCATAGTTTACCCTTCCACGTTTCCTAGCACCCTATGCATCTTTCCTATGGTGGGTTTCTCTGAGAGCAGATACTTCCCAGAAGTTATTTTCTGCAAACACTACTGCACAGCAAGTATGGGTGGATTTCATAATATCCACACACACAAATGCAAAATGTGAATACATAGCAAAGAGGCTTAGGCATGCCTTCTGTTGTACTAGAGAAGTCCAGGCACTCATTAGGCATTTGTTGTATAGTTTATACAATGGTATACATGTCTCAGTAGAAGTCACTCTCTCTGTGCTTAATCGGGTTCTCCCTTACAGAGGGCACATGTTGCGGTGAGACCTGGCAACCTAACCCTGTGTTGTGGGTGGGTACGTTTGGATAGCGACAACACCTGATTTGTAGGTCCCTTGATGCAGCGTTCAATCAGGCCAATGGGATGCAGGCTAAACAGATCAGGGACCTATATATACCTATGCACGTGCCCCAGAGCACGTTTACTGATCGCATAGGGTTGCACTGTTCACATTATACTTAATAGAGAAACTGCCCCCCAAAAAATGATTAATGCCAGGAATTTCATGCATTTCATAGAACTGTACAGTTTGAAAGGACGACGGGGGTCATCTAGTACAACCCCTGCAATGCAGGAATATTTCACCCAACATGGGGCTTGAACCCACAACCTTGAGATGAAGAAGTCTTATGCTCTACCAACTGAGCTATCCCAGCTGCACTGGAAGGGGTGCAACCGATTCTGAACCAATTCCCCCTCTTCTTTCATACCCAGGAAACCTGACCTGAATACACAGCCTTGTGAGACGCAACCTGCCTTTGAATGATGAAGGGCTCGATGTGGCAAGATGCAGAGACCTCGACTCACAGTGGAGGGTATTCCACGCTTCCCAGAAGCCCTTCAGCTCCTTGCAGGATAGGGCCCTTGAACTGCCCATGTGCTAAATTGGCTGGTGAGTGCCCTAGCAATTAAAATGTCATTGCTCACCCATTATGTGTAAAGACCCCCTTTGCTCACAAGAATTTCTTCAGAGAAGCACAAAGGACTGTTCTCCTGTGTGTCCCCCCCCCCGCTTTCTTTTATTTAGTGCCAGGGAGGGGGGCTGGGGACTGGGGTTCTTTTTATTGTCCTTCATTAACACTTTCCAATTTGGGAGGGGAAGAGGGATGGGGATTATAACTGTTTCAACGGATGACATCATAATAAGTTCCTGTCCCAGGAAACAAAAGTCTCTGGGAGACAGCTACGAGACAAGTCCTATTTATGATGTCACCGAGAAGACAGTAGTGGAAATAAAGAATGGGAGGAGGAGGACTGGAGGGGGGGGAATAAGAATAAACATCTGTATATTGAGGATAACAATAACATTTGTTCCATCTTTTGTATTTCTCAGAGTCCCACCAAATTGTGCGCCTCGCATGAGAGAGAAAAACAGATTTTGTGCGTGTGCAGGTGTAATAATAGTAAAAGTAAAGTTTGGGGTTCCTTTTTAAAGTTAGATTCTGTTATGCTGTGTGTGTAAGGAAGGAAGAGAGAAATGCAGGTCTTTTTAGGTATCTGTTGAAGCCACTCCTGTATGAAGCACATTTGTACTAAACGTATTTATTTAAAGAATTTTAATTCCAGTCTTTGGTCAAAGAAGGCTCCCAATACAGCTTAAGGACCAGTTGGGGGGGGGGGTTATATATAAAAAATGAGAGAGTTCCAGCTGTATTAAAGAAAGTTCTGCCAGTAAAAGTTTGAATAATATTCCCATGGCCCTGGACGATGCTTCATTTCCAAAGGTGTCAGTTCTTATGCCTCCAGTCGCTTCAAACTGTGCAATATTTAATATCTGTGACAGCGGCCAGCGGGGCAGAGCAGGGGTGTGTGCTGACCTGGCTTCTCAACTTGGACGCTGCTGCTGGTAACAGAGAGGGAGCGGGGTGAGGCACTGGGGAGGCTACCTCAGTGCAGGCATGGTGGCAAGAGCATTGGATTGGTCCAAAGGATCTTCAGGGGGAGGTTGGAACCCCTGGACCACCCCTGCAGCATTAGCTACAACCCAAAGAGTCCAAAGTGGCTGCTCTGACAAATATCAGGGTTTTGTGAGCATTTGGGATTGAACTTTAGTGCCTCCTCAAATGAAATGTGCATGCACACATACACACAGTGCCGGATTTATGTACAGGTACAGTGGACACATGGGTTGTGAACATGATCCGTGTGGGAGGAACGTTCGCAACCCGCAGCGCCATGTCTGCACACACACGGGTTCCGATTTGGCATTTTTCCGCATGCGCAACACACGATTTAACATTTCTGTGCATGCACGAGCGCTGAAACCCAGAAGTAACCCATTCCAATACTTCCGGGTTCGGCGTGGTGCGCAACCCGAAAATGCACAACTTGAAGCATCTGTAACACTGGGTATGACTGTATAAGCTAAACAAGCTATAGCTTAGGGCCCCTGTGGCCCCAAAAAAAATTAAAGGAAAAAAATCTGGATGTACATTTCCAAAATAAAAAACAAGAAACAAATGCTGTAAAGAAAACCTACATACAGCAACATTGTTTTGTGTTGTGTAGGCTCCTATGACATAAGCAATGGGCTCTGCCTGCTAACCTGCTCCTTAAGATATCACTGGTATGCTCATTTCTATATATAGGGTGCCTACATTCTGCATGGACCGGTTGTATGGCAAACATGTACAAATGGCTTTTGATACCTATTAGGTCCATAAATTACCATATACCATATATTCAGCACAAAAAACAGTGACAATTTGTTGTTGACAAAGACAGCTGGACATATAAAGGGCCCCATTACGTTCAGCAGCTTAGGGCCTCATCAAACCTAAATCCAGCCCTGCATACACACACACACACCAAAAAAAACCCCAACCCTTAACTGTTTTTGAACCAAACACCCCTGAGTTTGTGGATCCATAGCTGAAACTGCTAACGTATTGTGCCAGATGGTGCTTATCTAACAAGCATAGCTTTGCTGGGCGGTAGCATTGATCAACAATCTGCCTTGCTAAGGTAGAGTTCTGAGGATTTTCTTTCCCTCTGAACTTATTGAGGGCAAATGACTGGGCAATTGCTCTGAGCTACTCCAGGGCTATGGATCTTATATGCATCCCTGCAACAGTCTGAAGAGACCGGGAGCTGTTTCAATTTCAGATCATTTCGCAGCTGCGAAGTGTAATCGCAGGGATAATAAACTCGAAGCTGTGCCATCCATTAGAAAAGAACCTCAGATGCCGCTGACGCCTCTCTGCTTTGCCTTCTGTTCCAGGCATTAGGCAACAGCTGAAAATGTTCAGAGGCGCTCCGTGAAGGCACCTTAGATTGTGCTGCAACAGCACATGTGGAGCAGTAGAATAGCCAGTTTATACAACCAGCGGGGGCAAGGGATAAAACTCCCCCACCCAGGATTTTACCATTTCACATGGCATGTGGAACATAGGAAACTTGCATTATACTTATGTCAGACAACTGGTCTATCTAGCTGAATATTGCATGCACTGACTGGCAGCAGCTCTCTGGGGTTTCAGGCAGAAAATCTTTGCCAGCTATAGCTGGAGATACAAGGGACATACAAAGGAGATGCTCTGTCACCAAGCTGTTGTTGTTGTTGTTTAGTCGTTTAGTTTAGTCGGGTTGTCTCGCAAGTAGTATCGTTTTGTTACTGTAGTTGTTAGTTGTTGTTTAGTCGTTTAGTCGTGTCCGACTCTTCGTGACCCCATGGACCAGAGCACGCCAGGCACTCCTGTCTTCCACTGCCTCCCGCAGTTTGGTCAAACTCACGCTAGAAGCTTCAAGAACACTGTCCAACCATCTCATCCTCTGTCGTGCCCTTCTCCTTGTGCCCTCAATCTTTCCCAACATCAGGGTCTTTTCCAGGGAGTCTTCTCTTCTCATGAGTGGCCAAAATATTGGAGCCTCAGCTTCAGGATCTGTCCTTCCAGTGAGCACTCAGGGCTGATTTCCCTAAGAATGGACAGGTTTGATCTTTTTGCAGTCCCTGGGACTCTCAAGAGTCTCCTCCAGCACCATAATTCAAAAGCATCCATTCTTTGGCGATCAGCCTTCTTTATGGTCCAGCTCTCACTTCCATACATCACTACTGGGAAAACCAAGCTATAGCCCTACAAATATCTTAAATTATCAGAGTGGTGCACAGCAATATGTACACAATAATGATTTGGGAGGGGGACACCCGCCTAAACCTTAGAAACTAATAAATGGTAGGATTTTGATGATTTGGGATATGAAGGGAAAATACCAGCTGCAGTTGAATCCCTGGGCTAGCCTATGCAAAATGACCTGAGCCAAGCTAGGGCCATTAAGAAACAATACAGGGCCATTGAGAGCAATGCAGGAAAATTGCCCTGTGGTATGAACAGAGATTGAGGATTTGGAAGCTTGCCAGAGTAACTGGGTGACACGAAAAGAGAGTCTTGGTTGCTGGGAAGAAGGAGGGAAGAAAGATGGGGGTCCATCTTGGGCAGGTTGGCTGCAGGTGGGCTGCAGAGATGCCTTGGACTCCATGTTGTGGGGTACAAGGCCCTCTTGAAAGATCTTCCCATTCTGTAAGATTTGGACTCCCTCCATGCAGGCTGAAGGTGTAAATAGGTGATTAAACCATATTTCTTAAAGCTATGACATTCTCTGCTGTGCCAAAGGACCCCAGACCCTGGATGAGTGCCTGGAACCCCAGTTTTGCATCAGAAAAAAATTGGACGGCATGCAATGAAAGCTTTGGATTACTGTATAACTACAGTGGAAATAGTGAACTTCGGCAATAAATTAAACCAAAATTTTATTGGGTTTTATTGTTTCTACTTCATTCTAGCCAACGGCATTGTAATTCCAACGGCATTGATATAATTTCATCCTTTTGTTCTAACACAAGTTAGAATGCTATGATTGAATCGACCAAATGGTGTTCTCTTATTGGATGTTTACTCATAAGTAACCCCACCGAGTTCAAAGACACTTGCGCCCTAAGGCTACAGTCTTATACAGTGGAACCTCGGTTGTTGAACATAATCCGTTCCAGAAGACCGTTTGACTTCCGAAATGTTTGACAACTGAGGCACAATTGCCAGTCGGCAAAATCCATTGGAAAAACAGAGAAACGCGTCTCAGAGGGCGTTCAATTTCTGAGGCATGTTCAAAAATGGAAGCATTCAATTCCAGGTTGTCAGCATTTGAGTTCCAAATTGTTCAGCTTCCGAAGCATTTGACAACCGAGGTTCCACTGTACACCCTTTCCTATGGGAGTAAGTCCTTGGGACTTACTCCTGAGTAGACATCCCTAGGATGACACTGTAAACATTGACACAACAGTTTGAAAAGCTAAGGAGGGTCAATGGTAATCTCTAAACAGGACAATTTGCATATGGATCTCTCATGTCTGGTGTACTTTTTGAGCAAAGCAAGAACAGCATTAAAAAAGCATGTTACTAAATTAATGAAACAGTGTCCTATTAGACAACATAGGGTAAAATAACCTAAAGATATTGCTTTTCAACTAGGGATGGCAGAAAAATTGGATCCAGTTCACATTTAAAAGCAAACCTGCCTAATGCGAGCCTTTCTATAAGAATTTTGGAACCTAAATACAGCTGACTCGCAAAATTCACACTTTTCATAATTTTTGCAGTGCAGTTCTCCAGCCACGTGTCCAAAAATGCATTCTCAAGGATAAAGTGTGCATAGAAATGTATATATTAGTGAAAACCAGCACACAGAGATGCATTATACAAAGGGGAAATTGCTTTGCAAAAGTGTGTTTTGGGCAGAACTGAATAAAAATGTGTGTATTAGGAGAAAATTTCACTCAAATGCTGATGAATTTTCATGCGGTCTTCAAAAAATAGATTCACAAACTAATGTGGAGAAGTGAACTTAAGATTAGAGAAATGAGAAGCTGAAAGGAACCAGAACTGACCAATTCATCCATACCTACTCAGAAAAGCCATGTGTGAGAGTTTAGCTAGTTTGCTCACGTTAAGTTTGTGATTTTAAAAATTAAACAGTTTTTTATTTTTTTTAGTAACAAAGCATACACATGCCAGAAACAAGCAACCAAAAAATATTGCCTTTTTAAAGCCTCCACAAAGGGAGAGGCCCTGAAGGTTTATGTGCCTCTGAAGGTTCCGTTTTCTGAGGTAAAACTGCGAGGAACTTTTTCTGAAGCAAGCTATTAATGGACAAAAGATTTCTGAGGTACTTTGGCAGGCCCTGAACAATTTGGTACAGGTCACCAGGAAGTAAAAGAAAGGTTATTAGACTTTTATTTTATGTCTCTCTCTGCGTTATTGTATTCTGCCCTGGGTTTTATGATTCTGTGACAGGGTTTGCTCGCTGGCATTCAAAGCAAAGAAAGAGAAATGATTCCTGTACTTTGACTTTTCCTCGCTGCTAACAGTAGTTTACATAACCAAGATATGATTTCCATGATCAAATAAGCCCGTATTCCCCCTATTACAATGTAGAGACACACTTTAATGCTGTTTTGCTTGTTTCTTTTATAGTCATACCTTGGTTTACAAACACTTCAGGTTGCGTTTTTTTGGGTTACGGACTCGCCGAAACCCGGAAGTACCGGAACGGGTTACTTCCGGGTTTTGGTGGCCGCGCATGCGCAGAAGCACTAAATCATGTTTTACGCATGCGCAGAAGTGCCAAATCGCAACCTGCGCTTGCACACACACGCTGCTGCGGGTTGCGGACGCTGTGGGTTGCAAACATGCATCCCGCATGGATTGCACTTTGCGCATGCGCAGAAGCACCGAATTGCAACCCGTGCGTGCTCAGGCATCTCACAGCATCAACCAGACTTTGGTTAGGGAATATCCCATATATATCAGGAAAGGGGTACAAAGGTGTTCTGTCTCCACTGCCAGGGGGCAACTCCCATCTCTTGCAGGGGTGCAATTAGTGCCAGCATCGTCCGTTAAGAGTTTGGGTGTAATCTTCGATACCTCCCTCTCTATGGAGGCGCAGATTACAGCTATAACAAAGGCGGTCTTTTTTCATCTCCGCCAAGCTAAGCAGTTGGCTCCTTATCTCTCTCGCCCTGACCTAGCCACTGTGATCCACGCGACAGTCACCTCCAGACTGGATTATTGTAACTCGCTCTATGTGGGGCTGCCCTTGAGACTGACCCAGAAACTCCAGCGGGTGCAGAATGCCGCGGCGAGACTCCTTATGGGGTCTTCGCTGCGAGATCATATTCATCCGGTACTATATCAGCTGCACTGGCTCCCGGTGAAGTACAGGATCAGGTTTAAGGTGCTGGTTTTAACCTTTAAAGCCCTATATGGCCTAGGACCCTCGTACCTACGGGACCGCCTCTCCTGGTATGTCCCACAGAGAAATTTACGGTCTGCAAATAAAAACATCCTAAAGATTCCAGGCCACAGAGAGGTTAGGCTGGCCTCAACTAGAGCCAGGGCTTTCTCGGCCGCAGCTCCAATCTGGTAGAACGCTCAGCCACTAGAGACTAGGGCTCTGCGGGACTTGACATCTTTCCGCAGGGCCTGCAAGACAGAGCTGTTCCACCAGGCCTTTGGTCAGGGCGCAGCCTGACCCCCTCCTCTGGCAATCTGCACAGAATTTTGCTTGATGGTTGCCATTAATTTGATTTTAATTAATTTTATAATGAATGTTTTTGGAATGTTGAACTATTTTGATTGTTGTTAGCTGCCCTGAGCCCAGCTTCGGCTGGGGAGGGCGGGATATAAATAAATATTATTATTATTATTATTATTATTATTATTATTATTATTATTATTTTATTATGTTTCTGAATACCAGTTGCTGGAAGCTGCAGAAGGAGAGCGTGCCACTGCAGCCAGAGACTGGGCTCCACATAAGCATCCGGTTGACCATTGGGAGAATGGTCAAATTATTGGGAGAATGCCAAATTATCACAATGCTGGCAACGTCAATTTCTTTCCGCTTTTTTTGCAACTTCTCAATGGACGTGGAGGCTTGACTCTAGCCAGGCTTAACTTTTTCTAACAGGGAGGGGGCCGAACACTGGTAAATATGTTGTTACTGATTTAAAAATCTATTTGTTCAGTAATTTCGGCTGGAGCCGTCATTATCTTGCCAAGGCAGCTGTTGGAATATTAACTAGGCACAGCAGTAACAAGTGGAATATAATTAGCCCTCCTTGTTCCAGTGAATTTTTCAGTTATAACTGGGAACAATTTGCAATGAATCTCCACACGGTTGTAATTAACTTAACGAATGTGCCACGCATACCGTACGGTGCTGCCAAGTGCCACAGGAAATCACAAAGGTTTTCTGCTGATGGGGCAAAGCTATTTCTTAATTTTGACCTGATATCACACACCAGGGATATGATATCTTTCCCTTGTTTTAGCAAAGGCCAGTTCCCGTTAGAGATTTTATAGGTAGGAAATGATGACAGCCAGAACTGTAAAGGTGCTCCTATTATTGGATACCGACACATGGACAACATCTTTCTGGAATAAGTGGGAATGCTCTTGTTCTCTTACAATTAGAGATCTTTCTTTCTTTCTTTTTCTCCTTCATTGATTCCCCCCCCCCCCTCCCAGCCTGCAGCACAAAGACCATGAAAGACGTGTGCCTTCCAGGCAAGTTTAAAAGATTGCTTCTGAGCACTGTGCTACAATTTTCAAAAGCAAACAATGAGGGTTAGGCCTGGGGTTGCCAACTGACCAGAAATAAGTCCTCAGAGTATGCTCTTGTGTCTTGCATATCAGATTGATATACAGTGGTACCTTGGTTCTCAAATGCCTTGGTACTCAAACAACTTGGAACCCAAACACCGCAAACCCAGAAGCAAGTGTTCCAGGTTGCAACTTTTATTGGTAGCTGAACGTGCTCAGTTTTGAGTGCCACACTTCCGTTTTGAGTGTTACGCTGAGGTCTGTCTGTTTTTGCATTTCTGCAGCTCTTTTTTGTTTTTGTTTTTGTAACTGTGTTGAACCCAGTTCAGCTATTGATTGATTGATTGATTGATTGATTGTGTGACGGCAGTACATTGTTTACTGCTTTCATTGTATGGATCAATGGTCTCGTTAGATAGTAAAATCCATGTTAAATTGCTGTTTTAGAGGTTGTTTTAAAAAGTCTAGAACGGATTAATCCATTTTTCATTGCTTTCTATGGGAAAGCGCGCCTTGGTTTTGGAACGCTTTGGTTTTGGAATGGACTTCCGGAACGGATTAAGTTTGAGAACCAAGGTACCACTGTATAGGCATTGGCAAATTGTGTTATCACCTGCGAAATGTAAAAAGCAACAACAAAACATTACAGCTGCTTGAGCTGCGGTTACAGGCAATGATACAGGGGTCATTTGAAAAGCTGGCAGCCACAACCAAGCTAAAAATAGAGATTTCTGTGTGTGAAGGGAGGAATTCTGTCATCATAAGCATGACTGCTCTCTAAAGGAGGACAGAAATGCAATACCCCTCACTATAGTGGGGAAGAAGGGTTGATGGGCAACTTTAAGGCCCCTATTCTCCCTTCAACTGGGCTTGAACTGGACAGCCCTTCAAAAACCAACACCTCCAAACAGAGGACTGTCCTCTGTACAGTAGGACACCTGGCCACCCTAGAGCTCAACCATCTCCTCCCCCCAAAGGTCTCTCTTAATTCAGTCCCTTGGTCATGTGTAAGCTTTGCACGCCAACGAGATCAAAAGGAAAGAAGAAGAAGAAATCAATTGGGCCTGCCTCATCCTGGAGGCAGAGATAAAATGATGTCAACCAAAAGTGTCATCGAAGCGTAAGATGCCGTCCTGGGGGAGGAGCAGGGAAATTTATGAAGCCGTGCTCTCGAAAGCCCCCGCGCTTGACATGTAATCCCTTGAACGTGAGAGGGAGAGGAGCCAGCGGGGTGGGATGCCTGCTTCTTTTCCTATTACTTCACGTTCTATCATCTTTTCCCATTATGAAACAGCGCACATGGCCATTCATCCCCCTCAGCACGCTACAGCCAGACTGTTTGCTGTAGTGATAGATGAAAAATTCATTTCGTTTTCCCCCCACCCACCGCCCTCCTTCAGAGGACGCTTAAACATTCAAAGCAGGCCTGTGGCTGACTGCCGTGTAACCGGGTTAATAGTCTTGCTCTGGATTGCATGTCTCAGGCCGCAGATTTATTCATTGGTTTATACATATTTATTTCATTTTAATTTTTGAGCCGGTGTCTGTTAAAGAAAATTCTGGGTTGAGAGACTACTCAACAGCCCAGCTCACCAGAGTCCAAGTCCCCCGCAGGTCCATGCGGTCAGTAAAACAAGGAAATTCCAGCCAAGCAATTTGGAGCAAAACAGCGGTCAGTAGGCTTATTTTATTGTTGCACAACAGGTTCCAACAGCAGCGAGTGAGCCCAGAGTATGGGGCGACATTGACTTTTAAAACTTCCCACCAGATCCCAGAATACAGTTCGTCCAGCATCATTGATACATCATCGCTACATCACTGACATGTCACAAAAGGGGAGGGGTAGACAGGGGTTTACACTAGTTCAACCTTGGCAAACATGTCCATTCAAGTCTTTGGTACCAGATTAGCATAGGCTAAACATGTCAGGGCAAGACCCAGGTATAAGATTAGCATAGGCAAAAACCTCTGAAGTCTAACCACCCAAAATACAATAGAATTTCCTTTGCATGTCTGGACCCCTAGGCAAGTCTGGTGATGGGATTAGGCCAGGGGTCAGCAAACTTTTTCAGCAGGGGGCCGGTCTACTGTCCCTCAGACCTTGTGGGGGGCCGGACTATATTTTTTTGGGGGGGGATGAACGAATTCCTATGCCCTACAAATAACCCAAAAATGCATTTTAAATAAAAAGGCACATTCTACTCATATAAAAACATGCTGATTCCTGGACCGTCCGCGGGCCGGATTTAGAAGGTGATTGGACCAGATCCGGCCCCCGGGCCTTAGTTTGCCTACCCATGGATTAAGCTTTCCTTGGCCAACAATCAGCTCGGCAATTGTCACCTCTGGGCACTTCCTGGAGTCCCTTTTTCAAGGGCAAAATAGTGCTGGAATGTAGGAAACTGGCAAAGGAGTTGATTTTAGCATTTTATTAAAGGGATTATATGCTGCTTGGTGTGACGCCGTGTAAGGCTGTAGCAGGTCCTGAGCTCAGCGTCTTGCCTGTGGGTGTGGGTCAGGTGTGAGGGTGGAACGGAAACAGGCTTCTGTTTATGTGCCGCCCCCTCCTTTCTGTAACAGCAGCAAAGACAGGATACATGTGGCTATATAAAAACATTTTTAAAAGGAATAAGAAGGGCTGTGCTGGACCAGTCCAAAGGCCCATCTATTTTCTTCTGTGCAATCTCTTGGTGCACAACAGTGTATAAATGTAATTTTTCACTCTATAGGATGCACCGGACCATAGGATGCAAAGTTATATTAATAGAACAAAATGGCTGCAGAAGAGCAGCATGGCAGCAAAAGATAGAACAAGACAACACAATAGAAGCTAGACGACCAAGAGACTGACAAAATGGCTGCCTGACTCGGCTCTTTTATGGAGTCAGCCAGGGTCATGCTCATTTCCCAGGTCACTTGCAGGGGGGGGGGGATGCTCCAGACCAGCGGAACAGGAAGTTACACTGACTGGATGTACTCCTGCTTGTGCCCTGGGAATCTGATTCAGAGGCTGAACCTGAGGAATCCCAGCCTGATGTGCACAGTGGGTACATGTTGGCAGCGAGTGCTCATCAGAGAAGGAGATGGAAGAGAAATGTATGGCGTCTTGTGTTTGGTTGTCCTCTAGCGTCAAAATGTCCAGAGCCAGCCCTGGATTCTGTGGATGCAGGGACATGCCTGACACACTCTGTTTTTGGACCCATTGCCCACAGGGCACAACCAGCAGAAGAGAAACATTCCTGGACTTTGGAAAAAGAATTCTGCAACATTCTATGGGCCCTCATCTGCCCTTCCAGGGAACATAAGTGTGATGGCCTGGGATTCAGACTCAGAGGCTGAACCTGAGGAATCCCAGCCTGCACAGGATTCCCCGCCTCCAGAACCAGCTGAGCCTGGGCTGGGGCTTGAGCCTGAAGGGTCCTCACCTGTGCTGGATCCTCAGGTGCAGGCACCAGCTGAGTCTGCTCTGGCTCCTGAAGTGATGGAGGACCCATTGCCTGCAGGTGCTCCACTCTCAGCCCCGTCAGGGGAAGCTGAGGTTGCCTCTGGGTCCAGTAACCCTCCAGCCTCTCCTGAACTGCAGAGGCTCAGGGCAGAGAGGCAGAGGGAACTAAGTTCTCACAGGAGGAGAGCTCGCCTCCAGGCCAGGAGAGGCGAGTCACCGGGGCCGCCCTATGCCTCAGAGGAGATAATGGCCAGCCCGCCCAGTCCCAGGTTGCGGGAGCAACATTGTTGGTTACCTGTTCCTGCCGGCACCCTGTCCTGTTTTCTGCCAGAGTTCCTGACCACACCCGACTCCCTGCCTTGGACCCCGCTTCAGCCTCGGACCAGACACGGACCACGCCGCACGGTAACCCCCCCCCCCCCGGACCAGCACATGCCCACTCTAGGGAAATAAGGGATGTTGCATTTGACTATACCAGTGGATTACATCCCACAGCATTGTGCATTGTATATTTCTCTTTGCTGCAAGTCGCTCAGAGACCTTTGGGTGACGACTAATAAGTTGAATAAATAAAAATGAATCAGCCATTTAACAAAAGTGTCCTATTCATAGTTTAGGAACATAGGAAGCTGACTTCTACTGAGTTGGACCATTGGTCCATCTACCTCAGTATTGCATACACAAACTCAGCCAGGGTTTTTAGGAAGGGGCTGTTCCCTTGAGATGCCAGGGACTGATCCTAGAACTTTCTGCATGCCAGGCAAATGCTTTGCCACTGCACCACAGCCCTTCCGCTTTTTAATAACACATTTGCATTTTAATGGCAAGTTCATTAGGACAGCATCTACAGCATCTGAGAAGGCGCAGGTTTCATAACTGGGCTCTACCACATAGTGGGTTTCCCCCCACCTAGGAAATGACATATGAAACGCGTGTGTATTGCTTTGCTTTCTTGATCTTTGTAATGATGCACCATAGACTTGTTTTTATTCCTTAAAAAGCATCACACTCCACACAGAATGCACCCCGGGTGTGCTTTTTTGCATCAAAGGCAACAAGGGAGATTTCATGTATAAAAACATCTCTCCTGCTCAGACCCATATCTAATAGGGAGGAAAGGTCAGTAACAGAAAGATTCCGCCCCGGTATGGCAGAGGATTCAGAAACTGCCATTAATCACAGGCAGTAGAACAAAGCCTTGTGTCTTCTTAGGCTTGTAAAATTTCAATATGTAATAAAGCTATGATTTTAGCTCGTAAACTCTCAATACGCAATAAATACAAGTAACACCAGCATTTCATTTGCACCGAGTCTTTATTGCCCACCAGATATCCAGCACATTTTTTACAAGGGTATTCTAGTAATAGAATTTAGCAAATTTAGAGAAAGCGCTGACCTTAGCCACCTGCCTTTGAACATCTACTAAAACGATGCCTTTTTCAGAGGCGCTGCTGATCTTTCGTAGTAGGAGCTTTAACTCTGTATTTTTGTTAGGGTTGCCATATTTTGAAGAGCAAAAAAGAGGACACGTTTGCCGACTTATGCTTCTAGCTATGGATCGCTAGGATGACTCTACCCATGAAAAAGAGGACCTGTCCTCGAAAAAGAGGGCATATGGCAACCCTCGTTGTCCCAAAACTCTGCATGTTGACCTGGTATCACCTTTGGGGAACCAGACCTCCAACCCCATGCCAACACATTGCAATCAACCATGGAAACTTAGTTAAACCACCATGTGCAGCCACAGAGGCAACCCACCTCTGAATACTAGACGCAAGGAGGGAGGCCGGCGGAGGCCATCGTTTTTATTCCCTGATTGTGAGCTCCCAGAAGCATCTGGCTAGCTCTTGGTGAAGCAGAATGCTGAGCTAAATAGTTCCATGAGCTCTTGCATACATATTGTTTTGTTAGACTGCATGCATCTTGCTCCCACTTGCAAAGAGACGAACATATGAAGAGCCAGCTGGATGTGGCCAACGACCCATCGAGTCCAGCATCCTGTTCTGACAGTGACCAATCAAAGATGCCTGTGAGAAACCCACAAGCAGAATTCCACCACAAGAGCCCTCTCTCCTCCTGTGGTTTCCAACAATTATTATTCAGAAGCATTAGTGCCTCTGAACTTAGATAGCAGAGCACAGCCATCATGGCTAGTGGCCATTGATAGCATTATCCTCCATCAGTTTGCCTAATCCTCTTTTGGACCGAACCTTTGGTTTGGACTCAGTCTGACCCTTATGTTTTCCTCCCCTTATGGTCTTGATTTATCAGCTACTTTAAATGAGCCTGCATCTTAAATTGCATTTTAACCTGTATTTTAAATTGGTGTGTTCCCCCCCCCTCTCTTTTCCCCCAATTATGTTTTTACTTGATTTTATTGGTGTTAGCTGCCCTGAGCCCGGCTTTAGCCGGGGAGGGTGGGTTATAACTGAAATTTATTTATTTATTTATTATTTTAAAGCACTCTATGTGGGGCTACCTTTGGAGGTGACCCAGAAACTACAACTAATCCAGAATGCAGCAGATAGACTGGTGACTGGTAGCAGCTGCCGAGACCATATAACTGTTGGGATACTGCCAGGGAGACAAAGGCCATCGTGCCCCCACATCGTCTCCCAGTCTCCCGCGGAAACAGTATCAGTCAAATAGCGACATGAGCCTCCGAAATAGCTGTCCACATTCCAGGACCCGTGCACACCCTTTTCACAGAGTTTGCACAACGAAAGATGCACCCAGGAGAGCATATCATACAGATTTATTCAACGTTGGTCAGAACAAAGGAAAAACATGACTGCCTGCCTGCGTGTCGAGGCAACAGAGAGAGAACACAAGCTATATACAAATAGAAACTTCCTGTGAGCAGGAAGTACGCAGACTTGTGACTCACAACAGCCTGCTCCCTTTTTAAGGAGGAACGGAAATATCCTAACAATAACACCGGTCTTGAAAGACCTACACAGCCAGATGGGCGGGGCCTAAATAATAAATTATTATAAATTGTGTGTGTGTGTGTGTGTGTGTTTATTTGATGCTATGGTATGTATTTTTGTGTTTTTATATTGCAAACTACCCTGTGATCCTTGGATGAAGGGTGGTAAAGAAACAACAACAACAACATTTTTGCTTAGGCAATCTTATCTAGTCACATAGGTATTGGTGTGCCTCACTCTCTTTCACTGTTAATTTTAATTCTTCACAATTGTCTTTAACTGCTTTTATTGATTATTTTAGTATTTGCTATGAGCTTCTTAGAGCTTTTATTGCAATCAAGCGGTATATACATCTTGTTCGATAAGTACAGTCATACCTCGGATTACAGACGCTTCATGTTGCGTTTTTTCGGGTTACGGACCACTGAAACCCAGAAGTACCGGAACGGGTTACTTCCAGGTTTCAGCGGCCACCCATGCGCAAAAGCGCTAAATCGCACTTTGTGCATGCACAGAAACACTGGATTGCAACCCGCGCGTGCGCAGACATGCCACTGTGGGTTGCGGGACCTGTGGGTTGCGGATGTGCATCCCGCACGGATCACGTTCACGGATCACGTACAGTGTCCACTGTAATTAAAATTCAAAGCCTTTGCTATACTACTGAGCTATGGCCCTTTAACCACAAAGACAACCACAGTACTCTGGACTGATCTACTGTTTCTCTGTTGAGGTGTACTCAGCAGCAAATAGAATCCATAAACAGCTGGATTCTGGAAATAAAGGACTTGGTTTGTGGTTTGTCACTGTGGGGGTGTTTCACAGTGATCTCCAGCCCATCATGGCTCTTTGATGTCGCTAGTCTAACCATTAGATTACAGCAAGATAATCCATGCTAAGTGCTGTGATTGTTCAAAGGTGCTATATAAAGGAATGCCAAGTAATATGACTGTGAACAAATAATCAATGTGCCATAACGGTAGCCATGCAATTTATGTACTGATTGGATGGGGTGTGTGTGTGGAAAGAGTCTAAGGTTCAAATAAAAGCACACTTAATAATAAACATCTTCCTTCCTCCTCTTCCTTCATTGCTTCCCTTCCCTTCCTTCCCTTCCCTTTCCTTGTTTTCTTTTTTGCAAAGTTTCTGCCTTTTGGCTGTTGTTGCATTACATCCTGAGCGCAGTGCAGAGGACAAGAACATTACATGGCTTTTCCTGTCTTTGAAAGCAGAGTGCATGTCTCAGAGTAATTACTCTGTAATTACCAGCTGATCTGCAGGCACAAACAGAGCAGAAGTGGCAAGGCTTTGCGATGTGGCACCATTAGCGCCCTATTAGAACTGCACGGCATCATTAGCACTTAGTGCTTTCCCAGTTTTTGTTGTCTTGGGCATCTGTTGTTCCCTCTTTCTCCAGAAAGCTGTGCCCACCAAAAATCCTACAAAGTAAGCCTCCAGTGCTTGGCATTGCCCACCTACCTGCAAACCTACCTAACAACCCTAAGATAGAGAGGTTGTCACTTTGGGACTCCTTTTGAGCTATGTGAAGGGATGTTGTGGTTGTTTAGTCATTTAGTCGTGTCTGACTCTTCGTTACCCCATGGACCAGAGCACGCCAGGCACTTCTGTCTTCCACTGCCTCCCGCAGTTTGGTCAAATTCATGCTGGTAGCTTCGAGAACAATATCCAACCATCTCGTCCTCTGTCGTCCCCTTCTCCTTGTGCCCTCCATCTTTCCCAACATCAGGGTCTTTTCCAGGGAGTCTTCTCTTCTCATGAGGTGGCCAAAGTACTGGAGCCTCAGCTTCACGATCTGTCCTTCTAGTGAGCACTCAGGGCTGATTTCCGTAAGAATAGGTTTGCAGTCCATGGGACTCTCAAGAGTCTCCTCCAGCACCAGAATTCAAAAGCATCAATTCTTCGGCGATCAGCCTTCTTTATGGTCCAGCTCTCACTTCCATACATCACTACTGGGGAAACCATGACTTTAACTTTGCGGACCTTTGTTGGCAAGGTGATGTCTCTACTTTTTAAGATGCTGTCTAGGTTTGTCATTGCTTTTCTCCCAAGAAGCAGGCGTCTTTTAATTTCGTGGCTGCTGTCACCATCTACAGTGATCATGGAGCCCAAGAAAGTAAATGTGAAGGGATAATGGAATCTAATGAAATGATATTGACATCTAATCATGAGGGCTACAAACCTGGCTTTAAAAGCAATAAGCACTGAAGGTCATAGAATCACAGAATCACAGAAGTTGGAAGTTACCTCCAGGGTTATCCAACCCCCTGCAATGCAGGAATCTCAACCAAAAGATTCTTGACAGATATGGTCATCCAACCTCTGCTTAAAAACCGCCAAGGAAGAGGAGTCCAAAAGTTTCTGAGGGAGTCTTTTCCACTGTTGAACAGCTCTTACTGTCACAAAGTTCTTCCTAATGTTTAGCTGGAATTTCCTTTCTTCTAACTTGAACCCTTCTCTGTACATGTTCCATTTTATCAATATCCTTCTCAAACTGGTTACAGGTAGGTAGCCGTGTTGGTCTGCCGTAGTCGAAACAAAATAAAAATTCCTTCTGGTTGCCCCTTAGAGACCAACTAAGTTTGTTATTGGTATGAGCTTTCGTGTGCATGCATGAATTGTGCATGCACGATGTATCTGAAGAAGTGTGCATGCACACAAAAGCGCATACCAGTAACAATCTTAGTTGGTCTCTAAGGTGCAACCAGAAGGAATTTTTTTTATTTTGTTTCTTCTCAAACTGGTGTGCCCAGAATTGGATACAGTAATCTAAGTGAGGCCTCACCAAGGCAGAATAAAGGTAAAGGTACCCCTGACCGTTAGGTCCAGTCGCGAACGACTCTGGGGTTGCAGTGCTCATCTCGCTTTACTGGCCGAGGGAGCCGATGTTTGTCCGCAGACAGTTTTTCCATGTCATGTGGCCAGCATGACTAAGCCGCTTCTGGCGAACCACAGCAGCGCACAGAAATGCCGTTTACCTTCCCGCCAGAGTGGTACCTATTTATCTACTCACACTTTTTGGCGTGCTTTCAAACTGCTAGGTAGGCAGGAGGAGGGACCAAACAACAGGAGCTCACCCCATTGTGCGGATTCGAACCGCCAACCAGTTGCCCTGTCAGGGCCTGGCTGAACACTAGGAATGCTTGGAGCCTATAACTCTTATGTAAGCTTTCAGTCTGAGCTGCAACAGCTCCAAGCATCTCAACCCCAAGTGGGGATTTGAACCGCTGAGCTTCCGATCAGCAAGCCCTAGGCTCTGTGGTTTACAAGTGTGGTACTATTACTTACATTTTTCTGTACTTGGTTTTTTTCTCTTTTGCTTTTAATTAGTTTTTATTAAAGCTTTTCCTGTTTTACAGATCAAGCAAACAAGGGGAAGTACATATAGCATCTCCACTTTTGATTCAGAGTCTGTTGCAGCCTACCCCCTTGCACTGTTGACCCATGTTAATCTTAGGCATAGCATTCAGGATATGACTGGTCCTTGTGGATCAGGGCAGGAAAATAGCATGGAGGGAGGACTCCAATCCTTTGTTCCCAACATGGTCTTTATCCTGATCTACACACACATATACAGCTGCTGTTTGCCCTGGGAGAAAAGCTTCCATTGGTGTTGATGGAGACGTTCTTCCTGATGTAAATAGCAGTTGTATTTCTGTGAGCGTCCAGATCAAGGCTGCAGAAGGAAGAAACAGTTACAAAACCCCCTGCCCCCACACTATGGTCCCGATCCAGGACAGGACTCCCTTGGTTGCTGTTTAGTAAAGGAGCATGTATCCTAAAGGAAATATCAAATCCGACACCTGTTTCACCTCTGCAGTGTTGGAATAGAGACTGCGCATTACCCAACCAAGCCTTCACCACAGGGAATTAAAACTAGATTTATAATAGGTCAGATTTCATCAGAATAATTTATCCAGCGAGACTTCCAAACCCTCTTCTTCTTTTTTACACAAACTCCCGCTGCTTGCTTCACAGTTACGATCAGAGCACTTAATCAATCATCCTCTGAGGACTGATATAAGTAACCCCAATTAGAATAAACTGGGGCGCATTTTCCATGGGAACAGCCCAGTTTTGAAAAGAAAAGGCTTTGACAGGGAAATTGTATGAGGCAAAACCTGCCTTATTCTAAAAAAATCTCAGACAATCAAGTGACCTTGGACTAAAACAGAACACTTTCTGGTCTCAGATCTTGCAGCCCTCTGGCATTCATTTATGTCAGCACTAGTAGCTGTTAGGGCTGAGCAATAGATTCAGTTGAGGCCTGAGCCAAATCTGACAAATTCAGAGAAACTCAGGCATTGGATGACTCAGGTGCAGAAAGCCATGGATCATTGCAGGTCATGTTGGGTGTCCCAGAGCCATCTGTGGCTCTGAGGGGTGAGGCATCAGGCAGAAGGAGAGGCAGGCATTGGGCAGAAAACCCTACAAAAAGGCCCAGACTTTTGCCAAGAGACTCTTCTGCTGCCTGACTCTCCATGCTGAGAGAATAATATTTTTTTATTTATACCCCACCCTTCCCTGTTCAGAAAACTGGGCTCAGGGTGGCTAACAACAAATTTAAAACACTTAATTGATGCAACAAAAAACAGCATAAAATATGGTATAAAACGTGAATAACAATAAAATCAAAAATCAATTTTGGGGGAAAGTCCCTCCAATAAACATTAGATGATCACCAGGGCTAGCTGGCTAAATTAGTCCTATTTGGACCAGCAAGGAGACCAGGGGAGAATTAGCTGTGGGATCCCAGAGTGGGTAATCTTCGTAAAAAGGGTAGGGGGAGGGAAGGAAGGGGAATAAAAGATCAGGCTAAGTTCAAATTGAAGGCCAGGCAGAACAGCTCTGTCTTACAGGCCCTGCGGAAGGAAGTTAAATCCTGCAGGGCCCTGGTCTCATGGGACAGAGCATTCCACCAGGTTGGAGCCATCACTGAGAAGACCCTGGCCCTGGTGGAGGATAATCTGACTTCCTTAGGGAAGCAGCTTGCAAGAAGCAAGATCAATGCCTTCTAGAGGTGTTAATCCTGCCATATACACAGCACTCCCTTTCAAGCAGCTTCCCTGCAAATAAGCCATTTGCAATGAAGCAGGATGAACTTCTTTGCTGTTCAGTGGAAGCACCACTCTTGCATGGTTCAGGAAACCCCTTTGCAATTTGCTTCCCTGCAGAGAATCATCACCCCAGCATTAATGAGCTGTTTCTGAATGTTGCGGACATTTTAAGCTGTGTTGCATATTTAAAATCCACAAGTTGTATGGGGCATTTTATCATAGAAGGGAAAGGGAAAGGAAAGCATCTAAAAATGAAATTAAAATGCACATGGGCAAATAAAATACAAGCAGAGTAGTCTTTGCACCTTAGACATGATACAAAGCATTCATGTGGAAGGGGCAAGCTATGGCCCGCTGTATGTTGCTAGACTACAATTCCCACAATCCCCAACTATTTGCTAAGCTGGCTGGGGCTGATGGGACTTGGAGTCCAACATCACCTGGAGGGCTACATTGAATGTCGTGGTTTTGAGCACATTGCGCTTTGTCCAGTGATATATCCAGCATGGGTAAAGGTAAAGGGACCCCTGATCGTTAGGTACAGTCGCGGATAACTCTGGGGTTGCAGCGCTCATCTCACTTTACTGGCCGAGGGAGCCGGCGTATAGCTTCCGGGTCATGTGGCCAGCATGACAGAGCTATTTTGGCAAATCAGAGCAGTGCACGGAAACGCTGTTTACCTTCTCATTGGAGCGGTACCTATTTATCTACTTTCACTTTTGGCGTGCTTTCGAACTGGTAGATTGGCAGGAGCAGGGACCGAGCAACGGGAGCTCACCCCATTGCGGGGATTCAAACCGCTGACCTTCTGATCGGCAAGCCCTAGGCTCTGTGGTTTAGACCACAGCACCACCCGCGTCCCATATCCAGCATACTTCAAGAGGAAAACCCCCCCCCCAAAGCAAATATTCTTCCCCTTTCCTCTATCCACCTCACATCATTCTCCAACACTGCTGGTGTCAGAACAGTTAATTTGCACATCCTATCCCACCTCTCACCCCAGCAGTGGCCAATTTTTGTTTTCTGTCTCACGCAATGTCCATCTTTGAAAAAATGCTACCGGATATCAAGACCGACACCTTCATCCTAGCCAGACAGTTTAATCATCCAAATACTCCAGAGGTCCTTTGTTTTCAGACTCCTGTCTTTGCTGTTCCCCAGTGGTACGGTAAGTGAGTCGCTTGCGGTGTTGGAAGAAAATGGACTAATTGAACTGGTGTGAGGTGGCTTCCATCCCAGCAGCCCGTGGTCCTCTGCAAAAGGAAGCCTGTGGCTGGATGGTGCTGTTGGTTTCTTAGTCACACCGTGTGTTACCGCTGCTGCTCACACATTTTACCCTGTTCTTCTAAATTACAAATGAAATGACCACTTCCTTGGGGAACTCATTGTCAGAGCAAGTGAGCGGATGCGTTGGCAGGTGAAGTTTGCAGCGACTCGGCATAAGAAACCAAGCCAGACTCAACAGACTGGATCTGATTGGCTCCTCAGGTCACCTGATCCTGCTGAGCTATAAAAACTGCAGTACCCTCTCCAGCCATCTGCATGATGGCGCTATAGTGAAACTGACATCCCAGTGCAAGATGACTTATAGCGCCATAAAGAGTAAGATTTTTTTTAAAAAAAAATTATTTCTATTTATTAAATTGGTATACTGCCCTATACCCGCAGGTCTCTACATCCTGTTAACAAGAGTCCCAGGATTTGAACCCTGGGCCGCCGGTGAGCCCTTGCCCACAGAGAGGCAGCATACAGCTCTTTCAGATGAGGATAGCTCTAGAAAAAGTCATAAGACTTGCAAATGTGAAGCCTGGCCAGCTTAATTTTATTCAGCACCTCCTCTTCTCGTCAAATCTCCCCTCTCCCTCCCTCCTTCCTTCTATTCCTCCTTCCCCATCTCTCTGCTTTGCTCCTCCGGAGCTGTCGGCCATAGTGTTCCAGTTCAGGGACTCTTGCAACAGAAAAGATCAGCTGTTGGAGAAACGCAAGAAAGGCCTTTGGGGAGTGCCGTGGCCGCAAGGTAATCAGCAGGCGAAGTTATTATCATTATGCTGCTAATTAATTCCCAGCTCATTACATTTCCTGTGGCTAATTTGTACTCGCCACTGATTTGATTAAACTCATCTCTATGCTAATAAATGTGTTTTTTCCATTTGTTTCAGCGACTGTAGGAAGGAGAGCTCTGTATTTACATACTTTGACGTTTATCAAATAAAACACAGGGTCTGAATAAATCCTACTCTGATTTACAATTCTGGTTAATCAACAACCAAAAGAGAGCAAAAAGGGGGGTGACCCAAGAAGTTAAGGGCACTTCTTTATTCAAAGCAAGCATGCCTCTCTCTCTGTGTGTGTGTGTTGCATGCACAACCGTGTATTGACACACACACATTAAAAAAAACACAATACTTCGCCCTGTAATTGACCCAGCACAGCTTCCGCAAACCAAAATAACTTTTCTAAGAAATGTCCATATTGGGAGCCCACCTTATAATCAAGTTCTTTGCCAGACCATGTACTGCTTACCTAGGTATTAAATAGCCACTGCAAGGGGACTAATTTAAATTACTTCTCCACAGCAGCTTTTTCCACATAGCCGGTCATTCATTCTCTGCGGCTTGCCATTCGCCCATCATGACACATGGCTTCATTACTAACCGTTTCACTCAGTTGTGAATGGACGCCAGTAGAAGTCTTGTGTTTCGGGTGATGTGACATTTCTGTCCATGTTGAATTTATTTCATACTCCCTTTTTTAAATGCATACTTTACCCAGTGCTGGGTTTACGCACCAGCAAAGTAAGCTACAGGTCAGTGCCTGAAATTAAGAGAGGGCCTCTTAGTACAGAGGGTGGGGTTAAACTAAATTGTCCCATCGGTGCAAGGAACCAGGCAGAGGGCCTTCTTGTTAGTGGCGCCCACCCTGTGGAACGCCCTCCCGTCAGATGTCAAGGAAATAAACAACTATCTGACTTTTAGAAGACATCTGAAGGCAGCTTTGTTTAGGGAAGTTTTTAATGTTTGAAGCTTTATTCTGTTTTTAATGTTCTGTTGAAAGCCTCCCAGAGTGACTAGGAAACCCAGCCAAATGGGCGGGGTACAAATAAATAAATAAATAAATAAATAAATAAATTATTATTATTATTATTATTATTATTATTATTATTATTATTATTCCACTTGAACAAGGAAACTTTTGCCTATTGTCCTCTCCCTGAGCACATCCATGTCCTTCCCAAATCTGCTCCAGTGGGTTGGAGGGAAACCCAGAACAGATTTAGCGGAATGCAGGAGGAAGGCAGAAATTTCATTGTGTAAACCAATGTCCATGCATAGACATAATGAATTTGTTAGCTACCATCCCACTCACCCCCAAAAAAATCCTGAATCTCAAATTTTACATTATTACCTTTTGCTTAGATTGTTAGTTTGCAGTCTGCTGGGTTGCAAGTGTGAAAGTTCATTATTTCTATTTTCATTGTTCGTTCTGTCAGAATGACATGAGCTTTTTAAAATATAATACTATGGGGGCATCTTAAATTAGGCATTGTTTAGAGCCTCGACTTGCCTTAATCTGGCCCTGACTGTGTCTTATGACATATGACAAGTTCTAAAGGCTGTTTAGGAGGATTAAAAAAAGAACAATGCAAGTAGCATCAGCCTGGATGTTCCTTAGAAGAGGGTTGCTCATTTGCTGAAGGTACTCCCCTCATACTTGGGGCAGCAGAATGCAAGCACAGGGGGATCTTGTGGAATGCAATGAACAGAAGATTCAAGATGCAACGTGAGGTCATTCAACAATGCACGTACATCAGACGGTTTTATGAGATTACCGGATTATCAGAAGACTGCAAAAGCCCAGTCTTCTTGATAAGGGATGACTCCAGCATTCCATGTACCTCAACAGCGCTGGATGTGGATACAAGCTGTGTGAACTAAAGAAAAATTTCTGGGAAGCATCTAGCAATGGAGGAATTTGGGCCACGTCACATGGGAATGCAAACCCACCTCATTTGCACTTCTCAAAACGACACCAGGACCAAAATGCCACTGTCCTTTCAATTTTGCACTTCTCCAACTTTTGTGATGCGCTGCTTCGACCCAAAAAGATACTAAAAATGTGTAAGTTAAATAATAATAATAATTTATTGTTTATACTCCGCCCATCTGGCTGGGTATATATATATATATATATATATATATATATATATATATATAGCAAGTGCCTAGGACTTGCTGATCGTATGGTCGGCGGTTCGAATCCCCGCGGCGGGGTGAGCTCCCGTCGTTCGGTCCCAGCTCCTGCCCACGTAGCAGTTCGAAAGCACCCCTAAGTGCAAGTAGATAAATAGGTACCGCTTTATAGGGGGAAGGTAAACAGCGTTTCCGTGTGCTGCGCTGGTGCTGGCTCGCCAGATGCCGCTTCGTCACGCTGGCCACGTGACCTGGAAGTGTCTCCAGACAGTGCTGGCTCCTGGCCTCTTGAGCGAGATGAGCGCGCAACCCTAGAGTCGGACATGACTGGCCCGTACGGGCAGGGGTAACTTTATATATATAATGTCAGATTTTAAAAACTTCCCTAAACAGGGCTGTCTTCATGTCTTCAGATGTTTTCTAAAAGTTTTGTAATTCTTTATCTCCCTGACATCTGATGGCAGAGCGTTCCACAGGGAGGGCGCCCTCTGTCTGGTTTCCTGTAACTTTACTTCTCACACTGAGGGAATCGCCAGAAGACCCTCGGAAGTGGACCTCAGTACCCGGTCTGAATGATTATATTGGAGAAAGTTGCATTATAAGTATGCAATAATGCTGATAAGGACTGCATTGCCCCACAACAAGAAGAAGAAGCACACAATACTGTCAAACAGTTTCCAAGCTTGAAAAAATGTGTATAATATTTAGTAAAATTGTACAGAAAAATGTTTATCATAGGAGAAATGCATAGTCAAATGTGAATGCATTTTTGTGGGGACTTCTTTTTTTAAAAAAAATGCAGACTGTTGCAGAAATGTGGATGCAGAAAACTGAATTTAAGCTTGAATAAATAAGAAACTGAGAGGAACTAAAATGCACACATTCACCCATCTCTATTTACATCTGAACTGTGTCAGAGAAGGTAGACAGATACCCTTCCTCCTCCTTTCATAGCACTAGGTGGTAGTCAACTAAGTTTTACTCAGGTCCATTAGTTTCAGTGGACCTACTCTGAGTAAAGCTTAGTTGACTATCACTTGCCAAACTCAGGGTTATTCTACAAGTTACTGGTTCTGTTCTACAAGAGCTCAAGGTTCACAGAGGGAGGCCGGCAGTGTCCCATCAAGAGGTCACTGAAAGCCTCTTCAGGACCTTGGAGAGCTCCAGGCGTCTACTGAAATATCTGTGCAATCTGTTGTCTTGGCAAGGACCCTAGCTCCAGCTAAAGCCTTATATAGACATGGTCTGAACTATAATGCTTAAGTCCTCCCTCCCCAGAGGAGCTGGCTAGCTGTTAAATGGCCCTCACCTGATTCAGCCTTTGGGTTATGTGGGGAAAGGGAGAGCAGGGTAGCATGGGAGATTCTTCCTCTGAGTCTGAGGAGAGCAGCAAGGCTGTGACCTCTGGTTAAGAAAGTCCTAGAGATGGTTGTGGCCGTTCCTTCCCCAGAGAAAGAGCTAGAGTCTCATGCTCTTCTGACTCTGTCACACAATGCAGGGTCTCTGGGTTATGACACCAATTTGCAGCCCATCCAGGATAGTTAAAAGAAAGTACTTTTTCACACAACCTATAATTAGCTGGTGGAATTTACTGCCACACAATGTGGCGACAGCCATCCGACCCAGGAATGAAATAAAGTTACTTTTTAATTTACTAACACTAGTGAAAATATTAATAGCGAAGAAATGAACTCTGAAGAATTGCCTCCAGTGCATCAATGGATTAATAAATCTTTGGCAATAATTGGTCTTTTAAAATTAAGCATAAATTTAACTTTAGAAAGCAAAGAGCTCTCGCTCTACAGGTATATTCATGTTACTTAAAAAGTTGTAGACAGTTGTGAGCTGCGGTAGGTCAGGAAAGAACTGATTATGGGTACAATCCTATAACGACTTAGCTGGAAGTATGTCCCACTGGATTCAACTGGACTTCCTTGAGAGACAGTGTGGTGTAGTGGTGAAGAGCAGTGGACTCGTAATCTGATGAACCGGGTTCAATTCCCTGCTCCTCCACATGCAGCTGCTGGGTGACCTTGGGCTGGTCACACTTCTCTGAAGTCTCTCAGCGTCACTCACCTCACAGAGTGTTTGTTGTGGGGGAGGAAGGGAAAGGAGAATGTTAGCTGCTTTGAGACTCCTTCGGGTAGTGATAAAGTGGGATATCAAATCCAAACTCTTCTTCTTCTTCTTCTTGCTTATTAACAGACATGCCTAGAATTGCACTCAAGCATATTCAAGAATTTGTGATTGAGGACAGTCTTCAGATTCTAAATGCCATTGCATGTCTGCTATAAAATTCTGTCAAATACTGAATATAGTAATATGTCATACATTGAAAGCTATGAGATATTTAAGGTTGTGGATCTGCCAGCTATCAAACACTGTCAAATGTCATTTGTCAGCTATCAGGTATTGATACCTAATATCTTATGATATCAAGCTCAGAAATCAAATAGGTCATGTGTTTGAGCATTTTGAGACTTGTCTGGAGAATATTTAGCACCTTATTTTGCCAAGGAGAAATTTGAAGTGAATTTTCAGGGAGAAAATCATTTTGGCTACAGTCTATAGCGCAACCATTTTTCTTTTCTTTCTTTTTCTTTTAATGCCACATCTCATAATCTTACATTTGTGTTTAGGGCAAACTTACAATTCACTCCCTTTACTGCTCTGGAATTTTATACATGAACAAGGAAGCGAAATTACCATTAATGCTATTCCCTCAGTATAGATGCTCTTTGATTATGTAGCTGGGTCCAGGGAGAGGAGGATAACAATAGCTCATTGCACCAAAACATAGGAATTAACATCAAAGCAATGCAAAGCAAATTACATTACGGCATGCATATTAATAAGGAAGCAGCTAAGCAAAGATCATGGGCAAAGCAGCCGTACAACAGAGAAAGTGAAATCATGCTAACAAGATATCTTCTGAAGTCATTGCAAAGATGTGTTCTGAAGTCATTAGACCTGAGCTTGATTATGCCTCAGTTATATCTTCATTTCAATAGTTCATATTCTGTCTTTATTTCTTTGGAAACACATGGCGCTTTTGCTAGGCATCCTCGAAAGCCACCAGTAGAAAACTGTTTCGTGTTATGTTCTGCAATCTCTGAGCAAGAGCCCAGTCCTTCCGTAGAGTCATATTTCCGCCATCTCAATTTGCGGATTTGCTTTGAGCTTGCCACTGCCTTAGTTCATTGACAGCTCTGGGGTGTTTTCATGCCTGGATGTTTAACTCACAGTCTCATCGCATCATGGGTTATGCACTTGGGAAGAAGAGTAAAGCTGTGTGCATTTTTCTCACAGGACAAAAGTAAAATAAGAATAAAGATGGCTTGGTATATGAGTGTTAAAAGAGCACAAGAATACAGATGGAGGAAGGGGTTAGTTATGGTCAGGGTTCAGCCCTGACCAGACTTGGAACCTCAGAGGAGGAGCAGGCTCAAAAGGACCTTCTAGTGCACTAACAGTGATCCTGAGGAGGTTCAGATCCAGATCATCATCTCAGGACCAGAGGTCTCAGCACCACCTGCTGAGGAGCTGTGTTGTCTACTTGGCATGCCCAGGGCCACAGAAGCAAAGGAGATGATAAGCAAGGCAAAAGTATCAGGGCCTTGTTAACTATGTGTGAGGCTTCTTAGGAGGAAAGGTAAAGGACCCCTGACAGTTAAGTCCAGTCACGAACGACTCTGGGGTTGCGGTGCTCATCTCGCTTTACTGGCCAGGGGAGGTGATGTTTGTCCACAGTTTTTCCGGGTCATGTGGCCAGTATGACTAAGCCACTTCTGGTGAAACCAGAGCAGCACACATAAACGCCGTTTACCTTTCCACCAGAACGGTACCTATTTATCTACTTGCACTGGTATGCTTTCGAACTGCTAGGTTGGCAGGAGCTGGGACCGAGCAACGGGAGCTCACCCCGTCGCGGGGATTCAAACCACTGACCATTTGCCCTGTCTGAACACCAGGAATGGTTGGAGCCTATAACTCTTATGTAAGCTTTCAGTGTGAGCTGCAACAGCTCCAAGCATCTCAACCCCAAGCCTTCCTGAAAAAGGGAAAGGACAAATGTTATGGGAAGGAGTAAGAGGAACTGGACACAAACTCACTGTTCCCAAGAGCAAGCACATGATTAGTCATATGTAGTTTAGGCATCAGGGGGAAATTCAGTTTGGTTCACATTTAAATGCAACCCTACTTCATTCTCAATTCTCTGAATTATATGGAAACTGAAACACAGCTAGTTTGTGCTTTCCTAAATTTTGCAATGGAATCCTCCAGCAAAGTAAAACGTGCAAAGATATGGACATTCGAGAAATGTGTGCATTAAAATGCATATATTGGTGAAAGTAACATACAAAAACACAGGGAGAATTGCTTGCAAAATGTGCCTGTTAGGAAAAATGGTATTTAAAAAACATTAAACACAATTTACATACCACTTTTTAAACAAGGAAAACAAGGATGCAGAAATGTAGCAAAATTAAGGTTGGAAAACTGAGAAAGCAAAAAGGACAGATGTCCTCATTCCTGTTGTAGTGCCACCCACAGCTGAGCACTGAAATGAGCTGACGGAATGGTCACTTGGACCCAGTGCCAAATTTACATATAAGCTAAACAAGCTATAGCTTAGGCCCCACTCTCTTGGGGGCCCCCAAAAAAAATTAGAGGGGGAAAAACCCCTGGATGTACATTTCTAAAATATAAGATAAAGAAACAAATAAAATAAAACCTACATACAGCAACAGTGTTTTGTGTTGTGTAGGCTTCTATGATGTAAGTCATGGGCCCTGCCTGCTAGCCTGCTCCCTAAAATATCCCTAGTTTGCTCATTTCTATATATAGGGTGCCTACATTCTGCATGGACTGGTTGCACGGCAACATGTGCAAATGGCTTTAGATACCTATTAGGTCCATAAAATACCAAATAGCATATATTGAACACAAAAAAAGTGACAATTTTGTTGTTGACAAAAGGACAGCTGGACATACAAAGCATGCATAGGCAAACTTGGCCCTCCAGATGTTTTGGGACAAAACTCCCATCATCCCTAGCTAACAGGACCAGTGGTCAGGGATGATGGGAACTGTAGTCTCAAAACATCTGGAGGGCCGAGTTTGCCTATGCCTGATCTAAAGGGCCCCTTCAGTAGCTTAGGGCCTTGTCAAACCTAAATCTGGCCCTGCTTGGACCCCTGAAGTGTGACATTACCATTTTGGGCTCTTGAGCCTTCTCAAATGTATGCCTGCATATCCACTACATATTGTACTTGGGATGGATATGAGTATCAATGGTCACTGGGAGTGACCTCCGGGACCATATAACACTGGTCTTAAAGGGTCTACATTGACTCCCAGTACATTTTCCAGCACAAGTGTTGGTGCTGACCTTTAAAGCCCTAAACGGCCTGTGATGGGATGATGAGCTGCTTGTGCGTTAAAGCGTAGTCCCTCAGAGTTTGCCCAGATTAGCAAAGCTCTGTCTATAGCAGAGCCCCTTAAGCATGGCTCCCTCAGTCGCTGGCAGAATCTGACAGTGGGCGTTTACGGAATCTACTCCAGCATAAAAGCTCCTTGACGGAAACGCGTCGTCTGGATTCTCGGCGCGACAGTTTCCGGCGAGGATTGGGTGTACCTATGGGAGGTCCTGAGACTTCTCCGCTGTTATCGCTAGAAGACTCCCTGAGCCATTCCTTCGCCTCCCTCTCTCTCTGATCTCCCACTCTCCCCCTGCTGGTGCCTTCCTCCGCTGCTGAGTCTCTTCTGGCTTCTGAGAGCCCCTCCACCTCCTGCCTTTCCGATGGCAGTTCCCTGACACGGCCTCAGCCCAGTATACCTGAAGGAGCGTGTCCACCCCCATCATTCAGCCCGGACACTGAGGTCCAGCACTGAGGGCCTTCTGGCGGTTCCCTCGCTGCGAGAAGTGAGATTACAGGGAATCAAGCACAGGGCCTTCTCGGTAGTGGCGCCCTCCCTATGGAATGCCCTCCTATCAGATGTCAGGAGATTAAGAACTGCACAACTTTTAGAAGATATCTGAAGGCAGCCCTGAATCAGGAAGTTTTTAATGTTTCACGTTTTGTTATGTTTTTATAAGTGTTGGAAGCTGCTCACAGTCGTTGGGGCAACCCAGTCAGATGGGTAGGGTATAAATAATAACATTTTTATTATCATTGTCATTAGCAGTTATGCTACTGTGCCTCTCCTGCCCAGTTTGAGGAGACTTGCACAAGAGAAAAGCCCCACCCCCACCAAAGGATCAGGGCCATATCTTCCTCCCTAAGTACCTACAGTGGTACCTCTAGTTAAGAACTTAATTCGTTCCGAAGGTCTGTTCTTAACCTGAGACTGTTCTTAACCTGAGGTACCACTTTAGGTAATGGGGCCTCCGACTGCTGCCACGCTGCCACCACACGATTTCTGTTCCCATCCTGAAGCAAAGTTCTTAACCCGAGGTACTATTTCTGGGTTAGCAGAGTCTGTAACCTGAAGCGTCTGTAACCCAAAGCATCTGTAACCCAAAGCATCTGTAACCCGAGGTACCACTTTATTGAAAGGAGGGAGGGACGTCAACCTATATCCAAAAGGCTGCCGGAGGGGTGGCGATTTCTAGCAGAGCAAAAGACCACATCCCTCAATGCAACAGCAAACAGCAGCTGTGTTATATGTTCCGACTATTTTCCCCAGACGCCGGCGGACTTCATGGACTCTTCTGCCTCCTTTTGAATTAACTCGTGTTACTGTGTATACAGGGTGGAATCAAACAGTGCGACACAGTAAACCCCAAGGACTCTTCCCCTTCCCTTCATACCGACCTCATCTGTGACTGATTCTGTAAACAGACCTATCACACAAAGTAATGACTGAGACGTACGTGTGTGAGAGAGGGAGGGAGGTGGGAGGGGAGGAGAGAGAGGGAGTTCCAAAAGAGAGCCACAGGGACTTCATTTTCACTCTCCTGCAATTTCACAAAACACATAAATAATGGTGTAAGGATACAGCGGCGCTGGCAACTCTTTGTAGGCATGCAGAGTGGTGAATTTAGCTCACTGCTGTGTGGCCCATTGGCAATGATAGCCAGCAACATTGCATCTGTCCAGAATATAATGGAATGAAGAGGAGGATATTGAGAGATGAGATTAATCCCTTTCCTCAGACTCTAGGGACTATGTGCCCGCCTTCAAGCACTAGGCTCCAGAAACTAAATGATGATTTTCTTGCAAAACCAGGCATGTGCAAGCACACACACATACATTTTCATTGGGGTTGTGCACTGAAAATTGGTAAAAATACATGGAAGTGTCATGGAAAATTGGTAAAAATACATGGAAGTCTCCATACATGATATGGAGAGGATCTCAGAGTTGGACTGGGGGAACTCAGTTACAAATCCCACCCAAGCTACAAAGTAAATGGGTGATTTTGAATCTCTTTACTGCTTCTAAACTTCACAAGGGTGTTACGAAGCTTGATTGAGATACAGTGGTGCCCCGCAAGACGAACGCCTCACAAGACAGAAAACCCGCTAGACGAAAGGGTTTTCCGTTTTGGAGGCGCTTCGCAAAACGAATTTCCCTATTGGGTTGCTTCGCAAGACGAAAAAATCTTGCAAGTCCCCATGGGTTTTTTTCGTTTTTCCCCCCTTTTCCTAAGCCGCTAAGCCGCTTAACAGCTGATCCACTGATAAGCCGCTTAACAGCTGATCGCTAGAAGCCGCTAGACCGCTGTAGCGCTAATCCGCTAAGCTGTCAATGGGCTTGCTTCGCAAGACGAAAAAACCGCTAGACGAAGAGAATCACGGAACGGATTCTTTTCGTCTTGCGAGGCACCACTGTAAACCTAGTGACTGCTAGTCGGTTGATTATTTAATTTAATGCCACTTAATATATTAAAAAATATCTCCAAGCAATGTACAGAAAACTGAAGCAACAACAGACAACGTGAACAAAAATATTACAAAAATACAGTGATACCTTGGTTCTCAAACACCTTGGTTCTCAAACAGCCAAAACCAGGAAGTAAGTGTTCAGGTTTTTGAACGTTTTTGCGGCTGTCGGCTATTGTTTCCGGGGCGCCTGCACCAATCAGAATCTGCACCTTAGTTTTTGAACATTTTGGAAGTCAAACGGACTTCTGGAACGGATTAATTTTGGTGCTTTTGTTTTTGCTATTTATTTTGCGTTTTTGTTTTTGAGGCTTTTGGAGTTAATTTGTTTTTGTGACTGAGTGGAACCCAGTTCAGCTAGTGATTGATTGATTGTGTGATTGTGGAAATGGATAAAAGCCCCTCACCCAAACAATGACTATAATCAGTGCAGGTAAGAAAAAATAATAATTTAATTTTTTATCACCTACAGTACTGTCTTATTTATTTTATAGTACAGTACATTGATTATTGCTTTCATTTTATGGCTCAATGGTCTCGTTAGATAGTAAAATTCATGTTAAATAGCTGTTTTAGGGGTTGTTTTTAAAAGTCTGGAACGGATTAATCCGTTTTGCATTACTTTCTATGGGAAATCGCACCTTGGTTTTGGAACGGACTTCCGGAACGGATTAAGTTTGGGAACCAAGGTACCACTGTACACAGTTATGTACATATCAAAAGATTACATAGATACAAAGTTTATATATCAATCGATATCAAGTCACTTCCCTTCTGACACAACCTCCCTCACAGCCACTGGGTTCTCACACAGGGTCCAAGAGAACTCTTGGCTCACCCACAAAAGTCTTGCAATGAGAGGAGTTCCTGAAAACAGTTGACATCATTCTAGTCTTTCACTTGGGACTTGGTTTTGATGGGCAGGGCAGGCCCAAGGTAGATGTTGCTTCCTCAGGCTGCCTACAGCTGTGCCCCATTCAGGTACACTCTCCACATCCAATTCCAGGTACAGCACGTTTGTTGAGTTTCCCAGGGGATCCAGAGGACTGAGGAAAGGCCCTCTCTCCATTCATAGGTCTTTCTTCACCCTTTGCCCTCTCCGCCCCCTCCAGCTGATGGTTCTCAGTGATGAGTTGCCCAGACTGGTCTGGGACTAGTCCAGCTGACCTTGAAGCTTTATAGCAGGACACTGACATGGAACTGGCTCTCCGGAATCGCTTGGTGGACCACCTTGGACCAGAGGGGGTCAGGTATTTGGAGTTACCATATCTCAGCTGGACAGCGCTGCCCTAATCCACTAACAGGTAGTGAGGGATGCATGGGCAGCCAATGCAGTGTCCTCTAGGTGTGATTGTCCCCAGCTGGCATGGCCAATGGTCATGGATGAAGGGAGCTGGAATTTGACAGCTTCTAGAGAGCACCATGTGGGACGCGGGTGGCGCTGTGGGTTAAACCACAGAGCCAAGACTTGCCGATCAGAAGGTCGGTGGTTCGAATCCCGTCAACGGGGTGAGCTCCCATTGTTCGGTCCCTGCTCCTGCCCACCTAGCAGTCTGAAAGCACGTCAAAGTGCAAGTAGATAAATAGGTACCGCTCCGGCGGGAAAGTAAACGGTGTTTCCATGTACTGCTCTGGTTCACCAGAAGCGGCTTAGTCATGCTGGCCACATGACTCAGAAGCTGTACGCCGGCTCCCTCGGCCAATAAAGCGAGATGAGCGCCGCAACCCCAGAGTCGGCCACGACTGGACCTAATGGTCAGGGGTCCCTTTACCCTTTACTTTAGAGGGCACCATGTTGGGTACCTCCCAAGAGGGGAATCAGTTCTCCCAACTTGCAGGTTTGAGCTCTGAGTTGTCTGCCAGAAAGAAAGAAAGAAAGAAAGAAAGAAAGAAAGAAAGAAAGAAAGAAAGAAAGAAAGAAAGAGATTGGGTATATGTTTGATATAACAGACCATTTTTGCTCCGTCTGTTTCCTCTGCAAGAATTCCCTACTAGCAAGTAGGGGTTTTTTTGTTTTTGTTTTTACACCATAGGTTTCTGTATGACTATAAAAGCAGAACGAAATTCTGCCTGCAAGACTCCTTGTTTTTAGTATTATTGTTTCTGAAACCAAAAACATTTCTCCCCACTGGCTAAATGATGTCCTGGCGTATTTGACAACATACGTCAAGCATTCTCTGTTGCCCTCAGCCCTCCCATCTCCATCTGTAAAGTGAATGTTAACAGGAGGAGGTTGCTATGATTATTCTAATTTCTTTGGCATCCAAAAGGATTACATTTTTTCGACTCACAACCACAGTTTGTTTGTTTGTTTGTTTGTTTGTTTTTAAACCTTGTGACTAGGTGAGATATCCAGTTAAGCAACGGAATTCATGGAGAGTCCGTGTGGCGTAGTGGTTTGAGTATTGGCCTAATAATAATAATAATAATAATAATAATAATAATAATAAATTTTATTTATATCCCACCCTCCCCAGCCGAAGCCGGGCTCAGGGCGGCTAACAACAATCAAATAATCAAACAGTCAAATAATCACACATTCTAAAAATATTTCATTATAAAAATTAATTAAAATCAAATTGATGGCAACCGATTAAGCAAAATTCTGTGCTGGTTGCCAGAGGAGGGAGTCAGGCTGCGCCCTGACCAAAGGCCTGGTGGAACAACTCTGTCTTGCAGGCCCTGCAGAAAGATGTCAGGTCCCGCAGGGCCCTAGTCTCTTGTGACAGAGCGTTCCACCAGATTGGAGCCGCAGCCGAGAAGGCCCTGGCTCTAGTTGAGGCCAGCCTAACCTCTCTGAGACTTTGAGACCAGGGTTCAAATCCCCACTCGACCATGAAGCTCAATGGGTGACCTTGGACCAATCCCTGTCTCTCAACCTAACCTACCTTAAAGGGTTGTTGTGGGAATTAAATGAAGTGGCGGAGAACTGTGGAGCTCCTTAGAGGAAAAAGTGGGATATAAATGCAATTAATATATAAAATAAATAAATAAAGATGGATTCTCCTTCAAACACTCATCTGGTCTCCAACAAACTTGATTTGTGTGTCAGGTGATGCACACACATGCACACACACACACAAACCCATCTAGATGGATACCATGTCTACTTGTGAGTCCTACTGAGCTCAGTGGGACTTTGGTCCCTGGTACAGTAAGTAAGTGTTTAGGGGTTTGCAGCCCTAAATGAAAGACCTTTTAGCCAACATGATAGACCAGGGATAGGCAAACTAAGCCCCGGGGGCCGAATGTGGCCCAATCACCTTCTCAATCTGGCCTGCAGACAGTCCGGGAATCAGCGTGTTTTTACATGAGTAGATTGTGTCCTTTTATTTTAAATGCATCTCTGGGTTATTTGTGGGGCATAGGAATTCATTCATATGTATTTTTCAAAATATAGTCTGGCCCACCACATGGTCTGAGGGATGGTGGACCGGCCCACGGCTGAAAAGGTTGCTGACCCCTGTGATAGACTGTTACATGGGTGAATCTGTCTATTCCAATCCAGGTCAATTTTGAAGGTTTTATCCATAATTCACTTTCATTCCACATTGACCTGCATACACACACACACACACACACACTAGTTTCAAACTAGCAGTCTTCCACTACATCTGCATATTGTAGTTATTGTCTTCTACTGCAACTGCTAAAACTACATGTTTTAATGCCTATTTCAATGTGCATGGTCTCTCCCAATAATAATTCAGATGTGCATTTTCTGTCAAAATATGTGTCAGTCTGAGAGCTACGAATGACATCCTTTCTTATAGGGACCTGCAAGGCTGAATTTCTCAACCATCGCTAAGTAGTGTGGTGCGGAGAATGAGTACAGGATTCAAATGCTGGAGTCCCTACATTTAATTTCCAGTATCTCCAGATAAAAGATGTGTGGTAGTGAGATAGGAGAGACCTTTGACAAGAGTTTCTAGAGAGACTTTCTGCCATTCTCAGTTAACAATATGTAGTTTACTGTACCATTAATCTGACAGTCCAAGGCAGCTTCTTGCAAACAAGTGTGTTATTCAAATATGATTTTTTTTCTCTCCACACAGTCCAAAGCATCTATATTGGAGCAGTGGATTACAGTACACAGATGGAGCAGAGTGTACTGGATCTCACCATGGCTTCATCAGACAAACCGATCCAAATTCCTATGTATGTGTCCGTGTGTGTGCAACTGAACACCATCCCCATTTCAGATTTTGCAGAACACAGCCGTTGTTTACTTTAAAGGTGGAAACCGGCGCTTTGAAAGCAGGAAGCTTTGCTCATCTCCAGCTTAAAAGGATGGAGATGGAAGATTACAACAGCAACGAGATGAGCTTCTGGCTCCCAGCCTTTTCTTCAGAATCAGCCTTCTCCTTGCCTTGGGCTTTTGGTCTAGCGGTAGCTAATGCGAGATGACAGGTTGGGCTCCCTTAGGGGCTAACGTGGGCAATTTCAATCCTGGCATTTCAATTTATCTTTAACCAGCAGTTTTCAAAAGGGTAGAGCTAAAAAAGAACTTGGCTTAGTCTCTCTCTCTCTCTTTCACACACACACACACACACACACACACACACACAGACACACAATCAGGGATGCAAAATGTATTAAAAAGGATTAACTCCTTAAGAATGAGTTTTACACAAAATGGATTGCGTTCTCTCTATGCCAGGTCTTCCTTTTGCTCCTTCCATTTTGCCCCTCTCTCTTTTTAACGTGTTTTCCTTCTCTTGGTGAATAAAGTCCCCCAATTTGATGGCCTCCAGCTTTACGGCTGATAACAACTGCTATGCTGAATATATGACCATGAAAATAAAAGGTTCCATCCTCTAGGCAGGGTTTCAAAGAGCTATTTAGGGCATACCCAAGCCTCAACATTCCTAGTGGGATTTTTGACCTCTTCCCTCTTTGATATGCAGATGCTCAGGACCTATCACAAACCGCTCTTGAATGCCCCATAGAGATTCAAAAGGGCTTCACTATTCAGCATGGCAGTTGCCGTTTGCAAAAAACAACCCCTCTCAAAAAAAGAAAGGAAAACAACCCCCAAACTGCCTTTTGGTGTTCTTTGGATCCTAGCCTTATCATATCTTGATTCCCATCCTAACCCTCTTCTGCTTTCAGCCAAATGCAGGGAATTCCAGAGCTAAAGACTAGATAAAGGTAAAGGGGCCCCTGACCATTAGGTCCAGTCGTGACCGACTCTGGGGTTGCGGTGCTCATCTAGCTTTATTGGCCGAGGGAGCCGGCGTACAGCTTCCGGGTCATGTGGCCAGCATGACTAAGCCGCTTCTGGTGAACCAGAGCAGTACATGGAAACGCCGTTTACCTTCCCGCCGGAGTGGTACCTATTTATCTACTTGCACTTTGACGTGCTTTCGAACTGTTAGGTTGGCAGGAGCAGGGACCAAGCTACAGGAGCTCACCCTGTCGCGGGGATTCGGACCGCCGACCTTCTGATCAGCAAGTCCTAGGCTCTGTGGTTTAACCCACAGCGCCACCCGCATCCCATAAGGGCTCCTCTTTTAACCATTAATAATTCTTAGGTCCTGGCATAGGTCCATCCGGGCTGTACAGGAGAACATGGATTAAGTCTGCATGGGAACCTTTGGACTGAAAGTACAGGATGGAGATGGAGGCATTATATCAAATGGCATTATTTTGATAAAGTTCCTGAAATATCTCTTTTCCCCATCATCCATCCCCTAGGACAGGCATGGGGAACCTGTGGCTCTCCAGATGTTGCTGGATTCCAGCTGCCACCAGCCCAAGGCATCATGGCAAATGGACTTTAGTCCATATCGCTTTAAAAAAAATGGGTCTAGTAGACACAATCTGACTCACATTCATTTGAAGCAAATTGATATCTATCTATCATCTATCTATCTATCATCTCTATATCTATATCTATATCATCTATATCTATCATCTATCTATCATCTATCTATCTATCTATCATCTATCTCTATCTATCTATCTATCTATCTATCTATCTATCTATCTATCTATCATCTATCTATCTATATTTCAAGCTTCAGGACCCCCAAAATGTAGGTTCTCCACTGGATGCAAGGCTCCAGTGTCCTTGCAAGGTTGATGGCTGTCCTGCCCCACCCCATCCTCCTCTCTCTCTCACACACACATCATTTTGACTGCTCGACACTATGAAGCAGCACCAGGGACCAAGGTCTACTCATCACTTTACTTGACTGCAATGTCCAAAGTGACTCTACATTAGGGGCATTAGAAAGGTTGAATCCAACACCCACTACTTTTCAAAGTTCTGCTGCTGCCCACAGATGACAAGTAAGCCTGCCAAGAAGATTGCCCCGGGTCCCTCATGCCTGGAGCCAGCCCAGCAACGAGCAGGATCCCCCTTCAAGATATTCCACATGGCAAGTTGAGCCCCTAAGTAAATTTTGCTCACTATCCCAGTGTGTGACCGTTGAGCATTTGTACTGCAGATGCACAAACAGCGACACAGAAACAAAGAAAATGTCATGGATCAAGGAAGGGGAAATGGAAGTATAGTCCCAGAGTATTAAGTGAAGATACATGAGGCCGACACATTCCTGAACTCTGGTAAGTCTGAGTCTGATCAGTGCTTAATTGGGAGAATGACTGGGAACCACAAGTTGTTGTTGTTTAGTCATTTAGTTGTGTCCGACTCTTCATGACCCCCTGGACCAGAGCACACCAGGCACTTCTGTCTTCCACTGCCTCTCGCAGTTTGGTCAAACTCATGCTGGTAGCTTTGAGAACACTGTCCAACCATCTCGCCCTCTGTCGTCCCCTTCTCCTTGTGCCCTCCATCTTCCCCAACATCAGGGTCTTTTCCAGGGAGTCTTCTCTTCTCATGAGGTGGCCAAAGTATTGGAGTCTCAGCTTCAGGATCTGTCCTTCCAGTGAGCACTCAGGGCTGATTTCCTTAAGATTGGATAGGTTTGATCTTCTTGCAATCCATGGGACTCTCAAGAGTCTCCTCCAGCACCATAATTCAAATGTATCAATTCTTCGGCGATCAGCCTTCTTTATGGTCCAGCTCTCACTTCCATATACATCACTACTGGGAAAACCATGGCTTTAACTATACGAGCCTTTGTTGGCAAGGTGATGTCTCTGCTTTTTAAGATGCTGTCTAGGTTTGTCATTGCTTTTCTCCCAAGAAGCAGGCGTCTTTTAATTTCATGACTGCTGTCACCATCTGCAGTGATCATGGAGCCCAAGAAAGTAAAATCTCTCACTGCCTCCATTTCTTTCCCCTTCCATTTGCCAGGAGGTGATGGGACCAGTGGCCATGATCTTCATTTTTTTGATGTTTGAGCTTCAGACCATATTTTGCTCTCCCCTCTTTCACCCTCATTAAAAAGTTCTTTAATTCCTCCTCACTTTCTGCCATCAAGGTTGTGTCATCTGTATATCTGAGGTTGTTGATATTTCTTACGGCAATCTTTATTCTGGCTTGGGATTCATCCAGCCCAGCCTTTCACATGATGAATTCTGCATATAAGTTAAATAAGCAGGGAGACAATATACAGCCTTGTCGTACTCCTTTCCTAAAGGGAACCACGAGTAAGCTTCCATAAGTTCTGTAATAGAAGAATGGTGAGACCTAACCTAAATGATCCCACAACTGCCATAGATAGTTTTGTGAAACTCCAGGAAGAAATACAGTAATAAATATTGTTAGCATTTATATAGCTCTGCCATTGTAGATGGCACCATACAGACCATCATAAGCAGCAACTGTTGGAAGTATGACAGCAAAGATCATCAAATTAGTAGCCAAAGGGTTAATTCTGATTACAGTTTGTCGGTCAACCAAGAAGAGCAGGTGGAACTGTTGCTTAGCAACCAGTCGGAATAGTATGATCCTTGCTGATGTAACCCATGCTCTGATTGGCTGTGTAGTTCATGTAGGAATCCCTCCCACATCCCCCAGTAAATGTTGCTGAATATCTTCCTGATATGGACTAGGCCTAAATTACTAAGAAAGACTAAACCCCTGTGCTTATTTCTCCTCAAGTTGTACACTGTTCTTGTTGAGTTTACCCAATGAAGTATTAACAGCTCCTTTTCTCTCTGGACTCTGTATGTGTTATTCAAGTGACTCATCTAGCAATGTCAAAAGAAATGGGCTTTTTTTAACTGTGATGGCCCCCAAGGAGTTTACAATCTAAATATCAAGTGAGCTGGAGTGACAAATAGAAGGGAGAGATCGGAGAGGAAAGACTAACAAACAACAGAGAGATGAAGGAAAGCAAAGATAACAAGGGACCAACGCTAACAAATATACACAAGATGTGGGGCAAAAATGTTTCCCATTCAGAGTTCCAAAGAGGTCCAAAAGCATTCCTCACTAAGGTACTGACTCCTTTGCTTTCCACACCTAGGAATGGATATATCTGTCAACTTCAGTTTCTGATCTTCCCCAATCTTGATTTTGGTTTGCTACATTCCCCATCAGCTCTCTCTGAAAAAAAAGTGTCCATCACTTTGCTGCACAATCCTACCATAAATATAACACCGGTCTTGAAAGACCTACATTGGCTCCCAGTACGTTTCTGAACACAATTCAAAGTGTTGGTGCTGACCTTGAAAGCCCTAAACAGCCTCGGTCCACTATACCTGAAGGAGCGTCTCCACCCCCATCGTTCAGCCTGGACACTGAGGTCCAGCTCTGAGGGCCTTCTGGCAGTTCCCTCACTGCAAGAAGCCAAGTTACAGGGAACCAGGCAGAGGGCCTTCTCGGTGGCACCTGCCCTGTGGAACGCCCTCCCACCAGATGTCAAAGAGCAAAACAACTACCAGAGTTTTAGGAGACATCTGAAGGCAGCCCTGTTTAGGGAAGCTTTTAATGTTTGATGCATTACTGTATTTTAATATTTTGTTGGAAGCCCCCAGAGTGGCTGGGGAGACCCGACCAGATGGGTGGGGTATAAATAAATTATTATTATTATTATTATTATTATTAGCATCCTAATACACACTTTTTTGCAAGCAATTTCCCCTGATATACTGCATTTTGGATGTTATTTCCACTAATATATGCATGTTTGTGCACAATTCTTACTAATATGTGCAATTTTTACATACCGTATTTTTCGCTCTATAAGACGCACCAGACCACAGGACACACCTAGTTTTTGAAGGTGGAAAGCAGCAATCCCTCTTGCTGTTCTGGCTTCTGGGATAGCTGCGCAGCCTGCATTCGCTCCATAAGACGCACACACATTTCCCCTTACTTTTTAGGAGGGAAAAAGTGAGTCTTATAGAGCAAAAAATATGGTATTTCTACAGTTGGCGAACTACATCGCAAAATGAAAAGAAGTGTGAATTCAGAGGGACAGCTGTGCTTCAGTTTGCCTGTTGGTTTGAGAAGCACCAATAAGAAAATTTTCATTAAAATGCAAATCAAACTGAATTTCTCCTCCAACTCTACACATGTTAACATTGTTCCATCCACTGCTTCCCCCCCCCCGGGGGGTACTCAAAGGTCCGCAGTACAGGCACTTTGTTATTAAAATGTGTGGCACTCACTGTAACAACTTCATGATGAGTACCGGCACGTATTTTTCTAGAGAGAAAAAAAAGCACTGGCTCCATCCCTGTCATGAACTGTTGGTGTACAAATGCAATGGGTTGGCCACACACACCTTTGATAAAAAAATACTGAGGTCCCTTCTGCATTATGCATTTAAAGTGGTATCATACCACTTTAAAATGTAATGGCTTCCCCCTGCAAAATAAAATAAAATAAAAATAATCTGGAAACTATAATTTGCTACAGGGGCCAGGTATTACTAGGAGACTGCTATTCCCTTCACAATGCTATGATTCCCAGTGGAGTACAGGATCCCGGTGGAGTACAGGGTCAGGTTTAAGGTGCTGGTTTTGACCTTTAAAGCCCTATGCGGCCTAGGACCCACGTACCTACGGGACCGCCTCTCCTGGTATGCCCCACGGAGGACCTTAAGGTCCGCAAATAACAACACTTTGGAGGTCCCAAGCTGCAAGGTGGTTAGATTGGTCTCAACTAGGGCCAGGGCCTTTTCAGTACTGGCCCCGACTTGGTGGAATGCTCTGTCACAAGAGACTAAGGCCCTGCAGGACTTGACATCTTTCCGCAGGGCCTGCAAGACAGAGCTGTTCCGCCTGGCCTTTGGTTTGGACTCAGTCTGACCCTTATGCTTCCCTCCCCTTATGGTTTTGATTTATGGGCTACTATTAAAATGAGGCTGCATTTTAAATTGTATTTTAACCCGTATTTTAATAAACTGGTGTTTGTTTGTTTGTTCCCCCCCATTATGTTTTATTGTAATTTTATTGGTGTTAGCCGCTCTGAGCCCGGCTCTGGCTGGAGAGGGTGGGGTATAGATAAAAAAATATATTATTTATTATTATTATTATTCATTCCCTAGCAAGATTGCTAAACTGCTATGGAAACTGTAGCTCTTTAAGGAGAATAGGAACCTCTTAGCAACTCTCAGCATGCTTAACAAACTACAGCTCCCAGGATTCTTTAGGGGAAGCCATGACTGTTGGAACTGAGGTGATGCTTCTTTAAACGTAGAATGTTGATGGGCCCTGAGCTATGTGGGCAAAAGTGTTGTGTGCAGCCACCACATCCTCCTGCAAAACAACTACAAGTGACTTAAGCCCAAATGTAGGGCGGTTAGAAGGAAGAGAAACATAGCCTCAAAGAGAGGTTGTTGTTGTTGTTTAGTACTTTAGTCATGTCCAACTCTTTGTGACCCCATGGACCAGAGCACGCCAGGCACTCCTGTCTTCCACTGCCTCCCGCAGTTTGGTCAAACTCATGCTGGTAGCTTCGAGAACACTATCCAACCATCTCATCCTCTGTCGTCCCCTTCTCCTTGTGCCCTCCATCTTTCCCAACATCATGTTCTTTTCCAGGGAGTCTTCTCTTCTCATGAGGTGGCCAAAGTATTGGAGCCTCAGCTTCAGGATCTGGCCTTCCAGTGAGCACTCAGGGCTGATTTCCTTCAGAATGGATAGGTTTGATCTTCTTGCAGTCCATGGGACTCTCAAGAGTCTCCTCCAGCTCCATAATTCAAAAGCATCAATTCTTTGGTGATCAGCCTTCTTTATGGTCCAGCTCTCACTTCCATACATCACTATCAAAGAGAGGTACCCTACCCATAATCAAAGGGAAATGATTCCAGGTCTGAATGGGTTAAAGTGCTCTCTCTCCCACCCCCTTCAGTTTCCACAAAAGAGTGTGTCTTTGCCTCTCATCCCACCCTCCTCTGCCCTCCCTCCCTCCTTCCCGCCGCAGCCCCCAGAGATGCAGGCGATTTCAAGCAGAATCCTAGCAGATGGTTTTGGTGATGTGATGCGCAAGAGGGTCGCTCCCAGGAGCTGGTGAGTCAGTTAAGTTAAAAATGAAGTGACGAGTGCACAAATGTTGCCTCCTCTCCGCTGGCCTATTTTGGAGGCTGCCGTGTATATACATTTACCGTCAGCCAAAGGACTGTTGTGTAAGCAGAAAACCTGAGAAGCGTCCTCAACCCATATATCTGCTCCATTTGAAGCCAGAAAATTTGTTCGTTCTCTCTTTCTCTTTTTCTTTCCTCCTTCCTTCCTTCCTTCCTTCCTTCCTTCCTTCCTTTCTTCCTTCCTTCCTGCAAAACAAGTTCAGTTATTTCAGTAAAACCCCAAGATCAAATACCAAGTCGTTCTCTCTCTCATTCATATATTTATATGTATATATTTATGTCAGAAAGAAAGCACAGAAAACGTCCCAGACGTCCTTTTCTTTTTGCCTGATTCGATGTAAGCTGTCTCTACATCCACATTGTGTGCTTGTATTTATATTGATTATTTCAGTCAGTTTATTATGTGGTCTAAAGGTTTCAGGCAGTGGAGCTGGTGAAACCTCTTCCTTGCTGTGAGCTTCTATAAAATATAATTTACAGAGGGGCTGTTGAAAGGGGGGGGGAACGCTCAAAAATATTGGGCCCCATAAAGGTTAACAAATTTGTTGTGGCTTAGACTTTCACGGAATACAATCCCGTTCATCAGATCCATGAAATGTTATCCTGAGTTACAGGTATGTAAAATTAGATCCCCTCGAATCATTTTTATCAATCATGTGTTTCCTTATTGGAATGTCCCCCTTAACCTTTTCCACCAAGGTAATATCTTGTGAGTTGCTTGACCTCATCTGGCAAACACAGACCTATCCCTAGGGCTAGCCAGCGCTAGCTAAACAGAAGGGGAGGTGGATAGAACTAAATGTATATTTTCCACATAGCCAAGAACCATAAAATAAGGGAAATAAGAACACACACAAACAAACCCCTTGTTTCTGTTGCTCCAACCTTCCGTTAATAATCCTTGCAAATGTATAGCAAGGGATTGTGATTCGACAGCACATTCCAAAAGAGGTTTCTGTGCCGTGTTATAAATAGATGCTCCTTCAGTGCACCACATATATACCCTAAGTTGCTCATACACAATAGAGGCACGTTTTACTCACGGATGAAACAATTCGCCGAAAGAAACAGAGAAGAGCCCATAAATTGCAATTGGCTCCAGGTTCAAAAATCACATGGTACGACCCACTGACCTTCCGTTCGGGAGGGAGGCTGTTATGTGTTTCTCACCATGGTCCACCCACCGTTGGAGGGTGAAAAGGTTAGTCTCTGTTTCAAATGGCACAGCAGACATCTGACTGTATTCTGTCATTAAGTGCAATATAGCACCATGGGAATGAAAAATACAACTAGCACACATGGATTAAAATACAGATCTAAAAACTCAGGTCCCTGTTCTGGCCTGTGAATGAATCTTTCTCTGCAATTCAGTCTTGGGTTTCCTTTTCTTTTAATCTCTAGGACGTGGGTAGGCAAACTAAGGCCCGGGGGCCGGATCCGGCCCAATCGCCTTCTAAATCCGGCCCCCGAACCGTCTGAGAATCAGCATGTTTTTACATTAGTAGAATGTGTCCTTTTATTTAAAATGCATCTCTGGGTTGTTTGTGGGGCCTGCCTGGTGTTTTTGCATTAGTAGAATGTGTGCTTTTATTTAAAATGCATCTCTGGGTTATTTGTGGGGCATAGCAATTCATTCATTTATTTATTTTTCAAAATATAGTCCGGCCCCCCCACAAGGTCTGAGGGACAGTGGACCAGCCCCCTGCTGAAAAAGTTTGCTGACGCCTGCCTAGGACCTGGAATCTACGTGGCATTCAACCCAAATTGAATAACAGTGCAGTTCTTTATTTGTTTACCCAGAGGTAGGTCCCACTAAACTCAATGGGAACTTACTTCCAAGTAGACAGCAGTGGGGGAGAGTTTTCATTCAGTTAGGATTTTAATGTGAATACAACCTGCAGGTTCTTAGAGCTGAAGCATAGCTGTCCTTCAAATTCACACTTCTCCAAGTGCTGTCCAGCCAGCAATGTACAAAAATGTGTGGTGTTAGGGGATAGTGTGGATAAAACATTACATTAAAAACATTACCAAAATACATTAGGGAAATGCAGTATATATTTAATGAATTATATTAGGAGAAATGCTTGCATAAATGTGTATATTAGGCAAAACTGCATAGAGAATGTGTATGTTGTGATAAATTTGCACTAAATGCTCCAGAAATTTCATGGCAACCTTTTTTTTAGACCCAAAATGTGAATTGATGCAGAAATGTTCAAAGCTGAAATTAAGACTTCAGGAAAATGAGAAACTGAGAGAAACCAAAATTGGCAACTATGTCTATCCCAAAACCCAAGGAGGTATGTATAAGATTGCAGCCTTATCAAGACAAATCAATACAACTTAACCCCCACACCTGACTTTCAGGAGTTTATTCCACAAGACAGCTAACATTTGCAAGAATGTTAAGAATACAAAATTGTTCTCTCCCCCCCCCCTGATATTTTTTTCTTTTCCATTTCTGGTGCTTTATTTGCTTATAATAATGGTAACAATTTTCACATACTTCCATAGTCAAGCCTTTATTATCTAAAAGATCAAATTTCATTTTATTTATTTTTCCAAAAAAATGAAATGGAAAATAAATATAGATGCTACAGTAAATGGGGAATGATTTATATACGAATTCTCTCCTAGGGTGAGACATCACAAAAAGACACCCAAAATGCACAGTGACAACTCTGCATCCCATTAAGTTTTTATTGACAAATGTCAGAAGCGGGAGGTGGCTATTCTATGAACAATCCCTGTCCAGGAAATATTAAGACTGCTTTTAAATATGCATAGATCTCAACTAGCATAATAAATGGTGACATTTTAATGTCCGCCAGACCAGGAAGATAGCCGATATAATTTCTTTTCTTTTTCCTTTTCATAATAAAAAAAGATGACAACAACAGTATCTCAACCACTCCAACAAAGGTGCTACTGGAAGGGGGGGGGAAATTGTTTTGACTCCAACAAAAGACACTGATCTCAAATGCAGGGCCCAAATCAGTCCCGGGTGAAACTCAAGTAAGAGATATAGAACTTATGCTGAGAATTCCACTAAAGCAGGACTGGACTCTCTTCACCCTTTAGCCAGCAACTGGCTGTGATTCCCAAGCAAGCCCTTTGACCTCCCGACCTTGTAGTCAACTGTGAAAATGGCTCCCATCTAACAAAGCCTTTTCCCCAACAAAGGTGGGGTCTCCATTTCCCTCCCCTCCCTCTTTTTCTGCACGGATTCAATGACTCAGCCCAGAGACCAACTTCTGTAGGCGGTAGATCTAATAGTCTAATCCACAAATCAAAGTACTTGAATCTAAAGCAATCTAACCTGGCTAACCTCTGTGGGATTAAGCCTGCCATCCTGTACCCATTTACCTGGGAGCAAGTCATGTTGACTGAATTGGACTTCTGAGTCAACATGTACAGGGTTTTGCAAAGTCCAGTGCATTGTCTGAACTGAGATTTCACAAAGGGATGCTTAATAATGTGCATTAGGCCACCCTAGAGCAGGGTCGGGTGGGGAACAGAGACCTGAAACCTCCCCCAGGTCATACCATTCTCTGACTTTGCACTGTGCACTCCCAGAGTGCTTTTGCCTAGGTGAAATATTTTTCTGAACTGTGGCGATGCCTCTTGCATTGAACTGTATGTGTATATGGAACCTTTGCATAGCTGGACTGCAGCCTACTTATACTAAGGGATGCGGGTGGCACTGTGGTCTAAACCACTGAGCCTCTTGCTGATCGGAAGGTCGGCAGTTCGAATCCCCATGACAGAGTGAGCTTCCAGCTCCTGCCAACCTAGCAGTTTGAAAGCATACCAGTGCAAGTAGATAAATAGGTACCACTGTCACGGGAAGGTAAACGGCATTTTCGTGCACTCTGGTTTCCATCACAGTGTTCCACTGGACCAGAAGCAGTTTAGTCATGCTGGCCACATGACCCGGAAATCTTTCTGTGGACAAACGCCGAGTCCCTCAGCCTGTATGCGAGATGAGCACCGCAACCCCATAGTCACCTTTGACTGGACTTAACCATCCAGGGGTCCTTTACCTTTTACCTTTCCCTACTTATAAGGTAAGAGTCACATTCATTGATCCACCACTGGCATGCAGCCCCCTAAGAACTGCCCACAATGGCATGCAGCCCTTGGACTGATAGCGGCTCCCTGTTCCTAGCACATTTTGTTGTTGTTGTTGGCACCTGTCTGTCGTCAGAGACAACAGAGTGCACCTCCAGGGATGGTGCCAAATTGCTGTGCTAGCAACACCAAAATGACACACACATCCCTGGGGCCACAGGCCTGGGCAGTGTGTCTGGAGGTCCTGGGCTACCCAGGCCCACCTCTCGGCCTCACTGATGAGGTCCAAAAGAAAGCAGAGCAAGATGTTTGGCACCAGCTTGGCTGCAGGATTTGCCAGAAGGAGGCGTACAAGGTGCCATCCAGCTATTTTAGTGCCAGGCGTGGAGAGTCCTCCCCTCCCTTCGGTGACTTCACAGATAAGAATTAATGAGCAGTTGATAGATTTATAGTCCTTTTATTACAGCATCATGTAGCAAGCACAAATACACAGCTCTCCACAAGGAGGGCAGTTGGCTAGTCTAATCCGACTTCTGACTTTTGCAGCATTTTGTGTGCCAACGGGTAATTCCACACTGCCTCTGACTCCTTTGCTCTCTGATACATTCAGACCTCCAAGTCCATGGTGAGGGGAGCGGACCCCCAGGCTCTCAAGAAACGACTCAACTAGCTGCCCCCTCTCTTCTGGTTCTGATGTCGTTATCTCATAACTGGGTAACTCCCCGCTAAGCTGTTCAGCTCCTGTTTCTCTTTCTGCTTCTGAACACACTTTGGACAAGGGGTGGCGACTCTTCCCCCTCCAGCTCTCCATCAGAGTGAAGCGGGTCTGCCATAGAATGCATTCCCCAGTCCATTCTTCAGACCATTCCCTGACACTTAGGGACTCCACTCTGGATTGGTGTAGGCTTTGGTCCTTAGCTTCTCCCGAAGATATTTCACAAGGCAGAGGAGGTTTAGAAGCAGAGTTTTCCTTCTCCTAGGTGGGCTACCTTCCCAGGTTGATGATCCTCACCTGCCCCTCCCTTCCCTGTACAGCACACGCAGAAACCACCTTCTTGACCACCGAAACCACTGTTGGTCTTGTCCACTCAGGAACAGTGAGGATCATCTAGTCCAACCCCTTGCAACGCAGGAATATGCCACTGTCTCATACGGGGATCAAACCTGCAATCTTGGCGTTATCAGCACTATGCTCTAACCAACTGAGCTATCCAGACAGCTTGGAAAACTACACTGCCAAATTCAGAGAAGTGTGAATTTCAAAAGATGGGCGTGTTTCAGTTTGTGGATTTTTCCAGAAACTGCAGATCCAATAAGTTCATCTTTAAAAACAAACTGAATTTCATTTCTTTCCGTCCCTAAACATAAAGTTATAGCAAGAAAAAAAGTACACAAGACTGTAGTCTGCCCATTCCTGCTCTAAAATAACTTGCATGAGGCAAGGAACCAAAATGAGGCTTTTGTTTCCTGAAGGAGTTTAAGACAGTGACGCTTGTTTCTCAGAAAGATACGGCCTGGCAGGGAGAGTTTGATGTTAAAGCAGAGGTCCGAGGATTGGTCACATTACAAATTAAACATAACTTTCCCCCTCCGACTTGTAGATAGATATTGTTTCACCAGACTGCGACACCAAGGCAGTAAGTGTGTATTTAGTTATGGGTCAAAGGTTTAAAATTAAATCAAACAGAGAAATTGAGTCTTGACAGAAGCAAACGGGATAATGTCTTGACTTCCCCAATGATGCAGTTCTACATTTGGATAAATCATTCCAAAGTAAGCATTTATCCTCTTTTCCCCCGCAATCACTATTACTAAGAACAAAATGAGAGCTGAGGACAGAGGGAAAGAGTTTTGACAAGATAAATAGCATATGGGTGCTGTTGTCAGCCGCAGACATATCTGACTGCTTGTTCAAATCTCTGAGCAGCAGCAGAGGGCTGGGAGGGGAACAGAGCGAGGAAAACAGGAACTGGGAACATGTCCTTATTAATGATATATGTGGGGAAACGCATCTCAGTGTCGGCTGACATCGCTGATGCATCAGCATAAAATTAGGTGTGAGCAAGAGTGTCACGTGGTTTAACAACTCAGATCGCAGCTTGCATGTATACTGGTGACCTCAAATAGCAAAGAGCACACAGCAATGTGTACTGAATTCTGTAGTTCTGTAGTTCTGAGGATTTGCTTTCCTTTGATCCATAACTAATACTTGGTTGGTTGGTTGGTTGGTTGGTTGGTTGGCATCCATCTGTCTCCAGATACAATGGAGGAGTGCCTCTTTAGGGATGAAGCCCAACGGTTGGAAGATTATAGAGCCTGCTCCGACTGAAGAGACTGATTCCTGCATTGCAGAGGGTTGGACCAGATGACCCTCAAGGTCCCTTCCAGCTCTACTGTTCTATGATTCCTTGATCTCAGGAGCCATCGATGATACAGGAGAGACATGTTTTGTTGCAGCTGGAGCAGATGAAGACATCCAGTTGTGCTGCTGCAGGTGCACCATGGCTGTTGTTCTCTTTGCTCTCCTCCATGTGATCGTTTCTCCTCTGGTCACTGCTATGGATGCATGACCTGTCTGTCTGTCTCTAGGCAGGGATTTGATGTTGCCAGCTTCCATGTCATATTTGCAGAAAGATGATGGTGATGATATAGCCCTCCTGGATCAGGCCAAAGGCCCATCTAGTCTCACATTGAGCAACCATTGGGAAACCCACAAGCAGGACCCATGCCAGAATGTTCTCCCCACTGGACTTCCTTCATGAGAAACACCCCATAGTCAATTAGATGTTGACTAGATGTCAGCTAGATGTTGTTAGATGTTGACTATGTGACAATATTACAATGCCAGTTTGTGGCCTGCAACCTGGACTCCCAAATGATTTTAGAAGAGGACATTTCAGGCATCAAGGCCCTTGATAATGTGAAAGAGCCTCTTCTTGGAACACCTTAGGAAGCATCTACAAAGGCTTGCAGAAATCTTGGATGGAGAGGCGGATGAACCCAATAGACCATGCTTTCTTTAGCCACTGCTTTTGAGAATGTCCCCATCCAACATCCTCAGATTCCACTGGTGGCTTCTCAGAAATCCCCCCACAACTGGATGCTCTTCATTTGCTGCATGCCAGTGTCAGAGACAACAAGCTGCAAGGGAGGATTCTTGAAGTGTACATCCCTGGAGCAGAGCACTGACCACATATCTCTTTCAGGCTTGTAGTACCTACACACTGCATGCATATTTCAACCCTCAGTAGCCTTCAAACTAGTTCTGGAACAAGTCTTGATTGGATTATTCCATGATGATCTTCAGTACTGTTTGCCTGCCAAGATCTCCAATCTATCCATGGCCAATACTGCAGGAACTCCACAAGCTGTTCTAAGACCACCGGGCAGAGGCTCCTGTGAATGCATTAGTTAAAAAGACCAAGACCAAGGCTGACATCAATGCATCATCCACTCCTGCTCATTCCCATCCCTGATCTGCAGCCTGCCTTCCTTCCCATGCCTGCAGCACTAGCGAATGCAACAAAATTGAAAATATTTGCAAATGGACAACCATTGCAAATTTGACATGCAATTTCTAAAGGCATGCATTTTAAAGGCAGCACCTCCATGTGGATCTTTGCAGAATGACTGATAAGTGAGTAATGAAGTTACTGCGCGATTAACATGGTGAAGAGGATCTCATGCTTTTTCCCAGATGCAGAACTGTGGAAAATGAGCAGCCTTGATCGTTCCATGAAATGGAACAGCTCAATAATCTTTGACTAGGTGATAGTTTTCATCCACAGTGTTGAAGACAGTACGACATGGGCACTGATACTGCACTTTCATCTTCCATAAACAAGCTTCTCAGGGTTTTGCTGTACATTAAAAAAAAGACGCTAACCTACAAAACCAGTTTGATCAGAGCTAACAGTGGAACCAAAACAGTTAATGGCTTCTTTTGTCTAGAGATGCAGCTCTGTTGTCCGAATGATACCAGATTATGACAGCAAAATCCTCTTGTCCGTCAAACATCGTGCCACAAAAAGAATTGTTAGCTTTTACGGTGCAACAGAGTGCTTTATGTTGTTTATGGAAAACAGTGGGTGTCCTGTGGATATACATGTATCACCGTGTTCTGTTTGGATAAAGAACGTTATATAACCTACACATCAAGCAAGCAACCTAGCAAGCAGCGGAGGAAGAGGCTATTTTGATGTCTCATGCAACATTAACAGATTAAGCACTGTGGCGGGGGGCAGGGGGGGATCGGTGAATCACTGGAAAAGAGGGCATCAAATAAAACAGCTGGCTGCTCTCATCCCACCCCAAGTAAGAGTGTTCTTATGGTGGCAAACTTCAAAGCGAGTGGGTGACTTGTGATGGGTTGGGTGCTCTGTACCTGCTGAGTTATGAATACGCAGGGCATTGTGGAAGCTACATACACAGAAGAGGAAGGGGAAATATTCCAAGGAAATCAGAGAAGCAACCCCAAACTGCCCCAGAACATATGGAGGAACTCGGAAAAGCATCCCCTGTGGGTTTTAGTTGTGCAAGTAAATATTAATCTGGGGACAAAGGGGTGCAACGGGTGGAGATCAAAAGAATCATTCTCGTTCCTGTAGAGAGAAGGAGGTGCTTTGATGTCCCAAATTCCTGCCTTCAGAGACTAATGAAGTGAAATTGGGACATGATGACACCTCAGAAGGTTTGAAAGCCTTTAACACAACGGCATATTTTTAGGTTTCCCTTTTGGGGGGGGGGGGAAAATAAGTGATACATCATACTTCATTCCCATTGACTAGGTTCTGAGTGTATAAAAATATTTTTTCCTATGCAGTTAAAATGCTGATGAAGAGAAATAAGGGTGTAGAACATGAGGACAGTTGTGCATCTTATTCTGGATTCTAGGAAGGGTTTTAGGACCATGGCTGCATGGGGGGGGGGGGGGACCAAATCATATTCAAGGGAAATTGTGCAGGAAACGTGCCACTCTCCTCTCCTCTTTCACTTGCTACCATCCATTGCCCTGGTGGTTATCTTCAGGGCATTTACCAGTATAGTACGTTTGCTTACTCATCCCCTAATTGCAGATTTCATCGGTAGCAGGTAAAAAGAGATGGCTGTGATTTTCTGTTGTCTCTGCTCTGGTAACCTCTAGGTTACTGTAGATTGCTGCAATGTGTTGTATGTAGGGCTGCTTCTGAAGATGGTTCAGAAACAAAATTTGGCAGCCAGGTTGCTCACCGGGCAAGGATTGGGTCTGAGCAAATGATGCTGATACTGGCGTGACTGCACTGACAGCCAATTCAAAGTGCTGGTTTAAAACTATAAAGCCCTAAACAACTCAGGAGCGCAATAAATCAAGGATCATTCCTCCCAATCTGAACCTGAACCTACCCAGAGCTTGCGATCACCACCGGAGGCCCTTATTTGTGTGCCTCCTCCCAGAGAAGTCTGGAGGGTGGCAACATGAGAACGGGGCCTTTTCAGCAGTGGTTCCCCGTTTGTGGAATGCTCTCCCCCAGGAAGGCTCATCTGGCTCCTTCATTACACACCTTTGGGTGCCAGGCGAACACATTCCTCTTCAACCAGGCCTTTTAAATGTATGGCGGGGTATTGAATTGTTTTTGTTTTTCTTATGTATTTTGTTTATTTATCTTGTATTTGTACAAGTTCACCACATTTCTGCATCAGTTTGTTATTATTATTTATTGAAGGCCTCGTGTAAGTTCATCAGCACTTTAGTACAAATTTCTCCCTATATACATTCATTTGCAATTTCTCCCTGCTATATGCATTTTTGTGGTGCAGTTTCCCTTATATAACACATTTTTGTATCCTGATTTCACTAATATATGCATTTTTAGGCACAATTCAGAACACACATTATTTGGCTGTGAAACTGCATTTGTAAAAGTTCAGATGTTGAAGGATGGCTGTGTTTTGTTTCCTGATTTGTTTCAAAAAGTGTGAATTCTGTACGTTTGCCTTTAAGCATGAACTGAATCCATTTTCTCCTCCATCCCTATGAGATGGCCATGTGTACTTCTTGTGGAAGAGCATTCCCAGCCTCTGGGACTGCAGCTGAAGAGGCCCTCCTACCATGGCCTCATTGATAGTCCTTACATGCTGAGCTGGAGCTCAGTGGTAGAGAATGGAAGCAGTCTCAAGTTCAGCTGAGGACTAAAGTAGCTAGAGCAGGCATTCCCAAACTCAGCCCTCCAGATGTTTGGGGACTACAATTCCCATGATCCCTGACCACTGGTCCTGTTAGCTAGGGATGATGGGAGTTGTAGTCCCAAAACATATGGAGGGCCGAGTTTGGGGGTGCCTGAGCTAGAGCAACTTCAGCTTTCCTTGGGAACTCTCCAAGGTCCTGCAGAGCCATCCTCTGCCTGGCTCCCTGCTTGGAAGCTACTTTTGTGATGCTGAATTAAACCTGCTCCTTGTTTCATGTGCTACCTTCCTTCAGTCTGTCTCCTTCAAAACTTGCCACACATTTATGGGCTCCTAGCCTGACTAGAACAGGACACAAAAGGCTCCCATAGACATCACCTTGTAAACAGTTCATAAACGCTGCTGAAGCTAATGTGGGGCTCAAACGTCTGCTGTTTGAGCAGGTACATATAGGAAACGGCTTCATACTGAGTCGAACCTATTGATCCATCTAGTTCCATATTGTTTACCCTGGTTGGCAGTGTCTCTCCAGGTGTTCAGCTCTCCCTGCCCTACGTAGAGATGCTGGAGATTAAACCTGAGACCTGAGGCATGCAAGGCAGATGCTCTACCATTGAGCTATAGCCCTTCTCCAATAAACATAAGAAGCTGCCTTATACCGAATCAGACCATTGGTCCATGTAGCTTAGTACTGTCCACAATGACTGACAGTGGCTCACAATAATTTCAGGCAGGGGACATTCTCAGCCCTATCTGAAGATGATGAGGAGTGAACCAGGGACATTCTGCAAGCAAATCACTGAGCTTCAACTCTTCCTTAGCATGAGAAACGCAGGTGTTGCCATCTATGAGCTCCTGATCTTACCTGCCACTCATCTCTTCCCTGTTAGAGAATAGATGGTGCCATGCTGTGACTAATCTTTGAAGAGTCAGCACAAAGAAAAACATTTCACATTCTTCCTATCGCCTCTCTTCCTTGCTCATTTAGCCCAGATCTAACCTGAATAGACTTAGTAGGCATAGCGTGAGATCCAGCAGGAGAGAGCTATGAGCGCAGCCAGGCTTTTCCCTATCATTGGCAATGGAATTGGCTGGAACACTTAGTTCTTTGCCTGTTACAGGCAAGCAACACAAGACCTGGCTGCACATGCAGTTCTTTGGATTGAAGCCGCGGGGCACCATAGCAAGAGAAGGCATTGCATACATATGCAGCACCCATTGAAACAAAGGTCTAGTAGCCATTGATAGCCTTGTCCTCCACAAATCCATCTAATCCTCTTTTAAAGCCACCGAATTTGCAAGTTCAACATGCATTGTCCATCTCCTCCTCTGCCTTTAAGCAAGCACAATTTGGACAAAGAGGAGCCTTGGTAACCTGAATTAGTTTCAAAAGGGAAATGTTAGGCACATTCACCCCTTGGAACATGAATCAGGTCCTGCAAGAACTGTTCCCTGCTCTTCTTTTTCACCGGGGAAGGTGGGGCCCCAAGTGATTTCAGCATCAAAAGCTGCCGATGTTGTAAGCCGCCTTAAAAAGGTAAAGGTAAAGGACCCCTGACAGTTAAGTCCAGTCACAGACAACTCTGGGGTTGCAGCGCTCATCTCGCTTTACAGGCCGAGGGAGCCAGTGTTTGTCCACAGACAGTTTTTCCAGGTTATGTGCCCAGCATGACTAAGCCACTTCTGGCAAAACCAGAGCAGTGCACGGAAACGCCATTTACCTTTCCGCTGGGGTGGTACCTATTTATCTACTTGCACTGGCATACTTTCAAACTGCTAGGTTGGCGGGAGCTGGGACAGAGCAACGGGAGCTCACCCTGTCGCTGGGATTCGAACCGCTGACCTGATCGGCAAGCCCAATAGGCTCAGTGGTTTAGACCACAGCACAACCCGCATCCCTCTTGCCGCCTTAAGTGTAGTTTACTATGGAAAGGCAGCCTAAGTGACGATGCTGAAATCCCAGCTCACCCATACTCTTGTGCCTGGGAAGCTGGAGTTTTGCTCACAGGTACAGAACTTGCAGCAGGACTCGGGGAGTGAAACCCTTCCACATGGCGCTACCAAGCTGAGGCTACAAATTGTTGTTTCAGCGGGTGCGGGAGGCAGCCTTTATTAAGAAGGGCATGATATGCCTGCTTTCAAGCACTCTTTGTCAGGGGAACATTTATCCCACAAGCCTCCTTTCATGCTCTCCAAGAGGAGCTGCCTAAGGAATGGAGCCTGGCAAGAGTCATCTTCCTGGCAATAATAATCTGCAAATTTGGGACCTCAAGATCTGAAAATGCACTCCACGCATTGAAGAGAAAATGGATGTTTTGATTGAAGTTAATACGGAGAAATACGCTCGCATTTAACACCGACAGACATCTGAAGAAGCGGCTTGCTTGTTTACATTGTGCTCACTCACATGATATGAAGTGAGCATGTTGTCGCTTTCCATCATGTGATGCAGGTTATGAAGTCTGCTTTCAGGATGCCTGGAAACTTTCCCACCTTGCAGCAAGGAGCAGAGTTGCTGGGTGGAAAGGAGGACAGGGCCCTTGCATCTTCTTCTTTCTTTTTTTTTTTTTTTTTTGGTTCAGCACATTCAGCATCCTGTTGTCCCAATGGTCAACCAGCTGCCTATGGGAAACCCCCAAACAGGATCCAAGCACAATCACTCTCTCCCAATTTGTGATTGTCACCTACAGGTATTCAAAGGCTCACTGCTTCCAACCGTAAGTCGGGAGAGTACATAATGTCGAAGGGAATGTTCTCTGGTGAGCCTCCGACAAGCCAGGAGTGGCTAACATGTTGCCTCCAGATGTTGTTGGACTACAACTCCCATCATCCCTGACTATTGGCTCTACTGATTGGGACTTCTGGGAGGGGTAGTCCAACAACAGCAAGCCTTTGCTGAAGGATGATCCTGGCCTGGCCACTGTTTTGGTTTTGGAACTGTTATTTTAATATTTTTAAATTGTGTTTTAATATAAATCATATCTTCTTTTGTATTTGCACGTTTGTATGTTCTTTTGAATATTAAGCACTTAAGAGGTTTTCAGAATAAATAAACCTATGGGGCAGGATTTGCCTAAAAAGCCACATGAGTTCTCTCCCCCCCCCCCGCACCCACCTGAATTTGGCTTTAGGGCATTGTGTGAACCCCCAGAAGAGCATAAAATGGGACACAAAGGGAGTTCATTCTGTAGGGGAAGCTGATATGCTTGTACAGCCAGAATGTTTGTAACAGCATGTAATTCTGCCCATTGAGTGTACCCCCTTGACTGCTCCTGTCCTTTAGAATCCAGCTACCAAGTTAGGCAGCACATAGATCAAATTTCCCCAACTCAGTACCCTCCAGTGACTCATAGGATGGATCCAAGTTGCTGTGCTAGCTTCCTGGCAGGTGGGGTGCTGTTGCTTAGTGGAAGAGACAATGTGGTGAAGACTCACAGGCACACCAGATAGGTTCCACCAGTGCATTTGCACCGCACTGACCTCCCTGCTGTTCTCATATGCCTTTAAGGCAGCTGCTGCTGCTGCTGCTTCTTCTTCTTCTTCTTCTTCTTCTTCTTCTTCTTCTTCTTCTTCTTCTTCTTCTTCTTCTTCTATCAAACAGCATAAAAATGTTTTTAAACCAAGAAATAAAAATAGAGACTGACCAACTTGCTGATCAAGTCTCCTGGCCATGCTGCTATTGCATCTGAGCAGTTCAAGCTAAGACTGTTTGTGCAACAACCTTGCCCAAATAAACGGCATCAACTTTCCACCAATATACGTCTGCATGCGCATTTTGTGAAAAGCTGGAGCAAACAGGTATCACCATCTCTATTCCTTGAGAAGCTACAGGTTGTTGTATTAGCAATTCTTGCGGTCAGCTCTCACATTTCTCTCTGCTAACATTCAGCTGGGAAAAGTCTAGGACTCAGATGCCTGAGGTAGAAATCCCACCTAATCTCCACTGCTCAAATTAGTTGCTGTTGTGCTGTTCAACAATTTGACATTTTTTGTCCATGAATTGAGACCCAAACCAGCTATTTGCTTCTTTAGCCGTCCTCTGCCCAAATGGTAGGGACGATTCCCAAATGGGGATTGGACTCGATGGCCCTTGTGGTCTCTTCCAATTCTATGATTCTATTATTCCTTCCAGACCGCAAAGAGAAATGAATAATGTCCACAGTGTTTCAGAAATAGAGTGAAGTTCCTTCAAAAACATGTGCTGCGCAGTTTTGATGGCAAGGCTTATATAGTTCGCAAGAGACAATTTGTGGTTTTATTGTAGTCAATATTTTTCCATCTTCTGCCCGTCAAGAGCTCCTCAACAGTGCAATGTGAAGGGAATCACACTGGGGGAAGTCTAAGAACAATTTGAGGGCATAGGGATAGCCTGCAATTATTCCTCATTCCTTATTTAAAGAAGGACCGCCATATAACCCACATACAACTATGTCTGCTTCTTGTTGATCACATTTTAAAGAAATAAATATGCAAGGGGAAGGGAATTCCTACAGCAAATGTCAAATCGTTAGAAATTACAGCACTGTTTAAGGGAAACAACAGGAAAGATCTTTTCTCGCATTACCTAGATTCAAACCTAACCCAAACCTATAATGCTCCAAATGTCAGTTCAAAACCCAGATATTTTATTTTCAGGGAGGTTTTTTTTATTAAAAAAAAAATCCCAACTAAGCCAAACTTGCTTCCTCTGATCAATACCACCCCCCGAAAAAGAAATAGGAAATTCTGCCACTTGCTGGAACTGGAAGATGGAAGAAAACATCATCAGATGATCAAAGCCTCATCATTAATCCAACACACACACAAACACACCTTTTTCCTTTGCTGCTAAACAGTTAACATGGTTGAAGTTGGCCGCAGCTGGGCTTCAGCGCATTATCTGCAGATCGCAATCCTGTGGCAAGAATCGTCTGTTACTGGGACTGCCTTGTCAGCAAGTTGACAAGAGCTCATTGCATTGACAAATGGACTTAGGACCAATGGTTTGTTGGGTGGGGGTTTTTTTAATAAAAAGAGAGAGGGGGGAGGAGGTGTGGGTCACCTAGTCTAAGTGGCAGAAGAGGTAAGAAATGGGGTGACCACATCAGCCGCAAACCCACAGAAGAGCAGGAGAGATAGCCCTTTTGTTGTCCACCGACCGGGTCTCTCTCCTTCTCTCCTCCTCCTGCGTGGTGTCCCTGCACACAGAAGGCACGCGTAAAAATCCATGTCCGTCCACTAATAGTTCAGACCTTTCCGTTTGGAGGCAACTGTTTCTAATTTGGGTGATTTTGCTCGGGCCTCTCTCCCAGCAGTCCTGAGGCAGAGCTGCCCTCTTCTGTCCTTGTGGGGGCTCTGCAGGCAAGATCGGGGAGAGCTGGGGGGGGGAAGGAGGGAGGGAGGGAGGGAGGTGGGGAGGCGTTGCCGAGAGGGCGGGTTAAATTGGGACAGTGTCAGCTCCAGTGAGCATCACCATTCCTGTTGCCATGGAAACGGGAAGGGGGGGCAGCGGCGGCTGCCACAGAGGCTTGTGGGAAGGGATGTGACTGCAGAGGTTCAGCCTAACGCCTCATTGCCTTGCAGGAAAGATGGGAAGGGCTCTGGGATGTGGGGGGTGGGGAGGTGGGGGTGGAGAGAGTGAGGAGGGCTTGCAAATTCCCTTCTTAGAGATCCTACCAAATATCCCCTAAGAGGAGCTCCCAAGGAATTCAGAGAAATTAGACGTAGAGAGGGGGTGTACCTCTCTCTCTTCCCCCGCCTTTGCTCCTTAATTGCCAATATTTTGTGCATTCTGCTACATGTGAGATTAAACAAGAGAATGAGTGCCCAAGGGACCTTGAGTAGCCTCCCACCCCCAGTCTATTGCAGGGGGCTAGCAAAAGCACGGGTGTTGAAAGCGTTGTTTATATTGCTACAACCTCAGCTTACCAGGGATGGTAATTAGCCAGCCCATTAAATCCACCTAGGATCAGGACTCCCTAATTAGCTCATTTCAGATTCTTTTCAAGTCATATTTCTCCTATTAAGCATCTGCAGTGGCGCAAAGCCATGTGCTTCTTGGTAACTGGTTGGCTTGGAAGAGTCATTAAGCCCTCTCTTTGAAGATGACTCGGACAATAATAATAAGGATGAAGTGGGATAAACAAAAGGGGAGCAGAAACAAAATAAAAATAAAAATTGCTGGTGTTCCTGCAGCAAAGCTAGCCCGTCGTGGGTTTGTTGAGCTTGCTCGATGTTGTCTTTTTGCAGATGCAACCACAGGAGAACCCGACCACATGTGGATCACGGAAGAATGAGGTGTGTCCACACAGGATAGTTGTTATGTACTGAGTTGAATAGGATCCAAAATGAAGCAGTCTGATTGGTCCTAGAGCAATAGGATTCAGAATGCAGCAGTCTGATTGGTCCTAGAACAATAGGATCCAGAATGCAGCAGTCTGATTGGTCCACAGGAGGCACCCAATCCAGCTCCAGGTGGAAGTGAATCCGCAACCTGATTGGCCTACAGGAGAATCCTGGAATTAGCCAGTCACGTGGGGCCCATTGTGTAAATAATGTATATAAAGCAGACATTCTAGGGGAACTTCCATTCCTCCTCACCACTATGAGCTGAATAAAGAGCATGAAATCTGTTATGTAGTGAAGTTTCACCCTGGGCCAGCAGGAGGATACTGTATATAGTTTTCACTCAGGTCTGTAGATAGTTTTCACTCAGGTCCACGTCAGTTATTTTAGGCGGGAACTCTGGGCTGTTGTTACAATGTTGACAGCCGGCTGCCTATAAAAGCAGGCCGGCTGAGCTGTTTGCAGTCAGTTCTATTCCAGCTTACGAAATAAAGAGCTATTTGGAGAAATCGCTGTGTCGTCGGCTATGTCAACCCACAACTTAACAAAATCCACTCTTGACTCCGAGTATATTTCAATAGTAAAAGCACCTGTGAGCAGGAGTGGCTTGCTTGGGGGAAAAGAGTCACAGCTATAGTCTCCTGAGAGCAATGTATACTGCTGGTTACCAGCAGGGGTTGAAGGGGGCAGCAAGGGTGAGGTTGCATGGGTGCACCAGCAGAGCAGTCCGGTGCTCCGGCCCCACCCGGGCAGCAGTGGCCTGGCTGTCACCTCACCCTTTCTGGTATGTGGCAGTGAAGCTACTGCCCAGAAGCTATGGCCTGCTGCAAAAGTCACTTCTGCCTTGGAGTCTGCCTCATGCTCAGAGGTGGTGCATCTGCTTTGCATGCAGAGAACACCCCAAATTCAGTCTGCAACATCTCCAGGTTGGGCTGAGAGAGATGAAAACCTGAAAACCTGGAGAGCTGCTGCCAATCAGTGTAGACCAGCAGTTCTCAACCTGTGGGTCCCCACATGTTGTTGGACTACAACTCCCATTATTCCTGCTGGACCCACAGGTTGAGAAACACTGGTGTAGACCATGGGTGGGCAAACTATGGCCCAGGGGCCGGATCCGGCCCAATCGCCTTCTCAATCCGGCCTGTGGACAATCTGGGAATCAGCGTGTTTTTACATGAGTAGATGTGTGCCCTTTTATTTAAAATGCACCTCTGGGTTATTTGTGGGGCCTGCCTGGTGTTTTTACATGAGTAGAATGTGTGCTTTTATTTAAAATGCATCTCTGGGTTATTTGTGGGGCATAGGAATTCGTTCATTTTCCCCAAAATATAGTCCAGCCCCCCACAAGGTCTGAGGGACAGTGGACCAGCCCCCTGCTGAAAAATTTGCTGACCCCTGGTGTAGACGATATTGAGCAAGGGTCAGACTCGGCATTGTCTTGTGTTCCAATGTGTGAATGCTACTAATCCTTGTTTTGAGTTACGTGGAGGGTGAAAATTAGGGGAAATAGGGAAATGCTATATACACATTTAGGGGCATGGGTGGCACTGTGGACTAAACCACAGAGCCTAGGACTTGCTGATCAGAAGGTCGGCGGTTCGAATCCCCGCAACAGGGTGAGCTCCCGTTGCTCGGTCCCTGCTCCTGCCAACCTAGCAGTTCGAAAGCACGCTCCAGCAGGAAAGTAAACGGCGTTTCTGTGCGCTGCTCTGGTTCACCAGAAGCGGCTTAGTCATGCTGGCCTCATGACCCGGAAGCTGTACGCTGGCTCCCTTGGCCACTAAAGCGAGATGAGCGCCACAACCCCAGAGTCGTCTGCAACTGGACCTAATGGTCAGGGGTCCCTTTACCTTTATCTTTATATACACATTTGATGCACTTTTTAATGCAAAAATAATTATGCAATGTGGACTAAAGTCTCTTCTGTGGCCCTTCCCAGATTAGGGGCCATGAATCTTATGATTCATTAGTTTCATAGTAGACCTCCCCCCATGACCCTCAGGGTCCTCCCCCCCCCCACAACTCTACAATACAGTGGTACCTCTGGTTACGTACTTAATTCGTCCCAGAGGTCCGTTCTTAACCTGAAACTTTTCTTAACCTGAAGCACCACTTTAGCTAATGGGGCTTCCTGCTGCTGCCACGCTGCCGGAGCCCAATTTCTGTTCTCATCCTGAAGCAAAGTTCTTAACCTGAAGCACTATTTCTAGGTTAGTGGAGTGAAGCGTATATAACCTGAGGTACCACTGTAATTTGATTCTAGCCAATCTATGCCTGAAACATAATCTGCAAAAATAAAGAAATACCCAACAGAAACAATGCATTGCTTAGCCCAATTGCCTAATGTTATCTAAGGGTCAATTTCTGTTGTCTGAAACAAGAGGCATTCAGTGTGGAACAATCTGGGGGGGGGAGACTATTAAGCCCACAATACATGAGAACACACACACACACACCTTAAAATATAACAGCATCTCTTAACCCTGATTATTCAGGTGGAGAGTGGTTAAGTATGGTTGCCATGGAAACAAATTTTGCTGATCAGGAAATATTAATTTCTATTTTTGGCAACTCTTTGATCCTTGTCCCAGTCTTCCAGCTGGTTTAGCTAAAGTACTTGGATTCTAAATGGGCTGTGCTTGGGGCTTTTTTTACTTTGGTGGGGGGAAGACGAGTAAGGGTGGGGATGCACGATGGAGGTTTATAACGTTATGTACAGTGTGGAGACTGCGAATAGAGAGAGATTTTTCTCCCCAGCTCTTTCACGGTGCTAGAACTTAGGGTCGTTGGTGGAATTCATTGCTGGTAAATTCAGGGCAATCAAAGGGAAGTACAAAAAAAAATGCACTGTGTTTATGGACTTCATTCCTACTGTTCTAAGGCTGGTGGCCACATAGTTAAAGGTAAAGGTAAAGGGACTCCTGACCATTAGGTCCAGTCATGACCCACTCTGGGGTTGCAGCGCTCATCTCGCTTTATTGGCCGAGGGAGCCGGCGTACAGCTTCCGGGTCATGTGGCCAGCATGACTAAGCCGCTTCTGGCGATCCAGAGCAGCATACAGAAACGCCGTTTACCTTCCCACCAGAGCGGTACCTATCTATCTACTTGCACTTTGACATGCTTTCGAACTGCTAGGTTGGCAGGAGCAGGGACCAAACAACGGGAGCTCACACCGTCGCGGGGGTTTGAACCGCCGACCTTCTGATTGGCAAGTCCTAGGCTCTGTGGTTTAACCCACAGCGCCACCCGTGTCCCTACTAGTGGCCACATAGTTAGACTGCTTTAAAGGGGGATTAGGTAAATTGATGAAGGATGCATCGTCTCACAGCAGGTGGTTTTCATGCTCTTTATTCAGCTCAGAGTAGTGAGGAATGGAAGTTCTCTTGAAATGTCTGCTTTATATACATTATTTACACAATGGGTCCCACATGCTTGGCTAATTCTGGGATTCTCCTGTAGGCCAATCAGGAGGATTCACTTCCACCCGGATTCACTTCCACACGGAGTTGGATTGGGTGGCTCCTGCGGACCACTCAGACTGCTCCATTCTGGATCCTATTATTCTAGGACCAATCAGACGGCTGCATTCTGAATCCTATTGTTCTAGGACCAATCAGACTGCTGCATTCTGTATCCTATTGTTCTAGGACCAATCAGACTGCTGCATTCTGTATCCTATTGTTCTAGGACCAATCAGACTGCTCCATTCTGAATCCTATTGTTCTAGGACCAATCAGACTGCTGCATTCTGAATCCTATTGTTCTAGGACCAATCAGACGGCTGCATTCTGAATCCTATTGCTCTAGGACCAATCAGACTGCTGCATTTTGGATCCTATTCAACTCAGTACATAACATGGTGAATTTATGAAACACACACCAGTGCGAGGTGTTGTGGTGGCTAAGGCAATGAAAGGCAAGTTTATTCACAGTGGTGTGCAGTGCAATTTTGCACAGGGGAATAGTTAGCGCCAGAGACACTAACTTGTGAGGGCGATTGGCAGGGGGGACGTTGCATGCGTGAGCACCGCTCCTCCCTCCCTAAGCTGGGCAGAAGCGTCCTGGGCTTTGGGAAGCAGGTCAAGGGAACATTTAAGAGACTAGCCTCGTCCCAGCAGCAGAGCTAGCCACTCAGGTGCCTGGAGTGGCGCATGCACCCTGCAGCTGAGGGAGGAGCGAGCTGCCCACAGGGGAAGCGAGCCACCCATGGCGGACATTTGGCACACTGCCCACGATTCCCAAGCCTCCCCCGAGCTGTCAAAATGAAGGGGGAAGGGGGGAATGCTGCCAGCAAAGCGGCGCAGCTCACCCCCTTCCCTCAACAACTCGGGGTAGGCTTGGGAGTCGCAGGCGGGCGGCAGGTCGAATGTCACCCCCCCCCTGTAATGACACCCAGGATGGACTGCCCCCACCACCTCCCTTTCCTACACCCCTGCCTAGTCCCCCTAGTTCACTAACCAGACACCCCTGAATATCCACAGCTAGTCGTCAGGATGACGCTATGCAACCTGCAAATTTCTTGAGGCAGCATGTCTCTGAAGGCCAGTTGCTGGAGAGCAATGGCAGGAAAGAACTACAGTCGCACCTCAAAAGTCGAACAGAATCCGTTCCGGAAGTCCGTTCGACTTCCGGAACGTTCAGCTTCCAAAGCACAACTTCTAATTGGTTGTAGGAAGCTCCTGCAGCCAATCAGAAGCCACAGAAGCCCCGTCAGATGTTCAGCTTCCAAAAGAACGTTCAAAACCCGGAACAATCGCTTCTGGTTTTCGATGTGCGGGAGCCGGAGTGTTAGACTCCCAAGGCGTTCAGGAGCTGAGGTTTACTGCCTTTGTGCCCTGCTAATGCATTTCTCAGGAGCACCTATCCAGCCACTAGGAGGAAGGGAGGAGGAAGAAAAGTTTGCAGTTTTTTTCTTACAAATGAATAAAAAAAAATAGTTTTCTTTCAAGGAGGTGGAAGAGGAGAAGTTCCTAAATAGCCATGTTTTTGCAAAACAATTTTCCCTGGTGCAAGGCATTTATAAATGTTATTCTTCACTGATGAATGAATTTTAAGCACACTTTGCCCAAAAGCAGATGTGAGGGACCTTTATACAGGGCCGTTTTTACCCACGGGTGCAAGGGGTGCGGGGCATCTGGGTGCCAAATTCGGGGGGGGCGCCAGGTGCCCACTGCTGAAGCCGCCTAAGCTCTTAACTATCTACCTGTTACGAAATAATAAATAATTTTGATCAAGCTAGAAAAACAAAATACATATATACCTAGATATTACCGAAATGTATACCTACTGTTTCACTAAAGGACTTTCGACTTTGTGCGCTCATTTACCAAAGACGTGCCACACCAGCGGCAGTGCTTGTCATTCACAGCGGCGCTGTGCACACGAGATTAACTCTTACATCAAAATATTATATTACGTATTGTATTGAGCTGCTATGTGGCAGCAGGGTCAGTGGCAGCTTTGACACAACTGATGTTTCTCCTAAGTAGGTGCCTAAACAATACTTATAAGTTTAAGTGTGGTGGTGTTGTATACTTAAGTATAAGTGTACTTTAAATAAAGGAGCAAATAAAGAAGTTTGTTCCTTTTTCCTCCCTTCTTTCGTAAACGAGATAAGGTGCAAGCGTGGTGTCTGACATAAGCATAATAAAAGTTAATTTGGGGGCTAAACTAAATTTGGGGGTGCTGGGCGGATCTTTGCACCCCAGCGGCTCATATGCTAAAGACAGCACTGCCTTTAGCACCCCAGATATTGTTGCTTAGTCGTTTAGTCGTGTCCGACTCTTCGTGACCCCCTGGACCAGAGCACGCCAGGCACTCCTGTCTTCCACTGCCTCCTGCAGTTTGGTCAAACTCATGTTTGTAGCTTCGAGAACACTATCCAACCATCTCATCCTCTGTCGTCTCCTTCTCTTTGTGCCCTGCATCTTTCCCAACATCAGGGTCTTTTCCAGGGAGTCGTCTCTTCTCATGAGGTGGCCAAAGTCTTGGAGCCTCAGCTTCAGGATTTGTCCTTCCAGTGAGCACTCAGGGCTGATTTCCTTAAGAATGGAGAGGTTTGATCTTCTTGCAGCCCATGGGACTCTCAAGAGTCTCCTCCAGCACCATAATTCAAAAGCATCAATTCTTCAATTCTTCAACTCCAGATATTGCTGAACTACAACTCCCATCAGCCTCAGCAAGCAATGACCAATGACTAGAGATGATGGGACCTGTAATTCAACAACATCTGGAAGGCAACGGGTCAGAGAGAGAGAGGGAGGGAGGGAGAGAGCTGAGACCTGCCCTAGTACAGGGGTACCTCGGGTTACAGACGCTTCAGGTTACAGACACCGCTAACCCAAAAATAGTACCTTGGGTTAAGAACTTTGCTTCAGGATGAGAACAGAAATTGCGCGGTGGCAGCAGAGGGAGGCCCCATTAGCTAAAGTGGTACCTCAGGCTAAGAACAGTTTCAGGTTAAGAACGGACCTCCAGAACGAATTAAGTTCTTAACCCGAGATACCACTGTATGTGGGTTTTTGTGCACATTGCTTGCTTGGAGAACTGCACTGCAAAAATCCAGAGAAGCGCAAATTTCAAAGGGTGGCTGGACTTCAGTTTGTGCACGTTTTCATAAAGTGTGAATGAGACAGGTTTGCCTTTAAATGTGAAATGAAATGGATTTCTCCCCCACCCCTCGTTTGGCGAGGGTGGCCAGGTGAAAAACAGGCCAGGGCTCCTGTGCAGGAGAGAGAATCTGAGCAGGTGCAGCGTGCCATAGAAGTTGCAGCTGGTGTCATAGCCTCTTCTCCGCAACTGTCAATGATGTAGGAGCCTCCCCAGTCCTCCTTTTGTTTATCCGGCCACTCTTATCTACAGAGTTCAGGCCGGTGTGATGCCTCTTGCAGCTGCAGCCTGGAAATTTGGGTTGCTGCAACGAGGCCATCCGTCCTGCGGCCTCTCTTAATTAGTATGCATGCTGCGTCCAGATGGAGGAGGGACATACAAATCCCAGCATGCAACTGGACCGAAATTGCAGCCTTGCGCGTGGTGCAGCAGCATAGCAGCCATCTGCTACGGAAAACAACCAGCCAAGCAGTTTAAAGGCAAAGCATCGCATTATGAACTGTGGAAGGGGGAGAGGAGGAGAGGATGGGGGGAGGTAAAAATGTAGGGGGTGCGGGGAAACGGGGAGGGTAAGATATATGTTCCTGCTCTACAGGTTTTAAAAGATTTCTCCCCACGTTAAATGAGGATGTGTCCAAAAGCATCTTTAACCCACTGTCTGCTCCTACAGCTTATGGAATATTGAGCAGCGAAAGATCTAACACTTTTGTGTCATTGCAAAGAATTATACCATGGTTAAATTTTGTACTGGAGAGAGGGGGGGGAGCAGAGATCTCCCCTCTAGCTGTTTAATTTGGTTACACATGAACACACATGCAAGCACACACACACACACACACACACACACACACACACAGTCATCTTCCGCTTGTTGCTTTCTATAAACAAGCATGACAGCTCCTCCCACCCCAAATAAAGTTATTTGCCTCCACAAATTAATATCTCATGCCCGCTGCTGAAGTATCAAGAGTTATTTGTCTCTGGAGAAATCATGTTGAAGACTGACGTGGTGGAAACCACCAGCAGCCCCCTTTCATTTGCATATGCAGATCTGCCTAATTATTCAGCTTGCAATTAAAAGGCTTGCATGTCAGCAAATGAGACTAATTAGATGCATTTATCTATGATAATCAGCTTTATTACAAACAACATAGATTCCTCTTGACTTCACAAGGAAGAGGGTGCCCGTTGGCAGGGGTGAGCTGGTCAGGGGTGGGTTCCCGGGCGAGGGAGGGAAGCCGCAAATTGACAATCAGAGCTTCCTGACTCATCCAAAGAGGCTGGAGGTAACAAGGAAGCAGCAGCTCTTTTACGGGTTGGAATCGGAGAAAGAGTCAGGGCGCTGATCTCCTGGCCTGCTTAATTTGTTGCTGAGTGGCCAGCCACGGGTCAGCTTAATTGGATGCTGGTTGCTGCAAATAAAGACATCACCTTCAGCCATGTGGCTGCTGTCTCTTTGGCCTCCTCCTCCACAGGATTCCTCCTCAGCTTTCCTTGGAATCTTATGCCGAGAACATAAGGCGCTCCTTGCTGGATGAGGCCAATGACCCATCCCCTGAAGAACCAGGTGTGCAGCCTGGAAGTCATTTTGGACTCTCAGCTGTTCATGGAGGCGCAGGTTAATTCTGTGTCCAGGGCAGCTGTCTACCAGCTCCATCTGGTGTGCAGGCTGAGACCCTACCTGTCCGCAGTCTGTCTCACCAGCGTGGTGCATGCTCTGGTTATCTCCCGCTTGGACTACTGCAATGAGCTCTATGTGGGGCTACCTTTGAAGGTGACCCAGAAACTATAATTAATCCAGAATGTGGCAACTAGACTGGTGATTGGGAGTGGCCGCCGGGGCCACATAACACCGGTCCTGAGAGATCTGCATTGGCTCCCAGTATGTTTCCGAGCACAATTCAAAGTGTTGGTGCTCGGTCCTGTATACCTGAAGGAGCATCTCCACCCCCATCATTCTGCCCAGACACTGAGATCCAGCGCCAAGGGGCTTCTGGCGGTTCCCTCATTGCGACTTCTAAAAGTCAGATAGTTGTTTATTTCCTTGACATCTGATGGGAGGGCGTTCCACAGGGTGGGTGCCACCACCGAGAAGGCCCTATGCCTGGTTCCCTGTAACCTCGCAGTGAGGGAACCATCAGAAGATCCTCAGAGAAGGACCTCAGTGTCCAGGCTGAAGGATGGGGGTGGAGACGCTCCTTCAGGTATACTTCAGGTATAGGATGTCCCTGTTTTCATTGGAGAAATGTTGAGGGGTGTGGACTTATTCGACCCATGAGCCATCTGAAGGCAGCCCTGAAGGCAGGTTCCCTACACTGGAGTAACAGATAAGGCCCTTGGGCTTTCATAAGTCCTTGCTGGCGGCAGCTCTGCAGGGTCTCAGGAAGAAAAGACTTCCTTTCACCAACTAGCCCAGGACAGTCCAACCTCTCAGACCAAATGGGCCGCAAGAGTCCTTAGAGGCAGAACCCAGTGCTATTAAGTAGAAGATGCAAAAGGATGGAGCCTTCCCCATAAAAAGCAACTACCCCATAAAAAGCAACTACCATGGGCCACCTAGCTATTGGGTGGCATAACAGATTTCCGAAAGATCGCCTAGCATAATTCTGCTTGCTGTTTTTCATTTTTCAGGAAAGCATTCCGCAGCATAGAGGCGTTATCCGTGTCCCATCATGTAAATAGCACCGTGATTTTTCATTAAATAAAGCATGAGCGCTTTTCCAGTCTCCTGCTGCCATGTGAGAAATGGCTTGCTAAACCCCACTCGCTCTGTTTCAATGAAGCTAATTTCGAAGCAATTAGCACTAAACTGTGGTGTCTGCTAACGAGGGACGTGACAGTTCCCTAATTCAGAATAGATCTGTACACAGAGCTGCACCAATTTTGAATATCTGGAGTCGCTGATTACACTAATGTTAAGCCAAAGTGGCAACACACACATACACAAATATGAGGGGAGATTGGGGGGGGGGGGGAGAGAACGTTGGTATCAGATAACAAGCTACCAATTGGTAACATCAAGCAACATTACCAGAGACACCGAGATCCATTACATTCAGTGAGGTTGATTTCCAGTAATGAATGAGTGTGCATACATGCACCCATTAGGATTGCACCCCAAATTTTCATTGGGTGCATTTTTTCACAGCAAAAGGCACCATTTTGGATGGCTGGGGGGGAGGAGTGAAGTTTCATTCAAAACAACAGCACTCCCCTTAAAAGAGAAATATCACCTTTCTCTAAGTGATCTGCACCCACCTCCCTAGAAAAGCATTGTGGGAATGTTCAGGGTGGCAGGAGAGGATATATTGTTTATTAATAACCTTCCTAACTTGGATCTACCCCATATGGGGGAATAAGCCCAGTGCTTCCGCTAGCTAAGAGTTAGCAGAGCAGTACTGACTAAAAGCTGGTCAAATGAAGAAGGAAGTCAAAAAAAGAGAGAGGTTGCTGCGTGACTCGTCCTTTTGTTACCTGGACAGGTTAGGTCACGCCCACGTCCTATCATGTGCAAAAGGAAGGATGCTCTAGCCAGGAGGAACAAGAAGTTTTTGACTGGCTGGACCAAACAAATTTGCACTTCTGAAAATTTTACCCTGCAGTTGTTCAGCCAAGAAACGTGTACAAAAATGTATACCGTACAGTAAAATGCATGGGGTATCGGGAAACTGCTTTGTAAAAAAAAGTCTAATTTAGGAGAAATTTGAACTATAATACTGGTTAATTTTCATGAGTTCTTTTTTTTTTTTTTAATTGCACATTGATGTGGATGTAGAGAACCAAATTAGAAAAAATGCGAAGCTGAAAGAAATCAAAATAGACAGATTTGCCCATCTCTACTCTGAGGTGCCTTTAGACCTTCAAGATAACTATAATCAACTGAAGAACTCTGTGTGTAAGTGAGCTGTTGAAAAATAACCACCACAGCTCAAGCACAGTGCACATCAGTGGGAACAGCTCACACATTGTGACTTAAGAGTCAAGCAGGGTTGCCAGCAATCAGGGTGTGAAATGGCGTGCTATTGTGCCTTTAATATATATATATATATATATATATATATATATATATATATATATATATATATATAAATAAATAAAATTAAGAAGACTGTGTGTGCAGCTTAGGAGCTGCAGCCTGGCTGCAGCTGGCTACAAATTATTGCATAGGATCTTTGGAAGGTCTGCCCTCCTCAGCTTCCTCTTCCCCTCTCCCAATTAACTTCCGTCTCCACGGCTCAGCAGTGGGAGAGAGCCTATTGGATGAATCACCAGGGACCGCCCCATGACATCACCAGGAGGCCGCCCTTACGTCTCAGGTTTGGACCCTGAAATCTCATGGTCTGAGATGCTCCTGACATGGCTCATTCAATAGTCAACGGCGTCTAAACCTCCCTGTAAACCAGTCAGGATGATGACCCAATAAGCATGTCACCCAGAAGCTCCCTTTGCTTAATAGCCATGGGAAGACAACTCCCTCGCAAACAACAGACGAGAGAGGAAGCCCATATCAGAGTGCTACAACTTCAGACTATGGGGGTGGGCTCGCATGACTGCCTCTTCCTTGATTTAAAAATAAAATAAAATAAAATTTGCACATAATTTTTTTAAAAACCTTCCCTGGCGCACCAGTTTTCTGTGTGTGGAGAGATGTATTTATTATTTTGGTACAGCCAATCGTATGTGGCCCCAAACCTGCCTGCAGTATGAAGTGGTATGGTTCAGAAAAAGCCCCCACACAATTTCATTTGCTGTTTGGGATAACTAGGCCTCAGGCTAAGCATGTCTCAGAATCACATGGGGGTGTGGATATAAATATTCCCAGGCCTGCGCCCCTTGAAAGAGAGAGAGAGAATTTCCATAAGGAAGCACATACCGGTATATATGTTATGTATATGTGTGTGTGTGTGTGTGTGTGTGTGTGTGTGTGACAACAACATAAGGAGAAAAGAAAGAGCAGCTACTCCTTTAAATTATAATGTTGTACCAGGCTGTCCACCGGGAGTTGATGGATATCTAATTATTCAGGCAATCTGGCATCAAATGTCCTCATTTCCCAAATCCATGTGGGAATGAAGAATTCACTTATTCAGCCCAAACTCTGGTAGCGTCTTCCGCATTGTTCTTTTGTTCGTCTCTGCAGAGTCGCAACAAGGGAGAAAACCGCTTTTGCAAGAAACCGTTCTCTCTCCCCTCTCCCCTCTTGCCTCGCTTTCCTGCTCCACAACCTTTAATTAATTAGTTCAAGGCTCCGAAGGGAGTTGGGACAAAGACCACAGGTCAGTTTAGCTCAGAAGTGTCCGCACCCAGTTTGTGGCTCACCAGGGTTTGGGGCGGGAATTTTCCCCAGCCCTTCCTGGAGATGGCTGGGATTCAGTTTGGGACCACCTCTACCACAGATCTAACCCCCCCCCCCAACTTTCTGTTTAGAAAACAAACGTTCAAAGGATTTAGAGGGAAACTAAGAGAACTTCACTAAAACCAGAGACATTCCTGAGGGCAGTTCAACACTTCACGCATCAGTGTCATGCATATAGCTTACAGGAAAATAAGGGCAATTGCTTTTCTTCCTCCCGCACTCCATCGTCACCACTCCATCGTCACACTCAGAAAGGCTACACCTGTTTAATGTCTGCCTGCCATGCACTCATCCAAGGAGCAAGAGCCCCACCCATACAAAAGGGTGACGAGTCCTATTCAAATCTCACATTCCCATTCAAAGCCTCTAACACTCAAAGCAACTAACCTGGTAAAAATCTGCTGAGGCAAAATCTGAGAATTAAAATTTATCTCCCCAGCATCACCACCTCTGATTTGTTTGATTTTTGGCACATATCCTTTTTTCCCCAAATTGTTTCTATTGGTTTTCCAAATTTAAAACAAACATCAAAAGAAAACATCAAAAAACAAGCAAACAAACTAACATATATCCTAACTGTAAGAAATCCACTTTTGTTTACCTTGTTAGGTGACTTCCTCAAATCCCTCTGGCTGAGTTTTCATATAAATCATTGTAACAGTTTTCCAAAACTAGTTTCACATAAAATTTACTTAGTCCAATTAACATTTTTCCTTCTTATCATTTTAACTTTTATCCATAGTATTCTACAACTTCATATGTTTAAATCCTAGGCCATTTTGTTACTCGCAAGTAATTCTATTTAAGTTATCTTAACATATTTAACTAAATAATCTTTAAATTTCTTCCATTCCTCCTGGTGCTCCTCCTCCTTCCGGTCGCGGGCTCTTCCAGTCAAGTCGGCTAGCTCCGAAAAGTCCATCATCTTCATCTGCCATTCCTCCACTGTTGGTAATTCTTGTAGTTTCCAGTTTTTGGCTCATAAAATTCTTGCTGCAGTTGTAGCATACAAAAACAATCTAACATCTTTCTTGGGCAATTCCAAACCTATTATTCCAAGAAGAAAGGCCTCTGGTTTCTTAATAAATGTATATTTCAACATTTTTTCCAGTTCATTATAAATCTTTTCCCAGAAGTCTTTCACCTTGGGACAAGTCCACCACATATGGTAAAATGTACCTTCTTTTTCTTTACATTTCCAACATAAATTATCACTCATATGGTATATCTTTGCTAATTTTACAGGGGTTAAGTACCATCTATACATCATTTTCATAACATTTTCCTTTAACACCGTACATGCAGTGGGATCTTTGGCATGTATCCTAGTAAAGCCAATCACCGTTTGGACATTGCTTCCTTGATATCAGCTGCTATTTGAGAGTAGGCTTCCCAGCAGATATTCATTTTAAACAGATCTTTTCTCTGATCTTCTCTCCAAAGCTCCTCCGCACACTAGCCTGGATAGAGAAGAGTTCATGGGCCCTTTATAAATATTCAGTCCCTATCGAGGCAACGGTCAAAAACATTTAAGCACAGCCTTCTGGCCTGGCATGCCAATAACTCACTGATTTTGCCTTTTTAGCTCCTTCAGAGTGCGGCTTTGACACAATAGCATGTCTCCGACCTGGGAGGGGGCCTCAGAAGCTATTGTACCAACGCTTGTGTGATTAAGAGACCCAGTGATAAAACCTTGACATGGCAGGTCAAGGCAATCTCGGTGGAAGGGAGCAGGATTCTTTTAGCACTACAAAAAGATGGATGTCAGTTCCTTTCTGGTGTCACTGGGAGTTCAAGGGTGCGGAACATTTCCTTGGAAAGGGGTGTCAACAGACCAGGAAAAAATAAACAGCATGTTCTGCTCTTCTGCAGTTTGTGCAGCAGAAATAAGGTGAGATGAAGTGAAGCTTTTCATGGCGTTGGAGACAAAGCATGCTTTCATCTCACATCTGCACATCAAGTTGCTGCTAGTAGCTGCTTCTTCTTTCTTTGGCGATCACTCGTAGCCGAGTAAGTTGTCTTCCATCAACACGGTCTTAACAGTGAGTCCGTAAGTGACTGTGGAGGCCAATTCTGGATCCACACGTCCTTCCACAGTGGGGACATTGGTGTCCGGGTGGGAGTTGATCACAGTGAGGTTTTGCCAAACGTTCCTTCCTCTTAGCACGCTTCTCCCTTTCGTCCTGAGTTCGAACGTCTTCAAAGTCCATGACACCTTTAGTAAAGGCTGTTCTCCAGTTGGAGTGCTCACAAGCCAGTGTTTCCCAGTTGTTGGTGTTTATACTACATTTTTTTTAGATTTGCCTTGAGAGAGTCTTTGAACCTCTTTTGTTAACCACCAGCATTACACTTTCCATTTTTAAGTTCGGAATAGAGTACAGTGGTACCTCGGGTTACATATGCTTCAGGTTACATACGCTTCAGGTTACAGACTCCACTAACCCAGAAATAGTGCTTCGGGTTAAGAACTTTACTTCAGGATGAGAACAGAAATTGTGCTCCGGTGGCACGGCAGCAGCGGGAAGCCCCATTAGCTAAAGTGGTGCTTCAGGTTAAGAACAGTTTCAGGTTAAGTATGGACCTCCAGAACGAATTAAGTACTTAACCCGAGGTACCACTGTAGTTGCTTTGGAAGGCGATAATCAGGCATCCGAACAACATGACCAGTCCAATGAAGTTGATATTGAAGAATTATTGTTTTGACACTGGTGATCTTTGCTTCTTCCAGTACACTAGCATTAGTTTGCCATTAGACAATGCGGGATTTCGGCCTCAGTGCCGGCCCTTGTGGAAAAATAACTGCCCAGGTAGGAAAAGTGATTGACACTTTCCAACATTACATCATTGAGCTGGATTTGTGGCGCTGCAGAGGGGTTGTTTTGTGCTTGTTGGTGCAGCACTCTGGGTTTTTTGGATGTTGAGGGATAGGCCAAGTTTTTCATAAGCTTCTGCGGAGATATTTAGGATGGTTTGGAGGTTATCCTCTGAGCGTGCACACACTACGTTGTCATCAGCATACTGAAGCTCTATGATGGAAGTTACGGTAACCTTACTCTTTGCTTTCAGCCTACTTTTCAACCAGCATAGCTATCATGGCTGGTTGAAAAATTGGCAACCCTGCTCCAAGTTGATTGGGGAGGATGTCTGCTTGCACAAACTGCACAGCAATTCCTGGCCTCCATTCTTTCAATCTGCAGCTGAGCGAATTGCATACTGTAACTCATGGGCAGCCAAGGATTTATTGGACTCCAAATCCCATCAGCCCCAGACAGCATGGCCAATGGTCAAGGATGATGGGAGTTATGGTTCAGACAGTCGGAGGGGCACCAGACTGGGGAATGTTGACCTAATAGATATTGAAAGCTCCAGCCCTGAATGTCTAGCTTCATCTGAAGGGCAACATATTGCATATCCCTGATGCAACTGAAAGGGCTGTTTTTGATGTTTGATGTTTTATTATGTTTTTATATATGTTGGAAGCCACCCAGAGTGGCTGTAGCAACCTAGCCAGATGCTTGGGGTATAATAATAATAATAATAATAATAATAATACATATCTATAAATGTATATCTCCAATCCACCTCATGGCCCCAATCTGTGTATTGCCCCCCTGCCTCAGATCCAGTCCTGAATTAGTTCAGGGGTGGGGCTAGTGTTTAATTAGGTTTTTTATTTATTTATTTATTTTTAAAGAAAATGAATTGTCATGAAGGGAGGAGGAGACATTACATCTCCTTTCCACCCCCCAACTGACTGAGAGCTAAGTGGGGAGGGCTCAATTCTGCGTAGTGCTCCTTCACAAGGAGCTTGTCTGCTTGTCAGCACCCCACAGGATTGATGCCTCCACTTTAACAGCTGTTAGGTTTTGCAGGAAACTGAAGCTTAGAGAACTCAGCTTCCCTTTGAGAGCTTTATGGCTGAGCAAGGATTTGAACCTGTTTCTCCCAGATATCAAATCTGAGGTTAGATCTACACTATGCAGGCAGCAGGATGTGGTGTGGACTGCTGGTTGTGGCAAAATGGTACCTCGGGTTAAATACTTAATTCGTTTTGGAGGTCCGTTCTTAACCTGAGACTGTTCTTAACCTGAAGCACCACTTCAGCTAATGGGGCCTCCCGCTGCTGCCGTGCCGCCGGAGCACAATTTCTGTTCTCATCCTGAAGCAAAGTTCTTAACCTGAGGTACTATTTCTGGGTTAGCGGAGTCTGTATCCTGAAGCGTATGTAACCTGAAGCGATGTAACCCGAGGTACCACTAAGAAAGGCAAGTCAGATTACCCACTTTTTAATGCTGTTCTACATATATACCACTCCCTGCAGATAGAAAACTAACACATGAAGGAAAAATAGCTGTTGTTCAGTCCATTGTCTGAGGGGCTAGTTATCCACTTGCACACTTTTTCACATAAGAAATCCCCCAATTGCTGTCTAAAGAGGTACAGTCCACTCTGTCACTGCCACCATATTCTGCTGCATGTAGAGATACGGCCTTAAATGATCAGCAGTTGGATCCAGCTTTCTAGGAGAGAGATGTTCACACAAGATGCATCTCTGATGGCTAACACTGCAGATAAAAGGTAAAGGTAAAGGGACCCCTGACCATTAGGTCCAGTCGTGACCGACTCTGGGGTTGCGGCGCTCATCTCACTTTACTGGCTGAGGGAGCCGGCGTACAGCTTCCGGGTCATGTGGCCAGTATGACTAAGCTGCTTCTGGCGAACCAGAGCAGCGCACGGAAACACCGTTTACCTTCCTGCCGGAGCGGTACCTATTTATCTACTTGCACTTTGACGTGCTTTTGAACTGCTAGGTTGGCAGGAGCAGGGCGCGAGCAACGGGAGCTCACCCCGTCACGGGGATTCGAACTGCCGACCTTCTGAGTGGCAAGTCCTAGACTCTGTGGCTTAACCCACAGTGCCACCCCAAATCCCAACGCTGCAGATACACACATATAAATGTGCTGAAGAAATATGCTCAGGTGGTTTCTGTTTTTCCTGCTTCTGGTGCCTCTAAAATCAATGGGCCGCACGCTTGTCAACTGAGACTCTTTGCATCCCTTCGCCCCTCCTCCCCTCAACAGGTTCAAATTAATAGAGACATCTGAAGAAAACCGTACATTTCCTTCCAGATATCTCCCCAAACATTGTTAGCATTTGCAATTGCAGGAGGCAGCTGTGTCAGGATGATGGCATTTGAGCTTGGCTTGGTTCCAAAGGCTGCGTTCCCACAAGGGAGCTGGGACAGCATTCTTCGAGTGTAAAATAGCTCTTCCTGGTTTCCATCATTCTAATGAACATGTCTGCAAAGATAGCTGAGTTTCTCTGCACAGCTGATGGCTTGGGTTTCTTGGCGCATGTGTCCACACATGGGGAGCATCACAGAGTGCAATCACACAGCTGCCAGCTGAACGGCAACCACTGTGAAATCTTCTGGTCTGATGGCTCAGACTGCCATTTTTAACCTCTGGCCACGTTGTGAGCTGAAATACCTCCCTATTTTCTATTAATTTTGAAAAGCAAATTATTAACTGGCTTTCCACACATTTTTTTTTAACTGCTGCATAATACTTTCAAGTCAGTGAGTTTTAATAAGGGCAGATTTTATTTTTAAAAAATGTAGAAGGACAAGCCTGGCTGAAGAAGAACAAGCATGACCTCTGCAGCAGAAAGCACTGCCTCGCTCATGTTTCAAATAAAAACAGTGTAAAATTAGAGCTAACACTGGTGAGGCGTGCCCCAGTCTAAAAACAATGAATGATGAATCCTTGGTCAAACATGTGTGCGCTCTCTCTCTCTCTCACTGAAACACTGCAAATCTTTCCAAAGCAAATTACGGGATGGCATGGTCAAAAATCACTAGGGCATGAAGTGAAAGAATCAAGCAGCCAGTCCTTGTGAAGTCAATGTTTAGACAGTCAACCACCTCCCACTACTCTGCAATAGGAATTATGACTGCCATGCATAGGAGGGGACTCATGTGCACCCCTTCTCATTTTCTGCCTCTCTCTTCTGCTTCTCTTTATCTATCTATCATCTATCTATCTATCTATCTATCTATCTATCTATATCTATCTATCATCTATATCTATCTATCTATCTATCTATCTATCTATCTATCTATCATCATCTATCTACTGTATTATTTGTTCAGATAGTATAAATTATGCTTGATATTTAATGTTAAGATTTAATAATAAGTAAAGGTAAAGGGACCCGTAACTGTTAGGTCCAGTTGCGGATGACTCTGGTTGCGGTGCTCATCTTGCATCATTGGCCGAGGGAGCCGGTGTTTGTCCGCAGACAGTTTTTCCGGGTCATGTGGCCAGCATGACTAAGCTGCTTCTGGCAAACCAGAGCAGCGCACGGAAATGCCATTTACCTTCCCGCTGGAGCAGTACCTATTTATCTATTTGCACTTTGAGGTGCTTTCGAGCTGCTAGGAGGGCAGGAGCTGGGACCAAACAACAGGAGCACACCCCGTTGTGGGGATTCAAACTGCTGACCTTCTGATTGGCAAGCCCTAGGCTCTGATGTTTAGACCGCAGCGCAACCCGCATCCCTTTAATAATAATAAGAACTAATAATTAATCCATCTATCTATCTATGAACTGTTATTTGTTCAGATAGATAGATAGATAGATAGATAGATAGATAGATAGATAGATAGACAGACAGACAGACAGACAGATAGATAGATAGATAGATAGATAGATAGATAGATAGATAGATAGATAGATGTATTATTAATTATTAGTTGTGGTTGTTAATTATTAGTTGTTGTTATTAAATGTTAACATTAAATATTAAGCATAATTTATAACAGATTACAATCACAGAATCACAGAAATAAGGTGGGTTCTAAAAATATACACCTCAAGTGTCAAAAGCTAGGATAAAGAGGTTCATCTTCAGCATTTGCTGAAATCTGCGCCATGAAGGTGTCTGATGCACCTCTGTGGTGTGGGAGTTCCACAACTTAGGAGCTGCCACAGATTAGGCCCTTTCCTAGGCCGCCACCCTGAGCCTCTGAAGCTGGAGGAACTACCAAGAGAAGGGTCTTCTGTTAATCTTAGCACCCAAAAGGTTTTGTGGAGAAGGAGGAGGTCATTCAGGTATTTGGGGGTCTCAGTGACTAAGGTCTTTAAACGCTAATGTGAGCACCTTGAATTGGGCCCATAAACAAACTGGCAACTGGTACAGCTGTTTTAAAACAACCAGGCTGCTGCAATTTGGACCAAACTGAAGCTTCTGAGTGGTCTTCAAGGGCAGCCCCAGGTAGAGTGCATTGCAGTAATCCAGTCTAGATGTTGCCAGAGCATCCCTGCCTTGCTGGCAAACCAGATGGAGCTGAAAAGGCAACTGTTTATCGTAAATCCCATCCCTTGGGGACCAGAGGTGTCATCTGCAGTCCTCCAGGGAGGTTTACCATCTAAAGGGACCTCAGAAAAGAAAATATACCTGGTAGCAATACACAAAGAAGATATCTGCCAAGGAGGGTGAGAACTTTACCTGGTTGTTTCCAAAGACTTGCTTTTAACACTTTAGTCTTATTAGCATCATATTTGCAGTAAAAATTTATCACACCTTTTGCTCACGCTCTGAAGCATGTTGCTATTTTTCTCAACATTTCAGGGGTGGCGGGGTAGAAAACAGTATATGGAAATGCTAGAATTGCCTTTCCTCTCTTCCATAATGACTTCAGATGTATGGAAATTCAATAGGAATCTGATATCATGTGAATTTGGGATGCCTGGGAATCCCAGTTGCTTTTTCTTAAATCTTGTAGTCCTAGTAGTACTTTGTCATTTAAGAATTTATTGGCTAAAATCTGCGTTGCCCCAGGCAACTTACAACAGGGGGGGAAATACAGAAAAAGTAAAAACACACCTGCAACTTTTACGTACATCTTTGTCCTTTCCCATCCACTTTGGGGTTTTTCCTGGTGAAACCCAAGTAGACACCTTGAAAGCAGGAGATCTGTTGGAGGCTGAACTGGAGGAGGGAAAGTCACAAGCAAGATGTATTTTGGGAAATAAGGTCAGAAGGCAGGGCAAGACAAAAAAAAATCACACAGAGAGCATTCAAGGTTTCTAGGTATAGTTAAGGGATTTGCTCTGGAAAGAGAAGGCAAGTTAAATTCAAAAGACTCATGTTTTTCTGCTATTAAGGCCAATGATTTACATAATAGATAGACATTTATTACTATTATTTTTTACAGCTCTCTAGCCTAATGATGGTTGGACAGTGTTCTCGAAGCTACCAGCATGAGTTTGACCAAACTGCGGGAGGCAGTGGAAGACAGGAGTGCCTGGTGTGCTCTGGCCCATGGGGTCACGAAGAGTCGGACACGACTAAACCACTAAACAACAAGCCTAATGAGAGTATTAGGAAAAGGATGTTTCCAATTAGAGTGGCCTGAATAACATCAAAATCTCCCCAATTCTTTCCAGTGCTTGCAGGAAAAGGAAGATGCACGGCTTCTAATCTTCCCTCGATTGGGAAGGCCGGTGCAGAGTGAAATGGCTGTTTGCCAGCAACCAAAACACCATTGCCAAGAGGAGGCTGCAGCCTAGATAGAAGGACCTTTCTCTCTCTCCCCACCCCCCTTCAAAGGCCATTTTTCTGCAAACGACCCAGATGCTCTGTGGCTCCATATCATCCGCTCACCTCGACAATCTGCCCGGGGCGTTTCTAGCCCATAATGTTATGCTGAGAAGTGGGATGGAAAGGCAAGGAGGCGATTGCAGTGAGGATGGCTTCCTGCATGCAAGCAAGCAAACTCGCCTTGCCTCTCTCGTTTCGCCGCAAACAGGGAACACCAAGTCATTTGCCTCCGCCTCTTCTGTGTCAGTAACACCATAATCTCTCCTGCTCTGCCTGGGCAACAAACAGCCTGGCTTTGCTTTCAGCAGGAAGAATGGATCTGAGGACCGCAATTATTCCAGCGGGCCGGGCTGGCGTCTCTCCTTGCATTGTTAAGGGATGAGGCTGTTCTATTGTGCAAAGAGAGAAAGACATGCCCATCTCTCCTGGCTTCTGCATCTCCTGATAAAACTAAAGGTGGAATGATGATGGTGTGGATGGTCCATCTTGGTGTTCCAGAAGCCTGGAATATGCAGGTCATGCTCCCTGGATCACACTCATAACTGGAGCAAAAACTGAATGACGCTGCTGGTTGAGTGGGTGGTCATGTGTCCTCCTTTACAGATGAAAGTCCTCTGTTTGGGGGACCAGGTGTCAGGAACTGGCCGGGTGAAGAAGATTGGTGGGCGCCGTTTGCCCAAGAGTTCCATCGGAACTTGAGCACATCTTGCTCTCTCTCGCTCGGAGCAAAGTGAAACTAACTTTCACACAGACAAAGAAACTGCAGCTTCTGGTAGAAGCTCCTCCCCAGATACAGGACACTCACAGAAGGTTAACCCTTAACCACCACACTCCACAGAGGATTTATTGCAAAAACAAACAGATAGCTCCGGACGGCTCTAACAAAGCCTCCAGCATCATTACTCAAGATGACCCTTCTGAAGACACCTTCCAGTGTCAACAAAAGATGTTGAACTTATGACCCTTATGTCTCTTGTTTTGCTTCCTATCTAGCAGCCCTCCCATTTGCCGACTTTTGGGACTTAGTGGATCACCTCCATCCTCTTCCTGTTCTGAGAGGCTATCTCTGAGTTTGCTCGTGCCTGTTTGTGCTTCCTGCAAGCTTCGGCTGTGTTCTAGCCTGCTCTCAACTACTGCCTTATCAGCCTGCCCTTCAAGGTCAGGAAGAGATGAGGTCTGCAGCTGACGGCTCTCCCCTGCCTGACTAACATCTAAGCCTCTCTGTTCCTGGCTGCTTTCTGCAGTTGGCTACAAACCTTCGCTGGGAGCTGGCTCGTTCCTGATAGGGACTGAGACTGACAGTGTGAGCACAGGCAGAGAGGAGTCAGAGGTTGACCCTGCTACCCAGCAGCGGGAGAGTCCCAGTCCTGCAGGCTCTCCTCCATCTCTGACACTCTGCTCAAGGAGAGTCCTGCATGTTGCTGAGCAATGAGCCGAACAGGCCCAGAGAAGGAGCCCATCGACTTTGCCTGCTTGGGAGGGGTCCAGAGTGAGAGGCTAGAGGGGGAGGCGGGGCCAGTGGTCAGTTTCAGCAAGGTCTCTGGCCAAATGAGTCAAGTTTAAGGACAAAGAACTATGAGTTGGGAAAGTGGACACACTTCCTCCCAATGGCGAGATGTCTTGTGCTTCTATTTAAATTACAGTATTCCTCCCCCCCCACACACACACACACCTCAAAAAGAAACCTGCAATCTTTAAGGAAGATTGGAAAATGTCTGTAGAATATCTGGAGAATCATTGTAAACAGGTTAAAACGTTAGCAGGATTGGAGTGAATTCAGCAGCAAAAAGTATGTTGAGATAAAATGAGAGAGGAAAAACTCAGAGGAATTAGAATATGAGGCCGCAAGGGATAATCAGAAGGAATCATGGAAGGGGGGGGGAGAGAAGGAAAGTCGATGTTTAATGTAATGTTTTGCTTTGTATAGGTGATCATGAAAACAATACAAATACAATTTATATGTTGAAAAATTGCAGGTACATTATATACATAATTTAGCATATGCAAATCTTGTACAAGTCTGCCATCTTTTGTTCCAATCTAACACCAGGCATGGTTGTTGTTTCGGTCAGAAAAATAATTATTATGAGTTGTTTCAACTGGCTGGCAATATGAGATCGTGAAGAGACACAGCAGTAACTGTAATTTTTAAATACTGGAAATTGATGAAACCATCTATATCTATATATCTGACTATATCTATCTATTTATTATCTATCCATCCATCCATCATTGCTTTTAGAGAGACTGCTGATACTGTTTCAGGGCTCATGCCCCCTGCCCATGCCTTAAGCCTGAAATGTTATCTCGGGGTTGTTAGCCACAGTTACTCCTAAAACAAAAAATAATAACGGGAATTGCCCTTCTTAATAATGCAGCCATGTGGTAAGAAGTTCAGGTTATGGTACAATGAATCCCCACCCCCTTAAATAATAATAATAAATGTTTCCTTGCCCTTCTCTATAGCCTCGGCTACAGCGAGCCTTAGAGAACGTCCCTTAGAAAATGAGATTTTATGGCGCGCACCGAAAACCATTGGCAACAGAGAGAAAGGAGTCCCCGGAAACACAATGCTTGCAAATTATTAGCCTTTGTTGGAATTAATAACACACACCCAGTCACCTAAAGTGTCAGAATTAATCGACATTGCTAGAAGCAAAGTCGGAAAGGGAGAACATTGGCCTACTTTCTGCCATAAAGGTCTCTTTCTGCCATAGCGCCTTACAGTGTGGTAGAGTGGATGTTGCCCCAATGGCACTTGCTGGGGAGTTAAGTCTCACTTTCCTTACTGGGGATTGTTCCTGAGCAAGTGCAGTTAGCACAGAGGAGCAGTGGTGTCACCCTCTTGACAGCTGTCATCGCCTCCTGAGTGAGCAGTGCTTCAGATTGTACAGTAAGTGGCATGTTGCCCATATTTCTCTAGGATCTGTCTCAAGAAGATGGGAGGAAAGGAAAAACCCAGCTCAACTCTTCTTTGAAGGATGAGAAAACCAGCATGTTCAGGAAAGCTAGCAAGCAAGCGGTTCAGCTCATTGTTGCAAAAAGCCAGTTACAGGAAACAGGACTCAGCCATAGGGGAGAGAGAGCAACCTCATTGCTTCATCAGAATGACATGCCCTCCAACATTTCTCCAATGTAAATAAAGGTAAAGGTAAAGGGACCCCTGACCATTAGGTCCAGTCGCGACCGACTCTGGGGTTGCGGCGCTCATCTCGCTTTATTGGCTGAGGGAGCCAGCGTACAGCTTCCAGGTCATGTGGCCAGCATGACTAAGCCACTTCTGGCGAACCAGAGCAGCGCACGGAAACACCGTTTACCTTCCCGCCAGAGCAGTACCTATTTATCTACTTGCACTTGGACGTGCTTTCGAACTGCTAGGTTGGCAGGAGCAGGGACCGAGCAACAGGAGCTCACCCCGTTGCGGGGATTCGAACCGCCAACCTTCTGATCGGCAAGTCCTAGGCTCTGTGGTTTAACCCACAGCACTACCCGCATCCCCCAATGGAAATAAGGATGTCCTAATCAATAATAATAGATATATTATTTATACCCCACCCATCTGTCTTCTAAAGATTGTATCTCCTTGGCTCAGGGGGTTGCATAACTCCATAGCCTCCAACATTTCTCTGATGAGAATAGAGACGTCCTAATGAAAAGCAAGAGATTCTGGGATCAAATCAGCAACCGAAACAGCTTTTGTAAACCTGGCACTGTCCCTGGAAAATGTGGGAATGTTCAGGGTGGCAGGAGAGGATATATTGTTTATTGATATCCTTCCTAACTTGTGCTAGCAAGTTCCTTTGCTTACCAGAGTTACATTCCCCTTTTTACATGCACAGCAGATAGCTGGTTGCAGGCTCGTGTGAGCCTCTCACTATTATACAATTCAGTCTGTCTTCAGATTGAATTGTACGTTCCTGGTAGGTAATTTCCCATTTGGATTCCTGAAGGCAGACTTAGTTACAAATATGTACATGTGGATAATCCCAGTGCTGACACAGCTTGATTAACACAACTCAGCAGGACCTGCTATGTTTCACAGCTGTAAGACTGGGTCTCGTTATTTGCCCGGGCCCTAGCCCTTAAAGACATACACAACTTGTGAAATAATAATGAACCATCACATTTTAAAGTGACCATTCAATACTGGACTCAGGGACAACCACCTACTACATTCATTCTGGGGTTTAGCACCCTCCATGCAGTTACACCAGGAGTTTACAGTTTTATTTGCACTGCCCATTAAACCACCTGTTATCCTCAGTTCTTCTTCGTTCTTTTTTTATAATATTTTTAATTGATTTTTTTAACATAAATATACAATTTTAATCCAAATTTTCACAAATTCCATACTTTTGGACTTCCTTCAACTTCTCTTCTTCTTCTTCTTCTTCGTTCTTAAGCCAGAAAGATGCACAGGCACGCACAAAAGTACAGCGGGAGCCTGCAAAGAATGCTCGTTTCGTTTCATTTCCCTCCCTGGATGGGCATCTATCTGGGCTTTGAAAGTTTTTCCCTCTTGTGACCGCCTGCGGCAAATAAACAAAATTCCCAGGGCAGTGGCGGCGGCATACGGCACTCAAACAGCCCCCTGAATGTTATTGTTCTCAGAGTTGTAAGGCGTTGACTACAAACAACCTCTGGATGGCAAAGGGAGAGGGCTTGCTCAAGGCAAGGTGATATTCCCTCATTAAAATACAGTCGTAAGAAGTGTGAGTGTGTGTGTGTTCAAGAGGGTAGAAAGCTCTGCCTTAGCACAGATCAGAAACCACTTGGAAGTCCTTGTTTGCAAAAGCAGGGGGGAAAGGGAAACATGTATTGTACTTGTGCACAGAGTAACCCCCAGAGAACCGTTAATGCTGCCGCGTGTTAAAAGGAAACTTTTGTTAACTAAGTATGGATCACAACAATTGCATTTTGGGAACATTGTTCGAAATGGGCCTCCCAGGTTGTGCTTGCTGAACACACAGCTGAAAGGAGGACACAGAGTTTGTGCCTTGTTATATCTGGTGTTTCTGAAGTATTTCTAGAATTTCAGGTAACTCACAATATGCCGGGCTGACTTATGCATCATGAAAACAAGGACATCGATTGGCAGAATATTTACATATGCTAATATGGAGATGCACAAAATTAGAAATGATTGCTACAATTTAAATAGAAATAGATCTCACTGTAGGGACGCAGGTGGCGCTGTGAGTTAAACCACAGAGCCTAGGACTTGCCGATCAGAAGGTTGGCAGTTCGAATCCCCGCAACGGGGTGAGCTCCCATGCTTGGTCCTGCCAACCTAGCAGTTTGAAAGCATGTCAAAGTGCAAGTAGATAAATAGGTACTGCTCCGGCGGGAAGGTAAATGGCATTTCCATGTGCTGCTCTGGTTCGCCAGAAGCGGCTTAGTCATGCTGGCCACATGACCCAGAAGCTGTCTGTGGACAAACGCTGCCTCCCTCGGCCAGTAAAGCGAGATGAGCGCCACAACCCCAGAGTCGGCCATGACTGGACCTAATGGTCAGGGGTCCCTTTACCTTTACCTATATCTCACTGTAGTTGGGAAGAAGTTGCATGCAGAAGGTCCCAGATTCAGTCCCCGACAGGCAGAGCTGGGAGAAACCCGTGTCTGAAACTCTGGAGAGCTGCTGCCAGTCGGTGCAGGCAGTCCTGAGCTACATGGACCAATGGTCTAATCCAGTATAAAGCAGCTTCCTATGTTATGCTGCTATGAAAGACCGACAGGTGAGCTGTGCACCTGCTCCGTCTTCTCTCTAGGTGCGAACTGTTGATGGGCCCCTGTTGCTCTCTCTCCTTAGGCTGCCTTATCATTAAATTGGACTTAGATTGAGCAGCCCATTGGATAGAGAACACCTTTAAATGTCCTTTGTGAAGCAGGAGAAACAGACATCCCATTTACACCTGGTCAGGTGATTTGCCCATCTAGACCAGTATTGCCAGTTCTGGCTGACAGCAGCTTACTAGTATCACAGGGTCCTCCCCCATCACCTATTTGACCTTATATCTTGAGGTTCCAGGAGCTGAAACTGGGGACTTCTATAATCTGTGATTCTCCAAGTTGGATCCCCAGCAGTTATTGGACTACAACTCCCATCATCCATACCTAGCAGGACCAGTGGTGCTGATGATGGGAGCTGAAGTCCAACAACAGGTGGGGACCAACTTTGAGAAACACTTGAAGCGCCTTGAACGAAGAGGCCCTTAGGGAATCTGCCACAGCATCATTACACATAACTTTGCCCTTGTGCGTGGATGGGTTTTTCCAGCACTTTCATAGAATCATAGAGAGTCGAGAGGGACCGCTAAAGGCCATCTAGCCCAGCCCCCAGCAATGCAGGAATCACAACTCAGGAATCCCTGACAGATGGCCATCCAACCTCTGCTTTAAAACCTCCAGCGAAGGAGAGTCCACCATCTTACTTTGGAAGTGGGCGCAGTCGCTTTGCCAGCTTGATCCTTGCCAATTCACGGTCTTTAACTTCATGTCATGAAAAGCTTCCTTTGCTAATTTTGTTTCGGTCGAATTTGTGTTGAGGTGCCATACGACTGAATGGCAGAGGGGGAGCTTTTCACCTGCCACTTTCAAATGGCTACACCCAGTCTAGGTCCATTCCCAAGTCCAGGGTGGAAATATACTCAGAGTCGAGAGTGGATTTCATGTTCTTTATTCAGCTCATAGTGGTGAGGAGGAATGGAAGTTCCCCCAGAATGTCTGCTTTATATACGTACATTATTTACACAATGGGCCCCACGTAATTGGCTAATTCCGGGATTCTCCTGTAGGCCAATCAGGTTGCAGATTCACTTCCACCTGGAGCTGGATTGGCTGGTTCCTGTGGACCAATCAGAATGCTGCATTCTGAATCCTATTGTTCTAGGACCAATCAGACTGCTGCATTTTGGATACTATTCAACTCAGTACATAACAGGTGTCAAGATCCATTCAAAAGCAGCACATCGCACCACAATGAGAGTCAGCCCAAGCAAAGCCACGGCCTTCCAGTTGAGTTGCACTTGGGTTTTCCTGGATGTTGTTAGAAACTGACAGCAGAGAGTGCAGACGCGTATAACCCAAGCGGACGGCTGAATCAGCAGAATGAGCCCTCGTTGGTAAAGATTTATTATACGTTATCAGTAGCATCCACAATCTTTCTGTGATTAGAGCTCCATTGTGCGTAATTATCTCATAGGAATCTGGCTCTTTGATGTGTGTTTCATCCACCAGGCTGAAATACAGTTCAATTTGAGTGGCTTTTTCATGGTTGGGTGGAATTTACATTAATTCTTCTAGGCCTGCAGGGCTGGATTGGACTGTCACTAGTAAGATCATCATAAATATTCATATGTACAGCGTTCTTGTAATGCCGGCAAAAAGGCAATCAAGGAATCCCAATAATGACTAGCTCTGGCGCCATTGTGGAAACAGAAGCCTGTGTAGAACTGATGTAAAAGGTAAAAAAAAGTAAAGGAACCCTGGACGGTTAAGTCCAGTCAAAGGCGACTATGGGGTTGTGGTGCTCATCTTGCTTTCAGGCCGAGGGAGCCGGCATTTTTCCGCAGGCAGCTTTCCGGGTCATGTGGCCAGCAGGACTAAACCACTTCTGGTGCAACGGAACACAGTGACGGAAACCAGAGCACACAGAAATGCTGTTTACCTTCCTGCCACAGCGGTACCTATTTATCTACTTGCACTGTTGTGCTTTCGGACTGCTAGGTAGGCAGGAGCTGAGACAGAGCAATGGGAACTCACCCCGCCATGCGGATTTGAACCGCCGACCTTCTGATCAGCAAGCCCAAGAGGCTCCATGGTTTAGACCACAGCACCACCCGTGTCCCTTCTGTGTGGAACTGATGTGGAAGCCTATAGAAATTGTGCCTCCCCACATCCAAGAGCAACAACACCAACCACACCATGTGACTCCAAGGTAGTCCTATGGGTGATTCCAGTGCATGTAGGAGATGCTCATTTCCTGGCATCTCCTGATAGGGCTGAGAGTGTTCCCAGTTAGAAACCCTGGAGAACTGCTGCTACCAGTCAGTGTAGGCAGTGCTGGGCTGGAGAGACTAATTGTCTGACTCTCCTGATTCGATGTGGCTTGTGCACGCCTGTCCATTTTAAAGGAGAAGCGTCTTAACCCAGCTCCGAGTCAGAGCAGAACTGAAACAAGCTACGAGCACTATGCCTATTAGCTCTTCAGAGACAAATAATCTGCCATTGAGAGCTAACATGGGGGAGATCAGGCTGAGCGAGCGGAGATGAAGATCACTTTAATAGCTCTTCTCAAAGCAGCAGCGATCAGGCAGCAGCACAAGACAGAGGAGGAGGAGGTGGCGGAGGCCTCTGTGTAGGTAAAGGCTTTGTTACAGGGAGGCGAGGAAGAAGCTGAAACGCTGTTGTCAAGCAGCACCGGGCTTTAATTTCATGCCACATTATGACAATTGGCTCTGCAAAGCACTTGATGCGTGCGGCGGCCGAGCTGGTCTATTACAACTTGTGCCACCATGGCCAATGGGCCTGCGAGACTCGCGATAAACCTGATTAAATAGCAATGTGGAGGGAAGGGGGGGGTTGATTAATTCAATCTAGCAGCGTCTAGATCCAGTCTGTGGGGAGAGCTTCGCCCCGCTGCTTCAGCCCTCCGATCCTAGCTTTGCGAGATGGGGGAATCCTACGCTACTCTGCTTTCTCACAAAACAAAAACAAGCATTTGTTTTGTTTTGCTTTTATTTATTTAATTATTGCATTTACACCCTGCCTTTTCCTCAAAGGAGCTCCAGGTGGTATACATAGTTGTTCCCCACCCCTTATTTAATTCCCATAATAATTCTGTGAGCTAGGTTGGGCTGAGAGGTCCAAGGTCACCCAGTGAGCTTCATGGCTGAGCAGGGATTCGAACCCTGGTGTGGCGTTTGCCTCCTAGATGGGCCATAAGGAAAGGGTTAAATGACTGTGATGTGATTGGCCAGAGAGAAACTGATAGGAGGAGTTAGGGTTAGAGTTGGAATTGTGTGGAAGTCAGTTGAGAGTTGTTGGGAGTTGGAGAAGGAAGAGGGAGGATACGTCTGTGGGTTGGTCGAGTTGTGTTGTGAGAGAGTGAGAGGAACTGTTAGGTGGAGTCAGATAGATAGTTGGGATAATCAGTGGCCCTTGTGGTCTCTTCCAACTCTATGATTCTATGATTCTATAAGGTGTGTGGTGGAGTCTCCTTCTTTGGAGGTCTTTAAGCAGAGGCTTGACAACCATATGTCAGGAGTGCTCTGATGGTGTTTCCTGCTTGGCAGGGGGTTGGACTCGATGGCCCTTGTGGTCTCTTCCAATTCTATGATTCTATAAGTTTGAAGTTGTTAGGGACGAATAGGTCAGTAAAGAAACTAAGATTAAGAAACTGACAAGAAAAATTAACTGAAACCTTAAACTTGTTCATGCTTCTAAAAATAAACTTGATTATTTGTTAATGTTAACAACTGACTGGACTCCATGTGTACCCGAGGGAAACGGGTTGGTGGCACAGGGATCAATAGACCGTCAAACGTCCGGGGACCCTGTGTGAACGCCACAGCTGGTCTCCCAGCTCCCAGTCCAACACTCCAACCCGTACGGATCTCACAGAGCTCTTCAGTACTCCATAAGCAGCATTTTAGACAGCCACAGGTTGAGAGACCTGTCCGGGCTTACTAAAGGACACAAACCACCACCAGAAATAAGCTGCAGTAATAATAATAATAATAATAATAATAATAATAATAATATGTGCAAGCAGGAATACACACCACTCAGTCACCTCTTAATTATGTTAAGGGACGAAGGAGACTCCCCACTTCCCACCGCCACTGAGGGATTATGGGGAAAAGTCAATCCCTCTTACTTCAGCCACATAAATCCCCTGTATCTATTTGTCTGCAATTTGGCAGGCTTAATCCACTCTGCACTTGTAAATTTCATCCACGTTTGCCAAAGGGAGGCAGCCATAGCTGTTTTTAGATTCCATGTTATAGTGAACTAGCAGAAAGTAGTAGGCATTGCTCGGTAATTCTATTTTAAACAACAACAAAAACCCAAAAAGACAACCCTGAGATTTATAAATGGGTAATGCAATTTGTTAAGTTTGCTGCCAAATTTTGTCAACACCAGTTTTAAAAGATTCTGTCTGATTCAAAATGGCCTCTGATGTTATCCAAACAAAGACCAAAAATCCTCTCCTTAATCTCAGGAACCATCATGTCAAATTGGGAGATAGTATGGTCAGAGGTGCTCTAATCAGCACAGTTTAAAATGGTTTAGTCTGCCATCTGGATTCAAAATGGCATCCTCCTACACCATTCGAACATAGACCATGCCCTGCTCCTCTATCTCAGGAACTAGCATGCCAAACTGAGTGATGATGTGTGTCAGTGCACAAAAAACAGCTGACAGACAGATGAGCAGACAACTTTCCAGGGTTCTGTCTATGTTTGTGAAATATACTTGGAGTTGAGTGTGGATTTCATGCTCTTTATTCAGCTCATAGTAGTGAGGAATGCCAGTTCCCCCAAAATGTCTGTTTTATATACATTATTTACACAATGAGCCCCACATGATTGGCTAATTCCGGGATTCTCCTGTAGGCGAATCAGGTTGCGGATTCACTTCCACCTGGAGTTGGATTGGGTGGCTCCTGCGGACCAATCAGACTGCTGCATTCTGAATCCTATTGTTCTAGGACCAATCAGACTGCTGCATTTTGGATCCTATTCAACTCAGTACATAACAGTTTGGATACCACTGGATGCCATTTTGAATCAAGATGGCGGACTACATTGTTCCCAGCATGCATTTGGACACCTCTTCAGATATCATCGCCCAATTCTACATGAAAGTTCCCTAGATCAAGGAGCAGGCCTTTTGTCTATGTTAGCTACACTGGACACCATTTTGAATCAAGAGAGTAAATGGAATCATTCTCAACTTCACCGATTCTTTGGTTTCTGAGAATTCCTGAGCAATGCTGAGTACAAGGCTGCTAGTCTCCCATTATGTGTAGTAAGACCGTGAGCATTCAGGGTCTGAATTTCTCATGGAAGAGATGAAGAACTGTTTGGATACACAGCTTGCGATTCAGCAAAGGTAAAAGCATCCCATGTAGGCTGGTGGCCTGCTAAGCACTTGACAGCTACCCCTCTTCCAAGGCCCTATCCAGAAAAATCAGGAGCTTTACTTGGGATTCAAAAACACTGTTTTGAATGCGTTATAAACATGCAACACCAGATGGCACCAGAGAGTAAAAAAAAATCTATGTGATTTTCTGTAGCGTTTTTTCTTCTTTTGTTATAGCAATTTAATTTCTGACTTATATTGGTTTTTTCCTAGACCTGCCCAAGGATAGCTGATGGGTTTCATTTAGCTTAATAGTTCTCTTAATTGTAGATTTAATGCACCGTATATAACCCAAAGTCCAGTATTTTTCTGGGGAAACCCAGCCAGATGGGTGGGGTATAAATAAATTATTATTGATATTGATATTGATATTGATATTGATATAACTGCAAACTGCTTCATATTCCCTCCCTCCTTGCTGAGGCTTCAAAGAGGCTCCTGATCAGCATTTACATTTTTATTCATGCTGAAAGACTCTTCAGAGGAGGTTTGCTGCAGCATCTGACTGGCACTTAGTCACCTCCTTTGACCTTTCACTGGTGTCAGTCACGGCAGGTGGGTACTCCGGTCTACTTGTCAAAGTTGGTCTACGGGGGGGCAGGGGGGGTTAGGAACCCAGCCCATGGGCTGGATCCAGGTTGCCACCCCTCTTTTACAATGTTAAATGTTTAGTCCATACCTAAGGATTTTGGGACTCGGGTGGCGCTGTGGGTTAAACCACAGAGCCTAGGACTTGCCGATCAGAAGGTTGGTGGTTCGAATCCTCACAATGGGGTGAGCTCCTGTTGCTCGGTCCCTGCTCCTGTCAACCTAGCAGTTCGAAAGCACGTCAAAGTGCAAGTAGATAAATAGGAACCGCTCCAGCAGGATGGTAAACGGTGTTTCTGTGCACTGCTCTGGTTCTCCAGAAGCGGCCTAGTCATGCTGGCCACGTGACCCGGAAGCTGTACGCCGGCTCCTCAGCCACTAAAGCGAGATGAGCACCGCAAACCCAGAGTTGGCCACAACTAAACCTAATGGTCAGGGGTCCCTTTACCGTTTACCTAAGTGCCTGTCTGAGCTGATACATACACCTCGGAGCCCTATACGAGTTATCAGAGCTTCTAGGACACAGCAGTCACCAAGATTGGAATTCGCTTTCCTAGAAAGCTATAAATAATGGTAAATAGAAACTATTGCCACTATCCTCCCCCCCCCCCCCGCCTCTCTGTTTTAGTGCAATTCAGATCCTTCACTTTAAACTGTGGAAAGGCAGATTTGCTCCAAATCAGTTTGTTTATGAAAGCAAGCTTTAAATAAATTGCTGGTAATGAAACAAAGAGGGGGAGGCGAGGAAACAGGGTGGGGTTTTTTTCTCCTGCGCTTATGGAACGCTTGTTGCTAAGGGGTGGGGGTTGTTTTTTTAGATCTTTCTTTGAAAGCTGTCATTCCTCCCAGTAAAAAAAGAAAACGCATTTCCCTATCCATTTGTGCAAGCCGTAATTTCCTGCTGCTCTCGCTGCAAATGCATAATGGGAATTGCAAAGGGAGAAACCCATCTTGGAATTGGAAGAGAGATCAGCAAAGCCTTATTGTGCATTTGCCACCAGGGAAGCAGCGACGGGGAGAGCGGGGTGAGTGTGTGTGTGGAGCGACTTGCCTTCTGAAATACATACGAAGGCCTACCGCTGGCGCTACCATGGTCAAATCTGTTTCAATTTAGGAGGGTCATACCATTATCCCCCCCCCCCCAATTTTGTGCAGATAGGAGCCGGCGGGTAGCTGCAAAACTGTGGACAGCAGAAGCGGCCGAGTCTGCAGGAAGCCACTTTGCGTTTGGGTTTTGCCGGCTCTTGTCAAGCCACGGCAGTGATGAAAACCAGCAATAATTTAATATCACTCAACCCTCGGCTGTGTTAACAGTAATATTGCAAGTAATGCTATTAATATAATGATGCATTAGGAACCGCGTCGCTTTCAAATACGGTTGGCCTCAGCAAATTGGAAGCAAAAGGCCCAAAAGAACGAATTCTCAGCACTTTGCAAAGCCGCAAAAAACAGGAATCATTGTTTGCGTGTGTGTCTTTGTATGGAACAAAGCCGTGGCAGTTAAGCTGGTGTGAAACTGAGACAAATTTGTAGTCTTTGGGCCTACTTCTACCACCTAAAAAAGACTACAATTCCCAGCTTTGTTCTTCAGCAGAGGTGGGGAAGCTCTGCACGAGCCAGGCCAGCCCATCTGTTGGGTAGGATGAAGCATGTGCCTCAGGAGATGGAAGCATAAGAGGGAGTGCCACGCCTACCCTACTCCTGTGGTGTAGTTGTTAAGAGCGGTGGACTCGTATACCTGGTGAACTGGGTTCACTTCTCCGCTCCTCCACATGCAGCTGCTGGGTGACCTTGGACTAGTCACACATCTCTGAAGTCTCTCAGCCTCACTCACCTCACAGAGTGTTTGTTGTGGGGGAGGAAGGGAAAGGAGATTGTTAGCTGTTTTGAGACTCCTTATGGGGTGAAAGGCGGGATATCAAGTCCAAACTCTTCTTCTTCCACTCCCACCGGAACATGCCCCCCCTTCCAGCTTTCCATTGTGTGCCATAACCACGCATCTTCACCACCCCTTGATATCGAGAATCCTTGATAACTTCAGCAATGGGGTGTGGTAGTTCAAGCATTGGACTTTGACCAGGGAGGCCAGGGTTCAAATCCCCGCTCGGCCACAAAGCTCAATGGGTGGCCTCGGCTGGGCTATGTCTCTGGGCCAAAACTTACCTCTCAGGATAGCTGCAAGGATAAAAATAGGAGGTGGAAGAACTGTGTACATGTCAAGCTTCAGGGAATCGGATTCCTTCCCCCCCCCCCACCCCCCAGTGGCAGTAGATAAGCAGAACAAAGGAAAAGGAGTCTTCTTACCAGTTAGGAACTTTAATAATCACAGCAAGAAAAAATAATCCATTTCCTAGAAATGGCGGTGCTCCCAATTAAGTTCACTCCCCCCCCTTCCCAGGGCCGTCTTTACCTGGGGGTGCAAGGGGTGCGGGGCACCCAGGCGCCAAATTCTGGGGTGGTGCCAGGCACCCACTGCTGAAGCCCCTAAGCACATTGTATTGAGCTGCTATGTGGCAGTGGTGTCAGCAGCACCTTTGACACAACTGATCTCGCGCCGCCTGCCTGCCGGGAGGAGGGGGAATGACAGGAAAGAGGGAGAGACAGACAGAAAGAGAACGCGCCTATCTAGCAATGGGAGCAGGCACAGGCTCCGGAAGAAGAACTCGTATATGCACACTCGCAAGGGCCCTCCCAGCTCCTCTGGAAATAAGGTTGCTCCCACAATGAAAGGCTGCCCAAGATGGCTCTCCCACACATGCGCACAATGCCCACCAGTCTCATCTTTCAGACACCTCCCTGTGACCATAAGCGCATGTGTGGAGTCTTTACACTGACTCCCAATGTGTTCTTTGTCTTCTTTAGAAAAGCTGGTTTTAAACAAACAAAACAACTCCTTTTGGAGCCACGCAGGCGTGAGTGCTATTTATCAAATGATAATAGTAACATAAGCATGTTGTTGTTGTTTAGTCGTTTAGTCATGTCCGACTCTTCATGACCCCATGGACCAGAGCACGCCAGGCACTCCTGTCTTCCACTGCCTCCCGCAGTTTGGTCAGACTCATGTTGGTACCTTCAAGAACACTGTCCAACCATCTCGTCCTCTGTCGTCCCCTTCTCCTTGTGCCCTCAGTCTTTCCCAACATCAGGGAAACGTAAACATAATAAACGTTAATTTGGGGGGCTAAACTAAATTTGGGGGCGCTGAGCGGATCTTTGCACCCTGTCCATACCTATTAATGTACCTCACCTCTTCTAATCTGAGTTTGTAGCCTCTGTGTTTTCTCTTCTGCAACTTTCTGAGCTCTCCGGGACTTTGGGGGAGGGGGGTGGATGCTATCCAGAGACTGTGAATCTGTTAACTCTCTCTCTCTCCCAGTGTTTTTTCTCCTAGCTGTTCCCCATCCAGTATTTCCCAGCTTCTGCCTTCTGAACTGTGCCCCTCTGCAAACCACTGTTCCAAATCTATAATGTCCTCCTGCTCTTGGGAAGATTCAGGATCAGGGGGAGGGGGAGGCTCCCACCATTCCTCCTCACTGCAGCCCTCCTCAGCACAGTCCCTGACAGTATACCACCTTGAGCTCCTTTGGAGGAAAGGTAGGGTGGAAACATTGAATAGATGAATGAATAAGAGTTGCAGCCACAGACCTCTAGAGGGCATCACATTACCAATTCACTGGATGCAGTGGGGCTTTGTTCAAAGACAGCCTGTGCAGCGCAGTGCTGCTTTCTGTTTGCAAGAACAGTGACCAAATTCATGCTTTGCAATGACCACGTTCATCACTTATTGGCCTTTTGGCTAAGATCAAGTGTAGGACCACATTTATGTTTTGCAAGGGAAATCAGCGCTGGAAGAACAGCCGGTGTGTTTTTGCGTGTTTCTGTGTGAGTGCAAAGGACCATCGCTCCCATCTTGCTGTCAATAATCCACACCAGAACTACATAATCACAGCGTTTAATTAAACAACAGAGGGGAAAGGCCCATGTATTAATAATGCAGCCCAGCACTTCAGCATGTCGGGCTAAATACTATTTGCAAATTCACAAAGGAGCACCTCAGCATTTGCAAGAAAACTAAATGTTATTAGCAGCTTAAGAAAGTCCTTTCTTCGCTCAGAGTTCTTGCATCCCAGGAGCGAGAAGACAAAGGGGTATCTGCGGGTGAGGGCGGTGGAAAGGAAGGATGGATTTTCAGCCCCATTTTCCTTAGCTGAACAACCAGGGAGGTAAAGTGCCAGATTACCAAACAGGAAGAGTAAGCAACATCCTATGGGCCTCACGCCTTTTAGGGGGGCCACCGTGATAAGGGATCAAAATAATATTGATTTGATCTTGAAAGAAAATTACAGTCAAGTATTGGGAGATGTTGTCTTTGTCCATGGCAGGTATACTGGAGTGGCTTGCCGGTTCCTGCTCCAGGTGGATCACATTTGGTCAAAACTCTCCACTATGATATGTCCATCTTGGGTGCCCTGCTCGGCATAGCTCATAGCTTCTCTGAGTTATTCAAGCCCCTTCGTCACGGCAAGGCAGTGAACCATGAAGGGGAGGCAGTGATCCATGAAGGGGACCATAAAGAAGGCTGATCGCCGAAGATTGATGTTTTTGAATTATGGTGCTGGAGGAGACTCTTGAGAGTCCCATGGACTGCAAGAAGATCAAACCTCTCCGTTCTGAAGGAAATCAGCCCTGAGTGCTCACTGGAAGGACAGATCCTGAAGCTGAGACTCCAATAGTTTGGCCACCTCATGAGAAGAGAAGACTCCCTGGTAAAGACCCTGATGATGGGAAAGATTGAGGGCACAAGCAGAAGGGGACGACAGCAGACGAGATGGTTGGACAGTGTTCTCGAAGGTACCAACATGAGTTTGACCAAACTGCGGGAGGCAGTGGAAGACAGGAGTGCCTGGCATGCACTGGTCCATGGGGTCACAAAGAGTCGGACACGACTAAACGACTAAACAACAACATTGGGAGATGTTAGGTGTTGAGCGTTATTGTATATTCCTGTTATTGTCTCTTTCTGTTGTCTTTCTTTCTGATATTGTCATCTTTCTGTCTCAAGAGACAACGCCTCCAAGGGTGAAGTCAACCTGAGTTGTTTTTGCTACGTTAGCAGCACCAAAGTGAACTCTTCAGGAAAATGCTATTCCTCTCATGGAGCTACAAATCCCAGGGTGCTTAATCAATCATTCCCTCTTCTGAGGGATCTCTGGGAATGTCTTATATGCTGCCGTAGGTGTTTGAGCTAGAAGACCGGATAAAAATACAGGTATAAATAATGCCAAGGCAACCAGATTGATATAAGTGCTATTTAGTGCCAAGCTGCAGTTGACGCTAAATACACCGTTATTCGCTTATTTACTTAAAAACCTGCCCTTTATTGAAAAACGATCCCAGCATGGGGTACGATGAGATTCAAAACACAGAACTTAAAACCCATAAATAACATTCCAGTCCCCGTAACTATAAGAAGGGATTAAAAATGCACTAAATAACAGTGATCATCAAAAGTAAAGACCAGGTTCATCCTTCAAAATAAATTCACAACAACTAACATCCTATAAATGCCCTAGAAATTAGAAAAGGAGAGGGAGTGTCGGTGCCAAATGTACTTCGGAGAAGAGGGCTTTCAGTTTTGGTTGCCTTACTTCAAAAAGGATATTGTAGAATAGGAAAAGGGCAACCAAAGTGATCAAGAGGATGGAGGAAAGGCTGTGTCATAGACTCATAGAATTTGTAGAGTTGGAAGAGACCACAAGGGTCATCTATTCCAACCCCCTGCAATGCAGGAATATTCTGTCCAGCTTCGGACTCGAACCCGGTGTTATGTATTCAGTGGCCTGTGTTTGCCTGAGTTTGAGTCTGGACTAAGGATTCTGAGCTCCTGTGTTCTGATTCGATACATGATGTCTGTTATGTACTGAGTTGAATAGGATCCAAACTGCAGCAGTCTGATTGATCCTAGAACAATAGGATCCAAACCGCAGCAGTCTGATTGGTCCTAGAACAATCGGATTCAGAATGCAGCAGTCTGATTGGTCCTAGAACAATGCAGCAGTATGATTGGTTGGCAGGAACCACCCAATCATTCTCCAGATAGAAGCGAATCCACAACCTGATTGGCTTACAGTAGAATTCCGGAATTAGCCAATCATGTGCAGCCCATGGTGTAAATAATGTATATAAGGCAGATACTTTGAGGGGACTTTCATTCCCTCCTCACCACTATGAGCTGAATAAAGAGCATGAAATCACTTTGCGACTCTGAATATATTTCAATGCCCAATCACAGAACATTTCTGGATTTGGGCCCCTGCCATTGGCCCTTAAACTCTGAATTGTGATTCGCAGCTTGGAAGTTTAGACAGCCAATCACACTGGGAGTGGGAGTGGCCCAGGCTTTCAGAAATGTATATAAGCAGTTGCTTTGCCCCTGTTTTCCAGTTATGTAGTTCAATAAAGGTTCCTGCTGTTATCACTGTGTCTTGCCTCGTGGGAATCCACCTATACTTCACCCACAACCCTGAGATTAAGGGTCTCATGCTCTACCAACCGAGCTATCCCCTGTCATTTGCCTCAGGCATCATCTGAACCAAGTCTGGGGCCTGATCCTGAAGAGTTCCAGTCTGCACAGGTTCTCCTGCAACAAACACCAGCTGGGCTGAGTCAGGGGGCTGACCCTGCCCTGGCTCCAGATGCAGGGATTACCTCATTGCCTGGGCCATCACTTACAGCTGCTCCACTACCAGTTGGGTCAGGGGAGGCTGAGGCAGCCCCTAGGTCTAGTAACCCACCAACGTCTCCTGAGCTGCAGAGACTAAGGTCTAAGAGAAGGAGAGACCTGAGTACTCGCAGGAGGAATGCTTGCCTTCGGGTGAAACAGGGAGGTGAGTCGCTGGGGGATCAGGACTGGTCCCCCGACAAAGATAAAAGGCTGTCGGACCCCACCCCAGGTTGTGGGAGCAACATTGCTGTGTGCCAGATCCTGCCTGAGATCCTGTTCCTGTCCTTGCCTGGTTTCCTGCCCCGTGTCCTGCCTCAGCCCTGTTGGACTGACTCCTAGTGGAGCCTTCAGATTCTGGTCCGGTCCTGGACAGTGTTTCACGGGTTTCCCCCAGGCCCAGCACAACACTCCAGAATGAGGGACTGAGGAGGATGCCGACTGCAGACCTTAAAGGCTGGTGCAGGGAGGGAGGGTACTTTAAGTACAGACATACCTCCACAAATGTCTGCCCCCTCAATCATCCATTTCGGTGGACATCCACAGCAAATCCGGAAATACCAGAATGGATTACTTCCAAATACAAATTTCCAAAAAAAAATCTTCATTTTATAACACAACTAAACAACACAAACAGAAAAACAAACAATACAAACAAAATCTTGTCTTATCCTTATTTTTTCTAAACATTGTTAGGTGGGCTTCCCCAAGTCCCCCCTATCTGATTTTCATTTTACCTCATCTTTAGCAGTTTACATATATCATAATTCTTAACCATTTTTTTTATCACGCTTAGTTTTACCATAAAAATCTTCACATTTTACCACTTACAAATAATACTATTTTAAAATACACTATCTTCTACTTCTAACCCTACAGCCTATATCCACTTCCAAAGCTATTCTAAGGTTTAAATATTAACATATTTTTTTCAAATATTCTTTAAACTTCTTCCAGTCTTCTTCCACCGTCTCTTCTCTCTGGTCTCGGAGTCTCCCAGTCAGTTCGGCAAGTTCCATATAGTCCATCATCTTCACGGGTTACTTCCAGGAACGGGTTTCTTCCAGGTTTGCCACTTCACACATGCGCAGAAACTCTAAATTGTGCGGAAGCACATGTGCAGAAGCACAAAACTGTTCCATGCACACATGCAGAGTGACACTCTTTTGAGCGTCTCTTTCGTCAAGCGTCTGGGGCTCCGGAATGGATCCCGGACACTTGGCGAGGTACCACTGTATCTAGTTCTCAAGTTGTATGGGTTTTAGAAGTAATTTCTCAGGGACACATCTAAATTATCCATCCATCCATAATATCTTTCACATACTTCATACGACTAATATTTCTCATCATATAGTCGTATATCTTGCATCCTGTTTACACTAACAGTGTCTTTCTTGTGCCTAAAAATATATATACATTAATTGCATCTTGCGCCTTATTATTACAATATATTATAAATAAACTCCATTGTGCAGCGAATTCATCAACCGGAATTAAGCTTAACATTGGAGAAATGAGGAACTGATTCAGAGGATAGATTTAATCCATGCATTCCAACTAAAATTGTGTCCCCCTCGCACATGCATTTAGCCCCAGAAGCAAAGCTTCCATTGACAGTATAACAAACACTGACAATATTCCGATGTTTTTGTTGTTTATTATGACAATTGATGAAATTGTATTGGCTGCCTCTGAAATCAGTAGTGGTGTAGTGCCTCAATTAACCAGCAGAGGGCTCGGCGACATGTTTGGCTCTTATCCTTTCTTTCCAATTAGAGGCACACTTCAAGATATGGGTTACGATGTTGCATTAATGACTCCAAATGCATGTATTAAAACAACAACAACAACAACAACAACCTGACTCTGCAATTCTCCTTTCCCCTCTCTGGGCAGGGGAACTAGTCCTGGCTGTTTTGCACTTCCCTGGGTGCAGGACAGAGGACAGGGCAATGGTTGCCCAAAATGCGACGCTACAGCTCTGCTTGAGCTGTGAAAAGAACAGCACAACTAAGGATCATAGATGCTGTAATGCTACCACCTAGTGAAGGAAAAAGAAGTTGCCATAGGCTTCTGGCAAGTATATCCAGAAGAGAAAAAACTATGTGGTTTGTGCTCCAACTGCCACAAGTTGTGAGACAGCATGGTGTAGTGGTTAAAGGACTAGGACTGGGGTGGTGGTGGGAAGGTTTATATCCCTACACAGCCAGAAAGCTCTTGGGCCCCTGTTGCACTCTCTCTGCTTAATGCCTAACCTACTTCGCAGGGTTGTTGTGACAATAAAAATGGAGATGGGGGAGAAAATCATGGGTTGCATCCACAGTGGTGCTGAGTAACATATCCCATCAGCGCAGGAAATTGTCTTACATGATCTTCTGGAATTATAGATTTGGAAGGCAAACCAGCGGTCATCTAGTCCAACCCCCTGCAATGCTGAATATATACACATTACAATCCAAAATATCACTTTGTGGCAATTTTCACTGGAGGGTTATTCCACAAAATCAGCTCCATGTGAGTCAAAGGGTCAGAGCATGCAGTGCACCTAATGATCCCCAAGCATTTCTGGTTTATTATAAGTGAATGAGATATATATGGATATTATGGGACATCCATTTGTAAGAGCCGGGTCATCCACTGATCATCTGCACTAACAACCTGGTCAACAGGGATGGAGAACCTGTGTTCCTCCAGACTGGTTGCTGCACCACAACTCCCATCATCCCTGACCATTGGCTTTCCTAACTGGGGCTGATGGGAGTTGTGGTCCAACAATATTTGGAGAACCACACGCTCCTCATCCCTGAACTATAGGATTCCATCCATCCACACCAGGTGAGCAAAGTAATCCTCTAGTTGAGATGTTCTGTTGGGAGAAACTAGCATGGGAAGGGAAAGAAGGAAACATTATTTTATATATCAAATGAGCCTTAAAAATCATCCTCATTGTGGGGAAAATCTGGGCCAAAATTCCAGTTTATGTTTACTTTACAAGCATATAAAAGAGTTTGTTGTTGTTGTTTAGTCATTTAGTCGTGTCTGACTCTTCGTGACCCCATGGACCAGAGCACACCAGGCACTCCTGTCTTCCACTGCCTCCTGCTGTTTGGTCAAACTCATGTTGGTACCTTCAAGAACACTGTCCAACCATCTCGTCCTCTGTCTTCCCCTTCTCCTTGTGCCTTCCATCTTTCCCAACATCAGGGTCTTTTCCAGGGAGTCTTCTCTTCTCATGAGGTGGTCAAAGTATTGAAGCCTCAGCTTCTTCTTCTTATTAGTTCTTATTATTATTAAAGGGATGCAGGTGGCGCTGTGAGTTAAACCACAGAGCCTAGAACTTGCCAATAAGAAGGTCAGCAGTTCGAATCCCCGAGACAGGGTGAGTTCCCGTTGTTCGGTCCCAGCTCCTGCCAACCTAGCAGTTCAAAAGCACGTCAAAGTGCAAGTAGATAAGTAAGTACCACTCTGGCGGGAAGGTAAACAGCATTTCTGTGTGCTGCTCTGGTTCGCCAGAAGCGGCTTAGTCATGCTGTTCACATGACCCGGAAGCTGTACGCCGGCTCCCTAGGCCAATAAAGCAAGATGAGCGCCGCAACCCCAGAGTCGGTCACGACTGGACCTAAGGGTCAGGGGTCCCTTTACCTTTATGTGCTAACAGGAATCTTGGAGTGGAATCTAAGGGTGGAATGTCAGCAGCAGGATGTCAGATGCATCCTGTCATGTCCCCACCCCCACCCCTTTGCTCTGAGATGGTCTGGCACTGCCCACATTCCCTGTTGTGGAAGACCTATGAGCTGGGTCTTCACTGTGTATTTCACAACTCCCGCTGCCCCATTTATTCCTGCTGCCACCGCAGATAACTCTCATCTGAACACTTCGCTCCTAATGTAGCCAAGAATGAGTGTAATGCAACTGATTTATTAAAACCAAACACGGGTTTCAAGAGAACTTGGTATGGGTTTCAAATGTTTCTATACCTTCTTTGTTACTTCATTCCAACCGAAACAATGACTATTGTTCCTATGATGCTAATCTAACCAACCCAACTTCAGATCCACCAACTGTCACGGCCAACCTGCACATCTCGGCACCTGCAATTCCACCCTCCAAAACATAATTCCAGCTCTTTCCACTAGTCACCAAAACTCAACCGGTGCATCACTCACTGTCAGGACGCTTGTCAGCGGCTCCCGGCTGGTTGCCCAGGAAAGTATAAAGATAAGGAAAAGTTTCTTACCATCCTTTTTTTTATTTTAATCTTTACAGAGAGAGGATATAGAACCCAGCCTCTTGAAATAATGACGTTGTCCCGAGTAAATCTCCACACACACACCCCGTGTCTCCCTCTCCCTCATTCGTCATTCCCATCATCTCCTCTATGGGTGCTGACAAGTGCTCTCTGTCTTTGAGCTCTTTGCTCTCGCCGGGTTCTGGGAGATGGAGGGTCTGGAATGCTGTCTAATGACAACTTGTCCGCTGGGAGTTGTTCTGGCTCTCCCATTATTTCCCAGCTTTCCCCCTCATCTGCCGCTGAGCTGCTACCACCCTCAAACCCCTGTTGTAAATCTAAGCTGTCTTCCTCTTCCTCCTCCCTGGGAGGGTCAGGATGGTGAGGCAGTCTCCACCATTCCTCCTCTGCTCACTCCCTGACACTCACCTTCAGGGGCGTCGACTTATAAAAAATATTGGGGGGGCAGGGGCCCATACCGACTTATAAAAAATATTGGGGGGGCCCAAGACCTCCAAACCGCTGCTGCTGGGGGAACGAAAGGGGCGAGCCCCGGGCTGCCCCGACCTTAAGTGAACCTGTGAGGGCCCGCCCTTTGCGGCAACCGATTGGCTGCTGCCGTGGGTGGTGAATATTAATGAGCTAGGGGGAATCCCCGCTTCTCGCAACCCCACCCCCTCTCTAGATCGGGAGTGGCTTTGTTTTAACTCATTACTGAATGTATTTTAAAAGGTAACTATCGTCAAACAAGGAAAATAAAAAATACCAACATAATTTTGTGATTTTACAAAGCATAATATAACTAATAATGTTCTTAAATTATTGGGGGGGCAGAGCCCCCCCAAACGAATTTTTGAGGGGGCTCGGGCCCCCTCAGGCCCCATGGAGTCGGCGCCTATGCTCACCTTCAAACCTTCACTCACCAGCCATTAGTCCAGACTCACTCTCTTCCCCATCTCACTTACCTTAATTTTGCTAGTCTAAATGTCATTATTACATTTTAACTGGAATACATTTTAATTTAATACATGTGTACGCGACTTTGTATTCAAGCACTAGAATGGGGTCAGCAAACTTTTTCAGCAGGGGGCCTGTCTACTGTCCCTCAGACCTTGTGGGGGGCCAGACTATATTTTGGGGGGGAACCTGAATGAATTCCTATGCCCCACAAATAACCCAGAGATGCATTTTAAATAAAAGGACACATTCTACTCATGTAAAAACACGATGATTCCCAGACCGTCCGCGGGCCGGATTCAGAAGGTGATTGGGCCAGATCCGGCCTCCGGACCTTAGTTTGCCCACCCATGCACTAGAACAGCCTTTCTCAACCTGTGGGTCCCCAGATGTTGTTGAACTACAACTCCCATCACCCCTAGCTAGAGCTCAGGGATAATGGGAGTTGTAGTCCAACAACATCTGAGGATCCACAGGTTGAGAACTGCTGCACTAGAACATCCCACACACCACTGTGCATTTTTCTGTGGAAAGGAGAGAAGATGAGCTTCCACAAAGGCCTCGTTTTCACTCACCTCCCTACTGCCTCCATCAATTATGCCAGATGATCATGATTGCATCACCTTCTGGAAGATATTGTAACAGCTGACTATGAGCACACGTCTCGCACCCAGGACTCTCCCTTTGCAAATCCTCATCATTGTTGTCATCATCATCAAACGCTTGACATTGGTGTGCAGACTGCCTGTTGTTAACTTACAAACATCTTTGACGTAATTAGTGAAATTAGCTAAAATGTATAAAATAAGTAATAAATGTTGGAACTGTAAGGAAAAGGATGGCACTTTTTCTCAACTGTGGTGGGAATATAAGAAAGTGAAAGGCTTCTGGGAAATGATTTATAATGAGATGAAAAAGATGTTGAAATATACATTTATTAAAAAAAAACAAAAATATTTTTACTTGGTATTGTAGGCACTGACATTAAAAGACAAGATAAAAAACTGTTTTTATATGTGACAACTGCAGCAAGAGTATTATTGGCACAGAAATGGAAGCAGGAAGAACTACCAATGAAAGAGGAATGGCAGATGAAATTGATGGACTACGCAGAATTGGATAAGATGGCAGGGAGAATTCGAAACCAGCAGGACCAGAAATTATTGAAAGATTGGAGTAAATATACAAGTTATCTGAAAGACAATTGTAACCAACTGACTACACTTGTAGGACTACAAGAAGTTTTGTAAGGAGAACTATAGGTTATGGATTATTAAAAGCAATAGTTAGGTTAACAAATGTAAGATTAAGAGATGAGGTTTGAAAATCATTAGATGTGGTTGATGGATGTCTCAGGCTAAAATAGCCAAAATGTTGTATAAGACTAGATGAGATGATATGTTCTGTTTGGAAAATATATGTAAAAACTAATAAAAATGTATATTTAAAAAAATTTGACATAACTAGATGTTCTGTAGCACATTGTCCAGAATGAAAGATTGCCTGTCACCAAGAAGACCTACCTCCCCCTACCTTAAGATCTCTAATGGAAGGCCTTCACCCTCTGAGGGAGGATCTACCAGAAGCAGGGCCTTTTCAGTGGTGGCATATTCTCCCAGAGTGTCTTTACTGCACTAGGCAAAGGCCATTTGTTTTTCTGAGCCTTTCAGATACAATTTTTACCTTGCTTACTGTTTTATGCTGTTTTTGTGATCGTCATCGCCTAGATTTAATTTAAAATTGTTTTATTGTTTCATGTGAATAACCCTAGGAACGTAATTGAAGGGTGCTTTTAAATAAACGTCTAATAAGTAAATAATGCCCCCCTTATCCCTCTTTTTGAAATGCATTTTTCTACAATGCCAGTAGATGTCAGCATGTGACTGCAGATATAGGGAGAGAGCTCTAGGTAGAAAAAGAGAACAGCATTGCAAGCTGGTTTTACCCATCACTTTGCGAGTAGCAGATAAAGCGTTTGCCAAAGGCTGCATGGATTTACAACAGCTACTTTATTGCTGGCTGCACCACTGAGCCCCCAAAAAGATGAATTTCCCTTCTACACAGCTATCAAAAGTATGGGAGCGTTACCTTCTTTTGCATCTGATCACTAAACACACACAAAGGGGGGGATTGCATGGGCCTTACAGCTGTCAATATCTTAGGAACATACAAACACAAAACCTTCTTTATATTGAATCAGACAAATTCTCTGTTTAGCAGAGTAGGGTTTACACTTTTTTTCCCAGCCCTGGGATAAAGGTAAATATAAAGGGACCCCTAACCGTTAGGTCCAGTCAAAACGACTGGGGTTGCAGTGCTCATCTTGCTTTACTGGCCAAGGGAGCCAGCGTTTGTCTGCAGACAGTTTTTCTGGGTCAGGGGGCCAGCATGACAAAGCTGCTTCTAGCGAACCAGAGCAGCGCACGGAAACGCTGTTTACCTTCCCGCCGGAGCGGTTACCTATTTATCTACTCACACTTTGACGTGCTTCCGAACTGCTAGGTTGGCAGGAGCTGGGACCGAGCAACGGGAGCTCACCCTGTCATGGGGATTCGAACTGCTGACCTTCGGATTGGCAAGTCCTAGGCTCTGTGGTTTAGACCACAGCACCACCTGCATCCCTTATCCCTGGGATACCACTGACTAAATTCGGGACCTACTGCAGGCCAAGCACCTGCTCTGCCACTGAGCAATGAGCCCTTTCCCAAGGCCACCTGCCCATTCAATATTTTAGTTTCACATTCTATTCCAAATAGTTTGCTGGAAAAAATGTGATTGGCTCCCCACCCTTTATGCCCATCAGGCTATAGACCAATGCATCAGAGTCTCCGCCCCACCTCCAATAGACAGGATCGATCCCTAACTCACCATAAAACTGCCATGGTTCTCCTCCATAACACCCAAAACCTGCTTTGGCTCCAGCCACTTAACAGGGAACTATTTTTAAAACTTAATGTTGACTATTTTAATTGCCATTGCTGAAGCCCATATATTCCCACTGTGTGTGTGGAGAGAGAGAGAGAGAGAGAGAGAGAGAGAGAGAAGGGAGGGAGGGAGAAAGAAAGAAAGAAAGAAAGAAAGAAAGAAAGAAAGAAAGAAAGAAAGAAAGAAAGAAAGACAGGCCCATTTACCAGCCACAGCCTCAGTTGTCTACTGCCCTTCCCTAGTGACCCTGGTTTCTGAAATGTGCTAAGGACATGGAAATGTAAAGAATCTGGAAATCTGAGCTGGCACAAAACACATTGGTTTCTGTTGATTATATCACTCCAATCTTGCTTTATCTGCAATGACTCCTAAATTGTTTCCAGGTTCAGGTCAAAGTGCTCATTCTTATCTAAAGGTAAAGGGACCCCTGACCGTTAGGTCCAGTCATGGCCGACTCTGGGGTTGCGGCGCTCATCTCGCTTTATTGGCCGAGGGAGCCGGCGTACAGCTTCCGGGTCATGTGGCCAGCATGACTAAGCCGCTTCTGGTGAACCAGAGCAGCGCACGGAAACGCCGTTTACCTTCCCATTGGAGCAGTATCTATTTATCTACTTGCACTTTGACGTGCTTTCGAACTGCTAGGTTGGCAAGAGCAGGGACCGAGCAACGGGAGCTCATCCCGTTGTGGGGATTTGAACCGCCAACTTTCTGATCAGCAAGTCCTAGGCTCTGTGGTTTAACCCACAGCGCCACCCACATCCCTTTCATCCTTATCTATAAAGCCCTAAATCAGCTTTTTTTCCCAGCCTGGTGCCTTTCAGGCCTTTTGGACCACAACTCCCGCCATTCATGACCATTGGCAGTGCTGGCTGGGGCTGATGGGAGTTGTAGTCTAAAGACCCGGAGAAGGCACCAAGTTAGGAAAGGCTCTCCTTGGCCTATAGAAAGCAGTTGCTCTTCTAGAGCAGAAAATAGCAGTTATATCACAAGGATAAAGGAGGATACAATTATTTTCTATTCCCTAGTTTGGATAGGTGCCCATCGGGAAGTGGGTGGATTCCTGAGGATGCCCCTACCTTGAAGTCTTAACGGGAAGCCCAATGGGGAAATGAAATCACCATCCCAAGTAATATTTGTCATTCCAGTGTGGTGTAGTGGTTAAGAGCGGTAGTCTCGTAATCTGGGAAACCGGGTTCGCGTCTCCGCTCCTCCACATGCAGCTGCTGGGTGACCTTGGGCCAGTCACACTTCTCTGAAGTCTCTCAGCCCCACTCACCTCACAGAGTGTTTGCTGTGGGGGAGGAAGGGAAAGGAGAATGTTAGCCGCTTTGAGACTCCTTAAAGGGAGTGAAAGGCGGGATATCAAATCCAAACTCTTGTTCTTCTTCTTCCCTGCAGACAAGGCCAGGTCCTACAGAGTAAAGCGGTCATTTCAGACAACAGTTGCTGGGAAGAGGAACAGTGGAGTGTTGGAGGAGTCATAGTGAGATGGAAAACAGAGTTGTGTGTGCCATGCTATCTGCCTTCAATGGGGGTCAAGGCTGAGCTTTGTGCAGAAGGGTGTTATCCTGTGCTTTTTCTCTTTTTTAAAAAAACATATATTTTATTAATTTTCCATACATTCATACCACATTACAATTTCTGTTAAATTTTCCGTTTTTGACTTCCTTCGGCCTCTCTGACAATCATCCAAATTCTAACTTCTTTAATTACACATTTCCACATTTTGCTATTGCCTTTATACCTACCCCCCACTTCTATTTTGCCTTTTTACAATATTTCTTATGCTATTACAGAGCTTCTCTAAATGCCACCAGCGTTATTGCATTATCACTTATACATTTCCAGTATTCAACTAATTTTCCCCAGTCCTCAATGAACTTTTGATCTCGTAGATATCTGATCTTCCCAGTCAATTTATCAAGTTCTGCATAGTCCATCAGCTTCATTCTCCATACCTCCAACATTGGTATTTCTTCTTGTTTCCATTTCTGGCCATTAATATTCTTGCCGCTGTTACTGCATATTGGAAAAGTTTGTGGTCCTTTCTATTTATTTCATTACCGACAATTCCTAAGAGAAAAGCCTCTGGTTTCTTAACAAATGTGTATTTCATCATTTTTTTCAATTCATTATATAGCTCCCAGAAGCTTTTCACTTTCTTACATTCCCACCACATATGATAAAATGTACCATCTTTTTCTTTACATTTCCAACACTTCTTACATGTTTTATACATTTTTGCAAGTTTTACTGGTGCAATATACTGTAATGGTTATATGGGGTTGCTCGTTCGTAAGTTGCCACCACTCCTGGCTAGGTTGCCTGGTTAAACCTTTCCTGGCTGGACATCCGTTCACTTCGTGGCTGTTCAGTCGCTAGCAGAATCCATCAGTGGGCGTTTCTTGAACTTCTTCCAGCAAAGAAGTTCTTTGATGCCAAGTCTACGCCTACTTTCCCTGCGTGAAAGTCTTCTGCGCAGGGTGGGTGTGGATAGCGGAGGACCTGTGCTCTCCCCGCTGGTCTCTGGCGAAGAGTCCTGGAGCCCCCTCTCCGATTCCCCCATCCGCCCCCCTTTATCCCTGGTGTTACGCTGATTTCCTTCCCCAGCCGATGAGTTCCCTCTCTCCCTGCTTGGCCCTTCTCCGGCATCGCTTGGGAGCCCTGCCTCCACTTCTGGCTCCGATGTCAGTTCCCTGACATATACCATCTATATATCATTTTCATAACATTTTCCTTTAATGCAGTACATGCAGTAAATTTAATACTTTCATTCCATAGTTTTATCCAGTCGTTAAATTGTATATTATAACCAATATCTCTGGCCCTATCCTGTGCTTTTTCTCAAGCAGCAAAATGTCTTGGGTTGGCCCTGCCTGAGGAATGTGGCTTGGCTCACTTATTTGAGTCATCCCGAGCAATTTGAGCATTGCTGTGTGACACGCTTGCTCTGTATACACAGAAGCAAAGGAGGAGGCCACAAGCCATACAACCGAACAATGCTATATGGTGACCCAGTTTGCGTCTTGGTGGGCCTCTCAAAAGCTGCTGCATGGATGGTCTCGGAATTGCGCTAAATGTTTTCTCAGCCCCTTCTAAATCTGTGTTACCGTTGATTCTCTTCTACGGCCACAAATGTCACACTTTTCCAAAGAAGGTAAAACTGTCAAATTGCATTGAGGCAGCTAAGAGCCAACTGACTTTGCAAAGGTCTGTTTCAATTTAGATCTTAGTGAAAGCCAGGAGTCAACAAAAAGGCATGAATTAAATGGGAGCAGACAAGGCCCCTGCTTCAGAAGTTCCTCTCCAACAGCCAACTACCATCACCAAGTCTCTCCTAAATCGAGATGATCTTGCCAGCTATCCAGTACTGCTCACTTCCAGTTCCTTCATACGTATTATGAAGATAAAGTTAGAAAGAGACTTTTCAGTATGGAGCTCAGATTCCCCCAAACTCTCATATTTCTTTTTTTATATAAAATATATATATATTCAATTTTACAGTATACAATTGAATTAAAACATTAATCATAATCATCAGCATTTAGGATTCCCTGAATGCTTAGACTTCATTCCACCCCTCCATGGTTTCCAGTATCAAACTTTTTCTGCTGCATCATATATTTTCTCTATTTTTCTCGAAATAATCCATTTTCACCTAAGTTTTTAATACATTACAAGCATTACTCAATTCCTGCCAAGGTTTTTAATTGTCTACAGTGTTGTATTTTTCCCCCATTCCTTATTAAAGCTTCTATCTTTCCCAGTCATTTTCACCTTTTCAGCGTAGTCCATCATCTTCATCAACCATTTGTCTCTGGTCGGGACTTCATCTTCTTTCCATCTCTGGGCTTGAAGCATCTGGCTGCTGTCATCACATACATAAATAATTGTTTCTGCTTCTTTGGTGTCTCTGCATCTAAAATTCCTAATAAAAAAGCTTCTGGTTTTTTCACAAATGTTATTTTAAACATTATTTTCAACTCATTATGTATCATTTCCCAGAATGCTTTTGTTATTTTGCACATCCACCACATCAAACTCTCATATTTCTGTTACTCAAACTATTGCAGGCACTGAAGAATTGATGCTTTTGAATTCTGGTGCTGGAGGAGACTCTTGAGAGTCCCATGGACTGCAAGAAGATCAAACCTATTCATTCTGAAGGAAATCAGCCCTGAGTGCTCACTGGAAGGACAGATCCTGAAGCTGAGGTTCCAATACTTTGGCCACCTCATGAGAAGAGAAGACTCCCTGGAAAAGACCCTGATGTTGGGAAAGATGGAGGGCACAAGGAGAAGAGGACGACAGAGGACGAGATGGTGGGACAGTGTTCTCAAAGCTGCTAACATGAGTCTGACCAAACTGCGGGAGGCAGTGGAAGACAGGAGTGCCTTGCGTGCTCTGGTCCATGGGGTCACAAAGAGTCGGACACGACTAAACAACTAAGAAAAGGAGCAAATCATTTTCCTTGCAATTCTTTGAGATAGAGCAGAATCCAGTGGGAAGTTATCCAGTTTAACCACAGTGCATTTCAATGGAGCTTCATAGAAGAAACTCTTGCCCTCCTTCTCCTACTTTTGATGTCAGCTACCAAAGGGAGGTCATGCTTTCCCATCCCAGTGACAAGTGTTACAGGAAACCTTCCAGGGTGACTCTTAGCTTTGTACAGTAGGCTACATTCTAAGCGCACACCTTTCTATTCTCCATCCAGGGAAGAGTGAGTCACAATCAGATATTTCAAAAACACTCAAGGATGTGAACCAGGGCCAATAAGAGGCATGGCTATGGGGAGACCTGAGGACCAGGCAGAGGCTTGGAGGGCCATATTTGGCTCCCTGGCCAGATGTTCATCCTGCATGACAGTCAACATCTGAAATTTATCAAATGCCAACGTTGTCCCCTTGTTTTTCACCTTTTCACCTTTTCAGCCTAGTCCATCATCTTCATCAACCATTTGTCTCTGGTCGGGACTTCATCTTCTTTCCATCTCCGGGCTAGTAGCATCTGGCTGCTGTCATCATAGACTTGGAAGAGACCACAAGGGCCATCGAGTCCAACCCCCTGCCAAGCAGGAAACACCATCAGAGCACTCCTGACATATGGATGTCAAGCCTCTGCTTAAAGACCTCCAAAGAAGGAGACTCCACCACACTCCTTGGCAGCAAATTCCACTGTCGAACAGCTCTTCCTGTCAGGAAGTTCTTCCTAATGTTTAGGTGGAATCTTTTTTCTTATAGTTTGGAACCATTGCTCCGTGTCCGCTTCTCTGGAGCAGCAGAAAACAACCTTTCTGTCCTTTGTCAACAACAAATTGTTGCTGTTTTTTGTGTTGAACATATGCTATATGGTAATTTATGCACCTTAGACAACGCCAATGTTGTCCCCTTGTTCTCTGAACACAGCCACAAAATAGACCCTTAACCAAACCAGTTTTGAAGCCAGCATAGTAAGACCCCTTCCTTTGCAATAGATGAGGAACTCATTACAAAACACCTGCCCTCTCAGTCCCCACCTAGACTGCAGTAAAAGGGCTTAGGAAGTGTGGTACCTTTGCCACAGGAAACAACTACAAATCCAGGATGCGGCAGCTAGACTGGTGACTGGGAGTGGCCGCCGGGACCATATTGTTGGTTTCTGCTTCCTTCACTGAGCAGCGAAGTGCTTGTCACAAGACAATGTTTACATTCCACAGTCAAGTGCTGTTGGGTTTTCTCACGGGAAAGGAGACTGGATGTGACGTACACTGGTTTCCTGTTTTTCACTGTTCTTTGCAGTTCAGTGTGATTCTCTCCGTGCTTTAGAGGAGAGAGGATGCCTTTCTCTGCTCCGGCAGAGGGAAGATGTTTTTCTGTAAATTACCAGCTTTGAAGTGTAAATAAAGTAATATAGAGCATGTTGGCACGTACTTTTCATCATTCCGCTGTGCACTGGACACTGCTTATCTCCAACATATGGTTATGGGCCCAGAAAAACGCAGTGTTTTGAGAATGGACTCCAGAAGTCGGGCTCCTGGCAAAGGAACAAAGGAGCAAAGAATTGGAGTGCCGGCAAAGGATCGGAATGCAGAGGGCCGGATCGGACGATATCTCTGCGCGTCAAGATGATTTGATGAGGTATGTGCTACAGCTCCGGGCAGCCTGCCAGCTTCTAATTAATGGCTTTATGGCTGGACTTTGAACTTTTATAGCCGGTTTTGCCGTGGCACAGGCAAAAGGCTAGAAGGATAAATTTTTCCTATGCTGGGGGAAATCGAAAGTAAAGCAGCTGCAGCAGTGACGCAGCATGAATTTAAGACAGCAGAGAGAACTTTCACTTTTGAACTTGCCTTTGGAATGAGGTTTTGCAGCAGCTGCAGATAAGCAGAGTGGCACAGGCTCACAGGCAGAGGCTGGAAATCGAAAGTACTTTTGAATTTGCTTTTGGATTGAAGCAGCTGTACACAGACGCAGCATGTATAAAGCAGCCTGATTTAAAGCAGCAAAGATGACGCAGAAGGCTAATGCCAGAGTCATGATGGCTAGCTGCAGAAGGCTGGCTGATGCAAGTGGGAAATCTGATGCCAATCAGCCACATGCTCAGCTCAGAGTAGCCTGTGATACTGCCATGATTCAGAATGAAGCAGACCGCCAGGGTGATAGCTGCATGGGCAAGGGGGAGTCTTCACAGACGTCATCCCAGAGTGCAGTGGAACCACCAGATGGCGCCAAAGCTTTGAAGGCAGTGAAATGCTACTCGTGTGGACGTCTAGGCCATATGAAGAGGGAATGCAGATATCCCAGGGCCAAGACAGAGCAGCGCAGCGAAAGCTCATCGCGTGGAAAAGGCCGAGGCAAAGGCAAAGGTCCGGTGTCCAGGACAACTCAGCACAAGGCAATGGTCTCACGCTGCACTCCAAAGGTTGCAGAGGTCCAGAAGACGTCTAGATCTTTCTTCGTTGTTGATTCAGCGGCGACCCACCACATGTGCAACGATAAGCGACTGTTCGTGTCTTTTACACCGCAGGAAGGTGCGATTCACCAGGCGGATGACCACACAATCCCCAATAAAGGCTACGGAACTGTTGTTCTTCACAGTTTGGACTTATCGATACAGGATGTGCTTTATGTGCCAGATGCTAAGCATAATCTGCTCAGCGTTGGACAGCTGAATGAGCGGAAAATTGACGTTTCCTTTAAGAACAAAAGGTGCATTATCACAAAGAAAAATGATTATGTATTGCATGCTGAATATGTTGATCGTTTGTATGTTTTGTATTTTGATGATGTTGTGCAGGATGACACTTGTTGCATTGCAGGTTCTAACAAAAGTTTGCATGCAGAATGTATTCACGATTTTCATCGAAAATTTGGTCATTTGCATTTTGAGGCAGTATCTAAAATGCCTGCCTTGGTTGAAGGTATGACTATTAAACCCTGCAGGTACCACATGAAGTGCAAGGCATGCGCAGCAAACAAAGTGAAAATGGCTGCGAAAGGTAAGGTGTCTAGTAGGCAAGCTACAGAACCATACCAGGTTGTTCATGCTGATTTGGTTGGACCACTAGCGCCCTCTTTGGGTGGAAACAGGTACTTCATGGTTCTCATTGATGCATTTTCCAGGTATATTTATGTGTACAATCTCAAGCAGAAATCAGAGGCTTTTCCAAGGTTCAAGGAATTCTGTGCTTGGTTGGAAAATGTGCATGGTAAGAAGATAAAAATTCTTTTCAGTGATCGCGGGGGAGAATTCACTTCTCAGCAGTTTGAAGCTTTTCTGACTGAGAAAGGAATTCAACACGATTTGTCTAGTCCTCGCTCGCCATGGCAGAATGGACTTGCGGAACGAGCAAATCAGACATTGCTTCAAGGGTTAAAAACCTTGCTGCATGATGCCAATCTTCCAGAGAGTTATTGGGCCGAAGCTCTCTCATGTTTCACTTACAGTTATAATCGCAGGTTATCTTCAGCGATTGGTTGTACCCCCTATGAGAAGATGTTTGGCAAGAAGCCATACATCAAACACATGAAAATTTTTGGTTCTGACATGTGGGTTCACTCACCACAAAACTCCAAGTTAGACAAGCGTGGATTGCATGGTATCTTTCTAGGTTATCAGAAAGGGTCTTACAGAATAATGATGACTGACTCTAAGGAAATTAAGCTCACAAGAAGTGTTGAGTACAATGCCAAGTGGGGGGAGAATGTGGGAATTTTCCAATGTTATCCTGATGACAGTGATGAAACTGAGGATAGTCAAAAGCAACCACAACAACCCACACCCACTGATGAAGGTTCTGATTCTGAGTCTGAAACTGAATCGGGTGATTCAGAGGATTTCAAGAGTGCGAAAGCCTCTATGCGACCCTCTGAAAGCTCTGATCAAGAATTGGAGGAACCATTGTTCACAATAGGTCACTTTTCTCCTAAGAAGGAAGAGGAGAGTGTTGAAGACTTAAGGCTAATTCGTAGGTCACAGAGAGCAACAAAAGGCAGACCTCCAAAGAGATTTGCTGATGAGTTTGCTAGGATAGCAGTAACAGCTGTTAAAAGCTCCAAGAAGGTGTTTGAACCTTCAAGTTTCCAAGAAATCCAGGATTTGGATTCAAAGGAAGCTGAGCCATGGTTAAATGCCATGAAGGCTGAGCTTGATTCCTTGGAAAGGAACAAAACATGGGACCTTGTTCCAGTAGTTCCAGGAATGAAACTGCTTGGAAGCAAATGGGTCTTCAAAGCGAAGACAGATCAAAATGGCAAGATAGTCAGACACAAAGCCAGATTGGTAGCCAGAGGTTTTGCACAGGTACCAGGTGAAGACTATCACGAGACCTACTCACCCACCGTGAGGTATGAGAGCATTAGGCTTATGCTCAAGCTAGCTGCAGAGGAGAATCTACACATTAGTCACCATGATGTGAATACAGCTTTTCTGTACGGATCTCTAGATGAATCACTTTATATGCTTCCACCTGATGGCGTACAGGTAAAACAGGGATTTGTTTGTGCTCTGAAGAAGTCCCTTTATGGTCTCAAACAAAGTGCACGGTGTTGGCACACAAAACTCACTGAAGTATTGTTTTCTCTAGGTTTTAAGCAAGGGAAAGCTGATCCATGTGTATTTGTCAAAGAGGAGGGGCAAAAGAAACTGTATTGTTTGTTTTATGTTGATGATCTTTTATTCTTTTGGGAAGATGTCACAATGTACAATAACGCCCTAGCTCAACTGAAAGAGCACTTTGACATAAAAGATCTTGGTGAGGTAAACAACTACCTATCTCTGGAAATAGAGAGAGATCAAGATGGTAACATTCTAATACACCAGTCACGTAAAATTGCTGATGTGTTAAGCAAACTAAACCTGATGGATGCTAACCCTGTAGACACACCGATGACAACAGGTTATCAGGTAGATGACACTGGAGAAGCATTTTCTGATACTACACTGTACAGAAGTGTGCTAGGCAAGCTAAACTTCATTGCCAGATGTTCAAGACCTGACATTGCTGTTAGCTGTAATTTGCTAAGCAGACAAGTCAACAATCCTACTGTTAAGGATTGGAAAGCTCTGAAACGCATAGCGCGGTATTTGAAAGGCACTATGCATTACAGACTGAGATTTAACAATCAGAAGTCTGGTGGTCTTGAGATATTTGCAGATGCAAGTTTTGGAAGTGACACTACAGACAGGAAAAGTACGTCTGGAGTTTGCTATAAGTACAATCAGGGTCTATTTGATTGGTCATGCAAGAAGCAAACAACAGTTAGCTTAAGTACTTGTGAAGCTGAACTGAATGCACTGTCTTATTCACTTAAGGATTGTGAATGGTTGTTACAATTGTGCAAAGACATGAAAATTCCTGTCAAATGTCCAATCCAGGTTTACCAAGACAACAAAGCATGTTTGGCTTTGCTGAATTCTGAAGGTTGTAAGCAAAGCACGAAGCACTTGCAATTGAAGTTGCAACATGCTAGGGAACGTATTCAGAAGGGACTCGTAACTGTGTCCTATATGCCAGGTAATGAAATTCCTGCTGATGTATTGTCCAAGATTGTATCAAGGGATCAACACTGTACCTATGTGCAGAAGTTGGGTTTGTACTGATATTGTACGAACACGCTGCCCAGTGATGTTCACAGAAAGGGGGAGGATGTTGGTTTCTGCTTCCTTCACTGAGCAGCGAAGTGCTTGTCACAAGACAATGTTTACATTCCACAGTCAAGTGCTGTTGGGTTTTCTCACGGGAAAGGAGACTGGATGTGACGTACACTGGTTTCCTGTTTTTCACTGTTCTTTGCAGTTCAGTGTGATTCTCTCCGTGCTTTAGAGGAGAGAGGATGCCTTTCTCTGCTCCGGCAGAGGGAAGATGTTTTTCTGTAAATTACCAGCTTTGAAGTGTAAATAAAGTAATATAGAGCATGTTGGCACGTACTTTTCATCATTCCGCTGTGCACTGGACACTGCTTATCTCCAACACATATAACACCGGTCCTGAAAGACCTACATTGACTCCCAGTACATTTCCAAGCCCAATTCAAAGTGTTGGTTCTGACCTCTAAAGCCCTAAACAGCTTTGGCAACTGTCTCCTCTCCCATCATTCAGCCCAGACACTGAGGTCCAGCTCTGAGGGTCTTCTGGTGGTTCCTTCACTGCGAGAAGTGAAGTTACAGGGAACTAAGCAGAGGGCCTTTTCGGTAGTGGCACACACCTTGTGGAAGACCCTACCATAGATATCAAGGAGATAAATACCTATACAACTTTTAGAAGACATCTGAAGACAGCTCTCTGTTGGGAGGTTTTTAATGTTTGATGCTTTATTATGTTTTTATGTGTGTGGGAAGCTGCCCAGAGTTGTTGTTGTTGTTGTTGTTAGGATATTGACAAGCTGGAATGTGTGCAAAGGAGAGCAACCCAAATGATTAAGGATTTGAAAACCAAGCCTTATGAGGAATGTTTGAGAGAGTTGGCTATGTTTAGCTTGGATAAGAGAAGACAGAGATTAAACCCATCTTCAAACACCAGAAGGGCTGTCACATGGAAGAGAGAGTAAGTTTGTTTTCTCCTGCTCTGGAGGGAAGGACTTGAACCAATGGCTTCAAGTTACAAGACCTGACTAAACATCAGGAAGGACTTTCTGACACTAAGAACTGTTGGACAGTGGAAGGATCTCCCTCAGGATGTTATGGACTCTCCTTCCTTGGAGGTTTTTAAGCAGAGAAGCTGGATGGCCATCTGTCATGGATGCTTTAGTGAAATTCCTGCATTGCAATGGGTTGGACTGGATGACTCTTGGGGTCCCAATTCCACTGTTCTGTTATTCATATTCCTATACTAGTTTACCTAGTGTGGTAGTGTGGTGTAGTGGTTAAGAGCGGTAGTCTCGTAATCTGGGGAACCGGGTTCGGGTCTCCGCTCCTCCACATGCAGCTGCTGGGTGACCTTGGGCCAAGTCACACTTCTCTGCAGTCTCTCAGCCCCACTCACCTCACAGAGTGTTTGTTGTGGGGGAGGAAGGGAAAGGAGAATGTTAGCCGCTTTGAGACTCCTTAAAGGGAGTGAAAGGCGGGATATCAAATCCAAACTCTTCTTCTTCTTCTTCTACCTAAAAAGAGATCATGGGTTCACTGACCAGGCCAGTAAAATGCTACCTGGGTTTGTAATTCTAATTAAGCTGTAGAGTATTTAAAGAAATACAGTAAATAAACAAAAAAAAAGCTCAGGAAAGCTCTTGGCTGCAGGTCGCAATTCTCCACCGAGACAGGGTGGTTCCTGCTTAGCGCAAGGAAGGCGAGTCTTCAGTTTCTGGGATGCGGCTAAATGGCACTCCTCCTTGACCAGGCACTTTTGCCTTCTCTTTTCCTGAAGATTTTAAAATGCCATTAATTAAGCAGATCGCTCTGATTGGACGGCTGCTGAGTCCCGGCGGGCCCCTCGCTGCCATATAATGGGCAACTTGGGCAATGATTAATATCCCGCCCCCGGCCAGGGCACCGCGCGGTGCCAGCTGGCTCCGGAACGAGCGAGCGCATACAACAGCACCAACCTTTCTCTCTGCTAGGAGAGGGACAGCAGAAAGCGCGACCAGCCGCCGCCGCCGCCGCCCCAAGCTAGGCAGAGAAGTGGGGAGGCGAAGCGGAGAGAAACACCCCACTCCCGCAGCAACCACCCAAACACTCTGGTTTGGATCCAAGAGGGAATCGGGCGAAGCGAGAGCGCCGCGAAGCCCCCGGCTCCGGATCCCAGACGGCAGCAGGAAGGAAGAGGGAAGCGCGCGTCCGGAGCGCAGGAGCGGTGCGCACAGATTACAAAGGCGATCAGCACCCGATCCCGGGAGAAGACCTCAGCACCTAGACGATCCTCGAGTGGGGCACAAAGCCAGCCCTGGAAGGGGCGTGCAGGACTCTCCCTGCCCCGAGGTGAGGCACGGAAAAGCGAAGGGGGCGCACGTCTTCTTCGCCCATCCCGGCGCAAGAGCGCACGCCCCGGGGTCCCGTAAGAGGGCCGCGGGGCTCCGAGCGGAGCAAAGCGGGCACCCTCCTGCTCTTCTTCTTCGCGCAAAGGGGCGCACGTAGCTTCCCTCCGGTCCCCGGCCGGCTCGGCGCTGTGGAGAGAGCTCCGACGGGCGGCGGCGCCGATGAGCGTGGCTCCGGGCGCGCAGCTCTTCGCCGGCTCGGCGGAGCTGCCGGAGAAAGCCATGGCCGAACTCAAGTCCTTGGGCGGAGAGTCGTACCTGGCTCTGGCGCAGAGCTACAATCAGACGGCGTTCGCCTACGGCGCCGTGCGAGGCGGCGAGGCCGGGCGCGGGTACCCCGGCGGCGCGGGCGGCCTGGACTTCCATGCCGCGCAGCTGGGGAAGTCGGCGGAGAGCAGCGGAGAGCAGAGCTGCGACGAGGAGGACGCCTTCGACGGCGCCAAGGAGGGCAGCCCGGCGTTTGAGCGCGACGGCAAGCTGAAGGCGCCCGGTGCCCTCGGGGGGACCAAGAAGCCCAAGGAGCAGCGCTCGCTGCGCCTCAGCATCAACGCCCGCGAGCGGCGCAGGATGCACGACCTGAACGACGCCCTAGACGGCCTGCGCTCCGTCATCCCTTACGCGCACAGCCCGTCGGTGCGCAAGCTCTCCAAAATCGCCACGCTCCTCCTGGCCAAAAACTACATCCTGATGCAGGCGCAGGCCCTGGAAGAGATGCGGCGCCTCGTGGCCTACCTCAACCAAGGCCAGACGCTCAGCACGCCCATCCCGGCCGCGCTGGCCCCCTTCGGACAGTCGGCCGCCGTCTACCCTTTCACGGGCGCTGCTTTGACCAGCTGCCCCGAGAAATGCACTGCCTTCCCCGGGGCCACCTCTGGCCTTTGCAAACACTGCAACGAAAAACCTTGATGTAGCCGTTGGACCTTAGAACAAACTCCAAAAAAAACCCCACCGACTCCCCTTTTCACTCCATCAGCCCCGCCTTCTTGCCATCAGTTAAGTTGCAATTGTTTTGCTTTCAGCTGTTTTCCCGGCTTCTTTTGCTTTCCATCGTCTCCCCTGTGAAAATAATCCGGATTCTCCTTCCTCACCTCTCCATGCACACACGCAAACCATGGTTTAACCATTTCACCTTCTTCCCCAAACTCTCTGTAGATTTTTTTCCCCTTTCCTCTCTCAGATCTGTCACGGATTAATTTTGTGCATAACTTTTTGTTGCTACTACTATTATTATTATTCTCGTTTTCAGGCTGCCTTAAACCAGGCTTTGAAATATGTCTCTATACCTAGAGTAAAAGAGAAGGGGAGGTTTTGGAAAGGAAACTGCAGTGAGAGTCTCTCTGGAATGAACCGACTTGTGTACAAACTATGCAATGTTTACAGAATGCAAAAGTTACTAAAAATGGAAAATATCCTCCAGCTATAATTGGCAGTATCTGTACAATCAAACATTCAAATGACACCTGATCTTTCTTTCTTTCTTTTTTCCATTTTCATTTTGGGTGCCGCTTGTGAAATTCAAGAACGCTTCTTAATGGGTTGGTCAACTTATTTATATATACACACACATATTTTTAAGCATTGAACCCATTCTTGGACTTTTGACTACAGTCTTTCTATTGTACGCTGTTGCCTGCTCTCTGTCTCTCGCTCTTTCGCTCTTTCTCTTTTTTGCCTGTTTCTGAGCTTTGGCAGGACCACTTTTCAAAGTCGGCCACACATCTTGGTAAACAAGGAAACTAAAAATTCATTGAGCTTATTTATATGTATTTATAATAAATAAAAAGGACATCAACTAACTTGGGTTCTGTCCTAAATCTCTCAGAAGGTCAGTTTGCTAAGCAAACCAATCCTAAAAAGAGACATGGATGGCATTGAACTGAGTAAATCTTCCACCGTCTTCCTAAATACCAAGGGCATAACCTGGCCAGATTTAAGCCCTCTTGTTGATTTCAGTGGGAGACAATTAAAACGAAGAGTTGATTCTTCCACTGAAAATGAAGAAAATTATACCTGTGCATGCTTACACCCAAGTAACTCCCATTGAACTGTGGAAGACTGGCCGCCTCTTGAGTGAACAGTCATGTAAAATTGTCTGTGTGATTGCATAAATTTGGATTGTGCCCGTAGGAAGCAATTTTTTTCCTGGAGGTTGGTAGTAGGTATTGCTGATTTTAAGGGAAGTTTTATTGCAAGGAAAATATATTTGGAATTGGGGTGGGCCAGATTTAGGGGGTGTGGGTAGGGGGGACTGAGGATTCTTAACCCCCTGTTCCTTTGCATGGGAAGGGTCCACAGGTCCCTGGCAGCACACCTGCTGTGCATGTAGAAGTTTCCAGGTTCAATCCCCAGCTTCACCAGGTAGGGCAGGGAGAGATCTCTGCCCAAAACCCTGAAGCACTTCTGCCAGCCAGTGTAGAGACAAAACTGAACTAGATGGACTCAGTAAAAGACAGCTTCCTATGTTCTTACTCAGCAGTAAGTCCCACTGAAGTTTTTAGCTAATGTGCTTATCTTAGCTCTGCACCCTTATTCAGAAACGTTGCACTGAAATCTATGGAGCATCCTTCTAAGTAAGTATGTTTAACATTTGAGTATATATGTTTTTTTAAAAAAATCGGTTTCTCTCTGCATTCAAGATCTTTAATCTTCCACAGCTGTACAACCTACAAACCTCAGAAATCCAACGTAAGTACATTTGTGTGACCTTTGTCCATTGGAAATCAACAGTGATTGGACTTTGGGTCAAGTTGTGTCCGAGTGAGAAGCACTGCTTATTTACCTCCCCAACCCCACCCCGTTGCAACTGAGAATGAAACAGAAGTGAGCATTGAACTTGATGGATCGGCACAGATGACCAGCAAGTTCTTCCTCCTGGAAGCTGCAGGGTACGTGGAGGAAAAGGGAGATGGATTTGGATTTTAAGGAAATGAAAACCAACGAGGTGGTGTCCAGTGTCTTAAGAGAACGATCCAGTGGCCTACAGGAGGGAAGGCAGGAAAAGATTATGCAGTTCCGTGTGGGGAAGAGCAAGCCTTGCACAGCTAAAGTTGCGCCATCAGCTGTGCAAAACAGGTTTTTGCGCATGGGGACCAATGATCTTGTTACAGTGCATATTGCTGGAAAGGCTGCATTTCCTTGCAACTCTGTTGTATCTGCAATTTGTTTAACCAACAGTCATGAATGAAGCCTGTAGATTGGGCTGCTTACCTAGATACGCTGCCCAGCCTACACTTGCAGTCTTGTGCACACTGATTTGTGTTGAATTCAGTGAATCTTTCTCCCAGACTTGCAGCCTTAGACTTGATCTAGTTCATTTAAAGGGACGGTCTCCCTAATCAATACAGCTCAAGGCAACTGTATTTTTGTTCCTTTACTTGAAATACCATAGTTCTCATTGAAGTCAGGAGGACTTAGGATTGGCTAATATCTTGGTTTTGAATGGTTGCTTGGACTTCAGCCACATGAGAAATGGCATGTATTACTAGCAAATCGACGAGGCAGTCGATTCAGCCCATTAAAGACTACTATGATTAGCATGTACAGTACTTAAATGAGCTGAAATAGTTGGTGCACCCAATAGTCATGTCTTTGGTCTTTCAGGTCTTAAGACGTGGCTGGTTTGTGGGTCATTGTGTTACCGCCTTTCTAGCATTTGCCTCATTGATAAGTGATGTCGAGTGAACTTTTGGGTGGGGAAAGCGAACGCCTGGGTTTGGAGGAGATTTTCTGGGGTTTCCAGTCCAGTCATAATAAATACACACTTTGCGATTTGCGTTCGGATAGGAGAAATCTCACCATTCAATGTCAGAGCAGCCGCACAAATTGGTACAATGGAAGCCTTGGGGGCTTGATCTGTCCAGGGCTATTTAAGTTAGAGGTGGGGGGTGTAAGTATTTAAGGTTATTAAACCAATTTCCTGGGCTGTCGCAAATGTTATGCTAATGCAAAAGGGACTCGCAGTGCCTCCAAACCTGCTTGTCTCAAGCATTTAATTTTAATTAATACACTTTTTTCCCCCAGAAGCCCTTTTTTTTACCTCATGTGTTTGCAAAAAAAGGAATATGTGATTAACCCTCATTCAGAAAGACATATGGTTTCAAATTGGTTCTTCTCATTTCCATTTTAATTTCTTCATTTTATTCTTCAGAAGCCTAGTTTATCTACATTCTGCCCCACAAAGGCTATATTAAAACAACAAAAACTGGTGGGGTTTTTTTTTTGGGGGGGTGCAATATCAGATACGTCCATAAAAGAAAGGAAGCGAGAGAAAGGGAAAGAAAGGCAGTAATCATTTTCAATATTGCAGACTGCTGAGATGCCAGAAACATTTGTGTGTGTTCTAAATAGAGGTTTAATTTAGGAGTGAATCATGATGTTCAGATAAACGTTTATTAATTCTGGCACAGAGCCCTAGAAATTAGAGTTAACTGGGATTATTTAAATGCAGAATGTTATTAATTGTTCAACTTTCACTCTTCCCACCCCCTCCCCACCAAAGAACCGCAGAATAAAAAGTATTTAAAGAGCCTGATTTTTTAAAAAGAAACAAGCTCTTCTTCTTTTTCTTCAAATCAGCGACTTCTATTAATAACAATGGGATTTATAATTGCTCTCTTTTTAGATAATAATGACTGAAAAGCTTCGATTCTTCTACAACTGCCAGCTTATGAAAAAAACCTCCCATATTGTTAAAAGATGTACTGTCTGCGGCAGAGGTAAAATGAGGTTTTACCATTACATTATTGCAAGCAGAGATGTTGACTGAATCATATGCTACTCTGGTCTGGTGGATGGTGTGATTCAGGCAAAATTGAGCCCATTACGTTCAGCTGAAGTAGTTAGGTGAAATTTCTCCCAGTGGAATGAATGGGACTTAAATGTGCTTATCTTTGCAGGTGGATTTCACCTGCCCCAAATTTTCAGAGAGGGGGAAAGCTTCACATACGTTGACATGCCAGTCTTTCAATGTGAAACCATTTCCCACAAGCAGACCCATGTTCTATGAGATAACCGTGGTGAGACCTTGAAAGGGAGAATTAGTGATGGATGAGCGAAGGTTCCTCCATTTTCTCGTTGTTCTCTACGAATACCTGTTCTCATATCTCTTTCTTGTTTTTTACCCAGCTGGCCAGGCTCCAAACCAACTGGGGTGGAAGCAGTGAGGGACTGTGGGCATGCTTGCAAGGGATAAATCAGAAGGTCTGGGATTTACCGTAATCACTCTCCTTTCCCACCTACCAATTCTCTTCCCAAGCCCACGTTTATCTTGGCAAATGTTTTGGGAACTTCCGTTTGCTCAGAAATAATGTCCTCCTGCTCTGAGGCTGCAGCTTTCAAATTGCTCTCACTCTGGAAAAGTCCCACAGACCTTGCAAGTTTGCTTATGTCTACTCCAAAGTGAGGAGCATTGAATTAAGTAAGCTTTGCAACCGCTAGTCACTTTGTGCATTTTTTTCAGGGGAAATAGCTGTTTTTAGTAACAGTAAAATCAGTCTCAGCAAAGTCTGAATGAAACAATGGTTTGGGGTTCAGCCAAAAAAATTCAACCATGCCGACGCTGTGAGCTGCTTTTATTTGTATAAATATATCACTGTAACTTGATTAGAATATGAAATGTATTACTGAACATATTGGCAAGATTTGTGTGTGTTTATCTGTATGTATAGTTATGGATTATGTTGTTTGCCCCTCATGTGGTAAATAATCAACATTAACATGTGAATGTGGATAATCCCAAACAATTTTTCTGAATGCCCCCAAATACATCTATATCTTCCTACTTTTTTGGACATGAACCACTGAAAGGCAATTATCGCTAGCTGGATTACTGTCCACATTCACTGGTATATTGCTTTGTTTTTTGGACATTTGCATAATTCATATGGCAGAGACTAACATATCGTCTTCTTGTTCTTCGTGCTGCAGTCCAATGCAATATCTGCAATCTTCATTTAGACAGCAAATGCCCAAACTAACATAGGAGGAGGTTTGGGGTGTAACTACAACTAAAGATAGCTGAATTTGGGACTGTGCTTGATGTGGGCCCCTCAGTTTTTTGACAGAGCCTTCTTTTAAATAAGGCTGCAGCCCTATATGTTGGGAGTGTAAGAACTGTTGAATGCTGGGGGCAGGTGACTTTCTTCCAAATGAACATTCATAAGATCGGGCTTAGATTATGTTTGGGTTTAAGGTAGTAAACGTTTACTAATGTATTATTGGAGATGCTGTTGTATCTGGCACTGGGAGCCTTCCATCATTCCCAAATAATATTATTGTTAAAATTTATATTCCTTCCAAAGGAAGCCAAGGTGGCACAGAAACGGTAAAACATCCGAAAACAATTCCAATGCGGATGCAAACATGGGACATGATGGAGGAGGGCCAGACTAGGAGGAAACCAAAGGTTCTCCATGGTTGTGAATTTCTTTGCACTGCTCTGTTAGCACAGGAAATAGGTACCTTGTGGTGTATTTAAACAAAACAGGCAAGTGTTTCTGCTATCACACTTTACAGGGCAAGCTTTATCGGGTGCGAAGGTAAAGGAGGGTAAATTTTAAGCATATACTGTATTGGCTTGAATATAAGTCGCATCTTTTTTCCAAATTCTGATCTTGAAAACTTAAAAGTGCGGCTTAAATTTTCAACCTTACAAAAATTGGCTTGTACGATATCTCTGCTGAAACAGACATACTGTAAAACAGAACCAAAAAAAAAAATGTTTTATTGCTGATTTGCGAGCTTGAGACTGTTGTGCAATTAATTTTAATGTCATTCATCACTTTCCCTGTTTTTTTACAGTGCAATATTGATTTTTTTTATTTTGCATTTACGGTGCTACGAACAGGTGGTTAACCCACTTGCGGGTCCTCTCTAGGACCCGTAGGATTTTCTTCTACATTTGCAATTTATGGGTGTGAGTGCCTGCAGAATTTTAAGGGAGCAGCAATTTTAAGGGATTCAGGTATTGTCTCCCCTCCCCCATCCCCCTGGGTTTTAAAGGTGCGGCATATTTGTGGGTGCGGCTTATATTTGGGTCAATACGGTACTGGAGAGCAGCCGATATGGAACTGACCTCCTTGTTTGATTAGAGCTACTGTTTATTTTGACAACCCTTTGGTCAGGATCCAAAGAGATGGCGACTGTTTATAGGATTCCCCCCCTTTTTTTAACCTGTTGTTCTCCATAAGGTTCCAGAGCAGATTGCAATAATTTTTTAAAAATGCAATTTTAAAATAAGTTACAGTGATTTGCAGAATAGGATGGTTCCAGGGAAAAAACAAAACAGATTTGCACATCTGGTAGGATTTTTAATCTCTCCCTGGCATGTTGCAAACTGGGTTTGTTTATTTGTTTCTTTGCCATTAGTAAGGAGGACTTGGTGATTTAGAAACAAGAGACCAAAGCACCCCACATTTCCTAAATGTATAGAATAAGTTTTATAGTCTACTGTTTCTAGGGTTTCCTTTTTGTATTATGGGTAGAGAACAGGCTAAAAGAAGGCGTTTTTTAACACTTAAAAATTAACGTTGGGAAATCTGCAACCAGTTATTGCTTAGTTAGGTATGTCTGCAGCACCAGAATAATGACATATTTTGTGATGGTGTAATTGCCCTTTTTTCTGTCTTATTCGCTTGTGCGGTACCTCAGGCCAAAAGAGACTGAAGTGCAGCCACAAAATGCTTCCGATACCCAGTTTAGAGTTTTCGCTTGTGTCCTGATTCCAAACACACTTGCTTTGAAGTGCCGTATTTTTCGCTCCATAAGACGCACCTAGTTTTTAGAGCAGGAAAGGTTGAAAGCCCTGTTTTGGGGGAAATCAGCTCACAGTTGTGCAGCTTCTTTTGCAAAGGGGAAAAGCCCCATTTTTTTGAGGATCAGCTCAAAGTTGTTGAGCTTACTTTGCGAAGGGGAAAAAATCCTGTTTTTATGGGGTTCAACTCACAGTTACGCAGCTTCTTTAGGAAAGGAAAGGGAGCCGTTTCTACAGTTTCCAGACAGATCAGCCAGTCACAAACAAACAGCCTCCATCTGCAGAACATTCAACAATGGAGTCCTGGGCAAGGGGGCAGGGCTGGAAAGGGAACCAGCGATCAACCACACATTCGCTCCATAAGATACACAGACATTTCCCCTTACTTTTTAGGAGGGAAAAAGTGCATCTTATGGAGCGAAAAATACGGTAGGTCCCACTGATTTCAGTGGAGCTCCCTGCCAAGCAAGTATGTGGAGGACCATAAGCTTTTGAAAGGATGCGGTACACAGATGTCTAGCATTGGAAGACTCAAGCAATGGACGGACTTCTTCAGATACTAGCTTTCAAATCCGCAGGGTTGTCTCTGTGGATTCTTATTGAAAGCAGTGTCAGCAGATCTATTTCAGAAGTAAGGAATCCCCTCTTCTTCCCTGATAGCTAGTCTTGCTTCTTTCTTAGTCCAGTAGCTGATGGCCACAGTTTTTAAAAATAACAATAAAAGTATCAGGTACAAGGAGCTGGATTGGGACGCAGGGGAACGAGGGTGGGGTCCTAAGGTCTTTTAATCTTTCCCCCTTCCTGTGGTACCAGTCCAGATCCAGCCTCCTATGCCTGCAGTTTCCACTGGAACAAACATTCGTAGCAATGGAAGCTTTTTGTTCCCTCTCCTTCCAGGGCAAATAGCAGGCATGGGGTGGCACTGAGCTGAATCTGGACTTCAGTGTGGGAGCAAATAATTGAAGACCCCTGTCTCCATGTCGGTGCCTTTACTGGGACAGCCCTCAATGGCTTCAGGGAGGACTGATTGATCAGGAGCTGTTGGCCATGCTAACAAATAGAACTTCCATGTTCAGCAATAGTATATTTTTAAATGCCAGGTACAGAGGATGTGCTTCTCTGTGGCATCGCACCAGCCAGCGCTGGAAGCAGGATGCGAGACAGACCTTTGGTCTGAAGACTCCAACACTACTCTTTATTATAGTCATGTCATGTATCATACTTAGCCAGAAGAAAGGAAACTTTTGTTCAAATTATTCAGTAGTGGTCAGACAGCTGGTTAGTAGGAGCTTTGAGTAAATAATTTCTATATTATTGATCCCAGAGAACATGAACTGCAAATTAGTAAGGTGGCCTTTCCTACCTGCCTTCTGCTGATAAAGGAATGTGTAAGCTTCTGAATTACACAGAACTCTTCCTTAGCCTGAGGAAGAGTTCTGTGGGCATATACCTCTTTAGCACCAGGATCTGGGGCAAGCTATTTAGAATGGTTCAGCTGAGTTATATTTAATTGTGACAGATGGAAGTACTCAAAACTTCTTGAAAGACCTGGATCTAGAAGGCCCTGGTTTTTATTTCGTTCCATTTTCTTGCTAAGCCAAAATAGCATATTTTGGCTTAACTTTGAACCTTCTTTCTGTGGGTACTGTACTTGTTAGGGAAGGTTTTGATGTGTTCAAAGGCCACAACACTAAGATTGCTTCCTGCAGAAATGGGTCACCATGATACAAAAGACATGAGTTCATGAGGTTCCCATTGTCTGCAAACACAAAGATTGGCATATGACTCAGTGTGGATACAAACCTTTGACTTTTTAACAACTGGATGCACATTTGTTAAACCCATTTGCACTTTGGAGCCTTCTAAGCTGGAATCACTGCGTTTAGACAGGAAGAATAGGCTCAAATCTCCCCGTCTCATAAAGGATACTGTAGAGATGCAGAAAGGATGACTGAAATGATAAGAGGGATGGATGCAATGTTCTAGGATGAAAGACTAAAAGGTTTTTTTAGGGGGGTCTTTTCAGTTAGGAAAAGAAGGGGACTTGATAGATTTTTGTACTGTAGAGTGATGCACATTATAGAAAAAGTGCATCGGAAGTTTTCCTGCTTCTCAATAATTCTAGAACTTTGGGTCAGCCAAAACATGGATTGGCAGTACAGTGGTACCTTGGGTTACATATCCTTCAGGTTACAGACTCTGCTAACTCAGAAATATTGCTTCAGGTTAAGAACTCTGCTTCAGGATAAGAACAGAAATCGTGCTCTGGCGGCGCAGTGGCAGCAGGAGGTCCCGTTAGCTAAAGTGGTGCTTCAGGTTAAGTACAGTTTCAGGTTAAGTACGGACCTCCGGAACGAATTAAGTACTTAACCTGAGGTACCACTGTAGATTTCTGATGGACAAAAAAATTAATTAATTAAAATAATGACGGTGTAATTAATTGTTGCCACCACGTGGTGATGAAGGCTATTCACTCAGATGGCTTTAATCACGGAGTTGCAAGGGAAGGTCTTCTAGTCCACCCTGCTGCAATGTAGGAACCCTGCTCTCAGCAGTCCCTGGTTAAGCTTGAACCATCAACCTTCTGGTTAATAGCCAGACCCACTGTGCCACTGAGACTGTTAAAAGGGGATTGGGCAAATTTATGGAAGGAGGCACAGTCTATAGGAACTGAGGAAGTCGCCTTATACCGAGTCCGGTCACTGGTCCACCTGGCTCAATATTCTCCACGCTGAGTGGCAATGGCTCTCTAGGATTTAAAGCAGGGCGTGTCTTCCAGTTCTTCCTAGAGATAATAGGGATTGAACCTTCTGTATGCAAAGCAGATACTGTCCTGTGGAGCTACAGCCCTTCCCCCATCAGTGACTACTACTAGTCATGATGGTTAAATGGAACCTCCTGTTTCAGTGGCAGTATGACACTAAACAGCAGTTGCCTGGGGTACAATATCAGGAGAGGGCTTATGCCTTCATGCCCTGCTTGTGGGCTCCCATCAACATCAGGCTACCCACTAGAGAAAATGAGGTGGTGTGCAAGGTGGTAGACCTTTGGTTTGATGCAGTATGGCTTTTCTTATGCTTTTAAGTCAATTACACTCAGCGATTTCAGTTAGTTCAGGATGATGCTAGGCTAGAACACCATTCAGTGCATGCATGATGCATGCCACTGTCACAAATGCGCTAACTGGATTCTCTAGGTTGCACCTGCAAAGGTTCTGTTTCCTGCCTTCCCTGTTACATGAAGCTTGCAAATAGTCACTGGCCTGTGGCAAGTAAGCCTTGCTTTCAGATGAGTAGGTGAGGTGTTGTTCCTTTTCTAGTTATATGAGAATGAACTACAGGTAAGCCAGAACTGGGTTTTGTGCGCTAGTAAGAATTGATGTGGGCACGGTTTCTTGAGAGTCAGTGTGGTGTAGTGGTTAAGAGCAGTGGACTCGTAATCTGGGGAACCGGGTTCGCATCTCCGCTCCTCCACATGCAGCTGCTAGGTGACCTTGGGCTAGTCACACTTCTCTGAAGTCTCTCAGCCCCACTCACCTCACAGAGTGTTTGTTGTGGGGGAGGAAGGGAAAGGAGATGGTTAGCCGCTTTGAGACTCCTTAGGGTAGTGATAAAGCGGGATATCAAATCCAAACTTTTCTTCTTCTTTCAGCAATGATATTTTATATAGCGGTTGGTTGGTTGTTGAAAGTGGTAGGTTGCATAGCTCATATCACTTAAAAACCCAAATAAGGATTACCTAGCAGGTAAGAAATAAAATTATAAAATTTTAATAAAATTATAAAAGCAAATGGGTCCATAGTGTTACTACCAATTCTTATGACTTTTAGGGTTGCCATATTCCCAAAAATGAAAATGTTTTTTGCCTTTTCTTTGATTGATTAATTTTCTAATCGTCCAACTTGCCATACACGCGGGTTTTCCTGGACATGTTGCCGATTCAGCGAAAATCTGCACAGACACCATTTTGCTGCCCGATTCTCAGACGTATGGCAGCCCTAAAAACGCAAAAGCAAATAAACATACCTGGCAACTGAACCATCCAGAAAATACAAGGATCCAGAAATGAAACATCAGATACTTGCTTTCTGCTGCCTGCTTCCTCTAGTCTTAAATTAATTTATTTGAAGAAAGTACTAAGCAAATCAAAGATGAAGAATTAGGGAGAGCTGGATGCAAACTAGTTCCCTTCTCTCAACCCCTCAAAAATTACAAGACTGTGGGGGTTTTGTTTTTTTACAAAGAAAACTTTTAAGTGTTTATTTCTGTTGTTTCTTATTCAGGTGTTTGCACAGTGTAAAAGTAATTTATTTTTGCTAGGTAAAACCAGTGCTTTTGATGTCATCTTACAGGAATGTGTATTTCAATTCTGACTGTTGCATACATGATAAAAAATTGGGGGGGGGGGGGAAATCAGGGGGTGGATGACCCAGAATGAATTTACTATAATGAGCTTTTAAATTCCACTATTCAACATGGTTAACTCATGTTGTTGGTTTGAAATTGATTTGTCTATTAACAATTTCTTTCCCTTTCAATTTATTTTTTTTTGGGGGGGAGGGGGAGCACACTGAATTCCTCCCTTAAAATAGATAGCAGTTACTCAGTAATCTCATCTTGAGAACTTTAATAACTGCCACTGTTGAATAGCTTTAGGAAGATAAGCAAAGGAATAGATGAAATTGTTTAGTAACTACTGCTGGTAAAAGATTTAATCAGGTAGACAAAGAAGAACCTTAAAAGAAAAATAACAACGCAAAAGTGAGTGGGAGGGGGGGGGGTGTACTTTTGATTTGTAATATGATTCAAGCCTGCAAATCTTTCCAATGCAGCTAATGAGATTAAAGGAAATTCATAATCATAGATGTGGATGGAGGAACTGGTTTCAGAGGATCCCTTGACTTTGACCTGCTTTTTTTGTAACAGATTTGAGCTGGCTAGGTTCTGTTGCTTCTTTGAAAGAAGATGTGTGTGTGCTCCTTAATTGCCACAATCTGCTTCTCAAATAGAAAAAGATTGTGTGTGTGTGTGTGTGTGTGTGTGTGTGTGTGTAGAGAGAGAGAGAAAGAGAGAGAGAGAGAGAGAGAGAGAGATTTAAATTTGTTTAAAAGCACCCTTGCAATAAGGAGATAACATCCCCTCCCTGTTCCCTAGGAACTATAGGTCTTTACGGAGGAGCTGTGGGTTCACCCAGTGCTTTTTTTCCCTTAAAAATATTCAATATTCCTACTCATATTGAAATACTGCCCCTCAATTAGACCAAACTTAGATTCACAAAATGTTTAGGGGTATGCGTACCCCCAGAAAAAAAGCACTGGATTCACCTCCATCGAAGGAATCACAAAGTATTGTGACAAAGGTAGTTAAAATGAGGCAAAGTGTGCTATGGAGGAAGGGGCTTTAAAAAGTTCTTTCAGAAGTATGTCACACTTTAAGGAGGGATTTCTATAATTCCTCACCAAACTCCAGTTCCCAGTACTGTTCTCGTTAAACGGGTATAAAATGAGATAAAAGAAAGGTATAAATTTTAAAAAATTGTAATGCAATATCGGGGTGTTTGGGGGTCAGATAGCATTCTGGGCTCTCAGAAGCAATCTGTTCCCTTTATGTCATTTAGGGGAGGTGGGAAGTGTTTTTATCCTTGGTTCACTATTTCTGGAAGCAGTGTTGAAGTGTGTTGAAGGAGCAAGACTTTGCCTTCTAAGATTACTGCCGTGTTCTGTGGGTGGGTGTGCCTTAGAAGGTGGTTCAGAATTCAGCTGGGGCCTGCTTCTAAACAAGGAGAACACATCACACCAATTTTTCTATTATTATTATTCATATGCACTAGCTTCCCATTTGCTTTCAAGATTAATTAGATACTTGCAAGCTAAGGTTCCTTCCGGTTCAAGGTTACCAGAGTAGCCAATGCAGGGTCCTCCAGATCTTGATGGACTCCCATCAGCCCCAGCCAGCATGGTCAATTATCAGGGATGATAGGAACTGTAGTCCAAAACATCTGGAGGACAACATATTGACTATCCATACCTTAAAGACGCCTGCTTCTTGGGAGAAAAGCAATGACAAACCTAGACAGCATCTCAAAAAGCAGAGACATCACCTTGCCGACAAACGTCCATATAGTTAAAGCTATGGTTTTCCCAGTAGTGATGTATGGAAGCGAGAGCTGGACCATAAAGAAGGCTGATCGACGAAGAATTGATGCTTTTGAATTATGGTGCTGGAGGAGACTCTTGAGAGTCCCATGGACTGCAAGAAGAATCAAACCGATCCATTCTGAAGGAAATCAGCCCTGAGTGCTCACTGGAAGGACAGATCCTGAAGCTGAGGCTCCAATACTTTGGCCACCTCATGAGAAGAGAAGACTCCCTGGAAAAGACCCTGATGTTGGGAAAGATGGATGGCACAAGGAGAAGGGGACGACAGAGGACGAGGTGGTTGGACAGTGTTCTCAAAGCTACCAGCATGAGTTTGACCAGACTGCGGGAGGCAGTGGAAGACAGGAGTGCCTGGCGTGCTCTGGTCCCTGGGGTCATGAAGAGTCGGACACGACTAAACAACTGAACAACAACAACAACCTTAAAGCCAGGGCCCTCCACACCTAAGGAGACCATTTGTTCAATAAACAGTCCTTTGTTCAGTGATCACTCTTCTAAGGGTGCAGAATGCTGCAGCGAGGCTCCTCACGGGGTCTCTGCCATTGGATCATGTTCACCCAGTGCTTTTCAAGCTGCACTGGCTCCCGGTGGAGTACAGGGTCAGATTTAAGGTGCTGCTTTTGACCTTTAAAGCCCTTCACGGCCTAGGACCCTCGTACCTACGGGATTGCCTCTTCCGGTATGCCCCATGGAGAGCCTCAAGGTCCATAAAAAGCAACACCATAATGGTCCCGGGCCCTAAGGAAGTTAGATTAGCTTCAACCAGAGCCAGGGACTTTTCAACTCTGCCTCCGTCTTGGTGGAACGCTCTGCCTCATGAGACCAGGGCCCTGCAGGATCTGATTTCTTTCCTCAGGGCCTGTAAAACAGAGTTGCTCCGCCTGGCCTTTGGCTTGGAGCCAATTTGATTCCTTCCCTCTCTTTCTTTTTTCTTTTCCTTCTCCTCCTGAGATGAGGCTACATTTTAATATTTTAATGTTTCAATATTTTAATGTTGTATTTTAATTTTGTTTTTAAGTTGTAATCATTCAACTTGTTTTTATTACTGCTTGTAAGCCTTGGCTGGGGAGGGCGGGGTATAAATTAAAAATTATTATTATTATTATTATTATTATTATTATTATTATTATTATTAAGATAAGGCTATCAATAGCAACTAGACATGATGGTCATGTTCTACCTTCACATTTAGATGCAGGATGTCTCTGGGTGTCAACTGCTGCTGGGAATCAGAAGTGAAGAGGGTGATGTTGTGCTCAGTTCCTGCTTGCAGGCTTCTCATGGGTAGCCACTGGGTGCTCAACCAGATGGACTATTGGCCTGATTCTGCAGCCAGGCCCTTCTTATGTTCTTCAGAAGTGAAATCTGTTGGGGGCAGGAATTTTGTCATTGTGGTACCCATGGCAGAGGAATATCGGCTTAAGGAGATCAACCAGGTTGTTTCCATTATCCAGTGAAAATGTTTCTGAGTTCTGTCTTATATCTTGTGCTTTAAGATATAAATGATGCTGTTTAAGGGTTTTTAATGCTGATTTTCCAGCTCTGTTCAAGAGAGCTGCTTATCATGGTTTTGTTTGTTCTTCATTGAGAAGATAGTAGTGGCTGATGAGCTTCTCTGAAAGATGATTTGCCCTCTACTGCTGATGTTCCACCACAGTGTGTAGCCGCAGGAGAGCACTGGGTGTGCTCTCAATAGACACAGGGCATCCATGTTGCCCAGTGGCCTTGGCCAGCACTTTGCAATTGCAAGAATTCTGTCTGCTCTATAATCTGGAATTTGCTCTAGAATCAAATCAGTATGAAAGGGATTCTCTGACATTAGCAAGTTTAAAAACTGTCTTTCTTCCTTCCTTCCTTCCTTCCTTCCTTCCTTCCTTCCTTTTTAGATTAATGTTTATGCAAAGGTGCAAATAATAGTAAATTTTATTGTTGTTAAGGTTTAAATTTTATTTATTTTTTGCTACAAGGGTGTGTTTATAATGGTGGTTTGCCGGTGCTTATTTGATATCCCATGTAGAATCAATTTAATTTATTAGTGGCACAAAATGCACATTAACTACTAAATAGATTTTGGACTGGAAGGCATGCAGTGCAATGATGAGGAAAGGACTAATAACTAATAGCGTATGTTTTGCAGGTAAAAGCTGTGACATGTTCCATTGAAAAATGACAGTGTGCATAGGCATATAATATTCAAAGTGCTGGTTTTGACCTATAAAGCTTCAAATGGCTCAGGTCGCAATACCTCAAGGACCACCTCTCCCCATATAACCCCCCCCCCCGGACCCTGCAGCCATCATCTGAGACCCTTCTTCGTGTGCCCTTTTTCCATGAGTGGTCTGGAAGGTGGCAGGGCCTTTTCTGCCATGGCTCCCTGTTTGTGCAATGCTCTGTCCAAGGAGGTTTGGTTGGCTCTTTCCCTACATATATTTAGGCACCAGCTGAAAATGTTTCTGTATAACTAGACCTTTGCGTGATTGAATATTCTATGGCCTTTTAAATGTGTTTGTGGGACGAAGGTTATTGGCTTGTTCTTGTTCTTCCTTTATTATGTATGTTATGCTCTCATTTTGTATTTTTATGCTGTGATCTTTGGATGATGGACAGTATACAAATTGTAATAATAATAATAATAATAATAATAATAATAATAATTCTGGAGATTCCCCAGTACAAAATGCAGTATGCAATGATGTCCATGCCACAGGATCTGGGCATTGTTGCACGCTCTGTCGTATTGGCAGGGCGCAAATTGTACATCTTGATAGAGGCTTTCAGTCGCACAAACTGGAGCATGCAGGCGCATGAGAAACTTCCACTCAAGCCCCAGGGCACACAAGGCCTTTGGGGACAGCTGGGTCTATATCTTTAATGCTTGCATGGACTGCTGCACTGGAGCTCCCACAGGAGGACAGATCATGTTCGTAAAGCACCAACCAATTATATCCGTGAGAACTTCCGGCTTGATTTCAGTTTCGGCCCAGTTTTCCTTTTTGCCAGTCTGTGGCACACGACTAGAATTCCACCTGCCCCACTGCCTGCTTCCAGGGCAGAGCATCCCAGAGAGTCACATGCCTAACCTGTTGCTCCATGAGACACAAAAATACGTTTGACAATTGACAGTTAACAGGGTCACCATTTATCACTGGGCATAGCGAACACAGCATCTTCGGGCCGTTCCTCCTAAGCCCACCATTCCCCTTTGGGTGCTGCCCCAGACAGAGCTCTGTGCACCCCCTGAGCTAGCCTGCTTGGCTTAGGTGCCGTGAAGGATGCCACCCCATTGCTAATAGCACTGAAGCCACAGTCAAGCTACCTGTCTGATGACTTTCTGTACATGCAGCTGGAGAGCAACAGCTTGTCTTGCACCCCAGGCCCCAAGATGCGTTGGACCAGCCGTGACAACTGGGACATTTCACACCCAAGCGGTGGCCCTGGTGAAACTCCTCCAGTTGATGTTAATGACCTGGCTCACATCATTGCCAGTCTAGTGTCATTCTTCAGAGGATGGAGGAGCAAGGGTTGCTGAAATATTCCACCCAGTGGTTTTAAGCCTGTTGTCTGGAGCAACAGAGAATAGGCCTGCTGCATTGTCTGTGTGACAGCCCTTTGGATATTTTTTGACTGCTGTCATGTCTCCTATTTAGCTTCTCTTCTCCAGGCTAAACATAGCCAGCTCTTCAACTGCTTTCCAAATCCCCACCTGGTCATCGTCCTCTAGGCACACTCCAGTTTATCAATGTCCTTCTTAAAATATGGTACCCGGAACTGTACAGTGGTGCTTCAGATGTGGACTGTAAAAGGTAAAGGGGCCCCTGACCATTAGGTCCAGTCGTGGCCAACTCTGGAGTTGCGGCGCTCATCTCACTTTATTGGAAGAGGGAGCCGGCATACAGCTTCCAGGTCATGTGGCCAGCATGACTAAGCCGCTTCTGGCGAACCAGAGCAGCGCACGGAAACGCCGTTTACCTTTCCGCCACAAATAGGACCTATTTATCTACTTGCACTTTTGACGTGCTTTCGAACTGCTAGGTTGGCAGGAGCAGGGACCGAGCAACGGGAGCTCACCCCGTCGCGGGGATTCGAACCGCCAACCTTCTGATCGGCAAGTCCTAGGCTCTGTGGTTTAACCCACAGCGCCACCCACATCCATAATAGAATAGAATTACTTCTTCCCATGAGCTCAGCATTCTGCTTCTGCTAGCATGGGCAAGATTGCACTAGCCTTTTCAGCAGCCACATCAAGCTGCTGGCTCATGTTCCTTAAGACTCATGCAGTTCTTTCCAAACTTTTTTCAAAGAGGGCCAGATTTGATTAAGTGAAGGGCTGTGAACTGCCACAGGGGCCGGATTAAACCAACCAGCGGGCTGGATTAGGCCCCTGAAGTGGACTTTAGACATGCCTAAGAGGAACAATAACAGCACAGTCCTGTGTATGCTAAACTCAGAAGACAAACCCACTGTTCAGTTGGGCTTATTTCCAGGCCAATGTATGGGACTCCAGCCTGAATGCCTTTCTGAATTCACCCCTAACTCCTTCTTCCTCTTCAAACTATTGTGATTTGCAAATCTCAGCCAAAAGCAACCTAACTATACTGTCTAGGAACCAAGGCCATAGGCAAACAAATCTATTTTTATGCCACTTGTGCTATTGTGGAATTCCTTTTTTATCCCCTAGAGGCTTAAAGAAGATGGAGTCAAGAGGCATCTTTTCCATTTTTTTCCTAAATTTTTTTTAAAAACTTATCTCTTATTCTAAAGCTACAACCCTGAGAACAGTAGACCACGGTGCAAGACAACAAAGGCATTTTGAATGCACCATCTTTGAAATGCTTAGTGACCTTTTTAGGAGGGCCGGATTTATTTTTTCAAAACTCTCACCTTTAGGGTTGTGATCTCTGCTGAAATATGAGATGCTGCATCTGTATTGGCATTCTGCCTGCTTTTGAAGATTTACCCAGGCATTTCCTTAATCTATTAGGGACCCCTGACCATTAGGTCCCGTCGTGGCCGACTCTGGGGTTGCGGCGCTCATCTTGCTTTATTGGCCGAGGGAGCTGGCATACAGCTTCCGGGTCATGTGGCCAGCATGACTAAGCCGCCTCTGGCGAACCAGAGCAGTGCACAGAAACGCCGTTTACCTTCCCGCCGGAGCGGTACCTATTTATCTACTTGCACTGGTGTGCTTTTGAACTGCTAGGTTGGCAGGAGCAGGGACTGAGCAATGGGAGCTCACCCCGTCGCGGGGATTCAAACAGCTGACCTTCTGATCGGCAAGTCCTAGGCTCTGTGATTTAACCCACAGTGCCACCCGCGTCCCTAATCTATTAACTACTTTGTTTATTGCTATGTTGTTTAGGATGGGATTAGTTTATTGTGTCTTTTTATTTATTTAAGGCATTTCTACGGCACTTATTTATTTGCATTTCTAAGCGGAGTACACAAAAAGCAACACACTGGGTATGGGATGATAGCTGAAAGAAGGGCTTCAATAGCATTTTAGTTTCGCTTTCAAAGAATCCTGATTTGCTGCGATGCACAAACCAGAGATCACAGAGACCACACTGGAAGACACTGTAATCCTGGATTGTAAAGCCAAGGTTTATAACATAATAGCTCAACATTACATGTGGACCAGATCAGTGTCTACAACTGCGGGCCATACAGATCAGTGTCTACATCTGCAGGCCATAAAGGTGCAAAGTCTCCATTTTTTAAAAAAAAAAACCATCCATCAGTTGACATTGTCTCTCTATCAAATAATAACCCGAGAAAGCTTAGAGGTTCCCTTGTTTGGCATTCGATGCTGTTGGTTATTGAAACTTACAGTGAGCATATAAAGATCCCTCATTGGTCCATTTTGCCCAGTAGCAAAATTCCCAAGATCCTGTAGAGGCTTTTCTTCATCTTGCTGACCATCATCTCATTAGCTGGAGATGTTCGGGATTGAACTAGTGACCTTACGTTTTACAAGGCATATGCTCAACCACTGATCTACAGGCCCTCCCATAGAAAGTCCCATGAATGGTACTCCATTGTCCTGACATTACCCTTAGTGTTGTTGTTTAGTGGTTTAGTCGTGTCTGACTCTTCGTGACTCCATGGACCAGAGCACGCCAGGCACTCCTGTCTTCCACTGCCTCCCGCAGTTTGGTCAAACTCATGCTGGTAGCTTCGAGAACACTGTCCAACCATCTCGTCCTCTGTCGTCCCCTTCTCCTTGTGCCCTCCATCTTTCCCAACATCAGGGTCTTTTCCAGGTAGTCTTCTCTTCTCATGAGGTGGCCAAAGTATTGGAGCCTCAGCTTCAGGATCTGTCCTTCCAGTGAGCACTCAGGGCTGATTTCCTTCAGAATGGAGAGGTTTGATCTTCTTGCAGTCTATGGGACTCTCAAGAGTCTCCTCCAGCACCATAATTCCAAAGCATCAATTCTTCGGCGATCAGCCTTCTTTATGGTCCAGCTCTCACTTCCATACATCACTACTGGGAAAATCATAGCTTTAACTATACGGACCTTTATTGGCAAGGTGATGTCTCTGCTTTTTAAGATGCTGTCTAGGTTTGTCATTGCTTTTCTCCCAAGAAGCAGGCGTCTTTTAATTTCGTGGCTGCTGTCACCATCTGCAGTGATCATGGAGCCCAAGAAAGTAAAATCTCTTACTGCCTCCATTTCTTCCCCTTCTATTTGCCAGGAGGTGATGGGACCAGTGTCCATGATCTTCGTTCTTTTGATGTTGAACTTCAAACCATATTTTGCGCTCTCCTCTTTCACCCTCATTAAAAGGTTCTTATTACCCTTAGTAGCACAATTAAAATAAGGGGGTAAATTTAGAAATGCTACTTAACTAAATGAAAGCAGCAAGCAATCAATTTTGATTGATGCTATTCTAAACTGAAGCAGGTTGTTGTTGTTGTTGTTGTTGTTGTTACTTTTACAAGCATTAGCAAAATTTATTTGAATATGTATGGATTTACATTTCCTTTGCTAGCTATAGCATTTTTGCAAGGGAAAAGCACCTAGGCAATGCATTTGGGTCCCAGGGGAATGCTGTTCTGTTCTGTTCTGTGTTGTGTGTTTTGTTTTGTTTTGTTTTGTTTTTAATTGCTTTAATGCAGAGAACAATTTTAATTACTTTGTGCAATTCTGTACCTGACTGCTCAGAAGTAATCCCCATTGAGTTCAATAGCACTTACTCCCAAGTATAGGATTGCAGCCTAAATCTGTTTGCTGTTTTGTAGTCTTTCCATTGTGCATTACAAAGCAGAAAAGTTCCTAAATCCTGGTTAATGCTGAAAACACTCTGATTACAGTAATTTTGGTAATGTAAATTTATTTGTGATAGGTCTTTTGTTTTTAATCGCCTTTGGCAGTTTGTTGTGAGGGAGGGGAGGGTGGAATATGTTGAAGGATTTGTTATGCTTTAAATCGCCCGTTTTATCCTTCTCATTCAGTTTCTTTTGTGTAAAGGACCAAAGCATAAATACTCATTGGCAAATCTAATTGAATATTCTCCTTCCAAATGAGGAATAACTACAACCGCAAACTTAGTCAGGGGATAGGGAACCTTTTTTAGGGGGACACTGCATTCCCTGTGGGCAACTTTCTAAGAACTGCATGCAAGTGGTGGGCGGGGCCTGATGAAAAGTGGGTGGAGCAAAGGATGTATATTTCGCTACATACCAGAGATTTCTGTATGTCCCCTAAGGCAGGCACGTCCAACAGGTAGATCACCAGACATGTGTGGTGGATCACTGGCTCCCCCCATAGGAGCTCAACAGCTTTGGTGGCTCCCCCCCCCAAAAAAAGCTCAGCTCAGCCCATAAAAACAGGACTTTCGTACTCCCTAAAAAAAGCTCAACAACTTTGACCTGAACCCCCTAAAATCACTGCCAGTTTTAAACTCTGTGAGTTGGCCACCCCTACCCTAAGGGAAATGAGTGAAAGATTAAAGTTTAATATCCCAGCAAGGGAGCAGAAGAGATGTTGGGTTGGATCTGATATCTCCCATAAGCAGAGTTCCTGCAGATGCAGGGGTAGCCAATGTGATGTCTTCCCAATGTTGCGGGATCACAACTCCCATCATCCCTGGCCATTGGCCATGTTGACTGGGGGTGATGGCAATTGTCCAAAACATTTTAGGCTACTAGGTTGGCCACCCCCACCCTAATGGAGCACTCCGTTGGAAGAGAAGAGGGAAGCAGTTATCAGATTCCTGCAGACCCCTGTGTGCTACCTGGAAAGCTTTTTCTGAGTTTCGGGGGACCCTCCACAACAACATGAGAATTCCTATGCTGGTGCTACAAGGAGAAGGTGGGCTGGCCAAAAACAGCCTCCTCCAGAAGCCACTGTTGGATTGGAGTCCCTTTTGTGAATGGAAGGAGACTTTCCATTCACAGAAGGAAATGTCTGGATCCAGCCCATCATCATCATCATCATCATCATCATCATTATTATTAAAACAAAAAAATCCTTCCAGTAGCACCTTAAAGACCAACTAACTCAGTTCTTGGTATGAGCTTTCGTGTGCATGCACACTTCTTCAGATACACTATTATTATTTTGGTTTAATTGCATATATCATTCCTCCCTCCCTCACTCCCAGATTGGATGTGCAAACGTGAATAACATCAGCCCAAGAATTACCTGACTGCCAGCCATTGTTGTCACTACAGTGGTACCTTGGGTTACAGACGCTTCAGGTTACAGACTCTGGTAACCCAGAAATAGTACCTCGGGTTAAGAACTTTGCTTCAGGATGAGAACAGAAATCGTGTGGCGGTGGCAGTGGGAGGCCCCATTAGCTAAAGTGGTACCTCAAGTTAAGAACAGTTTCAGGTTAAGAACGGACCTCCAGAACGAATTAAGTTCTTAACCCAAGGTACCACGGTATTATTTTACCTTTTATTTAAACAGCACAACATGGAGGTACCAAATACACATCAGGGATTTATCTATGTTGCCGCAACTCTTACAAAAGTTATGCTGATCTCCTTTCTGCATTTCGTTCATGCATATATGTATACAGATAACTTATAACTTGCAACTTGCATGCATTTAACTTGTGCACATAGAGCTTTACACACTTGACACAAAAGAAAAGAAAACCCCAATAAATTTAAAGGGCGGGATCTGAAGGAAATGACTTTGGCAATCCTACCCAGCGTTGAACCCAATGTGTTTTGACTATATGCAGTTTGGCTTTACACCCCAGAATGAGCCTGCTGTTAAAATTAAATCTAAATATCAAAAGCATCTGCATTCAATTAAGTCCCAAAGCCAAAGTGAATGCATTTAAGTGGCTGGGAAATCCCATACCTTCGGTTTGCATTGGGAGAGAGAATTTGAAACATAACAGGACCATTCTGCAGGTCTGGTAACGAGTTGCCATCCTTTCAGCCTTAAGTATGTGAAAGAAACAAGGCTGAAGAAAAGGCATTGCCACCATTTCTCCCCCCCCCCCCTCCGAGCCCACTTTTGTCTAAAGTAATGAGGCTATAGTCAATTGCTTCGCAAACGCGTTGTGATTTGGTGTGACGTACAGCCAGGCACTGCAGATCCGTTTGGACTGCCTGCGTTGTTTTAATGAGACGCAGGCAAATCTGGGGTTTCTGTGGCCGCAAACTGTAAGATGCAAAGCGCAACGCGAAATGTTTGCTGATTGCCACAAGGCAACTGACATTATAGATTCTTATCGCCACCGTTGCAGTGGCATAAGATCCCCCCACTTTCTAAGATACTCCTTCCCCTCCTCTCCCCCACCTTCTCCAGCTACCGCAAATGACACCGTAGTTGCAAAATCTAAGAAGGAAGCATATTTTAAGCTTCTGTGCTTAATGCGCAAAGGCCTACGCAATTTCCATGCTAATACGTTTGCCCCCTAAAAAACAGGAAGAAGGAGATATGGGGGTGAGGGGAGAAGGGAAGCCACCATGCTGCAGAACCTGAATGCAGTCACCCAAAAAGGTCACCGTCAATTGGGCGACATCACCAGTAGGGACCTACCAACATTGGCTTGATGTAGTATGAGAAATGACAAAGAGGCAGGCATATCTCTGCACAAACACTAATCACAGTAATGGTGTTCTTTAAGACTTTACGTGGGGTTGAACTTTTGCAGAGACTGTAGAAATATTTCCCACTTCTCTTGTGATCACCAGCAAAGGGAGGGGTGGGGAATTGCTGTGCACTCATTTGCCTTGAAGGCAGAGGCAGGTCAGTCCATGGTGGGGAAGGGACTAAGTGACGTTTATTTATAACTGCAAGTACACTTGCATATGCGCTGAACAGAAACTGTGTTTAATGCTATGCAAATCGCATGGTCAGGTGACAAGATGCAAGGCCTTCTCAGTAGTGGCACCCAGCTTTTGGAATGCCCTCCCCCTGGGAGATTCTATTGGCTGCCTTCATGTTGAGTTTTCGGCAGAGCTTTAAAATACAGCTCTCCACTCGAGGCTTTTGGGAGAGCTTTATGTGGTTTCAGTTCAGCTGCATTGCTGTGGTTTGACCGTTGCAGGATTTAGGTCTTCAATTTCCAATATTCATGTGGTTTTATTTTATGTATTGTGTTAGCCTGCCAGCCTGGGATCTCGAGACTGATAAACAGAATAAACAAACAAAATGAACCGTTCCATGGATAAAGCTAAGTGTGAATTTGTGCATAGGGGCCTGTGTCTGACCACGAGTGACCCGATCCAAATTTCTGTGCTTCCTCTTAACGTGAGCAGAGAGTTTCTGATTGCACACGACTGCCTGTTCCCTTTTTGGAGGGAGCTTTGTGATGCTTTGAGCTCATAGTGCTAATACTCTTTTTGAAGTGAATGGAGGAAAGCCATGCATGAATGGGAATTGAATTGAATGGTGGGATTGATTGATTTATTACCGGGACTGGACTGCTGCTGGAACACAATCCTCCATGACCATCGATGATGTTTGCTGGGGGATCCTGGGATCTGCACTCCAACAAAACTGGAGGGTGGCGAGTTCTCTATCTTTGCTTTATGTGCAGAACCGCTGGTTTGGGATGAAGGATCCTTCTTCATCTTTCTTTCTTTCACCCACCCCCTCCTCCAAGTTAATGTTTAGGTGTGTCCACAACTACCTTTGGTGGCTGCCTGGGGCAGCACTGTGCAAAGGGTTCCGCGTTTGAATCTTCAGCCAACATAACGGTGGTGAATGGTGCCTGTGAGGACTGATAGGGAGTAAGGCAGAGAGACTAAGCTACTGGGGGCAATGGGGCCCTTTATATGTCCAGCTGTCCTTTGTCAACAACACACTGTCGTTTTGTGTGTGTGTTGAATATATGCTGTATGGTAATTTATGGACCTAATAGGTATCTAAAGCCATTTGCACGTGTTGCCATGCAACCAGTCCATGCAGAATGTAGGCACCCTATATATAGAAATGAGCAAACCAGTGATATTTTAGGGAGCAGGCTAGCAGGCGGGGCCCATTACTTACATCATAGGAGCCTACACAACACAAATCATTGTTGCTGTATGTAGGTTTTATTTTATTTGTTTTTTATCTTACATTTTGGAAATGTATATCCAGTTTTTTTTTTCTTTAAATTTTTTTGAGGGCCCCAAGAGAGTAGGGCCCTAAGCTATAGCTTGTTTAGCTTATACGTTTTGCTTAGGTCATCACTGCCTCCCATGAGAGTGAGTTCCAGTTTTACTATGTGCAGCGTGAAATACTTTTCTTTATCTTTCTTGATTCTGTCCAGACAGGTAGGGGCAGGCTGAGGTTGGTGGCACGATGCCCCGTTTGCCCGGCCTGCACCACAACAGAAAATACCTGCTTTTTCTGAGCATCACTGGGTGCTTTCAGCTTGAGAACAGCAGAGGAGGGATCAGTTGTGGGACTCCTGCCTAAGGGAAAGGAATCAATCCTAAGCGATCAGAAGAGCAGGATGGGAGGCCAGGATGAATGGGGAGCAGCTGCGATTCATGGCGCTTACCTGACCTCCCATCACCAACATCATGCCTCTCTGAATAAGGTTTCTAGTGGCTGAGCGTCAACTTTCAGAGCCACTCCTTGCCAATCTTCAAGGCTATCGAAAGCAGAATGAATCATGCAAAAATCATAAACATTGCAGAATACATTGTGCAAAACAGGAAACATTATTTTGCAGAGCACCTTGTGTGAAACAGGGGACATTGTGCCCATGCTTGTCATTCACGGTGTTCTGATGTGTGCAGCTTGAAAAAGAAGCTTTTATTTTGTGTCTACAGATACACCTGCATGCATATATGCACACATTCGTGAATACGCTTTTCACATTCTTTCTCTCCTTTGATGCACAATATCAACAGCAACTGTTGGCACTCTTGAAGATTAAATAAGGGAAAGCTACAGTGTGGGTGGGGGGCAGGAGGATGGGGAAATTCTTGCTGCAGAGGCTGCCGACTTGAAGGCCTCTGGCTGGTCTACGTGCTTCTCAGCGTCCAAGAACAATGCAAATATTCCAAACAAGATTTTCTCCTCCAGGGGAATTTTTTTTGTTTTTATTGCCATCTTCCCTCAATCTGTTCCTAAAAGATTTGAGGAGAGAAAACAATTTTTCTTCCAGAAGCTCTGTTACTCCTAAAACGCGGTTTTGTGATTCACTCTGGCAGGGTGACAACTAATACAATGCCAGGAGATTGGTTTGAACAAGGAGAGCTTATTCCGGCAATGCTCAGCATCAGACACTTGCAAAGAGAACAGCCGTCTTCGCTTCCAGCGGTGGCTGGTTATAATACGCCGAGTTTCTCCTGGTATGGTTGGTTTCCTCCCAGAACAACTTGACTGGCTTTTAGCTCTCTTTTTTGCCCTTCCTCTCCTAGGGCTTGACAGCTGCACAGACACTTTTTAAGGGCAGAATCCTGCTTTCCCTGCTTGTGGAGAGCAGGGCACAGGGTGGTAAAGTCCTCTCAAAGCAAGCTGCCTTCACACCAGTTCCTTTCCTTGATTACTATTCTTTGGCCTGAGAGTAGTGCAGGGGAGGTCAGCGTTTCAGGACATTGGAGAGCTCCAAGGGAGCCACTACAGTGGTACCTCTGGTTGCGAACGGGATCCCTTCCAGAGGCCCATTCACAACCTGAAGAGAACGCAACCCACATCTGCGCACACGCGGGTTGCAATTCACTGCTTCTGCGCATGCGCATGACGTCATTTTGCATATCTGCGCATGCACAAGCAGCAAAACACGGAAGTAACCCTTTCCAGTACTTCCAGGTCGCCACGGGACGCAACCTGAAGCAAACATAACATGAGGTATGACTGTATTATGGTTGCATACACACTAAACATTGTAAGCACATTTCCCCTCCACCCCAAAAATATTAAAAAGCAAACAAACCAGGAGCTAGGGATTGTAGCTCTGTGACAGTGAACTACAGCTCCTTAGGTTTCTGAGAAGTGGAGGGTGCGCTTTAAATGTATGGTGTGTATGCAACCTATAATGTGCAAATCACAGAACTGTAGAGTTGGAAGGGAGAACCCCAAGAATCACCTAGTCCAACCCCCTGCTGTACAGGAACCACAACTAAATAATCCCTGACAGATGGCCATCCAACCTCTGTTTGGAAATCTTTCCCATTTTCCTCCTAGTCCATTGCTTGAACTGGTGATCTAGTGATGGGGAGCGTGAGATCTCAGGTGAGGAGGCAGCCAGTCATGGTCTCTCAAGATCTCAAGGAAGGGTGGTAGCTTCTGAGAGGCGGTTGCTGTGCCTTATCTGTCCCCAGCAGTGACATTTACAAAGAGGATATTTCTGGGCTCTTGGACAGTGTAAATGGGCAATGGGACAGTATAGGTTCATGAAATCATAGAACTGTAGAGTTGGAAGGGACCCTGGGGGTCATGCCGTGCAGGAATCACCACTAAAGTATCCATCCTAGGTGATCATCCAACCCCTGTTTAAAAATCTCCAATGAAAGAGAGTCCACCACCATCCAAGGGCATCCAGACCACTGTAGATTTTTAACTCCATGATCTGTAGGTTTTTAACTCCATGATCTGGGAATTAGTAGTAGTAGTAGTAATAATAATAATATAATTTATTATTTGTACCCCGCCCATCTGGCTGGGTTTCCCCAGCCACTCTGGGCGGCTTCCAACAAAGACTAAAAATACATTAAAATGTCACACATTAAAAACTTCCCTGGACAGAGCTGCCTTCAGATGTCTTCTAAATGTCAGGTAGTTGTTTACCTCTTTGACATTTGATGGGAGGGCGTTCCACAGGGCAGGAACCACTACCGAGAAGGCCCTCTCCCTGGTTCCCTGTAGCTTTGCTTCTCTCAGTGAGGGAACCACCAGAAGGCCCTCGGTGCTGGACCTCAGCATCTGGGCAGAACGATGGAGGTGGAGACGCTCCTTCAGGTATACTGGGCTGAGGCTGTTTAGGTCTTTAAAGGTCAACACCAAACACTTTGAATTGTGCTCGGAAACGTACTAGTAGTCTTGCATATACTTTCACAATCAAAGCCATAACAGCAAAGTGCTAAGTCACCCAACTTTTCTGAAAAGATGGTTTCTTAGAAAGGTCCTCTCCATGTCGATGAGGTGAGCTGCATTGCCACTCTCAATTTTGAAAGGTAAGTTGAAAAGCGGCTTGCCTTTTTGGCACTGCGAGTGCCAAGCTTCTAAAAGGGTGAAAGGATGAGAGCTAGAACCCAGTAGACAGAATCAAGGTCCAAACCGAAGCATTATTGTTGCTGTTAAGCACTACAATTTATTGAGCAAGCGATCTACAGCCACCTGTTTAATAAACAAACAGCAGTGGTGAGAGGAGCAACGGCAGGGATAGGAAGTTCTGGTGGTCAGCATTGGGCCTCAGAAAGTTCCCCTATATCCCTGGAATGAGGATACAAAGGAGCCGTGCATTTTAACTATTAAAAAAGGGGAATATTGAGTGTCAACGCCAATGTTCTGAACTCGAAGACAGCTAGAAATAGGATGTCAGCTGGTTAGCTGGGGTGCAAGCTCTACTTTTGCAACATCTCTTTCTGAGAGCTGATAGGACTGTGCCATTTTGCATGCAATGCAGACAAGGGCATGCAGCGAAATGCAATGAATTCTGGCTGGATGTACAGGACTCTCCCAAAGTGGAAAATGATAGGTTAGGGGGAGAGAAGCAAATGAAAGGTAAGATTAATAGCATTTATCATGGCAGAGAGACTAGCAGTTTGCTAATTAAGGATGTTAGAACATAGAAGCAGCCAAGGATCAGTGGCTTTTAATGAGGATGGTGTATGGTGATTTAGGTCTAATTTTCTGCTTAATAAGGCTGGTTTAAAAAGTAATTTTGTTGGGATGTGACTCTCCTAAACCTGTTCATTATCAGTGCCGGGGCTTCATTTCAACACTTCAGGAAATGTTGTGTTTAATTAATATTGTGTCGGCAAGTGGACATGCTGACAGATGAAGGGGGGGTGGAATTGATGAAGAACTTTCAAGGACATTGACTTCATTAAGCGGCTTCATTATGGCCCTGAATAACTAGCTAAATATGTCATTTAGAGAGATAATGTGCAGCTCTTCAAGTACGGGGGGTTGTACTTGTTGTTGATAAAGAATGTTGCCCAAATAATTGCTAATGCAAGGGAAACTTATATGCAGGTCATGGCATAGTCAAAGCCTGGATGCTGGAACTGGCCAAAGGCCCATCTAGTCCAGTATGTTCTCAGAGTAACCCACCAGATGCAAGCAGGACCTGAGCGCAAGACTACCCTCTCCAACTGTGATTCCCAGCAGCTGGAGTTCAGATTCATAGCAACAGTGGAGATGGAACATAGACATTGTGGCTAGTAGCCTTGGATCGCTTTGGCTCTGTGGCTTCCATCTGAGCCCAGAGATGCAGCCTGTTTTGGATGGGGTGGGGGCTGTCCTTGAAGCATCAGGTTCGGTGTGGGGGCTGTTAGTTTCTGTTTGCCACTGAGCAGTGCTTTGGAGTCACAACCTCTGTTTACATTCCACACATTCCATACTGTTGGAAGAGACGGATGTGATGTTAGTGGTTTCCTGTTCCTTTGTTGTTCAGGTGCTCTCTGCTCTCACAGGGAGAGGGTGTGTTTTTTGTCTGCATAGTTAGGAAAATAAAACTCCTAGCAATGTAGCCCAAACCTCTCGTCTCTTCCCTGTGCTGGAAACTCTGCTGAATGGTGTGTGTGCCTGGAGCCTTATCAGAGGCTCAGGTCGTCAATCACATTGAGGGTGATTCCGAAGCACTCAGCCAGAGGAGGATGAGCTTAAGCAGCTCGGTCGAACGGAGATCCCAACAGGGGCACCCCTCGATTCAGCCTCACACCTGGATATATTGGTGGCGTGGGATGCTTTTATAATAATAATAATAATAATAATAATAATAATAATAATACATTTTATTTATACCCCACCTTCCCCAGCCAAGACCGGGCTCAGGGCAGCTAACACCAATTAGAAAAACAATTGATTAGAATACAGCTTAAAAAACAAAATTAAAATACAACATTTAAACATTAAAATGCAGCCTCATTTCAGTGGAACTCAATTAAAAACTTTTTGGGGGATAAAAACGTCAAGTCTTCACCAAGGCTAACTATCCAGACTGGTCCTACATGGGCCAGAAAAAAGCCAGGGAAGTCCCCAAATCAGAGTTCCAACACAGAAGGAGAAAGGAAAAAAGAAAGAGGGGGAGGGGATCAAGTTGATTCCAAGCCAAAGGCCAGGCGGAACAACTCTGTTTTGCAGGCCCTACGGAAAGAAATCTGCAGGGCCCTGGTCTCATGAGACAGAGCATTCCACCAGGCCGGAGCCAGTGTTGAAAAGGCCCTGGCTCTAGTTGAGGCTAATCTTAGGCTGGTGTACCAGCTGCACCTGCTCCTGAAGAGGTCATAGAATCACAGTTAGAAGGGACCCTGGGGGTCATCAAGTCCAGCCCCCTGCATTGCAGGAACCTCAGCTAAAGCATTCATGACAGATGGCCGTCTAACCTCTGATTCCCCTTTAGTCCCAATAACTCAACACTCTCCCTTTTGCACTGCACCAAATCAGGCTCATTTGCTAGGCAGGAAACAGTGGGATTACAGAAACTCAGAGACTTCTACACTAATCAAAACAAAAACAAAAAACCCTTACAGCTCCAGAAATAAGTTTTATATTTGGAGATATACCATGTGGCTGGTGAGAGATACACCAGATTATATATTTTCTAAATCAGCCAAGGACTCAAGAATTAATGCAACTTAAATAGTTCTGAGCAACTACTCAACTCGACCCATTGGGAAAGGGAATCATCTCCCAACTATATAAAATCCTTGGGGGCCAGATTTGCTGACCTTGTGGCTCCTGCTGCCCAAGGCGGTTGATTCACCTTGCCTTGTGGATGGGCTGACCCCAGAGGGGGGGGGAGCCAGAGGGATGGAAGGAGGGCTAGCAATGAGCTCAGACTTCTAGAAACAGCAACCTGACCCTCCCCTGGACAGAGAGGGAAGGAGAGAGAGAAAAGGGGGTGGCAGAAAGAGAGTAAAAAAGAGAGTGCACCTCCCACTTTTTGCTCCTCCCCCTCCCACCTCTTGTGAAACGCCCTAGAGGTAGTCAACATTTGGGTGCCAATGGGCATAGTCAGAATTTTGAGAAAGTGCCACACGGGTGTAGAATAGTGGCATCAATACAGGAAAGGATGAGCTGGTGCATGTTAGAATTCCTTCTCCATGATTGCAGTCATGGGATTTTTGTCTCCACAGAGTGGGAAGTGACGGAGGCAAGATGTTTGTGTTACTGTGTTCGTGAAGTGGGGCTATTGTCCTTTCTTCTTTTTCTCTTTGCTGTCTAATGCTAGAGAGAGGGGGAGCCATGTTGCAGTGCTCTGTGTGTGTTTATATGTAAATAAAGTAGATTAGCCAAAATGCTGAGTTCTGTCACGCTCATGATGCGCAAACTCTGTGGATCCCTAAGTGTGCCGGTGTCAGTTGGCATCCGTCACTGAGATGTTCAGGCTGAAGAAAGCTTATGAAGCTCCTGAACGAAAGACCAGGAGGGAGAGAAGATGCCAGTCAGGCATGTGACTCTGCCATGGTCCTACTCAAGTGCAGGCTGAACTCCTGACAGTGCAAACATGAGCTGAGCAGGAATTGCAAACAGCCTGCCATGCAGCGTGAATTTTTTCCCCAGTGGATATTTTCTGAGACCTTTTGCAGGCCCCAGAGAAAGTTCTGTCAGCCTCGCTGGCACCCACGGGCACCATTTTGGTTACCCCTAGACAGTTTGCTTCCAAGGGAAGGCATCCCTGCAGAGAATAGTTCCCCCACAATGTTTTGCAAGCCGGGGTGTGCTTGTAACGTTATTTTGATGGTTCCCAAAGTCAAACGCAACATGGCTGGCAAGAATTTGAGGCAAAGTTTGCCTGTCGCAATAATAATTATAGCAGGCATAAATTTGGAAAGCCCCACAGAATTATAATGGACCCCATTGGAAATAGTCATTATTAATTTACAAAACATCTAAAAACATGTGAGACCAAAAAATTGCTACATAATTTGAGACAGATTTTAGTTCATAGTTAGCCTTTCCTTTAGTGTGTACCAGAATCTCAACAGTCAGAACGAAAAGGAAGGTAAATACTGGGTTTTCTCTCTCTACGAAGCTCCCAGTGGAGATTCTTGTAAGCAAAGTGTATGTACATTATTAAAAATCATATTTTATGTTACCCACCGGACATAAAGATAATCAGAAAGCTATCTCCATAAACAGAGGGTTATTCATAATCCCTAGCATGGCATTTCAATTATCAGCCGATGACGATGTGACATTATGGATGGGGTTGTGATTAAATTTTCTTGTGTAATGACCCTAAGTAAATCTTTGCAATTTTCATTTTGTGGAGATTTAATATAGATCAGTGGCCTGTTGTTTGGGCCCCCCTCATTTAATCCGAAATCACTCATTAAATTGGGACCAGCAACCCTCTGATTGCATTTCATGGGCCTGAGCTATGAACTTAACATATTAAATCTGCATTCCAGATGGATGTAAACATCTGTTCTCATTATGGTTATTGGTGTTAATCTCAAATGCTGACCTGCTTCTCCTAACATTATGCATATTAAATTTGATACAAAGCGGGAAGAAATCGTGTCAATACATCAGGACATGAGGTAGTTAACATACCTTTGCAGCAGCGTCTCCTGACATGGAACACAGAAGTGGAGAAGTCTTAGGAAGCAGTAAAACCACTCGGACACCCACGGAACAATGTGCTTACTTGCTCATCCGCTGCAACCGCCTTAGCTTTGCAGGATAACGAAGAGCTTGAAAAATTGCACGGGAGCCAATTCTTTTTCGATTGGCTAATAAAGATCGAGGGTCATATTACAATGTGGAGCAGCGCTGTGGAACTTATCTGTGTGCTGTGATTAGCTGTAATTATTAATCCCAAGGAAAGCAAGATGAATCAATTCTGTGCCTTTTGAGAGGGAGGGGAATCAGGGTTCAAGCCTTTGCAAGGTCCCAGGCTCAACTTCAAGGCAACCTATTTTATTTCAACACTGGCTGAGTGTCTAAACTGGAGCATGGTCCCTCTTGCCCCCCTCCCATCGGCCAATACAATTACTTGCATCCATTTTACAGATCCACGGTTATGAAGCACCCATTTTGCCCCAAACAACTTGGTTACGCCCAGTGCGTGAACCCAGTTTACCAGATCCAATGCTTCTTAAGCCGAATATCGACAGTGTTTCAGGAGGAGGCGCAGTCATTAGTAAACCCGTCATTAGTAATTAAGACAACTTCATTCAGAGGAGAGCCACCACCCATAATATGCAGCGCAGCTAATTATCACGGATTGTTTTTGCTTTTGGAAAAAGTTCTCATCTCACACAAAAGATCCAGATTGGCTCAACATGCCACCGCGCAGCCAGATTTGGCAGTGCTTCAGATGGAGCAGTGTGACTGAGCAGCTTGTTGCCTCGAAAACGGGTGCTGAAGACAGTCGCTGCTATCAACGCATCCGCTTCAAAGGAGATGAGAGAATGGGGAAAGGGGGAGGAAGGGAGAAACAGCGAAGTCGGCCCATGAGGGCAATGCCGGATCATTCGTCTTGCGAACTGGTCCGGCCGCTTGACTTGTTAAAGAGATTTTTGCACCACAGTCTTAGTCTGCTCAGAAGTTAAGCCCCATTGAGTTCAATGGGGTTACTCCCAGGTAAGTGGGGACAGAATTGTGGCTTTAATCAGGCAGGCATTGGCTTGTTTACTTCATTTTCTGCTTGGCAGCGGGTTGGACTCGATGGCCATTGTGGTCTCTTCCAACTCTATGATTCTATTCTATGACTCTATGATTCTATGATTTATCTGTCACCTTGCCTTAAAATGCTCAAGGTGTAATCTTGTAATTTGCTATATCGTACGGTGCTTTTCTTATCGCTTGCTTCTACGTGGCTTTCCAGAAAGGCCCCCAAGGAAGCTCGTAAAGGTTAAAATGCATAATTTCGAACTATGCAATCAAATGTGACCTGCTGCAAATTAATTTGAAACAGTGATGTGGATCTTATACCTGTTGGTTTTTTTCCTAGGGGAGAGATGCCGCATGAAGGTCCACTACAATCCACTTAGCTATTGTAAGGAGCTCAGTGAAAAAGAATTATCTGTACCATGTCAGAAGCAGGAAGAAGCCTCATGTGCCTTCTGGGAAAAACCAAGGGGCCACCACAGAAAAGTCCCAGTCTTGTATTCCCACCAGGAACTACAAAATGATGCCCCTGGCAAATATCTCAATTGGCTGACAGTCTCATATGGGGCAACATAGGAAGCTATCTTATACTGAGTCAGGCCATTAGCCCATCTTTTTCCTACAAAGCATGTGGTCTCCTGCTGAACCACAGTCCTTCAGTTCACAGCCCAGGCTTTTGGTGAAGTGAGATAAGGTGGTGTTTTTCTTTAGTTCCACCCCTTGCCACTGGACCATATCCTTATGCTACTGCTTATATATTATTTGTACTGTGGGTTTATATTTTTAATGGCTTTGCACTGACCCTCAGACTGGAGTGAAGGGCAGAAAATGCATTTTCAAAAACGACTGAATTCAGATACGTGGAGGCTCCCAGCAATGTAGGGCTTGAACTGAATTAAGACAAACCAGAAACCAACGTCTCTCCAGTAGCATAGGAGTGGTCCGTTTTAAAAACTTAATCTTATCAAGCTGGAAGTACTTTCTAAAAGTTTTTACTGTCTGGTAAAGGTAGAAGCTGATGGGTGTTTATGGGTGAGGATTCCTAGTCTTTTGGACTTGTAGTTCGAATATCTCTACACATTAATACGCAGAACAGTGCATCATCCCAGATCTTGAAGCCCAGGAAGGAATGTTGCAGGTTTCATATGGTACAGTGGTCCTTGGCTGCAGAAAAGGGTTACATGATTGAGTGCAAAAATTCCCTTCCTTTGGAAACTCAGCACATCAAGGACACAATCTGTATAGCCTAGACTTCTCCTTGACATTTTTATGTATGTATGTGTGAATCCACACACACACACACACACACACACACACACACGGGCTGCATCCAACCTTTATACTATTTTTAAAAAATAGACTCCTAGCCTATCTTCCACATAACACATGGTTCGAGTAGACATGCTGCATTTATACATTGCTGCTGTTGATCCAGTTTGGCTCTGAACCTTGGGATGGATCACAGGGGGGGGGGGGAACGCTGTAAGTAAGTAAGAATTTAAATCGTCATAACAAAAGAAAAAAAGCGCTATGTAAAAATTGCATAGAAGTTTTGTTTTCTCTATGGTACCATCTGGTGTTGCATGTCTATAACGAATTCAGAACGTCGTCTTTTGACTAATGTAGCTGAGTCCTTGGTCTCTCTAGACCAAGTGCAAAACAGCATCCCCTACACTACGCTGGCACTCGTTAATCAACTAAAGCAGTGGTTGATTAACCCACCCGTTGAGGTTTGTAGTCTTCCTGCTTCTTCTCTCACATCTGCCTTCCACAAGTCTGGTCTTATGTAGATCTCTTCCTCACCAAAAGAGAGCACGTCACTTCTCTATTTTGTTCAGTGCTAAGTAAATGTTAAAGACCCAGTTGCAGTGGTGATGAAGTACACTCTGTCTGTGCGCTGTCACCTGGCATCCACCACATGCACACACCAATGGTGTGGTGCGTTCAGCAGCATATGCAAATGAGATGCAGATGTCGAGGTCATTGCCGGCTTCCAAGGTGGCTGCAGGCCAGAACAAATTGCCCAGCCCTTCTTGACAGCATATGGGGAAGGAAAACCAGTTGAGAGACGACGGCGGAATAAACCAACAAACAAGCCTTGGAAAGAGTCGCTGGCCACTTCCCAGAACCGGTTTCCTGGGAGATCCCAGCCGACAGAACCTTTCCTTTCTGTGTGTGGGAAAAGGTTCTTGCTGCACCTTCAAGGGCAGCGAGTGAATCTGTCTTCCTCCATTAGATGACAAAGAGGAGGTTGCAATTAAGTGTTAGTCCAAAGGAGCCTTTGTAGCTGCCGGCAAAATGGATTGGAAAAGGCTTTAATTGGTTGTTAACGACTATTGTGGCTCCAGAGCTAGGAAAGCTGAAGCTGTCAGGCGTAAATCAAATGTATCAGCCCAATAAATCTCCCCTCTAAGTGACAGTTTGGGAGCCAGCACTAAATTAGAACAGCCACTGCATGCAACTTCGCTCGGTGGCTGTTGGTGGCAAAGCAGAGAGGGCGGCCGTTGCTCCAACCAAAACACTTGCCATTCTGCTAATGCCTATCATTATTGTGATGGATAGAGCCTTCCGTATCATGTTTTGCAGTTGCTGACACTCTCCGAGCGTCACTAAATTACCTTGCCTTCCAAATGTCATCTGCAATCAGAGGAATGAAATTATCAAGAGTCACCGGCAGGGGCAACACAAACTTTTGACATTGATAAAGACGCTCAGTAGCCGTACAATGTGGGCTTCGGAGGCCAGTGGCCCAGAGGTGGCTGCTGGTGCTGGTTTCTGGGCGATGGAGATGGTTTGAGAGAGCCCATGTTGCCTGTCATGGGCTGTCAGATGTGATTTCCTGTGGCCTGAGCCACCAGCTTTGCTATTGGAAGCGGGGGGGGGGCAGGTTATTCATACTGAGATGCAAAGACCACAAACCTGGGAGCGAGATGCCCCCAGAAACCCTGTGAGCCTGTCCATTCTGTAGGTTCTTCATCAGAGGACCAGATCCAAGTGCCACTGTCTTCTGAGTCAGGGTCTTTTTGGTGGCGGCACCCCGGTTGCAAAATAGAACTCTCACAAAGACATTCAGGCCAGCTCCTGTTTTTCTAGCTTCTTTGGCACCAGGCAAAGAAAATTTTGTATCCCAGCAGGCATCTTAACAATTCTGACTTTACAGAATCATAGAAACATAGAATAATAAAGTTGGAAGGGACCCTGAGGATCTTATAGTCCAACCCCCTGCAATGTAGGAATATGCAGCTGTCCCATTCAAGGATTGAACCTGCAGCCTTGGCAATATGAGCACCACACTCTAACCAACTGAGCTATCCAGGCTTACATTAAAGTTTTAACTATAGCTGCACACTTAAGCTATAGTTTTAACTATATCGTTGTTGTTGTTGTTGTTGTTGTTGTTGTTATGAGTTGCTGTACACAGCTTAGAGGCAAATGTAATTAAGTGGGGTATAAATAATAAATACCCAAGCTTTGAATGGGCTGCATCAATAGGAGTATAGCATCTAGATCAAGGGAAGTAATAGTGCCACTGTATTCTGCTCTGGTCAGACCTCACCTGGAGTACTGTGTCCAGTTCTGGGCACCACAGTTCAAGAAGGACACTGACAAACTGGAACGTGTCCAGAGGAGGGCAACCATAATGGTCAAAGGCCTGGAAACGATGCCTTATGAGGAACGACTAAGGGAGCTGGGCATGTTTACCCTGGAGAAGAGGAGGTTAAGGGGTGATATGATAGCCATGTTCAAATATATAAAAGGATGTCACATAGAGGAGGGAGAAAGGTTGTTTTCTGCTGCTCCAGAGAAGCGGACACGGAGCAATGGTTCCAAACTACAAGAAAAAAGATTCCACCTAAACATTAGGAAGAACTTCCTGACAGTAAGAGCTGTTCGACAGTGGAATTTGCTGCCAAGGAGTGTGGTGGAGTCTCCTTCTTTGGAGGTCTTTAAGCAGAGGCTTGACAACCATATGTCAGGAGTGCTCTGATGGTGTTTCCTGCTTGGCAGGGGGTTGGACTCGATGGCCCTTGTGGTCTCTTCCAACTCTATGATTCTATGAATGGTTAGTTTTCTTCCTGCTTTTTCTCTGTTTTTATTGCTGCTGTACTTGCTGCTTTTTGCTATCATCGTTTTTAAAAACTGCTGAAGCCCATGTGGGATGGTCATGCCTGGTTGATGAACACATGGTGGACTAAAGTTTTCCATGAAACTGATCATCGCACCACCACTTCCTGCCTTGGCCAGCACAAGCCTGGCAGGGCTTAGAAAGTGTTGGTAGAGCTCCCATACGTTCTCTTCCCCTTGCATCCATCTCTGAACGTTAACACTGGTTAATCTAAGAACATTCAAAGAACTTCCTGGATCAGGTCAGTGGCCCATCTAGTCCAGCCTCCTTTTCTCACGGTGGCAAACAAGTTGCCTGTGGGAAACCAACAAGCAGAACCCAAGCACAAGAGAACTCTCCCTTTTTCTGGCTTCCAGTAATTGGCATAGTCATCATTGCTTGTAGTCACTGATAGCACTTTTGTTGTTGTTGTTTAGTCGTGTCCGACTCTTTGTGACCTCATGGAGCAGAGCACGCCAGGCACTCCTGTCTTCCACTGCCTCCCACAGTTTGGTCAAACTAATGCTGGTAGCTTTGAGAACATTGTCCAACCATCTTGTCCTCTATCGTCCCCTTCTCCTTGTGCCCTCCATCTTTCCCAACATCAGGGTCTTTTCCAGGGAGTCTTCTCTTCTCATGAGGTGGCCAAAGTATTGGAGCCTCAGCTTCAGAATCTGTCCTTCCAGTGAGCACTCAGGGCTGATTTCCTTCAGAATGGATAGGTTTGATCTTCTTGCAGTCCATGGGACTCTCAAGAGTCTCCTCCAGCACCATAATTCAAAAGCATCAATTCTTCGGCGATCAGCCTTCTTTATGGTCCAGCTCTCACTTCCATACATCACTACTGGGAAAACCATAGCTTTAACTATACGAACCTTTGACGGCAAGGTGATGTCTCTGCTTTTAAGATGCTGTCTAGGTTTGTCATTGCTTTTCTCCCAAGAAGCAGGTGTCTTTTAATTTCGTGACGGCTGTCACCAATTGATAGCACTACCCTCCATCAATTTGTCCAATCCTTTTGTAAAGTCATCCAATGACTGTTGACGGATCTGTTTCTCTGGAACGGCATGTCCACACTACAAATGTGAACGTGCATTGTATGTTCAGAGTTCCTTTGCTTCGTTAGCCCCCAGACAATGCCTCTGGTTCATAAACACATTTTTTAGGCTCTCAGGGATAGCTGGGGGGGACTTGCATTTTGCAATTCCCCTTGACCTGCTTTTAACTATGGCTATGGTAACAGGCCCTTTTATGCATTGCTCCTCTGTACACCTGTCTTTGCAGTGGCAGCAGGAGTGTGAATACATATACAGATATATTGATTCTATAAATCCCCTGTTATTATCTTTTATCGGCAGTAATAAATGTCCATATTAATTAACTTAATGGTTTTAACTGCAGTAATGACTTTGTATTAAACTAGTGCTCATTTCATGTTCCCTATAAAAGCTGTAATAATAAAAAATTTGTCTGCAGTATCTTTTTTCTTTTTTTAAAGTTTCCATTGTGCTGAAACAAAGCAAATCACCTGTTCAGATATTCCAAACTCTTAGATCAGGAGATTAATTGGGCTGGAATGAGATCTCCTTTCATTCTGAAATAAAAAGCGGGATTCGGTTTCAGAAAGTTTTTGAGCACCTTGCTAAAGGGCAGTTCTGCCATCGTCACCACCAATAATTTTCTTTTTTTAAAAAAAACAAAAAACAGAGGCTAATCCTGTCTCATTAAAATCGAGGGGAATGGGCTGGTTTATGTTCAAACGAGTTAGCTTGAAATCCAAGGAGAGGAAACACAAGATGTTTAGGCAGATAAGTTTTTTTTGTTGTGGTTGGTTGTTGACATCACAGGCTTTAATGTAGATTTACAGCAGGGATTGAGGAACCTGTGGCCCCACAGCTGTTGTTGGACTACAATTCCCATCATCCCTCACCTCGGACCATGCTGGCTAGGGCTGATGGGAGCTGTAGTCCAACAAGATCTAGAGGTCCCGTGGCTCTCCATCACTTATTGAAATGCTGTTACTGAAATAAGATTAAATCACCCCATGTTTTATTTTCAGTTTGGTGCAGTGAAGATCCCCTGCTGGGCGACATGCAGCCCGTAAAGTAAACTCTTTGCAGGGAACAGCAGATTTGTGTTCAAATAGCAGCTGGGAGAGGGGCCATTTCCAGCATGAAAGCAGGGTAGGGTTCCCAATCCAGGCTAGAGGCATATTCCATTTTCACGCCCTGTGCCTGATTTTGCATTGACGTAAAAGTGGATAATTTAATCCCACTTATTTAAAAATAAAAATCATGTTTAGCACAAGATGTGATTTGGCCCTTTGACACCTTTAAAAAAATAGTTTTATTTGGATTGCCGCGAGCCAGGTACTTACTCTGGCAGTTTTATGTAAATATTTTTTTAAGTGCTGCATCTGCCAGAACGAGAGCTATGCACTCCTGGGTTGCTAATTGTAGGTTTTAATTTGGCTGTAATGATCGGTTTGTGCAAATTAAGTAGTTGCTGCTACACAAGCCCTAAAGAGTTGGATGTAAACTAGCACCGTTTGGGGGCTGGCGTGGGTGGGGATAGGAATGAGACGCTGTTGAATTCAAAACTGGAGAGTGTCATGACCAGATGATGATTTTCACTTGAAAGTTGATTTATTTAATCCACCTAGAGGTTTTTTTGGGGGGGAAGGGGTAGGGTAGGGGGCACTGGAGATGAGTTGTTTATTATTATTACAGTGGTACCTCAGGTTAAGAACTTAATTCATTCTGGAGGTCCATTCTTAACCTGAAACTGATCTTAACCTGAGGTACCACTTTAGCTAATGGGGCCTCCTGCTGCCGCTCTGCCGCAGGCACGCAATTTCTGTTCTCATCCTGAAGTAAAGTTCTTAACCTGAGGTACTATTTCTGGGTTAGTGGAGTAACCTGTAACCTGAAGCGTCTGTAACCCGAGGTACCACTACATTATTATTATTATTTGAATTTATATACCACCCTATACCAGGAGGTCTCAGGACGGTTCACAGAAAATATCACAATATATAAAATCAAAATAAGAGCAATAACCCAATAAACACCCCCCCCAAAAGATCCACATTTTAAAAGGGTATAGGATGTCTATCAGGTCAACCAAAGGCCTGATTAAAAAGAAATATTTTTGCCTGGCGCCTAAAGGTGTACAGTCGTACCTCGGGGTAAGTACTTAATTCGTTCCGGAGATCCGTTCTTAACCTGAAACTGTTCTTAACCTGAAGCACCACTTTAGCTAATGGGGCCTCCCGCTGCTGCCACACGATTTCTGTTCTCATCCTGAAGCAAAGTTCTTAACCCGAGGTACTATTTCTGGGTTAGTGGACTCTGTAACCTGAAGCGTCTGTAACCTGAAGAGCATGTAATCCAAGGTACCACTGTATAATGAAGGCACCAGGCAAACTTCCCTCGGGAGAGCATTCTGTAGATGGGGAGCCAGTGCAGAGAAGGCCCTGTTCTCATGTTGCTACCCTCTGGACCTCTCAAGGAGGAGGCACACAAAGGAGGGCCTCAACTCCAGAAGGCAGCGGTCCGACAAAGTTTGGGAACTCCTGCAATAAACAGACCTTCCAAGTGTCCCTATTTTCCAGGGACAGTCCCAGATTACAGAAGCTGTCCTGGTTTCTGATTTGATCCCAGAATGTCTCACTTTTCCTTAGGTAAAGGTAAAGGGACCCCTGACCATTAGGTCTAGTCGTAGCCGACTCTGGGGTTGCGGCGCTCATCTCACTTTATTGGCTGAGGGAGCCGGCGTACAGCTTCCGGGTCATGTGGCCTGCATGACTAAGCCACTTCTGGCAAACCAGAGCAGCGCACGGAAACGCCGTTTACCTTCCCGCCGGAGCGGTACCTATTTATCTACTTGCACTTTGATGTGCTTTCGAACTGCTAGGTTGTCAGGAGCAGGGACCGAGCAATGGGAGCTCACCCCGTTGTGGGGATTCAATCCACCGACCTTCTGATCGGCAAGTCCTAGGCTCTGTGGTTTAACCCACAGTGCCACCCGCATCCTTATTTTCATCAGAGAAATATTGGACTGTATGGTAGGACGTACCTGTTTTCATCAGAAAAATGTTGGAGGGAATGGGAGGGTGTCAATGAAATAAATAATAATGTCAGCTTATATTATGGATGTATTGTTGGTCACAGCCTTTGGCTAGAACAATAAACCTATGAATTCGGACTAATAATAATTAATGTACTAGTTGTTAGATGGCCTAGTCCTTCTCTTCCCCCACCCCCTCCCCAAAAAGCTTGAGTATTCACTTTTCACTGACAGGCCCTTCCTAACCAATCTTCCCAAGGACCAGGTTGTGGGTCCCCTAATTGTAACACTCCTGTCACCCTCATAAATACTGAATGCTCCTTCCGAGAGAGGCAGAGGATTCTCTTTTAAGGCACAAAGCACAGATTTCCCAGCTGAAGCTATTATATTCCACTGCCGGTGCCCAGCGCAAAAGAAGCGACCGCGGTTCAAAATATTTATCGACACTTTGTAGAATCGGGAGAATGTTCAGTGACAGATGGACATCCTCTTTAAAAACCTCGGCGTATGCAAATCTCCATACAAAAGAGCCCAGGACGTTTTTAATTTCACACTCTTTGCCTCGGGACATGTTTTGAAAATCCCCACTTACCCAGGTCCTTTGCCTTTTTATCAGTCAAACGCCTTAAGCGCTGTGTCAGTGTGGACATCTGGCCGCGTGCTGGGGGAGGGTGTGTGTGTTGGAAACGGCGGTGGCGGAAGGAGAAAATCTTTATTTGCTAAAATATTTAGAAATGTGACAGGGGTTTTCTCTGGGGACGGCGGGCGCCCAAGGCATATGCTCCACCCCAAACAATGGCGAGATCAATATCTGAGCGTGGTCCGGAGTTTACGAACAGAAATATCACAAGATCCCTAATCTGTCAGGGATAATGCATGTCCCTATTTGGGCCCAAGACTGAACCTGGAGATGGAATTCTTGAGCCAAGCAAAACTAGCCTCTTAAAATCTGCCACCTCCTGCTCAGGGATCACATTTGCAGAAGTGCCTGGCCGTGTTGACTATTTGGCCTCGGATCCATAATTTCTTCTCCTGCCTTCCACCCCTGACCAATTTTTGGCTGCAGATGCAGTGATGTAGAGGAGCAGGCAGAGCCAAAGGACCGCTGCTTAGTTTGCAGCAAAAATGATGCTGCCCTCTTTTGAGATGCTATCTGTCAATCCTATTTTCCCACCCCATTCTTTATAATCACACTTTCATCCAGGGATGTCGAATAACTTACCAAAAAATCATTCAGTCGAAAAACAATAGTATGTATCAAAATCATCCTCCTATTAGGTGGAATGAAGTTATATGGCTTTGGCAGAAATGTTATAAGGAACTAGGTGCAAATAGATTGTTAATGTATTAAAGGGGGGAAAAACAAGGTTAGAATGTGTTAAGATTAATTACAGGACAAAAAACAGAGGAAGATGGAAAGGAATTGCTGAAACAGTTAATTGAAGTGGAATACAAAAAGGGAGGCGTGAGGAAGTCAATGAAACAAGTGTTGACTATATGGGATTGGGAGAGACGACTGGCAGAATCCGTGATCAAGAAAAAGAGACGGTGGAAGAAGATTGGAAGAAATTTAAAGTATATCTTAAGAACTGTTGCAAAATTAATGAGGGTTAAAATGTCAAGGGAAAGGAAAATATAGAATTACAGCTGTAACTGATTAAGTATGAGAATGGAACTAAAATAAGAAAATGTTATTATGTGATTGACGTGAGGGGTTGTTGGAAAAAAGTTTAAAACAGGATGCAGAAAAGGGGAGGTAAGGGGAAGTCCGGGAAGCAAGGTTTATGAAAATGAGGGTTTGAAATTATACATGTTCATATGTTTTGTTTTTGTGTGTGTGTGTGTGATGTTTTGTTTATAATTTGTGTTGGAAAATCAATAAAAAATTATTATTAAAAAAAAGAAACAAGTGAATGAAAGCTAAGATTGAAAAGATTGTTTTTGTTTTGTTTTGTTAATTCAATGTTCTATGTAGTGTTTTTGTTTTTGTATTGTATTATATTGATTTGTTTAATTCCTCCTTTTTTGTAATCTTTAAACTCTTAATAAATATTATTTTTAAAAAACTAATAAAAAACAAACAAAATCATCCTCCTATTAGTTATACATAACAGTATATACTTTTGTCCTCATTTTTTCCCCCTTCCTCCCTCCCCTTTAACCCCTCCCCCCAAAACTTGCTCTCTCTTCAAATCTTTAACCATGTGCACAGATTATTCATTCTAATTTGGATACTTGGGTTGGCTTCCCCTGTGCTATCCAATTCCTATAACTTGTCCTTTTATTCAAAATCCTTTGACATTTGTTTTCCCATGTATCTTCCGTCATTACCTGTTCAAATATAGATCAGACTGTATATTTTCAAAAAATATTCCATCTTTCCATTGTCCATTTATCCTTTTCTTTCCATCCTAAACCAATAACAAGCAGACCATATTTGTTAATCCTCACAACAATCCAAACACAACACGTGGGCTAATAGTTAGTAGAGAATATATAATAGAATAAGGATATCATTCAAATTATAGGAATAAGCCAATCAAAATTCCTATGTACAGTATAACAGAGTGGTAGCGAGGACCATCAAACCGTGTGTTCAGAACAGATGTCGAAGGACAGCCTCACAATAGTCTTTCAAAAGTTTCAGCGGAAGATGTCTCAAAAGCCTCAAAAGGACGGTGTCTCCGGAATGATACTACTGTTTCACAACTGTCTTCATCAGCTGGAAATAAGATACAAGGCATACAACCGATGAATGATCCAAAAACTGAGCTACCTGCATACACATCGTAAAATAAAGCAGAATGTGCAAAACAGAATATATATAAAAAAGGTACATGCCCGATATTTTTCAACAGAATATGTAAGTAAGATTTCAGGCCAAAGAAATAAGATTTTCTCAGGGGGAAAACAACAGCAAACAGAGGAAGAGGTGGGTTTATATATTAGCATGCACATGGGTTAAATTTCCACTTTCGTTTTTTTTTGGGGGGGGGGGGAGGAATCGCTTGGATTCTGTGGCCATCCGTAATGTCACAAAACAGTGAGCAAGCTTTTGAGTCCTCCAGAACTCTTCATCAGGCTGGGTGTTAAGCATTGCTCAAGGGCAGGGAGGGGGGATGGAGAGACAGAAGAAATACAGCTTTGTACTGAAGCTATAATGGCCACAAGAAGAATGACAAACCAAGTTGATGGACTATGCCGAAATGGCAGAATTAACTGGGAAGCTTAGAAATCAAGAAGACAAAAACTTTAATAAGGAATGGAAAAAGTTTATAATTTATTTATAAGACCATAATAAGCAGGTGGAAACGTTGGCAGGATTTTAACCATACTTGTAAAGTAATGGAAAGTATGCATAATTTAGAACGATTTTTAAAAAATGGATAAGTATTGGTATGCAGTTGTAAATAATACCATTAGGACCCATGGAAGGGATGGGGGAAAGTCAGGAGATTCAGAGTAATCTTGATATTTGGATTCGGAACGGTTTTTTGTTGTATGTTTATGCTTTTTAAAATCAAAGAAAAGAAGAAGAAGAAGCTATAATGGTCACATGCACACCATACATTCAAAGCATGTTTAAAACACACGGCACCTCCATGAATTCTGGGAACTGTAGTTTGTTATGGGTGCTGGGAATTGCAGCTCAGTTGTGGTTAAACTACAGTTCCGGGGATCCGGGGGGGGGGGGGAGGCATGTGCTTCAAATGCAATGTGTCAATATGGCCATGCCTGCATTGGTCAAAAGTTTATTTTGTCGTATGGTCTTAGAAATGTTTCACAAATGGTTATTTCAACCCGTGACCTGTGGACTGGGCCTTAGAAACCCACCAAAAACTTACCTGCTCTGCGGTTAGATCAGAGCTTGTATGTTTTGAACGTGTATCTTTTAACCCAGCCATGAAGAAGAAGAGGAGGAGTTTGGATTTGATATCCTGCTTTATCACTACTCTAAGGAGTCTCAAAGTGGCCAACAATCTCCTTTCCCTCCCTCCCCAAAAACAAACACTCTGTGAGATGAGTGAGGCTGAGAGACTTCAGAGAAGTGTGACTGGCCCAAGGTCACCCAGCAGCTGCATGTGGAGTGGGGAAGCGAACCCAGTTCACCAGATTACAAGTCTACCGCTCTTAACCACTACACCACACTGGCTCCCCTTCGGAGGGAAAACCAACTAAACCAGAAGGTTGAGCCATTGGATCAGCTGGAGGGACCCCCCACCAAAAAAAAACCCCAACCCATTGGAGATGATAAAGTTACCTTAGTGAAGCATTAAATCTTCTCCTAAGGAGCAGCATGAAGAATTGGGATTGAAGGTTCCCAATGGAATACTCAATTTTCAGCTCTTGCCTCCTCAGTGCCTTTATGCAAAACGAGTTAAGTCACACAAACCAGTGTTTCCAGGTTTATAGCATTTAGGGGGGAGGTGTTCTGGGGTTCTGCTCCCCCTTAAAGAATATTCAGACTATAGCTCTTTTAACTTACAAAGGAAAATAAAGATAAAGTTTGCAGGTAGTTTCTGCTCGGTTGGGGAACAATTCTGAGAAGTCCCCACCACCACCACCCAAAAATGTTTTTCTTATCATTTGCAAATTTCTATACTTCTGCCTGTAGAATCTCCAGTGTGGTTTCCTGTTTTGCTTCCAAACAGATTAATCACTAAACCACCAGTTTGCTATTAGAGGGAATGATATGCAGCAGAGTTTTCCGAACTTTTCATGTTGGTGACACACTTTTTAGACATGCATCATTTCACGACACAGTAATTCAGAGCAAACCAGAGGTTAAGGTAACCCCTTTCCAGCCCCGGAAGGAGCACGGGGAGCGTTCGTGCGACACACCTACACACTGCAGCCGACACACTAGTGTGTTGTGACACACAGTTTGGAAAGATATACAGATAATAGCTATGGTGGCAATGGAAGTTTAGTAAAATGGGCACAGCAGATCACTGAAGCTGCAATCTGAAGATTCTGATTTTGTAATAGGGATGCGTTAAGTGACGCAGGTGGTGCTGTGGGTTAAAGCCTCAGTGCCTAGGACTTGCTGATCGAAAGGTCGGCGGTTCGAATCCCTGCGGCGGGGTGCGCTCCCGCTGCTCGGTCCCAGCGCCTGCCAACCTAGCAGTTCGAAAGCACCTCCGGGTGCAAGTAGATAAATAGGGACCGCTTACCAGCGGGAAGGTAAACAGCGTTTCCGTGTGCGGCTCTGGTTCGCCAGAGCAGCGATGTCACGCTGGCCACGTGACCCGGAAGTGTCTCCGGACAGCGCTGGCCCCCGGCCTCTTAAGTGAGATGGGCGCACAACCCCAGAGTCTGTCAAGACTGGCCCGTACGGGCAGGGGTACCTTTACCTTTACCTTTTTAAGTGAACAGGGTGGTCTCGGATCGAGTTTCGATATTTTCCCCCAAAATCAACTTCAGTATGAAAACCATCCACACACAGAGCTGTGCCTCAGTTTATTTATTATTTCCATGTACTTCATTTATTTCCCACCTTTTCCTCCAAAGAGCTCAAGGTGGTTCTCCCTTTCCTCAATTAATCCTCACAATTACCCCAATGAGTTAGGCTAGGGCTGAGGGGCAGTGACTGGCCCAAAATCTTCCAGCAAGCTGCATGACCAAGTGGTGATTTGAACCCAGGTCTCCCAGGTCCTAGCCTGACATTCTAATGACTACAAAGGGTGAGGCCATTGTGAATATTGTGCCACCCATGTGGTTCTGCTTGCATAGTTCCTGCAACAATGAGGGCTAGAAACACTAAAAGTCAAGATTCCCAAAAGTTGTCATGTGCAAACTGGCAGATTCCACGCCAGTTGCCAAATTCTGTGTGTGCAGAAGCATGGAAAACCACCAAGTGTTGAGAGTTATCACTAACAGCCAAACTTACTTACTTACTTTTCCTTTAATCAAAATGTGTTTCTTTTTGTCTTTCACCCAGTACTTTTTATGTCGTATTTATCTCTGCTTTGTTTCTCCAGGACAGCTGGTCACTCTATTTTTATAAAGTATTAATATGCTACCAGTGATATTTGTGTACCCAGATCTTCTTCTTTTTTTGGTTTTACCTTTAGATGTTCAACAGCATGAATACTCTTATTTTTTATTTAAAACTAATTTGGAGTTCTTACTCTCCAAGGGGCTTCTAATCACCAAAAAGAGCCGGAGGCTAAAAATGATTGACAGGAAAACGTAGCAGCTTCTGAAAAGTAAATTGGCTATTTGACAGAGCGGTATACAAAGGAAAATGCTAAATGATTATTATTTATGAGCTATTAGGGGAAATGCTATTAGCATCTGTTTCCCACATGGGCAAAAACACCTGTCAGACATCAGGAAACTATAAAATGACGCACAGTTAAATAGTTACTTTGTTTTAAAAAGCCATTAAAATTGAATGTCAGCGAAAACTTAGGCAAACATTTGTCTTCAAACAACTTTTAATCTTGAGCTTCAAAACAGAGCAACCTACCACATTTTAATTTCAGGAGGCGCAGAGGAGAAAAGATGTTTGATGGCACACTCCAGTACACAACAAATACCCGATGAAAGGGAAGCACTGGCATCCCTCCCCAGAATTTCATAAACAGAAGGAAAGAGCAAGGTCAGACCTTGGAAGGATGTTTCTGTATGGACCAGCCAGGAAGTGAAGATGTCAAACGATAAATGACCCTTCAGATAACTCACCTAATCCCAGCAGCCTGAAACATCATGGCCAGACATTGGAGAGACCTGCCAGGAGTAAGCATGGACCATTGGTACCAAACAGTATGGGAAACAGTCTAAATATTAACCAATAAACTGAGACTGACATGGGGACAAATGGAAGAAGACGCCTTCACCCTGGTATGGCTCCCCTTTATCACATACACAGCCCAACAAGACAACGACACGAATCCACCAAGAGCATACAAATCATTCTGGCTAAACTGATCCCAAAACGCCCACCCACCCTACTCACACATGAAAACAAAGTCCACCACAGTCAATCACAAACGAACAACCACACCCTAGGCCAACCCCAACCTCTCTCACCACCAAAGGAACACAAGCGAATAGCAACGAGAACCTACACAAGCGAAGCTGACACAAAACTCCACACATACATTAAGTAAAATAGAAACATTGCCACCCGACCCTACCCCACTCAAGATGGCCCCCTCCACCTCTTTCCCCAGTGTGGTGTAGTGGTTAAGAGCGGTGGTCTCGTAATCTGGTGAACCGGGTTCGCTTCCCCGCTCCTCTACATGCAGCTGCTGGGTGACCTTGGGCCAGTCACACTTCTCTGAAGTCTCTCAGCCTCCCTTACCTCACAGAGTGTTTGTTGTGGGGGAGGATGGAAAAGGAAATGGTTAGCCGCTTTGAAACTCCTTAGGGTAGTGATAAAGCGGGATATCAAATCCAAAAAACCCCTCTTTTCTTCCTAATGTAACACTAATATCTCAACAAGTGAAACTGATTTGTAGAAAATGTAACTTGAAAAAGAGACATTGCACATACTTTTGTAAATCAAGAAATCTTTATTTTAAAAAACGTTTTAAAAAATGACCCTTCAGATCTCTATAGTTCCCTTTCTACTTTCTGGCGCACCTCAGTCTCTATGGTCAACTGAACACAGGAAGTTACTTTCTCCTGAGCCAGACCATGGGTCCATCTAGCTCAGAAGGTCTACACTGACTGGCCTTGGTGCCTCCAAGGTTTTCAAGGAGGGGACATTCCCAGTCGTACCTGGAGATGCCAGGGATTAAAACATAGCTGTCAACTTTTCCCTTTTCTTGCGTGGAATCCTATTCGGAATAAGGGAATTTCCCTTAAAAAAAGGGAAATGTTGACAGCTATGGATTAAACCTGAGACCTTCTCATTGCAAAGAAGAGGTGCTCTACTGCTGAGCGAAGACCCTTTCCAAATACAGAAGGAGGAAGTTGCCTTCTCCATTGTCTCCTCCAACTGCAGGATTGAAGATGGTGATAATACCTGGGAGCTTCCATGTGCAAATCAAGGGATGTTCTACTTAAGAGCTGAGTCGAAATTTCCTGAAAGATATTTTCACACCCTCCAATGCCTCACGGCAAAATCTGGGACACGGCCTTCCCGGATTCCATCTTCTTGGTTTTTTTTCTCTTGAGAGAATGGCGGCCATTTTGGACACACTGATCTCACACGATTGCACACTGCGATTCCACCTTATGGCAAAATCTGGGACACAGCCTTCCCGGATTCCATCTTCTTGTTTTGTTTTGTTTTCTCGTGAGAGAACCGCGGCCGTTTTGGACACACTGATCTCACACGATTGCGCACTGCGATTCCACCCTGAAAAAGCATGGGGGGGATCACAGCATGAAATTGTGAAGATCATGGCATCCAAAATGGCCACCGTTCTCACATGAAGAAAAAACAGGATGCCCCAGTTTTCTGGGACACTTGTATAATATGTGCTTTGGGGGAGGGGCCCCCTCAGATTTCTCTTTTTTACACCCTCTAGAAAAAGAAGAGCAAGTTGCAAAGGTTGTGTGATACTAGATCTGGTGGTTTGTGTATAGAATCACTGTTCTGTAGAGTTGGAAGGGATCCGAAGGATCATTTAGACCAACCCCTAGCGATGCAGGATCCACAGCTAGGGGGCAAAATGCTGGGCAGGGTGCAGGAGCAATGAAACAACCTTTGGGGTAGGGGGAATAAAGAAGCTTTTCTATTGCCACTGGTAAAAGATAGCCTCACACCAATAAATTATCAGAGAATTTCTTCTCCCTCTGGAGAGATTCTGGTGACAGGCTCCCCTCAGTTTCTTGGGCTCCAAATAAAGTGATGGATTTTGAGAGGCCATCTGCACCCTGCTGCAGAATCCCTCAGCTATGGCACTTTCCCAAACAGCTTGTGGTACTATCCCATGCACAGAGCCCACCAGCAGGAAATGTCTGGTGAGTTGAGAGATGCCACGCAAGACAGACACAGCCAACGTGGTGCCCTACAGGTGTTGCGAACCACAACTCACAGGTCCACAGCACCTCAGCTTTCACCGCCATATCCAGAGCAATGCCCATTGGAATCCTGAGGACTTAAATACTATTATCTTGTGCTCTAGCCGATTCTTCGCTCCCAACCACCCGACATTATCCTTCGTGTTAAATGCCGCTGACAGCATCTGAAATGGCCTTTTTTACACAAGGAGAAACCCATTGCAACACCAGTAAAAATGCCAAGGAATTACAACATAAAATATTGCCTGTCGACTAAAATTATTTAGTGTTATTAACATTGATTGCCATTGATGGATACTGTGAGTGATTCATGCCTGTGTGTGTGTGCTCCTCCCCACCCCCAACTTCTGCAGCAAAGTTTAAGCTTTAAATGAAGTGCTCTTTCCTTTTTTCCCTTGCCTTGTTTTCTTAAAGGGGCAGTAATAGACAACATTGACTGGTAGCTGTTGTCACCAGCAAGTAAGCCCATGGGATGGGGAGAGACTTGACGGGTGTGTGTGTGTGTGTGTGTGTGTGTGTGTCTTTTAACCCACAGCTTTGCAAATTTAAGAGACATCGATCGTTCTGCCCGGACACTGAGGTCCAGCGCCAAGGGCCTTCTGGCTGTTCCCTCGCTGTGAGATGCCAAGTTACAGGAAACTAGGCAGAGGGCCTTCTCGGTAGTGGCACCTGCCCTGTGGAACGCCCTCCCACCAGATGTCAAAGAGAACAACATCTACCAGACATCTGAAGGCAGCCCTGTTTAGGGAAGCGTTTAATGTTTAATAGATTATTGTATTTTAATATTCTGTTGGAAGCCGCCCAGAGTGGCTGGGGAAACCCAGCCAGATGGGCGGGATATAAATATATTATTATTATTATTATTATTATTATTATTATTATTATTATTATTATTATTATTATTATTATTATTGATGGACCACAGCATTGCTTGTGGGGAGGGAAGTTTTAAAATGTGGCAGTAAATGACTGAAGCCAGCCCACTTCTGGGTTGCACACACTGAGCTAACATCTGCACACGGCCAGGAATGTTCTGCTCTCTCCGTCGTTTTACAAAAACAGAAAGCACAAGCAAGAAAGCACCCAATGTTCTGCTATGCCTGTGCATCACTGGGAAAGCCTGGAGGTGCTGGGCAAACTATCTACAGTGGTACCTCGCAAGACGAATGCCTCGAAAGACGAAAAACGAAAGAGTTTTCCGTTTTTTAAGTTGCTTCGCAAGACGGATTTCCCTATGGGCTTGCTTTGGAAGACGGAAACGTCTTGCAAGTTTGTTTCCTTTGTCTTGCAAGTTTGTTTCCTTTTTCTTAAAACCGTGCATTCACTTCGAGGAGCAACTCATAGCACGCTGTGTGGTAGCCTTTTTCGAGGTTTTTGAAGACTTTGGTGATTTTTGAAGCTTTTCCAAAGTCCGTGCTTCGCAAGACGAAAAAATCGCAAGACGAAAAAACTCGCAGAACGAATTAATTTTGTCTTGCGAGGCACCACTGTACTGTGAAATCTTGTCCATTGTATCTGCTTTGCATGCAAAAAGTCCCTATTTCATTTTATATATATATATAATTTTTATTAATTTTCAAACATCATAATTATCATACATTTCACCAAATTTCACATCTTATACAATCTTTTTTGGACTTCCATCAGCACCTCTGCTGGCCTTCCATTTTTATAATTTCTTCAGCATTACTTAAATTCATATTGCCTTTAATTATCATAACTAACATCATCCTTTTCGTTCAATAATGCAATATTTTCAATTATTCCCCTCACAAAACTTCCTGCAAACCTACAAATGTAATCTGGTCATCACAACTACTTTTCAAATAGTCCGTAAATTTACGCCAATCTTCTGTGAATCTCTGGTCCCGCCGGTTTCAAATTCTTCCCGTTAGTTTGTCTAGTTCTGCATAGTCCATCAATTTCATCCTCCAATCTTCTTTCGTTGGTAATTCTTCTTGCTTCCATTTTTGTGTCAATAATATTATTGCTGCCGTCATTGCGTATCAAAACAACTTACAGTCATTTCTATTTATATCATCCCCTACAATGCCTAGTAAAAATGCTTCTGGTTTTTTAATGAACATATATTTCAACATTTTTTTCATCTCATTATATATCATTTCCCAGAAGTTTTTCACCTTTTTACATTCCCACCACATGTGATAAAAAGTTCCTTCTTTTTCTTTGCATTTCCAACATTTATTGCTTACCTTATACATTTTAGCCAGTTTAATACCATCCATAAAACATTTTCATCACATTTTCTTTTAAGGCATTGCATGCAGTAAATTTTAAACCTTCCTTCCAAAGTTTTACCCAGTCATTCAGCTATATATTATACCCAAAATCTTGACTTTTGGGGAAAAGTCCCTATTTCTATCCCTGACATTTCCAGTTAAAAGGGTTAGGTAGCAGGTGAGATGAAGGATTCTTGACATGAGATGCTGGATACCCGCTGCCAGTCAGAGTTGAGGATACAAGGCCAGATGGATGAACAGTCCGGTCTGGTATAAGGCAGCTCTGTTATTTTGCATCCCCACAGATAGCAGCAGCTGCTGCCTCCACCTCGTCCAGCTCCCGCTGCTCCAAAGTCAGAAGTCCCCTGGGCAAAGGGTTTGGTTTGCCACACTTGTCTCTCACTTGATCTGCTGTTTTCCCTTTCAGATGAAGCACTTCATTCATTTAGTCCAACTCCCATTTGGAATGCGGCTTCCTTTTCATGCCCTCCCATCAAGGACGCCAGGGGAGTAAGGCTTAAAATCAAAACAGAAAGAGGGCCTGGTGAGCTTGAAGCAGCTCGTTTGTTTTAACAAACAAATAAGATCCTTTAAAGAGAAAGAGAGAGAGAGAAAACAGAGTGCAATTTAAATATAATTAGATGGTTTGTCAATCGCCTGCATTATTATTATTTGCTCCCATTTAGGATTTTGCACATCAGCCTTAAGAAAGATCTTTGTCTCTATACTATTTTGAGCTTCTGTTTTGTTTTAAATATATATGTGGTCAAGATGCATGTGAGATATAACACAGGGAATTATTTGAACGTTGCTACCTACAAATGTGGCACTAACTCCTTCTAATAGCAAACTCAGGTGGTGATGTGCTGATGCTTTGGGGAGTGAAATATACTCAGAGTCGAGAGTGGATTTCATGCTCTTTATTCAGCTCATAGTGGTGAGGAGGAATGGAAATTCCCCCAGAATGTCTGCCTTATATACATTATTTATACAACGGGCCCCATATGATTGGCTAATTCTGGGATTCTCCTGTAGGCCAATCAGGTTGCGGATTCACTTCCACCCGGAGTTGGATTGGGTGGCTCCTGCAGACCAATCAGACTGCTCTACTTTGGATCCTATTGTTCAAGGACCAATCAGACTGCTGCATTCTGAATCCTGTTGTTCTAGGACCAATCAGACTGCTGCATTCTGAATCCTATTCAACTCTGTACATAACATGGAGGGACATAAAATTGCACCTCTCTCCCTGCCCCCCGCCCCAGTCTCTAAATAGAAATAAAATGGAGAACGTGGGGGGGGGGGAATTATCCCTCTCGCTTAACACTAGAACTCAGGGGCACCTAATGGATGTTAGAAGATTCAAGATGGCTGAAAGCAAGTACTTCTTTGTACAACCAATCGTGAAACAATGGATTTCACTCCTACAGCAGTCAGTGATGGCTATCAGATTAGACAAGTTCATGAAGGGTAAGACTGTCTTAGACCTGGAAGGGACCCCGAGGGTCATCTAGTCCAACAATTTGCAATGCAGGAATCTCAACTAAAGCATCCATGCTAGACGGCCATCCAACCTCTGCTTAAAAACCTCCAAGCAAGGAGAGCCCACAACCTTCCAAGGGAGACCGTTCCACTGTTGAACAGCTTTTACTGTCAGAAAGTTCTTCCTGATGTTCAGCCAGAATCTCCTTTCTTGTAACTTGAATCCCTTGGTTTGAGTCCTCTCCTCCAGAGCAGGAGAAAACAAGCTTGCTCCCTTTTCCATCTGACAACTCTTGAGATGTTTAAAGATGGCTATCATGTCTCCTTTCAGTCTCTTCTTTTCCAGGCTAAACATACCCAGCTCCTTCAACCGTTCCTCATAAGGCTTAGTTTGCAGACCCTTGATCATCTTGGTCACCCTCCTCTGCACACGTTCCAGCTTGTCAACATCCTTCCTAAATTGTGGTGCCTAGAATTGGACACAGTATTCCAGGTGGGGTCTGACCGAGGCAGAATGTTGTTGTTGTTGTTTAGTCGTTTAGTCGTGTCCAACTCTTCGTGACCCCATGGACCAGAGCACGCCAGGCACCCCTGTCCTCCACCGCCTCCCGCAGTTTGGTCAAACTCATGCTGGTAGCTTTGAGAACACTGTCCAACCACCTCGTCCTCTGTCATCCCCTTCTCCTTGTGCTCTCCATCTTTCCCAACATCAGGGTCTTTTCCAGGGAGTCTTCTCTTCTCATGAGCTGGCCAAAGTATTGGAGCCTCAGCTTCAGGATCTGTCCTTCCAGTGAGCACTCAGGGCTGATTTCCTTCAGAATGGATAGGTTTGATCTTCTTGCAGTCCACAGGACTCTCAAGAGTCTCCTCCAGCACCATAATTCAAAAGCATCAATTCAAGGCACCATAGAACAGGACTATTAATTCCCTTGATCTGGACACTGTCAATGGCTTAGGCCTGTTGGCTTAGGCCTGTTGGCTTAGGCCTTCGCTATCGCAGAGGCAGATTTAGAGCAGAGCAACCAGTTTTCTTGCACTGGGCTCTGGGCATTCTTATCAGTTGCAGCTTCTGGACCAATCCCAAGGGCAGCCCCACATAAAGCACATTGCAGTAGTCTAGCCATGAGGTTACCAATGCATGGACAACTGTGGCCAAGCTATCTCTCTCCAAGAACGGCGGTAGTAGCTGTCTTACCAACCAAAGGGATGAGAGTTGAGATTGTTTCTTGGCTTTGCACGGGATGAGAAGCAGAATGATGGGTTGTGACGAATGCTTTCCAAATCGCTGCCTCCACACCGAGCGGCAGTAGATCATCCCAGCGATCGCGGCTGGCGGAGGCTCACTTTGAAACCTCCCTCCCTCCCTGGCTCTCTCTCTCTTTATAGACCCTAACCTTTCCTCCTCCTCGTCTTCCTTTTGCTTCTCGAAAGTTGGAAACATCTTTTGTATTCCGAAAGGCCAAAGGGCCGAAGTTTGCCTTTTAATTAAAATGCATATTCCGTAATTAAAGGCCCCATAACACATGAAGGGCATTCATTGAAATACGATGGGTGACATAGTCATTACCCCGCTGTTAATTACTAATTAATGAAGCTATTTCAATTAATAGCTTCCCCACTGTCACTCTCGCTTTGACAGGGCTCCGTGCTGCGAAGCCGTGGCAGAATCACAGACAATCATAACTCCTGGAACATCACCAAAAGGCCTCTGTTGAATATTCATGTCAGAGGACTTTAACAGTTTTCAATTAAACATAATAAAGTAAAATCTCCGTCAAAAGTGTATATCAAACATGTGTCAGCTCCCCGCCCCTCCTGCAACACCACTCTGACTTCTCTTTCGACGGCTTTCCCCCGGCTTTTCAAAAATAACTAGCAGGAAAGAAGGGGGGGCTGTTTCTTCACCTCCTTTGGCACCTCAGGCGGAGTGGTAAACACACTGAGCTGCCACACAGCGATTGAGTTTAGTTTGTATGGAGATGCATTTTAAAAAACAGAACGAAAAACACCCGAGTCGCCTTGTTTTTCTTTTGCCTTATGCCAGGCTTCATCAGAACATCAGAAAAGCTTGTTGGGCCAGGCCAATGGCCCATGTAAACCAGCACCCTGTTCTCACAGTGGCCAACCAAATGCCTGTGGGAAACTCACAAGCAGGATTCGAGCACAATCCTGCCCTCTCCCCTCAGCGGCTTCCAGAAACTGTTTTTCAGAAGTACTACTGCCTTCCAGCTTTGTAGGCAGAGCATAGCCACCATGGCTAGTAGCCTTGTATAGACTTGTCCTCTGTGATTTTTTCTCAAACTTGGGTCTTCAACTGTTGTTGGACTACAACTCCCATAATCCCTAGCTAGCAGGACCGGTGGTCAGGGGTGATGGAAGCTCCCCTTCTCTTTGTGCCCTCCATCTTTCCCAACATCAGGGTCTTTTCCAGGGAGTCTTCTCATCTCATGAGGTGGCCAAAGTATTGGAGCCTCAGCTTCAGGATCTGTCCTTCCAGTGAGCACTCAGGGCTGATTTCCTTCAGAATGGAGAGGTTTGATCTTCTTGCAGTCCATGGGACTCTCAAGAGTCTCCTCCAGCACCAGAATTCAAAAGCATCAATTCTTCGGCGATCAGCCTTCTTTATGGTCCAGCCCTCACTTCCATACATCACTACTGGGAAAACCATAGCTTTAACTATACGGACCTTTGTTGGCAAGGTGATGTCTCTGCTTTTTAAGATGCTCTCTAGGTTTGTCATTGCTTTTCTCCCAAGGTTTTGTTTTATTATTACAATTAAGCAGTATACAGTCGTACCTTGGTTTTTGAACAGAATGCGTTCTGGGAGGCCGTTCGACTTCCAAAACATTCAGAAACCAATTGGCTTCCGATTGTGCAGGCGCACAGGAAACAATAGCAGAAGCAATTTGGCGTTTGGCTTCTAAAAAACTGTTCGAAAACCAGAACACTCACTTCCGAATTTCAATTGTTCGGGAGCTGAAACGTATGAGTACCAAGGCATTCGTCAACCAAGGTATGACTGTATAATTTTTATGAAATAAGTATGTGTCTTTGACTGCTCAGCTGAATGTCCCATGTATGCTGGCCAACCCACATGCAGGGTTACCACACCAGTGGCTCAGACACACACACACTCAGGAGCAATGTGGCCTTCTAGTATCCTCTCTGTCCCTGGGCCTAGGAGAGTTAAAGTAGCATCTGTGTTTCCACCGTGGCTTATCCAATTTCAGAGAAACCCTCCTCGAATGTGGCCACGTCTAAGTGAAGATTAAGCTAATTCTGTTCCTCTTCCCCTGCCCTGTTGGTCTCCAAGGTCTCAATTAGGTGGGACTTTGGCTTAATCTCTCCTGGGATATATTTCGCCGGCAATTTTATCATGTACAAGGGGAAAGCTCAGGGGAAAGAAGATTTAGTTACACCTTGACGTTAACCTCAGATGCTTCTTTCAGAGCCACAAAGGGGCTCAAAGGTTTCCCACATTGCTCTTGTGATGCAATGAGCCCTTGTAACGCCCTGATCGACCAGGAGGCAGTGGGCCAGGCAAATTATCTTTCCAGTTCCTGGTTTTTTATTTTAAGACAGACTCTCTCCCCAACGCTGGGGTTTATTGCAATACAGGAAAAAAATACGGGACATGTTTTCTACTCCGCAAAATGAACCCATTCCATGATGCAAAGACCCCAGTTTTCCCTTGTTGAGGTGGATGAATTCAGACAACCTTCCTTCCTTAACTCTATACCAGCACATCACTGAACATCCTAACTCCAGTGGAGAAGCTCATATAAGGAATTCTGAGCATGAGTTGAACAGTTCATATAGTTCCCAGTTCTCCAAAAGATAGAACACTCAAGAATCAAATTATCTGAGCCTGTTTCATTGTTGTTGTTGTTTAGTCGTGTCCAACTCTTCGTGACCCCATGGACCAGAGCACGCCAGGTACTCCTGTCTTCCACTGCCTCCCGCAGTTTGGTCAAATTCATGCTGGTAGCTTCGAGAACACTATCCAACCATCTCGTCCTCTGTCGTCCCCTTCTCCTTGTGCTCTCCATCTTTCCCAACATCAGGGTCTTTTCCAGGGAGTCTTCTCTTCTCATGAGGTGGCCAAAGTATTGGAGCCTCAGCTTCAGGATCTGTCCTTCCAGTGAGCACTCAGGGCTGATTTCCTTCAGAATGGATAGGTTTGATCTTCTTGCAGTCCATGGGACTCTCAGGAGTTTCCTCCAGCACCATAATTCAAAAGCATCAATTCTTCAGCGTTCAGCCTTCTTTATGGTCCAGCTATCACTTCCATACATCACTACTGGGAAAACCATAGCTTTAACTGTATGGATCTTTGTTGGCAAGGTGATGTTTCATTATGGTCACTTAATTTGGGTATGACATCACTTAAGGAAGGGTGACTATATCCATTTCCATTTCTCTCAGTGTCTCATATGTTCAGTTCTCCACATTTCCAAGTCAACTTGTGGTTGTGGGTGCATGTTTTTAAAGTTGTCCTGAAAATTCATCAGGATTTAAGTACAGCTTTCTCCTAATATTGTATGCCATTTGGCCTAATACACACATCGTCCCCACCTAATGATTTTTTGTATGTTATCTTCCACTAATATATGCATTTTTATGCACACTTTACTGTAGTACATGCAATTGTTGTACTTGTTACCTGACTGGAGAACAGCACTGCAACATTTTGGCTATCTTTTGGTTCATGTGTTCTTTTTGGAAGTGTGGATTAGATCTGTTATCTTGAAGGAAAGGTGGGATACAAAGATAAAGATAATTTTTAAAAAAGAAGTGAAAAAAAGACAGAAAGAATAGTCAATTCCCCAATTATTTTGATTATGATTATGATTATGATTTTATTAATTAGATTTCTATACCACCTTTCATCCAAGGATCAGAGGGTAGTTTGCAGTACAGTGGTACCTTGGTTTAAGAACAGCTTAGTTTATGAACAACTTGGATTAAGAACGCTGCAAATCCAGAAGTACGTGTTTTGGTTTGCAAACTTTGCCTTGGAATAAGAACATGTTTCACTTCCTATTGAGTGTGATCCATTTGTAAACTGAGTCCCCTGGTGCTATGGGAAAGCACGCCTTGGTTTAATAACACTTTGGCTTAAGAACAGACTCCCGGAACGGATTAAGTTCGTAAACCAAGGTAAAGGTACCCCCTGACTGTTAGGTCCAGTCGCGGACGACTCTGGGGTTGCAGTGCTCATCTCGCTCTATAGGCCGAGGGAGCTGGTGTTTGTCCACAGACAGCTTCTGGGCCATGTGGCCAGCATGACTAAGCCGCTTCTGGCGAAACCAGAGCAGCACATGGAAGCGCCATTTATCTTCCCGCTGGAGCAGTACCTATTTATCTACTTGCACTTTGAAGTGCTTTCGAACTGCTAGGTGGGCAGGAGCAGGGACCGAGCAACGGAATCTCACCCCATTGCGGGGATTCGAACTGCCAACCTTCTGATCAGCAAGCCCTAGGCTCAATGGTTTAGACCACAGCGCCACTCGCATCCCAAACCAAGGTACCACTGTATACAAACACAAAAATACACAACATAGTAACAAACAAAAATAATAACACACACATAGTTTAAAAGGCCGTAGATTCTCGAATTAGCCTGGAAGAAGAGGATTGTATTTGCTTGGAACCTAAAGATATGTAACGAAGGCACATATACAAAGGTTCGATCTGAAGACATCAGTAAGCCTGATAAACAAAAGATAAACCTGCAAGACAGTTATCTCTTTTAAAACCAAACTTGCACCTTAATCAAAAAATACAAAAATGCATATCGAGAGTGCAGAAAAGCAATCAATCCACTGCCTGCAAGACTTATAGTGTAAGTAGCTAATGTCCGTCTTGGTTTCCCATAGCCTTATCATCTCTTCTGATCCTTAAATGTATTTTCACTGCCTTGAGTTGTCTGTGCCTGGGTATTATTGAGAGGGGGCAGGAGAGGGCTGGCTTGGTAAATCTGGTATTAAAGGTAGCTTTCAATTGGAACATTTCACTGTTATTAAATGGGCTATGAAGAGAAGCAATTGTGCGGTGCAAAATGATTTGCAGTTAATCTAATGTGTCTGACTGGTTGGTTGTCGTTGTTTTTATTAAAAAAAAACCTTAATCTTATGCGTGGAAACAATCTAATTTCTTTGTTGGTGTGGGTCATTCTTTAGTGAAATATTTATAGCAGATTCTGCTGTAAATGCCCTTCTGTGCCACAGGATACAGCGTGCACAGTAATCTAAAGGCCAAACCAGACATTGGAAACCAGACTTGGATCTACGAGAGAGCAGAAGCGACAGGCGAGGGGGTCCTCATCCCTGCTCATGTTAGTGTCTGCTCCAGGTGCACCTCCAGGTAATACTGTTTGAAATACTGCCTTCTGTTTGAAACCTGGAAAGTTACTGCCAGCCAGTGTCAACAAGCCTGACACTGCAAGCCTGCATCAATAAGAGTATAGCATCTAGATCAAGGGAAGTAATAGTGCCACTGTACTCTGCTCTGGTCAGACCTCACCTGGAGTACTGTGTCCAGTTCTGGGCACCACAGTTCAAGAAGGACACTGACAAACTGGAACATGTCCAGAGGAGGGCAACCAAAATGGTCAAAGGCCTAGAAATGATGCCTTATGAGGAACGGCTAAGGGAGCTGGGCTGTTTAGCTTGGAGAAGAGGAGGTTAAGGGGTGATATGATAGCCATGTTCAAATATATAAAAGGATGTCACATAGAGGAGGGAGAAAGGTTGTTTTCTGCTGCTCCAGAGAAGCGGACACGGAGCAATGGTTCCAAACTACAAGAAAAAAGATTCCACCTAAACATTAGGAAGAACTTCCTGACAGTAAGAGCTGCTCGACAGTGGAATTTGCTGCCAAGGAGTGTGGTGGAGTCTCCTTCTTTGGAGGTCTTTAAGCAGAGGCTTGACAACCATATGTCAGGAGTGCTCTGATGGGGTTTCCTGCTTGGCAGGGGGTTGGAATTTTAGGTAATTTGTAAAAAGTTCCCATTCTTCCTTGAAGTCACAGTTGTCCTTAAAACGCAGTTTGTATGTCAATTTAGCCAATTCCGCATAGCTCATTAGTTTTTCTTGCCACTGTTCTTTCGTTGGAATTTCCTCATTCTTCCATCCTTGTGCAAACAAGACTCTTGCCGCTATTGTAACATACATAAATAAGTTCTTTATTTTTCTTGGCAGGTCTTGTCCTACAGTCCCTAACAAAAATGCTTCTGGTTTTTTTACAAATGTCATTTTAAACATTTTTTTCAATTCGTCATATATCATTTCCCAATTTTTTAAAAACTTCTCTACATTCCCACCACATATGATATAAAGTACCTTCTTTTTCTTTACATTTCCAACATATGTTTGACCAGGTTTTGTACATTTTTGCTATTTGTAGTGGTGTGATATACCATCTGTACATCATTTTCATATAGTTTTCTTTCTAAAGAGAACAATCTCTAAATTTCAGATCTACCTTCCACAATTTTTCCCAGGCCTCAAATTGTATATTATGTCCTATATCTTGTGCCCATTTGATCATGACTGATTTGACCTCCTTATCTTTTGTTTCCCATTCTTGTTGTTGTTGTTTAGTCGTTTAGTCGTGTCCGACTCTTCGTGACCCCATGGACCAGAGCACGCCAGGCACTCCTGTCTTCCACTGCCTCCTGCAGTTTGGTCAGACTCGTGTTTGTAGCTTCGAGAACACTGTCCATCTCGTCTTCTGTCGTCCCCTTCTCCTTGTGCCCTCAATCTTTCCCAACATCAGGGTCTTTTCCAGGGAGTCTTCTCTTCTCATGAGCTGGCCAAAGTATTGGAGCCTCAGCTTCACGATCTGTCCTTCCAGTGAGCACTCAGGGCTGATTTCCTTCAGAACGGAGAGGTTTGATCTTCTTGCAGTCCATGGGACTCTCAAGAGTCTCCTCCAGCACCATAATTCAAAAGCAATTCCCATTCTAGCAGAATACTATATGTTTTCTTCAGCAGCTTCACTTCTTCTGAAAGGCAGCTTTCCGTGGCAAGAGGTAGAGAATATCCACATCTGAAGCTCTGGAGAGCCACTGCCACACAGTGTAAAAAACTTTTTAAAAATATATTTATGCTTTTCAAATTTATACATTTCACTAATTTTACAATCATTTTAACATTCAAAACTTGGCTTCCTTCCCCCTCTTTTTGCGGTTCCTTAATTTTTTTAATATCTTCTGCATATCCAAATTCATTTAATTTTCTCATTTATTTATCTTCTTTAAATATATACTGTTATGAAACTGCAGGTTATTACAATAATCCTGCCAATGTTCTTATGTGTTTGCTGGTTATCTGTAATGATTCAATAAACAATTTCCATTCTTTTATTAAAAAAAAGATTGTTATCTTGATTTCTTTTTCTTCTGGTAAGTTTTGCTATTCCTGCATATTCCATAAGTTTTTGTATCCATTCCTCCTTTGATGGGACTTCTGCTTCTTTCCATTTTCGGGCGAGTAGCATTCTTGCTGCTGCAGTAGCATACATGAATAAGTTTCTCTACAGTTTCGGTAGTTCTGTCCCTGTAATTCCCAAAAGAAAAGTTTCTGTGGATTTTTGTTTTTTTAACAAACATTGTTTTAAACATCCTTTTCAATTGCTCAGTATAAATGATGTTGAGTGAGATGAGTCTGACTCTGTGTAAAACGATTTCCAACATCCCTCACTTTCTTCAGAAAACTTGCGTGGGCAGCGGCTTACAAGAGGTTCCAGTGGGTAATAATAATAATAATAATAATAATAATAATAATAATAGCAGCAATATCCTGCCCATCTGACTGGATTGCCCCAGCCACTCTGTGAGGCTTCTGCCGTAATAAAAACACAACAAAGCATCAAACATTAAAAACTTCCCTGTACAGGGTTGCCTTCAGACATCTGATGGGAGGACATTCCACAGGGCAGGTGCCACACCTGAGAAGACCCTGTACTTGGTTCCCTGTAACCTCACTTCTCACAGCGAGGGAACCGCCAGAAGGCCCTTGGCGCTAGACCTCAGTGTCCAGGCAGAATGATGGGGGCGGAGACGCTCCTTCAGGTATACAGGACTGAGGCTGTTTAGGGCTTTAAAGGTCAGCACCAACACTATAGACTACATAACCAATAATAATAATAATAATAATAATAATAATAATAATAATAATTTATTATTTATACCCTGCCCATCTGGCTGGGCCTCCCCAGCCACTCTGGGCGGCTTCCATAGAAACCAAAAATACAGTAAAATATCACACGTTAAAAACTTCCCTGAACAGGGCTGCCTTAAGATGGCTTCTGAATGTCAGGTAGTTGTTTATCGCTTTGACATCTGCTGGAAGGGCGTTCCACAGGGCGGGTGCCACTACTGAGAAGGCCCTCTGCCTGGTTCCCTGTAACTTTGCTTCTCGCAGAGAGGGAACTGCCAGAAGGCCCTCAGAGCTGGACCTCAGTCCGGGCTGAACGATGGGGGTGGAGACGCTCCTTCAGGTATACTGGACCGAGGCCGTTTAGGGCTTTAAAGGTCAGCACCAACACTTTGAATTGTGCTCGGAAACGTACTGGGAGCCAATGTAGGTCTTTCAAGACCGGTGTTATATGGTCTCGGCGGCCGCCCCCAGTCACCAGTCTATCTGCCGCATTCTGGATTAGTTGTAGTTTCCGAGTCACCTTCAAAGGTAGCCCCACGTAGAGTGCATTGCAGTAGTCCAAGCGGGCTTTAGCCTGTGCTAGCTAGGGAGGATGACAGGTGGAGTCTAGCATCCTTTCAAGGGCACTGTGTTGGCCACCCCTGCCGTAGCATCTGTTGTATGCCAGCCATTCACCGGGCAGAGCCAAGCTGCCAGTGCCTGAAGTGTCTACGCTGGGAAGTTCTTGAGAAAAACCATGCCACTCCTGGCCCCCAAGTGTGCTTTGTTTGCTTGGAAGGCTGCCCCAAGAGGAGGGTCACAACTGAGACTTCAAAAAGACCTGAAGATCCTTTCATTGACGGCACTTCCCCCTCCCTCTGATCACAGCCATGGACTGGAAAGGTGATAAATCAACATTTTTATAGGAGAAGTGATGGGGAGGTGGAGGGGGGTGAGAGGAAACAACATGAAAGGAAGTGAACAGCTGCAATGAGCCTGAAAGGCAACAATGCAAAGTCCCCTGTCAATGGCTGCCTCTTTTCCATTAATGAGGATTCAGGACAGGTTTCTGGTAGCTTTATAATTCTTTGTATAGAAAGTCATAACACAGATAATTGCTACACATGTACCTTGCCGACGTCTCCTGTGATTTTAATTCTCTCCTCTCCCCCCCCCCGCCCCTTTTCCATTAGACCCGGAATTAACAGCAATTTGTTGGAGAACGGTTTAACGACAACACGGTAATGTGCTACTCAAGATCTTGAGATGACTGTGCAAGTCCTGGTGAATTTGTGCTGTGATCACCGTTCCTAAGCTCCGTATGACTTCTGAGTGTGCAAAATGCTTTAGAGCTCCTCGGTTTTATTGACTTAGGAGATGCGTCCTTGCGGCAAAATGCCCTTGACAGGCTTGAAGGTGCTGTAAGACTTGTGTCTTCTCTACAATCAAACCCACGGTCAGAGGCAGCGATGCTTCTGAATACCATTTGCTGGAAGCCACACGAGGGGAGAGGGCTCTTGTGTTCGAATCCTACTGGTGGTGGTGAGGGTTTGCCACAGGTACCTGGTTGGCCACTGTGAGAATAGGATGTTGGGACTAGATGGACCACTGGCCTGATCCAGCAAGTATTTCTTATGTCCTATTGACACTAGAAGGCATAGGAAGCCACTGCAGATGTGCTCAACCCTACTGCAAAATGTACACAATAAGTTGCAAAGCTTTAGCATTTAGCTTGAAATATAATGCGCTGTTTGTCCAATTATTAATAGTGCTGTGGCACACCACCCCGATCTCCTAATGGTGCAAGACTAAACGACAACTCTAAGCCCATAGAAAATGAGACTGTTGTTACTCCACAGGGGGGGTGTTAGGAGAAAAAAAACACCTGCTCCTTTTCCCTTATGGGGTACCCAAGAGCCCATATAGTGTCCTTTTGTAGGTTCTCTATCGGTAGGAGAAAATAAGTGACCAGCCAGAGAATATTGAGAAGCAAAGCAGCTAGTAAGCCTGATCTTTATTAAAGCAGTTGTAACAGGGTACTCCCCCCCAAAACACACAGGAGGGGGGAAGGGACCCAGAACAAAGGTGTGCCCGCCCTTATATAGACTTTGAAGTTGCCTACCCTCAAACTCCAGACCACCTCCAGAAACATCATACATACATCATAGAAGGGGTGTAGCACAGGACCACCTCCTCCAATACAGTGGTACCTCGGGTTAAGAACTTAATTCGTTCTGGAGGTCCGTTCTAAACCTGAAACTGCTGTTCTCATCCTGAAGCAGAGTTCTTAACCCAAGGTACTATTTCTGGGTTAGCGGAGTCTGTAACCTGAAGTGTCTGTAACCCGAGGAACCACTGTACAGCATACCGTGGTACCTCGGGTTACATACGCTTCAGGTTACATACGCTTCAGGTTACACACTCCGCTAACCCAGAAATAGTGCTTCAGGTTAAGAACTTTGCTTCAGGATAAGAACAGAAATCATGTTCCGGCAGCGCGGCGGCAGCAGGAGGCCCCATTAGCTAAAGTGGTGCTTCAGGTTAAGAACAGTTTCAGGTTAAGAACGGACCTCTGGAACGAATTAAGTAATTAACCCGAGGTACCACTGTACATACATCACAGGGGGCGGTCTAAAACAGAATCCTGATTGTGTTGTTTATCTCCTGTCGGCCATTTACCTGATTGCATTATCTGGGTTTTGGCCACTCTTTTGTTATTATAACTACTTAATTCCTGAATCCAGGTCACAGGTTCGCCCTATTCACACCTTAAATGTGCCCCTTAAGGAACAGAGACAATGGGGAGATTTCCCATTTCCTTCCACCTTGCAGAGAAATATTTGAGGTCATTTTGGGAGAGAGAAAATGGTTTCAGGACTTTTCGGTGGCTTTCAGACATATGGTTTACATATTTGTATGTGTTTGCTTGATACATTTATGAACATCTATTTTATATATACAAGACCTTAAAATTCTTACAACAGAGGGAAACAGGAGCAAAGAAGGAACTATGAGATGTTTGGTCACAGTGTCCTATGCCAATCTGGTTCCCTCCAGAATTTTTCAACTACAACTCCCATCAGCCCCAGGCAGGTTGGGCTTGCTGGGGCTGATGGGAATAATAGTCCAAAACGTATAAAAGTAATCCAGCTAGCAAAGGCTGTTCTAAGCAATTATCAGCTCAAGTCATGTAAATTTAATGGAGATCATCTGCAATGCAGACTTGGCCTTAAGCAGCCAGTTTGACTCTGAACTCTGTGGTGTTCCTGCTTTTTACAGCCTTTCAGAAGGGAACTCAACAGGAGTCTTGAAATCTAGACTTGGGTTGACCCAGATCCCAGTTCTTGCAGCTCCCTCTGTTGGACTCCGCATGTAGCTGTTTCTCTGAAATGCATGGAAAAGTAATCCCCCTGCAAAGTAATGTGTGCATCATAGAGATATCTGTGTTGTTACAAGTACAGTAGAAATGAAGAAAAGAATGGCATTCAAAGCCCCAAAAATTAGAAGAGGGAAAATAGGCTTCATATCCCACACACAGAGAGAGATTGAAGCCAAAATACAGTAGCAGACACAGAGCCAATTAGGAGGCAGAACTCCCATTTAATTGCAGTGAGAGTTGTACAAAAGATTTTCAATGTGAGGCACATTTGCATATCCACACACTTAAAACTGCTTTAATAATTCCATTTCCACAGGGAACCCTGGACATTGCAACTTTCTCGGGAGAGAGATCTCCAAATGAAAACAATCAGCACCACACGAAGCTTTGGGAGGGGAAGCAATGGCCGTTTAAAACCAACAAAGGGAAGGTTTGCATTGCAGCTATTCCAGCAGTTTCCCAATCCTTCAAACCATCCTTCTGCTGCGCTTTGCACACAGGTAAATTTACTCACGAGGAGGCACCGCAGCACACCGCTTGAGAAAGGCATGTTTCTGTGTCTACTTTTATTCAAAAGTACAGATGAGGGATGAGGAACCTTAAGCCCTCCAGATACTGATCCCATCAGACCCAGGCAGCATGACCAATGTCCAAAGATGGGATTTGTAGTCCATCATCCTCAACACAGCTACCTCAACCCTGCGATAGATGCGGTGCCATGCCAGTTCAACTTACAACACAGTTGTCCTTGTTCTTAAGAACATTCCCCCAAAGTACGTGTAGCGGCAATCAGTCCTGAAGGGTATAATTTGTCTGATCTCTCACTCCTTGGAATTACGGTTTACTGTGTGATGGGCAGAGCTCTGACAGTGACTCTTCCTGACAAAAAAAATTCCTTCCAGTAGCACCTTAAAGACCAACTAAGTTAGTTCTTGGTATGAGCTTTCGTGTGCATGCACACTTCTTCAGATGAAGAAGTGCATGTACACTTCTTCTTCTGAAGAAGAAGTGTGCATGCACACGAAAGCTCATACCAAGAACTAACTTAGTTGGTCTTTAAGGTGCTACTGGAAGGATTTTTTTTTTGTTTTGACTATGGCAGACCAACACGGCTACCTATCTGTAACTCTTCCTTCCTGAGTGGAGGACAGAGGGAGGTGTGCAAGTCTGGAAAGAAGCCAGCCAAGGTAAATTGTGCATTCACTGCTACTCCCACTTTTTGCTTCTGGCCCCGCCCATCACTGCCAAGTGGCCCCGGGAGGCTGCTTAGCAGGGTTATGCAGCCCTGAAAAAGATCCTGCATTCCTGAGGCACAGTTATAATGAAGTATCAAAGAAACAAAAGCGGCTCATTAAGGGCGTCCAGATTTCGTAGGCGATTCAAATTCTGCTTAATCGAATTCCTGCTTTATTATTGGCAGAGCGACACAGACCTTGCTCATTTAAAGACGACGATGGATGGCCTGGTTTTGTCTCCTTTATTTTGGGCTGATGAGATTCAGCCAAAAAAACTAACAACAACCCAGGCCTGGTGGTGGTTCTCTTTCAAAAACCACCCATGGACCAGGGGCCAAAGGATCTCTCTCTCGAAAGGCGCAGACCGTATGAAACACCTGCATAGATCGCACCCACGTAAATAAATGCTACATTTACAAAAGGAAAACAAATGAGGTCATTTGAACACAACTGGTAGCTGCCATTGAGTGTAACGGGCAGGGGGACCCTTTCAAGTATTGCAATGTGAAAATACACAGGACATTGCAAGGAACAAACAGCTGCTTCTCACCCTCTCTGTCTATAGTACAACCTAGCCACAAGTCCTGATGCATGGACATGCTGAATTTCACCACATCGCTGTCTGCTAGTGATGGGGAATAGGAGAAGACATGGGACATCAGGGCTTCAGGACACAGTAAGATGTACTAGATGTTGCTGAACTACAACTCCTGACACCTCTGGGACTTGTAGTTAATCAACATCTCAAGGACCAAAGGCTCCACACAGCTGCACCAGATGTTACTAAGAAATGAGCGGAACTAAGACACACAGCTGTGCATTAACCATAACATTAACTTTGGTATTTAACAGCTCCACAGAGATCTCTGAGAAATTCAAACTTCGCTTGTCTGCTAGTTCCTGGAACATTCAAAGAGGCCTGGGATCAGACTCACAGGGTAGTATTCCACCAAGTTTTACTCAAAGAAGGCCTAATAAAATTAATGGGCCTAGCTTAGTCATGTTTAGTTATTTCAGTGGGTTCACTCTGAGCAAATGCCACCCAGGCTGCAGAAGGGCACCGCCATATTAAGTTTTTCCACCGGAGCGCTGTCTGCAGAATTCTTCCCACTGCTGGTGTCAGAAACATGGGCCGAAGCCATCCCTGAGCCTGACCTCCAGGACGATCAGATTTTTGCTCCTTCCAGCAATTGCAGACGTAAGGCACAAAAGGGTGAGTTAAGGACTAACATTCAGTTCTTTCAACATTCTCAGTTCACGTAAACACCGATGAAATATATAAACAGGCAATCTTGTAGAGAGAAAAGGTAGAGAACTAAGGATTTTACAGAAGGTGCTTTCCCCTTGACTTAACCCGACACAGTTTCCATCTGAACCTTGATCTGGAATGGGGAAGAAGAGTCAAACAGCTCTCTCCCAAGAAGCCCAGTACACTATTTTATGCTGAAGGCTCAGAGCTTTCATGCTCCTCTGGTTAAAGGGACTCTCATAAGACACTCTATGGATCCACATTCCTCTTTCAAATTCCTGAGGCTACTGCCCCACAGCCCTTGGAAGAAAGTGAGAGCTAGCAGGAAATCTATATGGCCTCACTGTACATTATATATAAAACAAACTACATTGTCTCCTTTGCACGAACCTCTAGCAAGCTCTATGTCCTCGTTTCTTTGCTTATGTAACACAGCACACAACCTACAATGAACCAAAATCCCTACATCCTATTAAAATACAAATACACACACACACACACACACACACACACACAAACATACAATAATCAAAATGGAATGGTTCTGGAATGAAGGGGGGGAATTGTTGCCTATCTCTAGTGACATTACAGGTACTAGCCAATTCCGCCAGAGCACTTCAACCTAGACCAGGGTTTCCCAAACTTGGTCTCTAGCAGTTTTTGGACTACAGTTCCCATCATCCTTGACCACGGGTCCTGCTAGCTAGGGTTGATGGGAACTGTAGCCCAAAGACCCAAGTTTGGGAAACCCTGACCTAGACAAAAAATACATTAACAGGACCAGTGGGAGGAGCCAGAGCCCACATGGAATCTGGCAGGTTTATGGGCAGAGTCTGGCAGAATCCAGAGTTTACTGACTTTTCAGAGCCCAGTCCTGGTTTTCTGAGAGGACATGGTTTTACCAGTCAAACCAGTTAAAATGCTGACTGAGTGGCAAGCCTACCTGCTGGCAGTGGAGAGAGGCCTAAATTCACATTTTCCTTAGAGATTAAAAAAAATAATAATACTGGTGTGTGCAGGAAATATATCCCTCCCTCCCAACAACAGGAACTCTTCCCTGGAGAAAACTGTCAGGATGTCATCTAAGAACTGAGAAGAAAGAAAAACAACTAACCCATTATTGCTCACGTACACGCTCTCACACAAAGTCATTATCTGGAAGTCTACCGGCTGAGAAAACTCACAACCGCGTTGCGTCATTTTTGATAGGAGACCCACCAACGAGGGTCTCTGGAACAGAGAATCAAAATGGTACAGAAAAACTGCAGGTTTCACAAACACTTCAGCTGCGACCCGGAAGACCAATGTTAAGGCTGCAGAAAACAATTTCTCTTTTTAACGGGCAGATTAGGCCTTGACTCTGCTCTTCCTGGGACAACGTTAAGTAGCCACAACTCTGTTGCAGTGGACTTTTGTGGGTGCACATCGATGGAACTGAAAATATCAGTAAGCCACTGGATATCCATTTGTCAATTTCTTCATTCATTCTTCATCCATTTCTTCATTCATAAAAACTATCTCGGTGTCCTGTTTAAATTCTGCATTCTGTCTAAATCTTGGTCCCTACAGCTCTACAAAAGCAGAGTCTGTGTCCACTCTGTGGGCTTTCCCAAAGATGAGGAAAGTGCAAAGTCCAAAGGCGTTTACTGCTGCCACGAGATTGAAAACAGATACCCATGAACCAGTGATTTCGATCAGATGTCCGGCTAGGTACACACAAACAACACCTACGTGCAGAAAGAAAGGGAACAGATTGGCAATTTTTTAAAAAATCCATACAATTAGCCGCTTGGGTTTTTTTGCTCATGGGGTAAAAAACCAAACCAAAACCAAAACCCCTATTGATTTGATTACACCAGTTTACTTGAAAGATCTCCTGAACCCAGTCAACTGCTTTGACCTGCAGAACAGTCACTTCTACAAACCTTGCCATTTTCATATATAACGTTATTACGTAGATTTGTTTGAAAACCGCCGATGTGATTTATATTTACATTTTAATCTGTTTTTAATGTTGATTTTTATCGGCATTTTTTAATTAATATGCTGTTTCATGCAAACTGCTTGGAAGGTTTTTGCGAATCGAGTGGTATGGAAATCTCGATAAATAAAAATACAGTAAAAAAATGCGCTGCAAACACATTGACTATCTTTACACTTAGGTTGGCGGTCACGGTTTGCTCCCTCTCATCCCACACAAAGGTTTTAAGAATTGTTCAGTCCTTGATTTATTTATTTTTTGCAGGGGGAAAACAGGTAGACAGGGCCCTTCATGAATTCCACAAGCTCCACATCCAGCTCCACTGATATTTTGGCTAAGTAATGACCCAAACCCCTTACCCCACCCCTCCAGTAGCTAAGGAGCTAACTAAAGAGTCTGGGGCTCCCTTCAATTCAATTACAGTTGTACCTTGGTTCTCAAATGCCCTTGGTACTCAAACAACTTGGAACTCAAACACTGTAAACCCAGAAGTAAGTGTTCCGGTTTGTGAACTTTTTCCGGAAGCCAAACGTGCACCGTTTTGAGTGCCACATTTCCGTTTTGAGTGTTACACTGAGGTCTGTCTGTTTTTGCTATTAATTTTGCATTTTTGTAGCTTTTTTTGTGACTGTGTGGAACCCAGTTCAGTTACTGATTGATTGATTGTGTGACTGCAGTACATTGTTTATTGCTTTCATTTTATGGATCAATGGTCTCGTTAGATAGTAAAATTCATGTTAAATTGCTGTTTTTAAAAGTCTGAACAGATTAATCCATTTTGCATTACTTTCTATGGGAAAGCGCACCTTGGTTTTGGAATGCTTTGGTTTTGGAATGGACTTCCGGAACGGATTAAGTTTGAGAACCAAGGTACCACTGTACATAAATTATTTGTCAGGGCTCCCTGGCCATCCTCAGAGGGCCAAAATCCCCAGGGTTCTTTGTGCTAAGGGACTGCTTTACAAAACAGTCCTTCGTGTGGACAGACTTAATGTAAGACTTAATGGAGCAAATTCCTGAACAATCACTTACCTAATAAGGCCCCACCAGTATTTGCCACACCTGTGGAGAGAAATGAAACTGAGGCATGGCTTTGAAAAAAATGTACAATGCATTTAATCCATGGTTGGAGAACCCTGCAACTTTCTAGGTGTTGTGTAGAATGGTTTTTTAATACAAAATCTGAATTGAAAAATATTATTAGGGGGAACCATGGAGGGAGGGGAAGTTGCAGATGGAGTGATTGATTGCTAAACTTGTAATGTTGTTGAATTGCTTATTTGTTTAAAATATATAATAATAATAATAATAATAATAATAATAATAATAATAATAATAATAATGATGATGATGATGATGTGATGATGATGATAATGATAATTTATACCCCGCCCATCTGGCTAGGTTTCCCCAGCCACTCTGGGCAGCTTCCAGCAAAATATTAAAATACAATAATTCATCAAATATTAAAAGCTTCCCTAAACAGGGCCGCCTTCAGATGTCTTCTAAAAGTCAGGTAATTGTTTATTTCTTTGACATCTGATGGGAGGGCGTTCCACAGGGCGGGTGCCACTACCGAGAAGGCCCTCTGCCTGGTTCCCTGTAACTTCGCTTCTCGCAGGGAGAGAACTGCCAGAAGGCCCTCAGAGCTGGACCTCAGTGTCCAGGCTGAACGATGGGGGTGGAGATGCTCCTTCAGGTATGCTGGGCCGAAGCTGTTTAGGGCTTTAAAGGTCAGCACCAACACTTTGAATTGTGCTTGGAAACGTACTGGGAGCCAATGTAGGTCTTTCAGGACCGGTGTTACGTGGCCACTCCCAGTCACCAGTCTAGCTGCTGCATTCTGGATTAGTTGTAGTTTCTGTAGCCCTGGGACACCCCAGTTCTCAGGAAGTCACTTAAGAAATGAAGACCTGAGGTTTATTAATGGATGGTCCTTTCTTACATATTACTGGAATACTAACAGTAGGTAAGGCTGAATCTTTTAAGTTTTCTTAACGGGGGAGGGCACAGGTCCCCCCCCCAACTGGGGTTGAATCCTGTGCCCCACTGACCCATTTCCATTGGTTCATGCAGCTCATATGCTGACATGTGATCTGTACAAGCTCATCCCCCCCATCCCTACGCCCTGAACTGGCTTTCCCTCTTGATCTCTCAGGCTACATCTCCCCCAAGTCACTTTTCACACAGCTCTTCTGTTATGTACTGAGTTGAATAAGATCCAAAATGCAGCAGTCTGATTGGTCCTAGAACAATAGGATTCAGAATGCTGCATTCTGATTGGTCCTAAAACAATAGGATTCAGAATGCAGCTGTCTGATTGGTCCTAGAACAATAGGACTCAGAATGCAGCTGTCTGATTGGTCCACAGGAACCACCCTATCCAGCTCCAAGTGGAAGTGAATCTGCAACCTGATTGGCCTACAGGGGAATCCCAGAATTAGCCAATCATGTGGTGCCCATTGTGTAAATAATGTATATAAAGCAGACATTCTGGGGGAACTTCCATTCCTCCTCACCACTATGAGCTGAATAAAGGGCATGATATCCACTCTCGACTTCAAGTATATTTCATCTTCTCTAATAAAGCCTTCCCTAACTTACTTTGGCTCCCCTCTGCTAGAACCTCCACGGCCACTCCATGATCCACAAAACTGGTGGTGATTACAATTTGGCATCTAAATGCATGTTTGCAAAAATTTGGGCTGCCATATGTCCTCTTTTTCCAGGAGATGTCCTCTCTTTCAGGCCTGGTTGCCACATGCCCTCTTTTCCCAGGACATGTCCTCTTTCTCAGAATTTTTCTGTTCGGGCGGATTTTAAAAATTTGGCCAAATGTCTGGGTTGTTTTTTGTTTCATTTCGTTTTTGGCAACCCAAGAAAATTTCAAAATAAAAACAATTTTAAAAGCCCTGAGTGTCACTCCCCTTGCTGTTTTTTGTGAATGGAACAGGAGCGCTCTGCAGCTGACCAATTTTCCGCCTGGTGCAGAAATGTGAAGATACCGAAATTCCTATTCATCCCTATCTAATACAGGAATGCCAGTAAATACCACAGAAACTGGTTCACTTTTCCTGGCCTCTGATACCTTCATAATATTAAAATGTGATACTTTGTTTTCCTTGTTGAATATAAAATTTGTAATATATAATTTATCCTCACCAAACAGCAAGCCAGCGCACGAAGGAGCCAGGTCTTGTATATTGACTGAGATGCCACTGTTCAGGGGAGGGAAAAAAGAGGAAAGAATATGAACTGAGACCAAGGCTGGGGGAAGGAAGCTGCGAATGAGACAGCTGCAATATTTGAGAAGAAGCTACCATATTTATAGCACTTTTGGTTGCAAACCTGCACTTCCTGTTTCGGAGAGTGGCATGACTCAGAAAGCAAGCTACTATTTATTACAGCGGTAGAGAACCCTTTTGGGAGGGGCAGGCCAGATCTTTATTTTACTCATCCCTGCAGGGCAGTACCGGCAGGGGGACAAAACTACTTACTGTATTTTTCACTCCATAAGACACACTTTTTTCCACCTAAAAAGTAAGGGGAAATGTCTGTGTGTCTTATGGAGCGAATGCGTGGTCCCTGGAGCCAAATTGCCCATGGGGCAAAAAGCAGATCATGCTTTTTTTATTTTTAGAAAGAGGGAAGTGGGTGTTGAAACAAAGCTGCTGATCAGCAAGCGATTGGGAGGGAGATAAAGCTGCTGGTAAAGGAGGCTGCTGGGGGAGGGGGGGAGGTAAAGACAGCAAACTTGCAAGGAGAGGAGACAGGAAGACTAAAGCAATGGGGAGAGAAATTAGAAGAAAAGGAGGAGCAAAAAACTGCTCTAGCTAAGGAAAAGACACTAAGGCAAACAAGAAGGAAGAGAGTGTTGAAACAGCTGATCGGCAAGTGATCGGGGAGGGAGATAAGGGAGGCTAGCGATAAAGGAGGCTGCCTGGGAGGGGGGAGGTAAAAGCCCATGGATCCTCAGGACTTTTGCACTGGGTCACCCCACATTCACCACCAGATCACATAGCATGTCCATGGCTACAGCCTGCACCAAAAAAAGCACGCATCCACTGTTTTGTGGGGTCGCAATGGTGGTTACAAAGCACGGATCCACATGGATTCTCAGGATTTTTGCATTGGGCTACCCCAAACTCTCTGTCCAATCACATGTCTGTGGCCACAGAATGAACCACAAAAATCATACATGTACTGTTTCATTCAGAATATTCCCCCCCCCCCCCCCCGTTTTCCTCCTCTAAAAACTAGGTGCGTCTTATGGTCAGGTGCGTCTTATGGAACGAAAAATACAGCACTTTATTTCGCATCATAATGGTGCCAGGTGATTGACAAGCAGACTGAGCAATCCACTTGTCAAAGTTGGCCCATGCGGAGTGGGGAGATGTTGGAATATTCTAAAAGAAATTTGAAAAATGGTCCTGAAGAAGTTGCTAGGCAACGGAAAATTTTCCCAGCAACAGGTGTCCTTATTAGGACATGTGATGAACTAAGTCTGGGTCAGTGTAAGTGAGCAGGTGAATGAGTCAGCATTAGGTTTCTGGCTGGATGGCTAAAGGAGAAAAAGATTACGTTTCTTTCTTTATTTTTCTTTATTCATGACCAGTGTAAAGCTTTTGTAAATAATAAAGACTCTGTGAAACAGAACCCAATGGTGTTTATTCCTGTTACGGGAATTTCACTAAGTGCATGGGTATACAAACTAAGGCCCGGGGGCCGAATCTGGCTCAATCTCCTTCTAAATCCAGCCCACGGATGATCCAGGAATCAGCGTGTTTTTACATGAGTAGAATGTGTGCTTTTATTTAAAATGCATCTCTGGGTTATTTGCGGGGCACAGGAATTTGTTCATTTTATATTTTATTTTTTCAAAATACAGTGTGGCCCCCCATAAGGTCTGAGGGACAGTGGACCGGCCCCCTACTGAAAAGGTTTGCTGACCCCCCCCGACTAAGAGAGAGCTGGAATGCTGCTGCTGCAAAGAAGTAAAAGATGCAGGGAAAGTTTTCTGGAAAAGGAACCCTGCTGAAGAAAGAATGAAAACCTAAGGGTAGATGCTCACACACTAGCAGGAGATACCGTGCTAGCAGGATTGAACTCCCCACACAGTTCAATCCTGCTTTCTGCAAGCTTTGGGCAGGCCAGACCGTTCCCAGCAAGGATTGGCTAGGGCCAAGCAAGCATGACCGAACTCTTCTGCTCTGGAGGGTAGGACTCGAACCCATGGCTTCAAGTGGCAGGAAAGGAGAATCCGACTAAACATCAGGAAAAACTTTCTGGCAGTAAGAGCTGTTCCACAGTGGACTCCCACGAGAGGTTGTAGACTCTCCTTCCTTGGGAGCTTTTTAAGCAGAGGTTGGGTGCCCGTCTGCCATGGATGTTTGGCGGAGATTCCTGCATTTCAGGGGGTTGGACTAGATGATCCTTGGGGTCCCAACTCTACAATTCCATGATCAGCTGATGCATGGGGAGCTCAGTCCTGCCTTCTGCAACATTGCCTCTACCTGCCCCATACCTGGCGTCGCAGGTGAGGACTTAGGGAGAACAGCCTCGCAGACCTAATTGGGGAGGCCTGGTAGGCTGCAATTGGCTCGCAAAACGAAGGTTCCCCACTCCGACTCATCACATATTTCTTCCAAGAAATGCGCACAGTACAACCTCACAACTGCCTTGCGAGGCAGGCCAAGCTGAGGTCCAGCCAGCACGATCCATGGCTGGCCAGGGAACTGAACTCAGGTCTCCGCAACCCAATCCCACCACCATGGCTAGCCTTTGGGTTCCCCAAGAGCGCTTCTGGACTGAGGTGTTCCACTGTTACCTGTGGTTGAAGGTCTGTAGTCCCACGCAGGCCGATGCAAACACAACCGCACGGCAGAAACTGTTGGTGTGACCTATGCACAGGGCAAACATGCTGGAAACCCCTGAGCCGATGACCTCAAAGGAGAAGAAAGCCAAAATACCAAAATTAGCTGGCGTGGAATTTAGCAGATGGGGCGATAGCAGCTTCAGCTATCGTTACCTGATCACTGTTTCCCAACCACCATCAAGGCCAACAATCCACTATCTGTATCAAATTCTGAACAATGGGGGAAGCCAGCTGGCTACTCCTGCGAAGGTTTACTCAGAACAAAGTGCCACAGGGTTCAATGGGACATAGGAAGTTTGTCAACCAAGGCCAATATTGCCTACTCAGACTGGCAGCAGCTCTTCTCCACATTTAACTTAAAGGTAAAGGTAAAGGTACCCCTAGGGACGCGGGTGGCGCTGTGGGTTAAACCACAGAGCCTAGGGCTTGCCGATCAGAAGGTCGGCGGTTCGAATCCACGCAACGGGGTGAGCTCCCGTTGCTAAGTCCCTGCTCCTGCCCACCTAGCAGTTTGAAAGCACACCAGTGCTAGTAGATAAATAGGTACCGCTCCGGCAGGAAGGTAAACGGTGTTTCTGTGCGCTGCTCTGGTTCGCCAGAAGTGGCTTAGCCATGCTGGCCACATGACCGGGAAGCTGTACACCGGCTCCCTCGGCCAATAAAGCGAGATGAGTGCCACAACCCCAGAGTCGGTCACGACTGGACCTAATGATCAGGGGTGCCTTTTACCTTTTAAAGGTACCCCTGACAGTTAGGTCCAGTCATGGACGACTCTGGGGTTGCGCGCTCATCTGGCTCTATAGGCCGAAGGAGCGGGCGTTTGTCCGCAGACAGCTTCCGGGTCATGTGGCCAGCATGGCGAACCAGAGCAGCACACAGAAACGCCGTTTACCTTCCTGCCGGAGTGGTACCTATTTATCTACTTGCACTTGATGTGCTTTCGAACTACTAGGTGGGCAGGACTGAACAACAGGAATTTACCCCATCGTGGGGATTCGAACCGCCAACCTTCTGATCCGCAAGCCCTAGGCTCTGTGGTTTAACCCACAGCACTACCTGCATCCCTCACATTTAACTTACTACTCAGTAAAGGCCCATATAAAGCTCATTGTATTGCTGCCAAGCATGTTGTGTGTTTTGTAATTTAATTACAATGGGAATTGTGATTTTAACTGGGAAAGCAGTACATGGAGCAGGGATGTATAATCCCCCCCAACCCACTGCAGCAAAACCCCCCTCCCCATCCTGCAGTTATGGGCTGGTGGGAGCAACTATCATGAGTGCCAAAATCAACTCCCCTCTGCATGCCTGTAATTACTTATTTAAAAATCACAATTGGAAGGGACGTACTTAGACCTCATGTGTCCTCAGAACGGCAAGCAAGAAGATCAGGGCACCATAAACTATTCTCTCCTACCTCCTTGCTTTTAACAGCACAAGAAACACCCTCTAAGGAAGGCCAGACAAAGAGATAGATGATCAGCCCCAGGTAACACAGTAAGTCACTGGGCAAGCCTATCTTCCACTTGGCCATCGGAACCTTATCTCTTCCTTCTCTGCACATCCACACCAAGGGATAGCTCAGTCAGTTGAGCACGGGACTCTTAATCTGAGGGTTGTGGGTTCAAGCCCCATACTGGGCAAACGATTCCTGCTTTGCAGGGGGTTGGACTAGATGGCCGCTGTGGTTCCCCTTCCAGCTCTACAATTTCTACACCCAAAAATCTGCTCTGGGGGGTTCCGCCAAGCATTTGCGGAGGGTGCGAGGAGCACTCGGGGGAGGCAGGAAAGGAAGCGGAAGTTTCATTCCACAAGCAGAAGTTGTGAGGCTACCTTTGAAGGTGACCCAGAAACTACAACTAATCCAGAATGCGGCAGCTAGACTAGTGACTGGGAGTGGCCGCTGAGACCATATAACACCGGTCTTGAAAGACCTACATTGGCTCCCAGCACGTTTCCGAGCACAATTCAAAGTGTTGGTGCTGACCTTTAAAGCCCTAAACGGCCTCGGACCTTCTGGCGGTTCCCTCACTGCCAAGTTACAGGGAACCAGGCAGAGGGCCTTCTCGGTAGTGGCACCCACCCTGTGGAACGCCCTCCCACCAGATGTCAAAGAGAACAACAACTACCAGACTTTTAGAAGACATCTGAAGGCAGCCCTGTTTAGGGAAGCTTTTAATGTTTAATAGATTATTGTATTTTAATATTTTGTTGAAAGCCCCCCAGGGGTATAAATAATAAATTATTATTATTATTATTATTAACAGTTTTGTGGGCTTCAATCCTGTGTCTCCCTGGTCCTCACTTGGCATCCTAAGCCAGAGTCAACTACAGTGGTACATACACTTCAGGTTACACACTCCGCTAACCCAGAAATAGTGCTTCAGGTTAAGAACTTTGCTTCAGGATAAGAACAGAAATTGGGCTCCGGGTCTTTTTCTCTCACCTGCATGAACTTACGGACAGTGATTGCTTTATATCCTGGAAGGAGAAAGAAAGAGTGTCAGAAAGTCTGGAGCAGTTTAAAGAGCCGAGCGCAGCAGCTGTCCTTAAATATCCAAAGGGCTGTTACACAGAAGTTTCTGCAGTGCAAGGGCCACATTGCATAGTTCAGCCTGGACGCTGAGGTCCAGCTCTGAGGGCCATCCGGCGGTTCCCTCACTGTGAGAAGTGAGGTTACAGGGAACCAGGCAGAGGGCCTTCTCGGTAGTGGCGCCCGCCCTGGGGAACGCCCTCCCGTCAGATGTCAAGGAAATAAACAACTACTGGACTTTTAGAAGACATCTGAAGGCAGCCCTGTTTAGGGAAGTTTTTAATGTTCGAAGTTTTATTCTGTTTTTAGTGTTGTGTTGGGAGACACCCGGGGTGGGTGGGGTATAAACAATAAAATACTACTACTTCTTTTTCTTCTTATTATTATTATTAGCAACTTTTCGGGGGCAGGACCGGAGGCAAAAGTGGGTGGAGATTGGATTAGAAGTTTCAAGACGTGCCTTCGCTTATTATAAAACCAAAACATCCTAAAAGAGCAATACAGTGGACACTCGGGTTGCGAACGTGATCCGTGTGGGATGCACATTCGCAACCTGCAGCTGCGCACGTGTGGGTTGCGATTTGGAGCTTCTGCGCATGTGCAAAGTGCGATTTAGCGCTTCTGCGCATCTACTTCCGGGTTTCGGCGTTCCATAACCCAAAAAAAACAGAACCTGAAGCATCTGTAACCTGAGGTATGACTGTACAATTGTGGCAGACAATGAAAAATTGACGATAGGTTTCTACTTGCCTCTCCTACGAGACCCCATCTCTGGCGATGGGCTATATTCTTCCTGGCAAGAGTCCTGTGCTTTTTAAGAGGCACGCAAGCCCACAACAAGCAGAAGTTCTGCAGGTGACGCTTTGGAATAAAAGCTATACCTGTTGGATTTTCATCCATGCCCCTGCCCAACCGCCAGCATGGACAGATGAAAGAGGGAAAACATCCCAAGGGGTTAAGTTACCTTGATTGATAAACTGGTCGGAAAGAAATCCGCTGAACAAACTTGTTGGGATCGCCACCAGCCAAGGCACAACATTAAATACCCACCCCTGAAAGGAGAGAGAAGGGAAATGTGAACACAAACAAAAAAATGGCCAGCCCCCTAACAGAGGCCTTGAGAGTGCAAGAGACTATCGATCAAGATCTGGCCCTGAATCAGGCATCTTTGAATGTTTATAAGAACATGGCCGGATCCTGCATGGCCCCTGTGTCGGAAGCCTCTTGGGGTCGTGTGGTGCTGGCACAACAAGCAAACAGCCTCAGACCAAGTCAATTTCTTTGTCTATTTGGTTCAGCGCTGTCTCAAGGCCTTCAACCTTGAGTTCCCATATGATGGTGGACTACAACTCCCATCATTCCCTAGCCAGCTTAGCCATTGCTCAGGGATGATGGGAGTTGAAGCCCAACAATATCAGGGGACCCTCGGTTGAAGAATGTCCCATCTTTTAAAAATTTAATTTAACTTCTATACCACTTAATATATTTTAAAAATATGTGTGTACAGAAAAGCGGAAGCAACAACAAATAGCATCAACGAAAGTATTATAGGAATACACGGTTACGTATAAATATGTCATATTACTATGAAGTGAGCAATATATAAAAATCAGGGTCAATTCACTTTCCTTTCTGGCACACCCTCCCTCTCAGCCTCTGGGTTCTCAGCCAGGGTCCAAACAAACTCTCAGCTCAGCCGCCAAAGAGTTCCTGGACCGTTACCTCAGGCAGCAAAATGTCTTCAGCTAACCCTGTTTTTAAAAATCATTGCTGATTGAGCACCCGTTTATAAGAAGAATTCATTTGCTGTGTGCACAGAAGGTGGTGCAGTTTTACCACACTGAGTTTTCTGACAGAGGATTAAAATTCACAGCCCCTGTATTAATACAAGAGGGTTGCCATATTAAAAACGAGGACAAAAGGGTTGTTGAGCTTTTTTTGCAAAAAAGAAAAATCGCCAAATTCTGGACACATGGCAGCCCTAATTATACAATTATTAAGTAACAGCAGAGTGCAGACAACAGGACATTTGGAACAAATGTTTTCCAGAGTTCTTTGTGAGCATGAGCCTAGTGTGATGTACACTTATCCAATTCTGGACGCTTCTTTGAAAGCACCATGTGTGCACTAGCGCAACCGTAAGAACATGTGGTTTGCAGTTATTTTAAAAGATGCAAACCTCCTCTTCTTGCAGCGCAGCTTTAGAGACCACCTGAACCCTTAAATCCCAGCTTGATCACAGAGAGATCATCACTGGTTGTACCCCTGAGTTGGTAAGGCTCATATGACAGAGCCTTCCGTGTCCAACCCTCTGGAATGCTCTTCCAAAAGATTCAGCACGGAATGTCTCTACACAGACCTTTAGACATTTGCTGAAAACTTCTCTGTGCCACCAAAGTATACACAGACCATTTTGGATAAACACGCCCTGTAATAGTTGATCTGTTTTACTTTTTTGGCAAAAAAAATTAATCAAAGCTTTTTTTTTAATGATACAAGAAGATAGCAAACCTAATCTATATAAAAACAATAGCCTAAAAAGAGAGCAAGAAAGGAAAAAAAATAGCAGTTTCTACTGCTATAAATGGCTTTGATTTTTTTCATGTGGGTATACAGGTGTGGTTTTTTATAAATAAATGGCTAAATAAATAAGACGCATAAGCAAAAGGAACACCACCATAGAGATTTTGCAGAAAATAGGAATTATTATTAATTCAGAGTATTGGTTGCTTCCCATGTAAAGTGTCTCGAAGCGACTTACAGTTAGCGTAGGGGAAACTCTTTTAATTGCTACTAAGGACAAATCTCTTGGCCCCAAAGGTCATGTGTGTCCCTTGAAATTTGCTTTTATGTTTGGGCCAGCTGTTTCCCTACCTGGAGCCCAGGGTCTTGGCAGGGACTGGGACAAGTGAGGGCAAAGATCTACCTCTGCGAGTCCCACCACTGCCCAGCACACACTGGATGGCATCATGTGACATGTCACATGGCCAGGCCCCCTCAATGTGGGAGAGGGACAAGTCGCCACCCCTGCCAATCATCAACATTTCTCTGATCTAATTACTAAATGAAAAATCAAGGCCTTGAGACACAGTGTAATGGCCTAGGATTCGGACTCAGATGCTGAACCTGAGGGATCCCAGCCTGCACAGGATTCCCCGCCTCAAGAATCAGCTGAGCCGGGGCTGGGGCATGGGACTGCAGGGTCCTCACCTGTGCTGGGTCCTCAGGTGCAGGCATCAGCTGAGTCTGCTCTGGCTCCTGAGGTGATGGAGGACCCATTGCCTGCAGGTGCTCCACTCTCAGCCCCGTCAGGGGAAGCTGAGGTTGCCTCTGGGTCCGGTAACCCTCCAGCCTCTCCTGAGCTGCAGAGGCTCAGGGCAGAGAGGCGGAGGGAACTAAGGAGGAGTGCTCACCTCCAGGCCAGGAGAGGCGAGTCACCAGAGGATCGGGGCCGCCCTATGCCTCGGGGCAGATAAAAGCCGGCCATCCCCAGTCCCAAGTTGCAGGAGCAACATTGTTGGTTGCTAGTTCCTGCCTGGACCCTGTCCTGCTTTCCTGCCTGAGCTCCTGACCCGCACTAGCGCCCTGCTTGCATGCCTGTTCCGTCTCCCTGCATGCTTCACCCGACTCCCTGCCCTGCACCCAGCTTCAGCTACTACAGACTGCCTGCCCGTTGCACCTTTGACCACGGACCGGACTTGGACCTCGCCTCTCGGGTAACCCACGGAACCAGCACACAAAGGTTGCCTTAATGCAACAGTGATAGGGAACCTATGCTCTTCCAGATGTTTCTGGACTACAACTCCCATCATCCCCGACTTCTGGGCATCAGCTGGGGCTGGTGGGAGTTGAGTTCAACCATATCTGGAGGCCACAGGTTCATCCAATCCTGCTTTTAAAGGGGCAGGCAGGAGTTTCCACTTGCGATTCCTACTGACAGCTGAAAGCTCTGTTTATGCTTCTGGGAGCCATTCACAACCCCTCGACTGTCCTTCTCTTTCCTTCTTATCCACAATGCCAGCTTACTTTGGAATCAGGAAAAGTCTCCTTGAAGAAAGTCGGAAGCCAGGAGAGGAGGGTGAAAAAGGAGCCGGCCGCACACAGTTGAGCTGTGATCACTGCCCTGGGGGGAGATATACAGGAGAAGCCACAGTTAGATGTGGTGGATCATTAGGGTATGCACAAAACTAACAATAACAATAACAATATATTTTTATACCCCGCCTTCCCTGGCCAGAGCTGGGCTCAGGGCAGCTAACACCAGTAAAATTACAATAAAAACATAATAGGGGAGGGGAAAACCCAACAATTTAAAATACAGTTAAAAATACAATTTAAAATGCAGCCTCATTTTAATAATAGCCCATAAATCAAAACCATAATGGGAGGGAAACATAAGGGTCAGACTGAGTCCACACCAAAGGCCAGGCGGAACAGCTCTGTCTTGCAGGCCCTGCGGAAAGATGTCAAGTCCCGCAGGGCTCTAGTCTCTTGTGACAGAGCATTCCACCAAGTCGGGGCCAGTACTGAAAAGGCCCATGCCCTAGTTGAGACCAATCTAACCACCTTGCCACCTGGGACCTCCAAAATGTTGTCATTTGCGGACCTTAAGGTCCTCTGCGGGGCATACCAGGAGAGGCGGTCCCGTAGGTACGTGGGTCCTAGGCCGCATAGGGCTTTAAAGGTCAAAACCAGCACCTTAAACCTGACCCTGTACTCCACCATGACCCTGTACTCCACTGGGAATCGTAGCATTGTGAAGGGAATAGCAGTCTCCTAGTAATTCCTGGCCCCCGTTGCAAACTATAGTTTCCAGATGATTAAAACTGACCCTGTACTCCACCGGGAGCCAGTGCAGTTGGTAAAGCACTGGATGAATGTGATCCTGCAGGAAAGACCCCATAAGACCCCGTAAGGAGCCTCGCCTTAGCATTCTGCACCAGCTGGAGTTTCTGGATCAGCTTCAAGGGCATACACATACACGTTTTCAAGGAAACTGAGCAAGCACTATAACTGGCAGCTCAGGTGCAGAGCATGTGCAGAACAGGGATGGGGAAACTTTGGCCCTCTGGCTGTTGCTGGACAACTACTCCCATCACCCCTGACCACATGGGGCTGAGGCTCGTGGGGAGTCCAACAATACCTGGAACGTCCAAGGCTCTCTAGCCCTGATTTGGAAGGTCTCAGGTTTAGTCCCTAGTATCTCCACTTGAAGAAGACTCAGGTACAGTGGAAGACCTCTCCCTGAGACCCTGGAGGTTACTGGTACCTGCCAGCCAAAATAGATGACATGGGACTTGCTTAGAAGGACAAATAGCGAAATGGGATATAAGCAGGGATGTTGGAGGATTCTGATGGAATAAGATGTCTGCTTGTTTGTTCTATGTCCAGAAAGGAAACCAATCTGGCAAACATGATTGATATTCACTGTTGTTGGTGCCTTCGGTCCGCAAACAATATGCAATTGATTATTCCAAACCCCCCCCCCAACCGTTTGAATTACGTTTCATTTGCACTGGAATGAATGGGGTGGGGTAACATAATGAGAATGTAATTTGAGTACAGGGGAACGTTGGTTCTCGAACTTAATCCATTCTGAAAGTCTGTTCCGACTCCCGAAACGTTAGAAAACCAATTGGCACCGGCGTCCCAGAAACAATAGCTGACAGCCGCATTGGACGTTTTGCTTCCAAAAAATGTTCGAAAACTGGAATACTCACTTCCGGGTTTTCAGTGTTTGGGAGCTGATTTGTTTGTCAACTAAGCTGTTCGGGAACCAAGGTTCCACTGTAATCAATAATGTAATTTCATCATAGTGGAAAGTGAGACAAATAACGGTATTTGACAGAAGATGAACTGAAGTGGAAGGGAAACAGTGCTGCATGTGACAAATGCAGGATGGAAAGGGTAACAACATCTTTTTACCCCCTGGGTATAAGGCAGTTGCTGATGTATTGTGAACTACGGGGTGGATGTGGGGTTTACTGGGGAAAGCAGAGGGAGACGGACAAACAGCAAGCTACCATGAGGGCTAGAAACTTACTTTTAAAGAAACTGAAAGCAGAGCCAGCTGAGCACCAGTCACGGCCAGAATGGAAAAAGAAGTAAAAATGATTTGTAGGTGGAATAAATGCAAACGTAAGCCCTGATCATATATCTCAAAGCATAGAGACACCAGTTGACTCTACTCCAGGTATCCCCAACCTGCGGCCCTCCAGATGTTTTAGGCTACAACTCCCATGATCCCTAGCTAACATGACCAATGGTCAGGGATAATGGGAATTGTAGTCCAAAACATCTGGAGGGCCGAAGGTTGGGGATGCCTGCTCTACTCCGCCAGACTTCTGCTTCTTTGCTGGCATATCTGGAGAACTCTTCGCATGGTCAGGAACCCCACTTGCATGAAGGGCCCCTGCACATATAGCTGTATCAGCAAAGGTTGGCCTTTATGGCTGCGGCTGATAGCAGCCATGGTGCAAAATATTTGTGGGTCCCAGGCTGACAAAGAACTGGATGGATGAATACATGACAATGACTTACCATACAGGGGCCTTTTTGAATATCTGTTTCCAAGGCACTTTGGTCTGTTTGGATAAGGAGAGGCCCTTTGCTAAGTCTTCCAAAGGGATGATGAGTTCTGTGAAAAGCAAAGAAGACATATCTAAACCCAGGGTTTAATAATATCCAGAATCAATGCATACAGGGGCTGAAACGGACGTATATAACATCTAAATGTTCTCCCTATCTATTAGCATTAACAGAGAACTATCTTTTAACAAGGGACGCAGGTGGCGCTGTGGGTTAAACCACAGAGCCTAGGACTTGCTGATCAGAAGGTTGGCGGTTCAAATCCCCGCAACGGGGTGAGCTCCCGTTGCTCGGTCCCTGCTCCTGCTAACCTAGCAGTTTGAAAGCAAGTCAAAGTGCAAGTAGATAAATAGGTACAGCTCCGGCGGGAAGGTAAACGACGTTTCCGTGCGCTGCTCTGGTTCGCCAGAAGCGGCTTAGTCATGCTGGTCACATGACCTGGAAGCTGTACGCTGGCTCCCTTGGCCAATAAAGCTAGATGAGCGCCGCAACACCAGAGTCGTTCATGACTGGACCTAATGGTCAGGGGTTCCTTTACTTTATCTTTTAACAAGAACCTAATTCAAACCTGCCTTGTCATAATGCTGGCTTCTTTCGAAACATTTTCTGGCAATTGCAAAGCTTATTTTGCTCATCCTTCCCACAATCCCTTATTCACCCCCTGTGCCAAATGCCACTTTAGTCCACAATGGGGTCCACAAAAGCACACTTCAGGTTTCTGATGATCAGCTGGGAGGGGGGGCTTGCACTGAAAGTGTCATTTACCCTTTCCATTCACGAGGTATTTGCGCATGCAGTAAACCCACAGCAATGTCAGGGCCCCCGAGAAGTAGAAGACACTCTTCCAGCCATACCAGTCGAGCAGCAGGGACCCGGCGGCCCCCATCACCAATGTCCTGGAAGGGGGAGGGAGAATTAGGACGACAGGAGGGGAAATGGGAGTTTCCGCTAACCTCTCAAGGACTTTCCCCACCTGCCTGACCCCACTCTCCGGACTTCAAAAGGGGGCTGTTTCCTCTGCGAGAGTCATGGGGGTGGGTAGAGCGAATTTTGTGAATTCAGCAGTGCTGTTTCTTTTGGGCTGTTCGTTCGTTAACATTGTTAATATTGTTTCGTGGATCATGAGTGCTGTAATGCTTTGCCAGTTTTATTGTGTTCTTAATATTCTGTTGGGAGCCACCCAGAGTGGCTGGGGAAACCGAACCAGATGGGCGGGGTATAAATAACAAATAATAATAATAATAATAATAATAATAATAATAATAATAATAATAATTTTTGATGGATTTTTCAGAGCTAGCCGACCTGACCGAAAGAGTCCGTGATCAGAAGGAGGAGGAGCACCAGGAAGAATGGAAGAATTTCAAAGACTATTTACTTAAATATGCTAAGATAAATTGAATAGAAATGCTTGCAAAGAAATACCGGTAGATAGGCTAAGGATTTAAATATATGAAGTTATAGAATAATATGTTTAAAGTAAAGATGAAAAGAAACAAAGATGTTAAGAGGATTAAGTAAATTTTATGAGATTTTGTTTTGGAAAACTGTTACAATGATATAAAATGAAATTCAGTCAAGGGAATTTGAGGAAGTCACTTAACAATGTCATTAAGATTGGAATAAGTCAATCCTGAACAGTAAAATAACACGACAAGAGATTGAACAAGCCATTCAGAACATGCAACTGGGCAAATCTCCAGGGCCAGATGGATTGTACAGTTATGATGCATGTTTGTTTGTTAGTTTAAAATTTGGAAAATTTATTTAATAATTTGAAAAAAGTAATATTTAATTATTATATGACTTTTCTTGCGCTTGCGCTGTTTAGCCTCTTTTTTATTTTACTGTCAGGCTGCAAAAAAACAGACTTGGAGAGGCGGGAAAAGGAGCATGAGTAGTTCAGTCAGTAGAGTAAGTCTCAGGTTTGAGACCCAAATTGGGCAAAAGATTCCTGCACTGCAGGGGGTTGGACTAGATGACCCTAAGGGTCCCCTTCCCATTCTACGACTCTACTAGAATTTATCTTGTAACTTACCCAAACTGAGATCCTGTCCCAACCGTACTGTATGTGAATGCCCTTTCGTTCTCCCGCACTTTCCGCGAAAACAGGCTTGCCAAGGCAGGAAAGTAAACCCCTAATAAAAGGTCGAGAGGGAGGAAATTCTGTTATAATCTGCAACAGGTTTGATGCAGGTCCTGTGAATGCTACACAGCTCCTCTTTGCCACTGATTGTCTAAGAAATTCCTCTCTCTTTTTTAATTCCACACCCAACAGAGTACAGCGGATGCTCGGGTTGCGAACGTGATCCGTGTGGGATGCATGTTCACAACCCGTGTCTGTGCATGCGCAGGTTGCGATTCGGGGCTTCTGTGCATATGCAAAACGCGATTTAGTGCTTCTGCCCATGCGCGACTGCCGAAACCCGGAAATAACCCGTTCCGGTACTTCTGGGTTTCAGCAGTCCGCAACCTGAAAAAAACAACCTGAAGCGGACACAACCTGAGGTATGACTAATGTCGCTGTGTGTCAACATTTTGTTGCTGGCACCTTTCCCTCCCAAACCTTGTATATTGTGAGCACTGCCTATCCAAACGTTTGCCAGGAGGGGCATTCAGGGCCTTTTTTACCACATGCTTCTTTGGATAAAGGTTGACACGTGCTGTGTAGGATGTGATACATAAGTAGCAGTCAAGTACAACATTCCTTGTTTTCCTAGAGTGGACATGCAGGGGAATGTTTGGTCCAGCCAGTCAAAAACTTCCTGTTTCCTCCTGGCTGGGACGTACTTCCTCTGCATGTGACTAGAGGTGGACGTGACCTTACCAGTCCAGATAACAAAAGGACAAGGCACGCAGCACTCTCTTTCTTTTTGACTTCCTCCGTCGTTTACACAAGATTGTGGCATGTTTATTATTTTAAGAGGGATATAAGGGAACTTACCAGGAACCTAATAGTGAGAGGCTTACACAAGCCTGCAACCAGCTACCTGCTGCAGTAGGGCGGTTCATAAGAAACGTTTTTTTGAAAATGCCTGCTCCAAAGGTCTTATCTTACTACACTAGGGATTATATAGCTATATCTGAAATTTCATGCATTTCAGTTAATATCTTCGCCCTCCTCCACGAAAATAGCTGTTTACTTGGCCGTCTTCGTATGTCGTGAAGGCTGAAATTTCAATTCAGTGGAGCAGAGTCAAGATATTAACTGATATGCATGAAATTTCAGATATAGCTATATAATCCCTAGTGTGGTAAAATAAGACCTTTTTGAGCAGGCATTTTTTAAAAAATAAGTTTTTTATGAACCGCCCTACTGCTAAGTAAAGGAACTTGCTAGCGCAGGTTAGGAAGGATATTAATAAACAATATATCCTCTCCTGTCTCCCTGAACATTCCCACAAGCTGCAGTGTGCATGCTGCCTGCAAGCCCTTTTTGGCAAACGGTCATGGCGTGATACGAGTGGTCCAGGTGAAGGAGAGAACTGGTGAAACATTTTAGTTAGGCTGCACTTTTTTGTGGGTGCACCTAAGTAAATTCATTCATTCATTTCCTTCCTTCCTTTTGGATCATGAATCGGCTGAGCTCCCCCAGTCTGTTTCTTGGAAATTCTAGAATCATAGAATCATAGAGTTGGAAGAGACCACAAGGGCCATCAAGTCCAACCCCCTGCCAAGCAGAAATTCTGAGACAGTCTTGGAAGCAGATCGTCTCACCTTGCAGCAAGCCCATAAGGAACCGGGAGAAAGCGATGAGAACCAGGTGAGTAGAGCCGACATAGCTGAGCAGAGGGGTGATGGCTGTGATGGAGCCCCAGACGGATGCAGAGAGAAGGATAACTTTCACTCCTCCTATCCTAGAAGGCAGAGAAGAGTCAGGGTACCAGCCCCAAGGGTGCTTTCTGCACTCCAGGTCCCAAATTCCCTACCTTATGCCTATGCAAAGCCTGCAAGCAGGACCTAAGTGCCACAACTGATATTCAGAAGCATGCTGCCTCCAAAAGAAGGATATAGCCTTCAGACAGGGTGGATAAAAATCAATGATTTAAAAAAATAAAAAAATAAATCAGATTAAAAAAATTAAATCAAATTCTTTAAAAATTTTAATCAGATTTATAAATAAAATGCTTCTGGAGGAAAAAGTTTTCTAAAGATAGTTTTCTATTTAAGTTACATAATAGTCCAAAGGCTATTCATCAGGAAATAAGGATTTGTTTTAAGTTTTTCATGTGTGCTAAAACTCAGTCTCAAGTTAGTTTGTTTTTAAAAAGCTGTTTAACCACATCAGTTAACAAACAGGGATATTTACATGCTATAATGCTATTGTTTTAGTTGAATAAGTTGTTTAAATTGTTATTAAGGAAATGATTATTTTTCTCCTTCCAATAAAGTACAGCAGAAAAGTTGCCCAAATATAAACAGTTATTAAACCTCACAATAATTTCATAACAAAAAAAATTCCTTCCAGTAGCACCTTAAAGACCAACTAAGTTAGTTCTTGGTATGAGCTTTCGTGTGCATGCACACTTCTTCAGATACCGCATGCACACGAAAGCTCATACCAAGAACTAACTTAGTTGGTCTTTAAGGTGCTACTGGAAGGAATTTTTTTTATTTTGACTATGGCAGACCAACACGGCTACCTATCTGTAACTGGAATAATTTCATAACTATCTGTCTATGTATTTCTAATAGTATAATCAAATCAGTAATTTTTGATATAACTGTAAAAACTATTATTCCAAAAATGAAACCTTCATCTGATTGTAAATATTAAGATGATATCAGCAAGAATGAGTCTTTCTGTAAAAAAATGATTTAAATCAAGTTTTACTGACTAGTGATTTAAATTGATTTGATTTAAATCAAATCCACCCCGGCTTCAGGGTTAGTAGCCACAGACAGCTGCCACTCAGAATCCAAGTGGCAAAATAAAAAGTTCTAAATCTAGCGGATTTCAAATAAGCGTGGCTCTTCCCTTCGGCTCCAGAAGGGGCACAGTTGAGACAAGTCATACCGATCGCTCAGGTGGCCTCCGACGATTTGGGTCAGACAGTAGCCCCAGAAGAAGCTGCTCAGCACAATGCCTGACTGCTTCTTGTCCCAGTTGAAGTGAGCACTCATGGCGGCAACAGAGATGGGCAGGGCGACCCTCGTGCAGTAGAGCAGGCAGGTCCCAAGTAGCAACGCTATGGTCCATATTCGAGATTCAGGCCTGCAAACATCAAGAGAAAGGAACACCCCTTTAAAAAAATGTTTTCAATAATGGTGGTTGTTGTTGTGGTTATTTATTATTTTTATTTATACCCCGCCCATCTGGCTGGGTTTCCCCAGCCACTCTGGGCAGCTCCCAACAGAATATAAAAAACACGATAAAACATCAAACATTAAAAACTTCCCTAAACAGGGTTGCCTTCAGATGTCTTCTAAAAGTCAGATAGTTGTTTATTTCTTTGACATCTGGTGGGAGGGCGTTCCACAGGGCAGGCGCCACTACCGAGAAGGCCCTCTGCCTGGTTCCCTGTAACCTCACTTCTCACAGTGAGGGAATCGGCAGAAGGCCCTCGGCGCTGGACCTCAGTGAACGATGGGAGACGCTCTTTCAGGTATACTGGAGGTATACAATTCAACACTTTGAACTGTGCCTGGAAACGTACTGGGAGCCAATGTAGGTGTCTTCTCAAAAACTCATCCCAAACCCAAACTCCCATGATGATCGGGAAATGGTAACAGGGGCAGGACTGTGAAATCTGGAAGCCCCTAGTCATGAACCGGCACATGGTGGATTCAGAGTCAGTCGTTCTGACTCAAGGAATGAGGCAGTTGAGCAGCTCAGCAGCTGTATCCATGACTGAGCAGCAGAATCTTACTTGGCTACCAGTGATCGCCAAAAAAGGAGACTTGGCAATGCTTTTAAACGCCTCTGCTGTTACTTCTGTGCTGTTTACAACTGTCTTTATTGCATTTTGAGCCTTGCTGTGAGACATGTGCGTGAAAGGCGATTTAATAATTTTCCTACACTGGAAACAGGGACAGACTCAGCAACCTCTGAGGTCCTTCCTGACTCTTATGACTTTGCAGAGGAACAGCCGAGGACGAGAGAGGCTGGCTTTCCAGAGGCAAGATTTGAAGCGGGGGCTTCCTGACTTGCAGGCCGGCTGTCACCTCCCCATCACCCTTCGTGCCTGTTACACTGAATCTGATTCAGATCACATAGCGCAGGCAAGGCAGGTTCCCTTCAGGGCCTCGGCAAGTCCAACTGGTCTCCCTTCCCGTAGCAGCTCCTCACACTGTCACAGGCCTTCAAAAGGCCTGCCACTCACCTGTCATCCTGAACTGAGCTGGCACGGCGGCCCCAGCAGTGGATTAGCAATCCTGACGGTAACTTGGCACGGCGCCCAAATCCTTTGCGGGAGGGCAAAAAGAGAACACACTCGCTCCTGCCTTCCGCAAACACAGTTCTTGGCAAGGGATGCCTTCTCCAACTCCACAGCAGTTTTGACCGAACAAAATTTATTTATAATACATTAGCAAACCTGCTAGCCAGTTACAGTAGTTGCAAATGGAATACAGATCCGGATTTGTTTATTTTTAAGCACTGTAGATTTCCCTTAATAGCCTGTGTTTCCCACTGAGGTAGAAAGGAAGAATTTAAGAGCTGGCCTTTTTGCTCTGCTCTGCTGAATAAGACCCATCTAAATGGGGACTGCAACTAACCCGGGTCATTTGTTCCAGTTCTCATGAAAATATTTAACTCTCATATCATCATCATCATCATCATCACCATCAAGAATTACTGAATGCCTATAGCATACATTGTGGGTAAAATACCATGTGCAATGATGATCACCATTGAGCCATGTAAAAATGGTGTGCATTTTTAAAAATTTCTATGTAATGTACATTTTTAATTGCTGGTTTTATTTATATTTTGATTTTTTACCCCAAGGACTTCCTGCTTTTAGGCTCCTGGCTTTGCATTGACCATTTTAACGTATGTAAACTGCTTAGAGCTTGGAGTGTTTTTACAGTTAAGCAGTATCCACTCATTCTGTTAAATAAAAATGAAAGCAAGCAGTGAAGCCAATTTATAATGTTTAACAACCAGCAACCAACAGGACAAATATTTTTCCAGCAAGAAAAGAAGGGTCAATTCCACACTCAGCAGAAACAATTCTCTCTCCCCCCCCCCTTTATTTTTTAGGGTCCATGCAAGCATGTGGGGAGTTTGCTATCTGATTAGGTAAAGGTAAAGGGACCCCTGACCATTAGGTCCAGTCGTGACCGACTCTGGGGTTGCGACGCTCATCTCGCTTTATTGGCCGAGGGAGCCGGTGTACAGCTTCCGGGTCATGTGGCCAGCATGACTAAGCCGCTTCTGGCGAAACAGAGCAGCACATGGAAACGTCGTTTACCTTCCCGCCGGAGCGGTACCTATTTATCTACTTGCACTTTGACGTGCTTTTGAACTGCTAGATTGGCAGGAGCTGGGACTGAGCAACGGGAGCTCACCCCGTCGCGGGGACTCGAATCGCCGACCTTCTGATCGGCAAGTCCTAGGCTCTGTGGTTTAACCCACAGCGCCACCCGCATCCCATGCTATCTGATTACCATGTCCATCATGGTGGCTTGACCCAAAATGTCTCAGAATGGGAGTCCGGGTTTTGACAAAAGAACTTTAACTTTCCTTTTCTGGCTCTGGATGTTCCCTGAATAAGCTCATCCACCTGCAAGAGTTTGCTTGGCAGACTGTGCAAGAGAAGCAACACAGTTCTGAATTTTGAGAAAGAGGGACAGAGGAAGACCTGTGCGCTGGCTGAAACACGGAGAGATCACAGTGAAAGCGGGCAATTACAACATAATTCTCCATTCGAATTGCAAACACCAGTTTGACCTCTTGCACACATTTTACAGGAGGGAAAGGGGGAAATGCAAAAGGCATTATAGATTACTATCTTGTTTTCAAATACTCTGCTGGTGTAATAGGATCTTGGCCTTCCTTAGGAAACCAAGGCCTCTTGGGTCTGTGGACATTGTGGCTTTAATATCGTCCCTACTCCTTAGCCTTATACCCCTTTCTCCCTACCCTTTTGCTTAACATCCAGCGCGATGAAGGGCTCTGCAGAACTCACATGTTTGCTCACAAAAGAACTCCAGCGTTTTGGTTGGTCCTCCTGTCATACATTTGCACCCTGCCTTTCCTCTCAGAACTTTCGAACATGGCCTTTCGCCAATCCGTCATTTTATCCTCTTAACAACCAACCCTGCAAAGTAGGCAGAGAGGTAGCACCTGGCTAAAAGATCACTCAGCACATTTCATGGGTAAAAGTACGGCTTTACCGTCCATTTTAGATTCCGCCTCCCCATGGACCAATACAGTGGCGTATTAGGAAAGAAAGTCATTTAGTGAGAAGCCAAGTTACAGGGAACCAGGCAGAGGGCCTTCTCGGTAGTGGCACTTGCCCTGTGGAACGCCCTCCCACCAGATGTCAAAGAGAAAAACAACTACCAGACTTTTATAGAAGACATCTGAGGGCAGCCCTGTATAGGGAAGCCTTTAATGTTTAATAGACTATTGTATTTTAATATTCTGTTGGGTGGCTGGGGAAACCCAGCCAGATGGGCGGGGAATAGATAGATAGATAATAATAATAATAATAATAATAATAATAATAATAATAATAATAATAAAAGCCCATTGCTCCCAAATTCCAGGCTACAAGACACTTGGGTTCAGCGTTCGAAATTTGCCTGGTGCATTTTCCACCTTGCTACTGGCCACTTGCGACCAAGTGAAGATACCCAGGAGCCAGGATGATGCATCTGGAGGTGCCTTCCTAGGCATAGCTGTCAACTTTTCCCTTTTCTTGCGAGGAATCCTATTTGGAATAAGGGAATTTCCCTTAAAAAAGGAGAAACGTTGACAGCTATGTTCCTAGGGACACTTGGATCTTGACTGTTTTCACACGCTAACAGCCCATCCTGTAAAATTCTATCCGTTATATTTTTATCTGCACAATCGGAATGAATTTCGGGAACCAAAATGTCATATTGAAGAATACGACTTCTGAGCCGCCTGGCCCCTAAATGGCAACCGGACATTCCGTTTTGGTGACTGTAACCCTGGTTTAAGGAGCCATTTTGCACCTAGCTTATATATCTTGAGTTTCTAACATTGCTGGGGTTGAATGAAGGATTCCGCTGGTGCAAGAGGACTTCCTTTTCCTCTTCTACCCCACACGACCCCCTTCCAAATCTGCTCTGGGGGGGTCTCCCAAACGCCCAGAAAATATTTTGAGAGGCAGGGACTGGAAGGGACAGGAGAGGAAATTCAACTCAACTGCCTGCAGAGAACTCTGGAGCTGTGAGCCTTTGACAAACAGCCTCCTTCCCTGTTTGTCATAACTTCTTCCCACCTTTACGCAACAATTAACTAACCAGCCTACGTATATTTATCGTGTTGCGGAGAATGATTAACCAAGCCTTGACCATGCATTCAAAAACAGCTTAGAACCGCATTAGCCCCACTGATTTCAGTCAGGTTCAGTCCATGTCTACAAGAGAGGCAAAGGAGCCAACTAAATCACTGTATGAGTGGGAATGACTTTTGCAAGGTCAACGGCGCTTATAGCTATATTGCGCCCAAATTTGGGGCAACCAACCATCAGAGCACATTTGTGGGAACCCTGGGGGAGGACTGGGAGTGGGACGTTGTTCTGCTTGCTCAATTATTTAGTGTTATAAGCAGTGCTTTTTTTCTAAAAAAAATGTTTAGAAGGCAGCCCTGTTCAGGGAAGTTTTTAATGTGTGACATTTTAATGTATTCTTAATCTTTGTTGGAAGCCACCAAGAGTGGCTGGGAAACCCAGCCAGATGGGTGGGGTACAAATAATAAAATTATTATTATTATTATTATTATTATTATTATTATTATTATTATTATTATTTTGACTCAAGAAAATCACCATTTTATAATCGGGGAAAATAAATAGAGTAAATGGGAAAAAGTACAAAGATTCACAAAATGTTTTGGGGTATGTGTACCCCTGCGTCCACTGAGAAAAAAAGCACTGGTTATAAGAATTTCAAGGTCTCTGTATAGAATATTCATATATGCACACATGTTCTGACGTAGTATGGGGGGGGAATAAAAAAAGAGACAAAGGCAAAGCATTGCTTAAGACATTTGGTTTGCTGCTTTTGAAAAGGTGCGCTTTGCTAAGTTTGTCGCAGGAAAAGCAACGCAGTAGTCTTGTGACATCTCAAAGACTTAGGCCACATTCCCACCAAATGTTTAAAGCACTATTGATACCACTTTAAACAGCCCTGGCTTCTCTCACCAAAGAACTCTGGGAGTTGTAGTTCATTATGGGTACTGAAAGTTGCTAGGAGACCCCCCTCCAGAACTACAATTCCCAGAGTGGTTTAACAAATGAATCTCTCTCCTTTTGGGAACTGTAGGCTTGTGAACGGAATGTGTTAATGTATAAGGTTTTATGCATGCAGAGGAAAAGGGAAAGAAAGGACTAATTTTGGTGTGCTGTCCATTAAATATTGGGGCGGGAAGCAATAATGACAGCATCTTACTTGCAGAACAGACTTTAACTTTGTGATCCAAGATACACCATTTCATTTGTTCTACGGGGTTAAATCCAGTGCTTTGCCCCCTAAAAACTCAAGAAAATCACCAGTTTATAGTTCAAATCAGGAAAAATATATATAGTGATGTAAACAAAATCTGCTCCTTTTCCCTTATGGGGTATCCAAGAGCCCCTATAGAGTCCTTAAGTGGGTTCTCTATTGGTAGGAGATTGGTTTACCTGGGCAGCCTGGCCATTCTTTTGTGATGGTAAATACTTCAATTCCTGAATCCAGGACACAGGCTCACCCTATTCATATACAAACACGCCCTTAAGACAGATAAACAAAAGACAAGGGAGAGGCTTTCCCCTTTCCTTCCTCCTTGCAGAGAAACATTTGAGGTCAATTTGGGAGAGTCAAAATGGTTTCAGGACTGTTCTCCTGTACTATTTCAGACATGTGCTTTACATACTTATGTATGTGTTTGCCTTGTAAATTTAGGGACATTTAATCTATGTATTTGAGACCTTAAATTCTTACAACAACTGTAAATGGACAACATTACGAAGATTCACAAAATGTTTAGGGGTATGCGTACCCCGGGGACGCAGGTGGCGCTGTGGGTTAAAGCCTCAGCGCCTAGGACTTGCTGATCGAAAGGTCAGCGGTTCGAATCCCTGCGGCGGGGTGCGCTCCTACTGCTCGGTCCCAGCGCCTGCCAACCTAGCAGTTCGAAAGCACCTCCGGGTGCAAGTAGATAAATAGGGACCGCTTACCAGCGGGAAGGTAAACGGCGTTTCCGTGTGCAGCTCTGGCTCGCCAGAGCAGCGATGTCACGCTGGCCACGTGACCCGGAAGTGTCTTCGGACAGCGCTGGCCCCTGGCCTCTTAAGTGAGATGGGCGCACAACCCCAGAGTCTGTCAAGACTGGCCCGTACGGGCAGGGGTACCTTTACCTTTACCTTTATGCGTACCCCTGTGTCCCCCCAGAAAAAAAGAACTGGGTAAACCTAAAGTGCAGCTTCCTAGAACTGTTTCTCTGTTCTTTGGGCACACTTTGCTGGCATGATGGGCACTCTGCACATGCCCCAACAGAATAAAAAGGTAAAGGTACCCCTGCCCGTACGGGCCAGTCTTGACAGACTCTAGGGTTGTGCACTCATCTCACTCTAGAGGCCGGGAGCCAGTGCTGTCCGCAGACACTTCCGGGTCACGTGGCCAGCGTGACGAAGCTGCTCTGGCGAACCGGCACCAGAGCAGCACATGGAAACGCCGTTTACCTTCCCGCTATAAAGCTTGCACTTAAGGGTGCTTTCGAACTGCTAGGTGGGCAGGAGCTGGGACCGAACGACGGGAGCTCACCCTGCCGCAGGGATTCGAACCGCCGCCCATGCGATCGGCAAGTCCTAGGCGCTGAGGTTTTACCCACAGCGCCACCCGCGCCCCATACCCCAACAGAATAGGGGTCTCCAAATAACCACTGGCACCCTTAACGATCTAGAGCTCTCAGGATTGTATTAGGTAAAGAAAAGGTAAAGAGACCCCTGACCATTAGGTCCAGTTGTGGCCGACTCTGGGGTTGCGGCACTCATCTCGCTTTATTGGCCGAGGGAGCCGGCGTACAGCTTCCAGGTCATGTTACCAGCTTGACTAAGCAGCTTCTGGAGAACCAGAGCAGGGCACGGAAAGACTGTTTACCTTCCCGCTGGAGCGGTACCTATTTATCTACTTGCACTTTGACATGCTTTTGAACTGCTAGGTTGGCAGGAGCAGGGACTGAGCAATGGGAGCTCATCCCATTGCAGGGATTTGAACCGCCGACCTTCTGATTGGCAAGTCCTAGGCTCTGTGGTTTAACCCACAGCGCCACCTGCGTCCCTCAGGATTGTATTAAGGATAGCTTAAAAAACAAAATTAAAAGATCTCAGGTTGGCTGATCATGGATACCTTTTTAATTGATTTGTGAAGTCCCGTAAGCCCTGCAGTTCCAATTTCCATTGTCTAATTTTCCATTATCTTGGAAGCTGTTTCTCAAGCTCACTAGAAGGCATTCCAATGACTTGAAGGAGTGGCTCATAGCCTACTTAATGAACCCTTTCTCTCTATACACAGGTCACAAACCAGAACAACAACACTTTAGCTTGTTATGCTTGAGCTGGAGGCCTACATTTGCCAGACTAGTAAAGCCTTGCCAAAACAAACCCAGGGTTTGTGGAAATGCCCCATACAAATTAGATGTGAATAAAATGGTTTGAAAGCGCTGTACTTTTCACAGGTATAAGATAAGCTTTTTACAGCCCAAGTCCCAAGTCAGAGAGGCAAGTTTCAGCCTTAGCTCTTAGCACATTCAAGAGGGCCAAATCACAATTCTTTTTAATTCTAGCCTTAAAAAATAAAAAATAAAAACTAACATTTGCATTTCTCTGAAGCAAATGCAGCTTTGATGCGTAAGAAACAGAAAATAATGAACTAAAAGTGAATAATGCATGTTTACAAAATAAATGCATGGAAGCAATGTGATTCATTGGGAGAGGGATAGCCTAATAATAATAATAATAATAATAATTTATTTATACCCCACCCATCTGGCTAGGTTTCCAACAAAATATTAAAAATACAATAAAATAGGTTTAGAATCATAGAACTGTAGATTTGGAATGGATCCCAAAGGTCATGTCACCCAACCCTTTGCAATGCAAGGATAACAGATGAATAATTCCTGACCAACAGCCACCCAGCTCCAATAGAGAAACTGCATTGTGCTTATCTACATGACGTCTTCAAGATCCCCAATATTTTTTTGGGAATCGAACCCGCTGTTTTGCATGGCACTTGTAAATAATATACAATAACTCCACATGACAATTGCAAAAAAAGGGAATTGAGGGTGGAATAATAAACTGTGGGCAAATCCTAACGAAATAGCTTTGAATCACATCCGACAATAAAGAAATGGAAATGTGCGGCCAGCTTCAGAATCAAAGCATTGCATAATTTATGTGCAAGTTATTTATGTACTTCTGCACAGTACAAATTAGCACCAGAGCTTAATGTTCTGTCATGGGACAGGGAATAACTAACCACACATCACAGGGAGCAAAATAGGAGTTTGGGGAATACAGTGCTCATAAATCCACAAACAGGAACTGTAACAGAAAGGAGAGAAGAGGACTGCCACACAACCGTTTACTGTATTATGTTGGCTCAGGAATGCAAGTTTTTCGCTGCACCCACAGGTTCCCACCATCGTCAAAATGACACCCTGGTTCTTCCCCCCTCCAATCAGCCTCGGCCCAGTATACCTGAAGGAGTGTCTCCACCCCCATCATTCAGCCGGGACACTGAGGTCCAGCTCCAAGGGACTTCTGGCGGTTCCCTCCCTGCGAGAAGTGAGGTTAACAGGGAAGCAGGCAGAGGGCCTTCTCGGTAGTGGCACCTGCCCTGTGGAACGTCCTTCTATCAAATGTCAAAGAAATAAACAACTATCTGACTTTTAGAAGACATCTGAAGGCAGCCCTGTATGGGGAAGCTTTTTAATGTTTGATGTTTTATTGCATTAATAATAATACAGTGGTACCTCAGGTTACATACGCTTCAGGTTACAGACTCTGCTAACCCAGAAATAGTGCTTCAAGTTAAGAACTTTGCTTCAGGATGAGAACAGAAATCGTGCTCTGGCGGAGTGGCGGCAGCAGGAGGCTCCATTAGCTAAAGTGGTGCTTCAGGTTAAGAACAGTTTCAGGTTAAGAACGGACCTCCAGAACGAATTAAGTACTTAATCCGAGGTACCACTGTAATAATATTCAGATGGGAGCCACCCAGAGTGGCTGGGGAAATTACTATTAATAAATTATTATTATTCAGATTTAGCCTTTTCATGGGTTCCCCCCCACACACCCCATTTATCGTATTTTCTGCAGAAATGGTTAAATCCAGGAAATGGGATGGCATTTGGGGGCAGATAGTCCTTGCACGAACCATGCGTGTATTAACAGTGCTACCGGTATATAGCTGTGTACTCACCTTACCTTTATTACCTTTACCTTACCTTTATTTAAAGCACACACACACCCGCCCCGAATCCTGGGAAATGCAGTTTGTTAAGGGTGCTGGAAGTTGTAGTATAAATTACAGTTCCCAATATTCTTTTTTTTGGGGGGGGGGTGCTTTTAATGTATGGTATGTGCACAAGCCTAAATGCACAGTAAACTGCCATGTGGAAGTTTCCCAAGAGAGAGAGAAAGAGATGCAGCTGGAAACCACCATTTTTGAAAGTTTTCCTTCTGCAGTTTGCTTCCTCCAGGTCTCCAGTAGCGTAGCGTGGGGGGTGCAGGGGGGGCTGGCCGCACCGGGCGCAACATCTGGGGGTTAGGGTTAGGGGGCGCAAATTACTTGCCTTGCCCTGGGTGCTGACAACCCACGCTACGCCACTGGGTCTGGCACAGGGTGGCCTCCCCAAAGTTAACGATGCTGAAACTTACCTGGACCAATAAGAATCAGCGCCATCCTTTTTCATGCCCTCCTCCGTGGTCTTCAGCTGCTGCTTGAGATGATGGAGAGAGTGCAGATCAGCCCCGCACACCTGCGCTCCATTTTCACTGACACTCAGGGCCATTCAACTTTTTATTTTTTAAAAAAATAATAATCAGTACAAGGCAAAAGTCCTCTTGTACAACGGCTTGTCGCCGCTGCCGAAATCTACGAAGCAACTGGATGCCAGCGAACAGATGGTGACACCGGGGAATAGGGGGGGAATAGGGGGGGTCCAAAAAAAAAAAAGCGCGATGTTTTTGCTATTATTTTTTATGATTCAATGACTCGTTTATTGGGCATGCTGATTGAATTTAAAAGCGGGAGGGGAAACCTAACCACCGGCCCCTCGGCCAAGTGAATCCATTCGCCCTGACAGTTTGCTGGCAGAGGAAGCGAAAAGCTGCGCGCGGCGCGTTTGGGCTGGCGAGAGGAGTTTTTATTTCGCCCTTCTGCAATAAGCACCAAGTCCACGTGTCACTTTTTTCAGCGTCTCCTCTTCCTGTGTGGGGATTTCTGCAGGAAGTCTCGCCGCAGAAGGTCGAGGCTGCTCGGGGGCGATGCTTGCAAAAGGAGGAGCCCGGGAGAGACGCGTTTGCAGACAGATGCAGAAGTCGGAAAAGGCCAAGGTCTCGCCGGAGGCGGAGATATTTCAAGAAGCAGGTCAGGATGATGCTATCCAAGATCCGAAAGAAGATGCGTTGTTGTGCTGGGCGATTTGGAGAACGCGCGCGCGCGGTTTTGCTCTTTCGTTCTTTTGCAAAATCTATTGCCGAGCGCGCGAAGCAGCGTCTCCTTTCCCGTCCCTAGAACTTTGCGCTCTGAGATTGACGTCTCCAGCAGCGCCTTTTGATCCTGTTAGCCATGTTTACAATCAGGATCCGGTGGAGGGATCGACGGATGGTGGAAATTGCCAAGGGCTTCGGCACCCGCAAACGGAAAACTGAAAGCAGATGCGTAAGAAAGGGTGTGCCTGCGCGCCCCTGCTTATTGCTGGTTCTCTGTGAAGCCAGACTGTGCAAACTTAGTGCATCAAGTCAGTGCTGCCCTCTTTGAAGAAATGAAATGAAATATAGTACGCACTTCCCAGAATGGGTGCAAGACACACAGCCAATAAAAAAAATATAAAAAAATGACAGCATGTTTCAACTCGTTTACCAAATCTGCCACTTTGGAAATAGGAGTTGCTGGGCAGGGTAAAGGTAAGGGGACCCCTGACCATTAGGTCCAGTCGTGACCGACTCTGGGGTTGCGGCGCTCATCTTGCTTTACTGGCCGAGGGAGCCGGCGTTCAGCTTCCGGGTCATGAGCTCACCCCGTTGCGGGGATTCGAACCACCGACCACCTTCTGATCGGCAAGTCCTAGGCCAACCACATCCCCGCTGGGCAGGGTAGGGTAGTGAACTATAATTGTGTTGCATATATATTTATTCCTCAAATCAGTAAAGGTGCTTCAAGGTGGTTTACAACACTATCGTGTGTTTTTTATTTTTATTTTGTAGGAAATCTCTGGAGCATTGGCTATGGTGCATCGTAACAAGTTCAATAAGAAAACTGCAAAAATGTTGTGAAAGGGGCAGGAAAACAGCTAGCAATCCCAGGAGATTTTGCATCCGTCTTTGAGGCCTGTGGAGAGTTGGAGCTTGAGAAAGGTTTGGAGGGAGCAATTGTGGTGGAGTTTGGCTTTTTAGATGGGTCTTCCACGCTGTACACAATTTTACATATTCATGCGGTAACCAGGAACGTAACCTCTGGGCAACTGGAGACACACCTGTATTTATTGTAAGCAGGTGAAAACATGGTTACTGAACACTGCCCTAATCCCCTCCATTTTCTACTCATTTTGCCCGTTGAATTGATTGGATTGGCTATAAATTTGCCACATTTAACCCATGACAGCTCTTGGCCCAGTTGCATGAACATCAGTTGGAGGCTTATAGGCCAAGTCCACCATCCAGAAAATGTGCATTGGCTGAGTCTGCCCACATATCTAAATATATGAACCAGGTGTCTAAAATAGTATGGGAGAGCAATCCAATCGGACTTTCTCTAGTGTAAATGTACACTGTTGCAAAGGATCCCAAATCCTCAGTGTTTAGGAAAGGCAGGCTTAGGCAGTAATACAGTCATTTTGGACACTACAGGGTTTAACACATGAACTTAAGCAGCTCTTATAGCGCAGCTTGAACCATGCGCACATCGTTTACTCAGAAGTATAGCTTTGCTTTCTTTGCATTGTATGTGGCCCATACGTTCTTAATACATGTAGAAAAAACAAACAAGGCACTTTCACCGGTTATATTTTCATATTTATGACTGCTAATTTGGTTCATGTTGACAAAATTATAATCGACAACCACTTTTGAGCATGCAGCTCTTAACATTTTAGGAATGTGTGGGATAGAAAATATCAAATGTACATACTGCTTACAAAAATGTAGGTTTTACAGTACTTTTCTTAGATTCTCTTACACATTTGGAAATGTGCATTAGTCCCAGCGCAGGGATGTTGCTTAAATTGACTCAATTAGTTATCTTACAAGGACAAAGTTCTTTTGCATACTGAAGAGTGCAGTGACATTAAATTCTTTGCCTAGTCTACAGCTAAGGATCATGTTGCACCCTTATTGAAAGTGTGTTTTACATAATACAGTGTTCTGTATGCATACTCTTCCATTGTCATAATAACCTCTCCTCTTTGAAGAGAGTTCTAATCTGCTTGAGAAATAATGAGGGGAGAATCAGGATATTGTAGCTCTCGCAGGTTTAATGAATGCAGCATGCATAGCTGTCATGTTCTATAAAATCTGTACCTTCTTTAAAACAAGCACCTATTCCCAGAGAATCCCACCCACCCAATCACATTTTGAAACAGAGATCCTGTTTGTCTCAGCTGATCTCAGAAATACAACTTCTGGACTGTGGCACTTGTGACTCCTGGGTTCCAGTTCAGCATGCTTTGGGTGTTAATTCTTCCTCCTTCTTACAATAGCTTCGCTTTTAGGAAGCTCTAGCATTCCGTGCAAATTGCATTCATGTCTTTTCTACTGCTCAAGTCCATACTTTTATTATATATTCTTTTAAATGGCCTTGAAGTCCCCCTTCGTAGGGGAATTTTTAAACTATAAATCAAAGAGCACAATAACTAGAGAAGGAAAATAGAAACTGTGTGCCTTTGGAAATGCTGATTTTTTAAAAAAGAAATATGGCTTTCATTAAAAGGAAAGAACTTTGGTGACTTACCTGTAGCCTCAGTTCAAAGCTAGGTATGGGTTTCTTCTTTTTCTGTCTTTTAAAATATTCCATGAATGTGGTTTCCACTGAACCAAGAAATCTATGCTAGGAATGTTGGTTTTTATGGAAATTTAAGGATTGTCAGTTTAGAGCAATAAATGGGGTAGTATGGCCCCCTCTGGTCCTCACCCTGTACTCAGCTCTCACTTGTGGCTCCTAGAAGTTGTCAGCATGCTACAGCAGCCACACCCCAGGAGCAGCTTCGACTGGCCAACTAAACCAGGTGAGGGTACCCAATGGGTCTCAAATCCTAGGTGAGTTTGGGACTTCCCTGCATGTGAAGATTGAGCGGATGAGACCAATAGTGGGTCCAGTGGTCAAGAAGACAGTTTCTGCCCCTGCTGTAGAGGAAGTGAGGGGCAGATGGGGCTCATCAACCTGGGAAGAAGGAAAACTCTGATCCTAAACCTCTGCTTCCTTTGGGAAAAGAAAGGGCTAAGGAGTAAACTCTACACAAATCTGGAGTCCCTGAGATGGTTGGATTGCGTTTTGTACAACTCCTGCAGCCAGGCTGATGCCAAACGTATTACTCTGCTTTCCTTTGGAACACATCAGAGAGGCTGAGAAGGCTGCCTTGTTGTCTGGGCAGCCTAGGACCCCCATACATACTGCTCAGGCTTAATCACCATGGAAGGTCATTTTGGTGCTGCTAATGCAGGGGTTTGACTTCAACCCCAGAAGTGTACTCTATTGTCTCTTGAAACAGATGGAAGCCAGAAACACTACGGATCATTTTCCTCATAAACACCACAGGTTGCGTCCAACGCTGCGTTGCAAGCTGAATGTATTTTTGTTGGTGAAGCAGAACGCCACTTCTTCCTCCTTCCCCCTGCAGATGCTGCACTGCCCTCAAGTTCTGTTCCAGAGCAATGGAAAAAAGTAGGTCTATAATCCAATTAAATATGTCTTAAGACTATAAAACTCGTACAATTGAATCACTTAAATTTTCATATCAGTAAAAAAAAGTTATCACCAGCCATGCACACGTGTTTGCCTTTTAAGATAGTGCTCATCATATATTTTAGTATTTGCTTTTTTTAAAAATTAAATTTACTCTAATTATCACTTTTAAGGTCATAAAAATATCACTTGATTATACTAAACATTGCCACACACAAAATCACAACTTGATATATAAAGGTCTCAGAAATGAAAATCTTCTTGATATGAAATTCGAACCTGGTTGAGGAATATTAATATTATTTCAAGGGTACACACAACCCTGCCTCCTCTACAGTGACAGTTAGCAGTTACTAAGTGTGAAGGAGTGGGAGGCATTTAAACTTATTTTCCACACAGACTTTTTATGACAGCATTTCAAAAACACAAATGTAAAACGTATTGTTGAAAGTGGTATTTAATGCTAAGCAGTTAAGAGTGGCGATCTAACATTATGGAGCTAACAAAATTGCAACCATTCATCCATAGCCACCAGGATAAGACATTTCTCATGCATATGACAAATCCATTTACGTAGTGAGGGCTGATTCCTGTGTACAATATTTCATAAGTTATGGTTCACAGCCTCCCCCATTTGAGAATAATTCAAACTGATTATATTATATTTTGTATATGCAAACTATTTTATATACACATGAATATAAAGATCCCTAAAAGTACGATTGGGATGACACCCTTGAACTTTCTGTAAAATGCATAGCTTTCTTTCATACCATTTTAAATATTTTCTCTCAAGTTACCCAAAAAACTTTACAGATTAAAGCTGCTTCAGTGTGTGATATTTTAAAAAAACCCAAAGGAAATAAATTTCAACTGTCATATTTAAACCTCTTGGGGAAATCTCACATATTTGGCTCTGAAATTAAATGAATTAAGTAAGCTAATGGAAGTTCCAGTTATCTTTGCACTCTTGGAAGAAACCTTGTGCTCTAAACACACAGGAATCTTCTTAAGCAGGGTTGCAGTTTCTGGTGCAGTGACCTGTTCAACTTTGCGCTGAAAGCTGAAACTCCAAATATTTTCCAAACCTGCACTTTTACATCCAAACCTGCACTTTTACATCCAGCAGCCAAGAACAGGAAGAAAAGCTAGTCATAGTTGAGGAAAGGTTTAGAGCCATTTCACTTTCACTGTTTCACATTGTACTTAAAACAAAAGATCTTTATCCACACGAATTGCAACTCTCTGTTCTTGGTTAAATGCAGCTACAGGTCATTTAACAGGAAACAAATGTCAGGTTTAAAAAGCTAGCCCATGACACTAAAAGTCAGGTGGTCCATTTCGCAACAGCTTAAAACTGTGTGGCATCAGAGCTTCAGTCGGTGAAGACGGACTATATTCAACTAGACTTGTGAAACTAGTATATCTCAAAAGCTTGCACAAGAGTGCTTTCTCTAGAGCCAAGCTTCATACAAATGCCAACAAGTTTTCACAGTAGTCATCAGCAACTATGGACACACATTTCCCCAGGAACCTCTCCCAAACAATTTCCATATATTTCTTTGAGGTTTGCATGGAAGAGATTCCAAGTATGAGATTTATTGTACTAGCCAGTCCCACTGACTAGCTAAGCATGCTAGAAGCCAAATCGTTTTAGGTTTATCATCTACCCACTAAGTTTAGGTTCTGAATGAATCATCTAAAACATTACTGAATTGATTGTGCAAACCAGTAGGAAGCTGCTTTCATGTAAGATTTGCATGGGAGGCTTGTGTATGTGTTTGAATTAAAACTACAGTGGCCAGATAGCCACAGGACTATAAGCAGCATTATTAACAGCTTTTCTACTGAATTCTGCTGTTTCCTCAACAGCCCTGCTGGCAACTTAACTGAATGAGTGTTTTGTATCGCCATCTTTGAAATAGCAAGGGTTAGTGCTTAATACTAAACAGCGGAACAAGTGAACATTCCTTTAAGACAGTCATACATGCGATGCAGCATCCCACACCTTAGCAAAAATTACAAGGCAGCAACAAAATAAGAGGGACTTCATGGAATTACAGGGCCTTTAGCTGGTGTAGAAATAAGCTCTATCACCGTGATTCAAAATACCAGATGGGAATTCAAAGATGGAAGATTTGTAAAATCACAGTTCTCTTTACCCAAGGCAGGAAACTTGATAAAACCTCCACCATCATTGTTATAAATTACAGCCCAAGAACTTCCATGCTATTTCAGTGTATCGCCATTACACCAGACGTTTATTCTAACTGGAAATGGCCCCAGCCATAACAACAAAGCTGAGTATTTTATACCCACCCCCCAAGACACACTGTTGGCATTAAGGATGTAGCTACCACCCACACCACACTACAGCTGGTATTATTATTATTTTTTAAAAAATAAACAAAACCCCAATGAAATAAAATCTAATTACCAAGTGATTTCATGTCTTGTTTCAGAGGCATATTTTTGTCATTCTTGAAAACTATAAAATAAAAAGCCTTTATTGTCAGCAATACTTCGAAGAGAACTAGGCCCATCATGAATATAACATTCAGCCCCATATAAATAAGTCACCAAGGTGTGAAAAGCAAGGGAATTATTTCCAATTACAGCGTACAAGCTTCCTATGCTATACTCTATGCAGAAAACAACATTGCCATGAGGTTTACAAAATGATCACTTCAACCAGTTGCTAGTTTATAAATAGGGAATGCATATTTGGCTATAAATTAACACAGAAAATAGTCAATATTCAAGTGAGAGACAGGTTAACTGGAGAGTTGCCAGGAGCTTCAACATTAATTCACTGGCCACCGAAATGTGTTTCAGTAGCCAGACATTACAAACCTTCAGCACAGTATATATATATCTAAGAAAGACTTGGTTTTTTGCTTAAAATGTATGACAGTGCATAGCCTAAGTCAGATGGTCGAAGTGATAACAATGCTTCTCAATGCTGATCTGCTGCATTTTAAAAAGGGACCCATCTCCCTTTAAGTATGCTTGCCAAGAAAAACAAAAAAACCCACACACAACCAAATTGCAAAGTCCTGAACTGTAGTAAAAATATTTCAGTCACAGACTGATTAAAAATGTATATAACTGTGCAGTTCCGAGTGTTAAATGTCCACCTGCACATTTTACTTGGGTTCCTCAATTGTCCCCTTGCTGAGGTCTGTCATTTTGGGATATTTTACTTTCTTCTGGTCCAGCTCGTTCTGAGCCCACAGTAGTAATTTCAGTAATTTAGCCAGCTTGGGTGTCGACTCACGATTTTCATAGTCTAGAACAGCTTGGTTAACTTCGCTCCAAACCTAGAGAGAGATGAGCAACTCAGTTTAGCACAATATATGCATATGTCACAGAGAGTCAACGTGATCCACCAACAGTTTTTGACCTGAAGGACTAAATTCCTCTGCAGGTATCATGACCTTGTGCAAGCGACTAAATATCAGTCTCAAGCCCCCCCCCCCCCCCCGTAAAATACGAACTATAGAGCTGCAGGATACTGCAGAGCACTTTGCAAAATAGAAATATTATAAAAAGTAATCGTCTTTTTCAATTTCCAAAGAAAGCGGTCATGCCAAGAGGCTCTCGGTGGCTATTTCCCAGCTCTGTAACTTCCTTTCAACAAAGCTCAGACGTTAGTATCAAATTCCACAAAAACATCAGCATTTAATTGAAGAGTGTTCCTCTGATAAAAATAAAGCTCCTTATCAAAACCTCAGTATGGGTCTTTTTGAGATAAAGGGAGTGGTAACTTAGAAAGCCTACTGGAGTGGTAAAGGTCATCTATATTTTCCTTTTTCATCCTGTTAGAATAAAACAGAACAAAAGTAACTTGTTGTTCTAATGTTCACCAAGTAAAAGTTGCTCCCAGCAACTGACCAGCTAAAGCTGCAATTCTAACCCCCCTTACCTGGGACCCATTTAATTTAATAGGACTTCCTTCTGCGTAGACACATTGTGCTGTAAAATGTCAGTTGATCAATCCAGAGATTAAACTGGTTCAAGCTTGCTTTTTCAAAACATTTTAAAAATGCTACTCATCCTCAAACTTTGGGGCATAAGATGAACTAAAAATCTAAATAAGCTAACTGAAAGCCACCAGCAAACTTTCAGAAAAAAGCAACATGATTTATTAAAAAAGATGGTGGAAAGTGAAAACCTGTACAGACAGCTTTTCTTTATAATGTACAGTGGTACCTCAGGTTAAATACTTAATTCGTTCCGGAGGTCTATACTTAACCTGAAATTGTTCTTAACCTGAAGACCACTTTAGCTAATGGGGCCTCCTGCTGCTGCCACGCCGCCGGAGCCCGATTTCTGTTCTCATCCTGAAGCAAAGTTCTTAACCTGAGGTACTATTTCTAGGTTAGTGGAGTCTGTAACCTGAAGCATATGTAACCTGAGGCGTATGTAACCTGAGGTACCACTGTAATAAAGGGCAAATCTTAAAAGTGCCCTTTTAAGAGGCATGCAGCATCTAATTTTTAGTTACAAGGGATTAAGCGCAATTACTTTCTGTCTCTGCATCATGTTGAGCAAGTCTCCAAAAGGTGATTCTTCTGGGTTATCGAAAGCAAGCAGGGCAAGAGTGCGCTCCATCTCAGTCAGGCATTCCCGGCTCTCCTCGCCTTGTTCCGCTAACTGCGTCTGAGCAAACTCCAGCGCAGCTTCTGTTTCACGCTGCCGAATCAACTCAATTAAATGCTGTTGCTGCACCAGCCAACCAAAAAAAGGAAACAAAAAGAAATAGGGAGACTGTACAGAAAAATTAAATACAGTTCATTCAGTTTCTTTCACTTGATCAATGTTCTTCTAAAAATATGTCAGCTGAGCATTCAAGTGAAGCCTTTAAATTAGAACTTGGGAACTAGCTACTGAAAAGAGTGTTAAAATCAGCAATGTCAGAGAAATCAGGTTGCATTTCCTAGCATGAATTTTCTCTTACTTCCCTATGTTAACTGTGGTTTAATAGTATGCCTGAATCAGCACTAACAGTGGTTAATGGTAACTAGTTTCCCTCTCAAAACAGGCGCTACAATTTTCTTCAATTCCTAATTTGAAACTCAGGTTAAGATGGAAACTATGGTTGACCAAGACAACGGTTAACAACACTGAATGCTAAACAATGGTTAAAGCCCCCAGGAGAAGGAAGCGGGCATACAATTCTGCTGCTTATTCCTATCTACACCAGGCCAAAGTGTGTTAAGAACACACACCATACATACAGGATACCAAAACAGAAGAAGAAAAGGCTTTCCGAATATAGCAACCTTCCTTCACCACTGTCAATTAGTTTTAAATGTAATCAATGCCAGTTTCAATGTGAATGTTACCTGTAAGTGGAAGTAAAGGTACCGGTTCGTATCTAACAATTCTGGGTGAAGGCTGTTGATCAGTGCAATGGCTTCCTGAATCTGGCCTTTGAGGATCATCTCTCGAATTTTTATTCTTTCATCCAGGGTCTCTAAATCAACACTGGGCTCAATTCCAGACTCCATCCGAAACTTTTCTGCTGCCTCTTTGAAGCCTTCTGAAATGCAAAAAGAAACTGCTTGCAGAAAATGGAAATCAATTCAATCAATCAATCAATCATATTTGTTTGTCACCTTTCCAAAATAAAGACAGCTTACAACATTCAAAATCACATAATTAGAAACACAGCAAAAGCAGTCATAAACAATAAACAAAACATCAAAAAGTGCAAAACCAAATCAAACAATATCTACATAAATGGCTAAATTGGAACAGTAGTACACTCAATATTTCCATAAATCCAGTTTCTTAAAACAGGATTCATCTAATGAATTGACAAAGGCCTCTTCTTGCTCCCAATTGGTCAGGTATGCTGTCAGGAGAACCTCCAGAACAGTGTACAGGGGGGAAAGGTTAGTAAATTCTTGCAATACACAAATACTCCCATGATGTCTCAAATGAATACCCGTACATGGTTATTGTGGTAACTTTATTTTCTAAACCAGCTGACTGATTACCTGTAACAAGGTAGTTCATGATCAAGCGGTTCATGTCAGCTCTCTGGATGTGCAAATTATTAAGTTTTTCCATCCACTCGTCTTTTGTGATTTCATCGGGTTTTTCGGCATAACTCATTCTTGTCCCTCACTAGGAAGGGTGAGGAAAAAAACAGGCAAGATAAATTACTGTGAGTGAGCAGATACAAGAGAACAAGCAAATACCTCATTACTTTTCCGAGATGGCTTTTACTGTTCACTCTGTAAAAAACAGCAACCAGAGACAGTAAACTTATGCACGTCCCGATTTCACAGCTTGTACTCCATCAGGACAGCAGCTCAGTTTACAACACAAATGTTCTGTGTGCAGAACATCCCAGGTTCTATTCCCCTGCCAGTTAAAACATTCTCAGATAAACAAGGGTTCCGGTTGGGACACAGAACAGCCACTATCAATCAGAAGAGACAATTCTGGTCTAGATGGTCCAGTAATCAGTCTAGGCATAAGCAAACTTTCTATGCATAGATCAGCTGGCAGGGGTGTGTGTTTGAAGACTAGAAAGACTAGTAAGCGCAAATCATGAAGTCAGGATATAGGTGAGTTGTCCCATATATTAAAGAGGGAGTAGGGGGAAATCAAACCCACCTGTTATATGCAGGGGTCACATATTTAATGAGCAGTTCTACCCCAAAACATGGCATAACTATAGAATGGTTAATACATCTTATCAAATGCTCATCACAGTACATACACTGTTAATTACAATAAAAACAGCACTACATATTATTTGTATGTTGTAAACAATTTTTATATGTACATAGTTGTAATTCTATCAGTGTTTATTGTTTTTAATAATTTTTTATATATTTTGAGATTGTTTTTATCTGTAAGCTGCCTTGAGTCCCATAAGGGAAAAAGGCAGGGTATAAATAAATATATAATAGTAGTGCTATTGTGACGTGTAGTGGCAAGCACCTAATCATTATTAGCATTTATACACGTAGTGCTTTTTGAGTGCACAAAGGAGTTTTATATATATCCTCACAGTAATTCTCACAACAATCCTACAAAGTAGACAAGTGTCTTTACACCCCCGTGTCACAGAACAAAGGCAGAGGAAATGTTGGCTTGAATATTGACACACATTGGCGGAGCTGAGATTTGATTTTCTGGTTCACAGCTCATCTTCTGATGACATATTACTAATTAGAGCAAATGGCCATGTCACAAATATGAAGGCATGGCCATGTCACAAATATGAAGGCATTTCACACCTAGCTGTTCTTGCTGTTCTCTCTTAACTTTGCCATGATCCAAAAGCACTTTTCAAACTATCAAACACTGCAGAAGTGAGGTAACTGGGGGCAGGCACAATAATGGAATGGTTTGAACCCTGAACAGAAGCATTCCACGCTGCAATGTTTTGTGGCAGGGTCTTATTCACAGCCTTTAAAGTGACTGGACAAATTGATGGGGGACAGGTGTGGAAGCACATTTAAAAATGACAGAAAAAAGAATTTGGTCGGCATGCCTCTGGTTACAAGATGTGAGGTAAACAGCAGATGAAGGTTATCCCCTACACAGTTTGTCAACTTTAGAAACACTAAAATAGAAAGACACTGGTCTGATCCAGTTACACAATTTATACTTTATTATGATAGAAGGAATTAACAAAGAAAAATGCTTACTGCTTACACATCTCAGTCACAAAGAAACACTTCCAGCACAACCATAACCATTTCTACTCAGTCCTAGAGAATTCAGGGTCATGTAGCCTTAACAAGATGTGTAATTTCTTACACATTCTTATTTATAGATAAGTTAATTGACCCTAGAATTGCTCTTAATAATGGGCAGGCAGCACAGAAATATAATATTCAATACAGACCGAAAATGATTTGAAATGCCTTTCTTTCAACTTGTTTCCATAGAACGGTAGCTTAAAAATGAACAGAAAATATGCAAAGCACTATGGCTCCAATGAAGCATTAAAGAGGTGAAATATTTAATTGGGTGTAGCACAGAAAGCTACTGTAGTCAGACTACCACATTCAAAACAAGTCAGAACAAAATCTTGGGAATAAGTTTCAGTGAGGCTTTGCAGCAACTAAACATACATACGCTATTAGTTTCACTGTTAATAATGGGTCCTGAGCAATCACTCCCTCAAACACTAAGCTTCCTGTTTGTAAAATAAATGAACTAAGTCCCATGTTTATTTGTTGGAAGGATAGGTAAATAATCTTGGAACTGCTATTAAGCTGTATGGTTTAATCCCACCCTTTTTGGGTGCACGAAGGCTGAACACCAGACTGAAAACTGGTGTCTTGCTGCCATGAAATGTGTCTTACTCAGTCTAGATGATTCCTTGACAAAATTTTAGGTTTATTCACTTTAATTATCACTCACTAGCAACACTACCACCTCTGTACAGTCTCATTAGGTCTTCAGGGATAGCATAGGCTGAACTGAAAAAACTGCTGAGGACTGTGTTGCAAAATATACATCTCGTAGGAGTCTCCAGTGATGAGCTAACCGGAAGCCCTTTAAAGATAAAGCTCAAACAATGTGTCACAATAAACACCTAAACGGAACTGCTGCGGAATCTATTAGGATAGATGCATCCCTTTGATACATCCAGAACTGAAACCGCTTTCTTCTTTCCAAAGCTCTGTTAAAAACCAACACGTCCCCAATTAAGACACGTAACATCCGAGGATGGTTACGAAGTTCACGGGTAGAGAAAAGATCGATCTTTCTTTTTTCATTTTGCTTGCACGGTATATAGGTTCACACGTGTATTGAGTGCCGAACGCTCTGGTTTCCGATAGAACACAAACAAAAGTCACTCCGAATATGAACCACGTGTGTTGTTTCTGGGTAAAACCGAAACGTAAAGAAAGCCTTTCCCCTCCTCCCCCCCTACACAAAAAAAAGGTTCAGAACGAGAAGCGCCTTTTTAAAACTTGAGAAGAGGCGCTCCAAATCCGTTTCGCACAACGCAGGAATCGGATCCAGTTTCTCCCTTTCGTTCCCCCCATGAAAGCTTGCATTTCCTTGAAATAAAAACGAGAGTGTCGGGGGAGCAGCGCACAAATAATAACAATAAAAAGAAGCGAAACCCCGAAGCTTGTCCCTGCCCCTTCAGGGAAAGTGCGAGAGACAGGCGCGAAGCGGCGGGGAGGCCGCGTCGTGTCAAATAGGGGGAGAAAGAAGGGAAAAGCCCCAGTAAGGAAGAAGAAGAGGCGGCGGCAGAGTCTCCCGCGACATGAGCTGCCCGCCCACCGCTCCTCCCGGTCCTTCCTCTCGCCCTCCGAGAGCAGGCCCAGGCGGGGGCGGACCCCTCGGCGCCACCAGGCAGGCCTCACGCCGCCCCAAAATGGCTGCTTCCCCCTCAGCCGCCGCCGCATCCCGCCACGGAGAAGGCCTCATGCCCCTCACGGGGTGCCGCCGCCGCCGCATTTCCTTCCCCCACCCACAGGTGACCCTCTCCCCATCGGCGCCGCCATTTTACTCACCGACCGAGCTCGCCGCCGCCGCCTCCTCCTCCTCCGGGCCTTCAACGCCAGGCCCCGTCACCTGCTCCGCCCCCCTCCTCCCTGCGCCGCTCTCGCTCCCGCTCCCCCCCCCCCCACACCCCCGCCGCCGGCCTCTCGCAGGCCGCGCCTCTCGCGAGAGCTCCGCCAAAGCCGCCCTCAGCCAATCGCCTCCGAAAGGTCGCGTGGATCATAGAGACGAGGGAGAGGGGGGGATCGGCACTGAGGGGAAAAGAGGGAGAGACGGTCTATAGAGAATGGGCGTCCGAGAACGGCTTAAAAATCGTTGCGTTTGAAGGCGCTGCAAGGGAATCTTTGGCCCGGCGTGGGATTCGAACCCACGACCCCGTGATTGAGAGCCTCATGCGCTACCGGCTGAAGCTGTTAAGTTCTAATTTATAAAAAATAATAATAATTCTCAAGCGACATACAAAAAGGAAACGATAAAGCTGTTTAGTCAAAACAGTAAAACAGCATTATAGAACCTGATGACTACAGGTGCAGGTAATTCATTCTGATGGAAGTGGTAAAGCCTGGGTGAAACGACGTCCTTGTGGGAAGGACATAGCTCAGCGTTAGAACTAGTGACTTGCATGCACCAGCCTTCTGAGTAATACCCCTCCCCACCTTCTCACTATATAGAAGGGTCTGGAAACTTCTGTTTCAGTGTATCTGAAGAAGTGTGCATGCACACGAAAGCTCATACCAAGAACTAACTTAGTTGGTCTTTAAGGTGCTACTGGAAGGAATTTTTTTTGTTTTGACTATGGCAGACCAACACGGCTACCTATCTGTAATTGCATGCAGAAGGTTGGAGATTCATTTCCAGGTGTGTCTAGTTCGGGCTGGCAAGGTCCCCTGCAAACTGAGTAGATGTTATTGGGATGCACATTGAGGAAGTGCAGGTCCCTAAGAAGAATCCCAAAATGCTTAGAAGAGCTATCCAGCAGAAGCCTATTTGCAATTCTGGCAACAAAATTGTTTCTATCTGTGGTTGTGTCTCCACCCAGTGCACCAAACCAGTTTCACAGGTTCTTCCATGACTGATTGGCTAAGGTGATTTATTTACGGTAAGTTATATAAATAATTACACTGATATTCATCAGTATCAAACTTTATTTCAGTCACAGACCAGCATAAGATAAAACACATGGATAAACGGAACACATAAGACTTTAAACAGGTAAAGAATAAAAACTAGTAATTAAGAGGTAAAAGTAAAGGGACCCCCTGACCGTTTAGTCCAGTCGTGGACGACTCTGGGGTTGCGGTGCTCATCTTGCTTTATTGGCCGAGGGAGCCGGTGTACAGCTTCCAGGTCATGTGGCCAGCATGACTAAGCCGCTTCTGGCGAACCAGAGCAGCACACAGAAACAGCGTTTCCCTTCCCACCAGAGCGGTACCTAAAATAGGTAATATCTACCTATAGGTAGGTAGGTAGTAGGTAGATAGGTAGATAGGTAATATCTAAATAGGTAATATCTAATATCTAAATATCTACTTGCACTGCGTGCTTTCAAACTGCTAGGTTGGCAAGAGCAGGGACCGAGCAACGGGAGGATTTGAACCCATCGCGGGGATTTGAACCGCTGACCTTCTAATCGGCAAGCCCTAGGCTCTGTGGTTTAACCCACAGCGCCACCCAGGCCCAAATAAGAGGTGATTATATCATTAAAATATCAGAGCCATTAACTACTATTACACAAAAAACATTTTTTTAAAGTTACAATCGGAAATCAGTTATTATGGAGAGAGGTATTCTTCTTTGCCTTATTTTTTATTTATAAAAATAGTTATACGTGTACCACTATTTTTAAAAAAAATATTGAGCAAATGCTCAGATAGCTCACTCATCAGCATCCATTGTTAATGGTCAAGCTACACTAAAAGCTTATGGGAGGATTTAGCTAATCATGTGTTCCATTTTTGTTCCTATAATAATTTTGCTATTTTAAACTGATGCAACACTTTAAAGATAAAATAGTAAATATGTAGTTTGCTTCCTTTTGTCAAGTTACTTTTTGTGCAAGCATATGAAAGGTAACTTTTCAGTTGCGTTATCTACATACACTTTAGTTTCCAGGTATAGGTCTGGTAGAAGTAAAAGGTTAAGAAGGTTAATTGTAAAAGGATTTCAACTGTTTCCCATGTAGCTGCTTTTGGCATATATAAAAACAACACATTTACAAACCTCCCTAAACAGGGCTGCCTTCAGATGTCTTCTAATCTAAAGGTTGTAGAGTTTATCACAGGCATAGGCAAATTCGGCCCTCTCCATGTTTTGGGACTACAACTCCCATCATCCCTAGCTAACAGGACTAGTGGTCAGGGATGATGGGAGTTGTAGTCCCAAAAAACATCTGGAGGGCCGGGTTTGCCTATGCCTGTCCTAAGGGAAAGTGGGACATTCTGGCATGCAAATCAGAAACCTGGAGGGCATCTGTAAATCCAGCACTGTCCCTGGAAAATAGGGACCCTTGGAAGGGCTGAACCTATAACCATAGCTGTCAACTTTTCCCTTTTCTTGCCAGGAATCCTATTCGGAATAAGGGAATTTCACTTAAAAAAAGGAAAACGTTGACAGCTATGCCTATAACGCACCCGTAATGGAAATCCAGAACGCTTCTCAATACTGTAGAGTGGTACCTTGGTTTAAGAACAGCTTAGTTCATGAACAACTTGGATTAAGAACGTTGCGCCACTTCCTCCTCCCGCCCAGAGGGGGCGCTCGATGCCTTTCCTTGCCGCTCTGCACTGCTCTCCCCACCAGAGAGAAAGACCTTCGTAAGTTTCCGCTCTCTCTGTGGTTCCTTCCCCGCCCGGATTCCCTCTGGGCGCCTTCCCAACTGCCACTGTGCGAGACGGGGCAGAGCGTCCCCCTCCCCCTCCCCGCAGCCCAACGCGCACCGCCTCGCGCGCAGCTACCTCGGGCGGCCATTTTGGCGACGGGTTCCTCTCAGCCTCGGCGCGGGCGGAGCAACAAGTCTGAAGGGAGCCGTGAGGGAAGGAGAGGAGGAGGCGGAGGGAATGGAAATGGCGGACTCTGCCGCCGCTCGTCTCGGCTGAGGCCCAGGGAGGGAGAGAGGCGCCGGCACCGAGGCGGGAACGCGCTCCCTTTCTCCCCCATCCCGAGTCTCTTTGCCCCCCCCTAGTTGTCTTCGACCCCCTTTTTCCCTCCTCTACGGTGAGTGAGGGGCAGCCGCTTCGGGCCTGGCTGGAATATGGAGGAGGAGGAAGGCGGCAGGCAGCGCGGGCGGTGGGTGGGGGGCGGCGGGAGGAGCGACCTCGCCCTATCTCGCCGTTTCTCACCCCCCGGGGGGTTAGGTCGAGATCAGGGCCTTTAAAACCGCCGCTCGTGCAAGCCCCGCGGTGTGAGACCACAATTGGGTGACGTCGGAGGGCTTCGTGACGCCCCCGGTAAAAGGCACCCCCCGACACTTGAACGTGGGAGGCTGTGGGGGCTGTTGTTGTTTTTTTGGGGGGTGGAGGTGAGGGAGAGGCGCCCAGGAAATAGCTCCCCGCCCGATGTGCGATAACGTGGCCACCAGAGAGAGAGAGAGAAACGGAGGAAGGGCGAGTTTGCGGTGTGTCCCCCCCCCTTTAATTACAGGCCTTCCGGGTAATTGTTTCAGGATCCGCTTGGCGTGTTAACAGCACTGTAGCTGTAGTAAGTAGACTCCGGCCCTCGCCGCTCTAAACCCTGCAATTCGTGGTTTGTGGGGGGGGGGGCATAATCTCTCCCTCCTCTTTATTGTCTAACAGGAAGAGTGACCTTATTTGAGCTTGCCGGCCTGTTTTTCGGTGGCGAGCCTGACCACACCTTTCTTTGGTTTCCGATTAAGAATCTCTGATTCTTCCTCTGGCTGCTTTTGCCGCGATCTTTATTTTCACTTTATTTCTCCAGCGGTAGCCGTCTTTCCCTTCGCTTGCATGTGTGAAGCTTCGGTTTGTGGTTTTAGTTAAGGTGATCACGTTCCAGGGGTGTATGTGTGTATTATTTATTTGCACACACATATGGTGATCACGTTTCAGGTATATATATACATACACCTGGAATGTGATCACCATATGTGTGTGTGTGTATCATCGTAAAAGTAAGCCCTGTTCAGTCCAGCAGAATTCATAGGTAAGCGTATAGACGATTGTAGCCTAGGGCTAGAATCTTGTACACTCTTACTTGGGAGTTAGTCTCATTGAATTCAATGGGGTTTACTACTGAACAGGCATAGAATTGCACAGTGAATAGTTCAAAGTGGAGGTTACGACCTCTTGCCTGTTCGGTAAGGTCGATTTTATTTTTGTCTGGAAGGCTGTTCTTGCCCACCAATGAAGCTGCCTCCTTTAAGTGTAGTCAGTCTCCCCTGCCCACTATAAATGGTTTTCATGCCTTACTGTTTTGTGTGCTTAGAATTTGGCAAAGGGTAAAATTCTAATTTTTGCTCCAAATACACTGAATAATATAAAAAATGAGGTGTTTCAATAATAGCATCGTTAGGGCAAGTAGTATGCATAACACTTTCGAAAGGGAGAAGTGGACATTATTTTTGTTACATTAAGATACTTTTTAATACACGTGTGTAGCTAGATTCCAGTTAAGTCTGTTGTGGCAGGCCTTCATAAGCTTCTGCACAAAAATAACAACTATGGTTAATAAAACCTAATAATAGGATTGAAGCAGTGCTTTTTTCTGGGGGTACGCAGGGGTATGCATTACCCCTAAACATTTTGTGAAACTAAATTTGGCCTCATTGAGGGGCAGTATTTCAATATGAGTAGGAAAATGAGAGTATCACTAAATATTTTTTTTAGGAAAAAAGCACTGGATTGAAGAGTCTAATCTTCTGTTCCATGCAATCCTATAAGTTCCATTGAACTATTGTTTCGTAGTCATGTATAGGATTGTGCTATAAAAGTGCAACTGTTTGCAATTAGCCAGGTGCGTTTTGCGACTAGTGTGGGTCCAATTGTGACCACGCAGAGATCTCTGGATGCCAGGTTATTCCTGGGGAAAGCAAAATGTCACTTCGAGAAGGATCAGAAATATTTTCCTTGAAACTTGATTTGTTTTATTCTGGATTGTTTTATTTGATGTTTTAATGGGTTGTAAACAACTTTGAGATTTGTTTTTTAAAATATAAAGTGTTATACAAATGAGATGAATAATAACAACCACCACCACCACCCCCATCGGGTGCAGGGGGTGGCGCCTAAACAATCTATTGTGGTGACTGCAACCTTGGTTTAAGGTGCAATTTGACAATTAGCTTATATATGTGAGTTTCTAACATTGTGTGCTTACTCAGGAGTAAGCCTCATTGTGTTCAGTATCTTCCTTTCCCCAATAATATGTATTTTGGATTGCGGTCTAGTGTTTACAATAAAGTGTGTGAGAACTGGAAGAACTGGCAGTTTCCCAGCAGTAGATAGGTAGATAACTCAGTTGTAGGATACAGTTTTTACTACTGCATGCTTACTCAAGTGACTTTAGAATCTTTTTATATGTTACCTTTTTAACTTCTGAAGCTGACTTTACTATACTTCTTAATACTAAACTGTGTGTAGTCTGCTGTGGTAATGGAATGGAAAAGCTTTAATTTAATTTTTGTTTCCCTATTTTGGTGCTCACTGGTTTTTAAGGACAGTAAAAGTCTAAATTTTACTTTCTTTAAACTTCCCAATAAGATGACCCACCTTGAATTTGGAAATGTGTGGAATTCAGTCCAGGGCATTAATTCCTATTGACAGAACTCCTATTCTGAGAAGTTCAATTTTGCTTGTGTGTAATTTCCTTTGTCCTTTATGGTTCCTCATGGAGCAGAAGGTACATTTCCATCTTGCTGTCCTTGGCATCATATGATAACCCTACCATGGTGACATAATAGGTCATTATGAATTTCATAACAATGCAGGTTTCACTCCTTTTAGTATTGTTTTTGTGGTAAAGTAAATGGTAAATACCTTTGAAGGGGTTTGTTTTGCTCAGTGCCCAGCAGTAGGGCATTGATAACATAAGATACTAACTTTTGTTCATGTATAGTTTGACAGTTTACCATTCTGTCTGCTAGTGCTTCATTGTTGCTTCTCCTTAGATATATCCTGTACTGTAGTGTAGTAAATTCTCTCCCTTATTCCAATTTCTGGGTAGCAAATACAATAACTTTATCTTCTGTACTACTATTAGTACACTTCTGATGTTGCATAAATGTATAATAGTATTACTTAACTTTATATATTGATATGATTACTCAAGATGGCTTTGGGTCCTGATCTCAGATTGTGCTCAGGGTTGCAATTCAGCAGAAGTGAAGAGAAAAATGTTCTATGTAGAGGTTGTTAGGCTACATCTGTTTTCTCAGACATTTTCAGGCGGTTAATTCTTAGTACAACTTCTGGATATATTTTTGTATATTTTAGCTGTATTGTTTTATTGTACAGTGGTACCTCGGGTTACAGACGCTTCAGGTTGACTCTGCTAACCCAGAAATAGTATCTCGGATTAAGAACTTTGCTTCAGGATGAGAACAGAAATCGTGCAGTGGTGGTGCAGCAGGCCCATTAGCTAAAGTAGTGCTTCAGGTTAAGAACAGTTTCAGGTTAAGAACGGACCTCCGGAATGAATTAAGTTCTTAACCCAAGGTACCACTGTATTGCCCTTATTTTTGTAAACTGCCTCATAATCATTCTGGTGAAAGGCTGTATATAAGTTACTTTAAATAAAAGTATTCATATTTTTTGAACTAGCTTACTAGTATATGTTTTCAGGTGGAATTAATCCTGGGTTTATTACATATCTTTCTAGGGACATAGGAATAAACATACTCCTTTGACTGCCTTGAAGTTTGGTTAGAAGAGTTCTGTAGTGATGTATAGGGATTTAAAATATTTTTCCGCCTAAGCCAATAGTTGTGTCATGTAAAATTTAAGCATTGGGTGTGCTAATCTGTAAGTTGTTGGTTCAGCTCTCAGAACTGAACCACCACACAAAAAGCATTGGCAGCTGAAGCTTCTAAATCAGGGCTAGGGAACATGTGGCCTACCAGATTGCTTAAATACATGTCCCATCATTCCTGACTATTGGCCATTCTGCATGGGGGTAATGGGAGTTGAAGTCCAATAACACATGAAGGGCCTACATTAAAGAAATCAACTTGGGCAACAGGGCTTCTGGTTAATTCTTCTTGCCCTGCAGTTGGCTGTATGCCCCCCAAAATCTGCTTTGCAGGGTTTCTTAACCCTCCTCAGCAGATTTGTGAGACTGTAGGAAGAAAGATATGAAGGAGTGTGTGAGAGCAGGAAAAAGTAGTTCTGAGAGCTAGAAGGTGAGATGGAATTGATTTTTGCAGCTGGTTTGAAAGTAGGATCTCTGACAGAGTCATCAATCTCACATGCATTGGATGACCAAATTATCCAGCCAGCAGATGCCATGGAGCCACACCCTAAAATTTTTAAATGATAGAACCCGGGGAATTTAAATAAAAACAATCCGAACTATCCAATTCCAGTGTACCACTCTTTCATTTATTGTCTTCTGTCCCCTCCAGTCTCCAAATTGCCAGCTCTCCCATGGTTGGCTTGAATTATCCCTGCAGTGCCAAACTTGACTACATAAGTCATTTCTTGCTCTCCAGAAAACATTCCTCGGCCCAAATAATTGTCCTCTGCCCCAATTTTGGTAGAGCAGACATCGCTATCATTTAGTTATCCTTCTCACAGTTCACCACATATCATTCTGCACCATCCCTCTTTGCTGTAAATACAGGAAAATTATAAATTATCTGCTCTTTTCTCTCCAGTTCACAGTACTATACTCCACATTTCTTGGCACATGGCGCTACTAATTAAAGGGACTAGTGGTGGAAGAAGCAGATGCTATGGCAAGAAAGATCGCAATTGTTGGGTTAACTCCATTGCTCTTCTAAGAAACTCAACTTTTTTTAATCTGAAAATGGTTCGGTAATTTGCTTATCTTATGGTAGGGTAGTTGCAGGCCACACTCAGACCCCAAAGAGTTCGCTCTGGAAAGGCCCATGTTGGACCCGACAGATTTATGGCACTGGGGACTCAAAATTCATGTTTTGTTTGAATTTATGCTGTTTTGCCTATTGTTATCTCTGCATGGTTCTCCGTGATCAGTGTGTTTACTTGTAAATACAGAAGTATTACAAAGATACCATATGTCTCCAGTGTTCACCCTTATTGTTAGGAAGCAAACCTTGAGCTTTCTACCTCTTGAGAACAGTACTAGTTCAAGGAATTTTGCTTCCTGAAGCAGAGGCCAAGTAGTGCCCTCCTGCAACCTGTTTGGGCTAGCACTTTGAAAAAACCCCACTACTCAGGAATTGGAGCTGTGTGAAGCAGGCTGCTTCATTCTGTTGTGTCCTGCTTGAGAAAGTGGAGCAAGCAAGCTCCCCTTGTTATAATGGTACGATTGACTAGAGAATGACCTGGGATAAACTGAAATATAGTGAAAATATTTTGTAATTTAGAAACAGAAAATAATTTGAGGTATTTTATATGAGATATCTAGTGTATTGTTCTTTTGGTGAGGCTGTACAGCATGCATGATAGAAGCATATACAGTAAGTCATATCTCAAATAAGTCTGGTGTAGAATGGTGCCTTGGTAGTAGTCTTTTTTTCTGAGAAGTCAAAATTCAGTGACATTTTAGGAAGGAAATAAGTATTACTCAGTTTTGTAACAGAATGTAAAGGGCTTATCAGGTGATTACAGAAAGAAACACCATCACCTTAATCAATGAAACCTGAGAGACTTTATGGGCTTTGTGCTTTTCTCAGCACAACTAAACTAGAACCCCAGTCATGAGAGAGTTTACTTTAAGTAAATTTGATTCAGTGACCCTTGCCTACAAGTAGTCAGCTTAGTCTCACTAAAAGATTAAAGTTGGGGCTGGAGCAATTGGAGGTAGAATTATGTTGGGGGAAAGTAATAAAATCTCAGGAGAGTTGAAGGTTTGAATTAATAGTACAACCATACTATCAAGTCTGAAACAGCTTAGTAGACAGAGCATAAGATGAGGGAGGTATCACTGAAAACCTCCTTCCTCCCTGTTCTGCTGACAGATTTTTTTGGTCAGTGGATGGTTTCCATTGAATACTACCCAAAGTGCTATATTTGTTTAGGCTTCTGTTAACTTATTGGGCCTCGTGCTGGTAGAATCCATCCTGCATCCTTAGGGTGAAGGGTGGGTAATTAATAACAACACTTTTGGGATGAAGCAAATAATTATTTCTCAAAATCCACATCACATTTCTGCAGTCACCACAAAAGCAATAGAGATGGAAGAACAAAAGGAGGAATAAGATACGTGTAAAGAATGCACACTGTTCTCATTGATAGGCTAAGCATTTCCACAAATTATAGTTAGATGGGAAAGCCTGGGAAAAAACGGGGAAAATTGGAGAAAAACAGGTTCCCCCCCAAAGTGTCCCCCCCCCCGAAAAAAAGGTCTGGAATATTCAAACTATATCAAACTCTCCCCCCAAAAAAATTTCCCCTGTTTTTCCCCAGGCCTTTTCATCTGTATTCCTTCCCCCTCAAATAAATTCCAGAGATTAAAGAATCTTAAAACACTATTTTTTAATTTAGTGTTTAGACTTGCTATACTGTTTATATGAGTGAAGGCTGAATATAACTTTTTATTATTGGAAATCAAGGAAGTGTCACAATTCACTGGCAAAGGCCTACTCTACTTTGCCAAACCTGTGTTAGGCATTACAAATATAGGCCATCATAAAACATCCATATATAAAATTTTAAAATATATACAAATAAACAGCCAAGTAAAAATATGTAATAATGAGGATTTTCATTGGAGTTTCTTCCTGCTAAATAGTGCCATTCATCGCTGTAAGAAATAATTTTGATAAAAACTCAGCCACCCTTGCTGGTTACTTCCAGGTTAATGCCAGACAAATAGAATTTGATATTTTCATTGTGCCATTATGTTAGACTACCCCGAAAAGGAGATAGCACTCATTTGCATAGCTGGTTGTACAAAGGCCTACTCTGCCATTTCAGTGAAATAATTGCAAATTATACATGGGTATGTTCACCTCAGAGTGTTTGGTGAAAGGGACCTTCCAGGTAGATTGTGCTAAGTGTGGACAATGTTTTCTCTGATCTTGGAACATTCACAAAAATGTCTTCACTTTGGAAGAAAAGCTCATTTTGCCTATTAAGCTGATTATTTCTTTAGCTTATTGAAATGATATTTGTGTTGGCTTTGAAGAATTACATGTATGCAAAACAGTCATCCAAAAAACTGCAAATGAAATGGACTAGAATAAAATAGCAAGTGCAATATGATATGTAAGGTATGTTCCTTTGCATTTCCACTAGTATGTTGGCTGGTGTCAAAATGGTACATGAGGATATAGGGAAAAACCAGTTCATTTAAATCAATTTCATCTCAAAATGCTTGCTAGCGTGCTGGTTGTGATTAAAAGTACTTACATAGTTCAGCAGCAATGTCCCAGGGAGGTGACACCTTGAACAAAATATGCACTGAAAGCTTTGCAAACAACAACAACCCAATAAAAGCAGTATACTAGGTGCACACTTCATATATTGAACTAAAGTATATGGAAGTGTATAAAAAAAATTGAACTGGCTTTCTGACAGAGGATATTGGAGGATCAGCTACAAAATTTATATAAATTGCATAAGCTGCAGGATTCATGCACAAATGAACTGTAGGAAGGGACAGTAACTTGCTTTATGCTATGTTTTTCAACCTATGTTTCCCTTTGTAATGTGTACACATTCTGTGTACAGGTCTCTGGTCTTTATATACTGTATTGCTGTGATGTAGATGGCATTAGTGTGAGAATGGTACTGCATCATAGTGAGAAATTGTATACATGAGCCGTCTTTTTTTTTTTTTTTTTTTGGTATCTTCCACTTATTTGATTGTATAAATCCTAGATATAATCCCTGCCAGCCTTCAGTTAAAGAATGTTCATGTTAGAGTTGGTCCCTGTCTAAAATGCTGGAGACAAGAGTTTATTGTGGTTTTCTGACAGTTAGATGTAGCAGAATTGAGTTGGCTTACTGATATCACTGTAAGAGTTGGATATTGGTAGTTCCATGTTTCATAAGGGTTATTGGAAAATTAAAATCTAGGCCAAATTTTCTTTCTGGAATTGTTGAATGTCACTGTGAACTAAGGATGTTTTCAGCAGTTGACTCTATCCATAGCCTGCAGCTTTGGTCAAAAAACATCTGCCGCAGCTTTGCACAGTTCTGGCTCTTAGCCGCCTTTGGCAGCAGTCTGCAGCATTCCATCATACCCAGTTGTAAAACATCTCTATTGTTTTGGCAACATCTGTTTTCTCTGGAGTACTTCACTAGAGTAACAAGGAGTTAAAGAAGCTTGTGAGGGAGCGACGGTGATGTTGGATGCCAGGACTATAGATTGTGGTGGTGGAACCCTCTTGGCTGGGAGCTTTGAGCATTACAAAAGACAGAGCAAGTGTCAGAATTTGTAGTTGCTTTATTTTGCTCACCACCTCCCTTCTCACAGAAACAGGGTTCTGCGATATATCCATTAACAGGCTAATGTGTGAACCCACCGTTGTACCAACACCATTTGTGGAAAGTTTTGGTTTATGCTTTTAGCTCTGCTCCCCCCCCCCCCGTTAGATTTTTGAGTACATTGTACTGTAATCATGACAGTTCTTCTTGCAAGGGTTCCACTAGCATTATTCTACTAGCATGTTACAGGAAGCAGAATGTCATTGTAAACGCCACTAAAGTCTGTATAGGTTGTTGATAGGAGGAACAAAATAAATAACCTTATATGTGGAATTTGTGGACTGACTACTCACCATTCATGCACATTTCAGTGTGCAAAAAATAACAATCCTTCTTCAGAGCAGCATCTGACCAGTGCAGAGCCAAGCTGAGAGATAAACCCCGGCTGTGCACGGCCAAATTGGCAAGCCCTCCACATACTTTCTTACAGAAGCGCATATTCTCTTTCCCCCTTCAGCTTCTAAGATGGAGGCATGGCAGGTTGGCTGAGTAGTATCACACTGCCTCCCACATCCATCTTTGATGTGGACAGAGTGGAGGGAGTGGTGGTATGTAGACTTGCTTCTCCCCTCATCTAGCTTTGAGCTGGAGTGGGAAGGAAGAGGCATGTTGACCTGGCTCTGTGCAAGCTCCAGAGAGCCTTGTTTAGGTTGAGCTCTCCGCTGTGTGTATAGGTCCTGCTGAGCACCAATACATATCTTTATATGGCTTGTGCGTGTATAGTTGTATATAATATTATTGTATTAATAGGGTTTTATACACTAGGGAAATTCATTATTCAGGAGACATAAAAACATTACAGGCATTTCTGATGCATTTTTGTGACATCCTTAGAGAAACTCCTCAAAGTGTGGTGGATCTTTGACGTCTGTCCTATTGCAATGTCCAGGACAGGGTGTTAGAATAGCTTACATAATGCAATATTTGATTAAAATGCTTTCATTGCTCATTTCTGCCCCCTCTTAAATTAGGCTTTTTTTTGTTGAATAGCATAGCTCTTGATGATCAGTGGCTTTTCCTATGTACTCTGTGAAAAGATTTTAAGAAGTGACCTCTTTGCAGTTATTCCTACCATTGTACTCTCTCTTCCACCAGTCTTGCTAGAATGCTTTTTTACTTTGTTTACAAAGGGTCTACCTTTTACTTTCCATCTCCATGCATTATAATTACTGAAATTCTCCTAAGCATTTCTAGCTATTTCCTAACAATGAAAATTTTGAAATGTTTGCTGATCTTTGGGTTACACTGTTGGTGAAATGGGGAGAGAGATATAATGCAAAAGATCAGATTGGCTGTAGACACATTCAGCTAACTGTGAAAAAGTTGACAGCTTAAGAGTCTTTTATCCTCAGAGATCCACTGCTCAGTTTTGCTGGTGAAAATAATATACAGCAACAAAGGGATGAAGACTTTGCGTAGCTTGGCTGCTTATTTTCATGTTTTTTCTTTTAACTGCTGTTCCAAGATCTTTGCTAGAATGAAAAGATCAATGTATTTCAAATAAGCTGATAACTGGGATGGCAAAGTCTGGTTTTGTTATGATAATAGCGACAATGAAGAAATGACACTTTTGAGTGCCTATGGAAAAGAGAAGTCAAATACTTAAAACTAAAGCTCTTTTGACTAGTGCTGGATGAGTTTCAATAGAAATATAACTAGAAAAAAACTTGTCACTTAAATAATTCCAGTACTTGGTATACCATGTGTTTTTGGTTGCAAAATAGACATCTATGCACAAATGCTGTGTTGGTAATTCCCACAAGTCATACTAAGAGAAAACTAACATCTTATTGCTTAATATAGTTTTATAGCTGTGATTGCTCTTGTAGTATGTTAAAATACTTGGCTTGCTTCTGTGAGTGTTTTTTTGTTGCAAACCCAGAAAAGCAATAAGGTTGTGAAGATGTTAGGGTGTTTGTTGCTTTATGTTGTGAAGCAGGGCTAGAGCAGAATCCTATCTGGTAGGTTTCTAATTATGTACTGTACTGTGCATGATTATAATTATACAGTATTGTAACATGAGATGTTTTGATGGTGGCAGCATCTGGTTTGTAGACACTATTAGATAATGTTTGATAGGATTCTCCTTTCTTCCTTACTACATAGATTGATTTAATGGTCATGATGCACAGTTTAGTGTTTCTGTCACATTACTTTCAACAATCTGATGTTAACAGGTCATATTCCAAATAATTGCAGCACTGTTGAAACTGAGGGATGCTTCAGAGGCAGATTGGGCGATAGGAGATGGGTTCTTCTGACAGATAAAATTCTGTTAGGCATGTTCAGTCTTTTAAGTATATACAAGTAACTCTTTGAGATCCCAGCCATGAATTTTAGCTATTTCTTAAAAATACACATTTCTTAAATAAGCTTAAAATAAAATCAACATATAATACAAATGTTCTAAACCCTACAGTGTATTTTTAATTCTATTTCATTGCCATTTGTAAAATGGGGGGGAGGATTTGCCTATTTTTTAATCCAAAAAAGAGCTTTGGCAGAGTAAGCAGATGTTACAACTGATATTTATTATAATTCCTACTGGCATGGATTGTGAGTCGTCATATGTGCTAGAATCCAGGGAGTTTCATCCTGTACTCATATGGGTGACTGCTAAGCCATACTGTGTGATCTTGCACTCTATATTACCTCACTAACTGAGCTCACAGCAGTGTCTTGTTTCCCAAATTTATGTTAAGAAAACACGTTTGGTCCAACTAACATCAACTATAGCTTTCGAAAAGTTCTGAACAATTAAGTTTTCCAGTAAGTGATCCTAAAGTGGTTGCATATGTACTCACATATTTCGCAATCCCTCATCTCTATGCATATATTTCAGTTATTGAATTTATATTCCATCCTTCCTCTCACATATAAAAACTATTTCAGTACAAATGTAGATATATTTCTGTAGTCAAAAGATTGTGATCAAAGGTTCTGAAATATATTGCAACCCAACACATTAGTGTTATAAGGACCTTTGAATCTATCAGAATACTGATAGCATAGTAAGGAAGGAAATTGTATTTATGTTTAGGAAAAATGTTTTAAATTGAAAGCTACGACAATCAGTAATGTCACATTGGTATTCCTTGGAATGATTTAGATCAGTCATTTTAAATTTCCCTTGCATGTCAGCTGCTGTGGAGGGGCTGAGCTGGGAAGGGCAGAAGGGAAATGTGGGTTGGCCAAGGCTGCTACTCTATTTCTGGTGTTTCTGCCACAACTTGCTCTTAGTGACCCCTTCGCATTATGGACTTACTGACTAATAACACTTGTCTGTGTTTTGCATCTAATATTGCAGACATTGCAATCTCCAGTGCTAGTTTTAAAACTTAATCACATCCCCATATGTTGTAATTGGTTAATAGTTATTTGAAGCTTGCAAATCCTAACACCATAGACAATGTATATGCAGGTCAGTATCCAACATGCCAGATGGGGAAATTACTCATTTGTTTGAGCAATAGTTCAGGGTCTCTTTAGACTGTAGCTCCCTTTTGACTGTGGCTCCACCAGAACTTGACGGATTTTCAGAAGCTGCATTCAGAAAAGGCAAATGGCTTAACATGCAAGTGTGTGCACGGATTGCACACAAATATACACAAAACTTAGGTTGCTAACTGTTACTTGATAATGTTAGAAGAAAGAAATAGAAAATATTTTCAAGTTAGTGAACACTTTCTACCAGATGGTTGTAGAAGCAGACTGGAGATGTGACTGAAACATTAATGATTAATGTAGCTTTCCTTAAGCTTGCAGCGTAGCTTCAGGAGCCTGGAATAGGATCTTCCTGATTTGGCATTTAGGTAAAAGGGAACATCTGTAGGCAAGCCTAGCAGTGCTGGAATTGAAGCCTGCCTTTTGTTAAGGGTTCTGCTGTGCATAAATACTGTAACACCCATCCCAATTTTCAAGTGATGAGAGACTTCAAGGGTTATTCTTCAAGTGGTTATCCTGGCTTTGATTTCCTTAGAATAAAAGTCACTGGACTCTGTAGTGTCTCCACGTTGTGTGATTTTATTTACACACATATGCAAACTGAGCAATAAGTTTGAAGGGCTTACAGAGTCCCAATGGATCTTGCTCTTCCATTGGATTTCTAGGGAGGGTCCTGAAAGCCATAGCTTTGGTTTAATCACAAAGAGCAAGTCAGGCCTCTGTGTCTTCCCGGCTCCAGAGGACACGAGGCAAAAGCTAGACCCTGACTTCTTATTCTTCTACTGCTAGGGTGCCTTGGTCTCCAGCCTGGTGAGGGATGAAGACCTACCCTCTCCTTCTGGAAACAACACTAGCTAGTTGTTTCTATGACAACACATCTGTACATTATCAATTCTCTAGACATAAAAATGGATGACTTGGTCCAGGCTTCCTCAGCCTCGGCCCTCCAGATGTTTTTGGCCTGCAACTCCCATGATCCGTAGCTAGCAGGACCAGTGGTCAGGGATGCTCAGAACTGTGGTCTCAAAACATCTGGAGGGCCGAGGTTGAAGAAGCCTGACTTGGTCAGTCCCATTCACTTGACTATCCAATGCAATCACCAATCATGTGACAGCACTTATATTCACTCTAATGACACCTTTGTGCCTGCGCCCACCCAATTCAAACCCAAGATCCCCCTCCCCTCGTTGTGTATATATATATGCTTGCAAAATCGGTAAACCTTTTGAAAGCTGTTTACCTTACCTTTTGAACGCTGTTTATAAATAGGCCTTTTCCCTGCAGCATTTTTTGCATGCTGCCCTTGCTCTTGGTTTGGAGGAGTTTGAGAAAAGGGGCCTCTGTTAAGTCTTGTGGGAGTCATCCACATGTGGTAGCTGACCCTGCTCAGCCAGCTTGTGTTTAACATACAGTGGTGCCCCGCAAGACGAACGCCTCGCAAGACAAAAAACCCGCTAGACGAAAGGGTTTTCCGTTTTGGAGACGCTTCGCAAAACGAATTCCCCTATGGGGTTGCTTCGCAAAATGAAAAAAATCTTGCATCCCCCCGCGGGTTTTCCCCCGCTTTTTCCGCCCTTTTCTTAAGCCGCTAAGCCGCTTATCAACTGTTCTGCTGATAAGCCGCTTAACAGCTGATCGCTTGAAGCCGCTTGACAGCTGTAGCGCTAATCCGCTAAGCTGTCAATGGGCTTGCTTCGCAAGACGAAAAAACCGCTAGACGAAGAGAATCGCGGAACGGATTCTTTCCGTCTAGCGAGGCACCACTGTACAATATTATCCCCTTGCTCCAGGGTAGAGTAGAATTGCAATGTATTCTCCAATGCAGTGGAGAATTTCCAGCAGAAGGAAGTGAACAAATTGTATGCCAACTGCTTTTTATGCTAAAGTAATGTCTAATTACTTTTTTCCCCAAATTAAACACATTAGGGGTTTAGTGTATAATATGCGTTCTTTGCATAATGGCCAATTATTCTGTCATCTAACTGATGGGATATGACTTTTAGTATTATTAAAGTATAAGCTGATGATTAGGCTTTTAGTTTTGCTTTAGAATTAAAGAGATACTTTTATAAAGAAATTGAACAAGAAATGATTAGCCAACTTTTTCCCTCTTCCTTCTGGCAGATCTTTTAAAATTGCATGATGTGTGATGAGTTGGAGCTTCTTAACAGGGAGATTGGGAGGTTATTACAAAGCAACATCGTGGAAGGAAGCTCCTTAAACTCAGAATCTCTTCAGCCGTCAAGCTCTGATTCCTGGCATGTAGCCACTGCTTCAAGCAGTGAAACACAAGGCAGTTTAGTAAAGGTATCAAATACCTTATTGTTGTTACAGGGCTCCCATGATAAATTGTCCTATCATAGTAGACTTTATTTGCATAGTATTTAGAAAGCCATCTAGGATATGTGTTGGCACACATTATCTGTAAGTGGTGTTGAATTATAATGTTGCTTAAAGGTTGACCCAATTCAAGGAGGAATACTTATGCCCTGTTTATTTGAGAAAGATACATTTCAAAAGTCTATGCTAACATAAATTTCCCCTGAGGTAACCAAATAATAAGCCCTATCTTAAAATGCAGTTTTAGGGAAGAATTATCCTTTTGCATATGGCAAAATATCTGAGAACATAAATAAGTTGAGAGAATAAAATTGCATTAGATTTTTCTGTAGCAATTTTTTGTGGTTGTTAAAGCCTAGTTTTGTCTGAAGATGGCACTTACAACAGTTTTGGCCATATTTAATTCAACCCCCCCCCCCCCAATCTCTCTCTTTGTTTTCTGCGCTGAACAAATGGTATTGACACAGTATTTAAAGTGCTGGCCCTTTAAATGAGATGGGGTAGAATCTTCAAGCTTTAGATTTCTGGTGGTTGGGATTTGTCGGTTGGGCAAATCCCTGTGTGGGTTAGTGATGGAGAGAGTGAGAACTGGCAGCAGAAGCTCTAGAAAGAAAAACTCAAAAGTAAGAAATTGAAACGAGGGGATGTTTTAATACTGAAGATCTGTTCAAAAACCTTAACATGTAACTTGTTCTTCAAATCATCCCTTAAACAGGAATACCCATATTTTATAGTAGGATGAAGATTTTTCTTTTGCAAGTATTCATTCTATCTCTTCACAATAATTTGAATCTATAAAATACCTTAATACTCTTTGATTTATCAAAATACCTGTGCCCAATTCCATTCCTGTAAAACACTGATAGAGGCAAAACTTTGAAAGTTGTGGTCGAGTGTAGCATTCACAAATGGTAAATGGTTAATAGGTTTCATCCTGTATGTAATGTAATGAAATTATCCCCTTTAAAAATACGTTGGTGCAAGTTCTAATAATTTAGTTAGTGTGAGCAGGATCTCTTATTTCAAATGGGTAAGAAGTGGTAACGCAAGTGAACAACAATCTAAATACATTTTTTGTAACAGGCAGCCAAACCAAGTGCAGCATTGCTGGTTTCGGAGTCAACAGGATGGCATCAAGATGAACATTGTGCTTCTGACTTCCCCAGAACAGCCTGCACTGTAGGGCTTATGCTGAGTGACTTGCTTCTGCCCTCCAGTGATTCTTCCTTTGGTTTAAGTCAAGAGGGAGAAAAAATACTGGCATCCTCTAATGCTATGTCAGGTAAAAGCATTTAGAGGATATTGGAGCCTATTCTATTTCATTTGCTTTTTCTGGAAATTCGGATCCACCTTCTTATTTCATAACCTTTCTTTACTATCCAAAGTAAACATATATTAAGATCTTAATTATATACTGTCTTCTGTTGTATTGCAGTCTCTTCAGAATTCTATTGTACTTTATTTTTCTGTGTATAGGACAATGTTGTTTGCTAAAAATAATTAGTCAAAAATTAAGGGGGGTCTTATACATGGATGGTGAATGCACAGGGATTAAAATGTCCCTCCCGGGTGCCTGGCTTGGGCAATCTCCCCAAAAAAGCTCAACTTTGGGCGATCTTGAGTGTTGGTGGGGCACGCCTCGCTGCTGCCCCAGGCGCCAGTGGGGGTTGCCATGCTGTTGCCAGTGCTTTGAATGTTTAATAAAATATCAAAGTTGTTCTGTTTGCTGTTTAAAATATTGATTTCTTAATTTTGGGTTCGGAAAAATAGGAGTCATCTTATACATGGGGGCATCTTATACACGGGAAAAGACAATAATTATGAAAGCAAGTCCTAGCTGTGTCCACATTGCTGTGTGACATTGTGTCATATAACATGTTTGTTGAGTTTTGCGGCTCAGAGCTGGGGACTTTGTTGATAATTAGGCAGGTTGACAGTTGTCTGAATAAATTCAGTTCTGAAAAGTTGGAAGTCCAACTTGAGAAGGCTTGCTGTAAGCAGAATAAATTATAGAAATTGTGTTATGACACACCCAGTACAAAGACTGTGTAGGGCTGTTACTCATTTCCCTGCTATTCCATAGGACAAAAGGCATGGACCCCAATCCAGAAGATTTTTCCAATATATTGTGAACGAGTCTTGCCTAGATTCAGTATCTCAGGAAGTCCTTTAATGGAAGGTGCTGTCTCTCTAATACTGTATGGGGTGACTGGTGAAAATTGTCAGGGTCTCAGTGGGCATGGAAAATGTAGGAAGGCAGACTTACAGACCAGTTTGTGATGTACGGAACATGCTTCCTATTCAGGCACCATTCTTGGATTATGAGCAGTCACTGGAGTGGGAGCCCATAGTGTTGCTGATGTGTATGGTAACAGTTGCTCTATTCAGAGTAGCATAACTGAGGTTATAGGTAAAAAGGAGCCTGGTTGGTGTCTGTGTTCAGTCAATGTGCACTAAGTCAGAATCTCTGGGGTGGGCAGGGGAGCAACTGGAAGTACCTTGTATTATGCTGCAGCACACCTAGAGTACTGCTACGTTTGTTTCTGGCAGACAGCGATTGTGGAGTTGGGAAGAAGGCAAGTGTGGGAACATGTTTCAGCAAGTGCATGCTTTAATTGTCTAACCTGTTCCCTTCAAGCTATATTTAATGTAACAGACAACATACTTTAGATTCCACACATGCTAAAATAAACACAATGGTGCATTCATAGGGTAGGAAGCTGCCTTATACAGAGTCAGGCCTTTGGCCATCTAGCTTGGCATTGTCGATAGTGACTGGTAGGAGCTGTCCACGGTTTCAGACAGAAGCATTTCCTAGCTCTACCTTGAAGATTGACCCTTTAGACAATATGTGTGCTGTGTTCAAAATATGCTGTAACTGTAGGACCATTGCAAAACTAGCAATGTTCTGCTTTTTTAAGAGTCATCAGCTGTCTAAATCCCTTCAGGACTCTTTCCAAGCCTCACCCCTCATTGGCCCTGCTTCACACCCAGGGTGTTTCTGCTTAGTTGCAATGTGTCCTTGAATGCTGATGAAGTCTCTAGCTGCTTGCCTGGATGGATAGTAGAGGGTGTGTGTATGTGTCTATAGGAAGTAGTCTACTCCAAAAACAAACCTACATTAGATGCTGTACCCACTTTTGTCTCTGTCCCCACCTGTGATCCTCAGAAGGGAATGTCACTTCAGGCTGAAAAAGGTGCCCTATCCCAATCTAAATATTTTAATGAAATAGCTAATTTGCTTTTCCATGTTTATCAGTTTGAAAGTAAATCAGTGTTAAAAACCTTTTGTGTTTGTTCTTTTTCAGGGGTGACATTTGGGAATAGTGTTATCACTGGTGTGAAAGAAGAGAATCTGGAATCTCTGGCACTGGATTCTGAATCTAATATGGAAACCCGTTCTCTTGGTAAATTATTTTGTTTAGGAAAGTGTCTATTCTGAATAAAGGCTTCTAATTGTAATTACTTCCATTTCTGATTATTAGGCTGTGAGTGCTGTTGCTTATATAGCCAAAACTGTACCACCCATTCACAACAGATATATATTGGAAGGTTTGGTGGTGACCTCAAGGTTTGCAGAAGTACAAAAGTATTTCTTTAAACAAAGTAAGTAGCAGGAAACAGCCCAGTGAGGACTGAGCATGTGCCCTGGTCACAGAATGCTGATTGGTGGGGAAAGGTGAATGAAGTAGCTGGAACCTCAAACACCTGACACTGAAACCTTTTGTTAAAGGTTCCAATTGCCTATACAGTGGTACCTTGGTTCTCGAGTTTAATCCGTTCTGAGAGTCAGTTTGACTCCCAAAACAGTTCAAAAACCAAAGTGTAGCTTCTGATTGGTCGCAGGAGCTTCCTGCACTCAAGTGGAAGCCGTGTTGGATGTTAGGCGTCCGAAAAATGGGTTTGCAGTGTTTGAAAGCCAATTTGTTCGGGAGGCAAGCCATTCGAGTACCAAGGTACCACTGTAATAATACTGATCATAGTCTGCATTGATTTGCAATGGAAGATAATAGTTTTAATAGTTATTGGTCTCTGACTCAACTCTTAAGAATAAGACTAATTTATTTATACCCCGCCCATCTGGCTGGGTTTCCCCAGCCACTCTGGGCGGCTTCCAACAGAGTATTAAAATACAATAGTCTATTAAACATTAAAAGCTTCCCTAAACAGGGCTGCCTTCAGATGTCTTCTAAAAGTCTGGTAGTTGTTTTTCTCTTTGACATCTGGTGAGAGGGTGTTCCACAGAGCGGGTGCCACTACTGAGAAGGCCCTCTGCCTGGTTCCCTGTAACTTGGCTTCTCGCAGCGAGGGAACCACCAGAAGGCCTTTGGTGCTGGTCCTCAGTGTCCAAGCAGAACGATGGGGGTGGAGATGCTCCTTCAGGTATACTGGACTGAGGCCGTTTAGGGCTTTAAAGGTCAGCACCAACATTTTGAATTGTGCTCGGAAATGTACTGGGAGCCAGTGTAGGTCTTTCAAGACCGGTGTTATGTGGTCTCAGTGGCCGCTCCCAGTCACCAGTGTAGCTGCCGCATTCTGGATTAGTTTTCGGGTCACCTTCAAAGGTAGCCCCACATAGAGCGCATTGCAGTAGTCCAAGCGAGAGATAACTAGAGCATGCACCACTTTGGCGAGACAGTCCGCGGGCAGGTAGGGGTCTCAGCTTGAGTACCAGATGGAGCTGATAAACATCTGCCCTGAACACAGAATTGACCTGTGCCTCCATGGACAGCTATGAGTCCAGAATGACTCCCAGGCTGCGCACCTGGTCTTTCCCCATTCAGTTACCCCATTCAGGACCAGGGAGTCCTCCACACCTGCCCACCTCCTGTCCCCCCAAAAACAGTACTTCTCTCTTGTCAGGATTCAACCTCAATCTGTTAGCCACCATCCATCTTCCAGCCACCTCCAGACACTCACACAGGACCTTCACCGCCTTCACAGGTTCTGATTTGAAAGAGAGGTAGAGCTGGGTATCATCTGCATAATGATGAAAACCCAGCCCAAACCCCCTGATGATCTCTCCCAGTGGCTGCATGTAGATGTTGAAAAGCAAGGGGGAGAGGACAGAACCCTGAGGCACCCCACATGAGAGCCCAGGGGTCTGAACCTCATCCCCCCGACTTTCTGAACATGGCCTAGGAGGAAGTATAACAGTGCCCCCAGCTCCCAGCCCACTAGACGGTCCAGAAGGATGTTATGGTTGATGGTGTCAAGAGCCGCTGAGAGATACAGCAGAACTAGAAAACATATATATAAATAGATGTACAGTGGTGCCTCGCAAGACAAAATTAATCCGTTCCGTGATTTTCTTCGTCTAGCGGTTTTTTCGTCTTGCGAAGCAAGCCCATTGACAGCTTAGCGGATTAGCGCTATTAGCGGTCTAGCGGCTTTTAGCGATCAGCTGAGAAGCGCCTTATCAGCGGAACAGCTGATAAGCGGCTTAGCACTTAGGGAAAGGGCGGAAAAAAGCAGGAAAAAAACGCGGGAACTCGCAAGATTTTTTCGTCTTGCGAAGCAACCCCATAGAGAAATTCGTTTAGCGAAGTGCCTCCAAAAATGGAAAACCCTTTCGTCTAGCGGGTTTTTCGTCTTGCGAGGCGTTCGTCTTGCGGGGCACCACTGTAAACTGCTTTGATATTTTTATGATAATAGCGGTATATAGATATTTTTAAAAATAAATAAGTAAAACTTTTCAGTTACTTGACTCTCATATACTGCTACAGAACATAAATAATTGTATCTCTTGTATTTGGGGAATGTTCTATTCGTTATAGGTCAGCATTCCCCAACCTGATGTATTCCAATGTGTTGGGCTACAATTTTCATCATACTATCCAGGGTTGATGGGAGTTATAACCTAAAGCATTTGTAGGTTACCAGATTGGGGAAGATGGATCCAAGCCAATAGACAAATGGCTAGTTGTACTTGTGAATTCATAACCCTGAGCAGACTTTTATACAATAGGCTGAGTAATATGTTGTCCATTCATCTTGATCATAGTCTCCACCTACCCATTGCCAGGATAGGTAGCTGCCATATTGGTGAGCTGACAGTCATTTGTTGATTAAGCCTGAAAGGGAAGAGGCACGGAAAAACAAGGTGTAATGGACAGAGAAACTTAACACTATGCCCTGTTTCTACTATAACCTTGCATTCTGTTTAGTTGGAATTTCAAGAGGAAGTATGTTTTTGCTCAAAAGTTCAAAAATGAAACATACACAGGAAGAAGTGTAAAACATGTTACTGTTTATGGGAAGGCAATTTTAAAATCCATGTTTAAAATATGTAATTCTTTGTATCATTTCTCTTCAACATCAGCTTTGGATGACAAAAGTGAGCAAAGCAATGACGATGAACAAAAAACAATTAAACCCACAAGTAAGGAGTTCAAGAAAACTTGGGGGTTTCGGAGAACTACAATTGCAAAGCGTGAAGGTTTAGGGGATGCTGAAATGGACATCACCGAACAGTCATCTCCACAGCAGCAAAGTCTGGCTCTTAGGCGTAGTGGGCGACAGCCCAAACGCACTGAACGGGTAGAAGAATTTCTTACAACTGTAAGGCGCAGAGGAAGAAAGAATCTTCCCACAGCTCTTGAGGACTTGAGCGAGCCAGCATCCTGCCATGTTACTGACATTGAAACTGCTTCTGAAGGCAGTGTAGAAAGCATGTCAGATGTAAAAGCCATGTCTCAGAAGTGTCACTCCAAGGACATTAAGGACCAGCCAGCTGGGAAAGGGAGAGCCACTAAAGAACATGACTATGAGGAAAGGGAGGATGATTCATCTGACAGTGATAGTGATGGGTTAACACTGAAAGAGCTACAGAACCGTCTTAGAAAGAAATGTGTCGAGCAGAAGCCTACAGAACTAACTCTGAAAGAGTTACAGAATCGCCTCAGGAAAAAACATCAAGAACAAAATCCTACAGAGACAGTTGATGTTCAAGCAGGCAACCAAATTAAGACCGAAATAACTGTAAAGCAAGAACCAGAAAGTATAGGCAATACCGAGGCTGGAGATCAAGGAACAGTTCCCAAAGAAATGAGTGAAGCAGTTCAGGTTAAGAAGGAAGGAAGATCTCCTGCGCATACTGGGGATGAACCTGAAGAATCCAAAAAGAGGAAATCAGAGACTGAAGTTTATGATCCTAGTACTCTGTACTGTATCTGTCAGCAGCCTCACAACAACAGGTATTACCTACTTATTTATTTCATAAAATTTATACACCGCTTGATTGTAAAAAAACAACCCTCAAAGTGGTTAAAAAAAGACAAATAAGGAAAATCAAGAAAAATTCACACCCATACTTTATAATATGCAGAAGTTAAAATAGTTTTTCACAAACTCCCCTGCACCCCGCCACCAAATAGTTTCTAAAATAGCTACAGTGGTACCTCTGGTTATGAACTTAATTCATTCTGGAGGTCCATTCTTAACCTGAGGTACCACTTTAGCTAATGGGGCCTGCCGTGCCGCTGGCACGTGATTTCTGTTCTCATCCTGAGGTAAAGTTCTTAACCTGAGGTACCACTTCTGGGTTAGCAGAGTTTGTAACCTGAAGTGTTTGTAACAGAGGTACCACTGTATAGTAGTTGGATAAAACCTTTAAACATGAAATAGACAGTTTTGAAATTTCTGCTCTTAAGAAACAGTCTATTATGTACAAGAACTTTTTATAGAGGTTTGAAAGTTTTGAGTGATAGAGGGATAGTTGTTGAATGCAGTTGAGAGAGCATGTATATGGAACTTTCAAACAACAATTTAATTTTGTGTTGCTCGGAATGCACAATTTAAAATACATCTGCTGTGCTACCACATGGCTCTTCACATACATCTACCACTATTGTTCAGTCCCAGTAGTCTGAGATACAGAAGTTCTAATTTAGGGTGGAAGCGTTCATATGGTCTAATCTGTCAAGAGGGAAGTAGTACTCTGAATTTTCAAGAAGGGAAAATGCAGTTTTGAGAAGGCTTGTTATAGGATTATGGAACCGTAGAGTTGGAAGGGACCCCGAGAGTCATGTGGTCCAACCCCCTGCAATGCAGGAATCTCAGATAAAGCAACCATTACAGATAGCCATCCAACCTCTGCTTAAAAACCTCCAAAGAAGGAGAGTCCACAACCTCCCGAGGGAGTCTGTTCCACCATTGAACAGCTCTTCAACATCAGAAAGCTTTCCCATAAGTTTAGTCAGAATCTCCTTTCTTGTAACTTGAAGCCATTGTTGTTCCTGAGTAGTCTGTAGGAATGCAAAGGTGCAAAGAAAGACAATTGTATATGGGTTTAGCAAAGCAGTGGGAGTCATATGTAGGGGTGAAATTGCATCACTTACTGAGACATTTGGGCATTTAATTATGTAAAGAAAAGAGTTAAATGGGATAACGAAATAAGCTTTTGTCTGATTTCATATAGATGTGGGATCTTTTTTATTTACTGTTTTGGTGATATGACTAATTTTATTGGCTGTATTTGATTGTAATCAGACAGATTTTGTAAAACTGAAGTATTTCACATTAATGATATATTTTTGCCAACCCTTTCCTTTTTTAGGTTTATGATTTGTTGTGATAGATGTGAGGAATGGTTTCATGGAAACTGCGTAGGGATTTCAGAGGCTCGTGGGCGACTCTTGGAAAGGAATGGGGAGGACTATATCTGCCCAAATTGCACCATTCTGCAGGTGCATGATGAGACAGTTGTGGATGCAGACCAACAACAAACCATGTTGGGACAGGTAACAGGTGATGGCACAGAGCTTACAAGCATAGGAACTGTTGAGCAAAAGTCCATTGAAGACCAAGGAATCAAGGGACGGATTGAAAAGGCTGCAAATCCCAGTGGAAAGAAAAAGCTCAAAATATTTCAACCAGTGAGTATTTAATTTGTAGAGACATGAGTCTAAGTGTGTTTCTAGTGCAACTGTTCTGGTTCAGAACTGAAGTGAAAGAAAAAGTCACCCTAGGTATAATTAAATTTTGTATTTTTTGTATGTTAGTTATTGTATTAAGCAAATACACTACTTAGATATAGGTAATTCATTATACTTAGTGAATCAGAATACTAATATATTTTAGAAGAGGAAATAGGGGAAGTATTGCTCATTCTTAGCTACCTTGGTTGCATCTGCATGCTGTTCTGTCATTCTGTCTTTGTTCTCCCTTGCTATAGGGCTATAATTTGATGTTTGTTTGTTTAAATGTTACCAAGTTTCTTAGACATTACATTAACAAAATGCTTTCTCTTTTCTCTCTATTTCCTATCCCCTAAGTATCTTCTTCCACAATTGTCCTATTTATCCTATATACAAAGAAGGAAAAGGTGGGGTGAGGGAACAACATATTTGTATGGAATAGTCATAGCACGCACACCCTGCTGCATGAATATCAGTTTAAGATATGGAAGAGCTATCCATAACCATAATTTCTTTTTGTCTTGTGTTTCAGTTATTTTAAAAATAGGGAACAGATTATTATGAAAGCCTCTACTCATTTCTGAATCTCACAAGTTGCTAATTGCTTCCTAGGTTTCTGTATATCAGGAATAGGAAGTCTTTGACCCTGCAAATGTTAGTCTGCAATTCCCATCATCCCTAACTATTGGCTATTTTGGCTAGGTTTGATGGAAGTTGGAGTCCAAGAACATTTGGAGGATCAAGCTCCATGCCTATCAACGCTATACAGTGGACCCTCCGGATATGAACTTAATTCATCCAGGGGGTCCGTACTCACCCCGAAAAGTCCCTTTCCGGTGGCGCCGCTTATGCGCATGCACACGGCGCAGTAGAGCGCTTCTGTGCGGCAAAACCTGGAAGTATACACTTTCGGGTTTGCCACGTTTGTAACTCGAAATTACATCGCCTGACGGTAATATAACCTAAGGTACCACTATACATGATTTCAATTTCTGTTGTTAATTTTGTTGTAGAGTTGATTAGATGTTACTAGAGAGTTCTGGCATTTTTATTGCAATGTGCCATAATCTAAATCCTTTTTCTATTGGTCTTGCCTGAAAAGGCCCAAATCTACTTTCACTTTATAAAATAAGTAAGATTTATAAAAATAATCAGCATAACTGTTGGGAGATAAATTATCAAAGCAGATCCTTCCTCCACACATTTGATAATAAACCAGATGACAGCACCAGATTCTGGAGGCAAATTATTATAGTAGACCAATTATGCAAATTTCACTTAATCTTATACTATACGTGATCTATAACTCCATGAACTAATATGGAATTTGCTAATTCCTAGTTTCTAGTAAAAACGTAATTCAAGACATACCTATTCTGGAATAGATTATCAAAGTGTGGAACATACCAGAATTTGGGGTGGAGGAAACAGAACAGAGTTGAGGGATGGGAGACCAACCAAAGAGTATTTAGAAAGTGAGGAATGGAGTACAGGGGGATGCAAAGGGAAGGAGAAATATCCAAATCAAATGAGATGTCTTCATTTCAGATTATCTCTTTACTTTCCCTACACTCATTCCGATGAGGTTCAGGCGAGGGCCCCAGTCTTCCAGGGAACCTTGTTGGGGGGGAGAGAAAGGGTGGAAAGCATTCTTTCTGTGAACTCCTTTCATTCACTTATGAATTCACACTGATTAGTCTAGACAACAGCTCACCTTTACGTGGGGTGAATCCTCCCAGAAGGCAAAAAGTAGATTCCCCATCCTCACTGGTCTTGCTCGTAGAGGTTGTCACTGTGTCAGAACTTAACGTTACCCTTCTTAGTCAAGTAGACTAAGTAGTTAAGTAGACTTGGCTATTTCTAAAAAAACAAAAACCCAAGTTCTATGACTCTTTTTAGAATGTACATCCAAACATGCATGCAGAAACTTTGAGTAAGAAAAACACCTATAGATTGCAAAATGCAGACAGTCTTTAGCACATGAACACATATGAAAAAGATAGAAACAGATGAAAAATAGAAGAGCAAACCACCATTAAGAAAAGCAAGTCTTTAAAATATATCTGAGCTTTGTCAAAGTGCATGTAAGACAGCTCTGTTTTTAGCATTGTTGTGTCAAAATCATGCCAGTGATAAAGAGTTTAAACATTTTTCTTTTCTTTTTTAATTTCTTGTGCTGTTCTTCAGGTAGTTGAAGAACCTGAAGCAGCCAGTTGCATTGGCCCAGGGTGTTCTAATGTTGCTCAGTCAGGTTCTGTGTACTGTGGTCACGAATGCATTCTCAAACATGCTGCAGCCACCATGAAGTTTCTAAGTGAAGGCAAAGAGCAAAAGCCAAAAGAGAAGACCAAACCAAAAGTTGAACGAACTGTTGCCGTAAAACCTCAGCCTATGGTAAGTCTGAATTGTTTTTGAAGAAAATAGCCCTTCCCACACCACACACAGAGGGAGATCTTGGAGGAACAGACATTTTGTAAAATAGAAAAAATTCATTTGCATGGTAAAAGATCCAGATTTTTCATCAAGTTATTTTGTGTGCTCCCTTGATAAGATCTCATCATTCTATCTAATTAAGAACGTAGTATCTTTGCTGGATCAGAACAAATGCCTATCTAGTCCACCATCCTCTTCCCTCTGTGGCTTATGAGAAATGCACAAGCAGGGCATTTCCACTGTTGTTTACCTTAGTGACCGGTATGGTAATTAATTTTCTTCCTGTAGTATATAACCATCGATATACTCAAGGAATCTAACTAATCCCCATTTAAAGCAGTCTACGTTGCTTATTACCATACTTCGATGATTTTATACTGTGTGAAAAACACAGTGTTTGTGTCCTGAATCTTCTATCTATTTAGCTAATTTGAATGATCACAACTTCTGGTGTTGTAAGGGGGGAGGAATCACATTTTCCATCCTAAATCCCACCACCACCATTGCTGTGAGAGCAGCATTATCATATATATGTCTGGTTTCCTTTACAGAATCTTGAAAAGAACTGCTGTCTCTCCTAAGAATATGCTGTTTTATAGCACTAGTTACCAAGCAATCTATAACTTAGATTGTTAGTCACATTAAGACCAGAAGGTTTCAAAAAAAGCAAAACTCCAAACCAGTAACATTCCTTGAAAAAGACATTCGATACATCGCTGGCACACACAGGTTCACAATTACAGATTAGTGCCCCATTTGATCTCATTAAGCTGATACAGTTCTCATAATAGTCTCATACAGAGGTTCTTGTTTGTAAAAGCATACATGAGAACAGGGATCAGTACAGTAAGCTGTGCCTCACTCTTGCTCACCAACTCATGGAGAGCAAAGATCTATGTGTTTAATGGTCATAGCAATAGCATAAAAAATTATTGCAGAATAGAGAATGATTTTGAAAACATTTGCCCTGTGCAGTCACTTGATCACGAGTGCACTAAACTCAGTCTCTTCCCTGTCCCCTGCTGTCACCCACCAGTTCAGGGAAGGGAAACCGCTGAAGTGGGGAACTTCCTGTACTCATGGAGGCTCCCCAAACAAATTAGAACCACGGTTAGGCGCAGGTTGTTCTTTGCTTCAGATCCTTTGCACCCATGTTAATCTATGGGTTGGCGGAACATCAGCTACAAACAGGTGCTCAACCACCTATTATGATCTGCATTCACTGTGCTATAGTTGTGTGTTGTGCATACTATTGATCACAAGCCAGGGTTATAGTTTCTGGAGGTGGCATGCAGAGAAATATAATACGGAATTTTGTTGTATGAGATGTATGCAAGTTCTCTAATACACAACAAACTGACCTCTACTCTTGTGTTATGATGACTGTATTATTGCAATACTTAGTGATTAAGGTTCTGCTGGTTACACAGGCCGGTATCAAACCTCTCTCCGCACAGAAGAGACCAGCTCCTGAAAAAAGAGAGATTATCATGAAGAAAACCGTGGCAGCACCCATAAAGACCGAAGCAAATACTCAGACAGTTGCTAAAGAGCCAGCTTCAGAAAGCAGCACACCATCCTGGGCAAGCGATCATAATTATAATGCAGTAAAGCCAGAAAAGACTCCTGCCATTTCATCATCACTGTTGTTCAAATGTATGTATTTCACAGGGATATACCTCTGCAATCATTACACTTTCCTTGAGTACCTTTCAACTTTTGACCCTGTTAAATTAGAAAGGGGTTTTAATTACGGTCTTTCCCCATCTTCAAAGATTTGCACACATACCTCTCAGGGAGAGTGTCAAGGCTCATATATAGAAACGACAACTTGGGGTTTTCTCTCAGGTTGTATAAAATGGCACTTAAGCGTATACTTGCAGGTTAACAAACCTATTATTTTTCATAGATGATAGGTATGTTCTAATAGAAGGTAGGTAATGATAAACATTTATTTGTTTCCTAAGTTTATATAATGTACAGAGTAATTGTTTTGTTCACTTTCATTTAAGTCCCTATCTGCCTTTGCATTATGACTTAGGAATGTCAGGTCTACAAGGTTTCTGAATGATTCAAATGGATAATTTACATGCATACACAACCACACAACTTTTAGGTATTAATTTTGGGGAGTTTTGGGAGGGGCTGATCCTCCTTCCAAGGCCCATCTTAAACCATAGTGATTTTTATCTATGAAAGGTATGTGTCAGAGGCATTCGTCAAGGTAGAACAATAGGAGGAGAGTTCTCACCTTGAATGTCACAACTTTAAAGTATTTGAAGAACATTTTTGGCAATGTTTAGCTTATAAAGGTAAGTAAGTTAGCGCTTTGCAATGTAAAAATGATTGTTCTCTTAGGCCTGTTTTACTTCCTTCATTTAAACAGTGTTGCAGTTTTTTTTAATTGCATGGCAAAAGGTAAAGGACTTAATGCTCAAATTTTCAGACATATTTGTAATCCCCGATATAAGGCTCTGCAACAGTAACAGTAGAAAAAGACAAAACTCTTAGGTCTGCTACTAAAATAACAGTCTCTAAATGTTTGCTTTATTTCCACTGGAAGATGGCTTTGGTGAAACCCTGAAAGAATGGAGTTCCAGGGCTTGAGGAGAAGCCACCTTTCATTTCGGCCTGCTTTCATTTTGGGGGGTTTGACCAACAAAGTAATGCCTTTTGCTTGTCAGTGGCAGCCAAGAGCAGGAGGACTTGGTATCTAAGGCATGTAGGATTCAAACACCTTTATTTAAAACCTCCCGTAGGTTTGTTTCTCCTTGTCACTTTCATTAACCCAGCCCAGCCTTTCAACGAAATCTACGAAGCTTGCTAGTCCACCTGCCTGCACATAGCCCTATGGGTCACTTCTGGCACAACAGTCTGAAAGAGCCAGTTATCTTCCAGCTTACTAAAGCTTCCTTATCTAGTCACTTCAAGGCTACTTTGCCAGGCAAGTGGCTATTGAGAAGCCTTATCTTAGAAATGTCTATATCAATTGTACATTAACTGGTACATTATCAAAATGTGAGCATTTTTGTGAAATCCAATAACTAGCGGGGAACTTTAGAGTTGGAACTATCTTTTTGTCGTTGCTGTTATGCTTGAAAATGGACATATTCATTTAGTTTGCATTTAGTGAAGAGCTTTCACCATCTCTAGAAGCCGCTCCCACTTCAAGGTAAGTTCTATGAATGTCTTCAAGTTATTTGTATCACTGCTAAACTACCAAATATAAATTCATTCATTGAAACGACTCCTTTCTCCTTCAGTGGTGGAGGTTATCCAGGAGTGGTTACTCCTCCCCCTTTCTTGGGAGGCAGTGTTATACAAGATTTGTATCTGTAGACTGATTAGTCCTGGCACTATGTGGGGTTGGGCATGTACAGAAGTCTTATTGATCATCACCTGATGGAGTAGATCTGGATCTCACATACATTACATGAAACTTCATTCATTTCCTTTCTGATCTCTGAAAAACACACTATTATGGTAGACAGCAATAAGTTCTACAGCATTAGAGACATGGCACCCTACTATGCTCCATCTACTCTTGCATGTCTTTGCACTAAATATATCTAAAGTACTTATGACCCATGCTGATTGGATGCTCGCTGCACTGTAGTGCCTGGTCGTGAGTGTTCATTTTCCTGAAAAATGACCTTAAATACATCATCACACTCTTAAATTAGATGTTAGTAAAGGGAACTTCTTAGATAACTGTACTAATTTCCTTTCATAATAGCTATAAGTTACTCTAGAGTTACTTTAGAGCAGAGGTTCCCAAACTGGTCTGCAGGCTTCATTCAAGTGGTCCATGACATGTCTCCAACAATACAGTCTAGCACAGTGCATCACAGTCACTACAACAAACAGAGAAATCATTAAGTAGTCCTCCAAGACCCTCAGTAATTTTCAGGTGGTTTGTGTCTGTGTGTGTGGGATTTGGGGAAATGCTGCTCTAGAGTAATTTTGTACAGTAAGGTCCTTTTCAGAGTTCTGTTCAATACTTCACCCAGCACCTAGTGGGATCCTACTACACATTAAGCGAACACATGATACTGCTGTTCTGAGGAACTTCAGATGCAAAGAATAAAGGAGACACCATGCATATTGCTCTGGGCAAAACAATAACACTGTAGGGAGGAAAAGGATTCCCTGTTGCTCTAGTACAGTGTTTTTCAACCTTTTTTGGGCAAAGGCACACTTGTTTCATGAAAAAAATCACAAGGCACACCACCATTAGAAAATGTTGAAAAATTTAACTCTGTGCCTATATTGACTATATATAAAGTAATTCTCTTGAATAGGAATCAAATAAACACAAAGAAAGTATTTTATAATTACTTTATTATGAAATAGTAAGTAAACAGAAATATGAAAAATTATAAAATACTTTATTTTTAAATCTTTTGAATTTTTCCATGTTTCCCACGGCACACCAGGCAACATCTCGCGGCACACTAGTGTGCCGCGGAACAGTGGTTGAAAAACACTGCTCTAGTATACCTTGTAGGCTGATAGTGTACTGTGGGGAGGGGAAGAAGTAGCTTCAGCGTCATATATCCTATTACTGTGACAGGTGTCTTACTATAACATCAAATGTCCCTTATCTATGATTACATTTTTTTTTAAAAAAAAATGCTCGTAGGGAGAGGGTTGGGAATTAGCAGATCAAGTTCTCAATTTGGACTTCTAGTCCTTGGCTATTGAGTCACTATCAATGATTCAATGAAACTGTTCAAGTACTGAGGAAGGGAAGCCGTGTTCTGTACCCGAACATTCCTGTCACACCTTTGTCACTTTTTACAGGTACTCAGCCACTGGAGGCAAAATTTCTGTTACCCAGAAAAAGTGGGGGTTTCTTTCAGTCTTATTGGAGTGATTTATTGTGGGTTATCCCATTTTACCCTGACAACAGCTTTCTAAGGCAAGTCAGGCTGAGAGATAGTAACTTCCCGGTGAATGTTCTAATTGAACAAGGTTTTGAACCTGAGTTCCCCACATTAAATTCAAAAAGTTCAGCTATTTGACTATGCTTGAATTTATTTGTTTCTTAACAGCAAACAATATACAATCATACCCTGCTTTATGAGAGTAGGATGGAAAGGAGAATTTCAGATTACTTAAACATGCTGTTCAGTACACAACTTCAACATTAAAAACACAGCTATAAAACCAAATCTGTATTGCCATAATTATGTATATGTGTCTATTGCGATAGCATTTTTGATGCAGCATTTTAATGCAGATCAGTAGGGAATTCTTTTACTCTGTCATTCTGAAAGTATGATGGTGTCATACATTGCCATGCAGTCTTGAGTTGGCTGCAGGACAAATGTAGTCACAAACAAAGAATGTGGAATTAAAGTCCAAATAATGGGACAAAGTATTTCAAGTGCTGGTAAGAAACTTCTTACTACAAAACCAATCCAGAAATCCGATGGATGAACCTTCTGCCACCTACTGGGCAGGAGAGAGATTAAAGTTTCTTAATTTTTGTTGTTCTTAGTTGATTCTGACTGTTTAGAATCAGAACATTGATAATAGGATTTAAAACTAACATCTCATTTCAACACACCATCTGCTTTTCCTTTGCAGTTGAGAAAAACGAAATTGATAGATTTACTGGCCACAATGAAAGCTTTAATGTACTTCTGACTTCAAAACACAATTTCATTGTAGCTTTTATTTCTCTCTGTAAAAACTAGATTATTAAGAGTCACTGGGAGTTGAAAATGTTGTCAGTGGAAAGCTGTGAAAGAAAAAGCAATAGTGAAATTAGGGGAAGTATATATGACAAGCCCTTATAAAAATAATATCTTACTAACACACCACCTATCTGATTGGGTTGCACCTGCCACTCTGGGTGGCTGGGTCCATAAGCAAAAAGGAATTCAAAAAGAAATTCTAGCAATGAAATGGTTAAATCAGTATATAGTTGGTCCTGCTTTAAGCTGCTTTTTCTAATAAGTCAAGACTAGTCTTTAATACTCCCCTCAGCCCTTCCTTTCCATTAAAGTTGGTTTTAAAGTGCTAGAATGCTTTAACATCACATTGATCTATACTGAGGTCAAGAGTAGTGTCAGAGTGCTGTTGTAAACTCCATTTCTCAGGTAGTAGTAGTCAATTAACAGTGCTTAAATTGAAGGAAGTAATTAGCGGTCTGGTGAGAAGAGAAAGGAGCTGGCAACATCTCAAGATGCAACCAGGATATTCTAAACAGTAGAGGAAGCATGTCACTAATTTTTCTTCAAAATCAGCAGAACACCTTGAAGTTCAATGTTTTCTCATTGTAGAGCTTTTTCAGATGAGAATAGTTGAAAACCAGAGAGTAGTAGTTATGGGACTAGAAAGAGGACGAGTACTCTAATAATCCAGCCTTGTTAATTAGTGACTGAACTGCAAAAAACATTTACTCATGAGAGGGTTTCATTTTATGACTAAAAAGGCTAGTAAAAATGTAGGAGGCTGACAGAGGAGATATTTGTTGACAGCCTTCCAATACTGACAGCCTGGTTGATTTATATGCTAGGTGTACAAGAAGGGACTGTGCCTCCTGTGCAAGCAATATAAAATCCTGCTCTCTAGGTATTCTGCTGCATTTCTGTGCTGGCAAAAGAGGAAGGGGCTTTCCTTTTTCCACAGCCAGGGTAGAAGCTAGTAAAATTGCAACAAATTGGTCCGGAGGGAATTTTGTGCCTTTGCCTATGTGGTATTCCTTATCACCAGGGGCAGCCAGACAGGTGCTTAAATAGAAGAGTGTTCTAATCACTTGAGCATTTGTTCTGATCAGAGCAAGTCATATTTTGTGCCTTAGAGCATTTGCGAGATGTTCCATCCTGGGTAGGTGTAGGAAACTACATGCTGGCCTGGAATTAAAAAGATGGTTATATAGAAGTAAGCATAGTGTGCAGAACCAGGGGCAAGTTCTTACCTGAAGAAAATCTCTTATATGAGAGCAGTGACCCAGCTCGGTTAGCAGGTGTAATTCAACCATTTGGGGCTGTCTTGTGTCTACCTCCTCAATTCTTTCTTCGCTAATCAAATATAAAGGGAATGTAAAGTTCCTTCCTACTATATATGTTTTGTGTTTTTTATCATCATTACCTTAAACTGGCTGAGTGACTAATTGGAACTCTTCCTCCTCCCCTCCAAATAAAAGGGGTTCTCCGTGCTGATGTCTTATACTTCCAGTATTACAGACAAAGGAGCAGATCTGGACTGCTGCGTGGCTTCTGACTGTGCCTGAAAGCAGTGAATGGGAGCTGAAGATGCCCTCCATGGAGCTACATCTTCAAGATCTGTGCAAGAAGACTTAAGCGGTGGGCTGCACCACATATTGCAGGGGAGGTGTATAAGCTGCAGAAACATCCACTTACCTGGGTTGGGTTTGGGAGTGTGTGAAGATTTTTCTTGTCCCACAGGCCAACTGATGAGATTCTAGATGCCCAAGGAAGGCATGCTAGACCTTGCCAGGATAGGTTTCCATAGAGCTTGAGCACCAGCGCTTGCCAATTCAGTGTCCCATTTGCAATTGGTGCCATCTTGGATGATTCAGAGGAAGAAAACCGTCCTGAAAAGCGGCTATCCTTCCCTGCCTATAGTAGATCACTACTGATAAGGCTGGTTAAAGTTCATCACACAGCATGTCACAATTACCCAGCTAAGTTGAAAACAGGTTCATCACTAATCATTTCTAAAAGGCTATATCAAACACACATGAAGCAATGCCTTATATTTATTTTCTGTACAGCACTGCGTATAGACAGCATTAATTTTCCTTCAGTTCCCCTTTTGTAAGGCTGGAGAAAACTAATTCACCCATATCTAGAAGATTATGGTTAAAATGCAGAGAATCTGCCTTAATCAAGTTATAAGAGTTCGAAACCTGCTTTGTAGGCAGCCGCAAACAGTTGCAGTTTACATTTGTTCCAAGTGGGGAGTAGTACAACTGAAAATAGTTTGAACCAACAAGCGGTCCTGGGTGACTTGAATTGGGCAAATGCTCATAGACTTGCCTCACTATTACAAAGAAATCCTGACACAGATATAACACTTGCGAGTCCAGAATCTGGGTTTAAAGCAAGCCTTGCTTTCATCCTGATTTGATGACTCTCGAGAGGGGTGGGCAATGCAGCGTGTTTTGAGGTGGGGGGGGGGGGGAGATGCACTTTAGAAGGTGCTTAGTGGGTCCAGAAGGAGAACCAGGAACAAAAAATAATTGATACATAATACAGATTTAAAAGCATAACAGGAACTATCTTCCTCCAACCGCAGACAGGAGGATTTGAGGCAGATTTTGGTGACACGTCTAGGAACCAAAGACTCAGGGCTACATTAGGGTGCTTGAGTGTCTTTCAAGCATGGCTCTACATGCTGCTGATGCTCTGAAGTGTTGCATTCATCTCCCAACAGTGAACATGTGGAGGCAACACTGGTTACAGTTTGTGGTAAGTAATATTCTGGAATGGCTGCAGCACCTGCTGATCTTTGCCATTTATACTATTCAACATTAGGGAAGTGCTTGGAATGGGTTTTGCTTTTTGAGGGTTTAAAATACCCCTCCTACAAGCCTTCACACCCATCTATTGCACTGTAAATGGGGGCTTGGGTACTTTTTTATTTACCTGGGGATTCATTCCTACAAGAACATTCCACTTCCATTGTCTTAAATGGACTGGATGTTCTCTGTTAAAGAGAACATTACACACTCCATAGCACAATTCTGTAATAGGGCTGCATATAAATATTTTCAGTGCACAATAAAAAGTTAGGAAAATCCAATGAATACTAGAACTGATTAGGCATATGTGATTAGCATCATATGAAAATTACCTCAAGTTTGGCCCTTTGATAAGACGGTTTGTCTATGCAGTTAGTAAGATCTTCCACACACTACTAGTGAATTACTAGCTTAGCCTTCTATTTCAGTTTCCCTGTTTAGCAAAAGGGAAACAGTAAATTGAGTAAAAAGCCATCTTGGCTTTTAGGGGAGTTGGAATGAGAGCAAACTACTCCCCATTCTGACCATCTGGTTTCTTGAGACAAATAAGGCCTGCAGAGGTTCCCATCTACTTTTAGCCTTGCACAAATCGGCAACCCGAGAACAGCACACAAGATTCTCTTAAGCCACTCGCTGGGAAACATTAGATTATTGCAAATTGTGCCACACGGAGACTTGGCAGAAACTGCTTTCTCAGAAATCTGCAATGAAATGCATTTGGGATTTTTGTACATTTTAGCTACAGCAAACAAAACTAGCACAATCCATGTACTAAATTCTCAAATCAACCTAAGCGGAGCTCGCATTGACAATCCTCACGATGCTTACCAACTATCTCACTCATGATACTAAATCTTGCTTCTTGCCAGAAGATGCCACCTGAGCCCTGTTACTGCAGTTTACATTTCATGTGATACTAAGAGTGTACAACTGGATCATGGGGTTGATTTGCCCTATTTCAACCAGTTACTTGAGGCAGCAGTGTAATAACAGGCTACCGGTGCAGTGGTTACCAAAGCATTTTGGCCCTAGCTTTATTACTGAAATTTTGCATTGTTGCATGGTATCCAAATAATATGGGCAGCAATGTTTGAGAAGCAGTCATGTGCAGGTGTTGTGATGCATAATCATCTCAACAGAACTACTAACCGCCTGTGCTTTGCTGAAATGGTTTCAAATTGGTATTTCAGGTAGGGTATTCTTAGCGCACATAATTTCCCACAATTTGGCAAGAACATGATTGCCATTTCACAAGGAGAAAATTAGATTCATGCCTTTGTTTTAGATGAGGTTTTTTTTGTTTTGTTTTTTAATAAAGTGCTCCTGGTTTCATCTGATACAAATTATTAAGTTAGCCATTTCACAGATTTGGTTATTTTTTTGTAAGCAAAGTCAAATTTCTAAGTCAAATGTAGGTGCTCTTTGAACTGAATCTGCAACAGTGGTAGTTCACTCAAAACTACTTCTGAAAGGTTAGCTTTTCTGAAATCATTAGAGAATCGTGCAGTAGAAGACAAGATGGGGAGTCGTGTGTGGACTGGTAGGTGAGCTCTGAGGTCATCTATGCGAAGCAGCTCCATATACATACTACAACAGACATTTATTTTCATGAGGGCTAGAAACTTGATTAAGCTGAAATTTCTAGAAATCTGAAAAGTACGCTGGGTGTGATTTTGTGATTTTCATCCTTGCCATGAATTAGTGTCACTGGGTAAACCTGGAAACCACATTTAATCTGATTGTTACTATCATATCTAAAGTGAATACTTTTTGAAGAAGCCATATATGATGAATAAGTATGCCAAGTTCTAGACATGAAGAAGATTTAAATTATATGACCTTTCTGCACCTCCCCCAGTCAACCTTCCATATAATGTTTTAAAATCTCTGTTTACTGGCTCATATTTTTGTGGTATTCACTTAGAAAGATACATATGCTTTTTGATGATGGTATACAGAACCTGACTCTATATGGGCTTGCAAACAAAGGCTTAAACATGTGTACCACATTATGTGCCTACACAGATGATGTGCTTGGCACCCTCAACATAGTCATGTTTGCTATTCAGCAATTGAGGAAAGGTAGTGTGTTCTTTTTCCCTTCTTATGGAAGTTGCCAGTCTACCAATGAAACTGCTAGGGATGTTTTGATATTTTAGGTAATTGGAGGGTAATTGCTGACCAGCCAACTGGCATTTCCACTATTGGAGCATGTAATGTTGCATTCATTAATGGAGCACACTGTTCAGTTGCTAACCATAGGACTTTAGATTCATTTGTGACTAGTTTCATCACTCCTCCTAAAGTGAAAGAAGATCCCCTCTGGGGACTATTGAATCACTTCCCAATGTCTCGGTATTGTCAGCATGAGCTTAGTGTAGAATTGTTAGCTTGTGGGAGAAAAAGGACTTGATTACAACTACTTTCTCCTCTGCCACCTAAATCCAAATTACATGAATATCCTAATATGGGCCCTGAACAAACAAGATTCCAAGGAAGGATGGCAGAGAGCCTACTGGCAGCTTACTCCTTTCAACAGAATGACCAACGTAGACTAATTTTATGGCTGGACTTTCCAACACCTTATGGTGTCATCAAATGAGAACTGCAAACAACTAATAGGGGTATCAGAACTGCAGTACCAATTATGGCAAGGTGGGGAGTTTGTTAAACCTGTATGCATGTGCCCCCATCTAGGGTCTGCCTGCACACTGTAAGGAATTGGCAGTCATTTTCTATTGAACGCCTCTTGCAACTGATGGAAGCAAGTTGGAACCTGTAGTTGCACACACCAAATTCTAATGCTAACCCAAATTTCATTGGGAAGGAGCAGATTTCCCTACCCAAATACAACTTGATGAGCAAGTCTAAACTTTATATCCCATCAGTAAATCTACAATGAATGGGCTGAACAGGTTTCTCTTAAAGCCTCCTTTGCCTTCCTTCTTGTCGCCTTACCTAATTTACAGGACATCTAAACATAACTTGGGTGTCCTATTTTTCCAGTGAGCATGTGCATATCAACAAATTGCAGTATGGGCTAATCTGGTCATGCTGCTTTAGTATATATGCAACTATGTTTTTCTTTTGAAAAGTACTGGCAGGCAGACAAACCCCATGCCTGGGGGGAGGGTGTAAAATAAACCAGTGTTGTGTAATTGGCACTTAAAGGAGTGTGGTCTAAACTGACTTAAATAAGATAATGGTACTGGAAAGAAGGTTAGTAGGATGTAACTGACACACATACAGAACCGGGGGGAGGGGGAACCTCTTGCCTTCTAAATGCTGCATTACAGCTCCCATCCCTGACCATTTGTGATCCTGGCTGGGGCTGATGGGAGTTTGGAAATGCCATATTTGAATGATCACAAGTTCCGCAGCACAGTATAGAAAGGGACCAAACTTAGTACTAAGGAGTCAACAACATACAGGGATTTTTTCAAAAAGCAAAACAAGAATGACAAAGCTGATTTAAAAATATTAAATGGCATATTTAAATTGGTTATTTTTTTATCTAATGTGCTATTGATTTCTGCATCTTAATGTTTGTTGAATTGAAATAGTGAGAATCCTGTGCATAGGCATTCCTGTAAGCTTCAACCCTCTAAATACCCTATGCTCTGGCAAGTAGGCAGACCTCTCTTACCTATGTATTTTATGTATATAACAGGTGCTACTAATTATTTTTACTGCATAATCAAGCCATATATATTGATAAGCTGTGTAAAACTTCTGCGACCTTTAAGATTCCCATCCAGCTGCAATCTTCAGTATTACGCCAAAAGCTAGCTACTGCCTACAGAACTGATGGTGGTGAGTGCATGCCTTGTGCAATAGCTGTGAGTAGAATGCAGTCACTTCCCTTTCCTATTTGTAGAAATTCTGTGCATTTCCTACCACCACCACCACCACATTCCTGAATAACATACATGCATGAGCTGTTAGTGGTTTTCTGGTTGAGCTGTAATACTATACATTTGCTTTCTTTGGGGAAAGTTGAACAAAACAGAAAAAAAACAAAACAGGAAAGTACTTCCTGCCTTTCTAGGGGGAAAAAGGTTTAAGCTCAAATGTTCTAGGCTAGGTGTGGGGAACGTTTGACCCTCTAGACATTGCTGAACTACAAATCTGATAAACTCCAGCAAGCACAGCCAGTGGCCAAATATGATGGGAGTTGTAGTTCAGCAACATCTGGAGAACCAAAGGTTCTGACACCTGATCTAGACAGTGAGCTGTTTTTATGAGGGATTCTGCTATGTCGGAATACCATCACACAGATCTGAACAAATGCAGGTCACTAAATGGCACTGCAAATGAATGCTGTGTCCAAGACTGCTTAAACTCTCCCCTTTGATTTTATGCAGGCTCTCTTTGCTTGAGAACTGCATTTACAGTCACAATGTGATGGCTTTCAATGTTAGGTGAAATAGAATTCTGCCTTTTATATCAGCTAATTAAAGTTACTGGTCACTTCCCCCTAGGCTATACCTTCAGCTGCATCAGTGCTTTTTACAGCAAATGACACATACAAAGATAGACTACTCAAGATGAGCCTAGTTTTTGACTATATTCATGCAATCATGGCCATGTGTAGCTTGCTGAGGCTAGACCCATGAAAAGTTGGCAAGAATTCCCTGACTCCCAAGTCGTACCGTTTGTCAATTAACTCCACTTCCCCTCAGATGGATGTTTAACAGATGCACAAACAATTTTGATTTCCTATATGAGGGTGGTCCAACATGCAGCCCGGGGGTTGCATGCACCCCTCAAGGCCATTTTCGACAGCCTTTGGCAGTGTTCAGGACCTCTTAAAGTGGCTCAAGTAGTTGGCTTTTTTTTTCTTGTTGCTGTGAGGCACACAAGAAAACAAACGGCAAAGGCGCTTGTCTCTCTCATCCCCTTCAAGGCCAAACGGGCCAGCCCTCCCCCGCTGCATCCTCTTAACCTTGCCCAGGATTGCTCTGTGTATATATAAGAGACAATAGAATAATGTATTAACAGGAGAGAAGTATTTTCCACACACTGATAATGAACAACTGAATACCTCCACATATTTGCTTAACTCTTGCACTGCATTTTGACCACACATGGAGTTACAATCCTATTTTGCGGATCATAGCCTAGCACACTGATTCAGCGCATACTAACTTGGGAGTAGGTCCCATTATGCTTATACTTAAATATACTAATGGTGTATATTAAATAATATTAGCTATATTGCAAATACTTAAGTAGCAATATAAGAATTTGATTCACTCTGGAGCCTCTGGTTTCTGCGTCAAAGTACTCTTGCCACACACTTTGGGAGGTTGGACCACTCTGTCCCAGATTATGGACCAGAGTAATCTGTGCAGGCTTGTGGAGTGGAATGTGAATTGTACAGTTAATAGAAGTGATTGTCTAGATTGTGTTAGTCTAGTGTAATAGCCTTCTATATTAAGATCCGCTACAATTTGAATCTTAAGAAAATTTTATTTGGGTTGGTGGCTATGGTCAGTCCTGCACTCCTTCCTACTGCTCAGTTCCGTAAACTCCACAGCAGACCCCTGCTTGGTATAATGTGCACCTGAATGACATTTTTTCATACTTTTGACTTGATTTGCCCAAAAGAATGGTCACCACTTAGTATTCAACTTACGAAGACCACTAAAACCATGTGTCAGTAGAAGTGATTTTACAAAAGCAGCTGCAAGTAACATTTATTGGAATTTGTGAATATAATTCCCTTAATTCTACATACGGTGATCGCCAGCCTTTGAGCATCTGCAGGCAAACACTGTAAACTACTTTGCCCCAAAATGTCTGGATGGAGTTGTTTAGTTGGTATGAAGATGTGGACACTGGATAGGATAGGATGGAGTCCCCCTTACAGTAGCAGCTAGCTGTGTCTCCAGGTAGCTGCTTAGTTGGGCACCAATACGATTGTCATGCAGCTTCTGTGCTATCGCTGTTGATCTTCCCTCTTCACCTTCAAGGCCTCAAAGCTTCCTGCCCACAAACAACAGATCAGGGCTGACATCTGTTGCAGCCGTTCTCTCTGCGCCCCTGCCCTGGACTGCAGCTCTGCAATTATTCTTGTTTTCAAAGCCCCCAGCCCTCATTTCACGGATGGGAACACAACAAGCCTGCAGGCAATTTGAGACCCCATCTGTTCTGGAGTGTTTTTCTCTTGTGTCGTGCCTGAGGATACAGCTTGTTTGTTTTTCTCTGTCCCGCTCTTATCCTCCAAGACACAAAATATGCGTACGTTGCTGTGGCAATGCACAAGTATGAGCAGTAACGGGAGAAAAGAGGGCAGAAAAATCAGGCCAAGTACACATGTTGGGATTTTATGTTTGGCTGTCTAGTCTGTTCTAGAATCAGGTGTCCTTTCTCAGTATTTGCTCATCTGTTGCTCTTGGGTTCTTAGGCGATTTTATCTCCCTAAACCTGGATCCCTGCCTCCAGTAGTGTTTTTCTTGCCCTTTCCTTATATGGGGCCTTCAGTGGTTTCCTGGTCAAGAGACTAAAAAGGTCTATATCATCTTCACTTCATCAATTCTGCATCAGGCGATTCCAGACCATACACTTCAGCCCTCATTCTTAAAATGTAGCATTTGAGTTACTTTCATGGGAAGGGTTTGATACTACATAAAAACACAGTAAAACTAGTACGGGCCCTTGTATTCATAGATTGCAGGAATTTCTCAACACATCTTGACAGGCTGGGTGGGTGGTTTTTTATGATGAAATACATGTGCTTCAGAATTGTTAATGCCAAATAACCCCCGGGACCTTGTGAAGAAGGGCAGGCAAGAAATTGAATTAATACCTTACTTTGTATGCATAAGCAGGGAAGCCCATAGTGTGTTGTCACTCTGTGGCTGCTGTAAATTCCTCACAACTCTTCCACCCGTCACAGCCAGAAGGGACGTAGCTGGCATGGTCAGTTACCTGGAAGTTAAAATGAAAGAGTGAAAAACTAGGTTCTTAGTTACTTCAACTCCCAATTGCTTTGGTAGATTTGTTTATGCTACAGCTGAAGAAAACAGAAAGCTTGCTACTGTGCGGCAAATGCCTCCTGTTGTGTCTAATCATTTGCATAGTGGCTTTTGCAGATATGCCAGTATTTTTCAGGCTGTCAGTGTTCAACTGCTAAAATGGAAAAAAGAAGAAGAGGTTAGATCCTGTTAACTTTTCAGATGTAAAACCAACAACTTAAACTAAATGCAAGTTTCAGTAGCAAAAAAGTACCATAGCCATTTGGAAAAAAAATAAAGTCTTAATCCTGCATTTCCTGAGAGAATTTACTGCAGCCCTTGGGAGACTCTGTGTCTCTTCTATAAGAGAACACTCGTTACACAAAAGAGCATCTCAGGATCTTTTGTTTACAAGAAGGCAAGCTGAAAAGCATTTCCTGAAGGTGATCTATTTTTCCTATATATGGTTTATCTAACATTTTCTGTATATGTTTTATAACTTGGCATCACAGAGCTGCAGAGTTGGAAGGGACCTCAAGGGTCATCTAGTCCAACCCCCTGCAATGCAGGAATCCTGATCATAGCTGTCCCTTGGTTGGCTCAAACCACCAGCCATTCTTCAAACCAGTTTGTGCGTAAGAGCAGAGTTATGTTTCAATGAGACCCTATGCCAAACCCCCACTTCTCCCACACTAGACATCAGAGGTGTCTAGTTTATATGCCACTTTCCCACAGCAAACTGTCCAAAATGGCTCCCAGTATTACTCAATTATAAAAAGGCAAAACATTTTTTGTCAAGGGTGCATTGTCCACATGATTTAAGGTGTATCAACAATAAGGTACAGAAACTTGATCTAAAAATAAAAAGAATGCTGCAGTTTACACCAAATGATATATTCTGAGCTTTCCCAGAATTTGCAAGTCCTGTGTTTGCGCTGTGCTATTGCCAGATTCTAATTTATTGCAAATAAATTAGTACATATTTTTATTGTCTCCATATGAAACGTAACTTGCAAGTTTCGAAACTCTAAATTAAAATTATTTAAATGCTAAAGATTTGAGTTTTAACTTGGAACCATAGGCATTAGAATTTGTCTTTCTAGCAACCTGGTTTTATTGGACCACTGTTCTGCCATGTGGTTATTTAGTATGGGATGCCATGGTCAGAATGCTAACTCAGTGTCAACGGTTCGTGCTGTGCTGCTGCCACAAGCCGACCTTGGAACACACATAGTTGTGTGTGTAACTCTATGGGTTGTATCCACTTGGTGTCCTTACACAAAAGCTTTTACTGCTAAAGAAAGGCAAGGTAACAATCTTAGATTACAAAACATTTCTGCGGTTAAATATTCCTTTCTGAAAAGCGAGTTCTGTATAATTTTTCAGAAGTATAAACATTATAGTATAAACATCAAGATTATTGTGCTTATCTCCTATTGCTCTTGAACCTCTGTAAAGAACTATTTATAGTAAGGGCATAGTATTCTCTTCAACAGGAGTATTTATTCACTTATTTCAACTAAATCACATGAAACAGCCTAATCGCAAATGCAAACATCAGTGGCTTTTCTCAATCTGGCAATAAGTGCCATGCCATTCACAATGCTATCATACATATAGATACACCAACTCGATCGAGTGGTCAGAACACTAGCTCACCGTGAGTATTTTGAATTATCTGATGTGGTTGGACTCTGATCCCATCCAGTATGCTAAACATTAATGAATGCAAAGTTTTACTCCTACTGTAGTAATTACATAAACTCATTTGCTCAAGATAGCAGCACTTTGCAGAGGCAGCTGCAACAAAAGCCACAAAGATTGTTTACCTTGGAATAACTAAAGCACATTGCTAAACGTGAGTACATAATACCTAATGAATTTGTAGAAGAGCAGATCTCTCATTCAATGTTACTTCAGAGATCATATTTAAATACCTCTAATGAGAATAGGTTTCAGATGTCTGTTTAGAGATTTTTAGCAAGTATGGTTTTCAGCTACCAAAATTACGGCCTGTTTTAAGATGCTGCTTTAAAAACGATGACTGAAAACTGCATAATAACAAACAGTTCACACTACATTCCTTCTGTTAACGAGTGTTATACTGTTCCTCATTCCAACCATTGTCCAGATCTATTCCATTGTTAATAGAGGTTATTTTTCTTTTGAATGTGAGTTATTTCACATGTGCATTATATATCTAGATACCTTAGTTTCTATAGTTTAAATAGAACCTTGCAATTTCATTTTAAGGCAAATGTTTGTTTTCGAGGGAGGCACTTATTTACAGAAAACACTTGTGAATATCATAATATGTTACATAATATCCTACAAGTTTCTTACTGAGCATGTGTTGAAAGTTGTGGTTGATTGCGGCCACACATATACAGGTAGGAATGAAAACTGATGTTATGATGCAAGAATTCGCATGATGTTACAAGCAGAATTCTAAAGTGTTTCAGGTGAAATGGGGAGAGATGCAATAAAATCATCTTTGTTTAGTCAGATGGTATTCTAACGAGTGCTCTTTTAAAACATTCAGCTTAAATATTTGGTTTGATGTGTTGTGGCCATTACTTCACACTGATAATTCAACATATCTGATACAAGTATAATAAATGTTAGAATTGTTTGCATGATTTAGAAAGTGCATATTCTTCTTTTCCTTAAAAAACAGCTTGTATGCCTGAGCCTTATACTTGCTGTTTTGTATATGTGTTAGCTTAACGTTAGCTCATGTGTGCAATCTTTGAAGATGGATTTACTTTTGTTTTAAAAGTGTGAAAAACACGTATTTGAAATAGCTTTCTTTTTGATATGTTTTCTCTCCTTATGAGATTGTATCCTTTCCTGTTGGTAAACTTTGGGCATGATTCATTGGGCATGATTCATTTGCATCATGGGCACAGCCCATCTCTCCCTGTGTCTTGCAAGTTTATTGTGTCAAATCAATTTGTACAAAAATAAGGCACCTTCTTCATAAAACCAATATAAGTTTCTATCATTTCTATAAGATAGCTTTAGACAACAAATATTGTTTGTCCATAATCTAGCCTAAATTGATCTTCTTTAATCTCTTTATTTTCATAAAAAGAATTACGCACATGTTTGGCTTACTGGATCATGTCTCTTGTTGAATCTTTGCTGCACCTGTTGAAAAAAATATAATTTATTGTGTTTTGTTCCTGTTAACAGCACAGAAAGAAGAACGTAAGAATGAGGATAAGCCAGCTGAATCTTCAGTAGCATCAAAGAAAATGGTTGTGTCAACTACTGCAGCGTCTCAACCCACTTCTGCGGTGTCTACCCAAAGCAGAAATCTGCCCTTAAAGAAACCCTCTACGTTTACTAGTTCTAAGCATCCAATTAAATACTCTGCCGCAGGTTTCAAAGGGGTGATACCTAAGAAATCTTCACTTTCAACTGGTCCACCTACATCAAGCAATGTGTCATCATCAAAGCCTTCACCTTTGTCCTATGCTACATCCTCAGTTTATAAAAAAACAATTTCCTCTTCAAGCGTTGGTGGAGGACTCAGGAAGCCCATGGTGTCCTCTGCTTCTTCAACAACTTCCTCAGCTACACAAGCAAAATCTGCAAGTGCTAGTCCATCACAGCCTAACTCTCAGATTCGCCAAAATATACGGAGATCCCTTAAGGAGATATTGTGGAAAAGGTAGGCACTAAGTGCACTTGCTCTGTGCAAATAATCTGTATAGTTTAGGATAATCATTAGTTGTAATGCTGCGTGAACAGTGATATTCATCTCTTCTCACCTTTCATAGCACTTTAGATAATGTATCTGAAATAAGTTTAGTGCTAAAATAGTTGTGAATATTTTTGACTGAGAAGGAAATACCTTAGTAAATGTCAACATTTCTTGAAGGTTTTAAACAAGAATAGAAGGCCCCAAAGGCAATCTTACTTTCTTGAAAACTAGATTTTTTATAAAAAAAAACCATGGTATTCACAAAACAGATAAGCACTGTCCAATATAAATGCATGTGCTCATCACCACTTTCCCCAAACTATCATTAGTACTTTAAGCAGCAGAACAATCCTCCTGAGTACATGGTATTCAGAGGATGTTGCAACAGTGGATAGTGGGAATCAAAGAAGGAAAATTCATCCTTGAATTAAGTAGGACATTTTTGAGACTTAAGTCATAGAAGATTCTTCCTGCATTTAGGTAGATCAAGCTACTTAACAGTACTGTCATTTTTGACTCCCTTTTCTTTCTTTCCTAACTCTTTCTTTTGGCAGAGTAAATGATAGTGATGATCTGGCTATGACAGAGAGTGAGGTGGGAAAGATTGCACTGAACATTGAAAAGGAGATGTTTAATTTATTCCAGGCTACAGACAATCGGTATAAGAGTAAATATCGCAGCATTATGTTCAATCTGAAGGACCCTAAAAATCAGGTTTGTATGAAAGCGAATGAATGACTTCTCTACAGCCTTTGATTTGACTGCATCATTTATTTTATAGCTCTTTTTGTAAACTGCTTTGAGTTTTATTTACAATCAAGAGGATTGTAAATTTTATTGGGGTAGGGGGCTTTGGAAGCATGAATGGCTAAAACTAACAAGCTTGGGGCTTTTTGGTTTAGAAAAGAGGCAAGGGAATATGATAGAGATATATAAAATTCTGCATGTGGAGAAAATGCCTGTGGAACGCTCAGTCCCATCTGTTGTTTGTGCCCATTCCTGATACAGACGTGCTTCAAATTATGTTATAGACTTAATATTTTGCTAACCTGGCAATATTTTTTTAAAAATGTATTTTAAATATTTCATTCTATTTACACTTAAGACCTTTTAGAAGGAATTCATGAACTGGATGACAGCATTTACTTGCCTATTGGAAGATTCTCATTTGCTAGTTGTGTAAGTAGTTACTGCTCACCTCGAATCACTCCTCTCTCTTTAGGGACTTTTCCATCGTGTTCTTAGGGAAGACCTTCCTTTGTCCAGGCTTGTAAGAATGAAGCCGGAAGAACTCGTATCCAAAGAGCTATCTACATGGAAAGAAAAGCCAGCCAAAGCAGTAAGCAATAAAATTTTGTGCTGTTTATTTTGTAAGGATGGTTGATGAGCAATTCTAGCTGATGTGGTAATTGACTACAGATTAATGATTAAAGTCGAGTTCACTGACTTTGTGTGTGTATACAAATCACATTATTGTTTTCATAGGTAATGGCAGCTAGACGTAAATCTTTTGAAAACAAGAAATCTGCTGTAAAACAAGAACCCATCCCAGATGCTAATATGGAAGATTCCCCACCAGTGTCTGATTCAGATGTAAGTATAAGCCACTCATGGCACTGGTTTACAATTAATTATATAGACCATTTACCAAAATTTAGTTCTTTACATGAAGATATTGTATAATTTAAAATGTCATGTTTTAAGATCTCAAGTATAGTTTATCTGCTTGCTTGCCTTTTTTTATTTTAGAGGGCACAATCCAGTAATGCTCTATAGCAGCTTACACACACGCTGCACAATTCCTGCAGTACTCTATACTTATTCTGAGGTACATGTACACAGTATTGATTATTATTATTATATTAAATTTGTATACTGCCCTTCATCAAAAGATCTCAGGATGGTTCACAGCATAAAATATAGAATAAAACCACAGCAAATATGATGAAAACAAGAACAAACCAAACCAATAGCCCACCCACCACTGTACACTGCAGTACACTGCCTATTACCTGGAATGTTGCTTTGGCATGGTTCCTATTGCAAAGAGACCAATGATAAACAGGCAACCCTGTATTTGTGCGTGGCTGTGTTTTGGGTCATTGTGCATGAGAGCGGAGCACACACAAGCTTGTTCCCACCCCGTTTTCCTGCCACTTCTGGATCACCACGAGGCACACATGTGTGAATGTCAATCGGTTGTTGCCCGTACATTAATTAATTTGCCCAAGACAGGGGACCAGCACACTTTCTGTTTCCCCACTTGGGTGCTGTCGAAACCTGTGGTGCCAGTAATGAATTTACGCAAACCTTATAAGGATCTCTTTCTGCATATGAGCTTGCACTTGTTGAAAGGTCAAGTTATGTTAGATTTTAGTAGTATCAATTGCTTTATTTTTTGGAGCTGTGGATGTTTGGTTTAAAATCTGTGCATATCTACAGGAATTTGCATGTGTATAGATGAAATGAGCCTGATACCAGCAAATCATACCATTGCCTCAATTCCTTTTTAGGAGCAGCAAGAGGCAGATCGAGCAGCTCCTGAGAAAAGCAGCGCTCCAATTCTTGATGTTTTCAGCAGTATGTTACAGGACACAACAAGTCAACACCGAGCCCATCTTTTTGACCTGAACTGCAAAATCTGTACAGGTATGCACATGGATTACCAAGGCTGTGTGAACACCCACGTGGTAGAAATGCAAAGCAGAAATTTAAATTACCATATCAATTTTGTTCTGAGTAAACCCAAATCTGACTGGAGCCTCAATTATACAAATGGCCAGACATTCTTCTTGCAGTAAAATAAACTTTTTGCTTCTATAAAACAGCAACAAGCAAGAAGTGATTTCCCTGTCTCCAAGGGAAATAGAGCAACATGTCCATGAAATGACACAGACTCACAATGTTACATGTTACCTTTTTTTTTTTACCATTTAGGTCAGATGTCAGCATCTGATGAAGAACCAGCTTCAAAGAAATTAAAATCGTCCTCTGTTAAGAAGGCGGAACCAAAGCCAGAAATGAAGTCAAAATTTGAAAGCTCGACACCAACAGATGAAGTGGAGGCTGCAAAAGAAGAGGAAATGGGGACTGCTGCAGAACCTGTTGTTGAACCTGTAGCTGAAGTAGTTCCTCAGCCAAGCATAGAAAAAGCTTACATTCCTTTAACACAAGGACAAAGCAATCAGTTATCTTCTCTACCCAATGAGAGCTCTCTCTACCCCACATCTTATGCTGGCGGCGTTATCACTACTGTGACAGTCTCTGGGAAGGATCCCAGAACAGCCATGAGCACTTTGTCAGCCTCTGCTTCTACTGTGACTTCTGCATTGCATCCCAACCCGGCATCTGACAAAGGTTCTGTAGGGGAAAGTAAACCAGAAATATCCAGAAATACTGTAGCAGCTCCAAAATCAATATTAACGAAGCCATCCTCGTCATCGGACCCAAGATACTTGGCAGCTCAACCATCCCTAAATGTTAGGTATGTGTGTGTCAGTCTGCAAGAGGGTCACTAGGCCTGCGGTATTGTGCAAAGGGGACCATGCAACCCAATGGTGTGTGTGTATCTAGGTGCAGGGGGAGCCTTCAGATTCCTTCTAAGGAAGAAAGCTTCCCAGAGTGAGTAAAATGGGGGGGCAAGGTGGGTGGGCAAGTTAATGGGCATAGCTAGGTCCCCCCCCCCCCCCGTCCCAGCAGGTAGCTCCTTGCTGTCCCCCAATTGTGCAAGGAGGAGAAAAGCTCAGACCAAACACCCTTGCTGCCATTGCTCTGCAAGTACTCTGATGCTAAGTGACAGTGAGGGATCATTCTTTGCCTCTCATCAAGATGTGAAGGAGGGATAAATTGTGCTAATCTCGCAGAAGCCACTAGGAGGAAAGGACAGCAAAGCCATGAACAGGAGGATTTTTTACTACTTCTGCATACTTTGAAGATTTGCCAAGTCGTATTTTCTCATGTAGCACACTTCTCAGCCTCTAGTAGCAGTGATGCACAGGAGGAGCCAGTGTTTGTAAGAACTGGGGAACATGGGATCACACACTGCCTTCACTCAAGGCAGGTTTATGAACTTCAGTGTCTCTCCATGCTTGACCCACTCTTTCATGCAAAAGAGAATCAGTCACGAGTCTCACAATATCAACTCAATCCCTAATAATAACAGGAATTCTATTCATGGGTTAGCAAATTAATGGTCCGTTTTTTGTGATCACTAGCCTTCCACTGAATGTGCTGGAAGTCTTAAAAATTGATTTCTGGCCCATTAATTTAATTTACTAAAAGTATATTTCATAAGATTTAGGATCATTTGATGTGGAATTTGAAAAATGTTTGGGTTGCCTGGGATGGAGGGGCATTTGTAGAGATACAATTTGTAGAGCCACACTTGACACAATTCTCCCTCCTGGGTTTTCTGTTTTGCAGTATGTCGGAGATACGGTCCCCTCAAGAAGGAGATACGTCCGTCTTTCTCTCTCGCCTTAACACCATATGGAAAGGCTTTATCAACATGCAAAGCGTGGCCAAGTTTGTCACCAAAGCTTACCCTGTCTCTGGATCCTTTGACTACCTCAGTGAGGTGCGACTTTGAAATGCTTGTGCTTTCTGTGTAAACTATATCTAAAATCATATATCTAACTAAATTTGCTTTGTGGTAAGAGGTTAGCTATATAATGTTACCATGTTTACTCAACATGATAGCTTGAAAGCTAAGCAAATTGACCTATTAACATTTTCAAATTTCATTTAGGTAAGAGTTTTAATAACTCACTGTTCAGACAGTGGCCTGACTGCAAATAGTGTAGCAGTGTAGCATAAGAAATCGGACATAGATAATGTGTACATTGACTTGGCAACCATTTCATGCGGGGCATCTGTTCCCAGCCCCAGCGTGTGTCAGCGGAACACAGATAAGCAGCCCCTGCTCCATTATGTCCCCATTCTGTCTTCTTCTGGGTCCAAAAAGATCATGCATCGGTGATCGTGCGTCAATTGGATGCACCTAAAATGGTCACTGCCTGTATTGTATAGGACAGCAATTTATTCAAAAATAATAAAATAGTATTGGTGCTTTGTAAGTACAATGGTATCTCGTGTTACGTACCGTCCCCCTTACGAATGCTTCGGGTTATGCACTCTGCTAACCCGGAAATAGATGCCCCTTGTTGTGAACTTTGCCCTGGGATGTGAGCGGCAGTCACACTCCGGTGGCGCGGCAGCAGTGGGAGGCGCCATTAGCGAAAGCACGCCTCATGTTACGAGCGGTTTCCAGTTCTGAACGGACCTCTGGAATGCATTAAGTTCGTAACTGTAGGTACCACTGTAAGAGAAAAATAGTAGCAGTGAAATGGCATGCTGGATTTTCCATTTTTAGTATTAATACTTCATATCAGTAGCTGATAAGGCACTGCTTATCATTTTCTGTTAATCACACTCTTGATTTTCATTTTGGTCTGATGGTGAGAAGCAGTGATCTGTAATAACTGAACACATAGTGAACAGTAACCAGGAAGTGTGACACTGTTAACTAAGGGATGATTGCCAATGTCATGGGATGACATCAATATTCAGTGAGCTCCCCGTTTCCTGTATTAAACCCAAAAAAGAAACATAGTTTCCTGTATTAAACCTGTATTAAACCCAAAAAAGAAACATAGGAAGGAAGTTCAGTGTAGCTGATTATCAAGTGTCAAACCAACAACTGCAAACTGTTCATAAATTCCATTATTTGAGGAAAAGCCACCTTGTTTCTTGCATACATTCAAATAGATTTCACTTATTGCTCTGCTTTGTGTAAGAACTGGTGGGAGGGTGGGAAGTAGAACAGTAGCTGAAACAGCTGTATATCTTTCCTGTGTATTCAACCTTTTTTTTAAGCCTACGTGTGCTCCTTTTATGGTCAATATGAACAGAGTGCTTGGAATTTTGATTCCTGTGCACCAACAAATTCTGTCAGTGGAATTAGTGTATCTTTCTTCCTGTGTTTTGAAGCAGGGATAGGAAGACTCCTAAACTTACGGATGTAAGAATAACCCTTTTCCTCCTAGTTTGGAAAACAAGTATGTTATGATCTTAGGCTCAGTGAGTTATGAATATGATATTGTAGCAATGTTTATATGCTGAATTCTGAGACAAACTGTGGTTAATGCAAAGAAATAGAAATAAGTTTGCCCCTTCAACTATAGATATATAAACACATTGTGCTTCAGCAGCATGTTTTAGGGACAATTAAATTTTTACTCTATGAAAATAGGCTAGGAATGTTTTGTCACAATTATCAAAATAATTATATATTTAAGAACTTTTTGTAGCTTTAATGTGCAAAAGTATTACTTCTTTATGTAAAAGCTATCTCTCACAGTGCTCAGGTGTTACTGTCTGAGCCTAATATGAGAGGGAGCAAGCCTCAGGTTCTTAGCACACCAATAGCCAGCCTTTCCAGCTCATTTTCCTTGTACAAAAAGTCATGTTTGACCCATACAAATACTGCGTTCATCAGTTCCCAATATCTTGTGGCACCTATCCCCCTTGATGTGGACAGAGCATGTAAATAAAAGCAACATCCTACTACAGTGTCAGACATATTTCTTCATTCACAGAAAAGAAACTATAGTAGGGGTACCCAAGCGTGAGATGTGCTCCCTCTCATACCAGATTCAGAAAGGAACATATGAACAACCTCAAAATGAGCTGTGGTTTGTGGAATTAAAAGAGGGACTGTTTTCTGCTAGCAGTTTGAAAATGGAAGTGGAAGGATAAACAGAATTGTGAACATAATGGCCATAGCTACAGTAAAATCACAGTATACCGTATTTTTCCATGTATAAGACTAGGCTTTTTTTTTTTAAAAAAAGTCAAACATAAGGGGGTGTCTTATACACGGATAGTGCCAAGGGTGGACTGGTGATTGGTTGTTGCTGCAAAAATAGGGGGCTTCTTATATATGGGGGCGTCTTATAGAAGGAAAAATAAGGTAACTTCTATTTATATTCTGTTGGTATAATTCTATTTACTGGAAGGTGTGGGGATACTTTGCCCTCAAACTGCCCTCTTCTCACATTATGTAATGCTTCTTATCTAGGATTTACCTGATACAATTCATATTGGAGGGAGGATCTCACCGAAGACAGTATGGGATTATATTGGCAAACTGAAATCATCTGTGTCAAAGGTACTTTTAAAAAATCCTGTTTGGGTAATGGTGAAAGAAATGAACCTTATTTGAAATAATAATTGTGGATGGGATCCAGTGAACTATACAACTTAGTTCTTCTACCCAAGGAAGGAAGACACTGCTGGCTTGAATTTATGGTACAGCAGCAACTCCTAATGTTTTTCACACGACTCTTTTGAAATGTGAAGGAGACTTCTTTTTTAAACATGGCATGCAGGCCTATTCATCAAAATAGAAAGATAAAATTGTTCCTACCCACCTGCACCCCAGCAGCAGTTTGGATTCTTGTCAGTAATTTGCATCTGAAATTCTTTAAGACAAGCAAAATACTATAATGGCTTTTCGTGCTGGCTATTACTTCCCTTCCATATACAGTGGTGCCTCGCAAGACGAAATTAATTCGTTCCGCAAGTCTTTTCGTCGTGCGAGTTTTTCCTCTTGCGAAGCATGGTTTCTCATAGGAATGCATTGAAAATCAATCAATGCGTTCCTATGGAAACCGCCTTCAGACCAGGTCCGGGGACAGTCTGTCCCCCAACCTCTTCTGAAGGCCGGCGGGGGGCGAAAGTCTTTGCTTCCACCCCGCCTGCCTTCCCGGGACAGCGGAGGACTGTCCCGGGGCGATTTTAAAGCCCCCGGGAAGGCTGGCGGGGGGGAGCAAAGACTTTGGCCCCCCCGCCGGCCTTCAGAAGAGGTCCTGGTTTTTGCTCCCCCCCGTCTGCCTTCGAAAGCCGTCCGGGATAGCGGGAAGCGCTTCCCTGCTATCCCGGACCACTTTTAAAATGCTGGCAGTGGGGAGCAAAGCCTTTCGGCCCCCGCCGGCCTTCCTGGACCTCTTCTGCAGGCCGGAGGGGGGGGAAGGCTTTGCTCCCCACCGCCAGCATTTAAAAGAGGTCCCTGGAGATTTCCCTATGGGCTTTCTTCTTGCGAAGCAAGCCCATAGGGAAAATCGTCTAGCGAAGCGACGCAAAAACCGAAAAACCCTTTCGTCTTGCGGGTTTTTCGTCTTGTGAGGCATTCGTCTTGCGGGGCACCACTGTACTCTCACCACTTCTTCCCTGCCCCAACCAGTTCTGTTTAAGTAACATTTCAATTTCCAGCACAGCATAAATTATCACTGACTTCCTGTGAACCATCATAGTAAGAATCCTTACTAGATCTAACCCTAAAAGTGTTTTAATAACGAAAAATTCAGCAACCTTAAATAATGTAAAGTAAAATTATATTGATAATTAATTTTACATAATCTTTGCTTATTTGATGGCAGTGAAATAAGGCATTTTTTAAAGCTGCACCATCTTTAGGATCACCAACATAACTCCATATTTACTGCTGCAGACCCTGCAATCAGTGTCTGAGGCCCTTCTTCATGTGCTCCTCCAAGAGAGGTCCAGATAAGTGGCCACACGAGAGCGGGCCCTTTCTGCAGTGGCTCCCTGTTTGTGGAATGCTATCCCCAGGAAGGCTAACCTGGTGCCTTCATTACCTATCTTTAAGTGCCAGGCAAAAACATTCCTCTTTTCCCAGGCCTTTGGCTAGTTAGACAATTTATGGCTTTTAAAACTGTATATGGAGGGGGGTGTTATTGTTTCCGTTTGTTATTATGGTATGCATTTTTGTAAACTACCTTGTGATCCTTAGATGAAGGACGGTATAGAAATTGAATAAGAATAATTCTGAAATTATTACTTCAAAAGTGAAGTGCATTGATGCCATGTTGCCCTCACTTGCTATTTATTTAGCAATAGGTTGGTATTTTTCCTTTATATTTTTGTATTATAGGAACTATGTTTGATCCGCTTCCATCCTGCAACAGAAGAGGAGGTGCCTTCCTACATTTCTCTGTACTCGTATTTTAGCAGTCGTGGCCGATTTGGTGTTGTTGCTAATAACAACAGACATGTCAAGGACCTCTATTTGATTCCTCTCAGTGCAAAGGATCCTATTCCATCCAAACTTTTACCCTTTGAGGGACCAGGTAAGCAATGAATTGTAGGAAACCCAAATACTGCTGCCCTTCTATGTTACAACTATAAATACCATACCAGACATCATTCATAAAACACACTTCAGTTGGATAAATGTAAAAAGGAAAAGCACTATATACCGGTTGATTGCGGTACGTCCCTGGTTGATCGCGGGATCATGCCCCCTCCCCCCAAAGCTCAACAACTTTGATGCTTTCTCAACAAAAGCTCAACAATTCTAGTCAATCCAATGGGTAGCTCACTGCCATTTTTTAATAGATCGCAGTCTACTGGAAGTTGGACGTGCCTGCTATATAAAAATCATAGTTTGGGAAATTGGGGGACATAACCACAAGAACTTTGGTCTTTTAAAAAGGCACAGGGAGGTTAGTTAAGTTTTAAAATATTGGTACGCAACATGACATGCTCCAAATGAGCAGAAGTGGTCAGCATCTTTGAACAGAAGCAAACACAGAAAGCCCACGGAACATCATTGACGTTGAAAGGTAAGATTGTCATTTCCAGACTATATTATAGGTGTGCTTGAACTCCTACAATCAAAAACTCACAAGATCTCAAGATTTCAGCACTGAGCTTGCCCAGTGGTGTGAGGAATGTCCCAAGGAACTCAAGCTTTCATAGCTGAAAGAGACACACACATAAATAAGGTGTAGTTACACACTAGTCCATCAGCTGTCTTGACACTGATAGATTCATTGCCCCAGGGAAGAGAACCACTGTCTCTGTCTTATTTCTAGAGGGAATGTTGTTTTTCTATCTAAAACAGTTTTTAATCAAACAGATACGGCATACTAATTAGTCAGAACTGATTAGAAATAAGGTTTATTTCAATACTATATTCCTGAGCTTCTGCACTCTTAAGAGATCACCCTGCTATTTATGTATGTTGTCCTTCTGAATAAATAACCACACAATACTGCACATATGCTTGTAAGGAAATTCTCTTTGGCTCCAGGATAAATCACAAGAAATTTCCATTTTGACTGGGGAAAAAGACTTTCATCCAGTCTCTTTAGTTTGTGGCAAGCAAGCTGGGTAGGGGAGAGAAAATTGAGGTTTTCTCCTTTTGTATCTAAAGTAGTATTTCTTGTAACTTTGAATCTTGAACTTCAACCCCTTTCCATTTGTGTATATTGCTGAGGATTCGCAGGAAAAGTCTAGGGTACATACTCAGTTTACAGGCCTGTTAGGCATAGCTGTCAGCCTGTTGGAACTGAGATTACAACTTAGAAGTTGTAAAAATCTGACACTTCCCCACAACTGTGCATTTCATGGTTTGGTTATGGCAAACTAACTTCCTTGAAACCGTACCAGTTATTTAAGGAACTCCTCATAAGCTTTTGATAAACCCAAGCATCCCTAGAGCGCCATCTGAAAACCATACTAACATAGGGCACACTCTAAAATCCTATAAACAAAGAACCTTATTTCAAACTACTTGAATCTGAAAAAAGAACCACTATTTCAAAATATGGACTGCCTGAAGCATCCACGTTGCTCTTGATTCTGAAGGCCTAGTTAAATGTTCTGGGGAAGAGAAGTCTTCTAATAGGGTTGTGACAACTCAGAAGGCATGTGAAATTTGTTTGAAAGCACCCCCATCATAATCCTCCTTGATGACAGCATACACATACTTCTACCAGCAGAGGTTTTTTTTAAAAAAATTAAGAGGACACAGTCCAAGCCATAATTTCCTATGTGTGTTTTGAGGTGAGTCATATACATGAAGCCTATTAGAACCTTTTCAGATAAGTTGTCTCAGTTCTCGGTGTACGCGGACATGTACGGGGAGAGGTATAAAATCTGCTATCCATATATTTTAATGAAATTTACTGCTCTTATTACATTATCTTAATAAAATGTATTTTGTGCAAAGTGGTCATTGTCTCTTTCAATTCAGATGTTTTAGTGGCTGCAACCATGTATTGGACTCGGTCTAGTTAGTAAAATAAGTTATTTTATAGTGACACGTGCTAGGCTGCTAAAAATGTTATTCACACACATACTTGAGACATATATTCTGTATCACAGGATCAATTCTGGGTTTCAGACTGTTGCTTTACCAGGCTAGGACAAAATATTTTAACAAAACAAATATCCTAAAGCATTTCGGTATTAGTTGGTATCATTTATTCAGTAGAGCTTGCTCTGATATGTTTAAGATAGAGACTACAATATGCTTGACAGTATAATCCTCTACATATCTACTTAGAAGTTAATCCTCTTCAATTTCATAGGACTTACCTAGGACTAAGTTTGGTTTACAGAGGTTGTAGGTGAAATGGTTGTGACATACCTAGTGGTGATCATAAATAGTAGAGCTGGAGTACATCATGTGAATTCCTCTTCTGTGCCTGGACCATTAGATGACTGTGCTGCATGGCAGACTTCTGTTCTACAAGAAGTCACTTCAGCTGATGTCAAAACAAAGAAAGAAAAAGAAAACATAATTTGTACTGGAACTGAAACATGTTAATGTCACTAAACTTTAGGAGTTAAAAGTTGTAATTAGTTAATCATTCTGTGTTTGGCGAAATAAGCTTCATTGCTACCTGCTTTTTCTTCTCAATTAGTAATGGGGAATGGAAATACGGGAAATGGATCAGAATGGCTGTCCCAGCCCCACTCCCCGCAAGGAAATCTGCAGTGATATTGTTCCAATCTACATGAATTATCACAACTCCTCCATCATCAGTCCCATGTGTGTGATTCACATACCTGACACTGCTAAGCAGTAGAATGTCCAAAGAGTCATCTTATCTGACTGTTTCTTTTCCTACACTGACTAATGCAGGGCAGGGGAGGTGGGATAACCTAGGTGGATCCTTCAAGTATATGGCCCCATGCCAGCTGCCACAATTGCAACAAGTATGCCTTCTTGGAATCAGGTTCTATTCACTAAAAACCTTTTCAGCACTTGCAGACATTTATGCTGAAACTTGATGAAGATTTTCTATTTTGTTCCACAGACCATTTTGACTTACATATTTTCAAACACTGGCAGTGTCTCTCCCCCCCCCCCCCAAGGAAGTTAGCATGTTCTCAAATCTACAAATGAAATCATTGAGTGGTGGAATCGGGAGTGGATATCTCCAGAACTCATCTCCATACACTATTGAAGCTTGGTGTTTCTTTCAGCAAAAGCTTACTATTTTAGTCAATAGGTATTCCCTAGCCCAAAGCTAGAAGAATATTAAAAGAAGAATATTGAGTATCTTGGTAATTGGAAGGAGGATCTTCGCAGTGAAAAAGCACCACTTGTACCTTTGATGCATTATTTATAATACAATACTACGTGCAGTCCGGATCATCAACATGAGACTCTCAGGTGCACATGTGCCTACAAGAGCCTTTCCTGCTTCTGGAATTAAGACTTGAAGAAAGCATTCAATTCTAGTCAACAGAATAGGTTCCTGTGCATGTTTGGCTCCTCATTCTCTCGTGTGTGTGTGTGTGTGTGTACGTACCCCCCACAACTTTTCCAATATGCACATTGCTCACTGGCCCAAAATGATTGGTGACTCTAACGAGGAGCAACATTTACAGGGCACCACACCCTTCCACAGCCTTTTTTTTTTTTTTACTGAAATTCATTTTCTGCTTTCCTCAAAAGCAACTATAATAATCATATTGCTTACTAGATAGCTGGCGCTTGTTGGTCAGGCTGAGCACAACTAACATTGAGGGATTGTGTAAACTAGTCTTAGTACTGCTGCCAATTCCAATTATGAATAAGGGACATTACGGTGGATGCTTGGGTTGTGAACGTGATTCGTGCGGGAGGCACGTTCGCAACCTGCAGCGCACACGCGGGTCGCAATTCAGCGCTTCTGCACATTCGCAAAGTGAGATTTAGTGCTTCGCGTGCGCAAGCGCCAAAACCCAGAAGTAACGCATTCTGGTACTTCTGGGTTCGGAACGGTGCACAACCTGAAAACACACAGCCTGAAGTGTCTGTAACCCGAGGTATGACTGTATTGAGGTTCAGGTAAAGAAGGCTAGCTTTTTTTAAAAAAAAGACTAGCTTTTTTTAAAAAAAATAATCAATATTTTTAACCTTCATCCAGAAACAAATGTTGGGACACACTTTCATTTTTTTAACTAGGCTCTTATAAGAACCTAAGATGAACCTGCTGAATCAGGCCATTGGCCCATCTAGACCAGCATCATGTTCTCAATGGGGCCGACCAAATGCCTGTGGGATGCCTGCAAACTAGACCATGAGCACAACAGCACTGTGCCCACCTTAGATCCCCAGGAACTGGTATTTAGAGCCATGCCGCCTCTGACTGAAGGTTGAATAGAGCCATTGAGGCATGTAGGAGCCATTGATAAACTTTAATAAATAAACAGGCTTACATGGTTGCTCATTATGCTTCCACAAAGAGTATAGTCTCTTTGTCACATTATCCCCAATAGTCATTGCTTGTAACCTGGCTTGCTTCATGTTTCCATTATCCACAGAGGCTAAACAGCCACGCAGAAGCTGCTTTCTTAAGTAGTGGTTTTAAATTTTATAGGGTTTGTATTTATAAGCTGGTTTATAAAACATTTCTGCCCACCCTTTCTAAATTAACTAGGTTAGTTACTTATAACCAGTTATTTAATACTTCTTAGCTGTGCACAAGAGATTGTAGTTAACTAATGCAAAATTGTTTTTATTTCCATGTAACTTCTCACCTACATCCCCATTGGTTTTAAAACTGGGTTGGCCACCTTGAGGGCAATATAAGTATATATAGTTTGAACCCAGTAAGCCTAGCTCAACACTACACAACACTTTTGAATGCCAGCATTACAGTAGAACTGCTCAGTGTGTCAAAAAAATGATGGAAGGAGAAAACATGGCTTGACAGAAGTGTAGATGGATTGTTCTGAGAACACCAAAGTTTATGTGGAGTACCACAGATCTTTGTAAGATTAATAGGCAAAAGCTGATCAAATTGTCCATGAAAGTTTAGGCACAATTCTCTGCATGGTCACTCAGAAGTGTGCCCAGTGAGTTCAATGGGAATTACTCCCAGGTAATGGTGTAAAGGACTGGAAGATAAATTAATCAGAACAGTTAAGGGGATGCAAATGACAGCTTCCTTCGGAATTACAAACTAAGTTTTTTAAAGGTCAGAATAAACATTTTTCACAACCATGGTTTTTTTTAATGTGGAGTTATTAGTAATGATCATTCTACATTTATTCTTTGCTGCTCTAAAACATTTTGTCTTCTAAAAGTACTTTCCTATTTCATGCAATACATTTGTTAAGTCGTTGGTTTTTATCCTTATTCAGCAGACTTTCTGAGCACATGCTACATTTTAAACAGCCAAACAATTTATACTTTTCAACTGAAATGCCAACTTCCTTCATTTTAAGAGAAACAAAGTGAAGTTTTTTCCTATTAAATATATTTAGGGCAACTTAAGTTAATAAACATCATCAGTGTTAAGATCAAAATCTTAAAAAGTAATAGTAGTGGAAATGATTAGTACTTCAGCTTTACTTAAAGATCACACACAAAAGAGAATTGAACACAACCAACTAAAACGAGAAAATCAAAATAATGCATTGACTGTCAAAATGTAGAGTAGTAGCCACTCCAGTAATTATTACTTTAGTGATTGTGGGAGGCATCTGATGGGCTAAATCACTGGGATTGCTAGATGAAAGTATTGGATATAATGCAGAAGTAAGATATAAAAAGACTACAAATTTGGAAATAATGCATCAGTTGAATATTGTACTTGCCCTTATCTTCCTCCAAATGATAATACATTTAATGCAAATCGGAAACAAAATTATTCTCAGAAGATGAGATCCTTCATCCTCATTACTTAGCACTCTTCTAATAAATTGAAATAGGCTACTTAATATTTGATCTGTTTTACTGTAACCTATTAGGGTGTGAACTATCATGGCATTTAACTATTCTTAAGTCTATAATATTCATATACTCTTAGCTATATTCCTGAACATTTGCACAAGTGGGCAGAATGGATGGTAAAATTGGAGTTGAGGAAAGAAAAAGCAGTGCGTTAATCAGACTCATTTACATGACTGTCCAGTTCTTAGGGCTGGAGTCTCTGTTGCATGTATAGTAATAAAAAACTTAAGCGCAACCTTATGAAACAACAACAGTGGTTTCCAGGGGCTTTATTGTTACTCATTTTCCATATATAATAGTATGAATGGTAAAAGCCTAGGTGTATGTATAATTCTATTTGTTGACCTAGTGATACTAACCTTGTAAGGTTATATCTCATTGAAACATTTAACTAAAGTGGAAATAGCTGGATCTCTCTCTCTCAGCAGTCTATTCTATAATTACCTCTGTTCCATTTCTCCTTTGAGTAATTCTGTATTTCCCCCAGTCATTATGCAGTGCTTTGTTAACCATCATTATGACTTACAGAAAGATCAGATGTTTGTATGTCTGCTGAAAGCAGGACTGGCAAAACTGGTGGTGGTCGTAATAATAATAATAATAATAATAATAATAATAATAATAATAATAATATAAAAAACCAACAACAACACCCTACTCATTTGGCTGTTGATTTGTTAATTATTTGGAAATCATAAAAATGCACAGTTTTCTATTACCCTCTGATAATATATATAGTTACTTGTGGAATCCTAAATTTGAGGATTCCACAAGTAACTAATAATAATAAGAGCCACTCTTTATTAAGGACCTAATCAGTCTCTGAAAGGTTAATTGGTTAAAAAATACAGCAGCCAAATTACTGGGATTCCATTTAGAACTCATGTTTCCCTAATCCAGGGTGCTCATGCTAGTGTTTAAAGCCCTAAACCACAAATCCCAGTGTCTAAAACACCTTATTTCCTACAGATCCTCTTGGGTGTTAAGATCAGGAGAGCGGGCCTTCTTGATAGTTCTGCCACCCTGGGTGGTGATGGCCTGGGAGAGGGCACTATGCGGCAGCTGCTAAGTTATATAATTCCTTCTCCACAGAGATGCATTCAGCACCTTTTAAAAACGTAGTTTCTGGTGCATAATGAAGACACACCTCTTTACCCTGGCCTTTGACACCTGAGATATATATTTTTGGTTCCCACCCTATTATTTTGATTGTATTTGTTTTAAATTGATATTAATATTGTGCATTACATTGCTGTAACGTGACATGTGACTTTGTGGGATGGATGATAAACAAATTAATAATGCACGTTCACCTGGGAGTAAGTACCATTGGACTTAATGGGACTTGGCTGTGGGTAGGCATAGGACTGTACTGCAAGGGTTGTGCTTTGTAGATAAGTGACATGATCCATGGAGGAATCTCATAGGCATCATGAACATACGCAGAGAAGTTCGACTGACTCCCTCCTTGCTGTCCTTCGGCCAGCAGGTGAAGCCGTTCTTATTCCAACAGGCCTTTTAGTACTGATTTTTAAGGAAAGGGCTGGTGCTGTGAATTAAATAGTTTCCCCCTCCCCTAAGTTTTTAGCTGTTTCTATTTTATCTGTAAGCAGCCTTGAGTATCTGTCTGGGAGAAAGTTAAGGATGATGATAAGAACATCTTCATCATCATCATCATCAAGTGACAATCACCAGTTTTACTACATAAAAACATATATTGGTTTCTTAGTAATATTGAGAAGAAAATACAGTTTTTGACTTAGTTACAGTCTGATAGTTACTTTAATGTGCTGTTTTCTGCTAATTATTATTACATTCATTAATAAAGTAGAGTATGCATAGTGTTCTGTAACATTTTTCACATTGTTTGTTACAAATCTTAGCAATGACTGATTTCAAGCTTAATTTTTTTAAAAAAAAAATCTTACATGAAATCTTGTTTTGTCTTACAGGGCTTGAATCAGCACGTCCAAACTTAATTCTTGGATTAGTAATTTGTCAGAAAACTAAGCGACCTGCAGCTGTACTGGAAACTGAAAAGATGGAAGAAAAGAAAAGCAGGATTCAGTTGCAGGAAGAAACTGAAGTATCTGCGTACCCTAAAGGCAATATGGCTTCTCAGCAAGAGAAAAAACCTGCAAAATTCTCTCTCTATACTGGAGAAACAATTGTCAGTACAACACCACCTGGATCTCCTCCACCTCCACCCCCAGAGCCAACGTCTGCATTAAAAATATTGTCATCAATTAAATCTGGAAGCTCAGCCACTGTTGCACAATCAAGTGCTTCTGTGTTGGGAATTAACACAGCTACTGCATCTTCTACTGCTTCCTCATCTTCAAAATCAGCCACACCACTTGATCACATCCTGCAAACTCTTTTTGGGAAAAAGAAATCTTTTGATCCTGTTTCCAAGGATTCTGAAGGTGCTCAGACTGAAATGCAGACTGTTGGTGAGGAAGGATTACCAGCAGCTCCCATACTTGATCCCATTGTGCAGCAATTTGGACAAATGTCAAAAGACAAAGCTATAGAAGAGGAGGAAGATGACAGGCCTTATGATCCTGAGGAAGAGTATGCTCCACAGAAAGCTTTTGAAATGCAAAGTTGTGAAAGTGGTCTTGAAAAAAGATGTGAAACTTCAGAGCAAGAAGATGAAGCCTATGATCCAGAAGATGAAACTATCTTAGAAGAGGCAAAGGTTACTGTTGATGATTTGCCTAATAAAATGTTTTCGGAATCTAAAAGCCACTCCTTGGCAGCAGCATCTTCATTTGTGCCCGATGTATCTGCTCCACCATCTTTGGTAGAGCAACAGAAAATGTTAGAAGAATTAAACAAACAAATAGAAGAACAGAAAAGACAGCTGGAAGAACAAGAAGAAGCCCTCAGGCAACAACGAGCAGCTGTTGGTGTATCAATGGCTCATTTTTCAGTTTCTGATGCTTTGATGTCACCACCTCCAAAATCATCTCTAGCAAAAAATGAGCTATTCCAACATGAAAAACAAACTACTGAAAAATCTGAATTGCCTACATCCACAAGTCAAACTCAATTGTTAAATCAAGGAAGTGATCCTAGACAAAGTAGAGATCCCAGACAAGCTAGAAGGATTCTAACAGAGTGTAATGAAAGTGCTGACTCTAATGTAAAGCAGCATGTTATAGAATCGCCTACAGTACAAATTCCTCTACCCAGCTATGCAGGTCCATTGCAAACTGCACTTGACAAAGCAGATAAAACATTGATTTCTGTCCCTCATCCTAGTCATAAAGATACATGGGTTACTAGTGAAAAAGGTTCTGTTATGTCTGAACAAGATGTGCCCACTATCAACCCTGAAAATGCCCCACAGGTTCACCAGGAAACTCTAAATAAACCAGCTTCTATTGAAACATCTACAACTGCACCTGTTCGTAAAGTACTGCTACCTACCCCTGTCAATCCATGTTTCCTCCCTACTTTCTCTTCACCTAACAGTGTTCAGTCTGTAGCTTGGTCAAATGAATCTCAGGAGAAAAATGTTCCAGGGGTAGCAAGGGATTCTTTCCCAAGCCCAGTGTTCCCATCTCAGGAGAAAGCTCCTGGCCATTTTGAAACAGAAAGAGGTCCATCACATTATGAAGACCAAAGAAATCCACAGCCTTGCCACTTTTATGAACAAATGGAGTCACCCACAATTAAAAATGATGAAGAAAGAGGTGGGCCCCCATTTTCTTCTCTTGGACACAAAAGCGGTCCTCCATTAATGAGTGGTGCTCCAGATTTCCATGGACAGAGGGGTCTACCACAACAGTTTACTGAAGGGCATAATCCTCTACCAAATAATGATGGACAAAGAGGGCCTCCACCCAACAGGTTTGGAGCCCCAAGAGCACCTATCCCTTCCTTATTTTCTGCACAACATGGACCACCACCACCACATTTTGGTGATAATAGGGGCCCTTCACAATCATTTCCTGATGGGCCAAGAGAAATTGCAACTTCTCAATTTGAAGAGCATAGGGAACCTCACATGGAACACAGGGATTCCCAATATGCAGATCCCCAATATCATGAGATGAGTGGTGGTCCTGGACAATTTGAAGGACCTGAGCCTCCGCAGTTTATGGGAAATAGAGGACCTTCACCCTTTCCTTTCGGGAACCCAAGAAGGCCTCCTCCAAATCAATTTAAAGGTCAAAGAGGAGGCCCATCACCTCAGTTTGGAGGGCCAAGAGGTCCATCACCTAACCATTTTGGTGGTTCAAGAGGTCCTCCTCCAAATCAGTTTGAAGGACAAAGAGGACCTGCCCCAAGTCACATGCCAGGACCAAGAGGACTTCTACCACCACCGTTTGAAGAACGGAGAGGGAGCCCACCACCCAGGTTTCCAAATCAGAGAGGTCCAGCACCACATCAGTTTGGAGGACCAAGGGGACCTGCACCTGGTCCATTTCCAGAAAAAAATGAACCTCCCCCAAATAGACATAACTTTCCAGGACAATCTCAGCAAGGTATGAAGCCAAGCCCCAGACCACTCTTGGATCTTCCAAGTCATCCACCTCAACACAGGAAAGAGATGTGGGATGAAACTGGACCACCTGCCTCTCATCCTAATACTTCAGGGCAGGGTTCTGAGACAGAAGCACAGTGGTCAGCATCTGATTTTCGAGATGGCCGAAGTAATGACTATAGAGCTCAGACTTTTGAAGGGAGACAAAGAGAGAGATTTGAGGGAGGTAATAAGGAAAAAATACTAGAGCAGTCTGATCAGTCAGATAATCGATCAAATAGAGTAACGGATGATAGACGACGAGATCGTGACCACAACTGGGCTTGGGAAAGGGACCGTGGCAGAAACTGGAATAGGGGGAGAGAAAGGGAATGGGAGAGACATAAAGAAAAAGACTGGGATAAAAACAGAGAGAGAAACTATAACAAAGACAGGGATAGAGATTCAGAACGGGGGAAAGACTGGGAAAGAACCAGAGAGAGAGTCAGAACCAGAGATGGAGATACTTACCGAAGACGAGACAGATCAAGAAGCAGAGACCGTGATTATGACAGATTCAGGGACAGAGAACGAGCTCGAAGTAGAGACAGAGAAAGGGATAGAGAAAGAGATAGAGACCGTGACAAAGACAGAGCAAGAGATCGCAAGGACCGGAGTAAAAGTAAGGAGTGCGATAAGGACTCTAAGCAAGAAACACAAACTGGTGGCCAAAGAGCATCGCATGCAGAAGCTTCTTCCGCTAAGCAGACATAGAAACATAATTATTCTTCAATAATGAGCCACATGAGGAAGAAAAACATGACTCTTTATTACTTGTACATATTGTATATTCTGATCGTTAGGCATAGTTTGGTAAAACCTGTTTCACAAATGAGATTTTGGATTGTAAATGCATATATTAAGCAGGTACATGCTGGACTTGCTACATTTTGTTCGCCTCCTTCCTCTATAAGATATGTAAGGCACAATCCTTTCCCGCATGGGCACAGTGCCTGAGTACTGTTTCCACCTAGTCTTGGACCATTGCACTGCCTGCTAGACCAGGGGTCTGGGACCGGGGGATCCAATATTCCATCCACACAGAAAAACTAATGCCTACAGCATTACAGTTCTAAAATGTTGTTTTTTTCCTACTCACTTTGTCTTTAAATTTCCATTTACAGAAGTAAAAATGGGAACTCTCTTCAATGAGCACATTGCTTTTTATGGATGTAAAGTTATGTTTTCCACTAACTTGAAATGTAATTTTATGAAAATGTAAACAATATCTTAGAAGCCATACCATTACATCTTAAATATATAGTATTTTGGTGTTTCAGTACAGTAGTTCCTACATTCAGGAGAGCCCAACATTTCTGTCCTGAGCTAATTAGGGCAGGATTTTGTGTATTTAAAGAAAGATTGCTGGGGAGCAGTATTTCTAGCCGCTGGCAGAGTATTTGAATAATAAACATTAAGCTTCTAGGTTCATTATCTTCCTTTTTACATGAGGGCATTTTGAGTTACAGTTTTCAACTAAGACAAAAAAATGCCTGAGTAAGTAACCATATTTCCTGTTTAGTTTAAAGTTTTTAATGTTGAATTTGTACAAAAAGTGTAATTGATTAAAAATTAATGACACCTCTATACAAAGCAACTAAACTTTTAAAACATACTTATTGGAAAACATTTTATAAATGGTTCAAATGACTGACTGAAAAGAGAGTAGTTTGGAGATCTAATCCTTTGTGCAGAATAAATATGGATAATTTAAGCAGTTTGACTTTTCCAGTGTTCAAAGTAAAATATTTGGACAAGTTGTGTTAAGTACCTTTGAGTCTTACTAATAACAATGGGAGACATTTAAGTATGTAATAACTGCCCCATTGAAATATGTGGAGCTTAAAAGTGCTTAAATTAGGCTAGAATACATCCTCAGTCCTGTTCTTGCCACACTCATGGCTATCTTGATAACATTGGAAATAAATATTTGTGTAAAAAATGGAGTAGTAAAACTGATACTAACAAATCTGCTTTAAAGAGGAGAGCTTTTCACTGTGAATAATGCAGTATACTATTACTTTTCCTGTATCTTTCAAGTTCATAATTCAAAAGAATGCATGGGGGGAAATCCTACCAGTTCAACTGAATTTATGCACTTATAGTTGAGCAGTTACTTTGATATTTTTATAAACATTTTGCAAATGTAAAAATAGATTCGTAACATTGGCATTTTCAGATCTGCATTTCAAGTAGCACTACTCCTATAAATAAATCACTACAGATTTACACTTTATTATTGGTACATCTTACACTTTAAACATCAAGGACAAACTGATTTAAACAATGACCTGTATGCAAAACTCTTTTGCAGAAATATTAAAAAGAAAGAGGTAGTGTAGAACATAAATATCTACTATGATGTAATTTTTCTATTCAAAATGTTTCTAACTTAGATATATATGAAAGTATGCAAAATCAAGTGTTTGTTTAGGTTTATTTGAAAGGGGTTTATGTAAATTGTATTTTATATTTCAGAATATATCACTGTACATTAAATGTGGAACTTCATAGGTTTTTGTTACTGTAAGTCAAATAAACATCTAAAGAAAGCCGTTGTATCAAAATTTTCATAGGAACAGATAGAATCTGCCACATTAATCCAAATACACTACTCTATTTTGAGAAGATGCAAGAGGAATGGGTAGTTGACTTTGCAACCACTAGATGAGCTCTTCAGCCAGAGATCACTTAGTAAAATGAGGAATACATCACTCAAATAGTTTAACAACAACAAAAAAGTATGGTCATTTGGTTGGCTGTTGGCCAAACTGTCCTGTGACATGATGCTCAGTGCTCCGTCTGCATGTCAGTATAGCAGTCATGCCTCTCAGTACTACACTGAACCCAGGTCTTCCCTTGCACTCATGCAACAATTGATGCAACCCCCAGTGCTCTTTATTGGAAAGATGTCATTTCTCTACAAAACTGTAGCTATGAAGTATATTTGAGAATGATCAAGGTACTTCAAACACCCACAAAACAAAATAATAATAAATTCCTTCCCGTAGCACCTTAGAGACAAATTAAGTTTGTTATTGGTATGAGCTTTTGTGTGCATGCACACTTCTTCAGATACGCACACGAAAGCTCATACCAATAACAAACTTAGCTGGTCTCTAAGGTGCTACTGGAAGGAATTTGTTTGTTTGTTTTGACTACGGCAGACCAAAACGGCTACCTACCTGTAACTCACAAAACAGATACTGTACTAGGAAAGCCTGACCTGGAGGATGGCTGGCATTTGTTAACCTATTATTGAAAGAGGGTGTGTGAAATGTACCCCCCCCCCCAGGACCATTGCACTTGTACATTAACAATAACTGAAATTTGGTACACACATGAGCTGTATGCAGAGCTCCAAGTTTAGGCTGAATTTATGTTGAAGGGAATGGGATTACACCACTCATCCTGTCCCTTGAATGCACATGTTCAGTGCAGAAGCTAAAGGGGTGTCCTTCCTGTATTTCCCGGGGGGGGGGAGTGAAAATGGGGAGTTTACTTTGGTGAGTTAAATCTTGGCGGACAAAAATCTAGATTCCAGTATTCCAGCACAGAGTAAGCCAAACCCTACATGACAAAGCCATTTTTCACCTTTTCACCCCTTGCTTCTCCCTGTAAGACCTATTGCAGTCGTTAAGAGTCGTCAACAGGCTCATCACAGCTATCTGCCAACCACCCATTCCCACCACCCTTCTGAGTAATACCCCTCCCCACCTTCTCACTATATAGAAGGGTCTGGAAACTTCTGTTTCAGTGTATCTGAAGAAGTGTGCATGCACACGAAAGCTCATACCAAGAACTGACCTAGTTGGTCTTTAAGGTGCTACTGGAAGGAATTTTTTTTTGTTTTGCCTATGGGATATTGTTCTGAATATCTCAGCACATGGTTAAATTGGACTGGGAAGTGGAGGAGGTGCACCACTGCCTGCCAATAATAATTACAGTTTTTAGAGCAAAGCTGGCACACATTGGCATATGATATTGATCTTTGATTACAGAATGCAAGCTAAAAGAATTCAATGGTTTCAAGAGATCCTAAGGTTGCTCAGAACTGCTGCAGTGATAAAGGAGGCTAAATACTTCAAACAATCCACCCTGTATTTTTACTCCAAATCTGAGCACCCTCATTTATGTAGCCAGAACAACAGCTGTGCAAAGAGGCAGAGTATGTAGAATGCTGATAGGGTGTTGAGAGGGGGAAATTGAAAATAAGTGGGAGGGGAAAGGAGATGGGAGTGGCTGGAAAAAAACGGCCTGGTCGAATACCATAGGTCAGGGGTTAGCAAACTTTTTCAGCAGAGGGCCGGTCCACTGTCCCTCAGACCTTGTTGGGGGCTGGACTGTATTTTGAAAAAAAAATAATGAACAAGTTCCTATGCCCTACAAATAACCCAGAGATGCATTTTAAATAAAAAGCACACATTCTACTCATATAAAAACATGCTGATTCCCAGACCATCCGTGGGCTGGATTTAGGTGACCCCCCCCCCGGGCCTTAGTTTGCCTACCCATGCCATAGGTGCCAACTCCCTGGGTACATGAGCACTCACAAATTTTGGTGCCAGGGCCATACACCCTGCATGGCACCCATAGTCGCAGGGCCAAGCTGCCACTCCTGTAAGATACATATGTTCTTCTGTGACAGATTTCAAACATTTTGTTTTCGTGCACAAAAGAGCGATGAAAGACAGCTGACTTACAGGAATTGGCTACCTCTTATTTGGTAGAAGGGACACAGGTGGCGCTGTGGGTTAAAGCCTCAGCACCTAGGACTTGCCGATCGAAAGGTCGGCGGTTCGAATCCCTGCGGCGGGGTGCGCTCCCGCTGCTCGGTCCCAGCGCCTGCCAACCTAGCAGTTCGAAAGCACCTCCGGGTGCAAGTAGATAAATAGGGACCGCTTACCAGCGGGAAGGTAAACGGCGTTTCCGTGTGCGGCTCTGGCTCGCCAGAGCAGCGATGTCACGCTGGCCACGTGACCCGGAAGTGTCTCCGGACAGCGCTGGCCCCTGGCCTCTTAAGTGAGATGGGCGCACAACCCCAGAGTCTGGCAAGACTGGCCCGTACGGGCAGGGGTACCTTTACCTTTACCTTTACTATTTGGTAGAAGGGGAATGTAGGATTAAAACAGGCAGCAGGGCTGTTTCACATACAGTGGTACCTCGGGTTACAGACGCTTCAGGTTAGAGACTCTGCTAACCCAGAAATAGTACCTCGGGTTAAGAACTTAATTCGGTCCGGAGGTCCGTTCTTAACCTGAAACTGTTCTTAACCTGAAGCACCACTTTAGGTAATGGGGCCTCCCGCTGCTGCCACGCCACCGGAGCACGATTTCTGTTCTCATCCTGAAGCAAAATTCTTAACCCGAGGTACTATTTCTGGGTTAGCAGAGTCTGTAACTTGAAACGTATGTACAGTAACCTGAAGCGTATGTAACCCGAGGTACCACTGTACATTTATTTATCACTCAGTAAAGCATTGGGTGGCAAATTTCCTGCTCTGCCCAGTAGTCATCACAGTCTGAATGCATCAGGACACTGTAGTGGCTGAAATTATCGCAAATACATTTTAATAATGTCAATTCACATATTCACCTGCAAATTGTCAAGTTTTAGGTCTTGCGATACTGCAGCAAGCTAGAACCTACCTTTCCACCCAGCCATCGCTATAGCAAACTTTGGTGGGAAAGTATGGATAGGACTGTCATCCAAATGGTGACTCACCAAGAAACAGCGGAGCTGTCCATGTACTTGCAGAAGCCGCAAAAATCCATAAAATAAAAAAATCTTCAAAACAGCCCAGTGAGCTAGCCAGCAAAAGAATTTGATGCAGCTGACAGCATTATGTCAGCAATATATTCTATAATACATGGAAGTCCTGAGAGGAAATTGTTCTTTTATTTTTGCAACGACTGTAAAGTTAGGAAAACCTAAGGGGAAAGGTGATTTCTTTTGGAGATACCTAAGAGAAAAGAATTTAGCTTAAGGAACATTTCCCCTTTGTGGAACAGTTGCCTCTTCCAGAAGTTTAACATTTAAAAGTAACAATTATGTAAATATAAACGGTAATGCATATATTTATTTAGAAGCATTTATGCTGTATACCGCTTAATATTTCAAAACTCTCTTAATGAGTTTGAACTGTTCTTGGCTTTTATCCTAGAGATTCAGGGCCAGCCCAAACTAGCAAAACGAAACGAATTTTTTTTTTAATACTCAAAGCAATTAAGCAAAACAAAAGTCATATTTAAATGTGTTATGGTTCAGAGGAGGGTGCAATATGTGATTCAAAAAAAAAAAGTGTATGTGTAGCCGGACTTTTGCAAATTAGGGTTTACAATCCCGGGAGTTTAATCCCATTTTCTGAACAGATGTGCAAGAAGCGAAACCTGCCTTTGCAATTGGACGCAACGGCATTCACGGGTTGTTGTTGGTTTTTTTTTTAAAAAAAAAAAATCAGTGTACTGTATATCCTTGTGGGAAACGCGGAGGATAATTTATGATTTGATGTGATTTCTATTCAGCTTTATGCGGTATTTATTTTATTTTTAAAAAATCTTTTGTGTTGCCCAATGTGGAGCGGGATGATCCGGATCAACGATCCAAGGGGAAGTTGTCCTTTACCTAGGAGCAAGCCCCGCAGGATTCAGCGGCGCTTACTTTCGAGTAGGCATGGACTGGCCTGAGCCCCTCATGCTTAAAGGACAGGCCCACCGAAGCCGACGGGGCAAGAAGCTTGGGCTCCCGAACGCCTCACGTCCCTTGGCTTCCAACGGGCCTACTCGAGAGGAGCAGCAGGACTCACGTTTGGCCTCCAAGCCCCACAAATAACGAAAGTAATGACCGCGACTGGTAGCCTCCACACATAGGGAGTAAGTACCTCCCACTGCGGGGAGCAGCCGCTTAAGGAAACGAAACACTGAGGGAATGAGGCGAATGCCGCCTCCCTATTCATTCTTCGCAGGCGAAGAACCTGCGGCCCGTGAGGCGCCATATCGTGTGTGGAGGAAGCTTTATAACGACGGCGGCGGGGGTGACTTTTGTTGAGGGGTTTAACCCCCCCCCCCAAAAAAAACCCCCGTCCATTACATGCAAGTTTGTGAGGGGTAATTCGCTTCCTATGGCAGGGAGTAACGTGGAGGGATTTTTGTGTTTTGTTGTTTGGGGTGGTGGAGAGTAGAGACCGTGAGGTGGAAGACATGGCGGGCGACAGTTGAAACCCCCCCATCCCCAAAGGCACTGGCTGAGGGAGCTGGCGCGGCCGTTGCTCCCTCGCCCTCCAACGAGGCGCGGGCGGGGCTTCCCAACGCCCCTCCCCTCCGCGGTTTTGGCCGTTGGAGGGGTAGTTTGGGGAGGCGGGGCTTCGGCCCCCCTCGGGGAGCCCAGGGGCCGTTTGGAGGCGGCGCGAGGGCTGAGAGGCGGGTGGTGGGCGGGGCCGCCCTCCCGTCGGTTGCCAAGGGGGTGCTTGGTTACCTGGTTTGGGCCTGCCCTCAGAGGTGGGCAGGTAGGGGGGCTGACGCCATTGGTTACCTGCCTGGAGCTGGTCAGGTTTCCTCCCCAATTCGCATCCCCCCCCAGAAAGGAGCTTTGATTGCATGCTTCACCTACCACTGGAGAAGAGGGGGGGTCTCATTTAGAAGGGGCTCAGTCCCTCTTTCCCCTGGAGAAGTTTGAATGCCCAAGAATGTGGGGCTGAAGACACCCTCTGTTTTTTAAAATATTATATTATGCATTTTTAAAGGGTGGTGTGCAATTATTTTGTGCTTTCCCTTTTTGGCTCCGGGTTTTGAAGTACCCTGTGCTTCTCTTTTATAAAAAGACTAGGACCCCCTTTCCATCCCCCAAACCCATCCACACACACACATCCCAAGGGAGGATTGGATATTTTATTTGGCAGCTTTTAACTTCAGGTACTTTTTGGAGAACGTAATGTTTCAATTTAAAAAAAAACATTGAGCCAGGCATCTGCTTTGGATGCCATCGATGTTTTTTAGCTGGTGATAGCACTGTCAAGAATTGGGAAAGTTAATGTCCCGAGGAAGTAATGGAAGCCTAAGGCAATGCAACAACTGTTTTGTGCAGGCTAATCAGCACATCTTTAAAAGCACTAGCTCCTGATTGCACCTATTATTTGCAAAGTTTTGCTGCACCAAGCTGGTGGTGTTTACTCCCTGTACATTCAGCTTTCTGAAGACTGAGACATTGGTATTTGCCAGTATCATGTCAGACTCAACCTCCAAGGTGTCCGAAACTTCCAACCCTCGGGCTGTGGTTACAGATCCAGCTTCTACTGCTTCTGCTGCTGAAGGCCCAGCAGATTCCTCTTTTGGTGAGCAAAACCTGAGCTTCACCACCACGGATCTCAGCCTGGTGGAAATGACAGAAATAGAATACACACAACTTCAGCACATACTCTATTCCCATATGGAGGCACAAGCAAATGAAAATGAAGCAGAAAATAGGCTGAATTCAAGTTCCTTCTCCACTAACAATCCTGCAAATCAATCACAATACCTGTCATCATCTAGTAACAGCCTAAGTGGCTTTTCATCAAACAGTTCTGGAAACCAGCCGCTTTATCCCATTATCTGTCAGTCTGGTTTAGCCTCTGACAGCAATTTCATGGGTCCTAATCAGTGTCTAGGGCACATTGACTTCCAGGAGCTAAGAATGATGTTGCTCAGTGAGTCTAGCATCCCTCCAAACCAAGCTGAGAAAACTCCTAATAGTAGCTCTGTGGAGATGACTGGGCAGAGTTCAGTTAAAGCCAAACATAGTGAAAACTTGGGCGGGCTAAATAAAGAAAATTTCCCTGTGGAAAATTCAGCACCAATTATTGAATCCAGAGCCAAATCTGCAGTCCGTGTTCGATTGGAAGACAGATTCAACAGTATCCAGGCTGAACTTCCCAGATGTCAAGAAACCCAGGAAACTGGAGTAGCCATTAACAAGTGTGTTACATTTTTATTTCCTTTAATCTCAGCTTAATCATTTATATTAACTGTGGCCTCTGTCAATCGAACATTAGAAATACTAGGGTGCATACCCAAGATGCTTTGCATTTATTAATAAGGAATAATCTGTAAGTTCTGATTTCTATCAATTAAAATTGTGTGGATTCACCATTTGATACATATATATAAAGGGGTGGATAGGCAAGAGTAATTGGTAGTACTGTAAGTGATTTTAGACCTGTCTCCAATATTCCTTAACTATATCATAACTATATATATTTTCTAACCTGATGTTAGAAAAACTAGCATGTAAACTGAGCCACACTATGGCGTATATGTAAGCTTTTGGGGTGTTCCTCATGTTCTTTGGATCTACATGATTTTTTGTCTCCTGCACTTTCAGTTTTGCTGCTATACAAAGACCACTAGAGTGCAAGCTGTGGCAAAATGCCAATTACTTTTACTTTTGAGGAAGCTCTAGCTCTGGATCTCCTGTATCAAGTAGAGGATTATACCAGAGTGTATACCGAGGGCAGTCTTCTGTATGAAGAGCTCCTGGTTGAAATGTGTTTAATTATAAATAACCATTAGAAAGGAGAGCAGAGGTCTTGAAGTTCTGCATCAGTAGCAGCTGGAAACAGACTAAGCAGGCACACAAGACACCTAATCATAGTTTTGTGAGATTTTCATATAAAGATTGCATTTGTATTGAAATTGTGATAATTATTTCTAAATTTGCATTTTTACATATAAATTAAAACATGCAGCTTATGGGCAAATCTGTTCTCCTCTATTGTGGTGGTGTATTTTGTCCTTTTGGCAATGCATAAGTTGCCACGCTAGACCAGGTGGTCTACAAGGCCTGCTCCAATTCTTTGATTCCATAGCAATTCTATATCAAACTGTAGATTTTAAGATTTCAGTGTCATTACATTATCCACCTGTGGATGGATCCATCAGCATACTTGCACTCTAAAAACTGGTGTGCAACTTTTCCAGCAACTTGCTTTTTTGATTTATTTGTGACTGGCATCATTTGATGAACATGGTTAAAGTCAAGCCTTGGCTGGTGGATCTATACTACACTTTTCTTTTTATAATAACCCTAAAATTCTGAGTGCCCATGAAGTAAGCCCATAATGCTGAGCTTATAGTTGCAATCCCACCAGCGTTTGCAACCATATATCACAGCATTGCAAGTCAGTACGAAACAACCAACCCAGACTTCCTGTCCATGTACCCACGGGCCACTCCACACCATGTGCCAGCAAAGCTTGGTTTGCTACACAACAGGGAGCTGCAGGCAGTCCAGGTGTATGATGTGTCCTTTCTTTACATATAATAAAAATGCAAACGTTTCATCACTGCAGTTCATCTGGCCACAGACAGGTGGTGCTGTGAACTATAGTGTGAAAAAGGTGGTGGATGGGTGGCCCAGGCAAGCTTCAGAGGGACAATCAGAACAGGCTAGAGCAGTTCCCCAGAAGCTCCCCTGCTCTGCTGGCTCCTCCACTTGCCAGCTGTGGGATCCTTGCTCCCATGATCCAGAGCCCCATGCTAGCTGGTGCCACTCCAACTTGGGGATCTTCTGCTTCTGCTATGGCTGATTAGAAGCATGGTAAGGTCAGCTAGTCTGCTGCTGTTGCCACCAATTAAAATGAAGAGTTGGCCTGGATAAAGCAGCAGCAGATCTTCAGCCTGACCTGCTGCTACTTCTGGCCTCCTTCCTTTGCCTGCCAGGCCAACTCATCATCCCACCTGGCTGTGCCAGCAGCATGAGGCGGAAAGGGGAAGATCTTAGGAGAGCTCTTTGCTCTAGGACGGGCACATGGTTTCCATCCAGTGGAAACTGCTTCTCCCAGCATTGCTCCTGGAAGCTGCCCCTCACAGATGCTTTCCACCTTTGACATGGGAGATGGAATGCAGCTGTGCTTGGAGGCTATGAAAGCCCTTTGCAATCCTACCCTCTTTCCCTGTTGTACCTCTAACATCATGGGTGCAGAGGAGAAGGGGAGAGGATTACAAAGCGCTTTGCACATCAGAGGTGCAAAGAAGTGTGTGGGTGGCTCATAAAGTCTTTTCCCATCCTCCCCTTTTCATCCTCCAAGGTTGCAGCTTGAACGGAGGAATGCAGAGAATGAAGAATGCTGCCGCCGCTGCTGTAAAAAGCAAGATAGAATCCTGCTGTTTAGAATACAGGCTTTTTTCTGTCTTTGCTCATCTCCAACTCCCATTAGCCCCAACCAGCATGACCAGTGGTCAGGGATGATGGGATTTGTAGTCCATGTACATCAGAAAGGCTGTAGGTTCCCCATGCCTGAATCATTAGTTTATATATTAAAATATATGTTTGAGATGGGTTATATTAGAGTTCTGAACCTATTCTGGGTTGTCTAACTGATGTGGAAGATTATGCAGCAAAATGGCTATTCTAATCCAGTCATTTCAAATAAGTGCCTTTGTTTATTCACTCCTTTTATAGTTTAGTAACTCTAATTCGCCATCCTTCAGAAGTGATGGGTGTTCCTCTCCACCAGCAACAGAATAAATGTACCACATTAGTGAAAAATAAGACTGCTGCTACTACGACTACTGCATTACAGTTTACATGCCCACTGTTTAACCCAAATGTTGCTTCTCCTGTAACTGGAAATGCAAACTCTTCACAAACACAGGTTGGTATTTTTGAATTATTATTATTATTTAAATTGCAGCCGTTTGGTTTCAAAGGTTTATATTAGTCATAGTAAAACTTCTGAAGAGAATGCAGTAAACAAGAGAATTGTCAATCTGAGTTTTGAATTGTCAAGTTATCTGACACTTGTTTCATGTTATTTGGTGAAATAAATTAATTAGCATTGGCCATGATATGAAGAACCATTAGTCCAAGTAGACTTTAGACTTGTTTTTCTTGAGCAGAAAAAAATGGCTTCTTATCTGTTCTTGAATTCATTTCAACTTTTCTGTCTTCATTCTTTAGCTTCTACTGTAAAGTTCTTCTTATAATCGTGACACTTATCTTGAGTTGTAATCTTATTTTTTTATAACTCCCATTGCTCTTTTTCACTTTGATTTGTCAGTATTTGGAACAACCCTCTCTTCCCAAAATTGGAAATTTGCATCTTACATCAACCTTTCTAGACTGAAAGCTATTCAAATGAACTATTTCTTTGCTGGTTTTTTAAAACCCATACCTTACTGTAATACTTTGTGAAGTTGGCAGTGGTAATAGCCTAAGAATCATAAATGGTATTTATATTAGGATGAGAGACAGAGCTAAAGTCTACATGCCAGGTTGTATTAGCAATGAGATACAAATTGTAAAGCACTTTATTCATTGAACAGGGCTTTATAAATTTCAAAAATTATTGCAATGCCTAGCCTAGAGCTAATATAACAAAAATATGAGCATCATCCAATATCTAGAGCCACATTATAACTATAAGGAGTGTGGTCCAGGGTCTGATCAGATTTACTTCTAGTGCAATGGAATTTCCCCCCTCACCCTATGAACCCCTAAATCTGTTTTAGGTGTTCCCCCAACCTTCCAGAGCAGTTTTAGAGAAAGCATGGGGTGTGCTTGGGAGAGGAGAGGGAAGACTGTCACCTTGCACAGAGAGGACAATGTAGTAGAATTCTGCCCCCAGTAAATGAAAGGGCCAATTGTAGTTAAAATTAATGACTTCATCACTAAAAGGGCAATCCTAACCATGCCTACTCAGAAGTAAGATCTATTTAATTCAGTGGTGCTTACTCCCAGGTAAGTGGGTTAGAATTTCATTAAAATTAACCATTTCATTACAATTAACCATTCCATGACTAGCAGCAAATCCAACCTCAAGATTGGAATAGGCAGTTCTTGGGCTGTCCTACATGAGACTTTTCTGAGTATGTGGAGTCACTGGATGGTGGAAGGAGAGGCATAGCAGGAGCAGCACCAATGCAGCTTTAGGACTACAATGCCTGTATTGTTCAAAGGGGAGGATGGCCAACATGATTTACAGTTGGCTTCATTTAATACTGATATATACATTTTCTTTTAGAGCTCTGGAGCCTCTGTTCTGGAAACAGCCAAACATCAAGATCTTGGGTTACCTCGAGCTTTTTCTATTTGTTACCAGCAGGAAATTGAGGCTACAAAACAGACTGTTGGTCCTAGAAATAAGGCGCTGCCTGAACATGTTTGGATTAAATTAGGAGGTAAACTGCTGAATTTTGACTAAGTTTGTTGTCAAGTAATTCATTCTGATTTGTTCAAGTAATTTATTCTGATTTCTTAAGTTAGCTTTTTTTCAGAGAAGAGTAATCAAAGTATCATGCTTCTGTTTGATAATATGCCTTGCCAATCAGAAGGTTGGCAGTTCGAATCCCCACAACGGGGTGAGCTCCTATTGCTCGGTCCCTGCTCCTGCCAACCTAGCAGTCTGAAAGCACATCAAAGTGCAAGTAGATAAATAGGTACCGCTCTGGTGGGAAGGTAAATGGCGTTTCCATGCACTGCTCTGGTTCGCCAGAAGCGGCTTAGTCATGCTGGCCACATGACCCGGAAGCTGTACGCCGGCTCCCTCGGCCAGTAAAGCAAAATGAGCGCCGCAACCCCAGAGTCGGTCACGACTGGACCTAATGGTCAGGGGTCCCTTTACCTTACCCTTTTAAGCTGTCTTGGAAGCTAGAAGGAAGCCCATGTGACAATTATCTTTTGCATGGGGTGGTTTTGAGGTTGGGTGAAATGGGGTTTTTAGTGCTATGCGTGCCCTTGGATGAAGTAACAGAACTGGAGGAAGTAACACAGAGCTCCAGAGAGAAACTGGCAAACAAATCCTTGGGCAGCCTTTTCCTGCCTTTTCTGAGATCCAGGTGTGATGGCTCCAGGTTCTAGACCTTTGAGGCTCTGAAGCAGAGAGCCTGGGGCCAACCTATGTATGTACCTTCTCATGGCACTTGCTGTGCTGCATTATATAGAAACGTTTCCACTGCCATGTTAAGCAAGTATAGCCATTAATTAAGGTCTTAGTTTACTAATCATAGGGATTAATTTAAACAGTGGGGTAAATTTTAATTAGCAGGAGTGCTAAGAGATAAAATGCCCACTTGTTTATCTTTAAGGTTACTTTGGTTCTAGTGTGGTAGTAAAATAGGGACCGACGACGACAGACAGCGTTTGTTTATTTATTTAATTGCAAGGTCTCTCATATTTTCTTCAATAGCTGTACTGATGACTTTGCTAAGATGCAATATTATTTAAGCATTATTTACATGTGAAAAGCAACTAATTATTGATCCACCACAATTATTTTAGTGGTGGACAGCCTTAGAAGCAGGAAACCAAAGCTGAGCTTGATACAAGGTGAAATTTCAGTTCAACCATACAATTTACTTATGGTAATAATAATAATAATTTATTTATATCCTGCCCTCCCCAGCTGAAGCCGGGCTTAGAGCGGCTAACAACAATAAAAGTAACACAGTTTACATAAAATCACAATCAATTAATTGAAATGCGTTCTGAAATCAATTCATTCTAAAATCAATTCAAAACCAAATTAATGGCAACCATTGGGCTAGAGTTCTGTGAGGATTACCAAAGGAGGGGGTCAGACTGTGCCTTGGCCAAGTGGAACAGCTCTGTCTTGCAGGCCCTGTGGAAAGATGTCAAGTCCCGCAGGGCCCTAGTCTCTTGTGACAGAGCATTCCACTAGATTGGGGCCACAGCCGAAAAAGTCCTGGCTCTGGTTGAGGCCAGCCTAACCTCCCTGTGGCCCGGAATCACCAAGATGTTTTTATTTAAAGACCGTAAGGTCCTCCATGGGACATACCAGGAGAGGCGGTCCCGTAGGTATGAGGGTCCTAGGCTAAATAGGGCTTTAAAGGTTAAAACCAGCACCTTAAACCTGATCCTGTACTCCACCGGGAGCCAGTGCAACTGGTTTAGCACCGGGTGAATGTGATCCCGTGGCGAGGACCCCGTAAGGAGTCTCGCCATGGCATTCTGCACCCACTGGAGTTTCTGGGTCAGTCTCAAGGGCAGCCCCACGTAGAGTGAGTTACAATAATCAAGTCTGGAGGTGGCCGTTGCATGGATCACAGTGGCCAGGTCAGGGCGAGAGAGGTAAAGAAAAGAAAAATGGCAACACATTTCTTTTTTCCTCTTGTTTTGCAAAGGAGATGCTATATGTAAGCAAACAATAAACAAAAGAAGTCGTAGTCGAATACATCCCTTGGACACCAGTGTGCAGCGCAAACCGCTTGGTGATATTCAGAATGTGTGTGATACCCAAAACGCTGGCCCAGCTCATAGCACTTGGCAAGCAACACAACCAACCCAGAGCACACAAAGTGGAACTCAAGGTGGTACCTCTCAGCGTCGGGAGAGACATAACCGGATGGAAAGAGACAGAAGGTAATTGCTAGTGGTGGCCTCTGAAAAGAACACCCTTTTGTGTTTGGTTCTTAAGTTATCAGGTCTATACGAATGAATTTGTTTTAATGTTAATTTGGTGTTGATTTACATGACATTGATATACTGCCTTTCTGCCAGTGTACAATAGAACATATATTAAATAGTGGCTCATACTCCAGATACTGTACAAAAGGAGTGGGTGGAGTATGGAAAGGGAGGAGGAAAGTAACTAAATTAAGATATTAGCTGTTATTTCTACTGTCTGAGGCAGTATGCCTCTGAATACCAGTTGCTGGAAGCTGCAGGAAAGGTGTTGCTGTTGCACTCAGTTCGTACTTACGGGTTTCTCTCAGGCATCTGGTTGGCCACAGAGAGAACAGATGCTGGACTAGATGGGCCTGATCTAGGAGGCTTTATTTTATTTATGTTCTTATGTGGCTTCAATCACAGTCAACTTTATAAATATTTGCAAAATTTTAATACAAACCTTACAGGCTCGCGTCCTATAACCAGAAAACGTAGGATTGATTTTAAGGATCCTCATGTCACTTGTGGTCTTTGATTCAGCATTACAGGGAGGAATAATGAGCATTTTGTAAGCCCGGGAAACTTATTATAACATGTGTGACTGATGCTTTGCCACTATCTTCATCAAATAATTGGCTTCTAAGTTGCTGCACCTAATTAATAAATGTTTTATGTTACCGTTTCAAGCACTACTAGAACTCTCCATGTTGTATGCAATTCTAGGCGCAGAATCAGGATTTGTTGCGATGAACTTAATCTTCTGGTTCCATTTTGCACTTCGGATACTGACAAGGCGACAACTTTACAATGGACAACAGCATTTCTAAAATATATTCAGGAACGACATGGGGATTCTCTGAAAAAGGTCAGTAAGTTTCACATAAATGCGCACAACAAAATGCATTAAAGCAATAACCAAATGCCTCGTGGAATTATGATAGGTAGCTTGACCATTTACTTCAGTGGATACAAGAACACACATCTTCAGTGGCCTATGATCTTAAGCAGGATACAATCTCAGCCTCAGCCTTTAACTACCCGTTCATTTGAAAAATGAGGATAAAAATAATACTGTCATACATCACAAGATTGTTGTATAGAAATCTAAACCTTATCTACCTATTATTAAATATTATTAGGACATGCTCTCAACATTTTGGAACTACTATATTGCAAGCAATACCCACCTAGTATTTTCACTTCAGTTGTCTCCCCCCAGGTTAAATAGCTCCATCTGGACACCAGCTATTGTGCTGACAATAATGGAAGGGCAGCTTTTTATTTCTGGAGCTGCTCCACTCTGAAATAAAATAAATGGCAGCTCCTGTGCTGCAACTCTCCGTGTTTTGTTTTTTAAATACCTTCAAAAGTTTGCTAGGATAAGCTAAAAGTTGCTTAGTAACTTTTCTCCTTTAGGGATAGCTGTGTGCCCACACTTTTCCCAAGGTTTGCTCTTTCACAAGTCCATATGGTAATTATTCTCTGTGTTTGGTTTTTAGGAATTTGAGACAGTGTTCTGTGGTAAAACAGGCAGAAGACTAAAGTTAACAAGATCCGATTCACTAGCAACGTGCTCGACACAGGAGATTACTCAGAATGGCACACCTATGGAGATAAAATAGTTGGCTCTCTATAGTCAAAAACTGGTGTAAAGGGTGAACATGCAAGGATTTGTATGAACTTCTAATTGAAATTCACCTGCTGAACTTCTCATGTGACTTAATGTACTTTGAAAAATACATAAGCGTTAAAGAAATGACACACTTTATTCCAAACAAAGAAGAAAAGCAAGACACCAACAACATTTATTTATTAGTGCTGCCCTAAGAAAAGTGTTGCACCAGAGGGAAGTAGAAAACAGCAGTACAAGCTAGTAACCCATTTTCTATATTTTTGTTTGTTTGTTTGACACATCTGAATTATATTATACTTGGCAAACAGCAGCTTGTTCTTTTCAACCTTGTACACACTTGTACTGATATAGATAATTATTAGAATGTCGTAACAACTAGTTTGGAAGAAGAAGAAATGTAACTAGTTTATAAATTATATAAAATATAGTAACTTGTATATAGTAACTGAGATTTACCTTCCATTTCAAAATGTTCATACCTGTGAAACTAAAGTATATAGAAAAAGCTTTTTGACAGTGTGTTATAAATACACTACTATTTAAAATATGTTTTGCATTCTCCAACGATTTTTAGTGCAGGATACAGTAAAGGAATTATCTGCTGCACAAATACCCACTGAAATGAACAGGAGAAATACAGCTGTGTGCTCTGGTGCAAATCTGATTTATTTCAATTGGGCTTCCATATGGGAAAAAAAATCCAGATAATTGCATGATTTCAGTGCAAAAGTGGTATTTTGTAAACAGTACATGATTTTTAAGTGCACATAATATTTTCTTTTTTAAAAAAGACTAGTATTAGCAGTATGTGTTAGGAAAGCTGAAGCATTTGAGAAATAGTATATTTATTGAATTGAAAGTGGCTTCATTTATCTATCAAACAGATGATGCCAGTAAGTATTTCTTCTACAGAACTCATCCCAAAATAAATACTGTTTAAATCACGGATATTCACATTTGTGTAGCACCTTTATTTCCAATCAGCAAGGGGGAAAATAAAAGTATTAACAAAACAAGCCTATTATAAAACAGGCAAACACAATGTTACAAAAAAAGTGATTTTTTTTTCTTAAAAAAAATTACAATAATGCATATACTAATTTTGGGCAGTGTTCATCTGTAATGTAAAATGTCATTACTAAATATAATATGGAAATGTTTGAAATTAACCCAATGTAAGAGAGATATACATTCTACCTCATACAGAATTCATTGGAAAATTTTTACTTGTGGTACATATCTAAGAGATAAGGCCATTTGGCAAGCTCTGTGTACCGCAATGCATTTGTGGTTCCCCTTTTGCAGAGACTGTTCCCTGTGCTGCTGGGACAAACCACCCTTGAAAACTGGGAGGATCTTCAGAAGAGACTTCTGACACAGTATAGAGATCAGCCTTAGGAAAACTCTGGTGTGCACATATAGAGGGGCTCTTTGAATTGTGTCCATCGTATGAACAATCAGGGTTGTCAATAGTTCTATCTGAATAATGTTTATTTAGCCCACTACTTCTATATTTACTTGACACTGTCCAACGAAGCATGCCTACTTAGCTGGATGGAGTTGTTCCTGGTCTCAAGTGATGAGGCTGTGTGTGCATAGCCCTGGCTAGATAATTGTGCCTCTCGTTTATCTGACCAGGGTAAGCCCTCTGCAGCCCTGGCCTCAGCGCTCACACATAATAAGGTTGGAACAGAGTTTACCATTAACTTAAACTGGTGTAGGTTCGAGCCATCCTAAAAATTGCATAAAACACAGTCCAGTTGATTTGTGGTGGTGCTGGGGGAAACGCCTCTTACATCAAAATAAGTGGGGAAGTCTCTCTTCAGTGGGGCAAGGAGCAAACAACAATGTAGTGAAAATTGGGGAACAATTGTAGGGGATATAGTACAAATTTCCATCTGATGATTTCCTGTTTCATTGAACTAAAAGTCTCCATTTCATTCATTCTTACAGGAGAACTGCCCCTCCAAATTTTTCAAAGGGTGGTTTCCTCTTCACGTATGAACAATTTGCTTAAATACTCCGTACCCTTTTTCTGACTTCCATTAAATGCAGTTTTATGACTTTTTGGATTTTCCTCCAGCAACAGCTCCCATGCAGGCAGATGTATCACAGACTCCTGGAGTTCCTTGGACTCCAATTGCACCTGGTCTTCCAGGATCCCCTGGCAACCCAGGTTCACCAGGAGAGCCATCCCGGCCATCTTTACTAGTCCCTGGGACACCCGGCGGACCTTTTCAGGGGGAAAGAGATAAAGGTTCGGCATGATATTCTGCACTTTCCCCTGGATAAAATTATTGGTTGCAAAAAATAGCCCTTGCTTAGATGGGTAACTTCCTGAAAACCACATGTATGCCACCCTGAGTTCCATGACAGAAGATAGATTTATTATAAAATAAATAGAAACCTTCCTACATTGCAGTCCATGTGAAAACTCCCCCCCAAAAGCTGCTGTTTGCATCAGGAAGGGAGCTCTCATTGACACCAATGGGCAGTCCCCGCCTCCCATTGCAAATAGCAGCAGAAGGTGGGAGACAGTTTTTAAAAAGAACCATCCCTATATACAACAATGTTGAGCAGAGTCATCGGCCCCTGGCTGCTGTTTTTAGTGTTTTAAAAAGATACATTCAGAGGCAAATCAGTATTCTCTCCTCTAAGGGAAATCAAACCTAAGATGTGCTTCCCTTGCTAACTTCTCACGGCTCAGGGAAGTGGGGAGTACACAGTTATATCAGCACCCGGTCAGCTTACCTTGAGGTCCTTGATCCCCATCTGGTCCGTCAACACCTTTCCCCATGGCACCTTTGTCTCCCCTCTCGCCATGGTCACCTACAGTGTCGTAACAAAAGCATAAACGACTTCAGTTGAGTAATGGTCCAACAACATATGGAGATCCAAGTTTGGGAAATACTGGGCTAGAAGTTTCTCACTACTGATGCACTTGTCTGCTATATTATTTATCAGGCAAGTTTTATACACTGCTTAATCAACAAAAAAATTTAAGCGCTTTTGTCAGGGGCTCAGGAGCAGAGGCACAGGGAAGAGAGGAAATGGAGAGCGAAGGGGAAGAATCTGAGGGCAGCGTAGGAGAAGATGACAGTGGCCCGAGAGATTCCATGAGCCTCTCCAGCGAATCAGAAGATTCACAGAAGGGGCCGCCGGTGGCCAGGGCAAAGGGGGTCCCAAGGGGGATACTCCAGAAGCAAGGGGCCAGCGGGGACTCCCAGAGCAGCAGTTGGAGATCAGGACCAGCTTCCCCACCAGAGCGTAGTGGGGGGGAAGAGTCTCAGGTATCGGGGCCAGGGTCTCCCCCAGCAGGGAGAGAAGATGAGTCAGGGCTGACCACGCCTCCATCGGAGAGTCAGGGAACGGAGGGGAGGTCAGGTCCAGCTAGCCTCCCAGAAGAGGGAAGCAGTGACAGAAGTAGTGTAACGGTCAGGAGGAAGGTCACTGGGTTGGCGCGAGCGCCAAGTTCAAATGTACAGGCGCGCGGGACAGCAGAGAACCCGGATTGGGAACCAGGTCCTAAAGCCCGCCGGAGGCAGGGGGAGGAGTCAGGGGACTCAGCGTCAGAAGAGTCCAGAAAGGGGAATGCCCCAGCGGACAGGAGGACCCAGAGGAGGAGAGAGCAGAGGAAGAGGTGGAGCAGGGCTAGAGTCTTAAACTGGTGTCTGGGGGGAGGAGATTCAGATGGAGCTTCGGTGGTCTAGGGTTTAAGACGTAGAGCTGCGCGCCATGGCTTTGAAATAGAGACTGAACTTCAATAAAGACTTTTGTATATAACAACGACCTGGCGTTGGTCCTCTGTGAGCTGGGACTTCGGGCAGCTCTGACAGCTTTTATTAAGATAAGCTATGTTGAATGCTGCATTGGAGGCACTGGGCAGAAAAGCAGTCTATAAACAAGAAATGAGGCATTTGTAGTATTGCCTTACTGCCAGAGCTCTACTCTTGCAAACATATGCAAGCCTGAACACTGCATTTCCACCCTTGACCGTCCTTCAGTTTACCCACTGGGAGCACATATGGTTGTCTTCATAAATTGGTAGATTCCCACATCATTTGGGAAGCACCCAACTTGATACAAGCTGCAAACCTGGGAAGCAAGCCCCACTCAACTCAGAGCTGTTTATTTCCAAACAGGCAGGCACAGGACCGAGTTTGCGGTCTTTCGCTGGCACTCGCTGGTCTGCTTCCGGTGTCAATCTGACTCACCTCTAGGACCAGGATCTCCTAGGTCTCCTGGTGGTCCTCGGTATCCGGGTGGGCCACGAGCTCCAGGGTGCCCAATAATTCCCGTTGCCCCGGGAGGGCCTGGGGGACCAGCAGGCCCGGGCCGCCCCGTCATTCCAGGAGCGAGGGGCTTCCTCAAGTTAGCAGCTAACTGTGCAATTTGCTCTGGAATTGAAAACAATAACAGACTGGTTTCAATATCATCAATTATACAAGACATTCAAAATAGACAAACAAAAAGGTTTCGCCAGAGAGACTTCCAGATTTGAAGCTGATATAGCAAATTCTAAATCTAAAACACTCTCCAAAGCATACCGACTCCTCCTTGACTGGGAAGGAGGAGGAGGTCACTGCAGCCATGGTTAAATGGGCACAAGACTTTGGGTACAAGATAACCATGAGACAGTAGGAACATCTGTCGAAAACAGATTGGAAATTTACAGCTTGTTACTCACTCTTTAAGAGATAACTTCCTTAAAATGCAACATCGGTGGTATATAACCCCTTGGAAGCTCTCCAAAATGTAGAAAAGTGTACCAAGCAATTCTTGGAGGTGTAAAGAAAAACCAGGTAATCTATATCACATGTGGTGGCAATGTAAAGAAATCGAGGTGTTCTGGGAGGATATCCATTCCGAATTGGAAAAAAAATGTTTTAAAAAATATATTTCAGAAAACAAAAAAAAAATGAACTGTATGCTGCCTGGGGCTGATGAGAAGTGGAGGAAGCAGTTTGGGGGGACCAGTATGTATGAATCATTGTACACTTTTAGGACAAATCCATGCATTTTTCACCGTTCCCTGGGAAGAGGGATTGATTGTTAAACCACTCAGGGAATGGCAGCTCTGTGAGGCAAATAGGGGTTGCCTAACAACTCGCAGCACCTGTAACACAATATTATTCCCAGAAGTCTTGAGGTGGGGAGACATTGCTGCTTAAAGTGGTTTCAAATAGCTTTTAATGTATGGTGTGAATGTGACACATCCCTTGGGAAGACAGGTGAACTGATGCCAGTGTCCTGGAAGAAGCAAAGATCACCAGTGTCAAAGCAATGATTCTTCATCATCAACTTCATTGGACTGGTCATGTTGTGCCAATGCCTGATTATCATCTTCCAAAGCAACTACTCTATTCCGAACTTAAAAATGGAAAGCGCAATGCTGGTGGTCAACAAAAGAGGTTTAAAGACTCTCTCAAGGCAAATCTAAAAAAATGTAGCATAAACACTGACTACACGAAAACACTGGCCTGCGAGTGGTCCAATTGGAGAACAGCAAAGGTGTCACAAACTCAGGATTGAAAGGGAGAAACGTGCTAAGAGGAAGGCATGCTTGGCAAACCCTCACCATGATCAACTCCTACCCAGAAACCTCTGTCCCCAGTGTGGAAGGACATGTGGATCCAGAATTGGCCTCCACAATCACTTACGGACTCACTGTTAAAACCGTGTTTATGGAAGACAATCTTACTCGGCTACAAGTGGTCAACAAAGGAGGAGGAGGAGATCTGAGATTCAACCCCAAATATTTGACTTGAAGGGTGTTAGGTGACAGGATCAGAGAAAAACTCCCAGCTGGGATCCCGGAAAGCTAGTCGGAAGTCAACAACTCTGAGTTAGACGGACTCATTTTTTATCTTCTCACCACCGGCAATTCCATTCAGAGAAATCACATTATCTGGTTGCCCAGACCCCGAGTTAATACTCACCACGGATCATTCCACCACAGAGTTCTCTTATGTGTTGCTCACTGGCTTCTTTGCCCTGGAATGACACAAAGATATTATGAAGCCTACTTTAAAAGCAACAGTTCTTAAAACAACTACGCTTCCTTCTCTCACACATAGGAATGGTACATCTATGGCCTACTGCAACACACACACATGCATCTCCTAAGCTAGAGGGTGTTTTTTGTCTTCCATTAAGAACTATTTTACATATATGCACATCAATTTCATTCACTGATTCAGACTCATACATGGGTGCTTCCAGACTGCTGCCGTATTCAGATGGGAATCAATCACACCCCGGCCATTCAGGAGGTGCCATTATAGATGATGGGGAGCTTTTGTGCAACAAAAACTCTGCTCCAAAAAATCAGAATATTTGCAAGAATGGAAATGGCACTGAAAGTGTGGTATGGCGCTTGCTTCAATGCAACATCTAACCTCCCCATGAACAAATCGGAAAGAACGCTCAATAAATAGCCGTCATTTTTCAATCTCCTCCACTTTGCAAACAGATCAGGGCGAATTCTCAATAATCATGTCGTCTGCAAGTGCCCCAAGATGGTCTTTCAATCAGCTGACAATCATTGCTATGAGGAATAGTGAGTAGAGAAAGCAGAGTGGGGAATACTGGAGAAGGCTAATGAAGGGAAGGGTGAGACAGCAAAAGAGTTGGACAGGCTACTTACTGGAGGACCTGGCTTCCCGGTGATCCCTGGGATCCCTTGTTCGCCTTGCAAACCCAGCTTGCCCGGGTGTCCTGGAATTCCTGGAACTCCCACTGTTCCATTGGGACCTTGAACTCCTTTGGGGCCCAGCTCGCCCCTGCTTCCTGCCTTCCGAAGGAAGAAAACAGACAGACAACCATCAGTCATAATATGTTGGTCCCAGGCTCTGAAGGCACATGATGCTGCAACTGGGGCTGGTTCCAGGGATGGTCAAAAGACTACCCATCCCATTTTGATTTGAAAGGAAGGAAGATGGGGTGCAAATGGGACCAATAGCGGCTTCACTCCCTGGGCAAATCTTTTTCTTTCTTTCTATCCCGTGTCCTTGTCCAAAGAGACTCACGGGGTCTACGAAGCAGCAAATAGGAACACACAGAATTATTTTACAATGAAACAATATATGAAACTTACCTCTCCTTTTTGCCCGGGAGGGCCGAAAGGACCCTAAAGAAAGAGCCAGAAGAAGCAGACAATGAATATTCTGAACAAGTGGGAGCTGTAACATGGTGTTACAGCCAGCCAGCCAAGCCCTTTTCCAGATTCCTGCATCCTGATCCCCCTCTTGGTTCCCTAGTTCCTCATCTACCTATAACAGTCAGTCAACATTGCATGCCCCATGATCTTAGGTCCTTACTGGGTTGGGTTTTTGTGTGAGTCTTGTTTGTTCTTCTTCTGCAAAACTTTGGGCTTCCTCAAGTCCACTTAAAGTGCAGTTTTGGCTATATTCAAAGATTTGCTATTAGCAGTGCTTTTTTTCTGGGGGACGGAGGGAGACATGTACCCCTAAACATTTTGTGAATCTAACAGGAGAGGAAACTAAAAAAATTAGTTTCTTCTTTAGCACGGTGAATCATCAGTTCTCACCCCCAATGGCAGTCTCACTTCCTGTCACGGTGTTTCCTGAGTCTTAGATGGAAGCGAGCGTTTAATGTGTGAAGTAGGAGTTGGAATCTAGCACAGTGATTGGTCAGTTTCATGGTTGCTGAAAGGACGACATTTGGCAATGGACACCAACAGCAAGCAGAGGAATCGGGAATATGTTAGTGCACACAACCTCATGCCAATGTGAGCTGTCAGTTGTGTAATATGAGGTAATGCATGTTCTTTGTACTTTTGTTCATTTACTGTATTTCTTTCCCCCAATTTGAACTACAAAATGGTGATTTTCCTGAGTCAAAATGAAAGTACCCCTAAACACTTTTTAAAGAAAAAAAGCATTGGCTATGAGTATGTAGTCCTGATGATATAAATCCCAATATTGGTGCTATACTGTTGCATCCTTCCATTTCCAGTTACTTGGCAGAAAAGCCACACTTTTGTCCTCTCCTGTATCTTCTCTGCACCAGTTGACCACTGGAGGAGAGTTCTTTCCCCTTTCCTGTGGGATAGTTCATGGTAGGCTACAAAGCTTAAGATGTGTGTGGGATTTATTTTTGAGGCTAACCCCGACTTGAGATGCTATTATCCATTTTCTAGAACCGCTAGACTCATCCTTTTCATGCATTAGGAGGTTCTGCAAGTTAACACCACCTACCAACTCTCCTTTGTCTCCCGGAAGCCCATCTGCTCCAGCGATGCCCTTCAAGAAAAAACAAGAACAGCAATGGGTACTGCCATTACTTATTTTATTTATTTTTAAAAAATCTCAAACTGTGCTGCTTTCTTCTCCCGTAAAAAAGGAGATTCCATGTAAACATTTGGGAAAGCTTTCTGACAGTAAGAGCTGTTTGACAGGGGAACGGTCTCCCTTGGGAGGTTGTGGGATCTCCTTCCTTGGAGGTTTTTAAGCAGAGGTTGGATGGCCGTTTGCCATGGATGCTTTAACTAAGATTCCTGCATTGCATGGGGCTGGACTAGATGACCCTTGGGTCCCTTCCAGCTCTATGATTCTGTGCTCCCAGGCTCCCTTATTAGGAGCTTTATTATTTGTTTGGACACCTTTATAGGGGACACGGGTGGCGCTGTGGGTTAAACCACAGAGCCTAGGACTTGCCGATCAGAAGGTCGGTGGTTCAAATCCCCATGATGGGATGAGCTCCTGTTGCTCGGTCCCAGCTCCTGCCAACCTAGCAGTTTGAAAGCACGTCAAAGTGCAAGTAGATAAATAGGTACTGCTCCAGCGGGAAGGTAAACGGCGTTTCCGTGCGCTTCTCTTTCGCTAGAAGCGGCTTAGCCATGCTGGCCACATGACCCAGAAGCTGTATGCCGGCTCCCTCGGCCAATAAAGCGAGATGAGCACCACAACCCCAGAGGCGGTCACGACTGGACCTAATGGTCAGGGGTCCCTTTACCTTTACAGATCGCTGGACTATTTACAAAACTCGTAGGTGGGGTGCAAAACTGATAAAACACACAACATGAAAGCTGTTCAAAACTACCAAAAATCTGTATGGAGGTCCCTGCATCAGTACCAGGGAGAGCTGGATTGGCAGACATCTGGATTCACCCTGGCTCTTACCAGCTGAATGGGGAAATTTATTATTATGAACACATTCCTGTTATCAGACAAACTAGCCAGAAAGTGAACCTGGGTGTTGCTAATAGTTCTCTGAGGGCACTCTGCAGTTGATGAACTAAGATGCAATTTTGCATCAAAGTTAGGGCTTACCGACAGCTTCCCCCTGCCCCACTGCTTTCCCGGGGGATCGCTCTTTAGCAAGTCAAAATTCAGAGCTTTTCCGAATTGCTGTTTGTTCCTATCTATTGCTAAAGAGCAGGTTTTCCTTAGGAAAGGAGCAGGGCAAGACAAAAACCGCTCAGACCTTTGCTTTCTACGCATGGCGCAAGCAGATGTGTGAATGAGCCCTTAAGCCTTGCATGAAGGGACCTGTTTCTTCAGGGCAGTTGGTCAACAGTTTTGTGCAACCTAAGGCCCATGGGCTGGATGCGGCCCAATCGCCTTCTCAATCCGGCCCGCGGACGGTCTGGCAATCAGCGTGTTTTTACATGAGTAGAATGTGTGCTTTTATTTAAAATGCATCTCTTGGGCACAGGAATTCATTCATATATTTTAAAAAAATATAGTCTGGCCCCCCACAAGGTCTGACGGACGGTGGATCGGCCCATGGCTGAAAAAGGTTGCTGACCCGTGGGTATTGTGTGATATTATGCAAACACACCATTCTGGGGATCATGAATGTGCCTGTACTCTGTTCAAGCAAAAGGTGGTGCCAGTTGCCCAGGTATGAGAGAAAGCCTAGCAGCTATACAGAGAATGATCAATGCCAGGAAGAAGCAAAGATCACCAGTGTTTAAGAAATGATTCTTCAGCATCAACTTCGTAGGACTGGTCAGGTTGTGCAGATGCCTGATTATCGTCTTTCAAAGCAACTACTCTATTCCAGACATAAAAATGGTCAGCAAAAGAGGTTCAAAATCACAAATTTAAAAAGGAACGGAAATGTTTCGAAGATTATATGTTAAAGTATTGTTCTAAGAAAGATATGCTAATATACCTAGAATAAAAATGTAAAGTATATGCGTGAATTGGAAAATGAAAGAGATAAAAGATGTCCAAATAACGATAAATTTGGAGAATGCAAGGATAAATGTGGAGATAGAGATTTAAAGAACTCGAATTGTGGAGGAGGGAAGCTGCGGGTGGGTGGGTGGGGAATACTATACAATAAGTATGTTTGTTTTCAATGATTTTGAACTGTGTCCCCACCCCCCCAATTTCATTTTTCCTTTTCTGTTGGTGTTCTGTTTTTGCTGTATTATTTAAATAAATAAAAAAGAGGTTCAAAGAGGCAAATATTAAAAAATGTAGCATAAACTCTGACAACTGGGAAACACTGGCCTGCGAGCGTTCCAATTGGAGAACAGCCTTTACCAAAGGTGTCATGGGCTTTGAAGACGCTCAAACTCAGGACGCAAGGGAGAAACGTGCTAAGAGGAAGGCACGCTCGGCAAATCCACACCGTGATCATCTCCCTCCTGGAAACCAATGTCCCCACTGTGGAAGGACGTGTGGATCCAGAATTGGTCTCTGCAGTCACTTACAGACTCACTGTTAAAACCATGTTTATGGAAGACAATCTTACTCGGCTACGAGTGATCCATCATCATAGAAGAAGAAGAGCCACCTCTTACCTTCTAAGAGCAGGGATCATTTTTAAATATTTGAACCAGACCTTAAGCTTGAGGGGGGATGGGATGGAAGGGGAGGAGAAGGGACAAAGAAGAGACAGATATGGGCACAGGTGATTGACATTATAGCTTACCTGGTTACCTTTCGGTCCAGAAACTCCACCAGGGCCCTGGGAACAAGAAGAAAGTTGGCACAACAATGAAGCAATTTTATGGATAAAGACATAAGAAGCTAACCAGGTGGCCCAACGGGAAACCTGCACAGGTTGCTTCATAGGTTATAGAAAGAGACCATGTACCATGCACAATGGCAGCAGGTCTTTTTCATGTTATTTTCCTACCCCTTGTGCACGCTTGCAGAAGCATAGTCAGGAGGAAGGGCAAAACATGGCACCTTCCAGCAGGGAACATGTGCCATGTGCTCAAATGGATTTTTAAAACCCCCAAGTGATTAATCAGTTTTAAATGCCTTAACTGGGTGACAGCATCAGTTTCCCTTAGGGCTGTCCATGCCCCTCCCCTGATCCAGGCCCTGACTAATAATAATAATAATAATAATAATTCATTTATGGCCAATCAGTTTTATTGCACATAGCCAGCGGCTGCTGCAATGTACACAGAATCATTCAACAATTAAAATAAAATATACTGGATTGATACAAAAAACTTAAAACATTTATATTACCAAGACATTACCTACTTTCAACAGAGCTATAAAAGTACCTTAATATACAAGTTAAAACATTAAACAATAAAATTTATAAGCTAAAATGATCACATGGCCACTAATATATTAAAAAATAATATTAATTAATACAATGTGCAATTATATTCAGAGTTTGGTGATAAAGCTAGAATATAGCTTGATGTAGATAGGGTCAAATAAATTCATCTCCTTTACACTTGGTGGCTACCTTGGCTATATAATTTGCTCTAAATTTCCTAGCGGCAGTTGCAAACAGTGCTACACGCCAGGTCACATACTTATCTGTGTTTGCGAGGAGATATAAAATTAATTTATTTATATGCCATCCATCTGACTGGGTTGCCCCAGTCACTCTGGGCAGCTTGCAACAAATTGAAAACAATAAACACACTAAAACATCAAACATTGAAAACTTCCCTACACAGAGGGCTGCCTTCAGATGTCTTCTAAAAGTCAGATAGTTGACATCTGGTGGGAGGGCGTTCCACAGGGTGGGTGCCACTACCGAGAAGGCCCTCTGCCTGGTTCCCTGTAACTTCACTTCTTGTAGGGAGGGAACTGCCAGAAGGCCCTCGGAGCTGGACTTCAGTGTCCGGGCTGAACGATGGGGGTGGAGATGCTCCTTTAGGTATACAGGGCCAAACTGAATCAATTGGGATGGGGGAGCAGCCCTAATGCTTAATTAGGGTTTTAGAGCCCCTTTAAACATGCATATGGGAGGTGCCTTCTGGACCGCACTGCAGAGAGCAGGAACTGAGTCTTCTGCTCACTAGCTGTGAGGTGCTTCACTTGCTATCAAGAAAGAGCTTCACCTGCAGCAAGAAGGTGGGTTTTGCCGCACATCACTCTGCAGGCAGAACGTCTGCAGAGGAGAAACCCCACACAATGCAGGCAGGTGTTGCAATTGTTAGAATATTCTGACGCTCCTTCTTTCTTACCCTTTCACCAGTCCCGCCACGGATTCCGGTGGGACCAGGAAGGCCCGGCTCCCCACTGGACCCTTTACGACCCTAAAAAAATAATAATAAGCAACAAAGGCATTTTACCACAAAGCAACAGAAGCAGGTCACCGGGTGCAGCTGCTATGCTGGTTTCCCAGCAAGTGGTTTTTACTCAGAGGGTGAGGGACGAGGACGTCAGCGTGGTGCAAACCCACTGACGGAGCCAAGCCAGTGCTGGATTATTAAGGGTGCTGGGAACTACAGATCTGTAAGGGGGCAAACTACAGTTCCCAGAATTCTCTAGGGGAAGCCACATGCTTTAAAAGTATGAGGTGGGATTTAACATAGATGTTCCACAAGTGGAAAGAGGTCCACTCATGCAATAGGATTTTCCTTTCCTCTCTCTCCCACATGCCCCCTAAATCTGCTCTGGAGGAATTTGGGGAACCCAAAGCAGGTTTGGGGGCCATGGAGGGAAAGGGCGGGAGTCTCATTGTGCAAGTGGACCTCATTCCACTCTTGAATTCCACCCATGGTGCATATGCACCCTATGTCTGTGGGGGCCCTTAATGGGTCACAGCACTGACAGCTGCCCCATCTTACTGACCCCTAACTCCAGCCACACTTGGAAGGGACCCAAGATTAAAAGGCATTTGCCAGGGCTGAGGAGGAGGAGCAGAAATGTTCTGTTGTGTTGCATGTGGCCTTGAGTGAAGCCAAAGGGTTGTATCCAACCAACTCCTACTCAGAGGAGACCCACTGAAAGCAATGAACCTAAATTAGTCATACTTATTAATGTGGAATGGTTTCTTTAATTTTTAGGTTTCATTATTGTTCCACAGTATGTCTTTAAGGGCCAGAGCAAATAACTTGACCTAGTTTTACAGCTGTGAAGCAGTATAGCAGGTGCTGTTAAGTTATGTTAATTAAGCTGTTGCGTATAGGATATAAGGGACGCGGGTGGTGCTGTGGGTTAAACCACAGAGCCTAGGACTTGCCAATCAGAAGGTCGGCAGTTCGAATCCCCGCAACGGGGTGAGCTCCCGTTGCTCGGTCCCTGCTCCTGCCAACCTAGCAGTTTGAAAGCACGTCAAAGTGCAAGTAGATAAATAGGTACCGCTGCGGAGGGAAGGTAAACATTGTTTCCGTCCGCTGCTCTGGTTCGCCAGAAGTGGCTTAGTCATGCTGGCCACATGACCCGGAAGCTGTCAGCCACAACTGGACCTAATGGTCAGGGGTCCCTTTACCTTTTATAGTATATAAAGAGCAGCACTTAGCTCTCTCAGCTCTCTCAGTACCCTGGTGGATGGGTCATGCTTATTGATATATTGTAAAAGGAGTTTTTGTTTTTGTTATTACTTTTGCCTTCCTTGTAATGTGTGGTCTCCCCAGTACGCCTTCTGCAGCGCAACTAATCTGCAAATAGCCAACAATTACTCTGCATAATAAGTCTACTCTGAGCATGACTAGCATAGAATATCCCCTCTACTCAACTGTTCTCATAAGATAGCTTCCCCAATCGTGCCCCACTTATCTCTTGAAGTCCACAATGCAGAGAAGGTTCCTCAGCTGTGTGCTAAGTTGTCGCTGTTGCTTAATGGACTCACCTGAAAGCCTCTTACACCTGGTGCTCCCATGGGGCCTTGCAAACCAATTGGTCCCTGAAAAGGAAAGAAATGGTATTTGTGGCAGCGTGACCACTTTGCGAAGCTCAGGGCGAGCAGAAATCTCCAAAGAGGGCTTTCCCACTCAGCTTGAAGATAAAATACCCTAGGAAGGTAGAAAATGACAGGGCTTGAAGGTGCTCTTCTGGGCAGAAGGAGCAGGCCAGTCGTCACTTGATCATGGTCTTCCCTACAACAGTGTTCTGCCTTGGGAATCCTCCAGACAACCTGTTTATCAAACAATCATTCTGATTTGCTCACACAGAGCTTACACGGAGGTTAGATTATTATAGAGCATTTATGTCGTGAACAGAAGAAGTAGAAGAGGAGTTTGGATTTGATATCCCGCTTTATCACTCCCCTTCAGGAGTCTCAAAGCGGCTAACATTCTCCTTTCCCTTCCTCCCCCACAACAAACACTCTGTGAGGTGAATGGGGCTGAGAGACTTCAGAGAAGTGTGACTAGCCCAAGGTCACCCAGCAGCTGCATGTGGAGGAGCGGAGACGCGAACCCGGTTCACCAGATTACAAGTCTACCGCTCTTAACCACCACACCACACTGGCTCTAAGATCTGCAGATCAAGGGCAGTTTACAAATTTATTTATGACAACAACGAATAAAGAGTATACCCAAAGGGTTTTTTAAATAGACTAAAGCTTTGGAAGAAGAAAATCAATGAAATTTGTACCAACAATGATCAGAACTTTGTGCATGTAAGGTGAAAGGAAAGGAAAGTTTTTAATATGGATTATTTCTATGGTTTGGCAAAGTGAAGAGTAATTTGATTTTCTATGGGAAATGTAGTCAATAAAAGGAAGGGCAGGGATTGAAATATGCACAGCCGATGGAAAATGATGATCTTAAGTAATAAATTGGCAAGTAGATAAAAATATGTTTTATAATGCAGCAAGAGAGGGAGAAGGACACAAGTGTGAGAAAAGGTGGGAGGTCAACTTTTAAATATGTATTAAATTTAAATTAATTTGATGTAAATTCCTTAATTTTTTTGAAAAGCAATAAAAATAATCAGCAAATTTAATTTTTAAAAAAGAAATGTTCTGATTTGTTTCTGGAGAGTTTACACGACGACACAGCCATCATCCTGAATTTATCCTGACTTACCGTATTTTTCGCCCCATAGGACACACTTTTCCCCCTCCAAAAATGAAGGGGAAATGTGTGTGCGTCCTATGGGGCGAATGCAGGCTTTCGCTGAAGCCTGGAGAGCGAGAGGGGTCAGTGCGCACCGACCCCTCTCGCTCTCCAGGCTTCGCGCAGATCTCCGCAAGGCAAAAGAATGCTTCAATCCATTGTGGAAACCTAAACTGATGTGTTTGAATTCCCTGCTGCAGAATGCTGTCAGGCTGGAGGCAACTTTGGAAGAATTTGAGGAGCAACATGGAAAAACAATACATGGAATCTGAGCATCCTTTCCGTCCTGGAAATCTGAGCACACTTTGAGACTTTCATTATTTTCAGATGGGATTCCATCCCATACCAGCAATGCAGGTTGTGTAACTGTAGTCATCTGGAAGCTTTTGCACAAGAAATTCACTTCCCCAAAAGATCAGAATTCTTGCAATAAGGAAAGTGAAGAAAAAAACACCTTGTGGATGACAATGCGGCAGCATCTACAAGTTGGAATAAATGCTCATTAAAGAGCCAACATTGTTCAATTTGCCTTGCAAACAAATCAGGGCGAGTCTGCAATAAACAGGTTGTCTGCAAGAGCCCTTAGGGTAGAACGTGCTTCTCATGCAACCATCACCACATACAGTTTTCCTGTTATTTTCTCGCAGTTCTCGTTACCCTTTTATTCCTTCACTTTATAATTATGAATAAGGAGTCTGGTTTTCCAGCTTATTTCCTTCCCCTTGGAAATGCCTTATTCTGCTGCTTGATGACTGGCCCAAGGCACTCGCAAGAAATCAGCTAAGATGCCCTGTGTGTGCGTTTTTGATCAAATAAAAGAGAAGAAAGATTTAAAACACACAAACATACTGCCTGCTGCGAGTCAATTGCTGGAGCTCATTAGATGCAAAATGAAAACAAATATTTACCTTGAGCTGAAGACTCCAAATTAAAGTGGCTTCTTAATGCCGTGATATTTTAAGAGGAAGGCAATTGACAGGCAGATGTTGAAAAGTTCACCATCCATTAGCCTTTCTACTCTTAGCTTGATTTTGGTAAGCACTGGGTAAGAATCGCAGTCACAGAGAGCACAGGAGAGGTGTATTCTGGGACGAAAGGAGATGGACTCCACCTCGATGGAAGTTTAGCATGTGACTAAGATGAACAATAATGCTTTTAAACAGGATTACTGGTTACTTACAGAAGATCCCCTTGGACCAGGGTCGCCTCTTTCCCCAGGGATCCCACGATCTCCCTGAGAAAAATAACAGAAGGTCATATGTGGTGCATTTGCAAACAATCCAGTCCCACTATTCAAAGCCGTTGTTCTGCATCAGGGTGGGCGAGACCCACATGGAGATCTATCTGCTGGAGGATCTCAGGGAGGTTTGCAATAGATCTACAAGGGATCTGAGCTCAAACGGTTACAAAAATTTTCAGGGTGGCCTGTGTCCCGCTCAGGGTGTTCCAAGGAAACCAGATTTCTCTATTCCACTCCTATTTCTCCTGTCCACACACCCCAGAATGTCCCTCACCCCAGAAACTGTTAGGATTTTTATCTCACCAGCTGCTCAGAGAGCAGCTCAATGGTTATTTACATCATGTGAGTGTCTGAGAGCGTGAGACAGGAAGTCTCAGCACAGTCTCAGTACTGTGAAAAGTTACTTTCGCTTCTGTGTGAAGCGTGCTCTTCTGTACTGCTGCTCAGAGAGAGCAGACACGCTCATGGAGTTCTCTGTATACAGACAATGAATAAAGTAGTTAATAGCTACTGATTGTCTCTTTCTTCTGCAATGGGATGCCAGAAGACGAGTGTGCTCCTCTCAGGAGGGAGGGGTCGCTTATTACCTCTCTCTCTTACCTCTCTCTTATTACAGTCTCTCTGGACCAGTGGCGTAGCGTGGGGGGTGCAAGGGGGGCCGGCCGCACCGGGCGCAACATCTGGGGGGCGCACTCGCCGCCTCCGGAGTTGCCGAAGAGCCTCGGGCGCAGAGTTTAACTCTGAGCTGCCTGTGATGTGGAGGGCACGACTGTTCCGCGGGGGGCGTGGTGTGGATCTGTACCGTTTGCCGCTTTGATCTGGCGCCTTTTGCGGAGAGCACAAGACGGGCACGTCGCTTTGCGGGAGCCGGGGAGAGGAACCTGGTTCAGTCCCGTGGGGCGCGCTTCTCTTGTGAGGCCCCCCCCGCCGCCTCCCGCTGCCCCCGCTGCGCTTCTCCGCCCCTGCCCCTTCTCCTCGCTGTCAGCAGCCATCTGTGTCTGATTTGAGAGGAGAACGGAGGCGAGGCGAGGCGGCTGCAGCCAGCGACCCCCCTCCGCCTCCCACCCCGGGGCTACCAGAAGCCCCCCTCGGCTTCGGCTGGGGACAGAGAGCGCGCCTGCTCTTCCCTGCAGGCCGCTGCCCCATTGGAAGGGCAGCGGAGGAGCTGCAAGTCGGGGTGCGAGCCATGAGCCTCAGTCTTGGGGTTCAGGGGCCAGTGGTGGAAGCAGGGCCAGTGGTGGAAGTGCGGCGCTTTCCCCGGGTTGCTGGGCGCGGGGAGCCCTCGGGGCGCGGGAAGAGGCAGCGCTCCTGGCTGCAGGTCCGAGGCCCGGCTGCTGCCCGCCTCTCGCGGCAGGAGGGAGTTGCGCTGCCGCCGCAGCCGCCCGCAAGGAGCCAGCCACTCGCTGCCCGCAAGGCTCCTCTCTGGCCGGCCTGCCAGCTGGGCTCATCCTCCTTGCCAGCGCAGGCAGCGGGCTCTGCTCCCGGGGGACCTCCCGGGGGAGCACAGCAAAGGGGCGCCCTTCTCAGCCTCCCCAGCAAAGGGGCACAAACAAAGGGCACGTCCCGGCGCCGTGGTCGTGCCCTTTGCTCTGCTGCAAGCCACGCTGCCGCTCGCCTTCGCCTTTCACAACAGCCCCGCAGGGTAACCCAGGCTGCGAGGTCAACCCAGCGAGAACTCTCCGAGGCTTCTCTCGGGCTCCAGACCAGCCCTCCAGCGCCGCCACGGCCGGTCTCTTGAGTCCGTTGCCAGGCCATGGAGGGCCAGCAGCCAAGCCTGACAAGCGCAGAATATAGAGGCTTGGTAGGGGGTGCGCCACGGCGTGGGGCGCAAATTACTTCCCTTGCCCCGGGTTAGGGGGCGCAAATTACTTGCCTTGCCCCGGGTGCTGACAACCCACGCTACGCCGCTGCTCTGGACTGAGGAAGATTTACAGCCAGAGGGTGTCCACCGGAGAGACGCCTTGGTGTCTTGGGAAGGTGGCGTTTTTCTGACAGAAACCGTGAGTCAACCTTTCATTGAACATAGCCATTGATGAGCTTGCTGGTTCCTTTCCCCCCTTTTGGTCTTTCCCCTAGAGATTTTGTTGCACTCAGCAAGCCTCAGTAGAACTGATAGCGCTCTCTCTCTCTCTCTCTCTCTCTCTCTCTCTCTTGTATATGGGCAGAGCCATTTTGGATCGGCATCTGCAATCTGTACATTAGAAGCAGAGGGAATGAAGATAGCTCTGAGCTCGTCATCAACACTGACACAGAGCAACCTGGAAGGATGAGTGTTATTGACAAGCGTGGAGCATGCATGGATGAGATACGTACAGGTATACCTGGCTCTCCTGAAGGACCGGTTCCTCCCATCTCTCCCGGAACGCCCTACCGGAGGACAGAGAATGAAAAGTGACCAGGGCATTCCATTAAGTCTGCGTTTCCATTTGCAAAAGTTCGCCACCCGGTCAGATGGGGGACAGACCCCCCGGCTAGCTGTCAAATACAGGTGAGCAAAGCTGAGGAGATGCTGTGGTGGCCTTGCCAACAGGTGGCGACCCAGGACAACCTTTGGTGGCAAACGGTATCCATCACAGAGTAAACACTCCGGCTGTTAAGTTGTGGGTGAACATATCAGACGACACAGCGATTCTTCAAACAGCTCTTGTTTATTCACAGGTCAGAGCAGAACTGAAATGAAGCGTTCAGCCAGCCTGCTTATATAGAGCTCCAGTACAACGTAATTGTAACAACTATCTGTAACTATCGAATCACTGAACGTCACTTTCGATCCCTTATTTGCATATGTGGACCTGAACTATCTACAGTATCCCCCTGCTGGCCCAGGGTGAGAACTTCAGTACATAATACTAGCTTAAAGCAACTCACACACTTCCAAAAACGTTAAATAAAAGGCTTTACTTACTGGTTGACCCTTTTCTCCTTTAGTTCCAGGTCTTCCAGGTAGTCCCTGAAGGGGAGAGAGTCACCAATGTCAGAAAACATGGAAGCAACAGAGAATTAAATTCACCACTGAGTGTTCTAGAAAACAGGAAATGGTCGCAGCCCTACCCAAGCTGTTGATATGGTTGGACGTACACATATAATACCTCAAACTCCTTGGATGAATGTAAAAAATATATAAATTATTCCCGCTCCCACCCCCTGATGTTTTCTGTGGAAGAATACTCACAGGAAGTCCATTTGGACCCTTTTCTCCAGGAACACCAAAGCGAGCTGCATCACCCTGTAAAATGCAAAATAATGTGGGTGTGCGGGTTGTTCAGCCTATTGGAGCATTAACGTCACCAGAGAAATTTAAAAGAGGGTCCAGCAATTCAGCCCATTGTACACTTCTGTAGAATATTGCCCTTTCTTTTTCTTTTGGGGTTCGGGGTTCATTTCAAGCCAAGAGAATGAATGCATTTACTTAATGACACTAAACTGGCACCACACAGTAGAACCACTGAATACAATATTTGAAAATAAGTGGGTTTTTAAAGGCTGGTGGCAGCTGTGCTATGTCAACATGAATTAGAGATGGGAGAATCTATTAATTTCTGTTTTTCTCAGTTTTTCATTTTCCCTTTTCTAAGCTTCAAAAATATCCCACCCCTTCCTTCCTTCCTTCCTTCCTTCCTTCCTTCCTTCCTTCCTTCAGACTTTAAATAATTCCCCCCCACGATATAGTAAAATAGTGACTACAACAAATACGAATCAAGTAAGTAAAATACTGAGTTTTTCATTTATCCAACTTGATGTGCAGTTCTCCCTATTTCGTATCAGCTTGCTTTTTTTTTAAAAAAAAGAGTCCTCACAAAAATTCATCAACATGTTTCTCCCAATATACACATCTTTAAATGGAATTCCCCCTCAATAGACACATTTTGGCAAAGCGATTGTATAATGCATTTTTGTACATGTTACTGTTAGGCAAAGATCATAAGACGACCCGGATGGTCGCCAGATTCTGTAGGTGCAAACCATCCCCCAACCCAAACTAGTTCGTTAAGAAAATCCCCAAACTCGGTTCCATGGATGACTCTGGGTCACTTCTCTGCGGCAGCTTATCTTAAACTTTAAGTGTCTATATGCTTATCGCATTTATAAATTTTTAATTTATTGTTGTACATTGTTTTAAATGTTAGTTTACCTTCTGGGATTGTACCCCCAAGTGTGTTTTATAAGCTGGTCTCCGACCGTAATAAATTATCTATATCTATCTATCTATCTATCTATCTATCTATCTATCTATCTACATGTTACTGAATCTTATTTCTACACCAGCAACAAGGCAATGTCCTGGCTGCACTAGGGGGCAGCAGTCTACTTCAAGGAGTGTGTGATGGTTCCATGTGGCACACAGAGCTCTGATCTCCAGGGCAGTGGGGTGGAAAGTGGCCAGGAAGCATAGGAGGAATGACCAGGGTTTTCCCCACAGATGTCTGACTGGCCACCGTAAGAAAAGGAGGCTGGACTCGGTAGCCTTTGGGCCTGATCCGGCAAAGTCTCGGATGCTGCTCTTCAACAGATTTTATTTATGTCTTTTTTCTTGGGGACGGATGGTCGGACGGACGTAGTTTTATTCATTTCCACCTTTGAACTGTTTAACATGGTTGCACGGAGATATACCTTTGTTTGCATTTGAGCATATGATGTGCAAGAATTATGTACAAAACAAGAAGAAAACAACAACAAACGCTCAGATAAGCATTTCTGAATAAACTGACAATGTTGCGTCGAAGTGTATACCAAAATCATTGCAATTGTTACAGATACGAAATTATGCATGGCAATTTGTATTGCTTAGATTGGCAACCGTAAATCAAAGGTATTTTGCATCAGTAACAATTAGAACTTACAGGAATTTGCAGGAAGAAGGGAGGGGAAAACGTTAAACTATGTGCTTGACAGGGTTCGTAAAAAGGACTACAAACCTTCTCACCATCGAGTCCATGAGTTCCATCTCTTCCATCTTTTCCAGGCATGCCCTGAAATATTGGAGGACACCATTTTTAAGTGGTGTGTGTGTGTGTGTGGAATTAAATAAACATCACAGATACCCCTGTCCACCCGAGACCCTTAATTGTTTAGTTCTGCCTTTAAGTGCAGCGCTCTTCCCTCTCAGCACAAATTAACAGTATTATAAGAAAAAACTGCTCCTTTCCCCCTTATGGGGTACCCAAGAACCCGTATAGAGTCCTTAAGTAGGTTCTCTATCGGTAGGAGAAAATAACAGAGGCCAACCAGAGAATGTTGAGAAGCAAAGCAGCTAGTAAGCCTGATCTTTATTAAACTGTTGCAACAGGATTCCCCCATTCCCCCCACGCAGGGAGGGAGGAGAGGAACCCAGAATATTGGTGTGCAAGCTCTTATATAGACTTTTGAAACTGCCTACCCTGTCGCTCAAGACCATCCCCCCCAAAACACCATACATACATCACAGAAAGAGGTGGTCCCCAGCAGAAATTTGAGCGTGTTGCTTCTCTCTTGTCTGCCAGGATACCTGATAATGCCTTATCTGATTGCCTTTTCTGGGTAGCCTGGCCATTCCTTGGAGATGGTAAATACTTAGTTCCTGAATCTCTTACGCATATTGATAGTGTGCTCAGCTTAACAGATACTTGCCAGACTGTATTTACAGTGAGGTGTAAGCCCCTACAGTCCAAAGACAACTGGAAAGCTTTCCCCATTTCCTTCCTCCTCGTAGATAAATATTTGAGGTCAATTTGGGAGAGTCAAAAAGGCTTCAGGATTGCTCCCCTGTACTGTTTCAGACACTATACTTATGCATGTGTGTTTGCCTTGTACATTTATGAACATTTATTCTACATATATATAAGGCCTTGGGATGCAGGTGGCGCTGTGGGTTAAACCACAGAGCCTAGGACTTGCTTATCAGAAGGTCGGCGGTTCGAATCCCCATGACGGGGTGAGCTCCCGTTGCTCGGTCCCTGCCCCTGCCAACCTAGCAGTTCGAAAGCACGTCAAAGTGCAAGTAGATAAATAGGTACTGCTACAGCAGGAAGGTAAATGGAGTTTCCGTGCGCTGCTCTGGTTCGACATGACCTGGAAGCTGTAAGCTGGCTCCCTCAGCCAATAAAGCGAGATGAGCGCCGCAACCCCAGAGTCGGTCACAACTAGACTTAATGGTCAGGGGTCCCTTTACCTTTACTTATATAAGACCTTAGCATTCTTATAACACCAGGAAGTTAGGCTCCATCTGCACTATGTGTTTAAAGCTGTATCGTTCTTTTTTCAACAGGCATCCCCCAAAGAACCCTGGAAACTGAAGGGTGTTGAGAGTTATTCAGAGACCCCCTACTTACCCTCACAGAGCTACAGTTCTCAGCGTGGTTTAACGGCCAGTCTGAACTCTGGGAATTGTAGTTCAGTGAAGGGAACAGAGGGTCACCTAACAACTCTCAGCACCCTTAAGAAACTAAAGTTCCTGGGATTATTGGGGTGGGGTGGGGGAGGCATGACTGTTTAAAGCGGTATGACACTGATTTAAATGCACAGTGCAGACGGGGACTCAAGAGATACGGAGAACGCCAGTCACCATACTGAGAGACACATCCTGTAACTCAGACTGAGGTTTAGATGATTAAGTGGCATGCAAATCCCGTTCAATAAAAGTAATATCTTGAGCTTCAGGGTCACCATATTTCTACCAAACAGGGCACACACGTTCCCTTGCTACGAACTTAGCATCAAAAATAGCTTCATGTTAACGACGACAGCAAAACTTACAGGTTCTCCTAAGGGTCCAGCAGTTCCTGGAGTTCCTTTGGGTCCTGGTCTGCCCTAGGAGCAGAGAGCAAAAAACTATTAACAAGCATTACTTGTGGCCAACGAAGTATCATCAAAACATATGAACCTAACCAGGCCCTGAGATCATCTTCTGAAGCCCTTCTTCATGTGCCTCCTCCTCGAGAGGTCCAGAGAGTGGCAACACAAGAACGGGGCCTTCTCTGCAGTGGCTCCCCATCTGTGGAATGCTCTCTCCAGGGAAGTTCGCATAGCGCCTTCATTGTACACCTTTAGGCCCCAGGCAAAAACGTTCCTCTTTAACCAGGCCTTTGGTTAATCCGATTTACATCCTATGCCCTTTTAAAATGTGGCTCTATTTTGCGGAGGGATGTTATTGGGTTCTTGTTCTTATTTTGATTTTATATATTTTGATCTTTTCCGTGAACCGCCCTGAGACGGTCTATAAATAGGGCGGTCTATAAATTCAATAATCGAAAGAAAAAATAAATAAATAAAGAGAGGGGTAAATGCTGAAAGGAATCTTCCTTCAGAAGTCTTTCTTACAGCACTAGCAAAACTTAGAGAATGCAGTGGAGCCTTAAAGGCTGCACCATTCTCCGTCAGACACAACAGCCATTTCTCTTAGTAATGGTTACTTTGACATTTTCACATTTCTTGTCATCCTAGTTCTCTCTGCACTCCAGCACCTTGCAAATATAGGCAGTGGAACAAACTCTTAATGGCACAAAAACGTAACGTTAAGTAAAATAACACATACATAGAAATAATATGGATAACGATGATGGTAATATTAGTAAGTATAGTAAAAAAAAAAGTAGAAATGTACTTACAGTATCGCCTTTGGGTCCCCGGAACCCCTGAGGACCCCGATCGCCACGAGGCCCCTGAAATGGAAAAGCAGAAAAAGTGTTTTTTTCATTCTATTTCACAATGGCCTGGGCCATTTTCACACATTTAAAATATTAATAATAATATAATAATAATTTATTATTTATACCCCGCCCATCTGGCTGGACTTCCCCAGCCACTCTGGGCGGCTTCCAACCCAATATTAAAATACAGTAATACATCAAACATAAAAAACAGGGCTGCCTTCAGATGTCTTCTAAAAGTTTGGTAGTTGTTCTCTTTGACATCTGGTGGGAGGGCATTCCACAGGGTGGGCGCCACTACCGAGAAGGCCCTCTGCCTGGTTCCCTGTAACTTGGCTTCTCGCAGCGAGGGAACTGCCAGAAGGCCCTCAGAGCTGGACCTCAGTGTCCGGTTAAAACGATGGGGGTGGAGATGCTCCTTCAGGTATACTGGACCGAGGTCGTTTAGGGCTTTAAAGGTCAGCACCAACCCTTTGAATTGTGCTCGGAAATGTACTGGGAGCCAATGTTGGTCTTTCAAGACCATTGTTATGTGGTCTCGGTGGCCGCTCCCAGTCACCAGTCTAGCTGCCGCATTCTGGATTAGTTGTAGTTTTTGGGTCACCTTCAAAGGTAGCCCTATGTAGAGTGCATTGCAGTAGTCCAAGCGGGAGATAACTAGAGCATGCACTACTATTAAGTTGTGTGAAAGCCAAGTGATATGCTCTGGAAACATGAAGTCTGGGGAGAAAGATGTATCTGCAAGCAAATATGTGTCTATTCAGGGAGAGACAGGATTATCTATGCTCCCTAGTCTTTCAAGATTTTGCATCCTTTTGTTTCATTGCTACTTGTCCAGTCTCGAATTGGTGACAAGCCCCTGTGACCCCCACTTATGTAAAAGTATCTTAAAAGAATTTATCATAGAAAATGTCTTTTTCTGGATCCTGTTTTGAATCTTGTGCTAGTTTAAAACATATATACTCACATTTTTTTATTATTTATTTTATGTGCCAAATGCAATTTATCTGCAGCATTCTTTGGCTACATGCATTTTTTAAAAGGAATATTATGGAGTGGACTCCAATTTTCATGCTTAAGAGTAGACCCACTGAAATTTAAGTCTCATTGATGCTCTACTATTCCAACCATGGAAAGATTTGGCTCCCGTTCCCATATGCGCTATTAAATCATTTCCCCAAAAAAGTGTCATATTTTCATTCATTCCTGTTCTACTAGTGGATGTGGTTTTCAAAAGTTTTCTTCCCTCTTCCTTTCATTTAGCAAAAATAAAGAACCTCTAAATTTAAATTTATTCAAGTTGTATGATGAAGTTGAATTTATCGTTCTGTCTGAATAGTGTATGGTTTAGGTTCACTACCAATTCTTGCTCAAAGTCGAAGGTCATGTCCAGGTGACCATATATTGGCTTAATAATATGCAGAAAAATCAAGATCTCTCCAATTAAACATAGTTTCACATTTCAGCCAAATCAGGAAACTATGGTTACCAGCTTTGGAAGAAGCCAGGTTCCCTAACCCACATTTTGAAGTATTTTTAGGATCTTGGCTTATTCTGAAGCTGGAAACCACATTTTCTGAGTTTGCAGGAACCTGGAAATGATGGCTAATTGGAGACTTCAGCACTGTAGTCAGAGAAGAGCAAAGGGGCTTATGTGCGCGGGCAGAAATCATGTTCATATCTTGATTTATTAAGCCAAAATAGGGGTGTCCCAAATAGAGCAGCAATATTTGTTGCTTGCTCTGCTGAGTTTTTCTTTTGATTCCCCTTTACTTGAAGTTTTCCCTTTTCTGGATGTTTGCTTGCTAGAATTGCAAAGTTCTCAACGCTGCCTAGAGAGGGCACTGTCCTGTAAAAAAACCAACCACCAAACACTCAAATCTATTCCGTATTTCAGAAAGTTGCTTGTCAGTCCTCTGCGCACCTTTTAAGATATTGTAACCAAACTCTGCACGATGGTTCCTGAGATCAAGGAGCAGATTTTCATCTACGTTTGTGAAATATACTCAAAGTCGAGAGTAGCTTTCATGCTCTTTATTCAGCTCATAGTGATGAGAAGGAATGGAAGTTCCCCCAGAATGTCTGCTTTATATACATTATTTACATAATGGGCCTCACATGATTGGCTAATTCCAGGATTCTCCTGTAGGCCAATCAGATTGCGGATTCACTTCCACCTGGAGCTGGATCAGGTGCCTCCTGTGAACCAATCAGACTGCTGCATTCTGGATCCTATTGTTCTAGGACCAATCAGACTGCTGCATTCTGAATCCTATTGTTCTAGGACCAATCAGACTGCTGCATTCTGGATCCTATTGTTCTAGGACCAATCAGACTGCTGCATTCTGAATCCTATTGTTCTAGGACCAATCAGACTGCTGCATTCTGAATCCTATTGTTCTAGGACCAATCAGACTGCTGCATTTTGGATCCTATTCAACAGTACATAACAGTTTGGATGCAATGGGACACCATCTTGAATCATGGTGGTGGGCTGAATTTTTCAAAACTGCACTTATTTTAATCACTGGTTTCCAAGCTGCACAAGTTTCTTTGTTTAGAATTCCTGAGCAACCCTAGGCGCACAGCTGGTAGTAAATAAATGAAGAGAAATAGGCCTTGTTACATCTGGAAATGCCCACTGGAGAAACCTAGCAATATAAAAAGAGGCACATACCGCTTTTCCTGGGGGCCCCGGAAGGCCGGGAGGTCCTCTGAAACCAATTGTTCCCTGAAAACAAGAAATGAACTTGGTCAGACCTTTGCCTAGAAGAGAGACTTATCCTTAATAAGCAAATTGCTGCGAAAAAGGGCAAGAAAGCACACAGAACTTTTCATGCATTCTCTGACCTTCCAACACCCACCCACAAACAAAAAGAGGTGTTATTGCCAGTTTGCATTTCTTAGTGCAGAAAGTATTGATCCTATGTGTACAGATCTTTCCTATTCTAATTGATTCAAAAGGGTTCTGGAAGCTTCTGGAAGCTTCTGTGTGTGAAAGAAACAAGCAGAAAATTTGTGATTTTTGGAGTTATTCCTTCCAAGAAGCTGAGTACAGATGGTTTAAACTGGTTCTGTTATCTCTTCTGCAAGGTAGAGATAATAGTAGAGGCCAGAAGGAGCCTGGGTTTCACTCACTTTCTCTTTCCGTCTCTCTTTTGTTCTAGTGTGGTGTTCTGTACATAGTATGTTTAGTGTTAAGGTTTTGTCTTATAAGTTAAGTTCTAAGGTTATTATTAAGGGACGTGGGTGGTGCTGTGGTCTAAACCACAGAGCCTAGGGCTTGCCGATCAGAAGGTCGGCGGTTCGAATCCCCGTGATGGGGTGAGCTCCCGTTGCTTGGTCCCTGCTCCTGCCAACCTAGCAGTTCAAAAGCACGTCAAAGTGCAAGTAGATAAATAGGTACCACTCTGGCGGGAAGGTAAACGGCATTTCCATGCTCTGCTCTGGTTCACCAGAAGTGGCTTAGTCATGCTGGCCACATGACCCGGAAGCTGTACACCGGCTCCCTTGGCCAATAAAGCGAGATGAGTGCCGCAACCCGAGTCGGCCACGACTGGACCTAATGGTCAGGGGTACCTTTAAGTTTATCAAGTCTGCAGCAACTGGATTTCTTATGGACAGTGCCAATCCTGAATGTATTAGATTTGTGACCATGATGCCCATTTGCCTTCAGTAGCAGTAAAGCTCTGCGGGATGGAATATTAATTGCCTCAGGTCTATTTTTGGGGAACCCTGCAACCTGTTTAGGTTTTTACTCTGCTAACTATACATTACAATCTACTCTGGATCAATACTGAGTAGACTTTCAATGACAGTTATCCCCGATCAAGGATGAATCAATTCCAGGCAAGGGCAACCCTTGAGGTGGGCATGGCGAGAGGCACAGGCTGGTGAGGGAACCAAGAGCCAAATAGACCATCCTGGGGGACTGTCTTTGCCTCATGATCTTGAGATTCGCCACCCCTCCTGCAAGGTAATCCAGTATTCTGCAAAGACTGAGAGGAAACTGCTTGCCAAAGGTGGCCAAGGAAAGATCTGAAGAAGGAGAACCTTTCTCATGGTCAATTTCCACTCTCTTTTTTTGCTTTTTAAAAAATTAACGTTCTTATGTTACATATGTATACATTATCATATTACAGAGCATATTATATTATATTATATTTTCCAACGTGTATACAAAGTTTATATACCAAATTAATGTAGCTAAAGAAAGAAAAAAGACAAAGAAAAAACAAAGACACAAAGCCATTTCAAAATAATATTTGTACCAGCACTACAGACTTCCTGTCAATCTTGTTGTATATTCTTTTTTTACAAATGAATGTACTCTTATTATTGTATATTTCTTTACATTTTATCAAAGGCATTCCTATTTCAATATGTACCCTTAATCTTGTTTCTCAACTCAATTTCTCTCCAATGTCAATCAATGTCAAACAACATCAATTTCCACTCTTACTCACACGTTACACAGAAGCGCTGGATTCGAGAACAGCCTTCTTTGGTGCAAGGGTCTGAGAAGAGTCAAGAGGAAAGGAAGCTGGACTTACCCTGTCTCCAACAGGCCCCACGGGGCCAACCAGACCTCTTAACCCTCGTGGTCCCTAGGAACGAAAAGTATCTGTTGATTTATTTAGAAAACACAGGATTAAATGAAGTTCTGGAAGTGGCATGCAGGCCAAGGCATTGTTTGGTGGGAAAAGACAGAGATCAGAGTCTGGGGCTCTCTTTTTTCAGTTGGGGAGTACTATGGGCAGAACTATGCCCAGAGAATTTGGAGTAAAAAAGAGATGGTGGAGTGAAAGGAGGGACTACACAGAGGACTGTGTCTTAAAAACAACTAATGGAAAACAACATGGAATAAAATTTTTGCCTCTTACAGGATAACAGATATATGGACTTTGTTAAATAAGATATATGGACTTTGTTAAATAACACATCAGTGGCTGATGGAGAAGATAAGGACGGTTCAGATCGGAACTATGAAAGTGGAAAACAACAAGGAAGAAAAGCAGAAAACAAATGAAGGGCATCTCTCGATATCCAGAATGTGGGAAGCCCCCTTTTGAATTTATTTTTTAAATTTGGAATGTTTAATTGGCTGTATTTTGGTTAAACCACAGAGCCTAGGACTTGCTGATCAGAAGGTCAGCAGTTCGAATCCCCGCAATGGGGTGAGCTCCCGTTGCTTGGTCCCTGTTCCTGCCAACCCAGCAGTTCAAAAGCACGTCAAAGTGCAAGTAGATAAATAGGTACCACTCCAGCGGGAAGGTAAACGGCGTTTCCGTGTGCTGCTCTGGTTCGCCAGAAGCGGCTTAGTCATGCTGGCCACATGACCTGGAAGCTGTCTGTGGACAAACGCTGGCTCCCTCGGCCTATAGAGCGAGATGAGCGCCGCAACCCCAGAGTCGGTCACGACCAGACCTAATGGTCAGGGGTCCCTTTACCTTTTACTATTTTTGGTTTAATGATTTGGTATGATTGGAATTGATTTGTCATTAATTGGAAGGTTTTACAGTGGTGCCCCGCAAGACGAACGCCTTGCAAGACGGAAAACTCGCTAGACGAAAGGGTTTTCCGTTTTGGAGGCGCTTCACAAAACGAATTTCCCTATGGGCTTGCTTCGCAAGACGAAATGTCTTGCGAGTTCCTGCGGGTTTTCCCCCCTTCCCCCCCTTTTCCTAAGCCGCTAAGCCGCTTATCAGCTGATCTGCTGATAAGCCGCTTATCAGCTGATCCGCTAAAAGCCGCTAAACCGCTAATAGCGCTAATCCGCTAAGCTGTCAATGGGCTTGCTTCGCAAGACGAAAAAACCGCTATACGAAGAGCCTCACGGAACGGATTAATTTTGTCTTGCGAGGCACCATTGTAAATTGAAAATGAATAAAAAATATTAAAAAAATAAATAAAAACGGTGGCCTATTTTACCTGCAAGCCAACAGTTCCTGGAGGTCCTGCAGGACCTGGGGGTCCTGGTGAACCCTGGAAGAAGAGAACAAGAAATGAAAGACGCAAGGTGTGTTGACAAGGCCTACAACCCCCCCCCCCCCGTGACTCCCAGCAACAGGTATTTGCAAGCATCGCTCCCTTTGACTGTGGAGGTGGAGGACTGCCATCATGGCCATCATTGAAAGCTCTCCTCCATGAAATAGTCTAATCCATTACTGTAACCTTAACATGGTGGAATCATGTGTCCCAAATAGCATTGCTGTATACATATTGGCGGACGCAGGTGGCGCTGTGGGTTAAAGCCTCAGCGCCTAGGACTTGCCGATCAAAAGGTCGGCGGTTCGAATCCCTGCGGCGGGGTGCGCTCCCGCTGCTCGGTCCCAGCGCCTGCCACCTAGCAGTTCGAAAGCACCTCCGGGTGCAAGTAGATAAATAGGGACCGCTTACCAGTGGGAAGGTAAACGGTGTTTCCGTGTGCAGCTCTGGCTCGCCAGATGCAGCTTTGTCACGCTGGCCACGTGACCCGGAACTGTCTCCGGACAGCGCTGGCCCCTGGCCTCTTAAGTGAGATGGGCGCACAACCCCAGAGTCTGTCAAGACTGGCCCGTACGGGCAGGGGTACCTTTACCTTTACCTTTATACATATTGGCTACCAATTCAAGCCTCCATCTAACCCAGGGGTCAGCAAACTGTTTCAGCAGGGGGCCAGTCCACTGTCGCTCAGACCTTGTGGCGGCCCAGACTATATTTTGAAGGGGGGGGAAATGAACAAATTCCTATGCCCCACAAATAACCCAGAGATGCATTTTAAATAAAAGGACACATTCTACTCATGTAAAAACACGCTGATTCTTGGACCATCCGCGGGCCGGATTGAGAAGGCGATTGGGTTGGATCCGGCCCCTGGGCCTTAGTTTGCCTACCCATGATTTAACCCTTGCCAATATCTGGATTGCTGTAGAAATTATCTTGCAACCCAAACAGTGGCCTCATTACTGGACAGGAGTATATTTTAGGAACAAAACCAGTCATCCAATGGCCTGTAATATACTCATTCCCCAGAAAGTTTACTAGAGACGGACAGATCTTTCTATTTAAGTTTCTTTCGGTTTTTCATTTTCCATTCTCCACATTTCCAAATCACTTTGCATTTAAAAAAAAATAATTATTATTACTATTATTATTAAAAGTCCTCATGAAAATTCATCAGCATTTCAGTTTTCAGGTTTGTGCGCAATTTTGCCTAATAGACATGTTTCTGGAACATGTAATACACTTTCACGTGCTGCTTGCATTGATATAGGCATTTACACGCACGCTTTACAGAAATGCAAAATTCGCAAGCATCATTTGGACACATTGATTGGCTGGAGAAGCACACTGTAAAATTTGGCGAAGTGCAAGTGTCAAAAGGTGGCGATGTTTCGGCGCACATATTACTGTTTCACGAAAGTGCAAATTAAGTAGGTTAACCTTCAAATGCAAACTGGATTTAATTTCTCTCATATCCCTACTCAGCCCACACAGTGTTACTCAGTACAGCTCATGCTTTGGGCTTCTAACACCTGAACGGGGGGATAACAGCACTGGCAGCCTTGTCCTCCAAAAATCTGCCTACACTGACTCATCGTTTTTATAATTTGGCATGAACTAGCCCAGTGTTGTTGAAGTGTGTATTTCAGGGATGAATATTTCAACTGCCCCGAGATTCCTACGTTCTCTACCCTCTCCTCTTCTTGGACTCAGCTACACTCGTCAATTATAACATTATAAATGCGTTATAAAAATGTCACACCAGATGGTGCTATACAGCAGAAATCTGAAGTCAACAATAATTTCCATTATGAGCTTTTATAGCGTTTCTTTTCATAATGCTTTTCTTTTTTATAGCTGTGTAGATCCGGCCCTTGACTGAACACTCTACATAGAAAAATGCAACAATGCCAAACATCCAAGGCTGGGCATGGAACCTGATATAAAACAGCATTTATTTTCTTAATTCATTCACCTCCCATCCCTTAAGCCTACTCCTCACAACACTGTTGATTCCAATCTATTCTGGCTGATTGACAGCCCAATTTCCTTGAAGCTTTCGCTGGGAACAAAATTGACGCTTAAGAAAAAAGGGGTGTTTGTGTTACCTTCTCGCCATCTTTGCCTACTTCTCCAGGTTCGCCTTTATAACCCGTATGCCCCTAAAAATAAAACCAGAGTAATCAGTATCCTATTACTGTAGACATGCAGTTTGTTTGGGTCAAAAAGGTGCACACACAGCTTTTAGAAAACCAAACTGTATTGGGTCTATTCAATGAGAAACATTTCATGGAGTAATAGTGAGTATATATCTACATGTTGTGTCAGGGAACCAGCCAGCAATAAATCACACAGACTAAGCAGTGGGAGAGGTGCCTGGGGCGGTGTGCCCATAGGGGCAGGGCACACCGTGGGGCCTCCGGAGTCTGCCTGCCTCCTTCCACTCAGCCGCCCTACAGCTGGGGGGAGGCAGTGGGTGGACCATTTGGGCAATGCGGAGCCTGCGGGCGCCCAAGCCACCGCGTCTCTCGCAGCATTAATTATACCCAGTTGCTTATGAGATACTCTGATGTTCATTTTCCTATTTCGTTCTGTTCTAAACTGCTTAGAAATTTACTGTTACATGTAATTCATGTATAATTTAAATTAGTAAATTAATCATTTCTGCACAGATACAGTCTGTACAAATCCATCGGGGGGAAAGCCCAGTGCTTGGGAAACAGATAATTGGCTCCCTCTACCTGGGTGTTTCGAACCCCTGCGATGGGGTGAGCTCCCGTTGCTCGGTCCCTGCTCCTGCCAACCTAGCAGTTCGAAAGCATGTCAAAGTAGGGACCGCTCCGGTGGGAAGGTAAACGGCGTTTCCGTGCGCTGCTCTGGTTCGCCAGAAGTGGCTTAGTCATGCTGGCCACATGACCCGGAAGCTAGGCCAGTAAAGCGAGATGAGCACTGCAACCCCAGAGTCAGTCACGACTGGTCCCCCCCCCCCCAAACCTGGGTGTTGTCTGCACACTGACTAGCACAGACTCTCCAGGGCTTCACACATTCCAAATCTGGAGATGCTAGGAATTCAATCTGGGATCTTCTGCATGTGGAACAGATGCTCTGCCACTGAGCTATGGCCCTTTCTCAACAAAAGCTTGCCCCGCCTTTTTCTCAAAACCTCCACACAAGGAGAATCCACAGGGTGGAATTCAATGTCACACTAAGGTGATCATTTCATCATTTTTGCCTGCTAGACAAAACAATCTCCCATCTCCTCCTACTGTGTGCTGATCTTAGGACTCTCCTGACCCTCCCAGAGCAGATTTGGTGGAGAGGAGAGAGGGGCAGTGCTTTTTTCCTTTGCCCTCTAAAATAAATGTTTAGGGGTACTCTTATTTTGACACAAGAAAATCACCATTTTATAGTTCATATCGGGGGGAGATAAATACAGTGGTACCTCTGGTTGCGAACTTAATTTGTTTCGGAGGTCTGTTCTTAACTGGAAACTGTTCTTAACCTGAGGTACCACTTTAGGTAATGGGGCCTCCCGCTGCGCCGCCGGCACATGATTTCTGTTCTCATCCTGAGGTAAAGTTCTTAACCCGAGGTACTACTTCAGGGTTAGCGGAGTCTGTCACCCGAAGTATTTGTAACCTGTGGTGTTTGTAACCCGAGGTACCACTGTACCGTAAATGGACAAAAGTACAAAGATTCACAAAATGTTTAGGGGTATGCGTACCCCTGCATACCCCCAGAAAAAAGCACTGGAGGGGGTTAAAGGTCCATTGCATTAGTGGGACTCTGTCTATGGCTACACACACAAAACATTGCATTGTACATTCAATCCACTGAGATCTTGCGTTTCTCCTACCCAGGTCTGGTGGCCATCCGTCATGGATGCTTCAGCTGAGACCCCTGAGTGACTAGATCAGTGGTTCTCAAGCTATGGGTCCCAGATGTTGTTGGACTACAACTCCCATCATCCCTGACCACTGGTCATGCTGGCTAGGAATGATGGGAGTTGTAGTCCAACAACATCTGGGGATCCACAGGTTGACAACCACTGGACTAGATGATCATGAGGGTCCTTTCCACCTCTACAATTCTGATTCAGATTGGACCTGCTGAATATTTTATACCCCTCAAGAGCACTTTCCCACAAACTAGTTTAATTCCAGAGATCAAAGCTCATTGCAGATTGATGCTGCATCGTCCCACCACCTGGCATGGATGGACTTGGTCCTAGAGATATCCCCACCTCCTTAATGATGTTGTGGGTGGGCATACGCTAAGATCACCATTGGCACTTGCTTCTACATTCACCTTCTGGGAGGGGAAAGTGTGGATAACCAAATTAAGGGGAGGGTTTTCAAATGTATGTTGTTACATCACCCACCCTTATAGACAACAGGATCTAGAATCCATCTAGATTGGAAGCTGCATTGTTGAAGATGAGCATGCATGATTCTGTATCTAGGAAACCTACTTATCTGGGCTGCAGATGGGTTATGCAGCCTGTGTTTCTCTTTACATTACGTCAGGCAATGGCTACTCTAAATTCACCAAAGAGCATTCCTCACCTTGAATCCTGGTATCCCTGGTGGTCCTGGAGGGCCAGGTGGACAGACAGCTGGACACTGTACTCAAAACAAATGGGAAATATAATATAAATATAACACACAACCAGATTCAACCAGAACAAAAATAATTAATCCACGAGGGGAGAAGGCAGTAATATTAACAAGCCTGGAAATTTCTGTTACTGTGTTTCATGGACAGTATTCAACTCTAGATCGCTGGTGGTTAAGGGAAATTCAGGATTTGGTGAAACTGGTTAAGCTGATTGCTTATTACAACATTTCAGCAATTTGTTTGTTTTTTAAATAAAACAACAACAAGTCTGCATTTCTTTGTTACAAGAGTCACAATGCATCAAATAGCACTTTTTTACAATGTGGGGATGTTACATCCAACTAAGGTTTACTCAGAGTAAACCCACTGAAATTAATGAGCCTAAGTTCTTTTCATTAATAGCAATGGGTTTACTCGAAGTAGGACTAGCACTGGTTACAACCCACTGTCTCTGCTTTTCTACTGGGTGAAATTAAATGTGTTTTTTTTAAAAAAAGAAATACAATAGATGAATAACGTGTAAGGAACTGTACAAAAGCAGGAGAAAGGCTGTGCCACACCTTTAGCTGTAAAATGGGTCAAGGCAGAGGTTTCCTGTGAGGAAACACTGTTGTGGCTGTTTCTGAGCAACAGGGATTTGCTCTTCCTGGGAAACACCAGGGAATGCAGTTCTGTAATGCAGTCATACCTCATGTTACGTTTGCTTCATGTTACGTTCTTTCAGGATACGTCTCATGGCGACCCGGAAGTACCGGAAAGGGTTACTTCCAGGTTTCGCCGCTCGCGCATACACAGACATGCAAAATGACGTCACATGCATGCGCAGAAGCAGCAAATCGCAACCCGTGCATGCGCAGACACGCCGCTGCGGGTTGCGCTCTTTTCATGTTGCAAACGGGCCTCCGAAATGGATCCTGTTCGCAACTAGAGGTACAACTGTAATAATAATAGATTATTATTAAATCCTACCCTAACTCACTATGATGGGATGTGGGTGGCGCTGTGGGTTAAACCACAGAGCCTAGGACTTGCTGATCAGAAGGTCGGCGGTTCGAATCCTTGTGATGGGGTGAGCTCCCATTGCTTGGCCCCTGCTCCTGCCAACCTAGCAGTTCGAAAGCACGTCAAAGTGCAAGTAGATAAATAGGTACTGTTCCGGCGGGAAGGTAAACAGCGTTTCCATGCACTGCTCTGGTTCGCCAGAAGCGGCTTTGTCATGGTGGCCACATGATCTGGAAGCTGTAAGCCGGCTCCCTTGGCCAATAAAGCGAGATGAGCACCACAACCCCAGAGTCGGCCACGACTGGGTCTAATGGTAAGGGGTCCCTTTACCTTTAACTCACTATGGCTTCTAAGAACAGTCGCTTGGGGCAGCTTTGGCCAGCCTGGTGTCCTTCAAATGTGTTGGACTACAACTCCCATCAGCCCCTGCCAGCTGCAGTTCAACACATCTGGAGGGCACCAGGTTGGTGAAGCCTTGTGTCCTGGGATACCTCAAAAAGTAAAGTCCTTTCCCCTCCCCCTCTTGCCCCCAGCCATGGTCTTCTTCAGCCTCAACTTATCTTAGTTCAGTGTCAATGGAAATTGGGAGAGAGATGTTAATGGTAGTTTCTTTACAAATCCACGGGACTTAAAGCAAGATTTTCCTTGGTATTTTCCTTGGTATTTCACCCCTTCAAAATGATAATAATAATAATGTCATTTCACAGCAAGGTTATAATTTTCTATTAGCTTCTATAGGATGCTCTTTTGAAAATGGAAAAGAAGGGAGGGGGACGCTGTCATTTCCCATCCAACCTCTAAAAAGGTTTTCCAATAAGGCGGTTCAAGGAAATTATTAGTTTCTCCTTGAGGACTCCAATTAGAAAACGAAGGGAACAACAGATGGGGAGCGCTGAAATGTTGCTTTGCCGACTCGCGTTAATGTCATGTTTGTTTCAACGCAAAGAATCAAGACTTTCTTGTGCGTGCTCAAAGCCCACAGAACTAACAGCTGCCCTGCCCATGGAAACAAGGTGCTGTTGTCAACCGCGGACCAAATTTGACTATTCCTATTTCAAAGGCATGAACAAAAGCGATGATTTAAACAAAGAGGAAGAAGATGCTTGTGATTTGATGAAGCCGTCGGCACCAGTTGTGCAGAACCAGTGCTCACCACCAGGGCATTCTTTGTGTATTTATTTATATGCCACTACATCACAAGTATTTGTCAAAGCTGTTTACAAAGGTTAAAAAAAGAAAGAACATGCAATAAAAGCGCAAGGACTTTTAATAGCTTGCATGGAGAAACAGAAAGGTTTTCTGCAGGCATTTAAAAATTGGCATCACTCAATTGTAATTCTTATTTTTTTTACAATTAGGGATTGTAAACAAACAAACAAACAAACAAAACCACCCTGAAAGTCATGTCCAAAGAGAATAAAACAGAATTATCAGTAAGAACCAGTAAAACATTCAAAGGATTGTCTACACAAAAATCTTTTTAGCAGACGCCAAAAAGCGTACAGTGAATGCGGCTCTTTAAAACATTCAAAGGATTGTCTACACAAAAATCTTTTTTAGCAGGCGCCAAAAAGAGTACAGTGAATGCGCCTGCCTGGTGTCAACAGGCAGGGAATTCCAGAGTGTAAGTTCTGTCACACTAAAAGATATATAGAGCTTAAGCATTTGTGCAGTTGGAAAATAACTCAGACAGTTTGATAGGTGTGTAAAAGGAAACAGTACCTGAAGGTCTCCATTGCCGTCAGGCATAACTCCAGGAATACCCTGCAACAAAGAGTGTGGGTTTAAAATATGTCGCCAATACATGCCAAGGGTAACAAAGAATATATTTGAATTCAGACAGGCTGCAAGCCGCTTTTATTGTGTTCCGTTTGAGTGTCTAATCAGCTCTGAACAATTTGTAATTTTTATTTGGAAGATTCAAGAGCTGGAAATAATCAAAACTGCATTTTATTTATTCATATCCTGCCTTTCTCCCAGTTGGGACCCAAGATAGCTCTCAGCACAAATGAAAAATAACATTATTATTATTATTATTTAAAAAACCAGCACTGAAACCCCTAAAAATGATGGAAAGGAAACATTATACAACACCCAATCTCAGAAGACTTTCACAACAGCCAGTTGATGGCCAAAACTGCCAGTGAAAAAAGGCGGGGGGGGGGGCAATCTAGCCTTCCATGGGAGGTATTTCCACAATCTTGGAGCAGCCACCAAGAAGGCCCTGCCTCAGGTCCTCACCAAACGTACCTGTGGATTAGGACCAAGCGATAATGGTTTTCAACATTGTGATGTATCACTAGCTAAACATCACAACATACCGATATATCACAATGTCTGAAATAAGGACAGAGGCGATGGCTGGCTTCACAGTTTTCCCCACATTGTGATTTTTGCATAGTGCGCACACAGACACGCACGATTCATGATATATTGCCAGGTCAAAAATTATGAAACCAATATCACCATATGGACTGAGAGGCAGTGTGGTGTAGTGGTTAAGAGCGGTGGACTCGTAATCTGGTGAACTGGGTTCGCTTCCCCGCTCCTCCACATGCAGCTGCTGGGTGACCTTGGGCTAGTCACACTTCTCTGAAGTCTCTCAGCCCCATTCACCTCACAGAGTGTTTGTTGTGGGGGAGGAAGGGAAAGGAGAATGTTAGCCGCTTTGAGACTCCTTCGGGTCGTGATAAAGCGGGATATCAAATCCAAACTCTTCTTCAAACCGCTTTTGGACAATACAGGATATTGATACATCACTCAGCCCTACCATGGGGGTGGCAGGACTGAGAGAATGGCCTCCTCAGAAGATGTCAAAGCCTGGGCAGGCTTATAGAGGGAGATACATTCCTTCAGAGAGCTTGGACCCAAGCTATAAGGGCTTTGTAGGTCATAACCATGTCTCCGAATTGTGACCAGACTCGCAGTCAGTGCAGCTGTAGCTAACCAAGTGTTTCTGTTCTCCCTGTAACCAGAGAACTGGCCACTGCAGCTTTGACCCACTGAAATTTCCAAACGTTTTTCGAAGGAAGTCCCAGTTAGAGTAATAGTAATCCAAATGGGGTATAAATTGTCAGGAGCTTGTCCTACTCTTGAGTAGGACCCTGGCAGAGACACATGCCTGACTGGCATGTTCTCTCCCTCCTGGTCGATTGTTCGGGAGCTTCAAAAGCTTTCTTCTGCCCGAACATCACAGCGCCAGATGCTAATAATAATAATAATAATAATAATAATAATAATAATAATAATAATAATAATAATTTATTTATTTATACCCCGACCATCTGGCTGGGTCCCCCCAGCCACTCTGGGCGGCTTCCAACAAAACACTAAAATACAATAACCTATTAAACATTAAAAGCTTCCCTAAACAGGGCTGCCAACAGACATCGGCACACTTAGGGATCCGCAGAGTCTTCGCAACTTGCGTGACAGACCTCAGCAACTGAGCATTTTGGCTAATCTACTTTATTTACATATAAACACACATGGAGCACTGCAACATGGCTCCCTTTCTCTCTAGCATCAGACAGCAAAGAGAGAAAAAGAACAAAGGACAATAGTCCCACTTCACAGAACACAGTAACACAAACATCCTGTCTCCATCATTCCCACTTTGTGGAGTCAAAACATACACCGTCAAGTGAAAGACAAAAATCCCATGACTGCAGCCATGGAGCAGGAATTCTAACATGTAAGTAAAGCGGTGTATCATCGTGGCACGTCAGACATCTCCAGGAATGGGCCATTTTTCTCACTGCCCTGCTCAGCAGGCTAATGCAATCCAGCCCATAGTCAACTCATCTGAAGTCAGTCTAAGCACACCAGATCTTACTACGCTGCAAGAAAAAATAATGGCTCCAAAAGACAAGTCACATGCTACGAGGGGTGCTTGACCTTTCAAATAAGTGCCACATTTTCCCGTGTATAACATCGTCTGTCCTCTCGCCGACAGAAGCTGCCAATCGCCCGCCCAATTGCCACAGCGACAGCCAATCAACTCCAGCACTTGCCGCAGCCACTAATAACACACCCAATAGCCGCTGACAATCGCCGGCTCACAGCAGGAACCAATCAAACATCTTGTCCCCCCTTTAGCACTATCCATGTATAAGACGACCCCCACTTTTTAGCATAACTTTTAAAGGAAAAAAAAAACCTAGTCTTTTACACAGAAAGGTACGGTACTTTTTCACCTCACTGGGCAATATGTGTCTCCAATTCATTATTGCGTTAGTAGAAGAAGAAGAGAAGAAGAGTTTGGATTTGATATCCCGCCTTTCACTCCCCTTCAGGAGTCTCAAAGCGGCTAACAATCTCCTTTCCCTTCCTCCCCCACAACAAACACTCTGTGAGGTGAGTGGGGCTGAGAGACTTCAGAGAAGTGTGACTGGCCCAAGTATTCACTGAACAGCACTCATGTGCATTGAAGTGCATTACAATTTTTCATCGGCTGTCAACAGCGAAAGCTATTGCTTTCCTAAACATAATGCTAAGAACTGGCATCCCTTGTGCTTTCCCCCGAAAGGATACAGTGATAGGCAGCTGAGCCAGGAATTTCCCCCAAGTGCAATAGTATGATCTGAAGGAAAAAAAAAACCTAAACTTACTAGTGGTCCTGGGGGTCCCGGTGGTCCAGCAAAACCAGGAAGTCCAGCTGGTCCCTAAACAGAATGAGAAATAGCAAAGGTTTCAGTGCAGGTACAGCCTATTTATATTTGTGGAGAAATGATTTCCAGCTTCAGCCAATGCAGATCTGGGAGAAGATTTTGAAGAATTGGAGGTTAGACATAAAGGCATCCCAAATTTATGAAATCCCATCACCATGCAAATTGTGGGTAGCTTCCATGGCACTCAATAAATCTTAAAAAGGTTTCTGATTCTTGAAAATGAGGGGAGGATTTGTTCTGCAAAACCTGGGGGAATGGATTAGCAATGATTTTATGACACAGTGCAAAGAATGCGCACTGTGGTGGGTTTCAAACAAGCCAGCAGTTACCAAATAAGGTCTGTTTAAATTAATGCACCTAGGTTAGTCGGGCCCATACATTGCAATGGGTCTACTCTGAGTAGGGCTAATATTGGAGACAACCCAATACCTGGAATACAGGTACAGGCTGCCTGTACAGATGTAGAAGTCTTTGGGATTTGACTGATTTGCACATCTCAACCATTGGTTACACAGCCAATGTTGAATGCACAAACACTCCTTATATAGTCCATTTTCCTGGTGTAGAATTTATACGACCTGTTCACATCATAACTGTCCCCCACCCTGCCCAGATTATATGCCTAGTTTATTTTGCGGTTCCCAAATACCGGAAAATAGGAGAAGGAGGGGGTCAATTTTCGTCACCTTCCCCTTTGTGGCAGGACACCGACTGGGTCTCCCAGGGTTCCAAAATGTGCTGAACGCCTCCGCAGGTATAAAAATCACCCCACAAGTCTTCCACAATTTGGAAGGTGATGGAAAAAAAGAGATAAAGGGGGCAGAGCTAGCATGTTCACCCGCACTAGGCCCCCTGACATTTTTGCAGTTTCCAACTAATGCATCCCAGCAGCGCAAGGATTTCTATTTGCACGACGGGAATTTATTCCTTCTTCTCCTCCCACTGTGTTCACCCCACATGCTTCCCAAATCTGCTCCAGAGGGTTGGGGGGGGGGGAGACCCCATAACAGATTTAGTGGAGGGGGGTGGAGAGGGGGCAAAATCCTGTGGCACCATCAGAAATCCTTGCGCTGATATGTTTTACTTGGTGATATTTTGCACACGTCCCCCTATTTGGATTATCTGAATGAAGATCTTGTTGCATTCTGTGTCTGTTTACTCAAGCACACTGATGCTCCAAAGCCACTCTTGCAGTGGAAATGTTGCCGGGGACTTAATATTTGCTCTCCCGGTCTCTCTGGGCTTCTCTGATGCAGCAGCTTTGCACAGCCAATCCCAACAACAATTTGAGCAGGCAAACAGTTTGATTTCCCTGCTGTGATTGTTATGTGAGGCCAAACAAAGTGGATGCCGTAAAGGTGAAAGCCCAGCCTGGCTGGGAAAGGATCACATGGGAGCCAGAAGAAAAACAGAGGAGAACAGGATACTAGCGGCAGGAAGTCTTGCACAGTCAAGCTCACTGAGTGGAAGAGGACCCCAGGAGCAGGGGAGTTAATGGCCAAGACGGGGGACAAAACAAAACATTTTTCAGAGGTCAAGTGCCATGCTCCATCCCTAAAGCAGGGATCACCAGCTTTTGCAGCAGGGCATATTTGCAAACTGGAGAAACTGCTGTGTGCAAACAGATTATGAAAAACAAGACAAAACATCAAACATTAAAAACTTCCCTAAACAGGGCTGCCTTCAGATGTCTTCAAAAAGTCAGATAGTTGTTTATTTCCTTGACATCTGATGGGAGGGCGTTCCACAGGGTGGGTGCCACCACCGAGAAGGCACTCTGCTTGGTTCCCTGCAACCTCACTTTTTGCAGGGAGGGAACCGCCAGAAGGCCCTCGGAGCTGGACCTCAGTGTCTGGGTTGGACGATAGAGGTGGAGATGCTCCTTCAGGTATACTGGACTGAGGCTGTTTAGGGCTTTAAAGGTCAGCAGCAACACTTTGAATTGTGCTCGGAAACCTACTGGGAGCCAATGTAGGTCTTTCAGGACCAGTGTTATATGGTCTCAGTGACCACTCCCTGTCACCAGTCTAGCTGCTGCATTCTGGATTAATTGCAGTTTCTGGGTCACCTTCAAAGGTAGCTTCTTTCAAGCCTCATTTCCAGGTGGGATGGTGGGGAACCTGGCAAGCACTGAAGAAGGTCTCTGTGGGCATGTGTGTGCCCATGGACACCTCCCTGGAGAACTCTGCTTTAGGGCATTCTGAGCGCCGCTGAGTTATCGTTAAATAAGGTGGTTAGCTGTAAAGAAGGGGAATTATGTTATAGGAGGGCAGCTTATTCCTGGGGTACCCAAAGGCATCCCAGCTCCCCACTGGGCCGTCGTCATGCAAAGAAAGCTTCAAGCAAGGTTAATGCTGCAACCCTGCATTCTTTTCACCGAAAACAAAAATTGCACAAACCACCTCCATGAATTGTTTTTGTGTGTGTAGCTGTTTCCTTCCAAGCAGTGCTGGGTTTAGGGCGGTTCCACAGTACAGGCCGCCGAACCGAGGGGGCACAAAATAACAATAACAATCAACCTACATTTATATGACTACATACGGAGAAGATTGATAAAAAAAACCACCGTGCCAAAAAGAGTTGTTGTGAAAATAAGAAATATTTCCGGGGGGGAAGGGGACAAAGGTTGTGCTCACTCAGGACGCCAAATGACCAAAGTCTATCTCTGCTCCAAGAGCTGCTCCCTTCTCAGCCACAACAGCCAAATTTTGAATTGATTCAGCACTTGGCTCTGAAAGGGTGCCATTATGCTGGCAGGCGTTGCTTATAAAGGAAATATCGGCACCTGGTCATTTGGACATACAGTGGCAACACCTGAAAAACGCAGTGCTGAAAGACAAGAGATTTGTCCCTTTGGGGCGCATCCTGGCATGGGAAACTTCAGAAGGAAGGGGAACTCACGGGTGGTCCTGGGTATCCATTTCCACCTGGGAGCCCACTGGGGCCTGGAGGTCCCTGCAAAAGAAAGCATGTTATATGAGCCAGAATCGTAAGACAGGAGCTCTGAACGTCCAAGGTATTCGAATCATCTTGCTAAGGAGCTGTTCTTACTTCGCAATCCAATCCATCATTTATTGCGTTTGACTAAAAGCCATTACAAAGCCAATTACGGATCCAGCAAGTCAATTAAAACCTGTTAAATATATATATATCCAGAGATATACATCCATTTACAATAAGTCAAATTAATGAATCGCCTGCACTGTCTACAGCGTTGTCTTTTATATAGCTAGCAAGAATACTTTTAGCTGCTTTAGCAAACAGGGCTGTTTTGTATGGCACAACCGGATCGCAATCAGATAACAGCCAACATATTTTCACTTCAGGGTTCTGTCCCTGTAGTGTTGCCAGCATCTGTTCCAAAAAAATCTCTTTCTGGGGTTTGGATAGGGGTGACAGGGATTATATAATGGGGGAGATTGTCTACCTCACCTACCCCACAAATAGGGACGCGGGTGGCGCTGTGGGTTAAGCCACAGAGCCTAGGACTTGCTGATCAGAAGGTCAACGGTTCAAATCCCCGCGACGGGGTGAGCTCCCATTGCTCGGTCCCTGCTCCTGCCAACCTAGCAGTTCAAAAGCACGTCAAAGTGCAAGTAGATAAATAGGTACCGCTCCGGCGGGAAAGTAAACGGCGTTTCCGTGCGGTGCTCTGGTTCGCCAGAAGCAGCTTAGTCATGCTGGCCACATGACCTGGAAGCTGTACGCTGGCTCCCTCAGCCAGTAAAGCGAGATGAGCGCTGCAACCCCAAAGTCGGCCACGACTGGACGTAAGGGTCAGGGGTCCCTTTACCTTTACCTTTACCCCACAAATAGAAAGTCTTAAATGCCTTGGAACATTTCTAGATCTTCCATCTAAAACTGATGTAGGCATTGTTTGAAAACGGAGAGCTGTGAAGGCAGTTTTCAGGGAGGCAAATGTAAGTATTGAGCTCTGGTGTGGTTAGATTTCAGCAAATAGTACCAAGCTGGTCTTACTTACCGGAGGCCCTGGAAGTCCTTTGCCCTGAAAGTGAGATCAAAATTACATTTAAAAAATAGAAGATTCATAAAAAATAGACCTTGTTTGAAAACCCACTCTCTCCTCTCTTTTCCCTTCCCTTTATTCAAACATAAAATGTGCAATTTTAAAACATTAGTAAACTATTTGGCCCTTTTCCTGCTAAGGGAATGGATGTTCTTACACGGACGTAAGAGGCTGTGAGGAAATGTGAAAACTGATGCAGTGAACTAAGTTGCACATGGTGGTTTTGTTAAGTATAATTGTTTAATGCACATTGAAATGGAAAATAACTCTATAATGTGCCTGCATGTATACTGTGAAGCATGGCATGGAAATTTCCACTGAAGCTGCAGAGAGCCTAACAGGATAATCATTAAGTGGGGCTGCATCTCTGCTGGCTCAGTCACAAGGGGTTTAGCTGAGAATCCCATAGGTCTATGCATATGCTTTGTTTTCCAGCTGCTGAAGAGAACGGACATGCTAATCTCTCCAGTAAAACAGCCACAGGCTAAATGGAGGCTGTTTGAAGAGAGATACTGTATAGCTTTGATTTTTTAGCTCAGGATGCAAGATGCTAGAAATCTAAAAGGTTTATACCTATGCTGGGATCAGTATAAAGAAATAGGCAACTATCTGAATGTAACTTTTATTGTTTCAAGTTGTTTGGAGTTAAAGTTCTGCAAGTAAAGTTTTTGAACCATATTTTTGGATTGGAGAATTTTTATTTCAAAGAAGAGTCCATTTGTATTCATCCAACAGCTTCCATAGGCGCAATATTAATAACCTCAATAGGTTTCTCATCCAACAGGTGATGCTACTGTGACTGCCCATAACTGCCCATCAGGAAGACCAAAGTGACTTATCCTTTGAGCCCAGTAAGACAAACACCCACCATCTATTAAATGATCATCTGAGGACTTTCCTGGCCTTGCTACATTTGAACATATTTCTTATAATTGTCAATATTGAACAGCTGTCTGTCAGGACATTTGGGTGCTATATATCAACTTGTAGGTTTAAACTGAGATGGATATATTGATGGTTTTTGTATTATTATTATTGGGAGCTGGGGTTTATTTTTTGCCTTTTCGCTTCTTTCCTTCGTTAAATTTGCTATAAAAATAAAGAAATGTCAGCAATTGCGCATGTTAGCTGTTTAATGGAGAGGACCAACTCTGACCAATGCAGCATGCACAGTTCCTTCTTCAGCTACAAAAACCAAAACAAAAACACATGTGGTTTCCTCCCCTGAAATGATCCAGGTGACAGAACATCAGTTCACATCATGATGTAACATTAACAACAGAGACAAAAGGCAATAATGTGAACTATTGGCACAATAACCTCACAGCTTTCTGCAGCGATGGCACAAGATTTATTAACAAAATGGTATTTTGCACCTTTATAACTTTTATGAGCTGGTCCAAATCCTTGCTGATTCCAATGGAAATAATATTCCTAATGACTTCGCCACCCCAGTAACTAACTGTGGCTAAATTTACCCATCTGTTGGCGCTGGCTAATTTTCAGGCCCAGCAGGCGTAGAGTTGGAAATTGAACACTGGATCACATCTAGCAGCTCCTCTCTTGACTATTCTTGGACACACAAAGCTTCCTTGTGCCATGTAGTCTGGTACTATCTACTATGACTTCCCATTTTCCAGCTGCTTTAAACAGGAGGTGCTGGGACCACCTGGATCAGGGGACGGTAAGGTTTACCGCCTGGGCCAGTTCACTCCAGCGGAGATCCCTCCATAGGCCAGACTGCGCACGACCCCACGATTTTCGGCGTCTACACCTGCACAGACGCAATTTCCGGCGTCTGTGTCTGCGCAGACGTGATTTCCAGTGCCACGAAAGCGAGTCCCTGTGCCGCGCTGATTTAGCACAGCTCACAGGGACTTGCCAAGTGGATGGCTCGGTTCGGGGGCTGGTTAAGCAACCCCCGCTTGTGGCCCATGGGCCTTAGGTTGCCGACCCCTGACCTGGATGCAAAAAGTGTGTTCTGCCCTTGCCTTATTCCTGCGACTTCAGAAACAGCAGCACGAAGGATCCCCGTTGACATTGCACTACGCAGCAATGTGCGTGATGCACAACCTATGCCATACTTATATGCGAGAGATATAAAATTGTAGGTTCACTTACGGCTGGTCCAGCTGGCCCTGGAGGTCCTATGGCGCCCTGCCAGATAGAAACATTAAAATTAGCGCTGCACTGAATTTGGATTCCACTGTGAAAGTTGCCATTTAGGGACAGATGTCAAAATGATCACAGAAACCCTGCATTCTGCTCTTTCATGAACACCTCTTTGCAGTCATGGTTCCTCTGATTTCTTTTTTATTCGTTTGTTTTTGCATATATATGCCACCTTTATCTTCCAAAGAGGTCTCCTCCTTCCCATTTCATCTGCAAAGCAACCCTGAAAGGCCGGTTAGGTTGAGAGGCGATGACTGGCCCAAGCTCACCCAGTGAGTTTCAGGGCTGAGTGGGGATCCTAACCCTGGTCTCTCCCAGGTCATAGTCCAAACACTCTAACCATTACACAACACTGCTGCTCCTGCTTTGGGATGTGGGGAAGTGGGAATTCATGCCTACTGCCCAACCATCTGAGAAGGTGCTCCCAGCCTTGTCAAATGGTGCTGAGCACTGGTGATCACAAAACCAGTTCTACCTTGTACATAATAACACACAAGTGGTTGGTGCAGAAAGAGACTCATGTCGCCTTGCACAACTGAATGCACAGCCCAGTTCAGCGTGAATGGGTGTACTTCTGGATGCCAGCATTGCCCATTTGCACTAGATCGCTTTGAACTAGTTGTGCAAAAAACAACACCCCAACCTCTTCATGTTGATGCTTTTGGATGTATAGAGATGCAGGTATAGATCAATTGCAGGAAATAATAAATTACATAGTTGTTTGCCCTCCCCTCCCTTTCAACTCAGTAATAAGAAATGATCAGGCTTGATTAAAAAACGTAAAACAGAAAAATCAGTTCCACACATTGGCCTACTGAAAAAACCTTTCTGACCAACGTCACAAATTCACACCAGGCAAAGTGGTAACTTTCCTCGTTTGCTTTATACCAAGGCAGAGGGTTCTCTCTGTTTTTTGAATTTTTTAAAATTAGTTTTCCAACATAACCCCAATAAAGTGGTACCTCGGTTTCCGAACATAATCCATTCCGGAAGACCGTTCCGAGTTCCAAAACGTTCAAAAATGGGAAACTCAATATGGAAAACTCAACATGGAAGCCGCGTGGCATGTTCAACTTCCGAGGTACTTTCGAAAACCGAAGCATTTACTTCTGGGTTTACGGTGTTCGTAAACTGAAATGATTGTCAACGGAAACATTTGAAAACCAAGGTACCACTGGTACCTTGCCAAATTATAATAGTAATGATTAATTCCCAAATTATCAAAATTATCAAAATGTCAATCAACTTCCAATTAATTCATTTTAGGTAAAGTGGCTACCCGCATGGTGGACTGGGTGCAATTTCCGATCTTATATCACTGCGTTCCATAATCTTAATTAATATCAGTTACATTTCAGTTATATTAATAATCCCTTAGTCAACAGCTGCATAATTATTGGTTTCCATCCATGATGTTACAATATATAAATTTATAAAGCTTCAAGTGAGGAACTAAAATGTTATCTTTATTCTGCCCTGCATGTGAAAACTGTTATGTTCATGGAGGTCATGTGACTTGTGTGGCAGCACAACCCGAAAGACGCATGTCCAGGTTTTGCGCTGGGGCATGTCAGAGGGTATGGTAGCACCATTCATGTTGCAAGAAAAAAGATTCCTACTAAACATCAGGAAGAACTTTCTAACAGAAAGAGTTGTTCTGGTTGTGGATTCTCCTTCCTTGAGAGCCAGTGTGATGTAGTGGTTAAGAGCAGTGGACTCGTAATCTGGTGAACCAGATTCGCTTCCTCGCTCCTCCACATGCAGCTGCTGGGTGACCTTGGGCTAGTCACACTTCTTTGAAGTCTCTCAGCCCCACTCACCTCACAGAGTGTTTGTTGTGGGAGAGAAAGGGAAAGGAGGATGTTAGCCACTTTGAGACTCCTTCAGGCAGTAATAAGGCAGGATATCAAATCCAAACTCTTTTTCTTCTTCTCTTCTTCCTTGGAGGTTTTTAAGCAGAGGTGGGAGGGTCATCTGTCGTGGATGCTTTAGCTGAGATTCCTGCATTGCAGGGAGTCGGACAATGACTCTTGGGTCATTGGGTCTTGGCAGATGAAAAATAACAGGCACAGGAGGAGTTCAGCACCCCTCCTGCCCCTCATTTGCAAAGCGCCTCCCCCTTTCCCACCATTGCTATAATATTGGCAAGCATGTCTCTTAACCCCATTTGAGGATGTAAGTGCCTTTAAGTAGGGACTTGTCACAGCAACATAAGGAGAGAAAGCTGGATCAGGCAAATGGCCCATCTAGTCCACCATCCTGTTCTCACAGTGGAAAATCGGATGCTTGTGGGAGGCCCGCAAGCAGGATTCGAACACAAGAGCATTCCCCTTTTCTGCGGCTTCCAGTAACTGGTTTGTTGTTGTTTAGTTGTTTAGTTGTGTCCGACTCTTCGTGACCCCAAGGACCAGAGCACACCAGGCACTCCTGTCTTCCACTGCCTCCCGCAGTTTGGTCAAACTCATGCTGGTAGCTTCGAGAACACTGTCCAACCATCTCGTCCTCTGTCATCCCCTTCTCCTTGTGCCCTCCTTCTTTCCCGACATCAGGGTCTTTTCCAGGGAGTCTTCTCTTCTCATGAGGTGGCCAAAGTATTGGAGCCTCAGCTTCAGGATCTGTCCTTCCAGTGAGCACTCAGGGCTGATTTCCTTCAGAATAGATAGGTTTGATCTTCTTGCAGTCCATGGGACTCTCAAGAGTCTCCTCCAGCACCATAATTCAAAGGCATCAATTCTCTGGCGATCAGCCTTCTTTATGGTCCAGCTCTCACTTCCATACATCACTACTGGGAAAACCATAGCTTTAACTATATGGACCTATATTCCAGTACTATACTATATTCCAGTAACTGGTACTGAGAAGCATTGCTGGCTATGACCATGGAGGCAGAACAGAGATAATCCTGTCGAAAGCTTTCTCCTCCATGAATTTGCCTTAAAAAAAGGGACTTGGTTTACAAAAACATCTGAAAAGCTGTTGCTTGATTTGGAGTTCAAAAGGAAGGGCACCCTGGCATTCTGCATACCACACCAAAGCAGATTAGTAGGGTTTTTCCCCCCTGTTAAATTTAAAGACAACCCTCTAATCAGATGGACAGCTTCTGAGAGCTCAAAGCCATAATTAATTCCATTTCCACCCCCTTAAGATCAGGCTGTAATCCCATCAAGATCAACTTTGTTTACAAATGCCAGCTTAGTTATATATTTTTAAAAGCTCAGTTATTCACATTTTTTTGTTCCTGGACTACTTCCTGACAGATCCTAAACTAGTCTTTTACAGTTACAGATAGGTAGCCATGTTGGTCTGCCATAGTCAAAACAAAAAAAATTCCTTCCAGTAGGACCTTAAAGACCAACTAAGTCAGTTCTTGGTATGAGCTTTCGTGTGCATGCACACTTCTTCAGATATCTGAAGAATCTGAAGAAGTGTGCATGCACACGAAAGCTCATACCAAGAACTGACTTAGTTGGTCTTTAAGGTGCTACTGGAAGGAATTTTTTTTGTTTAGTCTTTTACAGCGCTGGCTGCTTGGAAGGAAAGAGTGGATTGTTGTCCTTCTTAATGACTGAAGAAATGATGAGTTCTCAGAGAAAGCTTGCTAATTCTTACATCAAATCCGCTGCAGAACTCGCATAAATCCTGAGCTAAAATCCCTTAAAATACAGAAAGTGATTCACATACTGGTTAGCTGTATGTGCAGTGGGTAACAGCAAAGTTGGGGGACCTGTGGACATCTCCAGATATTGTTTAGCCTGGATAAAAGGAGACTGAGAGGAGAGATGATAGCCATCTTCAAATATCTAAAGGACTGTCACATGGAGTATGGCGCAACCTTGTCTTCTCCTGCTTGGGAGGGTAGGACTCCAACCAATGGCTTCAAGTTGCAAGAAAGGAGATTCCAACTAAACATCAGGAAGAACTTTCTGAAGGTAAGAGCTGTTCAACCATGGAATTGTTTCCCTTGGGAGATGGTGGACTCTCCTTCCTTAGAAGTTTTTAAGCAAAGGTTGGATGGCCATCTGTCATGGATGCTTTAACTGAGATTCCTGCATTGCAGGGGGTTGGACTAGATCAGAGTTTCTCAAATTTGGATCTCCAGCTGGTTTTGGACTACAGTTCCCATCATCCCTCACCACTGGTATTGCTGCCTAGGGATGATGGGAGTTGTAGTCCAACAACAGCTGGAGACTTGAGGTTGGGAAACACTGGACTAGACGAATCTCAGGGTCCCTTCCAACTCTACGATTCTAGTCTCCCATCAACCCCAGCCAGCACAACCAATGGTCAGGGATGCTGGGACTTGCAGAAGAACAACATCTAGAGGGCTGCACGTTCCTCACCCCCCATTCTAGATCAACTATCACAGGGGCAGTGGGACCATTTTTAGCTTCACTTCTGGGCAAACCATCTGATAGCCACATGGCAGAGGTGGGCGGGGCCAGAGGCAGAATTGGGTGGAACCGTTAATTGCCAATTTCACCTTTTCTGAAGGAGAACCCAGCAACACCTAGATGACCTCAGGTTTTCCATCCCTCGCATGCAGATTAATATTGCCATTCCACTTTGGTTAATGAGCTTGCTTTTGCTCCAATGGTCCTTCATGTTTTTAAAAGTTCTGGTACTTACTCTGTCCCCTGGTGGCCCTACTGGTCCAGGTGGGCCATCGGATCCCGTTAAACCCTGACAAAGAAGCAGCAGAGAAAATATTAACATTTTCATTTATGAGATTTCTTACCCATCCTTCACCATGAGGTCCAGAGGCGGGATACAATGACTGACAAAATTCAGTATTAAAACCAGTCTTTAAAAATTATAGCCAAGAGAACAGAGTGGGGTCCTTTTTTAAAAAAGAAAAGAAAAGAAAAGAGAATGACTATATTGAAGAACACACAGAGAGAGATTTCCCCCCATAATTTGAGTGCTGGGATGTGAGCAAAGCATGCTGGGAATCGCTCTCACTAAAGAGGAGGGCGCAGGAAGGAATATTCAATACTTACATCTACTCCCGGAAGGCCAGGCAAGCCGGCATTCCCTGCTTTCCCAGGCTTCCCTGGTGCTCCTTTTGGCCCCTAAAACCAGATTAAGAGGCAGGCACTGTTAATATAACAACCACAGAGATATAACAGGATAGCATGGCTTCAGCGTTGACACTTTCTCAAAGCGTGGACTCTGCAGCATACCGGTATATAAGCGCGGAATTCCTTTCAAGTCTCGTAATTGGAATCCACGCTTGACTCCCACCAGCAGGAAGGTCCCCCTCAGCGGAATTCTATCCCTGTGGCCTGCCTAGTTGTTAAGTATTTCTCAAGGCTCTGAGCACTTCTCTGCTGTGGGATGTGGAGAAAGCTTTGTGCTCCCCAGGCATTTCTCTGCAGCCCCACAAGCTACAGCAGTGGTTCTCAAAGGGTGTGGTGTGCCACGTGGCCGGAGGAGGTGGCAAGCGTGGCAGGAAGACCCAAGGCCAATCCATATGCCAAGGGTGCTTTCCGGCCAAAGGAATGTGCACTGCAGATAGCTAAGTATTTATTGCCAAAGATAACACAGTCGCTTCTACAGCTCTGGGTAGATAATTTATTACAGTCGGAGACCAGCTTATAAAACACACTTGGGGGTACAGTCCCAGAAGGAAAACAAACATTTAAAACAATGTACAACAATAAATTAAAAATTTATAAATGCGATAAGCATATACTTAAAACTTTAAGATAAGCTACCACAGAGAGATGACCCAGAGTCACCCATGGAACCGAGTTTGGGGATTTTCTTAACGAACTAGTTTGAGTCAGGGGGTGGTCTGCGCCTACAGATCTGTACACAGAATCTGGCGACCATCTGGGTCGTCTTATGACCTTTGCCTAACAGGAAAACGTCAAATTTTTGCTTTTCCGGGAGGTCAGTGAGCCTCACCAGCAGGGGATCAATGGTCTCACTACAGTGGTACCTCAGGTTAAGTACTTAATTCGTTCTGGAGGTCCATTCTTAACTTGAAACTGTTCTTAACCTGAAGCACCACTTTAGCTAATGGGGCCTCCTGCTCCTGCCGCGCCGCCAGAGCACAATTTCTGTTCTCATCCTGAAGAAAAGTTCTTAACCTGAAGCACTATTTCTCGGTTAGTGGAGTCTGTAACCTGAAGCATATGTAACCTGAAACGTATGTAACCTGAGGTACCACTGTACGTGCCTCTTCATAAAAGAACAAGCACTCTGGGCTTCCTATCTCCCCCAATGAACAGACGCAAAGTCTCTGAGCATATGGGAATTTTTAAAAGGAACAGCTCTGGGTATCAATGCACAACAATCCAGCGGCTAGGCAGCTGTGCCCAGGTCCACGCTTTGTGGAGCAGTGGGAGCAACAGAGGACCACTTGCTACAGCCAGAGACTTCCTCTGCTCATCCCTTTTCAGTCCCCTCCTGGTTCTGGGAGACAGTGGTGCAGGAAAAGGTGGGGAAGCATCCAGCCCTTCACTTGCCTGACCTGCATCTTCTTCCTCCTGTGCTCCACCCTCCAGCTCTGAAGCTCCCCCTGCCTCTGAGTCTTGCCTCCTGGGTGGTACAGGTCCCCCACAAACCACTGCCCTCCTCTCGCGAGTCAGACTCCAGGCTCCCTTCTACTGCTGCACCCTCCACAATGCCCTGCCAGTCCCTGACACAATATTATACTTTGGGAACGATCTGTGTTCTTATGCAGCTGCATTGTTCTATGCTTCCTGTAAGTCCCGTGATCATATTCTTAAAAAAAGTTCTGTGATATAAATCAAACACTGCTAGGATGTCAAGCTTAAGGGAATCTGTTTCTACCCCCCATGGAAGTAGATAAGTAGAACAAAGGAAAAGGCGTCTTCCTACCAGTTAGAAACTTTAATAATCACAGCAAGAGAACAAAGAAACCATCTCCTAGAATGGCGGTGCTCCCAATTAAGGATTTCACCCCCTTCTGTCCCTATTAATCTACGTCACTCCAACATCTTGTACTCTGAGTTTATACCCTGTGTTTTCTGTTCTGCCACTTTCTCAGCTTTTCTTGACCTTGGGCTGAGCGGAGGAATGCTGTCCAGAGACTGTGAATCTGTTAACTCTCTCCCTCTCCCATTGTTTCTTCTCCTAGCTGTTCCCCATCCAGTATTTCCCAGCTACTGCCTTCTGAACTATGTCCCTCTACAAACCACTGTTCCAAATCTATGCTGCCCTCCTGCTCCTGGGAAGATTCAGGATCAGAGGGAGGGGGAGGTTCCACCATTCCTCCTCACTGCAGCCCACCTCAGCACAGAGGCTCTCAAGTTTTTCATCCCTACCTGTCCTTCTTTCAGAAATAAGAGTTACCGAAAGCTGCTTTTATTTCCCAGACAAGTGTGTTCCTTGGTCCTTTGCTGTCTCTACTCCTCCTATACCCTTTGCCCCTGATTCTGGTCTCTTTCTTGTACCACAGATGCTTCTGATCATTCCTTGGGCTCTGTATTCCATCTAGCTCTGTATTGTCTACACTGACTGGCAGAAACACTCCAGGGTTTCAGGGTCTCTCTGAACCCTACCTGGAGATGCTGGGGATTTGAACCCGGAACCTTCTGCATCAACCTCATTACTATTATTAACTTTTATTTTTTTATTATCCATTATTATTACTATTATTATTAAAATCTTGCATACCAGCCTTTGTCAAAAGACCACGGGGCAGCTTACAACACAGAACACAAAGCACAATACAGAATGCCATATCTATGCAATATACAGATCTGAACAGTTACAGAAATAAAATCACAATAAGGAAAAATGCACAACAGAAGACAGCTTCTCATAAAATGCAGATTCTCACTGCAGCAAAATAATAAATAAATAAGGGAGAAAATGGGCAGTGGGGTATCTAAAAATACAGTAACAGAGCACAGATGCAGAATTTTCCCTCTATCCAAAGTAGTTCTTAATCCCAGCCACCCACATAGAGCATCTGCATGCAAAGTCTATGGTCTACCACCGAGCGATGGCGCTTGTTGGACTCCCTCAAGGACAACATAAAGGAATGTTAAATGAGCAAATACTTACTGGTGGACCAGGCAAACCAGGAGGACCAGGCTCTCCCTAAATATTTTAAAAGAAAGCAGAATTAAGAGTTAGGTTCCTATCTCCACCGCCAGCTGCCATATTTACACCCAATCTTTCCCCAGCCCCACTAAAAGCACATGAAGATTTCCTGTAAGTCCGGATGCTTGAGTACTTGCTAGAACTTCACTGTCCGCTAAGATTTAGGAACTCCTAAAGCATCATTTTTAGAGACACGGTCTCCGCAGCAACAGCAGGCGTTGCAGCCTTCTAACAGTTTGACTTCACCCCCAAAGGCACACTCCTCCTTTGTCTCTCGAAACAGACAGATGCCAACCACCCAAGACCGATGCATGTATCGTTCCATTGCTTTGAGATGGTTAACAGGAAGTGATTCTTGAATGGAACGAAATTCAGAAAATAAACATTCCTAATTTGAAAAATAAATTTGTTATAAGTTGTCCCACATGTCCAGAAAAAGTAGACACATTTGCTGCCAAGAGCAAGCTAAATTGGACCATCCAAACAGATGGCTTTAAAAAAGAACGAGGCAAAGTCATGGATATCAGTGGCTACTCATCGTGATGGCTATAAGTAGGACCTTATGCACTTCCCAGAAACACGGGTAAAATCTGAAGGCCCATGAAACCACCACCATGCTGAAGCTAAGCCAGGTCTGGTCAGAGCACAATTCAAAGTGTTGGTGCTGACCTTTAAAGCCCTAAACGGCCTCAGTCCTGAATACCTGAAGGAGCATTTCCACCCCCATCGTTCTGCCCGGACATTGAGATCCAGTTTCAAGGGCCTTCTGGTGGTTCCCTCCCTGCGAGATGTGAGGTTACAGGAAACAAGGCATAGGGCCTTCTCGGTAGTGGCGCCCACCCTGTGGAACGCCCTCCCATCAGATATCAAGGAAATAAACAACTATCTTCCTTTTAGAAGACATCTGAAGGCAGCCCTGTTCAGGGAAGTTTTTAATGTTTGATGTTTTATCATGTTTTTAATATTCCATTGGGAGCTGCTGGGGAAACCCAGCCAGATGGGCAGGGATTATAATTATAATTATTATCATCATCAACATCTGGATGGGACACCTTCTGGGAACCCTATCATTCCCCTTGCATTCCACGAGAGACCAGAATATAAATGTAAGAAAAATGAACCTGCCTGCCCACTGTGGGAGAAAGGACAAGGCAGGCCAGGTGTGGTGAACTTCTGGCTCTCCAGATGCTACTGAACTACAACTCCCAGCAAGCATGGTTAATGGCCAGGGATGATGGGAGTTGTAGTTCAGCAACACCTGGAAGACCAAGAGGTACCCACACCTGATGCCTTTGGTCTGATCCTAAGTCTAGAATAGAAGAGTATGGAGTCATCCAACTCCAGGGGATCTGCTGAATTCATCCAATCAAACTTCGTGCCTGATGGATGCCTAGATCACTAAAATAGACTGCTGGAACTGCAGTTGGGGTAGGTGTTGGGTTACAGAATTGGAGAGTTGGGACCCCATGTGTTATCCAGTCCAACCCCATGCAATGCATGGATTAAAGCATCAATGACAGATGGCTTTCCAGCCTCTGCTGAAAAATCTCCAATGGAGGAGATTCTGCAACCTCCTTCTAGGAATTTTAAATGATGATATTCCGAAAGACGAAACTAAATTTTTCCTATACGCGATGTCTGCAGCAAGAATCCTGGTGGCTAAGTATTGGAAAGGAAATCAGTTACCCACTAGGGGAGAGTGGTTATGTAAGCTTTCAGAATATTTAGAATTAGCCAAATTGACAGATATAAGAAGACAAAAAGTGAAAAAGGAATGGGAGTGTCTAAATGAATACCTTAAAAGCCAAAGTTCGAGGACAGAAATCTGGCTGAGTCTGGAATAACCTTGTGAAGTGAAAGGATAAGAAAGAGGGATTTATATCTAGATGCTAGGATAGAGAGGATAAGGAAAACAGGAAGACACAACAAGAGTTAAAAGAGGCGCTGTGGGATTGGTGGAAGTCAATGTTTGTTTTTCTTTTTAGTGTTTATATTATTAACTTGTAAGATACGGATTTTTTTTGTTTTTTTGAATGTCGGTTTTTGTGTTTTGTGTATTGTTACTTTTTGAATTTTTTTGTGTTGTTGTTGTTGTGTGGAAAATACTAATAAAATTTATAATTTATTTTTTATTTCTTTAAAAAAAGATCATCCTGGATCTCAACAGTTGGCAAGATCATCAATGTGTGTGGTCATCTCACTTCTCATCCTTAGGTGGCAGCGTTCTTGAACCTGTTCTTCCTTGACTGCTACCATATCATAAAGCATAGAGAGTCCGGGGTGGTGGTGTGCAGGTTGGTTGCTCGGCTAGCATCCTTCTGTCTCGGGGGGCAATGGAGGAGTACACATCGAAATGAGGCTACTCTGCAAGGTGCTGTGCAGGTTGCAGGTTGCACCTGTGATTGCTTGCGAGGAGCATGCAAATGATTTGCCCCCTCATTTTTGAAAATATAAAAATCCACTTAATAGCCCAAGTCTGTCTTGACCCTTTGGCCTAAAACAGGTTCCTTGGTAGGTGGAAAACTAAGCTGTGTCCATATTAATAAAGCTGGAGATTAATTTTAGGTTAAAATAAGATCCACACCAGGTAGCTTTACTCACTAATGGCTGGGAATGTTCGTTCAGAGAATATATGTTGGGAAACTGTGTACGTGCAGTCAGTTAAGGTTTGGCAGACAGCCAGAAGGCAATCTGAAGGAGTAAGTCTGCCTGGTGATAACAGAGACATGGAGACTGCTCCCTGATTGGTCAAGCTCTCTCAAGGGAGTGACAATTAACGGCCTACTAACTTAAATGTGTTAGTTTAGGAGTTCAGTGTTCAGAGTTCTGTGTCAGTGTAGGAGTTGTGAGTCGTGTCAGAGAGAGCTAGCAAAAGATCCGTGTTCTGTTCCTGTAAATAGTCCACTGTATATAATAAACACGTAACTACAAGTTCCTGGTTCCTGCTTCGTCTATCCTGTCTGCAGCCAAGTCGCCAATTGCTTCCGTGGATTCTGCGTTTACTCTGCTAGGTCTGGCTAAGGTCCTGCAACTAGTCAGAAAGTTGCGAAACACCAAATAGCTTTTGCCAATAACTCTCATTGGCAAGTTTCCCTCCTTGCTTTGCTTGCCCCCATGAAGAATTCTGTTGAGCTGAAAAGCTTGCATGCTGTTTTGTGACACATCCGCCTAATCAATAGGTTTGGCCCTAATGTCAATTTTGGGCAAAGCAAGGTCTGCACACCATGTCAAATGCCCTCGCCCTCAGCTGGATTCAGCATTTCACCTTCAGCACAGAATCACAGAGTCAGAAGGGATCTCTGAGGGTCATCAAGTCCAACCCCCTGCAACACAGGAATCTTTTGCATGTGACCTGCTGACTTCTGATTGTGCAATTTTGCCTGGAGTTAGCTAGCCCCTTCCCATGGGAAAAGCCTCAGTAGCAGAGGGACACAGGAAGAAGCTGTCTCGCACTGCGTCGGGCATTTGGGCAACCTGGCTTAGTACTGTCTACACAGACTGGTAGCAGCTCTGCAGGGTTTCAAGCTAGAAAAACTCCCAGCCCTGCTTGGGGATTGAACCCAGGACTCTCTGCAGATGCTGAGCTCTGGCAGAGGGATATGTTAGGTTCAGCCACTAGGTATGAGGCTTAAGCACCAACCAACTCGCCACATGCTGACATTTAACATCTTTTAAAAGCAGCTACCCTGTGGGTCCCAGTCCTTTGAATCCACCTTCCTGATCCTCCGTAGAAAAGACAAGAAGAAAAACATTTTTTTTGGGGGGGGGGGAGGTCAGAATTAATCAATCAGCCGCTAATAATTATATTTAAGGGCGCTCAGCAAAAAACCCTTTTCACAAGCTTGTTTATTTCTATGAAATCTGTATCATATGATCACATAAAAGTCAACTTCAGACACAAATACATTTTAAAAATGGATTAACCCCCCTCCACACACACAAACACACACACACACACACAAGTTTTTAATGTCAGTTAAATCAATTCCCATTTGACAGCTGTTCTATTCTTAGGAGCTAAGCTAAGCAATTACCTTGTTAGATCATGACAAGAATATCAGTGTGTGTGTTTTTTTGGAGGTGGGGATGGAAGGGTATTGTACAAAACTTTCCTAGAATCATAGAATTGTAGAATTGGAAGGGACCCTGAGAGTCATGTAGTCCAACCCCCTAGTTCACAACTCGCGTGAGTGGAACAATGCTCAGAGGGCACTTTTGCTGGCGGAAGTGGAAGGCAGTTTCCTCCTTCTGTCTGAAGCCCACTGGATCTCCTGAAAATCTGCTCAGGAGGGTGAGAGACCGTATGGAACTGCATTGGGCAAGAGTTTCCTGCATTTCAGGGCACTGTGCTAAATGGCCCCTTCCGACTCTACAATTATATGATTCTATGAAACATGGAGGCACACAGGTGGCGCTGTGGTCTAAACCACAGAGCCTAGGGGTTGCCGATCAGAAGGTCGGTGGTTCAAATCCCCATGACAGGGTGAGCTCCTGTTGCTTGGTCCCTGCTCCTGCCAACCTAGCAGTTTGAAAGCACGTCAAAGTACAAGTAGATAAATAGGTACCACTCCAGCGGGAAGGTAAACGGTGTTTCCGTGTTCCATATCCGTGTTCCATCAGTTCCATATTTTGCGTCTGGTAAAACTTAATTTCTCTCAAGATCTCATGAGACTTTGGTTTAGACCTCAATTTCTTTTTGCCTTCTTTTATTTTTTCCAGAATCTTATCTTTCTTCTCATTTTGTTTCCTCCTTTTTAGGGAATTCTGCTGTATTAGGAAACCTCACATCACGGCCTTGCTTGCATCCCAGATCACTCTTTTCTCCACTTCTGTCCTCAGATTTATCTCAAAGTAGTCCCTCAAGGTTTTTTGGGCCTTTTTGTAGACTTCTGGATCTCTAAATAGGGTGTCATTCATTCTCCATCTAAAGGAGCCAGCTGTTGTTACCTTCATTTCCATCTTTACCGCGTTGTGGTCGGAGCGTGTCTTTGGGCAGATTTCCACTTTTTTATCATTGGAGCCATTCCACTAGTAATCCATATTTGATCTATTCTTGTCCATGTCATCTGGGACTCTGAGAAAAATGTCCCCTCTCTCTCGAGAGGGTTTCTTAGTCTCCAAATATCTATCAAGTCCATGTTGTCGGTCATTTCAAAGAAAGTCTTAGGTAATCTCCCATCCTTAGAAATCACCTATCTTTGTGCTTTGTCCATATATGTAGAGACGACACCGTTCATATCTCCTAAAAGAATCACCTTATAGTCCAGGTAGTCCATCAGTGTCTCATACAATTTCTTATAAAATTCTGCCTTCCCTTCATTTGGAGCATATATGCCGACTGTCAAAAACTTTTCTCCTTGGATTTGTATTTCAATTTCCAATATTCTTCCATGTTCATCTTTAAAAATCAATTTTGGGGCCAATTTCTCCTTTGCATAGATCACCACTCCTCTTTTCTTAACTTTATCCGATGAAATAAATTCCTGTCCTAACCTTTTGTTTATAAGCAATTTTCTGTGTATTCTTGTTATGTGGGTCTCTTGTAAACAAATCAAATCCAATTGTTCTTTTTTTAAGATATGGAAAACTTCACGTCTTTTTCTGGGAAGGTTCAAACCGTTACAGTTCCAACTTAAAAATCGCAGAGACATTGTTGGTTAGTTTCCTCCAGCCGCACCCTGCGGCGGTTCTCCCTCTGGGGGTGATTTAAGTCCAAATGTCAAATTTCCCAAATCTGTATCCGATGTCGAGTCCAGCACTCCTTTCACCAGGTCCTCTTCGTATCTGTCCAGGAATTGTTGCTTGGTCCCTGCTCCTGCCAACCTAGCAGTTTGAAAGCACGTCAAAGTGCAAGTAGATAAATAGGTACCGCTCCAGCGGGAAGGTAAACGGTGTTTCCGTGTGCTGCTCTGGTTTTGCCAGAAGTGGCTTAGTCATGCTGGCCACATGACCCAGAAAAACTGTCTGCGGACAAACGCCAGCTCCCTTGGCCAGTAAAGCGAGATGAGCACCACAACCCCAGAGTCGTCCGCGACTGGACTTAACTGTCAGGGGTCCCTTTACCTTTACCTTTTTATGAAACAGGGGCTACAGAGGCGATGGCTTCAAAATGCCCTTCTCCTTTTCCTACAAAGCAAAGGGAATACAGCTTTCTGCCTTATGCCTTAGGTCTACCCAGTTCAGTACAGCCAACACTGGCTGGCAGCAGCAGCTTCTCCATGGTTTCTAGCAGAGTTCTCTCCCAGCCCTACTTTGGTACTGAAGGACTGAAGCTAGGAGCTTCTGAGGGCAGGCAGATGATCTGCCGCTGAGCTGGAGACCTTTCCCCTTTCTTACTCCGGTGGGAGCATTTGCTAGATCCCGGTAACGCCGCCCCAGCCCAAAGCATTTATGCTCCCAAGGCAACAGCGAAACAAGAAGCTGCTTCAAAATACAAGACAGACTATAATATTCCACTTAATATCACACATATTTTAAAAGTGACTTCCTTCAACCTTTCCACAAATCATCCGTATTAATATTTTGTATTTTGATTTATGTAAACTAATAAAAATTACACATGGAAAAAAAAAAGAAACAAGAAGCTGCTTGTGGTGGTGCATGCTGGGTTCTCCAAAAACTGTTTTCACTCATGCACCCGCCGGTAGAAATTAGCCCTGCTCTCGATCCTGATTGTTGTTTTCCTAACTTGTGACCCAGAAGGAAGGCCTTTTGCAGCTGCATTGCTTCTAGCGCCCCCAGCTGGCAGCTGGATGATCTGTGCAGGTGTAAAAGAATCTGGGGTCCTGCCCACCACCCTCAGATGAAGGAGAGTAGGTAAATTCAATAATTTTAAACAATAAAAGAAATGAAATTTGGAATCATGCGCTGGAAGAAATGCAACGCCACGGGTGGCTCCCCCATGTTCCCAGTTCGGTGGGATCTGAGCTGTGGGATAAAGGTAAAGTGACCCCTGACCATTAGGTCCAGCCATGGCTGACTCTGGGGTTGCGGCGCTCATCTCGCTTTACTGGCCAAGGGTGCCATCATACAGCTTCCAGGTCATGTGGCCAGCATGACTAAGCCGCTTCTAGCGAACCAGAGCAGCACCTTCCCACCGGAGCGGTACCTATTTATCTACTTGCACTTAGACATGCTTTCAAACTGCTTGGTTGGCAGGAGCAGGGACTGAACAACGGGAGCTCACCCCGTCGTGGGGATTTGAACCGCCGACCTTCTGATCGGCAAGCCCTAGGCTCTGTGGTTTAACCCACAGCACCACCCGTGTCCCTTCTGAGTTGTGGGATACATCTTCTCTGTTTCTCTTCCTTCTGAAACAGCACACTTTGTTTAAAATGTATATGTATTTTCTGGCATGAATATGACCTGAAAAGCACAGTACAAGCACAGTACCAAGAACAAGAACAAATACCAATAAATTCTAAAGCTTAAGAACAACAGTTTAAACTGGACGAAAGACAGGGAGATTTACTGAGTGCTCATGCTGGTACAGCCATCTGTCGTGATTCTGTGATTCTAAACTTGTGCAGAGGTTATATGACATCGCCTGTTTAATTGAAACAAGGCACACACTAAAAAAAAAATCAACCTAGCAAGTAATATTCAGGTTTAATTCTATGAAGGATTATTTATCTGGGTTTGGGTTCAAGCCCCATGTTGGGCAAAAGATTTATGCATTTGTAAGGGGTTGGACTAGATGATCCTCATGGTCCCTTCCAATTCTACAATTCTATGATCTCGGTGCTTCATTTTGCCCAGCAAGTAGCAGAGGCCTGTCCAAGAAGATGTGGTCATTTTTTGCCCATGTTCTTGACAAACTAGATGTTCTGAGGTTGGAGGAAAGATTGCTTAGGACTCTCTCAGGAAGGAGAGATGAAAGAGACACATTCTGCACTATAAATAGCAAGTCTTCAAGCCAGACAGGAGGTTAGAGGTTGACCCATCAGTAATCCTACTCAGCCTATTAGGTTGGCCCACCAATGCTCCGCCCATTTCTCCCTCAAGCTTGGTCCAATCCCGGGCTGCTCAGATACTTACATCTATGCCATCTTTGCCAGATGTTCCAGGAGGTCCTCGTGGTCCAGGAGGGCCCCGTGGTCCTGGCCTCTGGGAAGGGAAGCAGGAGAAAAGTGAGGCTTTGCATCAGGTGAAACGTAAGGAAATAGATCAAGAAATTCATGGACAACCAGAGACTTCTAAATCCCCTTCTGTTTGGGACAGGCACATAAGGAACTCTTTGAGTGGAAACCTAACCAGCTCAGATGCTAGGGAGACATGACCTCCAGCCTTCATTAAAACATGTTGCTCAAATTCCCCCTCGCCCTGTTTATGGGGTTAGCTTTCGTGGAACTTTCAAACAAGGACACATTCAATTCCAGACCCTTAATTTAGCGACACCCTTTCAGAAATGGGGGGGGACCCCATTCCACAACTATAATTTATCACACTTGTATCCAGGGCTGGATTTAGGTTTGATGAGGCCCTTGGCTACTGAAGGTAATGGGGCCCTTTATATGTCCAGCTGTCCTTTGTCAACAACAAATTGTCGCTGTTTTTTGTGTTGAATATATGCTATATGGTAATTTATGGACCTTATAGATATCTAAAGCCATTTGCACATAACAAAATATGTATTTTATCAAAGTAATTATTTTTTATTTTGGAAATGTAGATCCAAGGTTTTTTTCCCTTTAAATTTTTTTGGGGGGGCCCCAGGGGCCCTAAGCTATAGCTTGTTTAGCTTATATGTAAAACCGGCACTGCTTGTATCTTCTGTTCTCAGGGTCATTCCACTTGATCCTAATCGCCAATATTATGGCAATCACTTATTCCGAACAACTCAATTGGTATCATAGCTGAGTGAGGGGACTTGTACCTCAGCATTTTATTTAATTGGTTTAAAAGATGCCATCATCAAGTGCCAACACCAGGATGGTGTATATTATAAAATACATTTTACCAGCCATCATTAAAAACAAAGGCAACTACAAACAGCTCGTATCCCTGTCCTAAATTCTTTCCCTTTGAAATACAGATTCTCCGACTCACACTTGGCTTCCATCTCTCACCTGTATGTTCCTGTTGGCTGTCTATTTCTAAACTTTCAGACAAATTTGCGGCTCAGCAGATTAAAAGGATTTCTCTCTTCCCCCCTCCTCTGGTGGCTAATGGGTCAAATACCTTCTTCCTTTGCAGCACAGAATTTATAGTGCAGAAAAGATTTAGCAAGCACGGTTCCCAATTACATTAATTGCACATCTTAACCCTACTGAGTTTTACAGAACCACTTTCCAATGTTGGGTTGGCGAATTACAGTTAAAGTTACAAAAGTGTGCAAATTGTCATCTTTATAATATGTCTATAAGGTGGAGAAATAGGGGTCTGCAGTCAATTTCCACGAGCCGCGTCAAATTCTACTCAATGAATGCATGCACTGTTTGGTGCTAAGGTGGGGGGGGGGAGAGAAATGCTATAAATGCTTTTCTATGTGGAAAAAAAAAGGCCCCAGAGAGTAACTTGCAACCAGGCATTGGTCAACAAAGATTTCTTTGTACAGCAAGGTTTGCTCACTGATGGGACAGGACGACTCTAGATTCCTGAACCCGGCTGCAGACAAACTTCACTGGCAACTTTAGGGAAAAGAATCCCTTTTAATTCCCCCATAATTCAGTAATTAATATTCCTTGCATGGTGCTCTTTAGGAATGGGACCTCTGCTGGATGAAGGATTTGCCATAAGGCTATTATTTCCCCCTTAAAAGTTAGTTCAGAGGAGATCAACTGATGGGAAAAGGAGGGGGAGCTCACCCCCCCCAAAAAAGGCTGAAAATACAGAACACTGGAGTTTTTGTTCTGTCTGAAACCTGATGCTTTCATTTTAAACAAAACGGTTACTCTCCAAGTCAACTCCCCAACATCTTAGTATTAATATCTTATAGCGAGGAAAAAAGTGTCTTTGTTTTAGAAACACGTAAAGTTTAACGAAGTTGATTTATGACACGGACCGTACAATAGCATTGCAAAAATCATATAGATAAGGTAGATAATATAGATAACAGCTCAGTTTTCATAATCACTAAAGACTCACAGCCCGATTCCTAAGACCAAGACCGCTCTCGTATTCTGCTATCTGGACTGCACAAACGAAAACGTGAGCATTGACCGCTCTCGTATTCTGCTATCTGGACTGCACAAACGAAAACGTTAGCATTGAAGATTGCTACTCAGGAAAGTACCACACCAACCCAGATGTAAGTCCTGCTGCTTTCAGGCTGAAACCTCACAGACCTATCTATACATAACGGAAAAGTGATACGGTCTGTCCTTTTATGGGAGATGTGGATGATTGTTCCAGAAGATGGAGCTCAACTGCAGCTGGGAAGCTCTGTCCTTTCAAAAAGGCAGAAGGAACAATCCTTACCTGAGCTGAGGAGGAGGCCAAAAGCTGAGAAAGAAGAAGTAATCCGAGGGCTGAGAACCCAGCCATAGCCGTCACAAATTAATTCCTCTTGGCTCCAGAAGCCTTCTCCCCCTGCTGCCTATTATTCCGTCCTGTGCTTTTCAGAATCTCCACTCCTGAACGAGTCCCTTCCACCGCCAGGGAAACCTGTGCCTCCTGTCTGGAAGGGAACCGACACGCCAGCCAAGGAGGCAGAGGGGGCTGGACTCTGATGGAGAACGAGACCGGGCCACTGAGAAAGGGGAGGAGGAAAGGAAGAGCTGGCCACCTCCATTCATAACTCAATATATTTTTTCCAGCTTGCTGGAGGATAGCAGCGGAAGGGGCCCAGGCACAGGGAGAGTGTTGATTGGCTTGGGTTAGCTGATTTAGGCTAAATCCACACCATATGAAGGGACGCGGGTGGCGCTGTGGTCTAAACCACAGAGCCTAGGGCTTGCCGATCAGAAGGTCGGCAATCGAATCCCTATGACGGGGTGAGCTTCCATTGCTCGGTCCCTGCTCCTGCCAACAAAGCAGTTTGAAAGCACTTCAAAGTGCAAGTAGATAAATAGGTACCACTCCGGCGGGAAGGTAAATGGCATTTCCGTGCGCTGCTCTGGTTCGCCAGAAGCGGCTTACTCATGCTGGCCACATGACCCGGAAGCTGTACGCCGGCTCCCTCAGCCAGTAAAGCGAGATGAGTGCCACAACCCCAAAGTCGGCCACGACTGGACCTAATGGTCAGGGGTCCCTTTACCTTTACTTTTTACCACACCATATATTTAAAGCACTATGATACCACTATAAACAATCACTGCCTCCCCCAAATAACTCTGGGAGATGTAGTTTGTTAAGGGTGCCAAGAGTTGTTAGGCGAACTCTATTCCCCTAACTGAGTTATAATTCCTAGAGTTCCCTGGGAAGAGTAGATCAAGTCACCCTGGTAATTGTGGCTCTGGGAGGGGAATAGGGGCCTCCTAACTCTCAGCACACTTCAACGGCAGTGCCCAGAATTATTTGGGAGAAGCTGTGACTGTTTTAAGTGGGTTAAATATATGTTGTGGTCGATCCCTTTGGCAATGCAAAAAGGCCTTGATCTCTCTTGACACCACTTACATAGAAAAACATTAGCAGGGTGTTAGCTGGGTGACCAAAGGATGTATCCATGTGAGTCAGAGTCCCACCATGATTGGAATGGTTGCAGGGGTCATATCCAGAACAACTTAACTCTCACTTTTCAAGTTTATCCATTAGAATTTGTACCCATGGATAAGCAGGACAGCGCTAGCGCACAAACCAGCAACAAGAGTTCAGACATACTTATTGATCCCTCGATTAGCGACGAGCTGCAAGTGTGAATTAACCAGATTCGCCAGAGATCAACTACTGCTGTCTGGGCCAATGCCAGGCAATGTGGATATTCTAATGTGATAATTCTTATAGGAAACACTTCCGCTCTGCTCCTTAAAGAGATTGATTGTGAAACACTTTTTGAGGCAATCAAACTGTACAGCATTCCAGACGCTTCTGCACCATAATGCCATTATGATACAGTGGTACCTCGGGTTAAGTACTTAATTTGTTCCGGAGGTCCGTACTTAACCTGAAACTGTTCTTAACCTGAAGCACCACTTTAGCTAATGGGGCCACCCGCTGCTGCCGGAGCACGATTTCTGTTCTCATCCTGAAGCAAAGTTCTTAACCTGAAGCACTATTTCTGGGTTAGCAGAGTCTGTAACCTGAAGCGTATGTAACCTGAAGCGTATGTAACCCGAGGTACCACTGTACTAGCATTTTATTTTCAGTTGCTTTCCTAAAGATGATTATTAGCATGGCATTTGTATTTTTCACAGCTGCAGCACGCTGGAAAAATTGTGAGGTGTGCAATTTTGGGGTGGGGATGCTTAGGTCCAGCAGTGTACACTCAGAGCACCTTATCAGATCAGATCCGAGTTATCCAGGCTCTGGTAACCTCCTGGTTGGAGAACTACCTTTTCTACGTAGTCTGGAAACTTCAGCTGGTCCAGACCAGGGCAGGCATCGCACCACTGCTTGGTCATCTGCACTAGCTTCCAGTCCCTTTTCATGCCCAATTCAAAGTGTTTGTCTTAAACTTTAAACCTGGATTGCTGGACTTTCCCACTGTCCCAAACCATTGGACATTCTGGGTGGGAGTTGTCAGCCTACTAGCAGCTGGAGGGCCACTGGTCCCCCCAACATGCTTTAACACCTATGCAGCTTGCAGTGAGGTTACCTGAAGGATTGTGGCCTCCTGAATATACCTGCCTGGCCCCCAAGACCTTCATACGAGGCCGCCTCCCGCTTTCTCCTATTGCACAGCAGACACCCTAGAGAGGTTCACCTGGTGCCACTGATCTTATGGTCCTTTTAGCACATAAGACCATTGGGAGACCATCACTTCCCCTGACTGGGTTTACATTGCACTTAACGCTGCCGTGTGCTGGCTTTTATTCTATATTGTGTTGAGATTGCTATAAGGTTCTGATTGCATTTGTTTGCATGTTTTGAATTATAAGTTTGCAAACCACCCAGAGGCCTTGGCTGATGGTGCGGTATAGGAATGTCACCAAGACGCCTTCAGCTGCATTGAGGGGCAATGCCAGTCACTAGAGACCCCCCAAGTCCCGTCTTGCTAACTTTTTAGACTCTCCTCATATAGACAAGTAGTTAAGCAGCAGGAAGCAGAGTGTGAGAATAAATTGACAGTTCTCCCAATGGAGATGTAGAAAGAGGAGTCCTCCAATGATCAGTTTTGAGATCTGTGTTTTTTAACTTGTTCATAAGCCAAAGTCTATGGGGAGTATATGGAAGAAAACAACTGTTGTTCCTTACCTCTCTACATTTAAGAACATGAAATCAGACTCCTCAAAACATTCTTCTCCCAGGAGACCTTTGCAAGATTGTTTAGCTTAGGCTTCATTCTCAAACATGCCCAGTTTAATGATGAAGAAAAGAAACTAGAAGCTCTTAACTAGAAGTTAGGAACTTTTATTTTAACAAAGCAAGATTAATTTAACAAATAGATTCCTTTTGGACAGTCTAGTAAATACTGGAAAATTTGCCCACAAAGTGGCATTTACTTGCTCAAAAAATGATTTCCATTTCAAAACCAGAGCTATTTGGAATCATTTATAAAGTAAAGGAGAAAACCCACACACATTATTTGAGAATTCAGAAGATCAAGTATGCAAGTCCACAACTGGGGGAGTTTCATCTCGAAGCCTTTGTTGTCTGTCCCCAGTGAAAACAACCCATTTAGAGGTTTTGGGCTTCATAACCAAGTATACAAAAAAAAGGAACCAAAACACACACACACACACACACACACACGGGCAGTGGACTGGTGCTGTTCTGATCAACTTGTAAAAAGATATGTCCTTTTAACTGCCTCCAGAATCAGTGGAACCACCTCATTCTTATCCAGGATAAAGCTATTCTGCTTCTAGACCTGATACAGAATTCACACCCTCCACAGATTCAGGTGTTTCATTCCTATCTGCCACTCCTTCTGCCTTTCCTCCAACGCCCCGCTCTTCCTGTCCTGCGCTTTCGCCACTCACATCCTTCTTTTCACTGAATGGCAGAATTTCGCTGGCCTGCGATCTCTTGCCTTCCACGACGGAGGTAGTTCCTTGCTTTCCAGACTTCGCTGGCACACAGCTGTCCGGCGAAAGGCTCGACTCAGCGTTAGTTTTGGAATTAGCCAATAAATCCACACCCGGCGTTCTACAGTCGCTGTCTGTAGGAGTGTTGCCAATTGTTTCTGTCACATCGTGGCAGGCTCGATCCGTCCTCTCGGTGCTGGCGGAGTTTATCTGGCCCTCAGAGGACGCCACCGCGATGCCCGCCTCTTCAGATGTCCCCAAGACACTGACTTCCGATGCCATCTCAACTTTCCGCCTTTTTCTCATTGCGTCAGTGGCTTCTGTCTCTTTCATGTACCCACCATCCATACCACCTCCTTGGGGCAGCAAAGGGCAGGCCTTCTCCTCCGTGAACGGAAGGCCGTCGATCCCCTTCTGACCAATTACAACCTCTCCGAGGTTGGCAGAGATCTTCTCAATGTCGGTGGGGCTTCTCACCACCCTGACGCTTTCCTCACTCAACCTGCTCATCTCCAGCTTCCTCTTCTTGCATTCCTTCGGACTTTCACCGGAGGCTCCGCTCTCACCCTCGTCCGCGGGATCCTGCCTTTCCAGTTGGGGAGACGAAGAACCTGGAGCTCCATCTTTCCTCTTGCCCTTCTCGCCCTCCTCAAGATCCTGCCTTCCCGAGTTGACAAACGAAGAAACCGGTGTGTCTTCTTTCCCGCCGTCCTCCTCCGCCTTGACCTCCTCTGCTGTTAAGAGCCCACGTTGACTCGCCTTACCTGAAGCTTTGTGTTCACCTGCGGGACTCGTTTGGGGTCCCAGACCATCTCCAGATTGCAATCCATCGCCACAGATCACAGAGGAAGGCTCTCCCTTGATAACTTTGCTAAGGACAGAGTCACTGGATGAAAACCCAGGCTCATCATCACTTTTGGATACAGGCTCCTCAATCAGATTATCGGTTGTTTGGTCTACAGCAGGGCAAACGGTGCCTGTCTTGTCCAGCAACTCATCTTGATCGTTTTCCATGCTTTCCCTCCTCACAGGCTCTTCCTCAAGTCTCTGGCATGTTTTATGCTGTTGCTCGACTTCACTCTTTCCTGCGGTCTCCTCTCCATCCTCACTCTGCTCCCCCTCCAGCCGCTCGCTGTTCAGGAATTCTGGGGACTGGGGTTTGAATCGCCGGAGCTTCCTGTGCGGGCCCCAGACGAAATCCCGCTTGGGCGTGAAGTGCCGCCAGGCAAAATGCACCAGCTCCTTCCGCTGCTGCTTGTTCCGGACAGTGAACACAAAGTAGTCCAAGGCACTTCTCAGCACCCGCGGGAGCTCCTGGTGGACCAGGATCTCCGTCAGGAAGAACTTCACCAGGTGCATCTGGTAGTTTTCGTAGCCCAGCTCTCCCAAGCACTTCAGGATGCGAGTGATCCGCAAATTATTGTGGCTGAACCTGAAAGGGGGAGAAAGAAGGGGAAGTAAGTCTCACATTGTGAAGGCAAACGACTAGCACGGAAGGGAGCTACTATCCAAATATCCTACAAAGGACATTCCCACTTACTTTTTGGACTGGAACAAGCCAGCAGTGAAGTTACAGGAAACCAAGAAGAGGACCTTTTTGGTAGTGGCGCCTTCCCTGTGGAATGCCCTCCCATCAGATGTCAAAGGAGATAAAAAAAACTACAGCCGTACCTTGGAAGTCGAACAGCTTGATTCTCGAACATTTTGGCTTCAGAACGATCAAAACCCGGAAATGACTGTTCCAGTTTTCGAACGTTCTTTAGGAAGCCAAACGTCCAACAGGGCTTCAGCGGCTTCTGATTGGCTGCAGGAGCTTCCCACAATATACTCCCACAGAGACTACCTTACACCGCGTTTAAAACCAAAATCGCATTTGGATAGAAATTGTTTCTCAGGCGGCTAGTCCTAGTCTTTAAAACCCTGTACCTTCTTCCAGAAGGCAGAAGCTGAAAGAGGTCATTTCTGGGGTGTGCACTATCCTGCGCTATCTCTGCAGCTTTCTTATGGCACCTGGAAGCATAGATTTGATCCATGGTGGGAAGAGTGCACCCAATTATTCTTTCCGCAGTCTTTACAACCCTGGACAGCATTGTTTTTCCCCTGACCATGCAGCTCCCAAACCACACACACAGACCATGTTAATACATTCTCAACATTACAATGGTAAAATGCCATCAACAGGTCCTTTGAGAGTTTATTTTTCCGGAGGATTCTCAGAAAATATAACCTCTGCTGTGCTCTCTTCATTGTGTCTTTACTGTTTTCTCCCCAGGTTAGGTCATCACTCAACTCCATTCCCAGAATGATGACTGCAGTAGTCAAGAGACGGCCGTGCAGGCCACTTGGTGACTTTTATGCACAAGTATGTCTAGCAAAGCAACTCACTGGTTGAGGTTCTCGAATCTCTCTCTCCAGTTCTTTGCTCGCCGCAGTTCGCCCGTTTTCTCATTTAGCAGCTCAATTCCGTAGAAGTCCAACATGAGCTTGTAAGCCCGGACGAACCTCGCCATGACTTCCTTCGATTTCTTGAAGGCCTGAAATACCCAACGGGCAGGACACCAAACGGTTGTTCTTTACTAATGACTTGATTGTTTCATTCTACTCGAAAACCGCTTTGAGGTTTTTATTACAATCCAGAGGTATAAATATATTGTGAAACTTATTTTTTTTTAATTAAGCACTGTTCGTTTAACCTTTTTTGTTTATTTGGTACTATTTTACTGCTTGATTTTGTGGGTGTCGTTTTTGACCTATGCAACCTGCTGCAAGATACTGCAAAGGTAAAGGGACCCCTGACCATTAGGTCCGGTCGTGGCCGACTCTGGGGTTGTGGCGCTCATCTCGCTTCATTGGCCGAGGGAGCCGGCGTACAGCTTCCGGGTCATGTCACCAGCATGACTAAGCCGCTTCTGGTGAACCAGAGCAGCGCATGGAAACACCGTTTACCTTCCTGCCGGAGCAGTACCTGTTTATCTACTTGCACTTTGATGTGCTTTTGAACTGCTAGGTTGGCAGGAGCTGGGACCGAGCAAGGGGAGCTCACCCCGTCGCAGGGATTCGAACCACCGACCTTCTGATTGGCAAGTCCTAGGCTTGGTGGTTTAGCCCACAGCACCACCCGCAGCCCTAGTGCAAGATGCTGTATGAACAGCTATACAGGAACATTTTAGAGCTGAAATAACAGCAGCAACTTTAGAAGTTGGCCAAAGTGTTCCATCAAGGAGCAACTCAACAACCTTCATTCTGGTGTCCTCCATATTTTTTGAGCTATAACTCCCTTCAGTCCTGATAGCTAGCAATGCAGGTTGTGGGTCACCTCACTGGGTGAACCAGAGGGATGTCTCCATCCTCTGACCAAAAGCTAGAGGGAAGACACCTCTGGGGACTCCTGGGTTCGGTGACTGGTGCTAGCGTGGAAGTAGGGAAATCGGGACACAGGTCTTATGGGCCCCAGCAGTCATAGCGCCAAAGCCACCACAGTCAGAGTTGCTATTATTTCATAAATGGGTGTAAAAAGAAGGCAGAAAACTCAGAATCCATTTCCCCCTACCTGTGGTTTTAAAGCCAATGTTTAAAGGGCAAGAGGACTCCTACCTGGATTTCTTGGCAGGTGAGAAGCCGCGCTCGCCAGTTCCTTCCCGGCTCACGCAAAGGAAATAACCTGGAAGGAAGTCAAACAAAGAGGGGAATCAAGTCTGCAAAGAAAACAAGAAGTCAGCCCAGAAACAGACAGGACATCCCAATTGCTGAGAGGCACAGAATCCAGCATGGTACAGTGGTGCCCCGCAAGACGAATGCCTCGCAAAACGAAAAACGCGCAAGATGAAAGGGTTTTTCGGTTTTTGCGTTGCTTCGCAAGACGATTTTCCCTATGGGCTTGCTTCGCAAGACGTTCCGTCTTGCGAGTTCTTGCGAATTTGTTTCCTTTTTCTTTAAGCCGCTAAGCCGTTAATAGCCGCTAAGCCGCTAATAGCCGTGCTTCGCAAGACGAAAAAACCGCAAGACGAAGAGACTCGCGGAACGGATTAATTTCGTCTTGCGAGGCACCACTGTACCCCTCAAGATATTGTTGGATCCCAACTCTCACCGCCACTGCCCAGCTTCCTGGAAGGTGGGCCGCCGCTGCTGCTGCAGCAGGAAGGTTGATGGGGTGCAAACACGTTGGCAGGAGCACCAGATTATTTCCACCTGTGCAGCTGCACTGCGCTGACTTCCTTATTCTCTCATCCCTTCTGGCAAGCAACAGTGACCCCGCTTGGTCAGGAGCGAGTATAAAGGTGAGCAACTTCTGGAAGCAGCCATTTAGAAGAGACAATTATGCCCCTGGCTCAAGTTTTCTTACCAACTGCCACGAGTGTGACAGAGTTGCAAGGATTCTTCCGCATTGCACAGAAACCTTAACTTCTGCAGAAATACCCAAGAGACCCTGATTAAGCCAGAAACGGGTCAGTTTATTTAGATATGACCCACATCTTCAAGATTTCAGAAAGTTGGCTACACATTAAAACAGAGGTCTGCAACATGGTGCCCGCAGGTGTACAGGTGGCCTCAGAGGCCTTCCCTGGTACCCCCAACCCCCAAAGTTAGGCTGGAGAGGAGGATACACTATTAATGGGATCTGCACTGGCTGGCAACTGGTTTAAGGTTTTATTCAGTATACCTGAAGGATCGTCTCCACCCCCATCGTTCTGCCCGGACACTGAAGTCCAGTGCCGAGGGCCTTCTGACGGTTCCCTCGCTGCGAGAAGCCAAGTTACAGGGAACCAGGCAGAGGGCCTTCTCGGTAGTGGCACCCGCCCTGTGGAACACCCTCCCACCAGATGTCAAAAAGAACAACAACTACCGGACTTTTAGAAGACATCTGAAGGCAGCCCTGTTTAGGGAAGCTTTTAATGTTTAATAGATTATTGTATTTTAATATTCTATTGAAAGCTGCCCAGAGTTGCTGGGGAAACCCAGCCTGATGGGTGGGGTATAAATTATTATTATTATTATTATTATTATTATTATTAATTATTATTATTATTATTATTATTATTATTATTATTATTATTATTATTATTATATTATTATTATTATTATCATCATCATCATCATCATCAAAACCTTGAATATGCATACAGCACAGGGACTGATGCTCTTTAACGTTATGCTCATTGGTGGGTGAGGGCACAAACCGTGGTAGCCCACTACACGTCTATGTTTCTAGAATGCAAGCTGCAATTCACTATTAACAATATTTGATGGAAATAACCTTGTTTTTCATTGCAGTCCCGCCCAAAGGAAGTGTGTTACAGCCCCTCTGGAAGATGCTCTGGCTCAGATTTTGGAGAGCCTCCAAAGAAGAGAAGTGGAAAGGAAAGAATAGGAATGTCCAAAAACAGAAAACAGCCTACAGCACTCCCAGTCCCCATGTGTCATTAGAATATCTAACGGGGGCCATTTACCACTGGATATATGAATGGTTTTCTTCCAGAGTTACATAGTCGTTATGCCACATCTCAAGGAGATCTTCAATAAGGAGGCCTAGAAGAGGATGGGAAACATAACAAGGCTCTAAAATTAGACACAGCATGTAAATGGAGAGATTCCCCCATTGTTATTCTTATTAATTAAATTTATACCCCGCCTTTCCTTCCAAAGATGCCCAGGGTGGCAAACAGATACCCAATTCAAAACAAAACCCAAGCAGAACGTTCAAAAACAGCTAAAACATTCCAAAAACAATTAAAGACATCTAAAGTCAGTTGCAGTTATATAATAAACAGCAATCTTGTGGATGCCAGGAATAGTATTACGCAGCCACCAAATGCCCGGGTAAAAAAGTAAAGGACCCCTGGACAGTTAAGTCCAGTCAAAGGCAACTATGGGGTTGCGGCGCTCATCTCGCTTTCAGGCTGAGGGAGCCGGTGTTTGTCCACAGCTTTCTGGGTCATGTGGCCAGCAGGACTAAAATGCTTCTGGCACAACGGAAACCAGAGCACACGGAAATGCTGTTTACCTTCCCACCACAATGGTACCTATTTATCTACTTGCACTGGCATACTTTTGAACTGCTAGGTTGGCAGGAGCTGGGACAGAGAAACGGGAGCTCACTTTGTTGTGGGGATTTGAAGAACCACCAACCTTCTGATTGGCAAGCCCAAGAGGCTCCATGGTTTAGACCACAGCGCCACCCATGTCCCTTTGACACTGGAGGGAGGGCGATTCAGAATGGGCAAAACAGCTTCTTCACACAGTGCAAAAACTATAGGATTCGCTGCTACAAGAGGCAGCAATGGCCACTGACTTGGGTGTCGTGAAAAGAGAGAGGATTAGACAAAATTATGGAGGACAGAGCTAGCAATTGGCTACCAGCCATGACGGCTGTGCTGTACTTCCACAGTTGGTGGTCATATGCCTCTGAATGCGAGTTGATGGAGGCTTCAGGAAAAGAGAATCAGAGTTGAAAGGGACCCTGAGGATCATCTAGTCCAAGCCCCTGCAATGCAGGAGGATTGAACTTGCAACCTCGGCGATATCAGCACCATGCTCTAACCAAGTGAGCTATCCAGCCTGAGTGTACTTCTGTCCCCCGCTTACAACCCTGGAGAGCTGCTGCCAGTCCGTGTAGGCAATACTAAGTTAGATGAGCCAATGGCCTGACTTGATACAATGCAACTTCCAGTGTTCCAAGCCGTGTGGATTTCCCAGGCAATCTCCACCACTCAGGGACTGTAGGAATTACTGCATGGCTGACCTATCGTGGTGTATTGTGAGGAAGAATTCATAAACACCTGCAGGAGAGACAGAGGACTTTTGCCCCGGGAAAAGAGAGAACGAAACCTGCTCCTTGCAACAGCAGAATGCAACGGGTTCCCTTTTACAGATTTAATTTTGCCTTCCAGGGGGAACAGCTGTAGGAAATATATATAGGCCTTCAATCATTTCTGCAGGAACAGGCATAAATAAATACCGTTCTAAAACCAAATACAATTCACTCCCCTGTCAAGGGCCAGTGGGGGGGGGGGGGGAAGCAAGAGCTAACATTTGCCTTGGGGAAAAGAGAGAATAATATCAAAAGCCATACCATTAGGCTGAAAACTCATCTCGTTTTTGTAAAACCTCAAATTCCACATTTTCTCCTCTCTCATTTCTGTTTCTTCCAAACCCTGAGGAAGGAAGGAAGAAACATCAGTGGAGAATGTGGATGATCTATTACTGAGCTACCCCAGGAAAATCTTGACCACACACAACCTGTTGCGTGCCACACCCCTTTAGCAGATTTAATTGGGACATCAGAAATAGCCTTTTCTTCTTTTTTTTGGAACCAATTATTTCTTTGCTGGAGAGAAGCTCCCATCACTCCTGGCCATGGGTGTGATGCTGACTGGGGCTGATGTGACAACATCTGGAGAGCACCCGGTTGGCTACCCCTGATTGGGAGGTTTCCCTTCTAAATTAAGTGCCATTCAGATCTTAGTTACGTGGATCACTGGGGGGTTATATACAGGATCGGCATACAATAAATGAATGGCACAGCCAGCTAGCAGTCTCTTGTTATGAACGATGATCAACACTCTTACCGGATAATGTTGCCTGTATTTCTGCATATCTTTTGCTGCCATCCAGTTGCGACCAGCTGCGTTCTAAGAGAGGGGGGGAGCGGCGAGAGTTAAGGGAGGGGCTGTGAAGCTGAATTATCCCTAAAAAAAAACCCTCCAGGCCACCACAAAAGCCAATGTAGTCCTTCCATATTGACAATGCAAAGTGCAAAGTTACTTAGATCGAAGGGAGCAAAATTCCAGAGAAGCCTGGATAGCTCAGCTGGTTACAGCGTGGTGCTGAAAATGCTAAGGTTGCAGGTTGAATCCCTTTATGGGACACTTGAATATTCCTGCACTGTAGGGGGGTTGGACTAGATGATCTTCAGGATCCCTTGAAACTCTAGAATGCTATGAAAATCTATTTTAGATGCAGTGCTCATGTTTAGTGATAATAATAATAATTTATTATTTATACCCCGCCCATCTGGCTGGGCTTCCCCAGCCACTCTGGGCGGCTTCCAACAAAATACTATAATCCATCAAACATTAAAGGCTTCCTTAACAGGGCTGCCTTCAGATGTCTTCTAAAAGTCTGGTAGTTGTTTTTCTCTTTGACATCTGGTGGGAGGACGTTCCACAGGGCGGGTGCCACTACCGAGAAGGCCCTCTGCCTGGTTCCCTGTAACTTGGCTTCTCGCAATGACGGAACTGCCAGAAGGCCCTCGGCGCTGGACCTCAGTGTCCAGGTAGAACAATGGGGGTGGAGATGCTCCTTCAGGTATACTCGACTCTCTGCGCAGTTTGCAAGCAGACTTCACTGTGGCTTTATTTTTAGTATCTCACATCACGGAACAAGCAGTCAGGTTCCATGAATAGTGAAACCTCATTCTTGGTAGCTGAATCACTGCATGTCAAATGGTTAATGGTTCACTCCCATCATGCTCTCAAGTGATATTTTTACGGGAAGCCATGCCCTGAGAGTGCTCCTTGGCTGAGGCCCACATTCCCTTCTGCGCAACCTTCTGAGGGCCACAGCTCAGTTGGATAGAGCGTGGTGCTGGTAATGCCAAGGCTGCAGGTTCGATCCCCGTGCGGGACAGCTGCCTATTCCTGCATTGTAGGAAGTTTGACTAGATCAGGGTTTGCCAAACTTGGGTCTCCAGCTGCTTTTGGACTACAACTCCCATCATCCCTAGCTAGCAGGACCAGTGGTCAGGGATGCTGGGAATTGTAGTCCAAAAACAGCTGGAGACCCAGGTTTGGGAAGTCTTGGACTAGATGAACCCAAAGGTCCCTTTCAAGTCCAAGTGAGTGGAACAGGAAATGTAAATTTGACCCTTGGGCAGCAGGTTAGTTTCTGTGTGTGTGTGTGTGTGTGTGTGTGTGTGTGCGCGCACACACACACACACACACACAACCCTCTCTCTCTCCCCCATGCCTCCACCAAGAGGCATTAGTAGAGTTCAAGGAGGACAAGTTCCAGCCAGGCAAAAATATATGGGGTGGGATGCAGGGCCAGTGACAGGTCCGGCCTGGGGACAGTTCCAAGGGCCAGACGGAGAGACATTTGCTGCTCAGTGTTCAGGCTCCCCTACCCTCACACTGGACTAACGTGGCGAGAAGAGGCACCCCAATAACGGGAAGGGCGATAACATCCACACGAACACATGCTGCAGGAGCAAGTCCATGATGGCTCCTTATTAAAGGGACAAGTGCAACTTTTGCACCACTCTCCTCTAACAGTACAGTGGTACCTCGGGTTACATACGCTTCAGGTTACAGACTCTGCTAACCCAGAAATGGTGCTTCAGGTTAAGAACTTTGCTTCAGGATGAGAACAGAAATTGTGCTCCGGTGGCGCGGCAGCAGCAGGATGCCCCATTAGCTAAAGTGGTGCTTCAGGTTAAGAACAGTTTCAGGTTAAGAAAGGACCTCCGGAACGAATAGTACTTAACCCGAGGTACCACTGTACATAAGTTCGCAAAGCAACTATGCTATTTGATGTCTGCATCCTGCAACAATTGCACACAGCTCACAGAGGGTGGCTAACAACGGTCCTGCAAAAATTAAACTGGTCTTAAGGCGATGCTTGAGCGAAAATGGTATTGGAGAGGGGGGGCAACCAGAGGGGAGATTGGGGTCTTGAGCCTCATAAGTCTTTATAGATCAAAACCAACACTTCCAACTGAGCCCGTAAACTAATTGGTAGCTACTGGGCCTAACAAGCTACTTCAGCGTTTATAATTTAGATTCTTTGTAGCTCAAAACTAGTCCTTCGGCTCAGGAAGGCATGAAAACAGCAACACCACCAAACTTGCTCACTTGCATCGGATCAAACAGCCAAAGACCACAGGAGAAGAGCGCACAGTCCAATTCTTTAAAAGGCACAAAACTTTAAAAAGAAAACACCCACCGTGCGTTTTCTAAAGCTCATGGAGGCAAGGTTTGGCCGCTGCCACTCCTGCAGAGAGAAAACAGGACATTTTAAAGTTTTAGAAACATTTAGGATATTGGTATCAACAGTTAGAACGAACGCATTTCACCAACACCTGACAAAAAACCTCTTCATTTGGTTCATCGTGGTTCTTCGCTATTTCTGGGAATATTAAGCGGTCATAGAATTGCAAGGTCAAGAAAGAAGAGTCATATTGGTTGTGCAACTCCTATGACCACTATCAGAAAACTAAACAAGAATCAGTGAATAGTTTGTGGCAGTCTTTTCCAATCTGGAATCCCACTAGATTTGGGGACTACAACTCCCATCAACCCTGATTGCTGGCTGGCGCTGATGGGAGTTGTAGTCCAAAACATCTGAAATGCACCTGGTTGAAGGAGATTGGTGCGTGGAATAACTCAGAAATAATATTTCTTTGCTGCTTGATGACAGTTGCATCTAAACAAATGGCTTCACAGGAACCTTTTTTTTCAAGCATTGCATTCAATAGTTCTGGTAACTGGCCAAGAGTACAAAATTTGCTTTTCTGGCCAAGGAGCGCCTCAGCCCAGTATACCTGAAGGAGAGTCTCCACTGCCATCGTTCAGCCCGGACTCTGATGTCCAGCGCCGAGGGCCTCCTAGCGGTTCCCTCCCTGCGAGAAGTGAGGTTACAGGGAACCAGGCAGAGGGCCTTCTCGGTGGTGGTGCCCGCCTGTGGAATGCCCTCCCATTAGATGTCAAGGAAATAAACGACAATCTAACTTTTAGAAGACATCTGAAGGCAGCCCTGTTTAGGGAAGTTTTTAATGTTTGATGTTCTACCATATTGTTTATATTCTGTTGCGAGAAGTCCAGAGTGGCTGGGGAAGCCCAGCCAGATGGGTGGGGTATAAATAATAAATTATTATATTATTATTTACTCAGAACATTCCAGCCTGGACCAAAGAATGTTTTGAACTTCATGAAAAAGCAGTCAATTAATTTCATACCTGGAATGGTTACCCCCCCCCCTTTTTAATTCATGTTCGCTTATTAATACTTTCTATTGTGTAATTCTATTAAGTAATGGGGATGTTTAACTCCCAGTTTGAGAACCGGATATGGCTTCCAAGCAATTTTTGTGTGTGACCCACCCCACTAATTCTGACAGCAGCAGCAAGAAAAGCAACACAGATACAGAACTGGGAGGTGACTCTCCTACTCAGCTGATCTGGGTGAATCAGCCAAAAAGCAGACAAGCTCCAAAAAGCAGATTGGTATTAAATTTGGCATCTACACCAGCAATCCTGACCTTCTCAGGTTGCTTCCTAAGAATCAGTGCAAACTTAGAAACTGAAATATGATACTGCCTTACACAGGCACTATTATATTTCAGTTTAGTTTCTTTCAAGTTGCACAGCAAAACCAAATCCAAATATTAGTTTCCATTTCTCTGTTATAGGAAATGCAAGATATACCTGAAGGAACATCTCCACCCCCTCCGTTCAGCCTGGACACTGAGGTCCAGCTACGAGGGCCTTCTGGCGGTTCCCTCCCTGCGAGAAGTGAGGTTACAGGGAACCAGGCAGGGGGCCTTCTCGGTAGTGGCACCCGCCCTGTGGAATGCCCTCCCATCAGATGTCAAGGAAATAAACAACTATCAGACATTTAGAAGACATCTGAAGGCAGCCCTGTTTAGGGAATTTTTTTATGTTTTGTTTTATCGTGCTTTTAATATTCTGTTGGGAGCCGCGCAGAGTGGCTGGGGAAACCCAGCCAGATGGGTGGAGTATAAATAATAAATTATTATTTTCTTGCGGCCCTTTCATTCTCTTTTCCCCTAGGCTGAAGAAACAGAATAGGTCTACTCACCTTCAATATCCAATAGGAATTGATTTATTAAAAGGAAGGCTGGATAAGCCTTGTTTGCATGTCACACTAAACTGTACTTAAAAACAAAGCATGGTTTATGTGAATGAGCTGTGTGCTTTCATTTGTTCCTCCCCTGCTCCTGTTGAGCTGGGGAGGGAACAAACCAGAAGCTGGCCGCACTTTACATATGTAACCCAGTGCTCATGGTTTGTTTCTCTCCAAACAAACCATCAGTGCTGGTTCACACTGTGGCTTGCTCCCTCGCCAATACTGTGACAGCAGGAGCAAGGGAGGAGCAAAATTTTGTGCAGCGTGCAACAAAAAGCTGGCCATTTGCATTAAAGCACAGCTTATTTTTAACTATGGTTAAGCTTTAAAGTGACATGTGAAAATGCATAAAATAAGAAGTAACAGACTTATTTTTAAAAAGTTTCATAACTATGCAACTATCGCCTAGTAAATTTATTTTTATTTTTTTTACCATGGTCTTAATTGTTTCATCTGCTGGGTTTAAGGTTTTTTTGGGGGCTGTTTTTTCTGCTTTGTAATGTAACTTTGGTTTTAAGAGTTTTATTGCGAAATGCACATCATCGTTGTTTATTTATCATACTGTACATCATTATTGCGTACCTTACTGTGAATGCTCCCAAGAATTCGGCTGGATGTGTGGTATATTAATGTAGTAATAATAATAATAATTTATTATTTATACCCCACCCATCTGGCTGGGTTTCCCCAGCCACTCTGGGCGGCTCCCAATCGAATATTAAAAACACAATACAGCATTAAACATTAATGTAACAAATTAGAACGATGGTTAATGTTTTGGGTTTCAAGTAAAACACAAAATGTTTCTATAAACTGCTGCATTAGCCAAGCAATTAAAAGATGGCTGGCTTAGAACCTTTCTTCCCCGGGGGAGAAACTTTTCTACATAGGAACATTTATGGTTTTTTTTTTAAAAAAAATGACGAGCTTTCAGAAGTGCGACTGTACACCTTCCGCATTCTGCCGGCTTCTGCAAGGCAAGGCCTGCCATTGAAAAATATGGGTTCAAGATGCCAGTTAAGCTAAAAACTCCTTTGAGCGGCCTTAAGCAAACTCCATTGCCCAGCTTCCCACAACCCTAGACCAGAGCAGAAAAATATAAATAAATGAGAACCAACCACTGAGAGTGTTCCTGCAATTAGGAGGAAGGAACAGGACAGTTAAAAACACCTTTGCACCCTCCCCAGCAACACTATCAGCGCTTAATAACAGTATTTAGCCATTGCCCAACTTCCTGCATCCCCGCAAGTTTGGGAAACGCTGGACAAGAGACCCCTTTGCAAATGCACTGATCTGCAACAAGACGTGCGCCCGACCCTTTGAGGCCGAGGAAGACGGGAGTAGCGTCCCGTGCCCGGCTGGCACTTTCTCAAATATTTTTGATCGTCTAAGAGGGCTTTTCGTTTCTGTTTCCTCGTTTTCCCGGGAGGGAGAGGTCGAGTTACGTAAGGCGAACCTTAACAGTTTTCTCCCTTCCGATCACGCCGCCCCTCCCCATAATAATAGCCGCAAACGAGCCCCTTCTAAAAAAAACAACACCACGTTGGGAAAGAAATCATGCGCTGCAACCTCTCCAGTAAATGGATTTATTTAGCCCTGTTTAGGGGAGCTTTTAAGGTTTAATAGGTTATTGTATTTTAATATTCTGTTGGAAGCCGCCCAGAGGGGCTGGGGAAACCCAGCCAGACGGGAGGGGTATAAATAAATAAATAAATAAATAAATAATAATAATTAAAAGCGCGCGCGCACACACAACCCCCCCCCCTTTCCTCCTTCTCTGCAAAGACCCGGAAGGGATCAAAGGCCACTTTATATCCAACCCCCAACCCACAGGCAAAGACCCTCACCTGGCTACCGGAGGGCGACCACCAGCCTGGGCTGCTGCTGGGCTGGGGCTTCTCTTGAATTCCTGCGTCTTTGTCAGCGGCTGGAGCCGCACCCGAGTCCTTACTCCCCACATCTCCCCCCAGCTGCCTTCCACCTTCTTCTTCTTCTTCTCCTCCCTCCTCCTCTTCTTCCTCCTCTTCCCAGGTGGAATCGTACTCCCAGAATCCTTCCCCTTCCTCCTCTTCTTCCTCGCCTGCTCGGTCCTCCTCCTCCTCCTCCTCCGTCCCCCACCGCCATTCCGCCATCCTCGCCGAAGAAGACGCGCGCAAGAAAGGAAACCGAAAGAAAAGCGGATGCAGCCGCTGCACCGGCGGCGAGGGAGAGGAGGAGGAGGAGGCGGCGGCGATGCAAAGCGAAAGGCACGTGGGAGGAGGAGGAGGCGGGGGCGGCCGTGGGTGGCCCCACCCCGAGCTGCTCTCTCATTGGCCGGCGAGCTCTCCTTCCGAACGTTGGGGACCCGATGGAACGCGGGCGCAGGCTCGAGACTGTTTTATCAATGACGGCGCCCGTCTACCGGGAAACGGGGCGACCTTGCAAGGCTGGCGCCGCCTTAGCCGCGCGCTACTCCTCGTATATACGCCTCGCGTATTTTCAGTGCGTACCGGTGGCGGGGCTTTTTTTTACAGTCCGCTCTGTTCAGCGCGGCTTTTCCTTCCCAATACACACAGGATGTGCAGCCTCAGGCAAAAATACTAGGAGATAATATAAGCTACTGGGACTAAACCGATGTTTTTGTTATTTATCCATAGCCACTCCTGTGTATTATTTCTTAAACCAAGAGGGGGGTTCAAAATGTTAAATAATCTGGTTTTTTCCTGTGATTATTATTACCATGGTGCTATGTAAATTTATGTTTTTGATGTTGTACGCCACCCTGAGATCCTTGGATAAAGCTCAGTTTACGAATTAAATAAATTAATATTTTATGTGGAGATTGGGGTGTTCAAAGTGCCGTACAATGAAGTCAAAGGGGGTGGGTGATAACGGTTGAAAAGGCAAAACACCCCACATTTTAGCAGTAAAGGAGCTCATCGGCCCCAAACATCCCAGGAAAACCATCACAAACAGCCACTTTTCCCCCCAAGACAGTAGGAAGAATATGGATAGGTATGGTAAGGCTGAGAGCATGGCATCCTAGGGAATGTATTGTTATAGGATTGGTGGGTTGGTTTGGATGATGCCTGGGGGCCCCAACCAAGCCTGTGATTTTGCCTCTGTAAGATGGCAGTTTGCAGTAGAAGGGACTGCTGAAATGGCAAAATCAGTGGTTTGTTTGTTTGTAGTTTGCATGGCAAAGAGAGTTGGTCAAAAACAAATGTGTTAAGGGCTGCCAAGCGTCTGGGTTTTCCCAGACATGTCCAGGAATTGGACTGTCAAAATGGCGTCCGGGCAAAATGTCTGGGAAAACCTGGATGTATGGCAACTAGGGCACAAAAAAACCCACCCACCCACTTTTGGGAATATGGCAACCCTAGATGTGTTGCCATAGAAACTAGCTAGCTAGTGATGCTTTCAGGAGAGCATGTGCCTTTTCCCCTCTCACTTTTCTGGATGAGGAGTAAGAAGATTAGGCCAGGAGCCAGCTTTTGTCTAGGCCTATTCTGGAGCTGGGCCGACACAGCGGCTAGACTTGCCCTGTGTGCTAAAACCAAAGCTGTGACTTTACGGGGAAACCTCTTCTCCCCAAGAATCCTTTTGAAGTGTAAATGTCAAGACCTGCCGTCTCATGACCAAGCTGCATATATGGGCAAATAAAACCATATACCCTAAACACATCACTGTCTCCAGCGACTTTCATTTCAAGGAGACCAACCCCTGCTGAAGCACTGGAACCCCTGAACTCTCTTACCACTCAGACTGGGGTGTGTATAACAAGATTTTGGCTTTCCTTAATTTTGAAAAAAGTGTTATGCTTAGAGGTACCTCCTTTTGTGGCCCCTGAATCTTCCTTGCTAGTTACCGTATTTTTCCTTCTATAACACGCAGATTTTTTCTTCTAAAAAGGAAGGGGAAATGTCTGTGCGTGTTATAGAGCGAATGTGTGGTCCCTGGAGCCGAAAAATCATGCAAAAATCAAATCGCGGCGCTGCACACTGCACGGAGAAGCGAAACCTGAAAAGAGGAAGCGGCTGCTTTCCTGCATTCTGCCTCAGGGTCTTACTGCCCAGCCTCCTCTGTTTCGTTGCTGTGTTTGCTGAAACGGAACAAAGAGCAGGGAAAGCCCCTCCCCTCCAGGCAAGCTCCGTTGCTGCTGGGGGAGAGGGAGAGAGAGGGGGGAAGGGAGAGAGAGGGGGGGAGGGGGAGGGAGAGAGAGAGGGGAGGGAGAGAGAGAGAGAGAGAGATGGCTGGCTTGGGTGGGGGGAAACTTTTGCCTTTCTTTCCTCCCTCCCGTTAAATCCCTCTCCTGCATTCTTAGCCAGCTGCTTCTCTGCACACCCCTCTAATGTCCCTTCTTTGTTTTTCCTTCGCTCCCCACTTAAAATGTGGTTACAAAGCATGGATCCTCAGGATCTTTGCATTGGGTCACCCCAAATTCACCATCAGATCACATAGCATGTCCATGGCTACAGCCTGCACCAAAAAAATCACGCACCCACTGTTGCCTGGGGCTGCAATGGTGCAAAAATGTGGTTAAAAAGCATGGATCCACAGGAATTCTCAGGATTTTGGCATTGGGTCACCCCAAATTCACCATCAGATCACATAGCATGTCCATGGCTACAGCCTGCCCCCCAAAAATCACGCACCCACTGTTGCCTGGGGCTGCAATGGTGCAAAAATGTGGTTAAAAACCATGGATCCACATGGATCCTCAGGATCTTTGCATTGGGTCAGCCCAAATTCACCATCAGAGCACATAGCATGTCCATGGCTACAGCCTGCCCCCCAAAAATCACGCACCCACTGTTGCCTGGGGCTGCAATGGTGCAAAAACGTGGTTACAAACCATGGATGCACAGGAATTCTCAGGATTTTTGCATTGGGTCAGCCCAAATTCACCATCAGATCACATGTCTGTGGCCACAGCATGAAGCACAAAAATGATACATCCACTGTTTCATTCAGAATGTTTTTTCCCTTGTTTTCCTCCTCTAAAAACGATGTGCGTGTTATGGTCAGGTGCGTGTTATAGAGCGAAAAATACGGTAGTTTCACTGATGACTCATAGTTCCTAGTATCTCTCTGTGTGGGAGGTAGGACTATATCCTCTGCCTCACCATACTATGAAAACCAAAGTATTTCCCTGTGAACAGACAATACAGGCCATGCCTGTACCATGACAGCAAGGATATGTCCAAGGTTTAGCAAGAACTTGAATTTCCCACTTGATTATGAAGCTCACTGGATTACCTTAAACCAGACACATGCTGTTGACCAATTTGTCTTACAGAATCAGAAGATAAACCAGGGAAACAAAATAGTTGTGATTATATTCTTTGTTCCATCCTAGATGATGATGATGATGATTTTATTAAATTCATCCGTAGATCTCACAACATAAAATTACAGTATAAAAAACACTATATATAATGAACAAAAACAATCCACGAACACGCCCCCACCCCCGAGATTTAAAAGGACACTGGATGTCAGTCAACCAAAGGCCTGGTTGAAGATGGCGTTGTTGTTGTTGTTGTTGTTGTTGTTGTTGTTATTATTATATCCCATCCAGCCACTGACCAGACATGAACCTCTTTAGCTTTAGCCTGAATCATGTTCTTTTAAAATAAGCTACGTGCAGACCCCACATCTTCTTTCTTTGGTGATCACTTGTAGCCAACTAAGATTGTCTTCCATGGACATGGTCTTAACTGTGAGTCCGTAAGTGACTGTGGAGGCCAATTCTGCATCCAACACGTCCTTCCACAGTGGGGACATTGGTTTCTAGGCAAGAGTTGATCATGGTGAGAGTTTGCCAAATGTTCCTTCCTCTTAGCTTGTTTCTCCTTTTTGCTGTGAGTTTCTACTTCTTCAAAGTCCATGACACCTTTGGTAAAGGCTGTTCTCCAATTGGACCGCTTGCAGGCCAGTGTTTCCCAGTTATCAGTGCTTATACCACATTTTTAAAGATTTGCCTTGAGAGAGTCTTTAAACTGGTATTCTTGTTGTCCACCGGTATTTCGTTTTCCAATCTTAGTTGGAAATAGGGTAGTTGCTTTGGAAGACGATAATCAGACATCCGCACATAACCTGTCCAGCGAAGTTGATGTTGAAGAATCATTGCTTCGACATTGGTGATCTCTGCTTCCTTCAGTACACTGACATTTGTTCGCCTGTCTTCCCATGTGATATGCAAATTTTTTCGGAGACACTGTTGATGGAAGCTTTCGAGGAATTGGAGATGGCATTTATATGTGGTCCATGTTTCACAAGCAGGCAGCAAAGTTGGTAGTGCAACAGCTTTGTAAACAAGTATTTTGGTCAAAACAAAATAAAAAAATTCCTTCCAGTAGCACCTTAAAGACCACCAACTAAGTTAGTTCTGGTATGAGCTTTCGTGTGCATGCACACTTCTTCAGAAACACTGAAACAGAAGTCACCAGACCCTTCTATATAGTGAGAAGGTGGGGAGGGGTATTACTCAGGAGGGTGGTGGGATGGGTGATTGGCAGATAGCTGTGATGAGCCTGTTGACGACTCTTAATGACTGCAATAGGTCTTACAGAAAAAAGCAAGGGGTGAGAAGGTGAAAAATGGCTTTGTCATGTATAATGAGATAAGAATCCAATGTCTTTGTTCAGACCAGGTCTCTCCATGGTTTTAAGTTTGGTAATAAAGTATTTTGGTATTCCTGCGAATGTCCCAGTCCTCAAAACACTTGAGATTGAATCGTGAGAAACCTGCACTCGCAGAGCACAGGCAATGCTGGATTTCAGCATCAATGTCGGCCTTTGTAGAAAGATAACTGCCCAGGTAGGAAAAGTGATTGACAATTTTCCAACATTGCACCATTGAGTTGGATTTGTGGCGCTGCAGAGGGGTTGTTTTGTGCTTGTTGGAGCAACACTTTGGGGTTTTTTTTTTTATATTGAGCGATAAGCCAAGCTTTCCGTAAGCTTCTGCGAAGATATTTAGGATAGTTTAGCTAAACGGTATATTAATAAACAAGCAAAAATAATGCTGAAGTATACATTATATGTGGTAAACAAGCCACCCTCCAGTTGGCTGTGCTGATATTATCTATGCTGCTAGAACTGTAACAAAATCAATAGGTAAATCAGAGGCCAAGCTGCGTTGTTGTAAGATGTTGCACTCACGGCTGCTACAGCATCATCAAAGACAGGTGCCCAAACTTTCCTTTCACCAAAAAACTCGAAAAGGAACAGTCAGCTTTCTCTAGAATTGACAGAAATGTCTGTGTCAGATCTCTGCTTCTAACAGGAATTAACACTATGTGCACACTGGAGAAGAAAAAGCTGAACTAAAAAAATTTACTTGACAATTTGAAAGGCTCATACAGGTTATAAAAATAAATTCACAGGCATCTTAAGGGACCGGCTTAAATTATTGAGTTGTTCTATCTAGGCTTCCAGTTAGTCAAACTATATTAAAAGAACTTTGTCAACTTCAATATGATCTAGCAGTGTATAAATCTTCAGTGTTGGCCTTTCCCCAACTAAAGCTCCAGAAGAGTTTAAAATAATGTCGTCACTGTTTTGGTAGAATCTAGGCACTTTGTGCTTAAAACCTTATATGATCTGAATATATATATTATAAAAATAGTTAAAATGTGTTCATTTTCCAGAACTTTGCATACTTTGTGGACTCGTTCTAGAATGGAGAATGGGTACTTGAGCTCTTGCAGGACATGTGGGGAGCCTGAGAAGTAGGGAGTTAGCAATTCAGGGTACTAAAATTCCACGCTGTTGAATACTTAAGCCCTTTTTAGGCAATGCTCCTGAAATAAGCGCCTCTCTATATATGCGCTGCTGTTCACACAACAGAGGACAGCTCACCATGTGCATCCCATTTTAGCTCCTCCATTCTCCCATTGAAGTGAATGGAGGAAGCCCTTGCATTGAAGCAAAGGTGAACTGTTCCAGAAACCCTTCCTGCAATCCCTATCCTGGAAGTCAAGATAACCCCACAATTAATTGGTAGTTGCTGTAACAATGAGCTCATATATGTTTATATTCACTTGCTTTGATATAAGCTAATTGGCATGCTTTGATGCTATCCTTTTCTGTGGAGGGCTTGGGGTGCTGGGCTCTGAGCCCAGAAAGTGGAACTGTCTGTAAGATTAGGGCATTTGCCCCTATGTCCTCATCTGGTGGTGGGAGGTCCTGAGCCGTGACGTATGCTACCTTGTGTATAAAGAATGTATTAATGTTTGCTTGAGTGTGGACAAGCCATCTCCTTGCTGCGGTGTCCGTCCCATATCTCTAAAGGCTGAGAGGCTTAGAATCATAGAATCATAGAGTTGGAAGAGACCACAAGGGCCATCGAGGGCTTGGCAGGCTGATTTGCTGCAAGTCTACAGCTTTCTTTAATAAAGAGCTAAAACTGATCCCTCTGGTGTTTTTAACACCCTTCTTTGATATCCGTGCACCAAACCACTCCCACAAGTCCTCCTTTGGGCCGGCGGTTCACAGCAGCCCTTGTGTACAAGGTGCTTGGAGTAAGCATGGAACTGCTGAATTGGGCAACTGCTCTCAAAACTATCAGGGCTGGGGGTGGGGGGTGGGAAGCAATTGTTAGAAATCTTGATCCTCTGATCGCACATCACACTCCATGTGCAATTCAAAAGCACATGATAGCAACTCTGTACCATGGCCTTCATTATAATTACAGAACAACCTGATGCTAAAGTTAATCTTAGGCCTAATTCTCACAGATGAGATGGAAAAACCTACAGTTTTATTTCTTCATCTGATGTTTGTGATGAATCTTAGTTAAGAAGCTGGGATACAGGGAAGATGGATTCTTTTCTAGAACAAAGCTAACCTGGTACATGCAGTGGAATGAAAGTGTTTGGTATATCCCTGATAATTAGGATGAGAGACACTGCAATATGAAGCGTGGGCTGGAACTCTTTATTGCATAGCAAAGGATAATACAAATGCATAACTCCGTAGCTTTTCAGCTACCTTTTCATTCCTTTGCTTGTTTTGTTTTTCTTTATAAAATACATGTTTCCCAACTTCACTAAAATAAGAGGAAATTTTACTATCTGATCATCAGGAAATGATGAATAACTGGATCTCTGGTTTTAGCAACTTTGCATACAAATCCAAAACATTAAGTGAAAACTACTTTTGAAAGTAGAGTAACAAGACAAAATTATCATTTTCAACACTTCCATTTAAGAACTCCTGGCAAAAATAACATTTTGTTTTTTTCAAAAAAAGGAATTAAATAATGAATATAAAATACATACATACATATATATATATATATTTGTCCCGATCTGGCAAATGCCTCTCATGCAAGTGATTTCACTTACTTGAATGGAAGTGCTCACATTGAAGGCTTTGCAGCTAGGACATTAATATAGTACAAGTGGTTAAGACAAGAGTCACCATTTCTTCTACTCTTACCAGTTTGTGCTGAACCTTCCAATATACATATGACATTTTCTTTTAAGCCTCCTTAGAGAGAATATGTAGCCCAGATATGAGGAAATTGTTCATCCTGGTTTTAAGATGTTTAATGACCTTTGTTCTGCTTCGGCAATCTGAAAAAATAAATGTATACCTCCAGGCAAAGCTGATCATAATTTAAGCAAAGAATGCTCCTTCTTCATTTTGCAGGCAGTGTGTATTTTTTGCTTGCTTATTCAGCCAGAACTGGTGGCATTTGGAACTAATTCTCACAGAACAGTAACCGACTTAAGACACTTATTACGTCACTAAAATTAGCAACTGCAGCTCAAGATACTAACATCACCCAAGGTTGAAACCAGCCATTCAAGAACCATGGTCCTGTGTTTCCATGAATGGTTGTTCCAAGAGGGATGTTTAATACGTAGGTTGGAATTCAATGTCGGGTTCTTCCAATCATTCTGTCTCCGCAAGAATGACAGCTTGCCTGATGGAATGATCCCCCCAACTCCCCACAAACAAGAAATTAGGTTCTCATTTTGGAAGGCATGTGAAGGAAGGAGAGCGGGAAAAGTCCCACTGTGTAAGCAGCAGTCCTTGTGCTGGGCTTCCCCTAATGGGGCTGGTTAAGTGAATCCCATTCAAGAGTCTGCAACTGGTATGTAAAAAAAATGCCACATCATGACTTTTTCAGTAAACACACGTTCTTAATGCTGCCAGCTTCCCATGCATCCCAAAGCTGTAAGGCTAAAGATACTGTTCAGCTCCTTTCCGCCGCTCTATGCTAACCAATAGAGCCCCGGCATTTATCTCTCATTTCCACCCGCATTGTGCTAAGTAGACTCTAAAATCTCTCTGCTGCCCAGGCTCCACTGTTCAAGCATGCTTATGCCTTGCTCGGCCACTGCTTATGTTCTGCGCCGTTTTGCAGCACTTGGACTGGAAGGATTGCTATTTGCGTTCAAAACCTTCTCAGTGACTCTGTTCCGCTTTCTCTTATCTGCTCCTTCTTTGGATCCAGATTCAGACGAGCTTCTCTCTTTCTCCTTACTGCTTGGTTTCTCAGATGCTTTGGCCAGGCTTCCCATAGATGCATATACTGAAAGAGAATTCAATGAAAGATTATGCATCAAATGGCATCCATCGCATTATGGCCATGATCCAAGGCAGAGTCAGGTGCATGAGAGCCCTGCCCAATGGGCAGGTGGGCCAGCTTTTTTAAAAAAGGAAATACAAGCTCTTTGCAGAAGCACACTCAACTCACTTTAATTATATGGGCAGAAATTCTAATAATAGAAAAATGCCCCTGATTAAAGCTACAAAACAAAATATTAAAGGTCTGATCTGGAGTTTGTCTGCCCCATGAAAATACCTCTCAGCCCCTGATCTTGGGGTTGCCTTGGAACAATATTCTGAACACTTCTGAAAGAACTGGGGATGCTCCCAGGAGTCTCATGATCACATTTTTGCAAACCACTTTGATGCTTTCCCTTACAATTATGTGGTATATAAATTTTATGAAATAAAAAATAAAGAAGCATGAAAGCATAGATGGAGCAAAACTGAAGGAGCACTTCTGTTTCAATATATGTTCACTGGTTGGGGCAATGCATTTGCAGAAATCCTTTGCTCTGTGACTATTAGAAGTGCACCCGAACCTTTCCAAAAGAATGAAGGGAATTATCTTGGAGGTGCTTTCAAGAAGGTTCTCGGGTATCCGGCACATGGGCACCCCTGACCCCCACAAACCATAAAGACGCTGCCAATCAAAACAGCAGGCCCAGGACAAAAAAGATCATGCCAAATTATTATTAATTAAGTTTACTTGGCACCTTTTCCTACAAAAGTAACTCAAGGTGACTTAACAAAAATAAATAAATAAGACATACATTACAGCCAGCATAAAACAAAACACGAAAAAACATTAAAACACAATTCGGAACTCATTCTTGTGAGAATCAGAATGTGGACCTCTTTTCTCCCCACTTCTGATTTAGAACTAACCCAACTGTAGAGGAACCGGCTATATTTCACAATCCAATAGCGGCTATTTTCTCTGTACTATCCTACCTTGTTAGAATATGTTAGCTGGAACCAGGACCCACATGTGACGTGGCTGAAAATCAGATCCCAGAACACTGTGGCCCCATTAGTTTGTTTAAATTGGTTTAATTATGAATGACTCTCCACCCCAGATTTCAACTAGAAATAAGCCAAGAAATAAACCCTTGGCTTATTTCTACCTTGCCACTTGTGATTTGTTTGAAACAAAACAAGTCACAATCTGAGTTTTAGTGACAAAAAGCAGTGTGCTGGAGATCAGTGCAGTTGCCCAGGGTGGCGGTAGGAAGGAACATTTGTGATTAAACCAGAGATCAAAACAAACTATGGCTTAAGAGTGATGAGCGAATCAGGCCTATGGATGACACATCATTTTCATATGCTAAAATGAATAACTCATACCTTCTTCAGGACCTGCGTGCGATTCCATCTCTTCCTTTATCTCTTCTTTCACGTCATCTTCAATCATCACTTTACCTGTGGGGATGATTATGAGTGGAGTGATGGTGAAGATGGCACTGATTCAAATTCAATTTCCTCTTTACTTCTCCAGGCATGCTCATGGCAGCAATATGCACTGAATTAAAGGGATCAGTCATTGCCAACAGCCCCCGGCTCCCAATAAGGCTATTTAAAATCACTTAGGAAGCAAAACTAGATTGTTTCAAGCAGTAAGCTGACAACAGCAACTGAAGTAGAAAAATGCAAAGAAATGATAAGAAGGGAGCTATCATCCAAGCACAGATGGTGTTTTCTTTTGAAACTTGTGAATATAAATATGCAATATTTTTCATATTGAGAGTACATCCACCTCAACCATTCCAAGCACTTAAAAATTACCTCTGCAAATGAGGTGTAAAGGCTACTGATTTTTGGGTGCAATCCAAATCTCAACCCCTTGTTGGCAGGAATGTGTAGAGCAGCATAGTTTCAGCTACATCTGCAGCCCAGCTGCTCGTAGCGACAACTGTTGTTGTTTTTTCTGGGGTGTGTGTGTATGTGAGCAGGAAATCCCCATACCAGCTCCAGGTTCCAGATCAGGCCTGATGCCATTGGGTGACAGCAGTGAGACTGTCTCAGGATCTAGCAGATCCTGGGCTGTTTGGGCCAAATTCCCTCCCTGCTCTCAAAATATCCTATATCAGGGCTTTCTACTGGCCTACGCTGGTGAGGATTCTGCCAGTGTTCTGCAGCTGGCTGACTCAGCAGCTGGAGTGAAGGGCCCCTCTACTCAACTGAACCACCCCCTCAAACTGACATAAAGGGGGCTTGGACTGCTTTGTTAATATATATCTGCAAACGACTGCATTTTGTTTTTCTTTAATTTTAAACAGAATGCTCTTCCCAACAGACAGTTCTGGAATTGCTCCACTACTGAAAAGACAAGAGTACAAAAGAAAAAGTAAAAGTGGGGGGAGCTTTAAAAGTATTTTAAAACCTAGCCATATCGAACTGATATCTGTTGAATCATTTTCTAACAAATGTGAACACCCACAACCCAAATTCAGTCCAGATTCCATCAATATTCGGTCTCATTATTCTTTCGTTGCTTACTAAAGCACCAATCAAAATTGTTCAAATGCTGTAATCAGGCTTTTGAATACATTTGTGTCTGCTTTCCATTTTTCTTAAATAGAAGCATTAAAAAGCAATCCAGATTTGAACATCTTCAGACTTCATCCAAGCCTTTGGCTAATTAAACTATCTCTGGCCTTTTAAACCCTATGGGGGTGTGTGTTATTTTTGACATGTATTTTTGTGTTTTTATATTGTAAACCGCCCTTTAATCTTTTGATGAAGGGTGGTATATAAATTTCATCATCATCATGATCCAGTGTAGTGGTTTAGGCTGCAATCCTATACACTACAGGCTAGCCAACTCCTGATGTTGCTTCGCTTCAGCCCCCAGCATCTCCTGCCAGCATGGCCAATGATGATTCGATTTATTATACTTCTCTGCTGCTTTGCATTCAAATGAATGCCAAAGCAGCTCACAAACAACAAATCATAATAATAACACAATAGGACATGATGGCAGTCGTACTCAAGCAACATCTGGAGGTTATGTACACTTCCTTAAGGCTACATCCCTTTAAACCGAATGGGATATATTTCTTTTAAAAATCCTATGCATCCTTGCTGGGAAGGCAGCCCCACTGAACACAACAGGACTTACCACTGAGTAAAAAGGCATCAGAGCACACTGAAAGAGACTGGGTCTTGAAAGAGGAAGTCCTAGAATAAAATCTTGCCTGTGGTATATAAATAGTAAGTAGGGTTGTTATTATTAAGACTGCTTTTGGGTCTTACCTTCTTTTACCTCTTGAATAATTTCTTCAGGGAGGTTGAAGTTTTTTTCTGAGTTGGGGAAGGGAAGAATCTCAGATTCATGCTTAGAAATGTTTTAAAGAGAAAGAAATCTATAAATAATTTGGTTATACCAATAATTCAGATTTTCTAAACCAAGGGTGGCTAACATGGGGCCCTCCAAACGTAGCTGGACTACAACATCCATCATCCCTGACATAGGCCACAATGGCCAGGACTAAGGGGAGTTGTAGCTTAACAACATCTGGAGAGCCACAGGTTAGCCAACCATATGCTAAACAAATGCAAAGGTAATCGTCATCACATATAATTTATAATTATTACCCAACCACAACAAAAGAAAATATTGAAATGACCCTTGCATTTCAGGGACAACAAGGAATATATTTTATTTTGTAATGAAATTGCATAATAAAACTACAGTCATTTAAACCTGTTCATCCAGAACTAAAGAAACAAAAGTCCCCGCTTAGTTTTTTTAACGAGTGTTTCAGATATGCAATTTGGCATGTTCCAGGCAAGGACAGAATTGGTGTCAATCAGAATGCACAGAGCTTCCATATCAGATTCTGCAGTTATTTAAAAATGCACATTTAAAAATATCATTGGTCAACTATGCCCAAGCAAAGCAGAATAACATGAACATCGGTGAAATCAATATGTTTCAGACAATCAGCCAGAAGAATGGATAATACAAATTAAACACAGCTGCTGTCCATTTGGGTTCTTGTGTATTACAATGATAAATGAAAAAGAATATCAAAGATGGTATTTCCTTTCAGCAATGGTTTTGTGGAAGGAAGCAAAACAAAATCCAAGACATTCTTTCACTTGTACCTTGTATGAGAACTTTGGTTCCCCTAGAGAACCGTGCAGATTCTTATGGAAGTTACTGATTAGTTAAGGCACCTTCCTGGGATCATATGAAGCCTTTATGACAAACTGTAAAACTTAGATGCTAATAAGGCCTAGTTGCTGTGGACAGAAACCATGCTAACAAGGATAGCAAAGATTTAGGACATATTGCACACTGTAACCCTATCTCAAGTTGCCAGGACCAGAGAATCAAACCAAACATGACCATGGCTTTTTTGAGTGTTGGACTCTGTGTGAGCAGCTTCCACAGGCCAGATGGGTGCCTCAGAATTCACCTGAAGGCAGGAAAAAGCCGTTCACAATGGATCATCTCCCTTAGGCTTTATCTGCACCATACAGAAGGAATGGGAGGATCAACAACACAGCAAATTGTTTCCCTTTAATCAGGAGATCATGCACTAATAGGGAACACAACTAATAGGGGTACCCAATTCTGCTTGTGGTACATCTGCACATACGGATTGGACCTCTGACCTGTGGAGCAGGAGCATCTCAGGCAGCGGCCTCAGTTTCTTGGTTGGTGACACTTACCAGCGCTTGCATGTCATACATGGTGCTTAAATGGTCCCAGATGACTTTGGAAGAAATCTGCCTCCCGATATTCTGGCTGAATTTATCTCGGATGCAGATCATGTGAAAATGGCGATTCACACCTGGAATGGCAGAAGAGAGTGAGAAGGAGAAAACATACAGAGAGAGGGGTTGGGTTTTTTTAAAAGACTTGATTAAAATCCTGTAAAGCACTATGCACCCTGATGGCACTATAAATAATGACCAAAATCTGGCCCCACCCTATGCCCTTCCTTGCACTAACACAGATTATTTCGGACTGTGAAGTCCTAGTGGCAGGGACCCATTTTAATGCCCTTTATCTTTCACGCTGATCATAGAATTATAATGTTGGAAGGGATCCCTAAAGGTCATTTAGCCCAAGCCTGTGAAATGCAGGAATCTCAAACAAAACATCCATGACGGGGCTACATAGATCTTAAACTAGGGAAACAAGTAGTTTACAAGCTTAAAGCACACTTGGAGGTAGGAGGAATCCAGCCCTATTGAACACAGTGAGCATTAATTCTGGGTAAAAAAAGAGAAAAAAAGCTCTGTTTTGTAAAACGAATGTTAAAAGAGCACTTTAACCACCTCAGGCTATAAAAGATCACAACTAAGCGATCGAACCATTTTAAGTCTATGTACTTTTTTTTTTAGTAGGGGGGTGCAGGAAATGGCTTCGAGGGGACTCCATAGATGATGATGATGATGATGATAATAATAATAATATCTTTAAATTTGCACCCCGCCCCCCGTAGATGTCAGGGCGTTTCACAGCCTATATGGCGTGTGTGTCCCGTCCCCCCACCCCTCTCTATATGCCCTTTCTCCTGACAGGCGCCACCCCGCCTTCAGCGCTCTCGTCCGCGGCCGGCGCCTCTACTCGAGCCCGAGGCTCATTCCGCGGCCTACGCCCCATTCCCCCACCCGCCGCCTTCTCCTCACCGACGGGCTTGTGGCCCAGCATGGCGTGAAAGAGGCACACCTCCACCTCGGGGCTCCACACCACCGGCACCGGCAGCGGCGGGGGAGGAGGAGGGGGAGCCGCCGCAGCCGCCGCCGTCATGACGGTCATCGCCGAGGCCGCTGAGGAGACGCTTGACGCCGCCGAAGCCGCTTCCTCGGGCGCCGCTTGCGGGGCGGGCTCGGCCGACACGGGCGCCGCAGGCCCTGCGGCCGGGCAGGGGGCCTTCAACTCCGCGTCTGCCGCCGCCGCCGCCGAGCTCTCCGCTTCGCCCATGGCCGCCGCCGCCGCCTCCTCCACGGAGAGCGGGCCGGGCGAGAGCGGAGCGTCCCCTGTCGGCCGCCCTCCCCGAGGGAAGCAACCGAGGGCGGAAGCTGAGGGGAGATCCCTCTCCGCGGGGGGAGACGAAGAAGCTGCCCACGGGACTCAAGGCCTCGCTCAGAACCCGGCCTCTTATTTTTCAATGCGTCTTGTTCGAGGGGGGGGGGATTGCACTCTGCGCCGGCTCAGGAGTGCTTTTGTCCTGGGGCGTGTTGTGTGTACCACCACAAGGAAGCAAGCATCAAGGAAAGAGAGAAAGAGAGAGAGAACAGGCAGATAAGAAAGAAAGAAAGAAAGAAAGAAAGAAAGAAAGAAAGAAAGAAAGAAAGAAAGAAAAGAGGCAGATAGACACAGAAAGGAAAGAGAAAGAAAGAAAGAAAGAAAGAAAGAAAGAAAGAAAGAAAGAAAGAAAGAGGCAGATAGACACAGAAAGGAAAGAGAAAGAAAGAAAGAAAGAAAGAAAGAAAGAAAGAGGCAGATAGACACAGAAAGGAAAGAGAAAGAAAGAAAATAAACAAAAAGAAAGAAAACAGGCAAATAGACCCAGAAAGAAAAGCGAAAGAAAGAAAGAAAACAAGCAGACACTAAGAAAGAAAGCAGAAAATAAGCGGATAGACACAGAAAGAGAGAGAGAGAAAGAAAAGAAGCAGATAGAAAGGAAGGAAGGGTTCAAACGGGGGGGGGTACTCTTTTCACTCTTTTCCCTTTATTTTTGTTATTAGATATACCTGACATGGGATATTGTGGACTCTCCTTCCTTGGAGGCTTTTTAGGCAGAGGTTGGGTGGCCGTCTGTCATGGATGCTTTGCAGGGGGTTGGGCTGGATGACCCTCGAGGTCCCTTCCAACTACATTTCTATGGTTCTATGCCACTTGAGAAGCCTGCCATGGAGGGAATTTATCCCCAGAATCAGTAAAAGCTCGTCATTAAAGTCAGGATGAAGCTGGCACAATCTCTCTCTCTCTCTTGCTGACTGACACTCTTCTTCTCACTTATTTGTGAGAGCGAGAGATTATGTCAGATTTATCTTTGTTTTAATGCCGAGTTTTTACTGATTCTGGGGATAAAATTCCTTTCCTGGTAGGCTTTACAAGTGGCATGTGTACACAATAAAAAAAGAAAGGAAAAACAAGGAAAACAATGCTTTCATCTCCCTGTTCTTTATTTCTTCTCATTGTTGTGCATACAATTGTGAGAAGAGTGCTCCTCAGCAGGTGCAGAGTGCATTTCCCTCTCCATCGAACAGCTCTGAGTGCAGTCACACTGGGAGAGAGTGTGTGTCTTAGGGCTGCCTCTCTCAAACATTAATGTACTAGTTTTAATCAGTGGCTTGATGGATTAAATATGTGTAAAGTAACCCCTGACCATTAGGTCCAGTCATGGCCGACTCTGGGGTTGTGGCGCTCATCTCGCTTTATTGGCCGAGGGAGCCGGCGTACAGCTTCCGGGCCATGTGGCCAGCATGACTAAGCCGCTTCTGGCAAACCAGAGCAGTGCACGGAAACACCGTTTACCTTCCCACCGAAGCATTACCTATTTATCTACTTGCACTTTGACGTGCTTTCGAACTGCTAGGTTGGCAGGAGCAGGGACCGAGCAACGGGAGCTCACCCCGTTGCGGGGATTTGAACGGCCGACCTTCTGATCGGCAAGTCCTTGGTTCTGTGGTTTAACCCACCCGCCAACCTCGTCCCTAAATATGTGTAAATCTGCATGCAAATAAAACAATAGTTTTGAAGGGGCAGGGAATGGCTTTCCATCTTTTTTTATGCAGACTAGAAGTCTAAATTCTCAGCCCTCTGTTTGAAGGGCTGTCTCCTTTAAAGATTTACAAAACCCTAAGAAGGGAGAATGGGAAAGGACCTTGGAATTTCTTATCCACAAGAAGCATTTTGATAGCAAACTGAGCAGGCATGCAGGTCTCAGTTTGCAGGCCCTGAGCCCGGCTTCGGCTGGGGAGGGCGGGATATAAATAAAATTTATTATTATTATTCCGGCCGTAGACTTGAGGTTTATAGTTTCTATTGAAATCTTAGCACTTCTATGCAACCTTATGTTACGTTATCATAGGGAAATTCCTTGCAAAACTGTTTTTTCTTTGTGATGCGTTCCCATTTTTGGTGGTTACCTAAATGCAGGCATGTGTGCCAGGCATACACGATCTCAGAAGACCATCTCCACTTTGAGACAGTCCACCCTGTTGATTTAATTCATTGGAGTTTGCATTGAGTCTCATTCAAGAGAATGCAATTTTAACAGTCAGGCTATACAGGATAACAATTTTAGTTACTATTGCATTGGTGTTCCTAGCATGCTCACTGTGTTTTGTTTTGTTAAAAAAATTAATGTACTTACTGAAGTAAGTACTGTACTTATAGTAAAAATAAGCAAGAATGTACATAATAATTGAGAAAATAGAAAGCAAAGTAAAATATAGAATGCAGTTTTATTTTTTAAAAGATTAAAGCATCCCACCCACTTACAAAAGCTATGTATAATTAAAGGTCAATGGTCTGGTGGAAGAAAGAATGTTTTCATCTGATGTCTATAGATACATAACAATGGAACGTGGTGAACTTCCCCGGGGAAAGCGTTCCATAAGCAGGGAGCCAGCACTAAAAAGGCCCCGCCCCGCTCTCATGCTGCCACCATCCAGACTTTCCACATGAGGGGGCACATGAAGAAGGGCCTCGGTAGATGGTTGTAGGGTCTGGGTTTCATATGGGGAGAGGTGGTGCTTGAGGTTTTGGGGTCCTGAATGCATATAAAAAGGCTTTATAGGTCAAAATCATGCACTTTGAATTGGGTCCGAAAAGTAATTGGTAGCTACGGCTAGTCAGGCCAGGATTGGTGTTGTGTGTTCAGACTGTCTTGCCCTGGTGAGCAATCTGGCTTCCAAATTCTGCACAAGACTTTGCCTGGAATGCAAAGAACTGGCAAGGATATGTTCTCTGTTAGTGGTAGTTGTTGTTTCCGACTCTTTGTGACCCCATGGACCAGAGCATGCCAGGCACTCCTGTCTTCCACTGCCTCCCACAGTTTGGTCAAACTCATGCTGGTAGCTTCAAGAACACTATCCAACCATCTCGGCCTCTGTCGTCCCCTTCTCCTTGTGCCCTCCATCTTTCCCAACATCAGGGTCTTTTCCAGGGAGTCTTCTCTTCTCATGAGGTGGCCAAAGTACTGGAGCCTCAGCTTCAGGATCTGTCCTTCCAGTGAGCACTCAGGGCTGATTTCCTTAAGAATGGAGAGGTTTGATCTTCTTGCAGTCCATGGGACTCTCAAGAGTCTCCTCCAGCACCATAATTCAAAAGCATCAATACTTCAGCAATCAGCCTTCTTTATGGTCCAGCTCTCACTTCCATACATCACTACTGGCAAAACCATAGCTTTAACTATACAGGATTTGACATCTTTCTGCAGGGCCTGCAAGACAGAGCTGTTCCACCAGGCCTTTGGTCAGGACACAGCCTGACTCCCTCCTTTGGCAATCCTCACAGAACTCTAGCCCAATGGTTGCCATTAATCTGATTTGAGCTGATTTTATAATGAAATGATTTCAGAATGTTGTATATTTTATTGTTGTTAGCCGCTCTGAGCCCGGCTTTGGCTGGGGAGGGTGGGATATAAATAATTATTATTATTATTATTATTATTATTATTATTATTATTATTATTATTATTACAGACCTTTGTTGGCAAGGTAATGTCTCTGCTTTTTAAGATGCTGTCTAGGTTTGTCATCACTTTTCTCCCAAGAAACAGGTAGCAACTGACATTTCTTATCAGGTATATAATATAGACAGATGTGCCCATACAAAAGCTTGGGTTTAGGGTATTAAATGTTACTTTTTGTGACATGCATTTACCCCTTTCTGCTCAGTGTAAGCAAATTGTTGCAATAAGTGCTCACACTAAAAGCAGAATTATTACTCTATAATCCACATGTTATGCCCTGTTCCTCTGTTTCTTTTTCTTATTAGGCATATTAGCAAAGCCTCTATTGTTTAGGAGATCAGTTGCTCCCATGGCTGGTTATTAATTTGAAACCTTAATCCACCATCTGACATTAGAATAAATAACCAGCACAAATAAATCTGGTATCTTAGAAACAGACTTTGGGGAGCTAATGAACTCCAAAGGATGCATGCTCCATTTTTGCCAAATGATCTCAATAAGAAGTCTGGTTTTTTAAGGGGAAACAGGCTTGTCGCAGAAGTGTTCCAAATCAACTTTAATTGCACAACCTGAATTTGTGGGTACATGACCGAATCCCACCAGAAAACAGCAGCAGTCTGGAAGGGGGGAAAAACAGTCGACAAACACAACCCCTCCGCTTGCAACGAAGGGTAATTCATACTTCAGAAGAACTTGCCTGTCAAGGTGACAGTTTCCTCTAAACACTTAAAACAAGTTAATGAAACCATGGGTGAGTCAGCTAAACATCACAAATTGAGAAACATCAGACTTCTAAATGCAGAACGCTAAACCTAAACGAAGTGCTCTTGTTTATGAATGTGCAATTTATCTGAATTCTAGACAGGAGTGCAAAATGGAAGGGATGGGTCTACAAGTCTTTTATGTCAGTGCTATGAACATCTATTTGCTGCAGATGCTATATTTTAATGTAATTCTGTGTCATATGCTGACTGGGTTTTAAAAGTTCACAGTTCATAATTTCTTTCTCGGATAGATTGCCACACAGTCTCATTTTACGCAGCCATCTTTGAAGCCTCCATCCTAATGCATATGACATTTTAAAAGATGCATTATCTTTTATTCGGCTCCCTCTCCAACATATTTTACACCTCTCTCGGGACCACTGTTGCATTTCAGTGAAATACTGCACAGCAGTAAGAAATTGATCTATTTTGCAGTATCAAAATTCAGAATGCATCACTTGACAACTGCACAGAGAAGTTAATAAATAGAAAGGGGAAAATCCATAACAAATAAATACAGCTTTGTTTTCAAGCACCCAAGAAGTTTAACATCTGACCTTACTAGGTCTAATGAAGGACTGCTATACAGGCACTACAGTGCTAAAACTACTCTTAAAAAAGACAAGATAGTATGGCAGTGCTTCTCTTTTATTTACTCCTCCCTTGGGGTTACTCTCAACGTAAGAGATAAAATTAGAGGGTGGTGATGGGTGAATGTGGGGTGCGAAAGGGGTTTCATGTGCATAATTTAGGTGGCTGTTACTAACCTTGATGAATGCAAAATGGGCATTCAGGCAAAGCCACAATTCAAAAAATCCAAACCACAAACCCAGCATTGCAATAAAATATATGTAGTATTCTTTGACCTTGCATACTGAACTGAGCAAAGTGGGTTGTGCCTATGTTAATTGTAATAAATGGATTCAGGGGTACCTGGATATGCATAGCATCAATGATCTGAATTGACACTTAATTATAATTAGTGATTTAGGTTCCATAAACCAGATCTTGCTGGAAGCTCATATCCCCTAGGCGCTGGCTTCCTAATCTCAGGTATATGGGCATTGTCCATGGTGATTCATTGGTAGGAATCATCTCTTTTTATTTCATTTGTCTCCGGCCAACCTCTGGTGTGCATCAGCATGCTAACCTGACATTGGCTTAGCTCCAAAGGAAGGTAGCAACAATTTGTGTACACTACGCCTTTAAAGCCCAGTGAAAACCCATTCCCCCTCTAGTTTACTCCTCACAGAGTTACAATTTTCAGCAACCTTTGACAAACTACAGTGCTCCGAATTCTTTGAGAGATAGGTTTTGAATGTACAGTACTTTATGGTGTGTGCACAACCTAAATCCACACTGGAACCAGAGGAACTTAAGTTAATAATGGCAAACTTTCCATCTTGATTTCAGTGGGACCTAAGAGCATCTACAAGGATGCGGGTGGCTCTGTGGTCTAAACCACAGAGCCTAGGGCTTGCTGATCAGAAGGTTGGTGGTTCGAATCCCCATGATGGGGTGGGCTCCCGTTGCTCGGTCCCAGCTCCTGCCAACCTAGCAGTTTGAAAACATATCAAAGTGCAAGTAGATAAATAGGTACCGCTCTGGCGGGAAGGTAAACGCACATGAAGATTTCCTGTAAGTCCGGATGCTTGAGTACTTGCTAGAACTTCACTGTCCACTAAGATTTAGGAACTCCTAAAGCATCATTTTGGGATGCGGGTGGTGCTGTGGGTTAAACCATAGAGCCTAGGACTTGGCAATCAGAAGTTCGGTGGTTCAAAACCCCACGATGGGGTGAGCTCCTGTTGCTCGTTCCCAGCTCCTGCCAACCTAGCAGTTCGAAAGCCTGTCAAAGTGCAGGTAGATAAATAGGTACCGCTCTGGCGGGAAGGTAAACGGCGTTTCCGTGCGCTGCTCTGGTTCACCAGAAGCGGCTTAGTCATGCTGGCCACATGACCCGGAAGCTGTCTGTGGACAAACACCTGCTCCCTCAGCCTTTAGAGTGGGATGAGCGCTGCAACCCCAGAGTCGTCTGCGACTGGACTTAACTGCCAGAGTTCCTTTACCTTTACCTTTTAACATCATCTATGCTGGTCTCAGTGAAACCCATTATCATTTGATTTTTAATCTTAGCTTTGCACTTCGTCTGTTGGTGGTAATGTAAAAAAACAACCCAACAGGATTATAAATTGTTACAGGTGGTTAAAAGACTGCAATCCTAAACTCACTTACTTGGGTGAGTGAATTCAATGGGATTTACAGAACCATAGAACTGTAGAGTTGGAAGGGACCCTGAGAAGAATCTAGTCCAACTCCCTTGAAATACAGGAATCTCAACTAAATCCTAGTCGATTTATATATGTAATAGACAGCTGCAGCTCTGTAGACCTCTGATTGTGGGATCAAAATAAGTAATAACTGTTCTGGGACCAAATAATATTTTTTAAACTAACCTACCTTAAGGAGCTGTCAGGACTATTATAGTCCAAAACACATGGAAGACATCATGTTGGTTATCTTAGCTGAAGGTGTTTCACCTCCCCAGGAGGGAGATAACAACAACAACAACAACAATTTATTATTTATACCCCGCCCATCTGGCTGGGCTTTCCCAGGCACTCTGGGCGGCCTCCAACCGAATATCAAAAACACAATACAGCATCAAACATTAAAAACTTCCCTAAACAGGGCCGCCTTCGGTTGTCCTTTAAAAGTAAAATAGTTGCTTATTGCCTAGACATCTGCTGGGAGGGCGTTCCACAGGGCAGGCGCCACTACCGAGAAGGCCCTTTGCCTAGTTCCCTGTAACCTCACTTCTCGCAGGGAGGGAACTGCCAGAAGGCCCTCGGAGCTGAAGACTTTTATGAAGGTGATGGACTCGGGGAGATTTCTTACAAATAGCTGTTGCACCCAGAGCCCATCTTTTAAGACCTAACACTCAGATTCCAAAAGAACTTAACAGGGTGTGTCAGTGGGACAACTCTTCTGCAAGGCAGAATCTGCTGCTACCATGATGCCAAGGCTTCTTGTAGCTCTGTGTGTGTGTAGATTGTAAGTATTTATACAGGAATGTTAATGTTTCATATGAATTCGCAATGGTACAGTGCAGGGCTACCCAATCTGTTGGTCTATGGACCATCAGTGGTCTGTCAGTTTCATTCAGATCACCCATGGTGCGCCTGTTGATTTGTGGTTGTGGCCAGGAGACGGCCCACCCATTATATGAAACTTTCATATTGATTTTTAATTGTATTTTCTTTGTTTCTTTTAGCCCTTAAATCGGATTTAATGGCATTACGACTGGGATTTTATGGAATTCAAACTAATGCAATGTATAATAAATAAAAGAAGCAATAAAAACACGATTATAAACCATTGATCATCCAGCACAACACATTACAACAGGAGAAAAAACTATTAAGTGGTCCGCCAAGACCCTGGGCAATTTGCAAGTGATCCACGGGGAAGAGTTTCGGAACCACTGGGATAATGTATTTATGTTTACCTTTTCAAATATAGCTCACTTGGAGACCTTAGTAAGAAGTGACTAAGTAAATAATAATACAGTACTCCAAGCTGAGACTAATTCTAGATGCATAGTGAGTGTTAGTTGTTGCCTTTAAAGGTTCCTTGGTTTAAAATATAGGCTTTTTATTTATTGTTGAATTAAGGCATGGGTGGAAAGTTTAATCTCAGGAGGATATGTGATGCAGTCTAAAGTGTTTTGGCTTTCCATTGTTGCTGCTGGCAGAGACCTAGGAAGTCCCCCCTCAAGACTTCTGCAGCTGGCATTAGATGTGATGGGTAAAATTTACTACACTGGTTATTGTTTTTGCACAGGTATTTGATATATATTCCAAAATCGCTAGACATCTTTTAAGCCGTTGTATTGTTCCCCTTGCGTGTGCAACGTCTCAAGAAACAAGAAACAAAAGATGCCTCTGGACTGTTGCTACTTTATTTTTTGCTCTATAAGACTCACGTTTTCCCTCCTAAAAAGTAAGGGGAAATGTGTATGCGTCTTATGGAGCGAATGCAGGCTGTGCAGCTATCCCAGAAGCCAGAACAGCAAGAGGGATTGCTGCTTTCACTGCGCAGCGATCCCTCTTGCTGTTCTGGCTTCTGAGATTCAGAATATATTTTTTCTTGTTTTCCTCCTCCAAAAACTAGGTGCGTCTTGTGGTCTGGTGTATCTTATAGAGCGAAAAATACGGTATATTGCAGAAGTGATTCAGTTGCATCCTGGAACTTTAGGTTTATGCTCCAAGCCAAGTCTTCCCTCTCTGTCTTCCTCACCCAGTCACTCCCCTCCACTTGTTGTTTAGTCGTGTCCGACTCTTCATGATCCCATTCCACCTACATACCCTAAATACCTCCCTTCTTGTTCCCATGGGAGAAATAGAAGAAGAGAGGGAGGTCTCTTTCCTCACCTGGCCTGGCATGCTGCTCCAAGTGCTAGGAGTGATGGGAACTGTAGTTTTTCCATTAGGCTTAGGGAACTTGCCCCTGAGCAAAAAGCTGGAAGATGGGCGTTGCTATATGGACTGCAAGAAGATCAAACCTCTCCATTCTGAAGGAAATCAGCCCTGAGTGTTCACTGGAAGGACAGATCCTGAAGCTGAGGCTCCAATACTTTGGTCACCTCATGAGAAGAGAAGACTCCCTGGAAAAGACCCTGATGTTGGGAAAGATGGAGGGCACAAGGAGAAGGGGACGACAGAGGGTGAGATGTTTGGACAGTATTCTTGAAGCTACCAGCATGAGTTTGACCAAACTGCGGGAGGCAGTGGAAGACAGGAGTGCCTGGCATGCTCTGGTCCCTGGGGTCACGAAGAGTCGGACACGACTAAACGACTAAACAACAACAATATGTGTGTTGGGGGGGGAACCTGTGGAGAGGTTGGGGGTGTGACAGTGAGTGGGCTTGGTGAATGGTGTTCCCCTCCTCTTCCACGAACCCAGTGTTAAAGAAATGCCCTCTTCCTTTTTAATTGAGACTACCTTTGATTTGGACCCTTAGGTTCTGCTTGTTCCAGACCCAAGTGAGAGGCCAAATGGAAAAAGCCATTGGTATGGATTGTCCCAAAGGCACAATTTATTTAAGATTCATTTCAGGTAAGGATACATAATGTCCTCATTAGAACTTGATAGATAAACCTATCAGTCAGCATTCTCACTTCGCTGCACTCTGACGGTTTTAATGAGGTACTGTTGTGTGCTAAAAGCACCTCTTAATTATGCTATTAACAGTAATGATGCTCATCAAACATGATGAAGACAGGCTTTTCTTTTTCTTTTTTCTTTTGCAAGACTTTACAGGTTATGCACTTCTGACTTTCAGTTATGTGAACTCAACCTGAGTTATAAACGGACTGGCGCTTAAAAGTTTTAGTTTTAACTTGGGGCCAAAGCTGCATTACAGCAAATGCATTTAATTGTAGCCCTTGTTCTTAAGGTGGAGGGCTGATTTAGAAAGAAAGCTATTAGAGCAAATAAGCAGTGGAAGAGATGGGTGCATCCTGTTTCTCTGCTCCAAATTCAAATGTATATTTGCTCCAAAGACTTCCAAGGCTCAGATTTAAGCATCTCTTCTTCATAGTGCCAAATAAATCTTTTCTGGTAAACGTGGTGCTTTGATCCTTAGCATAAAAAAAAAACTACCTTAGCGACCAGGTTTGATTCCTTCTCCTTTCTTTGCAACTTCCCTGGTGTGTTTTATAACAGACTGCATTAGCATTGATGTCCTGATTTTCCATAATCAGCTCAGAACATTCATTTGCTGCTTCCTGTGATCAAGGTGGGATCCTTCAAAGCAATGCTGCTCTAATGATTTTCATTACTGGACAGCTTGTTCCTTGCCATCTTTAGGACCGAATCAAAATTTATAAAGCTGCAGCTCTCTGAGGATGATTGGATTTCCTGATTGCAATATATTACACTCCCTGTAGAGTTGAATTATTTCTTCCATTCTGGACATGCTTTTCTTCTTTAAAAGGGTCCTCCTGGTGGTTCAATAAGTTACAGCCCAACTTTAGAACCTGTAAAGTAACAAATCAGGAGCTAAGATATGTTGATTTTAATGTACCCATTTTCCTTTTTGCATTGGTTTATTTTTCTAATGCTAATCTAGAATTTTTTATTCCCTTGCAGGTCCCTTTGCTGAGTCACAGTGAACTGCTGAAGTAAGTTGCCTTCCGGAACCTAATGATCATTAGAACTTGATGATGATTGTTTTGTGGAAGAATGGAAGCCTATTTTTGGATTATCTAAGGAAATACTCTAGTATCATGAGCAGGATCTGAACTTTGAGCGACAGAAGGAATTAGAGATAGGATGCAGCAAGGGGGAGAAATAAAAAATACCATGGAAAACAGGGCGGGAAGTCATCAAAATAAAAAATAGGTGTATGTGTGAATTTGTTGAAAATTAAATAAAATATAACTGGGAGGAAATGAAGTTGTCTTCCTGCAGTCACTGAAGTTTGACCCTATAACTTTGGGGTAGGCAATGTGATTCCCTCCAAATACTGTTGGACTACAACTCCCATCATCTCTCACCATTGACCATGCTGGTTGAGACTAATGAGAGTTGTAGTACAGGCCAAAAGCATCTAGAGGGGACCCTGTTTCCCACCCCTGCAATACATTGATTTGTTTTGGATCATAAAAGGGACCTTTAGCTTGGTGGATATGGACCCCACTCTCCCCTCAAGCACCTCCTATGGTAGTAAGGTAAAGGTAAAAGGTAAAGGACCCCTGGACGGTTAAGTCCATTCAAAGGCAACTATGGGATGTGGCACTCATCTCGCTTCAGGCCAAGGGAGCTGGCATTTGTCCGCAGACAGCTTTCCGGTACATGTGGCCGGCAGGACTGAATAGCTTCTGGCACAATGGGACACTGTGACAAGTGCCAGAGCGCACCTACCCACCACAGTGGTACCTATTTATCTACTTGCAGTGGTCTGCTTTTGAACTGCTAGGTTGGCAGGAGGTGCTTAGCAGTATCCAGTTGGACTGGTTGCATGCAGAGAAATGGTGGGAGCAATGGCGGAGGAAGGGGGTGCAGTCTGCCCAGGTGTCATCACTGAGGGGGGTGGCAAAATGAGTTTTGGGTTTTTGAAAGGGCTCATGAAACTTTTTAGGACTGACGCAGTGGCTTAGGCGCCTGCAGGTTCCCGCGCTGCCTGAAACGGCAGTGTGGTACATGCATCTGTGGACTGCCTCTCCCTCAGCTGCCCTACAGCTGAGGGGGAAGCGGCGGACAGGCTCCAAGTGTCGGAGAGGCTCGCCCCGCCCCCATGGGTGGATCACCCCGCCCCCAGCTGCAGGACACGCCCCCTGACCAGGCACCTGAGTGGCTAGCTACGCCGCTGAGTGGGAGGAACCAGCTGGGGAACCACCAATGGAAGAAGGCTCAGAGTTCCAGTGTCAGGCTTTGGGGAATTTGATCCCCCCACGGCAGGCTGCCAGGAATAGACAGACAGCTCTTACCAAGTATTTTATTCAATATTCACAGAGAGAGGCTTAGAAATGTAGCCTCTTGGAGTAATGGTGTTGCTCCGAGTAATCTCCACCCCTCCTTCTCTCCTCAATGATCAACAGCACCCCCCCTCCTTTATGGTGGTCAGTTAGGGCCATTTGCCTCTTAGCTCTTTGCTCTCCTACTTTTTTTTTTTTAAAAAAAATGTTTTTATTAGGAATTCCAACATAACAATTTTAACAAAAATAGATTTGAGAGCCAGTGTGGTGTAGTGGTTAAGAGCGGTAGTCTCGTAATCTGGGGAACCGGGTTCGCGTCTCTGCTCCTCCACATGCAGCTGCTGGGTGACCTTGGGCCAGTCACACTTCTCTGAAGTCTCTCAGCCCCACTCACCTCACAGAGTGTTTGTTGTGGGGGAGGAAGGGAAAGGAGAATGTGAGCCGCTTTGAGACTCCTTAAAGGGAGTGAAAGGCGGGATATCAAATCCAAACTCTTCTTCTTCTTCTTCTAGATCATCCACATTATTCCCCCCCATTTTCCCTCTCCCCCCCTAAAAAAGAAAAAAGAAAACCTGAGACTTCCCTCAGCTCCTCTCTCTGGTTTCTTGACACATAATTTTATCTGCATGTTATAAAATTGTAAAAATCCTCAATTCATCTATCTATATATTACCAATAAAGAGGTTGTGAATGTTTATTCAAAACCTGCCAAGGAGTCCAGTTCATTTTGTTGTTTCTTCAAATACTTCGTAAAAGGTTCCCATTCATCTTTAAAGCCACAGTTATCCTTGTCACATAGTTTGTGTGTCAATTTCGCCAGTTCTGCAAAGTCAATCAGTTTTTCTTGCCACAGTGTGGAGCAGCTGTAAGCGATGGCCCAGCTGGAGGCAACGAGGTAATCCTCGCATCTGGAGCCAGGGCAGGCTCAGGCCCCTGACTTGGCTCAGCTGGTGTTTGTTGCAGGGGAACCCCCTGCACACTGGAACTCTTCAGGATCAGGCCCCAGACTTGATTCAGATGATGCCTGAGGCAAAGGATCCGGTGCGGACTGAGACTCCTCTGGTTCTGAGCCCGAGCCTGAGTCCTAGTCCATCACACTGCCAGTGGCTACGAGCCATGACAGCTATGCTCTGCCTCCACTGTTAGAGTCAACAATGTGTCTGAATACCAGTTGCTGGAAACCACAGGATGGGAGCAACTCTGGTCCTGCTTGCAGGCTTCCCACAGGAAGTAAAGTTGACCCTCGGCCACCCCATGCTTGAATCCTGCACCCAACTCAAACTCTATTATGGTTCTATTATCTTTAACTTTTGTTGACCTGTCTCCTTTGGGAGGTTGTGGACTCTCCTTCTTTGGAGGTTTTTAAGCAGGGGTTGGGTGGCCACCTGTTATGGATGCTTTAGCTGAGATTCCTGAAATGCAGGGCGGTTGGACTTGATGATCCTTGGGTTCCCTTCCAACTTTGCGATCCTATGATTCTATGACTAGATCAGCCTTTCTCAACCTGTGGGTCCCCAGATGTTGTGGGACTACAACTCCCATCACCCCTCGCTAGCAAGGCCAGAGCTCAGGGATGATGGGAGTTGTAGTCCAACAACATCTGGGGACCCACAGGTTGAGAACCAACCGCTGGACTAGATGGACCACTGGTTCAATCCAGTAGGCCCTTACACTGTTCTTTTGTTCCCAATGTATGAAAGACCTGTTTCCTCTTCCTGCTCAGTTCCTGCCTTGCCAAGTAAATACAGCTGCAACTACGAGGATGTCACAACACCCTAGTCTCAAAACTTTCCAGAAGTTCCACCAAAAAGATTCTCTGTCTGCATATCTGGTACTGATTGAATGCTTAACATTATCCACTTTTTTCTTTTACTGTTCTTTCCCTCTGCTGTTGAAAGTGTACAATTAACATATGTAAGGTCAAGCATCACTTATCAAAGTGCTATTGTTTGAGGGGAACTCTTGTCTGTCCTCCCCACAATCTCCCCCTTTCTTGAGCTCAAAGCAGCATAAAAAAATGGTGTGTTCTTTGAATTGCAGGCATCAGCCATGTGCGCATTTCAAGGCAATCTCTTGGTAAATGCTCTCAGTGAAATCCTTACACAGTGACCCAGGTGATGAGCATCGTTTCAGAACTGAAATAAGATAAATGAGATCCTCATCTGAAGTAAAAAAGCTCACATTGCTATCATAGATGCCTGTCAAAGAACAGAAGCAATAGATGCCCATCATGCCCTTATTCTCCTTTCAATTATTTAGCATAATTACTCCCAACAGTGTTCAAATTGTCATTTCTCAGAATTGGGAAATGAAATGAGCAATTGCACAGTACTTCGAAAAATAAAAGGTAGTCTTGTTGATCCAGAAAGGGAAAAAGTCTGAAATCCACAGTTGGACAACGCCTTTATTGAGACCAACCAAAATGTTCCTGCTATGAAAGCACTGCCAGCCATTTTGTGGAAGTGTTGTGTAATGCCTAACATTTAGAAGACACCTGAAGGCAGTCCTGTATAGGGAAGCTTTTTTTTATATTTTTTTATATAAATATTTATTAAGATTTTTGTAAAAGAAAAGCATAAGTAACAAACAACATTGCTTATATCATAACAAAGTTTCATAACTTGTTTAGACTTCCTCACGTCTCCTGCTCCCACTTACAGTGTTAAGAATTTTTTTCCAAGCAAATTATCATCTTGTTTACAATCTTATATCCACTCATTTAAATATAATCCAATAGTTCTCCCAAAGGGTTTATCTTTTCCTTAATCTCACTTATCATCAAATTCCAATCTAGTTTAGTGGTGGCCAGTTATTTATGATCAAGCATCCTTCTTAACATTCAATCAAATTACAATATTTTTGTAAATAAATTTTAAATTTCTTCCAGTCTTCTTCAATCCTTTCTTCTCCCAGGTCACGGATTCTGCCGGTCATCTCTGCCAATTGCATATAGTCTATCAGCTGCATCTGCCATTCTTCCAGTGTGGGTAGATCTTGAGTCTTCCAATTCTTGGCAATGAGTATCCTTGCTGCTGTTGTTGCGTACATAAAAAATGTTCGGTCCTTCTTTAACACCTTCTGGCCGACAATACCCAGGAGGAAGGCCTCTGGTTTCTTAGTGAAGGTATACTTAAATACCTTTTTCAACTCATTATATATCATTTCCCAGAAAGCCTTCACTTTAGGGCAGGTACACCAGAGGTGAAAGAATGTTCCTTCATTTTCCTTACATTTCCAACATTTATTATCAGACGAATGGTATATTTCGGCAAGTTTAACTGGGGTCATGTACCATCTATATATCATTTTCATTACATTTTCCTTCAAAGCATTACATGCAGTGAAGTTCAGCCCAGTGGTCCACAACCTTTCCCAGTCCTCAAACATGATGTTATGCCCAATATCCTGTGCCCACTTTATCATAGCAGATTTAACCATTTCATCTTGTGTGTTCCATTTTAACAGCAAGTTATACATTCTTGATAATACCTTAGTCTTTGGTTCTAACAATTCTGTCTCTAACTTCGATTTCTCCACCTGGAACCCTAGATTTTTGTCATTTTTAAAAACTTCTTTAATCTGGGCGTAATGTAACCAGTCTCGCACTTTACCCTCCATTTTCTCCAAACTCTGCAATTTCCAATTGTCACCATCTTTTTCTAATATTTCCCAATATTTTGGCCATTTGGCCTCCATATTGGGTCTTTTGGGAAGCTTTTTTTTTTTAATATTTATTTATACAACAAGAAAACACACACAAACACAAATACCAAATTACACACAAATTACAAAAATAACCATAGACACATAATTTTCTTGGCAAACAATAAAACATCTATTGGTCTTAACACTAAAGACTCAACTTCCCGTCTATTCCATATTTCAAATTCATATTACTTATTGCCAATACACATTTTTTTCATAAACTTATTCTCAATAAATCTAATTTCTTCTATCTACCTAGCAACTATTACTGAAGTTCCTCGAATGCTGCAACAGAATTTAAACTACTATATTTATTTTTCAGATATTCTTTGAAAACTTCCCATTTAGAAACAAATTCCTGTTTTGATTTATTATTTATTTTTTCTGATAAACCATCTAATTAGGCATATTCTGTCAGCTTTTGGATCCAATCTTGTATATAGGGGATTTCATTACTTTCCATTTTGCTGCGATCAAAACTCTTGCTGCCGCCGTCGCATATAAAAAGATACCCTTCCTCTTTTGTGGAATATCCAAATCTGTTATTCCCAGGAGGTAGGCCTCTGTTTTTTTATTGAAAGAGATCTTTAGCATTTTTTGCAGTTCTCCATGTATACTCTCCCAGAATACCTGTATTTTCCTACATGTCCACCACATATGGTAGAATGTTCCTGAGTCTTCGCATCTCCAACAGTTACTTGACACATTTTTATACATTTTTGAAAGTTTCCATGGTGTTAGATACCATCAATGTTGCATTTTTTGAAAGTTCTCTCTAATCGTGTAACAGTTTGTGAATTTCCAATTGATCTTCCATAAATTTTCCCATTGGGCCATGGTTATTGAATGGCCAAAATCATGGGACCACCTCACCATTGCCACTGTTACCTCCTCCTCCTCTTTAATGTTTGATGTCGTATTGTGTTTCAATTTGTTGGAAGCTGCCCAGAGTGGCTGGGGTAACCCAGTCAGATGGGAGGCATCATCATCATCATCATCATCATCATCATCATCAATAGTGAGGCTCTTCTGTGCTGAGAAGGGTATTCACAGAAAGGTAAAATGTTGAGCTTAATAATGTGGTAATTAAGGAGAAGTAGAAATTTAATCGGGACTCTATTTTGAAAGGTCGAAAGGTTGGGAAGGGAAGTGGAAATATTGTTATGAGGTAGCTGGGTTTGTTTGTTTTTTGTATGCTGTATAAAAAAGCTCATGTTTTATATGAATTTTTCTCCCTCCATTGCATAATGTATTTATGTTCCTTTATCTATTTATGTTCATGTTAGCTGCAACTTGCTTGGGGACTTTTCAGGCAACAAGTGACTAGTAAGTTTAATAAATAATAAGAACTATAAGTAAAATGTGAGTCAAGTTGGAATATAACCTGGTTAGCAGCTGGAAAAGGAAGAAAGAGGAATAGAATAGAGGTTTATCACCAGAAAGCAGAAAGTAGCAAGGAGAAAGCTGCCAAGGGACCCAGAAGCTGAACCGAAGGATGCAAATTGATAAATATTAGCTTGATAAGGGGAATGGTTTAGAATAGCTACAGCTGGATGTATTCTTCTCTGTTTAATTTTATAATGAATAACTTCTCAAACCATGAAATTAGTATGGCCCTCCCCTGCACCTTTAAAATCATTTTCTCGAAAGCTGCTGAAATTCTTCCCTTACTAAAACTTTTAAAGAACAGCATAGTTTTCTTTTTTTTAAAAACGGTGAGGCCTTATAATCCCCAAGTGCCATATTATGTTATTTAGTATAAGGATTGTGTTACGCCAGCTAAAATCTGAGAGATTAGATGGTTGTTTAGTGCAGGTGGCCAGAGAAAAGGAAAATATCCACTTGGTGGCAGCGGTGAGAAGAAGGAAAAGGAGGGTTCCCACGCCTCCTTTCCCACCTGCTGCCCTTGCTCTCAGTCACAAAACAGTAAGAAGAAAAAAGGTTTTGTTGTGTTTATGAAGGGGTGGGAGTTGTTGGGTCAATTTAGCCATGTCAATTTGTATGCTTCAGGTGTGTGTTTGTGTTACGTTGTTGTCTTGTTCCCTCTTTTCCCCAGAATACACTTAGAGCATCATCATTGATTGTTGTTGTTTAGTCGTGTCTGACTCTTCGTGACCCCATGGACCAGAGCACGCCAGGCACTCCTGTCTTCCACTGTCTCCCGCAGTTTGGTCAAACTCATGCTGGTAGCTTCGAGAACACTGTCCAACCATCTCGTCCTCTGTCATTCCCTTCTCCTTGTGCCCTCCATCTTTCCCAACATCAGGGTCTTTTCCAGGGAGTCTTCTCTTCTCATGAGGTGGCCAAAGTACTGGAGCTCTCAGCTTCAGGATCTGGAATGCTCCAGTGAGCACTCAGGGCTAATTTCCTTAAGAATGGATAGGTTTGATCTTCTTGCAGTCCATGGGACTCTCAAGAGTCTCCTCCAGCACCATAATTCAAAAGCATCAATTCTTTGGCGATCAGCCTTCTTTATGGTCCAGCTCTCATTTCCATACATCACTACTGGGAAAGCCATAGCATCATTGATACAGCATCACTACATCACTGACATGTCACAAATGGGGAGGGGTACACAAGGATTACACAAATTCAACATCAGGTCACTTGATCAGACACCTTTCCCAATGCCTTTTAAGTACCCACCACCAAAATAGCAATAAAAACTCTTTACACATCCTTGCCCTCAGGTCGTGTCTGGAGATAGGTTTTCAGAACACCTGCCTTGCTCAACTGTCTCTGCGGATGTCTGTTGTTGCCCCCTTGGTCACTGCCCAGGTGGGGTGCCGCGGATGTGCTCTCACACTTGGGGGATTTATGGAAGGATGCCCTGTTCCTGCTGCCTACGTGACTTCATGATTCTCCCACCTCCTGGAGGGAGGTGGAAATTCACCTTTCTTTAAAATGGCGTTGAAATGAGGAGAGTCAGTCTAAGTATGGATTTTCTACGAATAAGTTGAAAGGATACATTCAGGCACAATCATAATATTTGCGACATTGCAACAACTTTAAAGATGTTCGCCCCCCCCCCATGTCATTTCCATAACACCCCCAACTTTACAATGCCTATGATAGCATTGTCTCACACTAATTGCAACTGACCTGTAGGTAAGAGACTGTGAACTGAAAAAAAGAGACGTTATGTGTACCTTTGTTGTCCATGGAAATATTTCGATAGAAACAATTTTTTTAAAGTTTGAGTTCGTCCGAACTCTTCACCGGTTCCCAAGGAATGAACCGGGGACACAGTAATGGACTACATGGAATTGGCGGAAATGACTGGCAGAATCCGAGACCAGGGAGAAGAGTCGGTGGAAGAAGATTGGAAGAAATTTAAAATCTATTTACAGAAACACTGTAAAATTATTGAATGTTAATGATGGAATGAAACGAAGTGGTTCTAGCAATAAGGCAAACTAAGATTATGCAAGAATGGATTGATATTAGATGAAAATATGAAATTATAATATGTGAGGATAAACAATTAAGGGTAAATTAAGAGGGTATGGATTTGCTGAACAAATTTTTAAATGGAATACAAAAAAGGGAGGTGTGAGGAAGTCATGAAAACAAGTTAATGAGTGGTAAGATATTAGAAAGAGGGATTTTTATTTGTTATTTTTTCTTTCTACGTTTAATTTTGGATTTTGTATTTTCTTGTGTTTTTCTTTACTGTTTTGTAACCCCTTTTTTCTTTTTTTGTTAAAATTTATAAATATTATTAAAAAAAAAAGGAATGAACCGGGGACACAAGGAAATATACATAAAAGCAATGATCCTATACATATGTACAATGATCCTATATACCACTGGGGGAGATCCTTTATTAGACTGGTGGGCAGAGACAGAGACAAAGGTGGTCATGCAACAGGTGTAAATTTTATGTTTGTAAGTGGTCTAGTTTCTACAAACACTCACACAACTCTTTGTATCCTCCATCCAGGGGAGCCTTTGTTCCTACTAGGCTGATTAGAATCAGCTGCAAAATTTCCCAAGAGCAGAAATATTTTCTCTTAGCATTTTAAACTTCCCCATTATCACACAGAAGCAAATTCTATTTCACATCATGAAAAGCGTATTGGCTGAATTAATGGATCGCAGGGAAGGAAAATGAAAGTGGGGGAGATGGGAAGGGGGAGCCATTCATAACCCCAAACCTTTTGAGCTGTAAATAATTATCGCTGTGTGAGTAACTCAGGTTCCTGGCACGCAACCCAAAGAAACGTCGTCGTTGCATTCCACCAGAGCAACATTTCCCAAAAGCGAGAGACAAACTCTTGAGGGAAGGTTTGTTTTGTACCGAGAGAAACCTGCATGAATTCAATGGGAATCTGGGATTCAGAACTTGCTCTTACGTGTTTCTGAAGGCAAATGAATAGAAATTAATCCGAAGCTAGAGATACAGTAGAAGCAGTTATATTGCAGAGTTATATTCTTTGGAAAGTTTGAATTCAATAAGGCAGACTCCTAACAAGGGAGGATGCTAATGAGCTTGAGACTATATGTATATGTCAGGCACCCAGTTTTAAATGCTGACAGGATGCAGCCCAAATCCTGTGAGCTGTGGTTTGTTAAGAGTGTTGTTGGGAGACACCCCTGTCCATCCTATTTCTCTCCCAAAGCTAAAATTCCCTGAGTGTGGTTTTTTTTTTGGGGGGGGATTAGGGTCTCCTAACAGATCTCAGCACCCAGTTTTAAATGCTGACAGGATGCAGCCCAAATCCTGTGAGCTGTGGTTTGTTAAGAGTGTTGTTGGGAGACACCCCTGTCCTTCCTATTTCTCTCCCAAAGCTAAAATTCCCTGAGTGTGGTTTTTTTTTGGGGGGGATTAGGGTCTCCTAACAGATCTCAGCACCCTTGGCCAAATATAGCTCCCAGAATTCTTTGGAGAAAATCAAATTACAGGCAATGATTGATTTATGTGCATCCAATTGACACAGGACTATATCTATGTGACCCCACACAAATTGGGGGTTGATTATAGTATCACAGCTCCCATCATCCCTGACCACCAGTTAGCTAAGGATGATGGGAGTTGTAGTCCAACCACCACACCTCTGAAGAGGGTGTAATTTGGTCTCAAGGCAACACACTTTTCCTACAGTGTTTCAGAACGAGTGACTCCATCAAAATCTTGCAAATGTTATTGTGTTCTCAAATCAGAGACTACATATGAATTAAGCCAAAATCTCAAGATAGTGGAGTATGTGTAAACACAACTCGTGCTCCTCACCCCTGCAAACTTGTTATTTACAGGATTTCATTGCCTCCAAATACTCCTGGTACTGATTGTATGCTAGGCACACTGTGTCCTAGGAAGTGAAATTTGAGAAAATATATTATCTTCTGAAGGTTACAATTGCCTTCAGAAGCCCAGTCTCTGGGAAGTGTCAAAATGCTGTGCTGGAGTCAATTTTGATAAATGGCAAATATATGATAAGCTCCTGCAATTTCCTCCTTGTGATCCACGTGGCAGCTTTGTTTTAGGAATGCAAGTGCTCTGAACTTCCATCTCCCTTAACAATAAATGGAAGCAGCAGGCGAGCCAAAAGGAAAACAAAACACTGTGTTCCCTTAACAGCAGCAGCATCTCTGACAGATCAGAATCCCAGATGACTCCTGCATAACTGCTAACCTAAGATATGACATTGCCCAGGAGCTATAGACCTGTAGGGTACAGAGGCAGCCAAATTGGGTCTCTCTATATGTTGCTGGTAGGAGGGGCTGATAGCGAGGGGTAGCCCTGGAACCAGCATCACTGCCACTTACCTGGAGCTCGAGGGGGGGAGTCAGCAGGGATACACCTGGTGCCCTCGGGAGCAGCAGTAAGCAAGCTTATGCCATCTTCCAGGTGATAGCCCTTCACAGAGCCTAGGGCTTGCCGATCAGGTTTGAATCCCCACGACGGGGTGAGCTCCCATTGCTCGGTCCCTGCTCCTGCCAACCTAGCAGTTCGAAAGTATGTCAAAGTGCAAGTAGATAAATAGGTACCACTCCGGCAGGAAGGTAAACGGCGTTTCCGTGTGCTGCTCTGGTTCACCAGAAGCAGCTTAGTCATACTGTGTTGTGACACCTAACCTTCGGAACTCCCTCCTGCTACATATCAGACAGGCATCCTTTCCATTGCCCTTTCTGCACCAGTTGAAGACCTTCCTTATTACTGCATGTTCTCATCTAATAATAATAATAATAATAATAATAATAATAATAATAATAATAATAATAATTTATACCCCACCCATCTGGCTGGGCTTCCCCAGCCACTCTGTGTGGCTTCCAACAAAATATTAAAATACAGTAATGCATCAAACATTAAAAGCTTCCGTAAACAGGGCTGCCTTCAGATGTCTTCTAAAAGTCTGGTAGTTTTTCTTCTCTTTGACATCTGCTGGGAGGGCGTTCCACAGGGCAGGTGCCACTACTGAGAAGGCCCTCTGCCTGGTTCCCTGTAACTTGGCTTTTCGCAGTGAGGGAACTGCCAGAAGGCCCTCAGCGCTGGACCTCAGCGTCCGGGTAGAACGATGGGGGTGGAGACACTCTTTCAGATATACTGGACCGAGGCCATATTTGACTAGAAATCATTTTTGTGTATGAGTGGCTTGTGGATATTTCACACCTCCCATTGCAAGAATCTCCTGACAATGTTTTCAGAAAGGAGGGGGCGGAATCTGCTCATCGCTTCTTCCGCTCCAGCCTGACTCTGTTGGAGTCTGAGTGTTATCTGTGTAGAGATAAGATGACTGCTTAAGCAACTGTAACACTCATGCAGTCCAGTAGTCTCCATTAATCTTTAGTTTCTAGTTTATTTTAGTTTGCAGTAGCTGTAAAAGAATAAAGAAGTTATGCTTCAGAGCTGTTGTTCGTGTAGTTCATACTCTGCTGTGCTCTGCTGACCTTGGCACTGAGTTTGGTGCTCACAGCTCAAAGTTGTGAGTCCATTGCACTTAGACCGGCTTCCCTGCAGTGGAAGGTCTCTTGAAGGGCTTTCCCAGCTCGCCTGGCCCAGTCGGGGCTGAAGAGGTTGAGCCCAGTCGTTGGCACCAGCTCAAAGGTGAAGCTGTTATGGCTAAGAAGGAAACCCTATACAAAGCCAGAATGGAATCCCTAAGGCAGTGTTTCCCAACCTTGTGCCTCCAGCTGTTTTTGAACTCCAACTCCCATCATCCCTGACTAGCAAGACCAGTGGCAAGGGATGATGGGAGTTGTAGTCCAAAAACAGCTGGAGGCCCAAGGTTGGGAAACACTGCCCTAAGGCGCCTTGTACGCCTCCTTCCAGCAACTCCTGCAGCCAAGCTTGTTTCAAGCTTTGCTTCCTTTAGACCAGTGTTTCCCAACCTTGGGCCTCCAGCTGTTTTTGGACTACAATTCCCATCATCCCTTGCCACTGGTCTTGCTAGTCAGGGATGATGGGAGTTGGAGTTCAAAAACAGCTGGAGGCACAAGGTTGGGAAACACTGCTTTAGACCGCATCAATGAGCCTGAGAAGGGGGTCTTTGTTGGAGGGGAATTTCCAGCTGGTGGCAGAGGACAGAGTGACTCCAGGAGACACAGGTGTAAAAACCCAAACTAAAACGAAGACTTTATTACAAAACAATAAACAAACTCTGGTGGGTGTTATTCCTGCAGGCAGGCTACAAAACTCAGCTTTTTTCCTTTATAGCAACGGCCAGCTGCAGCCAATTAATCCCAGAAACTTCTTAAAGGTATACACACATGTTTCTGTGCCGAATGCCCCTAACAGTCTTGACAACTGGGCCGCCCAAGACTTCCATGCACACTGCTCAGGCTTGTGCCCCGGGGAGGTCACTCTGGGGTGGCTAACATGGCTTTTTGACTTCACCCCTGGAAGCACACTCCATTGTCTCTCAAGACAGACGAATGCCAACAACACAGCCCGTGCTAGTCCCCCCCCCCTTCAGATTCTAATGCCCTTTTTTATTTTGACAAAGTAATATCGTGGTACTTTTGGTTACAGATGCTTCAGGTTACAGACTCTGCTAACCTAGAAATAGTAGCTTGGGTTAAGAACTTTGCTTCAGGATGAGAACAGAAATCATGCAGCAGTGGTGTGGCAGCAGTGGGAGGCCCCATTAGCTAAAGTGGTGCTTCAGGTTAAGAACAGTTTCAGGTTAAGAACGTACCTCCGGAACAAATTAAGTTTGTAACCCGAGGTACCACTTGCGATGAATTGACCCCTTTCCGTTTTAACAGTACAAATCCTACAAACACCTTCCATATCTCCTCAAAATCATTTCACCTGCGTATTCCCCGTCTTACCTTAACGGGACATATTAGTTTATCATTAATAGCTATATCCCACACCTCTTTATACCATTCTTCCATTTAATATTCTGCTTGCCCCTTCCACTTCCTAGCTATCATAATTTGTGCAGCTGTCAATAAATTTGTGAGTAATTTGTGTCCTTCATAGCCTGCAAACCTTCCACCCCATGGCACCTGCTAGTCCTACTCAGAGTAGACCCACTGAAATTCACGGGCACAAATAACTTGGTTTCATTAATTTTGATGAGTCTGCTCTGAGTAAGATGTAGCTGATACTTTAATTGTCAGTTGCTTCAAGATGTTTCCTGGGAAGCAATCCATAAACTAAAACTACAGATTCAGATTCCCCACCCCCCCAGTTTTAAATAGCCCCCAACAGAAAGAATTGTAGCCCTGTGAGCAGCCACTGAAACTTCAAGCCCCCTACCAAATTCATCTCCTCCTTCCCATTCATCTGTAGCATTGGGCAATTGACCACTATATAATTATTAATTACAGGTTAGTTTGAAAAAGCATGTTTCCCTAAGCAGGCCTCTGGGTGTGAGGTCTGTGTGGGAGCCTCATATGGAGACTGGCATACAGCCAGTTCCATGCAAACTGCCTTCTTTCTGGAAGCGCCAGGAAAATATCCCTTTATCATGCTTCTCTTCCCTCTGGAAGTGGGACTGATAACCCGGGAGTGCTCTGCTTATATTATGAGGATGAGTCAAAGGGAAATCAAGCTGTCTCTTAGTTCCTGCAGCTTAGGGGGAAGAGCAATTGCTTTGCTTGCAGAAGGTCCCAGCTTAAAACCCGGGCATCTCCAATTTTCTGCCTGAAAAATTGGGGAGACGCTGCCAGCCTGTGGAGACGATACTAAGGTAGATGGACCAGTGGTCGAACTCAGTAGAAAACATGTTCCCTTGTTCATCTGTTGCTTAGATCCCACAAAGGTGCTTCTGTCATATTCTGAACACGCATCTCTTTGCTATGGTATTTCAGCGGGACCGACGTCTTGTTTAATCTGCACTGCTTTTCCAGTGCAGCCTGCGAGTCATTCTGGACTCACAGCTGTCCATGGAGGCTCAGGTCAATTCTGTGTCCAGGGCAGCTGTTTATCAGCTGCATCTGGTACACAGGCTGAGATCCTACCTGCCCGCAGACTGTCTCACCAGAGTGGTGCATGCTCTGGTTATCTCTCGCTTGGACTACTGCAATGCGCTCTATGTGGGGTACCTTTGAAGGTGACCCAGAAACTACAATTAATCCAGAATGTGGCAGCTAGACTGGTGACTGGGAGCGGCTGCCGAGACCACATAACACCAGTCCTGAAAGACCTACATTGGCTCCCAGTACATTTCCGAGCACAATTCAAAGTGTTGGTGCAACCTTGAAAGCCCTAAATGGCCTCGGTCCTGTATACCTGAAGGAGCATCTCCACCCCCATCATTCTGCCCGGAGGTCTAGCGCCGAGGGCCTTCTGGCAGTTCCCTCACTGCGAGAAGCCAAGTTACAGGGAACCAGGCAGAGGGCCTTCTCGGTAGTGGCACCTGCCCTGTGGAACGCCCTCCCACCAGATGTCAAAGAGAACAACAACTACCAGACTTTTAGAAGACATCTGAAGGCAGCCCTGTTTAGGGAAGCTTTTAATGTTTAATAGATTATTGTTTTTTAATATTCTGTTGGAAGCTGCCCAGAGTGGCTGGGGAAACCACTCTTATATATTATTATTATTATTATTATTATTACTTGTGGAAAGATGATGGGTTCATCAAGACTGCCATTTGTGCTGCATTTCCACGCACAGATTTAAAGCTCCGTGTCTGAGCATTTCCCCCTGTTTCCCCAGTGCTTTGCCCAAGAAAATCCATGTTTTATTGCCAAATCTGAGCAAATGACAATTCCTGTACCTGGAAAGCATGGTGCCAAAGGAAGACTGGGTGAGTCTTAAAAGGTTTATAAAAACAATGGAGTTCCATGCAGGTTGCTGCATTGCTATTCTAGCTGCAAGGAAGTTTTTTTCTGTAGAAACAGCAACCGCAGCAAGAGGGTGACACAGTCTTTTAATGTAGCAGTCAAATCATGCTTAGTTGTCCAAGCCCATTTTAGTACGTGTGATGATGAGGTTGCTTAAACTGCTCCTAGCAAACCATGCAAGTCCTGCTGTGTCTTCTCTTACAGGATACAAATCTGAAGATGAAAGGTCTCCCACGTAAGGTGCATAAATCCATACTTAAAGGGAAACTTCAACCACTCCAACCAACCTGGCACATCTGAATTAGCAGAAAGGAATTTAACATGTGAGGAGCTGGATGGATGAAGAGTACAGGTATTAGACTAGAGGTGTCATTGGCCTCATCCAGCAGGGCTCTTTTTATGTTGTTATATAGTACAAAACTAGTAAACCCATCCAAGGTCTGTGACCGTGTAATAAAAGGTGTATTGTGATTCATTGTGGGGGGTTTTAGAAGTTTTTTTTTTAAAAAAAATACTTTTCAAGTTTATAGATTTCATTAGTTTTACAATCAATTTAACATTTCAAAATTTGACTTCCTTCCCCTTTTTCTGCAGTTCCTTAAATTAAATTTTTAAAAATATATTCTGCATACAGTGGTACCTCGGGTTACATATGCTTCAGGTTACATAAGCTTCAGGTTACAGACTCTGCTAACCCAGAAATAGTACCTCGGGTTAAGAACTTTGCTTCAGGATGAGAACAGAAATCGTGCAGCGGCAGCAGGAAGCCCCATTAGCTAAAGTGGTGCTTCAGGTTAAGAACAGTTTCAGGTTAAGAACGGACCTCCGGAACGAATTAAGTACTTAACCCGAGGTACCACTGTATCCAAATTCATTTAACTTTATCATTTTATTATCTACTGTAAATATATACTCTTATGAAACAGCAGGTTATTACAATAATCCTGCCAATGTTTTTATCTGTTTACAATTTATCTGTAAATGTTCAATAAACCATTTCCATTCTTTTATAAAAAGTCTGTTATCTTGATTTCTTATTCTTCTGGTAAGTTTCGCCATTTCTGCACATTCCACAAGTTTTTGTATCCATTCTTCCTTTACTGGGACTTCTGTTTCTTTCCACTTTGGGGCAAGTAGCATCCTTGATGCTGTAGTAGCATACATAAATTTCTATACAATTTAGGTAGTTCTGTCCCTATAATTCCCAAAAGAAAAGCTTCTGGGTTTTGTTTTTACAAATGTTATTTTGAACATCCTTTTCAATTCATTGTATATTATTTCCCAGTAAGCTTTAACCTTACTACAAAACCACCACATATGATAAAAAGAACCTTCTTTCTCTTTACATTTACAACACTTTTTTGATTTAGATTTAGATATTTTTGCCAGTTTACTCGGTTTTAGATACCAATGATATAGCGTGATTCATTGTGTTGTGTTCAAACCATCAAGACCGTCCCATTTGCTTCCAACGAACCAACCATTTTATAACCCTTTTCACATTTATTTACCCTCCGTAAAGCACTGAACGCAGGTGACGCTGTGGGTAAAACCTCAGTGCCTAGGACTTGCCGATCGCATGGTCGGCGGTTCGAATCCCCGCTGCAGGGTGCGCTCCCGTCGTTTGGTTGTTCGGTCCCAGCGTCAGCCAACCTAGCAAATCCCTTAAAAAACTGCCTATTTCTTGGGTTTTTGTCTAGCTGAAATGCATCTCTGAACTGCAACTACACCTCTTGCTTGCCTGGATGGAGGAGAGAGAGACGAGTATAGATTCATTCACCCAACTGGACCAGCATCCACTGAGTCCTCTGTTGGAACAAACCCGCTTCCTGACCCAAAGAGATTGTCTTTGGGGATCCTGCCATCTTCCATTGTGTGGACATGACCAAGTCAGCCTAGACGCCCTGAGACAGGAGTGTGAACATGCTGGGTTTGTGGGCTCCTTAGAGAACGGGTGAGATGCAAATCTTATAGGTGCAGAGAAGTCAAGTAATGTGACCAACCATTTGCCTGGAGTGGTTGGGGAGAAAGTGTTTGGGGCTTTGTTATATCTGCATTTTTAGAAAATTGCATCTGGGATGGGAGCTTGAGCTGTCAAGAGATGGAGTGGTGGACCTAAGTGCCAAACATTGGTAATTAAACCTGCCACCCTTCCACCTGCACCTTCTTTGTGTTCCAGTTCCATGATCTATGTCTCTATACATTATCTCATTCTTCAATCTGGCCTTGGGGATGTAAGAAATAGTTGGACTGAGCTTTAATGATTTACACAAAATAGGACTGTGCTGTACATCATTCCTTACACCACAAGGGCATCTGCTGGAGCCGCACACATTACTCAGTGAGAAGCGAAGGAGCATAATTGTTAAAAGTTTTATGGACACATCCATCCTGTTGAGACACCTTCTCAAACACAATGACACAAGAAGCAGAATGAGAGTCTAGAGGAGAGCAAATATGGCCTTCTACTAGATGTTAGCAGGAACCTGTTAGACTGAAGACCAGGGCTGGAGAATGATGTTTTGTAAGGAATGATGTTGCCTATTCATGGTCAATGAGTCCATGGAAGGGGTCACAATCATACCTGTTGCTCCCATCTGCTATGCTAACATGTCCACAATTTGACCCTCCCTTCTACGCAACCTTCTGAGGACCATATTCCCATAGAGAACTACATATAAGATTGGGAAAAGGAGAAAGGAGAAGAAGAACCAAAATGGACAGACCCTCCCACCCTTAGTTTGGGATCCGAGTGCCAGTGCCATCAAATGCCCAGTGTTGCTCTTAAAATGTTTTATCTGTCACCATCCTTAGTTATTCGCTTAGAAATCATCGTGCACTTTGAAAATTGGCAGCAGGAGGATATCAAAGGAACAAAGAGGCACACAAAAAAATGTGTCGATGACTGATTTCCTAGCAAGTATTAAAGGTAAAGGTAAAGGTACCCCTGCCCATACGGGCCAGTCATGACCGACTCTGGGGTTGCGCGCCCATCTCGCTTAAGAGGCTGGGGGCCAGCGCTATCCGGAGACACTTCCGGGTCATGTGGCCAGCATGATGAAGCTGCTCTGGCGAGCCAGCACCAGAGCAGCACACGGAAACGCTGTTTACCTTCTCGCTGTAAAGCGGTACCTATTTATCTACTCGCACTGGTGTGCTTTCGAACTGCTAGGTTGGCAGGAGCTGGGACAGAGAAATGGGAGCTCACCCCGTCGTAGGGATTCAAACCGCGGACCTTCAGATCAGCAACCCCAAGGGGCTCAGTCTGACTCTTCGTGACCCCATGGACCAGAGCACGCCAGGCACTCCTTTCTTCCACTGCCTCCTGCAGTTTGGTCAAACTCATGCTGGTAGCTTCGAGAACACTGTCCAACCATCTCGTCCTCTGTCGTCCCCTTCTCCTTGTGCCCTCCATCTTTCCCAACATCAGGGTCTTTTCCAGGGAGTCTTCTCTTCTCATGAGGTGGCCAAAGTAGTGGAGCCTCAGCTTCATGATCTGTCCTTCTGGTGAGCACTCAGGGCTGATTTCCTTAAGAATGGATAGGTTTGATCTTCTTGCAGTCCATGAGACTCTCAAGAGTCTCCTCCAGCACCAGAATTCAAAAGCATCAATTCTTTGGCAATCAGCCTTCTTTATGGTCCAGCTCTCACTTCCATACACCACTACTGGGAAAACCATAGCTTTTACTATACGGACCTTTGTTGGCAAGGTGATGTCTCTGCTTTTTAAGATGACTTGGGTCTTAGCCAGATGCTTTTCCTTCCTGGATGTTCTCTTCAACTCGAGAACTTCCTTCCTGTGTTCCACTGCAAATCATCTGTATTGTTGGCCAGAATGTGTCAAAGAAGGACCGAACATTCTTTATGTATGCAACAACAGCAGCACGGACACTCGTCGCCAGGCATTGGAAAACACAAGATCTACCCACACTGGAAGAGTGGCAGAATCCGAGTCCTGGGAGAGGAGAGGGTGGAAGAAGATTGGAAGAAATTTAAGACTTATTTACAAAAATATTGTAAATTGTATGAATGTTAAGAAGGATGCTAGAGTATAAACAACTTGGCACCATTGAGCTTAAGGAAGTGAATTATGAAGATAAGATAAATTTAAGAAATGATAAAAATTTTGGAATATATTGGTTATGTCTAAACTTTTTAAGATTTGAATAAAAGGATAGCTAAAACTAGAGATATAACATTGGAAAATTAATTATGAAGATTAAAAATAAGGGGATGAATTTGCTGAATAAAATTACAACCAGGAATGCAGGAGCGGGAGATGTGAGGGAGTCCAAAGAAGTGAAAAGATCTATGTTAAAAGATGTGATATTGTATTGTTTTTTTGGCATTGTGATTTAAACAAAAAATTGTTAATAATTTTTTTTTTTTTTTAAAAGAGAACTTCCTTCCTGGTCCCTTCAGTGTCATCCTGCTGGTATTCCATAACATGCTAATCTACTAAAATGGATGACAGCGGAATGGGAGGAAATATACTACAGGGAGAAACAGAAGGTAACTTGAAGAAGTGCAGGAAGCATGACTCCAAATATTAATATTGCAATCAAATGATGTTTAGAAAACCATTGCATGCATTAATGTCTGTCCTCAGTGTTCTGTTCAGTGAACATGACTTCATGACGGGTGTGTCTGAACATGTTGTGACATCAATTTCTAGATGCTGGCAATAATCGGCCTTCTGTTTCTGCACAACAAATCTTCTATTTTTAATATAAATCACTCCAGGTGCAGTTGTCTCTGTTTAATTGAACTTCCAGTTATTATTAAACATCACAGCCAGGTGTGCTTTATTTTTCATTACTGTCAGTGTAAAAAACACACACAAATAAATAAAAATGAATGGTAACAACCAGAGATCCCTGCAGTGAGAGGAGAATAGGATGAAAGCTCCTTTTAAGAGATCTGGGGGTGGAGGAAATAGGTTCATGTAAGGATCAAGGAGGGACGCGGGTGGTGCTGTGGGTTAAACCACAGAACCTAGGACTTGCTGATCAGAAGTTCGGTGGTTCGAAACCCCACGACGGGGTGAGCTCCCATTACTCAGTCCCTGCTCCTGCCAACCTAGCAGTTCAAAAGCATGTCAAAGTGCAAGTAGATAAATAGGTACCACTCCGGCGGGAAGGTAAACGGCGTTTCCGTGCACTGCTCTGATTCGCCAGAAGTGGCTTAGTAATGCTGGCCACTTGACCCAGAAGCTGTACGCTGGCTCCCTCGGCCAATAAAGCAAAATGAGCACCGCAACCCCAGAGTCGGCCACGACTGGACCTAATGGTCAGGGGTACCTTTACCTTTAAGGATTGAGGAAAGATTCGCCACCCAAAGATTCTCGAAATCTGGTTATGAACACACACACACTCTTATAAGGACATAAGAAACACAGTTTCACTCCGATTGGACAGATTTTTGACCTCAAAGCCCAATGAAAACGTTTGAAGGCTTTGCGGGGGGAGGAGTCAATGACCTGAATTTCATTGGCGAAGGATTGCTCATATCTGGTCTCAGCTTGGATTGGTGTATTACTGCAGTATGCCAGTGGGACCTATAGAGGGCAGTGTGTCTTAGGAAGATAACCTTGGTTATTATCTGAAATGAAAGAGAATAAATAAACAGACACACACAATAGTTTGTGGGTGTGGCTTTTAATGTTTGAAGCACAATTATGTATACAGTTCCATCCCCATTCACACGCACACAGGCATGTTACTGAGAGCCAGTCCATGTACTTCTACTGCTGCAAGCAATGTTCATCACCCATAACACTCACGCACAGTCAGCCCTGCCCATATCTCCATGGCACTTTTTCACACAAACGCCCAGATTTCTCCCCAAGTCAAATGCACTCCCCCCTCCATTCAGTGACATTTCGGGAGACAGTGGAGGAATGCACCTTTGAGGGTGAGGTCAAGGTGTTGGGCGGTTGCAGAACCTGGCTCTCGAATCAGGCTAACTTTATTTACATAGAGGAGGGAGAAAGGTTGTTTTCTGCTGCTCCAGAGAAGCGGACACGGAGCAATGGATCCAAACTACAAGAAAGAAGATTCCACCTAAACATTAGGAAGAACTTCCTGACAGTAAGAGCTGTTCGACAGTGGAATTTGCTGCCAAGGAGTGTGGTGGAGTCTCCTTCTTTGGAGGTCTTTAAGCAGAGGCTTGACAACCATATGTCAGGAGTGCTCTGATGGTGTTTCCTGCTTGGCAGGGGGTTGGACTCGATGGCCCTTGTGGTCTCTTCCAACTCTATGATACTATGAGTGCCTGGTGTGCTCTGGTCACGAAGAGTCGGACACAACTAAACGACTAAACAAACTATATAGTGGGATCTACACTGGATCAATATTGAGCAGAATTTCCAATGACACTAATCCAACCACACTAGTTCATCTATCCCATTTACTCGCCACAGCACACGCTGTCTATGACAAAGGCACCTGCGTACAAAATGTTTGCGTGCTGTGCCGGATTTACGTATGAGCCAAACAAGCTATAGCTTAGGGCCCCCCTCTCTTGCCCCCCCCCAAAAGAATTAAAGGAAAAAAAACCTGGATGTACATTTCCAAAATATAAGATAAAAAATAAAAATAAAACATACATACAGCAACAGTGTTTTGTGTTGTGTTGGCTCCTATAATGTACCGTATTTTTCCATGTATTAGACTAGGTTTCCTCCCTAAAAATAATGTCAAAAATTAGGGGGCATCTTATACACAGATACATCTTCCCCCATTTTCTTAAATCTGATACCCCCAAAATAGGGAAGCGTCTTATACATGGGGGCGTCTTATAGATGGAAAAATACGGTATGCAATGGGCCCCGCCTGCTTGCTCATTTCTATATATAGGGTGCCTATATTCTGCATGGACTTTACATTCTATATGGACTTTTCAACAATTACTTTGATAGAATACGTGTTTTGTTATGTGCAAATGGCTTTAGATACCTATTAGGTCCATAAATGACCATATAGCATATTTTCAACACAAAAAACAGCAACAATTTGTTGTTGACAAAGGACAGCTGGACATATAAAGGGCCCCATTATCTTCAGTAGCTTAGGGCCTCATCAAACCAAAATCCAGCCTTGCTTGTGTAGATTCCTGCCAACAAATGTGACATATACTCAAGGCTTTTGTTGTCATTTTTCCAGTTGTCTGACAACCCAACAATGAAATCCTCTCTTATTAGGCCACCCAAACACAGCAATGCCTTTGACACCAGCATTGCACTGCATCAAGCCGGCCTGGATCAGCTCCTGATGAGACAGGTGGGACGTTTGACTGGTTTGTTGAACACCAGTGTGACACTCTGGCCATCTGATCATGCAGGAATGTGCTTCCCTGCAATCATATTAGCAGATGTGAGATTGTAATTGAGCCAGGCAGGCTGAGGTCTTGTCAGTGCTAATTCAGGATTTTACACACAAGCAGAAAGACAAATGGCAGTAAAAAAAGAAAAGAATTTTTTTTAATAGTCTGTTCCTCAGGGCTCACTAGTGTAAGCCTCTTTTGTCAAGGGGTGTGTGTGTGTGTGTGTGTGTGTGTGTGTGTGTGTTAGCAGAGCTAAATTAATATACAGTGATACCTCGGGTTAAGTACTTAATTCGTTCCAGAGGTCCGTTCTTAACCTGAAGCTGTTCTTAACCTGAAGCACCACTTTAGCTAATGGGGCCTGCTGCTGCCGCCGCAGCACCAGAGCACGATTTCTGTTCTCATCCTGAAGCAAAGTTTAAAACCCTAACCCGAGGTACTATTTCTGGGTTAGCAGAGTCTGTAACCTGAAGCGTATGTAACCTGAAGCGTATGTAACTTGAGGTACCACTGTAAAATAATTCACACATATTCGAGTCAATGGAGCTAGTGAGTAAAACCATGCTTTAGAATTATTAAGCCATCTATGCAACCTTTTCTTTCTTCCAAAGTCCACTGATTTGATATTATCATTGTGGGTTTGCGGGGTTAGTCTGGATGATGTCCCTTCCAGTTTTTGGGAAATCTAACCCAGTGATGGTTAGATTTAAGCATGCTTCTTAGGACTCAGCTACATTAGTCAAAAAACAGCGCTTTGAATGCATTATAAACATGCAACACCAGGTGGTGCTGGAGAGCAAAAAAAAATTATTTGCGATCTTACATAGTGGTTTTTTTCATTATAACAATTTAATTTCTGACTTATTTTTAGCTTTCCCCTCTGTGTGTAGATCTGTTCTTATTTCTCAGTAGCCTCATTTGGCTACTTAGCTGCTGTTATTCAGCACCACATAGCAGATATGATTTAATTTGCACCTTGAATATTCAGAACTTTGAAGATGGCTCTCTAAAGACCAACAAAATGGGATCCTGAGCAATAGTGAAGGCGTGAATTCAAATGCTCTCTATTAAGTGGAGAGAGATTCTTAATCACATGGCATTAATTTCACACTGAAATTCTTTAAGGTAAAATGTTCCTGAGGCTTAGTTCTGTTGTTGAAAATATGACATTGATAAGCATTAGTAGCATTTAGTGCTACTAATTCTCAGGAGAATTTTGAGGAGTAACAAATTTGCAAGAGACTCTCATCCTCCCCTTTTCTGACCCTGACTATTGTTCCTTGGCTCATTCCCCTAGAAATAATTCACAATAGGTGGTTGGTGAAAACAATGTTATTGTTTGCTGTTTAAAGTTTTGTTAAGCTTTTGTTTGATGGAAAATGCAAATTGAATTTCCTTCCCTCCCTTCTTCCCCATTATAATACTCCTACCCCTTCTCTATTTAAGAAGAAATGTGTGTATGGGGGTGTGTTCGCCCCCCACTAGCTAGTGCATGACAATCAGGAGTGCTGCAAGTACTTTGGTTTAAGGAGGATATCAACAGACAACAAGTTTGATCTAGCTGCATAAAGTAGAAGTCTATCAAATGCATGGGAAAAGCTCACTCGGGTTAAGGCAAAAATACGACCCTTCGTAATAAATCTAGCAGTCAGCTGAGCTATGTATTCAAATTACATTCAGGTTACATTCAAATTACATTTAGGGAACACATCACAATTAAAGCAATCAGCCGGCTTTGTGTATCCGAAATGAATTTTGAAACCATAATTTCCGAAGCTTATGAATCATTCCTTCTAAAGCGTCGTGCAAAGCTCTTTTCTGCAGCCCACTCAAGCAAGCAATCATTGCGCCTTCAATTCTCAAAGTTAAGAGCTGAGTGCGGAACCTTTTTCTATTGAAAATGGCATCGTCTGCAGACAAGGGGAGGCACTGGCAATTCTGGAGGAACCCCAAGCTTTGCAGAAGTACCAATAACGTTTAAGAAACCCCAAAAGCAGCTAAGTGCACTCAGTTGTCACAGAATATCGAGCGTCTGGTGGTTGTGGTGGAAGTGAGAAAATTAGGAGAGGGAAGTAGAAATGGAATATCTCAGAGGAGGGAGGGTGTGGCTGGCTGGCATCGTGAACAGGAAAATGCATAGTGCTACTGCAACAATTTGTTGCAGGCCACACTTGTAAACATGGTGCAGTAGCTAGAGAGTTGGACCAGGACCTGGGAGCTCAGGGTTCAAATCGATGCTCAGCAACAAAGTTCACTCGGTGACCTTGGGCCTGTCATTGTCTCTCAGCCTACCCTGCTTCACAGGGTTGTTGTGAGATAAAACCTTGAGCTCTTTGGAAGAAAGTGGGATACAAATGTGAGAAAGGAAGCCAAAAAATTCAAAACCCTAGAGCTGGATTTCGTTGCCTGGAAGCAGCTAGGCTCCATTCATATATTAATGATGCAGGGCTGCTGGTGGGAGAAAAACAAACGTCTTCTGCATGATCGGGTCCCATGTCACATCAGGAATGTATGCACAGTGACGGGAAGTGTTGCTGGCCACAGCTGCCACATTGGCAGTCAGAAGAGGTGCTGGATTCAGACTGCGAACTGGATCTTTCGAAGCATGTGGTTCTACCTAGAACACAGCCACCTACGAAGAACAAAACAGCCCATGCTGGATTGTCACTCCAAGGTTCCAGGGATGGCAAACCTGTGCCTAGGGATGGCTGAATCCATCAATTTTGGTTTCTCTCAGTTCTCCCCATTTCCACATGTTTTCATATATGCTGGAAGCCACCCAGAGTGGCTGGGGCAAAACCGTCAGATGGGTGGGGTACAAATAATAAATTTAGCGCAAACAGGTGGGCCTGGTGAGCATTTAAAGTCCCCAACCCTAATTTGCGGGTTGCCATCTGCTTGGATTTTATTCTGATCCTGATCTGATTTTAAGAAGTATTTAATTGATTGCTTGGTTTTATGTTAATGTGTTGTTGTAATAATAATAATAATAATAATAATAATAATAATAATAATAATAATAATAATTTTTTATTTATACCCCGCCCTCCCCAGCCATGGCCGGGCTCAGAGCGGCTTACAAACAATAATAAAAACAAGAAGAATGATTACAACTTAAAAACAAGAATAAAATACAACATTAAAATAATGGAACATTAAAATATTAAAATGTAGCCTCATTGCAGGAGGAGAAGGAAAAGAAAAAAGAAAGAGAGGGAGGGAATCAAATTGGCTCCAAGCCAAAGGCCAGGCGGAACAACTCTGTCTTACAGGCCCTGCGGAAAGAAATCAGATCCTGCAGGGCCCTGGTCTCATGAGGCAGAGCGTTCCACCAGAGTTGAAAAGGCCCTGGCTCTGGTGGAAGCTAATCTAACTTCCCTAGGGCCCGGGACCACTAGGGTGTTGCTTTTTATGGACCTTGAGGCTCTCTGTGGGGCATACCGGGAGAGGTGGTCCCATAGGTACGAGGGTCCTAGGCCGTGAAGGGCTTTAAAGGTTATACATTTGATGTTAGCCGCTCTGAGCCTGGTTTTGGCCAGGGAGGGTGGGATTATTATTATTATTATTATTATTATTACTAATATCATAGAAGTGTAAAGTTGGAAGGGACCCCAAGGGTCATCCATTCCAACCCCCTGCAATGCAGAAATCTCAGCTAAAGCATCCATGACAGATGGCCACCCAACCTCTCTGCTCTAAAAAACCTCCAACGGATAGTCAGTGTGTGATTCCCACCCGCCGAAACAAGTCCTCATGAAAATTCACCTGTATCTTACTGCAATTTCCCCCAATATACATACCTTTGTACATGTATACATACATACGTATTTTTGCAAAGCAGTTTTCCCTCATAAAATGCATCTCTGCATGTTACTTTCACTAACTTTACCCTACTATATATGCATTTTGATCTGTACTCATACCTTGGCTGGAGAACTGCATTGCAATGTTCGAAGAAGTGTAAATTTCGAAGGGCGGCTGTGTCTCAGTTCACGTAGAGTTTCAGAAAGTCAGGAGAGCCGACGGGCCCCAGATTATGGGTGTCCAGTGTGTGTGCCACCAGAAGTTGGGTTCTGAGTTCTCGGAAGGCTTCGGACAGCATCTCCGAGCCTTTCGGACATGACCCCCAGTGCTTTGCAAGGCACTGGAAGTTGTGTCAGGAGCCCTGTGGTCTGGGTGCTGAGCCCCCTATAGTTGGCACCCCTGGAAAGTGGGAACTGGGTAGGCTTACCACTAAATGTGAAGTGCGTCCTCTGTCGTCCCCTTCTCCTTGTGTCCTCCATCTTTCCCAGCATCAGGGTCTTTTCCAGGCAGTCTTCTCTTCTCATGAGGTGGCCAAAGTATTGGAGCCTCAGCTTCAGGATCTGTCCTTCCAGGGAGCACTCAGGGCTGATTTCCCTAAGAATGGATAGGTTTGATATTCTTGCAGTCCATGGGACTCTCAAGAGTCTCCTCCAGCACCATAATTCAAAAACACCAATTCGTCGGTGATCAGCCTTCTTTATGGTCCAGCTCTCGCTTCCATACATCACTACTGGGAAAACCATAGCTTTAACTATACGGACCTTTGTTGGCAAGGTGATCCCTACCCTAAGGAGTCTCAAAGTGGCTAACCATCTCCTTTCCCTTCCTCCCCCACACCAAACACTCTGTGAGGTGAGTGGGGCTGAGAGACTTCAGAGAAGTGTGACTGGCCCAAGGTCACCCAACAGCTGCATGTGGAGGAGCGGAGACGCGAACCCAGTTCACCAGATTACGAGTCCACTCTTCTTAACCACTACACCACACTGGCCCAAACCCCACACTGACTCAATCTCCCATCAGTCTCAAGTAGCATGCCGCAGGAATGGCGGGAGTTTGCAGCTCAGCAACAACATCTGGAGGGGCATAGCGCCTTCATGTCTGGTGTAGTCTGCTGTTGGTCATCCCAGATGTTGTTGGACTATAAAACCTTATTTATTTATTTACATGACCAAAGCAGAGAGCGTTAGCATGTTTTTAGAAATGTTGTAAGCTGCCCAGAGTGGCTGGGGAAACCCAGCAAGATGGGTGAGGTAACAACAACAACAACAACAACAACAACAGGTTGTTGTTGTTGTTGCTATGCATGACTTCATTCTGCTCTTTTGTACTCTGGAAACACGGTGGATTTTGACTAAATGTTAGGAATAACTTTTTGACAGCAAGAGCAGTTTGACAGTGGAATGGGCTACCTCAGAAAGTGATGGACTCTCCTTCACTGGAAGTTTTTAAACAGAGATTGGAGTTCTACCTGCCAGGGATTCTTTATCTGTGATGAACTGACTTAGTTGGTCTTTAAGGTGCTACTAGAAGGAATTTTTTTTGTTTTGTCATGCAGGGGTTAGTTTGGATGACCCTTGGGGTCCCTTCCAGCTCTACAGTCCTACACTACTAAACAGGCCATCTGCAATATTTGCTGCCACCCTAAATCAATGCGGCACGCAATGTAGTTAACATGGTTACCATCCCCCTCCTCCCCCCCCTTTTAAAATATAAAAGACACTTCAATTTTGGGTTGAATTATTTTCCTTCAACGGATGATTTCCATCAAACAGCCTGTAATACATAGATGTCACTTCATTTCCCTGCCCCACAATTTTAAATTTTCAGTGACAAAAGAGATGCACCTTTAAAAAAATTATTCTGCCTCTTTGTTCCATTTTGTAGCTGGGATCTGACTTGTCTCTGAGATTATGCAAAAAAAGTTGGAGCGCCCCGACTTAATTGATAGAGATACAAAAGGAATCCTGCTAATGACACTTTGATTGTGAGTTTTAAAAAGAACAGAAAGTCACAACTTTTTTTTCCTTTTTTTGATGAGCTTGTTGCTGCTGCAGACGTTGTCGGTGCTTCTTTTCGGCAGTGTCTGTTTTGAGCATTGGACTTTTCAGAGGAAGAGAATGTGCCACAGCAGTACTTGTCAAGAGGGTGTTGTTGTACGAAAGGATTTACAATGACATGCATTTGTTGAAGGGGGTCATTTGTTCTGTAGCTGTGAAGAGCATCAAACTCCTCCAGTGGAATAAAAAACCCGGCATTTATTTGCAGGTGCTAATGGACATTTCTAGTGTCTGAAACTCTCCCTTGCAAAATCCGTTACAAAAAGCCCCCCTAGAAATCTCTCCTAGTCAATAGAACTATGGAGTGTGACATGTCTCTGTATGCTCAGATTATGAGCTGGGTTCTCCTGAATATGCTTCATAGAAGACCATTGTTCACTTTAACTCAGACACAGTTCATGCTGCTGAACCTTGGCCAGGAATGTTGGTAACTAAACAGGTGTGTTGTCAGGGTTATACAGAATTCCTTTGCAGGCCTCTTAATATAGGCTAGAGGCAAGATTTCTCTTTCAAAGGGAGAGGGGTATGTGGGGACTTTATTTACTGAAACTGAGCACAATTAATTCACTGTGCTTGAATACAACACATATACGCACACAGGAAGCTGTCTTATACCAATTCAGAACACTGGTCCATCTAGTTCAGTATTGTCTACACTGACAAGTAGCAGCTTTCCAGGGTTTCAGACTCAGGGGTCTCTCGCAGTCCCAGAGATCAAATATGGGGCCTTCTGCATGCAAATCAGGTGCTCTACCTTGCCCAACATATGCTCCGTTAAGTATAATTGCTTAATGCACACTGAAATGGAGAATGTCTGAATGTGTATTACCGAAAGCTTTTCTGTGGTGCTATATTAAGCTCTCTGAGCTCCTAGATGGTTTGATAATTAACTGTTATTATTCTCTGCTAGCTAACACGGGAGTGTTTAACCTTAGATCACATGAAAGGTATTCAATTGCAAATCACCCATTTTCAAGGGAGTTGCCTTTGGTCTTTTGTTCCCAGCCAGAGTGGGAGTAAGATGTGATAATGAAGCTGTCTAGGAGATACTGTGCCTTAGGCAGGATGTGGGCTAATACAGGCTGGAACAGGAGAGAGAGAGAGAGAGACACAGTTTTGATTTCTGGAAGAAGTACAGTTATTTATAAGATGCTTAACCTGTGCTGGACATGCATGGAATTCTTGGATGTATCTTTGATTGTTTTTGTTCTGCTTGAAGAAAGTTTTGCAAGAAGAGCTTTGAATCAAATCTAATGGGTCTGGACAACATTTTGTTCCGAAAGGAGTCCGTTTTTATGCATCCAGTTGCTTCAAGCTGCTCGGTATTAATATCTGCAATTTATTCATGACTCTGCCCCTGTAAACCTGTCACTAATGAAGCCATGCTGGTGTGAACAGCTAGGGAGGGAACAGCCAGTGAGATGCACACAGGGGAAAACAAAAGAAAACCCTTCACTGAGCACTAAGCCAGTAACGTGAACACACCCTTAGAATTAGGAGCAAGACTTTCTCAGCTGGCTGTCTTTCTGCTCTAAATTGCCTGCATCCTCAGTTGCTTTTCCACTTGCCTGAGGAAAGACCTTGATCTTTTCCCCTTTCAGATGGAAAAAAAACAAAACCCTAAGGAGTGGGCTTTTGAATAGGAAAAGGGCCAGAGGGAAGACGTTGATCTGTCTTGGTGTGTATGTTTGTATGACAATGCAGGAAAATAAATGCAACTGGCATGTGACGTTTATTTCTTTATATATTTCTATATATGCTGATCTGCTCACAGATCTGTAGCTAAAGGAGCATGATCACCTGAATTTTGCACATACAGAATTGACTGTGAATAGTTGAAACATCCCTCCTTTTTTCTGCATGGGTTGTAGTTTTCTTTCTTTCTTTCTTTCTTTCTTTCTTTCTTTCTTTCTTTCTTTCTTTCTTTCTTTCTTTCTTTTTCTTTTCTTTCTTTAAAGAGGTGCTGGCCAGGGTGTGAGTCGTCCCTAAGAAATTTCCTTGCTATATGGTAATTCATGGACATAATAGGTATCTAAAGCCATTTGCACTTAACAAAATATGTATTTTATCAAAGTAATTGTTGAACTGAATTACAATTAAGAAGACATATATTAATAGTGAAATACAGCCCTATATATAGAAATGAGCAAACCAGTGATATTTTAGGGAGCAGGCTAGCAGGAGGGGTCCATTACTTCCATCATAGGAGCCTACACAACACAAAACACTGTTGCTGTATGTAGGTTTTATTTTACTTGTTTTTTATCTTATATATTTGGAAATGTACATCCAGTTTTTTCCCCTTTAATTTTTTTGCCCCCCCTCCAAGAGAGTGGGGCCTTAAGCTATAGCTTGTTTAGCTTATACATAAATTCGGCACTGGTTCTTGAAACTAATTTCAGAGTTATTTGAGAGACCATCTCCTTATGAACTTCCAGCAGAAATTGCAAGGAACGATTAAAGCCAAAATAAACAGCAAGAGTTGAGAATAACTATCTCAGCCAGAACTATTCTTAGTAGGTAAATTGTGGATAAAAGCAGCCAGATTGGCTTGGTGTTTAAAAGTATGTTCGTTTTAAATGGCACCTATTCTTCTGTTCTGAGGAATTTCCCTGTAGTGCTCTTTCAGTCTTATAAATCTAACACCCTACTCATAAGTACTTGGTGGGAGCAGGAAAGGATCCCTGGACGATTAAATCCAGTCAAAGGCTACTATGGGGTTGTGGCGCTCATCTCGCTTCCAGGCCGAGGGAGCTGGCGTTTGTCCACAGATAGCTTTCCAGGTCATGTGGCCAGCATGACTAAACCACTGCTGGCACAACAGAACACCGTGATGGAAACCAGAGTGCACGGAAATGCCGTTTACCTTTCCACCGCAGCAGTACCTATTTATCTACTTGCACTGGTGTGTTTCGAACGGCTAGGTTGGCAGAGCAACGGGAGCTCACTCCGTCATGGGGATTTGAACCGCCGACCTTCTGATCGGCAAGCCCAAGAGGCTCAGTGGTTTAGACCACAGCGCCAACTGCTGGATTGGCTCTGCCATTGTATCTGCACAGCCCTGAACTCACTGCATCATCCAGACGGGTGGCAGCAACGCTATTTGGCTGGGGGAAGTCCTGCTCATTCTTGCTCAAGCTTCCCTGACAGACAGATCAACACTCCAATAGGGCTGCCCCAAAACATTTATTGAGGCAGAGCAACAAATGTGCCTTCTGAGTGAAGGTACACAGCATCAAATGCAACAGCAATAAAGTAACTAGCTAACATTTTGCTGTCTGTTCACAACACTCAAAATCAGCAACCTGAGGCAGCTGTCTACCTCTGCCTAATGATAGGGTCGGCCCGTCACAGCAAGGGAGGCTGGGAGAAGCTATTTTAAGTTCTTCTTCTTCTTCTTCTTCTTCTTCTTCTTCTTCTTCTTCTTCTTCTTCTTCTTCTATAACCTCACCTTTTCCCCTGATAGGGACTCAAGGCGGCTAACAAATATAATAAGAACTGCTAAGAACAGATGTTTAAAATATCATTAAAAACAATTAAACACAAACACACACATTTTAGGGTTGCTATATTTTGAAGAGCACAAAAGAGGACGCTATAATGACTCTCAGTTTCAATACCAGTGTGGTGTAGTGCCAGAGCCAGTGTGGTGTAGTGGTTAAGAGCGGTAGTCTCATAATCTGGGGAACCAGGTTCGCTTCCCCACTCCTCCACATGCAGCTGCTGGGTTACCTTGGGCTGGTCACACTTCTCTGAAGTCTCTTAGCCTCACTCACCATACAGAGTGTTTGTTGTGGGGGAGGAAGGGAAAGGAGTATGTTAGCCGCTTTGAGACTCCTTAAAAGGACTGAAAGGCGGGATATCAAATCCAAACTCTTCTTCTTCTTCTTCTTCTTCTTCTTCTTCTTCTTCTTCTTCTTCTTCTTCTTCTTCTTCTTCTTCTTCCCCTATTATATGCAGGCTATAGAAGCTGTGATATATTGCTGAGCGGGGCGGGAGAAGAGAAAAGGAAAGCAAGTCTTCAGCCACTAGTTATGTCTATGTCTCATCCAGAAAGCATAGCCAGAGACATTTTGGCAAATTTAAAAAATCCAGCTGGACAGAAATTTTACCCCTGAAAAAGAGGATGCGTCCTGGAAAAAGAAGGCACATGGCAACCCTAATTGATCCATTAAAAACATACGGGCAATTAAAACAAACACAACACATCACCACCCCCTCATTAAAAGCAGTCAGTTCTCCAGTTGGAACAAGAAGGTCTTCATCTGCTGGCGGAGGGACAGCAAGAAGGGAGCCTCTCTAACTTCTCTAGGGAGGGACTTCCAAATTCTGGGAGCAGCCACCAATAAGGCCCTCTCCTGTGTTCCTATCATGCATTCCTGTGAGGGTAGCGGGACCGAGAGAAGGGCCTTGCCTGAAGATCTCGGAACCTGGGCAGGTTTATATGAGCGAATATGGTTTATTAGAGAGCTTGGACCTAACCCACATTGGGCTTCATAGGTCATAACCAGCACTTTGAATTGCACCTGGAAACCGACTGGTAGCCAGAGGAGCTGTTCTAATACGTTCCCTATAACCATCTCCATTCAGCAATCTGGCTGCCGGTCTTCGAGCCAGCAGAAGTTTCCGAGCACTTTTCAAAGGCAGTGTCACGGTCCGGGTTACAGGCAGTCAGAGCCCCGGCTTGGTACTGCTGGGTAGAGGTCGGGAAGCAGGAATCAGCAGTCCAGGGGTCAGGAAGCCAAGAGTCCACGAATCAGGAAACCAGGAGTCAGGAAGCCAAGAGTCCGAGGGTCAGAAAACCAAGAGTCAGGAAGCCAAGGGTCCAGGAGTCAGGAAGCCGAAGCACGGCTAGGTGGGTAGCGTGTTGCTGTGGCAAAGAGCCAGAGGGAAAAGCTGGTCTTATGTACCCCTCCCAGCCCTTGCCACCAGGTGCTACGAGTCTTCTGTCAAGCCTCACCTGGAGGATGCGGACCATTTGGATCCCTTCCAATCGGGATTCAGGCCCCACCATGGGACTGAAACTGCCTTGGTTGCGCTGGTCGATGATCTCCGGTGGGCTAGGGACAAAGGTGAGAGCTGTTTCCTAGTTCTGCTGGATCTCTCAGCGGCTTTTGACACCATCGACCATAACATCCTTCTGGACCGTCTTGAGGGGCTGGGAGCTGGGGGCACTGTCATACAGTGGTTCCGCTCCTTCCTCCTGGGCCATGTTCAGAAAGTGGTGGTGGGGGATGAGTGTTCAGACCCCAGGGCTCTCACTTGTGGGGTGCCTCAGGGTTCCTTCCTCTCCCCCGATGCTTTTTAATATCTATATGAATTGCAGTAATCCAAATGGGATGTAACTATGGCATGTGTCCCTGGAACATCAATGGTCCCAAGAGTATTAGAAACGGGCAAGCGATTTGAGTCACAGTTTTTGAACAGGCTCCATTGGCAGAGCTAGAGAAAAGAAAATGTAATTCAGGCACAGGTTTAGCCCTAATGGCAGCCCATTATTCTATGATGCATGTACATTAAGTGCAAATTGCAAGTTAATATTGTCCCTGCTGCCTAGTTAATCTAATTTGAAGTGATGAAGCTGGCTCCATCACGCGACCTGATATTTCAGGCTGGGCTTTGTGAAGCCCCATTTAAGCTTCCTTTAAAGGACAAGCATCTAGACTCCCATACTGTAGTAATTTGGTGATTACAGAGTTAAATATTCTCCAATTATTATGGGCTGGAGCTGGGGATGGAAGGACCTGTCTGTTTCATTTCTCCTAGTTTCTTGTTCTTCTGATCTTAAATTCGCTTCTCCCCATTTTGCAAACAATTGGCTGCTCGCTACACGCAGAAGCTCCCTGCACGATTTAGAACAGTACGTTTCGCATGAGAAGCTTCTATACGCCTTGTTTGCAAACCGGGCAAGGGATATTTATCGAGGGGGTGCCTGTGTGAATTTAATACAGCAAAATGATTTGTGTCACAGATGCAAGCTTGCCCATCTCAGTGCCTAGTCTGTACCTCCTTCCTCCTACTTAACAATTCAGGAGGGGAATAATAATAATAATAATAATAATAATAATAATAATAAGGAGCTGTCCTAACCCCTTCAAAGAAGTCAGTCTAGTTTCACAGCACGTGAACTTCCATCTGATAACAGCATGGCTTGGGACAGATGGCCAACGAGGAAACAGCTGTTCACTTGGGGGAGAGCCTATCAGCAGCAAGCATTCTCCCCCCATCCCGTGTCATACGGTGAATCTCCTCGGTCATAAGTCCCCTATAAATGAGCTGATTGTGAGTGTCTCAAACAGGAGAGTGTGTCTGCCGGGCACGTAGATCTGCTGCACTGGCAGATTTTCCAGGACATGTGCATATATTGCGTGTTGCGGGGGGAATGGAAGAAAATGTGCATTGCCTCTTTGCAAGCATTCGTTCTGCTAGGCTCATCCCAAGGGTGCATTGCGAACCTCCTAACATAACAGCAAAACAGAATGATAAAATCAGGTGACAGGGCGGGGTGCTGACAGTGGCTTGGAAAGGGGATTAGCCCAATTTCAGCTACTGGATTCAATGCAGCGGGTAATAAGGGAAGAAGAATCTGGGGCAGGTATAGGGCCCACCATGGGTGTACCTGAAACCCCCTTAATGCTTGCGTATGGGGTATGCATGGACATCCTATTAATTAATAGGATGGATGTCCTATTCAATTATTATTTTGTTTGTAACCCACCCATCTGACTGGGTATCCCCAGCCACTCTGGCTGGCTCCCAACTTATATAAAAACATAACAATACGTTAAACATTTAAAAACTTGCGAAAGAATGGAAAGGGTTTATTGATACAATTTACAGATAAATTATAAACAGATAAAAACACTGGCAGGATCATTGTAATAAATGGCAGTTTCATAAGAGCAGTGGCGTAGCATGGGGGTGCAGGGGGGGCCGGCCACACCGGGCGCAACATCTGGGGGTTAGGGTTAGGGGGTGCAAATCCACGGGTTAGGGGGTGCAAATTACTTGCCTTGCCCCGGGTGCTGACAACCCACGCTACGCCACTGCATAAGAGTATAAGTTTAAGGAAGGCAAATAAATGACCAAATAAGTTAATTTGGATATGTAGAAGATATTAAAAATAAATTTAAGGAACTGCATAAAGAGGGAGGGAGGAAGTCAAGCTTTGCAATGTCAAAATGACCGTAAAATCAGTGAAAGGCATAAACCTGAAAAGTATAAATAAAAAATTTAAGATACTAAATGAAATAATATGGACATTAAAAAACTTCCTTACAAGGGGCTGCCTTCAGATGTCTTCTGAAGATTGTATAGTTACTTATTTCCTTGGCTCGGGGGTTGCAGAACTCAATGCCCTCCAACATTTCTCTGATGAAAATAGGGACGTCCTAAGGAAAAGCGGATGGAAGTGAGAGCTGGACCATAAAGAAGGCTAATCGCCAAAGAATTGATGCTTTTGAATTATGGTGCTGGAGGAGACTCTTGAGAGTCCCATGGACTGCAAGAAGATCAAACCTCTCCATTCTTAAGGAAATCAGCCCTGAGTGCTCACTGGAAGGACAGATCCTGAAGCTGAGGCTTCAGTACTTTGGCCACCTCATGAGAAGAGAAGACTCCCTGGAAAAGACCCTGAAGTTGGGAAAGATGGAGGGCACAAGGAGAAGGGGACGACAGAGGACGAGGTGGTTGGACAGTGTTCTCGAAGCTACCAACATGAGTCTGACCACTGCGGGAGGAGGTGGAAGACAGGAGTGCCTGGTGTGCTCTGGTCCATGGGGTCACGAAGAGTCGGACATGACTAAACGACTAAACAACAACAAGGAAAAGCAGGACATTCTGGGATCAAATCGGTAACTGGGATGGCTTCTGTAAATCCGGGACTGGAAAATAGGGACATTTGGAGGATCTGTTCCTATGAACAAAATAAAAAAATTCCTTCCAGTAGCACCTTAAAGACCACCTAAGTTAGTTCTTGGTATGAGCTTTCGTGTGCATGCACACTTCTTCACATATACAGTGTGTGCATGCACACGAAAGCTCATACCAAGAACTAACTTAGTTGGTCTTTAAGGTGCTACTGGAAGGAATTTTTTTATTTTGTTTTGACTATGGCAGACCAACACGGCTACCTATCTGTAACTGTTCCTATGAAGAACACAATGCACAAATTCCTCATGCTCATCAGTCCCAGATACTCCTGTTAGGATTTCAAGGCTCTATGTGTGTGTGTGTGTGTGTGTGTGTGTGTGTGTGTGATTTTATTTTTTTCACCAATAAGTTTATCATTTCCTAGCCCTGCAGGGCTTGCTTAATGCATCCAGTTTGTACCGAACGCAGCAAAGTGGATGACAGAGAGCCCTAGGGTTCAACATATCAAGCTGTGAGTGTCACTGGAAATTGGTGCAAGGCAGGAACAGAGAATGACAGGCCCTTGATAAAACGACAAGAATTTTAAAGGGCACTGCGATCTTGCTAACACAATCTGGCCATTTTGGACCAGCCTGGCTAATGTTAATCTAATACGGAGACCTTTCCCAGCAGGCTGAATTCATTATACTTAAAAGCCGAATCTGTCTTTCTGTCCATCCATCCATCCATTCATTTGTACTGTACATACATGTGCTACTTTCAGTGTTCAGGGCGAGTGTAGATTATTGGCATCACAGAGAGGTTTGGCCAGGCTTAGTTAAAATCTCCAAGGTTTGCAAAAAACCTTTAGGGGGAAAAAGACCTTAAAGTGGGTGGGTGGGGGGAGTCCCAGAAAAGCAGCCCAATGACAACTGAGCATGCTCAGTAGCCAAAGACTGTAGAGTCACTTATATATCTAGCAGTTAGGATTCCTGGTTTTCACCCAGGTGGCCTGGGTTCGATTCCTGGCACAGGAACATTTTCTTGAGCTCAGTATAGCTCAGGCAGTAAAGCAACAGACTCTTAATCTCAGGGTCATTGATTTGAGCTCCATATTGGGTGAAAGATACCTGCATTGCAAGGAGTTGGACTAGGATCAGGCATGGGCAACCTTAGGCCCTCCAGATGTTTTGGACTACAATTCCCATCACCCCTGACCACTGGTCCTGCTAGCTAGAGATCATGGGAGTTGTAGGCCAAAACATCTGGAGGGCCGAAGGTTGCCTATGCCTGGACTAGATGACCCTCGGGATCCAACTCTACAATTCTATGTAGTTTGTTAAGGGCTCTGAGACTTGTTAGGAGTTGACACAGGGCATGGGTTTGGCCCAGGGTGAGTCCTGAGACTCAGAGGACCACATTTTGGCCCCTGGGTCGGAGCTTCACCACTCCTGTACAGCCCCTCTTAAAATACCAGAATCCTATATCTTTGAAACCTAAGATTGCTCTGCCAATCTATCCAATGCCGTTAGGATAGTGCCCCCGAGAGCTTGAGTTGAAAATGAAATTAAAGTGGCCGGGGAAAGGAATGATGTTGATAATTCCAGTCCTGATGAAAAGCATTTCTCCAACTTACACCCACAGTTTCCAATTGCCTGATGAAGCTGATTTGGGTTTCTTTTGCCCATCATCGCTCCAGAAACACAATCTCTGGTGTTTCAAAGTTGCCCTAGAAAAATGAATGAGAAACCTCTAATGGATAGTTTGTGGCGGGTGAAGGCTACATTGAAATATCTACTTCAGGTGAAATATCTATTTCAATATACAGGAAGACTATGAAATAGCAAGGAAAGATAAAGGTTGAGTAGGATGTGCAATCATTTCCGAGAGAGGACATGCCATGCCTTCATATTTCTTGCAAGGGAAAGTTAGGGAAATTCAATGCATTGCAGCATTTTCTTCCCCAACCCTCACTTTCCACCAGCAGTTAGTTTCACAAGCACCAGCTGATTCTCCTCCAAGAAGGTAATATGATTTACGTTTAAGTTAAACAAGCTATGGCTTAGGGCCCCACTCTCTTGGGCTCTCCAATCCACTATTAATATACTGTACTTCTTCTTAATTGTATTTCAGTTCAACAATTACCGGCCCTGGTGATAACTCATATATATATATATATATATATACAGTGGTACCTCGGGTTACATACGCTTCAGATTACATATGCTTCAGGTTACAGACTCCGCTAACCCAGAAATATTACCTCAGGTTAAGAAGTTTGCTTCAGGATGAGAACAGAAATCTCTTGGAACTTTGAAGTGTCAGGCATAGCTCTAATGGCTTTAGCCCAAACGTAGCAGAGTTTTCCTGCACAGCGAAGAAGCTAGTTGAGGTGGAAATGACTTGTCAGCTAGACTCAGAATAACTATTTACAGGATTTATTAAAAGGAAAAATAAAACCAGCAGAGTTTCTGCATACAAAGCAAAGCAAAAATAAATCCTTTCTTTCTCTCTCTCTCTCTCTCTCTCAACCAAACACAGCACTTCTACTCCTAACACACCCACCTAACACAAACGTACTAGCATTCCTAGATAACAGAGTTGAGTGCTGGTCGTTAACCAATCAGAGTAAGTACTTTCAAGGTCAAGCAGACCTTGGCTTTCTGCCAAGAGTAAATTGACACTGACTTGAGTTAATTGTGTGAAGCCAGAATCTGTAAGTTTTCATGAGAATCAATTAACAAAAACTGAACATGCGGTGGCGGCGCGGCGGCAGCAGGAAGTCCCATTAGCTAAAGTGGTACCTCAGGTTAAGAACGGACCTCCAGAACGAATTAAGTTCTTAACCCAAGGTACCACTGTATATATATCATATAAATATCTACTACTTTACTAGGAGCAGAGGAGAGCAGGGGACCCTCAGTTGCAGTGGTTCAGCACAGGGCAGTGGCAGAACATGTTCAAACTGTGCATGTTTAAATGCACACATGCTAGGGGGCTGGGCACAGGGCATGGAGGGAGAAAGGAGCCCACCACACTCCAGCCCAGCTCTTGCAGCCAGTGTAACACCAGCCCTGAGCTGTTTTGCAGGGCTGCAATGTTCCTGGCCTCACAAGGCGGCCCAGGGCCCTGTACCACTTTGTCAGGCTGGGATCTGATCAGATCCCAGCCTCACAAAGCCAGACCCTCCAAGTGCCCCTATTTTCCATGGATGTCCCTGATTTAGAGAAGCCGTCCCAGTTTCTGATTTGATCCCAGAATGTCCCACTTTCCCTTAGGATGTCCCAGTTTTCAGTGGAGAAATGTTGGAGGGTATGGAGCTAGCCAAACCCCGAACCGTCTGAAGGCAATCCTGTAGAGGAAAGTTTTTAAAATGTTTAATGTTTTATTGTGTTTTTATATATGTTGGAAGCAACCCAGTAAGATGTGTGGGGTATAAATAGTAAAAGTGTTTTTATGGAATGGGACGTCCCTGTTTTCCTTAGGGAAATGTTGGAGGGTATGCAAACCAGCTTGGGGAGGATGGTATGATACAGAAAATAAAAACAGAACCAGCAACGATCTAATTTATTTCTTTTCTCTACGAATTACTCTGCTCAACAAAGAACATGACTTTTTAGTTCTAATAATTTCAATCCCCTTCTCCTTGGAGAAGGGGACGACAGAGGACGAGATGGTTGGACAGTGTTCTTGAAGCTACAAACATGAGTCTGACCAAACTGCGGGAGGCAGTGGAAGACAGGAGTGCCTGGCGTGCTCTGGTCACGAAGAGTTGGACACGACTAAACGACTAAACAACAACAACAACAATTTCAGTCCATGCCCTGCCAGCCACAATGTTTGCAAAGGAGTCATTTGTTTTCAAACCCCTTTGTGCCTTAACCACAATGCTGCCATCCCCTAGTTTGCTTTTTCACCTGTTTAACTTTTATGCAAAGCTAAATGGATAAAATCATGCCCATGCCCACCCCACTAAACACAACAGCCACTTTCTTGGCATACATGCTGCCAAATGATTTGCCCGGTTGCATTTTTATTTTTCGCTCTAATTCTCTCTTAATTGGTCCCCCCCCTCAACCCCTGTGTCTTGCAGTAATAAAGTGTTGGGTCTGCATGGTTTGTGTTCTGGTCTTTGCCCTATAAAAGGTTGAATTTCACAGATATTTCACAGGTATCTGACAGACCACCAGAACCAAAATACATTGTGGATTGTTCCTTAACTAAAGGTAAAGGGACCCCTGACTGTTAGGTCCAGTCACGGACGACTCTGGGGTTGTGGCGCTCATCTTGCTTTACTGGCCGAGGGAGCTGGCGTTTGTCCACAGACAGCTTCCGTGTCATGTGGCCAGCATGATTAAGCCACTTATGGCGAACCAGAGCAGTGCACAGAAATGCCATTTACCTTCTCACTGGAGTGGTACCTATTTATCTACTCACACTTTGATGTGCTTTCAAACTGCTAGGTTGGCAGGAGCAGGGACTGAACAATGGGAGCTCGCCCCGTTGCGGGGATGCGAACCGCCGACCTTCTGATTGGCAAGCCCTAGGCTCAGTGGTTTAGACCACAGCACCACCCACTTCCCTTGTTCCTTAATTCGAGAAGTGAAAAAGCATACCCAGATAGAAGCTGTGATGGGAATAAGAATAAAAAGAGTAATGCCCTGATTCCAGTGTATTGCAATTCAAGTATGCAGCACCCCAGGGCAGCCCAGCACAGGCAAAGTTTGTGTACATTTTCCAAGACCCCACCTAGGCCCTCATCTCCGTTCGGCTGGGTTATAAGAGCTCTAGAAATCACTCATTACCTGCAATATCCTGCTACACTGTCTACATGCTTTTTAAAAAAATGTTTTGAAATAAATTGCAGTTGGAGAAATATTGTTCCAATTATTTTTATGGCACACCTCCAGGTTTATTCGTATTCCTCTGAGTCCCACTATCACTTTCTTTTAACTTCTTCTACTGAGCTATGTTTGGTTTCTATTCCCCGCTTCATTTGATTTTATGTTCCTAAACTGAAGTTTTACTCATTTGCTCCAAAGCATATGCCCTTCAGACATTATGTTGAATGTGTGGGTGAGCATGTGAAATTCTCCAAGTTTTGCGACCCAGTTCTTTGACCAAACAATCATTACCAAAATGCAGGGAGACAGTTTGATTATAATGCATATATTGTTGGAAATAGAATTGAAAAAGCAATAAGGTAAAATTGCTTGCAAAAAGAGGTCTATTAGCCAAAACTGCACACAAAATTGTGTTTTCGTTAGGCGAAATTTGCACTAAAATGCTGACTAATCTTCATGAGGATAGATAGATAGAGGTGTGTGTATGTGTAAATTCCAAATTGCTTCAGAACTGTAGAGAACTAAGTTTAAGACTGAAAAAAAATAAGAAACAGAGAAAAGTAGAAATCAACAGATTTGTCCTTCCTGGCATTCAGCTAAATCTGTGAAAGATGCTCTGATTTTAAATAAGCGGATAAACTTGTGCTGATTTTTAAATATAGTTTTATGTGCAGGACTTTGATTTTAGTATGATTCAATAAAGCAAGCAAATGTTGCTGTACTTACCGCAGAGTTCAAGTCTGTTTTGAGACACGGCGAAAGAGATGGGTAAGAGAAGCCGGAATCCGATGATGCAAATAAATTCATCGTTATTATTTTTAGCTGCCAATTTGCAGAGTAACAGAGGGCAGCCCCTTGCTCTGGGGTGCATAGGTCACAGGGGAAACAAGAGGAAAACCTGCACCTCAGCGATAGAGCATTCACATTGAATGCAGACGGTCTGGAGTTCGATCCCTGGCAGGGATACTTTTGCCTCTGGCCCTGCTCACCCCTGGCATGTGGCCGCTGGGAGGTTGCCCAGGAGAACACATGGCCCCTGGACTGAAAAAGAGTCCCCACCCCGTTGCAGAAGAACAATTAACAGCTAGTTTTATATATGCACCACATAACATATGCCGTTCTGTTTCTTAGGAAGGAGTGCCAGCGTAGCTATGTTAGTGTATAATTAACCAGATGGGGAGAAAAAGAACCAATTATTAGGAGGTTGTTATTTGACGACGTACTCGGCACAATTAAGCTGGCTGGCTGTCATCTGAAGAAGAATGGGATGAGAGGAAACAAATAGCTTCAGGTTCAAAGATATTGGTGGATGAGACCAGGGGGACTTTGTGGTTTTCCTTGGTGGGACTGGGCAGCTGGAAGGTGCACATGCTTGGACAATGTCAAGGCTCTGCCAAGGTTTTCGGGAAAGCTATTCCTCTCCCAGTTGAAGCAGAGAAAACAAGGAGAGTCATTTTTTTAATGAGTTTCTTTCAATCCTAATAGTTAGAGACAAAAGAACGCAACAAGCTTTAACATGGTATTGCTCCACACTGGGCTCCTACTCCCTCTTTCCCAGCAACAGCATCTCCCCTTACGGTGGCTGCTTGTGGCCAAATGTCTCTGATTCCTTTGTCCCTGCATGCTTAAGGAACGCCGAGTTCTGGGAGAAGGGGGATCAGAAATACTCTCCAGTGACAACGTGTCATCTGGCTCAGTCCAGTATACCTGAAGGAGCATCTCCACCCCCATCATTCTGCCCGGACACTGAGGTCCAGCGGCAAGGGCCTTCTGGTGGTTCCCTCGCTGCGAGAAGCCAAGTTACAGGGGAAAAGGCAGAGGGCCTTCTCGGTGGTGTCACCCGCCCTGTGGAACGCCCTCCCACCAGATGTCAAAGAGAACAACAACTACCAGACTTTTAGAAGACATCTGAAGGCAGCTCTGTTTAGGGAAGCTTTTAATGTTTAATAGGTTATTGTATTTTAATATTTTGTTGGAAGCCGCCCAGAGTGGCTGCGGAAGCCCAGCCAGATGGGTGGGGTATAAATAATAAATTATTATTAACGGCTGCTCTGCTTCAATCCCCCCTTCTTCTAACACTTCCCAACTATTTTGTTCATCTCTTTTTGAGCTGTGACCTTCCTCATCCCTCTCAAGCCCCTGCTGTGTTTCAATGCTGCGTTCTTCTTCTGCCACGTCCGGGGTGTGTGTGATCTCCACCACTCTCCATCCATCTGGCCCTCTTGAGTCCAATCACTGACAGACAGGCATCCCCTCTTATGCATATCAGTTGTCCTCTGCTCTCACCTGTGGCTCCTAGAAGCTGTCAGCATGCAACAACACCCACATCCCAGGAAACTGTCTGGCCAACTAAACCAGGTGAGGGTAGCCAGTGGGTCTCAAGTCCTCAGTGAGTTAGGGACATCCCCTGCATGCAAAGATGGACTGAGCAGGTGAGACCAGTAGTAGGTCCAATGGTCAAGAAGGTGGTTTCTCCATGTGCTGTAGAGGGAAATGAGGGGCATATGGGGCTTGTCCATCTGGCATGGTAGCCTGATGTCAGGGACTGGATTGAAGAGGAGGAGGAATGGTAATCACCTTCCCTTCTCCTGTAGCTTAAGGTTACCAGATTTTTTCAATGAATCCAGGGACACTTTAAATAAATAAATAAATAAATAAATAAATAAATAAATAAATACTGCACATTTGGGACGTTGATGCAGCAGTGATGGCGGTGGCTGAGAGGCAGCCACGGCCTTGACCTCAACCGCCACATTTCCCCTTCCTCCAAGGCTTCTATCTCCTTTCTCCATGAGCCTCGGCAGCCTCTGAGTTGTTCGTTCTTCGGTGGTGGTAGTGGAGAAGCAGTGTGCGGTGTGTCAGGCATGGAAGGCAAAGGAGGAGGGCCGAGAGTGCAGATTTCACCCCTCCCATATCCAAGAATCTCCTGACGAGTCTGCTGATTCTCCAGAGAGGAGGAGCAGTGTTCTGCTTTCTACTTATTCAGCTCCAGCACCAAGTCAGTCAGTCAGTGTGTCGGAGAGAGAGAGAGAGAGACTGAGTGTTAGAGATCGTGTGTAGAGATAAGGTTGCTGCTAAGAGCAGCTGCAGACACTAAGTGCAGCATTCATTTATGCTTAGACCTATTTAGCTCTGTATATAGTTTTGTATTATAGTTGTAGTTATAAAATAAAAGAAGATATTTTACAGAGCTGCTCTCCGAGTCGTGTATACACTGCTATACTTTGCTGTGCGACGACTGTATTGTGGAAGTGAATCCGGTGCTCACAACTCTAAGCTGTGAGTCCACAGCACTTTGACCTGGTGGTTTCTGGAAGTGCTACCCAGCTCACCTAGCCCAGTCGGGGTTGAAGTGCATGAGTCCAGTTGGTGACACTGGCTCAAGGGCGATGCTGACAGATGCCTCCCTTCCCATCAGAGCAGCCCCAATCCCATTCCTACTTGCATGCAAGCAGGAGGGGGTGGGGATCCCTCAGCTGGGAAGGGAGGCTTCCTGTTGCCTAACTGAGAAATCCCTGCCCCCTCCTGCTTGCACCCAAGTAGGAGTTGGGAGGCTGCTCCGATAGGCAGCATGAAGCCTTCCTTCACAGCTTAGTTGCTGAGGTCAGGGAAGGTGGAGGCAACCCGGAAGCTGCATCTTAGAGCACCTGCACCACCATCATATGGGGACTTCCGAGCAGCTCCTGAAGCCAGCCAGAGCCAACTGCTCTGGGCTGCTGAGACTGCCACTGCTGAGTTTCCCAGGGACATTAGAATTTGTCCGGGGACTTATTCGCAAATCTGGGGACTGTCCCCGGGAAACGGGGACGTCTGGTAACCCTACTGTAGCTTCTAGAGAAGAGGAAGGCAGTATTGAATTATAGCAGGGCTTTGAGGAAGATCACAGCTCAGAGGCAGATGAACAAAAGAGTTGGGAGGTGTTAGGAGAAGGGGGTGGGGAAGCAGAGTCAGAGCAGCCAGCCGACACTATCACTGGAGAGCATAGATGACCCACCTTCCCCTAGAATGCTGTGTTCGTTAAGTGTAAGAACAAAGGACTCAGAGACACTTGACCACAGGCGGCCAGCGTAAAAGGAAATGCTGTTGCTTGGAAAGGAGTGGAGGAGTTGCTCAGTGTGAGCAATGCCATTAATGGAAGATGACTGGATTTCTTTGTCTCTCACCATGATGATTGAATAAACTCATTAGTAAGGACTCTATTTGTTTCCATCCTGCTTCTTGCTTCCACCGGGGGAGGGAGAGAATTCCCCAAGCCTGACCCAACTAGGAGAAAATAAACACTAATCCTAAACCTCCATTGCCTTGTGGGACGTTTTTGGAAAAGAAAATGCTGAGGAATAAATCCTACACAAATCGGGAATAGAGTCCCTAATACAGTTGGGTGGTGCCTTGTAAGCCCCTCCTGGAAATTCCTGTAGCTAAGATGGTGACAAATGTATTGCTCTTCTTGTTAGGATATTGATGTTCCGTTTCACCTAAACAGATGTGTGGAGCTGCTGTATGTCACATGTCTGTTTACATTCCAGCACAGCTTGCTGGGAACTTCCGTTTGTGCATAGCTTTTGCCTTATGCTTCTTGCTTGGACACGAAGGGGAGAAGACATGTTTTTCTTTTGTCCTGATGCTGAATAAATGCTTGTAAATACACTTTACACAGCCTCTCTCTGCTCTTATCTCTGCTGGCTTGTGTGCCCAACTTTTGACAGTTTCTGAAGCTCAGGTTGCAGTTTATATGCAGAGGACTGGAGTTTGACAGGCAATCAGCCGGTGGGCTGGAGCCAGCTGGGGGCCTGCCAATTGCCCCCGTTCCCTTGGACGCATCACAACACTTCTTTCCTTTGGATCACATCAGCATGGACAAGATGGGGTCTTGTTGTCTGGGCAGCCCAGTATCTCCATATACACTGCCCAGGCTTGTGTCCCAGAGAGGTCACTTCAGTAATGCTCATGCAGCAACTGGACTTCACCTCCGGAGCAGCACTCCATTGTCTCTCGAGACAGACGGTTGCCAACAACAACATCGACACAAACCACATGGACATTACTAGCTTCTAGTTGTGGTGAGGAAGAAGCAAAACAGATCTGCAGTGAATTGTGCATATGCCAGTTTTGAAATTATTAATAGCAAACTCATGCTGAGTTATGACAGCTATATAGCCAAAATGGGGCTACTCATAAAGTAAAAGGAGCCCTCAGCATGCTCAAAAGAAACATGAGTATTGCAGAAGGAGAGGGGAAAACTTTAGAGACATGAATCCTTCAAAAAAAAAGCAGCCCCATGGGGACATAAAATGCTGAGTTGTCTTTTGGGAGTGGGGATAAAAAATGGCAATGTGGGGCCGGGGAGGTGGAACGGAATGGAGTAGCCTGCATGAGGGTGTGGATGGCGAGAATACTACACAGGAGCACTCAACACAGCACCTTTATTTTATTTTTTTGCATGCTCCACTTGTTTTTTAAAATACTTTATTCCCTAGTAAATAATATACAGTGGTACCTCGGGTTAAGTACTTAATTTGTTCCGGAGGTCCGTTCTTAACCTGAAACTGTTCTTAACCTGAAGCACCACTTTAGCTAATGGGGCCTCCTGCTGCAGCTGCGCCGCCGGAGTCCAATTCCTGTTCTTATCCTGAAGCAAATTTCTTAACCTGAAGCACTATTTCTGGGTTAGCGGAATCTGTAACCTGAAGCGTCTGTAACCCCAGGTACCACTGTATTTGAAAACAGCTTCCATAAATAATCAAGTGTGCATTTAAGTCTCAGCCCCCAAAAGTTAGAGTTAGTCCAAATGGCTTGATCAACTGAAATCAACTTTCAATTCCAGCTGTTCTCTCTGTCTGCATCACTTCACGAACAATCCATTAGTTGCTTCCGGAAGAAATGATTGAATCAAACGACTGAAATGTGCAGGCTTGTGACACTATTTCACTGTTGACAAAAATGGACAAAGTGCTTCTGCAATCAGCCAGTCATATACTCATTAAGAAAGTTCTCTGAACTGTCCTCGGTCCACCCAAAATGCCACCATCAGCAATGTACAGGAGAGGAAACCTATCTCTGTTTCCTGAATGAGCTCGCCCTGCTTCTCCCTCTCTCCTCTTTTTTACCGTGGTAAAATGAGGCACTGTAACAGAAAATGTATATCAGTATCCTCTGACAGCAGGAATGGAGGAGGGTGTGATTGCCTATTTCCCTGTTTTCATTTTCTTGGCATGCATTGCTTGTCCCACTGATTTAAAAATATTGCATCGCAACACCAAGGCATCTCCCATGATCTGGTTACCATGGAAGATGATCATCAAATGCAGTGGCGTAGCGTGGGTTGTCAGCACCCGGGGCAAGGCAAGTAATTTGCACCTCCTAACCTGTGGATTTGCGCCCCCTGACCCGTGGATTTGCACCCCCTAACCCTATCCCCCAGATGTTGCGCCTGGTGTGGCCGGCCCCCCCTGCACCCCCCACGCTACGCCACTGATCAAATGCCATCTTTGTACCTATCATTTTGGACCTGAGATGACTCCTGCTGGATCAAGCCAAAAGGTCTATCTCAGATTCTGCGAGGCCAGGGAAAAGAGTCGGCGGAAGAAGATTGGAAGAAGTTTAAAGACTATTTGCAGAAATATTGTAAAATTAATGAATGTTAGAATGATGTTGGACAGAAATTAAGTAGTTTCCAGCTGTAATGCTTAAGAGATATGGAGAATAAGGTTTTGAAATAAGTAAAAAAACTAACGGTGAGGATTTGCTGAACAAATAATCTAAATTGGAATACAAGAAAGGGAGGTATGAGGAGGTCGGGAAAATAAGTTAAAAGAAAATAAGTAAATGGAAACTCTATGTGTTTTTAGTTGTTTTTATTTTTGTATTTTTGTTGTTTCTTTTCTTTTTGTTTTACAATGTATTATTTTTGAAAATCTCAATAAATATCTTATATATATATATAAAAGGCCTATCTCCACCAGCATCCTGTTCCCACGATGGCCAAGCAGATGCCTATGGAGAACCCACAAGCAGGACTTGAGAGCAACAGCTCTCTGCCCACTTGCAATTCCCTGCAATTGGTATTCAGAGGCATGTTGCTTTTGACAGTGGAGGTATGACATAGAGGTGGGGGAGAACTTTGATTCAGTTTGCATTTAAAGGTGAACTTACCTAATCTGTGCTTTCCACAACAATGTAGGAACCAGAACACACACCCATCCTTCAAAATTCACGCTTCTCTGAATTTTGTAATGCGGTTCTCTAGCCACGTAGTGTGTACAAAAATGGACCTCTAGGAGAAAGTGTGCATACCCATTCACATAACGTATTGCATTAGGAAAATTGCACTGTATAAATGTATGTACTGGGGGAAATTGCGTACAGAATGTGTGCACCACAAGGAATTTAGCAGTAAATTTTGCTGGTGAATTTCCTTGAGGACCTTTAAAAAAATAAAAGTCAGAGTTGCAAACTGGTGCAGTAATGTGGAGAACTGAAGACTGAGAAACTGAAATTGACAGATCTACCCATCCCTGGTAGAACGTGGCTGTCGTGTCTAGTGGGCACTGATCTTCTGTGAATTTGTCCGATCCTCCTTTAAAGCCATGACTACATTTCGTGTGAAGAACTACTTGTTTTTTGGCCCCACTGCAAACAGTGGGGTGGGATGTTGTCCCTCACATGACCTTTACTAGGCTGCATTGCTGTTGCTTAATAGAAGGAGGAATGAAATGGCAGCAAGGTCAGGGTGGTGAGAGCACCCCAGCGAGAGCTCTGGGTTGGCTCTGCTGATGTGTTTGCACTGCAGCAACCTCACCGCTCCCTCTACCCCCCAGTCAGCAGTGATGTGACCGACTGGAGGTCAGGTGAGCAGTGCCACCCCATCACATCAACTACTCCTGCTTTAGCATTTCCTGGTCCATGACCTGCACAACTGGACAAAGCCACCTCTTCTCACTCAGTGTCCCTGCTCTAAATCTCCTGTGTCCCAAGCAGATTCACTTGCTCTTCCCATCCACTACATTTTGGGGATGTGCATCATGTTTTACTAGTGGACCACTGATTATTTTTTGGTGGAACAAGCCAGAGAGAGGAAAAAATGATACTGCAAGTGCCTGAAGGTTTTATTTGTTTCGTTTCCTGTTGCTGTTTGGAATGTATTTAGCAAAGGAGGAAGCAACAGCAGTCTATTCAGTTCCTTATTTTTTTTTTTTAATTAAAGATTTTCTTGTTTTACAGAAGTATGTGTAAAATTTTCGTAATTTTTCCATGTAACATTTTTATAAATTAGTTTCATTTGTTGAGACATTAGGAAGAAAAGGGGTGGAGGGGGGAAGATGGGTGGGGTGGGGTCGGGTGGCAATGTTTCTATTTTGCTTAATGTATGTAGGGTTTGGTGTCAGCGTTGCTTGTGCAGGTTCTCTGCTGTTCATTTGTGTTTCATTTGTGTGTTTTTTTCTTTCACTGTGTGTTTTATTCCTGCATTCAGTACCTCTACTCTCTCTCTTTTTTTTTGGTTTTGTAATTTCTAGAGGATCACTTGCAAACTGCATCTTTGCAGAAAAGGCTGTACTAAGCAGAGCTTGTTATGATCCAGCAAGTCACTTCTAATATTCTTATGGCCTTAAGCAAGAGTGGGTATTCAGGATCACTTAACACAGATTCCTTACATCCTGACTGTTGAGAGATCACGACTCTTGCATGGTAAATGTAGAACACGTTGAGATTTTAGCAAAAGCAGACCACAGCAGACTAGCTCCCAGCCATATACCCTGCCCTATGTGATTGGTCACTACCTATTTCCCCCCCTGCTATATTATATAAATTTCTTTCTGACAGAAAATCCATGGACAACGTGGGAGGTATCCCTCCCATATCAGAATTGCTATAGTTTCTAAGAGATGCAACAATGGTTCAAGAAGGATCTGCATTGTGGACTTTCATACCTGTTTGAATGTGTCTGATGTCACAGAACAGGTAAAATTATCATATCCTCCAAGAGTCCTTCAGGTGCCCAAACAACCACAATGTGACCTCTCTTCCTCCATTTTAGCTTTGTTGCCTGTATCACGCTGCTAAGTGTGGTTAAAAGGGTTGCCTCTATATCTAGTTAAAGCTATGATTTTCCCAGTAATGATGTATGGAAGTGAGAGCTGGACCATAAAGAAGGCTGATCGCCGAAGAATTGATGCTTTTGAATTGTGGTGCTGGAGGAGACTCTAGAGAGTACCATGGACTGCAAGAAGATCAAACTTATCCATTCTGAAGGAAATCAGCCCTGAGTGCTCACTGGAAGGACAGATCCTGAAGCTGAGGCTCCAATACTTTGGCCACCTCATGAGAAGAGAAGACTCCCTGGAAAAGACCTTGATGTTGGGAAAGATGGAGGGCACAAGGAGAAGGGGACGACAGAGGACGAGATGGTGGGGCAGTGTTCTCGAAGCTATGAACATAAGTATGACCAAACTGTGGGAGGCAGTGGAAGACAGGAGTGCCTGGCATGCTCTGGTCCATGGGGTCACAAAGAGTTGGACACAATTAAACGACTGAACAACAACAACAACAATATCTACCCTTAGGTCTGTCGAGCAAAGCTTCTCCTGTATCAAGCCCTAGCCAATACTTCACTTTGGTTTTGCTTACTCCAGTTTTGCTCTTTTATTATCATCCATGTTTAAATTTGCTTCACGAAATAAGATTTCCCCTATTTTGCTGAGCTTTTGTGGGTTTTTTTTTTTTTTTTGGTACTGATCTGACTACAAACATTTTGCAGTTTGGGGATACAAAATATAACATGCAGGAAAACAGGCACTCTTAGAAACAAACGATAGATAATGATTTCAGTTTGGGATAATGGAAGCAGGTTAACTAACGGCAGAGCCCCCTCTGGTTCAGTTAAAAAAAACTATGATCACATATGCAGCGTTCATTAGAGTCCACGCCTCTTGAAAAATTGCCCAAATTAGTGAGAGACAGAAAGTATCAGCCTAGCTTGGTGCCAATGAACATCAGGAATGACAATGTTATTAACATTCTGAGGTCAACGCTGTCGGCTCCAATAAACCATTCATAATGCACAACAAGTCTCTTGCTTTCTGCAAATTAGAGCTGAGATATCACCTTAGCCCATAATTGCTTTGAACTTGCAAAAGGACCAAAGGAAGCACATTTATCTGTTTAACCATGTTGTTTTATTCGGTGACCTGGTTGTGCAGAGAATCTGAATTAATTTTGTGTTGTCAATCTCTGCAGGGTTTGCAAAGCTTTTCGTCCTGCAAATGCAAAGGACTGGGGCAGAGGGATCGTTGCAGCTGTGGACTGGTTCACACATGCATTTGCATCATGAGGACACCATGTTTGATGACCAGGGTGGCTCCAGTAGCACTGTGCCAAGCTCCTTGCTGCTTCACTGGTGTTGTAGTGGTCTGGGGTTGCAAGATGTGTGTGTCCTGTTACTATATCAGTGGATTTGTAACTGGCTGACTGACCGAACCCAAAGGGTGCTCATCAATGGTTCCTCTTCATCCTGGAGAAGAGTGACTAGTGGGGTGCCACAGGGATCTGTCTTGGGCCCGGTCTTATTCAACATCTTTATCAACGAATTGGATGATGGACTCAAGGGCATCCTGATCAAATTTGCAGATGACACCAAACTGGGAGGGGTGGCTATCACCCCAGAGGACAGGATCACACTTCAAAACAACCTTGACAGATTAGAGAACTGGGCCAAAACAAACAAGATATATTTTAACAAGGAGAAATGTAAAGTATTGCACTTGGGCAAAAAAAATGAGAGGCACAAATACAAGATGGGTGACACCTGGCTTGAGAGCAGTACATGTGAAAAGGATCTAGGAGTCTTGGTTGACCACAAACTTGACATGAGCCAACAGTGTGACGCGGTAGCTAAAAAAGCCAATGCAATTCTGGGCTGCATCAATAGGAGTATAGCATCTAGATCAAGGGAAGTAATAGTGCCACTGTATTCTGCTCTGGTCAGACCTCACCTGGAGTACTGTCTCCAGTTCTGGGCACCACAGTTCAAGAAGGACACTGACAAACTGGAACGTGTCCAGAGGAGGGCAACCAAAATGGTCAAAGGCCTGGAAATGATGCCTTATGAGGAACGGCTAAGGGACTGGGCATGTTTACCCTGGAGAAGAGGAGGTTAAGGGGTGATATGATAGCCATGTTCAAATATATAAAAGGATGTCACATAGAGGAGGGAGAAAGGTTGTTTTCTCCTGCTCCAGAGAAGCGGACACGGAGCAATGGCTCCAAACTACAAGAAAGAAGATTCCACCTAAACATTAGGAAGAACTTCCTGACAGTAAGAGCTGTTGGACAGTGGAATTTGCTGCCAAGGAGTGTGGTGGAGTCTCCTTCTTTGGAGGTCTTTAAGCAGAGGCTTGACAACCATATGTCATGAGTGCTCTGATGGTGTTTCCTGCTTGGCAGGGGGTTGGACTCGATGGCCCTTGTGGTCTCTTCCAACTCTATGATTCTATGATTCTATATCTGCAGCAGGATCCCTGTCTGCAGTATACAAGAGCCATCAAATTACCATAAAAGGGAGCCTTTTTGCCACTTTATGATTGAAAGCTAAGCATTTAGGAACACTGACAACACAAGGTGCTTCAGTTTCAAGAGACTAGAGTGCAAGTTCTGTTACGTCAGATGGAACTACACTGAAACCATGACTTCAGTCACTCCAAAAGAAGATACTGGAGCACTCCAAATCATTTCCTCATGCATGTGCACAGAAAACGTCAGATCTAGCTTAAAGGCAACACATGGAGATGAGCATTGATTGTTGCAATGCATCCCCAATCATTATTACGGTGGTACCTTGGTTCTCAAATGTAATCGGTTCCGGAAGTCCGTTCCAAAACCAAAGCGTTCCAAAACCAAGGCGGCTTTCCCATAGAAAGTAACGCAAAACGGATTAATCAGTTCCAGACTTTTAAAAACAACCCCTAAACCAGCAATTTAACATGAATTTTACTATCTAATGAGACCATTGATCCATAAAATGAAAGCAATAATCAATGTACTAGACTATAAAATAATTAAGGCAGTATTTGTAGTCACAAAAACGAATTAACCGAAAAAGCCTCAAAAACACAAAAGAAATAGTAAAAACCAGAGCACCAAATACAGTGATACCTTGGTTCTTGAACTTACCGTAATCCGCTCTGAAATGTTTGAAAAGCAAGGTGTGGCTTCTGATTGGTGCAGGCGCCCCAGAAACAATAGCTGACAACCGCATTGGATGTTCGGCTTCCAAAAAACATTCGAAAACCAGAACACTTAATTCTGGGTTTTCGGCATTTGGGAACCAAGGTACCACTGTACTGTATAAACTTATAAAATTGCATAATCTTAGAAGGGGTGGGGCTGTTCTGGGGTCGGGCACAGTTTACACTGAAACCACGATGTTGGGTGAGCAGTGTTAACATTCTCCCTGTTTACCTGCTGAAGATTACTCTCCAATAAAGGTGCAATTTGCCCCTGGAGCTACAAGCAGCAACAGGTGTGTGTGTCTGTGTCCTGAGGTTACCTCCTTCCTCCCCCTTTAACATTGCCCCAATTCAAATTGCATCTCTTGCCACTGTTGAAAACTGTTAAAAAAGAAAGCAGGATAATCCCAAGCATGTTTAGCATTGTTTTGTTTTGTTTTCTTTTAGTTTTCCAGCCCCATAGAATACCAAATGTAAATTCTCTCCTGCATATGCCTTTGGGATCAGAACTGAGTGTCTCTTCCCTTGACTGCCAACTCAATTTGCCTCCCGGAGAGATTTGACTGCTGCACAATTTAATAAAGGCACCGACTACGCTCTATGAAATAAAAGTAAGGAAATAAACAGTGCTTAAGGTAAGCAGGACTATTGATTTATGCCTGGCAAAGCATCCTCTTTCTTGCTCACCACATAATAGATCGGATCTTGCATCTATGTCTCCTTGCTGGTTAGTATTCTAGTGCCAAACAGCAAAGAGGGAAAGTGGAATTGAAATCAGAACAAAAGCAATGGTGATTCAGACACACCAGCCTTTCATAATGTCATTTTATTCCTCCTGTGTTGATCAAGATGGTGCGGCGAAGTGGGAGAAACAGTACCTTGGAAGGGGGAGAAATACGTAGACAGGCAGGTCCAATAATTTGCAATCATGAATGAGAAGAAACAAAAAAAATTCCTTCCAGTAGCACCTTAAAGACCAACTAAGTTAGTTCTGTTTACCAGCTCCATCTGGTACGTAGGCTGAGACCCTATCTGCCTGCAGACTGTCTCGCCAGAGTGGTACATGCTCTGGTTATCTCCCGCTTGGACTACTGCAATGCGCTCTACGTGGGGCTACCTTTGAAGGTGACCCGGAAACTACAACTAATCCAGAATGCGGCAGCTAGACTGGTGACTGGGAGCGGCCGCCGAGACCATATAACACCGGTCTTGAAAGACCTACATTGGCTCCCAGTACGTTTCCGAGCACAATTCAAAGTGTTGGTGCTGACCTTTAAAGCCCTAAATGGCCTCGGTCCAGTATATCTGAAGGAGCGTCTCCTCTCCCATTGTTCTGCCCGGACACTGAGGTCCAGTTCCGAGGGCCTTCTGGCGGTTCCCTCACTGCGAGAGGCCAAGTTACAGGGAACCAGGCAGAGGGCCTTCTCGGTAGTGGCGCCCGCCCTGTGGAATGCCCTCCCATCAGATGTCAAAGCGATAAACAACTACCTGACATTCAGAAGACATCTGAAGGCAGCCCTGTTCAGGGAAGTTTTTAATATGTGACATTTTAGTGTATTTTTCATCTCTGTTGGAAGCCGCCCAGAGTGGCTGGGGAAACCCAGCCAGATGGGCGGGGTACAAATAATAAATTATTATTATTATTATTATTATTATTATTATTATTATTATTATTATTATTCTTGGTATGAGCTTTCGTGTGCATGCACACTTCTTCAGATACAGTCTATCTCCTTACTTGCAATCAATCCAAGACGTTCCTCCTCCTGAGTCTCAATGTATAGAATGTAATCTCCCAGGACATTCTATACAAGATCTCAAAGTAGCTGTTTTACTACAAAGGAATTTCAGAAATAGACTGGAAAGAGAAGCTGCTGAATTGCAACTTATCACCAAACTTAAAACCATGGAGAGACCTGGTCTGAACAAAGACCTTGGATTCTTATCTCATTATACATGACAAAGCTATTTTTCACCTTCTCACCCCTTGCTTTTTCCTGTAAGACCTATTGCAGTCGTTAAGAGTCGTCAACAGGCTCATCACAGCTATCTGCCAATCACCCATTCCCACCACCCTTCTGAGTAATACCCCTCCCCACCTTCTCACTATATAGAAGGGTCTGGAAACTTCTGTTTCAGTGTATCTGAAGAAGTGTGCATGCACACGAAAGCTCATACCAAGAACTAACTTAGTTGGTCTTTAAGGTGCTACTGGAAGGAATTTTTTTTGTTTTGACTATGGCAGACCAACACGGCTACCTATCTGTAAATGAATGAGAAGCAAATTGACACAGGGCACAGCACAGAGAGCCTCTTGAGGTGGCATTTTGTCCAGCTTCGCAGAGGGGAGTTGCCAGAGGTGTTTGAAATTATGCATTGTGTGGGGAAGGAGGATAGAAAAAAGTTCAGGATGCATCACAACCAGGGGCAAGATGCTTGCCAGCAGTATCCCCATCTGCATATCCTGGTGGAAGGTGCTCAGATGGCATGTTCCAAGGGCTGAACCAGCTCAGGATCCACAAGATCCCAAGCTGCTCTCACAGCTGGCAGCAGACAACAGAGGGCCTGTTCTGGGCCTGACAGCTGCATCAGTCTGAAGCTGGTGTAGGGATTGGGCTCAATCTGCCCCTTCAACTCATGATGTACAGGTGGTATTTAACACCAGTGAAATTGGCTAAAATGTATACAGTGGTACCTCGGGTTACATACGCTTCAGGTTACACACGCTTCAGGTTACATACGTTTCAGGTTACAGACTCCGCTAACCCAGAAATAGTACCTCGGGTTAAGAACTTTGCTTCAGGATGAGAACAGAAATTGTGCTCCGGCAGTGGCACGGCAGCAGCGGGAGACCCCATTAGCTAAAGTGGTGCTTCAGGTTAAGAACAGTTTCAAGTTAAGAATGGACCTCTGGAACGAATTAAGTACTTAACCCGAGCTAGCACTGTGGAACAAAAAAAATGAATGTTGGAAATGTAAGGGAAAGGAGGGTACTTTTTACCATATGTGGTGGACATGTAAAGAGGTAAAAGCTTTCTGGGGAATGATATATAGTGAGTTAAAAAAAATGTTTAAAAACACTTTTGTTAAAAAGAAACCAGAAGCGTTTTTATTGTGTGTAGTGGGTAAAGAGATAGCGAGACAAGATAAAAAAATTGTTCAACAACTGTGGCAAGAATTTTGCTAGCCCAAAAATGGAAACAACATGAAATACCAACAAAAAGAAGAGTGGCAGATGAAATTGATGGACTTTGCAGAACTGGCGTAACTGACGGGAAGAACCTGGCACCAGTGAGACCAAGCATTCCAAAAAATTGGAATAAATCCATATTATATTTGAAAGACAACTGTAAACAACTAACATCACTAGCAGGGTTATCTGAAGATTTGTAAGATGAAATTGCTACCTATTCAGGTTGAGTAATGTAACATTTTAGGTAATGACATAACAAGAATAGGAAAGGAAGTGAAATGTAAAGATGCAAAGTTCAATTTTGTAAACCACTAGGCGGGAGGGATGGAAGTCGTTGGGCTCAGTTGAGCCAAAAAGATGAAATAAGACGATACGATGTTACATAATGTGATTATATGTAAAACTAATAAAAATTAACTTTTTTTTTAAAAAACAACAACCTGCCCCTTCAACTGCTGCTGCGAATGACCAAGCTGGGGATGCAGTAATTCTGCCATTCCACATACCCTTGGCAGTGGGTTGTTCTGTTAGTCCTGCTTAAAGTAGATTCACTGAAATCGGTGCAACTCAAGATAAGTCCCTTTGCTTTTGATGGGTCTGCTGTGTATCACGGGGTTGGAGAAGATGAGCCTCTGGGTTCCTTCCAACTCTGGAACTCTATGATTCTCCTCTAAGCATGTCTGGATCCAATTCTCTGTGAGAACAAAAAGGAACCATATACCAGAGATCAAAGTGTTTGAATCTAAAGCTCAGTTTATTTTGCTACATTTAAGGATTTGGAGATCCAAATCTGCTATGCAATAACAGAAGGAAGTGGAGAAGGAGGAGGGAATACTCATGCCAGACTCCACGTTACCATATTCCAGGAAGTCTTGCATTGTTAAGCAAGTGACACATAGCTACTCCGATCCCCAATTAAAGTCGTTGTGAGCCACTCTCAAGTGCTTATCATCATTATGTGACAGGTTTCACTTGAATAGGTATATGCACCACTCCTGAAGGCTGCAGGATCTTCTGAATAATGAACAGATTCCGAGCAGGGACCAAACAGCTCCTGTCTGAATATAAGCCCTTAGTAGTTTTAGCAAATGGGCTCCCTTTGTGGCTTGGGTGGATTTTTGGTTGCTTGTTTTGATACTGGAGTGTGGGGAAAATCAGACACCTTCATTTTTGCAGAGTGTGTTCCTTAGGTTCTATTTGGATACCAGCATCTGTAAAGTAAGTTCTGTAGAGGGAAATGTGCATGCAGGAAAACCAAAGCCAGAACACAGAAGGGAACACATCTTCGAAGAAATGTTTATCCTGAGTTTCCCCCCCTTGGTGTCAGAGATCAGGCTGAGGAGTATGACTCTGATGAGGAATGGTGGGAGCCTCCCCCTCCCCCTGCTCATGGCCAGGATCCTGAAACTCCACAGGAGCAGTGGAGTAGTATTGACCTGGAGCAGTGGTTTGCTGAGGGGCACAGTTTGGAAGACGATAGTTGGGCAGAACTGGAAGGTGAACAACAACAAGAAGAAGAACAACGGGAAGAGAGAGAGCTAACTGACTCTCTCACTGGAAAGTATACAGCCTCTCAGTCCCACGGCTAGGAGATTAGATAAGGTAGCTTCACAAAAAGCACAACAGTTGAGAGATCAGGTGGCTAGGAGATGAGAGGACGGAAGTGACAAGAGGGAAGTGGGCAGAACTTAATTAGGAGCACCTGCACTACAGGAATGGTCATTTGTTCTTTTGCTGCATTCATTAAATGTTTCTGTTACTGGTAAAGGACTGCTTGCTCTTTGTACTGCTTATCTATGGCTAAGGGGGTAGGAAGCCAAGCCCCGAAGCCTGACACTTGGTGTGTGTTGCAGAAGAAATCTGCACCATAATGCTGATTAATTTTCATGAGGATTTAAAAATAAATAAACCGAAAATTGCTGCTGAATTGCAGAGAACTGAATTTAAGACTGGAGAAACTGAAAGCAACAGGTCTGCTGATCCCTAATTGAGGCCACAATATTGAAAGGATGAACTTCTCCTCTGTCCCCCACCCAGCTGAGGTCTACAATGGAGTCCCTGCATTGTGTTTTTCTAACAGTGGCTTATTGGTACTGGTAAGGCAAAAGCCCGAGAGACTTATAGTAGGTTGAGCCAGAGCTGTTGACAGGCAAAGCCAACACATCTTGTTGTTGTTTATTCATTTAGTCGTGTCCGACTCTTCGTGACCCCATGGACCAGAGCACACCAGTCACTCCTGTCTTCCACTGCCTCCCGCAGTTTGGTCAAACTCATGTTCATAGCTGCAAGAACACTGTGCAACCATCTTGTCCTCTGTTGTCCCCTTCTCCTTGTGCCCTCAATCTTTCCCAGCATCAGGGTCTTTTCCAGGGAGTCTTCTCTTCTCATGAAGTGGCCAAAGTATTGGAGCCTCAGCTTCACGATCTGTCCTTCCAGTGAGCACTCAGGGCTGGTTTCCTTCAGAATGGAGAGGTTTGATCTTCTTGCAGTCCATGGGACTCTCAAGAGTCTCCTCCAGCAACATAATTCAAAAGCATCAATTCTTTGGCAATCAGCCTTCTTATGGTCCAGTTCTCACTTTCTCCCTGATGAGTTCTTCGAGGGCAACATTGAGACTCAGGAGGAGGAACTTCTTGGATTGATTGCAAGTAAGGAGATAGACTGTGCCCCATTCTCCCTAACAAATCAGCCTCCATGGTCTATACAGCCCATCCTTTTGGCATTCCTAACAAAACCATCAGGAGGCTTTACATGCATGTTATTTTATGGATTGCTCAAGTGGATGGATCATGCGTGATATAATTGAAACCTTTTCAAACAGACGCCCATTCACCAGAACCTCCCTGTACCCCATGCTCAGTACATTTCTTGACCCATTTCACACCAACTTCTGTGTTCTAGTCAAGAAACAATTTCTCACTGTCGAAAGTGTTCTTTAGCCAGCTCTAGAAATGTCACCCTTAGAAAACTCTCAAATCTACTCCCCGCCAAAAATAAAAATAAACCTCTTCAGTTGACACAGCACCACTTGCAGTGTTTTATAATTTAAACATTCTTTCTTCTCGGTAAGCTTATAAATGCTAGCATTGCTGGGCCTTCGGGGGAAAGGATGGGTTAAAAATTCTGAACAGAATAAATAAAGCTTCAGATGTTGCTGCTATTGGAGGTTCATGTCGACAGCATGAAGAAGGCTGATGTCTCATTAACTCCCCAAGTAATGTGAGAAGCACCTGCATTATGACTGGAGGAGTGGAGGCAATAATCATGGTGTGTGTGCATGTGCGCAAGGCAGGAGGGCATGGAGACATGAGAACATAACAAGAGCCTGCTGTTTCAGGCCAGTGGGTCATCTAGTACAGCACCCTATTCTCACTGTGCAGATCTTGTGGAGAAGGTGGCAGAGATCTAAGCATTGGGAAACTGACCACCTCCAATCTCTGCACATAAATTGTGCTTCGGCAAGCAGCTTTGTGCAGGTGGCTCCCTGTGCTCGGGAAGACCTCCTGCAACTTCTGTGGGATGCTGTTTGGAACAGTACCTGCCTAAATTTGTGATGCTTCCCTGAATCCGCCTCTGCCAACCTGGTGAACTCCAGGTGTTTAGGACTACAACTGCCATCTAATCCAGGCTCATCCAAAGCCTATTCTGGATGAGCCCACAAGAAGTGCTACGGAACAAATGAAAAGATCAAAGAACAACTGTTATCAGCAGGTGGGTGTACACCCACACCCACACACACCCACACACCAGAATGCTCAAGGGAAGTAATAGTAACACTCTGTTCTGCCTTGGGCAGACCACATCTGGAATACTGTGTTCAATTCTGGGCACCACAATTCAAGAAGGATGTTGACAAGCTGGAACATGTGCAGAGTGTTAGGAGACAGTTCCGTTCCACCTTTAGAACAGGCATGTGGAGTTGCTGTATGTCACATGTCTGTTTACTGCCAGCACAGTCTGCTGGGAACTTCCGTTGTATATTGCTTTTGCTATGCTGCTGTTTTTTGCTTGGACACGAAGGGAAGCAGACATGTTTTTCTTTTGTCCTGCCGCTGAATAAAATGCTGTAAATATGCTTACACACGTCTCTGTCCGCCATTTCCGTTGTGAAGATTTATTCACTGTGCTGATAGAGCGTGCTCAAGTTTCTGAAGGCTTCTGAAGCTATGAGTCACTGATTGATGCTGTTCCAAGGGAAGCCGGAGTTCGCCCGGCTGTCGGCCGGTGGCTGGAGCCAGCTGGGGGCCTGCCTGATGCCCCCGTCTCCCTGGCAGCATCCCAACACAGAGGAGGGTGACCAAGATGATCAAGGGTCTGGAAACTAAGCCTTATGAGGAATGATTGAGGGAGCTGGGTATCTTTAGCCTGGAAAAGAAGAGCCTGAGAGGAGATATGACAGCCATCTTCAAATATCTCAAGGGCTGTCACATGGGAGAGGGAAGAAGCTTGTTTTCTCCTGCTCTGGAGGGTTGCTGGTGGTGGCAGTGGCTTTCAGTGAGATCACGCTGATATCTCATGAGATCTCATCAAAATCTTGTGAGAGCTTCCTTGAATCTGCTGCCATTGCTGTTGCGGCATGGGTGCTGTTGCATAGCCCAGGTAAGGAAGGTGTTGGGGAGGCACAGTGATGGCAGCAGTGCTAAACTCACTCCAGAATATCTGAAGGAGTGTCTCCACCCCCATCATTCTATTGAAGTCCAGCACCAAGGGCCTTCTGGCGGTTCGCTCACTGCGAGAAGCCAAGTTACAAGGAACCAGGCAGAGGGCCTTCTCGGTGGTGGCGTCCTCCCTGTGGAACACTCTCCTACCAGATGTCAAAGAGAACAACAACTACCAGACTTTTGGAAGACATCTGAAGGCAGCCCTCTTTAGGGAAGCTTTTAATGTTTGATGCATTACAGTATTTTAATATTTTTTTGGAAGCCGCCCAGAGTGGCTGGGGAAGTCCAGACAGATGGGCGGGGTATAAATAATAAATTATTATTATTATTGTTTTTATTATAAACCTTCCTGGTTTGCTTCAGATGGTGAAACGGGACATGGGGCCCCATATAATTCACATGGACAGATGTAGCATGTGAACTAGGCCATGGTGGATTTAGACTGCAGCACATCCTATGATCTCAGTGTCACCTTTATCCAGCTCCTGCAATTGCTCTTAAGTATTGCAACTTATATGCGTGGGGAATAATAATAATAATAATAATAATAATAATAATAATAATAATAATTCCGTTTCTACAGTATGCTTGCATGCTTGCCCATGGGAGTGCATACTCAAGGATGGCTGGGACAGCTTGCATGTTCAAGAATAAGAACATAAGAAGAGTCTTATTGGATCAGAACACAGACTCAGTATCCTGCTTCCTAGAGGGACCAACAATATCTCTCCAGAGAGCCAATGAACAGAGAATGGAGGCAATAGGCTTCTCCAGCAAAATGATATTGTGTTTACTAGTCCTTTGCAAAGCATTGCAGCACAGTTTGATAAATGGTTTCTCTCTCTCTTATCATGGTAATATGTACAATAGACAGAAGCTATTGCCCTCCACTCCATCAAAATCTGTAACTCGGTTCTTCACTCCTTCCAGAAATGCGCTCTGAAGTGTATTTTCTTTTCTGATTTATTGAATGCCTCCGGTATCAGAGATTGGGTTAAGAGAAGTTAATGCAATAAACTGACATGTTTTCTTTTCCTTCTGTTCTCCCCCACCCTGTTTAGAAAAGAAATAAGCAAAGTGAGGAAGGGAAATTTAATGTTTGTGTAACTGGATTTTGTCGTTGTAAACTAATTAGAAGCCTGTTTTGGGGAATAAATAAATCTTTTCAGACAGGGATCCGGGGTGGAGCTGGGATGGTCTTTTTAGCTTCTGACAGGAATGTGCCACCTATGAGGATAATAGGAGGATATGCCCATCAGGGTATGGCAAGCATGGATGGGAGGAATATTTTGTTGGAGTAACTGGACCTGAGAATTTCCTTCATAAGCAAGGTCAGCCAGGCCAGCTGCTTTGGAAACAGCCCAGTGCCATGATTATATCTGTGATTGATGCATGTCAGCTCAGTAGTGTTTGCTGGCAAATTGGTTAGCTGGTTGGCGTTACTTGTCTGGTGCTAAATCTTGAATTGTTGGACTTATTTTAAGCAAGGGAGACACTCTGTAAAGGTAAAGGTAAAGGTACCCCTGCCCGTACGGGCCAGTCTTGACAGACTCTGGGGTTGTGCGCCCATCTCACTTAAGAGGCCAGGGGCCAGCGCTGTCCGGAGAAACTTCCGGGTCACGTGGCCAGCATGACGAAGCTGCTCTGGCGAGCCAGAACCGCACACGGAAACGCCGTTTACCTTCCCGCTGGTAAGCGGTCCCTATTTATCTACTTGCACCCGGAGGTACTTTCGAACTGCTAGGTTGGCAGGCGCTGGGACTGAGCAGCGGGAGCGCACCCCACCGCAGGGATTCGAACCGCCAACCTTTCGATCGGCAAGTCCTAGGCGCTGAGGCTTTAACCCACATTTCTGCAAGCAAGCAAATGGCTTCCAAAATGACCATAACAGATTTGTGTGAAACCAAGGGCAGTTTATGGCTGATGCTTACCAAGGCCAAAGCAGTGAGCTTGGGGCAGGATATATAGTTAGTTATTTGCAAGAAGTGAATTTGAATAGGGTCTATGGGATGATTTACATATGACACCAGTCACAGGGAGGGATATGCGAGTAGATGCTTCCAGGTGGTAAGTAGATCCATGCAAGGGGTGTCGAGAGTTGCCACCCAACCAGTACATTACTGAGCTGAGCAGAATTTTACCCCCCCTAGCTTGTTGCTAGAATTACAGATTGCCAAATGCAAGATGGTTCTTTTAAAATTAGATTCAGAAGCAATACAAACACAAGTTGGTGAGAAGATTACAGATTTTATTCTGAACAGCAAGTAAAATATGCATTACCAAGCACCACTTCAATCTGCCACTGCAAAGCTCGAAGAAGTGGTGAAGTGACCCCCTCAGATAGTCTTCCTTTGCACAACCCTCTGGCCATGAGTCTGTGCGCAGCTTCTCACTGCCATGCTCAAAAACTGTACTCTCTTATGGCCACTACAGGCTCAGCTATAAGCCACTCTACATCGAAGACAAAAAGCCAGGCCATACATCAAAGGCTTCTACTGACCAGTGCCATTTGCCAACAGACCACACATCAAAGACTTTTTTTACAAGGGCTAGAGAAAGTAATAATTACAGGTAGGTAGCCATGTTGGTCTGCCATAGTCGAAACAGAATAAAAAAATCCCTTCCAATAGCACCTCAGAGACCAACTAAGTTTGTTATTGGTATGAGCTTTCGTATGCATGCACACTTCTGCACACAAAAGCTCATACCAATAACAAACTTAGTTGGTCTCTAAGGTGCTACTGGAAGGATTTTTTTAGGTCCGTATAGTTAAAGCTATGGTTTTCCCAGTAGTGATGTATGGAAGTGAGAGCTGGACCATAAAGAAGGCTGATCGATGAAGAATTGATGCTTTTGAGTTATGGTGCTGGAGGAGACTCTTGAGAGTCCCATGGACTGCAAGAAGATCAAACCTCTCCATTCTGAAGGAAATGAGCCCTGAGTGCTCACTGGAAGGACAGATTGTTAAGCTGAGGCTCTAATACTTTGGCCACCTCATGAGAAGAGAAGACTCCCTGGAAAAGACCCTGATGTTGGGAAAGGCTGAGGACACAAGGAGAAGGGGACAACAGAGGACGAGATGGTGGGACAGTGTTCTTGAAGCTACCAGCATGAGTTTGACCAAACTGCGGGAGGCAGTGGAAGACAGGAGTGCCTGGCGTGCTCTGGTCCATGGGGTCACGAAGAGTCGTACACGACTAAACGACTAAATGACTAAACAACTACAATAAAACATATATAAGCAGAGCCAGGAAGAGATAGCCAGAGCCAGGAAGAGTTGACCATGTCAGATTACTAATCTCCTCAAAATCACAATAATCTTCCGGAATAAGTTTCCCATACACAAATCCACAGGGTGGGGAAATGCAGCAGAGCCATATTCTAGATTCTCATGCCCAGAAGATCATTGACCCGATCAGACTGGCCCCAAAATTACATCCTCTACTGTTACCCGGTTAAAACATTTATATTTGCAACTATGAAGTTTATGTTTAGACTGAGCTGTAATTTTAAAGTTTTAATGCTACCTCTTCTTTTGCTAGGGATGCGGGTGGCACTGTGGGTTAAACCACAGAGCCTACAACTTGCCGATCAGAAGGTCGGCGGTTCGAATCCCCGCGATGGGATGAGCTCCCGTTGTTCAGTCCCTGCTCCTGCCAACCTAGCAGTTCAAAAGCACGTCAAAGTGCAAGTAGATAAATAGGTACCTCTCTGGCAGGAAGGTAAACGGCATTTCCGTGCGCTGCTCTGGTTCTCCAGAAGTGGCTTAGTCATGCTGGCCACATGATCCAGAAGCTGTACTCTGGCTCCCTCGGCCAATAAAGCGAGATGAGCGCCACAACCCCAGAGTCGGCCATGACCGGACCTAATGGTCAGGGGTCCCTTTACCTTTACTTACCTTATTTTGCTAATTTATTATGAATGTTGATCTTTTCTTGTTTTTGCCATGTTTCTATCTGCTATGAATAATTTTATTGAAGTGCATTGTGGACCACCCTGAAATACATTTAGATGAAAGACAAACCAGAAGTATATTTTCACAAATTTTAAACATCAGACATTTTTTATTACATATTAAATTTATCGATCACTTTTAAAACCAAAGTAACTCTAAGCAAAGGGACTTGAATAATCACAATATGTCCCAGTATTCTTTAAAAAGCCTCTATCCTTGCTCAGATCTGTTGATTTGGTACCTTCCTGGTTTCACCAGTTAACCCAGGTTGGCTAGAAATATTAAGTAATTAAACAAACACAAAATATTTCTTCATGCATTTCATTTTATTTGTGAATTGCTTTCCATGAAACAAAACCAACAGTAAAAACACATACAAAAACAATTTCAATCTCAGTGCAGATGCAGCCTGGGATAAGAATCTCCACATAAGAGGCTTTTCAAAAAAGGAAGATATTCAATGGCATTGAGAAAACAATAGAGACGGCCACTGCCTGATGTGCAATGGGAGGCAGGTTCAAAGGTCAGGTGCCAACACGCTAAAGGCCAGATTCTCACATTGTATGGAACTGGCCTCCTGATGAGAAGGTATCTGCAGGAGACCCTCTCCTGTGGCGTGCAGTGAATGGTTCTGTATATAAGGGGAGAGATGAACTTTTTGGTATTGTGCTCCAAACATTAGGCTTTGCACACCTTGAATGTTGCCTGGTAGCTAATTGGCAGCCTGGGCAGTTCTTTCAGCAGCAGCATAGCATGGTGGCGATATCCTGCCCCGTGAGCAGCTCGAGCAGATCTGTCGCTGATCTTGCAGGAAGATCCGTCACTTGAGCATGCATGTGCCGTGACACGAAGGACAGTGGCTTCACATCTGTGTTGGGTACATGTGTGTGTGTTTCAAATAATAATATTATAATAATAAATTTTATTTATATCCCGCCCTCCCCAGCCGAAGCTGGGCTCAGGGCGGCTAACAACAATAAAATAGTACAACATTCTAAAATCATTTCATTATAAAATTAATTCAAATCAAATTGATGGCAACCGTTAGGCTAAAGTTCTGTGAAGATTGCCAAAGGAGGGAGTCAGACTGTGCCCTGACCAAAGGCCTGGTGGAACAGCTCTGTCTTGCAGGCCCTGCGGAAAGATGTCAAGTCCCGCAGGGCCCTAGTCTCTTGTGACAGAGCGTTCCACCAGACTGGAGCCGCAGCCGAAAAAGCGCTGGCTCTGGTTGAGGCCAGCCTAACCTCCCTGTGGCCCGGGATCACCAAGATGTTTTTATTTGAAGACCGTAAGGTCCTCCATGGGACATACCAGGAGAGGCGGTCCCATAGGTACGAGGGTCCTAGGCCGTATAGGGCTTTAAAGGTTGAAACCAGCACCTTGAACCTGATCCTGTACTCCACCGGGAGCCAGTGCAGCTGGTATAGCACCGGGTGAATGTGATCCCGTGGCGAGGACCCCGTAAGGAGTCTCGCCACGGCATTCTGCACCCGCTGGAGTTTCTGGGTCAGTGTCAAGGGCAGCCGCATGTAGAGCAAGTTACATTAATCAAGCCTGGAGGTGACTGTCGCGTGGATCACAGTGGCTAGGTCAGGGCGAGAGAGGTAAGGCAGAACACTTTGTGAACAGAAACACATGCACTCTGTGTTGTGCCCCCAGGCATTCTGTGCTGGATCAGGCCAATGGCCCATCTAGTCCAGCAGTCCTGATCTCACATTGGCCTACCGGATGCACACTTCCCTGTGACCAACAACTGGCATTTAGAAGTATTACTTCCTCCGACCATCTGATTTCTTCCAAGATGCCCTGCCACCCACCCACCCACAATAAATAAATTACTTGGAAAATAAATATAACCCAGGTGGTTAAGAAAGCCCAACAGAGACTCCATCTCCTCAGAGTATTGCAGAAGAACAATGTCAATCAACATTTGACTATCTCCTTCTACCGGTCAACAATACAAAGTGTCCTTTCATACTGCATCATGGTGTGGTACACTGGTTTGACATCATCTGATAGGAAGTGCCTACAGAGGGTGGTGAATACAGCACAAGATATTATGGGCTGTCCCGTGAATCCACTGGATGAAATAACAGATGAACGTTGCCTCAGGAGAGTGAGGAAAATTCTCAGGGATGATTCACACCCTGGCCGGAACTTTCTTGATCTCCTGCCCTCAGGCAGAAGATATAGAAGCATGATTAGTCACACCAACAGGGTAAAGAACAGCTTCTATCTGTGGGCTGTTAGGCTGCTGAATGAAAAGTTAACAACAGGGCAACTGACTTTCGGGTTTGGTGTGTGTGCATCAGTAAACGAGGGGAATTAAAACTAAGAGAGCTGAGTGGGGGGTGCTCGTGTAATCTCACTGTATACAAGTTGTACAAGTGACAATAAAGTATTTCAATTTCAATTTCAATAAATCCCAAGCCTCTCTCCCCCCCGTTGAATGACTGCCTGCCATCTCATCCCAGGCCACTTCCTAGAATCTAATGCTACCTTTTACTCTTATCATTTATCTTAGTTCTAAGCACCACAGTGCTCAGATTGGAGATAAAGCCCTCTATAAGAATAAATGGCACCTCTTGATAAATAAATGGCAGGGAGAAGTGTTGCCTTTTACTCTTAAGGAGCAGGCAGAGGGCTTTATCTTCAAACTTAGTGCTGTGGTGCTCAGCACTAAGAGCAGAGATAAAAGACACCCCCTCTGCTCTTTAGAGAGGATCTCTAAATACTGAGCTAGACGGATCAATAGTCTGACTTGCTTTAAGACAGCTTTGTGATTATGGGATGCCTGGCCTTCAGACTGGGCATGCACCTTTTTGATGGCTTTGCAGTCACTTGAAGTTTAACCTGTATTATTGCTAGAATAGAAATGTTTTTCTATAGCATTATGTAGCCACTCCCTAAGAAAGGAAAGGTTTTGTAAACTGGAAGAGGGTTGTTAATGATAGTAATAGTAATATTACTAATAATAAACACAGGCATTTGATGTTCCATAGACTCTACAGCAATAAATGGCTGACACCTCTCATTGGTGGCTTATTCAATTCTTCTTCAAGGAAATTTTAAAGAACACGAGACTTCCTCCCTAGAGTGAAGCTTAACGTGGCATAAATTGAGATGGGGTTTGTGTGTGTCGGCATCTGCCCTCCACAAATTGTGTCTGTGGTGGAGGATTTGGAAAGCAGATGAGATAAATACATTCATTTACCCTTTTAGAATTAAGAATGACATGAGGATAATGAAATTTTCTCAACAAGAGTGAGCAGAATGTACTCCACACTGGAGTAAATTTGAAGGCATGCACTATAGTCCCGTTGGGCTGTGATCCAATGGATGATTTCACAGGTGTCAGCCATAGCCCAAAGTGCATTTAATCAACTTTGGCTGGGTTGCCAGCTGTGACCCTACTTGGGGGAAAAACAACAACACAATCTAGCCAAAGATATCTATACTCTGGATGTTAACAAACATCCATGTTAGATTGCGTGACCAGGCGGTGACAGCCCCAGCCCCCAGGGATCATAAGGACTCTGACGACATTATATGGAATAAAAATTAGGCCACAACTTTATTAAACTTTTGAATGTAGGAAGACCTTGGCTTAGGCCTTGGGCATGTATCCCTCCCAGCCCCCCAGCCAGGGGGAACTGGGGCTCATCAGGGTAAATGGGATATTGGGGTACTCTGTGAGACGTAAGTGTAGCAGGCAGCCAAAGCCATATCCCCACACACAGGGTAGTTCACTGACGACCATTCAGTGTATGGCCAGTGACACCCATATATAAAACCCCTTTAAGAATGGGACCCTGGAATTGCCACCACAGGGGAGTGAATCACCACTTCACCCCCCCCCCCCACATATATAGGGAAGAAAAAATGAAAGGATTCCACCCAAGGCCATAAACCGCCAAAGTTGTGGCGAATTGCTACAGGGAAGACAAAACCTGCCAATGCAGGAAAAATTTATTTCCAGTCCTTCAACAGCAACCAGTCAAAGACCGTAGCAGAGCCCGCTAAACAGGAAGAAAAAGTTAACCTGCAAACAAGAAAACATTAAACAAAGGTGGGTAGGGAGGGTGAATCTCCAGAGCCGACTGCCTGCCTATTGTTGGCTCCACCCCCTATTTATAAATGGGGCTGGCCCCACCTCCCAGCAAGAAACTTGATTACGGAGGCTGGGCGTGAACCACCAAAAATTAACACTGAGAGGCAAGCCAGCCCCTGTTTGCCAGGGAACAGTAGCACCATACGCGATCCTGCAAAGGGCACCGACAATGTAAAGTGTGAGTCCTCATTACGGTAATGCACTCTATGTGGGACAACCTTTGAAGGTGATCTGGAAACTGGAATTGGTTGTTATACTGGATCATTTAAAACTGGTCATATTTAGAGCAAATTCCCTTTTGTTTCTTTTTGAAGTTTCATTCAACTTCAGAGGGGCATTTGGGAAGCAAACCCTTGAAATTGTAAGCAGCTAGTGGAAGTATTTTTTTTTTTTTGGGGGGGGGGGAGATTTTTATCCAGTGCTTTTTTCTGGGGGGACACAGGGGTACGCATACCCCTAAACATTTTGTGAATGTACTTTTGTCCATTTACTGTATTTATTTTTCCCAATTTGAACTACAAAATGGTGATATTCTTGAGTCATAATGAGAGTACCCCTAAACATTTTTTAAAAGAAAAAAAAGCACTGTTTTTACCTTTCACTAGGCGGATTGGGGAAACTGCAAATTTTCAGCCCAACAGTTTTCATGGCTAACTGGAACTAGTGAAACTGGGACCTTGGGACCAGCTTCACAAGAACTTTCCTGGAGAGACTTAAAAGTTCAAGATGGAGCAATACCCGGTTCTTCACATTCGCTCTGTGTAAACCAACGATTACATCTATGTTGTCTTTTACACAAAGTTGTTAAAAGTGAAAACCGAAAAATAAAAAGTGAAGGAAATTTTGGGACCTACAGTTTACTCCTTAAAGGTAAAGGGACCCCTGACCATTAGGTCCAGTCGTGGCCAACTCTGGGGTTGCGGCGCTCATCTCGCTTTATTGGCCGAGGGAGCCGGCGTACAGCTTCCGGGGTCATGTGGCCAGCATGACTAAGCCGCTTCTGGAGAATCAGAGCAGTGCACGGAAACACCTTTTACCTTCTCACCGGAGCAGTACCTATTTATCTACTTGCACTTTGACGTGCTTTCAAACTGCTAGGTTGGCAGGAGCAGGGACCGAGCAACGGGAGCTCACCCCATCACGGGGATTTGAACCACCGACCTTCTGATCAGCAAGTCCTAGGCTCTGTGGTTTAACCCACAGCGCCACTCGCGTCCCTAGTTTACTCATTAAACAGCTACAATTTCCAGCACCAATGCCAAACTACACATCTCAGGATCTTTCTTTTGGAGTGTGCTTTAAATATGTGGCATGTACACTGCTTTGGACTGTGACTGAGCGTGTTTGCTTATTTTTTTTACCTGCATTGGATTGTTATAAGTATACACTGTTTTCCAATTTGCTATAACAAGCGAGAGCTGGACCATAAAGAAGGCTGATCACCGAAGAATTGATGCTTTTGAATTATGGTGCTGGAGGAGACTCTTGAGAGTCCCATGGACTGCAAGAAGATCAAACCTATCCATTGTTAAGGAAATCAGCCCTGAGTGCTCACTGGAAGGACAGATCCTGAAGCTGAGGCTCCAAGACTTTGGCCACCTCATGAGAAGAGAAGACTCCCTGGAAAAGACCCTGATGTTGGGAAAGATGGAGGGCACAAGGAGAAGGGGCCGAACAGAGGACGAGATGCTTGGACAGTGTTCTCGAAGCTACCAGCATGAGTTTGACCAAACTGCGGGAGGCAGTGGAAGACAGGAGTGCCTGGCGTGCTCTGGTCCATGGGGTCACGAAGAGTCGGACATGACTAAACGACTAAACAACAACAACAATAACAAGCGAGCAATAGCAGAGAGTGGGTGGAATCCTCTAACTATTGGTTCACAAAGCTGTACTTACCACTTCATTGGGTGTATGTGGGACCCAACCATTTTTCCGGCTCCCGCTCACCCAGCCTCTGCAACTGGACTCAGTGTTTTTTAAGTGACAGCCTGTAACTGCACACCAGTTCATGCTGATAATTCTGGCAAGCACCCAGGGAACATTTGGTTTAATTTAATTTCGTTTTGAGCAGCATATCCCTCCAGGAGCTTTGCCCACTTCACGCTTTGTCTGTGTGTGTGTGTGTGTGTGTGTGTGTGTGTGTGTGTGTGCTTTGCAACCAAGAACTGCCGTACTAATAAATTCCCCTAGTCTCCTGCTGAGCGATGGCCTTTACTGCTGCAACCCTCTCCATAAATCTATTGCAGCCTGATTTGCAATTCAAGCACAAATTCAATGGGACTCATGGGGAGAGGGTATCAGGTGAAAACCTTGTGCATAAATGAAACCTCAAATCATCTTTGTCTCATGAAGACAATCTTCTCCAGAAGCACGACAAATTCTTAGGGAAACTGTGAATATGCTTTTCTTAACTGAAATGAGAATGTGGGCATAATCCAGCTTGTTAGGAATTCAGGAAGCTGCCCTATGCTGAGTAAGACAATTGGTCCATCCTGCCCAGTAATGTCCAGACAGACTAGGGATAGCTCTCCAGGGTTACAGACAGAGATTCTTTCTCAGTCCCACCTGGAGATGCCCAGGATTTGAACCCAGGACTCATCTCCATGTGCTCTACTACCAAGTTCCTTGCTGTCTGACTGGCAGAATTGCTTTGTCTTCTGTTCACAAGGAAAGGCTTGGCAAGCATAGTTACCTTATTTTCCCCGTGTATAAGATGAGGTTATTTTATGAAAAAATTGTGCTAAAAATTGGGGGTCATCTTATACACACATAGTGGAGAGGTGGGATGGGCAATTGGTAGCTGTCGCGGGCAGGAGATTGTCAGTGGCATTTTTGCGTGTGATCGGTGGGTGCAGCAAAGTCTGCTGGCTATTGGCTGCTGCGACAATTGGGCAGGCAATCGGTGCTTGATTTCGGCGAGCATGCAGACTATTGGTGGCTTCCTTGATGTGCATGCGATTGGCTGTTGTGGACCTGCTGGTGATTGATTTTTGGCAACCCCCCCAAAGCTCAACAACTCTGGGCAATCTACCCCCATTTTCTCAATTTGGAGCCCCTGGAAAGACTCCATCTTCTACATGGAGGCATGTTATACACAGAAAAATACGGTACATAGGAATATAAGAATCTGCCCTATACTGACTTGTTAGGAGGCCCCTATTCCCTCCCCAGGACTATAATTCCCAGAGTACAGTGGACCCTCCAGTTACGTACCGCTCTGGTTATGTAACATTCAGGTTATGAATGCAGCAAACCCAGAAGTGTATAATTCCAGGTTTCAGTGCGTGCGCATGCGCAGAAGCACTCTGTGCACCACGCACATGCGCAGAAGTGGCACCTCTAGTTACATTTTTTGGGGTGCGCATAGACCCCCCAGAACAAATTAAATTCGTATCCAGAGGGTCCACTGTAGTTCAACCCCTCTTCATAGATAACTCTGGAAATGGTAGCTCTGTGAAGGGGATAAAGGTAAAGGTAAAGTGACCCCTGACCATTAGGTCCAGTCATGACCGACTCTGGGGTTGCGGCGCTCATCTCGCTTTACTGGTCGAGGGAGCTGGCTTACAGCTTCCGGGTCATGTGGCCATCATGACTAAGCCGCTTCTGGCGAACCAGAGCAGCACACGGAAACGCCGTTTACCTTCCCGCTGGAGAGTGGTACCTATTTATCTACTTGCACTTTAATGTGCTTTCGAACTGCTACGTTGGCAGGAGCAGGGACCGAGCAACGGGAGCTCACCCCGTCGCGGGGATTCAAACCGCCAACCTTTTGATCAGCAAGTCCTAGCTCTGTGGTTTAACCCACAGCACCACCCAAATCCCTTTTGTGAAGGGGATAGGGGTCTCCTAACAACTCTCAATGCCCTTAGCATACAACACTGTACTGTTTCAGATATTACCAATTAAGTGGGTTCACCTGTAAATGCAAACTGAATCAAATTTCTCCCATATGCCTAGCCAGAGCCCATTCATTTATCTCTCATTTTGTGAAGTCGCAAGATCTGTACAAGTCACACAGTTATTCTTGCTTTTATGGAGCATTGGTTGCAATTTCAAAATTGCAATAAATTGGTATTAGCAGTTTGCCTATTTTGCATAACAGAAAGAGTGGGGGAAGACCACCAGAAAATAACAAAAAACAAACAGATGCAGAATGCCAAATGCAAGCGCTCCCCACATTTTCTGTCGCCGGTTGCTAAGATACTACGAGAGACAGGAAGAAATCATAAGCAAGGAAATGCACAACATAACTGCAATAAAATTCCAAAATGATTGATTCTAATGTAAATAACATCAATCGCTATTACACTTTTATGCACACAAATTTCACATGTCATACAACGGCAAGATAAAATTTAAGTATCTAATATGCATTTATCAGGAGTGTGCACAGACCCCAGGATTCATATCTGTGCCTTTTTTTAAAAAAAATATTATTAAAAAGCTGATCTGTTTGAGTCATTCTGTGCTCTGTTTGCTTTGATCTGCTTAGTGGTCCTCATTCACTGTAATGGGGAATCCAGAAATGGCTAAAACTTTGTCCTTTATGGCCAAAGTGGATGAAATTTGCAGGCACGAAATGCCACTTCACTCCAGAGTTGACTATGCTTTCCAAACTGCAGACAAATGGATCCTGTCTCTGTGTAGGAGGGAGCAGGAGTTTGCCTCTTGCTCTTTCTTACCTTAAAATGAGCCAGAGGTGGCAAAGTGGTTTGTATTACAGTGGTGCCTCGCAAGACGAAAAGAATCTGTTCCTCGAGTCTCTTCGTCTAGCGGTTTTTTTGTCTTGCGAAGCAAGCCCATTGACGGCTTAGCGCATTAGCGCTGTTAGCGCTATTAGCGGCTTTTAGTGGCTTTTAGCGGCTTATCGGCTTATCGGATAAGCAGATAAGCGGCTTAGCGGCTTAGAAAAAGGGGGGGGGGAGGAAAAAAACCCCGCAGGAACTCGCAAGACATTTTCGTCTTGCGAAGCAAGCCCATAGGATATTCGTTTTGTGAAGCACCTCCAAAACGGAAAACTCTTTCATCTAGCGAGTTCTCCGTCTTGTGAGGCATTCGTCTTGTGGGGCACCACTGTATTTCTCGCACATTTTTTAAAATGCTGCAGTCCCACACAGGCCTCTGTTTTCTGGTGCTTTTTGTATCCTCTAATACAGGATTAGGCAAACTCGGCCCTCCAGATGTTTTGGGGCTACAACTCCCATCATCCCTAGCTAACAGGACCAGTGGTCAGGGATGATGGGAGTTGTAGTCCCAACACATCTGGAGGGCTGAGTTGCCTATGCCTGCTCTAATAGGCCTCACCGGTGAGGCGATATCATGTGAAGCTGTCTAGAATACTGCATGGGGTTCTGGAGAGTTCTGGTCCTCCCCGTCGGCTATTATTGTGGTTCTTAAAGTAAAGCAAGGCTGGATTATTATTATTATTTTTTTAAAAAAAAACTTCAACAAAGCTTAAAAAACAACAACCCTCTGCTGCTGTGCTTCTGACAAATAACTATCCAGGGCTCTTCATTGTTTAACAGACAACATCATGGACAGCCCCACTTCTTGCAAAACCCCTGAAACGAGAGAAAACTAGAGATATCGGAAAGCAGGAAGCAACAAGCTAGACCCCTGCACTGGATTCAGCTGAGTCACAAATACCTGAAAGAGCACCTGATCTTTTATAGACTAGTCTGGGATTTAAGATCAGCAGGAGAGGCCTTGCTGGTGATGTTGCTGCCCTTGTAGGACTGGGGAGTGATGGCATGCAGGTCCTTCCCGGTGGTGGCCCCCAAATTTTGGAATTCATGTGCACCTAGTCCCAGCTTTGGGGATTTTCAGAAAACATGCAAATGTTTCAGCTAGGCTTTTGGGAATGTGCAATTGTTGTTCATTTCCTACAAATGATATTGTTTGTTGATTGTTGTTTTAACCCTTTAACATCTGTATTTTGTATTTTACTGCTTTATTGTGATGTAGCCTGTCCTGGGGCTGGTAATAAAAGTACTTAATAAATAAATAATAAGACAAAATTTTTAAAACCCTATTACCATTTCTTGCAATTTAGTGGAAAATTCTTTCCATACAGCTTTCAGATGAGAGTGTTTTATTCTCTTTATCCAGTTATGTATAATCTCTTCCAGCTACTGTAAGTTCAGATAGTGCTCTGAGGAATGAGTATCTATTACATCAGCTTGTAATAGAACTGGGAATATCTATAATTGCGACATGATTGCATGATAATGTTGGGGCAGACCTATCCAGTATGTTATTTGAATCAAAAAAGATATAATTAAGTTTAGTATTGATAGTCAAGTACTGGACATGTTTCAATTTTCTCTGAATTGTCATTTTAAAATAATCACAGAACAACCTGCTTTTCTCTGATCGGACAATGAGCTAGCCTAGACATATAAGAGCAAAAATTCAATTTATGTTATTTTTGCTCATGGAACAGAAAAGTTTTGTTCTTGGATTGCTATTTTAAAGAAAACCATTTGCAGAGCTCATGGCGCAGATCTTCCTACCTATTCTGAACATTTACAGCTGAATAGATCTGGTGGAACAGTAGGAAAAATGGATTCGCCTAATAAATTATTACATTTGTTAATAATTCTTGCCATTGCAAAAACAAGTTCACCTCCACCAGATGATAAATCATCTACAGATTTCCCCTGTCCTCTCTCTCCGCTGCTCAGTGACTGGGATTTGGAAAGTTAATTCGTCTAGCACTGAAAGCTTCATAGTGGCAAAGGATTTATTTTTATCCAAGTAGCAAATCTGCCTGTCCATCCATCTACATCAGAAAGAAAATAACCCAGGTTAATAGTTAATAAATATGTTTATGTTTGACAAATTGTCAGGGTTAAAACCACTTGGGCCTGATTTAAAAATTATCTTTTGTACTTGGTATAGAGGCAGTGTGATCATGAAATTAAAGATGTGCATCAGATTTGGGCAAATTCCAAGCTGAAGCTGGTCATTTCAGACATATTTTGGGCCTGTCTAAACAGGGACAGGATTTTTCTGAAGCCTTCTGAACCAAAGCATGGACCTCTAACGGGATTCTGGATGTTTTGGAGATTTGGATATTGAAGAAACACCCCATAAGGCACGTCTTCCAAAAATGAATTCTTGTTTGCCATATAAGAAAAACGCCACAGTAGGATGGACGGAAAGCTCTTTTCGTGATGGACAGGTCTAGCTTCTAATCAGAGGGAATAGTTTTCCCAGGAGTCTCCAATCACAGTGTTTTGGAGAAGGGATGATGGAGTAATGTATCTCCTTGCTCTTGTTTGTTCTGTATTCTTTACTAACGCTATTAGTGGCACGCGTGTTTGTGTGGAGACGAATCAGCCCAGAATGTAAAAGATATAATTAAGCTGCAGGAATACAATCCGCCAACAAAATAAAACCCAAGGCTGCTTTATTTCTGAAGATCAATGCATGACAAAGTAGTACCATATAGTACAAAGGCTAATATCAAGAAATAGCTTTACACTTGGATCTAAAAATATCCAATATACAAATATGATGTTGATACATTTTGAGAGTATTGTTCCCTTTGACACATGAACTATTAACAGGTAGATTGGAGCACTTGTCATGCCAATTGCTTATTTTTTTAAAAAATAGTAACATAAGGACTTCTGTGGGGTTTTCTTTAAATTGTGCACTTTTGTATTTCTGCCACAACAATGACATGTGTAGAATAGTTACATTGAACAAATATATGAATTTGCCAGTATAAGGGCAAAATGTTGTAAAAAAAGGGGGGATGTTTCCATACTCACCATCTTGGTTGGAATTGCCATCGTTTGTTCAGTAAGCCTGTTGCTTTATGGTTCTTTCTGCATTAACCAAAGTTTACACCAGATCTGTGGGTTTTTTTTTTGTTTTAAAATAACGTTTAATATATAACTGCAGATTGTCCATTGTGGACTAACAAAAAGTTATTAAATTTCTTTCGGGTTACTGCATCTTTAATTAAAAGCTTCCTCCTTGCAGGTTCTTTCACTTGGGTTGGTCTTTGTCAGGTGCAATAGCAGCATTACTCATGAATAGCCTCTTGGTTGTTCTCAAATAGCCTCACTTGCCCTTGAAATTCAGTTCTTCTTTCTGGGAAGGTAAAGGTAAAGAGACCCCTGACCATTAGGTCCAGTTGTGACCGACTCTGGGGTTGCGGTGGCCATCTCACTTTATTGGCTGAGGGAGCCGGCGTACAGCTTCCGGGTCATGTGGCCAGCATGACTAAGCTGCTTCTAGCGAACCAGAGCAGAGCACAGAAACGCCGTTTACCTTCCCGCCGGAGCGGTACCTATTTATCTACTTGCACTCTGAGGTGCTTTTGAACTGCTAGGTTGGCAGGAGCAGGGACCGAGCAATGGGAGCTCACCCCGTTCCAGGGATTCAAACCGCCGACCTTCTGATCGGCAAGTCCTAGGCTCTGTGGTTTAACCCACAACACCACCCGCGTCTTTCTGGGAAGAGAAGGCTTTAATTATTTGTTTCCTCTCATTATTATTTCTCTTCTTTCCTTTGTAGTGGGAGATCATTATTTTGCAATTAAAAAAGTAAAACAACCAATAACAAAAGCCAGTAATTTCAGCCGATTATTAAATTGTGGGTACAGGAAATTGTATTAGAGGGCAATTCAGAGACTACTCAAAGGACAGTTAAGAGACTCGTTATCAGTAAGAGCAAAAGCTGCAAGGAGGAAGCTGCTAATTAACACTACAGGAGACTTTTGCTTCATGGGATGTGCCTCTGGATTAGAGAAGGATTTTGGCGAGGTGGAATGTGAAACCATTTAAATTACACTTCAGGCTGATTAAAAGCAATTGCTTGGCAGGGCTAAACAACCTACGTGTAGAAGCAACCCATGGTATAAACTGGCAGGTCTTTGCTTTCAAATTTCCCTACAAAGTGCCTGTCAGAAGCCCCTCATTCCAGAAACTCACAGCCCCGTGGTTTCTGGATACCTTCAAGATGCCCCCGCACCTATTGTCCCTATGGTGAGAAGCTTGTGGCACCCCATACTCTGAAACTGAATGCAAAACCACAAAAAAAGACATATTAGAGGCGGCCACAGAGCTTTGGACCTTCTTTCTTCTGGAGAGGTCCTGCTTTAAGCACCTTTGTAAGTGGAGACATGATTTATAAAGGAGAGGGCCTTTTCTGTGGTGGCACCCCAATACTTGAATGCTCACCCTAAGGAGGCTTGCTTAGCACTGGCGTTACTAGGTTTTCAACCACAGGTGAAGTTCTTCCTATTTGCCCAGGAGTTTTAGATAGTACATAATATGTGGAGTTGTGTTCTATTCTGTTTTTAGCTTCTTGGTTTTGTTGTTTTGCCTGTATTGTCTGGATGGATGAGGCCAACCACGGAGCCAAGAATGACGTGACTTCAGTGGCTAGCTCCTCCTCCTCCTCCTCCTCCTCCCACAGAGGGGAAGGAGTGGGGAAACAGACCCTGACCAGTGGCGGCAGCAGAAGGTGGCAGCGCCGGCCATTGAAGCCATGCTGCTTCTGTGTTTGATGTCCTGATGTCTCCCGATATCCTGACATCATGTGCAATGTTGGCCCCCATTCTCCCTTGAAGGATGGCGCCTCTGCTTCCTGTCAACCCTAGCCTGAAACAGAATATGGACATACCATGGCAGAAATGGTTTGGTTGCAGCAGTGTGAAACATCCCTTTACACATATTGGCTTCTCCTTTTGCTTTTCAGCTTGCAGCAGTGTCACTGCGCTCCATACCATGATCAAGAAAATATAACTTGCCTGAACAGCTTTTGCCATGCCATGCAATTTTCATGATGGTCAAAAGAGAGAGAGAGAGAGAGAGAGAGAGAGAGAGAGAGAGAGAGAGAGAGAGAGATCTGTTGCCCTGTATAAAGAGGGCAATTTGATCAAAGCGAGCGGCGGTATTGTGAGCTAGCAATGTGATTGCCCTATGTTCGGAAAAAGACAGTTTGACATAACCAATGAAGGCATCTGTTTACTTTTCCTGTTTACACCATGTGTCTCCCTTAGGCCTCCCATCTGCCCTTCCATTGCGTTGGCTTCTTTAAGACTGGAGTTACTGAAGCGAAACCTTGCTTGCTGTACAAAAGGCAAAGATCGGCAGAGCATCACATGCACGGAGGCAGGATGGAGCTCAGGAAGGAGAAGAAGAAGAAGAAGAAGAAGAAGAAGAAGAAGAAGAAGAAGAAGAAGAAGAAGAAGAAGAAGAAGCAGCAGCCTCCTGTTCTGGATAAATTGATCAGAAGCACAATTCATTTTGGAGTCTGATTGCACACTTTGTCAAATGTATAGTGCTCTCCATATAAAGCAGTTTGAAAAGTACATTTTCAAGAAGTCATATGGCGGACCCTTTTAATAGCTGTCATCCATCTGCTGTAGCTTTGTTTCCCTGAATCTGCTATCTTTTTAAAAACCTTATAAAAGGCAAATGTCTTAGAAGCGTCTCAACAGAAACGATCGCAGGGTTCATTTAACCCAATGGTCTCAAAACTGCACGCCCGGCTTGAAAATTGCTGAAGGTCTTGGCAGACTGCTCAATGATTTTCCTGCAGTTGTGACATGTGGTGCTAGATGTGGGTTTCTGTGTTTCTTACATGTTGCATTTTTTTTGGTATTACAATTTTGATTCAAATGGCAATGCAATAAAATGCAATATGAGAAACAAAATAAGGAATAAAAATACAGTTGAAAATCAAGATGACTATTTCGTCCGATGGATGGGCAGTGGCGGAGCCTCATGCTCCAGCACCGAGGGGTGGAGAGCAGGTGGGGGCAGGGCTGGTGTGCATCCTGGGGGTGTGGCACGTGTCCTGGGGGCACCGCCCACAGGGGCGTGGCACTGATCCTGGGGGCGGGGTGTGCCGCCTGTGGGGGTGGGGCGCTCAGCACGGGTGGGGGAGCAGTCACGATGGCACCCCACCAGGATCGCGCTGCCAGGGGCAGTGCGCTCCCCCCCACTCCTCTTCCTCCGCCAGTGTGGATGGGATGTCTCCCATCTTCAACCACAAATCCAACAGACCACAGACCACTTGAATCCAGCTCATCCCACAGGTTGGTAACTGATCTAGCGCAACTCTGTGCAAATGTAAGTTTCCTCGATATTAAACCACCACCCATGAAACCTGAAGAAAATAGGATTTTCCCACATTTCCCATTCAGCAATCCATTTAGCTGTGCATGCACTTTCTGAAAAGCAAGCTGTGCATGCACTTTTCTGAAAAGTCTGTGTGGTTTAGTGGTTAAGAGTGGTAGACTCGTAATCTGGTGAACTGGGTTCGCGTCCCCACTCCTCCACATGCAGCTGCTGGGTGACCTTGGGCCAGTCACACTTCTCTGAAGTCTCTCAGCCCCACTCGCCTCACAGAGTGTTTGTTGTGGGGGAGGAAGGGAAAGGAGATTGTTAGCCGCTTTGAGACTCCTTAGGGTAGTGATAGTGGGATATCAAATCCAAACTCTTCTTCTTCTTCTTCTTCTTCTTCTTCTTCTTCTTCTTCTTCTTCTACTACTACTACTACTACTACCATTGAGCAATCTTTCTTTATGCAGAGTGAGGGAGCTACCTCAGGTGGCAGCTGCTGAGGGATGGAGAGTGGACATTGCTGGGGGAGTCACCCCACCGCCTTGTGGGCCCTGTGTGTGGTGGAGCATTTAGCCTATCACCAGTGTTGAGGTAAGATGCAACTTCTGGTCTAGTCAAAAGGGAGAGGCGCCATTTTCTCCTCTACCACCATTGACGTAAGCCAGCCCTGCTCTACATAAACAGTTTTAAAACTTCCCAGTTCCTGGGTTATCTTTTGTCAGAATTGTCTCATCTTTGCTATGGGATACCAGCTTGTTGCAAGGGATTCTGGGATATGTTCCATGGAACACAAGTTCATGCAAGGTCCTCTCAGGTCTGTCCTTGCAGTTAAGAATTACAGGAGAAGACTGGTAGTGAAGAAGCTATCTTTTAGTAAAAGTCCTCACCAAGATACCCCCAATAAGCTTTTGAGGTGCTCCAGGTAATGGTTTTGCAGGCCACTGGCTGAAGCAAAGGCTCCTTGCTTCTCTCTGACCTCTCCTCACGCATCAAATGCGGCAGTCCTTTGATCATCCCTCAAGAGATTATGCATACCAGATGAGGCCAATCCAGTGCCAAATCCAGTATGTCTCATTCCTTTTATGTCTTCCCTCCCTGCGTAAGAAGAAAAATCTGTAAAATGTCGCTAGCTGGTTTGGAGTTGTAATGTGCTACATTTTCAGGACTTTCAAAACAGATGCATGCAGATTATTCAAGCTGTTTTGTCAAATTATTATTTAAAAAATCAGATTTAAATAATAACGGAAATGGATCATCACACTGACATACAGCAAAGTGAACATTTATTCATGTATATAACATTATATACATGTTGTCCTTGGGCTCTTTAAAAGTTCCCTGCCAAAGGATCTAGAAATGAATCAAAGTCAGAATCTAGGATGTCATAGGGAAAATGCAGTTACTGCTTTCATTTCTTTCCTGAAATAAATCTGCCCATCCCCTTAGTTATTCCTAGAGTTTTTGCAGAACTCTTTATGGTTTATGTAACTTGATATAGATTTATTGAATTTGGTACAATGCTTACACGTGATGCAACTTGGTTCATACATTGTTCCATATTTTGCAATGTTACAAAATCACAGAATTTTAGAGTTGCAAGGAAGCTTGAAGGTCATCTGGTCCAGCCCCCTGCTCTTTATCATTCACCCCAAAATAATGAATTTTAACCAAAATGTCTGCCTCCAGGCATTTTGTTACATGCCAAAAGTACACAAGCACAGACTTAAGTATACACACGCGTGCATATGTGTGTTTTTGCTTTTCTTTCTTTTGGCTTATTTACTTGCAATTTATTTTGATCTAAAGGGAAAGTCATATCAGCTACTGTGTCCCTGTTGTGGTGAGTTCAGAAGTCAAAATTAGTTGTCCTTAAATCCTATTATCAATTGAGAGTAAAGCAACAAGCAATAAGATGTCAGAACTGGGGGTGGCTTACAGGCAATCTATTCTTCCCTGATTCTTTTGTAAGTAACTACTTCTAGATAGTTTTTCTCAGGCTCCTCCAGTCAGTATTCATTAACCTCATGAGAGGGTTGCCATATTTAAAGAAAGGTTGTTGAGCTCCTGGTTCTGTGGGCAAAAACCTGGACATTTTGCCAGACACTAATTTCACCGTTTGAATCCCAGACATGCCCAGGAAATTCTGGATGGCAACCATACGTCATGATGGCCACATCTAAGTCTCTACCCAGGATGGATTTGTTTGCCAGGGTTAATAAACCTTAAGTTTCTTTATTATTTCACCAGCAGTCATACCAGACGATATAATTCTGCACTTTGCTGCAAAATATATACACCAAAGCCTAGCACTAACATACCCCCAAATAATGAGGGAGTTTTCAAGTTCCCCAGCATGGTACAGTCTAGTAACAGTTAAATCAGGCCCAGTCGAGCAGACTTTGGATTTGGAAAGAACTGGATTATCAGATATGGATCTCCCCAAATATGCTACAGTTTTTCCTAGCAGAGATTCAGCCATTGAGTTTTGCCTTCATGCTTAGTTGCTCAGGCAGCACATCACCAAATGCTGTGATGTTTAGAATGGAGGCTGAGGAGAACAGATGTCTTTCTCATTCTCCAGCTACACTTGCTGTTATACCACTGATCACTAGCTGCCCTGCCAAGGAACTATTTGGGAGGGGAGGAAATCCTGGGAAACAGAGAAGCAATGCAAGGCAAACCTATGTCCTGCATGCTGAAGAGTTGAATCTGCCTTTAGGAAATCGCCATATTGATATCAGTCTCAGTATGGTGTAGTGGATAGGGGCTGGACTTAGAACTAGGGAGATTAGGTTCATCTCAGCCATGATGCTCAGTGGGTGACCTTAGGACAGCTTCCCCCAACCTGGTGCTCTTCAGATGTTGGATGATAGCTTTCATCATCTCTGACCATACATTGTATTGGCTGGGACTGATAGCTCCAGCAACATATTTCCCATACCTGTAGAAAGAGAAGAGTTTCCCCTCCATCTCTTTAGGTATACAGTTGAGGGAGGGTAACTTTGCAACCATGAAGCTGCAAAGATGTCACATTGGTTGGGGCTGATGGTAGCTGGAATCCAAACCATCGGGAGGACATCAGGTTTGGGGAAGGCTGAGCTTAGGCTGGTCACCATGTCTCTCTTTTTTCTATAAATAATTTTTATTCATTTTCAATGAAATCCTCCAATTAACAACAAATCCAATCAAATCATTCCAAATTACAATAATAATACCACCAATTATATATTACAATTACAAAAAATAATAATTCAAAAGCGGACTCCCCATGTTCCAGATGTCTTGAGATTTTGCCTTGATTAAAGTCTCTGCGTTCTTTGCTATTGTTCATTTCATAACTCTGATTTTAACCATCCTTATTTTCTCAAACCATCAGTAGCTGTTCTGTAACTCCCTGTCTTTTCCCCTCCACTCCCTTAAATTGTTAGCATACAAGAGGTATTTTTTATTCCATATTGTTGGCTGGCCACCATGTCTCAACCCAACTTACTATACAGAGGTGTTGGTGAAGAAAAAATGGAGAGTACCCTCTTTTTAATACCTTACCCAGACTCAGTTTTCCACTGCCATTTAGCTGCTACTGCCATACCTGCTACTTACAATTTCCTAATTTCTTCCCTCAACTCTTCTTCATTATCTACTGAAGATTGCAAGTGCTCTGAGCAACCCCTTGATCTGCATGGCACCTTGCATATGATTGGCATGACACAAGTGTTACACAGTTGTAGACAAAGTAATTGAACTTGACCAGTAATCAAAGCTGGATGTGTCCCCTCTGCCTCAAGTGAATTCCAGCGCTATATGAAGGATGCAACAACTTTCCCCTTTCTCTCCTAGCAGGTATAGTATATTTTTCCAGGCACCCTTGCCTTTTCCAGCATCATTACTGTACAATGGTATCATTGCCTGGTGGCTTTGATCAAGGAACGTGGTCCTGCTATGACAGGCACATACACAAATAATAACAACAGTGGTTTCCTAGGCCAAAATATTGAAATATTATTGAAAACGTAACCCAAGATGGCACCATGGATTTTCCAAGGCACCCCACCCTCCCCTTATCAAATGAAAGGGAGCCACACTGGTTCCCCCAAACACTCATTGCAGAACCTGAATTCATCCCCAAACCCAAAAGTACAAGAATAACCTCATTCCCTGAGTATTGCATGCCCTTCTTTATTGAACAATTTACATTCCTCTTTCTTTAAAGACCCGTTGGATAGGTTTCCCTTCTCCCACCCTAAAAGCAACAACCCCCATTCACTAAAACCCCAACCAAACCCCAACCACAATACCTACCCAGCTTCTATACCAGCTTAAAATCACCAGGAGAGGTGGGTCTTTTCCAACACCCCTGTGGCACTTCTAACTGAGAAATGGATGAACAGCAGTACAAGAAGCATTCAAGCTTGGCCAACACTGACTCCATAAATGTTTATGCTTCCTGGATGACGTCACAGGCAACTTCTATGCTGGATCAAAATTACACAACATGGAGACGTTACTCACAAAAGGCAGAGGCCGATGCATTAACATAACCCCAAAGTTAATCTGTAGAACAGAGGTCTACTCATTCCCATGTATGACAACCAGCTAAACACATTCATGCTATGGTGAATTTGGAGGTCATGTATGAAAGCAGTACAGCCCTCTTCTCAAGCTCTGATTCTGCCTTGAATCAAGACGCTTGTTCATTCCTTCCTTGACAATGCCCAAGTCTCAATATGTGGTTTCTCTGGTGACTTGGCTGGAGAAGGTATGGTTGCTGGAGATGCTGTTGGACTTCCGGTTGAACTTGGTCCTCTTCTTCTTCTTCCTCCATGGCAGGCACACAAACATGAGCGTGGAGAGGAAGATTTGGCGGAAGTTGGCAGAGACCAGGTTGTACAAGACTGGGTTGATGGCTGAACTGACATAGAAGAGGATGTTTGTCAGCATGTAGAAGTAGTGGTAGAAGTCAAAAAGGAAGCTAAGGGGAGAGAAGAAAAGGAGGGGCAAATGAGCAAGGAAAAAACCAGATGGCTGAGTTGTGTAACAAGTCATTGTAATAATTCATCATCATTTTAGAGCACATTTCTCTAAACATACTCTATTCAATTTTGCTAAAGTACAATTTTTTTCAAAGCATTCCCCCCAAATATAATGCTTTCTTGCCTGTTATTTTTGCTAATATATGTTAGGATAGTTCCGTTCCACCTTAAAAAGGGGACAGGCTGTTGTGAGTCACAGCCTATGTATTTCCTGCTCACAGGAAGTTTCTCTTTTGTATATAGCTGTTGTTTTTCTCTCTGTGCCTCGACACGCAGGCAGGCAGTCATGTTTTTTCCTTTGTTCTGACCAACGCTGAATAAAGTTGTAAATATGCTCTCCTGAGTGCATCTTTCGTTGTGCAAACTCTGCAAAAGGGCGTGCACCAGTCCTTGGAATATGGACAGCTGTTTCTGAGGCTTGTGTCGCTAATTGACTGATACTGCGTATCTACGGGAGATTGATGGATCGTCCGGAATCGACGTGGAGGCATGATGGCCTTTGTCTCCCTGGCAGTATCCCAACATATATATGCATTTTTTGCTCTAGTACATGCATATGTGTACACATTACTTGGCTGGAATTTCAAGGGACAAAGATTTGGCTTGGAGTCATGCACTGGGCCTGAGGTTGTCCCTTCTGTCTCCTTCAATGGAGAAGGAACCCTAGGAGAGCAAAAAGCTGAGATGGTGGATAAGCACATTCACACCTCTTGCTCAAACTTCCAGTGTCAGCTTCAGGGTCTAGCAACCTGGACTTCCTTTAGGAAGTTCTTGACCTTATGGATTTAGGGGCTATGAAACCTCCTAGTTCTATGAACTTGGCTCAGGGTCATTGGCTGGAGATGCAATCAGAGGGATCTGGATCACCAGAACTTCTTCCCTTGAAGGATGAGGGAAAAGGGTAAAGGAAGACTGAGCCATTATCCAGTCAATACTTCCAGCAGGATGGCAGCTTTCCCCTGAGAGTAGCTGTCCTCTTCTAAGAGGCCAGGAGTCACCTGATTGGGTAGGGGAAGCAAGGCTGTTGGCCACTGTGATTTGCATTGAAACATACTGCAGTTAATGCACAGAATTAGGTTACTCACTCTGACCACTGATTTTCTGGCACATAGCAATACATAAGTCGCCGTACATGATACGGAAGCCAGCAGACAACAAAGGCAATCACAACAGCTCCTGCAATGGACAAAAATACCGATTAGTCTCTGTAGTCGGTGCGGTCTGCATTTTCGTTGCATTGCAAGGCAAGTTGATGATTTGCACCCCGTGCTATGTTAAATCAGTATCCCACAACCAGGAGCAAAATCTGGCTCACCTAACTGTTTGCAATCATTGCAACAACACAAGTTCTGCATGAAAAAGATAGGAATGATTTTCAGCTTTCCACACTGGAGGGCTCTTATGCATGAAGGGGGACTTTGCTGCAAAGAAAGGAATGCAGATGGAAGGGGGAATAATGATTCAGTAGAGGAAGGGTGGGGAATTTGCATTTCCTTGAGGGTAATTTGTTGGGCCCACTCCCCTGCAATGGGTCAAACTTGATACAGTGGTGGGCTTGGGACCACAGTAAAAAATGATGTGGATCAGAGTGGATCCTGGTGGTTCCTTTGTAGCCATGCATGTACCTCTTTTAAAGCCATCCAAGTTGGTGGCCATCAGTGCCTCTGGTGGGAGCAAATTCCGTAGTTTAATAATATACTATGTGAAGAACTTAATTTTGTCTGTGTGGTGTAGCGCAATGGGTCAGTGCTTCTGTCTGCTGACCAGAAATTTGGTGGTTTGCTGTGGGTAGGATTCCTGCACTTCAGGGGGTTGGACTAGATGGCCCTTGGGGTCCCTTCTAACTCTGATTCTCTGATACTATGATTCAAGTCCCTATCTGCCCGTGGACTCCAGAGTGGTGCATGCTCTGGTTATCTCTTGCTTGGACTACTGCAATGCACTCTACGTGGGACTACCTTTGAAGGTGACCTGGAAACTACAACTAATCCAGAATGCAGTAGCTAGACTAGTGACTGGGAGCGGCCGCCGAGACCACATAACACCGGTCTTGAAAGACCTACATTGGCTCGCAGTACGTTTCCAAGCACAATTCAAAGTGGTAGTGCTGACCTTTAAAGCCCTAAACAGCCTCGGTCCAGTATATCTGAAGGAGCGTCTCCACCCCCATCGTTCTACCTGGACACTGAGGTCCAGCACCAAGGGCATTCTGGTGGTTTCCTCACTGCGAAAAGTTAAGTTACAGGGAACCAGACAGAGGGCCTTCTTGGTAGTGGCGCCTGCCCTGTGGAACGCCCTCCCACCAGATGTCATAGAGAACAACAATTACCAGACATTTAGAAGACATTTGAAGGAAGCCCTGTTTAGGGAAGCTTTTAATATTTGATGCATTACTGTATTTTAATATTTTGTTGGAAGCTGCCCAGAGTGGCAGGGGAAACCCAGCCAGATGGGCGGGATATAAATAATAAATTATTATTATTATTCTAATAATTGTTTAGCCTAAAATAGAAGAATGAGGCTGCAGTTTTTGTTTTGGCTTTCTGGGCTTTGCATCCCTGCTGCCACAGATCAAGGCTAGGGGCCAAGTAGGCAAATATCTACTTGGAGCCTTTATATTGAGGATATAAATGAGACTTGCATGGAACTGTCCGCAGAACTGTATCCAGGGAGACCATATCTCTCTCCCTCTTTGCACCTCCACGTTTATCTCAGATACATCTAATTGCATGTCTCAATTTTTAACAGCAGTGTGATTGCATTGAATATTACAACATTACCATAAATAGGTTACTAATTGGTTATTTATTTTCTGAGTCATGGCAACTAATTTTATATACCAATAGGTAGATATAGAGTCTAATTGCAGAGAAGTTATTTAAGAATATCAGAGGCCACAAACAAGCATTCAGATCTCTGCCAATTCATCCCAGTTCCTTCCTGTAGAGTTCCATGACAAGTCTGGATCAGGACAAATATTAAATTTCCATAATTTCTAAATCCTGATCCAAAAGTTCTGGCAGCCATTAGAAATTCTGCTTGACATTTCAAGGAATCAACTTACTATCTGTTCTTACATTAACAAGCATGACATATGATTGGCATCTCTACATTTCCAAGACTTTTTATTCCCCCCCCCACGAATCCTTGATATTTCTGCCCTTAGCTGCTACTACCATCTTAATTTTTGCACGCAGAAAAAATGCACATAGCCCTAAAGACTACACAATCCATGATGCAGTGGGGGTGTGAAAGGATGGGCATACATTCAGTGAACCATCTATGCCACCTGTTGGTACCTCACATCCAGGTACAGGCACTTCAGAGAATGAACACTTTGCTGTGTCAGTGCCATGGGTTTGTTTGTTTCTTCCTGAGGAACTTGAGCAGATTTTTGGAGAACCAGATCCGTATCAATGGTTCTTAGCTACGAAAGGTAAATGGCTCATCCATGTTTAGAAGCAGTATACCACCAAATGGAGGCAAAAATGAAGAGAAAACATCTTGTTGCAGGAGTGTCTTGCTTTCAGAAGCACTCACATAGGCCATGGTGACAACTGTCCCCTTTCATCTTCTGCCTCCAGCTTCTTACAATCACAGGGCCTTCTCGGTAGTGGTGCCCACCCCGTGGAATGCCCTCCCATTGGATGTTGAGGATATAAATAACTATACAGCTTTCAGAAGACATCTGAAGGCAGCCCTCTATCGGGAAGTTTTTTAAGTTTGATGTTTTATAATTAATAATAATAATAATAATAATAATAATTTTTTTATTTATATCCCGCCCTCCCCAGCCGAAGCCAGGCTCAGAGTGGCTAACAACAATAAAAGTAACACAGTTTACATAAAATCACAATCAATTAATTGAAATGCATTCTAAAATCAATTATTCTAAAATCAATTCAAAATCAAATTAATGGCAACCATTGGGCTAGAGTTCTCTGAGGATTACTGAAGGAGGGGGGTCAGACTGCACATTGGCCAAAGGCCTGGTGGAACAGCTCCGTCTTGCAGGCCCTGTGGAAAGATGTCAAGTCCCACAGGGCCCTAGTCTCTTTTGACAGAGTGTTCCACCAGATCGGGGCCACGGCCAAAAAGCCCTAGCTCTGCTTGAGGCAAGCCTAACCTCCCTGTGGCCCGGGATCTCCAAGTTGTTTTTATTTGAAGACCGTAAGGTCCTCCGTGGGACATACCAGGAGAGGCGGTCCCGTAGGTACGAGGGTCCTAGGCCATATAGGGCTTTAAAGGTTAAAACCAGCACCTAAAACCTGATCCGGTACTCCGCCGGGAGCCAGTGCAGCTGGTATAGCACCAGGTGAATGTGACCCCACAGCAAGGACCCCGTAAGGAGTCCTGCTGCGGCATTATGCACCCACTGGAGTTTCTGGGTCAGTCTCAAGGGCAGCCCCACGTGGAGTGAATTATTATGCTTTTATATTTGTCGGAAGGTACCAGAGTGGCGGGACGCGGGTGGCGCTGTGGGTTAAACCACAGAGCTTAGGACTTGCCAATCAGAAGGTCAGCAGTTTGAATCCCCGCGATAGGGTGAGCTCCCATTTCTCGGTCCCTGCTCCTGCCAACCTAGCAGTTCAAAAGCACGTCAAAGTGCAAGTAGATAAATAGGTACCACTCCAGCGGGAAGGTAAACGGCGTTTCTGTGCGCTGCTCTGGTTCGCCAGTAGAGGCTTAGTCATGTTGGCCACATGATCCAGAAGCTGTACCCCGGCTCCCTCAGCCAATAAAGCAAGATGAGCGCCGCAACCCCAGAGTTGGTCACGACTGGACCTAATGGTCAGGGGTCCCTTTACCTTTACCTTTACCTTTACCTTTACCCAGAGTGGCTAGGTCAATCCAGTCAAATGGGTGGGGCACAATTATAGAATTGCAGAGTCGGAAGGGACCCTGAGGGCCATCTGGTCCAACCTCCTGCAATGCAGGATTATCTAATTAGATAATCTAGTTATCTTCATCATCATCATCATCATCATCATCACATGTGGAAGCTCATTTTAGCTGCTAAGGCCAAATGCTATTGACAGACCACCCCTCCTAGGGTGGGCAACCTCAGGCCTCCCACCCTAATCCTTTGAACCTCTCCCCAGGCAACACCCTTCAATGGCCTTCTTCTAGGCTAGTCTGTGTACTTGAGCTTGGATAAGGCCTCTGGATGTCAACGGGGCTGTGGGGCAGCTTTGACTTAGGCCTTTAATCACACCAACTGCTACTGAGCATGTGACTGCATTTGTTCACATTCATCCATCCCTACCTTTGGCTCTCTTCCCTTCCTCCCACTGCTAAAACGTGGACTGTAAGCTCCTTGCAGGCATAGACCTACCTCTGTTTGTTTGCAGAACTCCGCAAACCCTGACACACATTGATGGTGCTGCATGCAGAAGGATACATAAGAACTACAGCCACCTATAGGCATAATTTTCTGGGGCTCACACAAAATAAGTTTATCGCCTCCAAGGCAGGAAAAGGCGAGTAGCTCTTAGAAAACCAATGGCACCCCAGGTGAGTCCTTTGAAGTTTTCCCACTTGGGTGGTATTGGCAAATGAGCTGAAAGGCTACGATCCCAGGCAGAGCAACCTCTTTAATGAATTGCCAAATGAGCTTAATTCACAAACTGGCACAAGCCAATAAATTGTTTGGAATTGGATCTGCCTAATTAGTCTGGGGAATTAGCCTGGGGAAGGAAAGGGAAAAAAGTACAGACCTGTTTATTGACCAATAAAAGTTTTAAATCTCTCCAGAGCTACAGCTTTTTTTTGTTCAAGGGTTAGGGCTGATTCAGCTGTCCCCACAGCTATAATAATAATAATAATAATAATAATAATAATAATAATAATAATAATTTGTACCCAGCCCAGCTGGCTGGGTTTCCCCAGCCACTCTGGGCAGCTTCCAACAAAATATTAAAATACAATAGTCCGTCAAACATTAAAAGCTTCCCGAAACAGGGCTGTCTTCAGATGTCTTCAAAAAGTCTGGTAGTTGTTTTTCTCTATGACATCTGGTGGGAGGGCGTTCCACAGGTGCCACTACTGAGAAGGCCCTCTGCCTGGTTCCCTGTAACTTTGCTTCTCACAGTGAGGGAACCACCAGAAGGCCCTTGGAGCTACACCTCAGTGTCAGGCATAACGATGGGGCTGGAGATGCACCTTCAGGTATACTGGACCGGGTCAGGTTAGGACTTTAAAGGTCAGCACCGACACTTTGAATTGTGCTCGGAAACGTACTGGTCAATGAGGTTCTCACATGGCATCACACCCCATCTTAAGAACAGAATCCTGCTGGGCTGCAGGATCATGAGGAGTGTTTCTGTGCTTCAGAAATTATAGAGATAATATAAAATGAAAGTTGAAATGTTTGTGAGAAAGGAATGTGAAGGATTGTTTTTGCAAGAAAACCAAGAGATTAGGACAGAATAAAACGTATGCAGGAGCTATTGCTATAACAGTTGAGGATAAAGGGAGGGGACGATAAGAATGTTGCTATGCCTTGTGATTAAACCAGTAGAAGCTAGTAGAAGGAAGTTCTGCCATATTTAGACACATCTAATATTTCCCCAACATCTGCAAGAGTATTATCCCTTTCCTAGGAAGGAATTGTGGCATTAATGTGAAAGCCTCCAATAGGCTCTGTTCTGGCTCTTACTTGTAAGTAAGAAATAGATGTTTATTCAGACACAGACTCAGGAGCAGACACAAAGCTCAAGGGTCACGGTTCAGGAGTTCAAGAGTAGAGCAAAAAGCTTGGAAGTGGATGGAAGCAACAAAGATGTCCCAACAAGTTTCCATGCCCCACCCGCCAAGCTTTTAAAGACGAGTCATGGCATGAGGATCAGTGTTCCAGGATGATAGGAATTGTAGCCCAACAACATTTGGAGAGCTGTGAGTTCCTGAGTCCTGTTGCTAGGAGTGGTAGTTAGAGAGAGGGTGTGTGTCTGTGGATGTGACATACAGTGATGGCCTGGGATTCAGACTCGGAGGCTGAACCTGAGGAATCCCAGCCTGCACAGGAGTCCCCGCCTCCAGAACCAGCTGAGCCGGGGCAGGGGCTTGAACCTGAAGGGTCCTCACCTGTGCTGGATCCTCAGGTGCAGGCACCAGCTGAGTCTGCTCTGGCCCCTGAAGTGATGGAGGACCCATTGCCTGCAGGTGCTCCACTCTCAGCCCCATCAGGGGAAGCTGAGGTTGCCTCTGTGTCTGGTAACCCTCCAGCCTCTCCTGAACTGCAGAGGCTCAGGGCAGAGAGGCGGAGGGAACTAAGTTCCTGCGGGAGGAGTGCTCGCCTCCACGCCAGGAGAGGCGAGTCGCTTGTGGACCGGGGCCGCCCTATGCCTCGGGGCAGATAAAAGCCACCCAGCCCCAGTCCCAGGTTGCGGGAGCAACATTGTTGGTAGCCTGTTCCTGTCTGAACCCTGTCCTGCTCTTCTCCCAGAGTTCCTGACCTCACCCGACTCCCTGCCTTGGACCCAGCTTCAGTTTTGACAGACAGCCTCCATACCGCACCCTCGACCTCGGACTGGACTCGGACCTCACCACACGGTTAACCCTCGGGACCAGCACACATACCCTCTCAATATTATTCATTGGTTTCTGCTGACATTTCCCATGCCAGGCAGGAATAACGATTGGAGTGTAGCAACCTGCTGGCAGCAGAAGGAGGGTGAGCATTATAATGATCAGGGATGTTATAATCCCAGGGACAAGTGGAGCCAGAACACTTGATAAGGTTTAGGGGCTCTAGAACATAGGTCAATAAATGAGAGTCCTGGGTTACAAGTTAGTTCCAGGCCCAGCAAAATGATTTCTGTTCACTGGTTCCCTCCAGCAGAACTGCCAGATCCTCAGCTTTTCATTTAGACAGACAAGTAGTTTCTATTTCTCATTGTTGTACAGAAACAGTTTCTTTAAAAAAAATGAAAGCCAAGGAAGAGCCTGATAAGAGCTCAGCTGCCTAAGATATTCTATGTGTGCTTACACAAGTTATCTTTGTTCTACACTCCTTTTAAAATTTCATTTGCAATTTGATTTCAGGGCTTAATTTTGATGTTTTAAAAAAACTGTTTCAAATATGTTTTGCTGATTGTCTTAACTGCATGCTGAACTCAACGGGGGACTAATCCTAGAAGGTAGGAAATGAACACAAAGTAATTTGGATTCATTATCCAACTTGTAATGACATTTGGGGCCACCTGAAGCAGACTTCAAAGACAAGTGGGGGCCCACAGAGTTCTGACCTGGGCACAGTGTGGTTCAACATCTTTATAAATGACTTGGATGAAAGAATAGAGGGTATGCTCAATGCTGCAGATGACACCAAACTGGGAGGGGTAGCTAATACCTCAGAAGAGAGAACTGGGATTCAAGATGACCTTAACAGATTAGAGAACCAGCTAAAGCTAGCAAAATGAATTTCAGGAGGGTTCTACAATTAGGCAGAAAGAACCAGCTGTACAAATATAAGATGGGGGACACCTGGCTTGCCAGTAGCACATATGAAAAGGATTTAGAGCTTTTAGTAGAACACAAGCGTAATGTGAGTCAACAGTGTGATGCAACAGCAAAGAAAACTAATACTATTCTAGGCTGCATCAACAGAAGCATAGTGTCCTCATCAAGGGAAGGTCATAGTCCTGCTCTATTCTGCCTTGGCTAGAACACACTTGAAGTACTGTGTCCAGTTGTGGGCACCACAATTTAAAAACGATATTGACAAGCTGGAATGTGTGCAGAGGAAGGGCACCCAAGACGATGAAGTGTCTGAAAACCAAGTATATTGCTTCCAGCGCTTTCGTGACATAATTAATAAATCAACACAACTTCACCACAGCAAAGAGGAAAAGGAATAACATAGTTTTTGGTGGAAGCCGAACTGCAGCAGAATAGAAGCAGGGCTGCCAAGAACGTGGATCAAAACGGAAATTAATGGCTTCTTAACTCCGTACCCAACACAGACTTGAGTCCTGTGTTCCCTGACCATAAGTTATTTCACATCCATGAATAATCATAGTTTAGAGGTCCCGGGCCCTAAGGAAGTCAGATTATTCTCCACCAGGGCCAGGGCCTTCTCAGTGGTGGCTCCGACCTAGTGGAATGCTCTGTCCCATGAGACCAGGGCCCTGCAGGCTTTAACTTCCTTCCACAGGGCCTGTAAGACAGAGCTATTCCACCTGGCTTTCAATTTGAACTTAGCCTGATCTTTTATTCCCCTCCCCCCCCTTTTGTGAAGACTACCCGTTCTGGGATCCCACAGCAAATTCTCCCCTGGTCTCCTCGCTGGCCCAAATTTAGCCAGCTAGCCCTGGTGATCATCTAACGTTTAATGGATGGACCCCCCCCCCCAAATTGATTTTCGAATTCTGAATTTATTGATATTCACATTTTATACTGTATTTTATGCTGGTTTTTTGTTGCATCAATTAAGTGTTTTAAGTTTGTTGTTAGCCACCCTGAGCCTGGTTTTTCCTCACACAAATACTTTGCAGTTTACTTTTCCTCCCTTTTTCTTTCATTCTCTATATTTTGTAGATCTGCACTAACCAGCTGAAACCCTGTTGCCACGGAACATTTATCCAAAGGTGCAAATATGTAATTTTCAGTGCCGATAACAAAAAATTAAGTCTCTCCCCCCCCCATTTTCTCTGGGTAACTAGACCATGAGTGAGTAGTCACAGTGAGGCATGAGAGTATTTAGTGTATGATTTCACCTTGGTGGTCTTATGCCAATAGTGCCCAGACAATACTTCTCTTTCTCAATGGATTCTGTACAGCATTGTGTGTGTGCTTTGATTTTTGGAGGGAGAAGAAATGTTGCAATTTGCTCCTTTAATAGCTTGCTGTACGTTACAGAGTTTAGACTGATTGAGCCTCCTTTGTGTATGACAGAGGAATAGAAGGCAGTTTTACTATTCTCCAGCCATCCACGCTCCCTGTAGGCTTTCAAATGTGCCAGCCGTAAGTCTTACTTGAAGTAAAACAGAGAGCTATCGCGGGGGGTGGGGACAAGAGGAAGAATATACTTCCTTCCCTGCATGCAATTCTGTGTGGTTATGGAAAGAATAGAATGGATTTTTAAGATCATTTTGTTTCAGGTGTGCTGTAAAATGCTAATTGAGATGTTAATGATTTATGACCCAGGTCTCTGCATGGTTACTTAGGAGTGATTCCGGTTTTATTCAGGTGGCCTTACTCATAAGAACGTGGGCAAAGAATGGCAGCCCAGGCCCCAGTGAGATGAGTAAGTCCCATTGCTTGCACATGGAGCTTAGTTACAGCTAATGTAGCTGAGCATTAGTTCGGCCCAACCATTTATCAGTAGATGTCAGGGAGGGAAATGGCCTTTCTGTGTTGAATACAATGGGTGTGGGGGTGTTTGCATGCAGGAGAGCTTCCCAGTTTACAAATTCATATACTGTATTTTTCGGTGCATAAGACTATATTTCCCCACAATGTTTTTAAATTTAAAATTGGGGGTTGTCTTATACACGGAATGTTGCAAAATGTTTACTTCATAATTTTGGGCTCAAAAAATAGGGGTCGTCTTATACATGGGGGCATCTTATACACGAAAAATACGGTAACCAACTGCAGTGTTTCTCAAATTTGCATTTCATTGCATTACATGTGCATTTGAATTTCCCTTGGTTAAAGTGAACTGGAAATTTGAACCCAGCCTATTTGGAATCAACGAAAGCACCAAACCCAAAGCTCATTTTAAGAATATGCATTTGCAGAGGATGCATTGCAACCGTCCTCCTATAGGGACCCGCTCCTGTTCAAGGTCCTAGCCTGCCATTCCCTCCAAGCAAATCATTCTGTTCCTCCTCCCTCCTGTTCCATTTTTCTTTTCCAGCTGTCACTCTGTTTTCCATGGCTGCTGAACATACTCAGCTCTTACTAAGCTATTTTGAGACTTGGGTTTTTATTGTTGCTGCTGCTGTTACTCCCTTTGTTCTGTTTTTTTTTTTTTTTAAATATAATGATGTATTTGTATTTCTGATAAACTCAGAGTTGATCTTAGGGTTATGGTATGAACCTAACAACAACAACAACAATTTATACACCACGCATCTGACTGGGTTTCCCCAACCACTCTGGGCAGCTCCCAACCGAATATTAAAAATGCAATACAGCATTAAACATTACTTCCCTAAATAGGGCTGCCTTCAGGGAGAAATCTGTAATTTTCATTGTCCCCGAGAGGGGGCAATGACAATAAAGATATTATTATTATTATTATTATTATTATTATTATTATTATTATTATTATTAGACAGCTACTGCTGTCTAGGTTGTAACTTGCTTTAAATATGAGATTTAACAATAATAAAAATATAATTGGCAGCTACAGTATATGGAACTGTGTGAATGGAAGCGGATTCTATTTAAGAAATGAAATAATGACTGTGTTGAACATGACACGTAGACCTGTGTTTTAATTATATTGTAAAATCTAATAAAATATCAATTCTGGGTGGTTGTTTTCCCCCTAGAATCATAGAATCATAGAGTTGGAAGATACCACAAGGGCCATCGAGTCCAACCCCCTGCCAAGCAGGAAACACCATCAGAGCATTCCTGACATATGGTTGTCAAGCCTCTGCTTAAAGACCTCCAAAGAAGGAGACTCCACCACACTCCTTGGCAGCAAATTCCACTGTCCAACAGCTCTTACTGTCAGGAAGTTCTTCCTAATGTTTAGGTGGAATCTTCTTTCTTGTAGTTTGGATCCATTGCTCCGTGTCCGCTTCTCTGGAGCAGCAGAAAACAACCTTTTCCCCTCCTCTATGTGACATCCTTTTATATATTTGAACATGGCTATCATATCACCCCTTAACCTCCTCTTCTCCAGGCTAAACATGCCCAGCTCCCTTAGCCGTTCCTCATAAGGCATCGTTTCCAGGCCTTTGACCATTTTGGTTGCCCTCCTCTGGACACGTTCCAGTTTGTCAGTGTCCTTCTTGAACTGTGGTGCCCAGAACTGGACACAGTACTCCAGGTGAGGTCTGACCAGAGCAGAATACAGTGGCACTATTACTTCCCTTGATCTAGATGCTATACTCCTATTGATGCAGCCCAGAATTGCATTGGCTTTTTTAGCGGCCGCTTCACACTGTTGGCTCATGTCAAGTTTGTGGTCAACCAAGACTCCTAGATCCTTTTCACATGTACTGCTCTCAAACCAGTACATGTGCTTTCAGTATTTGCATTGGGAACTCATTTAGCTAGGACTGCTGCGTTGTTAAAGTATTCTTTTGTTCATTCACAGATTAGCAGCTTTAAAAGAAATCCCAGATATGATTAATATCTTAACACTGGTATTTATTCGAGGATAATTAACAACTAGTTCACACTGAGACCTTAGCAGAAGGTCAAATAGTAATGTGCAGTTGGACAATCATAAGAACAAGAGAAGAGGCTGCTGGATTAGGCCAGTTGCCCATCTAGTCCAGCCTCTTGTTCTCACAGAGGCCAGCCAGATGATCAGGGGAAGCTTGAAAGCAGACCCTGAGTGCAATAAGTGGTACCCAGGCTAAGACCCTACCTGCCCGCAGACTGTTTCACCAAAGTGGTGCCTGCTCTGGTTATCTCCTACTTGGACTACTGCAATGCGCTCTACGTGGGGCTACCTTTGAAGGTGACCCGGAAACTGCAATTAAACCAGAATGCGGCAGCTAGACTGGTGACGGGGGGCAGCCACAGAGACCACATAACACCGGTCCTGAGAGATCTGCATTGGCTCCCAGTACGTTTCCAAGCACAATTCAAAGTGTTGGTGCTGACCTTTAAAGCCCTAAACGACCTCGGCCCAGTATACGTGAAGGAGCGTCTTCGCCCCCATCGTTCTACCTGGACACTGAGATCCAGCCCGGACACTGAGATCCAGCTCCGAGGGCCTTCTGGCGGTTCTCTCATTGCGAGAAGCAAAGCTACAGGGAACTAGGCAGAGGGCCTTCTCGGTAGAGGCACCCACCCTGTGGAACACCCTCCCTTCAGATGTGAAGGAAATAAGCAGCTATCCTATCTTTAAAGGACATCTGAAGGCAGCCCTGTTTAGGGAAGTTTTTAATATTTAATGCTGTACTGTTTTTAACATTTGATTGGGAGCTGCCCAGAGTGGCTGGAGAGACTCAGCCAGATGTGCGGGGTATAAATAATAAATTATTATTATTATTGTTATTATTATTATTATTATTATTATTATTATGCTCTCCCATCCTAGCAAGTGGTAGTCTGTGGAGGTAGAACACAGTATTGCAGGTTAGTCATCATGGATCGCAGAGACTATAGGCAAGAGTGGCTCATTTGGCCTTATTTGGATCCCAGGATCATGCATTCTAGGACAGCACAGGAAATTTTTGCTATCACTTTTCTTAAAAAACATGTATCTATGTGATTTCAAGGAGAAGGTGTACAGTGGAGACATCCTCCAGTGTACACAGTAACACAGTTTTCAGTGTATCTTCTAAGCAACACCAATGTTATGAAACCTTTGCCAACTGTTTCCTGCTTGGTAGGGGGTTGGACTCGATGGCCCTTGTGGTCTCTTCCAACTCTATGATTCTATGATTCTATGCCCATGTTCCAATCCAAGATGTCCCATTTAATAAGAGGTAGTTGAAAGACTTGAGCAATCCCCCTAACAGTGAACTCAGGTGTGGAGTGCCGATATAGTTTGAGCCAACATGGAGCTACTCATTATCAAGAGGGAGGCCTCTATATACTAAGGGGAACTTTGAAGGTATCTCCACAAACTTTGCCATCCACCCACAGTCCATGATGGCAGCCATTTTGCTAGCCTAAAGCAAACAGGAGTTGGAAAATGCTTCATCAGTGAGGTGGGCATTCTGGAAGTTTGTTTTGAGAAGGTTAGTAGCCGGTAACTTCCAAGTCTCAAGTGCCAGACCTCAGCAAAAGAAAGTCTGTCAAGATATGCAGCAATCTAGGAAGAGGGCTTAAAGAGAAAGAGGAACTTACGTAAGACTCGGACGCCATGCTTCAGGGCTTGTATACGGCCAGGCTCCATGGACATGCTGAGCATCGTTTGCTGGCCTCCAATAGTGCACACCTGGTTTTCTTGTGCGGCTTGCTTGAACATGATGATGAGCTGGTTGGCAATTATGGTGTTCAAGACGGAGATGACGACCATTGGGAAAACGAAGGAGATGAAAGCGTTGACCTGGATGAGAGAGGACAGATATCATCATCATCATCATCATCATCTTTTTTAAAAATTTTTTTATTGATAATTGCAATAGTTACAAACACTAACCAGAAACTAAACAAACTTATTTTAATTTAAATACTGCTAATGTCAAAATTGACATTTCAGCAACTTAGAAGTATAAAAATGGTTCTATAACCATTGAAACCTATACATCCATAATCACATCACGCAACTGGAATACACCAAAGGGCACTCCCATTCAAATATTAAAACATAGCCAACCTATTAAAATAAGCAATAAAGCAACCCCATTGAGTACAATTTTTACCATGGAAAGTTGTGTCCTCATCAAGAGCATCATGAATTATATTCTAGAATTTAATAACAGTGGCAAACTACAACTGCAAAAAAATAAAAATAAAAAAGGAAGCTGGAAGGAAAAAAAAAGGAAAGGCACGATTCTCCTCTTTCTTTAAGGAATGGTTGATCAAATAGGGAGATAGACAGGAATGTCAAAGCTCACAAAAATGTATTTGCCTAAGAGACACTAGACAGCACTTTGAGACTTTTTGCATTAATGGTTTCGCTTTTATCGGCTTCATAAAAGAAAACACAGTTTGAAGTTTGACTTGTATAAAAGTCTTTTCCGTATTGCAAATATTATATGTTTCTGTGCTTCTGTCTATTTTCCATACTTGGCAGAAGAAGAAAAAGTTGCTTCTAAGGAATTAAGTTTTTGCACCACAAAAAAATGGTTAGCTTTTGAGTTTTTTTTTTTTAAATAGAGGATTAGACAAATACATTGTTGACCAGCCTATCAATAGCTGCTAACCAGGCTTACTTAAAAAGCTCAACAATTGGCAACCCTACGATATTTATGAATACATAAAGATATTATAAAACAGAATGAGAAAACAACATATAAACATTAACATATTCCCTCCTTGCATAGCTCCCATCCTCCAATGGTTGTGGCAACAACTTTGGCAGCACAGTAACAGAAAGCAATAGTATACTCCCATCCACTAACCAGCATAGAAAAATAAAAACTCAACACTTCTCTCTTTAGCCCTAATCCAGAGGAATCTGCCATGTCAACCTGACTCAGATATTTCCTGGGTTCCCAAACCTCACAAAGTACTCAGCGCCCATATGTTGTTGGTGCTCTCAGTACATCACCTCATTCTCTAAATTAGAGATAAACCTGTGATGGAAATTGCAGAGTGGTGAGGAATATGAAATTCCCAACTATAGAACACATGCATTCCAAAGGCAAAACCTTGGGTGCAGGATTGGACTAAATTAAACATCCTGAAAAGTTTATGGTCCATTTACTCCATCGTTGCTCACATGTTAACTGGCATAAGCATTTGATCTTCTTATCTACTGTAAATAGCCAGCAGGATCCCTTTGGGCTGCTGTGGTGAAAGTTAACACTTCACAATATCAGTGATTCCTGATTCACAATTGCTGATTCATTCATCTTTAGAAAAAATAAAAATTATAACCTGGGCTCTCCTTGAACTCCATTTTATTCCTTCCCCTCTATAAAGCTGTCTTCTTTGTGTGTGAAGTTTAATGATTGGTCTCTATAGCCCATGATCCCATTAGCCAATAACCTCTGCCCCAGAGGATTGAAATTGATTGAACAAACAAATCCAAGTTATAGCATTTCTGAAACCCTCAGTATGTGTTTTTCAATAAAGCAAACACTACTGATATTAACTTGTGCTTGACTCTGAAGGAAACTCAAACATTGAATGCAATCAAGATCTTTTTCATTTCAACCAATGTGTAGCCATATCTTCACTAGAACCTTAAATTTCTTTGAAATGAGTTTAATTATCACAGCACACATCAAATAATGGTGGAAATCATTGCTCTGTGAGGTTGCTCAAATCCCTGCCCCCTCTCCCTAGAATTACAGTTTCCAGGGTTTTTAGGCTGGGTGCTGTGAAAAGTTTAAAGCTGGTTTAGATTTGTAAACCACAGGTGGTGCTGTGGTCTAAACCACTGAGCCTCTTGGGCTTGCCGATTGGAAGGTCGCGGTTTGAATCCCCGCGACGGGGTGAGCTCCCATTGCTTGGTCCTAGCTTCTGCCAACCTAGCACTTCAAAAGCATGCCAGTGCAAGTAGATAAATAGGTACTGCTCTGCAGGAAGGTAAACAGCATTTCTTTGAGCTATGGTGTTCCGTTGCACCAGAAGTGATTTAGTCATGCTGGCCACATGACCCGGAAAAACTGTCTGTGGACAAATGCCGGCTCCCTCAGCCTGTAAAGCGAGATGAGCGCCTCAACCCCAGAGTCGTCCGCGGCTGGACCTAACAGTCATGGGTCCCTTTACCTTTTAGATTTGTAGGATATAAAGGAAGCATGTGGGGTGCAGGTGGTGCTGTGGTCTAAACCACTGAGCCTTTTGGGCTTGCCGATCAGATGTTCGGTGGTTCAAATCCGCGCAACAGGGTGAGCTCCCATTGCTCTGTCCCAGCTCCTGCCAACCTAGCAGTTTAAAAGCACACTAGTGCAAGTAGATAAATAGGTAATGCTGTGGCGGGAAGGTAAACAGCGTTCTTTGAGCTTTGGTGTTCCGTTGCACCAGAAGTGGTTTAGTCATGCTGGCCACATGACCTGGAAAGACAAACCCAAGTTCCCTTGGCCTGAAGTCAGATGAGCGTTGCATCCCATAGTCTCCTTTGACTGGATTTAACCATCCAGGGGTCCTTTACCTTTACCTTTTTAAGGAAGAAACACAATAAAAAAATTCCTTCCAGTAGAACCTTAGAGACCAACTAAGTTTGTTATTGGTTATGAGCTTTAGTGTGGTCTCTAAAGGGCTACTGGAAGGAATTTTTTTATTTTGTTTCAACTACGGCAGACCAACACAGCTACCTACCTGTAACTTTTTAAGGAAGCACAGCCTCAGCAATGGGTTCCACATACAGTAACAGCAGCAAATTAAATACCAAATCAACTGACTTCACACAAATATTCCTGTAAGTCATTTCAACAAATTCCTCCTTCTGATCTTTCCATCTCCAGTTCCGTTCCCCTAAGTCACCCTAATGTGTCCTGCTTCCTTCCATAACCTGACTGATGCTTTGTACGACCACCAGCAAATAACGCAGTCGAAAGGTTTCTAACAGCAGGAAGGTGATGGGTTGGATCTCTCCAAAAGTGTCCTTAAGAGCTGCCAAACCTCTGATGCTTTTAAAATTGTGGATGATGAAAGAAGCACAATTCCCAGTTCTGCAGAAGCTGCAACACAAACGTTTGGCCTAATAATTTATACAGTAAATAATATAGTAATTTGCTACCGCAATGTGTGCCAACTTGGATGTCTTTCAAAGGGCTTCAAAGCAATTCATGGAGGATTGGCTATGTTCTACTTCCACTGATGGAGGGAGTATGTTTTTGAATACCAGTCGTGGGAAATCATAATTGTGGAGGGTGCTGTCCTGCTTGCATTTTCCCATGGGTGTCTGGTTGGCCACATTGAGAGCACTGAGTTAGATGGACCTGATCCAGCCTACCTGTCATGTATGGGGCCCCACCTCTTCGCTTTCACCTGCCTCCTTGAGATTTAGAAAAGCTGCGATGGAGATAGTTTGTGAAGCATCTGAGCTGCATTTGACTTGGTAAGCTTTCTCCCCTCTTCTTCAAAGGGAGACGTGAAGCAGTCAGTCCCTTTGCACAGGCCTGGCTGGGACCAGCTACTGCTTGACTTTCCTCTTTCAGGCCGTGGACCTACCTTTAAAACACATTCAATATTTTTTTATTGTAAAATTAATGAGCTATAGAAAAATGGTGGAATGAAGTTATATGGCTTTGGCAGAAATGTTATAAGGAACTAGGTACAGATAGATTGTTAATGTATTAAAGGGAAAAAACAAGGTTAGAATATGTTAAGATTAATTACAGGACAGAAAATAGATGAAGATGGAAAAGAATTGCTGAAACAGTTAATTGAAGTGGAATAGAAAAAGGGAGGCGTGAGGAAGTCAATGAAACAAGTGAATGAAAGTTAAGATTGAAAATATTGGAAGTGTTTTTAATTGTTTTCGTTTTGTTTTGTTAATTCAATGTTTCATGTAGTGTTTCTGTTTCTGTTTTTGTATTTTATTATATTGATTTGTTTAATTCTTTTTCTTTCTTTTTGTAATCTTTAAACTCTTAATAAATATTATTTTTTTTAAAAAATAAAACACATTCAAAGCACGTTCTTTCTCTCAAAGAATCCTGAATGCTGTAGTTGGCGAAGGATTGCTGGGCATTGTAACTCTGTGAGGGGTAAACGACACAGCCCAGTATTCTTCGAGAGGGCAAACATTCTTCAAATATGCTTTAAAAGTATAGTGTCTATTTTCTACCAGAAATGTCTCTATTATCAGCCCTTCAGTCTCAGACCCTCCAAGTGTCCCTATTTTCCAGGGACAGTCCCAGATTTACAGAAGTTGTCCTGGTTTCTGATTTCATCCTGGAATGTCCCACTTTTCCTTAGGACATCACTATTTTCATTGGAGAAACGTTGGTGGGTATGGAGTTAGGTGACCCACGAGCAAAGGAGATAAGTAACTATACAAGCTTTAGAAGACATCTGAAAGCAGTTCCTATATAGGGAAATTGTTAATGTTTGATGTTTTACTATGTCTTTATATGCACTGTAAGCCATCCTGAGTGGCTGGGGAAACCCAGCCAAGTGGGTGGGGTATAATAATAATAATAATAATAATAATAATAATAATAATATAAACAAATAATTGAATAGGACATCCCTATTTTCATCAGAATAATGTTGGAGGGTATGCAATCTGGTTACACCAGAGGTAGAGCTGAGGTGTAACATTACCTTGCCTTGAGACAGGGGCAGACCTTGGTAATATACTGCCCTGTGTGAAGCCAGTTGTTGCCTCCTCTCAGCCCTTGCAGTGCTGGCTTAAGCCAGGCTTGGGAAGGAGGCACAAACCTCTGACAGGTTCCTAGAGCCCTCCTACCTTTTCCCCAGTGTGGTGTAATGGTTAAGAGCGGTAGTCTTGTAATCTGGTGAACTGGGTTCGAGTCTCCGCTCCTCCACATGCAGCTGGTGGGGGACCTTGGGCTAGTCACACTTCTCTGAAGTCTCTCAGCCCCACTCACCTCACAGAGTGTTTGTTGTGGGGGAGGAAGGGAAAGGAGAATGTTAGCCGATTTGAGACGCCTTAGGGTAGTGATAAAGCGGGATGTCAAATCCAAACTCTTCTTCTTTCTCCCCAAAGGGTGTCTTCTGAAAGCCCAGTAAGTGCTTTCCCAGCTTTGGGAAGGAGGTAGAAGGACACTATGACCCTGTCAGAGCCCTCACACTTCCTTCCCAAAGCTGGGAAAGCACTTACTGGGCTTTCAGAAGACACCCTTCTTGGCTGCACACCCAGCGATGCTGCCTCACTACCCTAACCCTGCTTGAGGCCACTTGCCATTTGTTTCCTCCCCTTCCCGAGCCATCTCCTGCACTGACCATTTTATAGGTAACAGCAGTGGGGAGGAGTTGCGGTGGACCACATGGCCACCCATTCCTTTCTGGGGGCAGGGGACGAAGTCCCGCGTCACCCAGAGGTTCCCAGCCACGTCATTGTCCAGACAGCCAATCTGCTGGCTGGGGGCGTTGTGGCTGGGCCCCATTTAAACTGAAACACAAGCAGGAGAGCTTCCTCTTGGCTCGCTTCCTCAATCTCCCACCCACCCTCCTTATTTTCAGGTTTTGACATTGGCCTTGCTATGGACCTTGGTTGGTCACCGTTGAGGGGCCTGGTAGGAATTTTCCCACTTGGTAGGGTTTTCACCTACCTCGTAGCAATCATCACAACTTTGTAAGGTTTTATGGTTAGGCATTGGTTGACCTTATGATGGGGGAGGGGAGGTGTGGCCATAATCTGCCCCTCCAAGCTTAAGGGCATTCCATTAAAGGAATCTGGGGGTGTGGATCTTGTCCGAAGCCTGGGGCGGGTGCTAGGACCATGCCACGACCCCGTTGGGAACCCAGGGGGGATCTTGAGTTGGTTTGCATCGACGGGGCTCCCCGTTCCGGTGGTTTACTCTTACAGGACTCCCTGCATGACGGGCAGTCTGATGTAGTCGGGTCAATTTCACTGCTTTAGCCAGGATTAGTTATACTACTTCTAGATTTCAAAAGGAAGTTATAGAAGGAGAAGTGAAGTTGCTGAAGGGTGCATATAGTATCCTGTTAGAATGGGAAACAAAAGATGAGGAGGTAAAACCGGTCATGATCCAATGGAAACAAGATATAGGACATTACATACAATTTGAGGATTGGGAAAAATTTTGCAAAACAGATTTAAAATTTACAGACTGTTCTTTTTTGAAAGAAAACTATATGAAAATGATGTATAGATGGTATTTAAGACCAGTACAGATAGCTAAAATGTACAAAACTGGGTCAAACATGTGTTGGAAATGTAAAGAAAAGGAGGGGTGGGGGGGAAAGGGGAAAAATAATGAATATGATATGTTTTGATATGTTGTTATATTGAAATTGCTAATAAAACATTTTTTAAAAAAATTCCAATGCCTAAGCCAAAACCGCTCACATTCTGTAACCAATAAAGTCATGGCCTAAATTTGCCCAGTGCCCATTAACCTAATATCCATGTCCTTGTGTCTTATTCATCAACGAGGGGGCGGCTTCGGGGTCTTGACACGCAAAAGGCAGACTATGGGCAAGACTGATTCAGACCAACTTATTTAGAACTTCCTCATCCCTGGGGTTTGCGTGCTTGCTAGCTTTAAACAACAACAGCACACTATTACTTTCTTCTTATGAAATGGGACAGCAGATGAACTATGTTCTCTCTCTGTGGAAATCATTTAACCAAGGCTTGGGAGATGTCATAAACAGGCAAGAGTGGGGCTGGAATTGTTTATGGTCACCACAAAACCTTTGAAGCTTCACGGGAGAGGCACCTCCATAGATTAATTGACTTGTGACGGTTCTGAATTCCTGGAAACATTTATAATATCGGGCCTGTTTACTAGACATTTCTTAAGCCATTAAACTTGGGTTGTTAGCAGTAAAACTTGTAATGATTTTCTTTCTCTTTTTTTGCCAACTTGCAAAGGGCAGGCTGATACCATTTCCCAAAATGCACTGCTTTCCACCACATCCAATTATTCCCGCATAATTGGATACAGCTTCTGCTCAAGCACTCCTGCTGTCTACTCAGTCTATCCTGCCTGTCATCAGATTATGGGTTTGTGAAACTTGCCCTTTGTGCATCCACATATATTCTCCATTTCCCGGGCATGCTTGAGATTGATCCAGAAAACTGGAGACATAACTTTTGCAACGCTGATCCAAATCCTGGATCCGTTGCAAATCCAATGCATGTTATTATTCTGCTCCTGACGCCATTCTGCATGATAACCCTTATAAGCACAAACCTCTAAAAAGCATAAATCATTATTTTATTTATATCCCACTTACTATAAAAAATTGTCTTGAAGTGACTTGTAATTTCATTTTTCTTTTTCAAAAGCACAATTACCAAATTTAAGATATATTAAAAAATAAAATAATTGTCCAGTAGTACCTTAGAAACCAACTAAGTTTGTTCTTGGTATAAGCTTATGTGTGCATGCATACTTCTTCAGATACACTGAAATAGAAGTCACCAGACCCTTATATATAGTGGGAGGGTGGGGTGGGGTTTTTCTCAGGAGGGTAGTAGGAGATGGGCAATTGACTCAATGGGTATGGTAAACCTGTTGATGACTGTTAACGACTGCAATTAGTCCTACAGGAAAAAGCAAGGCTTAGTATGCAGATGATTAGCACATGTAATGAGACAGGAATCCAATATCTCTATTAAGACCAGGTGTCTCCATAGTTTTCAAGTCTGTTTCTGAAATTCTTTTGTAATAAGACAGCTACTTTGAGATCCTGTATTGAACGTCCTGGGAGACTGAAGTGTTCTCCTACTGGCTTCTCTGTCTTGTGATTCCTGATGTCAGATTTATGTCTGTTTATCCTTTGGCGTAGGGTGTGGCCTGTTTGTCCAATATAGAGAGCTGAAGGGCACTACTGGCATTTGATGGCATACACAATGTTAGAAGATGAGCAATTAAATAGGCCTGAGATGGTATGTTTGACGTTGTTGGGTCCAGTCATGGTGTTGTCTGGGTGTATGTGGCAGCAAAGTTGGCATCTGAGTTTATTGCAGCCTGTTTCAAGAAACAGACTTGGAAGAGAAGATAGAACATTCTATCACACCCAAATAAAAGTTGAACACCAGTTAAGAGGGGAATGCTCGGGTGAACAGGAATGCCTTCACCCAGTGTCTAAAGGCTGATAGTGATGGCGCAAGGTGCATCTCTCTGGTGAGAGCTTTCCAGTTGGGAAGCCACCAATGGGAATTGATTCTTGCAGAATCAGGACCGACCCAAGCCCACCCATGAGGTGGCTGAGGAAGCTTCCTCAGGAGGCAGAAGCCCAAGAGATGGTGTGCCTTGGGCTCCCTGCCCACACGCTCCACCACTTGCCAAAGTCTCATGAGATCTCATAGAGTGACACACAATATCTCATGAGATTTTGGCAGGTCACGCCATTGCTGCTGCTTTGCAGATGCCTCCCCACAACCCGGGTGAAATATACTCGGAGTCGAGAGTGGATTTCATGCTCTTTATTCAGCTCATAGTGGTGAGGAGGAATGGAAGTTCCCCCTGAATGTCTGCTTTATATACATTATTTACACAATGGGCCCCACGTGATTGGCTAATTCCGGGATTCTCCTGTAGGCCAATCAGGTCGCTGATTCACTTCCACCTGGAGCTGGATTGTGTGGCTCCTGTGGACCAATCAGACTGCTGCATTCTGGAGCCTATTGTTCTAGGACCAATCAGGCTGCTGCATTCTGAATCCTATTGTTCTAGGACCAATCAGGCTGCTGCATTTTGGATTCTTTTCAACTCAGTACATAACACTGGGTAAGGCAGGCTGTGGTGGTGACAGCATAGCTGTCAACTTTTCCCTTTTTTAAAGGGAAATTCCCTTATTCTAAATAGGATTCCTTACAAGAAAAGGGGAAAGTTGAGAGCTATGTGACAGTGGGGTGACACTGTCCTGTTTTGCCTCAGGTGGCAAAATGGGACACACTGTCCTTGCCTGCAATAAAACATGAGTCTGGAGCGGCTCCATAATAATATTTACCTGTCCCTTCTCCGATCTCAGTTTCTCCAGATTAGCTTTATCATTAGCTGCTCAGAACTCTGTTATTTCTCCAAATATTTTTTCTTGCTTCAATTCATTGCCGCATCATAGGTCTGAATAGTGAGAAATTGGGGGCTGGTCTGAGAGTAGCGGTCAATCAGCAGAGCTGGACATAATAATTTCGGCAGTGTGGGATGGCAATCAAGCCCTGGAGCCTCCGCGCTGTAGAAAGATCACCTTAGGTGAGAACTCATTGGCTGAAGCATTTAGTGGAAATGCACAGCAATAGACTGGGGCCAATCCCATCTTGGCTACTCGCAGATATCAGCAGTGTTTGAGTGTTAAATTCCCTACTGGAAACGAGCCAACAGTGCCTCATATTTGCTGCCAGCAAGACAAAACGAGGCACTAACACACTTCCATCCAGCTATCAGGCTGCTGATCACTGGGGGTGAAAAGCAATTCGGTTGCCTCGTCGCTAACATTTGAGAGACTCAATTATTTCTTCAGGACCAAAGTAATTTCCAGTATTTATGAAATAGCCAGCCATCCGACTCCACTCCCCATCTGACCTGGGTTGACCTGCAGCTGCTGTGGGAATTAATTGGATAGCATTGACCTGGGAATGGAGGGGTTGGGTTGGGGGGAGGGGAGGGAAGAGGAAGAGGAAGAGACTGCTGCCATTTTCCCCTACCATTCCAAGAAACAGAGAGAAGCTATTTCCACCCACCAAGGTGAGAAGTCTACAATTTAGTTGACCCCACCCTACTCTTCAAAAAAGATTATAAGTTGGATCCAGACTTAGGGCACAGACGTCTGCCAGCAGAAGACTCCCTGCTCTGCTATATATATATATGATATATGCGGGTGGCGCTGTGGGTTAAACCACAGAGCCTAGGACTTGCCGATCAGAAGGTCGGAAGTGCGACGGGGTGAGCTCCCGTTGCTCGGTCCCTGCTCCTGCCAACCTAGCAGTTTGAAAGCATGTCACAGTGCAAGTAGATAAACAGGTATCGCTCTGGTGGGAAGGTAAACAGAGTTTCTGTGCGCTGCTCTGGTTCGCCAGAAGCAGCTGAGTCATGCTGGCCACATGACCCGGAAGCATGACCTCCCTCAGCCAGTAAAGCGAGATGAGCGCCGCAACCCCAGAGTCGGCCACGACTGGACCTAATGGTCAGGGGTCCCTTTACCTTTACTATCTATCTATCTATCTATCTATCTATCTATCTATCTATCTGCTGCTTTTCATTAAAAAAAACTAAAATGGCTTCACTATTTACATCATTTGGGCATAATGCATAGTTTAGTCCTAGATATTGTGTTGCAGCTTAAAAGTCCCATGGAGCTCTTTATTCATCAAAATGCTATTTTGCTTTCAACCATTACGAAAACTTCACAGCACTTCACAAGTTTGCTAAATGATTACACTTCTCCGTAAGTGTAAGAGAAAGTTGTTTCTTTGACTTTGCCAAGCAAAGGTCATTCAGAAAAGAACCAGTGAGCTCTAATATACATTCCACTCTCCTGCCCAGTTTCTAAAACTTTCAGTTCCTGTCTATGCAGGAGAGAAATTCTTGGCGCCTGTAGACAACAAATGCCCCCAGTCTTGAGCCTATCTGCCCTAGCTGCCCGCAGACTGTCTTGCCAGAGTGATGCATGCTCAGGTTATCTCCCGCTTGGACTACTGCAATGCTCTCTATGTGGGACTACCTTTGAAGGTGATCCGGAAACTACAACTAATCCAGAATGCGGCAGTAGATTAGGGACTGGGAGAGGCTGCCGAGACCATATTACACCGGACCTGAGAGATCTGCATTGGCTCCCAGTATGTTTCAAAGCACAATTCAAAGTTTTGGAGCTGACCTTTAAAGCCCTAAATGGCCTCGGTCCAGTATACCTGAAGGAGCATCTCCACCCCCATTGTTCTGCCCGGACATTGAGGTCCAGCGTCGAGGGCCTTCTGGCAGTTCCCTCACTGCAAGAAGCCAAGTTAGAATCATAGAATCATAGAGTTGGAAGAGACCACAAGGGCCATCAAGTCCAACCCCCTGCCAAGCAGGAAACACCATCAGAGCACTTCTGACATATGGTTGTCAAGCCTCTGCTTAAAGACCTCCAAAGAAGGAGACTCCACCACACTCCTTGGCAGCAAATTCCACTGTCGAACAGCTCTTACTGTCAGGAAGTTCTTCCTAATGTTTAGTTGGAATCTTCTTTCTTGTAGTTTGGATCCATTGCTCCGTGTCCGCTTCTCTGGAGCAGCAGAAAACAACCTTTCTCCCTCCTCTATGTGACGTCCTTTTATATATTTGAACATGGCTATCATATCACCCCTTAACCTCCTCTTCTCCAGGCTAAACATACCCAGCTCCCTTAGCCGTTCCTCATAAGGCATTGTTTCCAGGCCTTTGACCATTTTGGTTGCCCTCCTCTGGACACGTTCCAGAGTTACAGGGAACTAGGCAGAGGGAACCAGGCAGAGGGCCTTCTTGGTAGTGGCACCTGCCCTGTGGAACGCCTTCCCACCAGATGTCAAAGAGAACAACTACCAGACTTTTAGAAGACATCTGAAGGCAGCCCTGTTTAGGGAAGCTTTTAATGTTTGATGCATTATTGTATTTTAATATTTTCTTGGAAGCTGACCAGAGTGGCTGGGGAAACCCAGCCAGATGGGCGGGGTATAAATAATAAATGATGATGATGGGCCATTTTCTTCATTAATTAAGGGGACAATCCAAACCCAAGATCCATCAGGCCGAGTGGAGTTTGTAGTAGGTGGATCTCCAGCTGGGCCTAGGCTCAGCTGGGGCCATGCCACTTGAAATCTCCAGTCCGTTCCACAATGCAATATTGAATGGATATAGAATCATAGAACTGCAGAGTTGGAAGGAACCCCAACGGTCATCTAGTCCAACCCCCTGCAATGCAGGAATCTCAGCTAAAGCATCCACAATCATCCAACCTTTGCTTAAAAATCTCCAAAGAAGGAGGGTTCAAAAGCTCTGAGGGAGACCGTTCCACTATATGCCATTGCACCTAGAGGAATTAATGTATTTGCCAGGGTTACCAGTTGGAAACCCTCAAGTCCTAGTATTATTAGAGAGGGGGAATTTTTTTTTTATCCTTTTCAACTTTCTCAACAGGAGTAATCATTGATGAATAGACAGAAAGGAACTACAGGAATTGAAATCTGCACCAAACTGCACATGCATAATATTTTCTAGAAATCCAGTAACAACATAATGGAGACATGCACCAGTTCCTAATGCACCTATAACACTTTGGAAAGAAGACCAGACAATTCAGAACTCCAGAAATGAGGTTGCAAATCAGCTGATTTGGAAGCATTGCACAAACAACCATAATTCTGAATTCCCCAGGCAGAGAAGCAGTTTAGGAAGCATCACTCATACATTATACAACCTGTTTGTAATTTAAGGACTATCTATGTTTCCAGTATTTACCCAATGTCATCTAGAGCCCTACGGTTTTTGAACAAGAACTACACAACTTATCTGCAACACTGGCCTGCAGACAGCCTTTCCACATAGAACATGGGTGATAGACCACGAGCTGAAGTCAGAGGAGCAAGCATGGCTGAGCAATAATTGAAAACAAACAACTGGAAAATACTTTGAGATGGATGAGTAGGTGGAACCACGGAGCACAGTGCAAATTTTATAGCAGCAAAGGAAAGTGGGCTTGATGCCACATGATAGATCAAGAGTGTACATCTTCTTGGCGTGGGAAACAACATTATTTTTCTTTCTCACTGATGTAGGGAGCACTGGAGAAGCCAGCCACATTTCATTTTTGGGAAATGTCAAAAATGGCTTTGCAAACCCAGTGTCATGGCCCGCCATGATGCCTGAGAGAACATCAGATAAGGGGCAGCAATTGGAACTGATGAAAGGAACATTCTTGTTTTAGAAATGCATTTGAGAGCAATGGCTTTTCTCTCTGCTCTCTCCAGGTGTCCAAGGGATGTTTGAAGGGCAGGAACCAACCAAGAACTTCAGAGACTTGTATAGAATACAAACCCAGTCTGGAACTTCTGAAAAAAGTGGGGCCCGGCTGAAGACTGTGCTTGGTGGAGCAGTGCTCTGTTTGACCTAATGGAACAGCTTCCACTGCTCTGTGGACAGTGAATGAGAGATTAAGAACAGAAGAACAGAATAAGAGCCTGCTGGGTCAGGCCAATGGCCCATCTAGTCCAGCATCCTAGATGGCCAAACCAGGAAAGCCCACAAACAGAACCCAAGCACAAGAACGCTCTCCCCTCCTGTGGTTTGCAGAAACTGGCATTTAGAATCTTTGCTGCCTCCATTGCTGTAGAGACAGAGCATAGCAATCATGGCTGGTAGCCACTGATAGTCCTATCCTTCATGAATTTGTCCAGTCCTCTTTTAACCAAGTTGGTACCCATCACTGCCTCCTTCTGCTTTGGGCTTCAAAATAATAGAATCATAGAACTGTAGGGTTGGAAGGGACCCTGAGGACCATCTAGTCCAACCACGTGCAATGCAGGAATATGCAGCTATACTAATACTAATACTAATACTAATTTATTTATACCCTGCCCTTCTGGCTGAGTTTCCCCAGCCACTCTGGGCGGCTCCCAATCAAGTGTTAAAAAGAATACAGCATTAAATACTAAAAACTTCCCTGAATAGGGCTGCCTTCAGATGTCTTTTAAAGATAAGATAGCTGCTTATTTTCCTTCAAAACTGAAGGGAGGGCGTTCCACAGGGCAGGCGCCACTACCGAGAAGGCCTTCTGCCTGGTTCCCTGTAACCTCACTTCTCACAATGAGGGAACTGCCACTGGACCTCAATGTCCGGGCTGAATGATGGGGGTGGAGACGCTCCTTCAGGTACACTGGACCGAGGCCGTTTAGGGCTTTAAAGGTCAGCACCAACACTTTGAATTTTGCTTGGAAACGTACTGGGAGCCAATCTTTCAGGACTGGTGTTATGTGGTCCCGGCAGCCGCTCCCAGTCACCAGTCTAGCTGCTGCATTCTGGATTAATTGCAGTTTCCGGGTCACCATCAAAGGTAGTCCCACGTAGAGCGCATTCCATTAGTCCAAGTGGGACTATCCACAAGCTATCCACAAGGATCAAACCTGCAACCTTGGCATTATCAGTACCCTGCTCTTACCAACTGAGCTATTCATGTTGGCTGGTGCAGGCTAAATACACCTTTTTTTAAAGTATTCAAAACCTCAGCAAATTGGTGTTTGTGCCAAGGATTTGTATGGAATTCCAGAGTGTCTCAAAACACTCTTCCTCTACCATTTGGTTCAGGACCAGCCCTCCATGTTTACTAACGGGAACCTTTGACTGACTGCATGCCAAGCATGCACTCTTTCATGGAGCTCTCCTCTGGCCCCTCCTTTGATCCCAGGTGTGTGCCTGAAGGATCCACAAGCTCTCCTATTCTATACAGCCAGAGGACCAGAGTGAAGTCCCTAAGACAGTTAGAAAGCACCTTGTACGCCTCCTTCCGGCAACTCCTGCAGCCAGCTGGTGCCAAACAGATCACTCTGCTTTCTTTTGGACCACAGCTGGACAAGACCAAGAAGGGGGTCTTGTCATCTTGGCAGCCCAGGAACTCCAGGCACAGTGCCCAGGCTTGCACCCCAGGGAGGTCACTTTGGTGCTGTTACTACAGTGGTTTGACTACACCCCTGAAGGTGGACTCCATTGTCTCTTGAGGCAGATGGATGCCACCAACTTCTTTCATCAGGTGCTCTTGTCAGCTGGGCATGTTTCCTAGGGCTTCAGCACTGAAGGCCACTGTTCATATTTCATGCCAGGGAAATGGGAGAATGACAAATTTCAGGGAACTCATTACCTGGGAGTGTCAGGAGAAAGAACAAAATGACCTTGGGCAATGATTCAGTCATGAGATATCCCAGCACACAACTGATGAAAAACCCAGAGGGTAGTTTTCTGGCCATCTCGGTGCAGCTAATTAAAATTATATTTCTCTTTCCCCAGGTACCCATCTTAACATCTGCAGCCGCTGCTGGGTGTCGTCTCCTACTGGGAAACTGATTGTGAATCTTCTGCTGCAGCTGAATGGCTTTGCTCTGAGAGGCTGCATCATAGAGCTATTGTGATACCCTGCATATGGAAACCAGAGGCTCAGATCCAGACTACGATATGTTAAGCAGAGTCCCAGGATGATTTCCTCTGCATATTTTGTTTTTTTCCCTTTTTAGCAGGCTGTTTAACCCTTTTTCCTCCGGTCCCAGCAGTGACTGGTTCCTACTGGGACTGGTAGGGTAGAAGACAGGCAGACCAACAGCAGTTTATTCCAGAGTAGCCCCCTGCCTACTGCCTGCTTTTAAGTAACAAAGGCAAGCAGGTAGGGGCAGAGTGAGGTTGGAGGGGCAGTGCCCCATTTGCCCCAATGCAGTTGCCACCACTGTACTCTCGCAGTGCAAAGTGACCCTCCTCACACTGCTTTTTCACTCTTGCATGGGAAATAAGAATATAAGGACCCTATATATATATATTTATTGTTGCATTTGCAACCCACCTTTCCCCCCAAATTGCTCTCCCACGTGGCCCTCCTGCTCCACATATAATCCCGACAAGAGCCCTGTCATCATCCCTAGCTAACAGGACCAGTGGTCAAGGATGATGGGAATCGTAGTCCCAAAACAGCTGGAGGGCCAAGTTTGGCCATGCCTGGTTAAGAGGCTGTGAGTGGCCCAAGATCACCCACTGAGCTTCATGGCCAAGTGGAGATTTGAACCCTGGTCTCCCAGATCCTTGTCTGACCATCAAACCACTGTGCACCACTGGTTCATCTTTTAAAAAACTACTTAGTGGTATATGAATGTTGTTAAATAAAACTTGCGGGTGAAAAGGCGGTGGTTTTGCCCCAGAGAAGGAGTGAAGGAGAAATTAGCTGTCACTGGCTCCTGCCATCAACAACTGACCCGCAGGTTGTTTTGGGCTTAAAGAACAAACCAAAGTTCTACAGCAGAGAGACTATTATGGTCCTCAGAAACTCCTGTCTCCTTTCAGCTGTACTTCATATTAGAACAGTTCCGATTACATTTGATGCTTTATTTGCAAATCTGAAACCTTTCTTCTCTGCCCTTCGTGATCAAATTCCAGAGTGGTCTACAGGAATGGGAAGACTTGTGAAGAAAATGGTGAGCAGGTTAAAACCAAAGGCTTCTCCCCATTTAGCCAATACTCTTGTCGAATGCCGCTCATACACGCCACTATCTGATTGCAAAACACTGCCATATATTATGAATTACAGATGTGACCTTTGAAATGGTAAACAGCAGAATACTGATTGTTGGGGGAAGAATATGATAAACAAGGGAGACAAGCAACAAAAACAACATTGCCGTGTGGCTCTAAGTAACCATCCACTATATCTCAGACAATGGGGCAGGGGCAGCAAAGAACTGGACCTCCAAGGAGGATCTTAACGTACCAATAGACTTATTACCAATCTTGGATTTCCAGGTGTTGTTGCACACCAAGTTCCACTATCCCAAGACGGCATAGCTAGTGGTCAAGGATGATGGGAGTTGTAGTTTAACAACATCTGGGAACCAAGGTTGGGAAAGGTTGGTCTATGATAATGAGTCTACTTGGACATTAAGCTCTTCCTTGGAGGTCCAATTCTGTGCTCTCCCCATTGTTGCCCTTGGGAGAGGCTTAGACTGAGATGTGTTAGTCCCAGCTTTGTATCTCTGCTTATCCAGATCTCCGTTGGTGGACTGAATGGGTTCCAAAGAAGCATTTTTGCTCAGAGCTGTTGTAACATGAGCATGACTTCAGGCTATGTTGGAGCCCACCCTGAGATAGTGTGTGAAAGTGATGTAAATAAATGCAGATCTTGCCATTACTGGGAATTTGGGTTAGCTGTGGTGGCACCAGGGCCAGATTTAGGTTTGATGATACCCTAAGCTACTGAAGGTAATGGGGCCCTTTATATATCCAGCTGTCCTTTGTCATGCAACCAGTCCATGCAGAATGTAGGCACCCTATATGTAGAAATGAGCAAACCAGTGATATTTTAGGGAGCAGGCTAGCAGGCGGGGCCCATTACTTACATCATAGGAGCCTACACAACACAAAACACTGTTGCTTTATGTAGGTTTTATTTTATTGGTTTTTTATCTTATATTTTGGAAATGTACATCCAGGGTTTTTTCCTTTAAAAATTTTGGGGGCCCCCAAGAGAGTGAGGCCCTAAGCTATAGCTTGTTTAGGGTAAAAGTAAAGGGATCCCTGACCATTAGGTCCAGTCGTGACCGACTCTGGGGTTGCGGTGCTCATCTCGCTTTATTGGCCGAGGGAGCTGGCTTACAGCTTCCGGGTCATGTGGCCATCATGACTAAGCCACTTCTGGCGAACCAGAGCAGCGCACGGAAACGCCGTTTACCTTCCCGCTGGAGCGGTACCTATTTATTTACTTGCACTTTGACGTGCTTTCAAACTGCTAGGTTGGCAGGAGCAGGGACCGAGCAACAGGAGCTCACCCCGTCACAGGGATTCAAACCGCCGACCTTCTGATCGGCAAGTCCTTGGCTCTGTGGTTTAACCCACAGCACCACTTATACATAAATCTGGCACTGAGTGGCACCAGCAAGCAGTGAAGCAAGAGGGGCCAAAAAAAAAAAAAAAAGAATTTTCTCAGCTTGCCTATCTAGATATGTATGCAAGCTGTACTGCAGTCTAGAGAAAAGTTTAAGCCTAATTGTTGTCTTGTAGCAAAATGCAGGAAGTTGATCTACAGTTTCATTGTGGGGAGACTTTCTCTGCTCATTTTCTCTGTGTCACCAGCAGTAGAAATGATTAAGGAAACCGATTTTGCAATTATGGAGCAAATATTCTCTTATTAAGAGAGGCCTCCTTTCGTTCCGCGTGGCTGTAATTCAGAAGCAACTAATCTCATCTTGAAATCCTTTGGGCTTTCATTGGAAACGTTCATTTAATTAACTTCAAGGAGTTTGAGTCTTAGAGTAGTTGATTAAATTAGTATGATTCATCTAAAACCAGAAGTGTCTGGAGAAAAGAACATATCTCAAGAAGGGAAATTAAGATCGCTGTGGACCATGCAGGCAGCAAGTACTGAGTGTCCATTTGTATGGAGTCAATGGCTTTCCATTGGAAAGTTCTGAAACTCCTCAATTGGTTTGCACAATGGCGTCCTTTGTAGAAGTGGCTCTCTGCGAGGGACAGAGCCACCTGGCAGGTGTATCTCTTTTGCTAGAGAGAGGAACAAGGTGGTGGGGAGGTCAGCGCAGTGCAAACGCACTGGCAGAGCCAATTCAGCATTTCTCTTGGTCCTTTTGCACTGTGCAGACCTCTTCCTTTTCCTGTCCCACTCACTCCTGGTAAGCAATAATTATCCATCTGCCAGATGGATAGGGTAGCAGTTTTACCCTAGTGAACTGCTTCTAGCCCTTTGAAACCTGCCCTGTCTCAGTAATGGTGAGCCAAATCAAGTCTGTAAAACATACAAATTGTTCTTAATATTGCAGCTGTGCTCAGATCCCATCTCTTAATTATTTGGTCTATTTGTGGCCAAGGAATTTGGGGGGATCATTTCACCAAATTTCAGTAAGAGGAGGAGAAATACATCAATGCTGTATTGGGGGCTCATCATTAGCAACAGGAAAATTGCATTCTTTCCCCTCTTCTGCAGCTCTTAGCAGTGCCATGTTCTCCCACTAAGACCAGGGCTTTTGGTGAGATGGCATCTGCCCTTTGGAATGTGCTCCCAGTGAACATTAGGCAGGCACCAACCAAATTGGCAATTAAATTTATCTTGCTTAAAACTTGTCTGTTCACTCAAGTTTTCCCTAAGGGGTGATCAAGCTATGTTAATGTATTGAGCTGATCTATTGATTTGTAATTTGTTTTGACACCCTTGTATTCTGAATGCTTTTACGTTTTACGTTATCCTGTTTGCTTGCTACCTAACAGGTACCGATCAAATCTGAACTGTACTGAATCTCAGTCCATCTCAAAGACGGAGACCATAATCCAGCTCAGAGCTCAGGACAGATACTCGGGAACACAGCTTTCTCTTAATTATAGTCTGATCCAGCATATATTAATTCGCTGTAAGAGTAAACTCTTGTTTACTACAACATATGCGAAAGATCCTGTGAATTTGAAGACTGATGTAACATTTTTAGAGTGGCAGAACTGGTTTGATAGCTCCTCAAAACACATGTAGTTTTGTGGGCTCTGTAGCTTTGCAGTATTTTGTTGTTTTCAGTACAGTGATACCTTGGTTTACAACCATAATCTGTTCTGGAGGTCTGGTTGTAAACCAAAACAGGTTGTAACCCAAGGTGTGCTTTCGCCAGTGGGGCCTCCCCCCAAAAAAGAAGAAGAAGAAGAAGAGGGTTGTAATCCAAATAAATAAATAAAAATGGGTTGTAATCCAAAAAAAGGGACACAAACTTCAGGGTTTGACATGGCTGTAATCCAAAACCGTTGTAATCCAAAACAGTTGCAAACCAAGGTACCACTGTATGGCTTTAGGCTGTAACAGAATCCTTTCCTCACTTCTTTCTATTTCCTCCCCAAACTGTGGGACCAATATGACTTTATCAAAAATGGCAATTCCCTTGGTTTGTAAACACAAACATTTGAAAATACATTTGTTGATTCCACTTTGTAAATCAGCAGCAACCGCCCCCCTTTCTGCTCTGTGCTTGTGTGCTATAAATCTATTCTAGCTGATTTCTCAGACCGATGTTTCAGTCTTTCTTAATTGGTTTTTGTTTAGTTTTAATTTTTTTTTTGTTAATTGTAATATAAAAAGCCTGTCCCTTGGTGTTTAAATTACAGCGCCATAGTAGGAGAAAACTGCAGTTCAGAAAACAGCTCGAGCCCTTCCGTAACCACTTTGGGGAAGAGAGAAAATGGAGATGTTTGTGCATGGAACTCGAGCACAGATTACGCAAGAGGAGTGGGCTCTGCAATCCAAGTCCCTCTTTTAACTGGGCTGTGGGGTGCGTGGTTTGGATTGAGTGGTGTTCTCCCTTTTTCCAGTCCTGCCAGCCTCAGCCCGTGGAGTAACTGAAATGTGACTTTGCTGGTATGGAACTCCTCATTCCACCCCCTGAATGTGCAGGCAGATGGAAGAGCCCCACAAACTTGGGTCTCCAGCTGTTTTTGGACTACAGTTCCCATCATCCCTGAACACTGGTCCTGCTAGCTAGAGATGATGGGAGTTGCGATCCAAAACAACAGCTGGAGACCCACGTTTGGGAAACACTGATTTAGAATGTCCCATTCCCGGGCTTTCCACAGGCTGTGCTGCACTCAGCTCTCACCTGTGGCTCCTAGAAGCTGTCAGCATGTGACAGCAGCCACACCCCAGGACACTGTTTCGACTGGCCAGCTAAACCAGATGAAGGTAGCCAATGGGTCTCAAACCTTTGGTGAGTTAGGGATTTCCCTTGCATGTGAAGACAGGCTCCCACAGATTGCGTGGATGGGACAGGCAGTGAGTCCCTGTCGGGAAATCAGGCCTTTATCAGGAGAAACTGGCAACTCTCCCAGGCACTCGGCATGATTCCCTGTTGACCTCCCTGGCTGCATTCCCCAGCAAGATCCAGGTGAGGTCTCGATAGGTGATCCTTCTCAGCGTGAGAAGAACACACCCCTCTTTCCTGCCCCCCCCGGCAGGGGAAAGAGATAGACAGAAACGTATTTACATGCCTTTATTTCTGTCTTTGCAGCATTACAACAAAACGTGACTGCTCTCTTCAAGCTCCAGCAGTCTAGTGACAAACACTTCCTGGACAGGAATAAACGGAAGAGCTCATATTACACTCTGAGCTAATTCCGGTGCTTTGCACTGTGAATTGACTGTCCCTCTGATTCCCACGGGCAGTCCCAACATTCCCATTATGTTTACTTTTCAAGCTAGCACTTTGCAGCTGCATTGCATCCATATCGTAACAGTCCCATGATCAAGAAGGCAGTTTCTGCCCATGCTGTAGAGGGGAGTGAGGGGCAGATGGGGCTTGTGAACCTGGGAAGGGAGCCCATCTAGGAGAAGGAAATCTCTGATCCTAAACCTCTGCTGCTTTGTGGGATATCTTCCGGAGAAGAAAAGGCTAAGGAGCAAACCCAGAATGGAGCCCCTAAGATGGTTGGATGGTGCCTTGTATGTCTCCTTTGGGCAACTCCTGCTGCTAAGCTGGTGCCAAACATATTGCTCTGCTCTCCTTTGGACCACACCAGCAAGGCCAAGAGAACAGTCTTGCCTGGGGGGCCCAGGACCTCCATACACACTGTCCAGGCTTGCACCCCAGAGAGGTCAATTCGTTGCTGCAATTACAGGTTGTTTACAACAACAGTAAAAACCAGCATGAAACACACTAACGTCACATCCACACAATACATTTAAACACATGACTTCTCCCAAGGAATCATGGGATGTATATCTCTCCTCACAGAGCTACAATTTGCAGAGGAAGTCATGTGCTTTAAATGTGTGTTGAAGCAACAACAGCGGTGAGAGTATTGTTGGCTCAGAAATGGAAGCAAGAAGAAATACCGACGAAAGAAGAATGGCAGACAAAATTAATGCTGAACTGGATAAAATAACAGGAAGGATTCGAAACCTGTGGGACCAGAGATATACAGAAATTTGGAAGAAATATACGAATTATTCGAAGAGCAACTGTAATCAACAAATTACGCTAGTAGGATTACAAGAAGTTTTGTAAGGAGAAATATATGAAATATTGCAAAGAAGAGAAAGAAGAGAGATATTAGTTATGAGATTTAAATGTAATAGTGAAAATAAGAAATGTAAATCAAGTAAATAGATTGGAAAATTTTCAGATGCGATTGATGGAAGTCAAAAAAATTGTATAAGATGTTAAAGTACATTTAATTATTGTTGAAAATGATATGTTAAAAACTAATTAAAAATTAATTTTAAAAATATTAAATGTGTGTTCAATGTGCTTTAAATGTATGGTATGAAAGCGACCTAAGTTTCTATGAACCAAAATTGTGATAAAGCACAACAAGTATATACAGGCTGCAGCAAAGCCACATACGAAGTATTTTCTTTCAGTTTCTCGACAAGGCTAGTGAAACCACCTGCTAATCATAGCTATTGTGGGTGGAATTAAATTGAATACTGACTGAGAGGGCCACTGTGTGCCTTTGCTGAAAATATTGCTCCCCAGGCTGTATTTTTGAATAATTGCTTGCTGGAGAGAAACAACAGGTGATCGTGGACATGGGGTGGCAACCTACATCCTGCTGCTGATGAGATGTGCAAACCCATCAAAGTACTGGGAAATCGGCTTGCAGGGACACCAGCTGAGCTCTATAAATATGTATGGCTTCGTGGACAAACCATTTAACCTCCTTTCCCTGAATGAGTCACAACTTGCTGCCTAAAGTGCTCTCAGACCATACATAAATAATTCCACTGTTAGATATACTTATCATGTGCAGTGTGAACTGGGCATTATCCAAGCATGCCAAGTGAGGCCACATTTTCAGAATAAGTGGATGGATGTGGTCAGCCCTCATGTGATGAGATACTGGAAATACCATCAGTGCATTGCGTATACATAGGGGTGGGAAACACCTGAACGTAAGAGCAGAAGAAGAACCCTGTTGGATCAGATTAATGGTCCATCTAGCCCAACATCCTGTTCTCACGGTGGCCAACCAGATGCCTGTGGCAAACCAGCAAGCAGGATGGCAGCAGAAGCATCCTCTCCCGTCCTATGGTTTCCAGCAACTGGTATTCATTATTCCCTCTGGCCATGGAGGCAGAACATACCTCCTGCATACTCCTGCATGCTCTGTTGAATGTTACAGAGCGGGGAGCTGAACATGCAGCTGTCATTTTTTGTAGAAGTCTAGCTGTGAATTATGGTGCTGGAGGAGACTCTTGAGAGTCCCATGGACTGCAAGAAGATCAAATCTGTTCATTCTGAAGGAAACCAGCCCTGAGCGCTCACTGGAAGGACAGATCCTGAAGCTGAGGCTCCAATACTTTGGCCACCTCATGAGAAGAGAAGACTCCCTGGAAAAGACCCTGATGTTGGGAAAGATGGAGGCCACAAGGACAAGGGGACGACAGAGGATGAGATGGTTGGACAGTGTTCTCGAAGCTACCAGCATGAGTTTGACTAAACTGCGGGAGGCAGTGGAAGACAGAAGTGCTTGGCGTGCTCTGGTCCATGGGGTCACGAAGAGTCGGACACGACCTAACAACAACAGCTGTGAATCTTCCATTTAATTTTCCTCCTTGAAACAAGCCTAGTAACTCACTGGTCAGTTCCTTCCAAACAGCCCCCCGCCCACACTTATGGCTCAATTTGCCTGTAACTTATACACCCGTCTACTGAGTTTCCTCTTTTCAAAACTGGTTTGCGTTTCAGTCCAGCCTCAGTTTTGCCATGGGCTCCTGCCCATCACCTATCACAATTAATTGTATTTTCCAACCAAACTGTGCTTCCTATTGTCCCTCTAGGTGTTTTAATGAACGTCGATGTGGTACTCAGTGCTTCTGACATTTCAAAACTCCAGACCCAGCAATCTGTGGGCAATTATCTGTCTTTCTTACCTTCTCTTTTAAAATATTTTTGTATGTATGGTGGGGAAGGGGAGGGGGGGACATTAGGCAGGAGCCGAGAATCTGGTTGCCCTCCCTGCTTGTCACAAACAGATCTTGCTTGCTGAGGTGGCTCCCAGGAGAGGGGGCTGGATTTACTTTGCTCCTTGCCACTAATGATGCTCCTGTCAAAACAAAGAAACATCTCTTCTGCTTGTTATTCTATCAGACATGACTGCTCTATTCAAGGCAATTGACACTTGCCTCTTACTTATTTACAAGCGAAACCCCGCGGAAAGTCACGATTCCAGGATGCAGGAGGGAAACTGGGACGGCTAGGGCAGAGGGTGGGAAGGGTGTGGGTTCTTTTTCATGGCCCATATGTGGTCTTAAGCCACTGGGATGGGCAATGCCACAAGGCAAGGAACCCCTGAGAAGATTCCTCATTAGGAATGAACTGGAGAGTCCTGGATTGAAGACTGAAAAAATTTTGCTTAGCAGAGGGGGGGGGGGGGAACAGTTGAATAATTTAGATTGACTACTTTGAGGAACTGGTATTTAGCCTTTATTATATCTTGAAGTCGTTGGTTTGTGTCCTACCCTCTGGAGCAGGAGAAAACAAGCTTGCTCCATCTTCCATGTGACAGCCCTTGAGATATTTGAAGGTGGATATCATATCTCCTCTCAGTGGGAAATTAAAAATAAATGAATCACAAATTGCTGCTGAGATGTGGGGGAACTGAATTTAACACTGCAGAAACTTAAATTGACAGATTTTCCAGTCCCTTGCTGAGGCCGAAATATCAAAAGAAAAATCAAGGGAAATAATAGTACTGTTCTATTCTGCCTTAGTCAGACCACACCTGGAATACTGTGTCCAGTTCTGGGCACCACAAATTGAGAAGGATAGTGGCAAGGTGGGAAGTGTGCAGAGGAGGGCGGCCAAGGCGATTAAGAGTCTGGAAACCAAGTCATATGAGGAATGGTTGAAGGAGCTGGGTAAGTTTAGCCTGGAAAAGAGGAGGCCGAGACGAGATATGATAGCCAGATATCTCAAGGGCTGTCACATGGAAGAGGGGACAAGCTTGTTTTCTCCTGCTCTGGAGGGTAGGACTCAAACCAATACCTTCAAATCACAAGAAAGGGTTATTTGACAGTGGAATGGTTTCCCTGGGGAGGTTGTGGACTCTCCTTCCTTGGAGAATTGTAAGCAGATGTTGGATGGCCATCTGCCATGGATGCTTTAGCTGATATTCCTGCATTGCAGGGGGTTGGACTAGATGGTCCTCAGGGTCCTTTCCAACTCTACAGTTCTCTGATTCTATGAAACCCCTCATGCATTGCATGCAGAAAGTAAGGCCCCAGCATCTCCATTTAGAAGGGTCCCATGTAGCAGAGCTGGGAGACCCTTTGCCAGTTGAAGCTGACCACACTGAGCTGGCTAGATAGGCCATTGGTATGACTTAGCGCTTATGTATTATGAATATATTACAGGACTTAGTTTCCTGCTTTTCCTCATCATTAAATGTCATGTGTGCAATTGGCCTAATTGTGCACTGTTCCACCATCCAAAAGCACTGTAATGCAGCCCCAGACCCCTGCTGAGAACATGGCATGTGCAATCAATGTAACTATGCATCACTCACCAGTTTAATGCATGCAAAAGTAGCTAGGCATTGGGCATCACACACACCATGGACCAGCTTAATTGTGCAGGGAGCATATACGATCAAAGTGCCCCACATCTTTGATGAAAATGGTCTCAGAATGGCAAATATGCTGGAGCATGAAACTGCTGGGATTTGCAGCATCCATACATGGAAGAGGAGGAGGCAGCCTCTTGTTGGTGTAGATATTTTTATTTTATGGAGAATTGCCCCTAGCTACGGCATTCTTGCAGACTGAAGTTGGCTCAGGAGGCTAGAGGCAGGCACTGCATTCTTAATGACAGAGGGGGGAGATCGCGACATGTGTTAACGGCGTAAATAAATCAAAGCTGATGTTCCCCAGGACCCACGTAAGAGATTCTGGCCTCCTTAACATCTTTGTGTTACTCTTCGGCTTTCAGATTCCTGCTCAGCACATTCACTGTAACCAAAGAAGCTTATTTTTTCTTCTTCTGAAAAATGGTTAGATTCTGCATTGCCTCCTAAATCAAGATGATCCTTCCTAGCTCTAACCTAAATCGCTTCACCTTCTGCCATCTGAATAAAGAACACTGATCAAGCACATCTGCACATGATTCGTTTAAAGGTAAAGGGACCCCTGACCATTAGGTCCAGTCGTGGCCGACTCTGGGGTTGTGGAGCTCATCTCGCTTTATTGGCCGAGGGAGCCGGCGTACAGCTTCTGGGTCATGTGGCCAGCATGACTAAGCTGCTTCTGGCGAACCAGAGCAGTGCACGGAAACGCCCTTTACCTTCCTACCAGAGTGGTACCTATTTATCTACTTGCACTTTTGGTGTGGTTTCGAACTGCTAGGTTGGCAGGAGCAGGGACCGAACGACGGGAGCTCACCCCGTTGTGGGGATTCAAATTGCTGACCTTCTGATCAGCAAGTCCTAGGCTCTGTGGTTTAACCCACAGCGTCACCTTCCCTCAAAGCATTCTGCTTTCCAAGGTTTTTGGTTTTTGTGTGTGTAGAAGATTTGAGATTCTGTGGAAAGGATTATGATTGGGGTGTGGGAGGATGGAGAAAGCTGAGAGGAGAATTTGTGAGCTGCCCAGGAAGGATCAATAATTGTGCAGGCCCACAATGGAGCTCAGGTTTCCAGAAGTCAGGGAGGGTGGGTTACAGGTGGGGCTAGCCAGACGGACAAGCACACACATCTAGCACACTTCTTGTCTGGCATATCAGAAAACTTGTATCTCAGAAATAATAATAAAAAGGCTGATTGCACAGGCAAACAAATACCTGCATTCATACCCACACTAGATCTCAGGTTTCTGGAGCTCAAGGTGGGTGGTACCAATTGAGAGGAAGGGGCAACACAGAGTGAAAATACATCCTATCAAGTGTGGACCATTAGTGTGGATGGGCAATACTAGGTCAGAACTCAGCTGAAAGTGCTCATGTCTGGATGAGCATCCACCAAAGTGCATATAGAATAATGGGATCTATGTGACCCATGTGAGCATTAACACAACCTAAGATTTACTTATTTCACAAAATTTATATACTACTTGACTGTAAATAAAAACCTTAAGATGTGAGGAGATGGGTTTAAGGCAGTGTTGGAGCATATTGGCCCTGCAAAGGTTGCTTCCTAATTCTAGATATAGGAGGAAGATGACTGAAGAAACCCCCTAGGAAATGCAGGCTGCATATGCTCAGAGACACAAGTTGGAGATGAGCTCTGGCAAGCTCTGCATCTAATTAGAGAGTCAGTAGAGACAGAGTTCTGGATTTGGTCCAAAGGTGTATGGATTCAAGTCCCCAGTCATGAATGAAGCTCACTGGGTGAAGGAACTGGGTATGTTTTGCCTGGAAAAGAGGAGGCTGAGAGGAGATATGATAAAAATTTCAGATTTTCTGAGGAAAATACAATCTTTAAATAATCTTCCCAACAATACTATACTAGCTACTATGGATGTGGAATCTCTGTATACCAACATCCCACACAACGATGGTTTACAAGCTATAAGGAAGACCATTTCAGATAAAACCACAGCGGACCTTGCCACCAAACTCTGCCAATTTGTCCTTACCCACAACAACTTCAAATTCGGTGATGACCTGTTCCTTCAGATCAGCGGCACAGCAATGGGCACCCGCATGGCCCCACAGTATGCCAACATCTTCATGGCGGATTTAGAACAATGTTTCCTAAACTCCTACCCACTCAAACCTCTCTTGTACCTGCGATACATTGACGATATTTTTATCATCTGGACACATGGTCAACAGACCCTGGACACCTTCCACCAGAAATTCAATGATTTTCACCCCACAATCAACCTAACAATGAATCAATCTATGCAAGAAATACATTTTTTGGACACTACTATAAAAATGCAGGATGGGCGCATAGACACCACCTTATACCGTAAGCCAACTGACCGACAAACATATCTACATGCCTCTAGCTACCATCCCAAACATACCAAACAGTCCATTGTATATAGCCAGGCACTATGTTACAGCCGCATCTGTTCCAATTCTACAGACAGAGACTCTCACCTAAGAGATCTACAGCAAACCTTTTTAGAACTAAAATACCCAGCAGATGAAGTTAGACAACAGATCAACAGAGCCAGACTGATACCCAGAGAGAACTTGCTGCAAGACAGACCCAAAAAAGAAAATAACAGAACACCTCTAGTCATCACATACAGCTCCCAAGTTAAAACAGTACAACGCATCATCAGAGATCTACAACCTCTCCTGGACAATGACAGTTCTCTTTCTCAAGCTCTGGGAGGAAGACCTTTCATTGCCTACAGACAGCCACCCAATCTTAAACAACTCCTAACCCACAATAATACTACAACCAGACTTAACACGGACACTGGCACCAGAGCCTGCAATAAACCCAGATGCCAACTTTGCTGCCACATACACCCGGACAACACCATTACTGGCCCCAACAACATCACACATACCATCTCGGGACTATTTAATTGCTCATCGTCTAGGTATCTGAAGAAGTGTGCATGCACACGAAAGCTCATACCAAGAACTAACTTAGTTGGTCTTTAAGGTGCTACTGGAAGGAATTTTTTTATTTTGTTTTGACTATGGCAGACCAACACGGCTACCTATCTGTAACAGGAGATATGATAGTCATCTTGAAATATCTTAAGGGCTGACATGTGGAAGATGGGGCAAGTATGTTTCCTCCTGCTGTGATTATGTGATCTTGGGCCAGTGGTTGTTTCAAAGCTTTGCGTATCTTGCAAGTCTGTTGTGGAAATAAAAAACAAATCCCTCCTCCCACACAGCTCCTTTTTGGAACTGCAACTTATGAATGTAATAAATATATAAAGCCAAAACCCTCATAATGCTGTTTTGCAGGATGTTGCTGCCTTCAGGCAACTAATTGTAAATCACCCACTGCTTGATAGCTGAGAATAGATGTCATAGTATGTTATAGCATTAGTAAAATCTAAGGAGAAAATTGCTTCTCTTGGGGTCTGGTGAGAATTTCCTAAAACCTAGCAACAAAATGAGGAAAATCAAGTCTTTGCATCCAGGTGTCAAATCTGATGCAGATTTCTGGCTGTTACATTCTGCCTCCTCCCCCATTTCCTAAAACCTAGCAACAAAATGAGGAAAATCAAGTCTTTGCATCCAGGTGTCAAATCTGATGCAGATTTCTGGCTGTCACATTCTGCCTCCTCCCCCATTGCTCATATATCTAGAGTTTAAAATTCAGTCCATACCTTGAAAGCTGTCAGATCAATTTCCTAGCAAGGCAGAGAGTAGAATGATTGCAGTCCGAATGGGATGCAATTTCTAGGTAAACTGCAGCACTCGGTACAAGCAGAGTTAGGGCAGTCTTTATACGTCTAGAGGAAACAGGCAATGCTTGTTAAATACTTGTCAAAATGATGCCATTGGAAGTTAGTCATTCGCTTAGCATAGAGACCTACGTGGTGGCACAATGGAAGGAATGTTTGCTGTTCTGGAAGGCCCAGACTCTCCTATGTGAATCGGGGGGGGGGGGAGGGAATGGGCTAAGATAGAATCCAGACAAGATTGTGGTGCTGGGAGGGAATAGCCATGAAGCTGCTGGGTTAGGACAAGGAGCAGCGGTGGCTTGTTCAAATATATGTTGGAAGTGTAAGGAAAAGGAGGGGATATTTTATCATATGTGGTGGGATTGTAATGTAACTAAAAAAATTTGGGAAATGATATACAACGAATTGAAGAAAATGTTCCATTTAACATTTGTTTAAAAAACGGAAGCATTTTTGTTAGGGATAGTAGGGGAAAAAAGCTGAAAAACATCTTCATGTATGCGACAATGGCTGCGAGAGTTTTAATAGCACAAGGATGGAAGACTGAAGAAACCCCAACTAAAGAATCATGGCAAGAAAAATTGATGGACTATGCAGAACTGGCAAAACTGACATATAAGCTATGGGACAAGGATAACTGTGACTTTAAAGATGAATGGGAACTCTTTACAAAGTACTTGAAGACACAACAAAGCAAACTGGATTCCTTGGCTGGCTTTGAATAAACATTCACAAACTTTTTATTGATAATAATCAGCTAAATAGTTTGAGGATCTATACGATGGTGTAACATGCAGAAAACAGCATTCTTAGAAAAATCAAAGACTGGAACTGAGGGAAGTCGTGGGGTGGGTGGGTTTTGTGTAGGAGGGTGGTCTGACTCAATATAAGGTTGCTTCCTTTTGCTTGTAGATTCCTATATAATAATAATAATAATAATAATAATAATAATAATAATAATAATAATAATAAAATTTATTATTTATACCCCGCCCATCTGGCTGGGTTTCCCCAGCCACTCTGGGCGGCTTCCAACAGAATATTAAAATACAATAGTCCATCAAACATTAAAAACTTCCTTAAACAGGGCTGCCTTCAGATGTCTTCTAAAAGTCTGGTAGTTGTTGTTCTCTTTGACACCTGGTGGGAGGGCTTTCCAAAGGGTGGGTGCCACCACCGAGAAGGCCCTCTGCCTGGTTCCCTGTAACCTCACTTCTTGTAGTGAGAGAACAGCCAGAAGGCCCTCGGAGCTGGACCTCAGTGTCAGGGCAGAATGATGGGGGTAGAGATGCTCCTTCAGGTATACTGGACCGAGGCTATTTAGGCTACCAATGGCTATTAGTCACAATGGCTGTGTTCTGCTTCTGGTGTTGGAGGCAACATGCCTCAGAAAACCCACGGCTAGGAACTCCAAGCAGGAGGGTCACTGTTGCACCAAAGTGCTGCTTGCAGGTTTCCCCTAGGCATCTGTTTGGCCACTGTGAGAACAGGAATGCTGGGCTTGAGGGATCTTTCACCTGATCCAGCATGGCTCTTATTAGGCTCCGTAAACTAAGCAGGTTGACAGAGTTTGCTTACACCCCTTGCTATCGGAAGTAAGAGGAGCAAAATCTATTGCAAGGCAGATACAATGTGCAGTAGAGGCCATTCAGCAGCTGGCAATGGGAGGGTTTGTGTGTTCAGACAGAACATGCTGATTTGAGAGAAAGGGAGTTGATCACACATACATAAGAGTGTCCCCGTTTTTATCTCTGAAATGTGGGAGGACTGCTGTTCTGTGTTCTGGGTACTTTATTGGTAGGGATAATTTTAAGGGGGGAAATAGAATGAAGATGACATATTTTACTCCTTTACCCTTTCCAGTAACTGTCATTAATTCTCTTCAAGTGAGATATTACAGCCACCCTCTTGTTGCTTAAGCCATTTATACTATTATTATTGCATCTGCAAATTCAGCATCTGCACGATCTGTCCCTTTTCGGTAGCGTATGCTCAGCTTCTTCTTTTGAAAGCATGGTTTTGGTATCTAGTAATTACATCTACGTTTAGCTCCATTGATCTGTGAAGAAAATTAAAGCTATGGCAGAATCTCTTGACTGTGGGGGGGTGGGGGTAGGAGGGAGAATCATTTCCCGCTCCTCCAAAATTGGTTCACCTTTCAGATCCCGCTTCAAAAAAAAGCCTCTTCCATTTGCACAAATCTGAATGAAACGGATGCTTTCTCAGAACATAAGTGCTTTGTGAGCTGGAGCACTTGCCCTCCTCCTCAAACCGCCAGAGAAGAAAATACACAGGACTCTTACGGCTCAGGGATGGGAATAAGCCTCCTTCAAAAGGAAAAGCTGACTGTCATTCTGATGTGCATTTGACATCCCCCACTATGTAAGGCAAGTGAGAGACAAAAAGCTCTGGAAAAAAACTTGGGGAGAAGAGAGTGCGAGGGAGCGCATGATTGCCTCCGACACTGATGGCCGGATCTCCTATCCTTGGGAGCCTGTATGCGCAGGGGAAAGTGGCTCTTCCGTTTTGTTATTAATAGATGATTAAACATATCCATGGACGAGAAGGCTCATGCATTGTTAAAGAGAATGTTGATGCGGAGCATGAAGCCTTAGTCTCTATTTGTAGAACAGGGAACCAATGTATGCAAGACGTACCCATATGTGGTGTATGTGTTTTCAGCACAACTTGCAACCCAATGAGCTACTCTGAATGTGGTGGCCCGTTAAAGAGCTCCATAAGCCTTGTGGGGGTTTTTAGGTGTCTGTGGAGGCTGCCCAAATGGGATCTCCAAAGGCATGTGCCATAGAAGATGGGCCAGATCTGTTCTCTGCTGCTCCAGAGGGCAGGGCTGGGTGAAGGAGCAGATTTGGCTAACAACAACAACAACAACAACAACTTTTATTTATACCCCGCCCTCCCCAGCCAAGACCGGGCTCAGGGCGGCTAACGCCAGGCGGAAGCAATTGATTAAAATACAACTTAAAAACAAGATTAAGTACAACATTTAAATGCAGCCTCATTTCAGTAGAAACTCAAATCAAAACTTTTTGGGGATGAAAAGGTCAAATCTTCACCAAGGCAAACTATCCAGACTGGTCCTACCTGGGCCAGAAAAAAGCCAGGGAAGTCCCTAAATAGGAGTTCCATCACAGAAGGAGAAAGGAAAAAGGAAAGAGGGGGACTTTGTCTCAGTTGTAGGAGCTGTTTGCTAACGGGACAGAAGGTGTTGGGCTCTCTGAAGATGTTTTAACAGAGGCTGGATGGCCATAGAATCATGGAACCATAGAGTTGGAAGGGATCCCAAGGGTTATCTTGACCTACCCCCTGCAATGCAGGATTCTCAGCTAAAGCATCCATGACAGATGACCATCCAACCTCTGCTTAAAAACCTCCAAGGAAGGAGAGTCCATCTGCCAGGGCATGCTGTGGCTGCAGGAACCCAGCAGTGAACAGGGCATTGGACTGGATGGCATTCAAAATCCCCTTCAGCTGTGAAAGTCCCTGATTTCCCTGTGAAAGTCTTGCTTGGACTACTGCAATGCGCTCTATGTGGGGCTACCTTTGAAGGTGGCCCAGAAACTACAACTAATCCTGAATGCGGCAGCTAGACTGATGACTGGGAGCAGCTGCCGAGACCATATAACACCGGTCTTGAAAGACCTACATTGGCTCCCAGTACATTTCCGAGCACAATTCAAAGTGTTGGTGCTGACCTTTAAAGCCCTAAATGGTGTCGGCCCAGTATACCTGAAGGAGCATTTCCACCTCCATTGTTCTGCCCAGACACTGAGGTCCAGCGCTTGGGCCTTCTTGGTAGTGGCACCCACCCTGTGGAATACCCTCCCACCAGATGTCAAAGAGAACAACAACAACTACCAGACTTTTAGAAGACATCTGAAGGCAGCCCTGTTTGGGGAAGCTTTTAATGTTTGATGCATTACTGTATTTTAATATTTTGTTGGAAGCCACCCAGAGTGGCTGGGGAAACCCAGCCAGATGGGCGGGATATAGGTAATAGTTGTTTAGTTGTTTAGTCGTGTCCAACTCTTCGTGACCCCATGGACCAGAGCAAGCCAGGCATTTCTTATTATTATTATTGTAGAAGGTTGGTGCAGATGAAGGGAGGTCACAGCCAAAGGCCCATCTACTCCAGCATCCTGTTTTCATAGCAAGATGCCTGTAGGAAGTCCACCTTCAGGACATGAGTGGAACAGCTCTCCCCATAATTGTGGTATCCAGCAACTGGCATTCAGAGGCATACTGCCTCCCACAGAGGAGGTAGAACAGAGCTGGTCTTGAGTACCTTTTTAATTGCCCTGATCAGAACAGCTCTGCACTCTTCCCCCCACCTGCATTGCTGGGCAAGTCCTCATCCACATTCAGGATGTCTTCAAAAGCAGCCAGAACCGAGACTTCATTGGACTAAGTGGTGGAGCATCAAGATCCCAGGTGCAACCTCTGTCATCTCCAGGTAGGGCTGGGGATGTCCCCTGTCTGAAATCTTACAGAGCAACTGCTAGCCAGTGTGGACGTCATTGAACTAGATGGACCAATGCTAGGACTCAGAATAAGGCACCTTCCTTAAGTTCAGTGGAGGACCAACATCCGTTGCTCTCAGAATCTTTCAGAAGACCATAGGTTTTCATTTCCTCATATCTGACAGATGATCACAATTAATTTTCTCAGACTTATCCTCCACAGGGAAGGCTTTACTCTGACTTTACCATTTTAATTACCCATGATTTGCAAATCCACCCTTGCAATAAATATTCACTGCAGAGAATCGGCTGTTGCGGTTTTCTTTTGTTCCAAACTGATTCCCTCCAGGTAAAGATTGGCTTGGGGGGGGGGTATGCAAATGACTTATCTTTTTCATTTATTGGCTTTTGCTAAGCCTCCCTTTTCCCTTTGACATCCGTTCAATACACCGGGCTTTGTTTTCATGCTGCACTTTATCATCTCCTAAGGCCAAATTAAGGGTGGCAAAGCATTTGTTTCAACAAAGTGAATATGCAAATCTGGTATAGTGGCGATTCAGAACCTCCACTTTGGTTTGAATATCTTTTGATATTAGCAGAATGGGCTGTCATCTATGCTAGGTGGTTGCTGTTATGCAACAGTCAACAAGGATGCAACTTATCCGTGGTTCTATGAACTCTGGCGGCAGTACAATTGCTTTTCCAGCTGCACTGGCTCCCTGTGGAGTACAGGGTCGGATTTAAGGTGCTGGTTTTGACCTTTAAAGCCCTTCATGGCCTAGGACCCTCATACCTACAGGACTGCCTATCCTGGTATGCCCCACGGAGGACCTTAAGGTCCATAAATAGCAACACCCTAGAGGTCCCAGACCCTAAGGAAGTCAGATTAGCCTCAACCAGAACCAGGGCCTTTTTAACACTTGCTCCGGCCTGGCAGAACGCTCTGTCTCATGAGACCAGGGCCCTGCAGGATCTGATCTCTTTCCGCAGGGCCTGTAAGACAGAGTTGTTCCACCTGGCCTTTGGCTTAGAATCAGTTTGATTCCCTCCCCCTCTTTCTTTTTCCTTTCTCCTCCTGTGAAGAGGCTGCATCCTAATGTTTTAATATTTTAATCTTGTTTTTTAAATTGTGTTTTAATCAACTTGTTTTTATTATTGGTTGTTAGCCGCCCTGAGCCCAGTCTTGGCTGGGGAGGGTGGGGTATAAATAAAATTTATTTATTATTATTATTATTATTATTATTATTATTATTATTATTATTATTGAAACTAGTGTCTAGTGCAGCACCAATGGTAACCTCTTCAACAGAAACAGATACAGATAGGTAGCCGTGTTGGTCTGCCATAGTCAAAACAAAATAAAAAAATTCCTTCCAGTAGCACCTTAAAGACCAACTAAGTTAGTTCTTGGTATGAGCTTTCGTGTGCATGCACACTTCTTCAGATACACTGAAACAGAAGTCACCAGACCCTTCTATATAGTGAGAAGGTGGGGAGGGGTATTACTCAGAAGGGTGGTGGGATTGGGTGGTTGGCAGATAGCTGTGATGAGCCTGTTGACGACTCTTAACGACTGCAATAGGTCTTACAGGAAAAAGCAAGGGGTGAGAAGGTGAAAAATGGCTTTGTCATGTATAATGAGATAAGAATCCAATGTCTTTGTTCAGACCAGGTCTCTCCATGGTTTTAAGTTTGGTGATAAGTTGCAATTCAGCAGCTTCTCTTTCCAGCCTATTTCCGAAATTCCTTTGTAATAGAACAGCTACTTTGAGATCTTGTATAGAATGTCCTGGGAGATTGAAGTGTTCTCCTACTTCAACAGAACATTGGGATGTAAGCAGATCCTGCTGTATCAGGCCAATGGTCCACCTAGTCCAGCATCCTGTTCTTGCCATGGCCAAACAGATGCCTCTGGAAAGCCTGCAAGCAGGACCTGAGCTCAGCAGCACTGTCCTTTCCTGCGGTTTCCAGAAAGCGTGTTCTCCCTAAAATGAGAGCACAGGTTGCGGTGTGGGCCGCCAGGCCAGCCCTGTGTTGCCAGGCAGGTTAATGGCTATTGCCTGGTGCAACGATTGGCTGACTGGGTTGCTGGGGCAAATCGCATGTAGCAAATTGGTGGGTGGGACCATAGTCTTTAAATATTGGGGCACTCTGCTTTTGCTTTCTCTTTAGCAGAGTGCATCGGATCATCCGCCCGCCCGCCCTGTGTTCCGGTTGACCTTGCTTTGCCTGTCATGGGGTCATCTGCCTTGGTGCAGGGGCCTAGTAGGAATTTTGTCCATTTGGCTGATTGGCTGGTGCCACTTGGTTTTTGCCTACCACTTAGCAATTCATCACAACTTGTAAGGTTGCGGTTAGGCATTGGTTATAAAAAGCTGGTGGTGGAGGAGTCAGGATAGGCTGTGCCTGCCCCTCCAATGGTGCTGGAAGGGAATTCCATCAAAGGAATCCTGGGGCTTGCCACGATTTCGTCCAATCCCTGAAATGGGACCAGGGCCGGCAAGCCTTGGGGAGCTGGTTGGGTGAGCGGTGAGGGACTGACGCTTAGCTCAACTGATCCCCAACATTGTTTTCCCCTTCAACTGGCTTCCAATAGACTTCGGAATGTCACTTCTGTCCCAGGCGGGGGGACAGATAGTCATAACCAATGTCTAAGCAACCACTCACTGATTTTGTATTTTAATAAAGTTGTGGCCAAAATAGTGCCCAAAAACCTAAAACTAAAATTACGTGTGATGTGTGAATTATTTTGAGGGGTGGCTTGGGGACCTACACACGCAAACTGGTGCTCAGAAGCATTTCTGCCTCAAACAGCAACAGTCAGTCCATCATTTGAAAAATAAGACTTGCCCCCAAATGGCAAGTAGACATTCCATTTTGGTGACTGCAACCTTGGTTTCAGGAGCCATTTGGCGCCTAGCTTATTTATCTGGGTCTCTAACCTGGAGAGCCACTGTCAGTCAGTGTGGGCAATCCTGAGGTAGATGAACCAATGGTCTGGCTGGGTGTAATGAAGTCTCCTATGTTCCAGTTGCACCCCATATTCATATGGTGATGTTGGTGAGTATAGGGAGTTTCCCCCCAACAATTTCTGGTGATCATTAAGCAAACAGTCTGTGAGCACCTAGAAAGGAATACTGTGATCACCAATAGTCAGCATGGATTTCTGAAAAATAAGTCATGTCAGACTAACCTGATCTCATTTTTTGACAGAATTACAAGCCTGGTAGATGAAGGGGACGCAGTGGATGTAGCCTACCTTGATTTCAGCAAGGCATTTGACAAGGTGCCCCATGATATTCTTGTAAAGAAGCTGGTAAAATGTGGACTTGACTATGCTACCACTCAGTGGATTTGTAACTGGCTGACTGACTGAACCCAAAGGGTGCTCATCAATGGTTCCTCTTCATCCTAGAGAAGAGTGACTAGTGGGGTGCCACAGGGTTCTGTCTTGGGCCTGGTCTTATTCAACATCTTTATCAGCGACTTGGATGGTGGACTCAAGGGCATCCTGATCAAATTTGCAGATGACACCAAACTGGGAGGGGTGGCCAACACCCCAGAGGACAGGATCACACTTCAAAACGACCTTGACAGATTAGAGAACTGGGCCAAAACAAACAAGATGAATTTTAACAGGGAGAAATGTAAAGTATTGCACTTCGGCAAAAAAATATGAGAGGCACAAATACAAGATGGGTGACACCTGGCTTGAGAGCAGTACATGTGAAAAGGATCCAGGAGTCTTGGCTGACCACAAACTTGACATGAGCCAACAGTGTGACGCGGCAGCTAAAAAGGCCAATGCAATTCTGGGCTACATCAATAGGAGTATAGCATCTAGATCAAGGGAAGTAATAGTGCCACTGTATTCTGCTCTGGTCAGACCTCACCTGGAGTACTGTGTCCAGTTCTGGGCACCACAGTTCAAGAAGGACACTGACAAGCTGGAACGTGTCCAGAGGAGGGCAACCAAAATGGTCAAAGGCCTGGAAACGATGCTTTATGAGGAACGGCTAAGGGAGCTGGGCATGTTTAGCCTGGAGAAGAGGAGGTTAAGGGGTGATATGATAGCCATGTTCAAATATATAAAAGGATGTCACATAGAGGAGGGAGAAAGGTTGTTTTCTGATGCTCCAGAGAAGCGGACACGGAGCAATGGATCCAAACTACAAGAAAGAAGATTCCACCTAAACATTAGGAAGAACTTCCTGACAGTAAGAGCTGTTGGACAGTGGAATTTGCTGCCAAGGAGTGTGGTGGAGTCTCCTTCTTTGGAGGTCTTTAAGCAGAGGCTTGACAACCATATGTCAGGAGTGCTCTGATGGTGTTTCCTGCTTGGCAGGGGGTTGGACTCGATGGCCCTTGTGGTCTCTTCCAACTCTATGATTCTATTCTATGATTCTATGAAATGAAATGCAGTATCATGTCACCAAAACACAGCACTGTGCGTGCCTTTTATGATGATTGCATTTAATGCTGAAACACCAGGGACTTCAGTTGAATGGGGGAGAGAAATAAATTCAAGGTGCAAGAAGGCACCCCAACAAAGCCCGCGACAGGCATACCTTTGTAACATCCGCCTCAATAAGGAATAAATTGACTTTGCAAAGTAACACCTTTTATCTCATTTCCCTGACTGATGGCTTTCTGAAATCCACCCATTATTAGATAATTTTCCAATCTAATTAATTTCACTGTGAAGGTTTATTCTTTCCCTGTAATGTGCAAAACTCCAGCTGCATTCATTTCTATTGATCTACCATTGATTCTATTTTATTAAACAGATGAATCAGCTGCAAATTTTAAAAAAGACAAATTTTGTTGACTGCTCTGCCTCAGCAAAGAAAATTGGATCAGATGAACTGAAAGCTCTTCTGTGGTCCATCAAGGGTAAAATTAGCCACAAACGGGCAATGAATAGTTAGGCAACAAGCCTATATCAGTCACCAATGCAAATGCCTTTCTGACTCCTGATGAATTGGCAAACTCAAGGTTCCTCCAGCTGGTATTTTGGTGTATTGTGAGACATGCCACTGATGCAGTAATAGCGCATTGGTGATGGATTTATACTGAACTGTCCACACATTATCCTGTTTGATTACTTCTTCTGAAATGCTTCCCCAATGCTATCACATTATTGCCACCTGGAGGGGCATTAAAGTGTAACAGAAGTAGGGCAACATTGGTGGTATAAAAACTTACAGGATTCCAGCGGGAAGCTACGGGGCATCACACTAGTTGGAAACAAAGCAACATGTCTCTCCCAGATCCATTGCAGGCACATACAAAATAAATAGTGGGATCACATATAAGTTCCCCAATGCCTCACCTTTTAAACACAGTGGTACCTCGGGTTAAGAACTTAATTCATTCTGGAGTTCCATTGTTAACCTGAAACTGTTCAAAACATGAGGTACCACTTTAGCTAATGGGGCCTCCCACTGCCGCCGCTCGAAATCTGTTCTCATCCTGAGGTAAAGTTCTCAACCCAAGGTACTACTTCCGGGTTTACGGAGTCTGTAACCCGAAGCATTTGTAACCCGAGGTACCACTGTATGTCTGTGGGAAGTGGGTGCTATTGTTTTGTTGTTTTGGTTTAATTTTTTACTTGTGTTTTATTTTGTATTTTATTCTGTGAACTGCCCTGAGATCTTTTGATGAAGGGCGGTACAGTGGTACCTTGGGTTACATACGCTTCAGGTTACATACGCTTCAGGTTACAGACTTCGCTAACCCAGAAATAGTACCTTGGGTTAAGAACTTTGCTTCAGGATGAGAACCGTAATCGTGCTCCAGCGGTGCGGCACAAGCAGGAGGCCCCATTAGCTAAAGTGGTGCTCCAGGTTAAGAACAGTTTCAGGTTAAGAACGGACCTCCGGAACGAATTAAGTACTTAACCAGAGGTACCACTGTATATAAATGTTGATAGCAGCAATAATACCATAATGAGCACAAATCATCATGGATGCACAATTGAAAGGATGTGAAGGAGGTACCACAGGGCCCCTCTTTCTCTTTCATGAGAGTTGTTTTTATCTTACCTGGGGACAAAGAAGGACATGCTTTTGCAGACTTGTGAGTGGACTGTTATGGGAAGGATGCAGCCCTCAGCCAAAACAGCAGTGGCACTGGTAATATATCCCTGCAATGGTCTTGCCCACCCCACCCCTGTCTCCACCTCCATGACAGCCAGTGTTGTGAGACAAGATGATGCACCGCGATGAGGACACAGGTCTGCTGTTGGTAGGGATGGGGGCAAAATTCATCTGCCTTGCATTTTAATGTCACCCTGCCAAATTTGCTCTTCCTGAACCAAGATGCAAGCCATAGCACAATTCCTTTTTCAGAAGTTGCATATCTCTGAATTTTTCAATGCAGTGATCCAACCAAGGAATGCATTGAAAATATATACATTAGGGACCAGAGCATGCGAAAAAGCATATAGTGGTGAAAATATTGTATAGAAATGCATTCTGTTAGGGGAAACCTTGTGAAACTTCATTTACCAAGCAAAATTGTATACAGTTATGCATATATTACAAGAAACAGCATGAAATGCTTATGGGTCTTCACATGGTCTTTGTATTAACAGTGCTTTGTTGTTTTGGTTGCTATTATGTTAATTTTAATTTTGCTTTATAGATTATAAATGCATAGCTGTCAACGTTTTCCCTTTTTTAAAGGGAAATTCCCTTATTCCGAATAGGATTCCTCACAAAAAAAGGGGAAAGTTGTATAAACGCTGTATTGATTTGTCAATCATATAATAAGACTTCTGCTTTAATTGTGATGTTTAGCTTATTTTCAGTTGTTGCTTTGTTAACAGTGTTTTATAGGTAGTAATTGTTGTACTGATGATTTGTTAATTATTCTATATGATTTGTGCTGCATTTGTGCTGTTCTGTTCTGTTGTGTCAAGTTATTGGTATTTATTGTTTGTAATGTGCTTTGGGGTTCATCTGAATGAAAAGTGGCATAGAAATATAATCAATCAATCAATCAATCAATCATCACTTGGTTGCATTGGACATCAGCCTCATTCAGAAATCACTTCATCTGTTGCAGCTCTTAAGTGGAGTACGACAAAACTCTGGGGCAGCTCTCCACATGAATGGCCCTTGACATTTGCAATGTATGTGTGATATTCTCCACATGATTTGATCAGCAAAAGAATTCAGCAGCCTTCAAATGGAGCTATGGTATACAACGTCCTAACCAGCCCCCTTCAATTTCCAAACTTCTAATTCAGTGAATTCAGTTCTCTCATACATAATAATAAGAATAATAGCTCCCGTTAATAGTAGACACTTTGGTAATTGTGGCATTTTAATTCCAGTCCTAGAGGAAAGAGGAAGTCTCATTAGTGCTTGTTCTGAGATACGGTGATGAACGTCAAGGGGAGGGAGGAGGGAATTCCAGAATAAGCAACATTGGACAGGAGCCAGCAATCCTTTATACCTTCCAGGCATGCACCGCCGAGTGTTTTGCAAACATGTGTGGCCTCCATCAATGAACATAAGCAGTTCTACCCTGCGTATGGACAGAAAGGAAAGAGGAACTTTCCCCTGAGTAGTTGGAATGTTTATGGACAGCATTGTTGATGCTGCTACACCTGTTCAGCTAATTAGTGTCAAACGCTTCTTAACCAACAGCACAATGCAATCACCCGCCCATCTGATCATGAGCTAGGGTGGTGAGCAGAGGCAGGATTGGAGCCTAATCAGAGTCTCTGGGAAACAAGAAGAGACCTGTGGGTATAGGACAGTATATAAATTCAATAATAATAATAATAATAATAATAATAATAATAATAATAATAATATCTGGTGCACTCAAAGGTTTGGGGAAGTACAGGGCTGGTAATATAATGAAGCATTCTGGATGAGGCAAGACAGCCATGAACAGCAACATTTCCTGTGAGGATGCACAGCAATGTTTCATTGCAGGTTCCACTTATACAATATAATTGAGTAAGACAGCCAGAACGGCTTCTTACACTGGCTGGAACTCTCGCAACAGTAACATTTAAATCTTGTCCTTGTGTTTGTCTTTTTCCTTCTCCCTCCCATTCCCCCTTTCCTCATGTACCGTGCCTTTTTAGATTGTGAGCTGCGGGGCAGGGGGATGGTCCTAGAATTAATTTTTTTTTCATAGAATCATACAATTGTAGAGTTGGAAGGGGCTCAGAAGGTGATCTGTCATCTAGTCCAACTCTAGCTCCCCTCAGCCCTAGCCAGAATGGCCAATAGTTGGGGATTATGTAGACAATAAGGTCGCATTCATAGTATACATTTAAAAATATTTAAAGCACCATTTTAAACAGTCATGGCTTCCTCCAAACAAACTGTGGCTTGTTACGGGTGCTGAGAGTCATTAGGAGATGCCCATCCCAACCCTGGGGCGACAGTTTCCAGATTGGTTTAACCACCAATCCCTGCTCCCAGGAAACTTGAAATTTGCAGCTCTGTGAGGGGGGAAAGGGGGACACGGGTGGCGCTGTGGTCTAAACCACAGAGCCTAGGACTTGCGGACCAGAAGGTTGGCGGTTCGAATCCCCACGACGGGGTGAGCTCCTGTTGCTCGGTCCCTGCTCCTGCCAACCTAGCAGTTCGAAAGCACGTCAAAAGTGCAAGTAAATAAATAGGTACTGCTCCGGTGGGAAGGTAAACAGTGTTTCCGTGCGCTGCTCTGCTTCGCCGGAAGTGGCTTAGTCATGCTGGCCACATGATGCAAAAGCTGTACGCTGGCTCCCTTGGCCAATAAAGCAAGATGAGCGCTGCAACCCCAGAGTCATCCACGACTGGACTTAATGGTCAGGGGTCCTGAGGGGGGAAAGGGGGGGTCTCCTAACAACTCTCAGCACATTTAACAAACTGCACTTCCCAGAATCCTTTGGGGGAAGCTAGGATTCTTTGAAGTGGTGTTCTGGTGTATGGCGTCAAGGTGGCCTGAATCCAACACTAGTCCTGAGAGACGTCCTACTGAAATTAATGAGCGTGGCTAACAAAGGTCCATTAATTTCAGTGGGTCTGTTCTGAGTAACACATAGTTGGATACAACCCATGACCTTTGCTTGCCAGGGATAAAAATATTTCGATGAAAGCTCTTCAATAAACATGAGGGATAAAATAATTTCACTTTACTGAGTTACCAGGGTGCAAGATAAATATTTGGAGCTCCTATTTTTCCTATTTATTACGTCGTATCCTCCAAGAAGTTGGCAGGGATGTTCCTAGCTCTTCTCCCCACTCACAACAGCCTTGTGAGGTAGGAAAGGCTGAGAGAGACAGACTGGCCCAAATTCACCCAGTAGGCTTCAGAAGTGACCTTAGGCCTTCCCATTCTGGACTCCAGTCCAGCAGTGGGGTACCTGTGTTTCCAACTCCCATCAGCTCCAGCCATCAGAACAAATGATCAGGGATGATGGGATGTGTCGTTCAACAACAGCCAGTTTGCCATAGTTTCCCTGCCCCTTCTCTAACCATGCACCGCATTTGCTTTCTGTTTTCTAAATACATGGCAATTTCATTTCCATTGTCTTTTTAAAAATACTATTTATTTTAGTATCGCTAGCACAGATCCATAGCATATCCTCCAACATTCCTCAGATGAAAATCCTTTTCTACATCAGTATCACTGTTGGGTGTGTGTGCTTTTTTTTCCCACCTGGTGAGCAAGCTCCCTATTCATTTAAAAAGAAAATCCCTCTATTTGTGTTTGCTTTACAGTTTTAATTCAGCACTTAATTAAAGCCAACAGGGATAAAAATTAGAGCAACAACTTTTACATTTTGCTCCAGGCATTCTGTAATTTCTCTCTCTCAAAAAAATAAGCCCTTTCCTAAATATATATTTAAATTATGATGACTGCACTGCACGCTCCTTTTCTTATGCAAAGCTTTTCCTCTCTCCCCCATGGCATGCCCTAAACAAACTCAATTCTTCACTGGCACCACAAGGTAGCACAACTGTTGTTTGTTCAGCAACAGGGGCTAGGGGCATGCAAACTCCAACCCAATACACTGATCAGCTCTGCGGTGCTACAGAAGCTTGAACAATGCAAGGGTTTGTGTAAAAGGTTGGGGGCGGGGGACAATTTTCAGGTTGTTGAGAAGAGAAAACTGAAATACCCTGCTATGTTCTGCTAAACCCAGTGCCAGATTTACATATAAGCTAAACAAGCTATAGCTTAGGGCCCCACTCTCTTGGGGGCCCCCCAAAAATTTAAAGGGGAAAAAAATACCTGGAGGTACATTTCCAAAATTTAAACTAAAAAACAAATAAAACCTTCACACAGCAACGGTGTTTTGTCTTGTGTAAAGATAAGGGGACCCCTGACAATTAGGTCCAGTCGTGACCGACTCTGGGGTTGCGGCGCTCATTTCATTTTATTGGCTGAGGGAGCCGGGGTACAGCTTCTGGGTCATGTGGCCAGCATGACTAAGCCACTTCTAGCAAACCAGAGCCATTTACCTTCCCGCCAGAACGGTGACTATTTATCTACTAGCACTTTGACGTACTTTCGAACGGCTGGGTTGGCAGGAACAGGGACAGAGCAACTGGAGCTAACCCTGTCACGGGGATTCGAACCTCTGACCTTCTGATCGGCAAGTCCTAGGCTCTGTGGTTTAACCCACAGTGCCACCCACGTCCCTTTGTGTTGTGTAGGCTCCTATTTGTTATGTGCAAATGGCTTTAGATACCTATTAGGTCCATAAATTACCATATAGCATATATTCAACACAAAAGCAGCAACAATTTGTTGTTGACAAAGGACAGCTGGACATGAAAAGGGCCCCATTACCTTCAGTAGCTTAGGGCCTTATCAAACCTAAATCCGGCCCTGGTGATATCTCATATATATATACAGTGGTACCTCGGGTTACATACGCTTCAGGTTACATATGCTTCAGGTTACAGACTCCGCTTAGGGCCTCGTCAAACCTAAATCTGGCCCTGGCTAAACCACAGCTCAGGCCCAAGCTACACATGGACACCAACCAACTCCTCGGTGGGATTCAACTCATGTGTCCCATCAGTAGAAGCACAAGGGCTTCTACTTGCACAAAGGAGCTTCCTCTCATATCCTTTCCCAGCGCCCCCCAAAATTGGATCTGGGGTGGGGGGCGGTCAGGAGAAGACCCCAAAACAGTGCACAGGGAGGGGCCATTCCATGTGGGAAGCTGAAATACTGGTCCTCATGGAAAAACGTTGAATTCCTCCTTCTTCAGTCTTTAAGCGCACACCTGCACCATTCTCCCACAAAGTGTTGGGAGAAGTGAGTTAAAATATGAAGTGCCAAAAGGAGTAAGGACAAAGGGAGCCACGAGAAGTTATTTTGTATGCGACAACAGTGGATAGGGTTCTTCTAGCCCCAAAATGGAAAGAAGATACGATACCAACTAAAGAAGAGTAGCAAGAAAAACGGATGGACTATGCCGAAGTTAACTGGGAAACTTAGATCCAGTTACAGATAGGTAGCCGTGTTGGTCTGCCATAGTCAAAACAAAAAATTCCTTCCAGTAGCACCTTAAAGACCAACTAAGTTAGTTCTAGGTATGAGCTTTCGTGTGCATGCTGGTATCTGAAGAAGTGTGCATGCACACGAAAGCTCATACCAAGAACTAACTTAGTTGGTCTTTAAGGTGCTACTGGAAGGAATTTTTTGTTTTGGGAAACTTAGAGATAAGGACAATAGAGACTTTAAAAAAGACTGGGAACCATTCATTTTGTACTTACAGAAACACTGTAAAGAAGTAGACCCGCAAGCAGGGTTTGAGTAAATGCTTTCAGTTAGCAGAATAGAAATCAAGACGTAAAAATTGGAAAATAACCAAGTGGGAGAGAAAATATGGAAACAAGTATGATATTAAAAATGTTAAGAATATAACAATATATATAAGATAAAGATTGCAATATTAAGGTAGAACAAAACAAGCAGGGGTAGCAAATATATAAGGAGCCAGAAAGGGAAGTAGAGGGAAGTCACCGGTGTGTGTGTGTCAGGATTGGTATTTTATTTTATTTTTTGGAATAATCTTGATTGTGATGATGATAAAATGTAAAAATTATTAAAAATTATTTACAAAAAAGATCAAAGGGAGCCACAAACATTCCCCCTACCCTGACACACCCACAAAGGCAACACACAAAGTGACCCCCAATTATTATGATTTTTAAATAGGGCTGCTGTGTGGCTATGGTGAAGGAGGAGCCATGTGGGGAAGGAGGACCTGTCCGCTACCACCTCTGCCACTGCTGGAACCCGTGGCTCCCTTGCCCACCTGCCTGCCTACCTGCCACCTTGGCTCCTTTCTGGGCAGGCAAAGCCACAGGTTGACCTGCTCAGGCTCAGCAAGGCCAGAGCAGGCCTGTCCCCTGAGGCAACAGAGGCAGAGGCTCTCTCCTCTCTCTCTCTCTCTCTCTCTCTCTCTCTCTCTCTCTCTCTCACACACACACACACCAAGCTCTGTCCAGCTGCAAAATGGCGGCAAGAATTGAAGGCCTGAGGGAGGCAGAGTGACATTTCGAGGATCTCACTGCCATCCTCACCTCAGCCTCTGGTAGAGGGGGAAGGAGGAATGTCGCCACCATGGGAGAGAAGCGAGACCCCGTCCCCACACACATACACACACATGCAGGGGCCAGACATGTGTGTGTTCAGTACCCCATCTGCCTCTGGTACCTGCTTCCCTTCATGGCTGCTCCACATGGCACTTTCTGAATAATAGCGTACCTCCACAAAGACTGGAAATCAGGAATCTGCATGGCCGAGTGAGAAGCTGTGATAGCTGAAGGGTTTCTGAGGTGGTCCCGGCATTTTGGGGGCAGTTGGAGACTATGCCATGGCCTTTAGAATACAGTCATACCTCGTGTTATGTTTGCTTCATGTTATGTTTTTTCAGGTTGCGTCCCACGGCGACCCGGAAGTACTGGAAAGGGTTTTGCCGCTCACGCATGCACAGAAGCGCTAAATCGCGCTTCACAAGTGCCAAATCATGCCGTGCACCTGCGCAGCTATGGCGCTTCAGGTTGCGGGCTTTTCATGTTGCAAACGGGCCTCTGGAATGGATCCCATTGCAACCAGAGGTACCATTGTAGTTTCTAGAATATGGTCAGCCTGAGCTTCCAGGGTCTTGCCAGAGGGAGAGAAGGCCATGACAAGTTTAGAGTGCTGTGATTGCCTCTGTTTGAAGGGAAAGGGGGACAAAATGGTGATTAGATAGTAAGTGGATGTGGATAATTACTCTGGAGAACAGTCACACACCTCAGGAGTGATACCATCTTTGATGCATATTTTCACAAATAAAATGATATTGGCTGTATCTGAACAATTCATGTGATATCTAAGACTGTCAGTGGAGGATTGAAAATCTTGGGCCTCCTTTCTTTTGTATTTGTTTCAACAATTAAGATTCTGTTTAACCACTCTTTTAGAAACACAGTTTAGTTCTCCGAAAAACTTTTGAAAAATGATTAATACTTATGAAACATAGGTCACCACTCTTTGTAAGACTACTTATAGTAAGACTAGCTTATAGTTCAGAGCATAACACGGGGTTGGTAATAAATTAGCTGTCACCCGTTTTCCTTATTATCGAACAGACTTGAGGAGAGCGGCAGCGTGAGGAGTAAACCCTCCAGACATTAAGATAACAAGGAGGGCTTCTTTTTGAAACAACAAGCTAAAAGAACTATTAGAACTATTTAACTACTCTGGAGGAGTTAAAGTATATTAAAAAGGAGTGTCAAAAGTTGGCTCGGTGTCGAGCCTATTTAAAAAACAAGTTTAAGAACTTGCCTCAGATAACCTCCAGAACTCTGCAGCTAGTTCGGCGGCCATGAAACTATCGACTACAGTCCTGCTCATTTATATGGGACTAAGGCTGCGGATGCACATTCAAAGTGAATTCTTTCCCTCAAAGAATTCTGGGCAGTGTAGTTCATCCCTCACAGAGTTACCATTCCCAGTGGTCCTTAACAAACTACAGTACCCAGACTGTGCTTCGAATGTCTTTTAAAATGTACACAGTCTCAGTGAACGCCCTCCTGTCAGATTTTGAGGAAATAAAGACCTGACTTTTAGAAGACATCTGAAGGTGGCCCTGTATAGGAAAAATGTTAATGTCTGATGTTTTACTGTGCTTAATTTTTTAATTTCTTGAAAGCCTGGGGCAATCCAGTCAGATGGGCAGTATATAAATAAGTTGTTGTTGTTATCACTCCTGCTCCCCTCTCAAATTGCGCTGTGAGCTCATTGAACTTCAGGTATCTTGGCTGACAACTCCAATAATGGGTTTCAGCAGAGTTGACAAAGGCTGTACAATATGCACTTTTCTTTTTCTTTTTGGCTGTTGGAGAATTATTAACCTGAGTTAGCAAAGAACTCAAAGGATATTGTAGCAACTACATCAGGTTGTTCACAGACCACCTGTGAACAATTGACAGAATTGTCAATTAATCCACCAGCCTCCAATGTCAAGAGCTTGATCTTGCCTGGGATTAGTGTCTCTCCTCCAGCCCAAGCGCTGATTTACCACTTGAAGACATAAAACAAAGCAGAGGTGGTGATGGTGGGAGAATGAAAGGCTGGTATTTTAAACAAAACTCAATGCAATAGCAAAAGCTTAATTTTTCTTCTTCTTTTGGCTGGCAATGGAAGTACATCTGGTGCCTATTTTCAGTGCTCCTTTGACAAAAATAGACAAGTTTAAACAAAAGAACCTAGCTCTTTATTTCACCCTGATGGTAAAGTGGCAGGATTTTCTCCGCTGAAGGATATGAAATATGCTTGGTGCCTTTTAAAATGCCCAGTTCACGTAGGAAAAACAAGGGGCAAGACTTGACAGCTTGAGGGGTGGTAAAGAGGGTTGCCAGCTGTCCAGAAGGAGGTGATCTGCTCCTGTCCCTCAAACAGAAGTTTGAGGTTCAAAAATCAGCAGGTGAAGCTCACTCCCTTTTTTCTTTAATGGCATGGAACTAAATCTATGACACCGCCAACAAAAGAGATAGATGGGAGGGATGTAGGGCTTCCCACTGACATCTGATTGGCCACTTTGAGGAAAGGATGCTAGGTGGTTTGGTCTAGCAGAGCTTTCCTTACGTGAAAGACATCCACCTAACCTGTGGATGTGTCATTCTGTGTCCAGGGCAGCTGCCCACCAGCTCCATCTGGTACGCAGGATGAGACCCTACCTGCCCACAGACTGTCTTGCCAGGGTGGTTCTCTCCCACTTGGACTACTGCAATGCGTTCTACATGGGGCTACCTTTGAAAGTGACTCAGAAACTACAATTAATTCAGAATGCAGCAGCTAGACTAGGCACTGGGAGATACTTCTGGGACCACATTGGCTCCCAGTATGTTTCCCAGCACAGTTCAAAGTATTGGTGCTGACCCTTAAAGCCCTAAACAGCCTCGCCCCTGCATATCTGAAGGAGCATCTCCACTCCCATCGTTCAGCCTGGATACTGAGATCCAGCTCTGAGGGCCTTCTGGCAGTTCCCTCACTGTGAGAAGTAAAGGAGGACCTTACAGTCTTCAAATAAAAACATATTGGAGATCCCGGGCCACAGGGAGGTTAAGCTGGCCTCAACCAGAGCCAGCGCTTTTTCGGCTGTGGCCCTGATCTGGTGGAACACTCTATCACAAGAGACTAGGGCCCTGCAGGACTTGTTATCTTTCCACAGGGCCTGCAAGACAGAGTTGTTCCACCAGGCCTTTGGCCAAGGCACAGTCTGACCCCCTCCTTTGGTAATCCTCACAGAACTCTAGCCCAATGGTTGCCATTAATTTGACTCTGAAGAATGAATTGAATTTAGAATGTATTTCAATTAATTGATTTTATGTGAATTCATGTAAACTGTTATTTTTACTGTTGTTAGCCGCACTGAGCCCAGCTTCGGCTGGGGAGGGCGGGATATAAATAAATTCTTATTCTTATTCTTATTCTTATTCTTATTCTTATTCTTATTCTTACTACAGGGAACCAGGCAGAGGCCCTTCTTGGTAGTTGTGCCTTGTGGAACGCCCTCCCATCCCATCAGTTGTCAAGGAGATAAGAAAATATACAACTTTTTAGAAGACAACTGAAGGCAGTTCTGTATAGGGAGGTTTCCAATGTTATACTTGTATATTTGTTGAAAGCTACCCAGAATGACTGGGGCAACCCAGTCAGATGGGCGTGGTAGAAATAAAACCATCGCCATCACCATCTGATCCCAGGAAAATAGAAAGAAGCAACAAATACATAATTTTTTTTATCTCTGCCACAGCCACTGGGAACCTCCGGATAACATATCCTTCTTCAATTGACCCTTCTTGCTGCTGTGAAAGAGACGGAGGGGTGCCTGTCACTTGTAATGCAGTGATGTGGACATTTCTCAGCACGTCTGCTGCCTTCGGGTGCCTCTTGATGGGCTTGTGGTGTCTAAAACTGATTCACAGCATCCGAAAGAGAGGTAACAGATTGTCTCGCAGTTTGCGTGCAGAGAGAAACAGTTGCCACTCGTGATGTATACTCCCTGCAGGGCTCAGGAAGGATCTTCATCTTCCAGGTATCGCCCTTGTCGAGGAGATTAGTCATCCTGAAGACCAGCCGCTTTTGAGAGAGCGGATTAACTTTCTCCTGCTGGGCACAAAATGTTTGGATAATGTTGCCTAGCAAGATTGATGAAAGAGGCCTGGGGTTTGCAATGCATCTCCCCTATCCAGCTCCTTGGAGCAGCAGCAGTAGCAGCAGCACCTCCTCGGGTCATTTAGATAATGCTGAAAAGATGTGGACTGTGAAGCGTTTCTCTCTTTATTGCCTTGATTTTGTGAGATCCAGAGTGCATGAATTTACATGCTATTAACTCACAGATCAAGAGGGTGCAATGAAGAAAAACCAAACTGCACTCACTGTGGGCGCATTTCAAATCTATGCCTAGTGAGTGCAGAACGCTGAGAACTCGAGCCTAAGGGAAAGGTGGATCAGATCCATTCCGAAAACCCCTCTCTGTTATATCATTTATTTAAATCAGGGATGGGGAAGCTTCTGCAGTCCAAGGATATAATTAGGGAAGGATTTAGGGGAGCATGGCCAGTTTGCCCACACTGGGCACCTTGCTGAGAGGTCATCACGGGGGACACCACAACAATGGCCAACAACGAAAGGACAGAGGTGCGGGCGGGCACTGGGTTTGGTGTCACACAGGGCACAGCGGAAACTTTAAAGCCCAAATCTGCCACTGACCTCATTTTCTCCTATGAAGCCTGGGGACCACATTCCCAGGGCCACAAGCAAAAGTGTGCAGAGCAACGAACACTTTTCTATATAGTTAAACACTCCTCTCTATTCTGCATCATGAATAGTCCCTGGTATTGATATTGACTGGCAGAGGGACCATTACAGAGAAATGAAATTTGTTCATCTGAAGAGCTTGGAAGAAAAATAGCAATAAGGAATGGAAGGAACAAAAAGGTTTGATATCAGATATGCAGACACAACTTTGATGGCAGAATGTGAGGAGGAATTAAAGAACCTCTTAATGAGGGTGAAAGAGGAGAGCGCTAAATATGGTCTGAAGCTCAACATCAAAAAAACGAAGATCATGGCCACTGGACCCATCACCTCCTGGCAAACAGAAAGGGAAGAAATGGAGGCAGTGAGAGATTTTACTTTCTTGGGTTCCATGATCACTGCAGGTGGTGACAGCAGTCACAAAATTAAAAGACGCCTGCTTCTTGGGAGAAAAGCAATGACAAACCTAGACAGCATCTTAAAAAGCAGAGACATCACCTTGCCGAGAAAGGTCCGTATAGTTAATGCAATGGTTTTCCCAGTAGTGACGTATGGAAGTGAGAACTGGGCCATAAAGAAGGCTGATCACCAAAGAATTGATGCTTTTGAGTTATGGTGCTGGAGGAGACTCTTGAGACTGCAAGAAGATCAAACCTATCCATTCTGAAGGAAATCAGTCCTGAGTGCTCACTGGAAGGACAGATCCTGAAGCTGAGACTCCAATACTTTGGCCATCTCATGAGAAGAGAAGACTCCCTGGAAAAGACCCTGATGTTGGGAAAGATGGGGGGCACAAGGAGAAGGGGACGACAGAGGACGAGATGGTTGGACAGTGTTCTTGCAGTTACCAACATGAGTTTGACCAAACTCCGGGAGGCAGTGGAAGACAGGAGTGCCTGGCGTGCTCTCGTCCATGAAGTCACGAAGAGTTGGACACGGCTAAACAACTAAACAACAACAACAACCCCAATGCAACAATCCTTGGCAGCCATTTGGAGAAGCAAGGGACCATTAAAAGCTAGAGGAAGGAGAGCATCTGGATGAAAGGGGTCGGAAGCACCAAAGTTATGTATACAATGCTCAAAAACAGAACCTGAGGAACATTTCATTATCAACCCGAGGTCATGCCTTGAAATAATCCAGGAAAGAAAATGCTGTTAAGAGTTCCCGACAAACCAGTTTTATTTTTCTTTTTTAAAAAGCTGAGTGTATGCTAATAGACGACGTTGATCATTTGATGATGACTTGGTAGAAGCTAATGATAGGAGACATGCTTCCGATAGCTGGGAACTGCTCTTCAGCTCTTGGAACGAGATAACCATCAGAGCTTGAAGGAAGTGACAAGAATCACTTCCAGTATGGCAAACAGACAGCAAGAAGCAGTTGGTTGATTGTCTGAAAGGGGGAAATAGAGAGAGGTCTGAGAGTTTCCAGGAAGAGCGAACCAGAATGGGGAACGTTGCATCAGAGAGGAAAACTCAAGTTGTTTTCTGGGAATCTGCGGCCTGCTGAAGTACTTGTTTGCCCCTGTTTGTACATTTGCAAGTAAAGGAAATGCTACAAAGATGTCACAAATCCCCAGTCTTCTCACACTCAAAGAAAACAATTCCCTGGAGAGAAACAAAACCATGTTACCCCCAGTTTGAATATTGAGAGTGATTTTTTATCTATTTGTATGTTTCTTTATCAATACAGTGGTACCTCGGGTTACATACGCTTCAGGTTACAGACTCTGCTAACCAAGGTTAAGAACCTTGCTTCAGGATGAGAACAGAAATCGTGCTCTGGCAGTGCAGCGGCAGAGGGAGGCCCCACTAGCTGAAGTGGTGCTTCAGGTTAAGAACAGTTTCAGGTTAAGAACCGACCTCCGGAACGAATTAAGTACTTAACCCAAGGTACTACTATATAGGCAGCAATCAACGTGCATAGTACTTCACAAACTTTAAGACAGCGCTGGCTAACCCATAGCTTCCCCCACCGCAGCTCTCACTTTTCCAATATTAAGTTCAGTTCTCCCCATTTCCATAGCGTTTGCAATTTTTTTATTTTAAAAAACCCTCCAGAAAATTCACCATAATTTCAGCGTGACTTTCCCCTAATCTACACATTTTGCAAACAATTTCTCCAATATAATGCATTCACCTAAGCTATTTTCACCATGCATTTATATGCACACGGTACCCTAGAATATGCATTTTCTGTATCTTACTGGGCTGGAAAAACTGCATTGCAAAATTCAGAGAAATGTGAATTTGAAGGATTGCTTCGAAAATTGCAAATTAGGTACGTTCACCTTAAAATGCAAAAGGAAGGGAATTTCTTCCCTATGCCTAAACTATAGAATAGGTTAGAGAGCCAGCTGTACTATTAGGATCAGACCAAAGGACTGTCCAGCCTCACACAATATTTCCAACACTAGTCAGCTAGATTTATCTGGACCAGGGGATACTGAAATGACATACTCCAGATGTTGGTTGTGGATGACAACTCTCATTATGTGTGATGGGTGGATTACCATTGGCCATGCTGCCTAGAGCTGGTGAGAATTTTATCCCCAAAACACCCAGAGAGCATCACGGCGATTATCCTTGCTCTGGGCACTCACATTCAGGCTACAATGCTTTGATAATGCTAACTGGGCAAATTTATGTAGTAAATTTTGTCCTGTCCTTTAATAGCTGACTACTACTACCATTTGTGTTGGTTAAGGTCTTTCCAGGAGTAACCCTCATTCTAGACATGGAAAAACACCCACAGCCAATGTGTGCAATCACGGAGAACTGCTAAACGACGTTCTTCCTTGCTGCAAAGGATTTTTGCGATGGAGTGGCAAGCATGAAAAGAAAAGGCGGCTTCTCTCATAAATAAGTCAGTGTGTTACTCCTGCTAGACTGGAAGTGGGATGACAGCTCTTCCAGATGCTGAGGTTCTGCTCGTCTTTGACCTCAGGTAAACTCCAGCCTGCTATAAATAAACAAAATAAAAAGCACATTTGCTTCGGGGCTACAGGAACACCTGGAAGAAGTCTGAAGGGCTTGGGTTTACCTGCCAAACCCTCAACAGCATTTGTGTTGCTAAAAGGACCTACATGTTTTTTGCCACAGATAATGGGGAGCACGCTCCACACTTCTGATGTTCCTTATCGGACAAGGGCTCAGGGAGATGAAGCACCTCAGAGATGCAAACATCTCATTGCATGGAGATTCGAAGACTAGTAGACTTTGTAGGACATTACAGTGCACGGTGCCAGGTTATTTCAAACCAGGATGTGAACTAAGGTGCCTTCTCTACCTCCGCAGCTCCTAACCTTATGCACACCTTCTTTCCAGGTGTTCTTTCCAATTCCCCCTTCCCCTTTCCAAACCCTCTTTCTGTCCCTCTTGATTTCTTTTCATTCCTTGACTCTCTCTGCCAGTCCCCTGCCCTATATACAAACATATGAAGCTGACTTGACAAACCAGCTTAACCAGAGTTTCCTATGTGTTGGCAACTTCATGGTTGGGTTACTGCAATGTGCTTTACGTGGAGCTATCCGTGGTGCTGATCCAGAGGCTGGCACTGGGGCAGAACGTGGTGGCTATGTTGCTTGTGAGGCCAACTGCTTGCTTGCAGGATTTCCAACAGCTGTCAATTTGTTATTGGGCCAGGTTCAAGTTGGTATTAACATATGTCCCTATAAAGTTCAGGACCAGCTTAATTGAGAACCCACTTGAGAGACCACCCTTATATGCCCCAGTAGATCATTGTAGTATATGGAAGAGTCTCTCCAGCAAATTCCAAAGATCTCAGAAGCCTGTTCTGCAGTAACTTGGTTTTGGGGTATTAGTGCAGCTGCCTCTGTTCTGTGGAATACCATTCCTTTCAGATATGATAGGTGCCCACTTCCCAGAAACAGTTGAAAACATTCTTGTTCCCACAGACCATCAGTGTCACCTTTATTAGAGCTTTAGTTTTATTTTAAATGTATCTCTTGTTTGTTTGATTTAATTCATTTTTAATTACCTTTTACATGTGAATTTCTCTGAGATGGTGGTTTAGAGGGTAATTAAGGAGGATATTTTACTTTTGCTTTAAATGTATCTACTGTTTTTGTGTTCTTAACTATTTCATGCTGCAACAGCAGAAGTATAGTACAGAAGTACAGTGTCCCAACCAAGAGAAGTAATAGTACCACTCTGTTCTGCCTTGGTCAGACCACACCTGGGATACTGTGTCCAGTTCTGGGTGCCACAATTTAAGAAGAATATTGACAAGCTGGGATGTGTGCAGAAGAGGGCAACCAAGATGATCTGGAAACCAAGCCTTATGAGAAACAGTTGAAGGAACTGGGTATATTTAGCCTGGAAAAAAGGAGGCTGAGAAGAGATATGATAGCCATCCTCAAATATTTGAAGGGCTGTCATATGGAAGATGGAGAAAGCTTGTTTTCTCGTGCTCTGTAGGACTCAAACCAATGGCTTCAAGTTGCAAGAAAGGAGATTCCAGCTAAACACCAGGAAGAACCTTCTGATAGTAAGAGTTGTTCGACAGTGGAACTGACTCCCACAGGAGGTTGTGGACTCTTCTTCTTTGGAGGTTTTTAAACAGAGGTCGTATGGCCACCTGTCTTGCATGCTTTAGCTGAGATTCCTGCATTCCAGGGGCTCGGACTAGATGACCCTTGTGGGTCCCTTCCAACTCGATGATTCTGTGCATAAATCGCCTTGAGAAAGTGGATTAGAAAGCAATTGATAAATTAATTGCAATAATAATAATAATAATCTCAGCATTGTATAGTAAGTAAACTAATGGGGGAAAGCCAATACACTTTCTTGTGCATCCTGGGACAATCTGTATGCCTGTCCATCTGTATGCTCATAGGGATCCTCCTGCATATAAATGTAGGCAAACTAAGGCCTGGGGGCTGGATCCGGCCCAATTGCCTTCTAAATCCAGCCCACGGACGGTCCGGGAATCAGTGTGTTTTTACATGAGTAGAATGTGGGCTTTTATTTAAAATGCATCTCTGGGTTATTTGTGGGGCATAGGAATTCGTTCATCCCCCTCCCCAAATATAGTCCGGCCCCCCACAAGGTCTGAGGGACAGTGGACTGGCCCCCTGCTGAAAAAGTTTGCTGACCCCTGCTGTAGATGGACCCCCCCCATCACACAACATGATGCTCTCGGGGTGTGGCTGTTGGTTGTCAGGAGCTGCTGGTTCTGTGTGTTGCTCCCCCACCTGGTGAACTGATGTACTGCAGGTGGCGGCTTCTTGGCGAAGTACCTTCAGACCCTGGGCTGACCCTCCCCACCCAGACTGGCCATTGGATCCTTTGGGACATGAAACACTACAGGAAAGTGCTGGGGTAATATTGGGGTTCAATATGCAATGCCCGGTGGGTTCAGCCTGGATGGCCAAGAAAAATCCAGGCACCAGTTGCCTGTCAGAACAGGATGTTTATTTAGGCATTGCAACACTGATGTGACGCTGGAACACTAAATATGAAAACAGCACAAGCTTATACACAAAGGGAAGCAAAAGGGCAGCTATGTTCAAATATGGCAGTACTGCTACTTGTTTAATCATGGGGCACAAAAACTTCCCCACCTTTCCCCTCTTTCCTTTGTGCTCAACATTTAAAGTAATAGCTTCTGCACACGTCTCATTCCCTCCTTCTCTCTTTGTTCTCTTGCAGACACAACCTTCACATTCCAGCCTTCACTTGCTCAGCCATTCTCTCACACATTTCAATTCCATAATTTTTCTCTGACAAAAGTTTCCAGCGGAGCCTTTCTCAATCAATAAGGACCTCTGCGGTATTCGTGCACTCATTTTTTTTTTTTATGGTTCCACTTCCTACCTCGTTCCTTGCTGCTGACTGCTGGAGTATCCTTTAATCCTGATTTGCTGTTTGGTCCTGACTATAGCAGGGGTGGTCCACGACGGGGTGAGCTCCCATTGCTCGGTCCCTGCTCCTGCCAACCTAGCAGTTTGAATGCACGTCAAAGTGCAAGTAGATAGATAGGTACCACTCCGGCGGGAAGGTAAACGGCGTTTCTGTGCACTGCTCTGGTTCGCCAGAAGCGGCTTAGTCATGCTGGCCACATGACCCGGAAGCTGTACTCCGGCTCCTTCGGCCAATAAAGCGAGATGAGCCCCGCAACCCCAGAGTCGGTCACAACTGGACCTAATGGTCAGGGGTCCCTTTACCTTTACCTTACCTGACTATAGTATGGTCTCATGATTCCCAGCTCCTGGCTCTCCCGCAGACTGGGTGTCCTACCCCACATCTCATCATGCATTGGCTATGTGCATGTCTGTGTCACCTTCACAGGGCTATGGGGTTTGGGCTTGAGGGCAAATAGACCTTCTTTGTGTTCAAGAGAAGTAAACTTAATGGAAGAAATAAACGTCACTGGGAACAGTCTCTCCCCGCTCCCACCATTTTCTTGCTGTTTAACCTCCAAGTTGCACAAAGAGTGTCAGAGCAGTGGAGACAGTTTGAATAATGTTTTACACCTTCTGTGCGGCTTCTCTAAATTGCCTATCCATTACCATTTCCAGTCCTCCTCAAACAAGCTCTTTCTCCCTGCCTTTTCTCCGCCCCTCACTTCAGACGGATTAAATGATAAGGTTTTAATTAAATGACAATTAAAAGACTGATGGTGTTCCGCTGCAGTCTGTTTCCAAGCTCCCCATGTAATTACTTTCAGAGATGATGCTCAAAGGGAATGCACGGCCTCATTGCCAAGGCTGTGGCAGGCTGGCACTGTGGCGGCAGCAACACACTATTGCTACTGAAATAGATACAAGCTCTGGGCAATGAGAGAGAGAAAGAGCAAGAGTCATCTGTGAAGAGGGCTAGTCTTAAGCTCTTAAGCTGTATTTGGGACCAGGGCCCCACCTGGACTGTACAGTATTATATACTCTAAACAGTCATTCCTGCAAATAAACCTGGGAACTGAACTTTGTTGAGGGTGCTGAGAGTTGTTAAAAAGGTAAAGGGACCCCTGACCGTTAGGTCCAGTCGTGGACAACTCTGGGGTTGCGGCGCTCATCTCATTTTACTGGCCAAGGGAGCTTCCGGGTCATGTGGCCAGCATGACTAAGCCACTTCTGGCGAACCAGAGCAGCGCACGGAAACACTGTTTACCTTCCCGCCGGAGCGGTACCTATTTATCTACTTGCACTCTGATGTGCTTTCAAACTGCTAGGTGAGCAGGAGCAGGGACCGAGAAACGGGAGCTCACCCCGTCGTCGTGGGGATTCGAACCGCCGACCTTCTGATTGGCAAGTCCTAGGCTCTGTGGTTTAACCCACAGCACCACTATTTCCTCGATGGTGCTACAGTTCTCGGAGGTGCTTGGGAAATAGGATTGATGGTTAAAACCACTCTGGGAATTGTAGCTCCATGCTGGGGGAGGGGTCTTTCTTTGCATCCTTAACAAATTGCAGTTCCCAGGATTCTTTGGGGGGAAGTCATTTGATTTAAATATAGGCTGTGGGTGTGACCTGGGTTTCTCTACCCCCAAATAATAGTTTAGGGGGTACAGTATAAGACTCTTAATTTCAGGGCCATGGGTTCAAGACTCACATGGGGCAAAAGATTCCTGCTTTGCAGGGGGTTGGGCTAGATGATCCTCATGGTCCCTTCTAGGTGTCTAGCCTGTCAGGGCACTTCTTTGCTGGTATTTTAGTATTTCTGGTTGGAGCAGGGCTTTCAGGGAGCACATGTCGCGCTGCCTGAGGAAACTGAAACAATCTTCTCCCCTTTGTTGATGTATTATGACTGCGGTGCATTGTAAAGCAGTTCATATTTTGTGGTCTGGGTTTTTAATGGCAACAGTTGGTTGTAAATCCATTTTATTGTTGTGATTTAGCCTGCTGTTTTATTAAGTTCCCGCTACTTCGGTAGCAGAGATTGCGCAGCACATGCATTTGGCAATAAAGAAGTTGTGGCAGCCCATCTCCTTTGGCTTTCCACAATTAAATGCTTATCCTGTATTTGTCCAGTCCATATGTTCTCATTTTTGTGTTCCTTGTTAGCAAAGTCGCTTAAATAATGCAGACGGAATCCCGAGTGAAAATAAATCCCGACAACACTTAACTGAGGAAAAACTGAACAAAAACAGTGTATAATTCTAGGATAAAGCTACTAAGCAACACCTCCACCTGTTTCCTCTTAAGTTAGCTGAATTATCTCTTACTGTTGCCCTTCTAACATTATTGACATGTGGGGGGGGGCTCAGATAGTTGTTTCCCCTGCGATTCTGACAAACCCCGCTTTTAAGCAATGCCAAAGCATATTCTCTCTCTTTTTGTATGTGTGTGTCTTCATTTTGCTGAAATCCAGCTCACAGAGGAGACGGGGATGTGAGGCGCGTAGGGAAGCCCAGCAACTGTTTCTTTTAAACAAAACAGCCCACAATAATAAAACGCAGAAGCGTTCATCATTAATTTTCTCCCGCCGCCAAGCATTTCGAGTATGTCCAAACACGTCCTCATAATAGGCAAGGGGAAATGTGATCTGGGCTTATTATAGCGGAGAGTTTTCCGTGCTGAACTGATAATGCGACTCCAGATAGAATTCTTGTTTTGTTCACCTTAATAGTGTGTCAAACGAGGAGTTTTAAATAACTGGCGGGTGTGAGAAGAACAAAACAGGGAGTCAGAAAAGAAACAGGGGCGATTAGGGAAGGATCAGCTCTGTACTACACAAGATAAGGGAGCTCCCTTCCTTCTTTTAAGGGTCTGTGACTGTAAGCCTGTACTCACACAAAAGGACATAAAGCAACTCACGATGCTTGCTGCTTTATACGAAGTCAGGCAACTGATCCACTCAGCTCAGTATGCCTACACGGGCTGGCAGTGGCTTTCTAAGGTTTCCGATGGCAAATTCCCAGCTCTCACTGCAGCCACCAGGGATCAAACCTGGGGGCGCTGTGGGTTAAACCACAGAGCCTAGGACTTGCTGATCAGAAGGTTGGTGGTTCAAATCCCCGCAACGGGGTGAGCTCCCGTTGCTCGGTCCCAGCTCCTGCCAACTTAGCAGTTCGAAAGCATGTCAAAGTGCAAGTAGATAAATAGGTACCGCTCCAGCAGGAAGGTAAACGGCGTTTCTGTGCACTGCTCTGGTTTGCCAGAAGCGGCTTAGTCATGCTGGCCACATGACCCGGAAGCTGTACTCCGGCTCCCTCGGCCAATAAAGTGAGATGAGCGCCACAACCCCAGAGTCGGTCATGACTGGACCTAATGGTCAGGGGTCCCTTTACCTTTACCTTACCACTGAACTACAGCCTAGTGATGCTTTTTTATTTTATTTTAGCAGCTTTCTAAAATATGTGGAGTTAAAATATTTTAGCTAGGGTTGTACGCTGAATTCAGCTGTAGTTGAAACCAAATTGGGCCAATTCAGGTGCTCCTATGCTTCAGCCACATTGGGCTGAGACAGATCTCCCTGGGTTAAGTTGGACTGGAAAGTAATCCCACCTTACAAAATTTATAAAATTATGCCTGGCATGGAGAAGGAGGATAGATAAAGGTTTGTCTCTGTGGTGATCACACAGGGTCCCCAGACGTTTAACAGTCTCTTGATCCCTGTGCCACCACTGTGCTCCCTTCCCCGTTGCCACCAACCAGTTACTCTCTGGTAAAACACTGAGTCCAGTCAGTTGTTAAAAGTGAACCAGAAAAACAAGTTTATTTTACAAACATTAACAAGTTTATGGTTTCTCAGATAATCTTCCTGTCAGTATCATAACTTTAGTTTCTTTACCAGCCTATACCTTCCTAATACCTTCTGACTGATTATCTCAATTGTTTGACTGACTCCTCTTAACAAATTCTCTCACTCTGTCACAGCAGTCTAGCCCATCCCACAGACTTATCTTCTCTGTCTCTTCTAACTCCAGACTGTATTCTCAACAACTCTAACTCACTAAAAAACCTCTGTGCTTAAACCTTATACACAGTTAACTCTGCCCCCTGGGTTCCCATTGGTTAGTCATTTTACAATTAGTTAACCCATTCCCTATGCTCCCAGTATGATGTCACACACATAGGAGGGTAAATGCCACAGTCTTCCTTTCTCATAACCCTGGGAGTCATGGGCATCCAAGAAAGCTGAATGTTGGACGATTTGGGACAGATGCAGCAAATAGTTAGACTATGGAACTCACTGCCACAAGAGACAATGATGGGCAGCTACCTAGATGGCTTCTGAAAAAAAAGGATTAGACAAATTCATGGAGAAGAGGGCTATCGATGGCTACTAGCCATGAGGGCTATGCTCTGCCTCATGGGTAGGCAAACTAAGGCCCGGGGGCCGGATCCAGCCCAATCGCCTTCTCAGTCTGGCCCACGGATGGCCCGGGAATCAGCGTGTTTTTACATGAGTCGAATGTGTCCTTTTATTTAAAATGCATCTCTGGGTTATTTGTGGGGCATAGGAATTCGTTCATTTTTTCCCCAAAATAGTCCAGCACCCCCAGGGACAGTGGACTGGCCCCCTGCTGAAAAAGTTTGCTGACCCCTGATCTGCCTCCATAGTCGGAGGCAGAAACACTTCTGAACACCAGTTGCTGGAAACCGCAGGAGGGGGAGAGGGGTCCTACTAATAATATAATAATAATTTATTACTTATACTCTGCCCATCTGACTGGGTTTTCCTAGCCACTGTGGGTGGCTCCCAACAGAATATTAAAAACATGATAGAACATCAAACATTAAAAATTTCCCTAAACAGGGCTGCCTTCAGATGTCTTCTAAAAGTCAGATAGTTGTTTCTTTCCTTGACATCTGATGGGAGGGCATTCCACGGGGTGGGCGCCACCACCAATAAGGTCCTATGCCTGGTTCCCTGTAACCTTGCAGTGAGGGAACCACCAGAAGGCCCTCGGAGCTGCACCTCAGTGTCCAGGCAGAACGATGGGGGTGGAGACGCTCCTTCAGGTATACTGGGCCGAGGCCGTTTAGGGCTTTTGCAGGTTTCCCACGGGCATTTGTTTGGCCACTGTGAGAACAGGAGCTCCATGGCTGGATGGCGCTTTTCACCTCAGTCTCCCAGGTCCCAGTCCAATAGTCTAACCACTACAGCATACTGGCTCCAGCATTTTGATGGTTAATAGCCATGGTATAACTCTGTTAGCAGGCAGTAAAGCACTGAATAACCACTGCTGTGGGGTGGGAGTAAGGACACACAGCAGCATGGTGTGTGTATGTTTGTGTGTGTGTGTGTGTGTGTGTGTTTGTCCTCATGACTTGTTCACGCACTTCCAAGATTCATCTGTCTGGCCTCTGTGAAAAGCAGGATGTTCAGTGTTTACGCATCTTTTCCTATAGGGATATTAATCTATCAGCCAGGTTGTTTGGCTGCCTTGGTCAATGCTGACTGTGATGCAAAGGTCACATCCATCCCATATGGTTAAGGAGCCCTTATACCACTTCCCCCAAAGAATTATGGGAACTGTAGTTTTTATAAAGGGTGCTGAGAGTTGCGAGAATATTAACAGACTCCAATTCCCAGGATTCTTTGGGGGATGTGAAAGCAGTATAGGGGCACTTTAAAATGATGCGACTGTGACCCAGCTGCATTACCAGGCTCAGGGTATCTTCCGATATACATTAAAATGTAAGGCTGTCATCATGCAACCCCCATTGGAGGTATTGTAGGGCCTAATCACAACCCTGGATTTGTATGAAGTGGGGAAGGGAAGAAAAGAGAAAGCAGGTTTTAAAACAGCAGAGGTTTGAATAAAGCAAGGATGGAGGGGCACAGAGAAACTGTGAGGATATGGGTGGCTCTAAGGAGCTGTGAGGGGTTTGGGGTTTGGGTGAGGCATAAAAGGAAGGGTGGGGATTGGCAAGGGGTGGGGTTAGCTGGGGTTGGAGAGCAGCGTGAGCAAGGCAGCAAGCTATTTCATTTTATACTGAAGCCAGCGACAGGCACCTCAGAGTAAATATGCTCCATCTTAAGTAGTTGTCATCTGAAACATTTACTAGTTGCCTTTAAGGGCAAAAGACATCCCAGGACAGCTTCCACAATAGAATATTATTTATGTATTAGATGTTCTAAGGGACGTGGGTGGCGCTGTGGGTTAAACCACAGAGCCTAGGACTTGCCGAGCAGAAGGTCGGCTGTTTGAATCCCCGCAATGGGGTGAGCTCCCGTTGCTCGGTCCCTGCTCCTGCCAACCCAGCAGGTCAAAAGCACATCAAAGTGAGTGTAGATAAATAGGTACCGCTCAAGCGGGAAGGTAAATGGTGTTTCTGTGCACTGCTCTGGTTCGCCAGAAGCGGCTTAGTCATGCTGGCCACATGACCTGGAAGCTGTACGCTGGCTCCCTCGGCCAATAAAGTGAGATGAGCGCCACAACCCCAGAGTCGGGCACGACTGGGCCTAATGGTCAGGGGTCCCTTTACCTTTACCTATTAGATGTTCTTATTCTGAACCTTTGAATTATGGTGCTGGAGGAGACACTTGAAAGTCTCATGGGCTGCAAGAAGATCAAACCTGAGTGCTCACTGGAAGGAAATCAGCCCTGAGTGCTCACTGGAAGGACAGATCCTGAAGCTGAGGCTCCAGTACTTTGGCCACCTTATGAGAAGAGAAGACTCCCTGGAAAAGACCCTGATGTTGGGAAAGATGGAGGGCACAAGGAGAAGGGGGACGAAAGAGGACGAGATGGTTGGACAGTGTTCTCGAAGCTACCAGCATGAATTTGACCACACTGTGGGAGCCACTGGAAGACAGAAGTGCCTGGCATGCTCTGGTCCATGGGGTCACAAAGGGTTGGACATGACTAAACAACAACAATTCTGACCCTTTCCTCCAGTCTGGAGCACAATCCAACCTCATAGATGAGATCATCAAAGCAAACATCTAAAACAAGTAATGAACATCAAATAATTGCATCAAATTAAAATGCAGCAGAACAGCTGAGCATATACCAAAAGGGGCCTGGCGTAAAACAAATCATGAACCAAAATCTGGGATAAACAACAATGTTTTCAACTGGTGTTTAAATATATCCACCATGAAGGCACACCAAATATCCCCTGGAAGGAAGTCGTCACCCTGTCTCATGTCACAACACAATATGGGTTATTTAGACATTAATACAACTAATGATAGTAAAAGCGTCTTTCTTTCTTTAAAAAAAATATTTTTAAATTGAACATTTTCAACATAATACAATAAGAATCAAACTAGTCTACAGGACAAGAATATCAAAAGATTTAAAAGCAAGAGAAACAAGAAGAGAGAGAGAGAATACCTATAAGGCCCTTTAGAATATTTATATCATATATATCCACATATAAAGAGGTAGACCCTCCCATCGCCTAGCTTGGAACTTATTTCTCCCAGGCTGGATCTAGACACACCAAAAAAAAGTTTCAGGAAAATGTGTTGTAAAACTAATAATGATAAATCACATTGCCGAAGGATCAAACTCTACAGTGTCATCTGGTGTCCCAGTGGTATAACACAATTTAAACCCTTTCCCCCATCTTCCTTTTACTCATGTAGCTGAGTCCCCATTATTTCACCCTGGGAGACCCTTTCTACCCTGCCTTTCATGCAGAGACCCCCTTCTTCCCTAATAATAATAATAATAATAATTTATTTATACCCGGCCCATCTGAATTGTGATCGGAAACGTACTGGGAGCCAATGTAGGTCTTTCAAGACTGGTGTTATGTGGTCTCGGCGGCCACTCCCAAAATCAGTCTAGCTGCCGCATTCTGGATTAGTTGTAGTTTCCGGGTCACCTTCAAAGGTAGCCCCATGTAGAGCGCATTACAGTAGTCCAAGCGGGAGATAACTAGAGCATGCACCACTCTGGCGAGACAGTCTGCGGGCAGGTAGGGTCTCAGCCTACGTACCAGGTGGAGCTGGTAGACAGCTGCCCTGGATACAAAATTGACCTGCACCTCCATGGACAGCTGTGAGTCCAAAATGACTCCCAGGCTGCACACCTGGTCCTTCAGGGGCACAGTTACCCCATTCAGGACCAGGGAGTCTTCCACACCTGCCTCTCCCCTGTCCCCCAAAAACAGTACTTCTGTCTTGTCAGGTGTCAGGGAACTGCCATCAGAACGAGAGACGGAGGCAGGACCACCCAGCGATGCCGGAGAGGGGACGAGCAGGGGGGAAGGATTTCAACGTAACACCCATAGAGAAGAGAGGGAGATGGAGGAATTGGTGACAGGGCTCCAAGACCCTTCCCCCGACGATAGTGGAGAGAGCGCTGGGACACCCCTGCCTTCCCCTTACTTGCGCAGACGCGTTCCGCGCAGAGAACATAGGAGGAGACTCGGGGTCAAACAGCTTTTATGCTGGAAGAGGTTCAAGAGACGCCCACTCTCGGATTCTGCAAGTGACTAACAGGTCACGGAGGGCGAGCTCCGACCCTGGGGATGGTTGGGGCAAGCAAGCTAACTGAACTGAAGTAAGGTTACGCACAAGTAACTCCTAACAACCATTACAGCAATCCGAGAGTCTCTGCTGTTACTTGTGCGCAAGCAGTGGAAACATGAGCCAGACTGGAGGCGCCGGGGCAGCGGAGCCTGCTGCGGGGGCGCAGGACCTACTAAAGAGGAACCAGGAGCTGGAACGGCATGTGGCACTGCTGATGGCGCGGCTGGACGAGAGGCGCACCCAGGACGCGCAGGTTAGACCTACCCCAGTGGCAAAGAAGGTGCCAGGACTAGTACACAAATTTGGGGGGGAGCCCCAGAAATATAATGGATTCCGAACAGAAATAGAGTATGCCTTGCAGCTGCAGCATGATGACTTTGCTGACGAAGCAGCGCAAGTGGCATATATCGTGGGGCACCTTGAGGGCAGCGTGAGGGAATGGGTTAGACCCCTAATGGCCTCGCAGAACCCCGCCATGAAGGACGTTCGGAAGTTTCTTCAGGCAATGGACGCGATGTATTCTAGCCAATTGGGGGAGAGCGTTACCCAAAGGGAGCTGCTGAGATGCAAGCAGGGGGAACTTTCCATGAGAGACTACTGGTCCCGCTTTGCGATGCTAATACACCGGCTCGGATGGGATCTAGATAGCCCTCCCATACGGATGCTGTTTGAGGAGGGGTTGTCCCCAACCATTAAAGATGAGCTCTCCCGCGCGCCCCGCCCGGAGACTCTGGATCAGCTGACGAAGGCAGCGCTGGCGATAGGCGCTCGCCAAGAAGCACGCGCTTTGGAAAGGCGGGAAGGGAGGGGAGAGCGCCACTCTGACTACCGCATTCCGGAGATGCCTAAGCTGCCCGCCGATGACGTAGTGCCCATGGAAATCGATGGAGCGCGGGCGCGCGAGGTTTCTGGCGCCAACCAAGGAGGCAAAAGGGAGGGAAAGGCTGGGGAAAGCACCAAGAAGTGTTTCCTCTGCCAACGGCCAGGACACTTTGCCAGGGTCTGTCCTCAAAGAAAGGCTTGGCAAGGGATGGTGGGAGCCGCTGGAAGCAAGGAGGAGGGGGCAGAGGAAAAGGTGCAGGGAAACGACAGCGCTTGACTGCCCACAGGGGGGCGCAGCAGCCAAGCGAACAGATAACAGAAGTGCCCCAACCGGACCCACCCAAGGTTTCTATAGCAATAGAGGTGGTGCTAGAACTCCCAAATGGACACCCAGTCAAGGTGAAAGCAATGCTGGACTCAGGCAGCTCCTGTAATTTTTTTAGTAAGGAGTTTGCATTGGAGCACCAGATCCACCTGCTGCCACTTGATTTCCCGCTCCAAGCGCCCACGATAGATGGGAGGGAGCTGCTGGGAGGGGAAGTGACACATCAAACCCCACCTATGAGAACGAGTGCTTCCAGGCACACAGAGACCATTGCCTTTCACGTGGCCACACTGGCGGGACCTCTGATAATATTGGGCATGAGTTGGCTAGTGCTACATGATCCAGTGGTAGCCTGGCACCAATGGACAGTCACCTTCGGGTCGGCACACTGTTTGGAACACAGTTTAGGAGGGGTGAAACCCAGGGTGAGGTTGGCCAGAGTGGCAGCAACTACACTGAAGCAGAGAGCGGACGTGCCGCCACAGTACGCGGATTTACAGGAAGTCTTCAGTGAGAGGGAAGCGGACAAGCTGCCGCCACATAGGCCCTTCAACTGCCAGATCAACCTGCTCCCTGGGGCGCAGCTACCGGTGGGTAAGCTGTATGCCATGTCGGACAGAGAGATGCAGGAGTTGCGAGACTTTATTGACAAAAACCTTAAGAGGGGGTTCATAAGGGAATCTAAGGCAGTGGGGGGCAGCCCTGTGTTTTTTGTGGACAAGAAAAACACGGATCAGCCGAGGCTTGTAGTTGACTTTCGAAGCCTGAACCTTGTATCGGAACCCGTGACCTTCCCAATGCCCAGAATTGATGATATTCTGACTAGGGTGAGGAAGGGCAAGATCTTCACCAAGCTGGACCTCCGGGGAGCATACAATCTGATTAGAATAAGGAAGGGGACGAATGGAAAACCACCATGTTCACCCCCATAGGGGCCTTTGAGTACCTAGTCATGCCATTTGGACTACAATCGGGCTCAGCCTGTTTTCAAAGCTTCATGCACCATGTGCTGGGACCCCTGCTGTACAAAAACTGTGTAGCATTTCTGGACGACGTACTGATCTATTCGGACAATGAAAAGCAGCATATCCAGGACGTCAGGGAAGTGCTGAAGAGGCTACTAGAGCACCAATTGTGGGTCAAGCTGGAAAAGTGCCAATTTCACTCCCGTGAGGTGGAATTCCTGGGATACAAGTTGTCGGACAAAGGACTTGCCATGGACCCTGGCAAGGTGCAGGCAGTGCTGGAATGGAAGGCCCCTAAGACCCGGAAGGATGTGCAGAGGTTCCTTGGGTTCAGCAACTTCTACCGGAAGTTCATCAAGAACTTTGCCCACTTGACCGCACCCATCACGGATTGTCTCAGTAGCAAGAAGAAGTTCGTCTGGACGGAAAGTGCCCAAAGGTCCTTTGAAAAACTAAAGAAGGCATTCGCCTCGGAGGAACAGCTCCTGCACGTGGATCTGCAGAAGCCGATGAGGCTGGAGACCGACGCATCAGACAGAGCTATTGGAGCAGTGTTGCTACAGCCGGGACGGAGCCAACACACCTGGAGGCCGTGCGCCTTCTTCTCACGGAAACTGAACAAATCGGAGCATAACTACATGGTGTATGATCGCGAACTGTTAGCTATTTATGCAGCGTTTCGGCAGTGGAGACATCTCCTGATAGGGGCACAGCACAAGATTCAGGTTTGCACGGATCATAAGAACCTGGAATATTGGAGAACAGCTCGAGTGCTCAACCAGAGACAGATTCGATGGGCACAGGATTTCTCCAAGTTCAACTTTGAGATCAAGTACGTGCCGGGGGAAGAGAACGTGAGGGCAGACGCGCTGTCACGGAAGCCCGAGTATACGGAAGGAGAAGGACCGCCGGAAGCTCGACATGTGTTTCCTGAGGAACGATGGGTTTGCGGGGCAGCGTTGGTTGGGAAACAAGAACTAACCGAGCTGATTCGCCAGGACGAATTCGCCCAAACCAGAATCAGGGAACTCAGGGGAACGGGGGGAGATCAGGGAGGCTTTGAGGAGAGGGAAGGACTGCTGTATTACAGGGGAGCAATGTATGTGCCCGGGGAAGCCCTGCGAGAAAGGGTTCTCAGACAGCTTCATGACAACCCAACAGCGGTGCACTTTGGGCAACACAAAACCATGTTACTGGTTACGAGGCAATTCTGGTGGCCAAGGGTGAGGGAAGATGTACGAGAGTATGTACGGGGGTGTGACCGCTGCCAATGGGCCAAGGGAGAGAGGGCGGCCCCGGCGGGGTTACTGGAGCCCTTACCCACACCGGGAAGACCATGGGGGGAGGTGTCGATCGATTTCATGACCGATTTACCCAAATCTAGAGGGAAGACAGCAGTCATGGTAGTAGTAGATCTGCTAACCAAAATGTGCCATTTTATAGCGTGCTCACATGCAGTAACGGCAGAGGAAACTGCCCGGTTGTTTGTGGATCACATTTTCAGGTTGCATGGGGCTCTGACGAGGGTTATCTCCGACCGGGGGAAACAATTTACCTTGAGGTTCTGGAGGAAACTCATGAGCTTATCGCAGGTGGAAGTGGGATTCTCGACGGCGAGACACCCGGAGACCAACGGGCAAGCAGAGAGGGCGAATAGCATTTTACAGCAATATCTATGCTGCTACGTCAACGAGAGACAGAACGATTGGGTAGAGAAGCTAGCACTAGCGGAGTTTGCGTATAACAACACTGAGCATGTGTCCACGGGGATGAGCCCGTTCATGGCTAATTATGGGTTGCACAACAGGGCTTTTCCTGGGAGAGGGGAGGAAGGGTGGAGCGTGCCCGCCGCAGAGCAGTTTGTGGAAGAAATGGAAGCTCTGCACCAGCAGCTTAAGATGAACCTGGATAGGGCCAAGGAAGTGTACAAAAAACAAGCAGACAAACGCCGCCGGGAAGGGGAGACCATTAGGGTGGGGGACCGGTTGTGGTTATCCACACAAGGCTTACCTTTCAAGGGCGGGTGTAAGAAACTGAGGCCAAGATGGCTGGGACCATTTGAGGTGACCCACCAAGTTAACCCGGTGGCGTTCCGGCTCAAGTTGCCAGACAGCATGAAGATCCACCCGGTATTTCATAGGTCACTGCTCTCACCGTACAGAGGGGAGCGGAGGGTCCGGGAGGCAGGAGGGGAAGGGCTCACACATCCACTAATGGAAGAGAGGGAACGCCACCACGAGGTAATGGAGATCCTGGATTCGCGCTGGCGAGGGCGGCAGGTGGAGTACCTAGTGGCTTGGGAGGGGGAACCAGAGTCAGAAAACACGTGGGTGCCTGCAGGGGAAATAGATGATGGATATCTGGTGGAAGAGTTCCACAACAGGTATCCGAGGAAGCCCAAACCCCTCGGGAGATTCTGGGAGGAGCAATTTGCCACCACCGACGACGAGGAGGAGGATTTCGTGGGTTTTCCGGCTTCCCAGGGGGAAGGAGGAGAATCGTCAGGAGAGGAGGAGTCAGATGGGGAAGTCCCGACCGTGAGAAATTGGAGCAGGTGGGAAGCGGTGTTTGAGTCCACGGACGACGACAGCAGCTCCTTTCGGGGGTTCCCGGCATCGTCGGCTGAAGAAGAGGACAAGGTCCCGTCACAGGGTCAGGCCGGGGGTGAAGGGGGTCCTGGGGAGGAGGTGGATGTCAGGGAACTGCCATCAGAACGAGAGACGGAGGCAGGACCACCCAGCGATGCCGGAGAGGGGACGAGCAGGGGGGAAGGATTTCAACGTAACACCCATAGAGAAGAGAGGGAGATGGAGGAATTGGTGACAGGGCTCCAAGACCCTTCCCCCGACGATAGTGGAGAGAGCACTGGGACGCCCCTGCCTTCCCCTTACTTGCGCAGACGCGTTCCGCGCAGAGAACATAGGAGGAGACTCGGGGTCAAACAGCTTTTATGCTGGAAGAGGTTCAAGAGACGCCCACTCTCGGATTCTGCAAGTGACTAACAGGTCACGGAGGGCGAGCTCCGACCCTGGGGATGGTTGGGGCAAGCAAGCTAACTGAACTGAAGTAAGGTTACGCACAAGTAACCCCTAACAACCATTACATCAGGATTCAACCTCAATCCATTAGCCACCATCCATCCTCCAACCGCCTCCAGACACTCACACAGGACCTTCACCGCCTTCACTGGTTCTGATTTGAAAGAGAGGTAGAGCTGGGTATCATCTGCATATTGATGGACACCCAGTCCAAACCCCCCTGATGATCTCTCCCAGTGGCTTCATATAGATGTTAAAAAGCATGGGGCAGAGGATGGAACCCTGAGGCACTCCACAAGTGAGGGCCCAGGGGTCTGTACACTCACCCCCCCCCCACTTTCTGAACACGGCCCAGGAGGAAGGAGCGGAACCACTGTATAACAGTGCACCCAGCTCCCAGCCCCTCTAGACAGTCCAGAAGGATGTTATGGTCGATTGTATCAAAGGCCGCTGAGAGATCCAGCCGAACTAGGAAACCCAGCCAGATGGGCAGGATGTAAATATATTATTATTATTATTATTATTAATTAATTTTACAAAAAACTTTCAAAGACCAATATATATATTACCTTCAATTTCCAAACAAAAATCACCACCAAACAACCGGTTAAAACACTGAATTTATTTATTTTTTTACTTTGGAACTCTACATTATTGTGCTAGAACACAATGCAGCATCGCTGCAGCAAATCTTCGAAATGTTAGCAGCGATGCTGGGAATGTAAACAGCCCTCCTGTTGTTATTTGGGCCAGCTAAGAGCAGGATCAGCTTGATGCTCCATAGGCCTAGAAATGATGAGGAACGAATGGGGCCAAAAGAGAGAGAAGACCCTCAGTCGGCAGCTGTTGTTGTTGTTGTTGTTGTTGTGTAATAGACTTGCACACAGTTCCCTTGCAGTGTGCATAGCCTTGTTGCAAGAAGCCTCTGCCACTGCCCATTTGGCAAAGAGAAATAAAAACAAGGGCTTGAGCACTCCATGGGAAGGCTTGCATTATTTGTGACATGCAATAAAGCCTTTCCTTTCCTGGCAGGCTACAGGAAATACATTTCAAACTGTGTCGGAAAGCTTGCAGGCTAAAATAAGGCAGTTGTAATAGCAGGGTGCCATCCCCGCAGGGCAGGTGTAAGAGATAGGCCCCGTTGAGCTGTTAGGGTCAGAGAAAATGTCCCAGGATCCTGGGGGCTGGGACTGGCTCTCATTAAATTGGGACATAAAATTCAAGAATGGTTTTGTTCTGCTGTTGAGGGAGATTAATAGGTGAGGTTAGATTTCAGGCAGAGCTGTGAAGAGCAGTATGAACTATTATGCTATGTTATGGTTTATTTAAACACAACTCTCTTTTCTTCCTCAAAGGCCCCAAAGCAATGAAGGAGTATATCGACACAGCCGAAAATGACAATCAAAGTATGGGAAATCAAAACGATAGAAAATAGCAAAATTACAAAATGCCCACCAGTCACACTGGATATGGAAGCATCTTTTGCCAGGAGAAGAAAACACTGAGAAGTGATATGATAACTGTTTCCAAAATCTGAAGGGCTGTCACATGGAAGATGGAGAAGGCTTGTTTTCTCCTGTTCCTGAGGGTAAGAACCAAACCGATGGATTCAAGCGCCAAGAAATGAGATTCTGGCTCAACATGACCAAGAACTTTCTGACAATAAGAGCTGTTCAGCAGTGGAATTGACTCACTCAGAAGGTGGTGGACTCTCCTTCACTGGAGGTTTTCAGTGATTTCTATGATTCTGTCCTCCTGCTAGTGTCTCATCCTGAAAATTATTATGTATGTATATACACAAATAGATACTGGATGCTTCTATAGACTGTTTTTTTGCCACAAGGAGATATCAGAGTGGTTTGTTTATTTGCTTATTTATAATCCACACTTTCATAAAAACATATTAAGGCGATAGGCAACATATAAGACTGAAGCCAGCAAAAGCATGCATAAAAACAGCATCAGAAACATTAATTAAATTGTTGTTGCTTAGTCGTTTAGTCGTGTCCGACTCTTTGTGACCCCATGGACCAGAGCACACTAGGCACTTCTGTCTTCCACTGCCTCCCGCAGTTCAAACTCATGCTGGTAGCTGCAAGAACACTGTCTAACCATCTCGTCCTCTGTTGTCCCCTTCTCCTTGTGCCCTCCATCTTTCCCAGCATTAGGGTCTTTCCAGGGAGTCTTCTCTTCTCATGAGATGGCCAAAGTATTGGAGCCTCAGCTTCAGGATCTGTCCTTCCAGTGAGCACTCAGGGCTGATTTCCTTCAGAATGGATAGGTTTGATCTTCTTGCAGTCCATGGGACTCTCGAGAGTCTCCTCCAGCACCATAATTCAAAAGCATCAATTCTTCGGCGATCAGCCTTCTTTATGGTCCAGATTAATTAAATACTGAATGGTTAAAAAGAGAAAAGGTATGTTGCAAAGGTCTGCCTAAGCAATATAGTTTTCAAAGGATGTTTGAAAGGAGAGGTGGTTCCTGGTGAATCTCTGCTGGCAAGGAGTTCCACACGGCAGGAACTGCCCCCCTAAGGCTCACTCCCTTATGAAGGCCAACCAAACCCCAGGGATGCGAGGAGCTACCAGGAGAGCTGTTGTATCAGAGGAAGTGAGCAATTGAGGTGGATCACAAGGTATCAGATATGTCCTTCAGGAACTTTGGGTCCAAGTCTTTCAAACTTTGTGAATTAACACAAGGAACTTGAACCTGTCCCAGTAGCAAAATCAGCAAGCTGTGCAACGTAAAGCATACCCTCCAATATTTCTCCGATGAGAATAGGAACATCCTATTCCATCTTCTTCATCATTTTATTATTTGTACCACGCCCATCTGACTGGGTTGCCCCAGCCACTCTGGGCAGCTTCCAACATATGTAAAAACATAATAAAACATTAAACACTGAAAAGCTTCCCCACACAGGGCTTCCTTCAGAGGTCTTCTAAAGGTTGTATAGTTACTTATCTCCTTGACTTGGGGGTCGCATAAACATTTCTCTGATGAAAACAGGGATGTCCTAAGGTAAGCTGGGACATTCTGGGATCAAATCAGAAATGAGGATGGCTTCTGTAAATCCGGGACTGTCCCTGGAAAATAGGGACTTTTGGAGGGTCTGGTGTAAAGGACTCTAAAGGATGTACCGTATTTTTCGCTCTATAAGACGCACCAGACCACAAGACGCACCTAGTTTTTGGAGAAGGAAAACAAGAAAAAAAATATTTTGAATCTCAGAAGCCAGAACAGCAAGAGGGATAGCTGTGCAGCCTGCATTCGCTCCATAAGACGCACACACATTTCCCCTTACTTTTTAGGAGGGAAAAAGTGAGTCTTATAGAGCAAAAAATACGGTAAATACAAATCCTAAAATTAAGTTTGAAGCCACAACAACGAAACAGCTGCAATCAACAAAGCAAAAGTGAGACCAGAACTGATATATTTCCCTGCCATCTAACTTCACATTCCGCTACCAGATTAAACACCTGCCTCATTAAACAGCAAGATTGATCACTGAGTTGTGGGCTCAGCTTCTGTATTGTCAAGCAATCGCTGATAGTGTTTGGAAGCGCTGAACAGGACCGGAGAGAACACAGCAGACAAAACCTGCATCTGTTTCTAGTCATTTTGCATTGGGATAAATATTATGAATCCGAGTTCTCAAAGTTCCAAATTAAGTGCAGGTTGCTCGGGGGATCAGAGAGGGGCTTGGCCGCAAAGCTGTTAATGGATTCCAAGGAATCCAAGGATTTCGAATGCTTCACCTGACAGAGTCCCCTCATGCCCATATAGAGGAATAAAAGTTGCACTGGCTTAATTGCAGGGCACCAGAGCTTGTTCCTGAGTCTCCTCTTGAACTCAGTGGGATTAATTTTCCTGGCGCAGACTGCTTAAAACAGAAAGGAGCTGTGTGTTTATTACTGGGGGGGGGGGGAATGAGACTGTACATATGGAGGCTGGTGTGCTTTCTTTGCAAGTAAACAGACGGCTGAGGATGAGAGGGCAAAAATCAATCTCTGTCCTTGAGCTTGCTGGCCACTGTTCTTGCGAAAAGGGTGTAGTGACAACACTGTCCGCAGCACGGCCGCTGGAGAGGATGTGTTAAAACGCAAGCGGCAACCCGACAAGGCTTGTCAAAGGACAACTTGCCTTGTTTTGTGTTGTTTTCATGAGTGTCAAAAACCACCTTCCACTGATGCTGCAAAATGAACATAAATGCATTATTATGATAGATGCTCATATGATACCATCAGGGACAGGGAGGGAGCGGGTTGATGCAAGGCAATTGGAATGGTTATATTTTGCATAATTGAAAACCCAATAAAAACAAACAGGAAAACCGTGTATCATTTTCAGTTGTTTTCAGCGCTTATGAACACATTCCCATGCTGCTATTCTCCATACTATTTTGCTTCCTTTTATTTGCCTCATAGTCCTGGGCATCATCATCATTAATTAAACTTATTAGTCACTTCTCTCTTTTTTTTTTTTACAGAAGTAACTTAAAAATTAAATTCCCAATGCACCCAAAAGACAACTCAGAAAATAGAATTGTGGTAAGAAAAGGTCATATTTATTATAATATCAACATTCTAGAAGATCTGTAAACCAAATTAAAATTAGCCTAATAAAAATATATTCCAGGCACGGAAGCTCCCTGAGACATGAGTAGCCAGATCACTCCCCATTCCTGAGCATATTTACTGGTAATGCATATTAGCTTCAGAGCAAAGGAGTGCAAGGAATACTTACCCTTGCTCAGAGAACCTTGGGTATGTCAGCTTTAAAAGTGCACAGGGGCTCTGTCAGTTCAATGCTCACCTCAATCAAGGACCGCCTCTTTCCATATGAACCTACCTGGTCCCTGAGATCATCCTCTGAGGCCCTCCTTCATGTGCCCTTTCCTCAAGAGGTCCGAAGGGTGGCAACACGAGAACAGGGCCTTCTCTGCAGTGGCTCCCCATCTGTGGAATGCTCTCCCCAGGGAAGTTCGCCTGGTGCCTTCATTGTACACCTTTAGGTGCCAGGCAAAAACATTCCTTTTTAAGCAGACCTTTGGTTGATCTTATTGACCTCCAACACCCTTTTAGAATGTGGCTTTTTTGGGGGGGGGGTATTGGGTTATGGCTTTTGGTTTGATTTTATATGTTGTGGTCCTGTTGTAAACTGCCCTGAGACCTCCGGGTATAGGGCGGTGTATAAGTTGAATAAATAATAATAATATTAATCCACGTGCGAAGTCTAAACGGCACCCACGGTGACCCTGCGCAAGACAGCATAAAGTAGCCAAAGAGTGCCATTCTCCCAATACTGCCTCAGTTATTTGCCCCACCATTGCTTGATTAGCTTTTCCTTCCCAGGCTAACAGCCAATTAAACCAACTTAAACTCTATGCTGCTCCAAACACTAAACTCTCAACCATATGAAGTAGGGGGAAAAGAGGAGTCCTGAAGGCTATTCCCCCCAAAATTGCTCCCAAAATCTAAGTAAACTCTAAGGTCTGGATAGTTGGCTTTGGTGAAGACTTGACGTTTTCATCCCCCAAAAAGTTTTTGATTTGAGTTTCTACTGAAATGAGGCTGCATTTTAATGTTGTATTTTAATCTAGTTTTTAAGTTGTATTTCAATCAGTTGTTTTTATACCTGGTGTTAGCTGCCCTGAGCCCAGTCTTGGCTGGGGAGGGTGTGGTATAAATAAAAATTATTATTATTATTATTATTATTATTATTATTATTATTATTATTATTATTGTAAGTTAGTGCAGCACTCTACTTTTCTTTTCTTTCTTTCTTTCTTTCTTTCTTTCTTTCTTTCTTTCTTTCTTTCTTTCTTTCTTTCTTTCTTTCTTTCTTTCTTCTTTCCCTACCCTTCTTTCCAAAGGAGCCCCACCTTAAAAACAATTCCAATGGAGATGCAGACTGTATGCCAACACACTGGCGCGCTCTCTCTCTCTCGCTCTCTCTCTCTCTCTCTCTCTCTCAGATTACTGGGTTCAGAGTCCAGAGTGCTAGCCATTAATTACACCACAGAACCCCAAATAGGTGTCATAGATGAACATATTATTGTTGTAAAAATGCCCTGGGGGTGCCTGCAAGCTCCTGAACCACTGAACATCCTCCGGTATGCGCAGCTCTGGAAAAGGCATTTCCCTTCTTCTCCAGGGCTCTCCAGTGACACATATCAGCTGGTATATGCACACTAATCTTCTGGCAAAACACAGCAAGAAGAGCAGGACATCATAGATCTAATCTACTATTTATTTACACACTATGTACAGACAAAGGCATAATGGCGTCCGTCTTCTCCACCTCCGAGAGAACCAAACCAAACCAAATAAATGCGAAAATACAGTGTAATAGTACCCGCAGCAGAAGAGATAACACATTCTTCCATTCCCACAGTTGTCCCAGACAGGCATGTGATTTACAACAATCTCATCAGCAGCATCGGAGGAGTGAAGGAGTGCTTGAAGGGGTGGCTATGGGCTTCCCTTAGTGGCATGGCTAAGCAGTGGCGTAACGTGGGTTGCCGGTGCCTGGGGATGGGCAAATGTGCTCCAGTGGTGGACAGGGCAGCTGGGATCGAGATGCATGCTGGGGGGAGGGTATGGGGGGGGCATGCAGAGCCTACAAGGCACATGACTGCCAGCACTGCCGCTGCTGGTAGCGGTGACCACGCACCTTCTTGGTTTGGTGGCTCTTCCACCTACTGGCTCAGCTGGTGTTGTGCCTGGCTACACCCTTCTCAGAATTTTGGGCCTGGGACCACTGCCCCTCTGCTCCACCCCCCATACTCCACCACTGTGGCTAAGGGGGCAGTCCTGAGGAGCTCATACACTCTGAAACTGACTGCTACACTGTGATGGCCTGGGAATCGGATTCAGAGGCTGAACCTGAGGAATCCCAGCCTGCACAGGATTCCCCGCCTCCAGAACCAGTTGAGCCGGGGCTGGGGCATGAGCCTGAAGGGTCCTCACCTGTGCTGGATCCTCAGGTGCAGGCACCAGCTGAGTCTGCTCTGGCTCCTGAGGGGATGGAGGACCCATTGCCTGCAGGTGCTCCACCCTCAGTCCCATCAGAGGAAGCTGAGGTTGCCTCTGGGTCCAGTAACCCTCCAGCCTCTCCTGAGCTGCAGAGGCTCAGGGCAGAGAGGCAGAGGGAACTAAGTTCCCACAGGAGGAGTGCTCGCCTCCAGACCAGGAGAGGCAAGTCACCTGAGGATCGGGTCTGCCCTATGCCTCGGGGGAGATAAAAGCCAGCCAGCCCCAGTCCCAAGTTGCAGGAGCAACATCGTTGGTTGTCAGTTCCAGCCTGATCCCTGACCTGCTTCCCTGCCGGAGCTCCTGACCTCACCCAATGCCCTCCCTGCACCCAGCTTTGACTTCTACAGACTGCCTTCATATTGCACCATTGACCTCGGACTGGACTCGGACCTCGCCTCTCGGTTAGCCCCCGGGACCAGCACATACACCATGACAAACACAGAGGCGCGCACACAGAGCAAGGCTTCCTACCAAGTTTCAAATGTGAATGAAAGAAGAGTTGTTTAAAGCCACTGGGGTTCTCAAGGAGGTGGTCAGAGAAAGAAGGAGGAAATGGTACTCTGCAGAGAGACAGAGAGAAGATTTTCTAAATGAAGGTACGGTCGGGTGTGATAGGACCTCCTGTTGGTTCTAACAGCTGCAGCCTCTGATAAATGTGTAATTTTCAGAAGGGAGTGAAGTTATAACAGCAGGCTACTTGAGCTGCTTGCGAGGTACAATGAAAGAGATGAGAAAAACTGTTGCAAATTTCCTCTTTTCTCCTATTACTGCCCGGAAAGACCAATCCCTTTATTAAATGTCCAGCGTTATGATGGGCTCATATTTTACTTTTGCGCCTGTGCACATGTGCGCAATACACCCGGACACCAAGAAACAGAGAAGAACATATAGTCATTAAATTTTAGAGGTGGAAGGGACCCCAAGGGTCATCTGTTGCAAGGCCATGCAATGCAGGAATCACAGGATCCTTAACAGTTGGCCATCCAAACGCTCTTTAAAAATCTCCATCAACATCTGAAAATCAGAAGACCCCTGCTGGGTCAGGCCAATGACCTGTCTAGTCCAGGATCCTGTTGCGTGGCGAGTTCCCGCCCCCCCCCGGGAAATAAAGACACAAGACACCAGAGTTTAAGGTTAATGGGTCAAATTAGGCCACAACTTTATGGATTACAGGAATTGAGGGTTATTGGCTTAGGCATTGGTCCTATCAGCTAACCGGCTTCAGCCTGCTTGCATGGAGACCGGCAAGGGTTAACCACCAGTAGGGGGAGTCCTGCTGAGGCACGTCAACTAGTAGCTCCCCTGGGGTCACTGCTCGGGGGTGTGCTGTTGGCCCACACCTCCATAGGCTTAGGACGAGGCCGCGTGGAATCCTTTACTGGACTACCCTGCTGCAATCCAAAAGGGCGGTCCTCGGCCGCGCTGGCCCTAAATAGGGTGGGCCACACCCCCCAGACCAGCCAATTGGCTGGCTAGGGGAATGACACCACAGAGGATTCCCCTAGTATCGTGGGGGCTGTGCGCCAGCCCCTGCATGTGTGGGGAGGGGTTTGAAGCCTGCAACCCCACCTCCTCTCTAGTTCGGAAGTGGCTTTCTCATAGTGGCCAACCAGGTGCCCCCAGAAAACCCATGAGGGACACATGAAACACAACAAGCATCTCCTCAGGTATGGGATTCCAAGCAACTCGTACTCAGAGGCCTCCATCTTGAGGGGTTTCTCTCAGAAAAAGAAGGCACCTTTTATCATATGTGGTGGTCTTGGTGATCAAGTATTCCAAAAGGACTGGAGTAAATTTATACGATATTTGAGAGATTATTGACATCACTAGCAGGGTTGTCTGAAGACTTGTAATGAGAAATTTTCTATATTTAAATTTTGAGCCATTTTGTAACGAGTGTAATTAGAACTGGAAAACGTACAAAACACAATGATATAAAGGTTAATTTTGAAAGCCACTAGGTGGGAGGGAAGGAAGTCGATAGGCTCTGAAGAGCCAGGGCAGTAAAGTGGATAACGATGAAGTGAATGTATATTATATGGAAAATCAATAAAAAATATACATATTTAGTGGTCTTGTAAGGTAACAAAAGCATTCTGGGAAATAATATATAATGAATTGAAAAAAATGTATAAACTAACACACACACACACACACACACACACAGCCAGAAGCTTTTCTATTAGGAATTGTAGGTGCTGATGTTCTATAGGAGCAGAAAAGACTTTTTATGTATTGCGACGACAGCTGCAAGGATGTTAGTAGCCCAGAGATGGAAAGAAGACAAGGTCCCTACCAGAGAAGAATGAGAAATCAAGCTGATGGACTGTGCTGAAATGGCAAAACTGACTGGGAAGCTGAGGAACCAAGAAGACCAAAACTTTAATAAAGAGTGGAGGAAATATAAAATTTATCTTGGATACCACTGTAAGCAGATGAAAACGTTAGCAGGATTCTAATAACTCTTGTAATGTAGCAAATACTATGGAGGCAATGGAGTGATATAAAATATGGATTATTGAATAATATGCAGTTGAAAGGGTTGACTGTAGGACCCATAGAGAGGAAGATGGAAAGTCCAGAGATTTGGAGGGATCTTTAAATATGGATGTGTATGGTTGTATCGTTATATTCTTATACTTGTAAAACCAAATAAAAATTATTTCAAAAAAAGAGAGAGGGGTTTCTCTCAGTGGAACATCGCATGCAGTGTGGAAGCAGAACTGAATAATCACACCATCAAACCTCTCCATTCTGAAGGAAATCAGCCCTGAGTGCTCACTGGAAGGACAGATCCTGAAGCTGAGGCTCCAATACTTTGGCCACCTCACGAGAAGAGAAGACTCCCTGGAAAAGACCCTGATGTTGGGAAAGATTGAGGGCACAAAGAGAAGGGGACGACAGAGGATGAGATGGTTGGACAGTGTTCTCAAAGCTATCAACATGAGTTTGACCAAACTGCAGGAGGCAGTAGAAGACAGAAGTGCCTGGTGTGCTCTGGTCCATGGGGTCACAAAGAGTTGGACACGACTAAACAACTAAACAACAACAAGAACAACATAAGTGAGAATGCAGATGAGGATAGTCAAGGCCACTAGAGAGAAAAGATGGAGAAGATGCTTCCTGTCCCCTCTATGATGCTTTTGGTGGGGGTATGTATCTGCCAGGCTTGGGTACTCCTAGTGGCACCAGTGGTGAATTAGCTGCCTCCAGCTCTTCTCGCTTTGCACCCTCCCATCATCCCTGAAACACTTGTCTGGCTTCTCATCGATAGTATCCAAACCAAGAATGCCACATAAATGGTAAGAAAATTCTTCCCAGATGAAAATGGAACTCATATAACAATCTGTCATCTGATTTCTTTATGAGGCGTTTCAAAAAACCAGTGTTAACTTCATCAACTGAGTGATATTCATGATGCACCATTACAGCAAAGGGAGTAAATAACTCGAATGGATGCTCTTAACATGCAGACAGAATCTTCTCCCTGGGGCCAGAATGACAAATTAGGATATATTGGCAGCACTTTCAGATTCAAGAAGGTGGGGGCCTAAAACCCCGAAGCTTTTCTTTTGGGATTTATAGGGACAGAACTACCAAACTTATTCATGTATGCTACTACAGTGGCAAGGGGCACGGGTGGTGCTGTGGGTTAAACCACAGAGCCTAGGACTTGCTGATCAGAAGGTCGGCGGTTCGAATCCCTGCAACAGGGTGAGCTCCCATTGCTCGGTCCCTGTTCCTGCCAACCTAGCAGTACGGAAGCATGTCAAAGTGCAAGTAGATAAATAGGTACCACTCCAGCAGGAAAGTAAATGGTGTTTCCGTGCGCTGCTCTGGTTCGCCAGAAGTGGCTTAGTCCTGCTGGCCACATGACCTGGAAGCTGTATGCCAGGTCCCTCGACCAATAAAGCGAGATGAGCATTGCAACCCCAGAGTCAGTCACAACTGGACCTAATGGTCAGGGCTCCCTTTACCTTTTCCTTACTACAATGGCAAGAATGTTACTTGCCCTCAAACGGAATGAAGCAGAAATCCCAGTAAAGGAAGAATGGATACAATAACTTATGGAATATGCAGAAATGGCAAAACTTACTGGAAGAATAAGAAATCAAGATGTCAAGCTCTTTATAAAAGAATGGAAAAGGTTTATTGAATATTTACAGATAAATTGTAAACAGATAAAAACATTGGCGGGATTATTGTAATAACCTGCAGTTTCACAAGAGTATATGTTTAAAGAAGATGAATAAATGAGCAAATTAGGTTAATTTGGATATGCAGAAGATATTAAAAGTAAATTTAAGGAACCACAGAAAGAGGGGGAAGGAAGTCAAGTTCTGAAATGTCTAAATGATTGTAAAATGAATGAAATGTATAAATTTAGTGAAATGTATAAACTTGAAAAGTATAAATAAAAAAATGAAGAAGGTGGGGGTCCAATGCATGGGGTGCATTATGTGCATCAATGTAGGGAACAAGCAGTCTGAGGGTTGGATCCAGCCACTAGGGCCTCTGAAATCCAGTCTGCCACAACCCTGCCCTCTCCCACAATCCATCTCCTGCTGTAATTAGGCTAAAAAAAAACCCCACATTTCTTAAAACAGCTTTTTTTTTTGAAGTCTAATTGCAATGTGAGAGCTGTTTTGGGGAGAGGTCACAGCTGGGAAGAGAAGCCTTTATGCTGTGACTCCTCCACCACAAAAAAACCATATGCCGCCTTTAACCTTGTCTTGGCTACAGCAGAAGGCTTTTTCCCCCAAGCCTAATTGCAATGGGTAGGGATGGGAAGGAATTTTGATTCAGCTCACAGCGAAAACCAAATGTGAACTTTCCGAAACAATATGAGAACCAAAACGCAGACATACATCAAAATTCACACATCTCTGAATTTTGCAATGCAGTTCTCTCGCCAAGTTATGTGTACTGGGATCCATGAAATGTCCATAAAAATCAATATCTTATTATATTGGGGTGGCAGTGAAATAAATTGCAGAAATGTATTAGACAAAATTGCATGGAAACATATGTATTCGGGGGGAAATCACACTAAAATGCTAGCCTTTTCCGATGCAGAAATGTTTGGAACTGAATGTAAAATGGGGGAAATTAGAAATGAGGATGGATGGAATGGACAGATCTCTCTATCCCTAGATGTGTTGCCCACATCTCAGCTCCATACCTCTTGCCCTGGTATTTGTTGCTCCTGCCACTAGTTCCTACTGCCTGATTTTTGAAGTTAAACTGGCTGTGTACAAAATAAAAAGTTGGAGGATGTGCTATCATTGCCTACGGGTGCAAATTCTATTTTGTGTTTGTGTGTGTGTTCCTTTGCCACAGCCCATAGAACAGGGCGTTGTTGTTTTGGAAGAAGTTGTTGTTTTATCCAACTATTGTACAGAACAATGCACACTTGTAAATATTTTGTGGTGGTGATGCTGGTTTGGAGAACTGCTTTGCAAAATTTGGAGACATGCAGATTTCAAAGGGCAGCTGCGTTTTGAATGTGCATTAGATAAGTCCACATTAAAATGCTCACTGAATCACTAGTTGCTGACACTTGGGGTGCTGTCCATCCATTAGCCCTGACAGCAAGTAACGTTGACCAGTATTGCTCAGTAAGGAGCAAAATCATAGCCCAGTTGGGAGCATCTTGGTCAGATAAACATCCCTAGGTATTTTAAGGGTACAGTGAAATGAAGGTTGATGAGATTTGTCAAAAGGCTGAAGGCGCCTGCTGGCTAACTGTTGAAATCTGAAGGGATAAGAAACATTATCCCATCACTGCCAGTAGTGAGATTATGCTTCAATCCTAGACACCCTTACCTGGGAGTATGGCTTGCTTCTGATCAGACTACACTGATCATGGTTAATTGATGTCTGTTTTTAACCTTTTTACGATGGGTTTTTATTGTACAGCTTTAGGTTTTATTGCTGTAATCCACTTTGAGATACATTTTATGATATAGCGGCATAGAAACACTTTAATAAAGAAAGAAATAATCTGCAGAAATTTGGAAACAAGTTTGGAATACCCTTTCTAAAAGATAATAATAATAGTAATCGTAGTAGCAGCAGCCATAATAATAATAATAATAATAATAATAATAATAATAATAATAATTATTATTATTTATTACTTGTGCCCCACCCATCTGGCTGGGCCTCCCCAGCCACTCTAGGCAGCTTCCAACAGAATATTAAAAACATGATAAAACATCAAACATTAAAAGCTTCCCTAAACAGGGCTGCCTTCAGATGTTTTCTAAAAGTCAGATAGTTGTTTATTTCCTTGACATTTGGTGGGAGGGTGTTCCACAAGGCGGGTGCTGGACCCTGTGAGTGTTTGTGTGTGTGTTGATTTTTTTATTTGTATCTGCATCTTTAAATTTGCATTTTCAGCAGGGGGTAGTTCCCCACCCCCCACAAAACAACTTTGCCAGAACCTGGGCTTGGGAACAGTGACAATCTTTCAAAAAGAAGGAGAGTTTGGTGCAAGGAACCCCTTCCCCAACACACACACACACAAACACACAGACACACACACACACACACACACACACCCCAATTCTGGAGGCAGAAATACATTTCCCATCGGAATGTAGGGAGCTGCCTAATAGTGAGTCATACCGTTGGTCCACCTATCTCAGATGTTTCTGCATTGGCTGGCAGCATCTCTGCAAGATTTCAAACAGGGATCTCTCTCAGCCCTATGTGGAGATGCTGGGGATTGAACCTGGGACCTTCTACATGCAAGGCAAGTGATCTGCCACTGAGCTATGGTCCTTCCCTTCTCCTATGGCAAGAGCTGTAGCTTACCTTACCTAATAAGGTCTGAGGTCCTCGCCATCACTTCTTGGTCTGAAGCCCTCTCTACCACTTCACACTGCCCACACTTCTTAGGATGGCCAGGGGATGCTACAAGGAGCAAAGAGGGCCTTGCAGCATTGCGAGTGATGCAGGATAATAATAAAATACCGTATTTTTCGCTCTATAGGACGCAGCAGATGATAGGACGCACCTAGTTTGGGGTGGGGAACAAGGGGGAAAAAATTCTGAATCCCAGAAGCCAGAACAGCAAGAGGGATCTGGCTTCTGGGATAGCCTCTTGCTGTTCTGGCTTCTGGGATAGCCGCTGGGATAGCTGGTCTAGCTTTGTGCGAAGCCTCTGCAGGGCACGAGGAGCCTTCATCCCCATGCCCTGCGGAGGCTTCGCGGGGCCATTCAAAAGCCAGAATAGCTAGAGGGAGCGTTGCAGAGTGCTCCCTCTAGCTGTTCTAGCTTCATACAAAGCCTCCGCAGGGCACGGGGAGCCTTCATCCCCGTGCCCTGCGGAGGCTTCTGGGACAGCCCGCGAAGCCTCCGGAGGGCAGCGGGATGAAGGCTGCCTTGGGGAGTCTTTGCGCCGCTAACTCGGAAGCTAGAACAGTGAGACGGAGCACTGCGCAGCACTCCCTCTCCCTGTTCTGGCTTAGCCACGCAGCCTGCATTTGCTCCATAAGACGCACACACATTTTCCCTTACTTTTTAGGAGGGAAAAAGTTTGTCTTATAGAGCAAAAAATACGGTAATAATAGTTTATTATTTATACCCCGCCCATCTGGCTGGGCTTCCCCAGCCACTCTGGGTGGCGTCCAACAAAATATTAAAATACAGCAATGCATCAAACATTATAAGCTTCCCTAAACAGGGCTGCCTTCAGATGTCTTCTAAAAGTCTGGTAGTTGTTGTTCTCTTTGACATCTGGTGGGAGGGCGTTCCACAGGGTGGGTGCACGCGGGATGCATGTTTTTAAAGTAGAAAGAAAAAGCATGCAGAAATCTTCAGACATCTTGCAATGCTAAGTTCAGCGGCAGCACCCGCTCCTCAACGATTTGGGGAAAATTTATTCCGCTTCACCACGAAATCAACAGAGCGCTGCACCCGTTTCACACAGGAAGAAACTCTGGAGAGGATTTTGTTCCAACGTTAAGTGGAACCGCAGACAGGTGTAACTCTAATATTTAATAGTGGTGGCAATTGTTTTGGGTGGCCCTTCAGGAAGGAGTTGCAATGGGATACCCCAAAAGACGAGCCTGTCTGCATGACCTCCCCCTATTCTGTGGTTGTTGTTGGGTTTTGCTTTTTAAAGGAAAGGGCACTCTGCTAGAAATGATTCAAATTGACGTCTAGGTGTAACCTTTCCCCCCTTCCAACAGCTTTTATGCAATGCTCCGAAGTAGGGACGAATTCAGGAAATGATCCAGGAGTCAGGCTTCTAGTCAATTCAGCTTTAATGTTCCAGCCTCTCTGTGGGAGGATGTTGATGGACTGTCTCGCCATTCTCCTGAAATCATTCATTGTGGAATTACAGCCTGCAGCAACCTCAAGTGGTATCACTACCCGCGCTTGATGCCTATGTTACTTTGCAGGAAATGATCCCTTTCTATAAATGGGATCCCCCCCTCCCCCATGTCTCAAAGTTGGAGGGGCATTTCATCTCCTCCATTCCTGCCATGCTTCAGCACACAATAACCCAGGGTCAAAGTGAGGATTGTGCAAGATGCCATCTTGACTGCGAGAACAGAAGGCCAGAGCAGATAGGTCTTTGGTCTGTTCCAGCTGGGCTGTTTTGCTCACAATGCCGTGGGGAGAAAGAGAATAGGAAAGTCTTTTTCCCTCCCTGAAAATCATCCACCAGCCTTGGCCAACCAGTATGGCCAACAGTCAGGGATGGCAAGAGTTGCAATCCAAGAATATAATCTTTTATTGGACTGGGAATTGATGGAGGAAGAAGTGAAAGAAACGATGATTAAATGGTCTCAGGATCTCGGACATACTATCTATCTAGAGCAATGGGAGAAACTCTGGTGAGAAGATATATGATTTACTGCCTCATATACAATTAAAGAAAATTTTGTAAAGATGATCTATAGGTGGTACTTAACGCCAGTTAAGTTGGCAAAGATATATAAATTGAAATCCAATCTCTGTTGGAGATGTGGTGGAGAAATAGGGACAACAATACATATGTGGTGGAGGTGTGAGGAAATAAAGGAATTTTGGATAGTAGTACATGAAGAACTAAAGAGGATGTTGAAAATATCAATAACAAAAAAACCAGAGACCTATCTCCTTGGATTGATAGATGAAGAGATACCATGGGTGGGTGGGGGGGAGAATTTTTCTATATGCAAGTACAGCTGCTAGAATAGTGATTGCTGCTAGGTGGAAGTCACAAACTATACCCACAAAGGAGGAATGGATTTTTAAACTAAATGAGTATTTATTTTTGGCAAAATTAACTGCTACAATAAGAAATCAGCCGATTCAAAAATTAAAAAAGGAGTGGAAATGTTTTGATGAATATATAGCAAAATATTTCTCAAAAAAAGATACGCTAATATGCCTAGATTAAAACGTGAAGTACTGGATGGAAGAAAAATTAGTAGCGAAAGATAATAAGAATATATAGATGATTTGAGAAGACTGTTGAATACAAAGATTATTGCAAATTGTAGAATGTGGAGGAAATCGAGTGGGGGTGGAGGGAAGTGGGAGGAGGGAGAAAAGAATAATATGATGGATTGAGGAAATATAAATGTAAATGTACGGGGGGATGGGGAGGAAATGGTGTTGGCTTTGGTACATTTGTATTGTAATGTAATAGGTGAAAACAAATAAATAATAATGATAAAATAATAATCTGGAGGGCACTGAGCTAAGGAAGCGTGTCCTACATCGACGAAGGCTGTCCTCAATTCCTCCCAGTTCCCTGGCTGTGTGAGCAACGCCATAGAAACCTAGTGCCTGCCTCTATCCAGAGTGAGAGGCCTGAGGTCATTCTGGTCCATGGTGCTCCCCAAAGTACGTCGCTTTTTCAGAGGGAGCCGTCAGGCTGCCTCTCTGCCTCCTTTTAACGCGGCATTTTAAGAAGGCAGCATTTTCAGTAAGTGGGATATATAGGAAATGGGGCAGTGCAAGGAGCCACGTGGAGTCGCAGGAAAGACTGCTGGGAGCAAAACATGCTAAAAGCTGGAAATTCTCTTGGAAGGTTTGTGTCCTCCACCTCAGAAGAGAGGCAGACAGAGAGAAGCACTTTAAACCTAGATTGCCCTGAAGAAGACGAGCAAAACAAACTTGATTTGCTCACACCTTTTGAATTGTCCAGAGCCTTAGGACCTCAGAGGGCTTGGCAAAGGTCTGTTTCAAAGGTGAATGGTGGAAGAGGAACCACACAGAGATGTGACATTACTTTTGTGTGCTTTGTGTGCATTTAACATGCCTGATTTTCTCCATGCAGATAGCAGTCAAGGGAGGGGGGGCATTCACGGTAATGCATGAGAGGGAGAGGGAGTTTATTCTATTTCCTCCATGCTGCAGTCCCAGTGAAAATTGCCCCCCTCCCTGCTATTTGCCCTGGGAGATCAGTTACGATTGGAGCCGATTGCTTTCAAATTGATTGCTTTCAAATTGCTAGGTTGGCAGGAACTGGGACAGAGCAACAGGAACTCACTCCATCATGGAGATTCAAAATGCTGACCTTCTGATTGGCACACCCAAGAGGCTCAGTGGTATACCAATCAAGTCCCTATTCTGTCCCTGTCACCCACCTTCACTTGAACCCAGCCAGGGGTGCTGGGTATATGGGGCACAAGGGGCTCCAGCCCCCCAATATTGAGGGGGTTTCTACTCCTGCCACCAGGCACTCTTCATGTGTCCTAGCCTCTGCCTAGCAGCCCAAGAGCCCAGGAGCCGGGCGACGGCTGGGACGAGCAAGCATTAAGATTGGTTTCTGTGTCATGTGACCGTGCCCCCTCAATGTGGGGGTCAAGTCAGCGCCCCTGAACCCACTGCAGCAGAGGAGGATTTAGGGCAGTTCAACTGCTTTCGCAGCAATGGGTACCGAAACTAGAGGGTGCTACAGGGCCAGGGGCGTAGGAAGGGGGCCCCATGTTCCATCATGGAGGGGGTGACAAATGGTCAAGGAACAAATACTGCCCTACTAGGGCAGTTCATAAAAAAACTTTTTTTAAAAAAATGCCTGCTCCAAAGGTCTTCTCTTATTACACTAGGGATTATATAGCTAGATATGAAATTTCATGCATATCAGTTAATATCTTGACCCTCCTCCACGAAAATAGCTGTTTACTTGGCCATCTTCCTATGTTGTGAAGGCTGAAATTTCAATTCAGTGGAGCACTTACTGTTCCCAACCCTAACCCTTAATTTGATTTTGACATGTTTTTAGGAGGTAATTTAATTATTGTTTGATTTTATACCAATGCTATGTATCCGATGTTAGCCGCCCTGAGCCTGACTTTGGCTGGGGAGGGTGGAATATAAATAAAAGTTTTTTATTATTATTACTTATTATTATTCCTTTGTAAGAAAATATGAGATAATGTAAAACCATTTTTGCAGACAAAAATAAAATATCATTGTGTGTGTATGTGGGGGGTGACAAGAAATTTTCCACATTGGGTACCACCTGACCTTCCTACGCTTCTGTACAGGGCACCATGACTATGACATACTGGATTGAGAAGAATGGAAGGTGAGAGGTGGGATGGGCACAATGGATTTTGGCCTCACATAGGGCACTGCTGAAATCTGAAAGACCAAACTCTGCCCCTGCCTCCACCTCACCGCCCCCCGCCCCGAACTTGCTTGCTGCTGTACAGAGAATCCTGGTGGGCAGAGCTGAGAGAGATTAAACCCACCTCCAGTTTCATCTAACCGGGTCTCTGAAATGCAACACAGGCCAGCATGCTTACTGAGAGTCAAATCTTGCATGGCTGTAGTTTTGCCATTCACTGACCTAGCAGTGACCAGCAGAATTTTCAGCCCAGGAGGACTGTTGCCAAGACTATTTTAGGCATAAGGTCTACTGGTCACAGAATCCAGCTCTATTTGGCACAGAATTTTAGTTTGTCAGGGTATAGCGTGTTTGTTTGTTTGTTTGTTTTAAATTAACAGCAGTCCAAACACGAATGGATGCGGGGTGGCAGACATCCCATAATCAGCCCATCCATGCACTCAGCTCAAACCATGTGGTTCCATTGTTCACACACAGCCTCCGGGTGCTTGGAAGCCAATCATGTCTGAAGGGCACTGTAATGAAAGTGTTCGAGGAAGGGAAGGAGACAATTGAATGGCTGCTTTAAAGATTAAAGCTGGGAATGAGATTTGCTTGGTCTCTTCCACAAGCAGGGACCAGCAAAATTAACTTCTGCCTTTCTGCTTTTGTGCAAACTTCCATGGAAATTGGGGAGGAGGAAAGCATGCGGTTGCAAACTCTATCTGTGCCCCCCCCCAAAATCTCCTTGCTTTTTTTAAAATTCCCTGCCACGGACGGCTTGCAAGAAAAAGCAAATGCTTTATAATCAACAGACACATACACAAAATTATGTAAGAACTGGCGGAGCTCGGTAAGCCAAGTGATTATATAAAGTAGTGAAAGCAAAGACTTATTTAATTTCGATCCAGCCACAAGACGGGCTTCCTGGTGCAATGAGGGTAGGATTAGTCATTCTTGGGAAATGCCATGCACGTTCGGGAAGATAAGCTGCCTTTCTTTTGTGATGTGACACCACACAGCCTTCCCTCGAATAAAAGATTTATGCCACAAGAAAGGCAGAATTCAGATCCACAAGCCTGATTTCTTTCTCACCTTGCTGTTTCTTTTGGTGCTGTTCTCCAACATTTCTATTCAGTTTAAAATGCAGTGCAGGACAGAACCCTCAGCACTAATAATAATAATAATAATAATAATAATAATAATAATTTATTATTTGTACCCCACCCATCTGGTTGGGTTTCCTCAGCCACTCTGGGCGGCTTCCACAAAGACCAAAAATACACTAAGGTATCACACATTAAAAACTTCCCTGAACAGGGCTGCCTTAAGATGTCTTCTGAATGTCAGGTAGTTGTTTATCTCTTTGACATCTGATGGGAGGGCGGGTGCCACTACCGAGAAGGCCCTCTGCGAAGTCCTCCTCAGGCAAAGCGGGGTCCACAGCGGGAAGCTGGGCAAGGACAGGAACTCTGAGGGAAACAGGACTGGATGCTGGCCGAAACAGCTCATCAACGACATTGCTCCCGCAACCTGGGACCGGGCTGACTGGCCTTTATTTTCTCTGAGGCCAAGGGCGGTCCCGGCCCCCAGGAGACCCGCCTCTCTTGGCCTTAAGGCGAGCACTCCTCCTGGGAGAAACCAGTTCCCTTCGCCTCTCTGCCCTGAGCCTCTGCAGTTCAGGAGAGGCTGAAGGGTTACTGGGCCCAGGGAGAGACTCACCTGTAGGCACTGAGTCCTCAAACACCTCTGGAGCCAGAGTGGATTCACCTGGTGCCTGCTCCTGAGGATCCAGCACAGGTGCAGGCGCTTCAGAATCAAGGCCCTGCCCCAGTTCAGCCGGCCCTGGAGGTGGGGACTCCTGTGCAGGCTGGGATTCCTCAGGTTCAGCCTCTGAATCGGATTCCCAGGCCATCACAGAAATAATGGGAGAGGAGGAGGAGGAAGAATAAGCACCAGGGAAGCAACAGCTCAGTGTCTTTAGAAACCATTCCAGATTCCCCCTCTCCCAGAACCCAGCAAGCCTTGAAAGTAGGAGAGCAAAGAGCTCAAAGGCAGAGGGCACTTCTCAGCACCCATAAGTAATACTGCATGAAGGGAGAAAGGGGCGGGTGGAGACTCACTTGGGACAATGCCATTATTCCAAGATGTTGCATTTCCAAGCCTTTCTCTGTGAATATTGAATAAAAAGCAGCTGGTAAGAACTTTTCTTTGTCTTATCCGTTCCTGGCAACCTGCCACAGGGGTTTCTGTACACCCATGTACAGCCCACATCTTCAGCACCTGCATTGGCTGGATGATGCGAGCACCTTCTCTGACGTTCTGATCGCAGGAACAGCAGCCCAGCATTCCCGAGGAATAGGTCCTGGCGCTGTGGACTCACATTTGCTCATGTGAGCACCTCAAAAGCAGCAGAGTAACGGAAGCAAAGCTGTGGAGGTTTTGTTGCATACCTAATCTATTTCATCTAATTAAACAAATAAAAGAACATAACAAACATGTACTAGAGAAGCAGCCATCTCATACTGCCATCTTGTCTCTAGACAGATCAAAGAAAATCAAGACAGTACTAGGGATGGAAACATGGAAGAGTAGTTCCGTCCCTTCCTTTCTCACAGACAGAAAGTAAAACAAACATGATCTGGTGATCTTTGCAATGGGAGGGATGAAAATACTGACAGTATTTTCCCCAAATTGGAAATCAATCAATATCCCAACAGTAAGAGATTGGCAAAGTAAATTATTTGAATAGTCAGAATTGGCAAAATTAACACAAAAAATCAGAGACCAGAAAGAAACAAAGTTTATTAAAGAATGGAAGAAATTCATAACCTATATTGAAGTAGATTTAAAAAATCCAAAGATCACAGTAGGCTTAATCTAACCCTTCGACATACAAAAGTTTTAAAGATAAACTGCGGGGGGAAATGTACTACATAACCCAAAACTGAGGTGGAGGGAAGTCAATAACTTACATGTTTGTCTTTGTCTTTGTTTTTTCTTCTTCTTATAATTAAGTTATGTTGTTCTTATTATTGTTTTTTCCGTGGAGAATTTAATTTCTGTACATATGTGTGTATGAAAATTAATAAAGAGAAATTTAAAAAAGAAAATACTGACATGGGGTTGGATGTTCTGCTATCTGATGCTCAGCATTGCGGGGGTGGGGGGTGGGGGGGTTGGCTTATGGCTCTCCAGATATTGCTAGACTCCTACTCCCATCAGCCCCCACCAGTGTGACCAATGGTCAAAGACATGGGAGTTGTGGTCCAGCAGTGGCGACTACTGCTCCAGCAAATGAGGTGTTTGCTTCTCCTGTGAAAAAAAAAGTACTGGGGCTGTGCTCCCAAATGTATCTGTTGCCCTATGTCACTGCCAGGTTGAGTCCTGGGCATCTACATTTAAAAGCATCTAAAGGCAAGAATTTTGGGGAGGATCCCTGCCTGAGATCATGGAAAGCCTTTGCCAGTCAAAGTAAAATATGCAACTCTGGGCTAGAGGCAGGCTGGTGTGATTCATCGCAAGGAAGGGATGGGAGCCTGTGCCAAGGGATGGAACATCTGAAGTCCGGCCTAACAATTCCACATTTTTGAAAACCATTTGCAGACTGAAATAGAGCTATCCTTTGAAATTTGCTCTTCTCTGAATTTTGCAATGCAACCCATGGGCCAAGTAATATGTACAAAAATGCATAAATTTGGGCAGAGTGTACATTTCTTTAAAAGGCATAGATTAGTGAAAATAGTGAGCAAAAATGCACTATGTCAGGGAGAATTGCTTTGCGATTATTAATTAATCAATCAATTAATTAATTCACCTGAGGATCACAGGGTGGTTTACAATATGAAAACAAAAATAATACCATAGTAACAAACAAAAACAGCAACCCCTCCCAGCACACAGAGTTTAAAAGGCCATAGATTGTTTAATTGGCCAAAGGCTTTGGAGAAGAGGTATATTTTTGACTGGTGTCTAAAGGCATATGGCAAAGGCACCAGGTGAGCCTCCCTGGGGAGGGCATATTAGGGGGAAATGCACAGAAAAGTGTGTATAGTTGTAGGAATTTGATCTAAAACGATGATGAATTTTCATGAGGACTTTTTTAAAAAATGGCCAACTGATGTGGAAATGTGGAGATCTGAGCATAAGATTTTTTTAAATGAGAAATTGATACATTTCTCTCTCCCTACTTGCAGCCCTCTAAGTAATGTTGGACACCAACTCCCATCAACATGGCCAGCAGTCAGATGATGGGCGCAGTAGTTCAAAACATCTGCAGTGGAGGTCCCAGCTTTCCCATCCTCATTGTAAATCATTTTCATATGTCCAGATCTCTCTCTTCTCTGCCACAAAGTCAATGACGGGCCTTGATCAAGTAGCTGTTTGCTCCGCTTGCTTCTGCACACCAAGACAGTCTCAGTTTGAGACCGCAGAATCCGAAATGCAAAGGAAAGGAAGGGAGGCTAGGATGTCTAACTCACCGGGAGGCTGGTGGTTTATTGATCCATGTCAAGTTACCTGGATTACAGGCACTCTATTAAAGTAAAGAGCTGAGGCAATTAAAAGGCAGAAGGAAGAGATCTGCAGGGCTGCACACGAAGGAGGCATAATGATACCAGCCGTCCTGAAAGAACAAGGCAAAACGTCTGTCTAAATCGTGTTCTGTCTCTCCTGTGGGAGACGGAATGCCTCTGGATATTAACTGCTGGGAATCACAACTGGGGAGAGCACAGCCGTACTTGGGTCATACAATCACATGATGAAAGAGTTGTAAGGGTCCCCAAGGCTGATCTAGGCTAACTCCCTGAAATGCAGGAACCACAGCCGAAGACAGACAACTATCCAGCCTCTGCTTAAAAACCTCCAGTGAAGGAGAGCCCCCTTCTGAGGTCCCATAGGCAACTGACTGGACAATTTGTGAGAAATTGATGCTAGACCAGATGGGCTTTTTTCGTATGCTCTTATTTACACAAAAGTTTGTCCCCATTTTACAGGGCGAAACATTAAGGCAACACGGGCCAGGAAAGGCAAACTCGGACAGATTACAGGGTGGGGTGTGACCCAGTGTTCTGGATCATGCCAACTTTAAGAGCTTTTAAGTATGGTCCCCTGACTTCCATTGATGTCACAGCAGGGTTACCCAAATGCATGATAAAAGAAGCATGCTTCTTTTCTGTATTAAGATTGGAGTCACATTTCACATGCACGCCAGAAAAGGTTGGCTTTCAGAGTGTTAAGGAGTATAGCTGATCCACCCTCAGAGTAGCCTATTGCCATTGCTTCTTCGTGATCCAGAGAGTCTGTCCTATGGGATGTGGGACAGAGGCCAATCTTTGGTTGGAGAAAGACTTTAGCCTATGCTTGACATGCAGACAAGCCTTGGCAACAGGTGATGGTAAAGGTACTTAGCCTGGGATGTGAAGAACTGTCAGTCAGAGTAGACCATTTACTCTGGCAAAATCACTACATGAGACCAGAGCAGGGACTGGATAATTTTGCTGTGTGTGTCCCAACATTGGGATGATTGAACTATTCAATCATGCCTGATGCGGAACAGGTATGGAGCAGAATTATTCCTTCCTATGGAATGGGGCAGATCCAGAGCAGTAAATCACACAGAAACGCAGCAAGCATTACTGAATTCATTTTCCGTAGCGCATTCATATCCCCCAGCACAGAGACTGCATTCCCACTCCCCACTTTACAGCTCCCCGAAGTTGCTGCTGCTTTTTTAAACAGAACAGCCTCAAGCTACCAAGACGCCAAATTCTCCTTTGAAAATGGTACTTGGGAGACAGCCACCCTTTGTGCCTTCAGTGCTATTCTTTTGCCTCGCAAGAATCCAGCTCATTTCAAAGTGGCTTTTTTTTTTAGTTTTCTTTTGCTGTTGTTGCAACCACGGTCTGTTGCCATAGAGCGTGGATCTGACAATGTAAGCAGAGAAATGTAATTTCGAGGCGGGAAGGAAGTAGGATGCTTGTTTAACCCGAAGTCTCTTGACATTTTCCTAACAAGAGAAAGAATAACTTAAAGGGATGAAAGGAGGGAGGGAGAGCAGGTGGGTTCCTTTCTAGCTGTTTTTAACTCCTATCCAAAGGAGGAAATAGCATTAGACCAGATCCATGGAGTCAAGCAGCTGAGTAGCATCCAATAGCTGTTTCTGACGTTCCCTGTTTGGAGCACATGCTTTCAATCCTTGTTTAGTTAACCAAAGCTAGAAATAACCTCGTTTAGTTAACCCGTGCCACTCTCCTCAACCTCCACATGTCAGCCTGGCTTTCCCCTAGAGAGGCAATGCAAGCAGAGAGCATGTGTGGGATCTGAACACACAGTGAGGAACCTCTACCTTCCCCTGTACCCCAAGGATTTGCTAATACAGTGGTACCTCGGGTTAAGAACTTAATTCGTTCTGGAGGTCCATTCTTAACCTGAAACTGTTCTTAACCTGAAGCACCACTTTAGCTAATGGGGCCTCCCGCTGCTGCCACACGATTTCTGTTCTCATCCAGAACCAAAGTTCTTAACCCGAGGTACTATTTCTGGGTTAGTGGAGTCTGTAACCTGAAGCGTCTGTAACCCGAGGTACCACTGTAATAACAGAAAACCCTGCTGGATCAGGCTGATGACCCACACGGTCCAGCATTCTGTGCTCCCATTGGCCAACCAGAGCCTTAATGTTAAGTTGTCCAAAGTTTTCCAATTCCAAGTGACAAGCTGTTGAGCAGCCACTAACAGAGATAACCTATCAGTTCTTTGTAAAGTAAGCTTTTCCGCTCTTCGTCAGAAAGGGACAACAACCCCAGTTGTGGATTCCGCAACCCTTATTGTTGAGTGATCTCCCTTATCTCTTTGAAAACCAGAGTGCAGAACTTTGATGCCTCGTCACAAGATGACCACATGTCATAAAAGGTATCCTTGATCCTAAAACCCCACTATATTTAGGTGAGACTTGAGAGCTGATATTGGACTCATCTACATTTTTTAAAAAAGCGTTATAACACTGTGACGCAAGATGGCACTGTAGAGTTTGATCCTTCAGCAACATGATTTCCCATTATAAGTTTTATGTGTTTTCCTGATTATTATTTTTTTATGTGTCTAGATCCAGCCCTTGTTACATCTGCCTGGTGTTAAATGGATTCATTTCAGTATGTTTCCATCAATTCTTGCTGATAGGAATCTTAGTGTTATTTTGTGTCTGTATTTTTCACCATTCTCCTAAGCCAATCTCAGCACTCAAATCTTCCTCCTAAATTCTTTTCAGTGCTATACCAGGTGACTGCTCTGCTTTTGCTTTGGGCGCCTTCGTTTATCTCTCTCTCACAACACTGATCCTGCCTCCCCTTACTGACTCTGCTACACATGCCATTTCTCATTTCTCACTGACTTACGGGAACCCATGAGGAATGGTTGAAAGACCTGGGTGTGTTTAGCTTGGAGAAGAGAAGGTGAAATGGAGACACGATTTCTGTCTTCAAGTACCTGAAGGGCTGTCAAAAGCATGAAGCAAGTCAAATGGCCCTTCTTCCTAGGAGGGTTCACCTACCATTAAGCTTAAATCTGCTTTCCTGCAATTTGCATCTCTTTATTCTAGTCCCATTGTCTGGCGCAATATAGAACAAGCAAGTCTTAGTGGAGTGTCCTTTTCTTGGCGGTCTTTTCAACATAGATTGGGTGGGGCATTTGTCTGAGAAGCTGTAGCTCCCAGATTCCTGAGCAGGGAGGGTAAGATTGGATGATACCCAAGAACTTTCCCCATCTTAAATTCTATAATAATTCCACCTCCATTCTTCTCTCATGTGCCTCATTTTGGTCTAGGTTTTTATCTTGAAATTTTATCTATTGCTCTACTATTCTTTATCATGTTATGGATGATTTGCACCAACAGTAATTTGTGAAGAAGGAACTTTGGAATCAGAAGGGTTGCAGATTTCAATGCAGATTTTTAATGAGGGAGTAGATATCGCTCATTTGAACTGCACTCACAACTGTAATTTACTGCACAGAATGCCCCCAGGTCGCATTTGTTCACAAAATACGTCCGGCAGTAAAGAGCTCCCTGGAGCATTTAAAGACTATTGCAGAGGCTTCCTGCTCCAATAGTTTAAAATGTTCCCAGTGGCATTCTTACTGCAGGAAACATGTGAGCACAGTTCCTGGAGTAAATCTGCTATTACTCCTTGCTTCAGTCATGGGGAGAGATATACCTCTGCCTTCTTTCTGAAGCGAGGGCAGGCAAAGCTTTATTATTTATTAGTTATTTAAGGCAGCACATATGATCACTTCCTCCCCTATGTTATTCCCACAACAACTCTGTGAAGCAGACCAGGCTTAGTGACTGGACCCCTAAGCGACATGGCTAGGAGGTGTTGTAAATAAAAATATGCCCTTTTCCCTTATGGGGTATCCAAGAGCCCATATAGAGTCCTTGCATAGGTTCCCTATTGGTAGGAGAAAATAACAGAGGCCAACCAGAGAATATTGAGAAGCAAAGCAGCTAGTAAGCTTGATCTTTATTGATCTGTTGCAAAAGGGTACTCCCCTCACACGCAGGAGAGGAAGAGGACCCCCAAAATTGCTGTGCAAGGGCTTATAAAGACTTTGAAATTCCCCTTCTGTAGATCAAGACCACCCCCAGAAACATTATGCATACATCACAGAAGGGGTGTAACCTAAGACCACCCCTCAGATACATCCCACCAACATCACAGAAATTTAAATGTTGTTTTTCTCTTGTCACAGTTTATCTCCTGTCGCTTTGTTTATTTCCTGTCTGGCAGGTTACTTGATTTGATTTCTTGGGGAGCCTGGGCAGTCTTGTTATGATAAGGCTCACACCCTTATTCAAACACAGATTAAGACAGGATTTGTGAAGGAAGAGACAATGGGGAAGCTTTTCCATTTTGACCATGCAGAGAAATATTTGCTCAGTTTAGGAATCAAAATGGTTCCAGGTTGGCTTTCCTGTGCTGATCTATGTACGTGTGGTTATGAACGTTGCCATATATCTAAGACCATAAAATTCCTATGACAGAGGGGAGTTGAACTGGAGTCCCCTCAGCCCTAGTTAGGGATGAGGGTAAAGAACACATTTAAAGGCAAATCCATCCAATTTGCTGTTTCCTGAAACAACCCTTGAACCGAAACACAACCATCCTTCAAACACTCCAATTTTTGCATTGTGGTTCTCCCACCGAGTTGTTGGTATCCGTCTTTCTCAAAAGACAACGGAGTATGCCTCCAGGTATGGGAGGGTCAAACCGTTTCATCAGCAGCACCAAAATGCCCTCTTTGGGGTACAACCCTGGGCAGTGTGTGTGGAGGTCCTGGGCTGCCCAGATGACAAGATGTCCCTCTCGGCCTCACTGTTGCAATCCAAAGGAAAGCAGAGCAAGACGTTTGGCACCAGCTTTGCTGCATGAGTTGCAGCAAGGCAACTCATGCAGCAAGCAAGGCATCATTCAACCACCTTACGGACTCCAGATTTGTGTACGGTTGACTCCTTAGCATCTTCTTCACCCAAAGATGAAGGTTTAGGATCAGAGTTTCCCTTCCCCATCTGCCCCTCACTTCCCTCTACAGCATGTGCAGACAGGGGTGGAGAAAGGGGCTGTGGTGGGTGCAGTCTGCCCCGGGTGTCACCACTGAGGGGTGTGTGTGACAAAATGCCTGGCAGCACGCACCACAGGGCCTGCAGCACGCCTGAGCCATACGTCTCTCCTGGGAGAGACCCAGTGGCTTGGGCATGCGCAGACTCCACACTGCCCAAATGGTCCATCTGCCGCCTCCTTCCCAGCTGTAGGGGGCTGAGTGGAAGGAGGCAGGCAGACTCCGGAGACCCCGCAGTGCAGCTCACGCCACCCCTGGGTACACTGCTCCAGGCACCCGAGCAGCTTCGTCTGCCACTGCATGCAGAAACTTCTTTCTTGACCATTGCAACCACTATTGCTCTCCTCTGCTCATCCTGTCTTCTGAATGCAAGTCCCTAACTCAGCAGGGGTTGATACCCATTGGCTACCCTCACCTGGTTTAGCCAGCCCCGTCAGAGAAGGTTTCCTGGGGTGTGGCTATTTTCACATGCTGGCTGCTTCTAGTAGCCACAGATGAGAGCTGAGTGCAGGTTGGGGACCAAAGGTGGACAAACTACCTCAGAAGGAGCACAACAACCAGGTTCACTCTAGTTCAGGCAAACACATAGTTCCTCTTTGAATCGCCTGTATTCCCAGAAAATCTGCATTCTTGAATGTTAGTCATGAAACTCCCCCCCGCCCCCCCCCCCAAAAGCCGCAAGAGGGATATCCCTCTGCACATGCTTATTACTGGCTGGAAGAACAAGAGGACAAGTAAAGGGTGTAATTATAGCCATGGAACTTTTCTCAGTTTAGGCACAACCTGCGTACAACGGAAAGCCCCACTGAATGACTGGGGTTCTGAATCATATAGGAAGCCTTTCTCAACTTCCATAGGAGAAAAAGTGGTGGCCAATCTCCAGGAATCTTATCCCAGCACAGAGTACTAGGAGACATCTGTGCTCCTGAGAAGTGATTCATTGGAGCAGTCCCCACCTCTAGCTATCTATCCTCTGTGGCACTTCATGGGATAGTGCATAGGAATCTGACTTCTACTGAGTCATACCACAGGTCTATCAAGTTCAGTATCATCTACAATGAATGGCAGTGGCTCTCCAGGGTCTCAGGCAAAGTTTTTTTGCCCAGCCCTAGCTAGTGATGTCATGGATTGAACTTGGAACCTCAGGGTGGCTAACGCAGCTCAGAACCCCTACCTTGCTGTATTCATGTTTTAAAAAAGGAGACAAAAATGTGTCCTTTTTCACACCTACTGACTTCCACAATTACTTTAGGTCAGGTAGTGTGCTCCTAGTGGGACGCAGGTGGTGCTGCGGGTTAAACCACAGAGCCTAGGACTTGCCAATCAGAAGGTCGGCGGTTCGAATCCCCGCGACGGGGTGAGCTCCTGTTGCTCGGTCCCAGCTCCTGCCAACCTAGCAGTTCGAAAGCATGTCAAAGTGCAAGTAGATAAATAGGTACCACTCCAGCAGGAAGGTAAACAGTGTTTCTGCGCGCTGCTCTGGTTCACCAGAAGCGGCTTAGTCATGCTGGCCACATGACCTGGAAGCTGTACACCGGCTCCCTTGGCCAATAAAGTGAGATGAGCGCCGCAACCCCAGAGTAGGCCACGACTGGACCTAATAGTCAGGGGTCCCTTTACCTTTACCTTTAGTGTGCTCCTAAGTAATGTGTTCCTACAGACGCATGGAACAAAATTTATTCTGCCTTGATTTTGGAGAAGGATGTTGCTCCTTGACTTTCTTTGGCATCCCCTCTGGGCCTGGGATACATTGCTAGGACAGGAAACCGCCTTTGTTCTCCTACGGATCTGCGAGACATTTAGTCCTGAAGTGCTTCCTTTTAGAAACAAGGGTCATTTTGTTGCTTTTCTTTCTTTTTTCCATTTTGCAGCTGGCTAAAAGCAATGCTACTTGTTTGACACTGATATTGATTCAAAGTTTGCTTGCACTTAAATTCATGCCTGGGTAAACTTTAAGAACACATGCAGCATTCCTCCCATCCACCGTGACATCGAAATAAACCTCCACTCTGTAGGCTCCATCCACAAACCCATCTGAGCACAGTGTTTTGGCAAAATTCAACTCCCTTAGACCCAAGAACCCAAGCTCCACTTGTTTTGTAATTAGAGGCATAAGTTTCCCACACATCAGCCCCTCTCAGCATTGGTGAGCATTGCACAAATCGCTGGTGTGTGTTTGGTGGGAGCACCAATTACACTCTGGAACACATAGCACACCTTTCTGAAGCTGAAATGCGCTGCCAGATCCACAAACCACTTAAGCCTTCTTGAAGTCAGGATGCATGTGCCAATCAATGATTAAGTCGCTCAACCTAAAGCGTTGAAGTCAAAGGATGCTACTCTATCCAGGCTTGCATACTTCTAATAAACATGAATGGCCTTTGCCTGTAAGACTGTAAGGGTATCCACAGTTAGCTCAAAGCTAATTTTAGGAATGCACTGAAATCACTTCTATGGAAAAACACAGCATTTTGGGTTGCACATTGCAGTCCTATGCAAAGTTCCCAGTGAAGCCCCAATTACTTAATTTCCCGTTCATAGTAATGGGGTGCAGCTCTCAGCTGTTAATGTTTTCTCACATCCACTTGCCAGCCCAAATGCCTTGGTTTGTCCTCGTTATGTTATCCACCATCAGGAACACTGGCACACATTTAGGAACGTGTGTGCCCCTTCTAGGAACAAGCCAATAAAACACTACACAGCTGAACAGTAGCCCTGGTGGCATTTCTCAACAATGTGGCATTTTATCTCAGCATGCAGCCGTGCAAATGATTCTTCTGCACATGTACTGGTTTGCTTCACTATGAATTAACATGGAACTCCACACTCTTCTGTTCCAGTCCATTATACCTGTGAGCAACTTCAGGGAATGTTTTAGCATGTTTTGCACACTTAATAACCATGGAAAGCCAGGGCCTCCCTCATAACCAGGCAAGTGTGTATTATGTGTGCAAGCTCAGAAAAGAAAAGAAAAGAAAAGGTACAATACGTCAATTGGGCAAAAGCTTGCGTTTCTTGAGAAGCTCTACTTTCCTTTTTGTTTAAAAGCAAGTTTCTAGTCCCCATTGTTGAGTGAATTTTTTTGTAACATATTGGGAAATCCCAAGACCCCAGTGAGTTCCTGAATAAGATTTCCAGGGGTCAGAGAATGAATTTCAGTGCCCTAGCTAGATAACTCCTTGCCTCTTGAGCAGCAAAAGCAGAATAAATTAAAACTAAATAGTAAACATTTCAGACTTAATCGTCTAAATAATAAAGAGAAATCATTCAAATCGGCTGGATTTGTACAGTTTATACAGTTTGCAGAGCTCAGCTTCCCATTTCATTGGGGCAGACAGCACTCAGCTTTGCTTTTGAATCTTAGGACAGTTTCACACATTACGCAGGCAACAAACCTGGGTTTGCAGGTGAGCATTCTTGCAGTGTGGAGCCCGGAGCCAAACTCCACCAGCTCACAATTGCACATGTGGGACTCATGTGTGTTTGTTGCATGTACACTACACTTTCCTAAAAACCGTAGGTGTTCCTTTACACCGTGTCATGTGGGAAACAGCCTTTATAGAATTGCAAGCAGCTCTCTTGCAAAGTTCAGCAAGCTTGCTGGCTTCGGTCATCTGGGAGCAGTGGCACGCAAGGACTCCCGATGAGAGAGCAACACGAGGAACTGAGCGTGCTCGAGAGAGAGAGAGAGCTTCTGTCATCTGCTGTGACAGGGGAAAGCTTATGGCTTTATAGGAAAATGAGCGTCTGCTTGCTATGTTTTCATTTTTTCCCCCCTAAGTCACTAACTAATCCCTGATCTCTAGGTATTAAACATAGCTAGAGCCGGGTGCAGTTTAGACAAGCTGCCAGCAGCAATAGAAAACAAAGCATAGAAACTGACCTGGATGACAACTTTCAGCGTGGATGCTTCTACTATCTGGGTGCAGATCACGGTGCCTGGATCTTGCTTGTATACCTCTCCCATGGTCAAGATCATCGGAATGGCCAGCAGGAATGAGGCGACCCAGATGCAGCTGATGAATTTTTTGGTCCTGCTCCTGGACATGATGCTCTTGGCTTTGAAAGGGTGGCAGATGGCCATATATCTTTCGACACTGAGGCTGGCGATGTTGAGGGCAGTGGCATAGGTGCAGGCGTCCCTCAGGAAGTAGTAGCCCTTGCAGATGTCGTTGCCGAAAGCCCAGGGGTGATGGACCCAGATGAAGTTGTAGAGTTCGATGGGCATGCAGAGGAGGAAGATGAGCAGGTCGGAGAACGCCAGGCTGGCCAGGTGGTAATGGACCGTGCTTTGCAGGTTCTGCAGGGACTTTTTCTGCACCAGGGTGTAGGCGGTGATGGAGTTGCCAATGGTCCCCACCAGGAAGAGCACCAAATAGATGATGGTGACCATGACTTTGGAGTAGATGTCCGTGTTCACGTCCAGGTCCTCCTCATTGGGCACCTTGGACCCAAGTTCTGAACCATTGGAGACATTCCCAGCTGAAGGCAGCGCGTAGTTGGTGGGCAGCAAGTGAAACTGACCCATAAGGTATCCCAGCTGGTAGAGCGAAGAAGTTGTGTTAAGGTGCATGTCGGCTCTCCTCGCAGAGCAGAAGGCTTCCTGGAACGTCGCTGAGGATGCTTGCTTTAAGGATGCTTTCCAGCCCCGAGTGGTACCCAGCTTTGAGGGAGGCTGCCTGGAAACTGTCGTCTGAGCGGAGGGTGTGACTGGTGCTGCTTGCTGCCAAGCAGCGAGAGTGCAAACCCAAAGTGGAAACTTGTCTCGTTTTGCAATGTGCTGGAGAGGAGGAGCCTGCTGACAAGCCTCTCTCTGTGTGTATAAGAGAGAGGAAGGGGAGAGCAGTTGGAAGCAGCCTGCCACTGAGACGGCTCCAGAAAAAGCATGCAGCAGTTTTCACTTGCGAGCCCAGAGCCAGGCAGCAGGCAGCTCTCGTGTCTTTTCCCCTCTGACTCTCCTCCCCCCATCCCTGGCTCTTTGTGCGTGCCTCGTTCTTTAGGCTCCTGCACTCTCCAGATGCGAATAGCGCTAATGTGGTTTAGCAGGACAATAATCTCTCTCTCTCTCATTCCCCAGGATGAGCAAGCGAGTGAGAGAGACTGAGCTGTTCTCCCGGCCATGTATACATTATATGTGTAAGTAAGGAAGGGGAGAAATTTATATTTTGTTCTCCTTGTAATGTGAAGCTACTGAATTTGCACACCTCAAATTGCTACGCCAAGAGAAGTGCAGCGATCCTTTGACATTTGCACTTCCTCTGAATTTTGCAATGTGCTCCTCCAGTGGAACAGTGTCTACAAAAAGGAATACATATGCACAGAAATGATACATCAGTAACATGTAGAAAGGGACTATTTTCGGGGAGATGTGTGTATTATTCAAACTGCATGAAATAATGTGTTCGTAGGAGAAATTGACTTTAAAATGCTTGCGAATTTTTGCAGGAATTAAAGAAGGAAAGGGAAAAAACACACACTGTGAGTTGCTGCAGAAATCTGAACTGAATTCATGACTGGAAAAATGAGAAACTGAGGGAAACCAAAATCGACAGATTCATCCATCCCTTTGTGTAAATCAAATTGGCAGAAAGCTGGCCAATATTTTCCTTATAGGGCTCTCTCCCCCTTTCATCTTCCCCATCTTCAAAACCTCTGAATATTTATAAGGGGGGGGGGTGTCTCCTTTACATTTCCCTCTTGTACACCAGTGTTTGCATATTTTTCAGCTTTATGGATTTCATAACGAGTTAGATATATCATTTATGAAGACTATCATGAGAGGTTAGAAATCATTCCAGCTCCCTGGCATTTCTTCCACAGGGATCCAAGTAGTGGAAACAGGTTGATACACGGTGTGGAGTCTTCCTTCTCCAATACACTTTCTTTTGTAGAGAAACCTGCAGTTGCTGTTTGACTTCAACTCCCATCAGCCCCAGCCAGCCTGGCCAATTGACAGAGACGATGGTGGTTGCAGTCCAACAGCTTCTGGACGGCTACAGGTTCCCTATCAGTGCTGGATGAATTTTTCATATTCCCTGTCTAATGGATCACCATTTTGGGCTCCCCTGAAGCAGGGCACACTCAAGCCATTCTGCTGCCTGAGGTACTTCACCCATGCAAATGCTAACCAGACTACCAGATGACTCTTAATTTGGTGAAGGCATCAGGCTAGCTTGGGGAGGGACACAGGGCAGGCTATGTGGTACCACGTCTGCTGCACACCCATAGCATCTGCCTCTTGGGAGAGCTAGTTTTACCTAGGACCTAGTCCTGTGGGCTGGCTGAGTTGTCCATTGAGAAGCACTGAGTTCGAATCCTGAACCAAACATAAACACAGGCAAGCCTTTGTTCTTTCATCCTCATCCGGCCTCTTCATCTGCAACAATCATGCTTTCTCTTACAGAATTGGACAACTCTGTTAACACATGGGAGGTGCTTTGAAGAGTCATAGAAAAGTGACAGGTTGCACAAGTAGCATGTCAAATTGACTAGTGACTCTGGAAGGTCAGAAGTTGCCCTGAAATTACAAGAGGGGCACAGGGATCAGGTGACACAGAGGTGATGGAAGGTGAGGGGTCAGGAAGTATGACTCCACCTTCCTCTTACCCTCCCAATTTTAATCTCCAAATCAGTGTGCAGCGAATTGCCCCCCTACTAGACCCTGGATTTTCATGGCAGCAAAAAATCAGTGAAAGGCTTGTGGTGAAAGGAGATTTACCACTGGCAATATCAGACACAGGCAGGGATGAAGGAGATGTTCATCCAGTTCACGAACCCAAATGCACCATTGTTTTGAGATGTGCATTTCTCTGAAATTTGCAGTTCTCCAAAAACAGCAACAACAAATATGTACAAAATGTGCACATTACAGGGAAATGTGCATAACATGCATATCTTAGTGGAAATGTCATGCAGAAATTCACAAAATTAGGGAGAGAGGGAAAATGCACACTGAAGTGCTGGCAAATTTACATAGAGACTTTTCCAATCTCTATCTAATGCAAAAACATAGTAAACCAAAATTAAGATTGGAACAATGAGATACAGAACTTGACTAGTGATTTATCAATCACTAGCAACACAGAATATTGAACCTCTGGATCTCAGGTGGTGCTGTGGTTTAAAACCACTGAGCCTCTTGGGCTTGCTGATCGTAAGGTCGGCAGTTCGAATTTGCACGACAGGGTGAGCTACTGTTGCTCCGTCCCAGCTCCTGCCAATGTAGCAATATGAAAGTGCAAGTAGATAAACAAACCTTCCTGCAGTGGGAAGGTAAATGGTGTTTTCATGCACTCTGAACTTGTCACGGTCCTTCATGTGCTAGTAGCGGTTTAGTCATGCTGGCCACATAACCCAGAAAGCTGTCTGTGGACAAACACCAGCTCCCTTGGCCTGAAAAGTGAGATGAGCACCATACCCCATAGTTGCCTTTGACTGGATTTAACTGTCCAGCGGTCCTTTAATTTTAGGTAAAGGTAAAGGAACCCCTGACCATTAGGTCCAGTCATGACCGACTCTGGGGTTGCGGCGCTCATCCCGCTTTACTGGCCAAGGGAGCTGGCGTACAGATTCCAGGTCATGTGGCCAGCATGACTAAGCCACTTCTGGCGAGCCACAGCAGTGTATTGAAACACCGTTTACCTTCCCGGAGTGGTACCTATTTATCTACTTGCACTTTGACATGCTTTCGAACTGCTAGGCTGGCAGGAGCAGGGACCGAGCAACGGGAGCTCACCCCATCACAGGGATTCGAACCACCAACCTTCTGATCAGCAAGTCCTAGGCTCTGTGGTTTAACTCACAGCACCACCCGTGTCCCCCTACTAATAATCTCCTGGTCACTCATACCACAACATTGAAGGACCCAGACATGCCATTTTGTATAACATGGAAGACAGGAAAGCAAGTTCTTTCATAACGCCAAGCCCTGAAGGAGCAACAAGGTGGTTCTTGAGGGTAGTGGAAGCTGAAAAGAAGAAAGGTTGATGCAGAAGATACAGTGATCGCCACCAATAGGCATATAATTCGCCACCATAAGAATAGAATGATGGACTAGATGGGCTCCTGGCTTGACCCAACAGGGCTTCTGTTTCAGTGTATCTGAAGAAGTGTGCATGCACACGAAAGCTCATACCAAGAACTAACTTAGTTGGTCTTTAAGGTGCTACTGGAAGGAATTTTTTTTGTTCCAACAGGGCTGTTACCTTCTTCAAATGCCACTAATTTCCCATGAGTTGTATTCAACATAGCACTAAGGAAATTGTTGCATCCCTGCAAGAATTTCTGGAGAGGTTGCACCACAATGCTGATGAGGACTAAAGGACAAAAAGAGACCTCGATGCAGAAATGTGGAGCACTGAACTTTAACGTGGAAGAACGAGGAACCGAGAGGAACCAAAATTGATAGATTTCCTCACATCCAACCACAAGGTTGTCTAATACCAACCATTCTGTGCTAAGGAATTGAGAAGCAGGGATGAGAAAACACTACCAGGCTGCTATTTTTGTTTCAACTAGGCTGTCCCATCTCCCGCTATGCTGCCATGCATATCAGAGAGAAAACAGATTCATGTTTGTCCAGGAAGCCTTTGCACTCTTCCTTAAGCATTCTCGTTATGACATCTTGTGCTTTCTCGAACCTTGTAAGGACCTCATTGTGCAAACAGCCTGCCTAAGGATAAACCTCCTGTCCATCTCCCATATTGACATCAGGCAGGAGCCTAACCTGGAATCTGTTTGGTGACTGATAAAAACATGTTTGTTTAGGCAAACCAATCCAGTGTGCATGTGTTTCAATCTGGGGTTTTTAAAAAATCTTATTGTTGATTTATATATTTTTTGAAAGTTTTAAATAGTTGTTTTTAACTGTTTTTACTGATGACTTCATTGGGTTTTCCATTTTGTAAATGGCTTTGAGGTTGTTGTTGTTTCATGAAACAAGTAATAAATGTTTTTTATGTTTTATAAATGTTTTATGAAACAAGCAATAAAGGTTTTATGAAACAAGTAATAAATAAAATAAAATAAGTAAATACGTTAAAAGAAGTATGGAAAGTTGAGAGTGGCTTATTCTCAACTAAAGCTTGACTCAACTCTCGTGGTTATTTTGTGTGATTTTAGAGGAAAATCTTGCTTTGAGCCTCTGCCATTCATTGCTTTTGGCTGTACACAATGAATTGATTCATTTTTGTCACATGAGTTTTGTCTTTGCTTTTTTAAACTTTGTTTTCACCTAAGGGATGCTTTGGTCAAGTCCATGCTTTAGAGTCACAATCGAGGTCCCAACTTTCCCCCACTCATCCCTGTAGCAACTTTTTTTTTTAAAGAAAGAATCACCATGCCCCTTTAAAAAAACAACCAAACCAAACAAACACCCTTCTTGGTACTCTCTGAAATGCCACAGACTCCTGGACTTCCACACTTCCTGAAATGGTCATTGGCAAGGTAGGGAGATCATGATGTAAAGACTTCTTCTAGGCATTTCAGGAAGTGCACGAGGCCGGCTTTGCAAAGACAGGCACAAAGCCATAAATTAAAAACGAAAACAAACTTGAAAAAAAGAAAAAAACACCCACCACTCAACCACCTTGTATCATTACACAAATGATAGAGCAAGAACAAACATACCTGGCACACCGCCATGGAGATTTGCCCTAGGTTCTCACACATTTTTATGCCTCCTACCTACCCACCAGGGACGCGGGTGGTAAAGGTAAAGGTAAAGGTACCCCTGCCCGTACGGGCCAGTCTTGACAGACTCTGGGGTTGTGCGCCCATCTCACTTAAGAGGCCAGGGGCCAGCGCTGTCCGGAGACACTTCCGGGTCACGTGGCCAGCGTGACATCGCTGCTCTGGCGAGCCAGAGCCACACACGGAACGCCGTTTACCTTCCCGCTGGTAAGCGGTCCCTATTTATCTACTTGCACCCGGAGGTGCTTTCGAACTGCTAGGTTGGCAGGCGCTGGGACCGAGCAGCGGGAGCGCACCCCGCCACAGGGATTCGAACCGCCGACCTTTCGATCGGCAAGTCCTAGGCGCTGAGGCTTTAACCCACAGCGCCACCTGCTGTGGGTTAAACCACTGTGCCGCTTGGGCTTGCTGATCAGAAGGTCGGCGGTTCGAATCCCTGCGACGGGGTGAGCTCCCATTGCTTGGTCCCTGCTCCTGCCAACCTAGCAGTTAGAAAGCACACCAAAGTGCAAGTAGATAAATAGGTACCGCTCCGGCGGGAAGGTAAACGGTGTTTCCGCGCACTGCTCTGGTTCAGCAGAAGCGGCGTAGTCATGCTGGCCACATGACCCGGAAGCTGTCTGCGGACAAACGCTGGCTCCCTCAACCTATAGAGCGAGATGAGCGCCGCAACCCCAGAGTTGTCTGCGACTGGACCTATCGGTCAGGGGTACCTTTCCTTTACCCTACCCACCATCAAACACCAGTAAAAACACAGCAGAAAATGTTGACACCACACAAAAATTGTGAGCCATCTTCGGAATAGTCTTCAGAGGCAGCCCCACATGCAAATGCAATGCAGTAGTCTAATCTGGATTGTGACTAACCATGTCCATGGTACCTCTGCCAAAGAGATAGTTTTGGAATATTGAACTATTATTATTATTATTATTATTATTATTATTATTATTATTATTGAATACAGCAGTCCTAGCCCCCTTTGTATATATTTTACTCTTATCCTGAAAAGTAAACACCCTAAAATCTGTATTAATTGCATCCCTTATTCAGAGCTGCAGCATCTACAGCTGTGGTTCCCAAAATCCCCATGGGCCACTTAGATAATGGGTAGGCAAACTAATACCTGGGGGCCAGATCTGGCCCAATCGCCTTCTAAACCCAGTCCGGGAATCAGCTTGTTTTTACATGAGTAGAATGTGTCCTTTTATTTAAAATGCATCTCTGGGTTATTTGTGGGGCATAGGAATTCGTTCATATTTTTCCCCAAAAAATATAACCCAGCCCCCCACATGGTCTGAGGGACAGTGGACTGGCCCCCTGCTGAAAAAGTTTCCTGACCTCTGACTTAGATATTGCCAATTATTTTTCTGCCTGCTGTAGCAATTTTGTAATGCACTGTGCTAGATGCTGTATGTTTTTAAATTGTACTCATAATGCTTCGTTTATTTCTTATACAGGCAATTCCCCAATTGCACACAATCGGCACACATGCGACCACTGATATGCATGCTGTTTTCAGCACTGTAAGGGGGCAGGGCAGTACAGGACAGGCTTATGCGTGTCCCATTGATGAGCACAGTGACTTGGAACACAATCATGATTTAAATGTGGTGTTGCCTGCATTGTACTTTGTTGCTGTTTAGTCATTTAGTCGTGTCGACTCTTCTTGACCCCCTGGACCAGAGCACGCCAGGCACTCCTGTCTTCCACTGCCTCCCGCAGTTTGGTCAAACTCATGCTGGTAGCTTCAAGAACACTGTCCAACCATCTCGCCCTCTGTCGTCCCCTTCTCCTTGTGCCCTCCATCTTCCCCAACATCAGGGTCTTTTCCAGGGAGTCTTCTCTTCTCATGAGGTGGCCAAAGTACTGGAGCCTCAGCTTCAGGATCTGTCCTTCCAGTGAGCCCTCAGGGCTGATTTCCTTCAGAATGGAGAGGTTTGATCTTCTTGCAGTCCATGGGACTCTCAAGAGTCTCCTCCAGCACCATCAATTCTTCAGCGATCAGCCTTCTTTATGGTTGCATTACAATTTGAATCATATAGAATTCCATGTAGTTCAGCTTGTAAGTATCCTCCACAGATATGCCGCGGACCACCTGAATGAAGCTTGTGGACCTCTGGTGGTCTGAGGGCCACAGTTGGGGAATGCCTGCTCTACTGCATTCGCATGTAATTGTGCCTAACGTAGCTTTTGTATATTGAAATGTTCAGCAGATCTTTCTCTCAGGGGAGAAGGAAATTGTAACAGGAAAAGGGGAACCTTCCCTTCTGCAGTATTAAAGGGCTTTTCTCTGACGTAGCCTTTAAACTGTGCAGGTGCATTTCAAACAAGTCTGTGAAAATAAAATAAAATAAAATAATCCTTCCTTTGTTTACCCCTGACTCCAGCCTCAATCCTTGCTATTTCTTTTTAACTTCTCTGGCCTTTCTACTCAACTTGACCTTTTAGGTGTATTTGTACCGGAAACTTGTGTGTGACGGGGAGAAAGCCAACTTCAAATGTTACACTGACTTAAAAATCTTTTAGGAAAATATCACTGGCACGACCTTACCTATTAACAGTTTTTTTTTAATGAAGATTCATTTGGAACCTGAAGGGGAAAGCTTACCAAATGCCAAGGAAACTTGCCTTTGTCATGCCCTAATGCACCACAATCTGGAACATTTTATTCCAGTTAATGCAACTGTACTTTAATTTCCCTTGGCTGGGTAACTTCAAGGGATTTGGTAGCCTTCAGTTGCAAAGTAACCCCTGAGAGAGACACATTTCCTTTTTCCATTGAAGCAACTGCCAGAAACGTGCTCTTTGACAAATTTCTCCCGTGCATGATGCCCTCAACTGATTTACAGTTGCTCAAGCAAATGAACAGGAGGCGCCCCGATTTTTTTGTTATGCCAAATTGCTGGCCTCGGGCTTTAAATTAACCAGGGAAGTTGTATTGCTTTTCAAAGAGCGTCAGGGTGCCTGTACAAATGGCCAAGGTGGTAATTGCATTTTTGGCTGTGTGTGCCATTTCCCTGCTTACAAATAGTTCCTGTGCTTAGAAAGAGGTGTGAAAAATTAAAGGCTTTTCAGTGCACTGAATTTGGCTATTAAATGTCGTGCTTCAGGAAGGATGTTTACAGCGCATGCACACACCAATGCCTGCACACACAGAGACACACACTCTTGTGTGTGTGTGTGTGTGTGTGTATGTCAACTGCAAGGAATGCAAACAGATTTATTTCCTCCCTCTCAGTTCCTTCTGCAGACTTGCAATTTCAGAACTTCTCTAAAGAAACTGGCATGTGCTGATGACCAGTGTTGGTACAGTGGTACCTCGTTTTAAGTCTGCCCTGTCGGTCGTCCATTCCGTGGAATGTCTGCAGGAAACCCGGAAGTACCGGAACTTGTTACTTCCAGGTTCGCAGCTTGTGCATGCACAGAAGCGCAAAACCGCTCCATGCCCATGCGCAGAGTGACCCTCTGTTGAGTGACCCTTCCGTCGAGTGTCCAGGGTTCTGGAATGGATCCTGGACTCAAAATGAGGTACCACTGTACTGGGTTTTGCCCGAGAGCAAAAATTCACAACGAATTTGCACAGAGGACATCAAAGGAATTTTGAGAAAAGAGAAATAAACTAAATTAACCAGAGTTTATTGTGGGGCTTTATTGTGCATCTTACCTGTGGACTTCAGAAAATAAATGCAGAGATATGCTTTGCATGGCTGTCTGAAATCCTCGAGAGCTACTGCTAGTCTGTGTAAATAGTACCGAGCTATAAGGACCAATGGCTTGACTCCGTATATAGCAGGTTTCTCTGTTCCTAGCCATGCTGAAGAGTTACAACATTCAGAGGTTTGTGGGTAGCCAATATAATTCTGTCATGTCCTTCCCTTTCCCCCTCCTGAAATGCCCTGTTCTGTTTCCTTTTGATTTTACTTGCAGAATCACAGACTTGGTGGAAGATTGTCAATAGCACCACTTAGTGGCCAGGTCTTCCTGGCTTGCAGGCTGCAAATGTTTCACTTTTTAAATTGCAACTGAGTGGGCACAAGTAAGTTAAAATAATTAGTTATATAGGGGTCAAGGGACGCAGTCTCTCATCCCCATTACCCCGCCTCCCACCTGCCCAATATTTAGTATCCAATGCTATTTATTCTCAGGGACATATACTACAAAAAGTAATCCAAACCCTTAAAGATAAGAACATAAGAAGGACCTGCAGGATCAGGCCAATAGCCTGTCTAGCCCTGCATCCTGTTCTCACAGTGGCCCACCAGATGCCTGCAGTAAGCCTTTAAACAGGACATGAGCAAAACAGCATTCTGCCCACCTGAATTGCCCAGCAGCAGGTATTTGGAGGAATAAAAAAGGTAAAGGGACCCCTGACCATTAGGTCCAGTTGTGGCCGACTCTGGGGTTGCGGTGCTCATCTCGCTTCACAGGCCAAGGGAGCCGGAGTACAGCTTCCGGGTCATGTGGCCAGCATGACTAAGCCGCTTCTGGTGAACCAGAGCAGCACACGGAAATGCCGTTTACCTTCCTGCCGGAGTGGTACCTATTTATCTACTTGCACTTTGTGCTTTCGAACTGCTAGGTTGGCAGGAGCAGGGACCGAGCAACGGGAGCTCACCCTGTTGCGGGAATTCGAACCGCCGACCTTCTGATCAGCAAGCCCTAAGCTCTGGGGTTTAACCCACAGCGCCACCCGCGCCCCTTTTGGAGGAATACTGCCTCTGATAGTATGTTTATATATGAACTCCCCGAAAGATTCCATCAACGGTGTCTCCGAAATTTTTTACACATCACTTGGGAAGACAGGCAAACTAATGCCAGTGTACTGGAAGTAGCAAAGATCACCAGCAATGATTCTTCAACATCAACTTCGTTGGACTGTTCATGTTGTGTGGATGCCTGATTATCATCTTCCAAAACAACCACTCTATTCCGAATTTAAAAATGGAAAGTGTAATGTTGGTGGTCAACAAAAGAGGTTTAAAGACTCCCTCAAGGCAAATCTTTAAAAAATGTAGTATAAACAAGTGGGAAACACTGGCCTGAGAGTGCTCCAACTGGAGAACAGCCTTTACCAAAGGTGTCATGGGCTTTGAAGACGTTCGAACTCAGGACAAAAGGGAGAAACAGGCTAAGAGGAAGACACACTTGGCAAACCCTCACCATGATCAACTCTCTCCCGGAAACCTATGTCCCCACTGTGGAAGGACGTCTGGATCCAGAATTGGCCTCCACAGTCACTTACGGATTCATTGTTAAAACTGTGTTCATGGAAGATGATCTTAGTCGGCTATGAGTGATTGCCAAAGAAAGAAGAAGATATGAATGACCCACTTTATAATAGCCCCAAGGGGCTCTCAAAGCAGCTTACAAAAGATTCACACACACACACACACACACACACACACACACACACACACGGGCTCTTGTGGCCAAATCTCCTGCTTGCCAGTTTCCCACAGGTGTCTGCCGGCCACTCTTAGAACAGGATGTTGAATTAGATGGACCATTGACCTGATCTGACGGGCTCTTCATATGTCCGTATGGTGCTGGGGTTATTCCGGTGAGATTTCCTCTCTCCATCTTTGGTCTTCCTTGATTTTGCCCTTCAGAGGCTCCCCCTACTGGGCAGATGAGCTCACTGAAGAAAGAGAATGGAGCTGACGAGATGGTATTTATTCCATCTGTGATGGAGGCAACTCTTCCTTTGCTGTAGTTGCATGGCAACTGCTCTCAAATGTCTTCTGAGGACTTCATAGCCAAAAAGAAAAGAAAAGAAAGACAAGAAAAAGGTTTCAAAATGAATCATCTTGCAACAGATTACTTTTTCTTGCATCCTCACAGTTGCCATCCTTCATAGGGACTACTAGCTACGAATTTGTCCATTTTGGTTTCTCTCAGTTTCTCATTTTTGCCAATTTAAGTTCAGTTCTCCATTTTTCCATATCAGTGTGCATTAAAAAAAAAAAACTTTATGAAAATTCACCAGTGCCAACTTAACCCAATATGCACGTTTTTATATGCAGTTTCCCCTAATCAGGAAAATTTTGCAATGCGCCATGCATTTTTGTATACCATTTTCACAAATATATTCATTTTAATGCATATTTCACCCTAGAATATGCATTTTTATGTACATATTACATGACAAGAGAACTGCATTGAAAAGTTCAGAGGTGTATGAATTTCAAACAATACCTGTGTTTCCATTTTCTTATTGTTTTGGAAATTAACAGTTTACATCAGTTCACCTTTAAATGAGAAACAAATGATGACACCCAACTCTATCTGCTGATGGACGGAGAACCTGACGGCCCCAGAAACACTGGTCAGATGTTTGGAAGCTGTGGCTGGATGGTTGTGTACGAGCTGGTTGAAGCTAAATCCTTCGAAGACAGATGTCCTCTGACTGGGTCGGGGCGATATGGGGTTGGGGGGCCAACTCCCATCTCTTGCTGGGGCGTAGTTAGTGCCAGTGCCTTCTGTCAAGAGTTTGGGTGTAACCCTCGACTCCCCCCTTTCTATGGAGGTACAGGTTGCAGCTACAACAAAGGCGGTATTTTTCCATCTCTGCCGTGCTAAGCAGTTGGTCCCTTACCTCTCTCGCCCTGATCTCACCACTGTGATGCATGCTACGGTCACTTCCAGGCTTGATTATTGTAACTCTACGTGGGGCTGCCCTTGAGACTGACCCAGAAAGTCCTGCTGGTGCAGAATGCCGCAGCAAGTTTCCTTACGGGGTCTTCGCACATTCATCCAGTGCTTTACCAGCAGATAGGTTTAAGGTTCTGGTTTTAACCCTATATGGTTTAAGCCCTATACGGCCCAGGACCCTCGTACCTATGGGCCCACCTCTCCTGGTACGCCCCACAGAGGACCTTAAAGGTAAAGGGTAAAGGGACCCTTGACGACTCTGGGGTTGCACACTCATCTCGCTCTATAGGCCGAGGGAGCCGGCGTTTGTCCGCAGGCAGCTTCCAGGTCATGTAGTCAGCATGACTAAGCCACTTCTGCTGAACCAGAGCAGCGCACAGAAAACACCATTTACCTTCCCGCTGGAGCGGTACCTATTTATCTACTTGCACTTTGACGTGCTTTTGAACTGCTAGGTGGGCAGGAGCTGGGACCGAACAATGGGAAATCACCCCGTCGCGGGGATTAGAACTGCTGACCTTCTGATTGGCAAGCTCTAGGCTCTCTGGTTTAGACCACAGCGCCACCCCCGTCCCCCATAGAGGACCTTATGGTCTGCAAATAACAATACCTTGGAGATCCCGGGCCTCAGAGAGATTAGGCTGGCCTTGACCAGGGCCAGGGCCTTTTTGGCCTTGGCCCAGGCCTGGTGGAATGCTCTTCCACACGAGATCAGGGCCCTGCAGGATTTGACATCTTTCCACAGGGCCTGCGAGACAGAGTTGTTTTGCCAGGCCTTTGGTCAGGACTCAGCTTGACTCCCCTTTTCTTTTTGTATAGGAACTAATATGAAAGAGGCCTCCCAGCATTCTCACAGGCCCATATAGGATAAGTATAAACAGTTGGGCCAATGAGCACTTACTGTTCCCAACCCTAACCCTGTGGAAAGCCATCTAATTAGACTATAATTTGATTTTGACATGTTTTTAGGAGGTAATTTAATTATTGTTTGCTTTTATACCAATGTTATATATCTGATGTTAGCCGCCCTGAGCTCGACTTCGGCTGGGGAGGGCGGAATATAAATAAAAATTTATTATTATTATTATTATTACTACTACTACTACTACTACTACTACTATTAAATCAAATTTGTCCTCCACCCTTTAGTCCAGATTCTTAACTGCAGTGGAGTCAGGTGGAAGAGGACTGTTTTTGGAGCCCAGAGGACAGCTGTCCATTCCTCAACTCCACTGTGTTTCTCTCAAATCTGCTCAAGCTCTCCTAGCGAATGGCTCCATAAATGCAAAACTTTATCCTTCTTTGATCTTCAACAGTATTAACATGGTAATTCTTAAAACCCTGATTCTTGATTTGCATTCAAATGGGTCCAATAATGTCACCATGACTGCATTACCCTTTTCATTTACTAAGGATAATTTAAAGTGTTATTAAACTACTCTTCGTTCAAATAAATTTGCCTCCGCGTTCATAGCCAAGCCTCTGGACTGCATTCAGCTGAACATATTGGCATCTGTGCAAAGAAAAGGGCTGTTTAATAGACTGTTGCTTCCTCCAGAATGAAATGCATCAGACAGTAGTTTATCTATTAAAAGCTTGCAAAAATGTTTGAGCTGGAGAAAATTTAGCCATTTTGAAATGTGTTCTGAAGCAATAAAACAAGTTTGCGTAGTGCTGGTTAGGAACGAGTCTCCTACAGCTTTGCAGAGTGCTTTGACTTTCACACTTTTATGAAGATTTATCCCCCCCTACGCATCCCGCCTCAAGCAATATGAGAGAGAGAGAGAGAGAGAGAGAAATGGGAAGAACTGTTTCCAATTAAAGAAGCTGGAATGGAGAACTAAATCATGGTTTTCAAGAGGAAACAAATTCTGGTTGTCTCCCATAAAACACATTGATTTTCCAGATTCAGGGGCTTTGTAAAAATGAGAAGTTACCAAGATCAGTCCTGACAAGGAGGCAAAACCTTCCTCATTCTCCATCTTCCTGTGAAATCTTTGGATTAACTCTTTAACAAGGCAATCCTATGCATGTTCAAAAGATAGGCCATTGAGTTCAGTGGGTCTTCTTAACAGACACGCATAGAATTACACTGTAAAATAGACTTGCCATCCATTGCTTGTTTCAAGGAATGCAGTTTGCTCCTTTCCCCAGTACACCCATATCAAGTACTGTTCGGTAGGTAGAATTTGGATAAATCCTGGGTGCCTTGGTAGGATTTGAGTTTTGTCTGAGGAGAAGCAGGATGTGTGCAAAGCTGCATGATTTTGAAGGGAAGGGGACCCCTAAAAGTTTTTGTGCTATCTTGGTGATCCAGATTTGGGGGGGGGGGGGAGGCAAGCCAGCATTAAATCATACAGTGGTACCTCTGGTTGCGAACGGGATCCATTCTGGAGGCCCGTTTGCAACCTGAAAAGAATGCAACCCACGTCTGCACGTCTGCCATGCGCGGGTCGCGATTCACCGCCTCTGCGCATGTGCGTGACGTCATTTTGAGCATCTGCACATGCACGAGCAGTGAAACCCGGAAGTAACCCTTTCCAGTACTTCTGGGTCACCATGGGACACAACTTGAAAACGCGCAACCTGAAGCAAACATAACATGAGGTATGACTGTACTGTGCAAGTTGGAGTTAAGTCTTTATTAGCAAAAAACACAATAGACATGGGTGTGTCAGACCTAATGAGCACAGCAACACATCTCTGGTAGGTCTTGCTGTCATGAAGCTGTTGCTGAGACTGAAGGGACCCAGCTCCCCACAGCTACCGAAATCCCCTCCTCTCCAGGTTTTTCCCAAAGCAATCAGAGACTGTGTCTGTGCATCAATCTTTCCTCCGCGCTTTTCAAGCCTCTACTGGTTCTGGGAGACAAGTGGGGGAAGCTTGCTGCAGCCTCTGCTTCCAGACCTCTCTCTGCCTGCCACAGACTCTCCCCACTCACTAAGTCCTGTTCCCTCTTCAGCTTCTGAGACCTTCTCCTCCCAGGCTCCTCCCTCTTCTCCCTCTAACCACTTCTCGTTGTCCCACCACCACTCCCTGGGCTCTGAGCCTTCTTCCCTTGGGGGTTCCCCAGTTGTTTCCCCCCCCACAACCCTCTGTGTCCAACTGCTCTCTGACATCTCTATCTCTAACCCTACAATTTAGGGAAAATGCCATGGGGTGCGATGTGTGGGAAAGGGGGAGCAGCTCTGCAGGATTGAAAATTAGGTATCTAGCATAACAAAAATGCCAGGATCAGGAGGAGGAGCTTCTTTGTGACTTGTACATCTGGCTTATAACAAGTTTAGGAAAGGATTTTATTAGTGCTCTCCAGTCCCGGTACTTTGGGAAGTACTTTTTTAAACATAGTTGGTGACTAGGCTAGATAGAACGAGTAGTGCATGCTTTTCGCAGAATGCCTCTGGGTATTTTTATGTACATTTTAGTATGGTTTTTGAGCTAAGAACTGGATCACAAAGTTCAGAGAAGTGCAAAAGTGGAAGGAAAACTGCATTCCATACACATATTACTCTGGAAGATGCATATCAGAATTTTTCGCTTAAAAATACAGACATAAAAAGACCGTTCAGTATCCCCAATATATACCCAAATGTATGGACAGGTTTGATTCAGTTGTCATTTAAAGCTGAATTTATCGAATGTGCACTTCCTTAAACAATATGTGAACTGAAACAAAACCATTCCAAATCAGCACTTATTTGAAACTTGCTATGCGATTCCCCAAGCAAACAATTTAGAAAGATGCATATATCAGGAGAAAGTGTGCATAAAATGAAGATGTTGGTGGAAATAACTTACAAAAATGTATTGTATTAGGACAGGCATGTCCAACTCCATAGAGACTGCGATCTACTCCCAGTATTAAAAAACTGGCAGTGATTAATTTTTTGGGGGGGTGGGAGAATCAGAGTTGTTGAGCTTTTTTGGGGAGGGGAACCAGAGTTGATGAGTTTCTTTTTGGGGGTGGGGTGGGGAGGAAGAAAGCAGACTACTTCAACTTCCTTTTAATTGCTCAACAACAGCTAACACCAAACGAGCACCAAATTGACGCAACGGACTGACAGAAAGAGAGGGCAGGGGCAGAGACATTCATTTCATATTTCTTAAAGTCACGCAAGCGAGAAGGATCCCGCAAACAAGTGCGATCGACTACGATCACTAGGAGATCTACCTGTTGATCGTGGTTGACTGGCTGGACAGGTCTGTATTAGGAGAAACCACTTGGAGAAATGTCCACATAAGTCAAAACTGCATACCGAATTGTGTTTCTTAGGAGAAATTCACACTAGGATGCTGAATAAATTCAAAGAGCTTTTATTTTATTTTTTTAAGAGCCTTTGCAAATTGCTGCAGAAATGTGAGGAACTGAATTAAAGACTGGATAAATGAGAAACAGAGAACCAAAACCAATCTCCTCTCTGTCTCATCAGGAAGGAGTTGAGTGTTGTTGTGCAAGAGGGACCTTGAACATGTCAAGGACATGTCTTCTTAATTAGCCTTTGGCTAATTAGACAATCTATGGCCTTTTAGATTTATACGATCTGAAGAGAAATTAGAGTATAATCTATGGCCTTTTAATCTGGAGGGGGGTATTGTTTTTGTTTCTTTCTATGTTACGTATTTTTGTGTTTTTATTTTGCAAACCACCCTGTGATCCTTGGATGAAGGGTGGTATATAAATTTAAAAAATAATAAAGGGCAGGTTTAGAGCCAGTAAGCAACCCTCTTCATGCTTTCATTTTTACACCCCATGAACACCTGCACATAATTCCCTCATTCATAAATGAAACATTACTGCCCATTTTACAGATGGCAAAACGAAACATTAATGCCCATTTTAAAGATGGCAAAATGAGCTGTGTGTTTTGCTATTCGGCAATTAAATTCCAACCTTGGGGGGCAAATGGAGAGGGCTTCTAGCAGCTGTGCTGCATGATCAAGGTCTCTTTCTGTGTCAGGAAACCATGCAGCATATTTACATCTTGAGTGAAATGGAGGAAGGGATTTGTGGAGAGGAACAATTGCTTCATTAAGGAAATGAAGGATAGATTCCAAGGGAATGTGTTGTTTTCAGCAGAACAGGAGCAGGTGCAAAGGGAACAGATAGGATTATTTGTTCAGCACATACTAAATAGTAGCTTGTTTGTGCTGCTGGGGAAATTGAAGATAACCATGGTTCCAAGTTAGCCAATTAAGCATCTACCGCCAAAATTCATTAAAGATTCCTTCTACCTATTAAGGGTAAGGTAAAGGGTTAGGTCCAGTCGTGGCCGACTCTGGGGTTGCGGTGCTCATCTCGCTTTATTGGCCGAGGGAGCCGGCGTACAGCTTCCGGGTCATAATAATAATAATAAATTTTATTTATATTCCGCCCTCCCCAGCCGAAGCTGGGCTCATGTGGCCAGCATGACTAAGCCACTTCTTCTTCTTTTTTTTTATAAGATATTTATTAAAGTTTTAGAAGTACAAAAAGAGAAATAAAAAAACTTCCTTTTAAACAAGAAAAAAGAAAATACCAAAAGGAAAAAAGAAAATTCAGTAAGCAAAAAGAAGAATCAAGAAGAAAAAGAAAAGAAAAAGGAAAAGGAAACAGGACAAAAATTTGAAAAGAGGGAAAGGATTTGCTGAAATGGATAATTGACTTAGAATACAAGAAAGGGAGGTGTGAGGAGGTCAGGGAAATAAGCTAATGAAAGGAAAGTAATGGGAAGATTTGTTGTCATGACTAAGCCACTTCTGGCGAACGAGAGCAGCGCACGGAAACGCCGTTTACCTTCCCGCCGGAGCGGTACCTATTTATCTACTTGCACTTTGATGTGCTTTTGAACTGCTAGGTTGGCAGGAGCAGGGACTGAGCAATGGGAGCTCACTCCGTCGTGGGGATTCGAACTGCTGACCTTCTGATCGGCAAGCCCTAGGCTCTGTGGTTTAGAGCACAGTGCCACCCGCGTCCCTTCACCTATTAAGGGTACCCCTTGGCATTTTCCCAATTCAAAGTGTTTACCATGAAGTGCCTTTATGGCCCATGTTTCTTTGAGATTTTGCATGGCTGATGCCGATCCATTCTCATCGCATCCATCAAGTTCTCTGAATACGAAAAAGAAGGAAAACAGAAAGGTGAAGAGTCAAAGGGGTGGATGTTGATTAGGAAACAGTGCCATATGCCACAGTTGAATCAGATCTACAAAGGCTCTTGATAGTTCCCAAGGCTTGCCTTGGGTGATGTTTAAATTTGGCACTGAATGCAAGACACCGATTTCTGCAGACACTGGGTTCACTTGCATTGGGAGTTCCTGGCTGACAACATGGCTTGCATTAGGCACCAAGCTTAAACATTGCTGAATGCAGTCACGGCTTCACCTGTCCCGCAACCGACATCATGGTAACGGCAAAGCCACGGCTGCATTTAGAACTGTTTAAATACAATGACAGGTAGTTGCGAGTCCATGCACTTACCCCTGGGGCCTAGAAGCCAGCCCCGTAAATAAGGAGACACAACACAGAGATGTATGGTGTTATGATTGCGGGCGTGGTTGCTCGAGAGGAAATAGGCAAGACTCCCCGTTGGTCTTTTCAAGGCTTTATTATTTGTCCAAAACATTCACAATGCAGACCGACTCAAATCCATGTCTGCTCAGTTGCTAGCAGAATCTGGGAGGAGGCGGTCCTTAAACTTTCCCCAGCAGAGCAGTTTTTTGACCCCCATCCTATGCCTCCCCTCTCTGCGCGTGAGCCTACTGTGCAGAGAGGGCATGGGCAAAAGGGGACCTGCCTCCCCCCCGCTTTGCTCAGGTTCGGCGCTGAGGCTCTCCCCTCCATCCTCCGAGCCCTGCACCCCTTTCCCACTGGAGGCGTGACTTCGCTCCTCCCCGGAGGACGAACTGCTTCTCAAGATTTTTGGCGGCTCCATGTAACCCAACTGCCCTTCCACCTCCCGCCTCTGAGCTGATGGCAGTTCCCTGACATCTGGGATTAATTTAGGCCACAATTTTATTGATTTCAGATGTAGAAAACCTTGGCTTAGGCATTGGATGGCATACCTCTCAGCCCCTGGTTGGGTCTGAAGATGCGCAGGGCAGACAGGTGTTGTGGGGGAGACTGCAAAACGTGAATTTACACAGCAGGGGTGTGAAGAGAATCAGAACTTACAGGGTTAAACAGTTCTGAGTGACATCTCACATTCTGAGGCGTGGCTATATTCACAGAGGGGAGTGTTTCTCTGTGTGTTTTTTCCTTTCGCTTTTGCGGCGAGGCAGCAAGATGTGCGCTCTCTCGCCGGGCTGATTTATGGTGTATTTCTACACGGTTAAAGACTGTTGGAGATAAGCAAGAACGCTTGCGTGCAGTCTGATTTACTGATTTACACACATTGCAACAGTTTCTACCACTGCGTCGACTCTGCTACAGGAAGCTGACAGAGAGCTATCCACGGGAGTCCAGTGGGGCACAGGGAAGCCTGCTGGACCCCATCCAAAAGCCACAGGGGGCCCCCACTTTACCTATGTTGGGAGTTTGACCTTCCGCTGCTGCTCAGGGTCAGCAACTCCGGCAATCAAGTCTTTAATAGGCTCTGAAAATGCCGCCACATGGGGGTGCATAATAATGCTACCCCTCATTCCGAAGATAGACTATAGAATACCGTCCAAGGCCTAAAAACGCCAAAGTTGTGACAATTGCTATGGGGAAGGCAAAATCTCCAGAGCAGGGAAATTCCTTCCCAGCTCTGGGAAATAGTAACCATCGTGTGACCGTAGCAACACCTGCAGACCTGGGAAGGAAAAGGTTAGCCTGCAAGAAAACCACATTAAAATTAAAGGGATGGGAGGGTGGGTGAAGCTCCAGAAAACCAACTGAGGAGGTGGCCGGCAGGATCCTGTCCTTCCTGGCGCTCACCCTACCCCAAGGCAGCTGCCAATTGGCCAGCCAGAAAGGTGGTGGAGCGATGGCCAGGCAGCGAGGGGGGGGGGTCTGCGGGACTCGGGAAGCCCACATCAGGTCACAAACCCCACCCACCACTGTGACGGCTGAGGAGTAATTGTGGCTGGGTAAAAATGACCCCATGAACTATATGGATTTGGAGGTGTATCAAATGCACTAGAAGCAACATATCCTGAGCAAAATGGGATATTGGCCAGCTGTCAATCACTGGCATACCTGAAGTTGCCAGCTGGAACCTTTGAAAATATTAGCACGTGTAATAATTAAAGCACTAGCATGCTGAAGCACAGGAGTCATATTTGGATGTCCACAAGATGCCATGCTCTGTGCAGTTTGGCACTGGTGAAGGAAGAGGGGGGCGGGGCGAGCACGCCGCCCCTGGAACCACGATCCCGGTGGGGTGCCATCGTGGCTGGCCCCCCCCATGCTGGGCGCCATGCCCCCGCAGGCAGCATGCCCCACCCCTGCGGGTGGCGTGTTATGCCCCCAAGACATGCGCCAGCCACGTCCCCACCTGCTCTCTGCCCCCGGTACTGGAGCATGAAGCTCTGCCCCTGCAGTCTGGGAATCCAGGCATCTCTTCCATGCCAGCCATGTTCAGATTTTTTCCTCTCCAAAATACTGCATTACCGATGTTGAAAGGCTCTTCATGCTCAACAAGCCACTTAAATCGAGCTCAGGAAAAAGCGAAAGGTGGAGGAGTCAGATGGGTGAAACGCATATTGAGTTAGATAATAAGAGGACTGTAATTGCTTTTCATAAGCCCTTCTTTTCATATTACTTTATCCATTGTTTGATTCGGACAGGTCTGCAATGTTTAATATAGCCAAATTCATAGTGAAGGCAGCTCAACTTAGACGAGTTCATGTGTTCTCCCTCAAGATTTAAGATTCTGTGTTTTATGTATGTTTTATTTATTGTACAGGCCAGGTTTTCATTGTTATGTCTGATTCTTATGTATACTTTTCATTTGCTTATGTTTGGCTACACCCTGAATTTGGTTGCCTTATTAATAAATTTGAAATATTCCTCTATCCTATATGCTGATTGCGAATCCATTCTCTGAGTGTGGATCCTTGCATAGTCAAAACAAGAGAGAGGCATCAGCAATCTAGGGACACAACCACCTGTTAGCATTTCACTCCTCCGTTGCTGGATGTGTGATTGTTACATCATATGTCTGTGTTTACTTTCTAGGCTTGGAAAGTGTGAGAATGGAAGCCCGTCTTCTCTCTTCAGCTCTATTGTACTGTTGTACTTTACGTTGTCTCTCTCCCTCGGAGGAGGAGAAACACCATGATTGCTTTGTGCTGTATATATTGCTTAATAAACACTTAGAATGCACGCACCAATGCTCCAGTTTGTTTCTGCTAACTCTGCTGAATGAGCATGCACATAGTCTCTTGATATGTGTCGCTGGAAGCATTCTGGGACTGAGGATTTATGGACGTCCTGAGCTGCACTTCATAAGGAAGACACCCAGAGAGGTTTGTCTAATTCTGAGGGCTGTGTGTGCCCCCCAGGCGTGTTCCAACACCACCCACCAAAAAATCATTTTAGCCCTGGGGTGAATCTTCTGTGAGCCACACAGTAGGCGGGACCAGAGGTAAAAGTGGGAGGTGCAAAGGATGTGAATCTTACAATTAGAGCCCCACACAAGTCAGAGGTTTACACCCACATTGTGCAAACATCATTCCGTCCAAACATGCAAGACATGGTCCAAATACATATTCCAGTAAGGAAAGTAATGCCTTATGAGGAACAGCTAAGGGAGCTGGGCATGTTTAGCCTGGAGAAGAGGAGGTTAAGGGGTGATATGATAGCCATGTTCAAATATATAAAAGGATGTCACATAGAGGAGGGAGAAAGGTTGTTTTCTGCTGCTCCAGAGAAGCGGACACGGAGCAATGGATCCAAACTACAAGAAAGAAGATTCCACCTAAACATTAGGAAGAACTTCCTGACAGTAAGAGCTGTTGGACAGTGGAATTTGCTGCCAAGGAGTGTGGTGGAGTCTCCTTCTTTGGAGGTCTTTAAGCAGAGGCTTGACAACCATATGTCAGGAGTGCTCTGATGGTGTTTCCTGCTTGGCAGGGGGTTGGACTCGATGGCCTTGTGGTCTCTTCCAACTCTATGATTCTATGATTCTATAAGCCCAAAGCATGCATCCCCAGGAGACGCTGTCTTGCTGTGTCTATGTATGATTCATTGCTCTGTCCCTAATTTCTTCCAATCAGCCTCAGTGGTGGTGGTGCAGTTAGTTCTGCCACCTCTCTGGAATAGATTTGATTTGATTACTCAATCACTCCTGATGCAGAAAAGCTGTAAGCAATCCTGCTCTCTGGGGAGAATTCCCATTGCATCCCGGCTGGATTTGATTGCTGGATTTGGCTCCTTAAACTCAAGGGGAACACTCAGAACTACGACATGCAGGAAGTGGTTAATTCTTTTCTCGTCCGCATTCTGAAGAGTCAACATTTTACTCAACTGTAAAAGTATGCCTCTAGTTTTAATTTGGGGTATGTGAAGTTTGAGAAACTCTGGGCTAAAGAAACTAGCAAACACACCTCTTCTTCTTTACAACGGCTCTTACGGCAATGAGCTGAACGAGAAATTCACTGTTGAGCCAACATCAAAGCAGCCTGGGGGGAGAAAGGAAGCACAAAATGGGAAATGAAAGGGAACGAAATAATGTGCAGATTTCCCTTGGAACTAAAGAGAATAATAAGAGTTCAGTGGCAGGAAAGAAAGCTTTCTGAGAAATCTGAGTGGTGTGAATCATCAGTTCTAACTGAGGCATCTGTCATATTTCCTCAAGCCACCCTTAAGTAAATTTTAAGGATGTAAGAACTGCCCTACTGGACCCATCTAGTCCAACATGTAAGAGATCTATAGGTGCTTACAAGAACAGGAAGGATATGGGTCTTCTGCACAAATCATTTGGCTAGGTGGCATTTTTAGACTGCTTAATATAATAAACAAAATCTCTGGTTGCTTTTATGTAAGTGCTGTCATGTTCCGGTCTGACACCAAATCCCAAAAGAAGGTAGCAGTTGCAGAACCATGGACAGCTCCAAATGATCAACTTGCTGCACTAAAGGTTGAGATGAGACTGAATGTTTTTGAGTCTCTTTCCCCAGACCTCCTCTCCCAGTTCTGCCTCCTTGTGGATAACTTTAGGATTCTATGGCCTGAAGATGGCCATTCCTCCTCTATAGCATGTGGCCTAGTCTTCTCCTGGCCCAGGTGGACCAGTGAGATACTGTGGGAGGCCTTTGTCTACTCAGGGGCAAGTGCCTGTGAGGGTTGTGGCTTTGGACCACAACTGAAAAGTTATCTACTTCTGTCATAGGCACTGGTACACTAACTTGGTTTGCCTCACTTTGGGTATGACAAGTAGGACTGGAACCACCACCAAACAGTGCTACCAGCCCCTAACCTGGATAGCTGCTTCAGAAGGATAACATGGTTGATGGTACAGAAAGCCACTGAGAAGCCAAGGAGAATTAACAGAGACACATTTCACCTGTATCTCTCCTGAGAGAGGGAGACCGAAGCAGTTTCTGTGTCAAAACCGGGTTGAAACCCTGACTGAAATATATCTAGAAAATCAGTTTCCTCCAAGAGCAGGTGGATCTGGTCCACAACCACCCACTCAAGAAGCTTGTCCAAGAAGGAGAGATTAGCAACTGGCCAGTAGTTACTTAGATTTTCCACATCCAGGGAGGGTTTTTTTGAGGGTTGGTTTTACCACACCTCCTTCAAGCAGCTGCTGTCATTACTGTTGCCCATTTTCTGCTTCACGTTCCAGTGAGGCAGGGACAATGTGAGGCCTTGTGACATCAAAAGTGGTTGTCATGGGGATTGCTCATAATGTCACAAATGGGCTTATAAACACCCAAGGCAGATGCCTTTAATCTGAAGAGCTGGTGGACGTTGATACTAGGAAGATCATAGTCATGTCACTCTGAGAAGAGGCTGTTAAATCGCAAAAGCATCCCATCATAGGGCCATAAGAAACTGTCATATACTGAGTTAAGACTATTGGTCCATCTAGCCCAGGACTGTCTACACAGACTGAAAGCAGCTGTAGGGTTTCAGGCATGAGTTTCTCCCAGCCCTTCCTGGAGAACCTTTTACATGCAAGGCAGATATACCACTGTGTGTGTATGTGTGAACCCTCCCAAACAAGAAAAGGAAGGAATTTATTATAAAGCATTAAGAGCTAAATGGAAAAATGAAGTGCAGCAGCATCTATTTACAGTACTGGGTGGTCATAAACAATGTTATAACTCAACCACACTTCTACTTTCAAGAAATGGGAGTTTTATGCTAAAAGGGGTGGATTTAGCTAAGAAAGTGAGGAAGTCTACAGGAGGCAACCAAATCCTAAGGAAGGAAGGAAGGTCTGTTTTTGTGATGACTACCAGGAAAATTAAAGATGTTCACCTGGTGGCAGTGGTGGAAACAAAGGATGATGATGCTTCATGCTGTCAGACCCCTGGTCCATCTAAGTAGTTTGATACTGTGAACACTGACTGCCAGTGGCTGCCCAGGGTTTCAACAGTGGTCTCCCATAACCTTGCCTTGAGATGTTGGGGACTGAACCTGGGACCTTCCGCAGGTAAATCTGACGCTCCACTGCTGAGCAACAGGCCTCCCCATGGTGAGAAAAAATGGAGGGAATAAATGAGCTAATTTACTCCCCTACCTTCCCTTTCAAGGTGCAGGCTACAGCTCATACTATCTCACTCCCCTATTATTAACCCCATTCAAAGTGCTTTTAAAAGCAAAGTAAAGCTAATTTCTAGACTTCTGATTATCTGTTTTATTCTGCCTTGTCTGCTTCAATGCTGTTTTCTTGTCACGTTACTACTACTACTACTAATATTTTTATTATTTATAGCCCACACATCTGTCTGGGTTTCCCCAGTCACTGGGGAACAAACATGTTTTGTTTTTGTTTTAAATATGTTATGTAGACTGCTCTCCACATCATTTGACTGAAGGCAGGGTATAAACCTACAGAAATAACAAATATATAGAGACGGGAGATCTTCAGGATCTTACCTGGTTTGGTCTTCCAGCCATAGCGAAAGGCAAGCAGGCACAGTTTGTGATGGACTAACTCTCCACCACTCCACACCACCCTCTCTGTGCGGAGGGTTTGCTTTGCAATGTACATTTTTAAAAAGATGCACATTTGCAATTGGTATCACATGTCATCAAGGCACTCAGATATGATGGGCTGCATTATAGATGTCGCATCCTGTCCAACCTCCCACAAACAAGGATAGGGAGGGATGCATGAGCACATCCAACTTCCTTTGTCATTACAGTTTGCTAAAGGCTTTGGCTACCACCAGACCAAATGCTCCTAGCACTACAAAATAATTGCTTTTGCACTGCAAGCTTAAAGTTCCATTGCAATTGCCTTTTCACACTGCAAGGGTTTTAGCCATTTGGGGTGTGTTCCACCCATACTAGTGGACAGAATTTATGAACAGGGAAAGGATAGTTACAGATAGGTAGCTGTGTTGGTCTGCCATAGTCAAAACAAAACAAAATTCCTTCCAGTAGCACCTTAAAGACCAACTAAGTTAGTTCTTGGTATGAGCTTTCGTGTGCATGCACACATCTTCAGATACACTGAAACAGAAGTCGCCAGACCCTTCTATATAGTGAGAAGGTGGGGAGGGGTATTACTCAGAAGGGTGGTGGGAATGGGTGATTGGCAGATAGCTGTGATGAGCCTGTTGATGACTCTTAACGACTGCAATAGGTCTTACAGGAAAAAGCAAGGGTGAGAAGGTGAAAAATGGCTTTGTCATGTATAATGAGATAAGAATCCAATGTCTTTGTTCAGACCAGGTCTCTCCATGGTTTTAAGTTTGGTGATAAGTGGCAATTCAGCAGCTTCTCTTTCCAGTCTATTTCTGAAATTCCTTTGTAGTAAAACAGCTACTTTGAGAAAGGAAAGGATAATTTTGGGAAAGGATAATTTCCTCTCATTCTCCCACCTTTCCCAATGTATGTGATGCTGTCTGGCTGTGTGCGTGCTTTCACATATGTAATCTAACTTGCAGGAGAGGACAGCCAGAGTGGGACCATGGCATCAAATGAGTAGGACTTCATCCCCACCGTGGTTCTGACTGCAATAAGCCCACTATGAATCCCACCCCACAAATACCAAAATAGGGCTAAGAGTTGCCCCAGTTTGCAGTTGGGGCAGATGAAGGCTTCTGGTTGTGCTGATGCAGATGCACCAGGGCTGGATTTAGGTTTGATGAGGCCCTAAGCTACTGAAGGTAATGGAGCTCTTTATTTGTCCAGCTGTCCTTTGTCAACAACAAATTGTCGCTGTTTTTTTGTGTTGAATTTATGCTATATGGTAATTTATGGACCTAATAGGTATCTGAAGCCATTTGCACCTAATAAAATAGGAGCCTACAAAACACAAAACACTGTTGATGCATGTAGGTTTTATTTTATCTTATATTTTGGAAATGTACATCCAGTTTTTTTCTTTAATTTTTTTGGGGCCCCACAATAGTGTGGGACCCTAAGCTATAGCTTGTTTAGCTTTTACATAAATCTGGCACTGAGATGCACTATGGCATTTCTTCTTTTTGTGCTCCTCCCGGTGGTCATTCTTCCTCTGGTCACTGCTGTGGATACACGACAGGACTGATGGTCTGATTGTCTATGGTGATCTTGAGGGAAAAGGTCAGTAACATAGAATACTGCCTTATACTAAATCAAGATTATTGGTCCATCTAGCTCAGTTTTACATTGACTGGTACTAGATCTCATTTTCAGAAAGGGGACCTTCTGAGCTCTACCTTCCGGGTCCTGAATCTTCCAAAATTGAGCTTCATTGGATCACCCCCAGGTTGTAGTATTGTGAGAAACATCTCTCTACTCTCTTCCTTCACACCTGCAGTATGCACCCCAGGGGTGTATTGGACTGGGAGTAGAACGTATAGCATTGCAGAGTAACCTATTAAAGAGGTTGCTCAGAGGACCATTATATTACTGAGAACTCTGCTCTTTTCTATCACATCCAGCATTCAAAGCAATCTCCCTGATTCCTCAGCTTTGTTTTCCATAGCTGCTCATTTTTTATTCACTTGGACTCCTTTGCAAGTTGAGAACAAGCAGCAACAGAATAAATCACCCAGAAGCAAAAAAATGAACACTATATATAAGCATACATACACATTTAGCAGTGAAGAACTTTTCACCTTCCTATCATAACTCTTTATAGTTTGCATTTCTTCTTTCCTAAAAGAATATTTGATCATATTCCAGGACTTCTATTCAAGTGCCTCTTTATAGATTAGACTAAACAATGAGGTTTAGCATATAGCTGCGAAATGTTACTTGGGCAAGGCAAAATATGGAAGCTTGCTTTAGAGAGGTGGGGGAGAGCTGAGATCACCCAAGGACAACTCAGGGTGGCTTTGCAGCTGCCTTTACAAGAAGCAAGGGCTGTGTTATTTCACTGTATTAGGGAAGATATTTACCTTTTGAGGCAGAATGAAGGCCCAACAAGACATGACCTTAAATGCGTGTTTGCATTTAATATGCAGTGTTTTAAATAATGCAAATAGCATCAGATTATGTGTGTGTGTGTGTGTGTGCAGAATTAGCAGGATCAGGACAGGTGTTGTGGGGGAGAATCTAATCCAATGAGAACACACACACACACACACACAAACACACACACACACACACACACACAGAGAGAGAGAGAGAGAGAGAGAGAGAGAAGTGGATTTAAGCAAATTCTTTTGGGAGCTTAGATGAAGAAGAGGCCTAACTCCTCCAATGTCTCCCAAAGCTCTTCTAAATAAATAAGCAAGCTATTGGCCGAGATCTTTCTATCAACACTCGTGAACATACACCTTCACACACTCTACTTCATGATGGAGGTAGTTAATATCACTCTACCTAAAGCTTCACATAAACAACAAGTTAAATCTCTGCCCCAAAGCCCGGTCCCCATCCCAGAATTCATTATGGAAACCATTTCAAGGCTTTGCCTCAGAGCATGTAAGCTATTCCATATACACATCTACATCACTTGCTTACTGCCAAAGCAAGTTAAGAACATCAGACCATACAAAGAGCCTTCTGGATCAGATCAATGGACCATCTGGTCCAGCATTCTGTTCGCACAGTGGCCAACCAGATGCCTGTGGGAAGTCTGCAAGCAAGACCCAAGCACAAGCACACACTCCCCTCTTCCAGTTTCCATAAGCTGGTATTCAAAAGCATTTCTGCCTTCAGCCATTAAGGCAGCACATAGCCATCATGGCTGGTAGCCATTGGTAGCCTCGTTGTCATTCACAAATCAAACAGTGCAGGCTTGCAACAGTGCAGGGTGGCGCTGTGGGTAAAACCTCAGCGCCAAGGACTTGCCGATCACATGGTCGGCGGTTCGAATCCCTGCAGTGGGGTGCGCTCCCGTCGTTTGGTCTCAGCGCCTGCCAACCTAGCAGTTCGAAAGCACCCCCGGGTGCAAGTAGATAAATAGGGACCGCTTACCAGTGGGAAGGTAAACGGCGTTCCGTGTGCTGCGCTGGCTCGCCAGATGCAGCTTGTCACACTGGCCACGTGACCCGGAAGTGTCTGCGGACAGCGCTGGCTCCTGGCCTATAGAGTGAGATGAGCACACAACCCTAGAGTCTGGCAAGACTGGCCCGTACGGGCAGGGGTACCTTTACCTTTACCTTTTTACATCATCACCATCATCTTCAGGATCCCAGCTGTCATTCCTATCATTATTAATCACCTTCCACCACCTGAAACGCTATGCTTTCCAATGATATATGGTGATCTTGATTGGCAACGACTCATTCAGCCATGCAGAACATTCACCCATACAAATTCTAGCATTCAGCATAGTAGTCGCCAACCATCAGAAGTCACCCAGAGTGGCTGTGGCAATCCAGCCAGCTGGGAAGGATGTAAATAATAAAATTGTAGCTGTTGTTGCTCATCAAATGCCTTCAGCTATCAAGTTACACAAAAGCATTGATTGCTAGGTCCATTTTGCATAAGCATAGAACATAAGCTTGCAATATGATGCTCCAAACTAGAACCTTTTTATTTGTATTAAATAGCAGCAGCAGCAGCAGCAGCAGCAACAACAACAACAACAACAACAACAACAAACAACAACAACTTTATTATTTACACCCTGCCCTTCTGGCTGGGTTTCCCCAGCCACTCTGGGTGGCTTAAAGGTAAAGGGTAAAGGGACCCCTGATCATTAGGTCCAGTCATGGCTGACTCTGGGGTTGCGGTGCTCATCTCGCTCTATAGGCCGAGGGAGCTGGCGTACAGGTCATGTGGCCAGCATGACTAAACTGCTTCTGGCGAACCAGAGCAGTGCACGGAAATGCAGTTTACCTTCCCGCCGGAGCGGTACTATTTATCTACTTGCACTTTGACATGCTTTCGAACTGCTAGATTGGCAGGAGCAGGGACCGAACAACGGGAGCTCACCCCGTCGCGGGGATTCAAACCGCCGACCTTCTGATCGGCAAGTCCTAGGCTCTGTGGTTTAACCCAGGTTTAACCCAGGTTTAATCCAGCCACTCTGGGTGGCTTACAACACATAAAAAATTGTAAAACATTAGACATTAAAATATTCCTGATACAATCTTCAGATAGGACCAATTGCACATTTGCATTGATGCAGGTTTGTGTATTACTGCAATATTTCTGAGCAGGCTCTTATCTTGCCTACTACCATCCCCTTGTGAGTCCACCAGCTGTTGCATACCCCTGGCAGCATTCTGGCAAAGAATATGCATGGGTTAAGGTTAGGTTCTTGCCAGCACCAATTATAAAGTTAGCAACTCCTTGGAGTGATCAGATCTCTCTTTTGTGATAACAGGCATGTGTGAACAGAAAGGGAGAGACAGTATTGTCGAGGGACAACAAAAGATGTGACGGCGCTTTACTTTTTTATTTTTGCTGGAGAGATAATGAGATGTGAAAGGAACAGTTTCACACAGATGGCCCTCTCGTATCTTGTGGGAAAGTTTCTGGCTGGTTCTTATTCTTTCCCCTGAATAGAGTAGAATTGCAGCAGCAGCAGCGGGCAAAAGAAAGAGGGCATCAAAACAACAGCAAAATGTAGATTCCAAGGAACTGAGAACTAGAGGGTGAGGCACAGGACATACTGCAGAAACTTTCTCCAGAACAGAAACGGAGGTTGGGGGCAACTGTTACAAATTCCCATCAAGAACTGGAGCTGTCCATTGTTTTCAGTCTTTTGGATGATGAAGACATCATTAGGGACGGCCTGAACAAACCATTTCTTATCAGTATCACTTTTGCATAGACCACGTGTCCAACCAGGAAGTTCTTATTCAGAGAGTTGTTGTTGTTGTTTAGTCATTTAGTCGTGTCCAACTCTTCGTGGCCCCATGGACCAGAGCACACCAGGCACTCCTGTCTTCCACTGCCTCCCGCACTTTGGTCAAACTCATGTTTGTAGCTTCAAGAACACTGTCCAACCATCTCATCCTCTGTTGTATCCTTCTCCTTGTGCCCTCCATCTTCCCCAACATCTTTCCCAGGGTGTCTTCTCTTCTCATGAGGTGGCCAAAGTATTGGAGCCTCAGCTTCACGATCTGTCCTTCCAGTGAGCACTAAGGGCTGATTTCCTTAAGAATGGATAGGTTTGATCTTCTTGCAGACCATGGGAATCTCAAGAGTCTCCTCTAGCACCATAATTCGAAAGCATCAATTCTTCGGTGATCAGCCTTCTTTATGGTTCAGCTCTCACTTCCATACATCACTACTGGGAAAGATACCTCAGAGAGATACCTGCCTAAACAGGTGTGTCTTCAAGAGCTGGCAAAATGCCATTACCAATGGGACCTCTAGCAGTTCAGCAGGGAGGGAGGTCCACAACACTGGTGTCACCAGTGAAAAAGCCAGCCTCTGTGTTGCCACAAGCTGATAATCACCAGCTAAACCATAGCAAAACCAAAGGGGTTCCATTTGCTGATTGTAATGCCCTTTCCTGGTAATAGAGGAAAAGAGGTTCTTTCAGGTAGCTTGTGTCATACGTTGTCATAGGTGTGTCAAATGTGTGGAGTAAAACCTTAAACACGTTGCAGAGTTCAGAAGAGTTCCCAAAAATAGACCAGAGGCAATACTACAGTACTTCATTCAGCAGAGCTTTACTTGTGCTGAAGGCAAATGAGCATAACGGTTATCAAATCCAATACAATCAGGATTGGCTCAGTCCATACAAAATCCAGTCTTAACTCATAATAAGACTAAACCTTAGCACTTAGCATCCTATATACATAAACAGAAACACCACACCAGAAGGAAGAGAAAGAAAGAGAAAAGCAAGACCCAGACTCCTTTTGGCCTATATTTATAGTCAGCATGACTCTGCAGAATAGAGATGAGAGAACTAGTTCCAAGCAGCTTCTCAGAAGGTATAACCCAAACAATCGTTAACTCTTCTGCCTCTGCTTCTTTCACACAGAGAAGCTTCTAGTAGTTTCTTGTATTAATCAGAATAGAAAAGAATAGGAAATATCTTTACACATGAGATCAATACTTTCTGCACTAAGAAATGCAAACTGACAGTTTGGTCCAGAGTTATTGAGAGCCTTATCTATAAATAACAGGGCGTCAAAACTGGTAGGCAGTCTGCAGATCCCTTAGTACTGATGTGATATGAACCCAATAAGGAGCTCCACCCATGGATCTGGACCATCTCCAGACCATTAGTATGAGGGGATCAGGTCACTTTGCATTGCAATTTGCAAAATAAAAATAAAAATTTAATGAAATTCCTCAAATATTCCTAGCTGCCATTGGCTTACTGACAGACAAAGGCTGTCCAGGATCACAGGGAGATATTATTCTCATCACTTGCCACAAGGTCCTGAGACCTTCTGGGTGTAAAAAAATGTGTTCTATCACTGAACTACAATTCCTTCACAAATGAAGCTCTCTGTGGAGAAAGCATCTGCTGCCTTATATGCTATGCGAAGAAATGGCTAGTTTTGAATTCTGCTATGGACCGTTGCAGACCACCTTGGCATATTTACCATGGCCTGTAGAACTGGTCACTTCGGCCTTTGGCACACACAAGTTGTCAGAAGCTGAAAGTTAATCCAAGCTGAAGAAAAATAAATCACTCGCCCAGAGCCTGGGAGTTCTGTGATTCATCAGCCCTCAGCCTTTTCTTGGATGGAGAACTACATTGCAAAATCCAGATAAATTGCAAATTTCAAAGGATGGATGCTTTCCAGTTTGCATATTGTTTCGGAAAGTATGAGTTAGGGAAGTCATTTAAATGTGAACTGCATTGGATTCATCCACCATCCCTAATGGGGGCCCTCCTAAGAAGAATGTTGTTTCACTTTCTTAAAAATATGATCAAATCTGTTGTTCTGGGGGATCCTCCTGTTCAGTCTGCTGGGTGAGAACCTGAAATTCTGCTTCAAAGTCCTGCTTTGACAGCATCAATGGCCAGCGTATGGACCCTCAACCTGATTCAATCAGGCTGTTGTTTTTTTTATGCCAGCCCTCCCTCTAATACCAAACCTAGCTACTGAGTGCCAACAGAAATGTAGCCAGAAAAGGGCTGCTGAGAAATAAGGAGGGGGTATCAACATGCTTGGAAGAATTTCAAGTTTTGCAGAAGTTTTGTTTTTTAATCCCAACCCCACACAATAATTTCCCAATTGCAACTTATTACATCTAGCTGCTTTATATATCAAAGTAATCATTAATTTGCTATCCAAAGGCTTTAGAATTAAAAGCTTCCTGTATGCTACTATGAGTCATTTGATGAAATTATTGCTACTAGAGGTGCTACCTGCCAATCGAAGCAAGAGATCAGGGGAAGAAGAGAACAATAAGACCACAGACTGATGAAAGTTGGCTTTTCATTATTAGGCTAGTTAACATTTGCCCTCAAATTTTTCCAGGTCCAAGGCAAGATCTGGGGGATATTTTCACCACATAATTCATGGAGTATTGTGGGCTGAACTTCCAAGAGCAAATTTGTTTCAGCTCTAAATAAGGACTTCTTACTTACTTACTTTTTATTTTTTTACAAAATACTTTACACCGATTCAAAGCTATTCAAGAGGGGCTACAGCAGCCCAGATTCTTATGAAGAAATAAGAACATATGCAGAGTTTGCTTGGTCAGGTGAAAAGCCCATCTGGTCCAACATCCTTTTCTCACAATGACCACTGCTTCTCAGAAACCCACAAGCAGGACCTGAATGTATGAGCACTAACCACATTTGTGATTTCCAGCAACTGTTATTCAGAGCCATTGATAGCCTTAAACTGCACAAAATTGTCTAATCCTTAAAAAAACACACACATCCAAGTTGGTGGCCCTCACTACCTCTTCTGGGAGTGAATTCTGTATTTTGACTATATGAAGAAGCCTTTTCTTTTTGTCTGTCCAGAGTCTTCCAACATTTGGCTTCATTAGATGGACCCAAGCGGTGGCGTAGCAGGGGTTGCCAGCATGCGGGGCCACACAAAGTGGAGGGAAATGGATGCAGAAAGCATGCACATTCAACTGCCTAATGGTATCCACGTCACCCATGAGATTGCAGCCACAGAGATAAGAAAAGAGAGTTGTTTCATTGTTTGGAGAGCTCACTTCCTGGCTCACATGGAGAAGCTGTTTTCAACAGAGCCCAGTGATAGACATGCACAACTGCATTGAAGCAGCGCTGGGTGTTTAAATTTTGTGCCCCTAACAATTTTGCGCCCAAGGCAACCGCCCCTGTGCCCCCCTATGCTACTCCACTGGTTCCAAGTAGTAGTGTTACTTGTGAGAACCTATGGTTAGCTGTGTGGAAGAAGGAATTCCAACGTAGCAAGCTACACCTGTTGAAAATTCCTCATAATAATAATAATAATAATAATTTTTATTTATACCCCGCCCTCCCCAGTTAAGGCCAGGCTCAGGGTGGCTAACAAGCAATAATAAAAACAAATTGAATGAATGCAACTTAAAAACAAGATTAAAATACAACATTAAAATATTGAAACATTAAAATATTAAAATGCAGCCTCATCACAGGAGGAGAAGGAAAAAGAAAGAGGGGGAGGGAATCAAATTGGTTCCAAGCCAAAGGCCAGGTGGAACAACTCTGTCTTACAGGCCCTGCGGAAAGAAATCAGATCCTGCAGGGCCCTGGTCTCATGAGACAGAGCGTTCCACCAGGCCGGAGCCAGTGTTGAAAAGGCCCTGGCTCTGGCTGAAGCTAATCTAACTTCTTTAGGGCCCAGGACCACTAGGGTGTTGCTATTTATGGACCTTAAGGTCCTCCGTGGGGCATACCAGGAGAGGCGGTCCCGTAGGTACGAGGGTCCTAGGCCGTGAAGGGCTTTAAAGGTCAAAACTAGCATCTTAAATCTGACCCTGTACTCTACCGGGAGCCAGTGCAGCTGGAAAAGCACTGGGTGAATATGCTCCCATGGCAGAGACCCCGTGAGGAGCCTTGCCGCAGCATTCTGCACCCGCTGGAGTTTCTGGGACAGCTTCAAGGGCAGCCCTGCATAGAGCGAATTACAGTAGTCAAGCCTGGAGGTGACCATCGCATGGATCACTGTGGCTAGGTCAGGGTGGGAAAGGTAAGGTAAGGGACCAACTGCTTGATGCGGCAAAGGTGCATCTTAAGAACATAAGAGGAGCTCTGCTGGATCAGAACAAGGTCTAGCATCCTGTTCCCCTATGGGCCAAGCAAGAAGGAGGTGAGTCAAACAGTGATCTCCATACCTGTGTTTGAAAACTTGTTTTCAGAGGCATACTGCCTCCAACAGTGGAATGGTGGCAGAAATCAACACCAATGTCTTGGTGGGGGAAATTCCTTTTCTTGCCCAGCTTGCTCCACTGAGAAGGGAAAATAAGTCACAAGAAAGATACAATTGTTTTCCTGATTCATACTGAGATCCAAGTAAACAGATTGATTGTTTGGAGAGGGTTTAACATAGCTGTCACCACTTATGACTAAATAAGCTATCCAAATCTCTGCTAGGTTTTTTATTGCCCAAATGGAAATACCTCCTTCTTTGTTTAAGAGAAATTGGCTTTGCATGGCCATACTTCCGTCCTTGCCTCTCTTGCAATATATATCCAGTGAAAATATGCTGGAGATAGATAAGCAGTATTTTAAGCCGCTTGGGAATACAGATTACAAAGCAGGAAATCTTGATATGGGCAGTGAGAAATATTGCAAGTATTATGGCTCTCGGAATGGTAATGATGGTGTTTGTCAGAATGGGGCTCTGGAGATTTCACCCAGAATCAATCTAGATGTCAGTGTGCATACATGTGATAATATAAAGCTGGGAGGAACTGTGAAAATTTTAGGAAACATTTCTCTTTCTCATTCCATAGGACCTTGGTAAATGTAGAGAGGAAAGATAGTTTCTCTGTTTATCTCCTTGTTCACCAGCCATTACAGAGGATTCAGGATGATGATGATAATAATAATAATAATAATAATAATAATAATAATAATTTATACCCCGCCCATCTGGCTGGGTTTCCCTAGCCATTCTGGGCGGCTTTCAACAGGATATTAAAATACAATCATCTATTAAACATTAAAAGCTTCCCTAAACAGGGCTGCCTTCAGATGTCTTCTAAAGGTCTGGTAGTTGTTTTTCTCTTTGACATCTGGTGGGAGGGCATTCCACAGGGCGGGTGCCACTACCGAGAAGGCCCTCTGCCTGGTTCCCTGTAACTTTGCTTCTCACAGCAAGGGAACCGCCAGAAGGCCCTCAGTGCTGGAGCTCAGTGAACGGCAGAACAATGGGGGTGGAGATGCTCCTTCAGGTATCCTGGACCGAGGCTGTTTAGGGCTTTGAAGGTCAGCACCAACACTTTGAATTGTGCTCAGAAACGTACTGGGAGCCAGTGTAGGTCTTTCAAGACTGGTGTTATGCGGTCTTGGCGGCCGGTTACAGTCACCAGTCTAGCTGCAGCATTCTGGATTAGTTGTAGTTTCCGGGTCACCTTCAAAGGTCGCCCCACACAGAGCACATTGCAGTAGTCCAAGCGAGATCACCAAACAAAGCACAGGACCCAACCAATGGTCCATCTAATTCAGTATTGTATACACTGACTGGCAGTAGCTTTCCAGAGCTTCAGTGTGATGTAGTGGTTAAGAGCGGTAGACTTGTAATCTGGTGCACCAGGTTCGTGTCTCCGCTCCTCCACATGCAGCTGCTGGGTGACCTTGGGCTAGTCACACTTCTCTGAAGTCTCTCAGTCTCACTCATCTCACAGAGTGTTTGTTGTGGGGGAGGAAGGGAAAGGAGAATGTTAGCCGCTTTGAGACTTACTTCTTCGGGTAGTGATAAAGTGGGATATCAAATCCAAACTCTTCATCTTCTTCTTCTTCAGACAAGGGCTATTTCTTGAACCATGGACTTTCTGCATGCAGAGCATAAGAACAGTATGTGAGTGTCCCGCAAATCATGGGCATTGGTGAAGATCTAATTTAAGATATTCACATATCAAACAATCTCTAATGCATGGTCAGTGATGAAAAGAATGCTAAGGAGAATGTTGGAGATATGTGCACTTTTGACAGGATCTATCCTGAGTCCCAATGTATTCTCACTGTGCCAGTTGCAGGAGAGATGCTGAGAGCTGCTATTGCAATGGTTCGCCTCTCCAAAAGGGTATGGGAGAATGTGATGCTAATGACCAATACCAACATGGAGGTCTACCAGGCATGTTGAGCACACTGCTTTATGGTAGTGAGTCATGGGCAACCACCAGGAGTGATGCCTCAAAATCTTCCTGCATGGCAGGGGGTTGGATTAGATGACCCTTGGGGTCACTTTCAACTCTTCAATTCTATGATTCCATGATCTTCCACAAGGAATGCAGGTGGCGCTGTGGGTTCAACCACAGAGCCTAGGGCTTGCCAATCAGAAGGTGTTGGTTTCTGTGTGTTGCCACTGTGCAGTTCTTGGAATCACAAGACTCTGTTTACATTCCAGACATGCCAGGCTGTTGGAAGTCTCACGGAAGACAGGAGATGGATGTGATGTTTACTGGTTTCCTGTTCCTTTGTTTTTTCAGTTGCTCTCTGCTTTCACAAAGAGAGCGTGTTTATTTCTTTTCTGTCTGTGTAGTTAAATAAAGCATAGCGATGTAGCTCATAAATCTCGTCACTTCTGCTGCTTTGATACTCTGAGTAATGGGAATGTGCTTGGAGCCTTATCAGAGGCTCAGGACGTTAATCATCATCGAAGGTGATTCCGGAGGAGCTTGGAGGAGCTTGTTCGAACGGAGATTCTGACAGAAGGTTGGCGGTTCGAATCCCCGTGATGGGGTGAACTCCCGTTGTTTGGTCCTTGCTCCTGCCAACCTAGCAGTTCGAAAGCACGTCAAAGTGCAAGTAGATAAATAGGTACCGCTCCAGTGGGAAGGTAAGCGGTGTTTCCGTGCACTGCTCTGGTTCACCAGAAGCGGCTTAGTCAGCCAGTAAAGTGAGATGAGCGCCGCAACCCCAGAGTCAGCATCCCCAAACTTAGCCCGCCAGATGTTTTGGGACTACAACTCCCATCATGCCTAGCGAACAGGACCGGTGGTCAGGGATGATAGGAATTGTAGTCCTAAAGCATATGGAGGGCCGAGTTTGGGGATGCCTGCCTTAGAGGCAATATGATGGGTAAATGACTCTAATCAGGAAAATTCATCAGCACTGTAGTGTACATTTCGTCCAAGACACACATTTTGTGCGCATCGTATATGGATTTTCCCCAATGCAATATATTTTGTATGTAATTTTCACCAATATGCACATTTTATCCATTATTTCCTCTCCTAAAAATGCATTTTTGTAACACCTTTCGGGATGGGAGGGACTGCATTGCAAAATTCAGAGAAACATGAATTCCAAAGTTTAGCTGTGTTTTGGTGCCAATGTCGTTTGAGGAGGCGCAACTTAACATGCGAATCAAACCAAATTTCTTCCCATAAGGGATCACTGCAAATCTTTCAGGGCTTTGTGTTATATTTCAACAACGATATAATGAAGAAATGCTTGAGAATAAATTTGTTGCAAATGTTTCTGTATTATGAACTTCTGTTTTATATGTGATCTGTGTGAATAATGGATGCTCAGTTGCCCCAGTTGCTTTCTCTGGATATGGGGGGCTCTTGTTCTGTTCACGCAATCCCAGCAAGATGCCGTCTACTATTCTGTGCCACAGGAAATAAATGAGGAGAAATTGGACTGATGAAGGAGAACCTACAACAGTTGCTTAGATGGGGCTGCCGTCTCTCCCATCTCTGCATGAAAAGCTTCAGCTGCCAAATTCTGTCTCCTGCACAGCTGTTAAGAAGAGTACAGAGGTATTGCCTTCCTTCGCATCTGGCCACCCTCGAAGGAGCACCATAGGTGGCGAAGGAGAAGGAGGATGCACCTGGAACACACAGCGGCAGTTCAAGGAATCTGCTGTTACGGTAATGATCGTTTCTGTTGTTGCTGCAAGAAGGAGAAGCTTAAATGAGCAACATTTCTCCTGCATTTTGCTACATGCCTTCTTTACACACACGGGCATGTTCTCCAGAAGAAAAGCGACAGATTTAGTTCCCTTCATCACCAACAGCTGTTCCCAGCTTTAATTATGCGCGGCACACAAACAGCATCTCAAATCAAAATGCTTTTCTTTGGGAGAAAGGGGGAGGGAGAATTATTCCCTCTTTGAAACTCCAATTTGTGCATAGATTTATCGCTATAAACAGGATATTAGAGCCACAAATGTGATCACTTATTTTTAATGAGTGCTTCAGAGTTAATCCATTTTACTCTCTGGATGTTCTCAGCTGCCTTTGACATAATTACATTCCTGTTATCTTTAATTCACAACACACCCCTTCATACGAAGCAATCTCTTCTTCACCTTTCATCTCTCCCCCCCTTTTTGAAACGTGCTTCAATTTGTACCCATCACATGAAGCTGGTGAAGGGTTGAAGAAAAGCGTAACATTTTAAATGGGGCGGGGGGAGTTTGAAAGCACTCCTCTGTCTTCCAAGCAAACAAGCATTTTCCTCTCCAGATCTGAGCCTCGAAACAAAACAGTTTGGAGCAGGGAGGGAATCCAGTATGGATGACACTAATTGGCTAGCATCCATGATGTCACAACAATCCTGACTGGTTTTAAAACAGTGTTTTCAAATGTCTCAATTTTCAGACAGGGAAGGGATAAATGTAAAGTATAAACAGACATCTGGCATCTGGTAGAGGATTATTGTGGGTACACCTAGCCTGAAGCTGAGGGAGGAGTATGATTCGTGGCTAACCTAGGTCACATTCACACCATGCATGATACCTCTTTAAGCAGTCATGGCTTCCCCCAAAGAATTCTGGGAGCTGTAGTTTGTTAAGGGTGCTGAGAGTCATTAGGAGACCCTTATTCCCCTCACAGAGCTACAATTTATAGAGTGGTCTAACAATCAACCCATCTTCGCAAGGAACTCTGGGAATTGGGGCCTCCTAGCAAGTCTCAGAGATCTTAACAAACAACAGCTCCCAGAATTCTTTGGGGGAAGACATGGCAGTTGAAAATGACATCACAGTGCTTTAGCTGTATGGTGTGAATATGGCCTTGGAGGTGGGGGAGAAGTTTGGTTCAGGTCACATTTTAAGAAGAACCTTCTCAATTTTAATTTCCCCAATCAATATGTGAACTAATAAACAGGCATTCTTGTAAATTTATACTTCTCTGAGTTTCGCAGTGCAGATTTTGCAGCTGAGTAAGTTCTACAAAAAACATATACTAAGGGGAGTTGCTTGCAAAAATGTGTACATTGTGAGAAATGCACATTAAAATGCTGGTGAATTTTCATGAGACTTTTGTAAATAAAAAACATCACAAACTGATGTGGAAATGTAGAAATTAAAATTTAAGATTGTTTGCCTATAGAATTGCAAGGCCAAGGTACTTTAAGAGCACTCTGTGTTCTCTCTCTCTCTCTGTTATAAAGGTAAAGGTAAAGGTACCCCTGCCCGTACGGGCCAGTCTTGACAGACTCTGGGGTTGTGCGCCCATCTCACTCAAGAGGCCAGGGGCCAGCGCTGTCCGGAGACACTTCCGGGTCACGTGGCCAGCGTGACATCGCTGCTCTGGCGAGCCAGAGCCGCACACGGAAACGCCGTTTACCTTCCCGCTGGTAAGCGGTCCCTATTTATCTACTTGCACCCGGAGGTGCTTTCGAACTGCTAGGTTGGCAGGCGCTGGGACCAAGCAGCGGGAGCGCACCCCGCCGCAGGGATTTGAACTGCCGACCTTTCGATCGGCAAGTCCTAGGCAATGAGGCTTTAACCCACAGCGCCTCTCAATCCAAAGTTTAAAGTTCTGTGCTTGGGTCATGCCAGATAGGAAAATGTGGGCAATTTTCACAGTAAAACCTCTTGGGACATATCCTTAAAAGTCTCATTTCGGGTGCACATTAATCTCTCTGCCTTTATTTGAAGTATCATTCATTCTGTGCTGCAGAGCACAATTATGCTCAAGTGTCTCTCTAACTGCTTCCCAGATGGAAAGTTCAGATTCATCCTGTACCATGAATGTTAATGAAACAACATGACAAACATTTCCTGGAATACGACATCAATGAAACGAGCTGAAACAAAGCATTCAGGCTGAAATCTTCCTTGGCGTTTCTTATGCTTCCATTCAGAACAGGGCAACCGAAATTATCAAGGAGGTGAGCAAGTCCCATAGGAGGACAGGATGCAACCATCAGGGCTTTTAAGTTTAATTTCTCAAAATTCAGTATGTTCTTCCCTGTCCAAAACGGTTGGTGAACCCCTGCTGCAGGCCTGTATTAAGAGCCCTACCAGGCGACTGAATAAAACTCTCTTTAAAAAAACATTCATGGAGTGTGAATTCAGTAATCAACATTTGATAGACAATGCTCTAGAAGTTGGCAGTTGCAGCAACCAAACAGCGTCTATTATCTGCCTTTTTAAAACACCCCAAACTTGTTATATTGGAGATACAATTTGTGGAAAGAACGCGATCCTCAGGAAAAAAGCTATTATCTTATCCAGAGGTGGTGAAATTACTGGCAGAGAAATGGAGACATTTCCTAGAAAAAGCCAGATGTACAATATTGTACTATTATTGGCAGGAATAATCATCCGGACAATGGGGAAAGATGAGCCTCAGCTTTTGAACTACCTTAGAGATGTCAATGGAAGAGATATATTTTTTGACTTGTTGCTGATGTGTAGTAGAGTTACCCTTGCACTGATGAAAGAGAAGAGCCTGTTAAGGAGCTGGCTGGCTGCTGAGTCACAACTGTACGTGATCTAGTTAGAGAAGGTTGCCCAATATTGTCCCTGAAGAATGGAGGGTTGTGCATGTGTTTGCATGTACACAGACATGTGCGTGCTGGAGGAGAAACTCTGTAACCTAAAATAGAATGATCCCTATTAGTTCCTGTTTTCTGGTACCTGTCCCAGGTGAACCATTGTCCCTATCTGGCCATTAGAGGAGGGCTGGGGCTGCTTCTTAAACATTTTGTTAGTGTACACAGCCATGCAGTAGAGTTAGGAAGTGGAGATGGAATTCAGTGCCATGCTATGGCGAACATTCTGTCTGCAAGCGTTTCAGCTTGCCAAATGGAATGATTCTCCCTCTCTTCCCCCTGTTCACTGTTTTGGGGTTCTCCTGACTCCCCCAAAACAATTAGGGAGAGAAGTGAGGGGACCGTTATGCAAGCGAAAGTCCTTGTGCAGGGTTTCTGATGGGGCTCGTAAGTGTTGGGATGCGTCCAAGGGAATGGGGGCAATTGGCATGCCCCCAGCTGGCTCCAGCCCACCGGCCGGCAGCCGGGCGATCTCTGGTCCTTGGATCAACTGTGACTCAAACCTCAGAAACCTTCAGAAGCTGAGCATGCAAGCCAGCAGAGAAAATAACTCTTTACAACAGAAGGGCAGAGAGAGGCTGTGTAAAGTGTATTTAAAGGTAAAGGGACCCCTGACCATTAGGTCCAGTCGTGGCCGACTCTGGGGTTGCAGCGCTCATCTCGCTTTATTGGCCAAGGGAGCCAGAGTACAGATTTCGGGTCATGTGGCCAGCATGACTAAGCTGCTTCTGGCGAACCAGAGCAGCGCACGGAAATGCCATTTACCTTCCCGCTGGAGCAGTACCTATTTATCTACTTGCACTCTGACGTGCTTTTGAACTGCTAGGTTGGCAGGAGCAGGGACCGAGCAACGGGAGCTCACCCCACTGCGGGGATTCGAACCGCCAACCTTCTGATCGGCAAGTCCTAGGCTCTGTGGTTTAACCCACAGCGCCACCTGCATCCCAAAAGTGTATTTACAGACATTTTATTCAGCATCAGGACAAAGGGAAAAACATGTCTTCTCCCCTTTGTGTCCAAGCAACCAGTATAAGCTATACACAAAAGGAATTTCCCAGCAAGATGTGCTGGAATGTAAACAGGCATGTGACACACAACAGCCTGTTCCTTTTAAGGTGGAACAGAATATCTTAACAGTATGATGAATTCTACTCTGAAGGCTGTATCCAACAAAAATCCTACTCAGGAGACCCACTGAAATTAATTAGCCTGTGTTAACCATGTCCATTATTTTCAGTGGGCCTACTCTGAGTGGGACTAACATTGACTATAACCTCTGGAAAGTTGCCTTGTACTCTGATCTCTTACAGTGGCTCTATAGGGTCTTTCTATAGAGCGCCAGTGTGGTGTAGTGGTTAAGAGTGCTAGTCCCGTAATCTGGTGAACCGGGTTCGCTTCCCCACTCCTCCACATGCAGCTGCTGGGTGACCTTGGGCTAGTCATACTTCTTTGAAGTCTCTCAGCCCCACTCACTTCACAGAGTGTTTGTTGTGGGGGAGGAAGGGAAAGGAGAATGTTAGCCACTTTGAGATTCCTTCGGGTAGTGATAAAGCGGGATATCAAATCCAAATCCAAACTCTTCTCCCCTTGTAAAAAGCAAAATAAAAAAGGGAAATGTTAGGGTATCAAACCTGGAGGTATCTGCATGCCAACCATGTGCTCTGCTACAGAGTTATGATCAGTCCCCAAGGCAACTGTAGTTCCCATTTTCAGTGCTTACATCTAGATCTGCAGCTGTTAAATTTCTGAAGGAGAAAGGAGAATCATAGAATGGTAGAGTTGGAAGGGATCCCTAGGGTCATCTAGTCCAACCCTCCTGCAGTGTAGGAATCTCAGCTAAAGTATCCATGACAGATGGCCATCCGACCTCTGCTTTAAAACGTCCAAAGAAGGAGAGTCCACCACCTCCTGAGGGAGACCATTCCACTGCCTTCAGATGTCTTCTAAAGGTTGTATAGTTATTTATCTCCTTGACATGTGATGGGAGGGTGCTCCACAGGGTGGGTGCCACTGCTGAGAAGACCCTCTTCCTGGTTCCCTGTAACTTCACTTCTCAAATTGAGGGAACTTGCCAGAAGGCCTTTGGAGCTGAATTTCTGTGTCTGGGCTAAACAATGGTGGTGGAGATGCTCCTTCAGGTATACAGAGCCGAGGCCGTTTAGGGCTTTAAAGGTCAACACTAACACTTTGAATTGTGCTCGGAAATGTCCTGAGAGCCAATGTAGGGTCCACAAATCCCATACTCTGTTTCTCCTGACCCTCCATTTTACCCAAACCTTTGGATCCCCAGTAACCTACCAAAGAGTAGCTAAGGGTGCTCTTCTCAAGATATGAGGGGCTTGGCCCACACCTCTTCCTCCTCCGTCACTACTACAACCGCTGGTAATTTGAGCACTATAGTATCCCTTCTCTCATTTGTGAAATGTCAGGTGTTATTCTATAAAATGAGTTAGTCCTGTAAAGAAGGGAGACGATCAAAGCCAAGCAGGCAGGGGAGAGCCATGTACAACACATCGAGCTCTTTGGAAGTAAAGTGAGATTAAAATGCAACAATAAATAAATAAATGCACAAACCAATAACTCATGATATTCTGTACCAGGAGTAGGCAACCTAAGGCCTGGGGGCCAGATCCGGCCCAATCGCCTTCTCAATCTGATCCACGGACGGTCCGGAAATCAGCGTGTTTTTACATGAGTAGAATGTGTCCTTTTATTTAAAATGCATCTCTGGGTTATTTGTGGGGCATAGGAATTCATTTTTTTTTCTTTTCCAAAATATAGTCCGGCCCTCCACAAGGTCTGAGGGACAGTGGACCGGCCTACGGCTGAAAAAGGTTCTGACCCCTGTTCTGTACCATGGTGGTGAAACTACTCTGGTCACAGACATGATACGAAACCATGCAATTGGCCCTAAGCACATGGGAGGGAGATGAAGAAGTTGCTTGGAGACTCATGTTTGCCTGGGATGTATCCTGCCTGACAAAAGAAAGAGGTGCACCAGTTTTTCCAATTACCATACTTGTGCCTTTGTCCCAGCCCACGACTGGCATGTGGCTCTTAAATGGTACCCCAGAAAGAAATGTGGTCCCAGGGCTGAGAAAGAAGGCATTTCCACCCATGCCATAGATATGTGGATGCAACATCATGACCATGGATGAGCATCTTAGCCAGTTGGGTCTGAACAGCCTAGGCAGCCTTTGGCTCAGAGCATTCCTCAGCAAACTGTACTCCATCTGTCCTCTTAAGCAAACAAAATCTGTTCCTGTTGTGTTTGGAGGCAAATTCTCAAAGATGTCTCTGCTAACAAAGAGCAGGCAGAACAAACTCCTGGTGCTTCATGAGCCTCAGATGTAAACACAGAACTCAAATCCAGCTACAAGAGCTTGTGCTTGCCCTTTCCCCCTCCTGGCCACTGAAACATAGCAATGCTTTCTTTTTCTGCCTGGCTTGTTTGCACAGCAAACCAAAGAACTCGAGGCTGACTAGCTGGGGCTGATATTGTGCAAAAGGCAGCATGGCATGCTTTCCATTCTCCCTTCTGTTTCAAAAGGGTTCTTCTTTTGTCAGGCCCCTCAGCCATCTTGCTGTCCTCATGTGCGTGGCTAAAAAGCTATGGCTGCGTCTCAAAAATTGGGTGCAGCACCCACGGTTGCCTATATCCCTAGCATATGATCAGAGGCACTGGGTTCAAAGCAATGAGGTCAAACCAGCTGTCGCCTACCAGCTGAAGAAATGGGCTAAGCCAACATGGATGTAGCTCCAGGTGTTGTTGGAACTACAACTCTCATCATCCCTCACCATGCTGGCTGAATCTGCTGGGAGTTGTAGTCTGGCAACATCGAAAGGACACCGTGTTTACATGCAGAGCTCTGGCTGCATCACGGTGCCCTTGATGGCAGGCAGAGAAAGTGAAGTATAAATATGCCACAAAGCAACAGATCCTGAATCGGTGCAAGTTACTGCATGTGAGCCCTGGCACAAGTCAAACTAAATTCTAAGCCCAAAAGTCTGTGTGAATGATGCAAACTTGCAGCTCTGAGAAGTTCCACACTCACATACTGCATTGGATTCTGTTACTTTTATCTACATTGCATTGTCAGTTCAGATCAAAACATGGACTCAAGGGGTTTCCACACCCAGACAAATGTCCATGTTGAATCTTGAGATCTTACCTGAAATAAGAACAGAAGAGGATCCCTGCTGGATCGGGCCAATGACCCATCCAGTCTAGCATCCTGTTCTCACAATGGCCAATCAGATGTTCCAGATTGGAAGCCTAAAAGCAGCACTTGAGTGTAACAGTGCACTCCCCATGCTTGATTCCCAGCAACTGGAATTCAGAGGCAGTATGGTGGTAAAATATAGTCATCATAGCCTGTGATAGCCTTATTTCCCTTGCCCATGGAGAGACTCAAGAGGCAAAATACTACTTCTGAGGATGGTCTTCTCCATGGGATGGAGCTGGATAGCTCAGTTGCTTAGAGCATGGTGTTGATAATGTTGATAAGGTTGCAGGTTTGATCCCCGTATGGGACAACTGCACATTCCTGCATTGTAGTACCTCCCACTAGATGTCAAAGAGAACAACAACTACCAGACTTTTAGAAGATATCTGAAGGCAGCCCTGTTTAGGGAGGCTTTTAATGTTTGATGTAGTACGGTATTTTAATATTTTTTTTGGAAGCTGCCCAGAGTGGCTGGGGAAGCCCAGCCAGATGGGCGGGGTATAAATAATTTATTATTACCCCCTTTTGGGGGGTTCAGGTCAAAGTTGTCCAGCTTTTCTTAGGGAGGAGGAAAGACCCATTTTTGCGGGGGGGGGGGGAGCAGAGCAAAAATGTTGAGCTTTTGGGAGGGAACCAAAGTTGTTGAGCTTCTTTTGGGGGGAGCCAGTGAGCTACCAGTGATCTACCATAGGCATCCAGTGATCTACTGGTAGATCACAATCTACCTGTTGGACATGCCTGGACTAGATGATCCTCAGGGTCCCTTCCAATGCTACAGTTTTATGATTCTATGTCCTGTTATACCTGGTAGAAGTCCAAATCAGACTCATCACTCTGTATATGCAACATTCATCTTTATCCTAGATATATGTCCTGAGGGTGATTCTGTAGTGCTTCTGATGCATAGTCAATGTCTTTCATATGCATGCCATGAAGATATAGGTATAGATTTAGGCCCTCTTATTGCTAAAACCAGGAATGTAGCTCCAGTCTTGTGATCGTTGTTTGGAAGAAGTCGTCTTCAGCTGAGAGTTGCATCCTGGAAATGCCCCACTGTGAGCTGCTCTTCCTCTGAGAGCGCTCCAAAGGGACAACCATGGAGAGTTCTCAGCTGATCCCCAGGCATCATGTTGGCACATAGGGACAGAAGCTGTCTCCAAGGAACATTCAATAGCCATATGGATTGAATGAGTGGAGGAAAGCAAAGGGACTGTATCCGTATTCAGTTAATCCAATTAGACATACAACTGTAGCTGACATTCTGCATGCCTAATTCATTATCATCACCATCAAACAGAAGATGAAGGTTTTCCATATGGTTTTGATGAGGACACATTGGGTCTACTGTAAGGTGTGTGTGTGTGTGTGTGTGTATTGGCTGAGACGCCATTTGTACAATGAGTGGTTGACCTCTTTCCTAAATTGCTGACCTGACCCTTTGAGATATTGGATTGTTCTCTGGAATTGAGCACCAGAAGAAAGCTCTGGTCAACATTTTTCATAGCAGCTATCCCTGGAATTGTTTTATGCTTAGAGATGAAGATCCAGTACCCAGTTTGGGCATTTCCCCTTGTAAGTTCACTGTCACATAAGATGAGACAGTAACAAGATACTTGGTGGTCCTGCCCTCTCAATCCTATTTTTTGGTGGCCCAGTTCCACCACTGACTACGTATTGGTACTGAACATATGCAGAAGGAAAGTTGAAGGGTTCTCAATTGCACAAGGAGCCTACATGAGAAGCTGAGCCCCAACACATAGCAAGGGCTATCAGGAACATACCAGAGAGGCATGAGCCAATAAATCTGTCCCCGCTCCATTGCCTTCATGCAAGGGAACAGTGTGAGTGGGGAGGCCAAAATGTAAATAGAGCTCTGTTGGATCAGACCAAAGGTCCATCTAATCCAGCATCAACCCGGGTTGAAGGAAGGTCTCCCTTTTCAATAGGTTGACAATGCATACATGTGGTCTACCTTTTGTGTTTCTTTCAGGTCCACAGCCATGGTTTTCAACCATTTATTATTTCCATTTATAGACCACTTGCTATCTGATGAAACTGAATAAGCTTACAATGGATAAGAATACATGAATACACATAGAAAGAGTACAATAAAAAACCAAAAAAAAAAAAAACCCATACAAAATATCCATATCCATAAACACAACAGCAGGATGAACCTGTGCAAGTATCTCTGCTGGCACAATGAGATTCCCTTCCTTTCCTCACAGGCCCCCAGTGCCCCCCAAATTGGGTTTGGTGGGTTTGGAGAACCCCAGAACTGTGTGGGGGAGGAGAGGGGGTATTGTTCACCTCCAAACATCATCATCATCATCATCATCATCATCATCATCATCATCATCATCACTGCTATTGTTTCTAGAAAAAAAGGTGCCAGAACTTACCATGAATGCCTCCCTTGTTCTCTCACAATGGCAATGGTGCCTACTTGAGAGATGCCAGAACTGTGTTCCAGTGAGATCTGGCTGAAAAAAGCCCCGATAATGATGATGATGATGATGATAATATACTGCTTATATGTAAGATGCTCTCCTAATCTCTGAAGCACTAATGGATTTTCTATCTTCACGGGGCTCTTTCTACATGGTATCATTTGTGACAGAACTCCAGAACACGTTGCAGAGAATTCTGTGGCATGCTTTGGGGCAGGGGCCACAGCCAGTTCATGTGGCAAGCCCCATTGGGTTTCACCATTGAGTTGCATTAATGGAGAGCATTTCCATGAACACATCTAATGCTCGCCTGTGACTGCACATTGCAGGTGAAGATGGTTGTGGCGAGTTAGCCGTCTTTCAGGCAAGCTTGTTTGCTGCTACTGATCTTCTGACTGAGGAGCTTCTGAGCAAACTGGTACCCAGGACAATTTTTTAAAAAAACCTTATTCTATGCATTACTCTTTTCTCGCTACAATTCATGCGTTTCTCCTTTTCCATCACAATAAAAAGCCCTGCTGTTGTGTTCCTTGATATCTTGTAAGCAAAGCCACTTTGCAAATGTCCTTAGAGTGAATTTAATGAGGGAGTTATGTGGGTGTGATTTTATTGGCAGTATTTTCTCTGAGTTGTGACAGCCCATAACCTTCGCACTATTTCCGTTTCTCTGCTTTATTTGAGTTTTCCTGCACCCACAGAAACATTGCTGTTGTGGTGAAGCTTACAAGAGGACTGTCATTCTGGAAGAAAAGCAAGAAATCCTGCACTAGAATTTAATGTGGAATTTTGAAAAGATTGTCTGAGGACATACAGATTGCGTGGCAAGTACCCTCCCCCTTGTGAAATGAAGACACCGGACACATTATTTAAGGTTGATGGGCATAAAAGGCCACAACTTTATTGATTACAGGAATTGAATAAATTCCTTAGGCATTGGCTCCTATCGACTACCCGGCATGGAGACCGGGAAGGGTTAACCACCAGCCGGGGGAGTCCTGTTGAAGTACACCAACTAGGATCCCCCGGGTGTCACCACTCGAGGGCGTGCCTTAGGCCCTCACCTCCCTAGGTTTCGGACAGGGCAACGCCCCCCGGAGTCCTCTACCGCACTACCCCTTTTCTTTGGGTGAAGGTGATGGCACTTCCTTCCCCCCCTTCATTTGCATAACAATAACCCCTGCCAATGCCTAACCGCCAATACAGAGAAAGTTGTGACATTTGCTACGAGGTAGGCGAAAAAACCAAAGGCTAGAAATTTGCCAAATGGAAAAATTCCTACCAGGCCCCTTGCGGCAACCAACCGAAGTCCATAGCAAGGCCAACCCTAGCTAAACCTAAGGGAGGGTGGGATGGGAAAACCTGAGCAGCTGGGACGGGAAGAGAGGGCGGTCCCCAGGCACACCAGCCTTAAATGCCCTAGGCCACGCCTCCCCGGCCCGCTGATTGGCTGGCCGGGTCAGTGACGCGCCCGAGGATTCCCCTGCTCTCGCGGGGAGGGGGTGGGCCCACAACCCCACCTCCTCTCCAGCTTGGAAGTGGCTTAACCCAATCACACCAGGAGAAGCTATAAAGTATCTGCCATGTGTGTAACCCACCCCCCAAGCTGTATGCGCACCTTTTATTTAAAGAACAGTCAAAGCACACAACTGTTCCTGAAGAATCCTGGGAACTGTAGGTTACCCCATAGAGCTACCATTCCCAGCACCCTTAACCAACACCAGTTCCCAAGATTCTTTAGGGCAGTTCATGGAGGCCATTGTTTTTTGTGGATGCCATGAAATCCCAAGCTGGCCCATTTGAGGCAGCCTCAGCATGGATATTGAAGGCTGCTTGTGAAAGGATTGTCCAACACCACATCGAAGATTGCCTCCATTAGTCATCCAGGCAGGTTGTAGAGTAGTGGAGGGGACATATGCTAACAGCGTTGTTCTCGCTCAACACCACAATCAATCCCTCAAACCCAGACATTGTAGTGAATTCTTCATGACGCTTTAGCAGAAAGGCTCAGAGTTCCAGGTTCTTCAGTGCAGTACAGTGGTACCTCGGGTTAAGTACTTAATTCGTTCTGGAGGTCTGTTCTTAACCTGAAACTGTTCTTAACCTGAAGCACCAATTTAGCTAATGGGGCCTCCTGCTGCTGCCGCGCTGCCGGAGCACGATTTCTGTTCTCATCCTGAAGCAAAGTTCTTAACACGAGGTAATATTTCTGGGTTAGCAGAGTATGTAACCTGAAGCGTATGTAACCTGAAGCATATGTAACCCGAGGTACCACTGTATCTTTATTGTGAGCTATATATATATATACAAATATCTACAGGCTATAATACACGAGCAGTTCATACAGTCAAACGGAGTATCTGGCTGCACCTTAAGGCAAATAGGAAGACTTTTCTATCTACAGTGGTACCTCGGGTTACCCCTGTTCTAGTGTTCTGATCAGTATGCTTAGAGTTAAGATTTAGTCCTATTATATTTATTGTAAGTTTTATTGTAAGTGCTGCAACTGGATTTTTATGGACCGTTCCAATCCTGAATGTCCTGGATTTGTGACCATTATGCTCATTTGCCTTCAGTAAAGCTCTGCTAGATGAAGTACAATTGCCTCTGGTCTATTTTTGGGGAACTCTGCTATGTGTTTAAGGTTTTTCCATCCTCTGGCACTGGCATGACAGCTATAACAAAGGTGGAGGACAGGAACGGGACAGGTGGGTCAGATCCTTATCTTCACACCCACACCCACACACGGATGGGTCATGTTTGACTGATGTGTGGGATGTTGGGTGAATTCTTTTTGCCTGTGTGGTTTGACATCAAACCACACACCCCAAAAATGTGTGTGCAATGCTTCTCATGTGCTGATATTCAAATTATAGCAACTATCAGGCTGTTGTCTGCATTGATTCTCTGATGGTCCAGCAGAAATGCAGCTTCTACAGCTAATTTCTGTGCTCGTGACTCTTTCTCCTGGACTAATCACCCACCTGATTGATGGACACTTTAAATGAAACAAACCACATATTGTACACTGTCCAAAACTGTCGCCTCATCTATGAATTAACCATCTTGATTTTGCTAAATTGGCACCTGGTAGCAGGGTAATTGAAAGAATGGGAAAACCCATTTGCTGGGAATAAACCGAGGCCATCTGCAACGTGGCAGATGGCCCCATCATGGTGGCATGGATGGCTGCCGTAAAGCGTCTGCAGAAATGTATGGTCCAAAAATCAGAATCAGCTATGGGGCAAGGAAAGGATGGTTCTGTGGTTCACATGAAAATGCTGCTTTGCATGACAATTCTAATATTGTTGATTGGCCTCATTATCCAAGCCCAGGAGAACAGCCAACCCTATGCTTGGTGATCAGGTTCAGAACATTGGGTCATATTAGATGCTTGTCCAACTCAGAGTAGACCCACTGAAATTAATAGGCATAACTAAATCAGGTTCATTAATTTCAGTTGGACTTAATTGAATGCAATCCATTATCTTCCAGTTCTATTTTTCACGAGCTGCATGACGAGACAGTTGTGGAGGAGTAGATTATAGTGTATGCAAAATTATCTGACTGTTTGAGGATTAATGTCGTGGGAGAGCCATCTGACTTGTAGTTGTCTTGGGAAGTAGCATTTGCTGAAAGATCCTCATTCTGCTTGCAGTCTCTGGATTTAGATGAAGAAAATAGTTTTTACTGAATTATATTCTAGCGAATAGCTGGGTTTTGGAATCATTCCCAAAATGTAATTATAAACGAGCCTCTTATGTATGTTCCTTAAATATGTATACAGACTCAGGAAGAAGTATGAGTTTGCTTTTGCTGGATAATTTCATTTACATTAGGCCTAATTTGAGACAGACAAATTCTCCTCTCCTCATCAACACAAAAAAGCCTTTCTCTTTTTCTGATCTTTCATATTTGTCAGAGTTGAGAATCCCTGCTCACAACAATATGTCGTGGAGATCTTTAGAAGTATAGCCAATGCTCTTGAAGAGAGGCATGGATATTTTCTGACTGAACACAGAAACACTGAAATGTTTAAATGCTTCGCTGATTGTCTCCTGCCACACCCTTAGAGAACCACTGCGTTAGGCGAAGGGTAGGGAATCCTGTGTAGGACGTGGGTGGCGCTGTGGATTAAACCACAGAGCCTAGGGCTTGCCGATCAGAAGGTCAGTGGTTTGAATCCCCGCGGTGGGGTGAGCCCCCATTGCTCGGTCCCTGCTCCTGCCAACCTAGCAGTTCGAAAGCACATCAAAGTGCAAGTAGATAAATAGGTACCTCTCCGGTGGGAAAGTAAACAGCATTTCCGTGTGCTGCTCTGGTTTGCCAGAAGCGGCTTAGTCATGCTGGCCACATGACCCAGAAGCTGTACACTGGCTCCCTTGGCCAATAAAGCGAGATGAGCACCGCAACCCCAGAGTCGTCTGCGACTGGACCTAATGGTCAGGGGTCCCTTTAGGGAATCCTGTAGCCATGCAGACATTGTTGGACTCCAATTCCCATCAACCCAAAGCCAGCAAGGCAAACTAGCTATGATGTGAGTTGTACTCCAGTGATGTCAGGAGTCCCGGTTCCCAGCTTGATAACACAGTAAGCGTAGGTAATTAAAAAGGAGGATTTATTGCAAAAACCAACAGATAGCTCTGGATGGCTCAAACCAAGCCTCCGGCATCATTAGTCAAGATGAGCATTCTGAAGACTTCTTCCGTAGTAGATCAACACAGCTCTCAACATTTCCAGGCTTCCCTCAGGTGTGTCAAGATGAGGGTTGCCACAATGAGCCTTGCACCTCCAAGTGCGTCACTGTACACAATGCACTCACTCTTCTTGGATGTGTGTGTGGGTGATGTCAACTGTTTTCCTGAGCTCTGATGGTCATCGTCCTTCAAAACTCAAGAGAGATGTCCAGGAGATGCGCAAAACAGCCCTTTCCTGATCATTAGTTCTCGCTGACAATCAAAGGACCATTTTTCACTGTTACAAGTTATCTCTGGAAGGAACGGTTGACCAGAAGGCATAACTATCTAAAGCAAAATTGTACTATTACCTATCTATTTTAAAACATTGCCTTCCTGGATGGTGTTCCTGTTCTGACCTTACGCTTTGCCATTTGCAAGCTAATGCTGAAATTAGTTCTGAAGCCTGCAGGGACTCTTAGATAACTATAATGATGTTTGCTCTATCCCAGGTATATAGCCAGGGGCAGGTTGGGTGAAAAGCCAGCCTGTTCTGGCTTCTTGCCTTCTCTCCTCCTCCTCCTCCTCCTCCTCCTCCTCCTCCTCTTCTTCTTCTTCTTCTTCTTCTTCTTCTTCTTCTTCTTCTTCTTCTTAAAAAAACCTTTAAAATGAAGCAATTTTAGTCAGGGCAGCTGTGCCCAATTATTGGCATATATGACACGTTTTCATCAAAGTAGCAAAAGATGGGTTTTTATATTCTCTTCTCTGCCTTATGCTTTCAAAATCCTCTTTCCCCTTCACAGCAAGGTAAGAGACCAACACACAACATCTGTTTTAAAAACATGCTATTTGCTGGAGTGTGTAAATGATGAGTTAGTAGAGCGAACTTTGCTGATTATAGGACCCTGGATGGAGGAGAGCTCAAGCAAAATGTTATACTGAGAGAGAGGAAAAAACCCTGTTGAAAAGGTAATGCACACCATATAATTATATTGGGGAGGAACCTAAAGGTCACCCACACTCATGCAATCAGGTAACGTCTTTGATTTGTGGACACCTCTATACATGAGAAAGAGATTGTTTGTGGCTATCACGTCTGAAACCCTCGACACCTGCTATTGCTTCATGGTCTGAGCAATAAAGGTGGCAACAGAGGTAGCCTGTCCTGTTCTGTTACCTGACGCTAAACAGGAGAGTACCGCCCTGAGCCTCTGCCCCTGTCAAAGCCTTATTTGCCAGGTTTGCATGGCTGTGGCTTCCCGGTTCTGGCAAGATTTCAGGAGAGCTCCACAAAATCTCTTGAAAGGTTTTGGAGGGCTCTCCCAAGATCTTGCTGGAACCCAGAAACCGCCACTGCCCCTTCTCCCTTGTCCCTTCGTGGTGCCCTTTGGATTCTGCTGCCTGAGAAGCCAACATCAGTCTGGGTAGACACGGTTAGAATTGTGCTGTAACTCAGTGGCACAATGGAAAAGCCATGGTTGATGAAGTGTGGGAATGTTCAGGGAGGCAGGAGAGGATATATTGTTTATTAATATCCTTCCTAACTTATGCTAGCAAGTTCTATACCTTAGCAGAGTTTTGCATTCCCACACAGCAGATAGCTGGTTGCAGGCTTGTTTAAGCCTCTCAATATTAGGTTCCTGGTAAGTTCCGTTATATTCCTCTTAAAAGAATAAACACGCCACAATCTTGTGTAAAGTATATACAGTGGTACCCCTAGTTATGAACTTAATTTGTTTCAGAGGTTCGTTCTTAACCTGAAACGGTTCTTAACTAGAGGTGTGCTTTCACTAATGGGCCTCTTGCTGCCGCTGCACCACCGGCACATGATTTTCGTTCTCATCCTGGGGCAAAGTTCTCAACTCGAGGTAACTCTTTCAGGTTAGCAGAGTTTGTAACTTGAAGCGTTTGTAACCTGAGCCATTTGTAACTCGAGGTATCACTGTACAATAAGTTTACTCACATCATCAATTCACAGTTGGATCCCTGAAGGCAGACTTAGTTACAAAGTATATACATGTGGATCTATCCCATTTGGAGATAGTCCCAGTGTCCTCTGTTGGCTGGAAGCCAACAGAGCACCTCTAGCTAAAAGCTGCCCCAATGATGGAGGAAATCAAAGAGAGATAGGGTGCTGCGTGCTGTGTCCTTTTTGTTACCTGGACAGGTAAGGTCATGCCCAACTCTAGTCACATGCAAAAGCATGTATGTCCCAGCCAGGAGGAAACAGGAAGTTTTTGCCTGGCTGGACCAAACATTCCCCTGCATGTCCACTCTAGGAAAACAAGGAATGTTGTACTTGACTGCTACTTATGTATCACATCCCACATGAATCAGTCTTTATCTGGATGTGACTCAGCAGACATCACAAGGCAGAGAAGGAGAGACACTGGGGGTGTGGAGTTTGAATTCAGCCTGCCTTTTCAAGGGCTCTGTTTGCTAAAACTCCTACCTGTTTGTTTTTGGAGTTTTTTTTAGTATTTGCAGACACCACTTGGAAGAAATGCTGGACCAGATGGGGCTTTGGTCTGATCTAGCGGGGCTTGACTTGCGCTCTTACGATGTGCGAAGCTGGAAGAGAAGTCTCAGGAAAGGGACTGTTCCCACCTGCTTCTTGTCACCCAGCCTGGAACTTCTCCAAGAATGCAGATAAGTAGCGAGCTGATTCCAATCAGAGCTGACAGCAATTCACCCATCACTCATTTGGAGATCTGCTGCAGAAATGCTGAGCTTCAGATGCTGATTTTGAATATTAACATATCCACACAGCCAGAGAACAAGGGAAGAATGTTTGCCATCTAAATTACCATATTTTTCGCTCTATAAGATGCACCAGACCACAAGACGCACCTAGTTTTTGGAGGAGGAAAACAAGGGAAAAAAATTCTGAATCTCAGAAGCCAGAACAGCAAGAGGGATCGCTGCGCAGTGAAAGCAGCAATCCCTCTTGCTGTTCTGGCTTCTGGGATAGCTTCACAGCTTGCATTCGCTCCATAAGACGCACACACATTTCCCCTTACATTTTAGGAGGGAAAAAGTGATGCCTATAAAGCAAAAAATATGGTAATTGAGGAAGAGTTGAGGAGGGGAGCATTCCTTTCAAGCAGGCTGGCAATCCACCCCCAATGGGCTGAAGCCCAGTGGGTGTGATGAGTAGGAACTGGCAGGCCAGGTAGAGAGGCTTTCTGCACCAGATCCACCTCTAGTAGTAGTAGTAGTAGTAGTAGTAGTAGTAATAATAATAATAATAATTTATTATTTGTACCCCACTGTTATGTACTGAGTTGAATAGGATCCAAAATGCAGCAGTCTGATTGGTCCTAGAACAATGCAGCAGTATGATTGGTCAGCAGGAGCCACCCAATCCAGCTCCAGATGGAAGTGAATCCACAACCTGATTGGCCTACAGGAGAATCCCGGAATTAGCCAATCACATGCAGCCCATTGTGTAAATAGTGTATATAAAGCAGATACTTTGGGGGAACATTCATTCCTGCTCACCACTATGAGCTGAATAAAGAGCATGAAATCCACTCTCAACTCCGAATATATTTCACCCACCCATCTGGCTGGGTTTCCCCAGCCACTCTGGGCGGCTTCCAACAAAGATTAAAAATACATTAAAATGTCACACATTAAAAACTTCCCTGAACAGGGTTGCCTTCAGATGTCTTCTAAATGTTAGGTAGTTGTTTATCTCTTTGACATCTGATGGGAGGGCGTTCCAAAGGGCGGGTGCCACTACTGAGAAGGCCCTCTACCTGTAGCTTTGCTTCTCGCAGTGAGGGAACTGCCAGAAGGCCCTTGGCGCTGGACCTCAGCATCCGGGCAGAAAGATGGGGGTGGAGATGCTCCTTCAGGTATACAGGACCGAGGCTGTTTAGGGCTTTAAAGGTCAACACCAACACTTTGAATTGTACTCGGAAACCTACTGGGAGCCAATGTAGGTCTTTCAAGACCGGTGTTATGTGGTCTCTGTAGGCTCCCCACCACTGCCTTAAAGTCCATCTAGAATCCTTAAAGCTTAACCCTGTGCGTTTATGTGCCACTTAGGATAAGGCGATAAGACATCAGCACCTGAACCAGGTGGTGAATTTGACAGCTCAGGGGAATAGCAGAGTCAGAGCTGAGGATGAAATGCAACCTGAAGCATCGGTTTGGAACACTCTTCCTGGTGGATACATTGCTTTTTTCCCCCCACAAGCCCCATAGAACAAGGGTCACAAACCTTTCGGGGGCAATGGGCCCATTGGAATTCTGGGAAAGTGGCCTGGGTGCCAGTCACAAAATGGCTGCCGCATATGTGCGTGCATGGAATAATACAAAATGGTGGTTTTGGGGGCCCGACAGAACCCCAAATTGCTTCCACATCTAAAAGAGCTAAGAAATAAATAGTTGCTCCTTTGGCAACCCCTGTCATAGAACCATGCTATGTAATGATGTAGCAACATTTTTAGGGGGCTTCTGGGTTAAAAACAAAACAAAATGGCAGCCTCATAATCAGCTGTGGGGCCACCATTTTATTTTATACAGAGGATACCACAGTCAGAGTGGTGCTAGGCCAACAGATCCCTCTCTTTAAGTGTTATGCTGCTACAAAGTTTAATTCTTGTTTTGTTCTCAGTAAAAATGAATCTAGGTTCAGGTAGGTGTTGGTTTGACACAGTCGAAAGAAGAAGAAGAAGAAGAAGAAGAAGAAGAAGAAGAAGAAGAAGAAGGTCTAGTAGAACCTTATAGACCAACTAAGTTTGTTCTGATATAAGCTTTTGTGTGCATGCACACTTCTTCATTCAGTAAAAATGAAGTTTGCCATGGATTCCTGTGAGTTCCTGAAAGGCTATGTGTACCTAACAACTTTGCCCCCATGTATGCAAGAGAGAGGGACGCGGGTGGCGCTGTGGGTTAAACCACAGAGCCTAGGGCTTGCTGATCAGAAGGTCGCTGGTTCGAATCCCCGCGACGGGGTGAGCTCCCATTGCTCGGTCCCTGCTCCTGCCAACCTAGCAGTTCGAAAGCACCTCAAAGTGCAAGTAGATAAATAGGTACCACTCCAGCAGGAAGGTAAATGGCATTTCCATGTGCTGCTCTGGTTTGCCAGAAGCGGCTTAGTCATGCTGGCCACATGACACAGAAACTGTACACTGGCTCCCTTGGCCAATAAAGCGAGATGAGCGCCGCAACCCCAGAGCCATCCGTGACTGGACCTAATGGTCAGGGCTCCCTTTACCTTTACCTTTATGCAAGAGAGACAGGCCAGAGTGGTTGTGAAGATGCATTGACCTCTGGCACTGTCTCTGATGATACAGACACAGACTCCCCACAAGTGTCCCTATTTTCCAGGGACAGTCCTGGATTTACAGAAGCCGTCCCAGTTTCTGATTTGATACCGGAATGTCCTGCTTTTCCTTAGGACATCCCTATTTTCATTGAATAAATGTTGGAGTGAATGGTAGGGTTTCCCTAGTTTCATCAGAGAAATATTGGAGGTTACGGAGTTATGCGACCCCTGAGTCAAGGATATAAATAACTATACAATCTTTAGAAGACATTTGAAGACAGCCTTGTATAGGCATGGTTTTTTAAATGTTTCATGTTTTATTATGTTTTTATATATATTGAAAGCTGCCCAGGATGACTGGGGCAACCTAGTCAGGTGGGCAGTGTATTATTATTATTATTATTATTATTATTATTATTATTATTATTATTATTATTAAATAGGACATCCCTATTTTCATCTGAGAAATGTTGGAGGAAATGCAAACATTTTGCAGGAGGGACTCATAATGACAGTCAACACAGCCAAGATAGAGTCCAAAAAGCAAGGAGCTGTGTTAATGTATTATGTAAGTTGAGCAGTAAAGTGCACAACAACCGGTCATTCTGCACATTCCCCAGGCTGCATGGAGAATGTGCACACAATCCTTAATTGAAGAGGGACTTGTCGACATTTCCTGGTGAATACAAATAATCTCCAGCAGGTCTTGGCAAATGTTCATATACCAACTGAATATTTTGTCCATACACTTTCCTTACAGATGTGGCATGGCTCACTTGTTTGAGTTATCTTGAAATACCCTCTTGATATGATACATGAAGCCCATCCCTGCAGTGACTCTTAGAGATTGCACATGTGGATTAATGTGGAGATCCAATGGACAGTGGGCCATGGTTTTGGATGGAGGCGGGGGGCTGCTTAATAGTTTTCTAATCCATTCTGCTTTATGTTTCCACAATTCTATTCCCAGTAAGAATGAACTCCCAGTTACCCAAATAGGAGAATTTGATGAAAGTGTTGTCTTTGCTACCACCTAGTGGCCATATGGAACCAGTGCAGAAAGGTTATCCTTTAAAAAAAAAGTAGGTTGAAACCCATTTTCTTCGTGGCTGATTTAGCATGCCCGTTTAGGAATGGGTCAAAATTCCCCCTCATCTGAATTTCTCTCCAGATTCTGGAGCTCTCAACACTTGGTCTTGCTTCTGAAGTGGAACAGATGCACCAAGTGTCTTCAATTGGTTTTGTGCATGTTTTTAGAATCAGATAAATACATCGTTTTGTGCAGCTTTTGGTTAATCCTGCCCCAGCCAACGCCCAGATAGGGACATATCAGTGCAATTCAGTTCGGGATCTGGGCCTCAGCCTTATTTGGTGCACAGCCCTAATATTAGCAGAAAGGCACATTAAAATGCTGGTGAATTTTTGTGAGAACTTTTTTTTTTTAATGGCAAACTGATGCAAAAATGGTGCAAGCAAAACTTAAGAGTTGAAACTGGAAATGTCAATGTCATCCACACCTATTCCCAGCTGGCACCCCTGTGATTGTGACAGGTGTTTAGCATGAATACCTAGTGAATGGGAGGTGGGGAACAAACCATGACTATTCCGATTTTGTTTTTTGCATGTATCTAAAATCAGTTTCTTTACAGAGTACAGCAAGCCAGACATTGCATAGATCCATTTTTTTTTCTTAAAAAACAACAACCATGTTTCCCAGTGGAAGCATCAGCATAGGTGACAATGCACAATCACAACCAGTAAGTCAAACCTTTGTTACAGTACATTGAAAAAAAGGTGTCCGTCTTAAAACAGTAGGACAAAATCAGGTTGTGGCTACGTAATATGGTAGTTCTTCTCTTTGAGCCCTGGGAAAAGGGATCGGGATCAGACTCAGAAGTGCCAAGTCTGAAAAGACTTTGGTGGAAAGCGGGTGAAAAACAACTCTCAAGTTTAAGCATTTGAGTTTTGAGACGGCGGCATTGTGCTGGATCCTCTGACAGGGCCAGGCAGATAATCTTTCCCCTTCTCTCACCCTTCTTCCATTGCAAAGTAAGTAACATGAAGCTATCAGGGCTGTATGTACAATATAAACAAAGGGCTTAACACTTGAGGAGGGAAGACAAAGACAGCTGCAAGAGCAACCAGGGAGGAAAAAGTCATGGGAGGAGAATTTCATTTATCACATATCGGGAGGCGGAAACTTTGCAAGTCAGATTATTATCCCGCTATAGGGAGGATATTTTTGGATCCAAAATTCTCCAGAGAGAAGTCTATATAGATGCTAAACATATGAGCCCTGCAGGTTCAGGCTAGGGTCTCATCCTGCCCATCGTCCTGTTCTCACAGTGGCCAACCAGATGCTTACAGGAGACCTGTCCTCAACACAACATCGCTCTCACCTCCTGTGGTTTCTGACTGCTATTCAGAGGCACAGCGCCTCTGACAGTGGAGAGAGCATCAGTATCAGTAAATATGGGCTACCTATTCTTCCATGAATTTGTCTACTCCCCTTTCAAAGCCATCCAGGTGGTGATCATCCCTGCCTCCCGCGAGAAAGCCACTTCCGAGCTGGAGAGGAGGTGGGGTTGCGGGCTTCACCCCCTCCCCACGTGCACAGGGGCTGCAAGCCAGCCCCCACGAGACTGGGGGAATCCTCGGACGCGTCATCTCCCTTGCTAGCCAATCGGCTGGCTTGGGAGGTGTGGCCCACGCTATTTAGGGCCGGCGCGGCCGAGGCTCTTTCTCTTTCTTCGCTCCAGCTGCTCCGGTTTCCCACTCTTACCACCCTTTAGGTTTGGCTTTCTGACCTTGCTATGGACTTCGGTTGGTCACCGTCAAGGGGCCTGGTAGGAATTTTTTCCACTTGTCAAATTGGCTCCAGCCATTTGGTTTTTTGCCTACCTCATAGCAAATCATCACAACTTTCTCGGCATTGGAGGTTAGACATTGGTAAGGGTATTGTTATGTAGATGGAGGAGGAAGCGCCATCACCTTCCCCCAAAGCAAAGGGTAGTCTGGTAAAGGATTCCGGGGGGCGTGGCCCAGTCCGAAGCCTATGGAGGTGTGGGCCTAAGGCACGCCCCTGAGCGGTGACCCCGGGGGAGTTCCTAGTTGATGTGCATCAGCAGGACTCCCCCCACTGGTGGTTAACCCTTCCCTGTCTTCAAGCAATCAGGCTGAAGCCAGATAGTCGATAGAACCAATGCCTAAGCCAATACCGCTCAATTCCTGTAACCAATAAAGTTGTGGCCAATTTTATCCCATTAACCTAAAATGCTGGTGTCCTGTGTCTTTGTTTCCGAGGGGGAGGTGGGAACTCACCATGCAACAAATACCGTACCTTCTCTGTGTATTGTGCGAAGAAGGATTTCCTGCTGTTTTAAAAACCCAGAAAAAAGATGGTTTTGTACATCATCAGGAGATCTGAGCTGGGGGATTTTAGTCAATTGACACAATCAACAGAGTTGTGTGATATTGGCTACTCTGGCTGGCAGCTGTTCTCCAGGGTCTCAAGCTGGAGGTCTTTCCCATCAGCTGACACCTGATTCTTTTACCTGGAAATGGTGTCCAGGATAGACTCCAGGTCTTCCCTCACATCCTACCAGCAACCGCTAACCCGTCCTCAAGATGAAATCCCAAAGCATCTTCGTTTCCTTCCCCGCATATGCAAAAGTAGCATGTCAAAGGGAAAGGGCTCAGCCTAGCCTTCTCCTTGCCATCCTAGTTATTATTATTATTTCCTTAATTGAGGAGTATTTTAATATATCACCACCACCCAAGCAGTCAGAAGAAATGCAAGTCTCGACAAGTTGTACTCCAAGATTTGTCAGATTGTGTAAATTATTTGATCCCAGTTAAAGCAAACTCAAGCAATCACCAACAAGAGAACACCCCACTCTTTTGGCAGTTTGGGGGCGAGCTACAACTGTAGAAGAATTGAGCATGCTTTCATTTTTCCCTCTCGTTTTGAATCCCCATTGAAACTGTGCTTGACACAATTTCCCCTCGTTTTGAAACTGACTGTGGCCTTTGGCACTGTGAAACACAAGTCTCGTCAGGCTCCCTTACTAAATATTGTGAGGAAGGGAGAAAGAAGAAGTTCCTTTACACTCATGAGAAAACGGTACTCCTCACCATGAACTGATCTCTCTCATACACTCATGAGATCTCATGGGTGCTTATTTCACACATGCTGAAGAAGTCAGCTCCTAGTTGGAAGGGGCTCTCTGAGAAATGTCTTTTGATTGGCCCTGTCCTCTGTCAGTGGGGCCTTTTCTTGCGAGGAATCCTATTCGGAATAAGGGAATTTACCTTAAAAAAAGGGAAACGTTGACAGCTATGCAGTGGGGTCTCCTGATGGGCTTACTTAGCAGTGACAGTGGTCAGCAGTAGTCCTTTGACCAGCACTAGGTAGTGTCTTGGAGATACCATTTTAATGTTTCACGATGTCTCGAGGCATTATGGGAAATTAAAATGGTGCCTCCAAGACCCAGTGGCCTGGTGTGGATGGAAAGTTGGGGGCAGGGTTAAAGGGGTGGGGAAAGGGCAGCAGGAATTTAAAGGGGTCTCAGTAGCTGCATTACAAAGCAGCAGTCTCAACTAAATCATATAAGACAGGGATGTCCAGCTTCCAAGAGACTGCGATCTAGTTCCACTATAAAAAACTGGCAGTGATCTACCCAAAGCTGTTGAGCTTCTTTTTGGGGGGAGGGGTCAGGATCACGCGATTGACCAGGATTGACCAGGGATGCTCCACGATTGATCGGTAGATTGCGATCGGCCTGTTGGACATCACTGATATAAGACAACCACCCAACCTCTGCTTAAAAACCTCCAAGGAAGGAGATTCTACTACCTCTTGTGCGAATCTGTTCCACTGTTGAGCAGCTCTTACTGTTCCTGATCTTTAGTTGAAATCTCCTTGCTTGCAACGTGAAGCCATTGGTCCCACCCTCCAGAGCAAGGAAGAACAAACTTGCTCCCTCCTCCTTGAGATATTTGAAGATGGCTATCACATCTCCTCTCGGTCTCCTCTCCTCTTTTTCCAGGATAAACATACCCAGTTCCCTCAACTGTTCCTCATAAGGCTTGCTTTCCAGACAGCTTAAATCCCAGAGGAGGGAAAAGGCATAAATGAATATGAGGAAAGATTTTGTCTCGGTGCTTCTTCTCACACCAGAAACAGCTGTACACGCAGTCCAGGCCTGAAAAAGAATTGATTCTGGTGCCACACACCCACATCGGGGAGTGAACTCACCGGGGTATAGAAACAGTAAAATGGTTTCTGGCAGGAATGGGGTGCCAACTCCAACCACCCATGCTGTGTACACATTTAAAGCACATTGCTTCCCCCAAAGAATCATGGGAACTGTAGTTTGCCACTCTCAGAACTATAACTCCCAGCACCTTTAAAAAAAAAACTATTGCTCCCAGGATGCTTTGGGGAAAGTCATGTGCTTTAAATGTATGGTGCGTTTTTGGCATCAGTAGACAGCAAGTATAAGGCCTTCCTTTTAAGACAGAGCAAGTCCAGAGAGCTTCCTTCGCATGGGGCACTTCCTTGGCAGGGTTACAGTGCCTGGGAAGCCACTTGGAGCACCAAGAGCAATATATACATGACAGACAAAACAGCTGCAAGAGAGAAGCCTAGACAGGAGCTGTGTTGTTAAGAGGATTGTTCACAGTAAAAAAATAAAATTAAAAAGGCCGATCCACCACAAATGCATGTTCCTCACTTAGTGACTCATGGCTAAATATATGAATGGCTTCCGTTAGAAATGATGTTTCGAGGTGTGGCGATATGGAAATTCTGCCTGTCGTATTTGATCTATGGAGGCCAATACATATCTGTGAGTCACCGCAATGTTGCAGCCCCCGAGTGATGAGCAGAAAACCCCTCAAAAAGGAAGAGGACCAAGAACGTTACCACAGAACATCCTGTCTGAGGAGCAGTGACAAACCAGCCAAATTACATTTACACCAGAGAAGAGCTTGTACCGGCGTCCACACATAGCCCATGGGGTGAACTCTGCTTGCCTCTTTAAGTGCTTTATACAGGAATGGTCTGAAGCTATGTTTAGCCCTTCTTGACATAAATTAACACTGTGAGGTTGGTTGACGCCACAAAACATTGTGGCATGCTGAGGTTACGCTTAAAGTTGGTCTCTAAATGCAAGGCTGGGACACTTCATAAAGTGAATGTTGCCCACTCAAGCCAGGCAGAACACATTCCAGTGCCTCACAAGTGCTGTCATCTTGGTTTAGAAAAATAAATAAATTTCAAAATGGCGGTGCTCCATTCCAAAATGGCAGCAGCCACGTGTGAGGGACATCTGAAACTGGCTGTGGCCTTTCCAAAAATCCTTGCACCTCCATCTTCTACACTGGGAAAAAGGGTCCCAAACCCTGGTGATAGGCTTTAAGGTGGCAAGGCCAGTGCACAAGTTTTGCAGTGTGCTTTTGCTGTTCAGAAAATACTAAATTATATACCGTTAAATTATTCTTCCCCGGAAGAGGGGGAAATGAAGAAAAATAATACCAATCATTTAACAGGAAAAGACGAATACATATTCTTTAGACACAGTATCTTGGAAATGGTGTGAAAGTCACTTGTCGTATCTTCTGTGCTATACGTCGTCTTGAGATTGATGTGGGTATTTGTTCTCTTGGACGTCGCAGTTGCCATTTTCAGAGGCGTCAGAGCTTCCCGGAACAGATTCAGGGGGAGGTGGTTTGTAGAGCGCACAAGCAAGCAGGAAGAAGAAGGATCCAATCACCTGAAAGACACCAAGGCTTTCAACTTATGTACTCTTTCCATAAGTCCTGATCTTCTCAGCAGATGGCAAAAATAAAGACCACTCTTGTCCCTTTTGATGGGCCATCCAATGTGTTCCCCAGCCTTGTGTCTTTCTGTTTTGGAAAAAAACTCCCATCACCCCTGATCCCAGGAGTATCAGAAGTTGCCAAGCACTGAGTTAGACCACTGGTCCATCTTTCTCATCATTATCTACAGGGTTTCAGGCAGAGGACATTGCCAGTCCTACCTGGAGATACCAGAGATGGGACCTTCTCCATGCAAAGCAGGAGCTTTATCCCTGAGCTATGGCCCTTCCCTATAGCTCTGGACATGCTGGGTGGGGTTGGTGCAACTTGGGGTCCATAAACACCTAGCACTCCTGGCTCCCTCCCTCCCAGTGCCAGAACATTGAAGTTTGTGCCAGTCTTCATAATGATCACCACTTCTAGAGGAAGGAAACCTCTGAGTACACAGACTAGAAGCAAAACCAGGGGAACACCTATGGCAGTGATGGCGCACCTATGGCACACGTGCCAGAGTGGGCACTTAGAGCTCACTTAAACCTGTTGCTTGCTCAGCCTCCAACCCGTCTGCACCCTCTTCCTCCTCTGACCTGTCTCCTGAACCCCACCACCATTCTCCTGGCTTCCCACTTGGATGCTTCCCTGGGAGCATTCCCCGGCTGTAGCCCCCCACCAATTCCTCCCTGTCTAGCCAGTCCCTGACATACCTGGGCTGTACCACTTCAGACTGCAAGTGAGTGCGATCCCATTTAGTTTTGCATGCGGAGCTAAGCTTCTAAATGAAGAACCATTTGGTCGGATGAACAGCAAGCGAAACCTGAATTAGTACAACCCAGCCACACGTGTGTGAAGACTCAGCCCTAGTTTTGGCACGCAGCAGAGGTTCCCCCTTGAACAGCAGAATCTGACTTATACCGAGTCAGACCACTGGTCCACGTAGCTCAATATTGTCTACACTGACTGCCAGCAGCTCACCAGGTTTTCAGACTGGAGACTCTCCCAGCCCTACCCGGAGATGCCGGGAATGAACTTGCAAAGCCAAGTGACCAGTCCTCATGGTGCCCCATGCTGACAGATGCAGGATGGAACAGAGGGCTGGAAAAGTTCTCTGTTGAGGTTCACTAAATGGTGGAGACGAAAATAATTTAGGACTACCTTGTATATAACACCTGCGACCAGGGTGTATCGACTCATAGCAAAGTTCTGGTAGACATAGCACGATCCTTGTTCACCGCACTGGTTCTGCCAAAGGAGACACGACCTGTCAATCATCGACCCAAAAGCAATTGGTCCTGGAATACCACCTATGCAAAGACAGAAATGAGAGAGACGCCTGCTGTTGGATAAATCTCACACTAGCCCTGCTCCACCCAAACCGATTCTAGCATATCTGGAAACGCTGGTATTGTGGACCTCCGCGGGAAGCCTTCTGTTGTGTTAGTTGGCATTAAATTTGTCTGAAAATCCTGCTTCAGTGATTAGATGGAAATAATCACTGGAGAAGACTTGGGAAAACAATACCTGCTTAGGTCATTTTATGATATCTTTTAAAAGGCCAGCTGCAAGACCAGTGTTTTATATATACACAAGCACACTCCCTTGAATAATAGCATGAATGTGTGTTTCTTGGGTGAATCAAAATTCCCAGTCTGTTGGCACAGCACAAGGATCTCTGCTCCACACTTTAATTCCTCAGAATGCAACAGTGCTCTCTAGAAATACAGGGCCGGATCCAATGCTAGCCATACTCGGAGCAGAACTATTGAAATTAATGGACATGACTAACATGGGTCCAATCTTTTCAATAGTTGTACTCTGACACGGGTGGCGCTGTGGGTTAAATCACAGAGCCTAGGACTTGCCGATCAGAAAGTCGGTGGTTTGAATCCCCGTGACGGAGTGAGCTCCCGTTGCTCGGTCCCTGCTCCTGCCAACCTAGCAGTTCGAAAGCACATCAAAGTGCGAGTAGATAAATAGGTACTGCTCCGGTGGGAAGGTATACGGCATTTCCGTGCACTGCTCTGGTTCGCCAGAAGCAGCTTAGTCATGCTGGCCACATGACCCGGAAGCTGCACGCTGGCTCCCTCGGCCAATAAACAAGATGAGCGCCGCAACCCCAGAGTCGGTCATGACTGGACCTTTACCTTTACTCTGAGCAGAACACAATGGACACAGAATGAGCCAGACTCTAGGCCCAGCTAGTCCAATTTATGGAGATCTCTATGCTGTAGTCTTTTCAGAATGGGGAGGTAGCCCAATGCTAAGCATTGGGTCATAGGAACATCACTGCCACAACAAAAGTAAAAAGAGGAGAGTGTCATCATGCTTGGACTAAATGTGTGCAGGTCCAAGACATGCTTGGACTAAATGTCTGCAGGTCTGCAGATGCTGACCATTTCTGTTCAAATACACACCATCCTACCTTCTCAGCTAACTTGTTTTTGTGGTGGTGGTTGTTTTTAAGAAGGAGGCAGTTGTATATTAAAGGTCAATGTGCCAACTGGTCCAGCATTTGTGTGTTGTTGTTGTTGTTGTATTTTGCTTCTACAGACATATAGAATGTCTTCATAGCCTACATGATTTTATTCTGAGCCAGAGTTATGTCAATAAACATCATATGCAAGGAGTAGATTATTAGATCTTAGCTGTATAGTGTACCAAGTGTCCGGACTACAATCCATTGGATCCCCAGAGCAAACGATCGCTGCCTGTCTGAGACGCACCTAGGAAGCATAAGACAAAACATTTATAAATGACGGCGAGCAGGAACAACCCTTGAGCAGCGCAGCAGCTCTGTTTCCCATAATACCACCAAATTGTGGGTCTCAATAGTTAAGGGCACAGTGATCTGGTTCATGTTAAATATTAAAATGCCTCTGATATATAATTTTGTAAAAAGATCCTGATGGCTCAAAGTCATGGCAGTTGTTTCTGCCTACCAGAAAAAAAAAGAGACACAGATATTCGGTCCAACACATGTTCCAAAATGCTGGAAGCTATGTGATTCTCATTATACAGAACTCAAGCATGCCCATCTGGCTGCTAAGTGTCTCTGACTTGGTTGCATATATCTGTGCAGCCAATATTAAACCAGACTGTTAAACCAGGGGTGTGGCCCTCCAATTGTTGTTGAAGCCTGAACCCCAGTAGCTGCAGGCAGTGTGGTCATGTCAATTTGCATTTCTTATTACAGAAGAGGGCCGTCTTTACCTGGGGGTGCAAGAGGTGCAGGGCACATGGGTGCCAAATTCTGGGGGACGCCAGATGTATACTGGCTCCCTCTCAATTGGCGGCAGTGAAAAGCAATGGAGCGAAAGTCTCCCCCCCTTTCCACAGCATCAATTTTTTTCCCCCTGCTGCGTCGTTGTTACAGGTGAGTGATCCCCCCCCAAAAAAAAGCTCAACAACTTCCTCCCTCTCCCAAAAAAGCTTTAAAAAGTTAATTTGGGGGCAGCTAAACTAAATTTGGGGGCGCTGGGCAGATCTTTGCACCCCGGCGGCACATACACTAAAGACAGCCCTGTTACAGAAAGTATTGATCTGATGTGTAGAGATCTTTCCTATTCTACTTAATTCAAGAGGGTTCTGGAAGCTTCTCTGTGTGAAAGATGCAAGCAGAAGGTTCATGATGTTTGGGTTATTCTTTCAGAAAAGCTGAGTACAGCTGGCTTAAACTGGTTCTGTTATCTTTTTTCAGTCAAGGTCATGCTGGCTATAAAAATAGGCTGGAAGGAGCCTGGGTTTCACTCACTTTCTCTTCCTATCTCTTTTCTCTCTGGTGTGGTCTTCTGTATGCTTAGACTTATTATAAGTTATTGTAAGTTTAAGTTAAGTCTGCTACAACTGGATTTCTTATGGACAGTGGCAATCCTGAATGTATTGGATTTTTGACCATTATGTTCATTTGCCTTCAGTAGCAGTAAAGCTCTGCTAGATGAAATATTAATTGCCTCTGGCCTATTTTTGGGGAATCCTACAACGTGTTTAAGTTTTTGCTCTGCTAACTGTACATTGGAATCTGCTCTGGATCAATATGGAGTAGAATTTCAATGACAGGTCAGTGGTCAGGGATGATGGGAGTTGAGGTTCTGCTGGGACAAGCTCTGAAGAATGAGATCAGGTCCTTGCGGCTTACCGTAAAGTCGCCGTCAAAGCAGGAATGCTGCTCAGGAATGTGAAGAGGATGACCACAAACATGAAAAGCAGGAGGAGGGTCCTTCTCTCACACGAGGAGGTACACTTTCCTGCGGTCGCCAAGCCAGGTGCAGCGGGAGCATCAAGTATACAGCTGCACTCGTGGTAAACCTTGTCAAGCACACAACAAGAGAAGGTCCCATTTAGAAGCAATCCACACACTCTGCCAAAACATGCTACTTTCCCACATGCTGGGAACCAAAGAAAGATGCTTTTCATTTGCATATTGAGGTGGCACCACAACTTGGTGATAGATCCTGTGTTTGCATGCAAAAGGTCCCAGGTTCATTCTTGGGCATCTCTAGATGGGACTTGAGAAGACCTCTGTCTGAAACCCCAGTGCTGTCACTTCCAAACAGCACTGAGCAGCTTCCGACAACCTGGTGAGCTCCAGATGTTTTGGACTACAACTTTATCTGACTAGTCCAGAAACATCTGGTGGTTACCAGGATGTCGGAAGCTATTATAGACAATGCTGAGATTGAGCAACCAATGAGGCACACACCTCATACATACCAGGATGGATTCTACACTTTGTGTTAATACAAATGAATAAAAATTACATGCACGCAGAAACACATTTGAAGGGGAAATTGTTTTAGAACCCCCTCCCTCCCAGTTAATTTTAGCTCTGTCCACAGCTTGACTAAACTGTGATGAAGCAGGCTTCATGGCATCTACAGATGTCAGGTGTCAGAGTATCCAACTGCCATTGGTAGATTGCCAGGAATAGATAAGACAAGGAAAGTTCTTACCAATGCTTTTTATTTAATATTGACAAAGAGAGGCTTAGAAATGCAGCCTCTTGGAGTAATGGTGTTGCTCCGAGTGAAACCCCACCTCCTCCGTCTATCCCACTTCCTCACGAGTCATCACTACAGGTGCTGGGAAGGGCCTTTTGCCTTTGAGTTATTTGCTCTCCTACTTTCAAGGCCCGATGTGTTCTGGGGGGGGGGGTCTGGAATGCTTTATAAAGACACTGAGTCCATCAGCTGTCTCTCCCCTGGTGCTTCTTCTTCTTCTTCCTCCTTCTCTCCCATTATTTCCCACCTTTCCCCCTCATCTGCCTTTGAGCTGTGACCCCCCTCAAACCCCTGTTATAATTCTGAATTGTCTCCTTCTTCTCTGGAAGGGTCAGGCTGGGGAGGCTGTTAGAATATTCCATTCCACCTTAAGAACAGACATGTGGAACTGTTGTATGTCACATGTCTGTTTACACTCCAGCACAGGTTGCTGGGAACTTCTGTTTGTGTATAGCTTTTGCTTATGCTGCCTTGCTTTGGACACGAAAGGGATCAGACATGGTTTCCTTTTGTCCTGATGTATGGGTGGCGCTGTGGGTTAAACCACAGAGCCTGTTGTTGTTGTTGTTGTTGTTGTTTAGTCGTGTCCGACTCTTCGTGACCCCATGGACCAGAGAACGCCAGGCACCTCTGTCCTCCACTTTCTCCCGCAGTTTGGTTAAACTCATGCTGGTAACCTCGAAAACACTATCCAACCATCTCGTCCTCTGTCGCCCCCTTCTCCTTGTGCCCTCCATCTTTCCCAACATCAGGGTCTTCAATCAGAAGGTCGGCGGTTCGAATCCCCACAACGGGGTGAGCTCCCGTTGCTCAGTCCCTGCTCCTGCCAACCTAGCAGTTTGAAAGCACGTCAAAGTGCAAGTAGATAAAAAGGGGAGGTAAACGGCATTTCCGTGCGCTGCTCTGGTTCACCAGAAGTGGCTTAGTCATGCTGGCCACATGACCCGGAAGCTGTACGCCGGCTCCCTCAGCCAATAAAGTGAGATGCACCGCAACCCCAGAGTTGGCCACGACTGGACCTAATGGCCAGGGGTCCCTTTACCTTTACCTACGCTGAATAAACTGCTTGTAAAAAAGCTCACACATACTCTCCCAGCACTTCTGTCTGCGCATTGTCTCTGCTGAGTTGTGTGCTCCAGCTTTTGAAGCTGTGAGTCACAGATGCTGCATGAAGGACTGGAGATTGCCCGGCACACTGGCTGGTGGGCTGGAGCCAGCTGGGGTCCTGCCATTTGCCCCCATTTCCTTGGTTGTATGCCACCATTCCTCCTCTGCCCAGACCCTGACAACAAGACAGAGCAGATCATTTCCGTAGATCATACCTTTTTCCCACTGTTGTGGCTGGTGGATACCTTCTTGCATCCCGCATGGCAGGGGGAGTAATACATGATTCCATCATTTCCACACACAGGGCTGTACATCTCTCGCAGACAATCACACTCTACATTGCAAGGGGCGGACAGGTTGAGGCGGCCTTCGGGTAAGATGCTGGACAAAGCATAGAAGTTACCAACAAATACCACATTTAGCCTCTCAAAGTGTCCACAGATGGGCCACACTCATAAGGTACATTTAATGCATTATGACACCACTTTAGACAGCCATGGCTTCCCCCAAAGGATTATGGGAGCTGCAGTTTGTTAAGGGTGCTGAGAGTTGTTAGGAAGCCTCTGTTGCGTTTGCCTCCTAGGTGGGTCATAAGGAAAGGGTTAAATGAGTGTGATGTGATTGGCCAGTGGGAATGCAAGGGAAGAGTAAAAGTTAGAGTGGGAGGTTTTGAAAGTCAGTTGAGGTTTGGGAGTTGAAGAAGGAAGAGGGAGGATTAGGTGTGGGTTGGTAGAGTTGTATTGTGAGAGAGTGACAGGAATTGTCAGGTGGAGTCAGATAGATAGCTGGAATAATCAGTTTAAAGTTGTTAAGGACAGATAGGTCAGTAAGAAATTAAGATTAAGAAATGGCCAAGAAAAATTAACTGAAACCATAAGCTTGTTCCTGCATTTAAAAATAAACTTGATTATTTGTTAATGTTATCATCTGTCTGGACTCCGTGTGTCCCTGTGAGAAATGGGGTGGTGGCAGCGGAAAAAGCAATCACAGTGGTGGCACAGGGTCAATAGACCGTCAAACATCCGGGGGCCCTGTGTGATCGCCACAGCTCCCCACAGAACTACAATTTTCAGAGGGGTTTAACAACCAATCCCTCTTCCCAGGGGAAGTTTCCCATAGTTTCTCTCCCCACCTGTGATGGCCTGGGAATCCGATTCAGAGGCTGAACTGGAGGAATCCCAGCCTGCACAGGAGTCCCCACCTCCAGGGCCGGCTGAACTGGGGCAGGGCCTTGATTCTGAAGCACCTGCACCTGTGCTGGATCCTCAGGAGCAGGCACCAGGTGAATCCACTCTGGCTCCGGAGGTGGTTGAGGACTCAGTGCCTACAGGTGAGTCTCCCCCTGGGCCCAGTAACCCTTCGGCCTCTCCTGAACTGCAGAGGCTCAGGGCAGAGAGGCGAAGGGAACTGGTTTCTCCCAGGAGGAGTGCTTGCCTTAAGGCTAGGAGAGGCGGGTCTCCTGGGGGCCGGGACCACCCCTGGCCTCAGAGAAGATAAAGGCCAGTCAGCCCGGTCCCAGGTTGCAGGAGCAACGTCGTTGTTGAGTACCTGTTCCTGCCCGGACCCAGACCTGACCCTCCAGTGTTCCTGTCCCCGCCCGGCTTCCTGCTTCGGACCTCGCCCCGCTCCTTGTGAACTGTTTCCAGGCTAGTGACCCAGGACCGGACTTTGAATACACCAACGGTAACCTTCCCGGCACCAGCACACCACCCTTCCATTTTAACTAGGCTGCAAGTCCGAGGTTACTGGCCCGAGGTCACCCAGGGAGCTTCATGGCTGAGTGGCGATGGGAACCCTGGTCTCAATTTCATACATTATTAATCCTGAGTTCCCCCCTTTGCTGCATCCTCAGCATCAACAGCATCAGCAGAGTGACATGGCTTATCATGTCTCCTACCTTCTGTCATACATCTGTGTCACTCCAGCCATGGGCATGTTGGGGCAGTCGATGAAAAAGATGAAAATGGCCAGCAAGCTGGACATGGTGCAAAACAAACAGAACTTGATAATCCCCGAACAGCGCAGCTTAAATTTGTTCACGATGAATCCTCCGAGGAATGTGCCTCCTCCTCCGGCTGGAACCACGAGGTAGCCTTCCAAAAGGAGAAGAAATCAGCAAGATTACTTATGTGGTCAAGGTGCTCCCCTTTATCTTTTGCAATCGCACCCGTCTGACAACACAGAGGAAGCTCTTGGCAGCACAGACTAAGAATCCCTTTGTGATAGGACAGATCTCCCTCTGATCTCGAACACAGGCTGCAGGAACACTGGAAGGAATAACGAGTATCTGTTCAACAAAACAAATAGCCTCAGAAAGCTTGTGATGCAGTTGGGTCCCTCCAGGCTGGTGGGGTATTTTTTTGTGGATGGGCAGACTCTGCAACTTGCATTTGATGCAATAATTGTGCATTAGTGGTGCATTTGCACTGGGCCACCCCCAAACCATTCTGCTTTATTAGTTGCTCTGCTTCTTCAATATCATCACATTTTTTTGCAAGCTGGAGGGGCACTCTTTGCTACAGCACGTGAAATGAGTGTTTGGCAGAGGGGACCCAGATCAGCAGGGAGCAAAAGGGACATGAGCCAATTGGGAAATGAAGCAGCGTCTCCAACCTGTGACTTTACTGAAAGCAGGATTGCATAAAACCAACTTGATGCCAGCTGGAACATACATCATTAGGAATGCAAACAAAAAAAGCTCGCCCTGGCCAGTATCTGGATGGGACACCAGCTAGGAACTACCATTTAAGCAGCTTTGAATACAAATCACACAGCCATTTACTGTGTGGGGTGCCATTTAGGAGTTGGCTACCTGGTGACTGTAACCACTAGGGAAGCTGGTTGTTCAGCTGGTTGTGCAGCCTGGCACCAGGCTAGAGCCAACACCCTTTGGATTGGCCCTCTGCTATTCCAGACCCAGAGCTGGAGGTGAGAAGCTTCCATGGTTACACTGTACTCCTCATTTCTGGAGTAATTCTGTTCACCCAGGCAGCCCTTCCTGAGCTGGCAGTATTATTATTATTAAATTTTATGATTAGTCTGACCCCCTCCTTTGGTAATGCTCAGAACTCTAGCCCAAAGGTTGCCATTAATTTGATTCTGAATTGATTTTAGAATGAATTGATTTTAGAATGTATTTCAATTAATTGATTGTGATTTTATGTAAATTGTGTTACTTTTACTGTTCTTAGCCGCTGTGAGCCCAGCTTCGGCTGGGGAGGGTGGGATATAAATAATTTATTATTATCATTATAGGGGCTTCTGGGTGGGGTGACTGCTTCCACTTTACAGAAAAGAAAGATAAAATCCATGAACACTCCCCTGCCCCAAAAGGATGCAGGTTGGCATACAATTTGCGTAATAGAACCGATCTCTCTCCCCCCCCACACCAATATTTTATTCAAGCTGGCACCCCTACCAGTTCAGACAACAGACCAAGCCAAGCCAAACACCATACCCTCTAACATGTTGAGTTGCAAAACCGGGACACACATCTTCCCATCTGTACTCACGTGACCTGGGCAAGATAACAGAACCCAGAAGATGGGGTGAGTTCTCAGTGCAAAATTGTGCGAGTTCACGTTGACCAAAATGGCTGCTGGGCTATCGCAGGGGGAAACGGGGTATACCAGTTTTTCCTGGACATTTGTGGGGTATGCAACACAGTGCAGCAGCAAAAAGGACTGGTTGGCAGCAAAGTGGCTGCCAGCCTCTGTTCAGGGACACTTCCATTCATGCAGGTCTCTCTGTACCAATGTTTGGCTTAGCATGTTGTGCGAACCGGGCCATACACGCCCAATCGCTTAAGAAGGTGTAAGCAACCTGCAATGGCCCCTGTCAGAGCCACCCGAGGTCCCAGCTCACAAGAGACCAAAATCCAGTCCAAGTTATATACAAAAGGTTTTATTGAAGAACATTGTTGTCGTTACATCCAAGCTCCGTGGCTCAGCATCTGTTACCCTTAGATGTTTGAAGTCCCCTCTGAGTCAGTCCCGCCCCTGCACCAGCTTAAGAGGCTTGTACTGCTCCACCTTTTCCTCTCCTTCCTTTTCCGCAGGGTCTTCCTGCCCCCCTGTGCTCCCTCCCTCCGGGACTCCCCCGAGGCTGAGTCTTCTGACGCCTGCTCCCCCCTCCTTCGTGCTTTGGGACCAGGCTCCTCCTCAGGGCTCTCCTCATTTCCGCGCGCCTCCACATTTGAACTTGGCGCGCGTACGTTGCTTCTGACCTTCCTTTCGACCGTTACGCTACTCTCGGTACTACACTCCTCCCCTTCCTGCAGGACGTTCTGCTCCGAACTCCTTCCCCTCTCTGCTCCCTGTTCTGCTCCTTCTGACACACTGGTAACTCCACCCCCTTCACTCCGTTCCGACGGAGAGGCCGGTCCCGATCTCCAACCCCCACTGGGGATTCCCTCTTCGTTCCCCTGCTTCTGACTGCTTCCCTCTCTACTGCCCCTTGGCCTGACCAGGGGGGCTCCCTTTTGGGAATCCTCGGATTCACTTGACGGACTCACTGACAACCTCGGGTCATCGTCGTCCTCTTCCTCGTCACCCTGGGACCCCTCCCCCTCGCTCTCTGTCCCTGAAACCCTGACAGCCCCTAACAAATATTTCCTTACCAAACAAGGTTGCTGCTTCCGAGGCACTTAAGCTAAACTGGGATTCCAGAAACTTGGGGCCGAAGGTGGACATCCCAGCAATGAGTGTGGCTTCTGTTGCTCCAGCTAAGCAAAGGAAGATGAAGGTTGGGTTCTTCAGGAGCAGCAGCACTGACCTGCATTGATCCAAGAGCAGAGGGAAACCAGCATGTTGAAACAAGTTCAATCATTTGAACTCCCATCCAAGTCCCATATTAATTGTAAATGCTTTGATTGGTAATTCTATGTGGTAGCCTGGTTTCTTCCAATTTCTTGTATACTTTACATATATGTATAACATTTTTGTCCCATTTTTCTTCCAATAAGCCCATAGTCCCCCTCTCATCTTCACAGTATCCTTGTGATGTGGGGTAGCCTGAAAGAGTGAGTTTCCATGGCCGGGCAGAGATCTGAAACTTGGTCCTCCCCGGTCATAGTCCAGCATTCCAAAACTTGCACCACGCTGCACCTCTAGGTAAAGGTAAAGGATCCCTGGACGGTTATGTCCAATCAAAGGCGACTATGGGGTTGTGGTGCTCATCTTGCTTTCAGGCCGAGGGAACTGGCATTTGTCTGCAAACAGCTTTCTGAGTCATGCGGCCAGCATGACTAAACTGCTTCTGGCGCAATGGAACACCGTGACGGAAACCAGAGCGCACAGAAATGCCATTTACCTCCCTGCTGCAGTGGTACCTATTTATCTACTTGCACTGGTGTGCTTTTGAATTGCTAGGTTAGCAGGAGCTGGGACAGAGCAACTGGAGCTCACCCCGCTGCAGGGATTTGAACCACTGGCCTTCTGATCGGCAAGCCCAAGAGGCTCAGTGGTTTAGACCACAGCGCCACCCGCGTCCCTTCTATCCCAGTTAACTTACACCCGCTGGTGCATTTTGGCCTTCTGTGCAACATTTAACATTCTGCTAGGGAATCCCAGAGCCACTGACACAGATATGTGGAAATCCTGGTGCTGAACCAGATGGTTCCTTCTTACCCTCCAGCTGTTGAATAAGAAACACTTTGAGGGGATCCTCTGCAAGCAGTTCTGGTGCAAGAAGACCAAAGCAGAGGAGAAAGTGTCTCAGCAGAGAGGTTGACTTGTGCTCCTTGCAATCTGCCCAAAGCCATCCATGCGTCTTGTAACTGCATGCATGCAATTTTGGAGGTGCACTTGCATTTTGAAGTTTTGGAAAGCTGTATAGCAAGACTTGAAATTTGGCTATTCGTTTAATTTACATCCTTATGTAGGTGTCACTTCGTTATTTTGGACTTTTGCACAGTCGGGGCAGATAAAGAGTTCGTGTATCTTTTTAAACAACTTGATGTGAGAATGTATGTGGAGAAAATGGAAACTGGAACTTAAGTGGATTTACTGAGAATTAAATAGATGTCTCTGTTTCCATGGAAATTGTTTTCTGCATGAACTTGTGATTGGCACAAAGGTATATGGTTGTGTTTGCAACTGCCCCCACCCATTCTGACAACTGGAATGTGGCCCCCAACAGCTTTTAATCAAGGAAACGTGGCCCTTTATTCCCCTCCAAAAAAGGTTCCCCACCCCCAATTTAAAGAAAACTAGATGGGAAAACACAGAACACTGACATTAATGCATGTGGAAATAAGCACCAAATAATTAAATTGTACCCAGGAACTAGACATCTGAATAAGCCCTCTGCAAGATGGGTGTCGAAAGATATTTTAGCATATATGACATGTGGCAATTATTTCTGTATTTTTCTCCAGAAATTGATTCCAGCTGTGAGCCTTTCTCCTGGGTACAGAAAAGGCCTTGGGGAACTAAGATGGTCCCAATTATCTATCCCTCTCTCAGATATGAAGAGCAACCAAATTCAACAGGATTTCTTCTGCACTAAGTTGAATCTCTCTGTTATACAACTTTATGAAGTCCTTTGCCCCCTTTGCAATGGAATTGACAGCACAGTTGCAGTCCAGGGAAGACTTGTAGTTGTTGCTGCGTTCTCCCCCACAAGCGACCCTTGGAATGATTCATCACTCCAATGAGAGGCACAAATACAAGATGGGTGACACCTGGCTTGAGAGCAGTACATGTGAAAAGGATCTAGGAGTCTTGTCTTGGAACTTTGAAGTGTCAGGCATAGCTCTAATGGCTTTAGCCCAAACGTAGCAGAGTTTTCCTGCACAGCGAAGAAGCTAGTTGAGGTGGAAATGACTTGTCAGCTAGACTCAGAATAACTATTTACAGGATTTATTAAAAGGAAAAAGAAACCAGCAGAGTTTCTGCATACAAAACAAAGCAAAATAAATCCTTTCTTTCTCTCTCTCTCTCTCTCTCAACCAAACACAGCACTTCTACTCCTAACACACCCTCCTAACACAAACTGTGCTAGCATTCCTAGATAACAGAGTTGAGTGCTGGTCGTTAACCAATCAGAGTAAGTAGCTTCTAGGTCAAGCAGACCTTGGCTTTCTTCCAAGAGTAAATTGACACTGCCTTGAGTTAATTGTGTGAAGCCAGAATCTGTAAGTTTTCATGAGAATCAATTAACAGAAACTGAACATCTTGGTTGACCACAAACTTGACATGAGCCAACAGTGTGACGCGGCAGCTAAAAAAGCTAATGCAATTCTGGGCTGCATCAATAGGAGTATAGCATCTAGATCAAGGGAAGTAATAGTGCCACTGTATTCTGCTCTGGTCAGACCTCACCTGGAGTACTGTGTCCAGTTCTGGGCACCACAGTTCAAGAAGGACACTGACAAACTGGAACGTGTCCAGAGGAGGGCAACCAAAATGGTCAAAGGCCTAGAAACGATGCCTTATGAGGAACGGCTAAGGGAGCTGGGCATGTTTAGCCTGGAGAAGAGGAGGTTAAGGGGTGATATGATAGCCATGTTCAAATATATAAAAGGATGTCACATAGAGGAGGGAGAAAGGTTGTTTTCTGCTGCTCCAGAGAAGCGGACATGGAGCAATGGATCCAAACTACAAGAAAGAAGATTCCACCTAAACATTAGGAAGAACTTCCTGACAGTAAGAGCTGTTCGACAGTGGAATTTGCTGCCAAGGAGTGTGGTGGAGTCTCCTTCTTTGGAGGTCTTTAAGCAGAGGCTTGACAACCATATGTCAGGAGTGCTCTGATGGTGTTTCCTGCTTGGCAGGGGGTTGGACTCGATGGCCCTTGTGGTCTCATCCAACTCTATGATTCTACTCTTTCCCAATGCGCTTCTGTGACTTATATCTGAATATATATGTACCCAATCTGATAGCAGAGTCCAAGCAGAAGCTAGACATTTGGGGTGTGGAATCTAAGCTACTTTATTACAGCGGTACCTCTAGTTGCGAACTTGATTCGTTCTGGAGGTCTGTTCTTAACCTGAAACTGTTCTTAACTAAAGGCGTGCTTTCGCTAATGGGACCCCTTGCTGACGCTGCACTGCCGGCACACAATTTCCATTCTCATCCTGGGGCAAAGTTCTCAACTTGAGGTAACTCTTCCAGGTTAGTGGAGTTTGTAACCTGAAGCTCGAGGTACAGTTAGAAACACTTCATGTTACAGACTCCGCTAACCCAGAAATAGTACCTCCGGTTAAGAACTTTGCTTCAGGATGAGAACAGAAATCATGCAGTGGTGGTGCGGCAGCTGTGGGAGGCCCCATTAGCTAAAGTGGTGCTTCATGTTAAGAACAGTTTCAGGTTAAGAATGGACTTCCAGAACAAATTTTGTTCTTAACCCGAGGTACCACTGTACATACAAGTGTTACAGAACAAAGGAACATGGCTCCTCTCTCCTTATCCTTCTCCGAGAGAGAAAACAGACTAAAAGCAATAGTACAACATAACGGAACAGTGTAACTGAACTTCCATTCTCATGACTCCAACAGTATGGAATGTCAACACAGATATGTGATGGAAACAATCACATATCCAGCAATGGAGAAATAAAATCCCAAAATTAGTATCAGCAGCCTGATCCATGGGATGAGGTCTCTTGGCTTTTGAGCCATCACCACAACTCATACTGAACCAATGCACTGATGTGACAAGTGTTGACTCCTTCAAATACAGGTGTATCTGCCTTGCCTTGGAATACAGGTATGTCTAGCTCTGCCTCCTGAGAAGTGCTTAGAAAAGGAAGGAGGAAGATGTTGCTGATAAGCTGGTCCATGGCTGTAGGAAAGCCAGGTCTACTAGTCTTTGGGGGCACACTTGCAAACCACAGTAACTGTCATTGGTGCTACACTACACCACAACTCGGAACAAACTGCAAGCACAGTGGTACCTCGGGTTAAGAACTCAATTCATTTTGGAGGTCCATTATTAACCTGAAACTGTTCTTAACCTGAGGTACCACTTTGGCTAATGGGGCCTCCTGCTGCCACCCCGCCACCACCGCATGATTTCTGTTCTCATCCTGAAGCAAAGTTCTTAACCCGAGGTACTATTTCTGGGTTAGCGGAGTCTGTAACCTGAAGTGTCTGTAAACTGAGGTACCACTGCATTCCTTTGGCTACAATAGGATGCTTGGTTCAAACGTAATTTCAGTGAGGTGGGGAGGAGACAGGGGTGGCCACCGTGTGCCCAGGGGCACCACACTGGTCATGCCTGATGTAGAGCAGTGCTTTGCATCCCTTCGTGGTAGGACCAACACATAGGGTTGCCATATTCCCAAAAGTGAAAATCTGGACAAAGCTGTTGAGCTGTTTCCCTCCTCCCTTTTTTTTGAATTTTTAAATTATATCATCATCATCATCATCCTCTTGCCATACATCTGGGTTCCCCTGGACATTTTGCTGATTTGCCGAAAACAAGATTTTCTGGCCAAATTTCTGGACGTGTCTGGGGAAAACTGGGCATATGGCAGTCCTACCAACCCATGGTCTGCAAAAATGGCATTGTTTTGAAGCATGAAACAATTATTTGTTTACAAACTTTAACTGTCTTGGGGCACAACCCATACAATCCAGAACTTTAAAGTTATTCTAATTTTCATGGGAACAATTTGTAGAACTAGTTATGGTGAATGGGCTTTCACCAACCTGGTACCCTCTAGATATTTTGGACTACAGCCCCCCATCAGCCCCAGCAGGCTAGGTCATAACTATTGCTTTCTTCCTATATAAATACACGTGTAAGGCTGTCACCACGCAGCCCCCATTGAAGAATTTGTAGCATCTCATCAGAATTCTGCATTTGCATGAAGTCAGGGGTAGTTAGGGTTGGAGAACAACAAAGCAGATGTGGCAGCCACTAGTTAATTTGTAAAAATGCAACACTGACTCCCTTCTATTTCATCATCATCGTCAGTAAACACTAGATGCAGGAAAATGAAAGGAAAGATAGTGTCAAGTTTTCGGTTATCGGCTGAGAAACAGCTGAGAAGAGGCTGACCTTCTCTGATCCTTTTTGATGATGTTCTGTAACAACAGCTATTGAACTATCCTCTCTCCCCGTGTGTTTTCTCAGAATTACATGTCTCTAACCAGCGAAATCCACAGAAAGCTAATCTTGTTCTTAAATGTTACTTTGAGAACAAGACTTGCTTGTACCAGATTTCATTCAATTTGTTGTGCTTTGTGGGGGACAGTGCTTTGCAATGTTTCCATTCTACATGAATTTAAGAAAAAGAAATTAGCAACACCAGAAATATGTCGATCAGAGGAGTGCATAAGAAAATAAGAAGAGCCTGGTGGATCAGGCCCAGCTAGTCCAACAAACTGCTCTCACGGTTGTCAAACAGTTGTCTGTTGGAAACCAGGGAGCAGAAACTATTTCTGCAGGCTTTGGTATAAAGGTAAAGGGACCCCTGACCATTAGGTCTAGTCGTGACTGACTCTGGGGTTGTGGCACTCATCTCACTTTACTGGCCCAGGGAGCCAGCGTACAGCTTCTGGGTCATGTGGCCAGCATGACTAAGCTGCTTCTGGCGAACCAGAGCAGCACACGGAAACACCGTTTACCTGTCTCAGTAGTGCAATGGGGCCTTCCACACCCTCCCCTCCCTCCATGCACCCCCATGGCTCCCCCAAATCAACTCTGAAAAACCCCCAGAACATAGCACAGGGAGGGAGGCGAGAGGGGAGATCATCCCATCAGCCAAGCAGAAACATTTGCACTGGCAGCACAATCACCTTAGTGCTATGTTGACTTCCACCCTGAGTTTGCTGTTTTCCTTTTCCTTCCCTGCACCCTTTCCTTTTGTGCTGTGTCGTTTTTATTCTGAGGGAAGGCTCCCTGAAGCTAGAAAGCCTGTAAATCATCAGTGGATAAGCACTTGAAGATAAACACCTGGAGTGAAAAGTATAGCAAACTCTTGAGTTCTCGGCTTCTATTTTGCATCTTTGTTGTTTGGGTCATATGCCGACCAGCATTTAAATGCTATTTCTGAATTTAATTTCCTTATAGAAGAACTGAGCCATAATCTTGGAAAGTGGCACCAAGTCAAGAATTTCACTCAATAAGTAGGCTGAAATTTCTTCAGGATACTCTTTCTGCATAATACATACAAATTGCCTGGCAACCAACCCAGGTGGGCCACATGCCAGAGGAGACTTATGGGTGCTTAAGCCCACCGGCATCCTTTATTATCCTCTATTATTATTTATTTCAGCAGGCCTACCAAGGCATAGACTGCTGTTGCCTATATTTTTACTTATCTGCGTTTGAATGAGAATTATTTTATGCACATTTTAATATAGTTACTGCAAGTTTTAGCTGTGTTTTACCTTCAATTTTATTACACAAACCCAGTGTTGGCTGGTTCCTATTGAGGCCGGTGAGGCAAAAGCCAGTATTTCTGGCAGAAAATGTGCACCATTTGGACAAGATGCATATCCATACCTATTTGTAAACACCCAGGTACGTGTGTGTCTGGGTATTGGGTAGGGGTGATGGGTAAAGGTAAAGGGACCCCTGACTATTAGGTCCAGTCGTGGCCGACTCTGGGGTTGCGGTGCTCATCTTGCTTTATTGGCCGACGGAGCCGGCGTACAGCTTCTGGGTCATGTGGCCAGCATGACTAAGCCGCTTCTGGCGAACCAGAGCAGCGCACGGAAATGCCGTTTACCTTCCCGCTGGAGTGGTACCTATTTATCTACTTGCACTTTGTCCTTTCGAACTGCTAGGTTGGCAGGAGCAGGGACTGAGCAACGGGAGCTCACCCTGTCGTTGGGATTCGAACCGCCAACCTTCTGATCGGTAAGCCCTAGGCTCTGTGGTTTAACCCACAGCACCACCCGCGTCCCACTAAAAGGCAGAGAGGCCAGGAGGAGGAGGAGGAACCAAGTCAATGACAGGCAGTGGCAGAGCCAATGATAGGTGGAGCCAGAGCTAATGACAAGCAGAGCTAACTAATTCTGGTTCCGTTTTTGCCCAAGGTGGGGGTCGAACCCATAACTCCGAAATTGAGAGTCTCCTGCTCTACTGACTGAGCTTTGATTAAGCAGTTTAGGCATCGTTCAAAATAAATAAATAATAAAATACATGAGGTGCATAAGAACGCTTAGCAGTGCATTGGAAATGTGGGTGTAAAGAATGTCATGTAGTAATGATTCTACCCCGATCATATGCAGATGGGGGAGAAATCTAATCAACTATTGTCTAATAGACACATTTGTTTTGGTAAAGCAACATTCCGCAATATAACACATTTTTGATATGTTATTTTCACACATATATGCATTTTTATTCACACTTTATTCTAGTATTTGCATTCTTGCTCAAATTACCGTACTTAAGCAGAGAACAGTGCTGAAAAGATTCTGAGAAGTGTGAATTTTGAAGGACAGTGTGCATTTTGTTATGGAAAGTGCAAATTAGGAAGATTCACATTTAATTGAGAAAGTGAATCAAATTTATTCCCCAATCTGTAACATCCATTTCCCACACCACAATGTGGGTGGGACATTAAGTTGTTTGTGGTTGAAGATCTAGGGGAAGGAGCAAGGCTGTAGCAGAGTTTAAAGGCAGTCAAGAAATAAATTGTTAAGATAACACTCCCTCCCCCAATAAAATACACAGTTATCTGAAGGACAGGTACAAGAAATTCTCACCGTGGCAGGTCTTTAACCGTCTTTCCAAAGTCAGGATCTGAGGCTGTTTTGTGGCTGCCGTCTTTCAGCTGATGGGCCTCTGAAACTCTCATGACTATGTAGCGCTGAGAACCTGAAAACATACAAAATTCAGTGGGCACCCTGCAGCTGGGGGATTTGGCCAGACTTGGGGCTCGTCCCAAATCAGAAATGTCCTCCATGCAGTGTTCAAATGGCTGGGGGTTGTAGAGAGTGCCCACTTCCCCCTCTTCAAATATCAGCCTGTTTGCAGTTCCGAACTCAGATCTCCGTGCATTTTGAGCCTGTTTAGTGTCATTGGGAGAAATGCAATGGCAAACCTAGACAGCATCTTAAAAAGCAGAGACATCAAAGGTCCATATAGTTAAAGCTATGGTTTTCCCAGTAGTGATGTATGGAAGTGAGAGCTGGACCACAAAGAAGGCCGAAGAATTGATGCTTTTGAATTATGGTGTTGGAGGAGACTCTTGAAAGTCCCATGGACTGCGAGAAGATCAAACCTCTCCATTCTGAAGGAAATCAGCCCTGAGTACTCACTGGAAGGACACATCCTGAAGCTGAGGCTCCAATATTTTGGCCACCTCATGAGAAGAGAAGACTCCCTGGAAAAGACCCTGATGTTGGGAAGGATGGAGGGCACAAGGAGAAGGGGACGACAGAGGACGAGATGGTTGGATAGTGTTCTCGAAGCTACCAGCATGAGTTTGACTAAACTGCGGGAGGCCGTGGAAGGCAGGAGTGCCTGGCATGCTCTGGTCCATGGGGTCATGAAGAGTCGGACACAACTAAACGACTAAACAACAACAGTGTCATTGGCTAGAGTATGCATCTGGGACAGGGGAGAACAGCGTTCAAATCCACACTTCCCCATGAATATCGCTGAGAGGCCATGGGCTAGTCCCTATCTCTCAGTGTATCCTATCTCACAATCAGGAGAGGATCTACTATGAAACTAATTAAATTTAAGCTTCAGGGACGCAGAAGCAACTTTAGTTCACATTGCTTAAAATTCTGGGGTCTAGCAGACCCAATTTGAGTGGCACAACCCAAATTCATTATTTTTTTGTTGCAAATATTTCCACAATCCCATACCCTCCAAGATTTCTCAGATGAAAATAAGGACTTCCTATTCCATAATAATAATAATTTTATTATTTATACCCCACCCATCTGATTGGGTGGCCCCAGCCGCTCTGGGTAATTTCCAACATATACAAAAACATAATGAAACATTAAACTTTTTTAAAAAACAAAACAAAAACAAACCTTCCCTATACAGGGCTGCCTTCAGATGCCTTCTAAAAGTTGTATAGTTACTTATCTCCTTGGCTCAGGGGTCACATAATTCCATATCCTCCAAGTTTTCTCTGATGAAAATAGAGGTGTCCTACCACACCCTCCAACATTTTTCTGATGAAAAGAAGCACATCCTAGGGCAAAGCAGGACGTTATGAGATCAGATCAGAAACCGGGATGGCTTCTGTGAATCCAGGACTGTCCCTGGAAAATAGGGACTGTTGGAGGGTCTGCAATCTCAAAGTTTGAGAGTCAATAGCACAGATGTTGTAAAGGTGTGCTGATCTGTCATGGAACAACCCCACTGAAGCAGCTAACAGTGCTCAGACCTCATTGTTGTTATGAAGAGGCCCCCATGACAGTTCAAGCTTCGGGGCCACAAAAATGTAGGTCCACCACTGTTCACAGGATAGGATTGGGCCGCAAGTCATCAGCTATCTATGGTGGCCCAACAGAGACTCAATCAATGTCCTGGTTTTGCTGCCTACACAGGCGTGCCACCAACTCGTGGAAAACCACAGGCTTTCCCCCTTACACCAACCAGCAGTGGCAAAGGCTCTCGAGACAAAGGTATTTCCTAGCTCTGCTTGCAAATGTCAGGAACTGAACCCTGGGACCTTTTTACATGCAAATCATGTGCTCAGCAGCAAGATACCAACCCTCCCGTGTAGAGTTCAGTGCATGAAACATTATCTGCAACTCCAGCAGACCAAGAGAAGGTCAGTTGACACATCAGAAGGAGGTGAGCAGGAAAAATATGGCATAAAAGGCAGCAGCAGACATGATCCAGAAGCTGAATGGAGAATTTCAGTGCCTTGTCTGCTCTGAGCTAGGCTATCCAAAAGTTTCACACCATGAAAAGGGAGGGTGAGGGAATCTTAGGACACCATGTGTGTGTCATCAACCAAGTTGCAAAAAGCTTGTCAGCTTGTTTCAAAGTGATTTGGGACAAGGCCCGAGAGGGGAAGGAAGGCGACTGAGCAAAAGAGACGCCGGAGGAGGAAGATGTGGGGGAGAGAATTTGCATTGCTTTCATTTCTCCCCCTCCACAGGCAAATATGCACAGCATGACCAAGGTTCAAATGATAACACACAGGGCATAACAATGGCAGATTAACAAAGGCACGCTGTTCTGCAAATTCTGTTTCCTTTCCCTATGCGTCTCCCAGGGCTCCAGGATTCAGTCGGTCCGCCGCCAGCTAGCTGGTACATCCGTGCTAGGTCATGGTTTGGTGGAGCATAACATACAAACAAGACCACTGGTTATTTTGTATTTTGATTAACAGAATTGTAAGCAGAATGAACTATTTCCCAAGCCTTACCATTTGTTATGCTGCCTATCTGTATTGTCCAGCAACATGCTGAAAGCGAATCTGACCACATCCTTAAGAGCATCATGAGAAACTGCCTTATTCTGGGCCACTTTGTTTGTCCATGAAGTCCTGTATTGCCTACACTGGCTTGCAGAAGCTCTCTAAATTTTCAGGCTGGGGACATTCCCAGCCCTACCTGGAGATGCCATGGAACTGAACCTGGGATTTTCTGCATGCAAAGCAGGTGCACCAATGCTATGCTATGGCCTCTCCTGCTCCTCATCAGGACAGGAGGGGTACAGTATTAGTATCTCTGCCACTTGGCAGCCTTCTACTCTCTTGAGAAGGGCATGGGCTGCTGCGCTGCAAAATGAGTTTAGTTGGGACACTCTTGACCTACCTGGCAGGCGATGAGGGTAGCCCAAGATGGGGATCGAGATCAAAAGGGATCCAGCCCCTGCACCCAGGAATCCAATCCACCAAGCTCCAACCCACAGAGTATTGTCCGGTGTAAGATCAATTCTGCAGGTAAAGGGCAGAGGAGGAAGGTTACTCATTTATGACAATTCTCTTCCCGTATTTGACAAACTGACGTCAGCCAAGAACAAGCCAGGGATGAACTAGACAAAAATATGATGATGATGTCATAGTGCCCCTACTTCCCAGACAGGTAGAGACTTTTGGAAGTGAGGGAAGCATTTTGTAATGATTAGAAATGAACCTGAATTCCACTAGAGTAGGAATTTAGCAGGCTGGGCTCACGTCAAAGCTCAAAGGCCCACCCTGGGATTCAAGATTAATAGATTGCAGGCTCAACTGCTTAAATTAATGTAAGATGAAAGTTTCTACGCAAGATCGAAATACCAAAACAGAGCGAGTGAGCAGAGTTTTTAATAACTGCCAATTGCTTTAGCAAAATTATCAGCACAGGTAAAATGGCCTCCCTTTCTTTTTAACCAAAATTATCTGTGCATTTGGCATATGCCCTTAATTCGTAGGACCACTTAATTGCTTATTGCTGCAGTAATCACTCCGTGAGCAGTGCTTTGGCCAGAGATAAAAGTGCTCCTGAAAAATAGCAAGGTATTATCCTTCTGTCTTCCCAAAGGTGCCCTTGACCCCAGAGAGAACCCTTGAATCACCCTTATGTTGAACAAAATTTTTTGCATGGGACTTCCTTGTAGAAACAACCATGTACAGATAAACCTTCCAAAAGGAACCATTTGGTTACCTGGACCATTATTGTCTAATGTTATGGTTGGTAGCTGTCCAGGGGATGGCCAGAAGTTTTTTCCCCCAAGCCCTACCAACGGGAAATCACATGTGACCTTCCACATCCAAGTCATCTGTTCTGCCATGCAAATATGGCATCTCCTTTAGCATCTAGAGTACCACAGTTGTACTGTAATGGTTAGGATGCCATAGTACCTGGAATGTACCTGAATTGTGATGTTTTTGCTCCTAGTTCACCTGATTATCCTGATGTCTCTCCAGCCCCGATGTTCTCCTGTTCTGCCACCTGGCTTACCCTATGCTCTGGATTCCTTTTTATCCCCAACTTCTAGTTCCTGGTTCCAGGCTGCTGTCTCCAGCCCTGCCTGGTCCAAAGACTGAACCTGAGACTTTCTACATGGAATATAATAAGAGTATCAGGAGAACCTTGCTAGATCAGGCCAAAGACCCATCTAATCCAGCATTATGTTGTCACATTGGCCAAACAGAAGCCTCTGGGAAGCAACAACACCTTCTCCCTACTTGTGATTCTCAGCAACTAGGTTTCAGAGGCATGTTGTCTCCAACAGTGGAGGTAGAACATAGCCAGCAGGACTGGTAGCCATTGATAACCTCACCCTCTTTTGAAAGCCCTATACGGCCTAGGACCCTCATACCTACGGGACCACCTCTCCTGGTATGTCCCATGGAGGACCTTACGGTCTTCAAACAAAAACATCTTGGAGATCCCAGGCCACAGGGAGGCTAGGCTGGCCTCAACCAGAGCCAGGGCTTTTTCGGCTGTGGCCCCGATCTGGTGGAACGCTCTTTCACAAGAGACTAGGGCCCTGCGGGACTTGACCTCTTTCCGCAGGGCCTGCAAGACAGAGCTGTTCCACCAGGCCTTTGGCTAAGGGACAGTCTGACCCCCTCCCTTGGTAATCCCCATAGAACTCTAGCCCAATGGTTGCCATTAATTTGATTCTGAATTGATTTTAGTATGAATTGATTTTAGAATGTATTAATTGTTGTGATTTTATGTAAGCTGTGTCACTTTTACTGTTGTTAGCTGCTCTGAGCCCTGCTTTGGCTGGGGAGGGAGGGATATTATATATATATAAATGAGCTATGCATGCTTCAATATGGTCCAAGTCATCAGAAGTGAATGGGCTAAGATTCTGAATGGATGTCATTGGAGCTTCCTGTGACTGATGATAGAGGCCTTCAGAGTTCTTAAGCTCTTGCAGCGAGAAGCTGATATTTAATTAATAAAATAAATAAAATCAGCAGTTTAGGAAGAACACAACCATCACCGCTATGGGGCTATCATCTACTGGGGCTAGAAAGTTGCAGCCAATTGAAGCTGATCATAGGATCATAGAATTGGAAGGTTCGAAATGACCACGAGGGTCAACTAGTCCAACCCCTTGCAGTGCAGGAAACTTTTGCCCAATGTGGACTCAAACCCATGACTCTGAGATTAAGAATATCTTGCTCTATCAACTGAGCTAAGATGCATGACAGGACCTGTATGATACTTGGACTTAGGTATAATGTATTAAGTGATTTTCTGAAAATATTGGAGTTGAACTACATTTTGTGTTTGAAGCCTGTTTTTGCGTTCAGCAGGATGAGAGCATTTTGCTTTTGTCTTTACTTTAAAAAAACAAAAAGCCTAGGTAAAAGGTTTAACAAGAATTTGCTGTGTCCAAGATAAAGAATGCTAAACTTACTGTCTTCCGATTTCGGTGTAAATGTTCAGAAAGATCCCTCCAACCAGATAGCCAGCTGCAGGACCCAATATGGCAGCAGTGTAGAAAATAGCTGGAAAAGATATCAAGAGAGATACTTGAAAAGGTTCAAAGTTCAAAAAGTCAGTTCTGAATTCTAAAGTTTTGCTGAAGTTCAGATGGGGGGGGGGGGATTCATTGCAGATGTACCAACAGTTTCTCCAAGTTCCCAACATTCTCCCGCTATCACTGGGGAACAGTTGTTTGTTCGCCCACATTAGTACTGCAAAGGGAAAACTTAAGTGCTGTTCGCTTATTAATTTATGCAATAGGTGGGTCCAGAGACGGAGGAGAAATTTGATTCAGATTACATTTAAAGGCGAATCTGTGTAATTCTCACTCTCTGAAACAGTACGAGAAATGAAACACAGCCATCCTTTGAAATTCAGACTGCTCCAACTTTGGCAGTTCTCCAACCAAGCAATGTATCCAAAAATGCATATCCTGTGTAAAAGTGTGAAAAAATCACATAAAAATGTATTGTTTCAGAGGGAAATGCGAAAATTGCATAGATGCACATTTGGAGAATTTTGCACTCAAATGATGATGAATTCTCATGAAGACTTGCTTTTTTAAAAATAAAATAAAATTGCAAACAGAAATTGAAATGTGGAGAACTGAATTTAAGACTTAATAATCCTCTGTGCAAATTGCACTGAGATGGTGGCTTAGAAGGCAATTATAAAATTAATGGTAGTATTAGTAGTAGAAATAATAATAATAGGACTGCAATTAATTCACTGTGCCTGAATAAATCTTAGGGCTTACCCCTTCTGTAGATGACAAGAGGAGGGATGTTTCTTGATTCCATTTTGTGGCTGATGAATGATACGCAGGCAGTCGCAGAGGGAGAACTCATTAACTCCTTTGCATTGCACAGCTCTTCAGCACTCAAGCTGGCTAATTGCTACACCTGTGACTAATGCTTCCTTTTGTGTGTACTATAATTCATTGAGATGGGGCGGGGAAGAGCATTGTGTGACAATGCTGCAAGGATCAGGCTTGCCTTGTGGAGCTAAGGATGTAGTCTGCTAGACAGCTGGTGCTCTTGCACAAGGAGGCAATATAAGGATAAATAATAACTAATATCTTATCCTACCTTCCAAATCTATCTAATGGGGCAGGTGTGTGGGAAGGAGAAAGCAACACCAACATGCCCTCCATGACAGAGGAGGGCTGTACTGAGGAGGAATGGTGGGAGCCTCCCCCTCCCCCTGCTCCTGAATCTTCCCAGGAGCAGGAGGACAGTATAAATTTGGAACAGTGGTTTGCAGAGGGGCACAGTTTCAGAAGGCAGTAGCTGGGAAATACTGGATGGGGAACAGCTAGGAGATGAAACACTGGGAGAGAGAGGGTTAACAGATCCACTGTCTCTGGAAAGCATTCATCTGCTCTCCCCAAGGTCAAGAAGAGCTGAGAAAGTGGCAGAAAAGAAAGGACACAAATCACAGAAGGGACAAGCTCAGATTACAAGACGTAGCAGTGACATGGATTCATAGGGACGTAAAAGGGTGGGATTCTTAATTGGGAGCACTGCCCTTTCTTGGAGATGGGTTCTTTGTTCTCTGGCTGTGATTATTAAAGTTTCTAACTGGTAAGAAGACTCCTTTCCCTTTGTTCTGCTTATCTACTGGCACGGAGGGAGGAAACCGATTCCCTGAAGCCTGACACTTACCAATATACACGGGGGAATAGTTGGACTTGACATTTTCATCCAAATAGGTCACTCCAAGAGTGTATAATGGCGTTGCTCCGATCCCGTGTAGGAACTGTCCGAGCATGAAGACAAACCGGTAACTGGAGAGGCTGGAGACGCTTTCTGTGCACCCCACACTCTGATTGGAGGAGCACAGGCCAATCTCCTCCGAGAAATGTACTTCGTATTGGCTGGTGGTGAACTGGGGCAGCGCAAAGATGACCGACCCAATGCCCATGATCAACACCCCCCAACCCAGCCACCGCGGTTTGTGCCCGTTCCCCCCAAAGTAACTGACAAACGTCAAGCACACGCAGGCGGCGATGTCGTAAGAGCTGGCGATCAGCCCGCTCTCGTAGCTCCGGAGATCGAACCGCCGCTCTATGGAGGTGATGACCGTATTAATGAAGCCGTTCACGGTCATCCCCTGGAGGAAAGAAGCCACACAGAGAAAGAACAAGACCCCCTTGGGCGTGTTGAAGAACTGTAAACAACTCGGTGTGAAGGCTCCCCATCCGCAAACCAGCACTTCTCCTTCTGAGGAGACGTATTTAATGCCTTTGCTGAACTGGCTCTTGTTTTCGGGTCCCTCGTCACAGAGGGGTTTAATGCAGGAGTCCGAAGGGCTGTTTGCGCTGGAGTATAAAGTGCCATTGCTCTCGGAAGTGTTGCAAGATTCCTTGGGACTGGTTGTATCAAAAGTAAGGCTGTTCTCCGCTGGGTTGGACGGGCTGGAGAAAATGAGTTTCTGGGTAAAGTTGTAGCCATTTTCTCCTGCCAAGTTGTGAGGCATTGCCATCAAAGAGGAGCCAAGAGGTGTGTTGTGCTTTTTTCCCTTCTTTTTTCTCCCTTCCCCAGGCTGGCTTGTGTTCTTCTAACAGTGGGCGGAGGTCTCGGCTTTCAGAAGGAGAGAATTGGCAATAAGTGCACCGATGGGTATACAGGCAGTGCTGAGACCTTGAAACAGCTTCATTCTGGAAAGAGATAATCAGGTGGAATGAGGAGGTGCACTTTTTATTTTATTACATTACATTCTTATCCTGATTTTCCTCCATGAAGCAACACTCCCAACCATGCATTTTATCTTTTTAATAAATAAGTAAATAATAAGTAAATTAAAATATATTGATATAAACCAGGCATAGGCAAACTCGGCCCTCCAGATGTTTTGGGACTACAACTCCCATCATCCCTAGGTAACAGGACCAGTGGTCAGGGATGATGGGAATTGTAGTCTCAAAACATCTGGAGGGCCGAGTTTGACTATGCCTGATAGAAACACATACAATATACAGTAAAAGTAGTAAGCGTAACCAACACAAATGCATGTAGAAATAGAAATATTATAAAATTTAAATGTAGACACAATGGGGAGGAAAACCTAAAAGCAACTGAGAATCTTTACACAGTACGTGACTGTCCCAAGGTCACCTAGCGAGTGACCACCAACTTGGATGGCTGTAAAAAAAGAGTTACACAAATTCATGGAGGATAAGGCTGACAATGACTACTAGCTATGTTGGCTATGCCCTGCCTCTTGGCTATATGCCTCTGAATGCCAGTTGTAGAAAACCATTGGTGGGGTTGTGCGGAGGTCCTGATCACTGGCTTCCCATGGACATCTGGTCAGCTATTGTGATTTTGTTGAGATTCGTGCTTTGCAGAGGGTTGGACCATGTGACTTATGGGGTCGCTTCCAAATCTACAACTATGTGATTCTATGTGCTTCTCACAGGTAAGGCCATGGTGTGGTTGCAATTTTACCCCCAGGCATTGCACCCACTTCCTGCGACAACAAATCTAACCAATCCAACTCAATGGTGCAACACTGGAAAGTGTCAATCACTTCTCCGACTTGGGCAGTTATCTTTCCACAAGGGCCGACATTGGTGCCGAAATCCAGCATCACTTGAGCTCTGCAAGTACAGCTTTCTCCCTATTGAAGTGCAGGGTGTTTGGGGACTGGGAAATTCACAGGGAAACCAAAATGCTGGTTTACAAAGCTATTGTACTACCAACCTTACATGGACCACTTAAATCCCCATTTCCAACTCCTCAAAAGATTCCATCAATGGTGTCTCCAAAATAATTTAAACATCACTTGGGAAGACAGGTGAACTAATGCCAGTGTACTGGAAGAAGCAAAAATCACCAGTGTCAAAGCAATGATTCTTCAACATCAACTTCGTTGGACTGGTCATGTTGTGCAGATGCCTGATTATTGTTTTCCAAAGCAACGACTCTATTCCGAACTTAAAAATGGAAAGCATAATGCTGGTGGTCAATGAAAGAGGTTTAAAGACTCTCTCAAGGCAAATCTTTAAAAATGTAGTATAGACACTAACAACTAGGAAACACTGGCCTGCGAGCGCTCCAGTTGGAGAACAGCCTTTACCAAAGGTGTCATGGTCTTTGAAGACGCTTGAACTCAGGACGAAAAGAAGAAACACGCTAAGAGGAATGCACGCTTGGCAAACCCTCACCATGATCAACTCCTGCCCAGAAACCTATGTCCCCACTGTGGAAGGACGTGTGGATCCAGAAGTGGCCTCCACAGTCACTCATGGACTCACTGTTAAGACCTTGGTCATGGAAGAAAATCTTACTCAGCTACAAGTGATCGTCAAAGAAGAAGAAGAAGAAGCACTTTTAGCACTTTTTAGCCACTTTTTGCAACAGCTGAGCACTGCACATGGTTTCTATGCAGACCATGGATGTTCTCACTGTGTGGAGCTCCTACACATGAGTAGAATCTGATCTTCTAGGATTTCTTTATAGTCAACTGTACACAGCACATGGTTGTGGTAGGAAGCAGATAGGATGTCACACATTACCGGCTGATGAAAAGTAGGGCTGTTATGCAACTAGTTCATATTTTGGATCATTTCATTAAGGATGTTTCTCTATTTCTCCTTTGAAATAGGTCATGTTAATCCTATGGGGACACTTGTAATACAAGGACACTATCAGGAGAAGGAATACTTCCCCCGCAAAAAGGATAAGGATGAAAGAAACTCGGGGGGGGGGGGGAGAGAAAACAACGTTTTAGAAGAGAAGCCCAGCATTCCATGGATATGTTATTTTTGGGAAAAAAAGCGATATATAATGGATCATTTTCCTGGGCTTTTAAGCTGTCTTCAGAATAGAAAAGGTTCCTTTTGTGGAGTGTTCTGATTGGCAATAAATAGGTTCACTCTTTGTCCCATCTCAAAGCTGCGGACAGTGCAAGACTGGGGTGCAAATATATTTTGCAGTAGTTTGCATGACTTTATTAAAATACTAATTAAATACTAATTAAAAGCAGAGCAAAGCAGAGCAAAAGCAAAAGCAGAGACATCACCTTCCCAACAAAGGTCCGTATAGTTAAAGCCATGGTTTAACCAGTAGTGATGTATGGAAGTGAGAGCTGGACCACAAAGAAGGCCGAAGAATTGATGCTTTTGAATTATGGTGCTGGAGGAGACTCTTGAGAGTCCCATGGACTGCAAGATGATCAAACGTATCCATTCTGAAGGAAATCAGCCCTGAGTGCTCACTGGAAGGACAGATCGTGAAGCTGAGGCTCCAATACTTTGGCCACCTCATGAGAAGAGAAGACTCCCTGGAAAAGACCCTGATGTTGGGAAAGATGGAGGGCACAAGGAGAAGGGGACGACAGAGGACGAGATGGTTGGATAGTGTTTTCGAAGCTACCAACATGAGTCTGACCAAACTGCGGGAGGCAGTGGAAGACAGGAGTACCTGGCGTGCTCTGGTCCATGGGGTCACGAAGAGTTGGTCACAACTAAACGATTAAACAACAACAACGAATTAAAATACTGCTTAAAAGTTTGCAGAAATCCACACTTTCTAACTCATTAGGAACATAGGAAGCTGTCTTGCATTATCCAGAGTAGACAACAGTGTGCTAAATGGTCCAATGGAATGACTTGGTAGAAGGCAGCTACCTCTGTTTCTGCACCAAGTCAGACCATCTGATTGGTCCATCTGGCTCAGGATTGTCTACACTGATTGGCAACAGCTCTCCAGAGTTTCAGACAGAAGTCTCTCCCAAACCTTCCTGGAGATGTGAGAGACTGAACCTGGGACCTTCTCCCTACAAAGAAGGAATTCTAACACTGAGCCACAACTCTTCTCCTAAGATGCCTTTAGATGATGTTGCTTTCGGTCCACATATAAGCACAGACAGCAATACCCACACAGTCCACAGAAATGGTTTGGGATGCACAATTTCCTTTGCAATGGAGATGGAAATTAGTGCCACCAGATAAACGGCCTCAGCCCTGTATACCTGAAGAAGCATCTCCATCTCCATCATACAACCCAGTTACTGAGCTCCAGCTCCGAGGGCCTCCTGCCAGTTCCCTCACTGTCAGACATGAAGCCACGGGGAACCAGACAGAGGGTCTTCTCTATAGTGGCACCCGCCCTGAGGGACACCCTCCCATCAGATGTCAAACAGATAAGCAACGATTTGACTTTTATCTGAAAGCAGATCTGTTCATGGGAGTTTTTAATTGTTGATTCTAGATTCAGGTAGGTAGCTGTGTTGGTCTGACGCAATCAAAATAAATAAATAAAAATTTAAAAAATTGTCCAGTAGCACCTTAGAGATCAACTAAGTTTGTTCTGGGTATAAGCTTTCGTGTGCATGCACACTTCTTCTGTAACTGTTTGTTATTTAAGTTTCTATTTCAAAATACTAGACTGTCTTTGTCTAGCATCCTTGCCCACCACCATGTTAGTGGTGCAGGTATAGGGCAGTATATCAATAATGATGATGATGATGTTGCTCTTGAAACATCTCTCAAGATTGAATTTAGTCTTTCAAAACACCTTGAAGAATTTCAAAAGGAGGCCAAGCATAAGGTTTCTATTGCTGCAACCGTTGGGTTCTGCTAGCACAGCAGGATTTCAAATTACACTCTGTTAAGTTGTGGGTGAACATCTCAGACGACACAGCGATTCTTCAAACAGCTCTTGTTTATTCCAAGGCCAGAACAGAACTGAACTGAAGGGTTCAGTCAGCCTGCTTATATAGAGCTCCAGTACAACGTAACTGTAACTATTTTCTAAAACTATCCAATCACTTTCGATCCCTTATTTGCATAGCTATCTACAGTATCCCCCTGCGGGCCCAGGGTGAGAACTTCAGTACATAACACACTCCTCCTCCTTCTTCACTGTGTACCCCAAAATCAGCTCCAGAGGATCTCCCAACCAGTAGTAATTGACAGAAGAGGGAGACCTCAACCCGGTCTGCTCCTGTACCTTTTAACAGTAGCCTGATTCTGCAGAAATAAGCAAATGGGGGTTTTCTTGACATGGAAACAATGCATCATCAGTTGTTAACATCTCCAGATAAGACTGCTGTTAAAGGCACCAATGTAGCCTCTGATTTTTATTTTTGTTTTAAGTTGGTAACTAATTCTCACACAGCAAACTTTACTCTCTTCCTTTCTTTAAACATTGTGAGAAGATTATGAGGGCTACGTGCATCAGGCAACCCATTAAAAGAGGGATAGCCACACTCTTTGGGCCTATCGGCACACTTGGATTTTTGAGGGAGTGAGTCCCGTTGCCTCTGATCACTTTTTTGCCAACCCTGAGAGACAGAAAGTGTGTGCATATGCATACCACTTTCCCAAGGAAACTGGGTAAAAGTCAGATCCAGCACAATTAATCTGAGCCTTGAAAAAAATATTATACTGAAAGAGGATGGTGGGGCAAAGAGAGAGGAGCATCACTTTTCCAATTTCTTCATTTGGTTCTAGACATTTTTCAAAGATGAAAAGCTAGCCACTGCCTGACTGTGCCACATTAGCAGTCCCTGCTTTAGACTTACCGTATTTTTTGCTCTATAAGACACACTTTTTCCCTCCTAAAAAGTAAGGGGAAATGTGTTTGCGTCTTATGGAGCGAAAGCAGGCTGCGCAGCTATCCCAGAAACCAGAACAGCAAGAGGGATTGCTGCTTTCGCTGTGCAGCAATCCCTCTTGCTGTTCTGGCTTCTGGGATAGCAACAGAGAGCCTCTTCAGGGCAGTGGGAAGAACGTTCCCCCTGCCCTGAAGAGGCTTCGCGCAGCTATTCCAGAAGCCAGAACAGCAAGAGGGATTGCTGCGCAGCGAAAGCAGCCATCCCTCTTGCTGTTCTGGCTTCTGGGATTCAGAATAATTTTTTTTGTTGTTTTCCTCCTCCAAAAACTAGGTGTGTCTTATGATCTGGTGCGTCTTATGGAGCAAAAAATACGGTACATAGCAGCTTGAAGATGAGTGCAATGTGGGGGCAGAAACTGGCAACACTGAATACCCAATAAATATTAATTTTTAAAAAACCCACAACTTGTCCCCTAACCCCACTGGCCTTGGAAGCAGCGGTTTAAGAAGCGCTCCGACAAAGCTTTTCATCAGAGATTATCATTTTAATCAGCATAACAAGTCACAGGGCCAATTAAAATCCCTCCCTGAAAACTCAGCTGCAACTACTCAGCGCGATGAATGTTATGAGTTAGCTGCCAAATGGCATGTAAAATAATCCTATTTCCCAAGGCATTTCTCAGTGGTAGGTAATCTTCTCTTTCACTCTCGCTGGCTTTGTGACTTTGATAAGGAATTACTATAGCAAATGAGATCCGCTCTTATCTTGTGTTTTCTCATAGCCGGGAGAGGCTTACGCCCTGCAAAGTGAAATTAGTTCCCGCATTGGATGATGTGGCAGAATATAATGGGAGGCCTTGAATATGAGGAGGAGGAGAAAAGTGAGATGCAGAATTACCTGCAAGAGCATCAGAGAACCCAACTCAGATTTGTACATTTGCAGCTTGGTAACCACTGAAATTGTGGAACTATGGGGATGCTACGACATGGGCACAATGTCTACGAGCACAATTCAAAGTGTTGGTGCTGACCTTTGAAGCCCCAAACAGCCTCAGCCCAGTATACCTGAAGGAGCGTCTCCACCCCCATCGTTCTGCCCGGACACTGAGGTCCAGCTCCGAGGCCCTTCAGGCGGTTCCGTCCCTGCGAGAAGCCAAGTTACAGGGAACCAGGCAGAGGGCCTTCTCGGTAGTGGCACCCGCCCTGTTGAATGCCCTCCCATCAGATGTCAAAGAGAAAAACAACTACCAGACATTTAGAAGACATCTGAAGGCAGACCTGTTTAGGGAAGCTTTTAATGTTCAATAGACTATTGTATTTTAATATTCTGTTGGAAGCCACTCAGAGTGGCTGGGGAAACTCAGCCAGATGGATGGGGTATAAATAATTTTTTGTTGTTGTTTAGTTGTTTAGTCATGTCCAACTCTTTGTGACCCCATGGACCAGAGCACGCCAGGCACTCCTGTCTTCCACGGCCTCCTGCAGTTTGGTCAAACTCATGCTGGTAGCTTCAAGAACACTCTCCAAAGATCTCATCCTCTGTCGTCCCCTTCTCCTTGTGCCCTCCATCTTTCCCAACATCAGGGTCTTTTCCAGGGAGTCTTCTCTTCTCATGAGGTGGCCAAAGTACTGGAGCCTCAGTTTCAGGATCTGTCCTTCCAGTGAGCACTCAGGGCTGATTTCCTTCAGAATTGATAGGTTTGATCTTCTGCAGTCCATGGGACTCTCAAGAGTCTCCTCCAGCACCATAATTCAAAAGCATCAATTCTTCGGCGATCAGCCTTCTTTATGGTCCAGCTCTCACTTCCATACATCACTACTGGGAAAATCATAGCTTTAACTAGACATACTTTTGTTGGCAAGGTGATGTCTCTGCTTCTTATTCTTATTCTTATTCTTAGAGCCACAAGTCTTTCGAAGGCCTTCAGGACTAAGACTCTTAACAGGCTCTTTCCCTGGCACCAACATGAGTAGTCTGTTCTCTGCTGCCTCTATATAATTTCACTTTCTTGCCAGCAGCTTTTGGCTATGCAACAAAGCGCTGCATCCTCCCCTCTCAGGCCATCTCCCTGACCAACACTTTCTAGCTCCTTAGCAGCTTTATGGCATGTTGCCTATATCTAGCAATGGGTGGTAAGAAGCTGCTTTATAGTCAGTCAAGCCATCGGTCTCTCCGGCTCAGTAATGCTTACATTGGCAGGCAGTGTAATTCAATCCATGGCACCTCCATGGAAGGGGCAAGGGAGCTAGGCATGTTTAGCTTGGAAAAGAGGAGACTGAGAGGAGATATGATAGGGCTCTCTGAAGGGCTTTCACAGGGAAGATGGAGCAAGCTTTAAGTGACAAGAAAGGAAATGCCCACTAAGCATCAAGAATAGCCTTCTGAGAGTGACAGCTCTTTGATAGTGGAATAGTCTCCTTTGGGAGGTTGTGGACTCTCCTTCCAAGGAAGTTCTAAAGCAGAGGTTGGGTGGTCATAAGTCATGGATACTCTAGTTGAGATTCCTGGACTGCCGGGGGTTGGACTAGAAACAGGGGTCAGCAACCTTTTTCAGCAGGGGGCCGGTCCACAGTTGCTCAGACCTTGTGGGGGGCCAGACTATATATTTGGGGGGGGGATGAACAAATTCCTATGCCCCACAAATAACCCAGAGATGTATTTTAAATAAAAGGGCATATTCTACTCATGTAAAAACACCAGGCAGGCCCCACAAATAACCCAGAGATGCATGTTAAATACAGTGGTACCTTGGGTTAAGTACTTAATTTGTTCTGGAGGTCCATTCTTAACCTGAAACTGTTCTTAACCTGAAGCACCACTTTAGCTAATGGGGCCTCCTGCTGCTGCTGTGCCGCTGGAGCACAATTTCTGTTCTCATCCTGAAACAAAGTTCCTTACCCCAGGTTCTATTTCTGAGTTAGCGGAGTCTGTAACCTGAAGGATTATGGAATCAACTCAAGGGACTGAAAAGGCAAGTAACACCTGTTAGCTTGGATATTGTACGAACTGGGAGACAGCAGGTCTTGGCCACAAGGCTACTTCTTTAATCTCTAAAGCCCTGCAATACGCATCTGAGACCACAGAAAGGGGGGAGATGAGTCAGTTCCCAGTTCTGCTATTGCGTTGCTCATTTTGGTAAACCACACCTGAGTTCCAGTCAAGCAACCAAGTGGTTCAAAGTGTCACCTAAATTGATCTTTATTTTTTCTTAGAGTCATAGACTCATGAAGTTGGAAGGGACCAAAGGGTCATCTAGTCCAACCCCCTGCAAGGGTGACCCCCCCTCTTCTTTAGGAGAAGGGGTCACCAACCCTTTTTGGCCCTTTCGGATATATTTGCAGACTAGATAAGTTGTTGCCGGCACCACAAACACACACCACAAACTGTTCCATGGGGTACAACAAAGTGCTGTTTTTGAGCCTGGTTTCAGAGCAGGGAGGGGCAGGGTAGGCGACCAAGGGTGACCTCTGTGGGTATGTGAAGACCTATGGGGATACATTGGTGACCTCCACTTCAGGAAAGGATCACCGGATTCTGTTCTCTAACCCAGAGCTCCGGGTCTCCCCAAATGACTGAAATTGATAGGGGGAAACGCCACAAGTTGCAAATCCCAAATTCTAAGTCCAAATCTCACCATTGAACATAAGATGTTCCCTGCTGGAAAAGGCCAAAGACCTATCTTGTTCAGCATCCCCTTCTCACAGCAGCAAAAGGGATGCCGGTGGCTCTGTGATCTAAACCACTGAGCCTCTTAGGCTGGCTGATTGGAAGGTCGGCAGTTCAAATCCCCGTGACTCTGTTGCTCTGTCCCAGCGCCTTCAACCTAGTTTGAAAGCACACCAGTGCAAGTAGATAAATAGGTACCACTGTGGCGGGAAGGTAAACGGTGTTTCTGTGTGCTCGGGTTTTCCATTTAAAAATTCAGAAAAGCATGATATTTTTAGATGTTCCTGTTTTATCTGTAAGCCACCTTCAGTCCTTGTCAATAAAAAAAGGACAGGATATAAATAAATATATAATAATAATATTTGTTGTTCCGCCAGCAAATTAACATGTGGCCCCCAGAAGGCTGCCCACTAGGTCAATGTGGCCCTTTGAGCCAAAAGAAATTACTCACTCTTGGTTCCTCTCTGCAATTCAGTTTTGTATCAGAATAAAACCAAGTTACAGAAAAATAAAATAAAGATTTTCAGCCTGATTAACTTGGGACAAGCAAAAGATTTTTTCAGCTGAGAAAGTTGATCAATTAACTGTTGCAGCCGTAAATAGATTTAATGGAATAAAAGAAAAGAAAAACTTCTGAAACTTTTCCTGCAATCCTACCATATGTCTTTCTCAAAGAAAGTCCCTTTGAGTCTTTTGAGGGTTTACAGTATTCCTAGGCAAGTAAGGCTGCAGCCCAAGTCATTTCCTTGAAAGCTGATTTCTTTTTGTTGGATCTTCTCAGAGAGCTGCGTCTTCAAGGCAGCATTGAGCCTGCTATTTTTGGACGTGCTCACGAAGAACCTGAGCGAGACCAGTGAGAATATACAGCCTGTTCTTGCTGAATCAAGGGCTGTGATTTGATTTGGCAGAGTCATTAGAAGCCATTAGTGCTTTGGAGCAACTAATGCACTTTTGCTGGAAGAATTAAAGTTTATTAGCAATTTGCTGGGACTGGAGATGCAGTAGAGGATATGAAAAGAAGAAGAAGTAGAAGAAAAAGGATCCACTTCTGGTTTGAGTAATAGGCTGCAATCTTATGCACATTTACCAGGAAGTAGGTTTCGTTACCAGGAAGTATGTTTTGTGGAACAACGTGGGTTTCACTTTTGAGAAAGCATGCATTTAATGCACTAGTTAGTAGTTAAAACCTTTCAAAAGAAGACTGCACCTTTTTGCAACACATCCATGCATATTATGATGACTACAGAGCCCACCACACAGTAGATTATGTGATGAATCCCTTTTTTCCTTTTGTTAAAGCAAAAAATAATTGGGAATGCTGTTTTTAAGTTGTCTGTATGACTCTTGTCTGTCTGTCTGTCTGTCTGTCTGTGTTACCTTTTATGAGCATAGTTGTAAATATGATGCCTTTGTGATGCAAGGTCTTTATACAAATACATCATCATAATACAATTGTACCTTGGAAGTCAAACGGAATCTGTTCTGGAAGTCCGTTCGACTTCCAAAATGTTCAGAAACCAAAGCGCAGCTTCTGATTGGCTGCAGGAACCTCCTGCAGCCAATCGGAAGCCACAGAAGCCACATCAGATGTTAAACTTCCAAAAAAAGTTTGAAAACCAGAACACTCACTTCCGGGTTTCGATCATTCAAGAGCTGAAACATACGAGTACCAAGGCATTCAACAACCAAGGTACACCTGTAATAATAATACTAGGACAAATCAAGAAAAAATTACAACAGTTAATTTAAGACATACAACAGTTAAAATGCTAAGACAGATTAACATTATTTTCTAATGTGAGTCATCTTTTTTTAAAAATGGATGTCTTTCTTTTCTCGGAACTTCTGTTTAATTCATATGCAAATATATTCAGATTTAATCAGTTAATTAAGTGGTTAAAGTTCACATGACTAACCCATTATGTTTGCCTTCACCAGGTGGCAACCTTACTAATGGCAACATACAATGAAGACAGAAAACCATTAACGGGCAAAAGTGCTTATATATAATGCACCTAACAGCAACGAGGAAGCATGTAAGGTTTATGGCAAGCGTAAGTATAATAAAAATACACTCCAGAGCAATATCTGTGCTGCAGATATTGCAAAGGTGTTGAATGAACTCTAGCTAAGTGGTAGCTGGTATCCAGGCTGGGCTTACAGGAAACCATTTATTTTCATAACAATTAGCGTGGCTGGGCAAGAAAGTAACTGTAGAGTTTAAATAGTCTGAAATTAATGACACTTTGGGCCTTACTGAATGGTGTTGTTACCTGAACAGTGCTAGACTCAGTAATACTTAACTTTCATCCTTGTAACTATTCTATTAATAGCCATCAATCTTAGATAAGTATCTGGCCTTTGTAATGAAAACCACGAAGATAAATTTATATCCACGACTCTCAGGAGAGCTAAAAGCAGAACCAAATCTTGTTTAGAGAAATGAAATGAAAAGAGCCAAAAGGTTTGTTCGCTCTTATGGGTTACTTTGGAGAAAGAGGTTCACCACCCAGATGCTTGCTAGTAATTGATTCTTATCAGCAGCAACACACGCCTCATTAATTGTGCAAATTAATTTGCAGTATCTGGTTTCCTAAGGTAATTCTACAGGGAAGGAACATTTTTGAGGATCTTTCTAGGTCATCGAACTGGGCCTAGAAATGCTTCGATGGGGGTGCAGGGGCTCTCTTCCACTGCACCTCCCCTGAAACTTCGTGAATCACCATAAAAATGCCAAGGGGAAGAGTTGGTGCAGAAAGGCATGATCTTGTTTCAGAAAGTCTTTCCTGAAGATGATGGACAAGATTCTGACAGTCCTGGCAGAATATAGGCAAGCTTCAACAGGGCACAATGGAAGAGCAAAGTTTTATGACCTCAGAGCCAGCTTCAGTGCTGTCAATTAGTTCTGGCATTTCTTAAATCAAAGAACGGCTCCTTGGCTTCAGTAGGACTATAAGTTGGAGAATGTTGGCCGAAGTGACTCATGCACTGGGACTGCACATAATGCTAAATCACACATTGTGTCATCGATTGGTTGGAGTGGGGGGAAGAGATGCTGGAAGCTGAGGAGGTAACGGGGCTAAGTGAGCTGGGAGAGTCTGTGGCAGAGAGGTCCAGAATCAGAGGCAGGAAATTGGGTGGTGAGAGGCCAAGAAGCAGAGATGAGTCAGGCTGGTAAAGAGTCACAAGTATCTCCCCCACCTGGTGTGACAAGAGCCAGTGTGGTGTAGTGGTTAAGAGTGGTGGACTCATAATCTGGTGAACCGGGTTTGATTCCCCGCTCTTCCACATGCAGCTCTTGGGTGACCTTCTCTGAAGTCACACTTCTCTGAAGTCTCTCAGCCCCACTCACCTCACAGAGGGTTTGTTGTGGGGGAGGAAGGGAATGTTAGCCGCTTTGAGACTCCTTCGGGTAGCGATAAAGCGGGGTATCAAATCCAAACTACTCTTCTTCTTCTTCTTCTTCTTCTTCTTCTTCTTCTTCTTCTTCTTCTTCTTCTTCTTCTTCTTCTTCTTCTTCTTCCCTTCCTGCTTGTCTCCCAGAACTAGAAGAGGCATGGAAAGTGTGGAGAAGAGATCAGCATTGCACAGGAACAGCCTCTGATTGCTTGGGGGGGGGGGAAACCCTGGAGAGGAGGGACATACGGCAGTTGTGGGGAGACGGGGACCTTCAGCCTCAGCAACTGCTTCATGAGGGCAAGACTTCCAGATATCAGTTGTTGTGCTCAGTAGGCCTGACAAACCCTGTGCAGATCCTGTTGTTGCAAATAAAGAGCTGACTCCAACTTGCATGGTGTGATTTACTGCTCACTCCTGACAAATGAGGAATATTGTTGGACTCCAACTCCCATCATTGGCCATTGGTAAGAGATGGCAGGAGCTGTATCCAACTGTTCTCCAGCCCTGTAGTGTAGCATGGGTCACAAACTGAATAGTGTGATCATCTTTCATATCAGCATTCCCCAACCAACCTGACACCGTCCAGATGTGGGACACGGGTGGCGCTGTGGTCTAAACCACTAAGCCTCTTGGGCTTGTTACAGATAGGTAGCCATGTTGGTCTGCCATAGTCAAAACAAAAAAAAATCCTTCCAGTAGCACCTTAAAGACCAACTAAGTTAGTTCTTGGTATGAGCTTTCGTGTGCATGCACACTTCTTCAGATATCTTGGGCTTGCCAATCAGAAGGCCAGTGGTTTGAATCCCTGCAATGGGGTGAGCTTCTCGTTGCTCTGTCCCAGCTCCTGCCAACCTAGCAGTTCAAAAGCACACCAGTGCAATTAGATAAATAGGTACCACTGCAGTGGGAAGGTAAACAGTGTTTCCATGTGCTCTGGTTTCCATCACAGTGTTCTGTTGTGCCAGAAGCAGTTTAGTCCTGCTGGCCACATGACCCGGAAAGCTGTCTGTGGACAAACGCCGGCTCCCTCAGCCTGAAAGCAAGATGAGCGCTACAGCCCCCTAGTCGCCTTTGACTGGACTTAACCATCCAAGGGTCCTTTACATTTGCCTTTACCTCCAGATGTTTTGAGCTATAACTCCCATCAGCCCCAGCTAGGGATAATGGAAGCTGCATCCATAACATCTAGAGGGACTTGTGATGGGGAAAGATGTTATATAACCCATTGTCTGGGTTTGTGGTGGAAGCCGCCCAGAGTGGCTGGGGAGGCCCAGCCAGATGGGCAGGGTATAAATAATAAATTATTATTATTATTATTATAAGCAAAATTTAAACTGAATTCGCAGTGCACTCTCCTCTGAAGTGGAGCTCAGACCCCAGATTCCTTCTACCTCTCTACCTTTCAGCAGAGGGAAACCTGTTACAGACTTCTAATAATAGCTCTGCCAGGGAGGTGTATATATAACCTCATTGAAAAAATGTGTGTGGTTATCAAGACATCAGAAGAAGAAAAATCACTCTGCAAATGTTAAGTATGCTTATGGCTAAGCATTATTATTATCATAATAACACAAGAGCCAACTGGATCAGGCCCAGCATCCTGTTCTCACAATGGCGAACCAGATGCCTCCTACCTGGTAACTATGCCTCCGGGTATAGGGCACTATAAGTAAAGGTAAAGGGACCCCTGACCATTAGGTCCAGTCGTAGCCAACTCTGGGGTTGCGGCGCTCATCTCGCTTTATTGGCTGAGGGAGCTGGTGTACAGCTTCCGGGTCATGTGGCCAGCATGACTAAGCCGCTTCTGGCAAACCAGAGCAGCACACGGAAACACCATTTACCTTCCCGCCAGAGTGGTACCTATTTATCTACTTGCACTTTGACGTGCTTTCGAACTGCTAGGTTGGCAGGAGCAGGGACAGAGCAACGGGAGCTCACCCCGTTGCGGGGATTCGAACTGCTGACCTTCTGATCAGCAAGTCAGCAAGTCCAAACTACAAGATAGAAGATTGCACCTAAACATTAGGAAGAACTTCCTGACAGTAAGAGCTGTTCAACAGTGGAATTTGCTGCCAAGGAGTGTGGTGGAGTCTCCTTCTTTGGAGGTCTTTAAGCAGAGGCTTGACAACCATATGTCAGGAGTGCTCTGATGGTGTTTCCTGCTTGGCAGGGGGTTGGACTCGATGGCCCTTGTGGTCTCTTCCAACTCTATGATTCTATGATTCTAAGTCCTAGGCTCAGTGGTTTAACCCACAGCGCCACCTGCATCCCTATAGGGCAGTATATAACGTCAATAAATAATAATAAAATAATAATAAAATCTAGAGAAACATAAAACCAGCAATGATGGAATCTATACCATGTATTGCACTTGAAATGGCTTCAAGGCAACACAGAACAATAAAACAAATCCTAAATGAATTGCCACCCAAATAGAAAGAAAAAGGATTAAAAACTGCAAATTGAATGACCAGCAAATGTTCTCAACCATCACTAAAAGTATCGGAGACCATTTGTTGTCTCCAAGCATGAATGATGCACTTTTTAAAATGTACTGGGAGAGCAGTCAGATGATAACCCCCCCCCCCCAGCCCTGCTCTTTATTTTGTTTCCAATCTGTAATCAATAGATTTATTTTGGCAGCATGCAGTGGGATAGGATGCAGAGCTCATTTCACGTCACATTCACTGAACTGGAACTGTTTATAAAACATTGATTCTAACATGCTATGAGATGTGAGCTGACCAAACAAATTAGTCCAGCTTCTGGAGCCTGACAGAGCCAACCAGTCCATTGACAAGAGTTGCATGGAGTTCTGCATAACTCGAGACCTGCAAGGCAGAACACAGCCCATACCGATCGTGTCGTAATAGCTCACCAGGGACACTATCAGTCTCATGTTTTCACTTCCTGCTTGGGACTGCAAGCCAAAGAAGGAATGGGAGATTCTAAACACCTAGCAGATTGCAACAAATGACATGGGTGGGCTGCATTAGTTCCTGTTGCCAGATCAGTTCCCAAGACAACCAGACTAAAAGTGGGCATCCTTCATTTTGGTCCTTCCAGAACAGGCTTCCTCAACCTCAGCCTTCCAGATGTTTTTGGCCTACAACTCCCATGATCCCTAGCTAGCAGGACCAGTGGTCAGGGATGATGGGAATTGTAGTCTCAAAACATCTGGAGGGCCGAGGTTGAGGAAGCCTGTTCTAGAACAAAGAATCTGTGCCCCTCCAGAATCCCCATCAGCCCCAGTCAGAGCATTGCAAGTACAGCATAAATCGTATAAAATAATTAACAAACCTTCAGTAAAATCATCTGTAAAGCACTATTAATAAAGCAGCAATTGCAGAAAAAGTTGTTATTGACAAATCATTACAGCATTTATAATCTATAAAACAATATTAACAAAATAGGAACCAAAAACAAGCTAAGCACTGTGAAGTTTATACACACTTTCCATGCTCCCATGACTCATAATATTATATTTCACTCTATTCAGTTTGTTAAAATATACACAATGCTTGTTGCTAAGCCAGCTCAGCCATGAGATCCCAGAGTGGTGTGCAAAATAACAAATTCAAACAGAAAGCCATACCAAACAGCACAATTGGGTTAGAGATTAGAGCAAACAGCATTCACTTCAAAATATATACCGCCAGGTGTGCCAACTTGAATAAAACATTGGGGGGGCTGGCCCCCCATCAGATATTTTATGGGGGAAGTTGGTCCCTATGTATACTGCTGCTCCAGCGATTTAGGAATAGACAGAAAAATGCAGACAGAATAGACAGAAAAACACCAGGTTGAAAATATACATCTTAAGCTGACACCAAAAGACCACTAACCAGAGAGACCTGGACCTCCAAAGTGGGGTGGGCAAGATCCGTAACCAGGGCACCACCACCACTGAAATCGCCCATCCTATGACACTGCAACCATGGGTTACTCCTATTGGTGGAACCATGAAAAAAGACCTCTGTTGCAAATCTCAAGGTCCAGACCAGCAGAGGTTGTCCTTTAAGGTTTTGGTTCCCTAAGCCATTCAGGGCATTATATGTAGAAGTCAACACCTTGAACTGAGCCCAGTATGAACGGGCAGGCCAGTGCTGTTTGGACCCCACCATTTGCAAAGGAAGCTTCTTATGTATTTGAAAACATGAACAAAGGAAAGCCTTTATCTCGATCGTGGTTTCTGGCTCTCCTCCCAGGGCAAAGCAAATTAAAGAGATAATGATTCACCATCTTTGTGTAAACAAAGCATCAGCTTTTGTGGAAACATTTGCATGCTTTCCAACAGTTATCAGATAGAAAATAGATACACTTCTGATGAAGTAGGCTGCACACCGGCTCAGCTCAGATACTGTAGCAATTCCAAACAATGGGCTTGTATCCAAAGCAGTGCTAAGTCACTCGTCCCATTGTTAGTGCAAGGACTTCTGCTTCCGCAATGGAGCTCTTCGCCTCTCCTCCCCCACTGCACACCCACTAAACCCAGAGCACATTTGGGATGGGAAAAGGCATGAGGAGAAAGGGGACTTCTGTTGCATGCATGGCTAAGAAAACGAAACTATGGTTTGGGGCAATGTGTGAATTGAAAGATGTAGCTAACCAAATGCTGTCTAGTCAAAACAAAACAAAATTCCTTCCAGTAGCACCTTAAAGACCAACTAAGTTAGTTCTTGGTATGAGCTTTCGTGTGCATGCACACTTCTTCAGATACAATCTGGTATCTGAAGAAGTGTGCATGCACACGAAAGCTCATACCAAGAACTAACTTAGTTGGTCTTTAAGGTGCTACTGGAAGGAATTTTTTTTGTTTTGACTATGGCAGACCAACACGGCTACCTATCTGCAAATGCTGTCTAGGTTTGTCATTGCTTTAAAAGCAGAGACATCACCTTGCCAACAAAGGTCTGTATAGTTAAAGCTATGGTTTTCCCAGTAGTGATGTATGGAAGTGAGAGCTGGACCATAAAGAAGGCTGATCGCTGAAAAATTGATGCTTTTGAATTATGGTGCTGGAGGAGACTCTTGAGAGTCCCATGGACTGCAAGAAGATCAAACCTATCCCTTCTGAAGGAAATCAGCCCTGAGTGCTCACTGGAAGGACAGATCGTGAAGCTGAGGCTCCAATACTTTGGCCACCTCAGGAGAAGAGAAGACTCCCTGGAAAAGACCCTGATGCTGGGAAAGATTGAGGGCACAAGGAGAAGGGGACGACAGAGGATGAGATGGTTGAATAGTGTTCTTGAAGCTACCAGCATGAGTTTGACCAAACTGCAGGAGGCAGTTGAAGACAGGAGTGCCTGGCGTGCTTTGGTTCATGGGGTCATGAAGAGTCGGACACACTAAACGACTAAACAACAGCAAGCTAACTAGAATTGGAAATCGGGGTTTTCAGTGGGTTGTTTTATTGTCTGAAATTTAAGGCAGGTGCACTGCCTCTGGAAGATATTGAGGCTAGAATCTAGAGCGCCAAGGAAATGGGAAATGGAAATAGACAACCAGCCTTCAACCATAGTTGGTCTGTACATGTTATGTACTGAGTTGAATAGGATCCAAAATGCAGCAGCCTGATTGGTCCTAGAACAATAGGATCCAGAATGCAGCAGTTTGATTGGTCTGCAGGGTCCACCCAATCCAGCTCCAGGTGGAAGCGAATCAGCAACCTGATTGGCCTACAGGAGAATCCCGGAATTAGCCAATCACGTGGGGCCCATTGTGTAAATAATGTATATAAAGCAGACATTTGGGGGGAACTGGCATTCCTCACTACTATGAGCTGAATAAAGAGCATGAAATCCACACTCGAGTATATTTCAGTACATTTGGAAGCTCCATGGTTTGTGTGCCATAGTTCTCAGAAACCATGGTTTGTGTTATGTTCAAATAATGCTACTGTGGAGTGGATTAGGATAACGGCAGAAGCAGCAGCAACAACAAAAATTATTATTTGTACCCTGCCCATCTGACTGAGTTGCACCAGGCCCTCTGGGAGGCTTCCAGCATACATAAAAACATTAAGCATGTAAAAAATTCCCTATACGGGGCTGCCTTCAGAGGTCTTCTAAAGGTTGCATAGTTACTTATCTCCTTGGCATCTGATGGTAGGGCATTCCACAGGGTGGGTGCCACTACCGAGAAGGCCCTCTGCCTGGCTCCCTGTAACCTCACTTCTCGTGGTGAGGGAACTGCCAGAAGGCCCTCAGAGCTGGACCTCAGTGTCTGGGCTGAACGATGGGGGTGGATGAAAGTAAGCAGAATGAGTAAGTTGGGTGGGTTTGTCTTCCTGTTTCTATATTATTTCACATTCTGGTATATATTAGGGTCATTACCTATTTTAGCAGAAACCTCCTTCCCTTTAGCCTACATGCAAAAAACCACTAGAGCTATCTCAGAAATCTATGCTCTCCACCCTGTGAATTGGACCTTTTTGGCCTTCCCTTCTGCCTCTGGTATTTAGAATGCAAGAAGCAGAGCAGTGAAAATGGAGTCCTGATGTATTTTGCATATGTTACGGGTCTAGGACCTCCATGCTCTGGCGCTTGATGATGATGTCACTGCCGAGTGCTAGAATTCAGAAGTCTCTGTGCAGGTCCAGCGTACATATGAAAATCCAGGCATTTTTTGAGCCCAGTAGGCTGGGAAACCAGCACAAAAGCATTGATCACTGACCAATGCCAACCTATGAACAAGCCCTTTGATAAAGGATCTTAAGAATTGTTCAAAGTGAGAATTTCAGTAATTCACCAGCAGAATATATAGTTGGAGCTCATGTCTAGTATGGAGAGCACACCAGGAAATAGTATGTAGAGTACAAAAAGGAAATGCTCAAAGCTATAGCTGGAGGCCGTGCAAATACTCTGATATCTCCTTTCTTTAAAAACCACAACGTCTGCTTTTCAAGCAACACCTAAACCATGGGTAGGCAAACTAAGACCCGGGGGCCGGATCCGGCCCAATCACCTTCTAAATCGGGCTCACGGACAGTGTGGGAATCTGTGTGTTTTTACATGAGTAGAATGTGTGCTTTTATTTAAAATGCATCTCTGGGTTATTTGTGTGGCATAGGAATTCGTTCATTTTCCCCTCCCCCCAATATAGTCTGGCTCCCCACAAGGTCTGAGGGACAGTGGATTGTCCCCCTGCTGAAAAAGTTTGCTGACCCCTGGTTTAAAACTATCTGTGCAACTCCACCGGCAAGAGACTGGCCACGAAATGAAAAAAAAAAAAGGTCACCTGAGCCTTATAAATTGCAAGACGGCCCAAATATTTATGTCACAGATATTACCAAAGTGTCTGACAAATGATGTTTGCATACAAAAGCCAAATACACTTCCCACTGCCAGCTAAATACTTTCCTCCAAAGCAAAGCTTTTCTGCCCAAATGTCTTTGAACCTTTGTGACCCCACCCCTCTCTTTCCATTTCAATTTTGGTCTATCAACCTGACGTGACCAATTGCAGGGCTCACTCACTTGGCAAATGAAAAATAGACTTTCACTCTTTGTTGTAGGAGTTGGGTTGCTATGCCTTTAAGTATACAAGGGTTGTGTATGCCCTCTCTAGTCCCTCAGCTTCTTTCTTTTTTCCTATTTGTTATTGAGATCCAGTGTGGTGTAGTGGTTCGAGTGCCGGACTAGGACCTGGGAGACCAGGGTTCAAATCCCCACTGCGGCATGGAGCTCACTTGGAGTCAGTTGCTGCCTCTCAGCCTAACCTACCTCACAAGGTTGTTGTGAGAATAAAACGAGGAGGTAAAGAAACACATTGCCACCTTGGAGGGATCCTTGGATCTAGCCTTGTTCAGGAGCATTGCTCCTGTCAAAGTGCTTTTCCCTGGCTGGTACATGTCCTTGAACTGATAATACCCTCTATGCATGGCTGGCTGTAGAAACATCTGTGTGCGTGGAAGTGCACCAAAACCTCTGGCTTTTGCAAGCTAGTTTATAACCTACTCTAAGAGCCTCCATCCTTGGGCTAAAGATAGTTGCCTGCCACTGAGTTAAAGGAGCACAACTGGAACATAACCAGTGACCACCAAAGTTGGATGAGAGGCTATCAAATCCACCACTGGTTTGTAATAAATGGACTTGACCCCAGACTTCTAGGTGGTGAGGTTAAACGGGGAAATTGATGTTTTGATGTGAATGATTTTTGGACTAGGGGGGAAGGTGAGGTTTTGGATTTGTTAATGAGTGGGTCTGAGAATTGCTTTGTTTATTATTTGAGTATCTTTTTTTTAAGGGTGTTATGTTCTATGCAGTGCTTTTCTTCTAGAAAAAGAGGTGCCAGTATTCACCATAAAGTTGTTACAGTAAGTGCTACACTTCTAACCAGTGCTTTTCTTTTAGGTGAAAAAGTTGCCGGTACTGCGTACTCTTGAGTACCCCCAATATATAAAATATTAGTGTATTGTATAACACACACACTGATTCCCCCCCCCCCCATGGTAATATGTATCTCCTTTTTTTGCTGTTAATTGCTTGTAGACCTTTGGGTGACAAGTGAATAATAAGATCACCAGTGTTGAAGCAATTATACTTCAACATCAACTTCAATGGACTGGTCATGTTGTGCAGATGCCTGATTATCGTCCTCCAAAGCAACTACAGTGGACGCTCGAGTTGCGAACGTGATCCGTGCGGGAGGCATGTTTGCAACCTGCGACCCACACGTCTGCACATGCATAGGTTGCGATTCGGCGCTTCTCCGCATGCACAAATCATGATTTAGCGCTTCTGTGCATGTGCAAGTGCTGAAACCCAGAAGTAACCCATTCCAGTACTTCCGGGTTCATCGCAGTGCGCAACCCGAAATCGCGCAACCTGAAGCCCGAGGTATGACTGTACTCTATTCCAAACTTAAAAATGGGAAGCGTAATGCTGGTGGTCAACAAATGAGGTTTCAAAACTTTCTGAAGGCAAATATTAAAAAATGTAGTATAAACACCGACAACGGGGAAACACCGGCCTGCGAGTGCTCCAGTTGGAGAACAGCCTTTACCAAAGGTGTCTTGACCTTTGAAGACACTTGAACTCAGGACGAAAAGAAGAAACATGCTAAGAGGAAGGAAACCCTCACCGTGATCAACTCCCACCCGGAAATCCATGTCCCCACTGTGAAAGGACGTGTGGATCCAGAATCGGCCTCCACAGTCCCTGTTAAAACTGTGTTTATGGAAGACAATCTTACTTGGCTATGAGTCATCGCCGAAGAAGTTTAGTAAATGAAAATGAAATGAAACTGACTGCAAGCACAAATGCACCAACCATATGCACACCTTACAATTAAAGTTCATCCAATGCACATGTGCTTTAAATGGGTATTGGGGGCATTTTAGATGTATGGCATGGACCTGCCCCTTGAGGTCTATGGGGAAGTGGAGCATTGGGAAGAGAGATCAAAGGTGGGTGTTTACCATCCTTCCTTCCTTCCTTCCTTCCTTCCTTCCTTCCTTCCTTCCTTCCTTCCTTCCTCCCCAGGAGGCCTTTTTGAAATATTAGGCATAAATTTTGTTCCCAGTGCCAAGGGGTGGGGGAAAAATATTCCTTTTTTAAAAGACACACACATCACACTGCCAAATGGACACAACATTTTCTTCCCAAGATAAGGGTATATAATGTTTCCGTTGCCAGGCACAAACATCTGTTGGCATTCCAAGGGGCTCATTTTGCATCTCTGGGAGAGATGGACATTTTGTCAAACCAGATCTCATACTCTTGAGAAACAGCAGCATTGCACAGCAGCTGTCGCAGAGGGATATGTTTCTTCGGAAATTGCAAATCCTTCAAAAGCATACTTTTCAGCTTTGATTGCATTTTAAAGAAAAAAAAGGGGTGGAGGAAAGGTCACCCCACAAGAGCTGTCTTGCTCACCCTGTCCCATACTATTTCCTTTTTCTGACCCATCCAGGCTAGCTTTAGAGATGTGGTGGCCTGGCAATGCACTTCTGGTTGGGTCCTAGAAGGAATCCCATAATAACCCACTCTGTTTTATATCCCACCTTTCAGACCAACTTGTGACTGACCCTGGGTGGAATTCAGAAATCCCCTGATGTGAAAAGAAGGTACTTTGATGCATGTAAAGGGCAGGAGGTCCTTAACTCCTGCATTTTTCCTCCTCCAGATGCAGCCCATGCCCACTCCAGATTCCACGCCATTCTGGAAGCACCCCTGACCTTTAGGAGTAGCTCAGAGAGGGACATGCAAGAGGCAGCTCCATCACTTCAAATTGGACTCTGGACTCAAGCTTTACCCCTTTCAGGGTTCCAAAAGAATGGCGATAGCTCTTGAAATTTGCAGCCAGCCAGATCAACCAAGACATGAAAATACAGTCGTACTTTGGATCTCGAACACCCTGGAACTCGGACGTTTTTGCTACTGAACACCACAAACCCAGAAGTGATTGTTCCAGTTTGCGAATGTTCTTTTGGAACCCGAGCGTCTGATGGGGCGTCCGCTGCTTCCAATTGGCTGCAGGAGCTTCCTGCAGCCAATCAGAAGCCACAATTTGGTTTTTGGACATTTTGGAAGTTGAACGGACTTCTGGAATATATTCTGTTCAACTTCCAAGGTACGACTGTAATGGCAATCTGTTCCCCAACCTCAGGAGAAAAATGGAATAAGGGGATTCACATAAATAATTTGTTTATCACCTACATGTTGTCCATAGAACATAGCATTTCCTCATGTGACTCTTGAACTCTTTCAAAAGTGCTGGAGAGCTAGTTCCAGTGTGAGAGAGAGCCAGTGGGGTGTAGTGGTTAAGAGCGGTAGACTCGTAATCTGGGGAACCGGGTTCGTGTCTCCGCTCCTCCACATGCAGCTGCTGGGTGACCTTGGGCCAGTCACACTTCTCTGAAGTCTCTCAGCCCCACTCACCTCACAGAGTGTTTGTTGTGGGGGAGGAAGGGAAAGGAGACTGTTAGCCACTTTGAGACTCCTTCGGGTAGCGATAAAGCAGGATATTAAATCCAAACTCTTCTTCTTCTTCCATTCATTCTCAAGCCACAGGCACAAAGTGGCATGTTTGTGGGAAATAGCTTGGGCTTTTGTCAGGTATACTGAAGGGAGGGGGGCAGGCTTGTAGTAGGAGCCCTGCTAGAGAACTGTATATAACCTTGGGTGGACCTAGACACAGGAAAAAACCCCGCTATAAATAAGTCAAAAATTAGATCTTTATGACAAAAGAAAGAAATCCCTATGGATAACCGCATTTTAAAATTTCCTGCTCTCTGGTGCCATCTGGTGTTGCGTGTTTATAGTGCATTCAAATAGCTGTTTCTTTACTAATGTAGCTGAGTCCGTTGTTAATAAACCAATTAAGTTTCAAGCCGCTGTGTGGCATTTCAATTGGATACTCCAGGATCAACAGAAAATATCTTGGGAACACCCAAGTCTGGAGAGGAAAGACACACATACCCTCAAACATTTCTCTGATGAAAATAGGGGCGTCCTATTCAACAACAACAACAATTTATTATTTATACCCTGCCCATTTGGCTGGGTTGCCCCAGTCACTCTGGGCAGCTTCCAACATATATAAAAACATAATAAAACATTAAACATTAAAAAGCTTCTCTATACAGTGTTGCCTTCTAAAGGTTGTAAAGTTACTTATCCCCTTGGCTTGGGGGTTGCATAGCTTCACACCCTCCAACATTTCCCCAATGAAAATAGGGCCATCCTAAGGAAAAGTGGGACATTTTGGGATCAAATTAAAAATCGGGACAGCTTCTGTAAATCTGGGACTGTCCCTGGAAAGCAGGGACACTTGGAGGGTCTGAGACAGATTCTGGGGCTGAGACACGACATGAAATTAGATGTCTATATAAGCTTAAAATGTTTTGTGGATAAACAGAGGTGACACAAAAAGCGGCTTTTTCTTCACTTTAATACTTGTGTGCATTAGGAATCCTGCCAGAGGCCTGAAGACAACTGATCTCACATACACGGAAGAAGAAACAAGAAGTTGTGGTCTAATGCACACATACGCCCTGGGTTGGGGCAGAATGAATGAGTCAGTTTATGGTGGCTGTTGCAAAGTTGCCTAAAGCAAGAGCCAAAATGAGTTTGGGGATTCCCCGCATTGGCAAAACATTGCATGAATTGGGAGGGAAGTCAGAGGATTTCCAGCAAGGCTAGTAAAATATGTCAGTGGAGTGATGCAGAGTTTCTTTACCGACACCATTTATGCTATTCCATAAGAAAAGTTTCTCTGGGCAGCTTATGGTAAATAAGGAAGAAACATTTTTAAAACTACAAAATAAATATGTGAAACCACAAAATGAACAGAAACATAGATACAGCAAAAACAAAACTTATTGCACACCCCAAATTCAAAGGCAGATTTAAAACTGATAGGCCCAATCCACCATTTCCTCCAGTTCCTTTATTCAACAGTGGCACTCAGTTCCGGTGCAGCCTATTATGGTGCAGCCTATTATGAAAGCACTTCTGGTGGAATGAGGGTAGTTGAGGGAGCTTTTCGACAGGGCAAGCAACATTTTCCGGGAGTGTTTGGGTTCCCACCCTTACAAAGTAAGGTGGACGCTAGTCAGGAGGTATAACCCCCCCCCCTCTCTCTCTCTTTGGAATGGGTGGAGAAGATATGGCTTGCACCATTCACAATGACATTGTAGTTAAGGTCAAGCTGATGACAGATGCACATTGCCAGCTCCCATTGTGCATGACTAGAAGAGATCACGAGAACGGATAGCGATTCCTCTGAAGCCTTAGGCATGTTTCCACTGGAGGCTTGCTCCAGCGATGACCCTTTTTAAGCAGCTCAACTTGCTACTACAGTCAGGGGCGGAGGGAGGAAGGTGTGGTGCGTGCAGGCCGCCCCAGGTGTCACCACTGGGGGGGGGGTGGCAAAATGCCAGGTGGCACTCACTGTGGGGCCTGCAGCACGCCCAAGCCACGTGTCTCTCCTGGGAGACATGCGGTAGCTTGGGCACACGCAGGCTCCATGCTGCCCAAACCCCCCAACTGTAGGGCGGCTGAGTGGGAGGAGGCAAGCAGACTCTGGAGGCCCCACGGCGTGCCCTGCCCCCCGCCTCCACCCCCCGCTCTGCCCTCGCCCCACCCCAGGGGCCCGAGCAGCTTCTTCTGCTACTGACTACAGTTAGAATTGGGGAGGGAGAACCTGTGGAAAGAGGAGGTTTTTCAACACTTTGGGTGTGTGGGGATCCTGAGCTATGCCTTTCCCACCCGGTCTGTCAGTGAATAAGGAGCAGCAGGGGCAATTGCCAGGCCTTGTAACGCTGTTACCGCTGCCAAAGTTATTTCCGAACTTCACGCGGCAATTTACTGAGAGAATATGGAGGCTGCCGACATTAGAACCCGCAGGATTTGCCCAAGATTACATGCATAGCTAGAATTGTAGCTGGTAGAAGAACGGAGTCGACTCTTGGCAGTTCAGGACTTATGGTGTAATATGTACCACATGATGTAGTAACCTTTCATGGGGCAGGAGACCTCCTGAGAACCTGCATGAATCATAGGATCATAGAATTGTAGAGTTTGAAGGGCCATCTAGTCCAACCCCCTGCAATGCCGTCTTGACTTCCATAATGGGGAAAAGGCTAAGTATTAGTTAATTAATCAATTAATTAAAAATTCAAATATAGAACTCAATAGATTGAGAACCTGACGGTTTCTTTTAATGGTAAAGGTTGCTATAACCTTGCTGTTACCAGATATAAGTGCTTTGTGTTTTATTAATAGTTTCATCTAAGTACCCAGAGGTTTTCAAACTTTTTGAGTCCATGGCTCCCTTAACCAACTACAATCTTTCTGCTGTACCCCTCTGTGGCTCAGGAGCCCAGTTATGTCACCCCTTGCCTGCTGAGCTAGCAGCCCCTCACCCCTTTCAAAACACCCTCCCTTGTGGAGTGTTCCCTCAGCCTCCTCTCCTTTCCCCTCTCCTTGGGAGTCCTCCGGGCAGCTGCTACTGCCATCCCGGGTCTCTAAGCTGCTCCCCACCCACACCCCAAGGAGAGTTGCCTCCCAGAGGACCCTTCGCCTGCAGAGCTAATAGCCAGGGCTGCTGCAACAAACAGCTGTGCAAGCCTTTGGGAGGCAGAGACCCGAGAGGGAATCAGAGAAGGGAAGGAAGGAAAGAAGGACAGAGGCCAGTGTTGCCCTCAGCACCCCAGGGTGCCACAGCACACTGGCTGAAAACCACTCCTTCAGAGTATGATTTCTGGGGATCTCTCATTTTGCTGCAGCAGAGGACCTTAAGGTCCATGATTAACCATAGTTTAGAGGTCCCGGACCCTAAGGAAGTCAGCTATCCTCCACCAGGGCCAGGGCCTTCTCAGTGATGGCTCCAACCTGGTGGAATGCTCTGTCCCATGAGACTAGGGCCCTTCAGGATTTAACCTCCTTCCGTTGGGCCTGTAAGACAGAGCTATTCTGCCTGGCTTTTAAGTTGAATTCAGCCTATCTTTTATTTCCCTTCTCTTCCTTTCCCCTCCCCTTTTATGAATATTACCCACTCTGAGACCCCACAGCTATTTCTCCCCTGGCCTCCTCGCTGGCCCAAGTAGGACTAATTCAGCCAGCTAGCCCTGGTGATTATCCAATATTTATTAGATGGATTTCCCCTAAATTGATTTTTGAACTTGGAATTTTATTGTTATTCATGTTTTTTATACTGTATTTTATGCTGCTTTTATAAGTACCTAAGTGTTTTAAATTTGTTGTTAGCTGCCCTGAGCCCGGTTTTTGAACCAGGAAGGGTGGGGAATAAATAAAAACTTAGTATTATTGCTAGCAGATTACAAAGAGTGTTTTTTTACTGCATCCATTAGCCTCATGACCATTACCTCTTGTGCACCATGATTGTGTGAGTAATCCCAAGCTCCTGGAGAGGGCAGCTACACGGCCATTGCATGGTGTGGATGGATCTGCTCTGCTGCAAGCACAGAGGGAGGTCCACAGGCACAGGCTCTGCCACGGGTGCAGCACTCCTGCCAGTGTTCCATGGATTGGATCTGTTGTGGTGAAAGGCCTTGGATCCACTAGATCAGGGGTCAGCAACCTTTTTCAGCCGTGGGCCGGTCCACCGTCCCTCAGGCCATGTGGGGGGCCAGACTATATTTTGAAGGGAAAAAATGAACGAATTTCTATGCCCCACAAATCACCCAGAGATGCATTTTAAATAAAAGGGCACATTCTACTCATGTAAAAACACCAGGCAGGCCCAGTCCTCTCCCTGCCTAGTGCAGGCCAGTGAAGAGGTGGAATAGCTCAGTCAGTAAAGCATGAGACTCTTAATCTCAGGGGTTTAGCCTCACGCTGGGCAAAAGATTCCTGCAAAGCAGGGGGCTGGAATAGATGACCCTCATGGTCCCTTCCAACTCTAAAATGATATATGATTCTCCTTCCACACCTGCTAGGAATGCTTTGCCCATCTCTTCATGCTCCACTCGCTATTGTCTGAGCTGAATTTCCCCACATGTGATTCAGTTTCCCCCCAACCAACCAAGTGACCTCACTCAAGGTTCTGCGCTTTCAATCTGAATGAAATAGAGACCTTTCATGAGTCACCTCCAGCTCCCACCTACCCACAGACAATTAGCCATGACTATTAGTGATGCACAAGAGCATGAGAAACCTCAAGTGCCTCTGCGATTAGGTTGTTTGTTCAACTTATCTCACGAAAGCCTCCCCCTCGAGCAAGGTCGGGAATAACCCAACCCTGTGCTACTGCTAGGTGCACTTAACCACATTGATTTAATTGGGCTTGTGCATGGCTGAATTTGCAGAAGAGCCTTCCATTAGTTGTCGCCCAGCTTCAAGCGAAGTTTCAAAGCTAGCCTCAGCTAAGGCCGCCAACTATTTTGTCTGGCAAGGCTCCTGAGCACAGGGGGAAATTGGGCATATGAAACTTTGTGGTGTGAGAAATCTTCACATGCTGCAGAATTATTATTATTATTATTATTATTATCTGCATTTAAAGACACAGGAGCCTTGCCAGAAAAAAAGCTGGCAGCCCCTTTTGCATTTCGCATTTCAGAGCGAGGCAGCCATGAAATATGCAACCTTCCAGCTTCAGTTTAAAGCTGGCCTCCAAGAAGGCATGATGCCAGAGTTTATTTCTTCATAGTTCAGTCTATGTTCATTGCATCCCTGCACATTCAAACACTTCCCCAGCTGCACAAGAGCCAGTTCCCAAAGAATCAGGATCCTACTAGTTTTAGAGGCCCCAGCTGACGACGGCAACGATTTTGACTTATTACCTGCCCTTCATCGTAAGGGTGGGTGACAACAATTTGAAATACAACTCTAAAACCATGTCAAACATTAGGTAAAGGTAAAGGGACCCCTGACCATTAGGTCCAGTTGTGACCGACTCTGGGGTTGCGGTGTTCATCTTGCTTTATTGGCCGAGGGAGCCAGCGTACAGCTTCCAGGTCATGTGGCCAGCATGACAAAGCCGCTTCTGGCAAATCAGAGCAGCACACGGAAAAGGCGTTTACCTTCCCGCCGGAATGGTACCTATTTATCTACTTGCACTTTGACGTGCTTTTGAACTACTAGGTTGGCAGGAGCAGGGACCGAGCAACGGGAGCTCACTCCGTTGCGGGGATTCGAACCGCCGACCTTCTGATTGGCAAGTCCTAGGCTCTGTGGTTTAATTCACAGTGCCACCTGTGTCCCAGGTGGGTCAAACTGTCAAACATTACAGTTCCCCAAATAGGGTGTTGCCTGTTGTCAAGACGATGTGGCATGTTCCCAGATCTTTTTTTCTCCCTTGTGAATCATGTGAAGACAACGACTAGGACCAAAAGGGTGCATAGCTCTATCAACCCGAAGACACAAGGGTGAGCAATGGGGCCAAGAGCTAATCAATCAGCTGCGGGCTGCATTTAGCTCCAAGGCTGCCAGTTGCCTATCAGTGGGCTCAGGCAACCACTTCAGGCCGGGCCCACACCCACGCACATGCGGTGTGTGTGTGTGTGCACCAGCCCGGTGCCCTCAAATGCTCCACAGGGGTCGTGTGAACGCGCCCTCCCTCCGGCTGCCAGTTGCAGTTCCCACGACTTCTCCAGCGCAGCCACCCTGGGGCTCTCCACGTCCCACAAACGTGGCAGGCGGGGGGCTTCCTTTCATTGCAATATGCAGCACCACGTATCTCCACAAGGCCGATCGGTGGCCGAGGAGAGTCGGCTACCCGGTTTCTCCAAACCAGCGGAGGGCGGGGGAAGCAGCAGCCCGCGGCTTCCTGTGCGTGCCGGCGAGCAGCCGCAGAAGCGGAGCGCACAGGTGGATGACCGAACATAACCCCGGGCGGCAGGCGCTAGAGACCCGCGAGCGCCCCTCCCCCGCGCCCCTCCCTCCTCGGAGTCGCCGCAATTCAATTAAGCCCCTAACCTGCCCCCGCCCTCGAGAACCCCTCCCTCCAGCCACATCCCTCTCTCTTTCTCTCCCGCATCGCCAAGCGTTTCCCACCGGCAGCTCCCAAAGGCAGGCAGGCAAGGCAGGGACCCCACCACCAACACCACCCCGTGGGGGATTGCGGGGGGGGGGGTGCTGCTGCTGCGCTTCGCTTCCCACGCTCCCACGTGGGCTGGCAGCCGCAGTGAATCCGGATTGTCTGAGCGCGAGGGAGACCCAGCCTCTCCGGCCCTACCGAAGCGCAGCCTTATCCCAGGGGCTGAGAGAGAGCCTGCCTTGCAAGCAGGAGAAAGTCCCAGGTTCAATATACAGTGGTTCCTCAGGTTAAGTACTTAATTCGTTCCGGAGGTCCGTACTTAACCTGAAACTGTTCTTAACCTGAAGCATTACTTTAGCTAATGGGGCCTCCTGCTGCTGCCGCGCCCCCGGAGCACAATTTCTGTTCTCATCCTGAAGCAAAGTTCTTAACTCGAGGTACTATTTCTGGGTTAGCGGAGTCTGTAACCTGAAGCGTATATAACCCGAGGTACCACTGTACTCCTAGGGGGCCAAGGGGTCTCTCCCCCATTAAGGATTTGAGGGGGGCCGGGCCGTCCAAAGTTCATGGGCACTGCCATTCATGCACCGCGTCATATGGTCGATTATGCGGGCGCGGCTTACTCCCCCCCCCCCCCAATATTTTATCCAAGTTGGTACCCCTGGTTTGGTGAGACGCCTGCCTGAGATGCTGGAGAACAGCTGCCAGTCCGTGTAGACGATGCTCAGCTTAGATGGGCCAACGGTCTAACGCGGTATAAGGCAGCTCCCAATGTTTCTTAGAGGGCGCCCCTGTTGACGCACGTCTAGACTACTGCCTAATCGCCACTGAGGGCCAACCTTTCTCAATTTCCTTGCCAGTTTCGAAAGAGATTGAGGACGATCAAAGCCCATTCAGAACATTCTGTGGTTCTGATTCTTTAAAAAAAAAAACAACACGAAAAAATCTTGATTGTTTTTGCAGCCCCGTCTTTCCAAACGTAGTCCCTCGCTCTGGGATAGCTCAGTCGATAAAGCATGAGACTCTTAATCTCAGGGTCCTGGGTTCGAGTCTCACTTTGGCCGAAAGATGTCTGCATTGCAGGGGGTTGGACTAGATGACCCCCGGGGTTCCTTCCAACACTACAATTCTAAAGTTTGATACCTTGTAGCCCATCTCGCCCCCTTCCCTCTTCCATAGTCAGGGAGCCCCCCCCCTAATTCCTCAGGGGGTTAAACTCCAAAGGCGATTCTCCCCCCCCCCCCAGCGCGCGCGCATTGGAAGATGCAAAGAGCAGCAATACAAGGCAGCGTTTATGAACATGTGCAGAGCGCATCTCCCTGAGGCGACAGAACTAGCCGTCATACCTCGAGAAATACAAAAGGGAGTCAAAAGGTAGATTTTTTTAAGGCACTGAAGAATGCAAGCGTCGCAGCTCCATTCAAGCAAACCGGGTTCCAAAATAACTCAGCCACCTGATCCGCCTCGCCCTCGCCAGAAATGTTCCGTCGCACAAAGAAAGACCCAGGAGATCGCTGGGTTTGCGAGGAAACCCCCGTCGCTTCCCCGGTTCATTCCCCCTATTCACCAGACATCTCAGCCCCCTCGCCAGCCCACAAGAGCTCCTTGGCTGATGCTGAATCATAAATCCAGGGCTTCTTGGTTGGGCTGGGCAGATGTGCGGCGGACGCGCGCGCCAGATCCCCACCCCACAGATCTGTCCTCTCCCCACCCCAGACACAACCCAAATTCCCCCATCAGTAGACAGTAGCTGATGCCCACAATACGACGTGACAAAGGAAAAGCTGGCGAGGTCCTCAGTCCTCCTCTCCCCAGTGCATATAGACATTCATTCATGGTCTCTTTTTTCCCCTGGGTGGGGGGATTCCACTTCTCACGTGTGGATTTCGTCCCGATCATCGGAAACATGCACGCTTTTTTCCCCGCTTTCTCTCTCAACTACCCTTTGCCTGCCTTCCCTCTGACTCCTACAACAACGGCTCCTCATCCGACCGTATTTGCCCCTCTCGGACTGGACATTTGTTAAACGCAGAGTCCACAGGGTGCGCGTGTGTTTATAGGGATCGGGATCACACCTCTGATCCTTCTTGGAATCTAGCAGGAAAACAGGCTGGCCAACATGCATTTTTTTCCCTCTAAGCCCACTACTAAGAATATTACATATAAAGCATCGGAAATTGCCGTCCGCATTTCTCAAGACCACCCGTTGCGTTCCCCATCCCGCATCCCGTCTACCTGGTCGGGTTTGGTGTGTGTGTTTTTTGGCGGGGTGGGGACCCCGGAGATGCTGATCCTCTCTCTTCCTTAATCAGTTCTTCATCTCTCTCTTTCTCCCCTCCCTTCCATTCAATCCCTCTTTAATCCCACCCACCTGGCATGACTGATGCTTCACCAAGCCAACCCAGGCGCCTCTGAGGTGGTGGCCTTATCTTAGCCCAGCCAATGGCGAAGAAGCCGGCACGTACCTTTGAACCGAAAGTGACAGCTCCTAGAGTACGTGTGTGGCTGCAGATAATAATAAGCGCGCCGGGGGAGGAAGGGCTTACAGAGGCGAGGCGAGGAGGGAAGGAATCAGGGCAGAGCCAAGACGAGGTGAAGGCGGGCGGGAAACAAGTCACGCGCCGGGAGCAGATTCAGGCACAACATGAACTTGTGGAACTCCCTGCAACAAGATTAAGGTGGGAGGGCAGCAATGCATGGGCAGTTGATTCCGAGCAGGCACAAAATTAACTGGTGAAACTTCCTGCAATAGAGTTTAAGCCGTCCATGGACAGTAGATTCAGGGCAGGGACACCCTGTGGAACACCCTGCAGCAAGATTTGGTCTGGTATTGTTTAGGGACGCAGGTGGCGCTGTGGGTTAAAGCCTCAGCGCCTAGGACTTGCCGATCGAAAGGTCGGCGGTTCAAATCCCTGCGGCGGGGTGCGCTCCCGCTGCTCGGTCCCAGCGCCTGCCAACCTAGCAGTTCGAAAGCACCTCCGGGAGCAAGTAGATAAATAGGGACCGCTTACCAGCGGGAAGGTAAACGGCGTTTCCGTGTGTGGCTCTGGCTCGCCAGATGCAGCTTTGTCACGCTGGCCACGTGACCCGGAAGTGTCTCCGGACAGCGCTGGCCCCTGGCCTCTTAAGTGAGATGGGCGCACAACCCCAGAGTCTGTCAAGACTGGCCCATACGGGCAGGGGTACCTTTACCTTTACCTTTATTGTTTAGTTGTTTAGTCGTGTCTGACTCTTCGTGATCCCATGGACCAGAGCACGCCAGTCTTCCACTGCCTCCCGCAGTTTGGTCAAACTCATGCTGGTAGCTTCGAGAACACTATCCAACCATCTCGTCCTCTGTTGTCCCCTTCTCCTTGTGCCCTCCATATTTCCCTACATCAGGGTCTTTTCCAGGGAGTCTTCTCTTCTCATGAGGTGGCCAAAGTATTGGAGCCTCAGCTTCAGGATCTGTCCTTCCAGTGAGCACTCAGGGCTGATTTCCTTAAGAACTGACATGTTTGATCTTCTTGCAGTCCATGGGACTCTCAAGAGTCTCCTCCAGCACCATAATTCAAAAGCATCAATTCTTTGGCGATCAGCCTTCTTTACGGACCAGCTCTCACTTCCATACATCACTATTGGGGAAACCATAGCTTTAACTATACGGACTTTTGTTGGCAAGGTGATGTCTCTGCTTTTTAAGATGCTGTCTAGGTTTGTCATTGCTTTTCTCCTAAGAAGCAGACGTCTTTTAATTTTGCTGGTATCCTGCATTGATTACACTGAGTGTGCTGGGCCCATTGTTAGGTACCTAGCATTTGATACCCAGCCCAGATGTGCATGATGAGTCTGTTTGGTTCTTTACAGCCAGTGTGGGGTTGACCCACATCTCTAACCAGGCTATTGCTAGAGATGACTTTGAAAGGGAGCCAGAATAAATGCATGGACAGCTAAGAAGTGGCTGTAGAAAAATAGAATTGTAGAGTTAGAAGGGACCTCAAGGGTCGTCTAGTCCAACCCCTCCATTTTCCAGGGCAACTGGACAACAGAGTGGGGCAGGGCGCTTTTGCTTTCTAGCTCTGCTTATGGGTTTCCCAGATCTATCTGACTGTCCATCGTTGGAAACAGGAGTGTTGGCTAGGTAGGACTGATCCAGCTCAGCTTATGTTCTTAACATATAATTCATACCATAGAATGTGGCACTGGATGCAAGTTAAGATGGCATTTCTAAAAAAGAAAGAGGAGAGCAGCATCAATCTGGACCAAAAATAAGAGGTTTGCACTGAAAGGTGGTAGAAAGCAGGGATGGAGAATCTATGACCTTCCAGCTGCTGTTAGACTCCAACTCCCATCAGCCTCAGACAGCATAGCCAATGGTGAGGGATGGATTCTCTGGGGCTTTGGGCCAGTGGCATAGCGTGGGGGGGTGCAGGGGAGCCGGCCGCACTGGGCGCAACATCTGGGGGGGGGTGCGCTCGCTGCCTCCGGAGTCGCTGAAGAGCCTTGGGCCCAGGCTGTAGCAGAGCCCCATGTCTCGCGGAACCGACGAGCTGTGCGCGCGTCCGGGCTGAAGGCGTGCGGCAGGCAGCGGCTCTCAGCGCTCGCCGCAGTCCCCGCGCCTCAGGGCTGTGGAGGGCGTGCCAGGCAGCCCCTCCTCACAGCCCCGCCGCCACTGCTGCAGCTGCTGGGCCATGTTGCATTTTCCTCGCCTCTCTGCCCTCCTCCTCCTCCGGGCAAGCGGCGTCGTTTGGGCAGCAGTGCCAGTGGCGACTCACCTCAGATCACCTGACACGGACCCGCCGCCGTGGCTACCTTACCGTAAATACCCCAGCCCAGGCAGCAGCAAGAAGATGCTGGCAGCGGCGGCAGGTTAGGGGTTAGGGGCACAAATTACTTGCCTTGCCCTGGGTTAGGGGGCGCAAATTACTTGCCTTGCCCCGGGTGCTGACAACCCACGCTACGCCGCTGCTTTGGGCAGTGGTCTCTCTCCAGTCCTATGTGAAGAAACTGAGGATTGAACCCAGGACATCTTGCTCCACCCCACAGAGCCACAGTCCTTCCTCTTTTCATTTTTGCTTGTGGGAATAATTCAGCAAATGGATGAGCATTTGCCACGTTCAGGACCAGTTCACCTTTGTATGAATGGGGGGGGGATGGGGACAAGGAGATAGAAGCTTTCACCTTTCTGCTTTGCTTACCAGAAGCATTTGCATGGCGACTGTTCCAGGGAACCTGAGTCTGAGCAAACTAAGCTTTTTTTTTTTTTTAAAGTAAATAAATGAAGCTCTACCTAGTACTGATCTCAAATGTTTGAATGTTCAAACCTATGCTGGCTGTTTGTCCGTAATAATAAACATTCATTCATTCAGTGCTCAGGCACTTCACACACTTTACAATACTCGGTTTGTGGCGGTAGCCCTTAAAATTGCAAGGCATTATATTTCTGTTGCAAATGAGGCAGAGAGAATAGTGCATTGTTCATTGACACCTGGCGAGTTTAGTGACACCTGGTGACGCAAGTGGGATGTGTCACTTGGGGGCTTTGCAGTTCATAGCCGAGGTCCTCTTAGGACAAAACTGGAGATGAGGTGGAAAATCTGTGAGAGCATCTGTAACTCCACCCCTGCCTCAATACACACAGCTGCTTGAGTCCTGTGTGTGTGTGTGTGTGTGTGTGTGTGTGTGTGTGTAAGACAGAGTGCAATTTGCAGCAGGGAAAGCATAAGGCAGGAAACACTCAGAGCTCAATTAGACCGATGTTAAATATGCCATTGCATTTAATGCACAAGGTTTGGCTTTTTTTTTTTTAAAAAAAAGCAAATTGCTTTTGCTTGAGGTGTGTGTGTGTGGGGGGGTAAAATTTAATGAGATCATGGAGTCGCATGGAGTTTAACCCCTTTGTCCCTTGCTGTGGTCCTGAGAAGGAAAAACTGCAACCTGGAGCGAAATATTTGCACAAGGAGGAAATTCCCATTGTGGATGCCCTTTCTCTACAAACACCAACTGCAGGAGAGGGATATTTCACAGGATCAAAGCAAGGAAGGAAAGGGTTAAATTCCACCCTCCATGCCTGCAAGCACCCCACCACACTTCATTCATAATTTTAATTTTAAAAAATCCTGCATGCTAGATGCAAAGGCTAGCTTAAAGCTCATGTCTAGCCTGGCAGTTGAGCACCCGTCTCCTGGAGCCCCACCTCTGAAGCAGCCCCTTTGTGATTTATCTAATTAGTTAAAACACACACCCAGGGTAGCCTAATAGCCGATCCTCTACTTCAAATCTGCTGTGGCCCCAAAAAGCTCTGATATACTCACTGTTGTGCACAGCTAGAGCTGGACAGTGTTGATTGGTGCCCATTGGGACTGGTAGGGTGAAAGACAGGGAGACTGTGTAGTCGTAGAGGGAGCCGGAGCCAAGGATAGGCTGAGCCAATTAATTCAATTTCTGTCCCCATCTGCCTCCCTGCTGAATTCTACAAGGGGAAGCTATGAAGGAGGAGGAAGCTCACAGCTAGGGTCATCCTCTGTGCTGGTTGCAAGGAAGAAGGCAGGCAGGTGAGGGCTGGGCAAAGGTGCAGTGGAACAGAATCTTGCCGCAATGTACCAGCCTCCACTGGAGATAGTGGGACTTACTGGGAACTCTAGTCTTTGGGATGTGTTTGGGGGCAGAACATTCTCAAACCTTCTGGAACTCACTGGAACTGTCTCGATCGACAGACCTGCAGCTGTTGTTTTAGTCATGTGAGACTCAAGGTCAAAAAAAACCCGTTCTGTGTAGGAGATAAATATCCTGCTCTGAGCTGCTCTGTATTCTCATTCCCTTTCTTTTGTACAGCCTATTCGTGTTTCTGCTTATCCCAAAGACTAGAGTTAGATGAGGTCTTTTCAGCTAACTTTCAGGCTTTGCTGGGGACCCTGCAAGATTCCTGGACTTTGCAACCATTTTACGCTTTTCAAACCTCTGCAAACTTTTACTGATGAATTCTGTCGCCTGCGTGTGTTTCTTCAGACTCAGCAACAGCTTGATAAGAGTATATATTTAAAGTAGATGAATAAATAAGCTAATTAATTTGGATATGCAGAATATATTAAAAAATAATTTAAGGAACCACAGAAAGAGGGGGAAGGAAGTCAAGTTTTGAAATGTTAAAATGGTTGTAAAATTAATGAAGTGTATAAATCTGAAAATCATAAATAAAATTTTGAAAAAGACAGTTGGATGGTGCTGATCTGAATAGGGGCAAGGTAAATAAGTTGCCTTCTCCCCTAGTTGCCCAAACTGCAGTTTTTCATTTCTCCCTGCACCCCCCCCCAAAAAAAATCTGGGTATAGAAACTGTATTTTCTATTATTTGCTAGCATAACACCCATCTTTCAGCCCCTCACTTTCTTATCATTTGGTGCGTTGCAGTGAGAATAAGCTGACCTTCAGAAGAGTACAAAGGAACATCAAAGGAACTGATGTGGACAACAGGCCAAGTTAACGTTGCGACTTTGCTTAAAGTTCCCCATTGCTGTGGCGTTGTTTAACGAAGCTAGGAGCGTGTTTCTGTAACCAATTGTCAGGGGTTCAGAAGGAGAGACACAGGAGGGGGAGCAAATGGAGAGTGAGGAGGAGGAGTACAAGGGGGGCGCAGGCAGTGACAGTGGCCAGAGTTATTCCACAAGCCTCTCTAGCGAATCGGAGGACTCACAGAAGGGAGCGCCGGTGGCCAGAGCGAGGGAGATTCCAAGGGAGAAACCTCAAGAGGGAGGGGCCAGCGGGGAGTCCCTGAGCAGCAGCTGGAGATCAGGACCAGCGTCTCCACCAGAGCGCAGTGGGGAGGGGGAGTCCCAGGAGTCGGGACCAGTGTCCTCACCACCAGAGGGAGGAGAGGAGTCAGGTTTGGCAACACCCACATCAGGAAGCGGGGAAACGGTCAGAAGGAAAGTCACCGGCTGGGCGCGCGCGCCAAGTTCAAATGTACAGGAGCGCGGCACAGCGGGGAGCCCGGGAAGGGAGCCAGGTCCTAAAGCCCGCCGGAGGGAGGGGCAAGACTCAGGAGGCTCCGCGTCAGAGGAGTCCAGGAAGGAGGGAACCCCAAAGGGCAGAAGGACCCAGCGCAGGAAAGAGCCGCGCAAGAGGTGGAGCCGGGCTAGAATCTTAAACTGGTGTGGGTGGAGCAGTGAGTCAGAGGGGACTTAGCCGGTCTAGCGTTAAGACGTGGGTCTGCGCGCCCAGAGCTTGGAAATGGAAACTAAACTTCAATAAAGACTTTTGTATATAATATCCACTGGGCGTTGGTCCTCTGTGAGCTGGGACCTAGCGGCAGTCCTGACAGTAAGTCCCCTCTGGTTTTTCACCAATTTTGCAACCTCGTGGAGTGCGGGAAAGCAGCGAGGGGTGAAGATTGGTGCTTCACGAGCTCACGAAAAACAGGGAAATGACTACCGAAGAGAAGATAGCGAGTTTGCAAAACGCAGTGACGCAGTTGACTGCAGAAATTGCGGCTTCCAGAAAGAAAGAACAGGAAGCAGCTGCTGCCTGCCAGGATCTGCGAACCAGGTTAGAAGTGCTAAGTACACAGAGGCTACCGGCCACCAGACCAGAAGGGATTGGGCTGGGGAACAGAGGAGGGAGCCTGGTATCTCACTTCAATGGGGACCTGCAGGAGTATCCTAACTTCAGAGCAGATGTAATTTATGCACTGCAGCTGCTTGACAAAGACTTTAAAAATGAGGAAGAGAGAGTGGGATTTATTATTTCGCATTTACGGGGGGAGGCGAAATCGTGGCTGCGCAATCTATGGAGAGACAAGGATCCAGCCCTCCAAAATGCGGCTGCCTTCATTAAAGTGATGGATGCGTGTTTTTTATCTGAGATTGATGTGGATATCGCTAGGAAGGAGATTCACGGACTAAGACAAGGTAGAGCCACTGTGAGGCAATATCATTCACGTTTTTTCGCATTGGTGAATGTGCTAGCCTGGGAGAAAGAATCGCCTGCCGTCAGAGACCTGTTCTGGGAGGGGTTGAGCGGAGCTGTGAAAGACGAGATCGCAAGGGGGGGAAGACCCCAAACCACCAAGGACGTGGTGGAACGGGCACTCTCCATTGGGGTTCGGTTGGAAGGACGCCCTTGGGGCAAGGAGGAAGGGCATTTGGGACGCACGCCAGCGAGAGGACTGCCTCCCTTCCCCAAGGAGGCGGCGCGCGCTCGATCCATGCCTCCGCTGGGAGGGGGAGAGGAGCCGATGGAGATAGGTGGTGCTAAGGCTCACTCCACAGTCGGAGCCCTAACTCCGGGAGCAGTCAAGATGAAGCCTCCTAGAGGAACCAGGAAGTGCTACATCTGCGACAGTGCTCAGCATATGGCAAAAGAGTGTCCCCAGCGGTTTCACAAGCATACTGCAGCCGCAGCGACAGTAACAGACGCAATTCAGCAGAGGGAGTCGCAGCAGGAAAACTCCACTGTCTGGCTGGAGATGGCGTCTCTGGGGACCAGCCAGACAAGTCAGTGAAGCAATCCCCAGGGATCTTACAGCCCACCGACCCCCTCCCACCCAAACCAGTAGTGCAGCTCACCGCATCCCTTCAGCTCCCCAATGGGCTACTTGTGGAAATTCCCATCACCATAGACTCGGGGAGCAATGCAGACTTTATAGACATGCAGTTCATCCAGCAACATGGCATAGCCCTTCTGCCAGCGGCGGTACCTCTGAAAGTTGTCACAGTGGACGGCAGGGAGCTACTGGGAGGGCAAGTGCTACAGCAGACGCCGCCAATGGTGATGCGCATTGGAAACCACCGTGAGGTCATCAGCTTCAACGTCACCCGCCTGTCAGACACGCCCATAGTGTTGGGAATGAGTTGGCTGGATAGGCACAGCCCGGCATTAGCTTGGTACCAGCGGCAACTGACCTTCGGCTCCTCTTACTGCGCAGAACACTGCATCCTGGCGGACTTGGAAGATGAGGGGCACGAGGATGGACCACAGCTGAACTTGGGCATGTTGCAAGCGGTGCCTAACAAATACAAGGAGTTTTTGGAGGTCTTCTGCGAGAAAGAGGCGGATAAGCTGCCTCCCCACAGACCCTACGACTGCAAGATCGACCTCCTGCCCGGGGCGACGCTCCCGACGGGGAAACTGTACTCCATGTCTGAGGATGAATTGCAAGAGCTCAGGGAGTTCATAGATCACAACCTGAAGCGGGGATTCATCCGGGAGTCCAAGGCGGCAGGAGGCAGTCCCGTGTTCTTTGTAAAGAAGAGGGATACGCCCCAGAAGAGGCTGGTCGTTGATTTCCGCGTCTTGAACCTCAAGACCAAGCCCTCAGCCTTCCCTATGCCCAAGATCGATGACCTGCTGGCGACGGTGAGGAAGGGTCGCATCTTTACCAAGTTGGATGTGCGCGGAGCGTACAATCTCATTCGCGTACGGGAAGGCGACGAGTGGAAAACGACCATGTTTACGCCGCTGGGCACTTATGAATACAGAGTTATGCCTTTTGGATTAAAAAATGGTTCCCACTGCTTTCAAGCCTTCATGCATCATGTCTTGGCGGGTCTCCTCTACAAGAAGTGCGTCTGCTTCCTGGACGACATCCTGATCTTCTCGGAATCGCCGGAGGCTCACGAGAGAGATGTTAGGGAAGTTCTGCAGAGGCTGCGGGAGCACAGGCTGTACGCCAAGCTGGAGAAGTGCCAGTTCGACAAGACGGAGGTGGATTTCTTGGGCTACAAACTGTCCGACAAGGGACTGGCTATGGACGGTGCCAAGGTACGTGCAGTACTGGACTGGAAGAGCCCACGCAATAGGAAGGAAGTACAGAGGTTTGTCGGTTTTGCCAACTTTTATCGCAAGTTCATCAAGGGTTTCGCCATGCAGACAGCGGCCATCACCAACACCCTCAGTTCCAAGAAGAAGAGGTTCATCTGGACGGAGCAGGCGGAGCAGTCCTTTCAGAAGCTCAAGCAGCTCTTCGCTTCCGAGGAGAACCTACTGCACGTAAATACCAGCAGGCCCATGAGAGTGGAGACGGACGCCTCAGACAGGGCCGTGGGAGCCGTTCTGTTGCAGCAAGACCACCAGGGGGACTGGAGGCCGTGCGCTTTCTACTCCAGAAAACTCAGCAAAGCGGAGCAGAACTACACCATCTGGGACAGGGAGTTGCTGGCCATACATGCAGCCTTCAAGGCGTGGCGGCACTTCCTCGTCGGAGCCAAGCACACGGTGCAGGTCCGCACAGACCATAAGAACTTGGAGTACTGGCGCACGGCGAGGTTCCTGAACCAGCGACACATCCGCTGGGCGGAGTTCTTTGCAGATTTCGACTTCAGAATTGAGTACATCCCAGGAAACAGCAACGTCTTGGCGGACGCGCTGTCCAGAAAACCGCAGTATCTGGAGGCAGAGGCACCGGCGGCGGCCAAGCACATTTTCACACCACAGGCGTGGGCATGCGCATCAGCCACGGTGGACCTGGACGCGGTGCGCCGCGCGCTGCAAACGGACTCGTTCGCCCGAGCCAAGATGGAGGAGGTGTGCAGCGGCAAGGCGAGGGGCGACGAATTCCAAGTGTGCGACGGCCTGCTCCTACGCAAGGGAGTCCTCTACGTACCAGGAGACAGCCTCCGCGCGAAGGTCCTGCAACAGCTGCACGACGCGCCCAGCGCGGGGCACTTCGGCAAGGAGAAGACGGTGGACTTAGTAGCCAGAGACTTTTGGTGGCCTAAGATGCGGGGGGATGTCGCGGACTATGTCAATAGGTGCGACACCTGCCAAAGGGCTAAGCCTGTGCACCAGCCGCCGGCGGGCCTGTTGGAACCGCTACAGACACCGTTCGTACCGTGGGAGAGGGTGGCCCTGGACTTTGTCACAGATCTACCCAGCTCGAGGGGCAAGACGGCAGTGCTCGTGGTAGTGGACCTGTTCACCAAGATGGCCCACTTCATTCCGTGCGCGAAGGTGGCCACGGCCGAGCAGACCGCTAAGATGTTTATAGACCACGTGTTCAAGGTGCACGGCCTACCACGGTCTATTTTGTCCGACCGGGGGCGCCAGTTCATCTCCAACTTCTGGCAAAAGCTGATGGGATTCCTGAACGTCAAGGTCAGCCTGGCGTCGGCGAGACACCCGCAAACTAACGGGCAGGCGGAAAGGGTCAACGCCATCATGCAGCAGTACCTGAGATGCTACGCGAACCAGCAGCCATCGACCTGGGTGGACTATCTACCGTTGGCCGAGTTTGCCTACAACAACACGAAGCACGGGTCCACGGGGGTGACACCATTTTTCGCCAACTACGGGAGGCATCCCAGAACCTTCCTGGGTTTGGACACAGTGCGGGAGGGGGAGCCACAGGGGGCAGAGGACGTGGCAGCGGAGTTGCAGGAGATCCACGAGCAGCTCAGGAGGCAGTTAGAGTTGGCAAAACAGGCTTACAAAGTGCAGGCAGATCGACACAGGAGGGTTGGGGAGGACATCCAGGTGGGAGACTGGGTCTGGTTGGCAGCACAAGCAGTTCCAGCCAGATCGTTAGCCAAGAAGAAACTAGGGCACAAGCAGCTAGGGCCTTACCAAGTAGAGGCGCAGATCAACCCAGTGGCCTTCCGGTTGACACTCCCGGAGGGTTCCAGAATGCACCCGGTCTTTCATAGATCAGTGCTCACGCCCTACAGAGAGCCCCACAGGTTTCAAGCACCGGGGAAGGCGCCAGACCCGCTCAGAGAAGCGCCCAAAAAAGGGGGGTCGCCAAAAGGGGAGCCACTTAATGAAGCCACTGAGATTTTAGACTCAAGGTGGGGGGAGGACGGGATTGAATATCTTCTCGCCACAGAGGACACCCCGGCCAGCGCCAACAGGTGGGTGCCAGATTACGCAGTGGAAGAGCAGTTGCTCAAGGAAGAATTCCACACACTTTTCCCGCACAAGCCTATGCCGGCGGGCTTTTTCGAGGATTGTTTGTTCACACCCACACTCTCGGCCAGCACTTTCCGGGGTTTCTCGTCAGCTGAGGACTCGGCTCCGGGAGGCAGCTCCCCGGAGGGATCGCTTTCAGGTTTTGGCACGGGGGGATCTTATTGGTGGGAGGACCAACCCGAAGTGGGCTGGCGCAGAGACATGCCGAAGGGACCCTGGGAGGTGGACCCCCATCAAGCAACAGGGGGAGGAGGGCTCTTGGGTGATTTGGGGTCGAGCTCAGATTTCGAGCACACCGCGCAGGAGATGGAAGCGGAGGAGGTCGTCGTCGACAAGCCCATGGGGGACTTCCCGGACTTATCTCGATGGTTGCAAGCCTCAGGGGACGAGCTGTATCCTGGACTCACCCCTACAACAATGGAGCACCCGGAACCCGCACCGGAAGAGGGGGAGGGGGGAAGGGGGGGCTTCGAGGGGGGGATGGATGTCAGGGGTTCAGAAGGAGAGACACAGGAGGGGGAGCAAATGGAGAGTGAGGAGGAGGAGTACGAGGGGGGCGCAGGCAGTGACAGTGGCCAGAGTTATTCCACAAGCCTCTCTAGCGAATCGGAGGACTCACAGAAGGGAGCGCCGGTGGCCAGAGCGAGGGAGATTCCAAGGGAGAAACCTCAAGAGGGAGGGGCCAGCGGGGAGTCCCTGAGCAGCAGCTGGAGATCAGGACCAGCGTCTCCACCAGAGCGCAGTGGGGAGGGGGAGTCCCAGGAGTCGGGACCAGTGTCCTCACCACCAGAGGGAGGAGAGGAGTCAGGTTTGGCAACACCCACATCAGGAAGCGGGGAAACGGTCAGAAGGAAAGTCACCGGCTGGGCGCGCGCGCCAAGTTCAAATGTACAGGAGCGCGGCACAGCAGGGAGCCCGGGAAGGGAGCCAGGTCCTAAAGCCCGCCGGAGGGAGGGGCAAGACTCAGGAGGCTCCGCGTCAGAGGAGTCCAGGAAGGAGGGAACCCCAGAGGGCAGAAGGACCCAGCGCAGGAAAGAGCAGCGCAAGAGGTGGAGCCGGGCTAGAATCTTAAACTGGTGTGGGTGGAGCAGTGAGTCAGAGGGGACTTAGCCGGTCTAGCGTTAAGACGTGGGTCTGCGCGCCCAGAGCTTGGAAATGGAAACTAAACTTCAATAAAGACTTTTGTATATAATATCCACTGGGCGTTGGTCCTCTGTGAGCTGGGACCTAGCGGCAGTCCTGACACCAATGAAATGTATATATACGTTGACCATGCTTCAAGTAGCTTATGCATATTCACAACAGGAAAATTAAAGAATTGTCCAGTAGCACCTTAGGGACCAACTAAGTTTGTATAGGTATATAAGAACAAACCCTTATATATAAGGGTCTGGTGACCTCTGTTTCAGTGTATCTGAAGAAGTGTGCATGCACACGAAAGCTTATACCTTATAGAAGACATTTGAAGGCAGCCCTGTTTAGGGAAGTTTTTAATTTTTAATAGATTATTGTATTTTAATATTCGGTTGGAAGCTGCCCAGAGTGGCTGGGGAAACCAAACCAGATGGGCAGGGTATAAATAAATTATTATTATTATTATTATTATTATTATTATTATTATTATTATTATTACAGATAGGTAGCCGTGTTGGTCTGCCATAGTCAAAACAAAATAAAAAAAATCCTTCCAGTAGCACCTTAAAGACCAACTAAGTTAGTTCTAGGTATGAGCTTTCGTGTGCATGCACACTTCTTCAGATACACTGAAACAGAAGTCACCAGACCTTTCTATATAGTGAGAAGGTGGGGAGGGGTATTACTCAGAAGGGTGGTGGGAATGGGTGATTGGCAGATAGCTGTGATGAGCCTGTTGACGACTCTTAACGACTGCAATAGGTCTTACAGGAAAAAGCAAGGGGTGAGAAGGTGAAAAATGGCTTTGTCATGTATAATGAGATAAGAATCCAATGTCTTTGTTAAGACCAGGTCTCTCTATGGTTTTAAGTTTGGTGATAATTATTATTATTATTATTATTATTATTATTATTATTATTATTATTATACCTAGAACAAACTTAGTTGGTCTCTAAGGTGCTACTGGACATTATAAAAAAAAAATATTTTGACTGCATCAGACCAACACAGCTACCTACCTACCTGAATTCATAACATGTCGTGTTCACATGAAACTTTGTAGAAAAACTATAAATATGAGCAGGGTGTGCAGACTTTTGGTGTTTTAGCACACCTGTGCCTTTACGCTTAAGCCTGAAAGTAAACTTCTTCTAACTGTCCACCCCTGGCTGTTATTTCATTGGCTTTAAGTCACCCCAGGAACAGGGGATTTGACCCCATGACAGCGCTTTCTACGCCTCCTTCTGGCAACTCCAACAGCCCAGCTGGTGACAAATGTGTTGCTCTGCTTTCCTTTGGACCACATCAGTGAGGTCGAGAAGGGAGTATTGTTATTCTGGGCAGCCCAGGAGTTTCATACAAACAGACCAGGCCTCTGCCCCAGAGAGGTCATTTCAGGGCTGCTAATGCAACGGTTTGGCTTCACCCCCAGAGGCACACTCCATTGCCTCTCAAGAGAGATGGATGTCAACAACAAAGGTAAGGTGTTGTTTTCAGCTAGCTCAGAGGACCTGATCCTCAGGTCTTTTGTGCTGGGTTCCAAATCTCCTTCCCTCCCCCCTTTTATTTTTTAATCATTATTTACAGGATAGCTGAGTGCACCGTAGGAGATCGCAACCACGCACTATCCTACTTTGCTCAGAGGCAAACATATGACATTGGTCTGTTGCCTCAAGCCTTCTAACGACTGAGCAGCAACCTTGATACATTCCTGGATGGCACCCTTTCAAAAACCCCACCTCTAATCTATTGATTTTGAAAATATGAGCAGGAGGAAAGCAGAGTTTCCTGTCTCTTGCGCCTGTGTGGTGTGGCTTGTTCTCAGCTGAGGTCTGAAATCATGTGGTACATTTTGCACCCCACATTTAATTTGCATTTCTCCAGGTTTGGACTATTTTAGTCATTATTGTCAGGAGCTCAGCCTACACCTGAATAGGACCTGGTAGAGACACATGCCCGACTGGCATGTTCTCTCCCTCCTGGTCGATCGTTCGGGAGTTTCGAAAGCTTTCTTCAGCCCAAATATCACAGCAACCGATGCCAACAGACACAGGCACACTGAGTCTGTGCAGATTGCGTGACAGACCTCAGCAACTCAGCATTTTGGCTAATCTACTTTTATTTACAACATGGCTCCCTCTCTCTCTAGCATCAGACAGCAAAGAGAGAAAAAGAACAAAGGACAATAGTCGCATTTCACGGAACACAGTAACACAAATATCCTGTCTCCGTCACTTCCCACTCAGTGGAGTCAAAACATACACCGTCATGGGATAGACAAAAATCCCATGACTGCAATCATGGAGCAGGAATTCTAACAATTATGAGGGTGTCCTGGGCTGCCTCGTTCTCTTTCTTTCCAGTGTTTGGGCTTGAGGGGCACCGCCACAAGTGGGAGCTATCTGTGTGCTAGGAGAAACACTTTGCAGAACTTCAAAACTATCATTAGGGGGGAAGACCCTAAGGACTAGAGTGGGAGACACAACCACAAACAGCCCAATGAGGAATAAGCAAGCTCTGGACATGGAATACTGGGTGGGATGAATAGCCAGGTGAGAGGAATAATGGAACCGAGTATCCTGAAAAGGACATGGTTGACTGGAACCCTGACAAGATCATTCCACGCTGCTACATTTTGTTGCAGACTAAACTCGTGCTCATGGGATGCGGGTGGTGCTGTGGGTTAAACCACAGAGCCTAGGACTTGCCGATCAGAAGGTCGGTGGTTCGAAGCCCCGCGACAGGGTGAGCTCTTGTTGCTCAGTCCCTGCTCCTGCCAACCTAGCGGTTCGAAAGCACATCAAAGTGCAAGTAGATAAATAGGTACCACTCTGGCGGGAAGGTAAACGGCATTTCCGTGCGCTGCTCTGGTTCGCCAGAAGCGGCTTAGTCATGCTGGCCACATGACCCAGAAGCTGTACGCCGGCTCCCTCGGCCAATAAAGCGAGATGAGTGCTGCAACCCCAGAGTCATCCGCGACTGGACCTAATGGTCAGGGGTCCCTTTACCATTACAAACTTGTGCTCACCACTATTCGGCTTTTTAATCTCCTGTGGGAGTATACCGCTACTTTAGCAATATTTTTTGCCTCCATAGTATATGCTTCTATCCTCCCCTCTCCAGTTTTTATGCACATTTTACATCTTTGTGAATGCATATTTTCCTCCCCCCTGCCCAATGTGCATACATGGGCTTACGTGTCTGTAACATATTGGGGGGTGGGGGGGCAAAATGGATAATTTCCTGTCTTAGCCAATAAGAAAACTGAACTGTGCCCAAGGGTATCCACAGAGGGCAACTCTGCAGCTGCTTTCATCTATTCCAGGCTGATGGGGGGAGGGCGATGCAAGCAGGAGTGTTATCGTGCCAAGGTCCAGAAAAAGGACCCATTGCCAATTTTTTTGTCTAAAATGAAAAAGGAAAGAAAGAAAGAGAAAGTAGAGCATTGACTTGAGGAAATCGCTCTACATTTATCACTAGCAGAGAAGAAAGCAGCCTCCATTAACACAATATTAGCAGGTTTTGCCATATGTTTTCTGTGCTGGCAACGAAAGGGGATGTGTGCAAGGCGACTTTGGGAAGAATAGTTACTCCTTATCCTTTGTTAATCACAACTACAGCAGCTCCTCCTTTATAAAGCTGCGTGAATGCTGGTTGGCAAGCTGCCAGCTCAAGAGCTTGCAAAGACACTCTGTTCCAATATTCCCTGTATGTTTTGTTTTGTTTTGTTTTTTTAAATCATGCTCACACAATAAATATCCTTTCCTTTGATACCTGTGATAGGTTTTTAGGACTCACTCAATTCTTTTGGCTTAAGTGGTCTAAACCACTGAGCCTCTCAGGTTTGCCGATCGGAAGGTTGGCGGTTCGAATCCTCTCAACGGTGAGCTCCCATTGCTCTGTCCCAGCTCCTGCCAACCTAGCAGTTTGAAAGCGCACCAGTGCAAGTAGATAAATAAGTACTGCTGCAGCGGGAAGGTAAATGGCGTTTCCACGCCCTCTGGTTTCTGTCATGGTGTTCCATTGTGCCAGAAGTGGTTTAGTCCTGTTGGCCACATGTGGACAAACGCTGGCTCCCTTGCTAGGCCTGAAAGCGAGATGAGCGCCACAACCCCATAGTCGCCTTTGACTGGACTTAACTGTCCAGCGGTCCTTGACCTTTTTTTTTTTTTTACTTTATAGAATTGTAGACTTGGAAGGGACCTCAAGGTCATCTAGGTCATCTAGTCTTGGGATGCTGTACCTTTTCAAGATCTTGAAAAAACAAAACAAAAAAAACAAAAAACACTCAACTTTTGTTTTTGTTTTTTTTAAATAATTTTTATTATTTTCCAATACAAAAATACAATTATGCCAAATTTTCACAAATTTGATTCTTTTTAGACTTCCTTCGGCTTCTCTGACAATCATCCATAATTACTTCTCAGTTTACGCATTTCTCTATTTATATTGCCATTAAACTTCCCTCCCACTCCTGTTTGTTTTTTTAACAATATATCTCTGTTTTCACAGTGCTTCTTGAAATCCCACCAGTGTTGTTTGCACATCACATGTTCTTTTCAGATATTCAACAAATTTCCCCCAGTCCTCGATGAACTTTTGGTCTTGAAGATATCTAATTTTTCCGGTTAATCTGTCCAATTCTGCATAGTCAGTCAGCTTCAGTCTCCAATCTTCTATTGTCGGTATCTCCTCTTGTTTCCATTTCTGGGCCAGTAGAATTCTTGCTGCTGTGGCTGCATATTGGAAAAGTTTACAGTCTTTTCTTCTAATTTCATTCCCTGTAATTCCTAAAAGAAAGGTCTCTGGTTTCTTTACAAATGTATATTTTAACATCTTTTTCATTTCGTTATAGATCATCTCCCAGAAACCCTTCACTTTCTTACATTCCCACCACATATGGTAAAACGTACCTTCTTTTTCTTTACATTTCCAACATTTGCTGCACGTCTTATACATTTTTGATAATTTTACCGGTGTAATATACCATCTGTAAAACATTTTCATGATGTTTTCTTTAAGTACTGTACATGCAGTAAATCTTAAATTCTCTGGCCCAAAAAACGCTCAACTTTTGTATCCGGATTGTCACTTTTTGAAATAAGGCAGCAGTGTTTAGGGAAGCTTTTAAAATCTGAAGGACTATTGTATTTAAATATTTTGTTGGAAGCCGCCCAGAAGGGTGGGGTGTAAAATTATTATTATTATTATTATTATTATTATTATTATTATTATTATTATTAACACTTATGTACTCTTCCCTCTGCAATGCAGGAATGTTTGCCCAACATGGGGTTCAAACTCCCAACCCGGAGATGAAGAGTCTTCTGCTCTATGCTTCAGTTTGGTTCACTTTGCAATAAGAGCAAGGAGGCTGCTGAAGGCTTGCTGGAGAACCAAATGCCACCTTGGTGGAGGGGGTGTCACAAGCCACATGCACTGGGGGAGGAAGGGAGGTGCAGTGGGTGCAGTCCACCCTGGGTGTCATCCCTGGGGGGGGGGTATCACCACCCCGCCCCCCTGGGACGCTAGCCCCACACACGGGTGCGGGTGCCAGAGCAGCTAGCAGCTAGCTCCGCCTCTGTGTAAAGGATATAGCTTTGGGAAGTGCAATCTAACCAACCATTCGCAGCACTAAAGTGACCTTCCTGGGGTGCAGACGGTAAAAACTATGCAAGTACAGTGGTACCTCGGGTTAAGAACTCACCATATTTTTGGCTCTATAAGACGCATCAGACCATAAGACGCACCTAGTTTTTGGAAGAGGAAAACACGGGGGGGGGGGAATTCTGAATCCCAGAAGCCAGGACGGCAAGTGGGATTGCTGTGCATGAAGGCTCCCCTTGCCTGGGAAAGGCTGCACGTGGCTAAGCCAGAAGCCAGGACAGCCAGCAGGATCACTGCGCTGATATCCCACTGGCTGTCCTGGCTTCTGGCTTAGCCATGCGCAGCCTCTGCCGGGCAAGGGGAGCCTTTATTCCCTGCCCAGGAGAGGCTGTGTGTGGCTAAGGCTCCTCCGAGATCCGCGCTCCCTTTAAAGAGCGCATGGAGCATGTGTGCTCCACGCAGACCTTCTCCCTCCTCGGGGAAAAGCCCCCAAGAGCCGCACACATGCTCCACACAGCTCTTTAAAGGAAGTGCTGAGCAGAGCCTCCTGCCTGCATTCGCTCCATAAGACTCATACACATTTCCCCTTACTTTTTAGGAGGGGGAAAGTGCATCTTATAGAGCGAAAAATAGGGTAATTCGTTCCGTAGGTCTGTTCTTAACCTGAAGCACCACTTTAGCTAATGGGGCCTCCTGCTGCTGCCGCACCACTGCAGCACGATTTCTGTTCTCATCCTGAAGCAAAGTTCTTAACCTGAAGCACTATTTCTGGATTAGCAGAGTCTGAAGTGTCTGTAACCCGAGGTACCACTGTACATAAAAGGGATGGAATGGACTTATTTATCAGCATGTTCAAAAGGTGACCCAGCCCCAAATTAGGTTGCTGTGCTCATTCCCAGCTGAGCCACGATGGTGTGTGTTAAGCCTTGCATATAAACTCAAAATATGTTTTGCCGTGCGAGTCCGGGTATGCCGAAGTCAGCAGTTTCCCTTCTTTATAATGCTTGTGTGTTCTGCCTTGTGCATTCCATTTCCTGTGCTGGTGACTCGTAAAATTGGTCTGGCTTAACCAAATACCTGCATAATCTGCCCAGGGGGGCATAAAGCAGTCTGACATTCATTACTAGCACCTATTGAAAGTCCTTGCCAGGTTTGGGTTGTGTGCCAGGTTTTCAGCCTGGGATACAAAAAAGAAAAAAAGAAAAAAGAAAAAAAGAGGAAAGGAAAGAAAGCTGCTTTGCATTGGCTCCTCACAGGGAACCCCATAAGATGCCGCTGGCCAAATGGTTATTGAAGTTAAGCCAAAAAACAGACTTTTTTGTTTGTTTGTACATCTCACTACTCCACCAAGTGGAGGGAAAAGGGAAAAGTGCATTGAAGGTTGAGGATTTCCAAATCACAGAATCATAGAACATAGCTGTCAACCGTCCCTTATTTGGTGGGAAACTCCCTTATTCCAGCACTGTGTCCCGCTGCTGTCCCTTACTGATGATGTCCCTTAAATTTCCCGGGTTTCATGCTCGCCCGGCTCGGGAGGGAAGCAGCGGCTCAGGGTCCTCCGCTGCGCGAGAGAGTGTGCGCATGAGCTGCCACGTCTCCGTCTCTCCATTTCCCCCTTCAGGGGCACGTCGTGAGGAGACGGGTGGCGGCGGGTGGGCAGGCATCCCCTCTCTTGTGAGACTTCTGCCGTGCTGCCAGGGGAAGCCGGAGGTGGCAGCGGCAGTGGTGGCTGAGAAGGCGGCCTGAGGGAAGACAAAGAGGAGGGGATGGGGAGGCGCGCAGAAGGGTGGCGCTTCAGCAGCTGTTGCGGCACCACAACCGCCTCATGCCGGGCTCGCAGGCGGCGTGGGCGAGAGTCTCCCTCCCTCCCCTCCCTCTCTTGGGTGGGGAAGGGCCGATGGAACTCCTTGCACCAGGATGACGGCAGCCCCGACGTGCTGCTTAGCATACCCTCCAACCAGTGCAGCATCTTAATGTAGTGATTTCCCCCTCTGCATCCCTTTCATAACTCTATTTTTATAAATCATTTGTCCATCCATAGTTCAAATTTTACTACAAGTTTTCTGTCAATCCTACCAATGTATGTAACTCTTTACAATAGCTTTTCAACTAAATTAAACTTTCCCCATTCTTTATTAAAGAGGTCCTCTTCCTGGTTTCTAATTCTGCCTGTAAGCTTTGCCATCTCGACATCGTTCATCAGTTTTGTCTGCCACTCTTCTTTGGTGGGAGTTGTAGACCCTTAGGATCATCTAGTCCAACCCCCTGCAAAACCCAATCAGTCACAGCAAAAGCAGCATGGCTCCATCAGTGGTGGATTTCTGTATAAGCAAAGCAAAATCCCTTATTTTGGCTGCTGATCTCTTATTTTTGAGGCTGCTGGTTCCTTATTTTCAAATCTGTAAGTTGACAGCTATGTCATAGAATTATAGAGTTGGAAGAGATCTAGTCCAACCCCATCCAATGCAGGAATCTCAGATAGATCATACACAACAGGTGGCCATTCAAACTCTGTTTAAAACCCTTCCACACAAAAATAATACATACACAAAGCAAGAGCGAGACATAATTTGATAATTGTGTTTGTTTACAAATGCTTCCTAGCCTTTTTTTCTGTACAAAATACACTAGCTGGCAGCTCTAAACTGAGTGGGTGTGTCACATTTTGGTCTGATATGCATAAAAACAGGTTGTGAAACTTTCTGACGATAAGAGCTGTTTGGCAGGGGAGCAGACTCGGCAGAAACCTAGAGGAGAGTGTCTCCAGATTGTACAAAAACCACAAAGCCAATATAACACCCCACCCACCCATCCACCTGTTGTGATAGGAATAGAGATGCAACATGTTGTCGATTTCCACCCCAAAGCCTCCATCTGCCTGATGCTCAGAAAGATACAAGAATCAAACTTGAGAATTTGTACTTTTTTTTTTGAAAGAGAATTGCAATTACAGTGCAAGCTTACATGTACTCAGAAGTGTCATTGATTTCAGTGGCACTTGCTCCTGGGCTATTAAGCATAGGATAACCTTAGATCTAGGCTTTCCATGTGAGTTTTCTGCAAAATAAATAAATTAAAAAACATATCCATGCTCAGCATCTGGGAAAATAGCTGCTTGGATGGTTCCCCTTCTGCACAGGGCAGGTTTGTCTCATCATCAACATGCACTGTATACAGATAGGTAGCCGTGTTGGTCTGCCATAGTCAAAACAAAAAAAATTCCTTCCAGTAGCACCTTAAAGACCAACTACAGATAGGTAGCCGTGTTGGTCTGCCATAGTCAAAACAAAAAAAAAATTCCTTCCAGTAGCACCTTAAAGACCAACTAAGTTAGTTCTTGGTATGAGCTTTCGTGTGCATGCACACTTCTTCAGATACGTCTTTAAGGTGGTACTGGAAGGAATTTTTTTTGTATGCACTGTATAAACACCCTTTTACAATCAATAAATGCTTCTCATCTTTTTTCTGCTCTTTAGTGGCATAAAGCTCTGTTGCAAATTTTTTTTAAAATGTCAAGTGGCACCTTGGACCAACTAAGTTTGTTCTGGTACAAGCTTTCGTGTGCATGCACACTTCTGCAGATAGAATAGATAGGTAGAAGCTCTGTTGTGACTGCCACCTGCTGGTCAAGAAGTAAATCATGGTTCATATTTACTGGTATACAGTAGTGATGTATGGAAGTGAGAGCTGGACCATAAAGAAGGCTGATCGCCGAAGAATTGATGCTTTTGAATTATGGTGCTGGAGGAGACTCTTGAGAGTCCCATGGACTGCATGAAGATCAAACCTATCAATTCTGAAGGAAATCAGCCCTGAGTGCTCACTGGAAGGACAGATCCTGAAACTGAGGCTCCAGTACTTTGGCCACCTCATGAGAAGAGAAGACTCCCTGGAAAAGACCCTGATGTTGGGAAAGATGGAGGGCACAAGGAGAAGGGGACGACAGAGGACGAGATGGTTGGATAGTGTTCTCGAAGCTACAAACATGAGTCTGACCAAACTGCGGGAGGCAGTGGAAGACAGGAGTGCCTGGCGTGCTCTGGTCCATGGGGTCACGAAGAGTCGGACGCGACTAAACGACTAAACAACAACAACCTTGGTTTAAGAACAGCTTAGTTTATGAACAGCTTGGAATAAGAACACTTCAAACCCGGAAGTAGGGTTTTGGATTGTGAACTTTGCCTTGGAAGCTGAACATGTTCTGCTCCCTGCTGAGTGTGTTCCATTTGTAAATAGAGCCCCCCCCCCCCCCCGCTAATCAGAGGCTTCCTGTTGAGTCTGTTGACTGTTGAGTCCCAAGCACCCACACAGCACAGAGATGAGAGCTTTTGTTTTTGCATCTGGAAGACAAAAATGTATCAAGGAGTTAGTGATCTGACATGGTTACCCTTCCTGCCTCTGTTCCTTCCCCCTCCCTGGCTATTGTTAAGTTTTTTGATGGTGTGAGAACAGTCTTTAATGTCCTGAGAACGTTGGGAGGAGGTGAAGTCCCCCACACAGCTACCTTAATCAGTTGTGGAGGATAACGCTGGATACCTTCTTTGATGTTGGACATCGTTTTGAGAAAGTGAGGCATTGCGGGGGTGGCCAAAAAATGATCTGCGCGTAGCCAATCTTGGAAACCACACTGTCTATCTATAAAATTGGATGATTTGGGCAGAGCTTCTTTGAAGCTCGTGCATGGACTGATTGGCTGCAGGGCCATGCAAACTGAGGTTACCTGGGGGAGCTGCTTTCCCACTTCTTGGAATGGCTTCCAAGTGGCAGATTGAAGCGCTTGCTTGGTATGTATACATTACTGATTTAGAATAAAATCTTTAATCTTCTCACTTACTTGTGTATTTTCTATTGCTTCTGAATCACATTTTAAGAGATTTAGGTAGGTAGCCATGTTGGTCTGACGCAGTCGAAATAAATAAAAAATTGTCCAGTAGCATCTTAGAGACCAATTAAGTTTGTTCTGGGTATAAGCTTTCATGTGCATGTACACTTCTTCAGGTGCTATTGGACATTTTATTTCTTTATTTCCTTTTAAAAGAACCACCTTGCCTTTGGCAAGACAGACCTCAGTGTCCAGGCTGAACAATGGTGGTGGAGACACTCCTTCAGGTCTACAGGGCCTCTATGAACAGCTTGAGTCCAAAATGACTCCCAGGCTGTACACCTGATCCTTTAGGGGAACAGTTACCGCATTCAGGACCAGGGAGTCCTCCAGACCTGTCCGCCCCACCCCCATCTTCCCAGAAACAGTACTTCTGTCTGTATAACATATCATTTTCAACAATCATTTAACATAATTTCATATCTTAAAGTGAGGCATTGGGAGGGGGCGGGTCCTGCATGTAGCCAGTCTGGCAGGCCACACTGGCTATCCATAAAATCGGATGGTTTGGGCAGAGTTTCTTTGAAGCTCGTGCACAGACTGATTGGCCGCAGGGTAATGCAAACTGAGGCTACCTGGGGGAGCCACTTTGTCGCTTCTTGAGGGCTTCCAAGTGTCCAATTGCAGTGCTTGCTTAGTGTGTATACTTTGCTCGCTGTTCTTGGAATTAAAATCTTTAATCTTCTCACTCACTTGTGTACTTTGTTTTGCTTCTGAATCTCATTTTAAAAGAACCACCTTGCCTTTGGCAAGACACATATATACATTTTTGTATTGTTATTTTTTAATTTTTTATTAAATGGAAACAAGAAGAATTACCGACGAAAGAAGAATGGCAGACAAAATTAACGGACCCTGCAGAATTAGATAAGATGACAGGAAGGATTCGAAACCTGCAGGACCAGAGATTCTCAGAGGACTGGAATAAATATGTGAACTATTTGAAAAGAAATTGTAATCAACAGATTACGCTAGTAGGATTACAAGAAGTTTTGTAAGGAGGAACATATGAAATGTTGCAAGGAAGGTTATGTGGAGAGTTATTAGTTAAGATTATTAAAAGTAGTAGTGAAATTAAGAAATGTAAATTAAGTGAAAAAGATTGAAAATTTTTCAGATGTGATTGATGGAAGTCAAAAAATTGTATAAGATATGAAATTATGTTAAATGATTGTTGAAAATGATATGTTATACAGACAGAAGTACTGTTTCTGGGAAGATGGGGTTGGGGCGGACAGGTCTGGAGGACTCCCCGGTCCTGAATGCGGTAACTGTTCCCCTAAAGGATCAGGTGTACAGCCTGGGAGTCATTTTGGACTCAAGCTGTTCATAGAGGCCCTGTAGACCTGAAGGAGTGTCTCCACCGCCATTGTTCAGCCTGGACACTGAGGTCTGTCTTGCCAAAGGCAAGGTGGTTCTTTTAAAATGAAATAAATAAATAAAATGTCCAGTAGCACCTGAAGAAGTGTACATGCACATGAAAGCTTATACCCAGAACAAACTTATTTTTTTTATAAGATATTTATTAAAGTTTTCAATATTAATACAATAAAAAGAAAATCAAAAAGAAAAAAGAAAAATATAACAACGATACAAAACAGAAAAAACTTAAAAACACACAAAATTTCAGTAACTTATTTTTCATTAACTTATTTCCCAGACCTCCTCATACCTCCCTTTTTTGTATTACAATTCAATTGTTAGTTCAGCAAATCCTTATCTATATTTTTTTTAAGCTACTTCTGAACCTTTTTTCCATATTCTCTTATAACATTACAGCTGAAAACCACTTAATTTCTATCCGACATCATTCTAACATTCATTAATTTTATAATATTTCTGTAAATAGTCTTTAAATTTCTTCCAATCTTCTTCCGCTGACTCTTCTCCCTGGTCTCGGATTCTGCCGGTCATTTCTGCCAGTCCCATATAGTCTATCACCTTCATCTGCCATTCTTCCAGAGTGGGTAGTGTTGGAGATAAGCAGTGTCCAGTGCACAGCGGAATGATGAAAAGTACGTGCCAACATGCTCTATATTAACTTTATTTACACTTCAAAGCTGGTAATTTACAGAAAAACATCTTCTTTCTGCCGGAGCAGAGAAAAGCATCCTCTCTCCTCTAAAGCACGGAGAGAATCACACTGAACTGCAAAGAACAGTGAAAAACAGGAAACCAGTGTACGTCACATCCAGTCTCCTTTCCCGTGAGAAAACCCAACAGCACTTGACTGTGGAATGTAAACATTGTCTTGTGACAAGCACTTCGCTGCTCAGTGAAGGAAGCAGAAACCAACATCCTCCCCCTTTCTGTGAACATCACTGGGCAGCGTGTTCGTACAATATCAGTACAAACCCAACTTCTGCACATAGGTACAGTGTTGATCCCTTGATACAATCTTGGACAATACATCAGCAGGAATTTCATTACCTGGCATATAGGACACCGTTACGAGTCCCTTTTGAATACGTTCCCTAGCATGTTGCAACTTCAATTGCAAGTGCTTCGTGCTTTGCTTACAACCTTCAGAATTCAGCAAAGCCAAACATGCTTTGTTGTCCTGGTAAACCTGGATTGGACATTTGACAGGAATTTTCATGTCTTTGCACAATTGTAACAACCATTCACAATCCTTAAGTGAATAAGACAGTGCATTCAGTTCAGCTTCACAAGTACTTAAGCTAACTGTTGTTTGCTTCTTGCATGACCAATCAAATAGACCCTGATTGTACTTATAGCAAACTCCAGACGTACTTTTCCTGTCTGTAGTGTCACTTCCAAAACTTGCATCTGCAAATATCTCAAGACCACCAGACTTCTGATTGTTAAATCTCAGTCTGTAATGCATAGTGCCTTTCAAATACCGCGCTATGCGTTTCAGAGCTTTCCAATCCTTAACAGTAGGATTGTTGACTTGTCTGCTTAGCAAATTACAGCTAACAGCAATGTCTGGTCTTGAACATCTGGCAATGAAGTTTAGCTTGCCTAGCACACTTCTGTACAGTGTAGTGTCAGAAAATGCTTCTCCAGTGTCATCTACCTGATAACCTGTTGTCATCGGTGTGTCTACAGGGTTAGCATCCATCAGGTTTAGTTTGCTTAACACATCAGCAATTTTACGTGACTGGTGTACTAGAATGTTACCATCTTGATCTCTCTCTATTTCCAGAGATAGGTAGTTGTTTACCTCACCAAGATCTTTCATGTCAAAGTGCTCTTTCAATTGAGCTAGGGCATTATTGTACATTGTGACATCCTTCCAAAAGAATAAAAGATCATCAACATAAAACAAACAATACAGTTTCTTTTGCCCCTCCTCTTTGACAAATACACATGGATCAGCTTTCCCTTGCTTAAAACCTAGAGAAAACAATACTTCAGTGAGTTTTGTGTGCCAACACCGTGCACTTTGTTTGAGACCATAAAGGGACTTCTTCAGAGCACAAACAAATCCCTGTTTTACCTGTACGCCATCAGGTGGAAGCATATAAAGTGATTCATCTAGAGATCCGTACAGAAAAGCTGTATTCACATCATGGTGACTAATGTGTAGATTCTCCTCTGCAGCTAGCTTGAGCATAAGCCTAATGCTCTCATACCTCACGGTGGGTGAGTAGGTCTCGTGATAGTCTTCACCTGGTACCTGTGCAAAACCTCTGGCTACCAATCTGGCTTTGTGTCTGACTATCTTGCCATTTTGATCTGTCTTCGCTTTGAAGACCCATTTGCTTCCAAGCAGTTTCATTCCTGGAACTACTGGAACAAGGTCCCATGTTTTGTTCCTTTCCAAGGAATCAAGCTCAGCCTTCATGGCATTTAACCATGGCTCAGCTTCCTTTGAATCCAAATCCTGGATTTCTTGGAAACTTGAAGGTTCAAATACCTTCTTGGAGCTTTTAACAGCTGTTACTGCTATCTTAGCAAACTCATCAGCAAATCTCTTTGGAGGTCTGCCTTTTGTTGCTCTCTGTGACCTACGAATTAGTCTTAAGTCTTCAATACTCTCCTCTTCCTTCTTAGGAGAAAAGTGACCTATTGTGAACAATGGTTCCTCTAATTCTTGATCAGAGCTTTCAGAGGGTCGCATAGAGGCTTTCGCACTCTTGAAATCCTCTGAATCACCCGATTCAGTTTCAGACTCAGAATCAGAACCTTCATCAGTGGGTGTGGGTTGTTGCGGTTGCTTTTGACTATCCTCAGTTTCATCACTGTCATCAGGATAACATTGGAAAATTCCCACATTCTCCCCCCACTTGGCATTGTACTCAACACTTCTTGTGAGCTTAATTTCCTTAGAGTCAGTCATCATTATTCTGTAAGACCCTTTCTGATAACCTAGAAAGATACCATGCAATCCACGCTTGTCTAACTTGGAGTTTTGTGGTGAGTGAACCCACATGTCAGAACCAAAAATTTTCATGTGTTTGATGTATGGCTTCTTGCCAAACATCTTCTCATAGGGGGTACAACCAATCGCTGAAGATAACCTGCGATTATAACTGTAAGTGAAACATGAGAGAGCTTCGGCCCAATAACTCTCTGGAAGATTGGCATCATGCAGCAAGGTTTTTAACCCTTGAAGCAATGTCTGATTTGCTCGTTCCGCAAGTCCATTCTGCCATGGCGAGCGAGGACTAGACAAATCGTGTTGAATTCCTTTCTCAGTCAGAAAAGCTTCAAACTGCTGAGAAGTGAATTCTCCCCCGCGATCACTGAAAAGAGTCTTTACCTTCTTACCATGCACATTTCCCAACCAAGCACAGAATTCCTTGAACCTTGGAAAAGCCTCTGATTTCTGCTTGAGATTGTACACATAAATATACCTGGAAAATGCATCAATGAGAACCATGAAGTACCTGTTTCCACCCAAAGAGGGTGCTAGTGGTCCAACCAAATCAGCATGAACAACCTGGTATGGTTCTGTAGCTTGCCTACTAGACACCTTACCTTTCGCAGCCATTTTTACCTTGTTTGCTGCGCATGCCTTGCACTTCATGTGGTACCTGCAGGGTTTAATAGTCATACCTTCAACCAAGGCAGGCATTTTGGATACTGCCTCAAAATGCAAATGACCAAATTTTCGATGAAAATCGTGAATACATTCTGCATGCAAACTTTTGTTAGAACCTGCAATGCAACAAGTGTCATCCTGCACAACATCATCAAAATACAAAACATACAAACGATCAACATATTCAGCATGCAATACATAATCATTTTTCTTTGTGATGATGCACCTTTTGTTCTTAAAGGAAACGTCAATTTTCCGCTCATTCAGCTGTCCAACGCTGAGCAGATTATGCTTAGCATCTGGCACATAAAGCACATCCTGTATCGATAAGTCCAAACTGTGAAGAACAACAGTTCCGTAGCCTTTACTGGGAATTGTGTGGTCATCCGCCTGGTGAATCGCACCTTCCTGCGGTGTAAAAGACACGAACAGTCGCTTATCGTTGCACATGTGATGGGTCGCCGCTGAATCAACAACGAAGAAAGATCTAGACGTCTTCTGGACCTCTGCAACCTTTGGAGTGAAGCGTGAGACCATTGCCTTGTACTGCGTTGTCCTGGACACCGGACCTTTGCCTTTGCCTCGGCCTTTTCCACGCGATGAGCTTTCGTTGCGCTGCTCTGTCTTGGCCCTGGGATATCTGCATTCCCTCTTCATATGGCCTAGACGTCCACACGAGTAGCATTTCACTGCCTTCAAAGCTTTGGCGCCATCTGGTGGTTCCACTGCACTATGGGATGACGACTGTGAAGTCTCCCCCTTGCCCATGCAGCTATCACCCTGGCGGTCTGCTTCATTCTGAATCATGGCAGTATCACAGGCTACTCTGAGCTGAGCATGTGGCTGATTGGCATCAGATTCCCCACTTGCATCAGCCAGCCTTCTGCAGCTAGCCATCATGACTTTGGCATTAGCCTTCTGCGTCATCTCTGCTGCTTTAAATCAGGCTGCTTCATACAAGCTGTGTCTGTGTACAGCTGCTTCAATCCAAAAGCAAATTCAAAAACAGCCTCTGCTTTGTGAACCTGTGCCTTTCTGCTTAACTGCTTTGCTTATCTGCAGCTGCTTCAAACCGCATTCCAAAGGCAAGTTCAAAAGTGAAAGTTCTTTCTGCTGTCTTAAATTCATGCTGCGACACTGCTGCAGCTGCTTTACTTTCGATTTCCCCCAGCATAGGAAAAATTTATCCTTCTAGCCTTTTGCCTGTGCCACGGCAAAACCGGCTATAAAAGTTCAAAGTCCAGCCATAAAGCCATTAATTAGAAGCTGGCAGGCTGCCCGGAGCTGTAGCACATACCTCATCAAATCATCTTGACGCGCAGAGATATCGTCTGATCCGGCCCTCTGCATTCCGATCCTTTGCCGGCACTCCAATTCTTTGCTCCTTTGTTCCTTTGCCAGGAGCCCGACTTCTGGAGTCCATTCTCAAAACACTGCGTTTTTCTGGGCCCGGAACCAAATGTTGGAGATAAGCAGTGTCCAGTGCACAGCGGAATGATGAAAAGTACGTGCCAACATGCTCTATATTAACTTTATTTACACTTCAAAGCTGGTAATTTACAGAAAAACATCTTCTTTCTGCCGGAGCAGAGAAAAGCATCCTCTCTCCTCTAAAGCACGGAGAGAATCACACTGAACTGCAAAGAACAGTGAAAAACAGGAAACCAGTGTACGTCACATCCAGTCTCCTTTCCCGTGAGAAAACCCAACAGCACTTGACTGTGGAATGTAAACATTGTCTTGTGACAAGCACTTCGCTGCTCAGTGAAGGAAGCAGAAACCAACAGGTAGATCCTGTGTCTTCCCCAGAACAAACTTAATTGGTCTCTAAGGTGCTACTGGACAATTTTTTTATTTATTTCAACTGCGTCAGACCAACATGGCTACCTACCTAAATCTCTTAAAATGTGATTCAGAAGCAATAGAAAATACACAAGTGAGTGAGAAGATTAAAGATTTTATTCTAAATCAGCAATGTATACATACCAAGCAAGCGCTTCAGTCTGCCACTTGGAAGCCCTGCCAGGAAGTGGGAAAGCAGCTCCCCCAGGTAACCTCAGTTTGCATGGCCCTGCAGCCAATCAGTCCATGCACCAGCTTCAAAGAAGCTCTGCCCAAATCATCCAATTTTATAGATAGACAGTGTGGTTTCCAAGATTGGCTACATGCAGATCATTTATTAGCCACCCCCGCAATGCCTCACTTTCTCAAAACAATGTCCAACATCAAAGAAGGTACCCAGCATTATCCTCCACAACTGATTAAGGCAGCTGTGTGGGGGACTTCATCTCCTCCCAACGTTCTCAGGACATTAAAGACTGTTCTCACACCATCAAAAAACTTAACAAGAGCGAGGGAGGGGGAAGGAACAGAGACAGGAAGGGTAATATCAGATCACTAACTCCTCCATAAGTTTTGTCTTCCAGATGCATTTCCCATACAAAGTCCAGCTCTGAGGGCCTTCTGGTGGTTCCCTTATTGCAAGAAGTGAGGAACTAGGCAGATGGCCTTTTTTGGTAGCTGCACCCGCTCTGTGGAACACCTTCCCAGCAGATGTCAAACAGGTAAACAGCTATGTGATTTTTAGTGTTTTATCTTGTATTGTGTTTTTACTATTTTTTGTTGGGAGCCGCCCAGAGTGGCTGGGGCACCCCAGTCAGATGTGTGTCGTCATCATCATCAGCAGCAGCAGCAACAGCATTGCAACAACATTTTCTAGTACAGTGGTACCTCGGGTACATACGCTTCAAGTTACATATGCTTCAGGTTACAGACTCCGCTAATCCAGAAATAGTATTTCAGGTTAAGAACTTTGCTTCAGGATGAGAACAGAAATCATGCTCCAGCAGCAGCGGGAGGCCCCATTAGCTAAAGTGGTGCTTCAGGTTAAGAACAGTTTCAGGTTAAGAACAGACCTCCAGAACTAATTAAGTACTTAAGCCGAGGTACCACTGTATGCGAATGAATGCTATTTAAAAACATTGATAGTCTGTAGGTGCCCTTAAACCACGTATAAACAACAACAATAAAAAATGCTTAAAGAAGTGCATGTGTTTTGCAACAGCATTCTGCTAAAAAGCAAAGTAAAACTCAGAGGCTTGAAAATCATCCAGCCCTTCTCTAGCCGATCCTGATACTTTTGTCAAGTCACTCACTCCATTAACTTAACTGAGATTGATCCTGTGCCAAAAGGCAAATATTTGCAGGGAGCCTGTCATTAGGAGCTCAGTTCCAAGCAGTCTTTCGCCTTCAGTCTGTAGCTGGAAGAACGTTCATATTTGCAAAGCTACGATGCTGCATTAAAGATGACCTGAAATACCCCAGTGTGTCGGAAGAGGGCAGCCTTGGCCAGTCCCAAAACATGTTGCAACTAAGGAGAGGATGTACAGTACTTGAAGGGCAGGCTGAGGACAGAAATGCCATGGACAAAGCACAGGCTGTGGGTCAAAGCAGCTGTGGCAAGTTTCAGTGCAGCGTCTTTCAATACCGAAGAACTACCCTGGCCCCAGAAAAAAGAGGGAGAGGGAAGGGGGTCCAAATTAAAAGGGCCATAACTCAATGGCATTGCATTTGACTTGCATGCAGAAGGCTGTATGATCAATCCCTAACCTGTCCAGGTACAGATAGGAGAAACAGCTGCTCAAAACCCTGGAGACCCCTGCCAGTCAGACTAGATACTGATCTAGGTGGACCAATGGTTTAATGGAGAGGGCATGAGTTAAGGCAGGCACGTCCAACAGGTAGATTGTGATCTACCTGCAGATCACTGAACATCTTTGGTAGATCGCTGGTAGATCACTGGCACCCCCCAAAGAAGCCCTGCACCCCCCCAAAAAAAAAACAGGGCTTTCTTCCTCCCTAAAAAAAGCTGAAAAACTCTGACCTGCACTGTCAGGAGCTTGTCCTACACTTGAGTAGGACCCTGGTAGAGACACATGCCCAACTGGTATGTTCCCTCCAGGGTCCTACTGGAGTGTAGGACAAGCTCCTGACAACGGTCATGGGCCCAGGGATTGGGGCCACAGACCCAGTGCCACAGAGGAAGAATCGGGGGCTGGTTTTAGTATCTAAGTCTTCAGCAATGGGGGTCTTCAGCTAGGAAAATACAGACATTTTCTTCCCACTCTTCTCTGCACTCAACATCCCCAGTGAGTAAAATCAGCTTGGTATTAGGTTTTAGTACGCTGTACAAGCCATCACCAATCACCATACCCGAGGAAGAATCAATGCATCCTGCCTCGTGAAGTCTCAACCCACATGTCAGACCCACCCATTGGCATCCTGGCTTTTTCCAGGTTTATCTTGTCACAGTTCCCATCAGAAACTCTGTCTGAATCCAGGGAAAGACCTTGCAAACTATGTTTGCTGAGAGTATCGCTCTGTGACTTTGGAACCCACATGTCAGATCCAATCATTGGCATCTTGGTTTTTCCGGGTTTGCCTTGTCACTGTCATTCTCACCAATAGGGTGCCTGTGATGTTCAGGCTGAAGAAAGCTTCTGAAGCTCCCGAACGATCGACCAGGAGGGAGAGAACATGCCAGTCGGGCATGTGTCTCTGCCAGGGTCCTATTCGAGTGTAGGATGAGCTCCTAAAAAACGGGGCTTTCCTCCTGCCTAAAAAAAGAGCTGAACCCCCCCCAAACAGGGTTTCCTTCCTGAATAAAGCTCAACAGCTTGGATCTGAACCCCCCAAAAGGGGTAGATCACTGCCAGTTTTTAACTGTGTGTAGATCGCAGTCTCTTGGGAATTGGCCACCCCTGATTTAAGGTGTTTGGCTGTCACTGGTCTAGAGTGGGGTTGCTATCAAAGGGTTAAAGGGTAGCAGAAACGCTCTAATCACTGAGCAGCTGGAGGTCATTAGGCTTCCAGGAACATGAGTTTGTATAAATAGTCTCCTGTGTGTTTGTTCTTCCCCCTTCTCCCCTTTTTGGGCGTGTCTGCTGAGATGTGTGGTTCTTCGCCAGGGTTGTTTTTTGTATTTTGTAAATAAACCTTATCTTTGAGTTACAAACCGCATGCTCCAAGACTCCTCTTTGAAAAGATACTGCCTCTCCTGCCCTTCTTCAACTGCTGTGCAAAATACTCTGCTGTAGTGGGACTTGTGACGATGGAAGCGCACTGGGCATTTACATTAAACTAATTAAAGTTTAATGGGACAGGTTATGGCTGTTTGTACGTCAAGAAGGAGCTAAGGAGTGCAGTTCAGAGTGATTTATGAAAGGACTGGAGCGAAGACAGAAGCGGTTGCCGACAACGAAAGCTTTCAAAGCAGCTTGAGTCCTGCAAAGTGCCTAGAAAAGTTTTAAACAGGCACTGAGCAGTTTGTACTCGCTGGAAGACGTCTTATTCTTCAAGGAGCCACCTCAGCAGCTGGGAGACGGTCTACAGGTGTGTGAGTATCGTTCCTAAGCCCCAGGGAGGATGGCAGAGTCCCAGGAAAGTTTTTCTGTCCCGTTTACGCGACTCAATGGGAAAAATTGGCAAGATTGGAAGGCTAGAGTGAGGGTTTGGTTGCAAGCAAAAGAGTTGTGGAGTTGTACTGAAGCACCGCCTTTACAGGAACCTGCAGACGCGTCTGCAGAAGACAAAGCAACAGCAGCAGCTTCACAGAAACGTGACAGGAAAGCCCAAGGTCTACTAGTTTTGGCAGTGGGACCAGAGCAAATGCCTTACGTTTCTGAGTTAAAGAACACGCATGAGGTCTGGACGGTTCTGCAGCGGCTAAATTCCAGAAACACTGCGGGGGCCAAGATCCATGCTACAAGATGTTTGTTTGATTTACGTCTCCAACCGGGAGCGTGTGTGAAAGAACATATTGCCAAAATGGTGTCTGCCTTTAATCAACTAAGACAGCTGGGCATTCCTTTCTCTATGGAGCAGCAGTCATACATATTGTTGTCTTCTCTTGATAAAAGCTATGAGACTCTAGCTCTAACTTTGGAAGCTATGCCTTCAACTGAATTAACCCTTGAATACATTTCATCTCGGCTTGCAGATGAACAGGATAAAAGGCAAAGAGAAAGAGGTCTGTCTTTAAAGGGGAGTTATGCTGTGCCTAAGAGTGTTGATGCTGAGTTTGAGCACACAGTAAATGCTTTTGCAGCTAGACACTGTTTTCGCTGTGGTTCCCCTTCCCATCTAATCAGGAATTGCACACGTGAACCTGGTCAAGACAGCACCAAGGCCGTTACCCCTAGTTACCAGACAAGGAGTTCCAGGGGACGTCGAAGAAGAGGAGGAGGTCGTGGCTACTCCCACAGCACACAGCACATGGCTTCAGTAATGGCGTTGATGCAAGGGCGTGGCCAAGGCAGCAATCTACGCTGGTTGATCGACAGTGGTGCATCTCACCACTTGGTGGCGCCATCTAGTGTCCGTTTGCAGAATTGCAGACATTTGCAAACCCTTAAAGTTGTGACAATGGCAGATTCAACTAAACGTTCCTTAGAGACCGTAGGCACAGTGTTCTTGAAATGTTTGCAAACAGAAATTGATGCCTACGTGCTAAAGGGATTGAAGGGGTGTATTTTGTCTGTGTCAGAACTTGATAGAAATGGGTTTAAAACTGTGTTTGAAAATGGGGTTTGCACTATTTCAAAGAATAACGCATCTCTTTTGCAGGTGGAATGCAGAGATGGGTTATATTATTTTGAGACAAGTCCAGATGAAGTTGAACAGGTTCATGCTGGTTGTGTGAACACGCCTACCCATAATTCTTGTGTCCATTTATGGCACCGCCGTCTGGGACATATTAATTTTCAGTATGTTAAAAGGCAACCTGAATTATCAGAAGGGTGCAAAATGAACAAATGTACTAAGTATTTGGATTGTACTGCATGCAAAAGGGCGAAGGTTCATAGATGCAGCTATCCCAGTTCAGATAGGAAATCTGACAAAGTATTCCAACTTGTGCATATGGACCTATGTGGCCCAATGCCAGTTGCTAGCATGGGAGGTTCGAGGTATGCACTGTGTCTCTCGGATGACAAAACAAAGGTTACATGGTTTTTTCCTCTCAAAACAAAAGCAGATACTGCAGAAACAGTTAAAAATTGGGTACATGCAGTAGAACTTGAATTCGGTACTAGAGTACTTGCTTTTCAGACAGACAGAGGGTCAGAATTTACCGGGTCTGTGTTGCAGAATTTCTTTAAGAAAAAGGGAATTAAGCATCGTCTGTCTACACCTTATTCCCCCCAAGAAGGAGGCGTGGCCGAACGTAAAAACAGGGTTCTGCAAGAGTTAGCAAACTCTATGTTGTTTGATGCTAAACTCCCTCAAAGTTACTGGGCGGAAGCCTGGCAGGCGGCTACTCATATTCTGAACCGAGTATATAATTCGGTAATTGCCACTACCCCATATTTTGCTTTATATGGGAAGAAGCCCAAAATTAATTACTTTCGGGTGTTTGGATGTCCAGCCTATGTACTTATCCCAAAAGCGTTAAGGAAAAAGGGAGGTCCAAGGGCTGGGAAACTCATCTTTTGTGGGTACGAACCACACGCCAAATCTTGGAGGTTCGTGAACCCAAATGGGGATACTACAAGAGTGGTCCTCAGTAGGAGCGCTGAATTTTGTGAGCAATCTGGATGGACTCACTTACATGCTAACCCTGACATTTTGAGAGATGATTTAGGCATTTATGCTGAGAATGAAAGTCCAGAGAGTAGTGAGCCAGAAGAGGATGGTGCACATGGTTCAGATGCAGATTCTGACCAGGCACAAGTTTCTTCTCCTAAGGTAGAAAAGCCAAAATCTAGGGGTGTTCCAACATCGCCAGTCAGTAGGCCTAGCAGACAGCAAAAGCGAAGCAGGTCACCTGCAACACCAAGCCCAAGGGAGGTATCTAAACGGAGGTCTTTATCCCTAGAGGCACATCCAGGTATAAAGTCTGAGACAGATTCTGACAGCCCATGGTCAGAGGGGGCACAAGAGGAACAATTGCGCAGGTCAAATTGTGCCACAAAGGGCAAGCCACCAGAGCGGTTTAAGGTGACAAGTGTATACGTAAATATGGCACAGTGTGAGCCAGATAGCTATATGGATGTACAACAGCTTCCAAGCTCAGAAGCCGTTAAGTGGCAGGAAGCAATGGAAAAAGAGATGGCTTCAATGAAGTCTCTCGGTGTGTTTACAAGTACAGAGCTTCCGAAAGGGCAACAAGCTGTAGGTTGTCGATGGGTATATCGTTTAAAGCCCACAACTACTGAGGAGTTGCAATATAAAGCCCGACTAGTTGCAAAAGGGTTTTCGCAGCGCAAAGGTGTTCACTATTCTCAAATCTATGCCCCAACTTCAAGATCGGAGTCATTAAGAATGCTTTTAGCCTCTTCAGCTAAGAAGGGAAATAAGCTGTTTCATTTTGATGTCAATGTGGCTTATTTAAATGCAGACTTACAGGAGGAAGTCTATATGACACCACCACCAGGTTTTGAAGGAGACAAGCCAAACCAGGTCTGGCGCCTACACAAATCCATTTATGGGTTGAAACAGTCCGCCCGTAATTGGAATTCCTGCTTAAACGATGCTCTAGAGAGCATGGGGTTCAGAAAGAGCGCAGCAGATGCGTGTCTTTATCTAAAAGGCTCGGGATGTGAACAAGAAGCAGTTTTGATATTTGTTGACGATTTATTATACAGTGGAAAGGATGATAAACTTGCACAACAATTTGCCACAAAGCTTGGAGAAAGGTTTCAGATAAAATCACTAGGCAATGTATCTGTTTATCTAGGAGTTAAAATTCAGCAAGATGAAAATGGGAACTATTGGCTCAGCCAAGAAGCTAAGATCCAGCAGTTGCTGGAAAGGTTTAAAATGGACAACTGTGCTGGTGTTAAAACCCCAATGGAATTAAGTTACACAAAGGATGCTCAAGCCGAGCAACAGGCAGAGTTCTCTAATCCCGGGGTTTACCAGTCAGCGATAGGCAGTCTACTCCACATTGCACAGTGGACTCGGCCCGATATAACATATGCTGTCAACATGCTGTGTAGACAAGCTGAAAAACCATCAATGCATGCTTGGCAAGGAGTAAAAAGAGTTTTAAGGTATCTCCAAACTACCAAAAGGTTTCGCTTAAAACTATCAGCAGAGGGCAGCACACAACTTGAATGTTGGGCCGACAGCAGTTGGGCAGATGCTGGACCAGATAGAAAATCAGTGTCAGGAATGGCGATAAAATTTGGAAATGCACTAATTGGTTGGAGATCAAGAAAGCAATCACTTATAGCTTTAAGTTCAACTGAATCTGAGTTTAATGCATTATCAGATGTATGTAGAGAACTGGAATTTTATAAGCAACTGGTACAAGAATTGTTTGGAGAATGTTCCCTACCTATCAGAGTGTGGGAAGACAATCAACCTTGTATTAAACTAGCTAAATCAGGTCAATTCAAGGCACACACAAAACACTTGGATATCCGTTATCAAAATGTATGCCAAAGTGTAAAACAAGGTTTAATTGAACTAAAGTATTGTCCAAGCCAAGAAAATCTCGCAGACGGTTTTACGAAAGCTTTGGGTCCGCAATCTCATAAATGTTTCTGTTCAGGTTTAAATTTGAATTATGGTTGGTACAGCTCAGTGTTACGAGCGAGAGGGGGTGTTGCTATCAAAGGGTTAAAGGGTAGCAGAAACGCTCTAATCACTGAGCAGCTGGAGGTCATTAGGCTTCCAGGAACATGAGTTTGTATAAATAGTCTCCTGTGTGTTTGTTCTTCCCCCTTCTCCCCTTTTTGGGCGTGTCTGCTGAGATGTGTGGTTCTTCGCCAGGGTTGTTTTTTGTTTTTTGTAAATAAACCTTATCTTTGAGTTACAAACCGCATGCTCCAAGACTCCTCTTTGAAAAGATACTGCCTCTCCTGCCCTTCTTCAACTGCTGTGCGAAATACTCTGCTGTAGTGGGACTTGTGACGATGGAAGCGCACTGGGCATTTACATTAAACTAATTAAAGTTTAATGGGACACTTCAGAACCCTAGACATGGTACAGGTAATGCCCTCAACATTTATGGAGTGAGTTCAGGACCATGGCTAGCAACCTTGCAGCTAAGGCATAGCACAGGTGTTGGGAACCGTTGGCCTTCCAGATGCTGTGAAACTACAGCTCCAGCCATCCTTGGCCATTGACCATCCTTGCTGGGGCTTATGGGTGTTGTAGTGCTATTCTTCATTTGAGGGCTCATGTCTCCCAAAGCAGCAGCCACTCAGCTATGATTCCTTCTTCTACAATGTAACTGTTAAAGGAACAGAAGTCACTTTTCTGCCAGTTGTTTCCAGTGTGATTATACAGTGGTACCTCGGCTTAAGTACTTAATTCGTTTCGGAGGTCTGTTCTTAACCTGAAACTGTTTTTAACCTGAAGCACCACTTTAGCTAATGGGGCCTCCTGCTGCTGCTGCGCCGCCAGAGCACGATTTCTGTTCTCATCCTGAAGCAAAGTTCTTAACCCGAGGTACTATTTCTGGGTTAGCTGAGTCTGTAACCTGAAGCGTATGTAACCTGAAGCGTATGTAACCCGAGGTACCACTGTAGTGGAGCTATATATCCTTCAGATCTGGCTCCTGCGCACAAAGGGTTAATGTAATGCAACCTCGTTGGCTTGTGCAAGGCCATCCTGGATTGCTCAGAGAGAACCGGGAGAAATTATTCTGGGCCCCTACTATACTCAGTATATTCAAAGCAATTAAGAGAAAGCCACACAGGTGAAGAAGAGCCTTGATCAGCCCATTTCTCTAAACATATCTCTGGCCAGTCCTCATTATATGCAAGATGGGTACTTAAGGGGGGCCTCCCAGGAACAGCCAAGCCAAGACACACCACCCCAATTAGAGGGGAGCAAGCCTTTAAAAAAGCTGAACTGCTTATTGCAGCTCCCCCCCCCCACCAACATCAAGGGATCCAATTCCCTTTCCAGCATCAGAGATCCAGGACACGATCTTCTATGAAGCTGACCAGCATTGCTCATTCTTTGTGAGTAAATTTGAACAACAGTGAGTGCAGTGAATCGGCTAGTATTAGTTCAGCTGTGGTGCCAGAGTACTCAGGTTTATTTTGTATTCTTCTGTGACCTTCTGCCTGCCTTCTCCCACCTTTGTTCCTAACAAAGTTCCTCAATTTGACTGTGTATGTTTGCCAGCCTCAGGGTTTCAGAATTCCCACACGACTAGACACTCAGCATTCAAGCTATCACAAGTTTAGAATTTGAGTTGTAAGTGACCAGCATGGTCTTCTGAGGTCTGGGAGAGACTTTGGAAAGAGCGTGGGCTGCCTGTGGGCCATAGCTTGTCCCAGTATTCAGGCCATTAGTCCTTCCAGTTCAGTATTGTCTACACCAGGGTTTCCAAGACTTGGGTCTCCAGCTGTTTTTGGACTACAGTTCCCATCATCTCTGACCCCTGTTCCTGCTAGGTAGGGATGATGGGAGTTGTAGTCCAAAAAACAGCTGGAAACCCAAGTTTGAGAAACTCTGGTCTACACTGACTGGCAGTGGTCCTCCAGGATTTTGGGCATTCCCAGCCCTAGCCAGAGATTCCAGAGAGTGAACCTTGGACCTTCTGGATGCAATGATCTATCACTGAGCTGTGGTCCTTTCCCTGAAGGAAGTGATCCCAAGAGCAGTGAGACTTTACTAGGGTGCTCAAAGATCACTCAAGCCTGCAGTGAATAGCTTCAGAATCCCAGGGAAATCATGAACTTAATAATGCATCCCGGTTAAACTTGAGCTCTAAAAGGTCAGGGCCAAAGTGCAAAAACCCAGTGGGAAGACAGCTGTAACTATTGCATCTACCAAATGGGAAGAAATGGCGCTTGTGTGTTTTATAGCTCACGGTGCAGAATGATTTCCTCCGGCCCCAGTAGGGTAGGTCATTGCTAATTACTTAGGATGAAATCCAACCTTAGCCTTGCCTTTCTCTTCCTCATTAATAAGAAATGAATACGAAAATTCATTCGAGGAAGATTTCAGCCGTGCACACATTCCTATGGTTTATTTAGAACTCACGGCAAGATGTAAATGTTTTGAGCTGTTAACACGTTGTTCATAATCCTTCCCCGGAGACTGTGGCAGGCTCCAATCTCATGGCAAGCGAGTCAGGTTTATTTATTAGGAGAGGCCTGTTTGTTTTAGGCGGTGAAGCGGCTTCTTGCAATCAGCTGTTCAAGAAGAAATACCTCCCTTGCAATTCGAGTGACGGCCAAATTACACATTACATTATTCATGCTTTCTAATAGGGGTGGGGAACCTCCATCCCATGAGCAGAATCTGGCCTGCCAGGCCTCTCTCTCCAGCTCTTGGGACTCTCCTCGGCTGCTTTTGGCTGTTTGGAATCGGTCTTATGTTGTGGGTAAAGCGGCAATGTTTGTAATACGTTGCCTGGACCAGTTGGGGGAGATAGACAGAAAGGCAACCTATTTTTCCTTACTGCTTCCTTACTGATTCCTTCTTGAGTAAATACTTTTAGATTGCTTCTCTCTCTCTCTCTCTCTCTCTCTCTCTCTCTCTCTCTCTCTCTCTCTCTCTCGCCTTACTTCCTTCCTTCCCCCTCCATCAGTTAGCATTAAACCTTCCTTTTCTGTGATGCCGGCAGAAAGCTCATACTTAGTATGGCTTTGTTTGCCAAAAGTAATAAGCCTTCTTTATTCCTCCAGCCAGCAATCTTACCAGATTATTTATTTCTTCAAAATATAGGCACCAAACTCCAACATCGTCAGACTATGGTGATGTCTCTTGCTTACCTGGAAGGAGAATTGTGTGTGTGTGTGTGTGTTGAAATCTCTGACTTTTGCATAGGTAGAATGTAGCCTACTATCAGATTCATATCCATTGTCCCACCCACATTGACTCTGGCTCTACTCACTTTCAGCCCTGGCACCAGCAAACCACTGGGAGTTTATTCACAAGAATACTTGGTCCTTGGGCTGTAGAAGATTCCCCACGCCTCCTTTTAAACAGGGAGGAGGAGGAGGAGGAGGAGGAGGAGGAGGAGGAGGAGGAGGAGGAGAAGAAGAAGAAGAAGAAGAAGAAGAAGAAGAAGAAGAAGAAGAAGAAGAAGAAGAAGGGGAGTTTGGATTTGATATCCCGCTTTATTACTACCCGAAGGAGTCTCAAAGAGGCTAATAATCTCCTTTCCCTTCCTCCCCCACAACAAACACTCTGTGAGGTGAGTGGGGCTGAGAGACTTCAGAGAAGTGTGCCTAGCCCAAGGTCACTCAGCAGCTGCATGTGGAGGAGCAGGGAAGCGAACCCCGTTCACCAGATTACGAGTCTACCGCTCTTAACCACTACACCACACTGGCTCCCAGTTCTATCCTAAAGAAATGACAACTGTGGAGTGGGGCCCTAATTCCAATCAAAGCTTCCATGTTGATTTCCTGCTGACAGTTTCAGGGCTGCTTACAATTGTATGAAGCCACTTTCTCCCTTCTGTTTTTCTCTGCTAGGTTCAGTGGCCATTTCCCCCCCCCCCCCACACACACTTTGTTCCTCCTTAGGTAACCTTTGAGACCACATACTAGATGTGATGACACCAGAGCACTATGCGGGATAGCCAATCAAATGCAGCTTTGTGCTGATGTCACTGAGGGCACCGGAAGCCCACTCCTGTCCTGGCCATATGGTTGATCCCAACTCATCAGAGATCACTTTGAGAGTGAAACAATACCTCGGCTGTTCCGTAATATTGTTGTTGGCACCCATCTGCCTCAGGAGACAGTGGAGGAGTGTCCCTTTGTGGGTGAAGGCAAACTGTTGGAAGGTTGCAGCACCTGCTGTGCCCACAGTTGTAGAGGCCAATACGGGAGAGATTTGTTTACATGATGATATTGAGGAGATTTCACCCCTCCCATATCCAAGAATCTCCTGATGAGTCTGCTGATTCTCCAGAGAGAAGGAAGCATGTTCTGCTTCTCTACTTATTCTACTCCAGCACCAAGTCAGTCAGTCAGTCAGTCAGTCAGTGTGTCGGAGAGAGACTGAGTGTTAGAGATCGTGTGTATAGATAAGGTTGCTGCTAAGAGCAGCTGCAGACACTCAGCGAAGTGCAGCATTCTTTATGCTTAGACCTATTAAGCTCTGTATATAGTTGTATAGTAGTTGTAGATAGAATAAAGAAGATATTCTACAGAGCTGCTCTCCGAGTCGTTTATATACTCTGCTAGACTCTGCTATACTCTGCTGTGTGACGACTGTCTACTTGTGGAAGTGAATCCGGTGCTCACAACTCTAAGCTGTGAGTCCACAGCACTTTGACCTGTTCCTGTGCAGAAGGTGGTCTCTGGAAGTGCTACCCAGCTCGCCTAGCCCAGTCGGGGCTGAAGTGGATGAGTCCAGTTGGTGGCACTGGCTCAAGGGCGATGCTGACAGATATCTCCCACCAAAAAAGGTGACCTGTAGCTTTCGTACCTAGTGCCAATCAGGATGAAGTTATAACTTGTAACCGCTGCTTCCCTGTATTGTTTTTGGTGCATTTGTAGCACTTAAGTGACCTCCCTGGGATGCAAGCCTGGGCAATGTATGGAGGTCTTGGGCTGCTTAAACAACAAGATCCCTCTCTCAGCCTCTCTGATGTGGTCCAATGGAAAGCAAAGCCAGTTTTTCTTTGGCTGCAGGGCTCTTTTTGTGGTGTAGTGGTTAAGAGCGGTGGACTCATAATCTGGTGAACCGGGTTCGATTCCCCGCTCCTCCACATGCAGCTACTGGGTGACCTTGGGCTAGTCACACTTCTCTGAAGTCTCTCAGCCTCACTCACCTCACAGAGTGTTTGTTGTGGGAGAGGAAGGAAAAGGAGAATGTTAGCCACTTTGAGACTCCTTTGGGTAGTAATAAAGCGGGATATCAAATCCAAACTACTACTACTACTATTCTTCTTCTTCTTCTTCTTCTTCTTCTTCTTCTTCTTCTTCTTCTTCTTCTTCTTCTTCTTCTTCTTCTTCTTTCTCCTCCTCCTCCTCCTCCTCCTCCTCCTCCCTGTTTAAAAGGAGGCGTGGCGAATCTTCTACAGTCCAAGGACCAAGTATTCTTGTGAATAAACTCCCAGTGGTTTGCTGGTGCCAGGGCTGAAAGTGGGTAGAGCAAGAGTCAATGTGGGTGGGACAATGGATATGAATCTGATAGTAGGCTAGGAAGGAAAAGGAGAATGTTAGCTGCTTTGAGACTCCTTCGGGTAGTGATAAAGCAGGATATCAAATCCAAACTCTTCTTCTTCTTTTTGGGATTTGTGTAGGGTTGACTCACGAAGAGAAGGCAGTGAAGGTTTTGGGTCAGAGTTTTCATGCTCCTAGATAGGCTACCTTCCCAGGTTGATGAGCCCCATCTGCCTCTCATTTCCCTCTACCAGCTCATTTGCCTTCTTGACCATTGAACCCGCTATGGGTCTTATTTGCTCAATCTACTGAAGCCTATCTTTGCAAGTCTGTAACTCACCAAGGGTTTGAGATCTATTGGCTACCCTCAACTGGATTAGCTGGCTGGTTGAAAATAAAAGAAAAGGGCCCCTCATTTTGCTCTGATGAAGTTTGCCATGAAATTACCCCCCCCCCCCCCATCTTCTATTTCAGTTTAGTGTCCAAGAAATCCCTGCTGGCAACCAGCAAGCAATATGTCTTTCACTCAAAAATAGTTCCACTGTGATTTGCTTGGATGATCTTTCCTGCTTTTTAGTTTACCAGCAGCGTCTTCCAGCCCCCGTCCCCCCCCCCAGCGTACTATTCTCTGCAAAAGACAGACCGTTTTTCTTTGTTAACATCAGCTGTCTGGGAGTTCTGAACTCCGTAATTCATTGTTAATTCAGGAAGCAACCGCTTGAAGTGTTAGAAGTTGGAAAACAAACATTCCGTGGGTTTTGATGATGGGTTAAACACATTGGCTATGTGACAAAAATAATCTATTCAACAACAGTGTAAAAAGAGGATCACATTCCAATAAGCAGCTAAGGCCTGCCTGTCGGTTTCCACTGAAGGCTCCAAAATTGCTTACTTGCATCCACAGGGTATTATTTGAAAAGCCCGTGTCATTCTGTAGGTAATACTTATGCTGTTCGCTTTCCAGAATTACTCGCTGGCCTTAGAATTTAAATGCTAAGGTCCACCCAGTCTCCCTTAGTTTTCAGATGCCTGGCTTTAGGCCCTGCAGTTTCTTTGCAATGTTAAAGACAATAGGCAGCTAAAATGGAACCGTTTCCTGCCAAGTCCCATTATGCCATTAGGGTGGGCAAACTCTGGCCCATGGGGCAGATGTGGCCCATAGGGTCTGCCTATCTGGACCACAGGGCCTTAACATCTGGACCATGGCCGTCTCCCCCCACTGCTCCTTGTCCTGTCTCTGTGCTTGTTAAAATCAGAGCAAGCAATGGCAACAAGAGGAAGATGGTAGGTGCCATAGAGGTAAGAAGCCCGGGAGGCGATTCCAAGGGTGAATAGATAAGATGGAGAGGAAGGTGAACATCAGCTGAAGGAGGTCCAAAGGTGCTTGAACATGAGTTGCTTCCGTGAGATGCTGCTGCACACCTGGATGGAGCCAGAGCCAGGAGCTGGCATCATTGGGCATATATCATGGCTTACACCCCAAGCACGGTGCTCACTGTTGACTCTGATGAGTCCATGGCCTCTTCTCCTCAGCCTTTCTGCCTCTTCAAGCCCATGAGTTGTGGCTATGCAATGTGAAGGAGTAGCAGCTGAAGGTAGACGTAAGATGAATGGTCAGTGAAGGCAAAGGACAAGCGGATGGTCAACGATGACAGTGGCCAGAAGGTGGGCCTACTCAGAGCACCTTTCCCAAAGGTTTGCTGAAATCTAGGGTTAATTCTACAGATAGGTTTGGGTTCTTGGAATCATAAAGAAAGTTGTCATCACATGATGGAGCTTTCCAAACTCCCTTCCTGTTGCAATCTCTTGTGGTCACCCTCAAATTCTGCAGAGGGGCAGAGTTGCAGTATGTGATGCTCCTCAAGGGTCCAGCTTCACAGAAATGGTGAAAAGGCTCATTGGATTCAAGCCAGCATTCTATAACCTGTTCCTATTGTTATGAGTTTGAGGGTGCCTGACGGACCTTTAAGCCCTGCAGGTGTTATAATATAAGCCAGGCTATCTTCTGGATGAGGTTATTGCCTAGAATGATGGGACATTAAGAAAACAAGGCAGCTCTGTGCCAGATAGCAAATGTGAGAAGAAGAAGAGGAGTTTAGATTTGATATCCCACTTTATCACTACCCGAAGGAGTCTCAAAGCGGCTAACATTCTCCTTTCCCTTCCTCTCCCACAACAAACACTCTGTGAGGCAAGTGGGGCTGAAAGATGTCAAAGAAGTGTGACTAGCCCAAGGTCACCTAGCAGCTGCATTTGGAGTAGCGGAGACGCAAACCCGGTTCCCCAGATTACGAGACCACCGCTCTTAACCACTACACCACACTGGCCCCTTCTCCAGCTCTGAGATACTTAGAAGGACAAAACACAGAGTTCCAAGTTAAAAATGAGTGTGAAAGAGCTAGAAGCAAGACAACAAGCAGAAAGAAAAAACCGCTCCAGATCTCTGCTTGAATCCAAGGCTGTGGCTATGGGAGAAACAAGACTCTTTTGAGGTGTTGATGCTGTTAACCCCTTAATTGCAGGCTCAGGTTGTATATCTGTGTAAATAAACCATATATCATAAAGACACCACAGCCTGTGTTGTGCTTCATTTCCAAAAGGAAACATGAACCCTGGGTGAGCACCTGAAACCCCTGGAATTTCTCATCACTCAGAGATTGGGGTGGCATGCAACAATATGTAATAGGGGCTAATGACATTCACAACCAAGATCAGTCAGAAGCTATTTTAAGGTGGCCCAATAGTTTATTTCCTTGGAAGAATTTTAATTAAGATCTGATTCACATGGCCAACTTTAGACTGAGCTGGACTGCACTTTGGGGACATGAGGAAGTTTTAGAGGTCACTACAACACTAGAACCTACAATTCAGACTGATGAACAATGTCAATCCAGTTAATCAGGGAGAAGCCAATCAGAAGTTTACATAGCACAGAAACCACTTCTGTGACTCCATAGTTACTGTTCTGTAAGTGAAAAGCCGCGGCTGCAAAATAAAGTGGGAGGGAAGGGGTGGAGTTTTGTTAGGTCAGTGGAGGGGTGCACCAATCAAACTTAAAATGGCTCGGAAACAAGCCAATATAATTCTCGAATTTTGATGGCAGGCATGAATAACTTGATTGGTTTCTGAGCCAATTCATTCCTAGCCAAGGAGACCTTGCCCATGGCCTGTTCCAACGGCGTTCCGTGAGTTTTGTAGCTGAGCGGAAATTTGAACGCTACTGCTGCCCAAGTCTGAGAGACTGGCTCCCCAGTTCTAGAATCAATTAATGGTACAATTTGTCAATTAAAAGTATTCATCACAAATTAAAATCCACCCCATGCCAAGTACTGGGAGACTCTATATGCAGCCTCTGCAAGACAGTTGGTTCTTATGAGGTCCTCCACATTTAACCCACAAGGCCCTTTTGGCCAGTTCACATGTCTGCCGCAACCTGATGTCATGTATGATGTCATGTGTGGGGCAGATACAGATGCAGCTCAGCCAAAAGGAGTTTGCAGGCATCAGCAGTCAGCTGACCAGTGGCACCTGCAAAGTCCTGTGCATAGTACCCCACAAAGCTCTTTGCGAGTCCCAATAATCAAATATTTGGTGGTGCTAGCTGAGAGCTGAGAGTGGCACTTTGAAGTCCAATCTATCAGCTGCTTGTTGGGGCTTCAAAGCACCATGCATCACACTGGGTGAAAACTGGTCACCTGATGTTTCAGTGATGTCACTGTGATGTCAGGTGAATGACAGGTGGGTGATGCCACCAAGTTATGACGCTTGGCCCATGGGACACAATTTGGATCCCATTCTTCAGAAATGGATAGCAATGGGGAGCCAGGAAAATTTCTCTGGCTTCATCTGAGCCAAAAAGCAGTTCAGGGCTTTAAAAGCTCACCTGTCATTTTCAGGATGCTTTTATGAGCTTCTCCATAGTCCTTTTCTGAGCCCGGCTAGTGAGATCTACCCCTTTTAATACACACACTTAATTCCTCTGTAACTGATTACAATGAAAAACGGATCTTTGAGTTAGCCTCTCCCATTCCTGTTTGCTGCTCATTTACTCCAGTCCTTCTTGGTAAACTAGGTAGTTTAATCATTTTTCCTCTCGCCAATTTTACGTCACTTAGGAAAAACATTATTACGCTCCACCTCTCTTTTATGTATTTCTAATTATTTTCCACCCCTCTGATTGCACCAATTAAGGAACGGCATCCTGATGGCTCTACGGTAGCCTGGGATTCTCATTCATCACGGCATTTGCTCTGCCTAGTTAGAGCCTGCGATTTCTTTTGCATTATGATTTGAAATAATTCAATACAAAAGTAATCTGAAGTGGGTAAGAATCAATAAGGATAGACATTGTATTAGTCAGCAGGGCAGCTGAGCGGCTCTCAAATCTACTTAGAAATGTTTTGCCGTACGAGGAGAAGCTGCCACTAATTTAGAAGTCGTAAGAAGGTAAGCCTGGAGACTCCAATTAGGGGATGTTGTCCCCTTGAGGGGGCGAGAGGCTGGAGGGGCTTTTGATCCCATCCAGCAGGGTTCCTCTTCTGACCTCCTGCAACCTTCTCCTGAGGTTTGCAAATATTTTGCTCTCGGAGCAGATCTGAGACAAATTTCATAAATATTCAGCAAAGTGCTCACATTTTCAATTTCAACCATTCAAAGTTGACTGGGAAATGGCAAATGCAAAGATCTGCCCTTGAATTTTTGAGTGCCCGTTTTCAACTCAGGGAGTCTGAGTTCTATGGATGTTTGCTCAGAAGTAAAGAGATGGCCAGCTATGGATGGGGTTGCAGTCCCCTGAAGGAAGCATATGAGTAGCTGAAGATACTCATTAACCCATCTATGTTGCTTAAGGCACAGGTGGCCATGTTGTCTAAGAGTGTATATTTTCAGCTCTTGCTGGTTCACCAGCTACAACCCCTGCTGCACAGTGATAGCCTAGACACAGTGATCCATGCTCTGGGAACCTCCATATTGGACCATTGCAATGCCCTCTATATGGGGCTTAGCTTAAAAATAGTATGGAAGCTGCAACTGATGCAGAATACAGCACTGCAGCAAGGCTGCTGGAAGGTGTCTTCTTCTTCTTCTTCTTCTTCTTCTTCTTCTTCAATCAACCCTAGGTTGCAGGGAGATTCAGATCAAAGAAATACATGATAGAAGCACAAAATACACAAGAACAAAACAAACCAATACCCCCCCAACCCCCCCCCAAAAAAAACCATGGGTGCCTAAATGAAGGTGCCAGGCAGGCCTCCCTGGGGAGAGCAGTCCACAAACAGGGAGCCACTGCTGAAAAGCCTGTTCTTGTGTAGCCAACCTCTGGACGTCTTGTGAAGGAGGCACATGAAGAAGGGCCTCAGATGATGATTGCGGGGTCCAGATAGGTTCACATGGAGAGGCGGGGCTTCTGGGGGCCGGGACCGCCCCTGGCCTCAGAGAAGATAAAGGCCAGTCAGCCCAGTCCCAGGTTGTGGGAGCAACGTCGTCATTGAAGAGCTGTTTCGGCCAGCATCCCGTCCTGTTCCTCCAGTGTTCCTGTTCCCCGCCCGGCTTCCTGCTTCTGATCTTTGAGTGTTCCTGTCCCCGCCCGGCTCCCTGCTTCGGACCTCGCCTCGCACCTTGTGGACTAATTCCAGGCTAGTGACTCAGGACTGAACTTTGACTACGGTAACAGTAACCTTCCCCCCGGGACCAGCACAGATTCCCACACAGTGGGGTTGATGTTGCCAGCCAACAATTTCACAATCCCAAACATCTTTGTAATGCACAGCTGGTGTGCCAAAGGGCATGGTGCCTGAAGAGAACATTCCTGCGGTTCCTGGCATCTTCTGTAGACATGACCAAGCCGGCATAGAAGAAATACTTCAATTTGTCTGCTGTGAATCTTCCAACCTTCAACGTCATTGGATGTCCCTGAGTTCTAGTATTACAGGAAAATCCTTTGTAGCAGAGATGATGATGGGATCATAGTGCCCTTTATGCTTATTTACACATGGCCAGCTTGCTTCAGGGGCGATGCCTCAATGCTCTCAAACAGCCTCCCTCTTATAAGGTTGCCTCCTGTCATTCCGCCGGCCCATAAAGCATTTCACTCCAGATGCTCATGTTCATCTGAAACTGCCATGCAGACCAGTCCAACAGCCACCTAGATGCAAGGCTGAGCAACAGCATAAGTACCATTTGTTTAATAGGCTGCAATGATGCTAAACAGAAGAAGATTACTTTTCAGTGAAAATGCTGACATGCAGGACTGGTCTAGTCAGCCGGGGGCAGGGGGGAGGGGAAAAAAAAAAAGAGAAAGTGAGTGAGTTTCCAGCCTACAAATCTATAATATCTCTCCTGGTCCAGAGCTTAATCAATCCCCAACCCTCAGAACTAAAATAGCTGTGATTTATAAGTTCCCACCATCCTTTTCCTTTCTCTCCTTGCCACATGCTTCCGTTGCCTTCTGAAGAACTCGTAGCTTTTGCATTTTTGACTGCTATTCTCCAGGAGTCTGAATATTTGTGAACCCACACCACCTCTCCCCACTTTATCCTAATTACATTTGCTGCCAAATTCCACATAAAATAGAAATTGGGGGGGGGGAATTCAGGTGCTGTGTGTGGATGGAATATGGGATTAAAATCTAGGGGGATTTACAAGCATGCATAATGTCTGCAGCTGGGATAGCTCAGTTGCTTCGAGCGTGGGGCTGATAACACCAAGGTGGTGGGTTTGATCCCCGCATGGGACAGCTGCATCTTCCTGCATTGCAGACGGTTGGATTAGACCAGAGATCAGCAATTTTTTTCAGCAGGGGACTGGTCCACTGTCCCTCATAGCTTGACTATTTTTTTTTTTTTTGGGGGGGGATGAATGAATTCCTATGCCCAACAAATAACCCAGAGATGCATTTTAAATGAAAGGACACATTCTACTCACGTAAAAACATGCAGATTCCAGGACTGTCCGCAGGCTGGATTTAGAAGGCAATTGGGCTGGATCAGGCCCCCAGGCCTTAGTTTGCCTACCCATGAACTAGGCAATCCTCAGGGCTCCTTCACAACTCCACAATTCTATGATTCCATAACACTATTCAGGGATTCCAGCTGGTCTTTGTGCTTCTATGGGTATAGTGGTTGGCCCAGCACATGCAACCTGCGACCCCAGAAAAGTGGTGAAATAACTGAGGTAGGACACAGGTGTTGGTTGAAATCAGGCCAAATCTTTATTGAAGGCTTCCTCAAACTTGGCCCTCCAGATGTTTTTTGGCCTACAACTCCCATAATCCCTAGGTAGCAGGAGACCAGTGATCAGGAATGATGGGAATTGTAGTCTCAAAACTGTTGGGATGCATCCAGGGAGATGAGGGCAATTGGCAGACCCCCAGCTGGTTCCAGCCACCGGCCGGCAGCTGGGCGAACACCAGTTCCTCGGAACAGCATCAAAACTGCGAGTCAAGCCTTAGAAACCTTTAGAGACTGAGTATGCAAGCCAGCAGAGATAAGAACTCTTTGCAACGGAAGTAGTGGACAGAGGCATATGTAAGCATATTTCCAAGCATTCATTCAGCAGCAGGAGAAAGGAAAAACATGTCTGCTTCCCTTCGTGTCCAAGCAAACAGCAGTAAGCACAGAGCAAAAGCAATATACAAACGGAAGTTCCCAGCAAGCTGTGCTGGAATGTAAACAGACTCATGATGTACAACAGCTCTACACATCTGTTTAGGTGGAACAGAACATCTGGAGGGCCAAGTTTGAGGAAGCCTGCTTTATTGCCTACAGTGGGAAGCAGGGTTGCCATGGCAGTAATGCAAGGACCATTCCCTCATTCCTCTCAGTGCTTGCTGATGGAATGGCCCTCCATTGGGATTGGGAAGTGCTCAAACGTCCTCCATGGGAATCACCCGGCGTTGAACCCCGACATAGTACAAAAAGGGTGTCTCAGGTGTGACCAGAGTGAGAGATGCCAGCCAGCCAGAGACCCTAACACAAGCTTAAGACTTGCCTTAGCTGTGGCATACTAAGGACAAAGAAGTCAAATCAGTAATGATAAAATAGGCACAAGATATTGGGCATAATATTGGGAATAATCTTGGGGGAAATTATGGAGGGAAGACTTAAAATTTACAGCTTGCTGTGCATTGAAAGAAAACTACATGGAAATGATGTATTGGTGGTATGTAACACCTGTAAAACTAGCAAAAATGTATAGAACTGCTTCCAATGTTTGCTGGAAATTTAAGGAGAAAGAAGGCACCTTCTACCATGTGTGGTGGACGTGCAAGATAACTAAAGCATTCTGGGAAATGATTTACAATGAGTTGAAAAAAATGTTTAAAATTGCATTTGTGGAAAAAAACCAGAGGCTTTTTTGGTTAGCCGTTTTAGGTACAGAGATTCCGAGGGAGCAGAAACGACTATTCATGTACGCAATGGCAGCAGTGAGGATACTACTGGCCCAGAGATGGAAAGAAGATAAAGTTCAAACCAGAGAGGAATGGCTGATGAAGATGATGGACTGTGCCAAAATGGCGAAATTGACTGGGAAAATCAGAAACCAGGAAGAGAAGAATCTTAAGAAGGAATGGGAGAAATTTATAATGTACTTAAGAGAACACTGTAAAGAACTAAAAACTTTGGCAGGATTTGAGTAATGCTTGTAATGTATGAAAAACTATGGAAAAATGGATTATTGTTGTTTTTAACAAATTAGAGAAAATAAGATAAGCAGGTGAAAAAACAAAAAAGATCGACAATGGTAACCATGGAAGGGCAGAGGGAAATCAAGGGATTGAGAGAATCCTAAATGAGGAGGTGAATGATGTGTTTGAATTTAAATTTGTTATGTAAAACTTTGTAAAAATAAATAAAATTTTTTTTAAAGACTTGCCTTATGCCCCCTTTTGTGGTCCCCTTCACCATGCTGGTGCTGCCCAATGCCATTTCTGCCCAATTACCACATGCAATTGTGGGTGCCCTTTGCGGCATCGCACATGGTGCTATAGTTCCCAAGGAGCTTACTGGCAAACAGGGGCTGCCTTGCCTCTCAGGGTTAATTTTTGGAGGTTCATGCCCAGCCTCAGTAATCAAGTTTCATTGCTGGAAGGTGGGGCCAGCCCCATTTATAAATAGGGGGTGGAGCCGACAATAGGCAGGCAGTCGACTCTGGAGATTTACCCTCCCTCCCCTCCCTTTGTTTAATGTTTATTGTTTGCAGGTTAACTTTTTTATTCCTGTTTAGAGGGCTCTGCTACGGTCTTTGACTGGTTGAAAGATCAAGAAGAAATTTTCCTGCATTGGAAGGTTTTGTCTTCCCCGTAGCAATTCATCACAACTTTGGTGGTTTATTGCCTTGGGTGGAATCCTTTACAGTGGTACCTCGGGTTACAGACGCTTCAGGTTACAGACGCTTCATGTTACAGACTTATTAACTCCACAGCCAGGTCTTTGGAGTTTAGGGAATGATGATCAATATGGATTTTTATTTTTTAGTTAGCCTCTCTGAATATACTTTGAGTGTCTCAAGACATAAATATATTTCCAGTGCATGCCACATTGTGATACATGAAAATGTCTTTCTTATTTTGCTTCGCCTGTGGCTCGGAAAAACTTGAGGAATATAAGCAAATCCCAGAAGTTCTACATTTTCTATGCAAGTAAAACATTTTGGGCAAACACAGGCATATATATATATATATATATATATATATATATATGCAGGTTTTGGTGTCATCGGGTGTCTTCCCGTGTAAAAGTTGGGGTGTCTAGGCGACGTTTCGACGAGGTCTCACTCGTCATCTTCAGGCTGGTGCTTTCGGCTTCTTGTTACTGGAACAGAGCGGGATCTCAATGTTTGAGTTCCTATAAATACTGTAGAGGGGGTGTGGTGTCTAGCCTCCAATGTTCTGGGCAGAGAGGAAGTTCCCAGGCTAGTGTGCCTTTTCTTCTTTTGTTCCTTAATTACTTGAGAGATACCTTGAGTGATTTCTTGAGTGATATCCTGAGTACCACTTAGGTGGGTCATTAGGTGTGGATTAGTTGCTAAAGTCTTTGTGTCTTGACCTCTGGGAACTTCCTCTCTGCCCAGAACATTGGAGGCTAGACACCACACCCCCTCTACAGTATTTATAGGAACTCAAACATTGAGATCCCGCTCTGTTCCAGTAACAAGAAGCCGAAAGCACCAGCCTGAAGATGACGAGTGAGACCTCGTCGAAACGTCGCCTAGACACCCCAACTTTTACACGGGAAGACACCCGAGGACACCAAAACCTGCATTCCTGCACCCGTGAAAATCTACGAAAGCAAATATATATATATATATATATATATATATGGAACTTGTATTATTCTATTGCGCTACTTCCCAACTTCAAAGAAAACAAAAACCAAGGAGCACATTGCAGCCAGCTCCTAGAGGGAATCAAGCTGTTCCAGCAAATAGCATTTAAATGACATGCCCAAAATAATAAGTAGACTTTTGAGATCAAATGTGAGGTTCACCTGTGCCTGATTATTTCCCTAACATCTCCCTATTCAAAGCCAATTCTGGGCGGTGAATATGACCTTTAGCCTAAAAGAGAATTTTCTGCACACAACATATCTCTTTTGGAAAAACATGTTGGATTCCCCCTCCCCTCTCCCCATTCAGACAAAGAGCTGAATGTGGAAAGGGAATGAATGGGGAAGCCAGCTTTAATAGCAAGCTTCAACAGGAGAATCTGCTTTTTTTCATCTTCCCTTGGCGCCATCATGCCAATTCTTTCCCTAGAAGTCAGATCCTTCTCTTGCAGTTGTCTATGTGGAATACGTGTAGGATTTTCAGAACTGCTAATTTATTGCACAAACATGTTCAGCAAGGAGGGAGCCTGTCTGACCTTAACTGGAAGGGGGTTCTGTAAAACAGGGCCCACACTACTAAATGCAAGTTTCCCTGGGGATATGAGCTATGCATCCAAGCTATGGGAGACCACCAACATGAGAACATAAGACAAGCTTGCTGGATCAGGCCAATTGCCCATGTGGTCCAGCATCCTGTTCTCACAGTGGTTGATCTGATGCCTGTGGGAAACCTGGAAGCAGACCCACGTACAAGAGCAATCCCCCAAATTAGCTCCCAGCAACTGATATTCAGAAGTAGTACTGCTTCCAGATAGAGAATAGCTATCATGACTAGTAGCCATGGTTAGCCTTCTTCTCCATGAATTGGTCCAGTCCTCTTTTAAAGCTACCTTAGCTGTTGGCCACCACTGCTTCCGGTGGGAATGAATTCCATAGTTTATGTGCTGCATGAAGAAGTAAGTTCTTTCATCTGTCTTTCATCTTCCAACAAGCAATTTCATTGGCTGCCCATGAATTCTGGTTTTATGAGATGGAGAATCACAGAATCATAGAATTGTAGAGTTGGAATTGACCCCACAGGTCATCTTGACCAACCCCCTGCAATGCAGGAATCTCAGCTTAAAGCATTCATGACAGATGGCCATCCAACCTCTGCTTAAAAATCTCCAAGGGCGAAGAGTCCACAACCTCCTGAGGGAGACTGTTCCTCCATCAAACAGCTCTTAGTGTCTCCCTGATGTTCGGTTGAAATCTCCTTTCTTGTAACTCCTGAACAGAGCAGAAGGAAACAAGCTTGCTCCCTCTTCAATGTGACAGCTCTTGAGATATTTGAAGATGTTTATCATATCTCCTCCCAGTCCCCTCTTTTCCAGGTTAAACATACCCAACTCCTTCAACCGTTGCTCATAGGGCTTGGTTTCCAGACCCTTGATCATCTTGTTTGCCCTCCTCTGCACATGTTCCAGCATCCAGAATTGAACACAGTACTCCAGGTGTGGTCCAACCAAGACAGAATAGAGTGGGACTATTACTTCCCTTTATCTGGACACTAGACTTCTATTGACGCAGCCTAGAATAGCATGGCTCCATCTCCTTAATCAACAGTGGCTTCTCCAAAATACCTTAATCAACAGTGGCTTCTCCAAAATAGAGTGTATCTGAAGAAGTGTGCATGCACACGAAAGCTCATACCAAGAACTAACTTAGTTGGTCTTTAAGGTGCTACTGGAAGGAATTTTTTTTTGTTTTGACTATGGCAGACCAACACGGCTACCTATCTGTAACTTCTCCAAAATACCTTAGGGATCAGGCAGGATATGAGAACATAAGAAGCACCTGCTGGATCAGGCCAGGGGTCCATCTAGTCCAGCTTCCTGTCCTCCCAGTGACCAACCAGATGCCTGTGAGGAGCCTGCAACAGGGTCCCATTTCCCCCACCAGAGAACCTTTAAGCTGGAGGTCTTGAGTACTGGACCTCAACACTCTGCATGTACAAAGCTCTGTCACTGACAGTGAGCAACTGCATGAAAGGTAGAGAACTCAACAATGTTCCCAGATGAAGTCTTGATGTAGCAACTCTTCACTCAGCACTAGAGTTGTTTAACCACTGCACTGTGCAGCATTTGTTAATACTACTACTACTACTACTACTACTACTACTACTACTAATAATAATAATATTAGAGCGGCTAACACCAATAACACCAATAGGGACGTGGGTGGTGCTTTGGGTTAAACCACAGAGCCTAGGACTTGCCGATCAGAAGTTCGAATCCCCGTGATGGTGTGAGCTCCCGTTGCTCGGTCCCTGCTCCTGCCAAGCTAGCAGTTTGAAAGCATGTCAAAGTGCAAGTAGATAAATAGGTACTGTTCTGGCGGGAAGGTAAACCATGTTTCATTGCACTGCTCTAGTTCACCAGAAGTGGCTTAGTCATGCTGGCCACATGACCTGGAAGATGTTCGCCGGCTCCCTCGGCCAATAAAGCGAGATGAGCGCCGCAACCCCAGTTGTGATAAAATCACAGTAAAAAACATAAGAGGGGGGGGGGACCAATTTAAGACACACGTTAAAATGCAATTTAAAATGCAGCCTCATTTTAAAAGCAGCCCATAAATCAAGACCATAAGGGGAGGGAAACATAAGGGTCAGTCTGAGTCCAAACCAAAGGCCAGGCAGAACAGCTCTGTCTTGCAGGCCCTACGGAAAGATGTCAAGTCCCGCAGGGCCCTAGTCTCCTGTGACAGAGCGTTCCACAAGTCGGGGCCAGTACTGAAAAGGCCCTGGCCCTAGGTTGAGACCAATCTAACCACCTTGCAACTTGGGACCTCCAAAATGTTGTCATTTGCGGACCTTATGGTCCTCCACAGGGCATACCAGGAGAAGCAGTCCTGTAGGTACGTGGGTCCTAGATAGTTCCCATACCTTCCATTATACTGGGTGAGATTGTTTTGCAAAAATGGATATACTGGACAAAAATGCACATGGATATGCATGCATTAGAATTGTTTCATGCTCCTGACATATGGTTGTCAAGCCTCTGCTTAAAGACCTCCAAAGAAGGAGACTCCACCACACTCCTTGGCAGCAAATTCCACTGTCAAACAGCTCTTACTGTGAGGAGGTTCTTCCTAATGTATAAGTGGAATCTTCTTTCTTGTAGTTTGGATCCATTGCTCCGTGTCCGCTTCTCTGGAGCAGCAGAAAACAACCTTTCTCCCTCCTCTATGTGACATCCTTTTATATATTTGAACATGGCTATCATATCACCCCTTAACCTCCTCTTCTCCAGGTTAAACATGCCCAGCTCCCTTAGCCGTTCCTCATAAGGCATCGTTTCCAGGCCTTTGACCATTTTGGTTGCCCTCCTCTGAACACGTTCCAGTTTGTCAGTGTCCTCCTTGAACTGTGGTGCCCAGAACTGGACACAGTACTCCAGGTGAGGTCTGACCAGAGCAGAATACAGTGGCACTATTACTTCCCTTGATCTAGATGCTATACTCCTATTGATGCAGCCCAGAATTGCATTGGCTTTTTTAGCTGCCGCGTCACTTGGGGCAGGGGAGTTCAGTTTGTTGCCAGTGGGCAACTATCTTCAATGTGGCACATGGTGGTAAGGGAGGCTTTCTGGTACCATGACTCAGAAGCGAAAAGGCAAACTTTCCCTCCCTGCATTGCATTCCCAGTAAGAATCTTCCCAGCCTCTGCAAACCTCGGATGCCCCACACATTCAGTGCAACCTGCACTTTGGACAGCTTGGTGCCTGGGAATCTGCCACCCCAGGCAACCTATTGTACTACCTATTAACAGCAGCAGGTCATGCTCAATATGAATAGATAATGAGAATGAGAGAGAAAAATAATAGCAAAGATGAGAGAGAGAGAGAGAGAGAGAGAGAGAGAGAGAGAGAGAGCAGCCTTTAGGGTGTTTGATAATATGGCCCTTAAGAGTCTTTACACAGCTATCTACAAAGTAAAGGAAATTATATACATATACACACTCTCTTTCAAGGGGGCTGGATATGAAAATTTCCAGTGTTTTCCTTTTGTTGGTGGGTCATATATTTTGCAAGATTTTTTATAGCACTGTGTGGGATTAAAGAGGTTTAACTGCCTGTGACTGAGCACTGGGTTGTTTGGCTATTGTGTAGTGTTGCATAAGATCACAAAGCAAATATCATAGTACACCAAAGACGTGATTGCTTTGCACTTTGCATATTCCCTCTGTGTATAGGGCTGGGATTCTTCCTTTCTTCCTTTTTCTTCCCCTTTTCTCTCTTTCGTTTCCATGCATAATTCATAGCTTGCAGCAGGCTCTTCCAAGGAGCTGGTACAGACCTTTCAACTGGAAACGAAAGAGCTACAATGTGAACACACAAACCAATCCTTCTCATATGCCAAGTCTGAAAATAATACCCCATGCAAACGAACAATTTCAATGTATTTGAACAATACCGTATTTTCCCGTGTATAAGACAATGCTTTTTGCTTAAAAAATTAGGCAAAAATTGGGTGTCGTCTTATACACGAATAGTGAATGCAGAGGGGGCACAATGTGTGATTAATGGCAGCAGCAAGCAGGAGATTGGCAGCAGTGATTGGGCGGGTGATTGGTGGCTGCGGCAAGGCCAGATAGCAATTGGCTGTGGCAATTGGGCAGGTGGGCTGTTGGTGGCAGCGAGCGGGCAGACAATTGGCGGCTGCAGCGAGGTGTGCAATTGGCAGTGGCTGTGGCAAGTGATTGGCAGTGGCGGGCAGGTGCGTGAGCGATTGGTGGAAGTGACCCCCCCCCTAAAGCTAAACAACTTAATTTCTTAATTTGGGGTTAAAAAAAGGGGGTCGTCTTATACATGGAATAATGTGGTAATGTTCTGATGCATTTTTTTAAAAAATCTGCAAAATATGAGATGGAATGGACTCATGATAGAGAACTGACCAATAATTGAAACAGGCTAATCCATCCCTCAGCTACTCTCTTATTGACAAATGCAAACTTTCTCCTGTATTACTAAACACCAAATATATGATGTCATGTTCAAAGTCTCACTTCTCATTTTCTTTTCATGGAACAACCTGCTTTCCAATCTATTCCCATAAATTTCTTCTTCTTCCACAATCCAGTGTGCCCCCCCTTCCCTCCCCCTCATCCTTTCCTTCCATAACATACACCCAAGAAAACTCAGTTTGTCAGAAACTAAATCGTTTTCTGCGAGATTAAAATGTAAATGGTTATACTCCACTTTTCAAATGGACGGTTTATGCTTCACTTTGGATAGTGGGAGGAAATAGAATTTTTACAACCCCCTTGAAACGGCTGCCACACAGGTGCTTCAGTAAGTTGCTGAAAACCTTGATGAATAAATCCTGTGTCAGCAAGGGCCATGGAGCAAGGTTGCTCCCCATTTATGGGGATATCTGGCATTTCAAAGACATTTCATGTGAAGGAGGTCTTCAGAATTGCACAAGTACCTACCTGCTTTCAGCTTCGAAGCAGACACAAGAGTTTATGCAAACATTCTTTCAGCCAAACCAGAAACAATCCCTACAATTTTTATTTATTTATTTGCTGCATTTGCTGTTGTTGTTTTAAAAACAAGTCAGTGGACATTGATTTTCAGTGGTTAGGGTGAGCATCAAGAGATTCTGCAGACTTAAATTTTCAAACAAGAGTGAGAAGCATGAAAGTAATTTGAGCCTAATATATGGAAACATTGGGGGGAAATAACTGTTTAGAGGATACACTGAGGCACAGAATATCTGCAAATAATAATGTAGTAGTGGTGGTGGTGGAGGAGGAAAATTCTGGTTCTGGATATGGATTTCTAGCCAAGATGAATTGGGTTGTCTAGTTCACACATTCATGATCATCATTTGACTTCTCAGAATCTGTTAACTCAATACCTGGGCCAGATTCCCACATGGATGCCTCTCATTTGATGACTCCAGCCTTCATTAGCTGTTTCAATAGGCCACCACAGATCTAACATCACAGATGTGAAACCAATGAAGTTGGTCAATGGGCAATGAAGTTGGTGATGAAGTTGGGAAGATCATTTCTCTGAACTTTTCAAGGGATGGAGAAAGATGGGGGTCTGCTCACGTGTAGCAGTGAAGTGAGAAGATTCAGTTTTTCAAATGAAAACTGAACCAAATTTCCCCTCCAACCAAAGTGTCCCCATTTTCTTCATCTTGGAATGCCCTGGTTGCAGCATCATTTTAGGGCTTTTGAGAGAGAGAGAGAGAGAAAGAGAGAGAGAGAGAGAGAGAGAGAGAGAGAGAGAGAGAGAGAGAGAGAGAGCTGTTTCCACAAAGCATTGGAGATCCCCACTGGTCTCTTAATTTAGAAGAAGAAGAAGAAGAAGAAGAAGAAGAAGAAGAAGAAGAAGAAGAAGAAGAGTAGTTTGGATTTGATATCCCACCTTTCACTCCCCTTCAGGAGTCTCAAAGCGGCTAACAATCTCCTTTCCCTTCCTCCCCCACAACAAACACTCTGTGAGGTGAGTGGGGCTGAGAGACTTCAAAGAAGTGTGACTGGCCCAAGGTCACCCAGCAGCTGCATGTGGAGGAGCGGAGACGTGAACCAAGTTCCCCAGATTACGAGGCTACCGCTCTTAACCACTACACCACACTGGCTCCATTTAGGTTTAGTTTATGAGGTTCACCTTCCTTTTGCATCCTCTAGTCCACTTGCCTCCCTGAATATATCTTCAATCAGATATCAGGGGTGGACTTGGGTCTTTCAGACTTCAGCAGAGCCCTCTGGGAGGCCAAAATTTGGCACCCCTCCCGCCTCTCACCTTCCATTCTGCTCAATTCACTATGTCATAGCTGCAGCACCCTGCGGCTCCCCTTAGGCTCAATGCCCAGTGTGACGGAACTGGTTGCACTGCCCTAAATCTGCCTCTGCAGATATCTTGGCTTAGATTGCCACCGATAAATAACTTGGTTGTATAACAATAATCCATCAGTTGAAGGCCAATGTACTAAATTGCTATGATCTCATTTCTTTGGGAGAAATTTCTAGAAGATCTTTGGAAGATTTCAGAACATGTTTTTGTTTTGTTTTTAAAAGGGTGGGATTATCATGGGACACATAACTGAGTGCTTATTGCTGAGACAAGCTTCAGAACAGAAGTTTTGTGGCACTTGATAGTAAGCAACTATCCAATCAACACACATTCCCTGTTTGCCACTCTTAGGTATCTATCTCCACAATTTTGCCATTTTGCCCATAATTAATTTTATGGCATACTGAGTACCCTGACAATGTTGTACTGCTTGCAGCCAATTAATTGGGGAATGATCTGCAAATTAGTAACGATTAACAGAAATTACAAGGTGAACCATCTTAACAGAACATCAGGCTAATAAGCCTCTGATGGGCAATTTCCATTCAGGTGGAAGCTGTGAGTTTCTTTTGTTTATCACAAATGACTTCTTTATTTATTAGCACTGTTATTTATAAAGCTGGTCAAAAATTCCTGCCCTAGTTTCCTCAAAATATTCTCCTCTTCCTGCAAAACATCAGATTGACTTTCTGCTATTTTCTTCAGGACGGAAAAATAAATTTCTCAGGATTTTCAAAAGGGAGTTGGTAGTTTTCACTGGGGAGTGCAACCAGTACTGGAGTCTTGTACCATCAACACTTATTGGAATGTACTGGGAAAGATGCAATTCAGTGTCATATGGCACCACTCCCAAGGCATTCCACCTCAGTCTACCCTCAACCCACCAAAGTGTCAGGGACTGGCTAGATGGTGAGGAGTGGTGGGAAGGGAAGCCTCAGAGGAGGAAGGGCCAGAGCCTGCAGATTGGTGGTGGGACACTGAAGACAGGTCAGAGGATGAAGATGGGGCAGAATGGTTGGATGCTGGACAAGCAACAGGCTTAAGTGAGAGAGAGGAAGAAGAGGCAGAAAGCACTGCAGATGCAGAACAGGCAGCTAAGGAGGAGGAGGGGACAGAGATTGCAGCAGAGTCACAGGAGCCGTCCAGTCCTACTGCATCAAACTATTCTCCTCCCTTGTCTCCAAAGGGATGGAGGACCTTGCATGTAGCAGAACAAAGAGCACAGGGGCCACCTCCTCGATGGAATTTAAAGCTGCTTGGAAAACACCTGGATGAGGAGGACATGTAGAGGGACGTGGGAGGCACAGGTCATCAGTTCTGGCAACTGCTTTCCTGGGAGCCAGTCTTGCTGGTAGGTTTTGCTGTTTGTATTCTGTTTCCTTGAATAAACTCGTCTCTGAGTATCTGTGCTGAGCTGCAGCTGAACAAGCCCTATCAGCCTGCCTTCTTATATTCAGCCAACCCAGGGGTTGTCAACATCTTCCTCCTCCTTAGTCACAGGGTTGCCCTTGTAGAACTCAGCAGGGAAGAGAAGGGGGACAAAACTAGATTTAGTTGGCTATTGGCTCCGGCTCCACTGACTGTTGGTCTCCCTCCTTCTACCCTGCCTACGGAGTCCACCTGTTGGACACAAGCCCCACACTGCCATTTTGGGCAGCGAGGGGGTCCCAAGCTGCCACATCACTCCCAGGAGAGACTAGTGGTTTGGGCATGCTGCAGGACAGGCCCCTCGGTAAGTGCTACCCCCGCGGTGTGCCATTTTGTCACCCTCTCAGGGATGACACCCAGGGCGGACTGCACCCCTGCACCCCCCTTCCTACTCCCCTGCCTGCTAGTCCCAATGGGTTAAAGTGGCCACTGGCTGTTGGGAAGCTGTGGAGCCAGCCATCTACTAATGTCAGTGGAATTTTTAAAAGGTTTTCAAAGCAAGCAGGGAGGGAATCAGAAAAAAAAACCTTGGCCACTTTGTGTGGTCAAGGAAGGTAAGTGTGATGGCCTGGGACTCGGGCTCGGGCTCGGACTCGGAACTAGAGGAGACTCAGTCTGCACCAGGTCCTTTGCCTCAGGCATCACTTGAACCAAGTCTGGGGCCTGATCCTGAAGAGTCCTAGTCTGCACAGGTTCTCCTGCAACAAACACCAGCTGGGCCGAGTCAGGGGCTGGAGCCTGCCCTGGCTCCAGATGTGGGGATTACCTCGTTGCCTTCAGCTGAGCTTTCACTTACAGCTGCTCCACTACCGGTTTGGTTGGGGAGGCTGAGGCGGCCCCTGGGTCTAGTAGCCTACTGACGTCTCCCTAGCTGCAGAGACTAAGGTCTGAGAGAAGGAGAGACCTGAGTACTTGCAGGAGGAGTGCTCGCCTTCGGGCGAAACAGGGAGGTGAGTCGCCAGGGGATCAGGACAGGACACTACCCCAACAAAGATAATAGGCTGTCGGACTCTGCCCCAGGTTGCGGGAGCAACATTGCTGTATGCTAGATCCTGCCTGAGATCCTGTCCCTGTCCTTGCCTTGTGTCCTGCCTTGGCTCTGTCGGACTGACTCCTAGCAGAATCTTCAGATTCTGGACCAGTCCTGGACTGCGTTTCATGGGTTACCCCTGGGCCCAGCACCTTAAGCAAGAACCCTCTACTGAAATTTTCCAAAAATTTCTTTTCCATCTGCATGATTTTCCAGGAGGGTTTCATTCTCCACTACTCCACCCCCCCAAAAAAAAACACACACCCCTGAATGGTTGAAAAAGACCATCTCTAGTTATTTAGAACTGGGACAAACATAAAGAACAAACATCCCGCAACCTCTAAGGTCCCTTTATTAGGAAAAAATGACTGGATAAAGGCAGTGGGTTATTTCCATTTCAGCTGACCACAGCAGTTTACAGACCGATCTCCTCTATTACGAAAGCAAAACCAACAAGAAAACTGGGACACTTTCCATCCAAGATGGCGTCTTCATGGTTTCCATTCAAATCATTTGAGTTTCCATGGGGATCCAGCACAAGCCCCGTTGAAATGAATGAAATATGTGCAGTGCTTAATGGAATATTCTTTTGCTGAGTAACCCACCTGATAATACACTTGCAGATAAAAACTAAGCAGTTTGTTTTTCAGAAAATGGGCTTAAGATAGTGCTTTGTTGGCCTTGGTCCCAGTTTTAAGGTCAGCGACTGGGACAAGCTGAAGCCCTCAAACTCCCCTCAGCATCTTTAAATAGTCCATCTCTGTCCTGCACCTGAAACATCACTGGTCTTGTTTTGCTGCCATTTGCTTTCCCCCCTCACGTCGCCATCCAGTGATATATTCCTCCCTTAATGGTGCAATGCTCATAAACCGCCTTGCCCCCATCCGCCAAGCAATGCTTTCGACGGGGATTGCAAATTACATATTGCCTTTTGCATTAAAACCAAATGAGTTCATCACCGTTTTTAAATAAGGATGTCATTTGTAAATGCTTTATTCATAATTAATGGAATTATTACTGGATGCAGACACATTTTTCATCTCTCTAATATCGGATACGTTGTAAAACGCATTAGTAGAAAGTTTTACTGACTCGCGCTAGCACAACTCTGCTGCAAGATGCATTATGCAACGTTCTGACATTGATCCTATTCTTAGGACAATGTACATGCACGGATGTAAAGTTATTCTGGCAATGAAGTGATAATTGGTGCCAAAGGTATTAACAGTTGGACAATGCTGGAAATGTACAAGTCAGCATTTCGAAAAAATAATATGGAGTCTTCTTGAATCATTCAAGGTAAGCTTGCTCTTCAGTGCCAATTCCTGTGTGTGTGTGTCTTTAAACCTCTTTTGTTGACCACCAGCATTATGCTTTCCATTTTTAAGTTCAGAAAAGAGTAGTTGCTTTGGAAGACGATAATCAGGCACCCGCACAACATGAGCAGTCCAACGAAGGGTCAACTCCCACCCCGAAACCAATGTCCCCACTGTGGAAGGACGTGTGGATCCAGAATTGGCCTCCACTGTCACTTGCGGACTCATTGTAAAAACTGTGTTTATGGAAGACAGTCTTACCCAGCCACGGGTGATCACCAAAGACTAAAAAGAAGTGTGTGTGTGTGTGTGTGTGTGTAGGTGCTTGGATGGTTGGAAATAACATAGGGGACATTATATTCTGCCCCTCCAGCCTGCCAAATCAGGCCACAAAAATTACCCCTCCCAGGCACCATCTTAAATATGGAAACATTCAAGTTGCTCTCTAGAAGGTCCTCTGTGTGGATTTGCATCTCAGATGTTGCTTCAAATATGGAAGACGGAATGAGGCAGGAGGAGCAACCCCATTGTTTTTGTGACACTCTCTTAGTAGCTACTGTTTTGAGAAGACAATGACTAAAACTAGCGGGACTCAATGGATAGGGATAGGGATTAACCCTTATCTTTCCTCCCATGATTTGAGCCTTTCAGAAGATGCAGATCCAAGATGGTGCTGCATGTAAGGGGTAAGGCTTTTAAGGGGCAATTTGAATGGTCCCATTATCTTGATAGAAGCCTGTGATGGTTGATGATCAGGCACCATCTTGAATTTGGATCCATAAGGTGGGCAGACTTTCAGGTTTGTGCAATCTACTTCATTTTTTGCTAGAATCCCAAGATCCACCAACCAGGGCCAGGTGCAAAGACATAGAACTAAAGTGTCTGAGCCCAACACTTTGTTCTGAATACCAGAACTGGTATTCCACTTCCATGCAAAAATCCATTCCTGTCTACCCCAAACCTTCTTAATTTCAACAGTATAATTTAGAGCAGAGAGGTCATTTTGCTCCTGCCCTTTTCAATTTTTTGGGAAACATTAATCCATGGATAGGCAAACTAAGGCCCAGGGGCAGAATCTGCCTTCTCAATCTGGCCCATGGACGGTCCGGGAATCAGTATGTTTTTACATGAGTAGAATGTGTGCTTTGATTTAAAATGCATCTCTGGGTTATTTGTGGGGCATAGGAATTAGTTCTTTTTCTCTCTCCAAAATATAGACCATCCCACCACAAGGTCTGAGGGATGGTGGACCGGCCCCATGCTGAAAAAGTTTGCTGACCCCTGCATTAATCAATCAAATATCTACCAGTGGATCCCAGTCTCACCAGCACTGTTAATTAAAATGGTACAAAGCACCAGATAACTTGTTGCTGTAACTCCACAACACCTTCCCTTCCAGAGGATCCTTGAAATTATCCCACAATATCTTTAAGGGGAGAAAAACATGGTTGACTTGACCCAGCCTTGTTATTAGAACCAGGACAACTATGGGGATTCAGAATCAGACCTGGAGTGTCCATTATCCAGTGGAGCAGCTCTGTAAGAAGTTGCTAAGCAAGGATGCGGGTGGTACTGTGGGTTAAACCACAGAGCCTAGGGCTTGCCGACCGGAACGTCGGCAGTTCAAATCCCCGCAACGGGGTGAGCTCCTGTTGCTCGGTCCCAGCTCCTGCCAACCTAGCAGTGTGAAAGCATGTCAAAGTGCCAGTAGATAAATAGGTACCGCTCCGGAGGGAAGGTAAACGGCGTTTCTGTGCGCTGCTTTGGTTTGCCAGAAGCATGACCTGGAAGCTGTACGCCGGCTCCCTCGGCCAGTAAAGTGAGATGAGTGCCGCAACCCGAGTCGGTCACGACTGGACGTAATGGTCAGGGGTCCCTTTACCTTTACCTATGCCATTCCAGAAGTTCATCTGGAATATCTGCCAATTGTAGTGGCCAGCAGTGCCCAAATCTATTTACCTTTTTTTTTACCTTGTTCATTGTTTCCTCTCCTCCGTGACATCTTCTTCTTTCTCTTTCCCAGATTAGTTGCACGAGGGATTTCACCCCCATCAGGAATCACATAGCAAACAGGACAGCACGACAGTGCTAAATGGCCAATCAGATTTGATTGTGCAATGACTTCAGTGAGGGGGAATCAAGGCGATGGAGAGTGAGAGCAATTTCAACAAACAAATGTTTGTTCAGAGTGCTGAAAAAACATTTAGAAAATGAGGTTTTGGTTTTCTTGTCCTGCTGAGAATCTTCACGAAAAACAATCAGCTGGTTTGGGTCAGCCCAGATGAACACATTTTGTAACTAGGTGTCTGTGAATCTGTCAATTACAGTTTCTCAATAAATTCTCCCCATTTCTACAATGTGTGATTTTTTTAATAATAAAAAGTCCACATGTCTACAAATTCCTTGTAACATACAACTTTTGCATGCAATTTTACCGAATATACTTTTTTTTGGCAGAGCAAATTTCCTTAATATAATGCATCTGTTGTAGCTATTTTTACCAATATATACATTTTTATGCACACTTTGCCCCAGTATATACAGTTTTGTAAACACTACTTGGCTGGAGGACCACACTACCACATTCCAAAAAATGTGAATTTTGAGAGATGGCTGTGCTTTGGTCTGTGGAGTCTTTAGGATAGTGTGCATTAGCTAGGCTCTCCTTTAAATATAACGGTTGCCTTCTGTTTCAACTTTTTAATTCCTGTTGAAAACTTTCCTATTCCTTCAGGCTTTTGCAGGCAATTAAGAATGCACCTTTCCATAATCGTCAGTTGATTTTCACATTCTTACATGGTTTCTGTTGTATGGTTTTACATATAATTTTTGTAAACATGCCCATACACACACACACACACACACACAAACACACACACATATATATATGGGACGTGGGTGGCACTGTGGGTTAAACCACAGAGCCTAGGACTTGCTGATCAGACGGTTGGTGGTTCGAATGCCCATGACGGGGTGAGCTCCCGTTGCTTGGTCCCTGCTCCTGCAAACCTAGCAGTTTGAAAGTGCAAGAAGATAAATAGGTACCGCTCTGGCGGGAAGGTAAATGGCGTTTCTGTGCGCTGCTCTGGTTCGCCAGAAGCAGCTTAGTCATGCTGGCCACATGACCCGGAAGCTGTACGCTGGCTCCCTCGGCCAATAAAGCGAGATGAGTGCTGCAACCCCAGAGTTGGCCACAACTGGACCTAATGGTCAGGGGTCCCTTTACCTTTATTATGTAATTTTTTAAAATAAATAAAATAAAATGTGAACTAAATGCTTTTCCTCCCCCATCACGATTTGTGACTTTGAATCCCTCAATGCCAAGCAGTTCACAGCCGCGAGGAACTGAGTTTTATAGCGAAATACACATACTTCATCCTACTGGACTGGAGAATAAATTGAACCCCAGTCCCTGATTTACCCTTCTGATTTAATGATTGCATGGGAGAATAGCTGGTACTTTTCCCTATATATATATACACAGTATATTAAATCTGGAAATGTGGAAAATACACCCCTCTCAGACTACTGCCTTGCCGTCACAATGCCATCTTCTCCTCCACATTCACAAATGCATTTCTTTCCCTTTTCTGGCCTTGCATGTAAGATCAGCTGGTTCGATGGCTATCAGATCCCAGCTCCATGCTTTCTGCTGCATTTCCTCCCTTCCGAGAGGAAAGATTGAGAAAGAAGCCTGCAGATGCTGATTGATGTTGGTTCAGAGGCTTATATATTATTATGAGAACACTGACAAGTCGTTTGACTGGGGGAACATGAATTAGTCAGATTTGTCATCCTCACTATGGACTGTGACAAGAAACCAATGCACTGAAGTGGCCTCCACGAGGAAATGCCTTAAACGCAGAAATTGCCTTCATACATTTTATTGGCAGCCTGCCGCAGTCATTGGTTCCCACTCCCCCCGCCCCATTTCTTGTACCTCTGAAAAAAGAACAGCTTCTCATCCTTATATAACTATTTGCAAGAGTAAAGGGACGATTCAGAGATCCTCCTGCACTTACGGAGCTTTAAGGGCAATCAATTCCTTTTCCAAGGGAACTCTGGAAATTGTAGTTCTGTGAGGGGAATGGGGAAAGGTCTCCTGACAACTCTCAGCACCCTTAACAAACTACCGTTCCCAGGATTGCTTGGGAGAAGCCATGGCTTTTTGAAAGTGGTGTGATACTGCTTCAAGGGACAGTGCAGATGGGGTCCTGGTCATGCAAAAGCCAGGTGTTTCTAAGAGCCTCACTACACACCCACCCAGCTTTCTCCAGCCAGGCAAGTAAGCAGCATTACCACAGCTCAAGGATACCTTCCACCCAGGAAAATGCATTTGAGATGCGTGTTGAGAAGAATCAGTGATGGAGGTGGTGTAGAGAGAGGGTCAGATGTCCTGGGGAAGGGTGCAGCTAAGAGACAGTCCCGAGGACCAGAGAGAGGTTTGGAGGGCCGGTTTCTGTCCCTGAGAGCTGGACCATAAAGAAGGCTGATTGCTGAAGAATTGATGCTTTCGAATTATGGTGCTGGAGGAGACTCTTGAGAGTCCCATGGACTGCAAGAAGATCAAACCTATCCATTCTGAAGGAAATCAGCCCTGAGTGCTCAGTGGAAGGACAGATCCTGAGGCTGAGGCTCTAATAGTTTGGCCACCTCATGAGATGAGAAGACTCCCTGGAAAAGACCCTGATGTGGGGAAAGATTGAGGGCACAAGGAGAAGGGGACGACGAGAGAGGACGAGATGGTTGGACGGTGTTCTCGAAGCTACCAGCATGAGTTTGACCAAACTGTGGGAGACAGAGGAAGACAGGAGTGCCTGGTGTGAACTGGTCCATGGGGTCACGAAGAGTCAGACACGACTAAACAGCAACAACATTTTGTCCCTGGACCTGAGGTCCCCCACCCCTTGCTTCAGAATAAAATAAGGACACACACACACACACACACAGAGAGAGAGAGAGAGAGAGAGAGAGAGAGAGAGAGAGAGATGTACACAGATTTCTCTCCACAAGGAGCTGACAATCTAAATGTCATTTGAGGGGAAAACACAAGGAGAAGACAGGCAGACACACGAGGAACAGATAAAGGATATGTGGAAATGGGCCTAGGCTCAGCTTCAGAAGGCGAATAGGACAAACTTGCCTTTCACCGAGGGCAAACGTTTCTGTCAAAACAGAAAACTGGCAAGGAGTTCAGAGGTTGAAGCAACAGTTCACAAGAACCTCCATTCCAGCGACTCCCTAGAGCCCGGGCAGCAAGGCAGCCTTGCAGTTAACAGAAATGAGAGGATGATTTTGTGACATCTCCAGACAATGCCAAGATCAGTGGTCTATGAATCACCTCCTAAGTACCGGCGGGAGGGAGAGAATAAGCAAGAGGGAGAGGGAGCAAGCTCTTTAAAAGACAGTGTGTCCTTTTAAAACAAGACAATGTTTTCAGAATTTTCAGCTGACATTACACTTTTTGTGATTTGATATATGGCGCTGCATCTCTCCAGCCATTACATCATGTTGAGTGAAATGTACGTACATTTGCCCTTGGGTCTACGCAGCTGCCTTGCAGGAACAAGTGGCTGCATTTGAATGCAGCCTCCCGGACTTCATGCATCGATGGGGGAAAGCAATGGCGTAATGCTAACGAAGCGCTGCGTCGTTAAACAGTGGCTTCTACAGGAGGCAGTAATGGCCACCAACACGGATGGCTTTAAAGGAGAATTGGACAAATTCATGGACGAAAAGGCAATCAGTGGCTACTAGCCAGAGTAGGTATGCTCTGCCTCTGCAGTTGGAGGCATCAAAGCTTCTGAAAACCTCTTGCAAGATTGAATGTATTGCCCTCGGCTGTACTTGAGGGACGATTCCTACAGATTCCACATGAAAAACGCTTATGTCCCTGTGGAGATAGCAGTACCGAATCAGTGGCGCATACCCTTCTGGCTTGCACTCTTTATAAAGACTTGAGGAATGAGATTATCACTCCTCTCTTATTGTCCATTCTGGGTCGCCCAACCACTGCCGCAGTGTCCTTTCTTCTGGCAGATCAAGAGGAGCAGATGACAGCAAAGGTTGCAAGGTTTTTAGCTGGGGCAATCAGAATAAGGTCCACTATTTGACTGCTGACCCTAAAGTGCGTTTTATATAACCGACTTTTTATTTCTGTTCTTTGTATACTGCATTGCTGTTTTGTTGCCATGGCCGATGGCTGATGCAAATAAAGATTCATTCATTCATTCATTCATTCATTCATTCATTCATCTGAAAACCAGTTGCTGGAAGCCATAGGAGGGCAGAGTGTTCTCATGTTTGGGTCCCACAGACATCTGATTGGTTGCTAAGAGAACAGGATGCTGGACTAGGTGGACCACTGACCTGATCCATCCTGCTCTTCTTACATTCTTAATGTGGAAAGCGGTGCTTCCTTATGTATAAGGGATACCTTTGAAGGAGACTCAGGAACTACAGCTAATCCAGAAGGTCCCAGGTTCAATCCCTGGTATCTCCAGGTAGGTTTGGGAGGAACTCATCCCTGAAACCCTGCAGAACTTCTGCCAGTCACCACAGACAATACTGACCTCAGTATAAGGCAGCCTCTTGTGTTCCTGGTCTTGGAACTTGGTATATATTGCAGCAGAGTGCAGAAAACAAGTAGTCTAGTAAGACTGCTGGCTGAAAAAAAACCAAAGAAATTTAGAGTTTACTACTCCTGGGAAACAAATCCATTCCGATTATTACCTTATATGTGGTCATCATGGAGTCAGGAGGTTAACGAAAGATCAAACATGAACCAACTGGAGGAGGAGGGAGGCAGTAAAACCTGAGATAAAACAATCTACAGGTATCTACAACCTATCTTTCCCTCTCTGCCTAATCCCCTTTCAAAGCCATCTACAGTGCTAGCTATCATCTTCATTGAGGGGGAGCCCCTTCCCTTTTTGGGCCCTCCCTCCTGCGTAACATCTAGTCTGGCTCTCAGTCACCCGCATGAATAATACTTAGCATTTACAAGGTGCGTTTCTGACATTCAAAGTGTTTCATGCAGATTAGCCAAAGGAAAAAGAAAAGGATCCTGTTTGACTCCAGACAGGAAGTTGAGGTTGCAATATAACACACACACACACACACAGAGAGAGAGAGAGAGAGAGAGAGAGAGAGAGAGAGAGTTTTCATTTGTGACAAATAAACAATTCAAACAAAAACAAAATGGTCATTACATATCATAATTCGACTTCCCTGCCCCTCTTTCTGCCGTTCCTTGTATTTACTCTTCCCCCCCTGCATTTCCATATTTTCCCCATCTGTTTCATAATTTTTTAAAAAACCTGCACGTTTTTACATTAATCCTGTTAATGTCTTGATTTGTTTACAATAAGTTTGTAAATATTCAGTAAACGATTTCTATTCCCTATTAAAGACTTTGTCGTCTTGAGTTTTAGTAAGTTTCGCCATTTCTGCATAGTCCATTAATTTCTGTAATCAATCTTCTCTCGTTGGGACTTCTTCTTCCTTCCATCTTTGGGCAAATACCATTTTTGCGGTCATGATTGCATACATAAATAAGTTTTTATATTGTTTAGGTACCTTTGATCCCACAATTCCCCAAAGAAAAGCTTCTGGGTTTTTTTTATATAAAAATGTTTCCCAGTAATCTTTTGCCTTATTATAAATCCAGCGTTGGCCAGTGTATTCTCAACATGTCTAAGCACTCGCATAAAAACTTGCAAGCATTATATATTGTATGTATCTGAGGTCTGCCCAGGAAAATTCTTCTTGGTGATGACAGAGGTATGAGGAGAAGCAAATAAAGGAAAGGAAGGTAAAGTAGATGAAGGCAAATTTTAGTGGTGAACCTCATATCACCCTAACTCCTTATTTTCTCCATAAAACCAATGGGATGAATGAACTCAAGGTCTGTGTTTCCAACCACAGCTAGGATGCTAATAAAATAGCAGAGATTCAACCTTAAATATTATCTAGCACAAAAAATACGGTAGATGACTGAGGGCCAGTTTTCTAGTTACTACAACTGCTGTAGCCTGGATTCCTTCTGTGCTGTTGGGGCAATAGCATTCTCCTTTCCACATCTGTCCTCCTGAAAAATGGGGCAATGGTAAAGCTGGGTCAAAAAGTTCTGCTGGATCTTTTGGGGGGAAATTGAAGGTGGTGGCAGAAAACTGGGATGGGAAGTTTTCCTAAAACACCTCTTGGCTTAGCAATTTCACTGCTACTACATGTTTCAATGTCTTACCAGAGGCAGCTATGGTGCTTCCAAGAATCTTGGTCTCTGGCACTACTCTTTCCTTCCCCAGACTCCCCTAAGTTAAGAACACTAGAAGGGCTCTGCTGGGTGAGGCCAAAAGCCCTTCTAGCCAGGCACTCTGTTATCTTTGTGGTCAACCTGATGCCTATAGGAAGCCTGACAGCAGAACCTGAACACAATTTAAGATTCCCAATAACTGGCATTCAGAGTATTGGCTCCAACAGTGGCAGTGGAAAATAGCTCTCTCCAGAGACGCTTTTATGAATTTTGGGTCTCTGGGGATTATTGGACCACATGTCTCATTAGTTCTGCTGGCTTAGGATGATGGGTGGAGGGTGGGATGAGCAGCTAATTTTGTCCTATTTCAGTATCACTGGTACTTAGTCATGGGCCCAACAGCTTATAGGAATCCAAGGTTGGAGAATGCTGCCCTACACTGAGGGCAGGAGGCATTGCCCTCATTCTGATTGACTTTGTGATGATGCTACATTACCATGTGGCAACACCATCTATAGCTTTAGCACGAAGCCAATTGAGAATGAGGGCAACATTTCCTATCCTAATTTAAACCAGGGGATCTGTGAGTTGCCAGCCAGCCAGCCTCTAGGGAACATGGCCAGTGGCAATAAGTCCTTGGCTCCCAAACTTTTCAAAATGCTCCACTGCAGGTGGTGCTGTGATCTAAACCACTGAGCCTAGGGCTTGCTGATCGGAAGGTCAGCAGTTCGAATCCCCGCAACAGGGTGAGCTCCAGTTGCTCAGTCCCAGCTCCTGCCAACCTAGCAGTTTGAAAGCACGTCAAAGTGCAAGTAGATAAATAGGTACCACTCCGGCGGTAAGGTAAACAGCATTTCCTTGCACTGCTCTGGTTTTGCCAGAAGTGGCTTAGTCATGCTGGCCACATGACCCGGAAAAACTGTCTGCGGACAAACATCAGCTTCTTCGACCAATAAAGCGAGATGAGTGCTGCAACCCCAGAGTCGTTCGCGACTGGACTTAATTGTCAGGGGTCCTTTACCTTTACCTTTAGCATGGGAAGAAGTCTCACGTGCGGATTTCTTTTACCTGCTTTAGTGCTTGTGATATTATTCCAGGGAGTGTGCAGGAGCTGCTCTGCAGCAAACTCCAGTCAAAACTTTGCAGGAATGAGAGATCGTCTTGTTTTTATTCTCTGCCAAATACTGCAGATCTCAGGTGACTTATTTCAGAGCAGTCGATGGGGCTGTTCTAAAATAAGTGCTCTAAAGATTGCCTGCAAAGTTCTATAGGTCAATCCTTTGCATTTTTTAAGGCTTATAGGCAGACAGCTTGAGGAGAAAGAGATACAGGTGTCTTTCAAACATTTACCTTCAGCTGGGGTGGGTGAGACTGGCAAAGGCTGAAATCCTATCCACATTTACTTGAGAGTCTAAATCAATACATGTTTACATAGAAATAAGTTTAACTGAATCTAATAGGATGTACTCCATTTAAACTCAGTTGAACATATTTCTATGTAAACAGGAATCAGTTCAGACTGTAAGAGCATTTTTGTACATGAGACTCATGGAGCAATCATATGCATGTATATATCATTGAGTTCAATGGAGCTTACCGGTACTTCCTGATAAGAGTGCATGGGATTGCATCCTTAGACTGGAGACAGCTTGTAGAGTTGAAAAGGGTTGACTTGAGAGAGTCTCTGTTTCCTACGATATACAATATAAAAGGTAAAGGGACCCCTGACCATTAGGTCCAGTTGTGGCTGACTCTGGGGTTGCGGCGCTCATCTCGCTTTATTGGCCAAGGGAGCTGGCGTACAGCTTCTGGGTCATGTGGCCAGCATGACTAAGCCACTTCTGGAGAACCAGAGCAGTGCACAGAAACGCCGTTTACCTTCCCGCCGGAGCGGTGCCTATTTATGTACTTGCACTTTGCACTTTGATGTGCTTTCGAACTGCTAGGTTGGCAGGAGCAGGGACCGAGCAACGGGAGCTCACCCCATCACGGGGATTCAAACTGTGACTTTCTGATCGGCAAGTCCTAGGCTCTGTGGTTTAACCCACACTGCCACCCATGTCCCTCGATATACAATATACATACCTGTTTATTTGTCATGTTGCTTCCAGTTAAACAGGTTTTTCAGGCTTTGGAAACAATATAGAAACCTGAAACACCTGTTTTCTAGAGAGAAAACTTGGATGACTGCATACGACACCAGCAATGATTCTTCTCTCAAATTCCTTCAACTCTGAAGAAAATATGGTCAGTCTCCATCTTTAAATTGCCTCTGACGTTTCAGATGATGATATGTGAACAGTGGTTGTTCATGCAGAAAAGTGCAAATCTGCAATGCAAATAAGCATTGCAACCACCATGTTCCATTCACATTGCACTGAATGAAGCAAGACATAAACCTTTGAACCACATATGTATGTGAGAAGACCTGGCAGCCCTGCCAACAGATGTATGCTCAGACATTACATAGAACATTGTCCAAGTCGAAATTCATGTCAAGATTTATTTCCTGCATTTATATCCCACATTTTTCTCCAAGGAGCTCAAGATGGCATACATGGTTCTCCCCCTTCTCATTTAATCCCCACAACAGCTCTGTAGGGTAGGTTAGACTGGAAAGCAGTGACTGGTCCAAGATCACCCAGTGAGCTCCATGGCTGAGTGGGGATTGAACCCTGGTCTCCCAGGTCCCACTCTGACACTCAAACCACAACACCACACTGGCTCCCAGTGGTGGATGGGAGAAAGGGGGAGAAAAAAGATGGGGAAGAAAAGGGGGGGGTGAAATTACATGGATCCATAAGTTACACAAAGGATCCAGGGGTTCCACACACACTGAATGTTGTTCTGTTGGGTGGGTGGTGGGGAATCCCAAAGACATTTTGTTAATACAGTGGTACTTCGGGTTAAGTACTTAATTCGTTCTGGAGGTCCGTACTTAACCTGAAACTGTTCTTAACCTGAAGCACCACTTTAGCTAATGGGGACTCCTGCTGCTGCTGCTGCACCACTGGAGCACGATTTCTGTTCTCATCCTGAAGCAAAGTTCTTAACCTGAAGCACTATTTCTGGGTTAGCGAGTCTGTAACCTGAAGCGTATGTAACCTTAAGCATATGTAATCCGAGGTACCACTGTACTTTTATTAGGCTCAAAAAGACACAAAGCCATGCACAAGTTTTCAATTTCCCCAGAACTTCTCATCAAGCTGGATGTTAAGCAAAATTTGGAATGGAGTGGGGAGAGAAAGCATGACATGTTTCTGTCTGTAATTGATAATAGTCTTGTGATAGAATTTAGAACTTAACTGTGATGGAATATAGGACATTACTGGATTGACCTCACTAGGTGCAACACATAATGGTCCCTGTCCTGGGTCCTGAAATGATGAAGCTTGGATTAGAAAATGGAAATTTAGGAAGCTGCCTTATACCTAGTCAGATCACTGGTCCATTTTACCCAGCAATGCCAACACTGATTGGCAGCGGCTCTCCAGAGTCTCTGACAGGAGTCTTTCCCTGCTCTACCCAGACACACGGAGACACCAGGGATTAAATCTGGGATCTTCTGCATGCAAAGCATGTGTTCCAACACATAGAGCCCTTGCCCTCTGTTGGCTTTAAGTATTAGCTTCCCAAAAGGAGGACTTATGGTGCCAGCTATCTCCATGGACAAACCTTATCCAGCTACAAACCAGCACCTTATATAGCTCAATATGAAGGTTTTCTCTCTCTCTTAATGATGCTTATTAATATAAGAGAGACAAGGGTTCACATCTCCTCATATTGCTGCTATTTTTACAACATACTGTTCACCAGTATTGTTTATACACTGTTAGTACCTCTGGAGGGGTCATGTTTGCTGGAGAAATTCAAAGCAATTCCCCCCGCCCCAAGGAAGTCTAGATTTGCATCAATCAAAAAACAGTTTCATTCCAAGGCACTGATTTGCTCCTTTTCCATATTTCCCCTGCATAGTCCAGCACATCATTAAACAACCCGCTTGCTTCTTGGTCCAGCTACGTCAGTCTCTTTCACCTCTCCTTGCTTTGGCCAAAATCTACGAAGCACGCTAATATGTGTTTTTTTTAACAATGCCTGGCACAGTCTCTTGAGAACAGGTATTGGTTTGCTCATGTCCTTCTTTCAGCACCTCCACCTTCAAATGGAAGCATGAAATCCAGATCCCAGATGGCCTTTAAAACAAATATTTGTACAGTGCAACCCTTTTCTTCTCTCTGAGTCATTCAAAGAGATGTATGGTCACAGACAGCATACGAGAAGGTCAAATCTTCTCATGCTCTTCAGACAGAACTGATCGAGGGTGCTCTGAGCCCAGCTTTGGCTGGGGAGGGCGGGATATAAACAATTTATTATTATTATTATTATTATTATTATTATTATTATTATTATTATTCCAGACTCTTGCTATTTTGGGGTGGGAGTCAGTCACATACTGGCAAATTATGCTTGCACAATGTTAGTTGATTGAGAGGTCCTCTATAACAAACCTATTTTCCCTGAAGGAAAGTGATGGGTAAATGAGCTGGAAACTGTGGGATAATGCATCTTAGGAGACCAGTCCATTTGATAATCATATCTGATAATGCCTCAGAATGGGTGGAACCTAAACTGAACTCTAAAGAAAAGTAACACAAGAGATACAAGCTTTCTGCATGGAAAAGGTAGGAGCTGGAAAACATAGGAATGAGGCAGGCGACCATGACTGCTTCAGATATTAGAAGTGTATTTTATTGTGTATGCTTGACAGTGACACTTTGTATGTGAGTTGTAGTATTGTTGGGTATCTGTGGTTGATAGAGGTAATGTTTGAGGTAGTGAATTATAGTAGTGGCTGTGTGAAATGAGTGAGACTGGTTGGATGACCGTATGTTGTGGTGCTTGAAATTTTATATCACACTGCTGATTTCTCAGTGATGGCTCCGACCTGGTGGAACGCTCTGTCCCATGAGACCAGGGCCCTGCAGGATTTAACTTCCTTCCGCAGGGCCTGTAAGACAGAACTATTCTGCCTGGCTTTCAATTTGAACTTAGCCTGATCTTTTATTCCTCTTCCTTCCCTCCCCCTCCCCTTTTTATGAAGATTACCCGCTCTGGGATCCCACAGCTAATTCTCCCCTGGTCTCCTCGCTGGCCCAAATAGGACTAATTTAGCCAGCTAGCCCTGGTGATCATCTAACATTTATTGGATGGATTTCCCCCCTAAATTGATTATTGGATTCTGAATTTATTGTTATTCATGTTTATTTTATGCTGTTTTTTGTTGCATCAGTTAAGAGTTTTAAATTTGTTGTTAGCCACCCTGAGCCCAGTTTTCTGAACCAGGAAGGGTGGGGTATAAATAATAAAAAATTATTATTATTATATTCATTTTATATTATGTGTATGAGCCGCCCTGGGAACCACCCTGAAACCTGCAGGTATAGGGCGGTATATAAATTCAATCAATAAATTAATTTTTGGATATGGATATTGGCTATGTGTTTTGTTATGTGAATAATTTGATGTGGGGTTTCTTTTGTTTTTGTTTTTTGGTACTTATTGTGTATGTGAGCCGCTTCAAGATCTTTTAGTCTATAAATAGAATTTAAAATTTAATAAGCAATTTTTTTAAAAAAATAACTTCTGGATTTGCAAGTACAGATGTGTTGTGCGTGACTTCATACAGTTTCGCAGCAGAACCTAGCCTTGATATCTCAAATGAACAATTCACCCCATTCCTGCAATTATCGCTGGAATTATTGTTATGCCATATGAGAGTACCATCGTGAAAGTCTCAAACCACTAACTGCACAGAGCACCTTCTACTGGAATTAATGGGGTTTTGTATCTCATAAACAAGGTGCACTCCTTGAAGCCCACTTCTGCTCTCTTGTTTAAATAAATGGACTTGGCCGTCACGGCAGTGATTTAATGCTCTGGGAGACGCAGGATGTGAATGAGTGTTTGCGTGCAAGCTTTCCATTAAAAACAGCAATGTGCAAAACAAATAAAAGGCTTCCTTAATTAAACAGCAAAGTGTTTCCATAAAGTCTGTTGTTATGAAGGGCTGCATCAGCCTTCCCCAGCCTGGTGTCTTCTAGATGCCTTAGACTCCAAGTCCCATCAGCCCCAGATAGCATGGCTGTGCTGGCTAGGGCTGATGGGAGTTGTAGTACAAAAAAAATTTCAAGAGCCCCAGGTTGGGGGAAAACTCGTCTGTAATGAAAATAGGCTTGATGTATGGTAAGTACATTTTTAAACCTCATTGATTTCAGTGCTAAAGAGTTAAAGGTAAAGGGACCCTTGACCATTAGGTCCAGTTCTGGCCAACTCTGGGGTTGCAGCGCTCATCTCGCTTTATTGGCCAAGGGAGCTGTTGTACAGCTTCCGGGTCATGTGGCCAGCATGACTAAGCTGCTTCTGGCGAACCAGAGCAGTGCACGGAAATGCAGTTTACCTTCCCGCTGGAGTGGTACCTATTTATCTACTTGCACTTTGACGTGCTTTCAAACTGCTAGGTTGGCAGGAGCAGGGACCGAGCAATGGGAGCTCACCCCATTGCAGGGATTCGAACCGCCGATCTTCTGATCGGCAATTCCAAGGCTGTGGTTTAACCCACAGCACCACCCACGTCCTGGCCGCTAAAGAGTTAGGTAAATGCTTATTTATCCCATTGAATTCTTTGTGATGTAAGAACCATGAACCAATCTTGCTGACCATGGTGCAGTTAGGTAATTCTGGACCCTGGATTTAATGGTCCTACTGTGGAGATTGGGAGAGCTCTTTGGTGGTAATGCATATTCAGAATATGGCAAGGCAGCTGTCTTTTCTTCATTTGGGGATCCTCCTGGTCATTCTGTTTAGGGTGGTCCTGGAACTCTACTCCAAACACCTACCTCTATAGTACCAGTGATTGCTGATAAGATTAATGTAATAACCCTGCCTCAGTGAATCATGTTGGAACAAATAGGAACTCAGAATACATGAATGATGATCCAGTTGTTTTGTTTGCTTTGCGTAACCCCAAGAGATGCACAAGTTGTGGATCAAAGACAAGAATGAGACAAATATATTAACTTGTAGGGCTGAGCACAGCTTCCTCAATCTGGGGCCTGATGTGGGATTTTAGGATGGAGGCCTTGCACAGTTTGGATAGGGGGAGCCAGCTGGCCTTTATCTCCTTCACCCATCAACATTGCCTGATTTCTCCTTTTGATAGGGTTTTTGGGTGTTGGATTTGCTGAGAAGACTGGATAACTTTCCCTGAAAGATAGTGAAAAATAGCACCCTAAAATTCTCCATGCTAGTTTGGGTAGTGAAAATGGGTGGCAGCATTTCACTTAATATTCTTGACCAGGGAGAGGGAGGCAAAATACTTTAATCCCCGCCCCCCTCAGAATCTCTCTTAATGTTGAATGAAACTCTAATGTTAATTTAGAATGGGGGATAAAGGCAGTCACCCATCATTTCCCTCAACAATGTTAAAATAAAATGAAACAATACTGAAACTGGATCCAGTATTGATTGGCTTAATCCACTCTGGAGGACCTCCGGGCCTGTAAATTTCATCCACTTTGGCCAAAAGGTGAAAAAGTTTTAACAGTTTTCCCGATTCCCCATTATAGTGAATGTTTAGCACAGAACTACATTTAAATAGAGCGTCTCAGAACCTGAAAGTGATTGGGGGGGGGGGAGAGAGAGCAAAGAGCAGCACAAAAACAGACTGATATTTTTTTTAAAAATGCACAGATACAAGGCACATTTTGGGGTCCCTTTCCACTGGCGGTGTGGAATATTAAACCTGGCACCTGGCACCGTCTGATGTGCCCCTCACTTTGCCCAATTTAAGGGCTCCTGTGGCCTCTGTTGCAGAGCTGCTCAGAGTTGGAACACACACACACACACACACAGTTGCTGTTTGGTTGATACTGCTGTGTCACTCGAGGCAGAACGCACCTTGAAGGCAGCCTGAGGCTGTGGATGACCAGTGAACCAGTTGACCCACATAACCCTGTGGCAGCCTTCACCAACATGGTGACTTCCAGATATTTTGGACTACAACTCCCCTCATCTGCACGTGGCTGAGGGTGATGAGAGCTCTGGTCCAAAACATCTGGAGGGCACTAAGTTGGAGTACCTAAGAAAGAAGGCCTCCTGAGATATCTCTTGAAGCAGCAGGGCCATTGTAAGGTAATTGGGGCAAGCGATGCTCTATCAGAGGCCTATGATTGTATGACTGACACACAAGAGAAGCTCTACCGTAGCACTGTTCAGTCAGTTATGTTTTTGTCTGCTGAGATCAAAGCATTAGGTAGCTTTCTTCATGAATTAGCAACCCATTTGAGGGGTATGGAGCTTTGAAAACATCTCCTCTCCTTACCTTTGGCACAGTGTGGTGCCCGATGCCCTTTTCAATAATGCATAAAGACTTTGGGGGCATGTGCAGTTTCCTTGTTTGTAAACTGGATTGCTCTCCAGCTGGGGCCTTAAGGCTACCCATGATCTGTAGAGCGTATACCAAGGCCTGGAAGGAACTGGTCACGTGATAATGTCTTACTTTCTTTCCTGCCCCCCACCAACTCAATACAGTTCGCTTTCTAAGTTGCAGAAACTGTGCCTTCAGCTCCCTTCTCCAGTCTTGTTGCCCAGCCAGCAAAGAGGTCTTGTGAAGTCAAAACTCTTCATGGGAAGATGGGGCCGTTACGTCGAAAGATAAAAGCCATACAATGGAGCTCAGTGGCTTGGGGGGATTCCATGACCTCAGTAGGAGGACAAGCTCTGATGGGGGTGGGGAGTTTGGCTTTCAGCTGGTTGCATGTGTTGCAGGTGATGTGATTTAATAAAGACATGGTTTTGGTGTAATGCATGAAATGGAGGCGTAAGGAACCTCTAGCACAGGGACAGAATGTGGCCCTCCAGACCTTTCTATCTGGCCCTTGAAACTCTTTCCAGGACATGTCCCCACTTCCAAGACAACAATGCTCTCCTGCCCTGCTCAAGTCTCATACTCTCCAGCATTTCCCTGATGAAAATATAGACGTCATTAATGATAATAATATGGGACGCGGGTGGTGCTGTGGGTAAAACCTCAGTGCCTAGGACTTGCCGATCGTATGGTTGGTGGTTTGAATCCCCGCGGCGGGGTGAGCTCCCGTCTTTCGGTCCCAGCTCCTGCCCACCTAGCAGTTCAAAAGCACCCCTAAGTGCAAGTAGATAAATAGGTACCGCTTTATAGCGGGAAGGTAAACGGCGTTTCCGTGTGCTGCGCTGGTGCTGGCTCGCCAGAGCAGCTTCATCACGCTGGCCACGTGTCCCGGAAGTGTCTCCGGACAGCGCTGGCCCCCAGCCTCTTAAGTGAGATGAGCGCACAACCCTGTCGGACACGATTGGCCCGTACGGGCAGGGGTACCTTTACCTTTAATAATACTAATACTACTACTAATAATAATTTGTACTATTATACCCCAGCCATTTGACTGGGGCGTCCCAGTCACTCTGGGCTGCTTCCAATATTATTTTATTATTATTACTATTACTATTACTATTACTATTACTATTTTACAAATAATGGCTGGAGAGTTGGAGAGTTGGATAAATCCATACCCTCCAACATTTCTCTGTTCAAAATAGGGATATCCTAAGGAAAAATTGGACATTCTGGGATCAAATCAGAAACCAAGATGGCTTCTGTAAATCCGGGACTGTCCCTGGATAATGGGGACACTTGGAGGGTCTAGTGCTTCCCTTGAGGGTATTAGTCTGGCTGGAATGTATCATTGAAGTATGATAATGCTTGGATGGATGATGAAGAGAGCTGTTCATGTGTGGAGTGAGCCACTGTATGCAGATTTGCATCCACTACTCTGGTTCCCCAGCACCATGACCAATGTCCTGTGACCCTCAGAAGGTTGCCCATTAGGGAATGCAACCCATGGACTGAAAGGGGCTGTTTAATTCTGTTTCAGCACATCTTGCTCCTTCATTCCTGATTAGAGGGACAAAAAAGTCTTTTTAGAACCTTAATCCAGAACTTGTTGCAGGTCACACCAGTCTTGGAGGGAGAGTTTGAGAAGAAACGAGTGCTTGGTTTTTGAATGAAATGGATTTGTGCCTTCGTGAATCCAGCCTTCCGACACCAGGAATGTATGGAGCACTGGTAATGGAGAAATTCATTTCAATGTGGATTTTAATGTGAAACTACATAATTTGCAGTTTCTGAAGCAATATGCAAATGGAAACACAGGTATCCTTCTAAAATCTGTACAGTGGAACCTTGGTTCTTGCACACCTTGGTACTCGAACATTTTGGCTCCCAAACACAGAAAAAATAAGTTTTCCGGTTTTTGAACATTTTTTGAAAGATGAACGTCCGATGCGGCTGTCGGCTATTGTTTCCGGGATGCCTGCCTCAATCATAGCTGTCAAACTTCCCCTTTTTTGTGGGAAATTCTCTTATTCCAGGGCTGTTTCCCACTGCTTCCTGCAGCTATCCCGGATTGCTAGATATCCCACAGACTGTCCCCAGGACAGGTGAGGCTGCTGATCCCTTATTTTCAAATCTGAAAGTTGACAGCTATGGCCCCAATAGGAAACCACGGCTTGGTTTTCAAATGTTTCGGAAGTCAAATGGACTTCCAGAACAGGTTATGTTTGAAAACCAAGGTACCACTGTACTTCTTAAAATTTTGCAGTCAGTTCTCAAAGCAAATAATGTGTGCATTAGGGGAAAGTCTGCATAAAAATCCATACATTAGTGAACATAACATATAAAATACATTACATTAAGGAAAACTCCTTGTGGAAATGTGTATATTAGGAGAAAATTGGTGGTGAATTTTAATGAGGACATTTTAAAAAAACACACTCGTGCACAAATGTTCACAAATCTAAGATGGAAAAAGGAGAAATCAACACTGACAAATCCATTCATCCCAAACCATTGATCTTACTTTGGATAAGGCGGCTTGTATCTTGGGCTGGCCTTAATGTTTGTAGTTACTAAATGCTGATGTTTGCCCTCACTTTCTCCTCAAATCTCATTTTTAATTTAAAGCTTTCTCCCTCTCTCCCCATCCCTTTAGGAACAAAAACATTTTTTTTTATTTCGTTACTTGGCATTTAAAATATATTTGGCCTCACCTGAGAGAGCTTTCGGCAACTGTGTCATCAATTTTTCTGCAAGCACCGAAGTAGCTCTTGTCTGTCATACCTGGCACCATGACAGAAAAACACTTTAACTATTGTAACTTTGGCTGAATCAAAGGGGAGGGGGTTGTCAGAAAGACTGGTCTCAGAATTGAAAAGCACATCACTTTCAGTGATTTTTCTGGAATTGCTTTGCTGCAAAAAGGATTAAAGTGGTGGCCTATTCACAAAGCTGTGCTTCCTCTCCTGTTCCTGGTTGGCTAGTATCACTTGTGTGACCTGTTCAGGAAATATTGCCCTCACTCTAAATTAGCTACATTTTGCCTCCAGTGATCTGTGCCCTCACTCTAAGCTAGCTTAATTTGTTGTTGTTGTTGTTTAGTCGTTTAGTCGTGTCCGACTCTTCGTGACCCCCTGGACCAGAGAACGCCAGGCACCTCTGTCCTCCACTGCCTCCCGCAGTTTGGTCAAACTCATGCTGGTAACCTCGAAAACACTATCCAACCATCTCATCCTCTGTCGCCCCCTTCTCCTTGTGCCCTCCATCTTTCCCAACATCAGGGTCTTCTCCAGGGAGTCTTCTCTTCTCATGAGGTGGCCAAAGTACTGGTGTCTCAGCTTCACAATCTGTCCTTCCAGTGAGCACTCAGGGTTGATTTCCTTCAGTATGGAGAGGTTTGATCTTCTTGCAGTCCATGGGACTCTCAAGAGTCTCCTCCAGCACCATAATTCAAAAGCATCAATTCTTCGGCGATCAGCCTTCTTTATGGTCCAGCTCTCACTTCCATACATCACTACTGGGAAAACCATAGCTTTAACTATACGAACCTTTGTTGGCAAGGTGATGTCTCTACTTCTCAATTTAATTTAATTTAGCTTAATTTAACCTGCTGCAAACTCAGGCGGTAGCCAAAGTGTTTGTCCACAGACAGCTGCACACAATAGCTCAGCTGGTTAGAGTGTGGTGCTGATGATGCCAAGGTTGCAGGTTTGACAGCTACATATTCCATATTGGACTAAATGAACCTAAGAGTCCCTTCCAATTCTACAATTCTGTCATTGGGTTTTGGCATCTCCAGTGAGGTTTCATCATCCTATGAAGGAGAATGAAGTCCTACTCAGGGCTGAAAGTGACACCAAAGAAACAACAGAGTAGTTGGGGGTGGGGGTGGGGGGAGAAAATGGCAATAGAAGCCTGAACGTTCTCAGCAGTACAAAGTTATTCTCAGGAAAAAGTACTGCTGAGCAGATTTCTTTTTACCCTGAAAAGCAAAACAAGTGAATAATCAAAGCATCCCTAATTGTAACCTGGTTGCGATATCATGAGCAAATTGGAAATTAATCAGTGCTTTCCAATGCCGCAATGACCAAACTTCAGATTCGATGCTTTAAAAAATGCATGAGTGGATTCTAACTTTAATTCTCCATATTGTCTCCTTCTCTCAGTCGTGTGTCACTAAAGGTAAGGGATCCCTGGATGGTTAAGTCCAGTCAAAGGTGACTATGGGGTTGCAGTGCTCATCTCGCTTGCAGGCTGAGGGAGCCAGTGTTTGTCCACAGACAGCTTTCCGGGTTATGTGGCTAGCATGACTAAACTGCTTCTGGTGCAACGGAACAACGTGACGGAAAACAGAGTGCATGGAAACGCTGCTTACCTTCCCCGCTACAGTGGTACCTATTTATCTACCTGCACTAGCATGCTTTCAAGCTGTTAAGTTGGCAGGATCTGGGACAGAGCAACGGGAGCTCACCCTCTTGTGGGGATTCGAACTGCCGACCTTCCGATTGGCAAGCCCAAGAGGCTCAGTGGTTTAGACCACAGTGCCACCTGCGTCCCACTATGTGTCACTAGCAAACTCTGAATGGCAGGAAAATTGGAACGCCACTCCTGACACCCAATGGTACCTATCAGTGGTGTTTGAACAATCCATCACTGAACCTCTTTGGATGAAAAGACTGCACTTTCTACTGGATGAAACATTTGTAAAGAGAAGGAGGGTTGTCTGAATCCACCCTGAGCCAGGCTTAGAAAGAAAAGCCCCCAACAAGTGGTCTTGAAGGCCACCCTAAAACATGACTGGCTCCTTTAATAGGCTTCAAAGTTTTATTTATATCCACTTTGAATAAGTGCAGCTGAGACTTAAGATCGACAGATTTAATGACAGCAAGCTGGCACTCGTCCAAATCTGCAAATAGAGCCACTAAAACTCTTTGCAGCTATAAAATTTGTTTAATGCAAGAAATCATAACCTGCCTCTCTTCCCCCACCCTTCCAAGCCTGGCATTTTTATAATTAGCATGAGGAGAAATCTCCCATTCATCCCTCCAGAGCAGCCAGTGTTTTATGGATCATTCAATGAAAAATGGAAGTAAAGATTTAATTTAATTTATTTTTTTCTTTTTCTTTTCTTTTTTTTAAAAGGGAGTTTTAAAAGCCGCAACTTTGGGTGACATTTAAATCAGATATAGGACTTTTATTTCTTATGTACTTATTGCATTTCTACCCCACCCTTCCTCCAAGGAGCTCAAGATGGTGCATATCTCTCTACATCCTCACAACAACTCTGAGGTTGTGAGACAGCAACTGGCTCAAGTTCACCCAGTGGGCTTCATGACTGAGCTGGGATTTGAACCCAAGTCCCAGTCCAACACTCTAGCTCCTAAACTACAAACCACCTCCCACCAACATTGTATCAGATTATGTACACTCATAAATGGGGGTATACAATTATTCCTCTCTCCACTTAGATACATGGGTTTGGGTACTGCAAACCTTGCTATCTTCCCTAGAACAGTTGAACCACCACTTCTTGAAACATCCACATCATTGTGGTGTGCATTTGCCTTTTCATGTGACTAAGAGCCAAAGATGTGAGGTGGAGGTAGGGCAAAGCACAGCAAACCAATGCCATGTGTGTTCTGCACGAGGCTATGAGAAAATGGTGATGGGAGGCGAGTTATATATTTTATTTTATTTGTAAATCTTTATCGAGCACTCAGTCAGAAAACTCTTAACAGGTACTGTAGCATCTTAGTCAGAATTCCCCAAGGCCAACTGATGCAATGGGGCAGCCACTTGGATTTTATCCAGGTGGGACTCAGCTACAGTACATTAGTCAAAAAAACCCCAATGTTTTGAATGCATTATAAACATGCAACACCAGATGGCACTGGAGAGAGAGAAAAAATTGATGCAATTTTTACATAGTGTTTTTTTTCTTTTGTTCCTGTGTACAGATCCACCCATGGTTGCCCCACTGAAATATAAACCTGGGATGGAACATGAACTGTTTGGGGCAGTGGCCAGCCAGATGACCATGAGAAGGACATGAGAAGGACATGAGCACAATAGCAACTCTTGTCTCCCCACTTGTGATTTTCAGCAACTGGTATTCAGAGGCACGTTGTCTCCAGCAGTGAAGGTAGAACACAGCTGTCTTGGTTAGGAAGCCACCAAGTCTTCCAGGCCAGAGCAAAGTGGTGAGCTGGAAGTAGGGATAGAGGAGAAATTTGATTCTGTTCATATTTAAAGGCATACCTACCTCGTTTGTGCTTTCCGACACAACACACAAACCTAAGCACAGACATCCTTTGAAATTTTGAAGCGCAGTTCTCTAGCTAAGTAACGTGTACAAAAATGCATATATTGGGGTAAAGTGTGCATTGAAATGCATGTATTAGGGTTTTTTTAAGTGCAAAAACTTCAGGGAATATTGCATGCAAAATGTATATATTTGGAGAAACTGGCACTAAAATCCTGATGAAATTTCATGAACAAAAAAACAGCAAGGAAATGTGGAAATTTGCTGAAGTGAGCTTAAGACTAGAAACATGAGAAACAAGAGAGCAACCAAAATTGACAGATTTCCCATCCTTGATTGCAAGCATTTTTTAAAAAAACAAAATCCACTTCCAAGTCAGACTAAGTTTTGATTATTAGGGCTCTTGCTTGAATAACAGTTGATGGCTCTTGTTTCTTTGGCTGATGGAGGTCAGTGCAGTGCAAACACATCAGCAAGGTTGGCTCTGCCAGTGCTTTTGCACCTTGCTACCCTTCCTCCTAAAGGTTCGTATAGTTAGAGCTATGGTTTTCCCAGTAGTGATGTATGGAAGTGAGAGCTGGACCATAAAGAAGGCCGATCGCCGAAGAATTGATGCTTTGGAATTCTGGTCTGGAGGAGACTCTTGAGAGTCCCATGGACTGCAAGAAGATCAAACCTATCCATTCTGAAGGAAATCAGCCCTGAGTGCTCACTGGAAGGACAGATCCTGAAGCTGAGATGCCAATACTTTGGCCACCTCATGAGAAGAGAAGACTCCCTGGAAAAGACCCTGATGTTGGGAAAGATGGAGGGCACAAGGAGAAGGGGATGACAGAGGACGAGATGGTTGGATAGTGTTCTTGAAGCTACCAGCATGAGTTTGACCAAACTGCGGGAGGCAGTGGAAGACAGGAGTGCCTGGCGTGCTCTGGTCCAGGGGGTCACGAAGAGTTGGACATGACTAAATGCCTAAACAACAACAACACCCTTCCTCTTACTACTGGTGCTGCTCCCTCCCAGTAAGCAACAGAGAACTAACTGCCAGGAAAGTGGCAGAGCAGGTCTATCCTACCCAGCAACTCACTTCTGTGTATGCCTCACTACATCCACTGAGCCTGAAGGCTATATGAGAAATATTGCAATTTAGGCTGTATTCCCAATCCCATTCACCTGGGATCAAGGTGCATTGAATTCAGTGAGACTTACTATGGAGTAGACATAATTAAATTGCAGTTTTAAGAAACAAAACAAAAATCACCATAGAATCATGGAGCTGGAAGGGACCACGAGGATCATCTAGACCAACCCCTGCAATGCAGGAATCTTTTGTCCAATGAGGGGCTCAAACCCACAACCCTGAGATTAACAGTCTCATGTTCTGAGCGATCTCTCATTTTAAGAAAAAATGGCTGTGTGTGTTACAATCCTAACACACTTACTTTCCAGTGAGCTAAATTAAATTAAGTGGAGCTGACTTTTGAGTTGCCATGCATAGGATTGGGCCTTTAGAGTAACATACTGGTGCCAAAAGAGCCTTGGAAAAAAATCAGTGTGTTCTCAGCTGTCAGTCTTACTGATTAAAATTGGCTTTAGCTGATTCATCTACTGATTAAACCGATTAAAGCTTCTAGCCCTACTTAAATACTCAACACTAGATATAAGAGCCCTGCTGAAACAAGAATTAAATTCACAGCGTCTCATCAAGCGGCAGCAGCAGAGTAACCAAAAGGGGGGGATGGGAAAGGAATATAACTGGATTATGATAAGCAAAGGGAAAAATGCTGACTCTGTTTTTCCCCCTCTCTCTTGTTCTTTTAACTCCTAAGTTTATTTCCTATCCTTTGAACTCTTTCCCCCAAAGAGGCATGAAAAATTGAGAAGTGTGGGGAATACACAGGATCTCCTCTTCAGATGCAGGTGAAAAATACATATGTAGTCATTTATTTACTGAAACCAGGAATAATCGTAATGAGACGAGGGAGCTGGTCTCGTTCAATTGCCTCTGTCTACAAATGAAGGTGGGAAGACGCAGGGAAGGTAAAACCTTCTGTACCAGGTTGTTGAAAGCTGTGTCTGATGCATGAATGGGATGGGGTGCTGGAAAGGCAACCAGATATAGGGGTGCCTACTTTTTCTGCCAGTCCCTGTCATGAACAACGGCTTGATCTGCAGATATTCAGAACGTAAGAAGTAAAGTCACTCAGAGAAGATTTGCACTGAAGGACAGCCTTGCAAATTCACCAGTTAAGAAGATCACTGCTAGATTGGGTGACCAATTACATATCTCCCCCAAAAGAGGACACACACTGCCAGAAGAAAGGACACAGATTTGCAAAAACTCTGCACGTGTTAATTTATATGCAAAGCTGTAAATTTAGAAATAATGGCTAACAGAAATTCGTATTGCCATTGTGGGGAAGACTGCAACCAGGGGTGCTTCCAGACAGTCTGCTGTTTTCAGGTGGAATTCAATCACTAACTGACAAATCAAGATTCCATAAATATACTTGATTGGGTGGTCTTGTGCAAGAAACCCAATTCCTTGAGAGGCCATACTTCTTGCAGTATAGAAACTGATGGGAAAATCCAGTGGAAAGTGTGGGATAACATTTGGTTTGACGTGCCATCTAGCCTCCCCATGAACAAATCCTCACTAAGTATCCAATGTTGTCTAATTGCACTGTAAACTTATCAGGATGAATGTTCAAGAAGTAGCTTGTCGAGAAGAATCCCAGGTGACCCGTGCTCTTACTCACTCTGCTTTGCAAGTGTGAACAGCTGGCTTGAGGCCTCAAGACTCACCCATCTTAGGGCTCTTTATCTTTAAAGTGGAATTGGGTCAAATGACTCTTTTGAACAGAGGATGGTTGTCCGACAGCCCTTCAAATAGAGGACTGGCCTCCACAACATAGGACATCATGTCACCCGACAGCTGGCTCAGACCAAAGTCCAGCTTCCTGTGGTCAATCGTAACTCTCCTACTAGTGCTACAGTGAAATTTTCTTCCCTGATTTTATTTTTTTTAATCAAGCATTCTCCATCAATTAATAAAACTGCAATGGAAAATGATTCAAAGAGAAGGGTGAACAGCAATGGTGAAATTCTCATGGGCGGGATGCAGAGTTTGGTCTGAACTCCCCTTACTTTTGAGGTGGCTAAGGAGCATTGTGAATGCCATTTCTTCAATTCTGCAAATAATGGAGCCCTGCACTCTGCAACCTTCCTGAGTGCCACACATCCTGAAAACTTGTGATGTTCCTTGGCTGTGCTTTCCTGTCAGCACAGTAAGGTGGGGAGACTGTGCACTGTATGCCTGGCAGCTGTTAGTTGGAAAGAGACATATTTGTTACTTTTAAAGAACTGGGCACATTTCTTCTTATTCCTTTTTTAAGTAAAAGGGAGGACTTCTTCTAAGCACAAGTTCAGCTGCCATCTCAGGCACTTGGAGTTGGCCCTCCCAGTGCATCACTGATAGCCCAGGAAAGACATCATAAAGAAACATAACCCATGAGGCTTCTTCATATCAGGAAGGGCAGGTAAAAGGTAAAGGTAAAGGGACCCCTGACCATTAGGTCCAGTCACGGACAACTCTGGGGTTGCAGTGCTCATCTTGCTTTATTGGCCGAGGGAGCCAGCATACAGCTTCCGGGTCATGTGGCCAGCATGTGCACTGTTTACCTTCCCACCGGAGCGGTACCTATTTATCTACTTGAACTTTGTGCTTTTGAACTACTAGGTTGGCAGGAGCAGAGACCAAGCAACGGGAGCTCACCCCATCGCGGGGATTCGAACTGCCGACCTTCTGATCGGCAAGTCCTAGGCTCTGTGGTTTAACCCACAGTGCCACACGCATCCCTGTATAGGATTGTAGCCTTTATTTATTAGATGGCCCATATATATGCAGCCAGCACCACTTCACAATAAGAGAGATTTCTGTGAGGGTGAAGCGAAAATACCTCTTCTAAAAATCTACCATCTGCAAATCTATCTATCATCTATATCTATCTATCTATCTATCTATCTATCTATCTATCTATCTATCTATCTAATCTATCATCTATCTATCTCTATCATCTATCATCTATCATCTATTGTTAAGTGTGTCATGCTATTCATCAGCTGGATGCTGTTTTAATTGATTAATCCAGGTAAGTAATCAAATAAAGTCTGTTTTGACTATGGCAGACCAACACGGCTACCCATCTGTAACACAAATAAAGTCTGCAACTCTAAATCCAGGGCATCTGGCAATACTTATACTGCAAAAGAAGGAGCCAGCCTGCAGTGGCTCCTATGCCATAAACACTCCATAGGAAGGTGAGCCTGAGCTTCTGCAAAGCAGTAGGCAGAATGCCAGGCCAGAGGGATGCCGTGATTTCCAAGAGCAGAGAGGAAAATGATGACTGCACCTTTAAAGGCAATAGTTGCCACTTGTCCCCTTCCAGGGTAATCACCAGTTCATGTGGAAAAAGAGGCACCTTGTTTGCAGTATATGCATATAGACATAAATTTCACACTTCGTTAGCCTTAGGGTTCCCAGAAGGCTTCTTTGCATTGCTGGGGTGAGAGAAAGGAGAAGGGGGGGGGGGAGAGAAGGATATGACCTTGCAGAAGCTTTGTTGGTGTCTGTCCGGGGATGAGGCTGAGAGGATCCATCTTCTATTTCTTGTTCTGCACAAGAGATTATTGTCTGCAGCTGCACCGAGCAGCCCACAGGGACATCTTGACACTGTTTGTGATCTCACGAGGAATGCCAGGGTCAAGCGTAAAATGGCTGTCAGGGAAGGTTAGAGCTATGTCAACACAGAGAGCATTTGGCTGTACCCAAGGAATGCATCCCCCAAAGGTGGGTTGTTTCCACAGCCCGCTGTAAGCCTGTGTACTACAAAACAACATTTCCCTAGTCTTAGGTGTCATTGCAACAATCCTTTAGCAGAAGCTCTTGTTTCTAAGGTGAGAACTTCAAGCCTGCTGAGAAATCATGCTTTTCCCCAGAGAAACTAGTGAAGGGTCAGGCCCTGCCCTGCCCATGCCTTTTCTTCAGCTTGGCAAATCTGGCTATTTTCCATAAATACAGGAGAATAGGTCGGTTCATATATGACCTCAAATTGGATGACGACATGCTCTTGATGACATCCCCAAGTTCATGATGTAAGAGCTGCTTAATAGTGGAATAAAGGTAAAGGTAAAGGTACCCCTGCCTGAACGGGCCAGTCGTGTCCGACTCTAGGGTTGTGCACCCATCTCACTTAAGAGGCCGGGGGCCAGCACTGTCCGGAGACACTTCCGGGTCATGTGGCCAGTGTGACGAAGCTGCTCTGGCGAGCCAGCACCAGCGCAGCACATGGAAACGCCGTTTACCTTCCCGCTATAAAGCGGTACCTATTTATCTACTTGCACTTAAAGGTGCTTTCGAACTGCTAGGTGGGCAGGAGCTGGGACCGAAAGACGGGAGCTCACCGCGCCGCGGGGATTCGAACCACCGACCATGCGATCGGCAAGCCCTAGGCACTGAGGTTTTACCCACAGCGCCACCTGCGTCCCATAATAGTGGAATAGACTCTCACAAAAGGTGGTGGACTCTCCTTCCTTGGAGGTTTTAAAGCAGAGGTTGCGTGGTCATCTGCCATGTATGACCTAGTTGAGATTCCTGCATTGTAGTGGGCTGGATTAGATGACCCTTGGGGTCCCTTCCAATTCTACAATTCTATGACTCTATGATGGCATCTCTTCTCATGAGCTCACAACCCACCTTGCCTGGCTGCTGCATTAGTAGATACATTGGTCACAAGGAGGAAATCTGGATGGGTTTTTTCAACCTCTCTGCAGTATAGGCTTTGGTTGCCCTGGGAAAATGGACTACAGCTTGGATTACAATACTTACTGGAGAAGGGCTGTGAGGAAGTAGATTGTGTCAGTCTGCGCGGACAGTGCTGAACTAAAGCCAAGCTCCTATTTGAAGTTGCCTTTTTGTTATTAAAAGAGACAGGCAAATTCTCTGCTTACCTCATATTTAAAAGTAAGAACTCTGAATTTACTTAGTTTGCCCACCCCACTACCCAAGTTACCAAATACTTCCCCAACCTTCAGAGGGAGTCAGTGGTTTCACCTAGTGAGATGTGTTTTCGAATATGCAGATAAATCTGAATTTCCATGTGGATGTTTGTGTTTTATTTAAAAAATCAGAGTGATGCACTACAGACATACTTGTGATCACTTTCAAAACTGTCATTGGCCAGGAATAGACTGATTACCTATATCTATACCTAAGCATTCACCTCACTCAGGTGAAACCGTGTTGACCAGTCAAGTGCATCCTTGGGTCCAATGAAGAGAGCCATGTTTCCTCTGCAACTTCTCTTCCTCTGATACTAGTAATGTGTCATAAAATAAACATGGGGCATTCTCTGTCCCTTCACTTTATTGCCTGCTATTTACGGTGGTGTGGAAATTTGGGACATAATAAGTAAAGGTAAAGGGACCCCTGACCATTAGGTCCAGTTGTGGACGACTCTGGGGTTGCGGCGCTCATCTCGCTTTATTGGCCAAGGGAGCCGGCGTACAGCTTCCGGGTCATGTGGCCAGCATGACTAAGCCGCTTCTGGCGAACCAGAGCAGCACACGGAAACGCCGTTTACCTTCCTGCCAGAGCGGTACCTAATTATCTACTTGCACTTTGACGTGCTTTCGAACTGCTAGGTTGGCAGGAGCAGGGACCGAGCAATGGGAGCTCACCCCGGTGCTGGGATTCGAACCGCCAACCTTCTGATCGGCAAGTCCTAGGCTCTGTGGTTTAACCCACAGCGCCACCCGTGTCGGGACATAATGGTATTGCTCTAATTCTTTTATTTCATGCTACTGGGAGACTTCAGGTGGCAGATTTTTAATTTTGTTTTATTTGCTTTTGACATCAGCCACAGCTCCTGTAATGACATTTCATTCCATCCTCAGTCCCTGTATTCAACGGGACAGAAAGTAGGTGTACAAAGGGTTTCAGGCTGCATTATAGTCTTATCTTCTTTGGCTGGGAAAGGAATCCTAGAGCCCAAAATGGGTTGTGATAAGTCGGGGTCTTATCATTATACTGTCATCCCTCCTGAGTGAGAATGTTATGCTTAACGTATACTGACAGGCTGGGTGGAGGGGGGATACTTCCCCAAAACAACAATGTAAATCCGAAAGGGAATTGCAAGCAGGATGCAAATGATCGAAGGATGAATAGGGCAAAGTCAAGAGCAGTGGTGGTTACCTGATCTTGCACTTTATTTGCTGGTAAATGGCAGTAGCGGGCTAATGGCATACCCTCTATGAAGCATTTTTAACAGGTGGGTGGGGCGACACGCCAATCACACTTCAAATGAAGCATTGGGAGCACACTCAGAATGGTGAGTCATGACTACAGAAGAAGAACTTTGTACCACTTGCCCTGCCAAAAGCAGGGCTTGCATTCTGTGACTCATTCAGTGCAGAAAGTGGCAAGGATTTGTGCAACCAGGAGCTCCCAAGGTGAGCTCCTGAATGGGAACTCCCCAATGCAGCCAGTCCTAGCAGGAAGGAGAGGAAGGTTGCATTCAGGACTGAATTCAGTGCCAAAAGCAAGCCCCACTTATAATAAGGGTCAGGGGTTCTCAGTTGAGAACTTCCGTGTGTAGCCAATCCCTGACAGGTTTGCATTTGGAAGTAAATTTAATTTCACCATAGAATGCAAGCAAGCCCTGTTCACATCAGGAACTGGCTGCTAAGTAAGATCTCCCAAGTAGAAAACAATGGTGCCCGATTTAAAAGAGGCTGAATGCAAGCCCAGCTTGCAGAGGAACAATTGAGGGTACACTGTAACGATAGCTGACATTGTACCTGCCCCACACCTGATGTCAAATGATATTAGGTGTGGAGCAGATGGAAAGGACTAGAGATAAATGGCTTCATGGGTCCAACTGGGAATCCCCATATGGGCCAGAGGTTCCCTACTTGTGGTACCTTTGGAGATATTTCTCTCTCTCTCTCTACAAGGCTTGCTCCAGGTGTGTGTGGCTTTTTTTGGCAAGGGAGACTGTCAGCAAAGTGTCTTCCATTGGCCCCACATATTAGCATACGTTGGTGGGAGGCTAACCTTGTAGAGTGGCAAAACAATGGCCTGTTTTTTGCTTCTTAAAATGGATGCAAAGAACTGCAGAGCATCTTCTCCCCGCCTGTGCACCAAACACCTTCCCCAAATCTGCTCCAGAGGGTTGAGGAAGAAAGTGCTGAACACATTTAGGGGATGCACGGTGGAAGAAGTGGGGGGGGGGGAGTCCCACTGAACAGGTGTAAATCCTGGCATTGACATGGAGTTTGCAGGAATGACAAGATGGTTACAGAATGAGGACAGAAAGGGCAAATTCAAAAGATGGGTGTGCTTGTTCCCACTCACCTCTGATTGGCCTAGAAATAAAGTGAGCTTCTTAACCTGAAACTGTTCTTAACCTGAGATACCACTTTAGCTAATGGGGCCTCCCGCTGTCCCCACACCGCCACTGCGCGATTTCTGTTGTCATCCTGAAGCAAAGTTCTTAACCTGAGGTACTATTTCTGGGTTAGCGGAGTCTGTAACCTGAAGTGTCTGTAACCTGAGAGACCACTGTATAACTATCTGCCAAATCTTGGCCAAGGGCAACTTTAAGGTGGAGGTCATCAGCATTTTGTCTTGGGAACCACCCTGAGATCTTCGGATGCAGGGGGGTATTTAAATATAAATAATAATAATAATAATAATAATAATAATAATAATAATAATAAATACATAACATTTGAGGTCTATAGGCACATTTGCGTTTTTGAATGAGTGCTGTAGATGCCACCTTCACTGGTCATTTCTCTCCTTCTTCCCTCGATCACCCCCTGCCCCCATGTGACAAAAGAAAGAAAGCACACATGTATGTACACCTCACTTTTCCAAGGGATATGGGTAAAAATTGGATCCAATAGAATTGAGCTGAGCTTTGAATAGGACATAGAGCTACAAGAGGAAATAGGGAACACCCACTCTTCCAACTTCCTACTTCAGCTCTATGTACATTTTAAGGGAGATAAGGACAAACATTCTCACCCTTTCATGACTAAGGACTGAGTAAGGGGAAGGGATCTCAGAGGCTTCATGGGCACCAAGGAAAGACCTCAAGGGCACCATTATACCCACAGGTGAAATGTTGGTGGTACCTGTCTTAAGGGTAGGAGGAGGAGGCTGTCTGTCCAACAACTCAGGAATTCTTCTCTGGTTCAGATTTCAACCCAATACAAAGAATCTCAGTTCCTCTCTCATTCATGATGGGTTTTATACAGCTCCCAATGTTTGTTTCTGATCCTCAGCTCAAAAAGAACTTCACCCGCATCATGTTCTGAGGTCCAATCAAAGATACTGTGTGATATACGTCTTCTGAAAGTAACTTTTAGGAGTCTTGGTCAAAATGAACCTGAGCAGGCATCCTATCACAAAAGGAAACTCATTCTGCCTCGGATCTCCAAATACGAGCTGCTGCACACTGCCCTACAAACCATCTGACTGAAGGCATTGCCAGATTTAGAATAGTGTTGCGGTGGGACATTCAGGGAGCTTGTTTCAGGTCTGGTAAAAGGAGAAGATAAAGGATAAAAGAGGAGAAAGCTGGCTGAGTTTAAAAGCCATTAGTCAGATTGCACCTGATGTTCTTAAGTGCTAGTCCGCTTACACTTCAGCAGACATAACACTGTGTTCTGAGCACGCCAGCCAAGTTTGCATTGCCACAAGCAAAAACTGGATCAGTCACCGAAAAGGTAGCATTTCCGACTCATTCACCTTGCTGTGCTTTCTGTCGTCAGTTCAGCTGCTAGAAGTCTCTGCGGAAAGAAGCATTAACCGAGATGCAATTTTATTGTGTCCTCAGAAGGAGAAAGGAATCTATTTTTTAAAAAAACCCCGAAACCCACAAATAAACCATCTCAGGGTCAGGAAAGATTTATCCCAGCCAAGAGTTTAATCCAAAAGCTCTGACTTCAATGCCCGGCAGATGCATGATGTGGACAAGGCAAGCAGACTGCCTGATGGTCGAATCATCAAGTTGTGCCTGGGCAGAATCCTTAATAGTTTAGCTGCATGGCAAGAAAAGGGCTTAAATAACATGGAATAGGAAATGAGAGGAGAAAAAAGTGCAGATTTAAAAAGGTGAGTAGCAGTGGACTTGGAGGAATGACAGAAGGGATTCTGTGAACACTTGGAGGTAGGTTTCACACTCACCATTTCACCTAGTGGTAAGGATTTCCAGGGCAGACTTTTACAGGATCATTTTGCTTGTCAGGAGAGGGGGGGGAGCAGTGTGTTGGTAGTTTTTGTAAAGGTAAAGGTAAAGGGACCCCTGACCATTCGGTCCAGTCGTGGCCGACTCTGGGGTTGCGGCGCTCATCTCGCTCTATAGGTATGACTAAGCCGCTTCTGGCGAACCAGAGCAGCACACGGAAACGCCGTTTACCTTCCCACTGGAGTGGTACCTATTTATCTACTTGCACTTTGACGTGCTTTTAAACTGCTAGGTTGGCAGGAAGAGGGACCGAGCAATGGGAGCTGGGATTCGAACCACCAACCTTCTGATCGGCAAGTCCTAGGCTCTGTGGTTTAACCCACAGCGCCACCCGCGTCCCCGGTAGTTTTTGTAATAAGCATTTAATCCACAAATATATAGATTGAATAAATGATGAAAATTCACTGCAAAAATGCATTATATTAGACAAAGCTGCTTTGCAAAAATGAGTATTCTAGGACAAATTAACACTCAAATGCTGATGAACTTTCATGATCTTTTTTTATTATTTAAACAAAGAGTGCAAACAGATCTGGAAATGTGGAGAACTCAAGTGTGGGAAAAATGAGAAATTGAAATTGACATCTTTGCCCATCTCTCTTCTCATGACTTAAACAGAAGGAAATAAAGACGTGTGCTCTGGTGTTTCATTGGCGTGGAAGGTAAAACCCTGCTGTTAAAGGGAACAATTTATAAAGTAACATCACAAAGACAGACCCTGTTCAAGAAATGCAGGATTAGCAATTAGACTGTAATTTTGTCAACCACTGAGAAAACAAACCAGACCCTTACCAGATTCCTTTTCTTGGTCAGCCCCCTAGATTAACCTTCACCAACTTGGTGTAATTCAGTTGTTTTGTGCCGGCAGAGACTGATGGGAGATGTAGTCTAAAACATCTGGAAGGCATTGGGTTAGCAGATGCTGGTCTAGACTAGAAAAGTTAGCAACTGCCTTATCTCTACAGAGAACTGGTTGTGTGTTGTCTTTCTAACATACATGAAACTGTGCTAAACTGCGGAGCACAGCTGAAAATCAGAAATGGCAATCTTGCCAGAAGTTTCATGTGTGACTTATAGCCCAGTCTCCAGGTAAAGGCTGGCGCCATGGTTCAATATGCAAGGGTGAACCTCTCTTGATTCTCTCAGTGTTAGGCAGTTTACGGTGCCATACGCATTTTATGCATTTCTTCTGGGAAGGGAATATATATATCTATTGGCGAGCAGTTAATCAGTTCTCCATCAATAAGTGATGCTTCTGGAAATGTAACTTTACTGCAGATTTCAGGGAGCTGTGGGGCAGCCTCAGATCATAAACCAGTGGGATCTGTTCACACACACACACACACACACACACACACACACACACACTATAGCTCAGTCTGCATTCAACAGGCACTGTTGCAAGCTGATCACGTCAGTCAGGGTTCATTTGCATATTTGGCCCTTCCCACATGAGCAGGCTGCCTTGGTTTGCTAAGCAGTCTGCTTCTTCCAGACAAATTCCAGTGTGCTATTTTTTGACCTTTGGGGGTTTTAATTTAGATCTGCTGTCCTCACCTGGCATTTGTTATTAAAGCACTTGAAGATCAACCAAAGGTCATGGCCATCCTATCGCTTGTGTTTTTCCACCTTCCAGGATAGTGCTGAATCAAACTTATGGGTCTGTTGTTCTCCCCCTTGCTTTTTTAAAAAAAATTTAAGGAAGGAAGCATTATCATATTCTGAGGCTGTACAGAGCCGCTGACAATAAATCCAAGAGAAGTAGGTCCCGAATTTTTAAAGAGGTTTCCCTCCGGGAATGTCAATTACTTTTCTCTCCCAACACTGCAGCCATTGTCTCTGCCATGAAATGCAGCTGCTGTTTGAAAAATGCAACTGCTTTGATATCATCGTTCATTTTGCACTCAGAGCTTGACATGGAGGGAGGGGGAGCCTTTTGAAAATGACTTTTAAACACAGATCCTGGCTCCTCAAGCTTGCATAATGCACGTTCTGATCACAGGTCGGCAAGAGCTGATTCACACACCGGGAAGGCTGAGGAGGAGGAAAACTAAAGGAGAGTGGCTCATTTGCACTGTCAGGAGCTCAGGATATTAGATACATGAAATCTGCAATCCAATATTTGTGGGGCCACCCTTGAAGACAGTTCAGAAGCTGCAACTAGAGCAGAATGTTGCTGGCAGGTTGTTCAGTAGTTGGTCAGAATCCCATCACACTGGTTCTGAAGGATCTGCACTGGTTGAATATGTGTTACTGAGTCCAATTCAAGGTGCTGAAGTTAACCTATGAAGTCCTAAATTACTTGGGGCCAAAACACCTGAGGGATGCATACGTGGCCAACCCCACAGACCAACATAAGTGGGGTGGTAGAATGCCACCAGGCAGAGCAATCCTAATCCAGCAGAATTTACACTAGGTTACATGAAGCTAGTGTAAATTTACCCCTATTCTAGACTCCATTCAGGAGTGGGGTATGCAATCCACTGGGTGGCCTTGGTCATACCACCTTCTCTGCCTCCCAGGGTGGTTGTGATGCTACATTGACTATTTCTCAAAGTCTTCAATGCTGATTGTCAAATTCAGAAGGTGTATCAGGAACATTTTTGGCCATCTGAGAGCTATTTGTCATCAAAACACACAGGGTAGAGTTGAAGAAGGACTCAAACTTGCTATACCCCTAGGGTATAAATAGCAGGAATGGGATATATATGTTATGATGTGGACTAGGCTCATAGTCTTGATTTGGCCAGACCACACCTGGAATACTGTGTCCAAATCTGGATACCACAATTTAAGAAGGATGTTGACAAGCTGGAACGTGTGCAGAGGAGAGCAACCAAGATGATCAAGGGTTTGGAAACCAAGCCTGATGAGGAACGCTTGAAGGAGTTGGGTATGTTTTGCCTGGAAAAGAGGAAGCTGAGGGGAAATAAGGTAGCCATCTTCAAATATCTTAAGGGCTGGCACACTGAAGAGGGAACAAGCTTGTTTTCTCGTGCTCTTGAGGGTAGGGAGTGGATTTAAGCTACAAAAAAGGGGATTCCAACCAAACTTTTGGAAAAAACTTTCTGACAGTAAGAGCTATCTGGCAGTAGAACAGACTCCCATGGTGGACTCTCCTTCCGTGGAGGTTTTTAAGCAGAGGTTGGATGGCCATCTGTCATGGATGCTTTAGCTGAGGGATTGGATTAGATAAGCCATGGGCCTCTTCCAACTCTAAGATTCTATGATTTTATCCTTGTAGGGCCTGTGCAAGAATATTCAGCAGACTGATACTGGGATTCAGATGTCAACAGAAACAGCACCTAGCGCCTGTGATATATGGCCCAAGGAAACACACTTCAATGTACATGCATCACATTTGTTACCCTGAGTAAACAGAGTTGTCTAAGGCACATTACAATTGCGCTCTTATGTATAATTTAAAGTAGCAGAGCTGTCTTAATTTCTCTAAATTGCAGTGACAATCAGAACGCTCGCAGGGATATTGCTAATCTTTTTCTTCTTCTTTTTTTGGCCCTGTTGTTGATCAACAATGAAACACTTTAATTACCTGTTCAGAAACAGCATTGTGTTGATGGATTAACAATAGACGGGCATATTTAAAAATGCAAAGGCAATCTATCTGTGTGTATTAACACTGGTTAGACAGTATGGCTGAGAACGAGACCGGGCTCCTATTGGATGTCTTCTGAGCGATGGCTTTTAAAAAAACCCAACCAGGGCAACAAGCTTGAATTGATTTAGTAGTTGGCAGGAAATTGCATGATACCCTGCAGTCTATCAAAAAGGGGGAGAAGAAATAAGTGCAAGGCTATCTTCTCTCACCTTTGTGTTTATTTCCGTATTCCTTTAAAAATAATAGTATATCAACCGCCTTGTATTGCCCATTGAACAGATTTGTTCTCTCTACAGGGTTTCTATCAGGGGCTTGAGCTTGTAGAAACATAATAGCCTGATGGATCAGACCAATGGCCCACCTAGTCCAGGTTCAAGCCCTGGCATCTCCAGTTAGGTTGCCCCTTACCTGAAAGCCCAAAAAGTCACTGGCAGGAAGCAGATAGTACTAAGCTGGATATACCAATTGTCTGACTTGGGACTGTTATGTTCCCATGGTATATTGACTCTGGAGGCCCAGACCTTTCCCAAGGTATCTCACCAAATCTTCCTGTCTACCTTTAGTTTGCCAGTAACCTCATCTGTCCTCCTGCAACCATCCTATTCCGACCCCTCTTTGGACTGTTGCAATGTACTGTGCTGGAGGAGACTCTTGAGAGTCCCATGGACTGCAAGAAGTTCAAACCTATCCATTCTGAAGAAATCAGCCCTGAGTGCTCACTGGAAGTACAGATCCTGAAGCTGAGGCTCCAGTACTTTGGCCATCTCATGAGAAGAGAAGACTCCCTGGAAAAGACCCTGATGTTGGGAAAGATGGAGGGCACAAGGAGAAGGGGACGACAGAGGACGAGATGGTTGGACAGTGTTCTCGAAGCTACCAGCATGAGTTTGACCAAACTGCGGGAGGCAGTGGAAGACAGGAGTGCCTGGCGTGTTATGGTCCATGGGGTCACAAAGAGTCGGACACGATTAAAACAACAACAACAACAACAATGTACGAGAGCCCCACAGGAAGCATTCAGGAGTCAAGCTGCGTTTTCGGTAATGCTTTATTCGGTTGCAGTCAAAGCAGTCTTGTTACATTAAGGATACACAGCATACAGGTGGAATTACATTCGGGGAGAAGCCATCATCTCTTCCAGCCCCTACCAACTGAAGCGGGAAGTCAAGCATGCCTCTTTATACCAGCTGGCAATGGATCAGTTAGGCAACGCCCCATGTCTCATAATGCCTAGTCATCACGTGCTGCTGAGTTAGCATTCCCAATTAGCACAGAGCGTTTAACTCTTTGATACCCACAACACTCCCAACATGGGCTTCATGGTTCTGAAAAACTACAGCTCTGTCTCTAGCCACCTTTGGAGTTCTGCCCTTGGTCCAGGGACACAGTGGTGTCGCATCCTTTATTGGCACCCAGGGCATAAAGGTAAAGGTAAAGGGACCCCTGACCATTAGGTCCAGTCGTGACCGACTCTGGGGTTGCGGCACTCATCTCGCTTTATTGGCCAAGGGAGCCGGCGTTTGTCCGCAGGCAGCTTCCGGGTCATGTGGCCAGCATGACTAAGCCACTTCTGGCGAACCAGAGCAGCGCACGGAAACACCGTTTACCTTCCCGCCGGAGCGGTACCTATTTATCTACTTGCACTGGTGTGCTTTTGAACTGCTAGGTTGGCAGGAGCAGGGACCGAGCAACGGGAGCTCACCCCGTCATGGGGATTCGAACCGCCGACCTTCTGATTGGCAAGTCCTAGGCTCTGTGGTTTAACCCACAATAGGTGGGACCAAGGGCTGACTGAAGAGGGTGAACAACATCCGCCATGCCAGCTGAGCCCTCGCTGCCACGACTGCCAAGTAGGCACGGGGCATGGGTCACACTGTGCCACCTGCCCACCCGCCCATTCAGGGGGGAGCCTGGCCGACTGATGCGGCCCTCGGCAAGCGCACCCCCCCAGTGCTGGCCAGGCAGTCATTCAACAAGGGGGCTAGGGGTGCGACGGCAAGGCCAAGCCAGGCTCCCGGGCCCAGAGACCTCCGGTGGCAGACAGGATGGGGATATCTTTATTGGGGGCACCTAGTTTGCACCCCTCCCTGGAAAAGACCCTGATGTTGGGAAAGATGGAGGGCACAAGGAGAAGGGGACGACAGAGGACAAGATGGTTGGATAGTGTTCTTGAAGCTACCAGCATGAATTTGACCAAACTGTGGGAGGCAGTGGAAGACAGAAGTCCCTAGCATGCTCTGGTCCATGGGTCACGAAGAGTCGGACATGACTAAACAACTAAACAACAACAACAACAGTTTGCACCCCCTCAAAATCATGCACTACGGGCCCCCTGGCCCTCCCCACACTATGCCCCTGTCCTGACAGGAATCACAACTGATGGTGTGCTTTGCTGACTCTGGCCCAGTGTTCACATTTGCAAATATCCCACCTCCCCCACCACCCATAGGCTGGGTGCCAAGTCTGACTGTGCCTTACCACTCAGCAATGGCCCCTCTCTAAATGAGCCCAACAAACAAGGTGATAAATGAGAGGAGTGCCGTGGTGGATTCAGAAGCTAACTAATGAGACCTCTGCTTGATGCATAAGACCAGAGGGAGCATCTGTAAAGAGAATACAAGGAATAAGGCTGCGTTTGCTTTCGTAGATTTCGGGAGTTGATAGTCAGAAGGAACGGACTGCTGAGGCTGCAGTGAAATTTGACATGCCAAGATGTATTTTTGCTCATTCTAAGCACAGGAGGACATGATAATTTGCTTGTGTCTTTCCAAATGGAAGGAAGCGAGCCTCACTTTTGATTTACTGTACTATGGGGTGGGTGTGCGTGCGAGTGCACACACGCACGCACGCACACACACACACACACTCCATCTTGAGAAAGAAGGTCACAAAAGTCCTCATTTCATTTGGGGGGAACTTGGGGTTCATTTCACTCATGGACAATTTCCTACACTGGGAAAATGGCCCAAGCCTTCTCCTTCCTGCTGCTTTTCACCAGAAACTTCTCCTTGACCACATCCCCTTTCTTCTGCAGGGTTCTGGGCTTGTTTGTGAGGCAAACTCAGTTCCGGAACACTGATGGGATAAGATGCAGCTGAAGGGAGGAATATTCAGCTGAAAAGCAGCTGGCAGCAGAAGGGTTAAGCACCTGAGTGTTCCCCCCTCCCCCCCTCGACTGCAAAGCGATCCCTCCTGAGGGTGCTTTTCAACAGGAAACAGGCTAATGTTGCACATGGCCGCAATATAACATTGCTGTGCAATTCATCATGAAAGCAAACAGCAGAGATTCTATCTCCTCTCCCGGTCTCTAGCCATATGCTGTTACCCACTTGCCACTTCCTGATTCTACCTCCCATTAATAGAATTTGCTTGACTTGGTGGATGGTTTGAGGGGGATAGACAAGGCCAGGATGGAAGTATCTGAGCAAATCAATTTCCTTGTACTAAGACTTCATGTTGGTTGGGGGGTAAGGATTGGGAGTCAAGGAAAGATTTGCAGGATGAACGAGAGGTGTTGAGCTGAAAGGAAATCTTAAGTTTACCCACAAACTTCGTATCTGAAATTTCTAATGGAACTTGGCCATCACAGTTTGAAGATCAACAGCCACAAAAGACAGAATCAAGGTTCAAGATGGCTTCATAACAGATTGGAGAACTGGGCCAAAACTAACAAAATGAATTTCAATAGGGACAAATGTATGCTTCTGCACTTAGGCAGGAAAAGCCAGCTGCACAAATATAAAATGGGTGACACCTAGATTGCCAGGAGTACACGTGAAAAGGACCTACAAGCTTAACGTGAGTCAACAGTGTGAAGCAGCAGCAACGAAAGCTATTCTAGGCTTGATCAATGAAAGCTATCCTGGCTTGAGAGCAGTACATGTGAAAAGGATCTAGGAGTCTTGGTTGACCACAAACTTCACATGAGCCAACAGTGTGACGCGGCAGCTAAAAAAGCCAATGCAATTCTGGGCTGCATCAATAGGAGTATAGCATCTAGATCAAGGGAAGTAATAGTGCCACTGTATTCTGCTCTAGTCAGACCTCACCTGGAGTACTGTGTCCAGTTCTGGGCACCACAGTTCAAGAAGGACACTGACAAACTGGAACGTGTCTAGAGGAGGGCAACCAAAATGGTCAAAGGCCTGGAGACGATACCTTATGAGGAACGGCTAAGGGAGCTGGGCATGTTTAGCCTGGAGAAGAGGGGGTTAAGGGGTGATATGATAGCCATGTTCAAATATATAAAAGGATGTCACATAGAGGAGGAAGAAAGGTTGTTTTCTGCTGCTCCAGAGGAGCGGACACGGAGCAATGGATCCAAACTACAAGAAAGAAGATTCCACCTAAACATTAGGAAGAACTTCCTGACAGTAAGAGCTGTTCGACAGTGGAATTTGCTGCCAAGGAGTTTGGTGGAGTCTCCTTCTTTGGAGGTCTTTAAGCAGAGGCTTGACAACCATATGTCAGGAGTGCACTGATGGTGTTTCCTGCTTGGCAGGGGGTTGGACACGATGGCCCTTGTGGTCTCTTCCAACTCTATGATTCTATGATTCTATGATCAACAAAAGTATAGTATCCAGATCAACGGAAATCATAGTACCTCTCTATTCTGCCTTGGTCAGACCACACCTGGATTACTGTGTCCAGTTCTGGGCACCACAATTTAAGAAGGGTATTGACAAGCTGGAATGTGTGCAGAGGAGGGTGATCAAGATTATCAAGGGTCTGGAAACCAAGCCTTATCAGGAACTGTTGAGGGAGTTGGGTATGTTTAGCCTGGAAAAGAGGAGACTGAGAGGAGATATGCTAGCCATCTTCAAATATCTCAAGGGTTGTCAGATGGAAGATGGAGCCAGCTTGTTTTCTCCTGCTCTGAAGGGTAGGACCTGAACCAATGGATTCAAGTTACAAGAAAGGAGATTCCAACTAAATATCGGGAAGAACTTTCTGATGATAAGAGCTGCTCAAGAGTGGAACAGATTCCCATGGGAGGTGGTGGACTTTCCTTCACTGGAGGTTTTTAAGCAGAGTTTGGGTGGCCATCTCCCATGTATGATCTAGTTGCACAGCTGGGGGTTAGACCAGATGACCCTCTTCCAACTCTACAATTTTATGGTTGTATGATTTGCATGGTTTCTATCTATTCAATGGGATGCATTCAATGGGTTACACAAATGAATGCAGTTAGTACAAAAATTATTAAACGCTACTGCATGCCAGTTGTCAGACATCACCAAACACCAATTACTTGCTGTTCTCACTGTAGGCAACACTGAGCCAAATGAACCCATGGCTTTACTCCATATGAGAGCTTCCTATGTTCCAGCGTCAAGTACAAATCCCACACTTTGAAAAGTTGTTCCAGTTAAAGAATAATAATGATGATCCAGGAATAGAAGAATTGTGGCAGTGCTTCCCCCAGTAAAATGAGGGGGAAATTGGCAAGTCTCTCAGTAGAATTCCTTCAATTTGAAAGACAATGATTTGCAAATGATCCTGTGATCTCTAATGGCAGTTTCTGCAGTGGTTTTATTCACTCGATCAGTGCAAAGCATAATCATTGCTGGAAACATCTGCAGAAACATGTGCATAATGGAGAGGCATCAAATCAATGAGTCAAAACATTAGAAAATAAAAAGCCGGCTGAACAAAGCATACCAAAATTGTATCGTCTATCACCTAATACTAGTTTTCCATCCTCCTTATTGAAATAATATATCTGCTGGCTGCTTAGTACTCTGCTGCCTGCTTCTTTTCATGTTCTCAAAGTGTTTTTAGGGAAGCGGTTGGAATATAGCCATAGAAACACATCTTTGAAGTGGCCAGCCGTCAGTCCTGGGATGGAATGACAGGTGTCAAAACAGCCACTGCAAAAAGAACAAAAGGGGGGTTGCAAGAAAAATAATAATCCTTGCATCAAGCTTCTCTTTCCACCATATCCAGATGAGTCTACCCTACAACATGATAGCACTACAACACATGCTTTTCAACCCCTGCTCATTCTTCTTCTTATTACATTTATATCTCACCTTTCCTCCAAGAAGCTGAAGGTGGGGCACATCATTTTGCTCCTCTTCATTTTATCCTCACAACACCCCTGTGAGCTTCAAGGTTTTGTGGGGTTTTGAATCCTGGTTGCCCAAGTCCTAGTCCAACAATCTAACCACCACACTGACTATCGTATCACTGGAAGCTGCTGGCAGGGGTGTGGAAATGTCAGGAAGACTTAGGACAAGTTAAGTAGGACAATTTGGGGACCGAGAGTGCAGGAACGCCACACCCACACACCCACACCCCCCTAAAGCAGCTTATCCCAGCAAGTTGTCCTCTAACCGCTTTGGACAACAACTCCTATAAGCTTCAGCTAGTATGGAGAAAATGGTCAGATAAATCTTTTTCTCCCTCTCTCGTAATACTGCTATTGGTACAACCAATGAAGCTGTTGGAAGATTCAGGGCAGACAAGAGAATGAACGTCTTCACACAGCGCATAGTGAAATCATGGAATATGCAACCCACAAGAGGCAACGATGGCCAGCAACTTGGATGGCTTTAATAGTGGATTAGACAAATCTATGGAGGATGAACAAATCTATGGACTAGATAAATCTGTGGAGGCCATCAGCAGTTACCAACCTTGATGGCTAAGTTCTACCTCCACCATCAGAGACAATGTGCTTTTGATTTTCAGTTGCTGGAAACCACAAGAGAGGGAGAGCGATGTTGCTTACAGGGTTCCCATAGGCAACTGGTTGGCAACAGTGAGAAGAGGACATTGGACTAGACGGGCCTCTGAGCTGATCCAGCAGGGGTCTTCTTTAGATGACACAGTGGCAAGTGACAGGGAGGGAGAAGGTGAGCAGGTAGAAGAAGATCAGGGTGCTGGGGTGGCACTTGGGAGTGGCTGCGCCGGCAGCAGAACATATTGTGCTTGCATCTCTTGAGAACCCTGGATTTCTGCCTGACCGTGTCCCAGGTATTGGCACCCCACCAGGAGGTATCTATATTTCTCATTTCCTCCTGTTTGTTTTTTTTAACCTGCACCATTGGGGGGAAATGATTGCTGGCTTCTGGAAACAGAAAGAGTGGCAGGAGGCTTGATGAAAAAAGCGATACCTTCATCCCGGTGACACATAATGCATTCTTCCCCTCTCAGGAATGTGTGACACCTGCATTCTCTCCCCTCCCCCAATGGCTCAGCTATTGAGTTCAGCTTTTTGAAAGCAGAAATCTGACTCCAGTAGAAGAGACATCTGAAGCTGTCTTTCCCGCCCCGCCCTTGCATTTTCAATCACTCGGCCTCATTTTTACATACCATTTCGCTATCGATTCAATATTTTTATACACCATAAGGGGCACTTTGCAACCAAAGACTGAATTAGCAGATGAAGTATTCTTTATTAGTGGCTATCTGATGGAAAATCATGTCAGTTTTCCATTTAAGAGATGGATCATCGTTATTCGGCGACTGACTCAATTTCGTCATGATTAAATATCGCCAGCGTGAGGCCTGCTCTCAATAGCCGCGATCTGGAGCTCAGCTGCAGCTGACAAGGCTGCTGGGTATAAACCACAGAATATACCAGGTGAACGACTTGGTACCTATTGAGCATCTGCCTCTTGGCAAAGCTGGATTTGCCTGTACACAATGTGGGAAATGGATTTGACCTCTCTGCTAATCCCAGTCAAAATGCATTCTGTGAGAATTTGTTTCAGCTTGTCTGGAATAAAATATGGATGACATAGGATTGGATTGCCTTTACGATTTGTTTGGTTTTGTGCTTCTTGCTTGTATTATGTAGAAAGCCACCTAATACGTGGCAAAAAGAAAAAGCTGAAACCCTCCACAAATGTGCCGTCCTGGGCAGGGAGAGTTTTCTCAGTAGGAAAGGACCTTGAGTGTCCCACCAGATGGTCTTTATATCATGCATTCATCATCACTTGTCTTCTTGATGGTTGTTGGCATCTATCTGTCTTGGGAGACAATGGAGTGGCCTTCAGGAGTGAAATCAAACCACTGTGTTAGCAGCACCAAAGTGACCTCCCTGGGGTGCAAACCTGGGCAGTGTGTACAGAGGTCCTTGGCTGCCCAGATGACAAGATCTCCCTCTCAGCCTCACTGATGGGGTCCAAAGGAAAGCAGAGCAATATGTCTGGCACCAGCTTGGCTGCAGGAGTTGCCTGAAGGAGGAATACAAGGCACCATCCAACCGTCTTAGAGACTCCACTCTGGATATGTGTAGGGTTTACTCCTTAGCCATTTGTTCTCCCAGAGATATCCCACAAGGCAGCAGAGGTTTAGGATCAGAGTTTTCCTTCTCCTAGATGGGCTACCTTCCCATGTTGTTGAGCTCCGCCTGCCCCTCATTTCCCTTTACAGTATGTGCAGAAACGGTCTTCTTGCCATTGGACCCACTATTGGTCTCATCCTCTGAATCTGCTGGAGCCTGTCTTCACGTGCAGGAGAAGTCCCTGACTCACTGAGGGTTTGAGACTCATTAGCTATCCTCACCTGGTTTAGCCAGCCAGGTGAAGCCGTTCCTGGCATGTGACCACTGTTGCATGCTGACAGCTTCTAGGAGTCACAGGTGAGAGCTGAGTGTAAGGTGGGGACCAAAGGTGGACAAACTACCCCAGAAGGAGTATGATGTGTTCCCCACCAGAGGTACTACCCCTCCCCTAACACCCCATATGCCCCTCATGATGGTATTGGGTCAGTTATACAGGACAGTGATGATATGTATGGGTTAATTAAGTAGGAGTGGCTTGCCTGTATGTGTGTGCATGGGGGAGAGTGTGTGGTGTGGCCTCACCCACGTCTGGCTGGTGTCCAATTATGAATACTACCGTCAAACTGATAAGTGTTAGCCACCTTGCTTTAGAGCAGCATGGGAACAAGGAAAGGAAGTGGTCACAACCAGGCTATTCTATTTAATATGTAGACAGTGCCGTAATCCCAATTGCTGCAAAGGAATTTGGAATTCAGCCTCACGTCCCGGAAAATTAATAATGCTGAGAACATCCTGATGGCCAAATGAAGTCAATGGACGGCTCAAGTCTTCAGCTTTTCTTCGAGTCCACTCCTGAGCACCAGCTGCTTGCTAATGCAACCGCGCAATGCTTTATGACAAGATGTCAGCTGTGCACATTAAATGGAATATCTGGCAAGGTGACTCCTGAGCAGAGTCCCGGACACTGGGCACATTCCGCAACAGGATTGCATGGCAATCGATAGGAGAAATTCAGCCATACTTATGAGCGATTGGGTCTGATGCAAACTGAACTCTCAATGATGCCGTTGGGCTTTTTTTTTGTTTGCTGGCAGAACAACTGCAACACCAGCACACTCAACTGAACCAAGCACTATGTTTCAAGGAAGCATCAGTTGGCAATTAAGTGCGGGTCTCAGCCATCCCATCGTTTTAAGAAATATTTCAAATTTGGCACTTTGCACTCTGGTAGGATTAGTGTAGCCACATGGCATCTGCTAAAAATATTGTTTTTTCCTGGCCAAGATTTCTGAGCAGAATGAGGCTGTTCTACCTAGCTAGCTAGCCTTTTTTTTTATTTCTGTCTATGTGCCTGAGCCATCATTACTCTGAGGTAGGGCTGGGGAATATCTAGTTTTCAACATCATGAAACACTGTGATGTACCAATATATCATGGTATCTGAAATGAGGATGGGGCATTAGCTGGCTTCTCATGGTTTTTCCCACATTGTGATTTTTGCATCACACACATATCATGATTCACAAGCCAAGTCAGAAATTATGAAACCAATATTACGAGATGGACTTCAAACTGGTTTTGGTCAATATGTCTATATATCCCCCAGCCGTACTCTGGAGAATTGTAGGAAATTAAGAAGGTGCCTAGACTGAGCTGTCCAATGTTGCTTGGGGCAATATCAGTAAATCAAGCCCACCACAGTCAGTTGACAGAAGAGGTGACCTACTAGAGAGTACTTTGATCAGGGCTACCTGTCTGCATTTGAGTCGTTATTCTGGTAAACCAGAAGAATTTTAGATACTACCTACCTGGAAAAACATTTCAACTCAGGATTTGCTTTACATGTTCAGTTGTGAATGAGAGGTTGAATTTAGATCGGGGGCAGGGAACCTCTTTCATCTTAAGGACCACATTTCCTTCTGAGCAACCTCCCAGGGGTCACATGTCAATGGTGGGTTGGGCCAGAGGCAAAATGGGTGGAGCAATTAATACGTGGAATCTCCCTTGGGAGGTTGTGGACTCTCCTTCCTTGGAGGTTTTTAAGCAGAGGTTGGATGGCCATTGTAATGGATGCTTTAGGTTAGATTCCTGCATTGCAGGGGGTTCAACTAGATGTGCAGGGGAGGGCAACCAAGATGCTTACGGGTCTTATAAGGAACAGCTGAGGGAGCTGGGTATGTTTAGCCTGGAAAAGAGGAGAGATGATAGGCATCTTCAAATATTTCAAGAGCTGTCACATGGAAGCGTGAATACGCTTGTTTTCTTCTGCTCTAGAGGGTAGGACTCAAACCAAAGGATTCCAGTTACAAGAAAAGAGATTCTGACTAAACATCAGGAAGAACTTTCTGACAGTAAAAGCTGTTTGACAGTGGAATGGTCTTCCTTGGGAGGTTGTGGAGTCCTTCCTTGGAAGTTTATAAACAGTGGTTGGATGGCTGTCCATCATGGATGCTTCAGTTGAGATTCCTGACTTGCAGAGGGTTGGATTAGATTGATCCTTGGAGGTAACTTCCAACTCTACAATTCTATAATTCTATGTATTTTTACCTTTGTACGGTAAGCTAGTACCCACTCACACACACATCTCTATCCTCCATCAAGGCAAACAGAAGCCATTCTCAGAAATCAAAGACAAATTCCATGCAGGCAAAGACCTGTAAAGATGATGTGTCTGGGTAGGGTGTGTGGCCTGAGTCTCAAGGTCCAGAGAGAGAATCTGGTGGGCCACATTCAATTCCCAGACCATCCCTGGTTTAGTTGAAGGAAGGGATCAATAATTCCTTACAAGGTCAGGGACACTTGATTCAGTTGTGGTGTGTGTAATATATATGTTTCCACGGCAGCTCACAAAATTTGTATAATCAGCATGAATAAAACATTTCAATTAACTGTTTAAAAAATGCAGGCCATTTCTTTTTAAGGGCAGATGAAAGCAGCAGGCTAAAAACTAAAATAGAAGAAAACCGACCCGCAATTTAATCTGGCAATCCAGATCAAGGCTAAGTCAAAAAGGCAGGCATTTTTGGGCTGCGTCTAAAAGCACCTCCCTTTGGGGTAATTTTCGGTGATTGCTTTGAAAGGGGTCAGCAGCGCCTGGTTATTCAGGCAGCACTCCCATCACTCTGAATAGCTTTGTTTATCTCCAGTGACATCAGCACTTAGCCAAATCGAGGTGTCATCACATTCACCGCATGATCCCGAATTGGCTGGGATCGTTTGTGTGACTAACTGAAAAACTGATGCAGGAATGACACACACAATATAATAATAATAATAATGGTATTGAAGCAAGTGTGGATAGGAGAAGTAGTAACAGAAAATGTGGGTATGAGTATTCAACTAAGTCCTATTCAGAGTAGACCTACTGAAATTAATGGGTGTGATTCAATGTTGCACTTTTCCAATTGTTTCATTGCGGCTTCTCAGATGGATTGATCCCCTTTTCTTCACCCTGTGTACTTTTCTGGGGTTATCCCAACCCCCTCCTGAGCCAATTTCAGGGGTGCAGAGGAGGAAAGACAGGCAAAGCCCCATTCTGCCCATGGAAGCCCTTAGCTGGGCTTTTGCTGACAAGGCTGATTAGATGAATCCTACCCAATTAATCTTAGGACGGGTGGCACTGTGGGTTAAACCACTGAAACTAGGACTTGCCAATTAGAAGGTCAGAGGTTTGAATCCCCACGACGGGTGAGCTCCCATTGCTCGGTCCCTGCCCCTGCCAACCTAGCAGTTCAAAAGCACGTCAAGTGCAAGTAGATAAATAGGTACCACTCCAGCGGGAAGGTAAACGGTGTTTCCATGCGCTGCTCTGGTTCGCCACAAGTGGCTTAGTCATGCTGGCCACATGACCCAGAAAAACTGTCTGTGGACAAATGCTGGCTCCCTCAGCCAGTAAAGCAAGATGAGCACTGCAACCCTAGAGTCTTTCACAACTGGGGTCAGGTTTACCTTTACCTTTATATGCCAGCGTTTGTCCACAGATAGTTTTTCTGGGTCATGTGGCCAACATGACTAAGCCACTTCTGGCAAAACCAGCGCAGTGCATGGAAACGCCATTTACCTTCCCGCTGGAGCAGTACCTGTTTATCTACTTGAACTTTGACGTGCTTTTGAACTGCTAGGTTGGCAGGAGCTGAGACCGAGCAACGGGAACTCACCCCATCACGGGGATTTGAACCGCCAACCTTTTGATCAGCAAGCCCTGGGCTCAGTGGTTTAGACCACAGTGCCACCCACACCCCTTCCAACATATACAAAAACATAATAAAACATAAAACATTGGGGGGGGGGGGACCTTCCCTATGCAGGATTGCCTTCAGATGGCTCTGGGGTTGGATAACTCCATACCCTCCAACATTTCTCCAACATGCCTTAGGGACAGCCTAAGGCAAAGTGGTACATTCCAGGATCAAATCTGAAACCAGGACAGCTTCTCTAAATCAGGGACGTCCCTGGAAAATAAGGACACTTGGAGGGTCTGTACCTGGGACCTTCTGCACACAAGCAGGTCCTTGACCACAACATTACAGGCCCACCCCTTGAAGTTATGTGCTGTCACTACACCATTATTTTCTGCAAGGGCTGTGTGACATGCAGGCGACACACACTAGTTCCCCAGAAATCACACCTTGGGAAACCATGTGCATTTGAGGCTTGTCAGAGTGTGAACATGTCCATTCATTTATCTTTTTTTCCTAATAGGAACACTGGTGTTACACCAGTATTCCGCTGCAACCACAATTGCCGCTTGAAGCATGAAGCAGTTCTCAGAAAGGTTGCTATTACCATATCCTTGAAGACATGTGAAAAATTACATCTACCAGGAAGTGGTGAATAATGATCTTTACCACATGACAGGCCATTCCCGAGACCATTTGCAATGTAAAAACAGCTGTGGCCAGTGAGGTGGTGTGCTAGGACACAAGAGACTGCCATCACTGTGCACAGACTGACCATGAATAGGGCTGGCAGCTCCTGGTCCATGGCACTTTTGCATACTTTTACCCTTACTTCACTTCCCTTCCATTTCTGCATTGATCTTTTTTTTAAAAAAAACAAAACAAAACACACACCTATTTTAAATGTATTTAAATGTTCCCCAGTGACGAACATACTGGTGAAGCAAAGCCCCACAGCCAGCAGGATTGTACTCTCTGCTCTGGAGTTGGTGAGCTGAGGGTTCAGTCCTGCTCAGTTTGGCTGAAAGCCCTTCTGCAAGACACTCCATGCTGTTCTTTAAACGTCTGAAAACTAGAGGTTCAATGAGTAGCGTGAGCTGTTTGAGAGCCCTTTTTGCAGACAGCTCCTCTGAAAACTGGAGGTTTAAAGAATGGCATGGGGCTGTTTGCAAAAGGGCTTTCAAGCAGCCTCACACTGTGTGCCAAAGTCCCAACAGTTGGGCTGTCAAAGGGGAACATGACCTGACTTCACTATGATGTCCGGCTGTAAAAACTGGGTTTCCTGTGGGTAGAGAGAAAAGGATCTGGCCCACTGACCAGAAAAGGTCCTCACCCTCAGCCTAAAGCAAAACCAAATGACACAAACAACACAACATAAAAACAAGATGCAGGCTTCAAAATTGGCGTGATGAGGAAAGGGGAGGGTGACACCTTTTCCAGATCAGTCTAGCAACCTGGTGGAATATGTGCTGGCCCAAATACGTTGTGTGAATCAAACTCTGTTTTAAAGGCTTGTTTCCCACCCCCACCAGCTTCAGGTTAGCTGAGCCAGCAGTAGTCTCACTCCTAAACTCAAGCGAATTTAAGCCACCATACAGTCTGTCTGCTCCCTAATTTAGGATCTTTGATGGTCATAGGTGGCGCTGTGGGTTAACCCACAGAGCCTAGGACTTGCCGATCAGAAGGTCAGCGGTTCGAATCCCCACGACGCGGTGAGCTCCCGTTGCTCGGTCCCTGCTCCTGCCCACCTAGCAGTTCGAAAGCACGTCAAAGTGCAAGTAGATAAATAGGTACTGCTCCGGCAGGAAGGTAAACGGCGTTTCCGTGTGCTGCTCTGGTTTGCCAGAAGCGGCTTAGTCATGCTGGCCACATGACCCGGAAGCTGTACGCCGGCTCCCTTGGCCAGTAAAGCGAGATGAGCGCCGCAACCCCAGAGTCGGTCATGACTGGACCTAGTGGTCAGAGGCCCCTTTACCTTTACCTTTAAGCCAGTATTTCTCAGAAGAGAGTTTTGGATAATTCCACAACTCTCCAAGGAGATTTGGTGAAATGGCCCTGCTCACAGCTGCCCTCCTGAATGCACCACCCAGAAATAGCATGAAGAATTTGGGGAGGCCACCTTCGCTGAACCCTAATCTGGAACAAATGACAATATAATGCACCCATATGAGGAAATCACTGCTGTAAATCATCCTGTTGGAAATGGGCTTCTACAGTAACCTCTCCCACTCCGGAGTTCTTCGCATCTGATACATAACAAATAACCGCATGCCTTATTAAAGCATTTGGTTAGCACGGAGTCCATTTTCTGCCTCCACAAGTAAATTATAGACTTACAAAGCACCAGTGTCGCCCAGTGGAAAAATGCAAATTGTCCCAGCCTTGTGGCAAGATTTACAACCTTCCTCTAAGTGGGATATTTATTATTTAGCCTAACGGAGCCCATGAAGGGACCTTGCAAACGCCGCCAGTCCAGAGGCACAAGAGGGATATTCAGCAGAGTGCTGGGAATGTAAAAAAGCCCCGCGCCGAGAAGATCACTCATATGATCAGTCCTATCATCACATTTGGTGATGAATGCTCCCAAAGGAGTCACAATTCAGCCGGAAAGATGAAGAAGCCCATTATATTTACTGGTAATTTTTTAAAAAGAGAGAGAGGGAGAGAAAAGCAAACAGAATCCAAAAAGAGACGGCACATTTGCTATATCCAGATAGGCAGTGTGCATGTTTCAGTAAATACATATGCACCTTATGAGCAGCTTGTCAAGCTATGTATATTTCATGGCCTGTTAAAAACATCTTTGACCGGAGAACTGCAATATGTAATGTCAGCAGAAACTCTCTTTTGCCCAATGCATCACAATGCATCTCCCCCTCTGATCATGCGCCGAGCGTAGATGGTGCTCACATCATATAATTTTTAATGTCTTTAGCCATCTTCAGCTTTGTATTCTGATAGCCCCTTCAGGCTATATGTGTGTCAATGGCAGCTGTGAGCAAAGAAGGGAGGAACGTCTGTTCAGGCAGTTTCCATCGCTCGGCATGGAAATCTGCTCCTGCTTCTGGGTTAAACATCCCCCTCGAACATTGCATCTGGTTGCACTCTGTAGTTTTATTTCCCCCCTCCCCTCCCCCCTTCAGATGGATTTATGAGATGCAAAAAGAGGACATTTTTTTTACGAACAAAACTACGCCCAAAAATGGCTGTTCTTCCCCTGAAATCTGGTGCAAGGCATAAGGCATAAAAGCTATAGCGGAAGACCAGATCCCCACTGCAATGGCCACAAAACTTATTTCATGTGCCCTGATTAAGACAGCTTAGCCAATCAGCCATCCACACTTCTAGTCCTGGTTCAGCACTTGTCCCCGGTGCTGTCCAACCATTGTATGTTCAGTGGAATGAATAGTTTCCATGTTGAGACCAATGTTTAAGGACATAAGAAAAGCCTACTGGATCTCCTCCATAGATCTGTCTGATCCTCTTGAAAGGATATATATATAGCATATATATATATATATATATATATGCAGGTTTTGGTGTCCTCGGGTGTCTTCCCGTGTAAAAGTTGGGGTGTCTAGGCGACGTTTCGACGAGGTCTCACTCGTCATCTTCAGGCTGGTGCTTTCGGCTTCTTGTTACTGGAACAGAGCGGGATCTCAATGTTTGAGTTCCTATAAATACTGTAGAGGGGGTGTGGTGTCTAGCCTCCAATGTTCTGGGCAGAGAGGAAGTTCCCAGGCTAGTGTGCCTTTTCTTCTTTTGTTCCTTAATTACTTGAGAGATACCTTGAGTGATTTCTTGAGTGATATCCTGAGTACCACTTAGGTGGGTCATTAGGTGTGGATTAGTTGCTAAAGTCTTTGTGTCTTGACCTCTTGAACTTTGTGAAGAGTTTTCCTGAGAAGATGGCTGTATTGCACTTAGTTGTGCTTTGGCTTGGCTTCGTGTATAGGGGCGAGCTGTGGTTTTGTGGCTTGTGTCAGCCAGATCTGTGTAGGGATTGCAGGGGGGTGCAGCATCCGGAGGTGCCACCATGGATTGGCTACTGGATGGTGTCAGTAATTCATCTGTGGAGAGGGTCTGGGTTTGGGTCTGGTGTGGTTGATTGGTGTTGGCGTTCTGTGTGCCTCTGGATCTGGTGTCAGTTTTTGTGGGGAGGGCTAATTTCCAGATGTCTGGCAAGCGGGATGTGTCGTCACGCTTGTTCATGTTGTGAGGGTGTTTCTCTATCTCGATGGCTTCCATGATTATTCTCTTGTGGTGATGTTCCGTGTTAAAGAGCAATTTGGAATCTGCAAAATTAATTTCGTGTCCTGTTTCTTTCATGTGTTGGAAAAGAGAGGAAGTTTTTTCTTCTTTTTTGACGGCATTCTTGTGTTCTGCGATACGTGCATTTATTCGTCTGTTTGTTTGTCCAATGTACGTGGCTGGGCAGACTTTGCAGGGTATTTCATAGATCCCTTGGTTTTCCAACTGGATTTTATCCTTGGGGTTTCTGAGGATATTGGCTATTTTTTGGTTGGTGCAAAAGGCTGTTTTGATGTTGTGTTTATGGAGGATTTTGCTAATCTACGAAAATCTACGAAAGCAAATATATATATATATATATATATAACACTGCTACCTACCTGCCTCTTGAAAGATATCCCTGCTTCCTGTGGAAGTGTGTTCCATAGTTTAACTATGTGCTGTGTTAATAAATTAATAAGAGCCAGTGTGGTGTAGTGCTTAAGAGCGGTGGACTCGTAATCTGGTGAACGGGGTTCGCTTCCCCGCTCCTCCACATGCAGCTGCTGGATGACCTTGGGCTGGTCACACTTCTCTGAAGTCTCTCAGCCTCACTCACCTCACAGAGTGTTTGTTGTGGGGGAGGAAGGGAAAGGAGATGGTTAGCCGCTTTGAGACTCCATAGGGTAGTAATAAAGTGGGATATCAAATGCAAACTACTTCTTTCTTTCTTTCTTTCTTTCTTTCTTTCTTTCTTTCTTTCTTTCTTTCTTTCTTCCTTCCTTCCTTCCTTCCTTCCTTCCTTCCTTCCTTCCTGTCCTGAATTCCCCAATCTTTCTTAACCCTATCTTTTCAGAGAGAAGAGCCCCTTCAGACCTTGCCCTGAATGTACAAAGGTCTGAAGAGGGGCCTCTATGGGATATAGAGGAAGAGCTTGTCTGGGCCTCTCTGCTTGAAGTTCTCATGTGTTTGGGTTGCCAAGAAGACATAAACCCTGAAAGTCCCTGAAAGCTGGTGCTCAGAAACATGCATTATGTTGTGCCTTTTTAAAGTAAATATTATTACTATTTTTAGCTTTTATTCTGTTTTCGTTTTATGTTGATTTTAATTTCTGCACTCCTTTTGTCACTTTGCGGCATAATGACTAGTAAGTGCAGTAAATAACCATTCTTTTCTAAAACTTGCCTTTCTCAGTTTGGCTCGGTTTCACTTTTGTGGAAAGTATTTTGGCTTCCTCTTTCTCTTTGCTCCCTCCAGCGGTCAAAGACGGGGCCGGCTGAAGTTTGCCCCAAACACGCAATGCCGACTTCACGGAAAACATTAGCAAACTCATTGCGTGTGACATTTTCTATACATCCACCTGGTGGCTGGCGTGCAAAAGTCACCCCCTCTAGTTGGAAACATATTGTGATGATACGAAAATATGGGCTGAAGAAGAAACCAAAATACTTCTTCCCCAGCCACAGAAAAACACTCTTTATGGCACACCATAAAGGTAACGGACTAACTCAGGCAGCAGGATCCACTGGGGTGGAAGATCTCAATGTTGATCTTTCTTCCCCCCTTGTTCATGATGTAGCTCTTCCCTCACCCCTTCTCCTCTGTTGGTGAAGGGAGCATCATTTTGGGGTCTGCTTCAGGGGCCCGCTGTGGTCTAAACCACAGAGCCTAGGGGGTCGGCGGTTCAAATCAGTGCGATGGGGTGAGCTCCCATTGCTCGGTCCCTGCTCCTGCCAACCTAGCAGTTTGAAAGCACAACAAAGTGCAAGTAGATAGATAGAGATCACTCCGGCAGGAAGGTAAACGGCATTTCCGTGCGCTGCTCTGGTTCGCCAGAAGCAGCTTAGTCATGCTGGCCACATGACCCGGAAGCTGTCTGCGGACAAACGCCAGCTCCCTCGGCGAGTAAAGCGAGATGAGCACCAGAACCCCAGAGTCGTTCGCGACTGGACTTAACGGTCAGGGGTCCCTTTACCTTTATCAGGGGCCAAAATGTCTTGAGCCAGCCCTGTGGGACATTTGGCAATGGGAAGAAACTGTGGGGATTAGCCAAACCTTCCTTGTAAGAACAGACCAATGCTTAGTTCCATCTGCTCCAAGTTTCTGAGCAGGTAGCCCACAATGCCAAGCCCTGCTATTGGGCACTGCCAGTTTTGAAGGGGGAAGTGCATTTTTAATTATTTGGTTTTTTTAAATAATGCTTGCATGTTTCCCACAGGCATCTGGTTGGCCACTGTGAGAACAGTATCCTGGCCTGATCCAACAAGCTCTTCTTGTGTTCTTATTCCAGGGTCCACTATTAATGATTTTGTCATTTTCCCGCAGGGGTGTGAAACCTCAGGCCTGGGACTTGAATGTGGCCCTCCAAACCCCTCTAACTGGCCCTTGGGAATCTTCCCACACCACTCCCTCACCAGCAACACCTTCTCTCTACTGGGGTACACCAGCCCTGCTTCTCACCATCCTTGAATGCTTTTGCCTGGCTGGAATGTGCCCTTGATCTCTGCTAATGTGCCCTTGATCTCTGCTACCTGTGCGTGATTGGAAACTAGCCTGTGGTACAAATGTAATATATGCAATTTTTTGTTCTCACTGTTCCCTCTGGTCATTGACGTGTTACCCAGAACAGAATGTAACCCTTGGACTGAAAAGAGTCTCTCATTTCATATTTGCAGCAATACTTATAACGCAGCAGAGCTATGTGCATTTGGGTGCCGCATTCTGCAGTAAGTTCAGGAACTTAAGGGGAAATGGCAGGGGACAGTGGAATGCGTTCTTAAAATCCTGGAGGACTGATGCCAATATTGTCCTCCTTAAGGCTACTGAAGCTAAAATCCACACACACGCCATATGACTTCAAACCAGGGATGGCATTGCATCCCTGCCCTGCTGTGCCAACATGAACATGAGGAAAGGAAAGAGGATGCAGCAACCTAATGATGCTCTGCAAAACATTGCCAGTGAAAAGATCACTTGGCAGAGGAGACCTGGAGGTTTAGAAGTCACAGGAAGTAGAGCAGCACAGCTTTATGTTGCAGCTCCCCCTGCTGGGTGGGAAGCTAACATAATATGCTGCAGCTGAATCCTGTCTGAGTTGTTTACTCGGAAACCCCCCCCCCCTCTCTCTCTGGGTTGTATTCAACAAAATTTTACTTGGAGAGGAACCATTGCAATTAACAAGTCATGTTCTTTAATTTCCGTGGCTTTGCTCTGAGTATGACACTGGCAAAAAAAACCCTGAGTTCAATAGGAACCATGGGTGCAGCCTTAAAATGTTGCTCCCATGTAAGCCTGCATAGATGGAGCCCCCGTGATTTTATTTTCCTTATGCCAGGAGAATCTAGATCCTCTTGCTTTCCAGGGGAACTGTAGGTGTGCAGCACATGCTAAAAATTAGGGCAGTTTCTTGGAGGCTAAATATAGCCTTTGACTGCTCCAATTTAGGAACCCAAGTCTAAGCAACAGGCCTGCCTACACATCTTACGGTAACGTGTATCTTTTATTTAAACACCTTTCCCCCCCATGTGTTTCTAAGCTTAGATCAGTGATTCTGAGACTGTAGAGTTTGTGCGGGCTTCCCCATAGATGCGGAGACATTGTAAAGAAAAGTGGGCATTCTCTTTGACTGCAATTGGACAAAATATCTATGAGCCACGTATATTCAGTGGTTTCGGGCAGCCCCACAGGTGATGCTTAACATGACAACATAAGAAGATCCATTGCCTGGACCAGGTCAAAGGCAAGAATCCTTTTCTTGCATTGACCAACCCAGATGGCCAAGGGAAGTCTACAAGCAGGGCATGAATGCAACAGCACTCTCCAGAGTTAGAGTTGCCAGCAACTGGTATTTAGAAACATATTGCGTCTGACAGTGGAGGTAGACCATAGCTGCCATGACTCGTAGCCATTGAGAGACTGCATTAAAAGCCAGCAATCAGGGATGATGGGAGTGTTAGGATATTGATGTCCCATTCCACCTAAACAGATGTGTGGAGCTGTTGTATGTCACATATCTGTTTACATTCCAGCACAGCTTGCTGGGAACTTCTGTTTGTGTATAGCTTTTGCTTATGCTCCTTGCTTGAACATGAAGGAGAGCAGACATGTTTTCTTTGGCCATATCTATGCTGAATAAACTGCTTGTAAATATGCTTTACATATGCCTCTGTCTGCTCTTCCGTTGCTAAGAGTTTGTTATCTCTGCTGGCTTGCATCCTCAGCTTCTGAAAGGCTTCTGAAGCTCTGAGTCACAGATTGGTGCAGAACTGAGGACCAGAGTTCGACCGGCTGCCGACCGGTGGGCTACAGCCAGTTGGGGGCCTGCCAATCTCCCCCATTCCCTTGGACGCATCACAACAGGGAGCTGCAACCATTTTTACAAATGTAAGAAGAAGGCTAGATCAGGCCAAAGGAACATCTATTCTGGTATCCTGTTCAACCAGATGTCTATAGGAAGCTCACAAGCAGGATTTAAGTGAAGCAGCACACTCAGCTACTGGTATTAAGAGGTATATTGACTTTGACACTGGAAATAGGGCTAGGCATCATGTCTAGCGCCATTGGTCCCCTTATCCTCCATGATTTGTCTAATCCGCTTTTAAAGTTATCCGAGTTGGTGGTTAGGGATGTGGGTGGCGCTGTGGGTTAAACCACAGAGCCTAGGACTTGCTGATCAGAATAAATTTATAATAATAAATTTTATTTATATCCCGCCCTCCCCAGCCGAAGCTGGGCTCAGGGCGGCTAACAACAATCAAAATAGTTCAACATTCTAAAAACATTCATTATAAAATTAATTAAAATCAAATTAATGGCAACCATCAAGCAAAATTCTGTGCAGGTTGCCAGAGGAGGGGGTCAGGCTGCGCCCTGACCAAAGGCCTGGTGGAACAGCTCTGTCTTGCAGGCCCTGCGGAAAGATATCAGGTCCCGCAGGGCCCTAGTCTCTTGTGACAGAGCGTTCCACCAGATTGGAGCCGCAGCCGAGAAAGCCCTGGCTCTAGTTGAGGCCAGCCTAACCTCTCTGTGGCCTGGGATCTTTAGGATGTTTTTATTTGCAGACCGTAAATTTCTCTGTGGGACATACCAGGAGAGGCGGTCCCGTAGGTACGAGGGTCCTAGGCCGTATAGGGCTTTAAAGGTTAAAACCAGCACCTTGAACCTGATCCTGTACTCCACCGGGAGCCAGTGCAGCTTGTATAGTACTGGATGAATATGATCTTGCAGCGAAGACCCCATAAGGAGTCTCGCTGCGGCATTTTGCACCCGCTAGAGTTTGTGGGTCAGTCTCAAGGGCAGCCCCACGTAGAGCGAGTTACAATAATCCAGTCTGGAGGTGACCGTCGCGTGGATCACAGTGGCTAGGTCAGGGCGAGAGAGATAAGGAGCCAACTGCTTAGCTTGGCGGAGATGAAAAAATGCCGCCTTTGTTATAGCTGTAATCTGCGCCTCCATAGAGAGGGAGGTATCGAAGATTACACCCAAACTCTTAACGGACGATGCTGGCACTAATTGCACCCCCGCAAGAGATGGGAGTTGCCCCCTCAATCCCATATCGCTCCGTCCCAGCCAGAGGACCTCTGTCTTCGAAGGATTTAACTTCAACCGGCTCCCACGTAACCATCCAGCCACAGCTTCCAGACATCTGGTCAGTGTATCTGGGCCGAGTCAGGATGGCCGTCCATCAACAGATAGAGCTGGGTGTCATCGGTCAGCGGTTCGAATCCCTGCGACGGGGTGAGCTCCCATTGCTCGGTCCCTGCTCCTGCCAACCTAGCAGTTTGAAAGTACGTCAAAGTGCAAGTAGATAAATAGGTACCGCTCCGGCGGGAAGGTAAACGGCGTTTCCGTGCGCTGCTCTGGTTTGCCAGAAGTGGCTTAGTCATGCTGGCCACATGACCCGGAAGCTGTATGCCAGCTCCCTTGGCCAATAAAGCGAGATGAGCTCCTCAACCCCAGAGTCGGTCACGACTGGACCTAATGGTCAGGGGTCCCTTTACCTTTGACAGTTGGTGGCCATCTAGTGGTTCCATAGCCTAACAATGCACTATGTGGTGAAGTGTGCCTGTCTTGAGAACACTGCCTCTTTGCTGTGTGTGACTGTCACATGGACTTTATGTCTGCAGACCATCTAAGTGTCCCTGTTTTCCAGGGACAGTCCTGGATTTACAGAAGCCGTCCCAGTTTCCAATTTGACCACGGAATGTCCCGCTTCTCCTTGGGACATCCCTATTTTCAGCAGAGAAATGTTGGAGGGTATGTGTTTGCTGATGCTCACCATGTGACTCTATGCCGTGGGGTCCCGAGCGTCCATTTCTGATGGAGACTCATAGCACAATGGGACTTGCAAATGCTCCCCATTTTCTGTTGACATCCCTGTGGTGACTGTAATGTAAGATATAGTCCAGAGATGGGGAACTACAATACACCCCATCACCACCAATACCACCCAGATCTCTCTATCCAGCCACTTGGTCTCTTCCCAGGACATGCTCCTTTCCCAAGGCCACAACTCTGCTTCACTCTCTCCTTGAGTACTTTTACCTAGCTGGAATGGATTGCTGGTGATAGCGCTTCTTCCTTGCATGGATGGAGGAAGGAGAGGTCTAGGAATCTTTTGCATGACCCTCACCCTGCAAAAGATTCCCTGCCTCCAAACTAGCTTTACTCTTGAGTAAGTGCACTTAAACAGTTGCAGCTTTGGCCCCATGGTCTAGGAAGCAGAGGACAAACTTCTGGCAGCTTGCATTGTTGTGTATTTTGGCTGATAGAGCTAGTGGCTGCGCTTAGATTTTTGTGATGGTTTTACTCTGTATTGTGGGGCATTACAGCAGGGTGGTTGACTTGGATCAGGGAGAGCTGTGCAGTGGCGTAGCGTGGGGGGTGCAGGGGGGGCCGGCCACACTGGGCACAACATCTGGGGGGGCGCAGTCGCACTCGCAGCTCTCTGCCCCTACCTGGCTCACTCACTCTCTCTCTCTGCAGTGCTGGCTGTGCAAATCCTATCCGAGCCGCCGGGTCGCCGCCTACTGTGGAGGGGGGGTGCTGGAGGGGGGGGTGCTGCCCTGGGTGCTGACAACCCACGCTACGCCACTGGAGCTGCGTACAAATCTCAGTCCACTGGGTGATCTCTAGCCAGTCACCACCTCTCTGCTTAGCCTACCTTAGAGGGCTGTGAAGAAGAATATCAGGTTGTTCAACACACCAGAGCCAAACTGATTACATATCTTTGTCACAAATAGACATCTAAGTGTCTCGAACAGACCAAGAACAATTCATTTTGCCCTTTTACTAAGCTGTTTCATGGGAGGCTAGGGACTAATAAGAGGGCGTGAGAAACTGAGCCCTTTCTCCTTCCCCACAAAGAAATAAATGACCTTCCCAACTGGAGCCCTGCTGTTGTAAGCATGTACTGTGGAGCAGAGGAGTCTTCCCACAGATGGACTTTTGATCTGCTCCACCTGGGCTCTTTGTATGACCTAACTTGTGTGGTGTGAGCTTGCCCAGTATACTGCAAGGATGAGGAACCAGTGGCTTTCCAGAAATTGTTGGACTCTAACTCCCATCAGCCCCAGACAGCCTGGCCAGTGACCATGGATGATTGGGAATTGCAGTCCAGTGGCATCTGGAAGGTCAAAAACTCCCCCTCCAGGCCTCCCATCCACTGTGGCAAGATTGCATCTAGGTTACATTCATTCATCCAGAGTAAAATCTATTATAAAAGCATTGTCAGATGTTGATGTTACAAAGTGTTTCATCTTCAACACTGTAAAAAGGAAACTAGCTTGCTCTTTCTTTTTTAGACATTTAGGAAATATAGCATTTCTCGAGTCTGATGAATGTGCTTCCACATGGGTTTAGATGTATTTCTTATAAGTAAGCAGGTTCCTCATCCATTCTTCATGTGTCTCCTTCTCTGCTGACATGATTATTCGCAATTAAGCAGCTAGTTATGCATAAGAGAGGACAGACTAACTTCAACATCCCTACTTTTGAAAAATGTTTCCAGGGTGATTTCATCTCATATCACCCAATGAATGTAATAGGGTGTTTCTGATATACTAAGTGAGCATGATGAACCAGGAACCTCAACACAAACGTCATTGTGATGAATGGAATTAGCTCACCTGGCAAACAACTGTGTAGGAAAGACCTGGGATTTGTTGCTGTCATCATGTGGTTGTCACACACACACACACACACCTCCCATAGCTGTCAAGTGCCCCTTATTTGGCAGGACAGTCCCTTATCCCAGCGCCATGTCCCACTGCTGTCCCTTATTGATGATGTCCCTTAAATTTCCTGGGTTTCAAAGGAAGCAGCTCCTCTCCCTCGCTCCCTGCCGGCCAACTACAACTGTGTTGCTTGGCTGTGTTGCTCACCCAATAAGGAGTCTAAGAACGACTGGGGGGTGGAGCTTGCATGCCTTGTGCCGATCAAATCGACCGCGTTGCCTGGGGATTCGCCTTTGCTCAGCACTTCCCAGCGGAGAGGTGATGTGGTTTTCCTTGTTGCATCCCCTTTGCCAGGTTGCTGCACTGTGGGAACCACCGCTTGAGGCTTCGTTTGGCTGCTGGTTGACTAAAACCGCTTATTTTGGCTGCTGATCCCTTATTTTCGAGGCTGCTGGTCCCTTATTTTCAAATCTGTAAGTTGACAGCTATGACACCTCCCTATATCAGGACATTTAATTATGGGAATTCCCTCTAATTGGGGAGTATTCAATGTTGCTACTCAACTTGCACAACCCAACTGCATCCTCAAGCTCTCCAGAGGACTGGGGGATTCCCTGAAATGGATTGTTTTGGGAAGAGGATAGGGAGAGGAGGAGGAGGAGGAGGAGGAGTCCTGTTGCATGAGTGGAATTTCATTCATGAAGCACTGGATACAAACTCACTGTGTTTTGTTAAGACTTAGCTAAAATCCCCCTGCTCCGGGCATACAACTGGGTTCAGCGATGGGTTGTCTAGGGGTCCCTCTAGGCTGACACCAGCCAGGTAATGCGCTACACAGAGTTCAATAGTCATTGTTTCAACAGAGATCCATTCCCGAGATACAGCTCCTCCCACAATGGGCAAGGGGAGGGAGTCATTGCAGCAGACATGGCCTTAGTTGAGGATTGAGCCACAGCCACCGAATCCCTAGCAAGGAAAAGAGGCCTATAAGCTGGGATTCGTATTTGCATTCCGATGGCCTGTTACACCAACAGCATTTGTAGCTTGTGATAGTTGTATGGATTTACGATAAAGTTAGGAAAAGATGACACTCGGTTTACTTTCCCCCAATCATTATAACATGAGAAAGTGAGTGATTTTCTTTAAGCCATTAACATAACATCAATGCTTATTACAGCCAAACAGGGCTTTATGCCTTATGCCAGGTCCCTATGAGTACCAGGTCCACTTAAAGAATAACTGGGGTGGTGGGAGGAGAGACTGATTTTCGGAATAATTTTTTCCTGGAGAAATGCCCCAGGTGCTCAGTTTCAACAGCATCCCATTGACTGGATAACCTATGGATCTTAAACCAGCCCACAATACTTAGAAGCTGTATTGTTCTACTAAGTTAGGAAAGCATCAACTGGTGGTCCACTGGTGAGAGCTGTCAAGTTGGTGAGGGTCAGGGATGGGACCTGTTCTGTGGTGGCCCCAGCTATCTAGATGAACCTCCCCAGGGAAATCCACATACCCACTTCTTTGCTGCCCTTCAGGAGAGTCTTGAAGCCTTTCTGGATCTTTCTGGCTCTTCTTATGCTCTTGTGATAATTTTAATGTCGCTCTATTGTAGTCACTGCTTTAATTCGGGGTGGTGGTTTTTGTTTTTTTGTATAGTGTAAATTATCATTGATCAAGTTCTGAGCTCCTTTGGGAGAGCAGATACCCCAAAATGCAGATACCCCAAAAATGTATAGAAAGATAGATAATAATCAACAAACAATATTGCTTACATGGTAAGAGCAGGGCTCCTTCTAGCCAACCTTCCCGAATATGGTGCCCTCCAGCCAGTGACATCAATCAATGGTCAGGGATTATCTAGTCCAGGAGTTACCAACATGGTGCCCATGGGTGCCAGCCTGCCCACCAGCATCTCCTATGGCACCTGTGAAAGGTCTCAATAAATAGTCCCTCAAAATTCCACAATGCACTACAGCAGGCATAGGCAAACTCGACCCTCCAGATATTTTGGGACTACAACTCCCATCATCCCTAGCTAACAGGACCAGTGGTCAAGGATGATGGGAATTGTAGTCTCCAAACATCTGGAGGGCCGAGTTTGCCTATGCCTGCACTAGAGTGTTTGCTGTTCCTGTGCGTTACAGTTTGCTCAGCTTTCTCTTCTCCTACACTGACATGCCCCCCCCCCCAAGAAAGAAAGCTTACATTTCATTGGAGGACAGGATTGGACACCCACACTCCTTTCTGTTCTGATAAAAGGTGGGGTACAAAGAACTTCTGTCTCTGTGTTTGTATGGCAGTGGGAGGTATAGGTGCCTTTCTCTCTGTTGATGAAGGGCAAGCTGGGGGTATGACTGTACTGTTTTGTACTGGGTCTCTTTTTCTGGGCCAGACTTTGTGTGTTAGCCCACAACCCCACAGCAGGCATTTTGTGTTGTGGCATGCCCCACCTATGGTCGCCATTTTGTGACTCACACCAAACATTCCAAAGAGTCCCCCAACTCCAGAGGTAGACCATTCCACTGCCGAACAGCTCCTACTGTCAGAAAGTTCTTCCTGATGTTTAGTCAAAATCTCCATTCTTGTAACTTGAATCCATTGGTTGCAGCCCTACCCTCCCGATCAGGAGAAAAAAGCTTGCTCGATCTTCCATTTGACAGCCTTTATAATATTTGAAGATGGATACCATATCACCTCTTTCCCAGGCTAGACATACCCAACTCCCTCAACTATTTCTCATAAAACCTAGTTTCCAGACCCTTAATCATCTTGGTCACCCTCATCTGCACACAGCTTGTCAATATCCTTAAATTGTAAGTCATAAGTACCCTTCCTTAGCAATCTCCCCCCCCCCCCAAAAAAAAAAACACCTCCTAAACATTTTCGCTTTTCCTGGTAAAGGTTATCCTTTTGTGCCATATCTGTATTGGCCAGCACTACTCACTGTGGTGGAATCTACACACATATAAAAAAAACGCTGTGAAAATGCTTTTCTAAAAAAAGTTTTGAAAAATAACCTTGAATTTTGCATAGCCCAGTGTCGCCATCTAGTCTCACATTTGTATATTGCACTTTACAACAACACATTTAAAACGTTTTATTTATATAGCTGAGTCCAGTATCCCAAATGTGGCCTTATCATCTTACCATATATTTTATATAAAGGTTTTGTGATATTTGCAATGCATTTTCGTCCCCTTTTCTGATAATCCCCAACACAGAATGTGCCTTTGTTCCTTTTGATTTCACAACACCATTTTTTTAAACTGAGCTTTCCACCATTATATTTTTTAAAAAAGGCAAATCCCATGTCTCTTTGCATGGTAGCAAAGCAAGCTTTAGACTTCATCAGTAACTAATAGGAATTTTATTTTATTTTTTGCTCCGTTTTCCATCACACACTGAATCTTGCCTGCTGCTTCATCCCTCCGTTGTGCTGAATTGCTGATTCAACAGTAAAGGCCCCCTTTTTGGAGGAGGTGGGGCATTGTTGTCTTAGAGGGGGGGGGGAAACAGTTTACAGAAAGGGAGGATTGCATGAAAATGTTTCTTTATTAATCATTTAAAAAGAATCAAGACAGAAACAGTGTAGCACAGAGAGCTCTTTTTTGAACAGAGCGCTTTAACATGGCATGGAAACTTGCAAGCGTGTGCTGTTAAAATATACAGTTCTAAATTACCACCCAGATCAATAACAGTAGGAAGATGGAGATTATCAATCTCTGAGTGGCCTCAGTTACATGGAATTGACTGGCAACCACATAATGACTTTGGGCCCAGCCCACCCGTTTAGAGCTAGGGTGATAGATCTGTAGGTGCCACTCATCATAATTTCCTTATCGACAACGTCCATAGGAGCCATTTGTCTTCTGCTTGTCTCGGTCCACTTGGAGCACTTCATCCTTCAGAGCCGCCTTTGAGAGCGTGATCAATGCGCAGCTACAGCTGGTTGAAGGGGACCAAATCCATTGAACAGTTGATTTGGTTCCATTTTACCAGCTTTAGCAAAGCATTCTGGGCCTCCTCACGGGAACTTAGAAGGGACGGAGGGGGGTTCCTTAGGCGATCCAGCAGCTCTGTCCTTTAGCAACTGAGGCTGTGCTTCAGTGGGAGAGTTGAAACGGATAGCGTAGACTTAAGTTCAGTAAGGAAGACCAGGAGGGAAAGTGACGGGCATGAAGGTGGCACCTTAGCTCAATTCGGCGCATATGAGGTCGAGGCTCCCCACTCAAAACATTTGGAATAGAGGAAGTGTGGCTACTGTCAGCAAAAGGAAATGGTCGCCATGCTCCTCTTTGGGGTGAATATTTGGTGCATAGCCGTAGCCTTTAGCATGTAGCACTCTGAAGCCGAATGGTTAACTCCGCTCTCCCAGCTGCAGCATGTTAAGTTCATAGGAAATGTAGGCGAAATATATGTTGAGAAGCGTTATGGCCAACGAAGGATGGAACACAGGATAGCGCGCTTAGGATTAATTCCAGTGACCTTTCAGTTGCTATTATGGAAAATGATTCCAGCAGTACCTTGTAGTACCTGAGATGTAAAATCCATACCTTACAGCTGCTCCTGCCACACAGGCTAATACAGCATGGCAGACTTCTCCCTAATTGCTCCTCATATACCATTTTGGGTGCAGCAATGTGAGGTAGACTCCTAGACTCGGCCATATGTATTAATGAGGCTGGATGCCAAGCCACAAATGCAGATCAATGCCTCACAACCATGTGGATGGTTTAGCTGGGGGGGGGGGACTGTGTTGTTGGAGGTTACACAAAAGTGTGTGTGTGTGATCTGATCTTTGTTGTGAGAGTGTGCTGCGCTCACTACTGCTTTCTGTAAGTAGTTTGCTATGGTGGAAGGGATAGTATGACGGACTTAACAAGGCAAACACATTCAAAGTGCACGACTTCCCCCCAAACTGGGAACTGTAGTTTGTTAAGGGTGCTGTGAATTGTAGCTCAGTGGGGAGTAAACTACAGCTTCCAGGCTCTTTTGGGTGAAGTCACATGCTCTAAATGCATGGTGTGTGCACAGCCCTAGATTCAAAAGTGTGTCTGGATAGGAATTCGCTACCTCTCTGGGCAAACTATTGTGAGAATAAAATGTTGCTTGGAGTGACAAAGGGTGGGTATCTGTGTTGCAATAAATGACTTGATGCTGTAGTCATCAGTTGTTGAGAAAGTTGTGTGTGTGTGTATTTGCTTTCAGTCCCAATGAAGCCACTGGTTCAAATCCTAGTATTTCTTACTAAGCCGGGATGCAAAACAGACAGAGGTCTTTTTAAAAACGCATTCACACCAATGTTTCCATTCAACATGTTTAATAGCTCATGGCTTGCATTTGCTATATCTCCCCATACCGAAGGTTAACAAGGAGCGGGGAGAGGTGAGCGAAAGAATGGAGGGAAGGGAGGAAAAAGGGAGGGAGGAGTCATTGCATTTTGATACCGGCATCCTACTTTCTCTGATTTGCGGCTTGGAGTGAGAGGGTAGAAGAAAATCAAGACGTGATTAATCACAAATAAAAAGTTTAAAAGAAAGATGTGTGAGCTTTCCTAAGCATAATACGATACATAGCACACTGCTGAACTCAGGTTGCTGAAATTGCAGCCAAGGCAGTTTTTTATCCCTTGTACCTGGGAACAGCTTCTCTCCCAGGGCTCTGCTGAGTTAAACCCCATTACTGGAAATAAATGGTTTCGTCATCGCTTTTGTGTCTCCCCCCCCCCCCTTGCAGGAAGTGGGGAGGGGGTACACACAGCAGCATTTCAGCATTTCTGCCATGCTGTTCAATTAAAGCCTGACTTAATTTCATCCAGGACTGTCAACAACATATTGTAAAAACTAGTGAGATATGTAATTCTTAAAAGCCTGTTGAGGGTGAAAACAGTATCAGTGGGGAGATAGCATGTTGTGGGGGGGGGGGGAGTCATAGAATTGGACAGGGTCTAACTGATCCTCTTTTCCGTAAGTGGGCCCTCCAGGTAGACTCCAAATTTCAGGTAGGCTCCAAATTGCAATCCAGCAATATCCTCCAGTCCTCCAACCCCTGCTCTAATCTAACCTTCTGCCCTGGAATAAATATCCTCCATCTAAATTTTTCCAAGGCTGCTCCCTTCTATAGCACTTCTGTGGTGTGCTAACTCTCGCTTCCCCCATGTACAAATTCGCCATTTTCAGTTTCTTTCAGCTACTCATTTTGCCGCCCCTAAATTCAGTTTTCCCCACCTCCAAACCAGCTTGCTATTTATTTATTTTTTTAATCTGCACAAAACCACATATACGTTCTTGTGCCTTATATAGACATTTTGCTATGCAATGAGCATGTTTTGAAAGCAATTTCCCCTAACAGTTTCATTTGTTATTTCCACCGACATATACATTTTTTCACACCATTTTCCCTAATATGCACTTTTATGTACACATTTATTTTTTGTTGTTGTTGTTAGAAAAGTACCTTAGAAAAAAAAACCTGAGAAATGCAAAAATTTAGAGTGGCATTTTGATTCATGAATTGGTTTGGGAAATGCAGATTAGGTAAATTTGCATTCAGCTGCAAACCAAACAAATTTCTCTTCCTTCGATACTTTGAAGTCCATGATTATTTTTATCCTCAACTGCACTGAAGTCTACATATGTAAAATTCAATTTACTCACGTTCATCTTGCCTAGTTTCTTTCCATCCCTCCTGCTGTCTCCCCACAAATTTTATATATATATATATATATATATATATATATATATATATATATATGAGGTTCCTTTGTCTTTTTTCAATGCACAATGGAATATACTCTACCACTGTTACACATCACTGCTATTACCAGTACTAACACTACTGCCAGTACTACTAAAAGTACTACTACTAATAACAATCTGCAACCAGCAAAGTTATTCTGATGCTTATCTGCTCTTACAGGGAAAAGCGAAACCGAGAGGAGATATAATAGCTTTGAAAGGAGAGCCCTACAATTAATTGAATCATGTTATTTCTAGATACTCTTTCAAGAGAGGCCCAAAGTCAAGGAATGAAATGAAGACCTAGCCGAAGTAAAGATATGAAACAATTCAGCCTTTTTCTCGAGTCGTTTGGAGAACCAAAGGATTTAATTAATCACATTTCCATGCAAGCAGAGTGGTAATTGGAAGCATGCGGCCTGAATCGTAAAAAAGAGGACATTGAACATGGATGTGCCTTGGAAAATGAGCAATTGCTGGTCCGTGATGGTCGGATTAACACTGTGAAAATGCCCTGCATAAACTGGGAATACCTGGATGACCTCAGCATCTTGCAGGCGGTCTAAGAACTCGGAAGCTACAGTGGGAGAGAATTGTGAGGACACAAGGCTGAGGCGCCGAGGCAATCCTGGTAGCCGATGAGTTAGCACCAGTTCACCACTCTCATAAGGAAGGACAGAAGAGGGCCCACGTAATGTATTTGAAATCAATTGCAGAGTTGGCGAGAGAAAGTGTGTGTATGTGTTGTAGCATTTGTTTAGCTTTCTGCAATGAGTTATGGTTGGAGGTTCCCTTTTTGGAAAAGCAGTCGCACCCCCCCCCCTTTTGTTCACCATTAATCAAAAATAATAATGTGCTTTCCACCAGGGAGACCTTAGTGGCAAAACTGCAAATAGCCACTGAAGGCTTTGCAGTTTGTTACAAAGGGCTTCCGTGCTGCTACTTTTGCCTGCAGGCTGAGCATTCGGACACGAGAATGTTCCCTTGGGGCAACTATTTCCTTATTACAGTTTACCAGGAGGGGGACTATATATATATATATATATATACACACACACACACACACACACTGTATTTTCTGGCGTATAAGACTACTTTTTAACCCAGGAAAATCTTCTCAAAAGTCGGGGGTCGTCTTATACGCTGGCTACAGCAGCAGCTCCTGCAGCAACTCCCCACCAAAGGATAAAACGACAGCCAATTAAATCAGAGGACACCCAGCTCTCTAGATGAAGCAGAAATACGCCTGAAAATTGGCCCCAGAAGCCCCCGGCCACTGGGAAGTGGAGCGGATTTCTGAGCTGGACTGGATACTTTTTTATTTATTTTTATTTGGTGTGTGTTGGAAGAGGGGTAGTCTTATACGGCGAGTATATCCCAAATTCTATATTTTAACTGGAAAGGTTGGGGGGTCGTCTTATACGCCCAGTCGTCTTATATGCCGGAAAATACGATGTATATATATCTCGCCTACTTTAAATAAATACAGTATATAACAAGCCCGCTCAAGAAATATCACCTGAATGGAGACACAAATACAATATCACCTGAATGGAGACACAAAAGACACAAATACACACAGAGATGCAGCATATCCGCCTATCTGTAAGTAATGAAAATATCAATAAAAAGCTTCGCAGCACCTCTGGAAGAAGATGCAAGGGCCGTAGCTCAGGGGTAAAGAATCAGCCTTGCAAGCGGAAGGTCCCAAGGTCCCAGGTTCAATCCCTGCCATCTCCAGGTAGGGCTGGGAGAGGACTCTCCCTGAAACCTTGGAGAGCAGCTGCCAGTCAGTGTAGACAATATACAGCCAGTGGTCTGACTCTGTATAAGACAGCTTCCTATGTTCCTAGACTTCGCTGAGGTTTGAGGTTTTCTGCATTCAAGCGGTAAATATATATTTTCATGAAATAATTTTTTTAAAGGCATTTCTGTAATTTGGGGAGAGATGGCCAGTGCTTGCCCTCAATGGGCTTGTTACACTGGTCCGAAGGTGTTATATTTCTCCCTTTTTTCTTTTTATTGATACACCAAAAAAGAAACAAAACAAAAATACAAATGAAAATATCGATAAACACAATATTAATTACAAAACAATAAAGCAAAAAATGGTCTTTAGACTATAGACCCAACCTCCCGTCTATTCCTTATTTCAATTATATATTACTTGTTGCCAGTACACACTTTTATTTTAAATTGACTATTTCTTATTTTATCTTAGGTCTCGTATCTTTCTCAAAGCTACTACTGAAGGTGTTCATAGGCCATTACAGAGACTGCAATGGCAAATGGGTGTGTGTGTGTGTGTGATCTCTTCATGGTTTGGAGGCCCAAAGTACTGGTTAGAGTGTTTTGCTAGGACTGGGGAAACCAGGTTCAAATTCCCCTTCTGCTATGAAGCTCATGGAGCCCCCCCCTCTCTCTCTGCCTAACCTACCTCACAAGGTTGTGAGGATAAAGTGGAGGTGGGGGGAAATGATGCATGCAGCCTTGAGCTCACTGGAATAAAGACAGGTGATAAATGTAATCATTCAATTAATATGAAAAAGGTGAGGACATAATACCAAGGACTGGAATGCACCCAGCATAAACTGGAGTGAGTCATCTTGCTTGTTTCTTTGTAGCTTCTAACTTAGGGCTGCCACATGTCCTCAACAAGTTTGGGGTATGCCTAACGAAAGCTCAACAATTTTGGGGTTCTTAAAAAAAAAAGAAGCTCCACAACTTTTGGGGTGTTCTAGTTTTTACTTTTTGAAATGTGGCAAACTTACTTTAACTTTTCTTTAAAAGCACAGAAGAAGAAACAGCTCCTTTTGCCAAGGAGTGACAACCTCCCGTTTCACACACCAGCAACTTGATGCCCTTCTAAGCTCATTTTGAGGCCTTGATGATGAAAAGCAAAATGACATCGGTGGTGATTCTGGAAACAAATGTGGGCATCTTTGATGGTGCAGGAAACAGAGCAGAACATTCAGGTCTAGAAACCTTCACAGAGGCAATGCATATACATAGAGCTCCACAGCCATCCTATACATCCCCCAAAACAATCTGCTGTTGACCTGCAACCCAGGAAATCAGCCCATGTGCAACATTGCAAACAACTCTAGGAGATCTGCATGGCTGAAAAAGTACAGAGTATTTGTATGCAACTGTTCTGTGGCTTTATGCTGGAATGCAGGAACAGCATAATGTGCACTGGTGGTTGAAAACACAGCAAAATTCCCTCTCTGGGTCCATCTAAAAGTGTAATGGCAAATGAAGGCCTGGGAATAGGACCACGGATTCTCCACTCACTGCAAAATGCTTTGGGGAGAGAAGAGGAGGATTGTGCTTAATCCTCCCTGTCTCAACAACCCCTTCCCCACAACTACCTTTCTCCCAACAAGGTTTTCCAAAGCCATGATGATCGCATCAAGTAGGGAGGGAGGGATATGACTGGTGGAAGCAAAATATTTAAGCACCCCAAGCCACCATTTCTCTTCTAGCAAATCCACCCCTCCTTACTGCTTCTGTGCTGTAGCTCAGGTTCCCAGCCCAAAGCTTGCTTGCAAATATTCAGAACAGCCCTTATTCTCTTAAGGTGACACATTATTTTATTCTATTGCCTCTTTGGTGCTGCAGCAAACAACACCCACGTTTCCAGAGCTCACCATTAAAAGAATTCCCAAGAACTGCCTAACCCAAATTCCCCAGAAGGACTCAAAACCTACACAACCAGTTGTTAGAATACAACTATCTTTGCAACCTGGTGCCCTCCAGAACTACAACTCCCATCAGTCTCAGTCACCAAGTTGGTGAAACCTGGGATAAAAATATATATCACCTTAACTGTTTTGTGTCTATGTCAAACATGTCTGGTAACATGTATTTTAACCAGGGATGAGAAACTTGGTTATTTCTGAGGCCCTCATTGGAAATCTATAAAGAGCTTGATGGCTGCACCTCATTTGCACATCACAGCTGCATGTAGTCAGCATTATTTGCGCACTGTTTTCACAAGCACATCACATGCTGCGCAACAGCGCACTGTGCTTATTCCGCAAAATCCTGCAGTTGCCACTCTCAAATGCAGAAACTGCAAGCGGCTAACACGGTTTCCCTTCTGAAACCTTTTGTCATTCTGCTGATGGTAAGCACATGTGTACATTAGGATACAGAGGTGACCGGATGAGGCTAGATAGACCAATACAAAGACCTGACTCAGTGCAAAGCAGTGCCTTACATCTTCTTAATATGGCCTCCATATTGCAGAAGGACGGGGGAGGAGACTAAGGTTCATAGCTTGCTTGTGGTCACCTCATAAGTTTGAGGCAAAGGTAGCTTTGAGGCTTCGGCTTCCAAGTTCCTAGCTGAAGTCCTATGTGCGTCAACAATGTTTAGACAACACAATGACCATATAAATATGTAATAGACAATCTTTATAGAATTCCTTCAAACAATAGTATGTAAGCTTTTTCATTACTGTTTGTATTGCAGTTTATAATTTTTGTAAACTGATATGTCATGCAGTCTGTAAAATTTTATTTTCAGTTTATGAAACAATTCTATATTCTCCCACCACGCTGATGAAGATCTATGAAACAGCAGTCAATATCCGGAATCTCTGTTCAGTGTTGGACATTATATTTGCTGAATACACAAAGCTTCACAGCTTATCTTCCATCGTACAAAGTTTGGTACCTCGCTTCATTTAAAGATTTTCAGAGACTTTGAGAGTAAGATTTCATTTCAAACTTGTTATTGATTGAAGGAATTCTATAAAGATTGTCTATTACATATGTATATGGTCATCGTGCTGCCTAAGCATTGTTGACATTTGCAACACAGGGGTTTGTTTGAAGTCCGATATGCAGCTTCCTAGGAGGAACACTGACTTTGAATAACTATGCGCAGTGTTTCTCTGCAAGACTTTTAGCCACTCTGTGACAGTGACTCTCATGATATCAGCATCAGCAGACGAGGAGATTCATTTCTGCTTTGCACTTCCATTAGGATCCCGGTGCTCTTATCTTGCTCTCTCTTTCCCTTTTCTCTCCCCCCCCACTTTTTTTTGTCTTCAAGCCAAAGGATCACAAATTGTCATCGCAAATCACAACATGTCAATATCGCTAATGAAGCAGAAGATTCCCAGCATGCAGTAGAATTAAAGAACATTGAACCGTCAACCTGATGTCTTTCTCTCTGAATAAAGGGAAAGGGAACCTTCCCTCCCATACCTGGAAGCTGTTTTTGTGGGGCGGGGGGAGCTGTGAAGGAACAAAACTGCTGACCTTCAAGCTACTATTCATTTCAAGCACAGATGGCTCACATTTGAGGCAGTTCAGATATCCGTCATCTGGATAAAGAGATCATTTTCCCCCCTTCCTTTTTGGATCAAACCCGTTCACAGTTTATCATTGGGGGAATCCAGTCAAAACAACAATGCTAAATATTGATTCTTTTTTTACAGCTTTATCTTAATGAAGTGCACGTTCCTCTAGTAATTAGCTTTGAGAAGTTTTCTCCAAGTTAATGTAGTGTTTGATGCTGCTAAATCTGAAGGAGTCCTGCCACAGATGAAAGAGTCTTTGATAACCCAGACAATCTCTTATCTCTCCCTTGTCCAAAGAGACAATTCGCCAACAGTACTGTGAATGCAATGCAGATTATTCAGCCAGATTGCAATGGCGGCGCAGTAAGATTCTGCAGAAACTGCTGCAAGCCACACTAAAGCCCCACTGCAACCTTCCCCAAGTGTTATTTCCATGTAAGTTAACATCTATAGGGCAGGGTGTGTTGATAGGCATGCTATCTTGGGATGGGGAAGAAACATGGCTGTCAACTTTCAGATTTGAAAATAAGGGATCAGCAGCCTCACCTGTCCCGGAGACAGTCTACAGGATATCTAACAATCCAGGATAGCAGCGGGAAGCAGCGGGAAACGGCGCTGGAATAAGGGAATTTCCCACAAAAAAAGGGAAGGTGGTTGACAGCTATGGGAAGAAATCTGAGGCAGTTCGCATTTAAAGGTGAACCCCACCTCTTAGAAACTTCAGTGATTAACTGGTATAGGAAAAGCCGTGATAAATAATAGAATGAATAATAATATTTTTTTTAAAACCAGCACTTTCCAAAGCAATATGCAACCTGAAACACACCCATTCTTCAAAATTCACACTTTTACAAAAATTGCAGTGTCGTTCCCCAGCCATGCGATAGGTACAACAGATGCATATACTAGGATATAAAGTGTGCATAGAAATGCATATATTAATGAAAATAACATACAAACTGCATTAGGTAAAGGGAAATTGCTTTGCCAAAATGTGTATATCGAGAGAAATTCACGCAAAAGTGCTAGCCATTGGGTTCATAGTATTGCATCATTTGTAGATATAGCATGCTACTTATTGTTAGAATCTTGGAATCCAACACAGCTAGAAAGAAAAAAACAGTAAATTAAATAGATGACTTTTTGTTTTTGTTAATGGGAAAATATTGTTGAGGTTATTTTTTTAAAAAAAAAAATAGCTCCCAGGCATGTAAATAAAATTATTATTTCTAAAAAATCTAGCAGCTGCATCTTTTTCTGATCCCGTGAATAGGAAGTTAAGCATCCAGGTTTTCTGTTTGTTTGTCTTTTAAAACACCAACTAACAATCTAAATAACCAGAATAATATTAAGCTTCTGACTGCTGTGAGGATTAAGGTTTGGAAGTATGGTCCTCTCTGTTGAACAAACTGCCCACTTCCAGAACAGAACAGTTTTGTCCTGGAATAAATAGCTTGCGTTCAGTGTTGTGTAAAGCAGGTCATTCCATCATTGCAGAGACTTCTCCCAGCATAATGGAACAATCTCCCTCTCTCCTCCCTCTGTGCACCTCCTAAATCTGTTCTGTGGGTGCCAATCCCCAATCCTCCAGAGCACATTTGGGGGTGGCATGGGGTAAATGTGGGAAAGGAGGGGGGATCCCATTGCATCAGTGCTAATCCTTGCATGAGTGCAACTATAAGAGCAGTTTGACAGTGGAACAGACTATGGCGAAAAGTGGTAGACTCTCCTTCTCTGCAGGTTTTTAAGCAGAGCTTGGATAACCGTAAGCCAAGGTGTCTTTAGCTGTGATTCCTGCATTGCAGGGGATTGAAATAAATGATGCGTAGGGTCCCTTCCAAGTACTATGATTCTATTTCATACATACTGCTTAATACCTCCCAAACATACATGCAATGACTGAGTGATTTATTGTGTGCTTGGGGGCTTCAGGGTATACACAGAGCTCCTTCCATCACAAGTGCTTTCCCACTAACTCAGTGGATCGGGTCTGCATGATTGTCCATTTTTAAGTTTATGACTCACCAGAACACACAGAGCTCTGGATCAGGGTGAACGGGTGCATAACCTGTGAATTTATAACCGCAAGTCGCAGGCATAATTTGTCACATCCAACCGGGAGTTCTCAGCATGATGGGATACCATTTTTCAAAAGGCACAGAAGCACACCAAAGCTATTTTAAAGGCCCTGCACACCTACATAATTAGATAACGCTTAACATGTGTGCACCTGATGGGCCATCGTTTATGTGATAGGATCCATCAGGGCCCAGGAGCTGTCATTGCAAAGCCATGCATAAGCTAAGCGGAGAGCATTTCGGGCAAATACATCTTACTCCGGAACTTTATCTACATCAACATTTGCTCCAATTATAACTAATTGGACACATATTGCATTTTCATAGCATCTAATTTTCTATTGATTTTAACGGGGCTGCTGCTGTTTTGTCGAATAGAGCAGTATCTGGTATCAGTCGCTGTTTAAAAATGCTGAGTACACTGCCCTGGATGGGATTATGCAGTCAGCAGATGTTTGAAACCCCTTTAATTGTTTGCTTTATCAAATGCAGAAACTGTAGTGGCAGTGAACAGTTCCTTTGCTTTTATCGTACCTTAGCTTTTACAAGGGTGGGGCAGAGGCAGGGAGGAGAGAGAGAGAGAGAGAGAGAGAGAGAGAGAGAGAGAGAGAGAGAGAGAGAAGAAAGAAAGAAAGAAAGAAAGAAAGATTGTTGTGAAGAAGGATGTTTCAGCAAGTCATTCTTTGCAAATTCCCCTGCAAACTGAACTGACCCGCACCCTCTCAACTAACGGAATTGGACTGCAATTATTCTTCAGATTTCACACTTGGCTGTATTTTGCAATGCACTCCTTGGCTCAGAAATGTACCAAAATGTTTTTAAGTGTATATTAGATTTAAAAAACATTTATATGGATTAAAACAGAATTAAAATATAACCGTAACACCTCAGTCAGCCGTGAAATACACTTGAACAAACAAAGTCACTTACGCTGTGCTCCAAAGTCCTGCAAGAGCAGATGTAACTTAAACTATGAATGAACCTAAAGTGGAGGAGATTATTATTAATAATAATAATAATAATAATAATAATAATAATATACCGCCCTATACCCTGAGGTCTGAGGGCGGTTCACAGATTGAAATCAAAATATAAAACCATAAAATACATAACCAAAACACAGTCATACCTTGGTTTGAATGTGCTTCGGGATGAGCACGTTCGAGTTGCACTCCACGGCAACCCAGAAGTAATGGAGCATGTTACTTCCAGGTTTCGCCGCTTGCGCATGTGCAGAAGCGGCAAAAAGCGACGCGCGCATGTGCAGATGTGCCGTCGCTGGTTACATTTGCTTCTAGATGCAAACAGGGCTCCGGAACGGATCCTGTTCACATCTAGAGGTACCACTGTAAAAACAACAACACAATATTTATCTGAGGATCTGGGTCCAAGGAATTTTCCTTATGGACTTTGGATGGAAATTCATGACTTTGTTCCTGCCCAGCTTCCCCCAAGTCCAACAGTGCTTAGAAGGGGTGGAAAAAAGGTCTTGGTGGACTGCAATCTAAACAGGCTAGCAAACCCTTCTGCCACAGAGCCAGAGAGCCATATTGGCCACTGCCTTAAGAATAATTGCAGCTGGAATTCCATGCAATGCTTTCCCTAACTTGAGCATGCAACAGGGAGTCCATCGCTTCCAGAAATCTCCAAAATTACTTTGTTGTGGGGAAAAGATTCAGGACACAGCTTCAAGCAACCAGCTTGACGCTTCAGACTACTCAATATCTTTTTCTGCCCTTAAGCCATGGGCTTCTTCCTTCACTGCTTTCACTTGGCCATGGTCTCCTGTTCTAGGAATCTGTTCTGCTTATTCTTTCTTACCGCCCCTTACAGCTAGAACACATTCAAAGTACACCATGGGGCACACTTATTTGCTCTGCTCAGTCAATCAGGAATGGGGCAGAAATTTGGTACAGTTCGCATTTTGATGCCAATAGACCCGATTCATTCCTCCTAAGCCAACGTGCAAACCGAAATGCAGCTGTCCCTTGGCATCTTTTGCCTTCCCAAATTTGGCACGGCAGTTTCCCCAACTCAGAAATGTGCACCTCGAAAGCATGCATAAAAATGCAGCTATTGGTGAAACAGCATACGCAACGTTTGTATTCTCGTGAGGGAGAACTGCTTGCAAAAATATGTGTGTAAGCAGGCAGAATTGCATTCAGAAATGCAATGCTAGGATAAATGTGTACTAAAATGCTGGTGAATCTGCTTTTTTAGATATACAAAAAATGCAAACTGATGCAGAAATGTCATGAACTGAACTTTAGAGTGGAAAAAAAATGAGAAACAGAGAGATTATGAAATTGACAGATTAGTCCATTTCTATGTTCAAAAGCCTTTCTTATTTATTTTTTTAAAAACCCTCTATGGTTTAATCCCTACTCAACCGAAGCAAAAAATACATTTACTCATATTTATCATTGGTCCTCTTACTGCAAACTGTCTGTTGCTTCTCTCTCTGTCTCACTACTGTTTTCCCCTTACCGAAATATATACTGTAACCTCCATGGGGGCAGAGACCTGTCTTTTTGCTTCTGCTTCTCATTACGCTGATGACACAACAGCAATTATAATCACAAGTTAACTCTGAGCAGTCACCCAATTAATTCAGTTACCTCTCATTCCAATCTAGAGACTCGTTTCAGACCCCCCCTCTCTCTCTGTCACACACAAACACAAAATTGTGACAATTATTAATTGTTTCTGGAGACCTTTCTCAAGTGCAGAGTACTCTACAGCAATTACCTCCAGTTTTTAAATGTAAACGGCTTCCTGCTGATTGTATCGCAATGACTTTTAAGAAGCGGTGATTTGCCACCAGATGAATCTTTAATCCCATCTTTTGGTTAATTATTAAAACGAATAACAAAATATCTTGGCCCATAACAGAAAGAGGCATGCATTTAACCATGCTGACTAACAGCCTGATCCTAAGACGTGTCGCACCAGCAGAAAAGTCTTTCGCATGATGCGAAACAGCTGCTACACTCACAGATGGAAAGCGCAAATAAAAAGCCTCTAAAAGTGTTTTTGTTTTTATCTTGTATTTTCATGTTGCGAACCTCTCTGAGATCGGTGGAAGAAGGGCGGTATATAGAAAGATAAATAAATGAAATAAACAATGGCTTTAGCGTGATGTCGAATTCCACCCGTTGAAATTAATCGACCCAAGTAAATCTTGTCTATTAACTTCCATGGGTCTACTCTGAGAAAGACTACCATGGAATACTGTCTTGTTAAGGTTACAAGAAAAGGTACTTGAAAACTGCTGATTCCGGGGTCCGAACCCAGAAGTTTCTGCAGCCAAAGCCACTGAGCTATGTTACCTTTTCTCAGAGGGCAAAGGCACTGTATGCCGATCAAAATGCAACATGCAATCTCTGTTAATTCCACTGGAGATTATGTGCAAATAGAAATCCACTGCCCCGTGATTGATGCTTTACCTCTACACCAGCCCAGCAAGGCCTACGCAAATCAAAGAAAATTTTGCTTTTGACTTCGTTATTATCTGTTTTGCTTAAGGACAAATGTCTGGAACAGAGAGAGGGGGGGAAATCAGAGATGACTTTTCAGTGCTGACTCAGCCAAGCTGCACAACGAGAAGAGCTAAGACCCAACCCATAACTTCTGAATCTGTTCAAAAGGCTTATTATTCTTCAACGCCGATAAAACTTTAATACCAAGATGCTCAGCTTTTTAATAAACGTGTCAACAAAAGAGCAAAGCAAATTGATGGGGGCCTTCCCAAGGAATAAATTCCCATTTCAAACAGTCCAGAGGAATGCAGAGCATGAAGTCAGGAGAAGCCTGGACGATGGTTTTGCTGCCCTTTGCAAAAATGGCCAAATGGGCGTTTCGGTCTCATTACTTCCAAGAAAGCACCTGCCCTAGTTAAAAAGGCAGTGTGATGGAATAAAATGTATCTGAGGTCACAGCTTTGAAAGAATCATAATCACAGGAAGGAGCGTATCTTCTGACTTTAAATTAATTAAGAAGATGTGAGTTTTCATTAAAGTGATACATGCAAAAACCTGCCCCCATACTCCTGCCCATTCAATAATTAATAGTTAGACATTGTTCAGCGAGGAGTGTACAAAACTGTGGGTGGTATTCAGCTAACACTTCCCAACAGTGCAAGGATTTACATCTGCGCAACAGGACTTCCACCCCCTGCTGCTTCCTCCCCAAAATCTATGCACCCTCCCCAAATCTACTCCAGAGAGTTAGGGGAACCCCTATAACAGATTTGGGGGTCATACATGGGAAGGGGGAGAGAATGGTGTTGTACAAGCGGAAATCTTTGCTCTGACAAAACTGCTCTATTTTCACATTTTCCTTGAGGTCTGCATTCTCCAATGCGCTTTGATTGGTTATCCTGATTTTTGGGGAGAGACCATACCTAGAATGCTAGGAACCAGCCTAGCTGATCATCATCCCCACAAATTAGATATTTTTGCACAAGCCACAGCAAATCCTGAGCTCACAGACTACCTCTCTGCCTTCACTGCAACATTTCATATGTTGGTATGTTAACTTACTTTGTTTCGAATAAACCACAGTTTCCTCAGCTTGTTTGGAACAAGGAACTGTGATCTTTTCTGATGTTGGAGCTTCCTACCTTCTCCTCTTACTGCGGCTTGCTCGTGGTCATCTGAGCCACAGAAGTTCTCAGGTTTAAGTTCTAACATCTATGACTAAAAAGTTTACGTACAGCATGGATCCTTGTGCAGCCAAAACAGCACACAAGAAGGAGGTAGCAGCAGCCCTAGGGAAACCCAACCAGATAGTCTATAGAAAAATATCTTAAAAGCTTAAGGGAGGAAAGTCCTAAGTCGGAGAACTCACAGATACAAAGAGGACCAGGCATGCTCAAAGGTCATACAATGCTGGCTGTTTGTTGGAGGAGCAGAAAACATAGTGGAAATGAAATGGAGTATTCTGGGATAGGGTGTGGCTAGCTGGAACCCTGAACAGGAGCATTCCATATGGAAACGTTTTGTTCCTAGTCCTCTGTTTCGATCCTTTCTATCTATACTGCATCTCCCTCTTTCCTCCTTCTGACCTTCATTGCAGCTTCTTTTGGCTTCTCTCCTCCCTCCACAAATTGCCTCCCTCCACAAATTGCCTGCAGATGAGTTTCTGTCCATTTTGTGTGACCAGCTTTTTGCAATAGTGATAGAGGGGTCCCTGTGCCCTACAGAGCAACGTACACCCTTCTATTCCCTGTAGAGCTGAAAGGAAACGGAATGGGAATTGGAAAGTCGGCAAAGTTAGCATGCTACCAAAACACACCCCAAACTGTTCTTCGTCTTGGAAACAGCTGGTGTTCAGCAGCGGTTGCTCAGACCTGGTCGCCCAAATGTAAACGAGGATGCACATGGTGTACACCTCAAATTCTGACATCTCAAATGTTTGGAAAGGCATTCAGGACCTAGAGCTCAGGCATTAGATTTGAAAAGCCGAGATCTCTGGTCTTTAGAGTATCAGCATAGAGATCTGCAATGTGAATAGGAGTGACCAGTGCAGTGAGGCAGTGCTGCATATCTGCTCTTCAGACACTGGTCTTGGATGGGAAGGGGCAAGCAGTGTGGAACTCCCACTAATATGCCCATACAATCTTGACCATGCCCCTACATTGCGCTCTCTGAAAACACCACCCATGTAAGTGGCGGTGGTGCCAGTGTAAGTAGGGCAGCTCTATAACCAGTGGCGGACCTACATTTGGGAGCCCCTGAAGCTTGAACTGTCATGGGGGCCCCTTCACAACCAGCAATGAGGTCTGGGTAACCACTGTTACCTTCTTCAGTGGGGTCAGATCACTACACCTTTACAACATCAGTGTTACTGACTCTCAACCTTTGGGACTGTTGATCTATAAAAAGCAAAAAATAAATCAATTTGAGCCATGTGATTCTAACTGGGTCTAAAGGTAAAGGTAAAGGGACCCTGACCATTAGGTCCAGTTGTGACCAACTCTGGGGTTGCAGCGCTCATCTCTCTTTATTGGCCAAGGGAGCCGGTGTACAGCTTCCGGGTCATGTGGCCAGCATGACTAAGCCGCTTCTGGCGAACCAGAGCAGTGCACAGAAACACCGTTTACCTTCCCGCCAGAGCGGTACCTATTTATCTACTTGCACTTGGACGTGCTTTCGAACTGCTAGGTTGGCAGGAGCAGGGACCGAGCAATGGGAGCTCACCCCGGTGCTGGGATTCGAACCGCCGACCTTCTGATCGGCAAGTCCTAGGCTCTGTGGTTTAACCCACAGCGCCACCCGCTGACCCCAAAATTTTAAATAATCTGACTGAAGTCACTTCTGGGGCCTGTCTGAAATTAGAGCCCCTGAAGCTGAAACTTCATTATTTTCACATTAGATCCACCCTTCCCATGATGCTGTCCTGCAAGGAGGCTGCTCCTCCATTTCAACAAGTCACCATGTCCAGCAAATTCATTTAGGCTCTAATAGGAACATAGGAAAGGGCTTTATCTTTGAGTTAGACTAATGGGCCATCGAGCTCAGCCGAAAGACAGGCAGTGGCTCAGTCTTTCTGATGCACAAGCCTTCTGCATAAAAAGCATGTGTTTTACCACTTGGTGTAGTTGCCTACAATTTCACCTAGACCACACACAGTCCTCCACTCTCTTTACTCCAGCAGACTAGAGGCTCTACTCCCAGCTCCACCCAAGTACACAGAACAAGCTGAGATTCTACATAGGTCAGCAGGATATCACCATTGTGGTGCTCTCCTAGCTGCGGAAGTGCTGCCACTCGCTGAGACCAGGATGGAGTAGGCGGTGGGGAAGAAGAAGAAGAAGAAGAAGAAGAAGAAGAAGAAGAAGAAGAAGAAGAAGAAGAAGAAGAATAGTAGTAGTAGTAGTAGTAGTAGTAGTAGTAGTAGTAGTAGTAGTTTGGATTTGATATCCCGCCTTTCACTCCCTTTAAGGAGTCTCAAAGCGGCTAACATTCTCCTTTCCCTTCCTCCCCCACAACAAACACTCTGTGAGGTGAGTGGGGCTGAGAGACTTCAAAGAAGTGTGACTGGCCCAAGGTCACCCAGCAGCTGCATGTGGAGGAGTGGGGAAGCGAACCCGGTTCACCAGATTATGAGACTACCGCTCTTAACCACTACACCATACTGGCTCTCAAGGCAGTGGTGAAAGTGGAGGGAGACACCAGGGTAGTGGCAGGTGTAAGTGAATGCACCTATGTGCCCACCGCTGCTCCTCCAGTGCTTCCCTACCTTTGCCCTGCCCCATTCCCGACCTGGTGAGTGGCAGGGCTGCTACATCCAGAAGGGCCATAGCATTGACAGATCACCTTGCAAACCAAAACAGACACAACTGGCACAATACAGAGTTTTCGTTCCACTACAGCGCAAACTTGCTCCTTGTCTGCGTCCACCCAGAGGCAAAAGGGTTCAGTGGTGCATGCTCTAGTTATCTCCCGCTTGGACTACTGCAATGCGCTCTATGTGGGGCTACCTTTGAAGGTGACCCAGAAACTACAACTAATCCAGAATGTGGCAGCTAGACTGGTGACTGGGAGCGGCCGCCAAGACCACATAACAATGGTCTTGAAAGACCTACATTGGCTCCCAGTACGTTTCTGAGCACAATTCAAAGTTTTGGTGCTGACCTTTAAAGCCCTAAATGGCCTCGGTCCAATATACCTGAAGGAGCATCTCCACCACCATTGTTCCACCCAGACACTGAGGTCCAGCTCCAAGGGCCTTCTGGCAGTTCCCTCACTGTCAGAAGCCAAGTTACAGGGAACCAGGCAGAGGCTCCTGCCCTGTGGAACACCCTCCTACTAGATGTCAAAGAGAAAAATAACTACCAGACTTTTAGAAGACATCTTAAGGCAGCCCTGTTTAGGGAAGCTTTTAATGTTTGACACACTATTGTATTTTAAAATTTGTTGGAAGCCACCCAGAGTGGCTGGGGAAACCCAGCCAGATGGGCAGGGTATTAATTATTATTATTATTATTATTATTATTATTATTATTATTATTATTACCACCACTGGTGTAGTAAACCATGTTGCACTTTATCAATGGTCAATATTCAAAGAACTGTGCAATGTTCCACATTTCCCTATGACAGAAAGGCAGATTTGCAGGGATACTATGATAGTGTTGACAGTTGTTCTGCCATACTGGTTCAGGTGGAAATGACAGCCGGGCTCAAATACAGAAAATGCAATGTAGTAATCAAATAAGGAGCTGCCATATACCGCATTATGTCATAGGACGGTCTAAAATATTTCTGACTATTCAGTGCAGCAGTGGCTCTTCAAAACACCAGCCAGATACCTTTCCTACAGAATCTTTCCTGCTAGCTAAGATCTGGGGATGCTGCAAATTTAACCCAAGTCCTCCTCCGTGAAAGCGTGTATTCTGCCTCCGAACTTTTATCCCCAGTGGCAGTGATCTTAATACAGAGAACGCCTCCCAAACAACCAGCCTTTTCAAAAGGTTATCCAGCACAGATCTAACATCAAGACAGCCAGTTTCATGAGAACAGGAACCGGAGTTGATTTATGAAAGTGTTTTGGACGCAGTGCAGTCAACATTGATTGACTTCTCCAGTGGATTTTGATAGCTTGACCTGGTCTTGTAAATTATCCTACGTATGGCCATGTTACTATAAAATACACTGTGTCCTGAAAAAGCTTCAGAAAATGAGTGGAAGGAGTGGCTGGAGTTAGGCACCATCTGTATTTGTTTTGCAGCATTCAGGAGAGGAGCCCGAGAACACGCTGAGAAATCCATAGGAAATGTCAGTCGTGTAAATCAGCCATGGGGCTACCTTCCTTCAGTGACAGCTCTCCTTGACATCTTCACTAAGATGTCCTGTGTAGGCTGCCTTGTTTGGAGGAAGGGCTATAGCTCAGTGGCGGAACATCTGCTTTTCATGCAGAAGGTCCCAGTTTCAATCCCCATTAACTCCAGGTCGGACTGGGAGATTCCTAGAGAGCCACTGCCAGCACTCAGTGTAGACCAGGTATCCCCAAACTTGGCCCTCCAGATGTTTTGGGACTACAATTCCCATCATCCCTGATCACTGGTCCTCTTAGCTAGGGGTGAGGGGAGTTGTAGTCCCAAAATAGCTGGAGGGCCGAGTTTGAGGGTGCCTGGTGTAGGCAATACTGGTCTACATGGACCATTTGTCTGACTTCATGGAAGGCAGGTTCCTGCTTACAGCTGTGCAGAATCTCCTCCCACCCCTGGGAAATTTCACTAGCCCTTTTGCATCCTTCGAAGCCTCTCGTGATACTTCTCCCATCCTAAGCAAAGCCCTATGAAGCTCACTGTTGGTGAAGTTCAACCAGAACTTTAGTCCCAAGCCTCACCAACATTTCCTGCTGCATGTTAGCATTTCTCCCTCAGCCTGGCACTTGGAAATGGACAAACTAGTGCTGGTGAGAGGATAATACCCACCCACAGCTCTGGTTGACTAACAGCTTGCCGTAATGTTTTCTCAAGAGGGGATATTTGCTAGTATTGGGCATGACTGTAGAAGCCCTCGGCAACTGGCAGTCAGTGGGACGCTGCCTCTGAACTTAGGGCTGGTCACCCCAGTCCCACATCCTTCTCATGATAACGTGCCAGGGATGGGGAAATCTGTCAATTTCAGCTTCTCTCAGTTCCCCACCCATAACTTCCGTTGTCCACATTTCCACATCAGTTTGTGGTGTGTGTGTGTGTATTAAAGCCCTCAAGAAGATCCATCAGCATGTTAGTGCTCTTTTCTCCTAATATACATAATTTTTGCATGCAGTTTTGCCTATTGCACATTGTTGCAAAGCAATTTTCATTAATATAATGCACGCTTTTGCAAAGCAATTTTCATTAATATAATGCATGCTTGCATTTTATTTTCAGGGATAGATTCATTTCTTTGCACACTTTACCTGCTTACATGCATTTTTGTACACATTACTTGGCTGGAGAACTGCACTGCAAAATTCAGACAAGTGCGAATTTCAGAGGATGGCTAGCGTTTCAGTTGTTTCGGAAAGTTGTTTGGGAAAGTGCAAACTGGTTTAGTTCACCTTCAAATGCGAACTGAATTAAATTTCTCCCCCCTTTGTGGGTCCCACTGCAACTACTATGGAGCAAGCAGAGGATTATCTTTGAAGCAGGGTCTGTGCACCTTCCTTTGCTGGCGTCACTTCTGCAGGGCTTACACACACACACACACACGCGCGCGCACACACACACACACACACACACCTCCCTTTTCCCTGCTTAACTTTTGCTTGGACTTATGCTCTTTCCAAAGACTGAACCTCTAACTTTTAACATCTCCGCCAAAGAAGTTAAAAAAAGAACGGCCGGTCATCCCAAGGCTCCAACTGAGAACGTGTGACTTTCACAATCGGGCTCTGGTGTCCTGTCCTTTGGAAATGAACTTTATTCTCGGTCGCTGTTAGCTCACCGGATTCCTCAGTCCCTGAAATGCCTCTGCTGATCTGCCTATGTAAGGCCTTGGCAGGAGTGGCTCCCGTCCCCACAGCTGTTTGGTCACTGATCACATTGCACTTCGACACTCGGTTATCAAGAGGCAGCCTTGCCCTACTTGATTGCCCAGATGCCTCCTGAATACAGTTTCACCAGAAGGGCAGCTGAGAATGAAGACTATTTATATCAGCTGTTCCATACTCCCCTTTGGACTCATCTGAGGGACTCTCTGGGCTTTTTTAGATAGGGTGAGACGCTCTGTCAAATACTGGCCATATCTGGGCATACAGAGACGCTTGCAAATCCAACACCCGGGTTTATTATAAAACCTAACATCTGTTCAGGATGTCAGCTGCCTTGACAATACAGATAGAGAGATAGACAGACAAACAGATAGGTTCCCTTCTCTCAAATTACTATTTTTTTTAAAGGGCTGGTCTATCTAAAAAAAAAAGAAATTGCAAATAAAATAAATTCCTCCCCGCTACTCAATTGCTTTGAAAGTAATGTTTCCCCTCCTGTTTAAATACTGCTTGTCAACCCACTTCATTCCCATTTTGAAGGAAAGAGGGGTCCTCACATGCCATATTTGTACATCTATCTAACAACTTTCCAGAGAGTGGCTCTGTTAAGCAGGTGCAAATAAAGATATGCGGACTAAAAGCCCGGATTTGGTTAAAGGGAGCTTGCAATAATGCGCTAAAAGCTTGCTGCTGAAAGGAAGAAATTGTGAGATCTAAGGCCAGATAAAAATAAGATATGGATTTTGATGCATCTGTATCTGTCTGGAACATACAATCAGGCTGTGCATCGTATATAGCAAAATCGTACATTATGCCATTAGCCTGGCTTTCAGAGTGACACAGGGTGAAAAGGAGGGTTATTGTACACAAGTGAGCAAAAAAAGAGATTGTGCATGTAGCCAAACTGCATCCTGCTGACTGATGCAACTACGAGAGAGTCAGTTATTCTCACCGCAGGGATAATTCGCCCCTTTGCTAAAGTTTGCCAACCCCTTCCCTTCTGGATTTCCTCTCCTTTTGTGAAGGAGGTTCCTTGCCCTCACCCTAGACTACCACCGTGTATGTTTTGAGAGTCAGTTTTCTGTATTACTTTTCCCTGCCTTGGTTTTTATAAGACGCATGGCAAAAAATATTGGCGATACAAGTCTTTGTAATGTCAGAATGGCCAGATCTGAGTCTGAGATCTTAAGCTTCTCAAAGTCAAGTCCACCTTACACCTGTTCCCGGTGAGGAGCAATGGCCGATACCACAAGGTTGCAAACTTAACATGTGATGGGAGATGTCATATAACCATCTTATCTCATTATAATGTAATTATAATTCCATATATACAAAATCTGCCTGTTGCACTGCCAGTAGCATGCCCATATACATTCTCCGGGTTTTGCTCATATTTAGGCCCAGTCCACATGCAACTGTACACCACCTGATTAGCACAGATCAAATATTCCGGATCACTTTGATATCCCCTCAAGCACGATGCTTTTCAATAGAATTGGCTCAAAATGCTCAGTTGCAAGTTGTCCAGAGCTGAGTAATCAAGTGTGAAGCAGTCTCGCTGTGACATCCTGGACTCAGTCTGTGTCTAGCAGTCCTATCCTCAGAACTAATACTCACATCAAACATTTACTGCAAATTTTGTATGGATCGCACAGCCAGGTACACTGACTCAGTCAGGCAGCCTGTGTGGTCATGCAGTACTTTCAAACACCGCAGAGGAACCCATGACAAATTATCAACGCAAACAGATCTGGGGCACGAGGTTACATCCAATGGTTGTATTGTACTAGCGGGAAACACTAGACACCTGGTTTTCACCCATTCCCACCTTCATCCACTGCAGCCTTCTGCAACCCCCTCACAAATAAAGCTGATCCTAGTGACTGGGGAACTATGGGATATGACACGGAGGGCTGCTTTGAGTAAGGGGGAATCACCAAAAATTGGGTGCCCTACCTTGCCCAAGTGAAGTCACTTTCTGTTTCTACAAAGCCACTGATGGATACAGCCTGTTATTTCATATTTCCCCCTTTTCTAATTTGCCCTTTGATCTTAATCCCAGGAAAAGTTTGACATTCCAGAGCTATTAAGCAACATAGCATAAACTAAAACTCACAGGCAAACAGAATTAAATTGTGATAAGATAATTTGCTATTGTCTTCCTAGAAATAGCTAGTTTCCTTTTCTCTCTCGCAAGAACTGGTGCTTCTAAGGACTACACCACAATATTACCAAATAACCAGATGAGAATCTACACCATCATCCCATTATTTATTTCAGATGTTGATACCCCTCACCTTTCTACCGAAGGTATGTGAGGCAGCTAACGAAAACGATTAATAATGATTAAACACATAATCATAATCAAACAATAACATAGCATAGCTCTCACAAGTTACTGCTAAGGGTAAGGACCATGGTTAAGGGGCCGGGAATTAGCTTTGCCTCCAGAACATCTCTGTTTCAGTGCCTAACATCTCCAATTAGCCGGTGATGTTGAAGAATTCTATCTGAGACCCTGGAGAACTAATGCCAATAAGAGCACACAGGGCTGGGATAAACGGCCCAATGATCTGACTGAGTACAAGGAAGCTTCCTACGTTGCTCCTGAAATGCTCAGCCAAATAAAACCACTTGCCACCCAAGACCTAAGATAGTCATCGGGACACGGGTGGCGCTGTGGTCTAAACCACTGAGCCTGTTGGGCTTGCCAATCAGAAGGTCGGTGGTTCAAATCCCCACGATGGGGTGAGCTCCCATTGCTCAGTCACAGCTCCTGCCAACCTAGCAGTTTGAAAGCATGCCCAAAAGTGCAAGTAGATAAATAGGTACCACTCTGGCGGGAAGGTAAACAGCATTTCTGTGTGCTGCTCTTGTTTCAGTGTTCCGTTGTGCCAGAAGCGGTTTAGTCATGGTGGACACATGACCCGGAAAAACTGTCTGCGGACAAATGCCAGCTCCCTCGGCCTGTATAGCGAGATGAGCGCCGCAACCCCAGAGTGCAACTGGACTTAACCGTCAGGGGTCCTTTACCTTTTCTCTTTTTTAAAAGTTAGTCATCTTCCTTGTTTTTAGTGGGTCTGCTCTGGGTTGGAGCAGCACTGGATGCAAGTACAGATTTTATGGGAGAGTGCCCCCCCTCCAACCGGGTGACTCCTCTGAGAACACTCAAATTACATATGACTTAGAAAGGGGATTTGCCCAATTCAAGGATGACAAAACTGCCAATGACTATTAGTTAGGATGGCCCTATGCTACCTCCATGATTCAAGACAGCATGTCCAATGACTGTCCAACTGAGTAGGAGAATGATATTGCTCTCATGTCCACCTTGTGAGCTTGGTTGGCTACCATGAGATGCTGGACTAGATGGACCTCTGGTCTTCTTCTGTTCTCACATGTGGTAGAAATGTGTTTGCTGCTCAAAATGGCGTGTGCCCTCTTCCTCTATACCATAATTTGGAAATGCATCGCATGAGAACATGTAGTGCATTCCCCCGCTTTCAGTCAATAACAGCTGGTGTTGCAGGAGGAAGCACCCAACACAGGGAAGACTTTCTTCCCTAACTAGATGTTAAAGAGAGAGGAGGGGTTAGGGCTGGATGAGACACGTAGCTGACATTTCCAGCAGCAAAACGAGCGTTTCCCATAACATTTTCATTTAGAGCCTGGGAATCCGCAGGTCAGCAAAGAAGCGAACTCACACAGTCAGTGCAGGAGTCCCATTGATACATTTTTGTTCCTCTTCTAGAAGCGGGAGAAAAGGAGAAGCGGGTGGAGGCAAAAAATTGGAGAGCAGAGGAAAGAAAGGAAGAAGATAAGGAAGAATGTAAGCTCTTGAAATAAGGAATGAAAGGGAAGCAGAGAGGCAGGAGGAGACAGAGAGGGAAGACAGGGAGAAAATGGGAATCGGCAGAGGATTCTGCTAGGTGATTGGCTAAAATGGTTTTCCCATGCCACATGGAAGATCTTTTTGAAACTTAGTTATCACAAAGATGACTACAGAATCCAAGATGGACTGATCAGTTTGTTTCTGGTCTGCCTCAGTTTCATGCGTGTTCACCAATAAGCTCATTCCATCCAATTCCCACATTAATGTGCATTTTTTGAAAACATACACAAGAAATCATATTTAAATATGTGTTTTATCACAAAATACATATTTAAATAGGCAGTTAATCTTGGTGTGCACACTTCCAAAAATATTTTATTCTAAATTACACATCTTCAGCCAAGGCCTGTACTGAGCAATTCGGACAGGTGCAGAAGCTGAAGGATAAACAACGTTCCCATCTACACTTCAACCCAAAAGCTGCAAATCAGGTGGTTTCAAAGAAACTGAATTCCCCAAGCATACCTGCACGCTAGTAAATTTTGAGCTGCAGGTTCTTTAAAGTAATTCAGCAAATCAGTGTGAACTAATGTTTAGCCTTATCATTCCACCGGCCAATTTTTTGTGTGCGTCGAATTCACAGTGCAGTCATTTATCAATGTGCAATATGAGGACTACCAACTACTGAATATTGTCAGCATGTACTTGCCAAACAGAGTCATAGGACGGATAACAAAAGTTAGAATGCACTGTGTTTTAATTTGTAATAGAATCAAGCACTGAGTCTAGGCTTTTGCTTAATTTAAGCACCACCATCATCCATTTTTGCAAAGGCAGAAACTAACCCTCCTTTCCTCAGCATACTTACTGAGAAATGAAACCCTCAAATCTAGTCACACAATTAGGATCAAGGTATGATAGGAAGTAAGTGATATGGCAGATTGTGAGGTCACCTTTGTACGCTAATGATATGTATCCTTTTTATCTTATTGCAAACATTTTTAAATGTCGTTTTTAGACTTTGGGGGCTTTTTTTATTACAACCTCATGACTTCAAAAACAACCTGCACACTGCCCTATAAAGCTGACAGTCTGAAATGAAATTTCAACTAAATTTTGCACACTATTTAGGCAAGAAAACACTAAAGGGACTAGTTTGCTGCCATACCAGTTTCTGCCTGAATGTTGCAGCTTAACCGGTTTGAAAAGCAAAGTTCGGCGGGATCAAGGCAGAGGAAATGGGGATCAACGCAGGAAAACAGCAAGTAATTGTTTGGTCTTCTTGAAAAGATTTAAATGCACCACGTGATAAAACCATGTCCTTTAAAGTCATGCCATCCACCCCCCCCCCCAAACGTATGAATGGCTTGCATCAAAGCCACAGTCTCTGCTAGCTCGGAGGAAGGATATGAACCAAGACATTAATGGCGGGTGGGTGGAGTCCTTTCATGCGGCCTTCCTCTTCCTCAACCTGTCTCAACACGAGGGAAGCCCTGCCCAGTTAAGTTGGACTCCAGAGCAGAGAGTTTCACTGCACTGCAGTGCTGATCTGTTCTGCAACCAAACGTGCACGCGAGCCCAAACCCTGAGTCAGCACAATTCTCCCCCCCTCCCCTCCTTTTCGATTGGTTGGTCTGAGTCCCACATTTTCCATTTCTGCTAAAGTGGCAGCAATTAATACATCCCTACAACCCCCCCCAAAAAAAGCCAGACACCTCTTTTCCAAAGAAAACAACACTATCCTTTCCCCCTTCGAAGACACAGATATTCCCCCCCAATCCTCAAAGACCTAAACATTCCAAGCTTCTTTCATTATAAAATTAATTTATTGTGTGTCTGTGTACACGCACATGCAATCCAAGCGATGCTCACTGTGATCGACTTATGCTGCAGCAGCTAAAATATCTGTCCTTCAGGTCAATCTAATCATGCTTAATAGCAGTTTAGTCCTCAATGCAACATTTTTCACATTCGGTCGACAGTTTTAAGTAAGACTGCTGATGCACTCCTTTCTTAGGCTTGTTTTTTTATTTTTATTTTTTTTTAAAAAAAAACCAGGCCGGCGCATGCACAGAGATATTTGCGCAATAAAATGCTTTATTGCTCTTGATGAACGCACTATTAAACTTCAATTGCAAGATGCCATCTTCTTTATTATTATTATTTATTTAGAAACAGGGTGTGGAAGTGTATTTATCTGGTCACCTGATTCCCAAGGGCTAAGAAGAAATAAAAACGTCTGCACACATATTGTGTCAGCTTAAGGAAACAAAACCATTCAGAAAGTTGCCCCGAAAAGCCGGCAAAATAGCCACTGTATATTCAAGGACTCTCTCCCCCTCCAACCTTACACGTAAAATGTTCATTTATGGATTTTATTTTTTTATTTCTAAAAAAAGTCTGGATTTTGTGGGGCATAGAGTATGAAAATGTAACTAATTTGGTTCAGTGGATTTACGGCTTTTTACAATCCTCGGAGCTACTGTTTTTCACAACGGCCTCTTAAAACAAAATCCTCGCTTAGCTGTTTGGATGACAGCTCTCGAATTTCTCAACTTGTCCTGATGGAATGACATGCCTCGCGCAGCTGAGCTGCGCCAAAGAACTTCAGGAACGACGCCCGTGATAAAGTGAGCAGGACTAGGTGCCTGTCTTTTGCCTGTTTGCTTTATTCCATTATTTTTTCCTGAGTGGCTCCTCTCATAATTATTTCACAGGGGAAAGAGTTTGGAAATCAACTGCATTTTGAACAGCAAAAGGAGGGAGGAAATCCAGTGAGGTGAGATCAGCAGATCTACAACGGAAGTCATAAAAAGAAATTCAAATCCCCCAAATGGGCCATTAAAGACAATAATAAAACTTCACTTCGGTTCAATCCATTCCGAACATTTGTTTTAAAATTACCCTGTATTTATTTTTTTCAATTTCATACTAATGCATCCCTTAAAAAAAAAAAAAAGCTCATAATTAGAGGGACAGAAAACTAAATTAAAATACGCACAGGCTTCTGTTAAAAATGTTTTCTACCTAATTACACCTTTCAGGCTTCCTTCCTCCATCCTTTTTAACCCAGTTGTTAAAACACCTAGAAAGGCAAGCCCCCCAAATTTGCAGCTGCCAACATATTTACATACACATTTAAATCTGCATGGTTTAGTTACTCACTTCCTAATGCGATTCCCTTTGATTAACAAGCATATTAATTCAGAGGGGAGAGAATTAAAAGTAAATCAAAATGGCATTGAAGATGCATTTCGCTCAAGTAAATCAGCCCCGGAAATCGAGCAATCCTTAAAAAAAAGCGAAATGAATATGTCAGTGAAACCCACATTAAAAGGGAAATGTGACCATCAGCTAGGGGGCATAGAGTGGTCCCCTGAAAGGATTGTCCCTTATTCCAGAATAATTGCAGTTCATGAAGAACATAATGGACGTCTTTCAGCACTCTACACAACAGAAGTCCAGAGCTCTGCAGTTTTCCTCCTTTTCAAACATTTTGCACCTATATCTCATGGAACAACAGGCAGATCCCACCCCCCAAAGCAAGGTGTGTCCCAGAGGGATGAATCTCGTTTTATATTTGAGACAGTGACAGTATTTGTCCCTCTTTTAAATTTAGTGTGCCCAGACAAATGTCGGTGATTTATAGTTCAGGGAAAGCTGCAAACCTAAGCCTAGGAAATATCATTTTACTGCTCTGCCAAGGCTAATTCCAAAACACTAATGCTTTAATTTTAAACACCACATCATCCCATAAAATGTTAATGCTAAGCAGGGACTAGGGGTCTTTTATCGCCCTGAAATAGTTTAGCAGGCTCAAAGGTCTGCTCCTCCATCAGTAGCAGATGACTTCAGGGAAGAAGAAATAAACATTTTCTGGAGGAAAGAAACCAGCAATATGTATGGTATATGTTCTAAGGGGTTATGCAGAACTACAGAGTTATAGAATTTGAATCCAAACCAGTTTAGCTGGATCAAATCTATCCTAAAGTTAAATCCAACTAAGTCATACTAAGAATAAAAGGTAAAGGGACCCCTGACCATTAGGTCCAGTCGTGACCGACTCTGGGGTTGTGTCACTCATCTCACTTTATTGGCCGAGGGAGCCGGCGTACAGCTTCCGGGTCATGTGGCCAGCATGACTAAGCCACTTCTGGCGAACCAGAGCAGTGCACAGAAATGCCGTTTACCTTCCCACTGGAGCAGTGCCTATTATCTACTTGCACTATGATGTGCTTTCGAACTGCTAGGTTGGCAGGAGCAGGGATCGAGCAACGGGAGCTCACCGTCGCGGGGATTCGAACCGCTGACCTTCTGATCGGCACGTCCTAGGTTGTGTGGTTTAACCCACAATGCCACCCGCGTCCCCGTACTAAGAATAGGCCCATAGAAATCAGTGGGCTGATTTCTCAACCCTGTTTATTTCAGTTTGTCAACTCAAAATATGACTTGGATAGAACTCTTCATTTTTCTGCCTTAACTTAATAAATCAGAAATCCCCCCCTCTGCCCCCTAAATTATCTCATTAGACAATCTTAGACACTCCCTCTGTGCTTCAACCTTCCCATACGCAATAAGATATTCCGACCTGCCTTACTAAAGCTGCTGTCATGCACCTGTAGTGTTTTTAACAAACCCGCACACCATATAAATCCCAAACATTATTATTGATTCTATGCAAATCTACCTAGTAAGAAAACTCACTGAAATCATTGGACCTTACTTCCACATTATAGGCACAATTTGGAAAAAGTTAAGGACTTTCCAGGGGTCTTAAGAGCCGTTAAATTATTTGGATCTGTGCTTTCTTTTATTGGAATTAGGTCTTCTTCAAAATTAAGGCCTGTGCTGATCCACATGCATATGTGTGTATGAGAGGGAGAAAGACAGAGAAAAAGGGTGGTATCCAACTAAAATGTCCCATCAATCCAATGATTTCTGTTCTGTGAAAATTCCCCCATCTCCTTTCCTCATGCATGTCCTAGCCCATCCCAAATCTGTTCCAGACGGTTGGAAGAAAACCCGATACTCTTTAGGGCAGGCATAGGCAAACTCGGTCCTCCAGATGTTTTGGGACTACAATTCCCATCATCCCTGACCACTGGTCCTGTTAGCTAGGTATGATGGGAGTTGTAGTCCCAAAACATCTGGAGGGCCGAGTTTGCCTATGCCTGATTTAGGGGGCAAGTGGGGAGAGGATGCTTGGGGAAAGAAGGTGGGGCAAGTTCCAGAAATACTTCCACTGAGTGAACACAATGCTTAATGCTAAAATAGGTACAACCCAAAGTTCTGGGTGGGCCACTGTGCCAGGCTGGTGTTTTGCATCCACCATAGTAGATCACAAATTAGGTTAGCCTGTCCTAAAATCAGAAGGTCCTGTTTCCATGACAAGTGTAAACACAAGGCAGACTGAGGCAGCCGCCTCAGGTGGCAGAATCCAAGGGGCTCCCGCTGCTGCCACTGGAGAAGCAAAGAGAAGAAGCAGCAGTGGCTTCCGGTGATATCTTACAAGAGCCCTGTGTGATCTTGTGGAGTCCTTTGTGCAGTCTCAAGAAGAAGAAGAGTTTGGATTTGATATCCCGCTTTATCACTACCCAAAGGAGTCTCAAAGCGGCTCACAATCTCCTTTCCCTTCCTCCTCCACAACAAACACTCTGTGAGGTGAGTGAGCCTGAGAGACTTCAGAGAAGTGTGACTAGCCCAAGGTCACCCAGCAGCTGCATGTGGAGGAGTGGGGAAGCGAACCCGGTTCATCAGATTACGAGTCCACTTCTCTTAACCACTACACCACACTGGCTCTCAAGGGGTTCTGCTGTGATCTCCCCTGAACCTAGAAGCTGCAGGAAGCCACACAACCTGAACCTGGAAGCCACAAAACCCTGGTAAGCTTCGGGCCAGGGCCTCAAGATTAGGCGGGCGGTGCACATCATGTACAACAACTTCCTTTTTTTTTTTGCCTCAGGTGGAAAAACAGGATCGGCCGCCCCTGAGCATAGCTCAGAGTGTTAAGCCCTATCAATAAGGTGCTTAATTGTCTCCAGAGTGGGTCAATGGCAAGGAAGTAAGCGGTGTATCTAGTCAAGAGTGCCCTGCTTGCTCAAGAAAGGGGTGGTTTGATTTGTTTAGAAAATGGGGCCATTTGTGTCTTTTAAAATGGGGCAATCCACTGCGGCCAACCACAGTCCCTAGATTTCAAAAGAGGAGGGCTTATGCCCTCCCACTTTATGATAGACAGTTCATGCCTCTCCAAGAGATATATATATATAAATGGTGGCTTGGCCACATGCAATTCGCCTTAGACCTTCCTGAAGCTGCTCAGGGTAGTAGATGGAAGACTGTGAGTCAGCTCTCTCGTCTCTGCCCCTCTCCTGCAGCCTCCACCACCATTTGCCAACTTAGCTGCCTAAACTTAGAGTGAGAACTTGCTATTCAAGCCAAAGGTCACCCCTTTTGGCAGCCCAGCATTAACCCAGATTACTGCTCCCTCTTCCACCTGTTGTAGGCTCCAGAGAGGCTGGCATGAGTGGGATTCTCCTAAAGAGCAAAGGGCACATGATGCCAGGATCAGCAAGGCCATTTGCCTTCCCTGGTCCACTGCCAGCACATCAAAACATTTTTTAAAAAAGAAGAAAAGAAAGAAAGAAATGTACTTTCTAGATCTCTGCAGTAGCTCAAGCTTTGGCTCCGGCCCAAATTTATGTTCTCATCCAAATCAGTGCATTAAACAAAATCTGATTGGCCGCCGTTAGAGATACCAGCCTCACTATTTCTGCAGTCACATCATCGATACAGAATTTGCAAAAGAATGAGAGGGAAGAAAGAAAGAAAGAAAGAAAGAAAGAAAGAAAGAAAGAAAGAAAGAAAGAAGCCTTTTCACAATATTTGTTGAATGAACTACAATATAAAACCCACTTCTGGTATATTTGGGGAAACATTTATCTAATTTCAGCACCAACACCCACTTATCATCGAGTTTCTGCTATCCACTTAAATCCCATTCCACATAAGCATGTAACAAGTGACAATGGGACTTCCACTGAGTAGATCTGGGTAAGGATTTGGGGGGGAGGGGGGGAGAGAAGGCTGCCCTTCAAAATCCTGCTTTTCTCTTTTAGCAGCACCAAACAACGCACAGAGCTAAGGTTTCCAAAGACAGCATCTGTCTGCTGCTTGATCAGCATCTCAGAAATGGGGCGGTGGGGAGGGGGGGGAGAGGAATCAAGACATCAGGACTCTCATGGCTTGTCAGATGGCTGTGTGTCGTGCAGCATCTTGGCAAACTAAGAATAACTTGACGTCAGACCTGCAGGCATTCCACTTGAGAAGACAGTACGGTGCCACCGGTGAAATAAGTTAAGGAAGAGTTAATGTGTCACACCAGGGGGAGGTGGACAGTGGGGCCTGTCACTTGATTCAATTCACAAAATACAGTTCTTTGAGGATTTTAGGAATTTTATCGCATATGACAGGGGTCCTTTTTTTGTTGTGGCGGACAGGTGTTAAGACATTAAACAGACAAGAGAGTCATAATCTCAAAGGCCCAGCAAGAAGCATTCAGCCCTTTTGACACCCCTCTTTTAAAAAATAAAAAATAAAAATTTTGCAAATGTGTTGTGGTGACAAATAAAGCTGCAAAGCTCCAGCGGCCCCTGACTATATCCTTTTTAAATACCAAAACCCTCCAAAATACCATTGGAATAGATGGGAAAACCTGCCTGAACCACACATATGCCCAAATCCTCTTAAAATAAGAGGCATGTGTGTAATCATGCACCTACTCAATATCCTACATTCTAAAGCAGAAGAGGTCGGTATGAATTTGCTTTTTACAGGCTGAAACAAAAATAACTTTTAAACCCAGCAAAGGCGGAAGTTTCCGAACTCTGATTAGCCCTAAAAATGCCATCCATGTTTCCAAAGCCATCCCGTTGCTCAATATGCCTCTGTCACGCAAGACGCATGCACATATCCGCACATATAGATTTGGGGTGTGTTTTCTTTCCTATAGGATTTTGAGGTCCGTCTTCTATGTGGAAAGGGAGCCTTGCAAGCAGGCGAGGAAGGAGGCCCCCTAACCCTGCTTCTTTCCCCTCTTCTTCATCTTCTTCTTCTTCTTTAAGGAAAAGAGAGCGAGAGCCCACAGAAGTGGACAGTGTGCTTCCCTCTGCCGTTGCCTTTCAAAGCCCATACCGCAGTCAGCATATTGAATATTTAATGTCCTCCTGATGAACACTTCCACCTGCTGACACAGGCAAAGTGACAGAACAATACACGCGCTGGAACACGACAATCAATTGACTCCCCAGTCAGTCTGCCATGTCAGGCATTAAATTAAAAAGAAAGAAAGAAAGAAAAAAGAGCAAACCTTTCTCTCTCTTTTAAGATATCCACACACACATGCACACACCACATTAGCGCCATTGCGAAGGTCCGTACCTGAAATACATACTTCTTTACATTCCATAGTTTGTGAGGTTCATATGGGCATATAAAGAAGTATGTCTCTCAAGCAGGTAGTTTTCGGGATGGGCATCTAAGAGGCTCGCCAGGTAGAATCCACAGCGCAAGGAGGTCTGAAAAAGAGCAGGCGTCTCCGCCTCGCCTCCCCATCCCATCCCATCCCACCAGCTGCCAGCTTGCACAGACAGAGATGTCACCTACCTTGCCTCTGACTCATCTCTGACCATCCACAGAGACCTCTGTAGAGGCACCTTCTACCCCTCCTCCCCCCACAAGAACAGGACAGGACAATACAGTGTGCAAAAATGGGGTTTTCAAGCAAATTTCGCAACAATTAATTTCCCCACATAGTGGCACAGTTTATTTCTTAAAAAAAAAAAGCAATATGCACTTATAAACAGTTGTCTGTGTTAATCCAAAAGCAAGCACAGATTTGCAAATCCACACACCTCAAGAAGGATTTTCCCCCCCTATTAAAACCATAGTCTAGAAACTTTCAGCTATCATAAATATGCCCAATGCACATGGGAGTGAAGAAAAGGTTTAATTTCTTTGCACACGCACTCAAGTAGAACATATTTCTTCCTTTCCTGTCGGCATATTATATATAAATACAGTCCGTGCTGACTCCCTCCTCCCCACCCCCCACAACACACTTTTAAACAAAAATGTTCAGCACATCCACAAATAAAAACCAAAGAGTCCATTTTATATACGTAAGAAATCAACACATTCCGTACAGCGGGTGTAAGACAGCTCATCAGAAGGAAAGAAGAAGAAAAAAGCTCACACACTCAAACACAGGATAGACCCCCTCCATTTAGTCAGCGCAAAAAACATAAGAAAAAGGAGGGAGTTTCTTTCTTACCTCAGGTGTCCACTGATATAATTTCCCCCCTTTTTGTAGGTCACCGTAAATGAGTCTCAGCCTGAAGGATAGGAAACCCATAAAAGGAAAGGGCTCGGGGTTTTCCCCCCCATCTCTTTTTTTGGTGTGGAGGGGGCAGTGGAGAAGAGTTTTTTCCCCCACTCTAAAGTATCTTCTGGTTGAACTTCGTGACATTAGAGGATGCCCGAAATAGACCTGAGGACAGGCGAAAATAAGACAGAGAACAGGAGAAGCCCAAGGTGGATGGGTGGATAGAGCTGTTGAGTGTAGGCCGGAGTGGAAGTCGGAAGAACTGCTCCCTGGAGGGTGTGTGTGTGTGTGTGTGTGTGTGTGCATGCGTGAGTCTCTATGTGTGTGAAACCTTGCCTCTCCCTCCTGTTTGCATCAGGCGGTCTCGGTCTCTCTCTCTCTCTCTCTCTCTCTCTCTCTCTCTCTCTCTCTCTCTCTCCTCACTGGTTACCTCACAGCCACTCTGAGCTTTAAAGCCCCCTTAACAATGAAGTCCGAGTAGCACCACTGAGAATGACGAGTGCACTGAATAGGAGACTATTATGAGCAGGATTTAGACATCCAGCAAAGCAGGAGGTCACACTGGGTGCATAATGCTCGTTCAGCATTGCTGTAATGGTGTGCTTCGCTTGCCCACTCACCTGCTCCATCTGACGGCTACCTCTCTCTCTCTCTCTCTCTCTCTCTCTCTCTCTCTCTCTCTCTCCCTCCCTCCCTCCCTCCCTCCCTCCCTCCCTTCTCCTCCCTTCCTGCCACCAGCCTGAGCCATGCAGATCAATACCAATTTACAGGCAAATGCAGAACGGCTGCCTTAATGTTAATGAATTTTACCATTTCTCACAGTCTTCTAATGAACCCTTTAAAGAGGGTTTAAGTAAACTTAGCAAGTGGCAAACTAAGCACTTTGGAATACTTAATTGTATTGATGGGTCTTTGCAACCCCACCCTCACAACCTCCATGGTGCATTTTTAAAAAACACAGTTGTGTTTGTTAAGCATCCCCGTTTTCTCCAGAATCTTCAAATCAGTGGTATATTTATTATTATTATTATTATTATTATTATTATTATTATTATTATTAAGCAAAGCAGGCACCCTCATTCCACAAGTCAGCCAAGGCAGGAGAGTGGTTTTGTATACATTGCATCATTTCTATTTGAATATCTTCTACTACAACTATTCTTTTTAAAAAAGAAAGCAAGAAAGAAGCAGTAACAATATAGCAATTTGATAATTCCTTCATTTCCTTAGCTTTTCTTCTACACCTTCCCCGCCCCCTAACTGCACCCCCAAAAAGTATTCATTTCAACTGCGGCCAGTTTCCTACGGTCTGGATTCAACAGAAGGGAACTCCCTCTGGTCTAAATGCACCAAGGCAGTGGAATTAAGTTGACTGAGATGGAGATAGCGAGAACGTGTCCTTTGCTCAGAACCCAGCAGCAACTACCCAGGGGGCGTGGGAAAGAATCATTCTTACCCAGAGCCACAGAGGCCTTCGTGTGTCTTTCTCCTTAATCCAATAATAAAAAGTGCCACGTAAAAAATAGCCACAAGTGGATGGCGACAACCCACTGTGTTTATTTGTCTATTTGTTCCCATCCCTCCCTCTTTAAAATTACTGCAAAGGACACTTGGTTGCCTCCCTGACTCTTCCCTACATGCCTGTACCACTTTCTCCTCACGAATGGAGCATTTGCTAATTGGCAACTAGGGGAATTCCCTTTGCGAAAGTGCAAAGGGAAAGAGCAGAACCCTCTAGATGCAAAAGGGTTAGGGGACGACAGTTCCTCTTTATGAAGCAGCACAGAGGCTTTGTAGAAAAGTCACCTCAAAGTTTTCAAGTCTGGCTTTGGATTAATTCAGTAGCCATTTGCTGCCATTGCAGAGGTGCTTTTGTGGGGTGGGAGGAGAGATGGGCAATTTGTGTTACGTTCACTCTTTGCACAGGGTTTATTATTGCCCAAAGTGCTTGTCTCTAGGTCTTTTTCCTTTTCTTTTAGCACAGCAGAATTATATAGCTCAGCTGCTGCTTTTACATTTAGTCAGGGTTATTTATCATTTTCACACCCTCAAGGGTAACAGAGGGCAAGTGTAGTTCCTCACGTTCATCTGGAGTGCTCAGTTCATTGATAGTGGGGGAAACCCTGCATGATAAGAAGGCGAAGGAGTGTGCAGAATATCTGGGGAAGAAAGGCACACTTTCTTTCTTCTAAAACAATAATTATAAGAAGGAGAAGGGCTGGGGAAGACACTAAAGTCAGGGTGAGAGTTGGCTCCTTGTGGGTGTGGTGGCATAAAGGCACCACACGCCCACCTTCCATTCAGAGCTTAGCTCCTCAACCCCCAGAGAGCCGAACTGCCAACCTCCAATATTTGCAAAATGGCCATCTGCGTCCAAAGGTGCAACATTCTGGCGAAAGTAACCGGTGGGAAAGTTGCAAGTGAAATGGAAGGTTACTAAACCTGCCCTGAAATTGAGTGCCTGTTCCTTATTGGATTGGCTCAGTTTTCAACGTTAGCAATGGTATTCTGAGCAAAAGGAGGAAAAGGGGAAAGAAAGAAAAGGCGTGATAGAGCCAGTTCTGGAGAAACAGAGCAATTACAGTGACAGCTTCTCTGACTACGCAATTGCACATTATTGCTGAGTGTTAGGAATTCATTCTTCCTCTTGCACACATGTACAGAGAGCACACTACAGAAGAAGAAATGCGGGGTGGGGAGAGGAGGGAGGGAACATCGAGAGACAGAGGCTGCAATCCCTTCATGCATTAACTCAGAAGCAGTCCCGCTGGAGTGAATGGGGTTACTCCCCGGTGCACGATCCAAAGATCACAGAGATCACAGCCACAACGCATGGAATAAGTAGTCATTATATAGACATAGATCTGGAACACATGCATATCGGTGTGCTGAGATAACAGACACACAACTATGGCGACACAAATACATATGCATGAAAACACTCTCTCTGGGGAGGCAGCGATCCTGCACTCGCCTCCTTTTGCAAAAGTAGTCTTAAGTCTGTGGCGCTGAAGCATTAAACACTGCACATGCTTTTTAGATATTTATACAGATGATCACTTACATCCACGACATCAAATCCATAGTGCATTCTTGGTTATTGTGTGACTTTAAAAGTATGCATGGGGTGCTATCTGACTCCCCATACGAAAGATCATCTTCAAGGCCAAGGAAGAAGAAGAAGAAAAACCCAAAACTACCTAGGAGGTGCTCTTAAGTGTAACTTGCATTTCTGTATCTTTGCCTCACCAATGTACCTTTCCTGGCTACGGGCGTTTCTCCCTTCACCTCAACCTCCCATTTTGATTACCCATAAATCATGCACAGGTAATTAATGATCACAACCTTGGCATTTCAATGGTTAATCACCGCAGCATTAAGATCATGGCAAGTTAGGCTAAGTTTAACCACCTTGTATCTCCTCTCTCTCTCTCTTTCTCCCTCCCCCAACTTTTCCCCTCCCTTGGCTCAGTATCATTACAGCTTACAGCCACTAGCTTTTAATATCAAAAGATTTCTCTTCCTCCCCCCTCCTCTCCCCCACCCGCACCACCACTTTCCCCAGCTGTCATTAGCCGGCTCATATCTGAATGAGGCATTTAAAAGGTTGGTTTAACCTTGCAAAATGACTGCATGTCAAAGTTCTAGCATTTCAGTTCCGATTATTCTAGTCCACTGCTTGCTCTGCAGTTTAGCCCCCTCCCCTGTGCTTTTTTTTTAAAAAAAAAATGCGGAGTGTGTGCTACAGCAATAGAATAACAACAACAAGAGGAAAGAAGGGAAGGGACAGAAGAGAGAGAGAGAAAAGAAAGAATCTGAAAAATGCCCTAACGCTAACCCACCCCCTGTCTGAAAGCATGCACCGATTATGCCCCTTCTGCCAGATCTAGGAAGCATGCATTTTAAGTGCACACAGAGAGAGACAAGTTGGATGCATGCACAAGGAGAGTTCTGCAGCAGGTCTCTTTAAAACAAAGCTAAGCTTGGTGCAGTTGGAAGGGGGGGGGAGAGAGAAAGAAATAGGGGGAGAGAGAGAGAAAAAAGAGAGGAAGGCAGATAGCAAAAAGGGGGAGGGGGAATTAAAAAAAAAAGACATACCAGTTAGAAGATTTTCTGTTGCAGCAGTGGAAGTCACCAGAGCACTAGCTGAAAGCTGAATCAGCTTTCGAGAGTTAGGGATGCATAGAGGAGGGTCATGGAATCACAAGGTAATAATGCGTTGCATGCAGCAGCCGTCAGCCTTTTCCTTAAAGCTAATCTCTAATGCAGGAGGGGAAAGGGAGAAAGTGCGGCCCTGTAATGGTATTAGACCTCACTTGAAGAGAGAGAGAGAGAGAGAGAGAGAGAGAGAGAGAATTGAGGCAACCCCACCCCACCCCCAGCCATCTTCCACCCTCTCTCCTCTCGCACACAGAAACACCCACACCCCACACCCCACCTCACCCCACAACAGGCACTACTACTACATCACTATTCCTCCTGCAGCATCTCCGGTTAAAGGTAGAGAGGGAGGGGAAGCTTACAGCTGAGGCTGGAGAAACAGAGAGAGAGAGAGCAGGAAGAGAAGGGTGAGCAGCAGGAGTTCAGAAGAAGAAGAAGAAACCTCCCATGTGCAGGCAGTCGGACACCTCCAAGTGGGGTGGGGGGGAAGGCTGTCTTGTTTCCAGAAGTCTTTCCTGCCCTCTATTCCTCTCTCTTCTCTCCCCCCCACTCAACACACCCTCTCGCTTTGCCCACCCACCCCAATTGCCCTTCCCCGAAAGGTCAGCCTGAGGTAGAGGTCAGGATGGAACAAAAGAAAGGAAAGAGGATTTGGGGTGGGGGGGAGAGAGAGAGATTTGAGGGGGGGAATCTGCACACACTCGAGAGGTGCAGGGCAAAGCAAGCTGATCAGGAAACGAGTCCACCTTTCTAGTGCTTATATACCCGGTGAAGCATCTGAAACATGCACTCGAGGCAAGTGGCCCCTTCCCCTGCCATTCCCTCCCTGACCATATTTAGTCAACCATGGCAAAAAATAGCCTGCCAGCTGGGGATGGCCGAGTGGGGAGTATTTGCAGTTCAATCCCTGCTCTCAGCCCATTGACTACTAGCCCTGCAGGGTCCTGACTCTGCCTCTTTTTGTAAACCCCCCCTTACCCTCTCTCTCTCTCTTCTTCTCCTCCCCCACCCCCACCCTCTGCCCTCCACCAGCCCGACGTGTCTATTTTTAGCTAGGCCAAATAAAGAGCCCACTCGGCTTACCACTCGCGGTCCATCTCATGGCATCACTAGGCCCTGGCTATGTATGGGCAGCTGTTGCTCAAAGGCTGATATGAACAAGGGACAGGCCAGTGCTTGGCAGTGGGGGGACGACGACGATTTTGTGACCACCTGGGGCTCCACCTCTTCCTCAGGTGACCCCCACGTGGCGGAAGGCTGGACGCTTCTACAGTTTTGCTTGTTTTCTGTGGGAGGGAGGATTTGCAAGGCTTCCCCACATCGCCACATCGCTGCCGTGCGTCAAAATGAATATTCCAAATGATAGCACTGTTATTTGCTACCATGCCGCAATTAAAGACGCAAGGCTTTTCCCCTCCTCTGTGGCATCTGCACATCCTTACCCTGTCCTGGCTCCTTCATTCTTTCCTTTTTCTCTGCCTCTCCTGCCTCCTTCCTGGATGAAAACATCTCCAGAAGATGTGGCCAAAGAATTGGCAAGGCATGGCTGGACAGGAAGGCCATGACTTTTATTTCTATGTGTGTTTTTCTGTTTGGTGTTAAGGACCTTTGAGTCAAATGTCACATGGAGGAAGCCTACTTAGCAATGAACGAAAACGTACTCGTGTATACAAAGACACACACAAACACAAAGCTTTTTCAGAAGTAACATTCCGTTTCTACTCGCAACCGGGAATAGGGATTTGGATGGATCTGTCAATTCTGGTGCCTCTTCATTTCTCTTTTTCGTTTTCAATCTAAAGTTCAGTTCTCCACAATTTGACATCATTTGTGATTTCTTTCAAAATAAGCCCTTGTGAAAATTCATCAGCATTTTAATGTGCATTTCTAATAATAATAATAATAATAATAATAATAATAATTAATAATAATAATAATAATAATAATAATAATAATAATAATAATAATAATATAAAAATAGTTACTTCTGCCACGCCCATCTGACTGGGTTGCTGCAGCCACTGTGGGCAACTTCCAACAGAACATAAAGAACATATGATACATCAGATACATCTGCTTGTATGCATTTTTGCCCAATATACACATTTTTTTGCAAAGCGGAGGTCTCTAAAATAATGCACCTCTCTATATTATTTTCACTTAGGTATGAATTTCTGTGCACACCTTACCTAATTATATGCATTTTTGTATGCTTTATGTGGCTGGAGTACGGCTCTGCAAAATTCATTACAAAATTCAGAGAAGCTTGAATTTCAAACATGTGAATTCGGTAGGTTCACCTTTGAATGACTAGGACCTCAGAGAGCCGGGTTCAAGTACCTCTTTAGCTGAGTTATTGGGCCAGTTGCTATTCCTCAGCGCAGCCAATCTTGCAGGGTTGCTCTGGGGACAGAATGGGAAGAGTACCATGTATGTCGCCTTGAGCTCAAAGGAGGAAAGGCAAGATATAAATGAAAGAAATGAATTTCCTCTTACTCCTGGCAGGTGTACTTACAGTTTAACTTTTTTGCCATATTATGTCCTACACAAAATGGGAGGACAGAGTAAGTATCAGAACATTCTCCCTGATTGGTTGTGCTGTGCAAGCTGAACATCATTTCTGCCTATCGCAGTTATTTTAGCATCAAATGGTGACATGGGTGGGCATCTACAAAGGTATGGCCCAAACCATACCTTACCAGTGGGTACTCTGGACCTGGTGCAACAAACAGGGAGACCCAGAAGGTGGATCATGGAGGGCATATTGCCCAAGGGCCCTCCAAAACCTGGAGATGACTTTGCTGTCATCTAGCCAACAAACCAAATGGTACTGTACAGGGGGTAGAGCAACAGACCAGGGAGGGTCTTCTCATGGGTAAGGGAAAGGTAAAGGGGACCCCTGATCATTAGGTCCAGTTGTGGATGACTCTGGGGTTGCGGCACTCATCTTGCTTTATTGGACAAGAGAGCCGGTGTACAGCTTCCGGGTCATGTGGCCAGCATGACTAAGCCACTTCTGGCGAAACCAGAGCAGTGCACGGAAACGCCATTTACCTTCCCGCCGGAGTGGTACCTATTTATCTACTTGCACTTTGATGTGCTTTTGAACTGCTAGGTTGGCAGGAGCAGGGACTGAGCAACGGGAGCTCACCCCATCACGGGGATTCGAACCGTCGACCTTCTGATCAGCAAGCCCTAGACTCCGTGGTTTAACCCATTAGTTCTAATGGGATTAATGGTATATGTCCCCAAGATGCTTCTATTGTAATGCATTGCATATCAGGTGGACTATGGATGTCTCACTAGCTAGGGAAGAAGACCACCAAGTCTTCCTGTCTCTCACTGATGGACAAAGAACTGGAACTATGGCTTTGGTTTCTATACTTTTATCAATATATGCATCTGGGTACTGCCATTATACATATCTATGGGGCAACCGCATTGGAATGCTATGTACAGCTGTGGCTGCATCACTTCAAAAATGGTGTTTTATTGCTGGAAAAGATACAGAAAAGGGCAACCAACATGATCAAACAGATGGAGCAACTCCACATGAGGAAAGGTTTACACCATTTGGAGCTTTTTAATTGAAAAAAGAGGGTAAGTTAAGGGGCAATATAATAGAAAGTTGTATAAGATTATGCATAGTGAATGTGGAGAATTTCTCTCCCCTTTCATAATACTTGAACCCATTCAGACCATCCAATGAAGATGATGGTTGGAAGACGCAGGACAGAGCAGAGTTCTTCTTATGTTTTTATATGTATCCTGAATGAATGTATGGAAGCTGTGGTCAAGAAGTTATGGGTTCACAGATCCGTGCTGAAGCCAGACGAGGGTAGTGTTTGAAAGTTCTCCATGGGTCCTCAAGGAAGCTGGTTTACTGTTTTATCCTCTAAACAAGTTCAGAGTTGGGTGAAAAAATAGCCTCCCCAAAATTCTCCATTCTTTTTTGTGAATGGAGAATGCGTGCGAAAGAATTGCAGAATATTTAGAATATTATCTGGCGGTGGGGGGAATTCTTCAACAGCTTTGGAATACCTGAAAAAGTTTTTTCTCCATTGAGAAATTGAGGTTTGCTTTATGGAACTGTTGCTAGTTCATATTGGTGGCTGAAGGAAGTGATGGGCTGAGAACTCAAAGGAGTGGGGGCCAAGTCCATTAATTCCTTCAACAATATTAAAATAATACATTATTATTAGTATTATTATTCTTTGGTGATCACTCGTAGCCAAGTAAGATTGTCTTCCATGAACACAATCTTAACAATGTATCCATAGGTGCCTGTGGAGGCCAATTCTGGATCCACACGTCCTTCCACAGTGGGGACATAGGTTTCTGGGCGGGAGTTGATCACAATGAGGGTTTGCCAAGCATGCCTTCCTCTTAGCACGTTTTCCCCTTTCATTCTGAGTTTGATCACCTTTGGTAAAGGCTGTTCTCTAATTGGAGCTCTCGCACGCCAGTGTTTCCCAATTGTCGGTGTTTATACTACAATTTTTTAGATTTGCCTTGAGAGACACTTTCAACCTCTTTTGTTGACCACCAGCATTACGCTTTCCAAGTTTGGAATAGAGTAGTTGCTTTGGAAGACGATAATCAGGCATCCAAACAACATGACCAGACCAACAAAGTTGATGCTGAAGAATCATTGCTGGTGATCTTTGCTTCTTCCAGTACACTGGCATTAGTTCACCTGTCTTCCCAAGTGATATGTGAAAATTTTCGGAGACACCATTGATTTAATCTTTTGAGTTGGAGATGGCATTTGTAAGTGGTCCATAATTAAAGTTATGCTAGTTTATCCACAGGCAGAGAAGTGCACCCTCCTGCCCTCTTATGCTCTGTAGATGGGGGCTGAAGAGGAGGCCTTTCCCATTTTGGTTCCCCACATTTGGAGCACCCTTCCCAGGGTGGCTCACCTGGTACTCAGTATCTTTCCAAAGCCTTTTTATTAGCCTAGTCTTCCTTGCATATCAGCTGTGTGGTTTTAATCTGATAGCTTTTATTGCTTCTGCTGGTGTCAGTCTTTTGACTGCTCTGCTATAATGTTTTACATCTGATTGCAAATTGCATATGTGTGTGTGTGTGTGTGTGTGTGTGTGTGTGTGTGTGTATGCTGGCTACTCTGAGAGCTGTTGGCTAGTGTTCCCACTAGGAACAAATCAGATATGCTTATGGAGAGCATCACTGAGGGCCAAGGAAGGAGCATTTCCCTGAACGGGGGACGAGATTATGTATTGTGGAGCAATGGGGTAACACTCCTTGTCTTTACAATGCATGCCATGAGAGCAGTTTCATTGCCCCTCACAGGTGCCAGAATCCAAGGAGCTACCTTAGCAACTGGGGCATATTCTCTGTCTTGCAATTAAACTTCGTGCAATGGGCAGTGAAGGAAGACCACACGCCACTCATGTCACTTCAGAATTGACTCCACACTCCCTCCTTTCCAGTGGCTGCATCTGTCCATTTCTTCCCCTGGAGATCTTTCATAAGTGTGATCCACTCATGTAAGCCACATAACCTGTGGATATTGTATGCAACTAAAGCATTGCAGCTGGTTTGCCCGGGAGTTTAAAGGATCCTGGGGCATTTGAGTTGTTAGAGGAACTCAGAGCAAAAGCCTTGCAGACTTACCTTCCAATGTTTTATCTTGAGGCTCTCTAGTGTGGTGTAGTGGTTAAGAGTGATAGACTCGTAATCTGGGGAACCGGGTTCGCGTCTCCGATCCTCCACATGCAGCTGCTGTGTGACCTTGGGCCAGTCAAACTTCTTTGAAGTCTCTCAGCCTCACTCACCTCACAGAGTGTTTGTTGTAGGGGAGGAAGGGAAAGGAGAATGTTATCCGCTTTGAGACTCCTTCGGGTAGTGATAAAGCGGGATATCAAATCCAAACTCTTCTGTTCTAGTTGGTCTACCATGCTGACTTCTTTTTCAGTCTAACCTTGATCGGAATTTATGAGCAGAGTAGAATACTGTTTCATTCTACTATTCTGCCTTGAAGCCTGGCAACCATATATGACTTATAGGGTTTTCTAGCTAGTTTTATCCTCACTCCTTTAATTTAGCTCCTACTTCATTCAGTTCTCTTCCTTGGTTCCACTTCCCATGCTCCCTGATTCCTTCTTCCCAGAGCCCCCAATTCCTCCTTTCTATGGACCTCTTGTGGGAACGTTCAGGGAGGCAGGAGAGGATATATTGTATATTAATATCCTTCCTAACTTGTGCGAGCAAGTTCCTTTACGTAGCAGAGTTTCACATTCCCCTTTTAAACGCACAGCAGGGAGCTGGTTGCAGGCTTGTGTAAGCCTCTCACTATTAGGTTCCTGGTAAGTTCCCTTATATCCCTCTTAAAAGAATAAACACACCACAATCTTGTGTAAAGTAAATAAAAGTAGTTTACTCACATTCAGTTCACAGCTGGATTCCTGAATGCAGACTTAGTTACAAAGTACAGTATATACATCGGGAGCTATCCCATATGGGAATAATCCCAGTGTCTTCTGTTGGCTGGAAGCCAACAAAGCATCTCTAGCTAGAAAGGTTCTCCAATGACGGAGGAAGTCGAGAGAGAGAGAGAGAGAGAGAGAGAGAGAGAGAGAGAGAGAGAGAGAGTAGCATGCCCTGTCCTTTTGTTACCTGGACACGTAAGGTCACGCCCACCTCTAGTCACATGCAAAGGAAGTATGTCCTAGCCAGGAGGAGACAGGAAGTTTTTGACTGGCTGGACTGAACATTCCCCTGCATGTCCACTCTAGGAAAACAAGGAATGTTGTACTTGAATGCTACTTATGTATCACATCCCACACCTCTGACCTCTGACCACTTTCAACTTGGGCACCTCCACTGCCTTAACTTCTGCTTCTTTTCCCCTTCCCTACCCTGCCCACTTGACCATGTCTCTGCTTCCCTTTCTCCTCATCCTGCTTCCTCAACACCTCCTTTCCTTTGCCTAATAAATCTCCTGTTTGCTTTCTCATAGAATCATAGAGTTGAAAGGGAATCCCAAGGATCATCTATTCCAACCTGCTGCAATGCAGGAATCTCAGTTACAGCATCCATGACAGGTGGTCATCCAGCCTCTGCTTATAAACCTCCAAGGAAGGAGAGTCCACAACCTGCCAAGGGAGACCGTTCCACTGTCAAAAAGCTCTTACTGTCAGAAGGTTCTTCCTGATGTTTAGTTGGAATCCCCTTCTGAACAAAACGGTTCGAGTCCTACCCTCCAGAGCAGGAGAAAACACCCCATTTTCCATGCGACAGCTCTTCAGATATTTGAAGGTCCAATATACCTGAAGGAGCATCTCCACCCCATCGTTCTGCCCGGACACTAAGGTCCAATGCCAAGGGCCTTCTGGCGGTTCCCTCGCTGCGAGAAGCCAAATTACAGGGAACCAGGAAGAGGGCCTTCTCGGTAGTGGCACCCACCCTGTGGAACACCCTCCTGCCTGATGTCAAAGAGAAAAATAGCTACCAGACTTTTAGAAGACATCTGAAGGCAGCCCTGTTTAGGGAAGCTTTTAATGTTTAATAGACTATTGTATTTTAATATTTTGTTGGAAGCCGCCCAGAGTGGCTGGGGAAACCCAGCCAGATGGGTGGGGTATAAATAAATTATTATTATTATTATTATTATTATTATTATTATTATTATTATTATGCTATATATCTTGTCTTCGTCTCCTCTTTTCCAGGCTAAACATACTCAGCTCCTTCAAACACTCCTCATAAAGCTTGGTTTTCAGACCCTTGACCATCTTGGTTGCCCGCCTCTGCACACGTTCCAACTTGTCAACATCCGGAATACAGTGGTACCTCGGGTTAAGAATTCGTTCTGGAGGTCTGCTCTTAACCTGAAACTGTTCTTAACCTGAGGTACCACTTTAGCTAATGGGGCCTCCCTCTGCCGCCACACCGCTACCACACAATTTCTGTTCTCATCCTGAAGTTCTTAACCCGAAGTACTATTTTTGGGTTAGCAGAGTCTGTAACTTGAAGCGTCTGTAACCCGAGGTACCACTCTAAATTGTGGTACCCAGAACTGGACACAGTATTCCAGATGTGGTCGTATTAAGTTTCTACTCAATGATGTGTTTAAATCCCCCACCTCATGTCACTCTTCTAGGGTAGACAACTGCACAGCCAACCTTGGATTACGTTGCAGTCCACCGATGGCTAGGAAGACTTTTGAACAAGGATTGCAGGCCAGCCCTCTCCTGCCCATAGAATCATAGAGTTGGAAGAGACCACAAGGGCCATTGAGTCCAACCCCCTGCCAAGCAGGAAACACCATCAGAGCACTGTTTGGAATCTGTAATCATGTGAATAGGGAAGAGACCAGAAAGAGGGGATTCATCTAGTTGCTGCTATTACTTTTTTAAATGCTTCTGCACACTAAGGTAGCACTACTTGTAATTTCCTAGAGCGGAGGGACATTGGAGAAGACTCACCCCCAGGGAAAGAAGTTGCAGATTCCTCAAACACAGCCCTGCACTTTCCTCTTCCTTTCTCCCTCTCTCTCATGCTTCCCAGTGATACTCCCCGCCAGTGCTGGCAAAGCACTTCTGGAGGAGAAAGCAATCAGACATTTGCTTACGCTCAGACACGTGGAACATCATTATAGAAGATAATGAGAGATGTATTATGCCTCCAGTGATGTCGCAATTCCATTCTATCTTGAATTTATTGAACTTAGGTAGAGCTTCTTAGCAGGCAATGGGGTCAATACAGCTTCACTGTCCCCAGAAATCCTTGGAGCAGGTCTCCGCCACAACCGAGTCCCAAGTGGATCTCAACCTCCTCCCGAGCTTAAGAGCACTTTGGAGATTTTTGTTCGCTTGTCATTGAATACACTGTGTTTCCAGTCCCAGGGGATGCCCAAGGCAGCGTGCGCAAATGCGGAACACTACAGAACAACCAAACAATTTCAAAACACCACAAAATGAAATGAGAAAATCGCAACCAGAAAAAGAGGGGGTGGGGAATGGAACATTAAAACCTCCACGTGCATCTTTCCAGCACCTGGCAGGCTCATGTTACCATGCTGAAAAAGCCCAACTGAAGCACAAGGTTTTCAGGACTCACCCAAAAGTAAGCAGTGATGGAGCCAGGCAGGTCTCTTCCAGACAGGCATTCCACAACTGTGGTGCCATATCAGGAAAGGTCCTACCTGGAGTGGTGCAATTATGGAATTTTAGACGGTGGATCATCTGTAGATGGTGAGCATGTATTACATCACGTGAAATTATCTTATACGGCTGTCTTTTTTAGGTGGGAGTGTGTAATACAGTGGTACCTCTGGTTGCGAATGGGATCCGTTCCGGAGGCCCGTTCGCAACATGAAAAGAGCGCAACCTGCAGCAGCGCATCTGCGCACATGCGGATTGCAATTCACTGCTTCTGCGCATGACGTCATTTTGCACTTCTGTGCACGGCGAGCAGCAAAACCCAAAAGTAACCCTTTCCGGTACAGTGGTACCCCAAGTTACATACGCTTCAGGTTACATACGCTTCAGGTTACAGACTCCGCTAACCCAGAAATAGTGCTTCAGGTTAAGAACTTTGCTTCAGGATGAGAATAGAAATCATGCTCCGGTGGCGCGGTGGCAACAGGAGGCCCCATTAGCTAAAGTGGTGCTTCAGGTTAAGAACAGTTTCAGGTGATGTACGGACCTCCAGAACAAATTAAGTACTTAACCTGAGGTACCACTGTACTTCCAGGTCACTGTGGGACGTAACCTGAAAGAATGTAACATGAAGTGGACATAACATGAGGTATGACTGTATCACACTTCAAAATGTGCTTATAGAAATTTAAAAAAATTAGGGGAGTGGCCACCAAGACACCCACACACCCTCACTTTCCTGAGCCTGTTTATAAATCTCTTGCACTTTATGGACTATTCCTGTGGGTTCGCTGATGACATGCCATTTATTTCATTTGTTCATTTTCAACAATTTCTATACTGCTTTATATATAAAAATATCTCTAAGAGGCATAGAGAAAACAACAGCAGACAACTTATACAACAGGAGAGAGAGAGAGAGAGAGAGAGAGAGAGAGAGAGAGAGAGAGAGAGAGAGAACTCAGACAGTAGAGCATGAGATTTTAATCTCGGGGTCATGGGCAAAAGGGCAAAAGGGGGTTGGACTAGATGACCCTCACAGTCCCTTCCAACTCTTCAAATCTATGATCCCATGAAATACTACAAGACCTCGCACTGTAGCATGTACAAATGCTGCATTAATGCAAATTTTGAAGAAATACAAGCCAGTATCAATTCTTTCTCCCTCTGATGCACCTCCCCTCCTAGTCTCCTTGAGATGTTCTTGGTCTCCGGCTCTCAACAGCCCCAGCCAGCATGTCTAGTGGTCGGGGATGGTGGGAGCTTTAGTCCAGCACCATCTAGAGGGCAGCACGTCGGCTAACCTGTGCTTTAGGGTCTTGACGGTTTACTCTGCTGTAATAGCGAAACTTTGGGCGGGGGAGCAAAGCAAGCTGGGGAATGGGATTGTTCTGCTTGTTCAAGGCACCGAGGAGCTGACAAGCCAAATAATAACAGCTCCTCTGGAATCTTTAAGAGTACATTAAACAAATATAGTGGTGGATATTTATAGACTTTTAAGAACTGCTGATGAATAAAGAGGCATTTATAGCCTTCTAAGCTGTTAGACTTCCATAATGTAAACACTCTGAATGGTAATAACAGGGTTTTGGATGTTGGGTGGCTGTTTGGTGTTTGGTGACCTCAAAGTCCAGATTGCATACCCCGGTTAGAGAAGACCGTGGGCTGGCTAGGTCAAGCTGATCAGGCGCAGAGAAGAGATGCCACCCAGATTCATCACATCTTGGAACGGGATCTCGATCTTTGGGCATTGGGAGGCTCACCTCATATAGGCAGTAAGCATGGGAAACACCATCACATGGGTTCTCAGGAGTGACTGGTGTCATCGTGACTTATCAGGAGAGAGAGGAGTGGAGCAGTGTTGGGGTCAGCACTGTGTGAGTGCACTGGCAAAGCCCAACCCTACATTCCCACAGGGTACCCACACTGTGCCAAGCTCCTGGTTTCCTCTTCTCCCCTCCTGGTCAGCAACTGCCTGTGTTCCTTTCTTCTGTCACTTGGCAATACAGTCATGGCTTGGACAGCATCAGTTTTTATGCTCTTTTCAACTTAATCCGCTCCACTTAAATGTGGGGAGGAGTTGTGGTGGACCACGAGGCTACCCACTCCCATCCAGGGGTGGGGGGCAGGAGTCCCACATTGCAAGGAGGATCCCAGCCACGTCATCGACCAGCCAGTCAATCCGCTGGCTGGGGAGGTGTGGCCAGGACTCATTTAAATGGAGGCACGAGCCGGAGAGCCTCCTCTTGGCTCGCTTCCTCATTCTCCCACCCGCCTTCCCTAATTTGCGGGTTTTCTTATCTGGCCTTGCTATGGACCTGGTTGGTCGCAGTTGAGGGGCCTAGTAGGAGTTTTTCCACTTGGCAAATTGGCATGGGCCATTTGGTTTTCGCCTACCTCATAGCAATCATCACAACTTTGTAAGGTTTTACGGTTAGGCATTGGTTGATCATATGGTGGGGGAGGGGAGGTGTGGCCATCACCTGCCCCTCCAAGCTTAAGGGTATTCCGTTAAAGGAATCCGGGAGTGTGGATCTTGTCCGAAGCCCGGGGCAGGGTTAGGGCCATGACACGACCCTATTGGGAACCCTGGGGGAGCTTGAGTTGGTTTGCATTGATGGTGCTCCCCCTTCCAGTGGTTCACCCTTATCGGATTCCCTGCATAACGGGCAGGAGTCAGATATAGTCGGGTCAATCCAATACCGCTCACATTCTGTAACCAATAAGGTAAGGTAAAGGTACCCCTGCCCGTACGGGCCAGTTGTGTCCAACTCTAGGGTTGTGCGCCCATCTCACTTAAGAGGCCGGGGGCCAGCGCTGACACTTCTGGGTCATGTGGCCAGTGTGATGAAGCTGCTCTGGCGAGCCAGCACCAGCGCAGCACACGGAAACACCGTTTACCTTCCCGCTATAAAGCGGTACCTATTTATCTACTTGCACTTAGAGGTGCTTTCGAACTGCTAGGTGGGCAGGAGCTGGGACCGAAAAACGGGAGCTCACCCCGCCGAGGGGATTCGAACTGCCGACCATACGATCGGCAAGTCCTAGGCACTGAGGTTTTACCCACAGCACCACCCGCGTCCCTTTTGTAACCAATAAAGTTGTGGCCAAAATTTGCCCAATACCCATTAAGTTAATATCCATGTCCTTGTGTCTTATTAATCAATGAGAGGGTGGTTACGGGGTCTCAACACGCAAAGGGATGCCTAGTCTTTGTTCTTTGTGAATTCTGGTATTTTATTCATTACGTTTATTGGTCCCTTACAATATTATAAGTATACAGACAAACACATGCCTGCATTCAAACCAGCATTAAAAAGAAATTTTAAAAGTCTAAAAGACAATTGTGCTTCTAAAATAACTGGACCAAAGCATCCCACCTTTGCAAAAAGACCACAGATAATTAAAAGCCAAAGGCCTGGTGAAAAATAAATGCTTTTGCCTGGTGCCTACAGGTATGTAATGATGACACTAGGTGAACCTTACTGGGGGGAGCATTCTACAAGTAGGGAGCCAGCACTAAAAAGGCCCAGTTTCATGTTACCAGCCTCTGGACCTCCCATGAATGTAGCACACAAAGAAGGGCCTCAGATGATGATCACCAGGCCTGGGTCTGCTCAAATGGGGAGAGACAGTCCTTGAGGTATTGGAGTCCTGAGCTGCATAAGGATTTATAGGTCGAAACCAGGATTTTGAATTGAGCCCAGAAACTAATTGTTGAGCAGAGCCATTCCAATCTGAGCAACACGCAGACTGTAATTAACCTTCAGATTTTGCACATCTCTGAATTTTGCAATGCAGTACTCAGCCCAGAATTCTTTTCTTTTAAGTACCAAAATTCATATTTTTGGATAAAATATATTTATAAATGAGTATATGGTGAGAAAATAGATTCCAGAAAATAGATTTAAATGCAAATACTGAAATGTTTATTTTTTAAAGGAAAAATTCAGATAACTACAGAAACAGGGTGGAAAGGACTTTTGAATGAACATACTCAAAACTGACACATGCCAGGAACAGACAGGTCCATCCATCTATCCCCAACTCCTAGATGCTTTTGGTCTTAGGGTCATAGTGGAAGTGAACTGCTCAGCCTCAGCCCAAATACCTTTGGATCAGCAGTCTGGCATCATGACAACCTCTAAGCCACTGAAATGCTAAAGCATTAAAATATATAGGCAAGATTGAACTTTAAACATATTACACACAAGATTTAAAAGAGGCGGAGGAATGAAGAGGCTTTTAATCATGTCAGCGTAAGTTGAACAACACACAGCTTTATCTCCCCGTTATTTGTTTTCACTGTATTCATAAGAGACTAGTATCATAGCGCTGAGCACATTTACCACTTATCACTTTCAAAGAGCTGTGCAAACAGTAGTCCATCTTCACTCCATTCTTTGTGCAGGATGTGACGCTGTACATGACTGGCCTCACTTTTGGCCAGAGGAGAGGGAACCGAATGAGGCAATGTACCAACAAAGAGCTTTAAAGCCCTTTGCGGCTTAGGGCCCTCATATTTAAGGGACCGTCTCTTCTGGTATGCCCTGCAGAGGACCTTAAGGTCCATGAATAATCATAGTTTAGAGGTCCCGGGCCCTAAGCAAGTCAGATTATCCTCCACTAGAGCCAGGGCCTTTTCAGTGATGGCTCCGACCTGGTGGAATGCTCTGTCCCATGAGACCAGGGCCCTACAGGATTTAACTTCCTTCTGCAGGGCCTGTAAGACAGAGCTATTCCACCTGGCTTTCACTTTGAACTTAGCCTGATATTTTATTCCCCTTCATCCCCTTTTTATGAAGATTACCCGCTCTGGGATCCCACAGCTAATTCTCCCCTGGTCTCCTCGCTGGCCCAAATAGGACTAATTTAGCCAGCTAGCCCTGGTGATCATCTAATGTTTATTGGATGGATTTCCCCCCCTAAATTGATGTTTGAATCCTGAATTTATTGTTATTCACGTTTTATATTTTATTTTATGTTGTTTTTTGTTGCATCAATTAAGTGTTTTGAATTTATTGTTAGCCGCCCTGAGCATGGTTTTTTGAACCGGGAAGGGTGGGGTATAAATAAAAATTGATTATTATTTATTATTATTATCTCGGGATCAAAACTATCTCATCGAAAGAGGTAGTGTGCCTCTGAATATCAGGTGCTAGGAATTGCAGGTAGGAGAGTGCTGTTGTGCTCAGGTTCTGCTTGCACCAGAATTGCCCAAATCCTGAACAGAAATGCTCTCAAAGGAGGGTGGGGGATGGGAGCCAGGCTTTGGCTAAGTTGGGTGAAGGCAGCCTTGGACCACCCTGGGCTGGGTTTGGTAGCCCTGAGCAATCCAGGGCTGTCCAGGACAGGGCACTGGGTTGAAAGGAGAGGCAGGTGTTGGGTGGGACACTGGAAGGACCATCAGAAGGGGAGGAAGGTAGGGAAGGATGGGAAGCTCAGGTGAAAAGGGGAAGCTGCAATGCAGAGGCCTGCTTTGTATACACCTTCCCTGCAGCAAGTTCCAGGTTCAATCTCTGGCATTTCCAGGTGGGGCTGTGACTCCCCTGTGTACGTCATTGTCCCATACAGAACAACGAAATTGAAAAAATCTACATCAGACATTCAAAAAACCAACAAGCCTGCTATCCCAGCCAGGTTAACCCCCTAGAAACTCTGATACCCCATAATTAAATACAATATACTCCCATAGCCAGTAGTGATGTATGGAAGTGAGAGCTGGACCATAAAGAAGGCTGATCGCCAAAGAATTGATGCTTTTGAATTATGGTGCTGGAGGAGACTTTTGAGAGTCCCATGGACTGCAAGAAGATCAAACCTATCCATTCTGAAGGAAATCAGCCCTGAGTGCTCACTGGAAGGACAGATCGTGAAGCTGAGGCTCCAATACTTTGGCCACCTCATGAGAAGAGAAAACTCCCTGGAAAAGACCCTGATGTTGGGAAAGATGGAGGGCACAAGGGAACGACAGAGGACGAGATGGTTGGATAGTGTTCTCGAAGCTACCAGCATGAGTTTGACCAAACTGCAGGAGGCAGTGGAAGACAGGAGTGTCTGGCGTGCTCTGGTCCATGGGGTCACGAAGAGTTGGACACGACTAAATGACTAAATAACAACAAGAACAATGCTCCCATAGAGACTACCTTAAAAAATTTAAAGGGACCTCTGACCATTAGGTCCAGTCATGGCCGACTCTGGGGTTGCAGCGCTCATCTCTCTTTATTAGCCAAGGGAGCAGGTTTACAGCTTCCGGGTCATGTGACCAGCATGACTAAGCCACTTCTGGCGAACTAGAGCAGCGCACAGAAATGCCGTTTATCTTCCCGCCGGAGCGGTACCTATTTATCTACTTGCACTTTGATGTGCTTTCGAACTGCTAGGTTGGCAGGAGCAGGGACTGAGCAATGGGAGCTCACCCCGTCGCGGGCATTCAAACCCCCGATCTTCTGATCGGCAAGTCCTAGGCTCTGTGGTTTAACCCACAGCACCACCCACGTCCCCTAGAGACTACCTTACACTGCATTTAAAACCAAAATCACATTTGGATAGAAACTGTTTCTCAGGTGGCTAGTCCTAGTCTTTATAACCCTGTACCTTCTTCCAGAAGGCAGAAGCTGAAAGAGATAATTTCCGGGGTGCGCTCTATCCTGCACTATCTCTGCATCTTTCTTATGACACCTGGAAGCCTAGATTTGATCCAAGGTGGGAAGAGTGCACCCAATTATTCTCTCAGCAGTCTTTACAACCCTGGACAGCATTGTTTTTTCCCTGACCGTGCAGCTCCCAGACCACACACACAGACCATGTTAATACATTCTCAACAGTACAATGGTGTAAAACCCAGCCATTGCAGACAATACTGACCAATTATCTGAGGCATATTCCTATGCACCAAAGAGCAGAAAGGTATGCTCCTAGGTTATTGTGGTTGCTATTTGTAGTAGTCCTATTACCAGGAGAAGTAAACTTACAGGGATGTGTTTTATGTACACGATTCATGTACAGAGATCTTTTCCCCCGGTCACAGGACTGGAGGAAGATAGATGGCGAGATTGGAACTCAAAACCCTTTAAATAGTTGTGATCCTAAGGATGTTTCGGATGGGGTTGGGAGCACCATCACTACTGACATTTAGCTTGTGATCTGGTCCACCCTCTTCCCCACCAACTCAAAAATTGCTGGAATGCCACCCACACCTTGGCATTGTGCTCCAAAGGTGGCAAAATCAGGAGGCAGGTTTTCTCTTTCAGCACCTTAAAGTACGATATAAATGCTGGTCGTTATCAATCAGGGAATCCTTTGCTCTCTTTGTGAATCTGCGTAAGCACGAGAAAGTTTGAAGTTCTGGATATTTCTCTTGGCTTTTGAGGAATGGGGGGGTGGGAATACTCTATTGACCACCTTTGCCTTTGAACAATAACCCATCGAGGGTCGTGGGTTATCAATGGAAGGGAATTTAGCCTGACAAAAGGTTTTAACAGTCTAATTTCCCATTGTGTGTTCATTATGCACTTGCTACCACACCGCCGGGCTCTTGCTTAAAAGATTATTACTCCATCATACTATAAAATAAGAAACAAAGGGCAACTTACAAATAAAAAAAGGGGTTTTGGGGGGAGAGAGAGCGTATTTCAATCCGGATGATCTTTCCAAACCCCAGTCGCCTTTTGTGCGAGGGCATTTATCTTTTTGCCAATGACCTTCAACAATAAGGCGAAGCTCCGTGGTTTGGATGCTGGAGATGTCGGCTTTTGTTGGTGGGAGAACAAAAATCAAATGAGGACATAAATTACTTCAGTGATGAAGGGATGGTGGGGTGGGTGGATTGGGGGGGGAGAGGCGGGGGGGGGGCTTATTCCCAAGACAGAGAGTTAGAGGTAAAGCATGCAGTCTGTTTGCATGGTGCGAGGCACACATCCCCCCCCTTATTTAGGAACAGGGGTTGCCAAAGTGGTGCCCGTGAGTGCAGTGTTGCCCTGGATTAAGTGCAATGCCCTCCCCTGGTGTTATTGAAGCCTCTGGGTGCCTCCCCTACACATAAACACTCAAGATATAAACATGCATTCACTGCACCCTTGGTCATGAGGTAGCTGGGGCGGTTAGCTTCATCTCCCTTGAAAGGTTCATAGAGCTGAAGTGGTTTAACAGTCAATCCCTCTTCACAGGGATTTCTGGGAACTGTAGCTCTGCAGACCCTCCCAACATTTCTCCAATGAAAACAGGGATGTCAATAATAATTATAATAATAATACCCCACCTGGGACGCCGGTGGCACTGTGGGTTAAACCACAGAGCCTAGGACTTGCCGATCAGAAGGTCAGCGGTTCAAATCCCCACGATGGGGTGAGCTCCTGTTGCTCGGTCCCTGCTCCTGCCAACCTAGCAGTTTGAAAGCACGTCAAAGTGCAAGTAGATAAATAGGTACTGCTCCAGCGGGATGGTAAACGGCATTTCCGTGCACTGCTCTGGTTCGCCAGAAGCGGCTTTGTCATGCTGGCCACATGACCCAGAAGCTGTACACTGGCTCCCTCGGACACTAAAGCAAGATGAGCGCCGCAACCCCAGAGTCGGTCACGACTGGACCTAATGGTCAGAGGTCCTTTACCTTTTAATACCCCACCCATCTGACTGGACTGCCCCAGCCACTCTGGATGGCTTCTAACATATATAAAAACATTATTTAAAAGCTTCCTTATATAAGGCTGCCTTCCGATGGCTCGGGGGCCAGATAACTACATACCCTCCAACATTTCTCTGATGAAAATAGGGACGTCTTAAGGAAAAGCGGGACATTTTGGGATCAAGTCAGAAACCAGGATGGCTTCTGTAAATCCAGAAAAATAGGGAAACTTGGGGAATGGAACAGAGGTCTCCTAACAACTCTTAGCACCCTTAACAAAATATAACTCCCAGAATTCTTTGGGGGAAGCTGTAACTGTTTAAAGGGGTGGTACTTTAAATACTTGGTGTGAATGTGGCCCAAGGCCTCCATGATGGCCGACTTTAAAACAGGAATTTCGGCCTGGCATTCCTTTTGAGCAGCAGTCCCCTAACATTGTCTTCAAATAACTCTGCTTCAGTTTCAAAACTGACAGAAACCACTAGCCCCACTTTAAGATGATTGCACCCTCGCTGTCTCCATATAGTTAAAAATACTTCCATGGCAGCAAGTTTCTTTGAGCCTTTGCTCTGGCCATGAGCTTCATTCATATGAAAATTGTTAAGTTATTGTGTCACACGCCCAGAGTTTTTTTGCTGCAAATGTTGAGTTCTCCAGTTCTCTGACAGGGAACTTGTCGCTGTCCAGATGTGTGTTTCTTTAAAGCAAATTGCTTCCCACTTAATATATGGCCATACCCATACCATGCATTTAAAGCACTCGTATACAGCTTTAACCATCGTGGCTTCTTCCAAAGGACCCTGGGACTGTTGTTCATTAAAGGTCCCTAACAATTCTTAGCACCCTTAACAAACTGATTGGTAAGGTGGCGTAAGACTGTATGATGTGAATGTTGGCTAAAAAAAAATAGCTCTTAGCAGCTTGAAGGCAATTTGAAAACAAAAGGAGGAATTCAGCCTCAGGGCCATTTTTAGCATATGCAACCACTGGGGTGCAAAGATCTGCCCAGCGCCACCAAATTTAGTTAATTTTGCACACACTGCACTGTTGAGAATGACAAGCGCCGTTGTTGAGTCTGACAAACGCCGCTGTTGTGAAGGACAAGCGCCGCCGCTGGCGTGGCACATCTTTGGTAAATGAGTGCACAAAGTTGAAAGTCCTTTAGTGAAACAGTAGGTGTACATTCCTGTAATACCTAGGTATATATGTATTTTGTTTTTCTAGCTTGATCAAAATTATTTATGTCATAACAGGTAGAAAGTTAAGAGCTTAGGTGGCTTCAGCGGCGGGCACCTGGCGCCCCCCCAGAATTTGGCGCCCAGATGCCCTGCACCCCTTGCACCCCCACGTAAAGATCCTCATGCTCAATTTGACCATTCCATCAGCACAAGCATTTCTGGTTTGTTTGATTGAGTGACCTCTCCTCCCTGCAATGCGTTGTTCTAGGGGTTCTCCTGATCCCCCTATTGGGAAGCTTCCTTATGTCAAGGGAGACCACTGGTTCATCTACCTCAGTATTGTCTACACTGGCTGGCAGCAGTTATCCAGGGTATCAGGGAAGGGGAAGGGGCAGGCTTTGGTCCTTCACATTACAGCGGTGTCCTGTGTGAGCCCAAAATTCGGTGTCTGTCACCTCTTTCCTTCTGTTCTGCATGTGTACTGCATCATAGCTGTGACACCCTGCGGTGCCCCCCTCGGCTTGGCACCCAGTGTTGGGGAACCAGTCGTGCTGCCCTAAATCCACCTCTGCGAGGGGCTCTCCTTGCCCTGCCTAGAGTTGCCAGAGATTCAGCCAGGGACTTTCTGCCTGTAAAGCATGGACATTTGTATCTGAGTGTTTAGCTCAGTTGCTAGAGCAGGCTTCCTCAACCTCGGCCCTCCAGATGTTTTGAGCCTACAACTCCCATGATCCCTAGCTAGCAGGACCAGTGGTCAGGGATGATGGGAATTGTAGTCTCAAAACATCTGGAGGGCCAAGGTGGAGGAAGCCTGTGCTAGAGCATGAGATTCTTAATCTCAGGGCTGTGGGCTTGAGCCCCATATTGGGCAAAATATCCCTGCATTGCATGGGTCTGGAGCTGATGGCCTTCATGGTCCCTTCCAACTCTATAATTCTATGGTTCTGTTATCCTCCTCTTTGTGGCCCAGTATTTGAACCCAAGTTGTCTCCATCCAGGCTGGCTCTTCTCCTGATTTTGTCACATACCCTTAAGATGTCCCATAATCTCAGGAGCATCAGGAAGACTCTCCAACTTCCTTTGTCCTTGCGGATCTCAACACTGCAGATCCTGGACAAATCACTGCAGATCCCAGAGTGAGCTGTTTTGCCGAAGCATTCTGAAATGAGGTGTTCTCCTCCAAGTACCTCGCTAATAAGACACAATTAGCAATTAAGACAAAGACGTTATTAGCCGTCGCATGGGACAGGAGAAATATCCGTTGTGAACCTCGCTCGTGACAGCAAACGAGAGGGGCCAAGAGGGCTAAGAAAATATCACCGCAACAATGTCAAGGAGGTTATCAAGGGCAAAGAGATAATGGTGGTGGAAGGAAGCCGACAATATCATCCATGAAAGATGGTAATGAGGATAAGCACAAGCCAACAATCTAAGGCCTGTTTAGAGCTTCCAGTTGAATGTAATTCATCATTTGATATGGACAAGATTTCGCTTTAAAGAACTATGGGCTGAAGCCTTTGATGATAGAAGGCAAAACAACAAAACAAAATCCTACCCAGAAGGAGGAATTTTTCAGGAAGTTTTTGGATCTTTTTTGTTGCTAATGACTTAATGAAACATTGTATGAAGTTCTTAGTGACATAATCAAGAGAAGGACGAGCGATCATTCCACTCTAATTTCACACAAAGGCTGGAATTTGCCATCGGAATCGAAGTACTAAATGAAGCCTTTTTCAGTTTTGCCCGTGGCAAAAATGTTTGAATAACCTCTAATGCAGTCGCAAAACTGCAGGCAATGAGAACTCATTACTGCCACACCAGACCAGGCTCCCATTTGCTTAGTAAGGGGGAACTGGCACTGAGATAGTCAATGTTGCTTGAAGAACATGCCAGACATGCTGGCCCATCTCTTACGTTTGCATCTGAGGGGCCAAAATATGAAGGATCCCCTTATAACATATCAGCTGATCAGGGTCGTCGCCTCGCTGTAAGTTCCCAGTACATCTTCGGAACTGCAACCTTACCTGCCAAACAGTTTGGGGGTAAGTTGGTGTGGTTCAGAGATAACATCATTTGGTGTAAACCAAGACTCATGCCGGACCTAAGTAGGATTACAGGACAGAGGCTCCACATCCCTGCATGACACCATACTGGCTGTTTCCTAATTGTCATGGTTTACATATTTATTTACTTAACCAAATTTGCATACCATTTAAGTTTAAATAGAACTTCTGAGTTTACAACTACCTACAATGGCTGGCCCCAGCTCTCCAAGATTTCAGACAGGTGTTACCCTCCCCAGCAAAACATTCCAGCTTGACAACATCCTTCTTAAATTGTGGTGCCCAGAACTGGACACATATTCCCGGTGTGGTTTTACCAAGGCAGGATAGAGTGGTACTATGGCTTCCCTTGATCTGGACATTATAGTTCTGTTGATATAGCCTAGAATAGCATTAACTGTTGACTCATGTTAAGCTTGTGGTCCATTAAGACCCCTAGATCCTTTTCACATGTACTGCTAGGAAGCCAGGTGTCCCCCATCTTATATTTGTGCTATCAGGGTAGCATCAAAGCAAGCCAATTAGTTTACATCAATGCAAGTGAACCTAAGTATATAGGAGTTCATTGTTACAACTACCACCAATTAATTATGGGGTTATCTTGACTACCAAGATGGTGTTTGCAGAACTCCTGGAAGAGTTCGCCTTTGGTTCAACACAAGGGACCTTTGGTGTGATCCAGCACTCTGATGCCCCAAGTTATCTGTGGCAGAGGCAGCTCAAGGGTTTTTAGTGAAATCTGTGCTGTCTGACCTGCTGGGGGTCCACATCCCCCTTTTTCGGTTTGGAGACTTTCTGTGCAATATCCACGGCAAGATTTGCTGGGTAGGGTTTCTTTCAGATTTATGGTGCGGCCTGCAGGGAGAAAAAGTGCTACTTAATGAGGCTGAATCACATACAGCAGTGCAACAGTGAGCAATGAGCACCTCCGCTGGAAGCCGAATTGGGGACTCGGGCAAATGTTAACATTTATACAACAAATCACCAGGTGTTCAGAAGCATTCATTTTTCACTAGGAGACACCAGCGAAAATAAATGCCACACTGCTTATTTTCTCATTGTTTGGTATTATTTCAGGGGAACTTCGTGTTCTGGGTTTACTTTGAGAAATGGCTTAGGAGGACCAGATTTCTCAACGAGACAATCTCTAATGCACATCCTAAAGCAGCTAGCATTTTCCTGGTTTCCCAGAGCAAGTCTGAGCTTAACTCTAGTCAGTCCTAAATGAGTGCCTTGCAGGGTTAATAGGAAGGCAGTAACATATTGTATAGAAACTAGTACCTCTGGCTTGGATAGTGTGTGTGTTTTTTTTAAAGGAACATTTAACTAAAGGAGGTAGAATTCATTTATTAAAGTATACACACACACAGTTTGAAAACAAGTTACTGGAAGAATACTCACCAGCCAAACATTCACGTCAATAGATTAGCATCTAAAACATCTGTATTGAGTTTTTCATCAGTTTATTTGAATCTGATTAATCAGGAAGCAGGTGGTTGATAACATAAAATAAATTCTACAATGGGATACAGAAAGCTGTCAATTTCAGTTTCTATTGCTCATTTTCCAAGTCTTAAGTTCAGTTTATTCTCCCCCAAACCTATCAGTATTTTAGGCTACATGCCTCCCAATATACACATTTTTGCAAGCAGTTTTCCCTAATATAATGCATTTTTGTATGTTATTTGCACAAATATATCAATTTTATGCATACTTTCTCCTAATATATGCTTTACTCTTTTTTTTCTATTTTCTCTTTTTAGTTGGAGAACTGCATCACAAATGTTGAACGAGTGTGCATTTTGACGGACAGCTGTGTTTTGCATTCCGCATTTTCAGGAAGTAGAAATTTGATTCACATTAAATTGTGAACCAAACCAAGTATCTTTCCCATTGCTGGTGATCATCCTATGTATTTATTATTATTATTTAATAGGAGGGGAAGCCTGATTAAGATATTTTCCAGTGCCTATCTCTCCTTCCAAGTCACAGCTGTTTCCCCTATTCCTATATATTTGAGATATCCTTTTACTTGATTGCTCAAGCTGAATGTGTGGTCCAGCTCCATTAAAAAGCATTGCATTAGAGTTGACATCAGGAGATACCACAGTGATAGCTCTGTGATTCCTCATTCACACATGCAAATCACCACTCAATGCTCCAATCTTTAAGTCATGAACTTTCGAACCAAACAGTGGACTGGAGATGTAATCTTCTGAGTATTTTCTTGGGTATTATTCTAAAGCTCTCCATTTACAATCTGGGGTTAACCTACTGTACAACTATTTAATTGCTTTGTGTGTGTGTTTTTGGGGAGAAAGAACGCTTACTGTTATTTTTCACACGAAGGCCAGATATAATCTAATGAAGCTGCAGAATTCCTGCAGATTGCCCTGTATTTTCAAAGGAGGCAGAAGCTCCATACAAGTAAATAGATGCATGATTGACATTCCTACCCCCCATGATAACAAACTAAAGAGGTTGGACATTTCAGATGGTGATAGCAGTACAGTGGTACCTCGGGTTACATACGCTTCAGGTTACAGACTCCACTAACCCATAAATAGTACCTCAGGTTAAGAACTTTGCTTCAGGATGAGAACAGAAATCGTGCTTCGGCAGCGCGGCGGCAGCAGGAAGCCCCATTAGCTAAAGTGGTGCTTCAGGTTAAGAACAGTTACAGGTTAAGAATGGACCTCCGGAACGAATTAAGTACTTAACCCGAGGTACCACTGTATGTAAGTTCTGCAGGAAATTGCGTGACCATGCTGGGTAGTTTCACAAGCTGCTGCAAACTTTCTTGACTAATGTTTTGCTTGCTGATTTTGTCCTGTGCAATTTAGCAAGCATTTTATTTCTCCCCCTCCCCATATGTTCTGAAGGATGTGTGTGGTTTTAATGACCCTTTTTAAAGATTAAATTGTGTTGTCTGAACTCACTCCCCTTCCAATAAAAATTAGCATCTGTAAGACGCAGCCCCTGCAGTACAGCCAACGGCTAATATAAAACGAAAGCTATCCAAGAAAAGACTCTTCCAAAGAATGATCAATACAGGGATATTTCTGCTTGTGGCCTATTAAACAAGTTCTGAAAGGAGAATGTCCGACTCTTGTTTTTTAAAAAAAGAAATGGCAAATCCTAATGAGTGAAGGTTTCAGAAGTCAGAAAGCCCCCGATGAAAGCTTTACTTAAATTGTGCTTGAATCTTACTTCTGCCATGAACCCACCTTCTCTCACTCTGCCTACCTGCCTAATGATATTATCCTACATTTTTCCTACAGTGGATGCTCGGGTTCTGAGCGTGATCTGTGCGGGATGCATGTTCACAACCCGCAGCGTTCGCAACCCGCAGCTGCGCGTCTGTGCGCACACGGGTTATGATTTGGCGCTTCTGCGCATGCGCAAAGCACAATTTAGCGCTTCTGCACATGCACGACTGCCAAAACCCAGAAATAACCCATTCCAGTACTTCCGGGTTTCAGTGGTCCGTAACCTGAAAAAACGCAACTTGAAGCATCTGTAACCCGAGGTATGACTGTATTTCGTTTTACCTTTCTGTGGTAAGTGAAGCACAGTTAAAACCAATGCAATGACCATCAGGAAACAGCAATCAATAAAAGGAAGTTGAGGAAAAAACCCAACCCATCATGGCTTAACACAAACATGCAAATGTGCAGGTTCTTGGAATGGAGGTTATGGCAACTGCTCTCCTCTTTTGGTCTTGCTACTGCTGTGCTACCCAGAGATAACCCATGGTTTGGGTTAGAATTAAGTCTAAACCCATGGCGTGCATGGCCCCGGGAGCAAAATTTATGAGAGGGCACAATCAGGCACCCCCACGACAGGCTCCCTCATCAAGGCTGGAGCCACAGGGAGGGAAGCCAACGGCGGGCTGGGCCTTCGGAATGGTGGCAGTGCCAACTTCTTGTCGTTGCCAGCTAAGAGATCCCTGTGCATGCCATGGGCTGGCCGAAAGGGAGGGAGGGGGAGTGTGCCATCACCAGCACCCAAAGAGGGAGGGAGAAAGAGGAAGGTGAGAAAGCACTGCCAGAACCATGTGCATTGCTCAGAGTGCGTCACTCTAAGGAAAGGAGGGCGAGGCAACACAGCAGTGATCCTGCCTTCGTGTTTCTCTGCCTTATCTCTGCTCCCAGGTTAGAGCTAGTTTGCAAGGAGAGCCTCCTTTGATTAGATGCTGGCTGGCGAAGGGATTGACCACTTCCCTGTCCACCGGGGGCACAGCACTTGCCCTGTTCTGGACACTGGCAACCCATGCTACACCCTGGCAAACCACTAGCTGTAACCAGGTTTGTTGGGGAGGGATAAATGACAAGCTTGGGTTTGGACAGAATGAGAGCCAGTGTAGTGTAGTGGTTAAGAGCGGTAGACTCATAATCTGGTGAACTGGGTTCGCTTCCCCGCTCCTCCACATGCAGCTGCTGGGTGAACTTGGGCTAGTCACACTTCTCTGAGGTCTCTCAGCCCCACTCACCTCACAGAGTGTTTGTTGTGGGGGAGGAAGGGCAAGGAGATTGTGAGCCGCTTTGAGACTCCTTAAAGGAAATGAAAGGCGGGATATCAAATCCAAACTACTCTTCTTCTTCTTCTTCTTCTTCTTCTTCTTCTTCTTCTTCTTCTTTTTCTTCTCCAAGCCATAGGTTGGTCCTGGATACTGTTGTGACTCTCCCACACATTTGCTTGTTCCCACAAATAATAATAATAATAATAATAATAATAATAATAATAATAATAATAATAATAATTTATACCCCGCCCATCTGGCTGGGTTTCCCCAGCCACTCTAGGCAGCTTCCAATAGAAGATTAAAATACAATAATCTATTAAACATTAAAAGCTTCCCTAAACAGGGCTGCCTTCAGATTTCTTCTAAAAGTTTAGGGCTTTAAAGGTCAGCACCAACACTGAATTGTGCTCAGGAGCCAGTGTAGGTCTTTCAAGACCGGTGTTATGTGGTCTCGGCGGCCGCTCCCAGTCACCAGTCTAGCTGCCGCATTCTGGATTAGTTGTAGTTTCCGAGTCACCTTCAAAGGTAGCCCCACACAGAGCGCATTGCAGTAGTCCAAGCAAGAGATAACTAGAGCATGCACCACTCTGGCAAGACAGTCCACAGACAGGTAGGGTCTCAGCCTGCGTACCAGATGGAGCTGATAAACAGCTGCCCTGGACACAGAATTGACCTGCGCCTCCATGGACAGCTGTGAGTCCAAAATGACACCCAGGCTGCATACCTGGTCTTTCAGGGGCACAGTTACCCCATTCAGGACCAGGGAGTCCTTCACACCTGCCCGCCTCCTGTCCCCCCAAAACAGTACTTCTGTCTTGTCAGGATTCAATCTGTTAGCCACCATCCATCCTCCAACTGCCTCCAGACACTCACACAGGACCTTCACCGCCTTCACTGGTTCTCATTTGAAAGAGAGGTAGAGCTGAGTATCATCCGCTTGCCATCACGTGCCAACAATCCTAGGCAGCTCACCCTAGCCGAGTACCATAAGGTTCCTGGTTCACATTCCTAAGGCCTCTAACAGAGAGCTGGAACAAGACAGTGCATCCAATGTCTGATGCATCTCAGAGCATCCCCAACCTGCATAAACTCCCATTTAGCTTTTCCTTATTTTGCTGTGTGACTTAGCGGTCCACAAAAATCACATGCAATTAAAATCAGTCCACTGGAAACGCTTGTCGATTCCTTGGCCTTTTTATTTATTTAATTTCTTTCATCTCTCTCTCTCTCTCTCTCTCTCTCTCTCTCTCTCTCTCTCTCTCTCTTCCAGAGTAGGAATTAAGGCGATGGACTTGGCCTCGGCTCTTTCATTTGAACTCCGCTGCTTGAGCTGCATTTTCCTATTACCTCTGCAACTCTGCCTTCGTTGCCTTATTGTAAAAAAGTAATTTATGATTGCCAGTCTTCAAGTCTCTAATTATTTCTGGCTGTGTATCATGATTATTAAATCCAGAGTTTCTTTCTAACCTCCAGCTCTCCCCTCCTGTTTCAGTGCATGCAAAGTCTCACAGCTATTGGGGAATGAGTCCTCCTGGTACGCTGGAATATCCCCATCCCTATTGCCTCTCGCTCCCTCTGCTTGGAAGTCACAGCAGCTAATGAGTAATGGTGTTTTCCCATTTAGTTGCTGTCAGGGAACTGCCATCAGCTCAGAGGCGACAGACAGAGGGGCAGGTGTGTTACAGGGGGCCTCTGAAAATCTTGCAAAGCAGTTCCTCTTCCGGAAGCCTCACCTCCAGTGGAGAAGAGGTGCAAGGACCAGAGGATGCTAGTGAGAGCCTTCACACTACACCTGAGCAGGTCGGAGAGGAGGGAGGCACGCCCTTGCCATTGCCCATCATGTGCAGTAGTTTGAGGCACAGGGAGGGGCGGAAAAGGCTGGGAGTGACGAAACATTTATGTTGGGGAAGGTACAAAAACAGACCACTCCCGGATTCTGCTAGCGATTGAGCCAGACATGAACTTGTGGCGCCCTTCACTGTAAATAGTTAAAGGTAAAGGGACCCCTGACCATTAGGTCCAGTCGTGACTGACTCTGGGGTTGCGGCGGTCATCTCGCTTTATTGGCCGAGGGAGCCGGCGTACAGCTTCCAGGTCATGTGGCCAGCATGACTAAGCCGCTTCTGGCGAACCAGAGCAGCGCACGGAAACGCCGTTTACCTTCCCGCGGGAGCGGTCCCTATTTATCTACTTGCACATTGACGTGCTTTCGAACTGCTAAGTTGGCAGGAGCAGGGACCGAGCAACGGGAGCTCACCCCGTCGCAGGAATTCAAACCACCGACCTTCTGATAGGCAAGTCCTAGGCTCTGTGGTTTAACCCACAGCGCCACCCGCGTCCCTTCACTGTAAATAGTTTGCACCAAAATAGAGCCTATGAAAGACAGGTTGGAATCCTGCCTGGTTACTCTCGAGCAACCGCAACAGCATCTAACAATTGCATTTGTTTATTACTCATGCAGGCTATACTGGGCTGTCCCTAATTTTGCTTATACTTGAGATAGAAAATCTAATATCCGGGGATTAAATAATGGCTCTTGCAACTGTCCCATCCCACAAAAAATATCAATTTGACCCAACCCTGTTTTTTTATTGCCATTGTACATCCCAGTACATTTCCGAGCACAATTCAAAGTGTTGGTGCTGACCTTTAAAGCCCTACATGGCCTCGGTCCAGTATACTTGAAGGCGCATCTCCACTTCCATTGTTCTGCCTGGACACTGAGGTCCAGCTCCGACTACTTGCACTTTGATGTGCTTTTGAACTGCTAGGTTGACAGGAGCAGGGACCAAACAACGGGCGTTCACCCTGTCACAGGGATTTGAACCGCCGACCTTCTGATCGGCAAGTCCTAGCCTCTGTGGTTTAACCCACAGCACCACCTGCGTCCCTTACCTGACATTTAGAAGACATTTGAAAGCAGCCCTGTTCAAGGAAGTTTTTAATATGTGACATTTTATTTTTAATCTTTGTTGGAAGCTGCCCAGAGTGACTGGTGATGCCCAGCCAGATGGGCGGGGTACAAATATTTATTTATTTATTTATTTATTTATTTTATTATTTCATAAGGACTGTCTTGCAGGATCAGTCCAAGGTCCATCTAGTTCAGCATGCTGCTATCGATGGCAACCAGACACATACCTGTAGGTGTTCACAAACGCAACACCATTATGGGCTTCCCCTATCAGAATCACAGAGTTGGCAGTTACAGGTAGGTAGCCGTGTTGGTCTGCTGTAGTCAAAACAAAATAAAAAAAATTCCTTCCAGTAGCACCTGAGAGACCAACTAAGTTTGTTATTGGTATGAGCTTTTGTGTGCATGCACACTTCTTCAGATGCACACTCTTCAGATAGAGCTGGCAGGATCATGTAGTGTGTAGAGTGGGACCTGGAAGAGACTGGGGTTCAAATCCCCTCTTGGCCATGAAGCTCACTGGGTGACTTTGAGCCAAGCACTGCCACTCGGCCTAACCTACTTCAGAGGGTTGTTGCAAGGATTCAGGGTGGAGGGGAAGAACCATGAGCTTCTTAGAGGAAAATGTGAGAAACCAATGCAAAATAAAGACATCTTGCTTGGAAGTGATTTAGTCCAGCTTCCTTCTCAATCCAGGATCTGCAATGCAGGACACAAGTACAGCATCGATTCTCCTCTCTTTCTTCAGGGAATGTGCTCTTGTGTCTGTGTACATGTGTGTTTATCAAAACCAAAATCTTCATAAAAATCCACAATTGGTCAATAACTTCAGATATTGCCCAACCATGGATATTGGATTTGTTTTTTTCTTATGGACTAACATGACTACCTTTGCTCGTTACTTTCCCCAATGTGGCTGCTATAGCAAATAGATTAACTAGCTATTTTTGCTCTTGGTGCTCTCCTTTGACTGCATTCCCTGCTGATGACTTTTTTTTTGCCTGTTGGTTTTTTAGATTTATTTTTCATCTTGAAAGGTCATAACTTCTTGTTGTTGCTTTAATTAAAAATAATAATATATTTCCTTGCAAGCCACTTGTGGATGAAAAGGAATTTTACATGCATTGTAGCAAACAAATAAAGGAAAAAGAGAGAGGGATCATGGGAGGTCCTCTAGCTATTTTGTATTTATGGTAAAGCTCAGGCAAAATTACTCATCCTTTTCCACACAGTTTTGACAGCGCTGAAAAAGCACCTCACTTTCTCAATGACTTTTGGGCGCTCCACGAGAAAATGCTCACTTACTCATTCAAGCTGATTTCATTTTCAGTTGCCTTCGGTGATGTCATCACACAGTCGCTTCTGATTGGCTGTGGAGCGCGGCGATCCCATCTCATTCACTCTCTGATCCCTGAATGGATGGAATTGAGCCTAGGAATGGTCCAAACTAAGAGAAAAAGCACAGAAGTCAAATGATGCAATCGCATGGAAATATACTCGGAGTTGAGTGCTGATTTCATGCTCTTTATTTCAGCTCATGGTAAACAGTGAGTAAGTGCTTTTCCCCAAATCCTCTGGCTATATATACAATATTTACACAATGGGTCCCATGTGATTGGCTGATTCAACTCCCCTCCTGGAGCCTGATTGGGCTGTTCCTGCTGGCCAATCAGCTTGCTGATTCACTTCCTCCTGGAGCCTGATTGGCCAGCTCCTGCAGACCAATCAGGCTGCTGCCTTCTAGGATCCTTCCTGCCTATTATTCTAGGATCGAAGCTCAGTACATAACAGGCACTAACCAGAATTTGGAGGGCAGGGAGGTCAATATCTGTGTACAGTTGGATTTTCCCCTGAAAAACAACTGCCGTATGAAAATTGCGAGTTTCAAGCTGAAGTGGAAAATAAAACCCAGCCCAGTAGTTAGATGCCATTTTCTTGTGCAGTCAGTAAAAATCCCTGGTTTTACACACACACACATGCACACACACACACCTCAGCAACCGTCATTTTCTGCCTGAACAGTAGACCTGGTTATTGTTTCTTTCCCTTATGTTTTCATTAATTAGAAGGAAGTGGAGAGGTAACGAACGACTCCCTGGATGCTTGAAGTGTTCATTTTTCACTGTCAGGTTATAAGAGGCAATGGGCACAGAGCATCTATCCCATCAGACGTGCAAGTACTTATTGTCAGCACAGTCTGTAAAAATAGAAAGTGAGGTAGCTTTTCTGGATAGGGTTGAGGCTGTCTGTGGGTTGGGTTTAATCTGACTTATTAGAATGAAAGGTTTTGGCAGCAGCATTGTCTATCTGGGAGAATATTGGAGACCACCCCTGTTTCCACCTCCCACATCCGTCCATCAAGCTTTTGCAAATGTTAATGTACAGCCACGTAACTGTAAAACTGACCTCCCTTAAATCTTCTAAATGGCTGTGCATTTCTTCACCGGCAATATACTTCATATTTTGCTCATATCTGTGCCCAAGAGTTACTGGTAAAAATATTAAAAATCTTTTTTTAAAAAAAGGGGGGGAAAGAGAGTCATATATCTTTTGGGTTTACAGGAAGTGCTGCAGAAGGGAGGGTGAAATCCTGGTAGATGTATCTTTAGAGCGGAGCCATGAGCAGCAGAGATTTATCTATGGGGGGAAGACTCTATCTGGTTTCTATTTTGAGCAAACTGTTCCTTAAACAAGAAACCATCATTTTGATCCTGAATTGCAATAAAGAAGTGATCTACCCCAGCCAACTAGCCTTCATCAGACAATTCAAAGCGGGCCTCTTGATCCTCCTCTGTGGAGCTGTTGTTCCTAGGTCCATGCCTAAGTCTGGGTCCACACACAGCAGAATTAGCTGGGAATAAGGTGGCACCAGGGCCAGCTCTAGCTGTGAGCAGTCCTTTGGCAAAGCCTCATGTTTGTAGTTTTCTACTGGTTTTCCCAGTAGTGATGTATAGAAGTGAGAGCTGGACCATAAAGAAGGCTGATCGCCAAAGAATTGATGCTTTTGAATTATGGTGCTGGAGGAGACTCTTGAGAGTCCCATGGACTGCAAGAAGATCAAACCTATCCATCCTTAAGGAAATCAGCCCTGAGTGCTCACTGGAAGGACAGATCCTGAAGCTGAGGCTCCAATACTTTGGCCACCTCATGAGAAGAGACGACTCCCTGGAAAAGACCCTGATGTTGGGAAAGACTGAGGGCACAAGGAGAAGGGGACGACAGAGGACGAGATGGTTGGGCAGTGTTCTTGAAGCTACCAGCATGAGTTTGACCAAACTGCAGTAGGCAGTGGAAGACAGGAGTGCCTGGCGTGCTCTGGTCCATGGGGTCACAGAGAGTCGGACACGACTAAACAACTAAACAACAACAACAATACTCCCATAGAGACTACCTTAAAAAAGGTAAAGGACCATTAGGTCCAGTCGTGGCCGACTCTGGGGTTGCAGTGCTCATCTCGATCTATAGGTCGAGGGAGCTGGCGTACAGCTTCCGGGTCATGTGACCAGCATGTAGACACTATCCTCCCTTTAGTACAAATAAGATCATCAGGTCTTGAAATCATCATGTTGCATCGTTGGGCAACTGCCAGGACCTCAACACTCTAGCAGGGCCTACCACCGATGGGTCCCTCCAGCAGCGGTTCTTAACCTGTGGGTCCCCAGATGTTGATGGACTACAACTCCCATCATCCCTGACCACTGGTCATGCTGGCTAGAAATGATGGGAGTTATAGTCCAACAACATTTGGGGACCCACAGGTTGAGAAATACTGCTCCAGAGGGTCCTTTCTGCAATGGTGGGCTGCTTTGTAGAAGGGGATGGGCTTATCTGGCAGCAGCCTAGAAAGCAGCAGCAGCATTGCATGATCAGGCGGTGACAGCCCCAACCCCCAGGGATCATATGAAAGGAACTAAGACTCTGACTGTTATGTACTGAAGTTATCACCCTGGGCCAACAGGGGGAATACTGTAGATAGCAAATGAAGGATCGAAAGTGACGTTCAGTGATTGCATAGTTTTAGAATGTTGTTACAGTAACGTGGTACTGGAGCTCTATATAAGCAGGCTGACTGAGCCCTTCAGTTCAGTTCTGTTCTGGCCTCTGAATAAAGAAGAGCTGTTTGAAGAATCGCTGTGTCGTCTGATATGTTCCCCCACAACTTAACACTGACAATGTGTTATGGAATTAAAATTAGGCCACAACTTTATTAAACTTCCAAATGTAGGAAGACCTTGGCTTAGGCCTTGGGCATGTATCCCTCCCAGCCCCCCCAAGCAGGGGGAACTGGGGCACATCAGGGTAAATGGGATATGGGGGTGCACTGTGAAATGTAAGTGTAAGCAGGCAGCCAAGCCCATATCCCTGCACGCAGGGTAGTTCACTGACAACTTTTCAGTGTATGGCCAGTGACATCCATTATATAACCCCTTTTAAGAGGGGACCCTGGAATCGCCGGCACAGGGGGGGTGAGTCACCACTTCAAACACCCTCCCTCCTCATTATAGGGAAGAAAAGACTAAAATATTCCACCCAAGGCCATAAACTGCCAAAGTTGTGACGAATTGCTATGGGGAAGACAAAAGCTGCCAATGCAGGAAAATTTCTTCCTGGTCCTTCAACAGCAACCAGTCAAAGACCGTAGCAACTCCCGCTAAACAGGAAGGAAAAGTTAACCTGCAAACAAGGACACATTAATCTAAGGGAGGGTAGGGTGGGTGAATCTCCTGAGCCAACTGCCTAGCTACTGTCAGCTCCACCCCCTATTTATAAATAGGGCTGGCCCCACCTCCCAGCAATGAAACTTGACTAGTGAGGCTGGGCGTGAACCTCCAAATACAGTGGTACCTCAGGTTACATACGCTTCAGGTTACAGACTCTGCTAACCCAGAAATAGTACCTCGGGTTAAGAACTTTGCTTCAGGATGAGAACAGAAATTGTGCAGCAGCGGGGCAGCAGCAGCGGGAGGCCCCATTAGCTAAAGTGGTGCTTCAGGTTAAGAACAGTTTCAGGTTAAGAACGGACCTCCGGAACAAATTAAGTACTTAACCCGAGATACCACTGAGAGGCAGGCCAGCTCCTGTTTGCCATTAAGCTCCCTGGGAACTGTAGCACCGAGCGTGATCCCACAAAGGTCACCTACAATGTAAAGTGTGAGTGCTCATTCTGGTAAGTGGCAGGCAGCTAGAAGCTGCTGTTTGAATTTCCCACAGTGCCCCTCTGTAGCAGCATGTCATGCTAAAGGAAGCCCCGATAGGCATCAGTGGTGGGCCCCAGGAGAGTACTGAAGGTGGGATCAAGTCCAATCACCCCAATACTGATATGTGCACAAATGTTCATGAATGCACAATACAGTGGTACCTCGGGTTAAGTACTTAATTCGTTCTGGAGGTCCATACTTAACCTGAAACTGTTCTTAACCTGAAGCACCACTTTAGCTAATGGGGCCTCCTGCTGCTGCCGTGCCGCCGGAGCACAATTTCTGTTCTCATCCTGAAGCAAAGATCTTAACCCAAGGTACAGTGGTGCCCCGCAAGACGAACGCCTCGCAAGACGAAAAACCCGCTAGACGAAAGGGTTTTCCGTTTTTGGAGGCGCTTCGCTAAACGAATTTCTCTATGGGGTTGCTTCGCAAGACGAAAAAATCTTGCGAGTTCCCGCGTTTTTTTCTCGCTTTTTTCTGCCCTTTCCCTAAGCGCTAAGCCGCTTATCAGCTGTTCCGCTGATAAGCCGCTTCTCAGCTGATCGCTAAAAGCCGCTAGACCGCTAATAGCGCTAATCCGCTAAGCTGTCAATGGGCTTGCTTCGCAAGACAAAAAAACCGCTAGACGAAGAGAATCACGGAACGGATTAATTTCGTCTTGCGAGGCACCACTGTACTATTTCTGGGTTAGCAGAGTATGTAACCTGAAGTGTCTGTAACCTGAAGCGTCTGTAACCCGAGGTATCAGTATATCACAATGCTTAGCTGGTGATGTTCAAAACCAGATATCAAACAGCCCTAACAGCAGCAGCAGCAACAACAACATTGACAAACAGAAGAGAGAGGGGAGATGCATTATATTGTCTTTTTTCTCCCTTTCTGTAATTTAATGAAGAATAAAATTTATTAAACAAGTAACTAACAGCTGATGTTAATTTCCTTACTGAAACCTTCCATTTAAACACTCACAAAGTAGGGAATACCACTAAATACACTTGGTTCTAATAGAGTGTGCAGAGTATTATGTGGTACTGCTTAGGGGAGAAAACTGTTACATATTTTAAATCCCTTCTGAGGTCATTTATGACCATATACACATAGGTGGGTTAAGAAAACCAAGCTCATAAAACAGACTTTTGCTGTGGCTCACAACGGTTTCAAGTATACAAAATAAGGCTCAAAGTCTGTTCAAACTGGTTTACCCGTATAGTAACATTTTTTTTACTACTAAAATCTGTGCACGTTTCACATTCCAGATGTTGGCAAGGAAAAGCTGTTAGAAGCCCATGTTCTGCAGCGGTCTTGCCATTGCTTTGATAGCCTCTGTAACGTCTCGCATGGAAGTAGGCAAGAATCACAGTTCGTATGAAAGATTGTTCCATTCTTTCTCTCTCTCTCTCTCTCTCTCTCTCTCTCTCTCTCTCTCTCTCTCAAATAAATAAATAAAAACACAGAACTCTGCAGCTATTCAAGAAGAAAGGAAGGTTATCTGAATGGGGTGGGAATCTGTCTCTCTCCCGATAACAGGTAGCCATAAAAGGGCCCACAAATGCATTGTGCTCGCGTGCTGAGGGAGAAAAAGCGTGCAGGATTTATTATAAAAGAAACGTGCCATTCTCTTTATATGAGACCTGTGTTCCAACGCAAATAGCTATCAGGGATGCCTGTAAAACCTGCCTTCAGGGATTCAAAGGTCAATGCCCGCAGAGTTAATTAATACTGCGAGTGCCTCTTATATTGGACGCCTTGACTGCAGTGGACTCAATGTGTCCAATGCAAGAGATGGGCAATATAAGCAGATACCTGAGAGCCAGTTTATGCCACCAGGAGAATCAAGTAATAAGGTCCTTCATGGAATGTAGCAATGCCAGCAGAGGCACTGCTGGATGGGGGACCCGAAACCTCTCTTCCTATAGGAAGCCTGATCCCGGTCAGATTTATCCTTTCATGCAGGTAGCTGTAATTGTAAAGGAGAGCTTACAAAAGCTTGGTGCCTCCAACCGTAACCTGATTTGGGATGCTTCTCTAGTACATGGACATTTAAGTGATGACAGCCAAGGAACTACCATGGTTTTGACTCGTAATCTGGGCCAACGCCTTAGCCCATGGGTGAGGAACCTCACACCTGGTGGCATAACAAGATCCTACAGCTGCCAGTGCCTCAACTGCCCCAAAATGGAAAACCTTTACAGGGCTTGCAGCTTTTGCCTTGGTGTGAGAATATATGGAGCTTAGCATTATCTGAAAAAATAACTCACAAATTACATGTTGATGAAGGCTCAGAGGATCCTGAAGAATCCTGTGCTGTTTGGTGAGATTTTATCTTACATACAACAAATGCAGACACACAGGACTCTCTCTCCACACTGTAATGTGAAATTTCGCTCTCCTTACCTGATTTAAGACACTTCTGGATATACTGTGCTGCTTTTTTGTACTGCGTTGTATTTGTACTTCTGTTGTTTTTATTGTATTGATTTATTTGATTTACTTCAATAACGACCAAAATAAATAAACAAACTTTTACTTAGCCAACACAGGCTTTCAGTGGGGTAGCAACAATGGGGTAACTGCCCTTGAAGGACTAGGTGCACAGCCTGGGAGTCATTCTGGACCAGGGAGTCCTCCACACCCATCCGCCTCCTGTCCCCCCAAAACAGTACTTCTGTCTTGTCAGGATTCAACCTCAATCTGTCAGCCACCATCCATCCTCCAACCGCCAAAGGTCAATAAATATAGTTATGATTCTAAAAAAAATACCCTGCCCATTTCATTCTGAGCAGCATGCAGAACAGCTCCACGTTGCCCCTCTTGTCCACCTCGCAACAGAGATGCAGCACAGCCAACAAGGTATATCTGGAGCTGTTAAGTCTCCAATAACAGCATCCCCTCCTGCCACCTCCCCCCGCCCCGGTTGTCTGTGAATTGAAAGATTGGGATCAAGAAAACTGGAAGACTAGCCGAGCATTCCTTACCAAGGGCATCTCGCTTCAAATTCTTGTTGTACACAAGCATTTGACAGGTGCAAATCACGGACAAGAAGATATGTCATAGTGACAAAAGAGAAGCCTTGCGGGCTGCTCTTTTTCTCTCCCCGCTCCACAACCTCTTTCCTTGACATGGTTTTTCATGGAGGTTAAGCTACCTGAAAGGTGAAGGCTTCTTCTGTCCAAATCTGTCCGTCACTTGATTGAACTCCAGTAGAGGCAGGCAGGATTCCTAATTCTGATGCCCAGGTATGCATAAACATGTTAATATATTTTTTTGCTTGCATTCATAATGAATTAGATGTGTGTTATTTACACTTACAGTGGTACCTCGGGTTAAGTACTTAATTCGTTCAGAAGGTCTGTTCTTAACCTGAAGCTGTTCTTGACCTGAAGCATCAATTTAGCTAATGGGGCCTCCTGCTGCACCACCAGAGCACAATTTCTGTTCTCATCCTGAAGCAAAGTTCTTAACCCGAGTACTATTTGTGGGTTAGTCTGGGTTAGTGGAGTCTGTAACCTGAAGTGTATGTAACCCGAGGTACCATTGTATTTCATTTGCATCTGCCCATGACATCCCACTCCCCACCATTTTGAGATTTCACTGATCTCAGTGGTTTAGGCAAGGACTGTCATGCGAGAGGGAAGCACTAAGCCAGGGGTAGGCAACCTAGGGCCGTGGGCCAGATATGGCCCAATCACCTTCTCAATCTGTCCTGCAGACGGTCCGGGAATCAGCGTGTTTTTACATGAGTAGAATGTGTCCTTTTATTTAACATGCATTTCTGGGTTATTTGTGGGGCCTGCCCGGTGTTTTTAAATGAGTAGAATGTGTGTTTTTATTTAAAATACATCTCTGGGTTACAGTGGTACCTCGGGTTAAGTACTTAATTCGTTCCGGAGGTCCATTCTTAACCTGAAACTGTTCTGAACCTGAAGCACCACTTTAGTTAATGGGGCCTCCTGCTGCCGCCGTGCTGCCGGAGCACGATTTATGTTCTCATCCAGAAGCAAAGTTCTTAATCCGAGGTACTATTTCTGGGTTAGCAGAGTCTGTAACCTGAAGTGTATGTAATGTGAAGCGTATGTAACCCGAGGTACCACTGTATTTGTGGGGCATAGGAATTCGTTCATGTTTTTTTCCAAAATATAGTCTGACCCACCACATGGTCTGAGGGACGGTGGACCGGCCCATGGCTGGAAGAAGAAGAAGAAGAAGAAGAAGAAGAAGAAGAAGAAGAGTTTGGATTTGATATCCCGCCTTTCACTCCCTTTAAGGAGTCTCAAAGCGGCTCACATTCTCCTTTCCCTTCCTCCCCCACAACAAACACTCTGTGAGGTGAGTGGGGCTGAGAGACTTCAAATAAGTGTGACTAGCCCAAGGTCACCCAGCAGCTGCATGTGGAGGAGCGGGGAAGCGAACCCGGTTCCCCAGATTACGAGACTACCGCTCTTAACCACTACACCATACTGGCTCTCCAGGAAAAGTTTGCTGACCCCTGCTCTAAGCTGCAGAAAGTGAGTGAAAAGGAGAGAACACAGATTGCTTTTATATGATCAATCCCAGCACCAGGCAACTTTCCAAACTAAATGGATGTAGGCATTGCTTTGGTCCTAAATCTCATATACCTGTGTAGGTCAGTGATGGAGGTGCAAGACACAATAACTGGATGGGAAATGGGGTGTAGTGGCTGAGGTTGCCTTTTTTTACCTGAAAGTAGGTCTAATGGAATGGGACGCGGGTGGCGCTGTGGGTTAAACCACAGAGCCTAGGACTTGCCGATCAGAAGGTCAGGGTTTCGAATCCCCATGACGGGGTGAGCTCCTGTTGCTCCATCCCAGCTCCTGCCCACCTAGCAGTTCGAAAACACGTCAGAGTGCAAGTAGATAAATAGGTACCACTCCGGCGGGAAGGTAAATGGTGTTTCCGTGCACTGCTCTGGTTCACCAGAAGCGGCTCAGTCATACTGGCCACATGACCCGGAAGCTGTACACTAGCTCCCTCGGCCAATAAAGCGAGATGAGTGCCGCGACCCCAGAGTCGGCCACGACTGGACCTAATGGTCAGGGGTCCCTTTACCTAAGTCTAATTAAACTTGGTGGGCTTCTGCGTAGACATATCTGTGGAAGTGCTGCTCAAATCTTGATTCAGCGATTGATTTTCTAGGCGGCTTTAAGCAAATCATTCCTTTCCAACCTCAGCTTCCTTCCCCACTACCTGTAATTTGAAAATAATAATAATGGTCTACCTTACATGGCTGTTGTAAGAATACTTGAGATAATATATTTGCTTCATCAGGAAGATTTTGGGCATCACATGGCAAGACTGCATTACAAAGATATCTGCAAGCATAATGTGAAGGCTGGCAACATCAGCAGTGCCTGGAGAAAGGCAGTCATGTTGTGTGTCTACAACAGTGACCAGAGGAGGAATGACCACTGGGAGGAGTGCAGAGAGAAGAAACTTTGTGGTGCATCTGCAGCAGCACAACCGGATGCCTATATCTGCCCCAGCTACAACAAAACATGTCTCTCCCATATCAGTCTGTACAGCCACAGCAGGTGCTGTACCTCTGCAACAGCTTGACTTCACCCAAAGGGTGCACTCCTCTGTTGTCTCCCGAAACAGGATGATGCCAAGAACAACAATACCTGAAGCTCCTTGCTTGAACATTCTGCGTTGTTCTATAAATGTCAAGTATTATCAGCTGAAGCAATATAGGGAGAAATACTGGAGTAAATACTTCTGATTTGAACTTGCTCCCGGAAATTCAAATACATATTTTCTCCAAAATTAGGTTTATTTAATTCATTTACCGTACTTGTTTTGTTGAAAAAAACCTCACAGCAAGGGTTAAATAGCACTTTAATTTGGCCTGTTAGTGTTACCACCGTTGTCTAAATATGAATCGGTGAAATTTAGCTTGAGACCTGCAAAACGTTAATTTGAAATCAAAAGCCTAACCATGTTGGAATTCTTCCAGGAAAAGGATGCGGCAAGCATTTCCAAAGCCCCTGCCTCGAGCTTTATTTATTTATTTATTTGGGTTTGTTCCTAAATTGGGAGGTCTTACTTAAGCCCAAACGATCCTCTGTTATGTCACAGGGGGTGGTGGGGTGGACGAAGCGGTGCAAATATTAGATTTTAAAAAACAAAAATCAGCAAGGGCTGTTTCTCTCCCCCCCCCCACCTCTAAACTTTAAATATCAAATTGCATTAACTAATAACATAAAAGAGCCAACCATCTGGCTTATTGGTGAGCATATTCTAATTCCATTAGGAGTTTAATAAATGTACTTCCCTGTAGAAACATTTCGCATTGATAGCTTGGGCAACAATGAGTGGTGCTTACAAGATTAGAACACACAGTGCCATTAAGAACTCTTGTGGTGTTTACTCAGAGCCGTTCTCTAACTTGGAAGTCAGGGGACACCTCTGAAGGACGGAGGCTGTTTTCGTGAATTACCTTTCCCAGTTTTGGAGCCCTCTCTGAGGCCTCTGCCAATAGCAAAACCTCAGCATGGTGTTCCAGTGGCAATCTTTTTAAGAGTTAATTTTGCATTTATGTGTTGTTGCTTTTAGAATTCTGAAATGTCAGTTCCGTCTATGGGTTAGATTCCGAGTTGGATGTATATCCAATTCAGCACTACGTAAGCATCCCATCAGTGCAAGGATTCGGCCCGGTATTCCTGAAGGAGCATCTCCACCCCTGTTATTCAACCTGGAAACTGAGGTCCAGCGCCAAGGGCCTTCTAGAGGTTCCCTCACTGTGAGAAGTGAGGTTACAGGGAACCAGGCAGAGGGCCTTCTCGGTGGTGGCGCCTGCCCTGTGGAACGTTCTCCCACCAGATGTCAAGGAAATAAACAACTATCTGACTTTTAGAAGACATCTGAAGGCAGTCCTGTTTAGGGAAGTTTTTAATGTTTGATGTTTTATTGTCTTTTTAATATTCTGTTGGGAGCCACCAGTGTGGCTGGGGAAACCCAGCCAGATGGGCAGGGTATAATATTATTATTATTATTATTATTATTATTATTATTATTATTATTATACCCAGTTGTACAGCAGGACTTCCCACCTTTCCTCCTCTTACCTCAGGCCAAGCATCTTCTCCAGTTCTACTGGGTTGGGGAAAACCCAGAACTAATCTAGATGGTGTCAATGGGAATCTGTATCAGACACACAGCCTGGTCATACTTAAGAGTTGACCCACTGAAATCAATGTGACATGTTAGCCAGGACAATGTGACAGAAGTTAATTATTTCAGTAGTTCTAAGTATGACTGGGATGCGGGTGGCGCTGTGGGTTAAACCACAGAGCCTAGGACTTGCCGATCAGAAGGTCGGCAGTTCGAATCCCCGCAACAGGGTGAGCTCCCATTGCTCGGTCCCTGCTCCTGCCAACTTAGCAGTTCAAAAGCACGTCAAAGTGCAAGTAGATAAATAGGTACCACTCCGGCGGGAAGGTAAACGGTGTTTCCGTGCGCTGCTCTGGTTCGCCAGAAGCGGCTTAGTCATGCCAGCCACATGACCGGGAAGCTGTCTGCGGACAAACGCCGGCTTCCTCAGCCAATAAAGTGAGATGAGCGCCGCAACCCCTAATGGCCAAGGGTCCCTTTACCTTTACCTTTAAGTATGATTAAGGTTTCCCTCAGGTTCTCTTTTCTTCCCCCATACCTAAGTTCAGTCCTCTACATTTCTGCATCAGTTTGCACATTTTTAAAAAGGTTCTTAAGCAGATTCACATACAGTGAAGTATGTTACATGGGGCTTCTGACATGGAAGCTGGCTTCAGCTAGTCTGTTGGTTCTGGAAATAGCACAAGGTGTATTGGTCAGATTAGGGCCATGGTTATATGAGAACTAATGGGTAGCCAATGAAGCTGAATTTTGGAAGATTCAGACCTACATCCTAAGCATCTCTGTTTAGACAAGCCTGCCCAGATTCTTAGTCTGTATGTGTCAGGGACTGGACTGAGGAGGAATGGTGGGGATTCTCCTGAACCTTCCCAAGAACAGGAGGACAGTATAGATTTAGAACAGTGGTTTGCAGAAGGCCATAGTTCAGAGGCTGCAGTGGGGAGAAGCTGGGAAATATTGGGAGAGACAGCTGACAGACTTGGTGTCTCTAGAAAGCATTCCTGACCTCACCTCTCCCAGGACCCAGCGTGCATTGAGAGGAGTAGAAAAGAAAGCTCAGAGGCAGAAAGCACAGATCACCCAGTGCAGGGGTGACGTAGAATAGGAGAGACTGAGGGGGTGGGACTTCGCTTTGAGCAACACCATTATCTAAGAGAGACCTCATTCCTTAGTCTCTCTCTGTGAATATTGAATAAACTAATTGGTAAGAACTCCTTCTGGTTATCTGCTTTTTGGCTGCCACCATGGGAAGGATAGGATTCCCCGAAGCCTAACTATGTTATGGAATAGGGCGGAGTTGTGATTTGCTTTCCTCCCTTGATTTTACTCTTCTATCTTTGAGGTATTTTAGAAACAAATGGTGTATATGTTTTATGAAATATATAAATATAATAAATTCAGCACATACTTAAAATATGGAGCATCGCCCCCACAAGAGGCAGTGGTGGCAACCAATGGGATGGCTTTAAAAGAGGATTAGACAAATTCATGGGGGGGGGGTGAAGGCTACTAACCATAAGGGCCATGTTCCGTCTTCACAGTCAGAAGCACCATGCCTCCAAACTCCAGGGAACAGGATGCTGGACTAGATGGGCCATTGGCCTGACCCAGCAAGACTATTTCTATGTTCCTTGGTGAGCATGGCAGCCATTGCGGTGGTTCATGGGGTATGGCCACCTGTGGCCACTGAGCTGCTATTGAGAAGGGTGGAGAATTTCTGTCCATACCTGTGGCATCCATAACTGGATGATGATGATGATGATGATGATGATGATTGGCAGAATCCGAGACCAGGGGAGAGAGACAGCGGAAGAAGATTGGAAGAAATTCAAGGACTATCTCAAGAAACACTGCAAAATTAATGAATGTTAGAATGACGTTGGTTTAGAAATTATGTGGTTTCCAGCTGGAATGGATAAGTAATAAGAAAAGAAGGGTTAATAATTAAACGAAAATTAAGGGAAAGGATTTGCTGAACTAATAAAATAGAAATTGGAATACAGAGAGGGGAGGTATGAGGAAGTCGGGAAAGTAAGTTATAAGAAAAAAGGGATTGAAATTATACTTGGGTTTTTTTCCTTTTTTTTTGTCTGTTTTGTATCATTGTTTTGTTTTGTCTTTATATAACTTTTGAAAAACTTAATAAAAATCTTTTTTAAAAAAAAAATGATGATGATGATGATGATGATGATACAGTCATATCTCGGGTTACAGATGCTTCAGGTTGTGTTTTTTCAGGTTACGGACTGCCGAAACCCAGAAGTACCAGAATGTGTTACTTCCGGGATTCGGCAGTTCCATGCGCAGAAGTGCCGAATCGCAAGCCGTGCATGCGCAGATGCGGGTTATGAACGCTGAGGGTTGTGAACGTGCATGTTCTCAACCTGAGTGTCCACTGTAATAATAATAATAATTTTATTATTTATACCCCACCCATCTGCCTGGGTTTCCCCAGCTGATGTTAGCAATCTCCACCTGTGCAGATACACTATATACCGTATATTTGTTCATTGTTGGTTGAGGTAATGCCATGACACACACCAGCTCTTAAAGGTGCATATGGGAGCTCCCATTCTCTTGACTGCCATGCAATGGCCGCCAACATTTCCACCTAACCAATCGCATCACTGACCATGATAGGTTGTGAGTTGTCTTGCTTTGGTGGGCAGAAAGGCAGGATAACAGAACTATCTGAGCAGAAGCAAAATAAGAAATAAATAACTGCATCCCTGCCTGAGCAGAAGCAGGCACGTGTCTACCTTACCCAACCTTTTGGGAGGAGGAAATCTCCAGATTGTTTGGCTTCTCGCAGAGAATGAAAAACTGGCCTGAGAGAATAATTTAGTGTAATTGACTCGTGGTCAGCGCTAGCAGAAGAGAGAATATGGATGCAGTTCTTAGCATTGTTTATAATAGACTGTCAGAGTTCATCTGGAGTGAAGATTTATTGAGCCTAAAATTCCACCGTGAAGCAATAATCTTGGTCACTGACCTTGGGCTGGAAAATCTCTGCCAGGTCTCCTTCGCGCATTTCAGCGAGGAATAATATCAGGCCCCAAACAATTAACAAGTCAAAAGAGGCCCCGACAATATTTTCTCAATAACCCCTGTGTGTGTGAGTGAAGGAAGTTAGAAGGATGTTTGCTGCTTGCGCTGCAAGGCTGTAGCTCAGAACAGGCTCCTGCAGCCTCTTATTCCAACCTTATTATGCCAATTGCTCTGTTATGATCATTCAAATGCTTTGCGCTCACAATATGTTTGACAGTTGATCCATTCACTACAGTTTTATTACAGAGCCAACTTCCTCTCCTCCTCTTAATCCAGGACATCACACACTATAAATCAACAAATTCAGAATATGAATCTGTAGAAGAAACACAGGGATTGTGGAGGATGTCATGTTGGGGAAATTGGATATTTTTAACTTACTGAAAAGGCAGTGCAATGGCAGGCCTCTCTCAGAAGCCTGGCTGACGAACTAGAGAGAGCCCAACAAGTTATGGTCCAGGGGATGGCAGTCAGATTAGATCATTGGGGCCATAAGTAGTGGATGCTATAACTAGGCCGTAACTCATAACTAATATGCAGCTATTTCTCTGTCCATACAAGCAAAGCAGATCTCAGAAGCTGAGGAGGCAGTTCAATAGCCACCCGGATAAAACACTTCAGACACATCATTGTTCACTGACTACAAATAACAGACACAAATTATTTTGGGGATTTGAAGTCATCTGACCCCAGTAGATGTGATGAATTTTGTCTTGATTTGACTGACGCCATGAGGGGGACATCTCCATTGGGGCAATATTCATGGACCCAAAATGGCAGTCACTGTTGTTGTTGTTTTATTAAATTTGTACACCACCCTATACCCGTCGATCTCAGGGCGGTTCATTGCAATATAAAAAACACACAAAATACACAATAAAAATTAAAACAAAGACAACTTAATAATTCCCCCCTCCCCTTCTATAACACATTTTAAAGGGGAATAGGACAAAAGGCCACCAGCTCCTAAAAAGCAGAAAAGAGATGTATTATGGGGTGGGCATCTCCTAATGTACACATTTTGTACACATTTTTTGGTCAGAGAGCTGCATTGTGAAATCTGGGCAAGTGCGGGTTTCAAATGATAACTGTATTTCATTTTGCATATTATTTGGGGGAAGTGGGAATTAGGTAGGAAGTAAAATGTGATTTTAATTATCGAGTAAAATGTGAACCAAACCCAATTTCTCCACCATCCCTAATTCAAAGCAATGGGATGAACTAAGCAACGACCGTCCTTTATCCCACTGATATTAGTGTGGTTTACTCTGAGGGATTTTTGTAGGGTTCTGCCCATTGACTTTATTCAAAGGAAATAACAACATAAGCAGCCAGTCTTTAAAGATCCCTTCTTATTTTTATTTTTTAAAATCAGCATAGCCCCAAAGGCAATTTGGGGGCATACTTTTGCTTTCATTTGATTTGAAAAACATCATTTTGGCATGAAACAGGAACCTTTGCAGAATATGCATTTAAGGTTTAAACACACACACCCCCAACGATGTTTATTAAGTCAACAGTAATTTAATGCCTGGCATGCATGGTTTATTTTTAACAATTCATAATCAGAATTAGTGTTAATGCCAGATGACCCTAATGAGCACTTTGGTAGAGTAATTCCTTGAGCTTGTTAAATATGCATTCATGCTGTGGGGCTTCCTTGCTTTCCCCCCTCCCCTTAAAGTTATAGATTCGAATTTTCTAGGGTTCTTGGACCTGAATTTGCAGAGGTTCAGGTTGGTGCTGAAGCACTTTGAGACTCCAAGGTAACAAAAGGTAAAAGACCCCTGGATGGTTAAGATCAGTCACAGGCAAATATGTGGTGCAGCACTCATTTCACTTCAGGTCAAGGGAGCTGGCATTTGTCCACAGACAGTTTTCCAGGTCATGTGGCCAGCATGACTAAATTGCTTCTTTGGGCTTGCTGATCAGCAAGTCGGCAGTTTGAATCCTCATGACAGGGTGAGTTCCCATTGCTCTGTCCCAGCTTTTGCCAACCTAGCAGTTCGAAAGCACACCAGTGCAAGCAGATGAATAGGTACTCTGCATATCATAACAACATAGTAAGGTAAAGGGACCCCTGAACATTAGGTCCAGCCGTGACCGACTCTGGGGTTGCAACGCTCATCTCGCTTTATTGGCCGAGGGAGCCGACATACAGCTTCCGGGTCATGTGGCCAGCGTGACAAAGCCACTTCTGGCGAACCAGAGCAGTGCACCTTCCCACCGGAGAGGTACCTATTTATCTACTTGCACTTTGACATGCTTTCGAACTGCTAGGTTGGCAGGAGCAGGGACCAAGCAACGGGAGCTCATCCCGTCGTGGGGATTCAAACCGCCTACCTTCTGATCGGCAAGTCCTAGGCTCTGTGGTTTAACCCACAATGCCACCTGAGTGCTAGCTAGGATCCAAATCATTGATGACTGGAAAATAGGGGCCAGAAACTGCATTTGATGCATTGATATTGGGGAATGGCTTCAGACAGTTCCTGTGTGACTATAAGGAATTTCCTGAGGGGTCTCCCACTGTTTCTTTCCAGTGGAATAGTCCTAAGCAGGTCCTGACAATGGGCTTGTGAGACCGGGTCCTAAATTGTTAATGGAACGTCCCCGGAGGCGGGCAGAATCTGCATTCCAAAAGAGATGTGAATTGCAATGTCATTTTCTGTGCAGCTTAGTACTCCAGCCAGACCCAATGAACAATATTCCGGGACATGGTTGATTTCATGGAGAGCCCCTGTTGTGGTTTTTGAGGGCAGCCACCACCCACCCACCCCCTTCTCCAAGGAAGGGTGGACTGGAATTGGGTGCCCAGTGGGAAATCTTGGCAATTTCCACCAGCTCTGCAGATGATCTGCGGTGGAAGAGGCTCATTCTGTGTAACTGAGAGGAAAACGTAGCCCTTTGAGACAAGGGCTTATTAATATAGAAGTCAATATTATTCGGCTTTTCCTGCCAGTGTTTGTCTCCCTTGCCCAGTGTTACCGTCAGCAGGAAATCTGTTTAACCGATTTACGGGGCAGAGGCAGGAAGGAACAAGATCTTACAATGACTGAAGGGCTGTGGAAAGGCTATAATAAAGCCATTCAGAAAATGACAGGTTACGGGGATGGGTGATCTGGAAACTGATTTCTATTAAGTTGACTTATTGTCCTTTCGCCGGGAGCTGGGATGCTCAGGGGCATCCCTTGGCTGTGTGTCTCATCACGACCCGAGTGTGCTCTTCCCACCTGGCACTTTTGCATGAAAGAGAAGAGCTGACTCACTCGAGATCTCCTCTGATCCATGTGGTTTTGAATTTTAATGCTTGTCCACCTGGACTCTTGACATAGGAAGAGCCCTTATTGGATTTTCCTGCCAGCCACATGTGGACTGTAGGGAAGGGAAGGGTGTGTGCTGGCCCTATCTGGCTGTATTATTGATTTGTTTATTAAACGTATATACCACCTTTTCATCAAAGGAGTTGTGCACAGTTCTTCTCCTTCCCATTTTATCCTCACAGCAGCCTCATGAGGGATGGAGGTCAGGCTGAGAGATGATGGCTGGTTCAAGGTCACCCAGTGAGCTTTGTGGCCAAATGGGAATTTGCACCCTGGGAATTCGAAACCTCTTATTTGTTCCAGGGCCAATTCTGAAGCCGTAAAAGCAGGTGTAGGGGTGTGTGTGTGTGTGTGTGTGTGTGTGTGTGTTTCCCCTAAGGATGCAGATGCAAATACAGGAAAGGGTTGCCATAGCTCAGACTTTGACCCTGAGCTCGGGCTCGTTCTCAGTGCCTCTGGGCAGCAAGTTTAATCTGAAGACCACCACCTCGCCTGAAACACTGCACATTTTATGTTTCTTTTTCTAAGTGCGCTACAGGTATGAGAGACTAACTGATACATGTGTGCCTTTAGTAACAGTTACAGGTGTGATTTGTACATGTGGTACCAACAGTAACATAAATAAGCATGCCTATATTGTCTATGTTGTTGTTTAGTTGTTTAGTCGTGTCCGACTCCTGGAAAGGTGCGTTACTGTGGCTTGCCAGGAGAAAGAGGGGCAAGGAGACGGGCACCTTGCCTGGTGCAAACACACCAATGCAACAATCCACCAGGGCATTTGCACTGTGCCAACCTCCCCATCACCTTGACCCCCTCTCCCCCTAGCAACAGATACCCTCCTGCTGGAAAGGTAGCACACTACCTCTGCCTCACCTGACAAACCATTTCTGTTATTACACTGTTGGTCACATTTGTATCTTGGCCTTTGTCTTGGTTGTTGTTGTTGTTTAGTCATGTCCAACTCTTCGTGACCCCATGGACCAGGGCACGCCAGGCACTCCTGTCTTCCACTGCCTCCCGCAGTTTGGTCAAACTCATGCTGGTAGCTTCGAGAACCCTATCCAACCATCTCGTCCTCTGTCGTCCCCTTCTCCTTGTGCCCTCCATCTTTCCCAACATCAGGGTATTGTCTATAGCCATGTCTATATTATATAGACATAGAAGCTTGGGAACAATTGTGGAATATGGATATAAAATTTACAGCATGTTATGGTTTAAGAGAAAATTATATGAAAATGATAAATTGTTGGTATCTAACACCGAATAAACTGGCAAAAATGTATAAATCTAAATAAAACAAGTGTTGGAAATGTAAAGAGAAAGAAGGTTCTTTTTATCATATGTGGTGGTCTTGTAGTAAGGTTAAAGCTTACTGGGAAATGATATATAATGAATTGAAAAGGATGTTCAAAATAACTTGGGGGGGGGGGACACCAGAAGCTTTTCTTTTGGGAATTATAGGGACAGAACTACCTAAACTGTATAGAAATTTATTTATGTATGCTACTACAGCAGCAAGAATGTTACTCGCCCCCAAAATGGAAAGAAGCAGAAGTCCCAGCAAAGGAAGAATGGATACAAAATCATATGGAATATGCAGAAAATGGCAAAACTTACCAGAATAATAAGAAATCAAGATAACAAGCTTTTAATAAAATATTAAGGTAAAGGGATCCCTGACCATTAGGTTCAGTCGTGGCCGACTCTGGGGTTGTGGCGCTCATCTCGCTTTATTGGCCGAGGGAGCCGGCGTACAGCTTCCGGGTCATGTGGCCAACATGACTAAGCCACTTCTGGTGAACCAGAGCAGCGCACGGAAACACCGTTTACCTTCCCGCCAGAGCGGTACCTATTTATCTACTTGCACTTTGACGTGCTTTCGAACTGCTAGGTTGGCAGGAGCAGGGACTGAGCAATGGGAGCTCACCCCGTCACGGGGATTCGAACTGCCGACCTCCTGATCGGCAAGTCCTAGGCTCTGTGGTTTAACCCACAGCACCACCTGCGTCCCTTATAAAAGATTAGAAATGTTTTATTGAATATTTACAGATAATTTGCAAACAGATAAAAAGATTGGCAGGATTATTGTCATAACCTTGACTTGAGTTGGTGAGTCTGTGATGTCACCAGGCCCTGGTACATGACATCACCAAGTCTCAGCTCTTCAGACCCACCCTTTGGGATGCTGGAGGCCTGGCAACCCTAACAGGGGTTCATTCCCAGTTATTCATGTCCCTTGGATTCAGAATACTACCAGTGCTCTGGACACATGTCCCATCTCCCAAATGACATGAGCTGCCCTGCTGGTGATGAGGGGGAAAGAAGTCATGAGTCCCGGGACTGAACTTTCAAGTAATTTGCTCTGATTATGTGTGTATAAAAGCGTCAAAAAGTCTTTGATGCGGTTTGCATACTGGAAAGGATTTTAAACCATGAAGATTTACATGCTCAGAGAAGCTTCAGGGCTTTGTTCAACCTGCATCAAAGCAATAAATTAATTCTGTATGGCCCTGTCCAAAGTTACATTGATTCTGATTTTGCTGAAAATCATCCATTAGCCAAGAATTACTACCAGTGTTAACGGAAACGCTGTAGTGTCATTAATTGGAATTAATGGATGGATAGTTTTTATAGGAGATTTGAATGAAGGCAATATTCCTTTCAAAAACCATTTTATTAGAAATTTGCTTGCCAGCTGTAAAATGGGATGCCACGGCAGTCCCCCCACCCCCACCCTGCAATGCTTTATCCGAGGCCTGATGTGTTTTTAATTAAGGAAAAGCAAAAACACTTTCAAATGCTGGGGGTTTGATTTTTGTAAAACAGGGCTGTATAACAAATAGCTATTTATTTTCCCACATAATGGCTGTAATGAAACAGACAAAGGGGTGCTGCTGGGAATAATGATGACAACTTTGACTTCATTTGCATAAGGGCTCCTCGCCCTCGTTCCCTGCCAGTCTTTAACCAGAGAAAACTCCAAAGGCAGGTATTGGGGCCAGGATGACACAATGGCCTGAAAGCAGAGTCTGGATAGACAAGACCCATTCATCAGAAGCGGGGGTGGAGCTGCTGCCCTGCTTTCCTGGAAAGGTGGGTTACTGTAGCTTGCCAGGAGAGAGAGGGGCAAGGAGACGGGCACCTTGCCTGGTGCAAAGACACCAATGCAATACTCTACCAGGGCATTTGCACTGTGCCAACCTCCCCATCACCTTGACCCCCTCTCCCCCTAGCAACAGAGACCCTCCTGCTGGAAAGGTAGCACACTGGCTCTGCCTCACCTGACAAACAATTTCTGTTACTACCCTGTTGGTCACATTGGTAACTTGGCCTTTGTCTTTGTTGTTGTTGCTGTTTAGTCGTTTAGTCGTGTCCGACTCTTCGTGACCCCATGGACCAGAGCATGCCAAGCCCTCCTGTCTTCCACTGCCTCCTGCAGTTTGGTCAAACTCATGCTGGTAGCTTCGAGAACACTGTCCAGCCATCTCGTCCTCTGTCGTCTCCTTCTCTTTGTGCCCTGCATCTTTCCTAACATCAGGGTCTTTTCCAGGGAGTCTTCTCTTCTCATGAGGTGGCCAAAGTATTGGAGTCTCAGCTTCAGGATCTGTCCTTCCAGTGAGTACTCAGGGCTGATTTCCTTCAGAATGGATAGGTTTGATCTTCTTGCAGTCCATGGGATTCTCAAGAGTCTCCTCCAGCACCATAATTCAAAAGTTCCAGCTCTCACCTCCATACATCACTACTGGGAAAACCATAGCTTTAACTATACGGACTTTTGTCAGCAAGGTGATGTCTCTGCTTTTTAAGATGCTGTCTAGGTTTGTCATCGCTTTTCTCCCAAGAAGCAGGCGCCTTTTAATTTTGTGACTACTGTCACCATCTGCAGTGGTCATGGAGCCCAAGAAAGTAAAATCTCTCATTGCCTCCATTTCTTCCTCTTCTGTAAGGAGGTAATGGGACCAGTGGCCATGATCTTAGTTTTTTGGATGTTGAGCTTCAGACCATATTTTGCGTTCTCACCCTCATTAAGAGGCCTTTGTCTAGTAGAAATCAAAGTTCACCCACCTACCCACCCTCTCCATTTCATCCTCAAAAGAACCTCCACACCCAGATCTTTCTTGCTCAGATCAGACACCATCCACCATGCCAGATGGGCTTCAGCTTGTCTTAACTCAAATGCCTTGACCAGATTCTGCATCAATGAGCTTAGGCACTCCAGCTTTAAAGGGTGGAGGTGTTGCCACCCCCCTCAACATTCCTCACTAGGGGGCTCAGCTCCACTCCAATACTGGGGAAGCAGAGAAGGCTGAAATGCTGAGCTGAGTGCGGTGCAGGATCAAAAGCAGACTCCTCCAGAGCTTGAGAGAGGAAAAGTCATGGTCACTGAAGCTGTGTGGTGCTGGGCAAGACCTCCGAGTGATGCGTCTCCTCCTGCCGACTTGTGTGTGATGCACTTTGCATGCGTGATGTCACAGGCTCACGGTGCACACCACTGGAGGGGCCCCCACCTTGGCCCAAGGCAGCGCCTCTGAATGAGCTGCTGCAACAGGTGGTTGGTTTTCCTAATGTCACTGAGTCTTCCCTCCACTGACAAACCAGGCCCTGTCTTCCCACGCAACTGGTAGAGTAGATGGCACTACCTTGGGCTGAAGACAGGAAATGGGATTCTAAATTAAATTCTAAACCCTGTGTCAGAAAACGTTGGTGATAGGAGAAACAGAGAGTCTAGCCCAAGATCTTCTCTACAGTACAGTGGTATCTTGGTTTACGAACTTAATCTGTTCCATAAGTCCGTTCTTAAACCAAAGCCATTCTTAAACTGATGCGCGCTTTCCCTAATGAGGCCTCCTGCCACCAGTGCCGTTCCACCATTCAAATTTTGTTCTTAGACCAAGGTAAAGTTCTCAAACCGGGACTCTATTTCCGGTTTTGCGGAGTTTGTAAACCAAATCGTTCTGAAACCGGACTGTTCTTAAACCACGGTGCCACTGTACTAGACTTTTTACATGCTGGCAACATTTATTAAAAATAAATGTAGTTGAATATTGCAAAACGGTACACACCCCAAATGAAAAACCATTATATGGTCCCCTCTACTGCTTCAGCACTGGGACGCGGGTGGTGCTGTGGGTTAAACCACAGAGCCTAGGTCCTGCTGATCAGAAGGTCGGCGGTTCGAATCCCCACGACGGGGTGAGCTCCCGTTGCTCGGTCCCTACTCCTGCCAACCGAGCAGTTCGAAAGCAGGTCAAAGTGCAAGTACATAAATAGGTACCGTTCTGGCGGGAAGGTAAATGACGTTTCTGTGCGCTGCTCTGGTTCTCCAAAAGTGGCTTAGTCATGCTGGCCACATGACCTGGAAGCTGTACGCTGGCTTGTTCGGCCAATAAAGCGAGATGAGCGCCGCAACTCCAGAGTCGGCCATGACTGGACCTAATGGTCAGGGGTCCCTTCCTTTTTTACTGCTTCAGCATCTACCATCCAATTCCTACTTCATTTTGCTCCATATATAAATCCTGCCTGAAAGCACCTTCTAGGTAGACCCCTGGCTGTTAAGGTATCCATGGCTTGAACTCGGACTCCACCCCAACTGAGGCTGAGACATAGCCCCAAGCATATTTCATAACCAAACATGGCACCACTAGACATATGTCCTTGTCCGTTGGTTTATGTACGGGTTGTGAATTGCTGCATTTTCTGTCTATAGCACTTGGGAAGCATCTAACTAAAACAAGAAGGAACACTGCAAGTATGTGAAACGTAATAAAACAACAATGGCAGACAGAAGATATGCTAAATGCAAAGCCTAGCCAGCCTTCAGTGTCATCAGCCCAGTACAGTGGTACCTTGGGTTGCATACGCTTCAGGTTACAGAGCAGTTTCAGGTTAAGAACGGGCCTCTGGAACGAATTAAGTTCTTAACATGAGATACCACTGTATCGTGGCATACTCTGTTTCAACTTTTAAACGCCTGCCGAAAACTTTCCTCTTCTGCCAGGCCCAGGCACGCAATTAAGAATACACCTTTCAACAATTGTTAACTATGTCTGTTTTAAACTGTTTGATATATATTTTTGCTCTATGTTTTTATATATTTTTGTTGTAAACTGCTTTGATATTTTTAATGAAATGGACGTCTAAAAATATTTTCAGGAATAAATGAAACGAATAAAATTACCTGACTGCCCTATGTTCCAGATTCTTCCACATGTGGTCAGTGCTGGAATTTCATATGATCACTTGTTCAGGGCAGCATTAACAGATGTTGGCTTTTTGGTGATTCCCCAACAGCATCAGCAAAATGGTGTCACACAAAAACAAGTGTCACGCAAGGCCCTTTCCACCCAGAGCAGGGACCAACCTCACCACCCCTCACTGCCCATGGCAATCATTTCCTCGTTCCTTTTCAACTAAAAGCCTGCTATGTTCTAGGCAGGGAGAGGAAGGGGGAGAGAGAGACAACCAGCATGAAACCGTGGAGTCTGATCTGAATCCTAATTAGGAGCGAAATATTGGAAATGTGCCATATTAGAAATGCTATTACCATTAATATTGACGTTCCCACCCAGGGGAGATAAGCAATTTTACATAGTAATTATGCATAAAATTTGGCTATGTGAACTTTCGCTTCACCTTGTTTGCAATGGTATACAAAATTGCTTCCATGCTGTACATCTGAGGGTGGGTTGTGTTTTCGTTGGTTTGGTTTTTTTGCTTACGATATTGGATCTAGAAGTGTCTTTGCAAGGTAATGCACCATGAAATATATTTTGGCAGTAGAACGTGCAAGCCCCACAGACACTTGTCCTTCTCCAGAGCTCCACAGATGCTCCGATGTGCACAAGGAGCTCCTCTGTGAAGACTACCCTATTCACACAGATGGTAGTTGTCTCCTCCCTTGAATGAATGAGAAATACCTCATTGGACTTCAGGTACCACCCCACCAGGGGAACCGCAGGGATGCTCCCTCTTGAGGTTTCACCACCTGAAGCCCCTGCCTCAGCAAATCTCATGGGCCCTGCATGGGACCAGGAATGTGTGCAACCTCAAGCTGTATTCCCTTGGCCCAGAGAATAGAATCTTGAGAATGGTGTATTTTAAAAGGTAAGGGCTACTTCAAATGTCATGAACTGCTTGCCTGTCTGGATAATAGTAGTGGTTCCCACCAGTCTGCCTACCTATTTGGGGGGACTATACCCTATGCGGTCTAGGACCCACGTACCTATGGGACCGCCTCTCCTGGTATGCCCTGCGGAGGGCCTTAAGGTCCACAAATGACAACAGTTTGGAGGTCCCAAGTTGCAAGGTGGTTAGATTGGTCTCCACTAGGGCCAGGGTCTTTTCAGTACTGGCCCCCATGGAACGCTCTGTCACAAGAGACTAGGGCCCTGCAGGACTTGACATCTTTCCACAGGGCCTGCAAGACAGAGCTGTTCCACCTGGCCTTTGGTTTTGACTCAGTCTGACCCTCCCCTTATGGTTTTGATCTATGGGCTACTTTTAAAATGAGGCTGCATTTTAACCTGTATTTTAAATTGCTTGGTTTTTTCCTATTATGTTTTTACTGTAATTTTACTGTTGTTAGCTGCCCTGAGGCCGGCTCCGGCCAGGGAGGATGGGGTATAAATATTATTATTATTATTATTATTATTTTTAAATAATATTTATTAAGATTTTCAGAAATACAGAAAGAAAAGATTAAAGTACATTCAAAGCCTTATTTTCATACACCCACTTTCCGGGACTCCCTCTTTCCCCCACCCCTACCATATTCCCCTATCGTATTGTTGGCTCCACAAGCTCTCAGTTCTAATTAAAACTTAGTTTGTTTAAACCATTAGTCGAATTTAAGTTTAAATTTGTACAATCCCCATCAATACCCTTACTAACAAAACAAAAGTTCTTTCCCCAGGGCCCACCCCCTTTCCATTCCACAATTTCCCTTTTTTTTAATGATAAAGACACCCCACACAATAGAAATATAAGAAAATAAAAAATAGAAAGTATAGTAAGTAAAAGAAAACCAATTCAGAAAATAGTTGACACGCCTTTGGATTCTATTTCTCCCCCCCCCCCCCCCCGTCCCCGGTTTAGTTTCCCCCTGACCACCAATCCATGTTGTCTGCCTGGAATTTTTAAAGTCCATAAATCACATTTTTCCCCCAACTCCTTGCTGGCTTTTTCTTTTTATAATTATTTTTAGAGTTATTTTTAAACCATTTAGCATCAAATCTTTAATAACGCTCCCCCTATTGTTCTTTCCAAGTTGTAGTCCAGTTTCCTCTTGTTCCGCTGCTAAAACGTTCTAGTTCAGAAATTTAGTAAGTCTGCAGGGGTTATTGTTATTCAGGAACAAAAACTTGCGTTCAGTCCCTTCCTTTCTTCAATAGAAAATTCTATTGTCTCCTTTAGCTGGACACCCTGTAGACACAATATTGTTTCCGTTTTGCAACTTTCCCAGAAGATAACCAGTCCTGTAAAATTCCGATGGTATTTTTCCACTTACGACCTTCTTTGTAATGTCCCGAAGCTCCTCTAGGGGATTATTGTAACTTTGTTTTCTCTAGTCCAAAAGTCCGAATGTTATCCATGTTTTCGCCATTTTGTATCCAAGTTTTAATGGGTTGTAACTAATTGTAACAAAATTTAACCAGCAAAGTCCTCGTATTAAGGTCCTCTTTGAATTTCCGACTTTGACAGCTACTTTGACAGCTGTCAAAATCTCCTTCGCTTTTCGCCAGGCTCTCTCCTCAATCACCCCGGTTCCCGGGGGGGGGGGGTTACGTTTTCCTTCTCCCTCAATTCTTCCTCCAGCACAATTCTTGTAATTTCCCATCGTGGAATTCTTAGTTTTTATCAGCAATAGAATTCTTTTTGGACCTTGGTTTCCCAGTCCTTGTTTTGGAAGGTTTACAGTAGGGAGGGGGACTGACTTCCTTTTTGGATCCCCCCCCCCCCCGCTCGTATCAAATCCGAAAATTTTTTCTTTTTTTCTCCTTTTAAACCCGGTTTCCAAATTACTCACGGGTTGTTGTTGAAAGTCCGAATTCTCAATGGAAGAAGTCAGCGCTCTCCGCCGGATGTCATGCGGCTTCGCTCGGCAGGGATAGCAGAGGACTCAAAGCACCACGCTTCTCCCCGGCACCCGATCCGTAGCCTTTAAAAAGGCTCCTTCACGAGTCGGGAGGGCGCTAGCGGTGCCAGCCAAGTCTCCATGTCCACGGCCTCCGTGGCCGTGGTTTTTAAGGGTCCCCGCATCGCCGGTGCGGTAGGACCCAGCCCCTGCCGAGCAGGCTCCCTCCGGGGCTCGGAGGGAGTCCGCCATTCGGCGATGGCGCCAACCCGGAAGTCTCTATTATTATTATTATTATTATTATTATTATTATTATTATTATTATTATTATCTTCCTACTAACAACCTGTCTGAGGGGTGACACTGGCTGTCAGCTTCCATCACTTCTTTAGTCTCAGGTCACATTTTCACCCTACATTTTAAGCACTCTGAGACCACCATAGGCCGTTGTGTCTTCTCCCCAAAGAATTCTGGGAGTTGTAGTTTGTTAAGTATGCTGAGAGCTGTTAGGACAGCCCTATTCCCCTCACAAAGCTGTGATTTCTAGAGTGAATTAACAATCAATTCCTCTGCACAGGGAACTCTGGGAATTGACCTACCTGTGACCAGGTAGCCCAATGACAACTAGCGATGGGCAACTTAATTTTTTTTAAAAAAATAGATATACAATCAACATATATAGTCATTTTCACAAGTAGTGGGGGGGACGAAATATTGCACACAATTCACTGCATCTCTGAATGATACACACACATTATATGAACATACTTCAAATATCATTTGTTAGACCAATGTAAACAGAGAGTATGGTCAGACAGACATCATCACTAAATTTATCATTCCCAAAATTAATATATATTTATTTTCATGCATACAATTTTCACAGGCCCAATATGTTAAGCTATGTCCCAAATCCTATAAAACTGCTGAGAAACCATAAGTACAATTTTTCTCCTCTTCCATTACCAATTCCACTTGCCGTTTCAGTTCCTGTCAATGTATTTATGATCAACTCAACATCTATTTTATCAGCACAACCTTCCAGATAACTTAGTTAATTCTATATGTGGCCTATTTGGGGGGACTATACCCAGTTTTCTATTCAATACAGTGCGGCACTAACTATCAACTAACTTAGGATCTTATTGCAACATCAAGACCCCTGTTCTCCCTTCTTAACGCTTCCTTGTCCCTAAACTGAACTTGGGGGTGAACAACACTTCAAATGGAGCAATCCTGCAAAGAAGGAACTGTCCTCTGTAAAGTAGGACTCTTGGCCACCCTGAAATAAACCCTAATGGCTTATTTGCAGACAACAAGGCTATCTCTGACTCTTCTGTAAAGGTAAAGGTAAAGGTACCCCTGCCCGTATGGGCCAGTCATGTCCGACTCTAGGGTTGCACACTCATCTCGCTCAAGAGGCCGGGAGCCAGTGCTGTCCAAAGACACTTCCGGGTCACATGGCCATTGTGACTAAGCTGCATCTGACGAGCCAGCACCAGCGCAGCACACGGAAACGCCATTTACGTTCCCGCTATAAAGCGGTACCTATTTATCTACTTGCACTTAGGCGTGCTTTCGAACTGCTAGGTGGGCAGGTGCTGGGACTGACAGTCGGGAGCTCACCCCGCCGTGGGGATTCGAACCACCGACCATGCGATCGGCAAGTCCTAGGCACTGAGGTTTTACCCACAGCGCCACCCGCGTCCCTGACTCTTCTGTAGCATAGAGCAATTGTAGCAAGCTCAGGGAAGGGGCAGGGAGAGTCAGCCAGCTGGTGACTATCTATCTGGCTGGGACCCAGATTCAGTCTCCCTTCAGCTTGGGGAGGGGGGCAGAGTTTGAACCTAGTAAGCGCCATTGAGGTGGGTCATTCAAAGCACATACAAAAAGTTTATTTGACCAGTTAACAGGAGAGGGAGAGGCTCCAACCCTAAGCTGGTAGCTCTGGGGCAGAGGAGATAGCTGAAAAACACTGTGTGCCATCTCCCTCAGCGCCCTTCTCCTTGTGGGAGAGAGAGTGGACAGAGGAGGTCCACCGTGTTCTCTGACGCCTTTGCCAGAGATTGCTGAAAGCCCTTGGGGGCTAAATTTAATCCTGCTGGAAACAGCTGCAAACAACTTGCACGTCACATGGAGAGTGTGGATTACACAGGGAAACGTAAATAGCAATGAGATGGGGGCTCCTGCTGGCTGTCTCTTTGTCAGGTAGAGGAGGGTGGGTGAGCTGGGGTGGGCGTGGGGTGGGCAGGGCAGTCTATGTATGGGCAGGAATCAGGGGCGGGGCTTTGCTGCAGGCGTCGAGAGAAAGTAACCAGCCAGAGGCAGGTGAGAGCCCAGCCGGCTTGGTTTACTTGCAGGGACGGGTCGTAATCGAATGCAGATGTTTGCAAGGGAGATGGGTTCAAGGGCATTCTAGACAGTTGCAACAAACCCCAGAAAAGGGTTTTAGTTTATGTGCATTAGCCTCAATCCAGCACAGAGTTGGGAGGTGGATGGAGCCAGGAGCAAAAGTGGGGAGAGCAGCCAAAGGAAATTTGTATCGTTGTAAAGGAGACCCGTTCCTATGCACCCCTCTCTGTCAGGGCAAGCAAAAGGCGTTTGCAAAGTTCAAGGACATTGCAGCCAAGTTAAAAGCCCTCAAGCAGGGTGCAAATCAGGGGTGGTGATAGGAATGGACTAAGAAGGCTAGAAAGGGAATGTGATGTGGGAGTATACTGGGGGCTAGATAGAGAGGCTTTGGGGCATACTTTCCTCCACCCCTGGCCTGAAAATCCTGCTTTAGGGGGTGGAAATTTGCTGTGGGGGGTGGTCAATCACTGCTACTTAAAAATAAATAAATTTGAGTAGGTATTTATTTCTTAATTAAAATATTTCTATTCTGACTCTTGGCCCCTCATGGAGACCCCAAGATAGTTATAGTAGTAGTAATAATTTTATTATTTATACCCCTGGGTTTCCCCAGCCACTCTGGGTGGCTCCCAGCCGAGGACTAAAAACAGAATAAAACATCAAACATTAAAAACTTCCCTAAACAGGGCTGCCTTCAGATGTCTTCTAATAGTCAGATAGTTGTTTATTTCCTTTACATCAGATGGGAGGGCATTCCACAGGGCTGGCACCGCTACCGAGAAGGCCCTCTGCCTGGTATTATTAGTATTATTATTTATTCAATTTCTATACCACCCTTCCTCAAAAGATCCCAGGGTGGTGTACAACACCAATAACACATTTTATGCAGAATAATAATAAAACATAATACAAAACATAATAATAGACAGCATGATAATAATATAATCGTAATAACAGTCCCCTTCCACACACTTTTAATTCTAATGGTGGAATGCCTGGGTAAAGAGGAATGTTTTTGCCTGGTGCCTGAAGACATGTAATGATGGTGCCACGTGAGCCTCTGGGGAGAGCATTCCACAAACGGGGAGCCACCACAGAAAAGGCCCATTCTCATGTTGCCCCTCTCCGAAACTCTCAGGAAGAAGAGAAGAGTTTGGATTTGATATCCCGCTTTATCACTACCCAAAGGAGTCTCAAAGCGGCTAACATTCTCCTTTCCCTTCCTCCCTCACAAGAAACACTCTGTGAGGTGAGTGAGGCTGAGAGACTTCAGAGAAGTGTGACTAGCCCAAGGTCACCCAGCAGCTGCATGTGGAGGAGCGGGGAAGCGAACCAGGTTCCCCAGATTACAAGTCTACCGCTCTTAACCACTACACCATACTGGCTCTCACACTGGAAGAAGGGGACATAGATGGGGTTCAGATGGGGAGAGGTGGTGTTCTCCTTGAAGCCGCCCAAGCGGGAGGTCTTAAGGTTCTGGTGGCTCACACTAGTAATAAAAATGATATGTGAATTAAAATATGGTAGAAATTAAGCAAAAGAGAACAAGAGCTTAAAAGAGTTATATTTAAAATCACAGAAAGGTATGAGGAAACTAAGCCATCACAAAGCCATGGTTTCAAGTGATTCCAGACACTTGAGGAACTAATATGGACCTGCAATATTCTTGAAGCCTGAGAGATTCCATGGCATGGGTTGGTGCAGTCTTGCCACGGGTGCAACCACAAATCAACCCTTCAAAACTGCTTCTGGAGTGGAAATGGATAGTGCTTCTTGAATACAAACTGCCACCAGCATGTCCTCTTGATCCTTAGGAAGACAAAGACACGAGAAGATGCCTGTTGGATCAGACCAACCTAGTCCAGCATCCTGTTGCCACAGTAGACAACCAGATGCTTATGGGAAGCCCAAAAGCTGGACTTAAGGACAACTCTCCCCACTTGCCATTCTCAGCTACTGGTGTTCAAGGGCATAGCAGCTCCAACAGTGGAGGTAGACCATAGCTATCATGGCTAGCAGTCATTGCCCGTCCATTTGTCTGGTCCTCTGTCAAAGCTGGCCAGGGCTAGATTCATTTGAGGCCCACACCTGACGCACCACATCTTCTGGCTTGCAACTTTACACCACAGCTCTGAATGATCTGTCGAGCCTGTAAGTGTGCCGGCGTAACCGCCGACTGTGTGGCTGCAACGATGGTGACTTCATAGGGCAGGGCGCACATCCCTAAACCTCTGAAGGGAAGCTAATGAACCTTCCCTCCTCTCCTCCTTCTCTTCTTCTACCCTTTGAAAATGGCTTGGCTACTGGGCCTCCTCTGACCACCAGGAAGCCTCTGCTGAATTCTCCCAGCATTGTTGCTTTGCTTTCCCAAGCCTCTGTTCGGTGCCATTCTATCTTAAGCCTGGTGATCCTGAGCTGGTTTTAGCTGACCTGACAGATGGAGACATTGATATGTCATGTCTGGTGCAGCTGCACTTTCTCTCCCTAGACAGCTCTGCTCATTCTGTGAAATCCCCACCTTCGATTCGCCCTCCCAGACCCCCTCCCATCCTGTGTCTGTGTTTTGCATCCGATTGCAAGTAGGAATGGTTGAATCTGTCCATTTTGGTTTTTCCTCACTTTCCAGGCATAAATTTTGTTCTCCACATTTCCACAACAGTTTGCTAATTTCCTTTTTTAAAAAAAATAATAAAAATTCCTCTTCTGCATTTTGGTGCAAATTTCCCCAAATACGTCCCTATTTCTATGCAATTTTGTCGAATTACCCATCCTGCAACATAATTTCCTCCCATTACAATGCATTTCTGTGATTTGTTTTTACTAACATATTTATTTTTACACACACTTCACATTAGTACAAAGCGTGCGTTACTTGGCTGGAGAAAATTGCAAAAAATTGCAGCAGTGTGAATTTTGCAGCACGGCTGTGTTTTGGTTTGTCTGCTATCTCAGAAAGTGTGAATGAGGTAACAGAATCAAATTTCTCCCCCTGTATTTGCAAAAGCTTGTTTAAATCATGCACAAGCACACATGGGATGGCACCAGTTCAGTGAGCTGGAGTGGGGTGTTTTACTGGTTTTTTTTCTTTTTAAAAGGCTATATTAAAAGGATGGGAAGAAGAGGGTATACTTGGGAATATTTATGGCTCTGTCAAGCCATTGCCAAAGAGCACTTCCAAGCATAGAGATTGACAGCTAAGAGCTACAAAAGGGAGCTTCCCTGTTCTCTCCTGGTAGCCACTCCCAGAGACACTGGTGGAGAAATCTAAACCAATGAGCTTAGATGCCCCTCCTTCCTCCTTGCCCTTTCCCATGTTCTGTTACTGGGTTCTGGCAACTTGAACAGACCCGCAGCTGTTTTTTACCACCAGCACAGCTGCACCGAAGCACAGGGAATGGCATGGATTTTATACCAACAGATGAGATTAAAGAAAATGCACTAAGCCCCATGCCTGATGTATCACAGATCTTTGTAGGAAAATGAGGGACCTCCATCTTCCTAACTTCTAAAGGCTATTTTAGTGGGTTGCTGCTGTTTTTTAAATTATTCCTATCCTGAGTAAATTTGCAAAATTATTATTATTATTATTATTATTATTATTATTATTATTATTTTATTTATTTATACCCCACCCATCTGGCTGAGTTTCCCCAGCCACTCTGGACGGCTTCCAATCAAGTGTTAAAAACAATACAGCATTAAATATTAAAAACTTCCCTAAACAGGGCTGCCTTCAGATGCCTATTGAAGATAAGGTAGCTGCTTATTTCCTTCACATCTGAAGGGAGGGCATTCCACAGGGCGGGCGCCACTACCGAGAAGGCCTTCTGCCTGGTTCCCTGTAACCTTACTTCTTGCAATGAGGGAACCGCCAGAAGGTCCTCGGCGCTGGACCTCAGTGTCTGGGCTGAATGATGGGGGTGGAGATGCTCCTTCAGGTATACTGGACCGAGGCCATTTAGGCTTTAAAGGTCAGCACCAACACTTTGAATTGTGCTCGGAAACGTACATGCTTCTTTCAGACTGGAGCTCCTGGATTCTCTCTTTCATATGGGAACATCTCCAAAGTTTGTTCACATAAGATATATTAAATGAAGGTGCTACCTCGATCCATGCAACCGGTTCTTCTGGGTTTTTTTTTTTTTTTTTTGGCAGACCATATTCAGGAGTGTCACACACTCTGCCTCCTCCAAAACATGTGCCGAATGTCATTGGTTTGGGTTCCGTTGCAGCGAGTTCCTAATACCTTTACGGAAACTGTCCACACATGTACGCACATACACTGCTGGATGCAAAATATAGCACCTAAAACCACAGCTACAGGCGCAAACTATTCTGAATGCTTTGCTGTGGAGCAGTATAAAAGCTTATCAAGTCATGCAGCACCCTTTTCAGTTCATGGTTCCAAATCTGACAGGACACAAAAATTGTAGAATTGGAAAGGGACCATGAGGGTCATCTAGTCCAACTCTTTTCACCCAACATTTCACCCTTGACCCAGAGATTAAGAGTCTCTACTGACTGAACTATCCCAGACATGCATGCAAGCGTCCACCTTTCACAGGTCCAATTGCTGACCTTGGACCCATGAGTACATGGACATGATTTTACACTCTTATTGTTGAAAGCAAAGTTTTAAACAAGATCTTGTGCTGTATAATTCTCTGGGACTTTGGAAAAGGGCCCAATGCGGCATTGGTGCAGAATTCAGTTTGCTGGGAGTCCCAGCAATCTTTTCTTTTCTTTCAAACATAGCAAGTTTCTAGTCCTTATGCATGTAGAGAAATTTTTGCTTAAAAACTCAGGTGCCAAACAGGTGGCCAAATTAGTTCACCACATCGCCTCCCTCCCTTCCCCCATGAACAGCAAAAACTATACAATAAAAGATTGCTGGGGGGGCGGGGAATAAGCAAAATTAAAGAAATCAGGCAAACTGACCCTATTTGCATAGATTATTCAAGGTATCCCAGTAGTGATGTATGGAAGTGAAAGCTGGACCATAAAGAAAGCTGGACCATAAAGAAGGCTGATTGCCAAAGAATTGATGCTTTTGAATTATGGTGCTGGAGAAGACTCTTGAGAGTCCCATGAACTGCAAGTAGATCAAACCTCTCCATTCTGAAGGAACTCAGCCCTGAGTGCTCACTGGAAGGACAGATCGTGAAGCTGAGGCTCCAATACTTTGGCCACCTCAGGAGAAGAGAAGACTCTCTGGAAAAGACCCTGATGTTGGGAAAGATTGGGGGCACAAGGAGAAGGGGATGACAGAGGACAAGATGGATGGATAGTGTTCTCGAAGCTACAAACATGAGTCTGACCAAACTGTGGGAGGCAGTGGAAGACAGGAGTGCCTGGCGTGCTCTGGTCCATGGGGTCGTGAAGAGTCGGACACGACTAAATGACTAAACAACAACAACATTCAAGGTAGTAGAATTTGGATTCTCTTGACACGGAATTTGCAGTGCAATGTTAATTTCCATAGTGTGGCCTCAGCTTTGCCCAAGGGGATCGTGAGCAGGCCTGAAATGTCTCCGTTTTGTTCCTTGTTCCTGCTCGAAAGAGGGCTGGGGGAGAGGAAAAGAAGAAGAAACAGGCTTATGTTTTATTTGCCCTGTCACCCTCTGGAAGTCTCCTTACAATGTAATTACATGGTCAGTAGTTATACAGCTCTACAGCTGGTGGCGTGCCGTAAACAAAAAATAAAAATAAGACCAACAAATCCTGCCAGGAAAGATTTGGATATTAAATTGAGATGACAAGGTTTGTGAAGCCCCGAGCGAGTGAGACTGTAACACTGAGGCTGGTGTCAGATGTGGAGATGGCGTAATTGGGCAGGTCCGTCGCTCTCACCATGGAGAGCACACAGATGGCATTTACCTTTCCCCTGGGGAGGTAAGCGATGCAGACCGCATACCCTATCCTGGACCACAGTCATGCCTGGGAATAGCCAATGGGGAAGGGCTGGAGATGGGTTGGTAGAGCACATGCTCTGCATTGCAGAAATTCTCAGGTTCAACCGCCAGCATCTCCAGGTAGGAATCTGTCAGGGAACTGCCATCGGAGCCAGAGGCGGAGGCAAGGCTCCCAAGCGATGCTGGAGAAAGGCCCAGCAGGGAGAGAGGCAACTCATCGGCTGGGGAAGGAAATCAGCGTAACACCAGGGATAAGGGGGGGGCAGATGGGGGAATCGGCGAGGAGGCTCCAGGACTCCTCGCCGGAGACCAGCGGGGAGAGCACGGGTCCTCCGCTGCCCACACCCACCCTGCGCAGAAGACTTCCGCGCAGGGAGAATAGGCGGAGACTTGGCGTCAAAGAACTTCTTTGCTGGAAGAGGTTCAAGAAACGCCCACGGACGGATTCTGCTAGCGACTGAAACAGCCACGAAGTGAAGGGCTGTCCAGACAGAAAAGGTTTAACCAGGCAACCTAACCAAGAGTGGCGGCAACTTATGCACAAGCAACCCCTATAACCATTACAGAATCCTACCTGAAACCATCAAAAACATCTGCTAGTTGTGATGATGCTGTGCAGGCTGGACCAATGAAAGGCAGCTTCCTATCATTCTGCGTCTGGCTGAATCAGGACAAGACCCGTCTGGCCAAACTATCTGACACCAATGGAGAGCACCCAGAGGTGTTTGCCTGGCCACAAGCAGTGGAAACATGCCTTTCCATACTGTTGATATCCAACGTTTAGGATGCACTTGTCAGTTTGCATGTCTTAGTGCAGAAAATATTGATCTGATGTGTAGTGATCTTTCCTATTCTACTTAATTCAAGAGGGTTCTGGAAGCTTCTCTGTGTGAAAAAAACAAGCAGAAGGTTCATGATGTTTGGGTTATTCCTTCAGTGAAGCTGAGTGCAGCTGGCTTAAACTGGTTTTGTTATCTCTTCTGTCAAGGTCATGCTGACTATAAAAGTAAGGCCAGAAGGAGCCTGGGTTTCACTTTCTCTTTCCATATCTTTTCCTTCTGGTGTGGTGTTCTGTACATAGTATGCTTAGTGCTAAGGTTTAGACTTATTATAAGTTATTGTAAGTTTAAGTTAAGTCTGCTGCAACTGGATTTCTTATGACCAGTGCCAATCCTGAATGTATTGGATTTGTAACCGTTATCCTCATTTGCCTTCATTAGCAGTAAAGCTCTGCTGGATGAAATACAATTCCCTCTGGTCTATTTTTTGGGAATCCTGTAATGTTTTTAAGTTTTTACTCTGCTATACCTTGGAATCTACTCTGGGTCAATATTGAGTAGAATTTCATGACAACAGTACCTCTAAACATGGAGTCTTTGTTTTTACTTAACATGAGTGTTATGTACTGAGTTGAATAGGATCCAAAATGCAGCAGTCTGATTGGTCCTAGAACAATAGGATCCAGAATGCAGCAGTCTGATTGGTCCGCAGGAGCCACCCAATCCAGCTGCAGGTGAAAGTGAATCTACAACCTGATTGGCCTACAGGAGAATCCTGGAATTAGCCAATCATGTGGGGCGCATTGTGTAAATAATGTATATAAAGCAGACATCTTGGGGGAACTGGCATTCCTCTCTGCTATGAGCTGAATAAAGAGCATGAAATCCACACTCGACTCCAAGTATATTTCAATGAGTTTGACAGGTTTTCCCGCTGACTTTAAAGAAGTGCAGTCTTGTGGCCATCACCATATTGTTCTGCCAGATAGGTTAAGCTAAGGAGCACTTAATACTAGTGCTGAGCCAAAATATTTCAAAATACTTTTTTTCCTCCTCCCTGATAAAAGGTCTAGGACTTTCTCTTTCTCAGCCAGGTTGAGACTGAAGGCAAGAGGCATAGCAGGATCCAGTTCAGATCTCGGAGGCAGCAGCTGATAAACAGATTCCTGCATTGGAGTAGATGACAATGTGGATTAACTTGAAGGTAGGCAAATTCTGCCCAGAAGAAAGCCAGTTTGGTGTTGTGGTGTTGGCCTAGGACCCGGGATACCAGGGTTCAAATCTGCATTTAGCCATGAAGCTCACCTGGTGATGTTTGGCCAGTCATTGCCTTTCAGCTTAACCTACCACACAGAGTATGCATGAACATTCAACTGCCTAATGGTGTCTGTGTCACCCAGGAGATCGCAGTCACAGAGATAAAAAAAGAAGAGCCATTCTATTGTCTGGAGAAGTCATTTCCAGGTTCAAATGGAGAAGCTGTTTTCAACAGAGCCCTGCAACTGAAGCACACGTCTGTATTGAAGCAGCACAGGGTGTTGAAATTTTGCACCGCTAACAATTTTGCACCCAGGGCAACTGCCCCTGTGGGCTTCTCCCACGCTATGCCACTGCCTAGCAGGTATTGAGGCAGCAGGTGGTAGGGATGGATGGATCTGTCAGTGTTGGTTGGTCCATTACAGACACCCCATTTCTGGAAGCAAATGTTGGCCCTCCCACAATCTGGAAATTAAATCACCCTGTGGCTAATTGTTCTTGCAGTCGTCATGCATGTAGCTGCGTTTTTGAAGGCTCACACAAAGGAAAACAGCCAGCATCTCAGAGAGACAGGCTTAACACCTCTGATGTGCTAGTTTACTGCATGGAGGGACTTTTCAACACGATTTTACACTAAAAAACGCAGTCACCCCACCTATATTTTGACGTGGTACATTCCATAGATCTGACACATCAGGAATCTACCACCACATTCTGCATGGTGCGCAGAACCGCTCATAAAGAAGCAATAATAAAGGGACGCTCTAATGTACCCCTCCCCAAAAGCGATGCATTAATCTACTGATAGTTCCTCTGTGGTCTTCTTTTTGTGGTCTCATAAGCTCTCAATAAAGGAATAAAGCAAAAGGGGGAGGGGGAGAGGCCCAAAGGAGATGAACACATGCAATGAGTTTATTTATGACTTTAAAAGATGGCCCCCAAAGAACCAACAGCGCCTGATGGATTGAAACTGACAGGGCAGCACATCCCTCCTGCTGCCTGTGAAACCAAAAACACAAACAAATAAATAAATAGCTCTCTCTTTTTCCTTTTCTTTTTTTTACAATCACTCTGACACATTAGCGTAATTAGCATCATTAATCAAGACGAGGCACTTGATACCTAATGTACTTTACGCAGGTAATAAATGGCCCTTCCCTGACAAAACCACAGTCTCCTGGCTGCTAAGGTATGTTCAGCTGATTGTGCACTGGAGTGCAAGGAATGTCTCATAATTAGGAAGGGAGCTCCTGCCACAAATGCTCTGAGATACAAAACAGGTGAGATCAGAAGTAGGGCTATAAGACATCGTTCTCTGTTCTGCTCCGTTTTCACCCCTTGCAGTGCTGTTTACATTCTGCTGCAGTTTGTCTTCCACCCCAAACCATGTCTGAGGTGTAGGTGGGCTCAGGCATGACCCAAGACCACGATTCAGCTCAAAAAGGATTTATTGGAACATCAGGAACAAGAAGAACAAGGCATCTGAAGCTGGCCCACACAGCATACCTGCCTGCCTGTGATAGGTCGTTTTGTGCTGTGACTAGCGAATCATAATGCTGGCCCTATCGCAGCAGGGATTGGATGCCTGCCAGCTTCCAGCAAATGTCATTGGAGGGTTTTAGAATCCTCACTGTCTTCTTTATGTATGATACAATGGCCACCCAGATGCTGCTACCCAGAGATGGAAGGAAGAGTCAACCTCGACAAAGAAGAATGGCAGATCAAGTTGAAGGACTATGTTGAAATGGCAAAATTAACTGAGAAGCTCAGGAACCAAGAAGACAAGAATTTATTTTTTTAAGGATGGGAAATGTGTATAATGTATATACAAAATCATTACGAACAGGTTAAAACATTAGCAGGATTTGAAATGCACTTGTAATGTAATAGAAACTACAGATATTTTAGGAAGGTGAAAATTTTGGAGAAGTATTGATACGCAGATGAAAACAGAATTAAGAGGACCCATGGAGAAAAATGTCAGGAGATTCAGAGTAATTTCAAAACGTGAATGTGTAAGATATTTGGATGTAACTTTATCACTACAGTGGTACCTCAGGTTAAGTACTTAATTCGTTCCGGAGGTCTGTACTTAACCTGAAACTGTTCTTAACCTGAACTTTAGCTAATGGGGCCTCCTGCTGCTGCCGCGCCGCCAGAGCACAATTTCTGTTCTCATCCTGAAGCAAAATTCTTAACCTGAGGTAATATTTCTGGGTTAGCGGAGTCTGTAACCTGAAGTGTATGTAACCTGAAGCGTATGTAACCCGAGGTACCACTGTATTTTTTTCTTGTTTCTTTTTCTATTTTTTATTTTTGAAAATCAAATAAAAAAAATAAAGAATCCTCTCTGTCTTTTGTTATGCAGATGGAGCTCCTGAGCTCCAGGAGGCATTAAGATGTAGGCTGGCTTCAGCCTACATTGCCTGCATACATAACAACGTCTCTCTTTCTCCGCTGTGGCAAAATTACACAACATGTTGTATGTTTGCATGTGGCATCTTGTGTGGTGCTCACGGCAAATTTCCCCGTCTGCAAACGGGCTCAAAATGTTGGCTTCCCCTGCCTTGTTTTATTTCTGCATTGGTTCTTATACCTTAAGTATTAAGGAAAATGGATATTTTAAATGGCCCTGCATTGTGTTGTATTTGGACTGGGGTTATTTTATAGGTGTTGTGGGAAGTGTGGTTCTCAAAAAAAAAAAAAAAAAAGCGGATGATGAATCCTTGAAATAAATAAATTTGTTTAAAGAGGACAGGGACTGAACCAACCGGTTCAAATTGCAAGAAGGGAGATTCCAGTTTAACATTAGGAAAAACTTTCTGACGGTAATCTTTAGCTGTGGTTCCTAAAATTCAGTAATTCTAAAACTGGTGAGGGAGGAGAGGAGAAGGGACTGGAATGCTCTGGTATGGAATGGGTGGAGGGAGGCTCCGTAAGCCGCCAAATCCCCACTCTTGTGGGTCCTACTTGTAAAAGGATGATACATGAATTGGGGCTATTGTGTCCAGCTTAAAAAGGCGATGCTCTGAAATGTTATTCTGTAAAAGAGGGGGGAAGCACCATTCCCACCCCCCCTGACAATCAGGGCAGTGACATCTTTACCTATAGTCGTCCTCTTTTGTGGTGATTTAGTTTCCTCTCGCAAGTGCTTAAGTGAAGACTTTCTGTGCATTTTCCAGTACAACATCCTTTTCATTTGTGCCCGGGCTCCATAGGAGCTTGCAGCCCCCTCCCTCCTGGCCCTCAAAACATAATTGAATTCACTCTTGCTGTACTCCTATGAAAGGTCTCGTTACAAAAGGCTAAATGCTTTATTCCTGAGAATGGCCTGAGATAAGATTCCCCGGTGGTGGCAGATCTTAGGAAGAGAAATAAATGTCCCTCTGCTTTATAACTGTCTCCCCGGCTGTTTATCAGCAGCGAGGCACAAACAGAGTCCTTAGCTGTCTGCGCAGCGACTAATAATACAAGCCAGCAATCTCTCGCAGATAGTTTTCCATCTAAATCAATCTGCCGGCTTCTCCTTCATTAAACAAACTCATTAATGGTCTCTCTCTCACACACACACACTCTCTCTCTCTTGTTTGCAATAGCAGAGCTCCACCGCCTTCCATACTAGTGAAGATCTGAGCGGCAAAAAAGGAAAGGAAAGGGAAAATAAGACACACCATGGACAATGCTAGTTCCCTGGGCAAAGATAATCTAGCAGATCCTGATGAACCTGGAGGCTGAAGCATGGAAGGCCAAGCTAAGGGCCATCCTGGTCTACCCAAAAAAATGGCTGTTGTCAGACTTTGCCTGGACTAGAAGTTCTGTCACATTTAGGCATGGAGAAGACCCATTCAGTTCAAATTCAAAGGCGGACCTACCTACTTTTCACTTTTGCAAACGGTATGCGAGTGAAAATATGCGAACGATATGAAAGCCAAGAACATCTGCAGGAGCAGCAACAAGAGACTGAACCTTTGAAGTCTTCAGCCCAGTCCTTTGGAACAGCGTGACACCGGAAATTCAGTGGGTGCCTTGGGTGCCTTCTGTGCCAACTTTTAAACAGCTGCTGTCTGATTGATTGATTGATTGATTGATTGATACACACACACACAAACATAATTACTGGTTTTATGTTTCTGTAAACTGTTGTGATAGATTTTTACAATACAGCAGTATACAAATATTTTTATAAATATTATTTATTTATTTATTTATTTATTTATTTATTTATTTATTTATTTATTTATTTAATTTCCATACTGCCTTATACCCGAAGGTCTCAGGGCGGTTCACATAAAATAGAAAATACAGACAAAATACATAAAATCAATACAAAACCAGCAACCCAATAAAAAAACAACAACCCAAAAAAGAGCCAGTGTTTTTAATGTAGATCCTAGTACAATGGTACCTCGGGTTACAGACGCTTCAGGTTACAGATGCTTCAGGTTACAGACTCCGCTAACCCAGAAATAGTACCTCGGGTTAAGAACTTTGCTTCAGGATGAGAACAGAAATCGTGCTCCGGCGGCGTGGCGGAAGTAGGAGGCCCCATTAGCTATAGTGGTGTCTCGGGTTAAGAACAGTTTCATGCTAAGAACAGACCTCCAGAACGAATTAAGTTCTTAACCAGAGGTAACTGTATAGGACGTAAATAATAGTAAAACAAGCATCCTGCGAAACTCACACTTGAATTGCAATGCCAAGCAATGTGTACCCCCCCCAAAAAAATTCATTTATAGGGGAAAATGTGTGTATAATGGCATATATTGCTGTAAATTGCATGGAAAAATGCAGTATATTATAGCATTGCGCACAGCCCTCCACACCCATCTCTTGGCTTGGATTAATCCCAAATTAGTCTGGAGGTGGTTCCAATGTTTAATTAAGGTCTCTCTTTTTTGTTTTGTTTTTTAATGCCAGATTAAGTTATACAGAGAGAAGGGGGTGGAGGAAAGAGATACAGCAACTCCTTTGCCCTTCCTCCCAACCGAGGGCAGCAGTGTTCAATTCTCAAGCAGCTTCTCCAGGACAGAGAGTCAGGTCACATCAAACTCTTACCCGCTCCTGGGAACAGGCAGCCAGCAGTCAGGTAGTGCTCAGGCATTTCACAGGAAGGCATCGCCTTCCTGACTGATGCCTGCTATTGAGGGAGCCAATGTTGCACAACACGCTGGCGTCGGACACGATGTTACGGCTCAGTACTGAGGGGGCCCAGCCCCCTCCCTAAGAACTGGGGGGCTAAACTGTCTTGTCGTCCATGCTGCCACCTGAGAACCCCAAATCACTCGGGGCCATCCAGCCCAACCTGTACGATATGATACGATACGGCAATCTTTATTGTCATTGTCCCATACAGAACAACGAAATTGAAAAAAATCTACATCAGACATTCAAAAACCAACAAGCCTGCCATCCCAGCTACCCCAGCCTGGTTAGCCCCTAAAAACTCTGATACCCCATAACTGAATACAATATCCTCAAATAAAGACTACCTTAAAAGGTAAAGGTAAAGGTACCCCTGCCCGTACGGGCCAGTCGTATCCTACTCTGGGGTTGCGTGCTCATCTCGCTCTAGAGGCCGTGAGCCGGCGCCGTCCGAAGACACTTCCGGGTCACGTGGCCAGCGTGACGAAGCTGCTCTGGCGAGCCAGCACCAGCACAGCACACGGAAACGCCGTTTACCTTCCCGCTAGAAAGCGGTACCTATTTATCTTCTTGCACTTAGGGGTGCTTTCGAACTGCTAGGTGGGCAGGAGCTGGGACCGAGCAACGGGAGCTCACCCCGCCGCGGGGATTCAAACCGCCGACCATACGATCAGCAAGTCCTAGGCACTGAGGTTTTACCCACAGCGCCACCCGCGTCCCTAAAGACTACCTTACACTGCGTTTAAAACCAAAATCACATTTGGATAGAAACTGTTTCGCAGGCAGCTAGTCCTAATCTTTATAACCCTGTACCTTCTTCCAGAAGGCAGAAGCTGAAAGAGATTATTTCCGGGGTGTGCACTATCCTGCACTATCTCTGCATCTTTCTTATAGCCCCTGGAAGCATAGATTTGATCCAAGGTGGGAAGAGTGCACCCAATTATTCTCTTCGCAGTCTTTACAACCCTGGACAGCATTGTTTTTCCCCTGACCGTGCAGAAATCCTTAGGTATCTCACCGCATCTTGACTAATTCCCTAAGTCCCTCTAAAGAGGCCCAATTTGGTTCAGGTCAATTCTGGCACGAGAAACCGAAAATCGCCAGATTTCCCCATCCCTAGTCACAACCACCGGATGTCAAAGAGAACAACAACTACCAAACTTTTAGAAGACATCTGAAGGCAGCGCTGTTTAGGGAAGCTTTTAATTATTTGATGCATTACTTTATTTTTAATATTTTATTGGAAGCTGCCCAGAGTGGCTGGGGAAGCCCAGCCAGATGGGTGGGGTATAAATAACAAATTATTATTATTATTATTATTATTATTATTATTATTATTATTCTGTTTTGTACATGCTTCGATTACTCAGGGACCTATTTATGATGGCTCCCTTAGCTACTGTTTTGGAGGGCCACAAGCATCATGGTACTGAACAGCGGAGGACTTTGGGCTCCCAAATTTCAACAGCACCCAGTGCAACACTAAAATTGGGTGACACACCCCCACCTCCCACCTTCTTTTTTATATTATCTTTGGATTTGTTGAATGGGTTTATCCTGCTCTTAGCTTTAATGTATGAATTGATTTTAGTAATTTGAACTGTTCCCCCCCCCCCGCTTTGTAACTTGAGCCGTTATGCATTAAAGGAGTGGTTTTTTTGTGGTTTTTTGTAAACCATTCTGAGTTGATTCTGTATAAAGAAAAGTGGGGCATGTACAGTTTTACGAAATTGGGAGGAGTCCAGAATATGGGTTGTAGATTTCAATAAGAGTCTTCTCCACCTCCCATAATTTCAGCATGGAATTTGTTTGTTTGTTTGTTTGTTTGTTTGTTTTGGGTTGCATCCAATGAAGTGCTACTCAAAGTAGAACCACTGAAAATAACAGAACTAAGCTAGCCATGTGCATTGATTTCAGTCGGACCACTCTGTGTAGTTTTGGATGCAACCCTTTGATTAATCCTTTTGATTGTGTGTTTCCTATGCGTAGCTAGTGTAATAATGAAACACAAGCAGTAGCATAAGAAGGCAGGGGTGGTGGGCAAGGCTCACCAGGGGCGTGGGGGGGGCAGAAGGGTGGTTATCTCTTTTAAAATCTCTGCCCCCGGCACCATCAGGGGTTGCTATGCCACTGAACACAAGATATCAGAAAGACTACGGATCCAAGCTCAAACTGCAGTTTTTAGAAATCTGCTCCATCTCACCGTGGGGAGGAGTTGCGGTGGACTGTGTGGCCACCCACTCTCCTCCGGGGGTGGGGACAAAGCCCTGCGTTGCCCGGGGGATCCCGGCCACATCAGCGACCAGCCAGCCAATTCGCTGGCTGATGGGGGCGTGTCCGGGACAATTTAAGATGAGGCGGAAGGCTCCCTCTTGGCTCGCCTCTTCGATCTCCCTCCCTATTTTGCAGGTTTTTCTCCTTGGCCTTGCTATAGACCTTGGTTAGTCACCGTTAAGGGGCCTGGTGGGAACTTTTCCACTTGTCAGAATTGGCTTGGGGCAACTTGGTTTTCGCCTACCTTGCAGCAGTCGTCAGAACTTTGTAAGGTTTTTGCGGTTAGGCGTTGTTTGACCTTTCGATGGGGGAGGCGAGGTGTGGCCATCACCTGCCCCTCCAAGCTTAAGGGTATTTCGTTAAAGGAATCCGGTGGTGTGGATCTTGTGTGAAGCCTGGGGCGGGGCTAGGGGCATGACACAACCCCAACGGGAACACTTGGGGGAGCTCGAGTTGGTCTGCATCAACGGGGCTCCCCCTTCTGGTGGTTTACCCTTATCGGACTCCCTGCACAACGGGCAGGAGTCAGATATAGTCAGGTCCATTCAATCCCTAAGCCAATACCACTCACATTCTGCAATCAATAAAGTTGTGGCCAAAATTTGCCCAATAACATTAACCTAATATTTCTCTTGGGAGAAAGGTGATGACAAACCTAGACAGCATCTTAAAAAGCAGAGACATCACCTTGCCAACAAAGGTCCGTATAGTTAAAGCCATGGTTTTCCCAGTAGTGATGTATGGAAGTGAGAGCGGGACCATAAAGAAGGCTGATTGCCGAAGAATTGATGCTTTTGAATGATGGTGCTGGAGGAGACTCTTGAGAGTCCCATGGACTGCAAGAAGATCAAACCTATCCATTCTGAAGGAAATCAGCACTGAGTGCTCACTGCAAGGACAGATCCTGAAGCTGAAGCTCGAATACTTTGGCCACCTCATGAGAAGAGAAGACTCCCTGGAAAAGACCCTGATGTTGGGAAAGATGGAGGGCACAAGGAGAAGGGGACAACAGAGGACAAGATGGTTGGACAGTGCTCTCAAAGCTACCAGCATGAGTTTGATCATACTGCAGGAGGCAGTGGAAGACAGGAGTGCCTAGCATGCTCTGGTCCATGGGGTCACGAAGAGTCGGACAGGACTAAATGATTAAACAACAACAATATTTGTGTCCTGTGTGTTTCATTTCAACGAGGGGGTGGTTACAGGGTTTTGACATGCAACTATTGCATTCCACAGCTGGAAGAAAACATGTGAGTAATTTTTGCTCACCTGTTTTCTTCACACTCATGCTAAACACAGAATCTCTGGGATCTGAAAAGACTCCCTTTTGTGCATGTGCTTTTCCTGTAGATTCAATCCACTGATATATTTGTTTTGAAAGATTTCCGCCCCAACCCTCCAGCAGCTTAGAACAATGCGGAGCATTTCAAAAAGCATAGACTATATATAGAAAACCTACAGCAGATAGCAAATACTTTCCATAGAGATGGGCATTGCATGTGCTGAAGGGACCTCATTTAAAAGTCAAGTCATTTTACTGCAGTGTCTCACTCCCTTGTTGATATAATAAACACTAAAATTACAAAGACATCAGAAACACAGAGGTTTAATTAGCTGCGAATTAAATTTTATGAACTGCTATTAAAATTGCTTGTACCACAGAGCTGGATACAAATGCAGCAAATATAATTCATTAGCGTATCACCATTTCTTTTAATTTTTTTAGAATTACGGTAGTTGCAGCATTTCTGAGATGTCTCTTAGTCCTTGTTGAGATGCACTGGACATTCTCCCAGTTTCCTTTTTGGGCAGGGCAGAAATTATTAATGGAAAGCATTTTTATAGTGGGGATACTTAGCTTTTGGATCCTGTTCTCTGCCATGTTTTCACCTGGTTTCCACTGCTGCTTCAACACCATTTTTCCCCTTCTACTTTAGACTTCCTTAGAATCATAGAACTGTAGAGCTGGAAAGACCCTGGGGGTTATCTAATGCAATCCCCTGCAATGAAGGAATCTTTCACCCAATATGGGACTTGAACCCCAAACCCTGAGATTGAGACTCTCATGCTCTACTGACTGTGCTCTCCCAGCTTTGATGCTGCCTTCCCCAACATAATACCTCCAGATGTTTTGCACTACAACTCCTATCATTCCCCCCTTTTTTTTACAGTTTTATTCAAGTTCAGGATTTTTACATTGCATATTATCTCCTTCCAATTTTTAAATTTCCCGTACAGTTTTTTCCTTTCTCTCCCTCCCTCCAGCCCCATATCCATTGGAAGGGTTCAAACAATTATTCTCAGCCACGGGCATAGCATCTTCAATTTCCACCGAATGTCTTTTGTTCCAGTAGTTTTTATCTACTGAAAATAGGGGTTCCATCTGTTTCTTTTCATGGTAGACTTAACCTTCCATGTTGTTTCCTGTGACATGACTGTGACAATGTCCGACTGAATAAGCTCAAACAAATAACCATCCCATGCCTCTACATTTTTCTCTATCTTTCCAACCTAAAGCTATTATTGTCTTTCCCGCTTTGAAGGTAAACTGGTCACCTTTCTCTATAGCAGTGTTTCCAAGTATACACATTGTCATGAAATCAAAGTCTATTGAAAGCTTCACTTTAAAAATTTCATTCATAACCTTTAGGATTTTATTCCAGAATTCCTTTACCTCTGGGCATTCCCAGTACATATTGGAAAACCATCCCTTGGCTTGTTTACAGTGCCAACAGTTAGAATTCAATCCTGCTACCATATTAGCAAGCTGGGCCGGAGTTCTGTACCATTTTAGAAAGAATTTTAATTCCAGCTCTCTAAATTTGCTTACTTTAATCTCATCTATTCCTTTCATTATCCTTTCAACCGTTGATTCGCTAACTTGTTCTACCTTACTCCACATCTTTTGAATAAGTTGGGTTGTCTGTTTCTTATTTGTAATCATTCTCTTATAGATTTTACCTATCATTCCTTGTTTCATTTTTTCCAACTCCTGTCATCTCTTGACCACTGGCCGTAGTGGCCGGAGCCAATGGGAGTTATAAACCCAAACCACTAGTGGTCACCCGAATCGGGAGAGCTGGTTTAGTGAATTTCAAGATGTCACAACACTGTGTAGCCAATCAGATTTGGCCCACACAGCACTGACATGCACACTAAGTTCTATTTGGATCGAATGTTCAAATGTTGTTCCTCACTCAGGTCAAATGAAGAGCGGATTGTTAATTTAAAAATGAAGAGCAGGTTTTAAAGTTAATAGATAAATAATATAAAACAAAATAATCCCACCCACCCCCAAAAAATGAAATCCGCATCACTGTGGCCAAAGTCAATTCAGCAGTTTTGAAGGAATTACCAAAACATTGTTAAAAAATTGGGAATAAATCTGGCACTGCCCTGAACAAGTAGAGAAAATGAAGTACTTTTGATTGATGCCTCCTTCTGTTTGCGGGTGGGTTTGTCCCCATGAGAAGAAATTATTTTCCAATGGTTGCCCCTCACCCTGAAAGCTCTGATATGAAAATTATTTATAGAGAATCACTTATAATTCCAAGTGTGGTTGAGGCCATAATTAATGGCAGTTATTATATCATTGGCTCAATTAGTCCCCACTAAAATTTTTATGTTATTGCACGACATTAATGTAGTGCCTTTGAAGTAAATGGGTTCACTTATGGCATAATTTTTTTTAAAAAAACCAAAACATTTTCCTTTCTTTCGATAGTAGTGGTAGATGGAAAATATCAGGTATTTGGTTTCGTCTGTTAAGAGAGAAGTACCTTCGCTCTAATGATGCCTGTCCTGTTTTCAGAAGCCCCACTGAGTTCAATGGGATTTTCTCCCAGGGAAGTGAATATAGGATTGCAGCCTTAATCTCTTTGCTTGATTGGTGTGGTGGAGTCTCAGGGATACTTGTCCACACACCTTTCCGACTGCACTCTTTTAGGAACCAGGTGGCTCATGTGAGAGCATGGCCCCCCAAAACAGGTGCCTTTCAGGACACTCCGTGATCCAATCAGAAGCCCGGATAGCTTCTCAACTAAAGTGGAACAGTTGAGGGTTATGCATTCATTGCTCCACACACTTTGACCTTTTTGGTCCTGCCAACTACTGGCATATATATTCCCTGTACAGTGGTACCTTGGTTTTCGAACAGCTTAGTTCATTAACAACTTGGAAGCCAAACACTGCACAACCAGAAGTAGGTGTTCCAGTTTTTGAACTTTTTTTTGGAAGCTGAACATGCTCCATTTTGAGTCCTGTTGCGTTGCTAATTTGCGTCCCATTGTAATTCAAGCCTTCTATTTCCGTGTTTGAGTCCTGTTGCACTGCAAATTTGTGTCATCCCCCTCATTGTAATTCAATCCTTCCGTTTCTGATTGCAGTGTTCTGAGGTGATATTTGGAGCTTATATTTGGTGCTTTTCTTTTTGCTACTTATTTTGTGTTTTTTGTTTTGAGGATTTTTCAGTTAATTTGTTTTTGTGGCTGTGTGGATCCCAGTTCAGCTACTGATTGATTGATTGATTGATTGATTGTGTGACTGTGGAAACAGATAAAAGCCCCCCATCCAAACAATGACTATCATCAGTGCGGGTAAGAAAAAAATAATTAATTTTAATTTTTATCATCTACAATGCTGTTTTATTTATTTTATAGTACAGTACATTATTTATTGCTTTCATTTTCTGGATCAATGGTCTCGTAAGAGTAAAATTCATGTTAAATTGCTGTTTTAGGGGATTTTTTTTTAAGTCTGGAACAGATTAATCTGTTTTGAATTACTTTCAATGGGAAAGCATGCCTTGGTTCTGGAACACTTTGGTTTTGGAACAGACTTATGAAACAGATTAAATTTGAGAAATAAGGTACCACTGTAAGATTGAACCGAGTTTAAAGGATTTCCCCACCCTGGAATAAGCTGATCTGCTGAGTTCATCCATGAGCAAGGATCTGAATCAAGGCTTCTAAGTCCTGCCCTTAACCACGATGTTACACAGTAAATCTCTGCGGGAAGCTCTTAGCTGGTTATCGAGATCATGAAATCACCTGGGGATAGAGTTGGCATCTCTGGTTTCTTAGCAGCCCCAAGCTGTGTGATCAGCAAACAGTCGAAGGGTGTTGAGAAAGTCACATTTAGAAGCAAAAAAAAAATAAAAAAATTCCTCTACTAAGTAAATCAGTTCTTCACAGTTTTTATAAGGACTTATCCCGTGGTTTATATCCCCCTGAACTGCTTTCAAACATGATGGGCACCCGACAGTTAGAGAGATGGCCCTGAGACTGGGTTTATACAAAGGAAGAAGAAAAAACCCAGTGGAACAAAATTAATGTAACTCGCACAGCAGGCTAGACCTGAATTTATCTACTTTGCCACTGAAATTAATTTAGCACTCCAAATTCATCCTTGCTGGGAGATAAAGACATAAAATGAGACTGCCAGGCTACGTTTTGACTCAAGTCTTCAAATTCTTTAGGTGAAAGGGAAGGAAGGGAATGGAGGGAAAGGCCTTGCATAATTTTCTAGGAGAGCAGTTTCAGACATTATGCTCAGGGCTGGATTTAGGTTTGATGAGGCCCTAAGCTACTGAAGGTAATGGGGCCCTTTATATGTCCAGCTGTCCTTTGTCAACAACAAATTGTCGCTGTTTTTTGTGCTGAATATATGATAATTTGCAGACCTAATAGCCATTTGCACATAACAAAATATGTATTTTATCATAGTAATTGTTGAACTGAATTACAATTAAGAAGAATGCAGATAAAGGTAAAGGGACCCCTGACCGTTAAGTCCAGTCACGGACGACTCAGGGGTTGTGGCGTTCATCTCGCTTTACAGGCTGAGGGAGCCAGCATTTGTCCACAGACAGTTTTTCCAGGTCATGTGGCCAGCATGACTAAGCCGCTTCTGGCGAACCAGAGCAGCGCACGGAAACACCGTTTACCTTCCCGCCAGAGCGGTACCTATTTATCTACATGCACTGTTGTGCTTTCAAACTGCTAGGTTGGCAGGAGCAGGGACCAAGCAACGGGAGCTCACTCCGTCGCAGGGATTCGAACCGCCAACCTTCTGATTGGCAAGCCCTGGTGTTTAGACCACAGTGCTACCCACATCCCAGTAAGAAGAATGCAGGCACCCTATAAATAGAAATGAGCAAACCAGTGATATTTTAGGGAGCAGGCTAGCAGGTGGGGCCCATTACTTACATCATAGGAGCCTACACAACACAAAACACTGTTGCTGTATGTGGGTTTTATTTTATTTCTTTTTTATCTTATATTTTGGAAATGTACATCCAGTTTTTTTTTAACCTTTAAAAATCTTGGGGGGGGGGGAAGAGAGTGGGGCCCTAAGTAAATCCAGCAGTGATTATGCTAGCGATGAAAGGAACACTGGTGTTAAATGTCAGGGTTTCCACAGCAAAAGAATACGGCGTAGAAGTAATACAGGCATACGAATGCATGTTTTATTATGTACACATCTACATACACTGAGGGGTGAGGGTATAGTCCATGGGTAGGCAAAGAAAGGCCTGGGGACTGGATCTGGCCCAATCACCTTCTAAATTTGGCCCACAGACGGTCCGGGAATCAGTGTGTTTTTACATGAGTAGAATGTGTCCTTTTATTTAAAATGCATCTCTGGGTTATTTGTGGGGCATAGGAATTCGTTCATATTTTTTAAAAAAAATATAGTCTGGCCCCCCACAAGGTCTGAGGGACAGTGGACCGGCCCCCTGCTGAAAAGGTTTGCTGACCCCTGGTGTAGTCCAATCAAGTTTCCCATATGCATGCACATGGGTGTTTAAAGCTACAGGTATTGTGTGCACTTTTCGAAGAGAGCACAAGTGTAATGTCAATTTCCTACTGCAATTGTGTTGGGCCAGTTTTAATACAGTAGACTTGCAATATCCGCAGGGGTTACATTCTGCGGATCACGCCAAAAACCAATATTGCATATAGACAAAACCCATTGAGTTCACTGAAGGATGGGATTGCCAAAGTCATTTTTTCCAGAACCCTTTCCACCCTTTCAACCCTTTTTTATTTTTGCTTTTTAATAATAATAATAATAATAATAATAATAATAATAATAATAATATATTTATACCCCACTCATCTGGCTGGGTTTTCTCAGCCACTCTGGGCTGCTCCCAACAGAATAATAAAAATAATAATGTGATAAAACAGCAATGTGGATAAAACATCAGTGGAAGACAGGAGTGCCTGGCATGCTCTGGTCCTTAGGGTCACGAAGAGTTGGACACGACTAAACAACAAAACATCAAACATTAAAAACTTCCCTAAACAGGGAACTTCTTTTGAATGTGCACAAGTTAAATGCTTGCAAATTGCAGGCTTGTTGTATAATACATTTCACACTGGAAACCTTCAATGATGCTGGAAGCAAAGGCAGAAGACAAACTTAAATAATAAGAATAATATATATGATTCCAAGATGTAATACTGATGCTTTCCTGTAGCAGTTACAATATGTGGAGTTGCCCTAAATCAGCCTTTTCTTCTTGTGGCTCCATCGTTGCAAGCCAAGGCTCAAACGTCAGCCCTAAGTACACTTATGTGGAAGCTGCAAAATCCTTGAAATCCGTCCAGCAAGCTGAGATGAAACTGCGTTTTGAAACGGAGTTGAAAATGCAGGCAAGGCAAAGGAAGCACACAGCCTAACAATGGGAAAAGATCACTTGTCTAGCATGTTTAGGATGGGGCTGTCAGCTATTTATTGACTGGCTGGCTGGCTGGGTTTGTAGTATTTCAGGCCAGGCTTCTCAAAGCAGTTTGCATAACAGTGTCAAAACAGCCATTCATCTCTTAACCAGTGAAATACAATAAAAAGAGGATAGCTGAGCAGAAAGAGAAAGGAAAACCAGATCAGAAGGAGCAGAAATGGCACAGGTAGTCACAATCACTGTTGTTGTTGTTGAACTGTAACTCCCATAATTCCCAGACAGCTTAGCCAACAGTTGGAGATTATGGGATTTGTAGTCCAACAACATTTGGGAACCCAGAGTTAAAGAACACTGAGCTAGAAACTTCCACTGGGCATATTCATCTAAAATATGCAATGTATAAATCATGGAGCTTTCAAACATTTATAGAAGCACAGAGTATGGTATTACAGGCCATCTACTCCAACCTCCTACTAAATGCAGAAAAATCCAGTGCTGGGCCATACCCAAAAGATGACCTCCCACTTCTGTTTGAAGATCTCCATCAAGGCAGAGAAGAAGAAGAGTTTGGATTTGATATCCTGCCTTTCACTCCCTTTAAGGAGTCTCAAAGCGGCTCACATTCTCCTTTCCCTTCCTCCCCCACAACAAACACTCTGAGGTGAGTGGGGCTGAGAGACTTCAAAGAAGTGTGACTGGCCCAAGGTCACCCAGCAGCTGCATGTGGAGGAGCGGAGACGCGAACCCGGTTCCCCAGATTACGAGACTACCGCTCTTAACCACTACACCACACTGGCTCTCCAGAGCCTACCACATCTCTTAGTTAGTTGATTCTATTGCTGAACAGCTCTCGTCATCCAGAAGTTGCTCCTGATGTGCAGCTGAAACTCACCATTCATTCCCCTACCTGCAATCAGAAGGAGTAGGGATGGAAGGAAGCAGCTCAAGTAAAAGATGAATTTTCAGTTTCTTGGTTCCTGGGGGCACTCTGAAGACAGCAACTCAGTCTACACTGTTTACAATATAGCTTAGAAGGAGAGGCCGATTTTCTCACAGTCTTCACACGTTGTGTTCATGAACAGGAAAGGGTTTTTGCTGTCAGAGCGCCCAAGTGTGTACTGGGCGATCTGACAACCTGAACAGAAGACAAGAGGAGTAGAAAGGATGGGAAACAGCTCCCCCCTGTGGCCATGGGCTTTGGGAGGTGGCAGAAATGGGACTATGTGGTCCCATCAGGTGGAACCAACCTAAATCCACTCTGTCCTTCAAGCCAAATAAAGGAGTCTTGGCAATGGCCTCTCTCTTGATGTAAGGGTAATGCTTCTACAACTGGGGAGATAAAAAGATTAAAATTACTGAAGAAACCAGAGGCCTTTCTCCTGGGCATGGTCGGCCAATTGGTGTCAAAGAAGGATAGAACTTTCTTTATGTATGCTACAACAGCAGCAAGAATACTTATAGCAAAGTACTGGAAGACACAAGATCTACCCACCTGGGAAGAATGGCAGATGAAGGTGATGGACTACATGGAACTGGCGGAAATGACTGGCAGAATCCGAGACCAGGGAGAAGAGTCGGTGGAGGAAGATTGGAAGAAATTTAAAGACTATCTACAGAAACATTGTAAAATTAATGAATGTTAGAAGGATGTTGGAATGAAGTTATGTGGTTTTAGCAGAAATGTTATAAGGGTTTAGGAAAAAATAGACTGTTAATTGGTGAAAGGAGGGAAAGTAAAGTTACATTATATTAAGATAAATAACAGAACAAAAAGTAGAAAAGATGGAAAGGATTTGCTGAAACAGTTAACTGAACTAGAATACAAAAAAGGGAGGTGTGAGGAGGTCAAGGAAACAAGCAAATGAAAGACAAGTTATGGGAAGATTACCTGTGTTTTCTTTCTTCTTCTTCTTCTTCTTCTTCTTCTTCTTCTTCTTCTTCTTCTTCTTCTTCTTCTTCTTCTTCCTTATTGTGATGCGTTGTTTTGTTTTTGTTTGATATGGTGTTTCTACTCTTTCTTTTTGTAACCTTTAAAATTTTAATAAATATTATTTATATAAAAAAATAAAAAGATTAAAATTATCAGATGAAACTGAAGATGGGTTTATAGTATGGTGAAATGAGAAATTACAAACCCATCTCAATCATCACCTGATAACTTTTATCATACGTAACTTTCTCCCTAGAAGTGCAAGTATTCTGCGCACACAAATAGCGTAACTTAAAGAGACCCCTCTCCCAAATGCCACTCCCAAATATAATATTTACCAAGTGTGCAATGGAGATTCTCCTGGAGCCAGTTGCATTATCAACAGTAAGGAATGCTTTCTAAGTGACAATTAAAAGCCATTGCTATGCTCCTACGCTTCCCGTCTTTAAGATCTTGAAGGTTATTGTCTGCCTGCAATATCTTTCTGCCAAATCTGAAACGCCAGAACACATACCGTATTTTTTGCTCCATAAGACACACTTTTTTCCTCCTAAAAAGTAAGGGGAAATGTCTGTGCATCTTATGGAGCAAATGTGCGGTCGATCTAGATTATCTGCCTGGAAACTAGAAAACGGCTCCCTTTCCTTTCCTAAAGAAGCTGCAGAACTGTGAGTTGAACCTCATAAAAACAGGATTTTTTTTCCCTTTGCAAAGTAAGCTCAACAACTTTGAGCTGATCCTCAAAAAAGGGGGCTTTTCCACTTTGCAAAAGAAGCTGCACAACTGTGAGCTGATCCCCCCCAAAAAACGGGGCTTCCCCCCTTTCCTCCTCTAAAAACTAGGTGCATCTTATGGTCAGGTGCATCTTATGGAGCAAAAAATATGGTAAACCACTGTTGCAGGTTGAACCACCATAAAAAGTGACCTGAGGGTTGCCACCCAATTCTGCCTCAGGAAAGGGCCATGGCTCAGTGGTAGACCATCTGCTTTGAATGCAGAAGGTTCCAGGTTTAGTCCCTGGCATCTCCAGGTGGAACTGGGTGTGATTCCTGTCTGAAACCCATGAGAGCCACTGCCAGTCAGCATAGGTGATACTCAGCTTGATGATCCAATGGTCTGACTTGGTATAAGGCAACCTTCCATGTTCCTGTGCCTCAAAATGGAAAATTGGGCATAATCTAGGGATTGGTACCAAAACCTTTGGCACAAAATTTCAAGAGCCTCATTGCTTCTCGGAGGTATGACTACTCCAATTTATTCCAGCATGCTTTTCGTCTTTAGTATTGCATCCCCTCTTTGTTATCATGGACATGTATTTCACTTACTGTTGCACTGCATTATGGACTTTGTAGTCTATGTTAGAGAACAAAATTCAGTTGTGATCAAAGTGTGTACATGGGTGAAGACATGTGAGCCCTGTATAATGTTTGAGACAATAAACAGACAAATGGAGACAGCATGAAGGGGAGCACTTGGATTTGAATGGCACACACAAAAAATATCTTTCACTCTAGATTAAGGATGGTTGGATCAATCTATTTCTACTCTGCGTCACTTTTGCCATCCTCATTCATAAGTCCCTTCTGCCCTGTTTTTGCATTAATCTATTTTTAACATCCCCATGAAAATTTGCATTTAAATACGTATTTAAACAGTGCTTTTAATATATTTTCTTAGAAAATACTCATTTAAAAGTATATTTTCTTTCAAATATGCATTTCTGAATGTTTTTTTATCTCAAAGTACCTATTTTAAAATGCATTATACAGAGAAATAACCAAGAACTTCCAACCCACATATTAGTTGGAGAAGCATCCATCAAATCGCTTTGTATTGCGATTCACAATGATCAAATTCCTCGGGGATCCCTACCCTGGATATGGTAGGATGTTCACTGTTAAATCCTGCCTGGAGATTTTGCTCACCCTTGTCCTGAACTGCTTTACTCCGAAGACACACCAAAGTCTGAGTACTTTTTTTTTGGAGTCGCTCCAAGAGCTTGCTGAGTAAAGCAGCCCCACATAGAGCACATCGCATCAGCAAAGCCTGAAGGTCACAAAAGCACTGAAATGGGCTTTTTGTCACCAGATGGGTTTGGGTGAGAAGGATTCCTAGCTGAGCACCTATGGGGACGCAGTTGTCACACCCAAATTGCAAACTCGTCTCTCTTTAAAATAAAATTCCCCCAAACAGCCTGCACCTGATCTACAAAACAAGAATAGCGTCCCAATTTCACTCGTCTTTAAAAAGGTACAAAAGGCAACCACTTTCATACATCATTAACTCGAACATATCCAGCTTGGAATCAAGATGTCAAAAAGTATTTCTTGGTATCCATTAGTCTCCAGTTCACTTTTGACCTTACAAGTGGCGTCCATTGCTCACTTTTCACTGAGGCCAGGCAGGCTGGAGGGGAGTCATTTTATAGTGCAATGAAAAGCTTTCTTTCCTTTTTCCCTTTTTCTATCCCTGATCAAGGGAAATGGTGAAGGTGCAGGGAGAAAGGGAGCATCCACTGCTATTTGTACCTGGGTTTGTATATTACAGCTGGTACATTTCGCTGGGTGCCTGTTACTTAAAGTCTGGGAGTCACTGGGGTAGAAAATACAAATGCTTTTGTGGTTGTAAGTGCTCTTCCGCAAACCGTCTCATCAGATTAAACCAGAGAGGGAGGTGGAAAAGGGAAGTTTCTGGGGATGCAGGCAAGATGTGCCTTCCTTCTCTTCTCATCATGGCCTGGGTGCAAGAAAGTCGAATATAGAAAGCAAGAGCTTTCTTTGGTTTAAGTGAGCAGTGAAGGCTGCTCCAAGACATTTTGCTGCCTGTGACAGAGCAATAAATGCCTCTCCTAAATTCCCAGTTAAGAATAGTACTTGCAGATGGCAGACAAATTCCATTCATTTTGTATTTAAGGTAAACTAACAAAATTTCCCAGTAGTGATGTATGGAACTGAGAGCTGGACCATAAAGAAGGCTGATCGCCGAAGAATTGATGCTTTTGAATTATAGTGCTGGAGGTGACTCTTGAGAGTCCCATGGACTGCAATTAGATCAAACCTATCAATTCTGAAGGAAATCAGCCCTGAGTGCTCACTGGAAGGGCAGATTCTGAAGCTGAGTATTAGAAGCAGTATTAGAAGCAGTATTAGAAGCAGTATTAGAATACTTTGGCCACCTCATGAGAAGAGAAGACTCCCTGGAAAAGACCCTGATGTTGGGAAAGATGGAGGGCACAAGGAGAAGGGGACAACAGAGGACAAGATGGTTGGACAGTGTTCTCGAAGCTACAAACATGAGTCTGACCAAACTGTGGGAGGCAGTGGAAGACAGGAGTGCCTGGCGGGCTCTGATCCATGGGATCACAAAGAGTCGGACACAACTAAACGACTAAACAACAACAACAAAATTTTGCAGTTTTTGAAACAATGCAACAATTGGGAAACAGGCATCCTACAAAATTCGCACTGCTGTGAATTTTGCAGTGCAGTTGCACAGCCACGTAATGCATCTGCTAGAGTAAAATGTGCGTTAAATGCATGTATTAGTGAGAACAGAACAAAAAATGCATTGTACTAAGGTGTATATTAAGGGGAAATGCATACAAAAATTTGCTTATTAGGATAAATATACACACATTGCTGATAAAGTTTCGTGTGGACTTTCCCGCCAGAAAAATTACAGACTGATTTGGAAATATGGAGGAATAAATTAAAGATTGGAAAAAATGAGAAACTGGGAGAAAATGAGAACAACATTTTATTTCATTTCAGTACGCAGAGCAAACATAATCCACCCTACGATACTAGCTGCCTCCTACTTGTCATAGGACCAAATACATATATGGCCTCTCATACCTCAAGTGAGGAAAGATTAGAGACAAGTATTTACTATAATTGCAGCCTGTGATGCTTAATGTTAGTCATACTTAGTAAACCCTTAGCAAACAATGGGACTCCTCTGGGTCTGCAATGAGTATGACTAACACTGAATATCAATCAAAATATATCATGCATTTATTCATGTCTTGTGTAGTTATTTTTAACCATGAGGTATTACTTGTGCAGCCTGATCCACTCCAGAGGAGCAGACATATGGGGACGGGGGTTGTTGGCTCCTGCTGTTCCCCCATCACTTGCCACCTGAGGCAGATGCTTCACTTTGTCCAATGGCAGTGATAAGGAGGCTAGAAGCATATAACACAAACACTGATGTCACCAAGTGATTCTTGATGCCCAAAAACCCTCTGATCTTGAGTAATGCATTTGAAGTGTACAAACTTGTGTTGTGCTGAATCTTTTGGCTCAGGTTTTGCACCACCCACCCACCAAAACCCCTGGGTGCATTTTAAAAAACCAACAACTTGACCCCTGCTTCCAGCTGCCTGCAGAAGCAAGAGGATTTCCGCAGCCTTCTGGCTGGCTGTGCTTCTTGGAATGCCTATAGGAACAATGCTACATGATGTACTATCCCTCCCATAGGCATTCCAGAAACTGCAGCCAGCTGGGCAGCTATAGAGAGGCCTGTTCCCCTGCGAACAATTGCAGCGTTGTGGTTCTGGCCCACTCCCACCAGGTGTTTTTTGGGTGTGTGTTTTAAAAAGCAAGTATGGGGGAGGGAACCCAGACGACTCGTAAAGTTAAGGAATGTCACTGAATTATAAAGAAGGCTGATCACCAAAGAATTGATGCTTTTGAATTATGGCGCTGGAAAGTCCCATGGACTGCAAGAAGATCAAACCTCGCCATTCTTAAGGAAATCAGCCCTGATTGCTCACTGGAAGGACAGATCGTGAAGCTGAGGCTCCAATACTTTGGCCACCTCATGAGAAGAGAAGACTCCCTGGAAAAGACCCTGATTTTGGTAAAGATGGAGGGCACAAGGAGAAGGGGACGACAGAGGATGAGATGGTTGGATAGTGTTCTTGAAGCTACCAACATGAGTTTGACCAAACTGCAGGAGGCAGTGGAAGACAGGAGTGCCTGGCGTGCTCTGGTCCATGGGGTCACGAAGAGTCAGACACAACTAAACGACTAAATAAAAGTAGCAAACCTCTCTGTAAATGGCAAACATTTCTCTGGCTCACTCCCCAACCCCTGCCCCTCAAAGCAGCAGAAAACTAACCCCCACCCCATTTTTGCAGGTGCTGATTTTTGTATCAACTCTAAAAATATTTTTAATTCCTGCCCTTCGCCCCTTGCAGATACTTCCACTTCTCTAAACCCTGGGATTGTGTAGGTCTTTGTTGCTGATTGGTTCCTTGTTCCAAGCTAGACCCATCTCACTCAACCAGGCTATTTTTCAGCCATTCACTCAAAGAGTCATGGGATTCAACGTTAGATACTTCAGCAAAGCTGTTGCTTGTTTGAGAGAGTTATCCACAGAAGCTAAATGCATTGCTTCCTCCCTGCAGAAGTGGAAAACAAAAAAGATATCTGTGGCACGCTTAGTCTTTAAAAGACATTGCAGAAAATGATGAATGATTGAGGGGATCAGGGCCATTTTGCTGCCTGGGGTGGAGCAGCAGAACATATCCAGACCTCCCCCAAGGTGCATAGCACCCAAGACTGAGCACATCCTCCCTAGCAGTGGAAGTACAATAATTTCAAATTAAATGAATATTTATTGCCCTTTTGTGACGCAAAACATCTGCTGCCTAAGGCAGCCGCTTCTTTCTGCCTAACACTTTTCTTTTTCTCTGGACTGAAGACAGGAGGCAAGAGGGCATCCTTTGCTGCTGGGTGACATCTGAGTGAAGGGGCCGTCACCCAGTCACTGGGTGTGACATAGTTGAAAATGTGTTGGGATAGGACTTGGGAGACCAGGGTTCGAACCTCCACTCCGTCATGAAGCTCACTGGGTGAGCCTGGGCCACTCACTCACTCTCTGCCTAGCCTACTTCACAAGGTTGTTGTGACAAGAAAATGGGGAGGAGGAAAGCTATGTATGCCGCCTTGAGCTCCTTGGAGGGACGGTGGGATAGGAAGGAAGGAAGGAAGGAAGGAAGGAAGGAAGGAAGGAAGGAAGGAACCAGAAAATGTGATCCAAGGCAAGCTCAAGTCCAAAACAATGACACCTAAAAACTTGCTTCTAAAGCAAACAGAACTGAGGTGTGCTGGAGCTTTAACTCTGCTCTAGAAACGAGACTTTCTGTGTAAAAGTCTGCATGTGCAAAAATTGCCAGAGACCTACAGCCATGACTATAATTCCTTCAGTGGCATGATCCTTCAGATCACAACTGTTTTACCCTGTTTGCAATTTGCTCTCTGCAGTGGCTCACACGGCAGGAGGCCGCTAAGTTTTCATTAAGGCTAAAGAGCCCGTTGCTTCTTGCAGACAGTGATGAAGCTGCAGTGAGCTCCCTCTCCTGCCTTCCGCCGATGTTCCTCGCAGGGCGGAATGAAGCTTGCGGGAAGAGATTAACAAACTGGTGGTAACTCTGCCATTGTTGTTCAGCCTGACAAGAGGTTCCTCAAAACTCAGCCGAGAGGGAATGAGCCAGACAAAAGGACTCCCTCTTGTTCATCAATCTTCCAGCCTAGCTCATCAGGACAGGTCACTTTCCCCTCAGACTTGGCTTCCCACAGTCTGGTTTTGCTTAAACAGACTGTCCTAGGGATCACTTGCCTTCTTCCCAAAGGCTTGATGGTTTTCCTCAGGGACAGGGTGAGCAGAATGTCAAACAGCTGCCACAGATGTTCTCACTCTGTCCCATCACTGGGGCCCCTCAGGGAACCAGATTTCCCTGATGCCTGTCAGGTCTTCACCTTGATGTAGTTGCCTTTTGTTTGAGGCTCTGTGCTCCCAATTTGGACATCAAGCATTGAATCCTTCCATGATCCCACCCAAACATTTTACAATGAAGATGAGAACACTCATGTAGTTGTATAACACACAACAACAACAACAACAACAACAACAACAACAACAACAACAACAACTAATATTGCTTGAATATTCCCCTTCCCCTTCTAGGATCAAACATTCTCTCAACATCCTATATATACTTACCAGCCTTGTGTTATATTAAAAGCAAAGGCCTTACTTGTGGCAGAATCCGAGACCAGGGAGAAGAGTTGGTAGAAGATTGGAAGAAATTTAAAGATTATTTACAGAAACATTGTAAAATTAAGAAATGTTAGAAGGATGTTGGAATGAAGTTATGTGGTTTTAGCAGTAATGTTATAGAACCAAGTGAAATTGGATTAAGAATAGGCGAGAATGTAAAGATACAATATATTAAGATAAATTATTAAGATAAAAGTAAAAATGGAAAGGATTTGCTGAAACAACTATTGAACTAGAATACAAAAAAGGGAGGTCTGAGGAGGTCAGGGAAGCAAGCAAATGAAAGATAGGATATGGAAAGACTGATTTGTTTTTTTAATTGTTTTTATTTTTCTGTATTTTGTATTTTTTTGTTTCTTTTTTCTTTTTTCTCTTTTTTCTTCATTTTTGTAAATTCTTTGAAACTTTAATAAATATTATTATATAAAAAAAAGCAAAGGCCTTACTTGTTCCTTGCATAGAGGCATTCCAGAAAGACGTCCTTTGCCTAGAATACATTTTCTGCAAACCACGTTGAGGTTTTAGTCCAATCAAGTGCTATACCAAATGTTGTGAAATACATTATGGACCGTTTAGATTGGGGGGGGGGTGGAACTTATTGGTTATGAACTGAGTCAACACAAGTTCACCCATCACCGTCACAAAGTACTTAGTGATTGTGTCCAAATAAATCACTTGTTTCATTTATTAATCATTTCCTTGGAAACGCCGCCAAGGCATTTCACAATACAGTGGAACCTTGGGTTGTGAACGTGATCCATGCAGGACGCACATTTGCAATCCGCAGCATTTGCAACCCACAGCACCGTGTCTGTGCATGCGCGGGTCGCAATTCGGTGCTTCTGTGCATGTGCAAAGCGCGATTTTGTGGTTCTGCACATGCATGAGCGCTGAAACCTGGAAGTAACCCGTTCTAGTACTTCCAGGTTTGGCATGGTGCGCAACCCGAAATCGGGTAACCTGAAGCGTCTGTAATGCAAGGTACCACTGTACAATAAAAACATATGTGAAAAACAGTAAGTATGAAACAAATTCAGAACGATTCCATATATAGAAACAGTTCAATCAAATACATACATAAACACACACACCCAACACAGAAAGCAGCTGGGATAAAAATCCACCTAGAAGTCTTGTTGAAATAGGAAAGTCATTGGCAATTGCAGAAAGGGAAATGGTGGCATCACTTGTCTGATATGTAATGGGGGAGATTTCAAAAGGGTAGGTGCCACCCACTAAAGGCCCAATTCCAACATGGTGTGGAATGGATTTTGTGATAAAATGGTATCTGTAGCATTGTCTCCCAGAGTACAAAGTGGTTGATCGGGTATCTAAGAGATGAAAACATCTTTTAGGTACCGTATCTTGGTCCCAAGCTGTATTGTGCATTGTACACCAGTACCAACCCCAGTACATAGCCCAATAAAGGTACATGTATATTCACTAGGGCAGGGATCAGGAGCGCTGACTCCTAGAAGCCAAACCCTTTTGGGAGCCCTCAATACTTGTTTATGGGGGGTTGCCTCCTCCCAATGTTAAACAAAATTGTGCCAGGTCAGGGGAGCCAGGAACATGATGGCATTGAGACTGTAGTGGGCAGGTTCTTCTCCTCCTGCCATGGAGGGGAAGGAAGGGGGAAGCAGAACCCACATGGTGGCGATGGCAGGAGAAGAAGGAGCTGCCAGTCACTCTAGCCACGCTGCTGCCACGTTCCTGCCTCCTCCGACCTGGCACAACGTCCTAGCACAACGTCATCACCCATGTGATATCACCCCTACAATGTTACGCATGGGTGCAACATTGAGCCCCACTCCCCATCTCACTTACAAGTCGGTGCCTCTTGCAGAGATGGGGAACCTGTGGCCCTCCAGGTCTTGTTGGACTCCAATTCTCATCAGCCCCAACTCTTCTTCTTTAGTGATCACTCATAGCCGAGTAAGAATGTCTTCCATAAACACGGTTTTAACAATGTGTCCGTAAGTGACTGCGGAGGCCAATTCTGGATCCACACGTCCTTCCATAGTGGGGACATTGGTTTCTGGGCGGGAATTGATCACGGTGTGGATTTGCCTAGCATGCCTTCCTCTTACCATGTTTCTCCCTTGCGCCCTGAGTTTGAGTGTCTTCAAAGCCCATGACACCTTTGGTAAAGGCTGTTCTCCAATTGGGGCACTCGCAGGCCAGTGTTTCCCAATTGTCAGTGTTTATATTACATTTTTAAAAATTTGCCTTGAGACAATCTTTGAACCTCTTTTGTTGACCACCAGCATTACGCTTTCCATTTTTAAGTTCAGAATAGAGTAGTTGCTTTGAAAGACGATAATCAGGCATCCAAACAACATGACCAGTCCAATGAAGTTGATGTTGAAGAATCATTGCTTCAACACTGGTGATCTTTGCTTCTTCTAGTACACTAGCATTAGTTTGCCTGTCTTCCCAAGGGATGTGTAAAATTTTTAGACAACCAATGGCTAAAGTTGATGGAGTGGGAGCTCAGCAACAACTGGAGGACCACAGGTTCCCCACTTCTTCACAAGAGTCCTACCTATCTCAGAATTGCACCATTTAGGCACCAATCCTATTCAATCTTATTAGGGAGCAAGCCCTACTGAAGTCAGTGGGCAAGTATGGATAGAATTGCACTGTGAGAAACCCTATAAAGTTTAAAAACTTCAGCTTAAATTCACATTCTAACCAGGGAAATTTCAGCTTAAATTCGTGCACTTAATGAAATTTCAGTACACACATGTGCGTGTATAATTTGCCTTTTGATATCCCAGTAATTCCAAATTTGGGGAGACTTTGCATTTAAATTCCAAATCTGCTCTCTTGGGCAGATTTGAAATGCCAGCAACACACAATTCTAGCAGCCTTAGTTTGGTCAGAACTGATTATACAGTGGTACCTCGGGTTAAGAACTTAATTCGTTCTGGAGGTCTGTTCTTAACCTGAAACCGTTCTTAACCTGAAGCACCACTTTAGGTAATGGGACCTCCTGCTGCCACTGCGCCACCACTGCGTGGTTTCTGTTCTCATCCTGAAGCAAAGTTCTTAACCTGAGGTACTATTTCTGGGTTAGCGGAGTCCACTGTATAACACATGCCATTTCATATAAAAGGAGAGTTTGCACTGCTTTGACCGAAACCACTACAATGGTGTGGGTAAGGCAATACTAAAACTACATATGTGCCCTACATTTCAGGCACATTTAAAGCACATGACTTCCTCCAAAGACTCCTGGGGAATGTAGCTGGCCCCTCTGCACATGTTTAGCCTGGAGAAGAGGAGGTTAAGGGGTGATATGATAGCCATGATCAAATATATAAAAGGATGTCACATAGAGGAGGGAGAAAGGTTGTTTTCTGCTACTCCAGAGAAGCGGACACGGAGCAATGGATCCAAACTACAAGAAAGAAGATTCCACCTAAACATTAGGAAGAAGTTCCTGACAGTAAGAGCTGTTCGACAGTGGAATTTGCTGCCAAGGAGTGTGGTGGAGTCTCCTTCTTTGGAGGTCTTTAAGCAGAGGCTTGACAACCATATGTCAGGAGTGCTCTGATGGTGTTTCCTGCTTGGCAGGGGGTTGGACTCGATAGCCCTTGTGGTCTCTTCCAACTCTATGATGCTATGATTCATGGCACTACAATTCCCAGCACCCTTACCAAACTAGCTCAGTTTAGTTTTCACACTGAAAACAAACTCCTAGGCTCAGAGTGTGCCCCAAAGCGCACACACACTTTTTATTTGGATTAAATGCAAAGCCTTCAACTCCCTCTCCCCATATACTCACCCTAGCTCACTCATTCTGTGTGTGCCCTTTTAAAAAGTATTTTTGACTTCCTTTCTAAGAGTAATTCACAAGAAATGCATATATATATATATGGGGGAGAGAATATATATATATATATATATATATATATATATATATATATATATGGGGGAGAGAAAATGATGAATTGTTTATGACCAGATCATTTATTAATTCCTGTTTGGCTGAAATAATTCCTGCCGAGATGAAGGTAAAAGCAAAATTAAAATTAATAATCCCTCTCCGCACACATAAAGGCCAGTCCTTGCCGCTGCCACCTCTCAGTCCTCAAGCACTATTTTTATCCCCAATACGGTAAATGTATTTCAACGTGAAAGCGAGGTTCTCCTCGAAAATCAATTTGAAAGCGTCCCGGAGAGGGTGGGCTGGGCGGAGGTGATGGAAGGGAGCGGGTAAGAGCAATTGCAACACGTAGTTTGATGGCCTGGGATGTATGATTTGGTTTGCCTTTGACTGCAGGATGCATGCGACGGGCTCAGCGCGGCTGTAAACTGAAACCGGCCAAATGGCATTATAGCCCATCTGAATGTTCACTGGGATATATCAGGCCTTGGTGACAGCTGTAACTTACTGAAATGGTCAATTGAGAGAGCCGGGCTTATCTAGTTACATGTAGGCTGATTCTACTTCATCCAGCATTCATCCCTTAATATAACTTCCCAGCTTCAGTTAACCGGATTTTGGTGTGTAATTTTTTTTGAAAGAAAGAAAGAAAGAAAGAAAGAAAGAAAGAAAGAAAGAGACTTCCTATTTATTCCCCTAAAAGGAAATTCTACCCATGGACACACTTAAATAATTTGCAGTGAAATTCTATTTGAGTCTAGAAATTCCCATTAAGTTCTTGGGGACTGACTCTGAGCTAAGTGTGTATTTGTGTATTGCAGGGGAAGACAACCTGTGGCCCTTCAGATATTGTTTGGACTGCAGCTTCCATCATCCTTGACCATTGGCCATACTGGCTGGGGCTGATGGGATCTGGAGTCTGGTGGGATTTGATGGGATAGCTCAGTCAGTAGAGCATGAGACTCTTAATCTCAAGGTCATAGCTTCGAGCCCCACGTTGGGCAAAAGATTCCTGCATTTTAAAAGTAGCCCATAGATCAAAACCGTAAGGGTAGGGTAACATAAGGGTCAGACTGAGTACAAACCAAAGGCCAGGCAGAACAGCTCTGTCTTGCAGGCCCTGTGGTAATATGGCAAGTCCCGCAGGGCTCTAGTCTCTGGTGACAGAGCATTCCACCAAGTCAGGGCCAGTACTGAAAAGGCCCTGGCCCTAGTTGAGACCAATCTAACCACCTTGCGACTTGGGACCTCCAAAGTGTTGTCATTTATGGACCTTAAGGTCCTCCGGGGGCATACCAGGAGAGGCGGTCCCTAGGACGTGTGTCGCAAAGGGCTTTAAAGGTCATAACCAGCACCTTAAACCTGACCCTGTACTCCACCAGGAGCCAGTGCAGTTGGTAAAGCACTGGATGAATGTGATCCCGCGGCAAGGACCCCGTAAGGAGCCTCACTGCAGCATTCTGCACCCACTGGAGTTTCTGGGTCAGCTTCAAGGGCAGCCCCACGTAGAGTGAGTTACAATAATCAAGCCTGGAGGTGACTGTCGCATAGATCACTATGGCCAGTTCCGGGCAAGAAAGGTAAGGGACCAACTGCATAATACGGCGGAGATGGAAAAATGCCACCTTTGCTGTGGCTGCAACCTGCACCTCCATGGAAAGGGAGGCATCGAAGGTTACACCCAAGCTCTTGACACCGGAGGAGTAGCAAATCATTCAGGGAAAGGGGTGAAGGTCATAGCAGGGATTCCACATCCAACTTCCTGTATGCTGTGAAGGTCACATCCAATCTATACAACTGAAGCACATTTAATGCACATTTGAAGCACATGCTCCCCCCAAGAATCCTGGGAGCTGTAGTCTACCCCTCACAGAGCTATAATACCCAGCAGCTGTAGCAAACTACAGTTCCCATGATTCTTTGCTTCTGTGAGCAGCCTGGCTGTTGCATTCTACACTAGCTGCAGCTTGTAGACCAGATATGTATGGTGTACCTATGGTGCGGAGGTGATCCAGGAGTGCCATCTCCTAGGGGCCAAGCCATTTTGGAAGGGCCCTACATTTCAGGAGGGGAGCTGGGGGCCCCCAATGTTCAAAGGGGATGGAGGAGACCAAGGGTGGAGCTGAATGCAGTGCAGCTTCAGTGGCCAGCATCCCCTCCTTCTCCTGCTGCCGCAGAAGCAAAAAGCGGGGAAGCAGCCCACAGCCGGTGGCGGCAGCAGGAGGAGGACGAGGAGCCGCCGGCCATTGAAGCCATGCTGCCACCACATTTGGCTCCACCCCCTGGCTCCTCCCAACATCCTGATGTCAAACACATGATGTCACCGTCCCCCATTCTCCCTGGGAAGTTGTCGCCTCTGATGTCATCCAATTTGTTGATTGAAGCTCCTTGGGACAGACATCTTCCCCCTCACTTTATACACTGTTATGTATGCCTACTGGTGTTGCCGATTACCACAGCCTGTGGGCTATGTGCCCCTCTAGGACCTTCTACCCCAGTGTGTGTGGGTAAGCATAACCCAAGCTTTAATGTAAGCTCAACACAATGTAATAGAAGCCATGCTAGATCAAACCAAAGCCCTTTCTACTGCAATGTTGTGTTCTCCTAGTGGCCAGCCAGATGCCTTTGAGAAGCAAGGAAGATATTAGCATAGTTGATTGCACCTTCTACCTGGCAAGGTCTTTTTTTTAGTGTGCCGTTGCACCCAAAATACGGTGTTTTTAAAAAGTGTGTATCCATGGAAAGCTGATACAGTGGTAAGGTAAAGGTAAAGGTACCCCTGCCCGTACGGGCCAGTCTTGCCAGACTCTAGGGTTGTGCGCTCATCTCACTCTAGAGGCCGGGAGCCAGCGCTGTCCGCAGACACTTCCGGGTCACGTGGCCAGCGTGACAAGCCGCATCTGGTGAGCCAGCGCAGCACACGGAACGCTGTTTACCTTCCCACTAGTAAGCGGTCCCTATTTATCTACTTGCACCTGGGGGTGCTTTCGAACTGCTAGGTTGGCAGGCGCTGGGACCGAGCGACGGGAGCGCACCCCGCCGCGGGGATTCGAACCGCCGACCTTTCAATCGGCAAGTCCTAGGCGCTGAGGCTTTTACCCACAGCGCCACCCGCGTCCCCCGATACAGTGGTACCTCAGGTTAAATACGCTTCAGGTTACAAATGCTTCAGGTTACAGACTCTGCTAATCCAAAAAGAGTACCTTGGGTTAAGAACTTTGCTTCAGGATGAGAACAGAAATTATGCGGTGGCAGCAGGAGGCCTCATTAGCTAAAGTGGAGCTTCAGGTTAAGAACAGTTTCAGGTTAAGAACAGACCTCCAGAATGAATTAAGTTCTTAACCTGAGGTACCACTGTAATGTGCAGTTTTTAAAAAAAGGTAAAATTATACTTTGGCCTTACGTGTTTATCAAGCACTTAAATGACAGGCAATGCAGAGACAACATGCACTAGACTTTTATAAGGGTACAATGCATTTAGTTTCAATACTTTAAAAAAAAAGTTCTCAAACATACACCCTCACAAGCCTAACACCCTGACAAGGTCGCAGTTTTACAGAGTCAGTTGGCAGAGCCCCTTCTGTTCTTCCTTATGCTGGTATCATCCCTCCCAGAACCAGCCCTAATGCCCTTAAACTATCCATCACATCTATCTCTTCCTACCCAGATCTTATTCCCTCTCCCCATTTCGGAATTCCTCCCCTGGATACCTCAAATGTAAGTATTGATTTCAAGAGAAATTACTAGATGAAGGCTTCCCTTGAACGGCTTCCACAAATGCCGGCGACAAAGGCGTTTGGAGAGGGGCACAAATTCAGATGCTTAACATAAGCAGAAAACTTGGTACAAACTTACGTCACTGCTCGGGATCTGGCAGTTCTATGGAAAATGTGGATTAGATGATCATTTGGCAGGTTTACACTCTTTGTTTCTGATTTGGGACATCTGCTCTCACTTGGAACGTCTGAGAATTGACGGATTTATGTTGGCAGGTGGGTGGGCTGTTTGTTGCTCCTGGCCTGCCTTGGATAACCTGTGATTAGCCTCATTGGCTCACTGAGCGGCCAAGAATGGGACTTCTCGACAACTGTCTACAACTCCCACAAGGTTGGGGAACCTTTGTCATCACAAGGACTACATTGCCTAGTGACCAACACTCTGGAGACTGCAGACCAAAGGGCTGAGGTGTAACAGAAGCGACTCTTATCATCTTCTCTGTGCTCTGGCCACAAGAAGGTCAGAGGTTTTTACACGTTCCTTTCTCAATCCAGACAAGAGGCGTTGTTACATTACCATAATCCAAGAGCTATTATTCCACAATCTAGCCAGACAGATGAACTGGAGGAGAATGTGGAGTCGTTCCAGTAAGGAGTGTGGCCTGGGGAGAGTCATGGGGGCCATGCAGAGATGACTGAAGGGCAACATTTGGCCCTTGAGAATGAGATTCCCCACTCCTGATCTGTAAGAAGCAAGTCAATACGGAGGAATAGCTTCAGTGACCACTCCCAGCTTTGGAACATAGTGATGACAATTGTTAATTTTACTGCATTGACCAGAAATAATGCTGGTACTGTACAAAGGTTTTAGAACAACAGTGCTAGAACAGGATCTGCCTGGGGTTTAAGAATAAAAGTTGTTGTTATTGCTACTAAAAGTAAAAGTGAAGGACCCCTGGATGGTTAAGTCCAGTCAAAGGTGACTATGGGGTTGCAGCGCTCATCTCACTTTCAGGCTGAGGGAGCCGGCATTTGTCCACAGACAGCTTTCCAGGTCATGTGGCCAGCATGACTAAACCACTACTGGTGCAATGGAACACCATGACAGAAGCCAGATTGCACAGAAAGATGCAGGTGGCGCTGTGGTCTAAATCAGAAGGTTGGCTGTTCAAATCCACACAATGGGGTGAGATCCTGTTGCTCTCTCCCAACTCCTGCCTACCTAGCAGTTCAAAAACACACCAGTGCAAGTAGATAAATAGGTACCGCTGCGGTAGGAAGGTAAACAGTGTTTCCGTGTGCTCTGGTTTCCGTCACGGTGTTCTGTTGTGCCAGAAGCAGTTTAGTCCTGCTGGCCACATGACCCGGAAAGCTGTCTGTGGACAAACGCCAGCTCCCTTGACCTGAAAGCGAGATGAGCGCCACAACCCCATAGTCACCTTTGACTGGACTTAACCATCCAGGGGTCCTTTACCTTACCTTTTCCTTTACCTTATTGCTACTAGCAGCATGATGTTATGGGTTTGGGGGGGACAGACCCCCATAATCAGTGAAGCTTGCTTTCACCTCTGGCCCTGCCCTACTACTAGGCAACTGGCCCTTGGAAAATTGCCCAGAGAAAATGCTTCCCTTGTGCTGAAGAAAAGGTTCCCCACCTCATGAGAAACAGTTTGAAATGTACAAGGTGTGTAAGATTTACATCTGGTTTGTTGAGCGCCTGTTGTCTCATTCACTCAGTTCTCAAAGATTTGCCCCAGCAAACGGTGTGCTTGCTGCTCCTGAGAATGTGGACAGAAGCAGCACAGTGGGCAGGGCATTCTTCTTTGGGATGCAGCCAAGTGCTATCCTGCTTTGCGCTCCCGAAATCCCCTCCATGTGCCGTCAGTCCTGCAGCATCAGTGAGACCCAGAGCTGCAGGCAAATCGAGCCGAATCAGCGCTCCGCTTTGCTCTCTGTCCAAGAACAATCTGCATCTCAAACAGGCAGAATGTTGGCAAAGGCAGGTGGGAGCCACAACCTTCGCAGCGACCTTGCCTGGGAAAAATGGGGTAGGAGAAAGGCCCCTGTACGTTGTGATGTAATCAGGAAAGACTTTTAAATTGATTTTTTAATATATAAGATTGGCTAGTATGAGGAGAGACACATGGGGGTGAAAGCAAGGCAATAAGGGTCTCACACTTTACATCCAAGGAGTATACAGCTCGTGTTGCATCCATCTACACAAAGAGCTGAGCCGTACACTCTTCCACACACAACATTCAACAAGTGAATGCAGTGTAAGAACATGAAAAGAAGCTGCTGGATAGAACAAGTGGCCCCCTTAGTTCAGCATCCTGTTGTCACAGTGTCCAACTGGAACAAAAGGAACGAGGGTGGCACTGTGGTCTAAACCTCTGAGCCTCTTGGGCTGGCCGATCAGAAGGCCAGTGGTTCGAATCCCCATGACCAGGTGTGCTCCTGTTGCTCGGTCCCAGCTCCTGCCAACCTAGCAGTTCAAAAGCACACCTGTGCAAGTAGATAAATAGGTACCACTCCAGCAGGAAGGAAAATGGTGTTTCCGTGAACTCTGGTTTCCGTCTCTGTGTTCCAGAAGCCATTTAGTCATGCTGGCCATATGACCCAGAAATCTGTCTGTGGACAAACACCGGCTCCCTTGGCCTGAAGCAAGATGAGCGCCACGACCCCATAGTCGCCTTTGACTGGACTTAACCATCCAGGGGTCCTTTACGTTTTTTACCTTACCAACCAGACCCCTGTGGGAAACCCTCCAAAGGAAGTTCTTAATTATTTATTCATTTATTCTTATTATGTAAGGAGCTCAAAGTGGCCTGCACATGTCTCCTCCTGCCCATTTTATCCTCTCAGCAACCCCAAATTTTCATGAAATCAATAAATAGAAAGTTGAGGTGGTTTTAAGCTGTTTTAGCATTTTAACTTTTGTATGTTTTAAAGTAGGGTTGTAATTTTTTCTCGATTTTCTTGCTTTATTTTGGGTTGATTTGTTTCCTTGTTTTGAGGGTTGTTGTTGTTTTTTACAATTAAACAGTGTATAATTTTTACGAAACAAAAGCCTCTTTTAAAGCCATCTAGGTTGATGAGTTTCATCGCTTTACTCTGCACTGCATGAAGAAGGATTTTCTTTAATCTGTCTTGAACCTTTCTGCATTCAATCTCATTGGATGTCCATAAATTACCATATTTTTCGCTCTATAAGACGCACCAGACCATAAGACGCACCAAGTTTTTGGAGGAGGAAAACAAGAAAAAAATATTCTGAATCCCAGAAACCAGAACAGCAAGAGGGATCGCTGCACAGTGAAAGCAGCAATCCCTCTCACTTTTCTGGCTTCTGGGATAGCTGTGCAGCCTGCATTCGCTCCATAAGATGCACACACATTCCCCCTTACTTTTTAGGAGGGAAAAAGTGAGTCTTATAGAGCAAAAAATACGGTATATTGCTGTGTCTGCCATATGCTGGACTCCAACTTTCATCAGCCCCAGCCAACACAGCCAATGGTTAGGGGGTGATGGGAACATCTGGATTTTGCCAAAGCATCCTTGACAACGACCCCCCTTCTGCATTTAGAGGGCCTGATGGGGCAATAATGTTGAGTTTCAGTGTTTCAAGAGGATTTGGTGGGTACTGTTCTCATTTTATTTAGTGCTAGCTTCTCTCTGCCTTGGAATTAAGAAATTGCCACACACACAAAATAAATATCCACGGTGGGGGAATGAAAAGGGAGGGGGAAAGAAGAAGCAGTAGGAAGGCAAGAAAAAGCTGCTAATCTTCTCCCCGGAGACTGGGCCTGCTTCTGCATTGTCCATACGTCCTTCACTTTCTGAAGGCTCAGAACTGCATTGCAGTAGCGTAAGAATTCTTCAGCTGTATTCAATCTCAGTTCATGGGTTGGGGCTGTACCAACAAGGCAAGAAATATAAAGCCAGGGGAAAAGAGATTGCAAGAAGAGACATAGGTTGTTCCCCTATGGGCAAGGGCAAGGAATTTCTTTTTCTTGCTCGCAGCAGAAAGTTCCTGTTCTCTCCAATGGTACCAATTTAACAGGTAGAGGATCTGTTTCTCATGATCTGTCATAGGGCTTAGGATTGATCCATGCCTCGATTCTACCCCAGATCCCACACCTCCACTGATTAACATGAATGCAGGAGAGGTAGGGAGGAACAGCGGATGGAAAAGGGTGCTTAATCCCTCTCTCCCTTTTCAGTTCTCCCTGCAGTCCTCTACTTGAATGCCTCCTATGAGTTGAATAGGATCCAAAATGCAGCAGTCTGATTGGTCCTAGACCAATAGGGTTCAGAATGCAGCAGTCTGATTGGTCCTAGAACAATGCAGCAGTACGATTGGTCTGCAGGAGCCACCCAATCCAGCTCCAGGTGGAAGTGAATCCACAACCTGATTGGCCTACAGGAGAATCCCGGAACTAGCCAATCACGTGCAGCCCATTGTGTAAATAATGTATATAAAGCAGATATTCTGGGGGAACTTCCATTCCTCCACACCACTATGAGCTGAATAAAGAGCATGAAATCCACTCTCGACTCCGAGTATATTTCACCTCCTCTCTTCCAAAGCTGCGTCTGGCCCAGATAAAGAACCATAAAAAGGAAGATCAAGAGGGGTCTCCAAGTTGCCCATCAACCCTAAGCTGCCAGGTCACAGGGATCTTCTTGTTGATTGGTGAGATACATTGCATTATTATTTTTTTGAAACGGTAGTAATTTTATAAATATTTGCATTTGTACAAAAAAAAGAGTGCGTGCAAATTTTATGCAGATTTGTATCTGCTTTTGTTCACTTCTTCGGTGCTGCATTTCCTCTTTTGGGGTAATGTGTGTAAGTGGCCTCCTTTGTGCAGTGGTGTGAGCAGCAGGGCAGGAGAGCAGCCTTGTTCCTGCCCTCACTGTTACTGCCGGTGCTGAAGAGTCATGGGATATGCTACATAATAGAGGACCAGGAAACAAGGGCCCTGCAGACTCTCACATAGTTTGTGGTTCGAGGACCCGACCACCGCGATGTGAAAAGAAGACACAGGGACACGTGATATAAGGTTAATGGGCTAGAAAAGGCCACAGCTTTATTGATTACAGCAATGAAAAGGTATTGGCTTAGGCATTGGATCACGAAACAAGTGGGTTTATTCACCAGGGGTTCATCACCTGTTGATGCTAATCCAACTATAGGCTCACCCCTGCTGTCACCGAGGGTCGTGCCATGGCCTCCCGCCAAGCAGGCATCAGACAGAATACACGACCGCCAGATTCCTTTAACGGAATACCCCTAAACATTGAAGGCATAGGCGATGGCCACACCTAGCACTTCGACACACCACAGCACATTATTCCAATGCCTAACCTACCCACCAATACCACAAAAGTTGTGACGATTGCTACGAGGTAGGCGAAAAAACCAAAAAGCCTAATGCCAAATGGAAAAACTCCTACCAGGCCCCCCGTGCAACCGGGGCGACCAGCCTAAGGTCCATAGCAAGGCCAATGACCTAAGCCCTAACTCAATGGGAGTGGAGGGTGGGTGACTCGCACAGGACGACGAAGAGAAATGAGGCCGGGGAGAGGCTGACGCTGCAGCATCAAGGCTGCTGGACACGCCCCCCCCACGGCACCTGGCTGGACGGCCACCGGGGGGGCGTGAGCGCCAGCCAGGTGAGCTGGAGGCAGGGGGCTACGCCCCCTGCTAGGGGCGGTGTTCAGGCTCCCGCCCACAACCACTCCCCTCTCTTTCAGGGAGGAGAGTCTTTATCCCAGGGACCAAAGAGCAGAGAGAAGGAAAGAAATCTGAGCTCCATTCTTCCCTCTCTGTGTGACTGCCAGAATGCCATTGCAGCTGCCTTTGCAGCCATTTCTGGCCAAACCAGAAAGTAGAGCTTTAAAAGGGAAGGTGGACTAGAATTAGAGATTGGGGAAACCGGGTGGCTGAGATAGAAGGCACAGGCCATTTTTAAGGTGAGGTAGAGAAGAATTCAAGGGATGTGGGTGGTGCTGTAGGTTAAACCACAGAGCCTAGGACTTGCCGATCAGAAGGCCAGCGGTTCGAATCCCCACAACGGGGTGAGCTCCCATTGCTCGGTCCCTGCTCATGCCACCCTAGCAGTTCAAAAGCACGTCAAAGTGCAAGTAGATAAATAGGAACTGCTCCGGCGGGGAGGTAAACAGCATTTCCGTGTGCTGCTCTGGTTCGTCAGAAGTGGCTTAGTCATGCTGGCCACATGACCCGGAAGCTGTACGCTGGCTCCCTTGGCCAATAAAGCGAGATGACTGCCGCAACCCCAGAGTCGGCCACGACTGGACCTAATGGTCAGGGATCCCTTTATCTTTACCTTTAGAGAAGAATTCAGTCGCTCATACAGCTCACCATCTTGGCAACCAGTCTCACAAGCCCGTAAAATTTGTTTCCAAGCAAGAGCCCATCAAGTTTCCACTAATTATTATATCAGCAGTCACCAAGTTGTGTTGGCTGGAATTGTTGAAGTTGTGGTCCTAAACGTCTGGAGGGGACCTGGATGGCAAAGGCTGAATTTTATCACCATGAGAGAAGTTGATGATTATGCCCCCTCCAACCCTTTCCTCCTTCCATTTCCTCCAGATCATAAGCCATTGTACATGTATCTGAATGTATGCAGAAATCTCTGCTGTTCTGTCTGTTTTCCAGCCTGGGTTCTAAGAGCCACCATTACTTGGGAAAAGACCCTCCTTTTGCTGTAAGATTTGCAAACCACGGGGACTTTCAAGGAAAGTTTCTAGCTGATTCAAGGATGCCAGGTGTATTCCATGCAAGAAACGCAGGCTCCTTAACATGCCTTTCTGGAAGTCCATCCTGATGAACAGGGGCAGTCAGGGACAAAACGTGGTTGACAAATCTGTTGACTCTGCATGGCCCAGAATAGAATCAACCCTTCCCCACCTTTCCCTTCCCTTCTTCCACAGTGCTGAGAGACAAGAAATGGGAGCAAAAGATGGGTTTTATCGCTAAAGTCAGCGGATGTGCCCATAAAGATCTGTTGAGTAAGAAGGTGCTATTTTTGCAGTCACTTTCTGACTTTGACCACACTTCACTGTAAAAGGATTCGGCAGCACCGTAAACAAAGAGCAGGGAGTATATGGAGTTGAGGATGAAGTAAACAAATTGGCTCAAGTCTTTAACTGGCCTTGCCACTGTACATCAGGCCATAGGAAGCTGCCAGTCTTACCTAGGGCCATTCCTGGGGCATTCTGCAAGAGGATGCTGCACCACTGAACAATAAAGGTAAAGGATCGCTGGATGGTTAAGTCCAGTCAAAGGTGACTATGGGGTGTGGCGCTCATCTCACTTACAGGTTGAGGGAGCCAGCATTTGTCCACATACAGCTTTCTGGGTCATGTGGCCAGCATGACTAAACTGCTTCTGGCACAATGGAACACTGTGACGGAAGCCAGAGCGCATGGAAACACCATTTACCTTCCCACCACAGCAGTACCTATTTATCTACTTGCACTGGCCTGCTTTTGAACTGCTAGGTTGACAGGAGCTGGGACAGAGCAACTGGAGCTACTCCATTGCGGAGATTTGAACCACTGACCTTCCAATCAGCAAGCCCAAGAGGCTCAGTGGTTTACACCACAACACCACCCTCATCCCTGTCATTGAACTATGGCCCTTACAATAGTAGGAGTGAACTGAAATTTCTCAGATGACCCTTTTCTGATAAAATATATGAGATAGTTCCTTTTTCTCATCCCTTAAGAAAAAGGAGAACACTTTGCAGAATTTTCCATAAAAAAATTATACCATTTAATCTATTCTATTTTATGGTGGCCACAGTCTGTCCCCCCCAACCCAGGATTGACACTTTCTCTAGAACATTGTGGAGGAAGCAGAATGGTGGCTGATCATACTGACAAGACTGTAGTTGTAAATTGCAGTAATAGCAAAAGGAAGAAAAGAAGGCAGGCAGGCAGGCACGAAGGAAGGAAGGAAGGCAGGAAGGAAGGGAAGCTATGCTATTAATGCTACTAATTGTGTCTAGGGATAAATGAATCTGTCAATTTCACTTTCCCCATTTTTACAACCTTTAATTCAGTTCTCCACATTCCTGCAGCAATCTGTATTTCTTTATATTTAAGAAAAATCCTCATAGAAATTCAGCAACATTTCATTGCAAAGTTCTCTCAATAAATGCATTTTGCAAGAAAAAAACCGCAAACTGCTGCAGAAATTTGGAGATAGGAAAAGTGTAAAACTAACAAAACTGAAATTGACAGATCTTTCCATCCCTCATTACTGATCTCTACTCTGTGGAGATCATCCTGAAAGCATTGCCGCATAGGCAGGCATTGTATGAGAACCTGCCTCCTTCTTTTTAAATATCTATATTTATCTCTCTCAGTCAAGTTGCATTTACCTCCCAAGCAGGGAAAAGATGAACCCAGTAATTTTATGATTAAAGCCAATATTCTGGGGTTGGCTCCCACTTAATGGTGCAAAGAATTTATTGCCCAGAATGTTTGGCAAGCAATGGGAGTTGCAGCCTCTCCATGCGAGGTTTATTTTTCAGATTTGCAGAAGGCAAGCCAAGGAAACGAATGGTTTTGGGAACTGTGAAATAATCCATAAAGCAGGCTGCTTCGCCTCATCTTTGTTTGGGGTGTTTCATTCATTTCTCTCTGGCTTTGTGCAGGCCAGGGTGATAAATGGAATAACCTGGAGCTGTACAAATTGGCATTATTTATGGGGAGCGGTAAAAGACCATCTAGCTTCCAACCATGCAATTTTGGGTAGCAGGTCAGATGCTGACATTTAAAAATGGAGATCCTGATGAATGGTGAACGTTGGTACCCCACCCCCAATAATTGGAAGGAGGGGGGAATCCCAGAACATGTGTTGCTTCCCCATCAACTAATACACAATCATCTATGAGCATCACCTACAAGCGTCCTTTCGTAATGTCATTTCAATTGAATAAAGAGAGGGGATCTGGCTGTATATAGCCCAGTCGCTGATGCAATTAGATTTGCACCGAGCAGCCTGTAATATTGATATTTGCTGAGGTGCTAGTCATATTTGATCAGATCTTTATTTGTTTAAACATCCGTTTACTTATTTTATTTGCATTTTTATTGCCACCCTTTATCCAAAGATCACAGGGTGGTTTACAACGTATTTCGTATGAGTGTTTCTATCTCCTGCTTCTCCTGTTCAGGGTTCTTTATCTTTAAACCAGGCTAGGATTGGGCATCCTTTCAGAACGAGCAGGGGTGGTGAATCTCAAGCCCAGGAGCTGAATCTGGCCCTTCAGTCCTCACTATCTGGCCCTTGGGGGTTCCAAAGTATCCATTGGGCCATCACAAGGTGCTATGCTTCTGCAATGGGACTTTCCCCCTTCTCCTCTCCTTGCCCCTGCCATATGCCCCCTAAATATGTTATGGTGGTTCCTCTAACCCCTGGAGCAGATTTGGAGTGGGAGCAGGGTGCATGGAGGGAGAGAAGTGGAGGAAGACCCATTGTACAAGCTGAAATCCTTGTGGTGACAGGATGGGTACTTAAAGCTGCCTTGGATGCAACCCAGTATTGACCCAGAGAAAATATTACAAGCTATAAATGGACCCAAAGCAGGCCTGTATTTTCTTCCCACTCCTGAAGAATGTTTGGCAGCTCACATGACCATACAAATCTTTGGAGGGGAAACGCTTTGAGTTTGGGACAAATCTGCAAAGGAAATCAAGTGGGAAATGTGTTTGTGAATCTTCACAGGCCTCCCCTTTTCATTCATAAAAGCAGTTTGAAAATGTCTGAAGTTTCCAAAGAGACTTTTGCATTCTGAATTTTCGCAGCACTTTGAAATGCTCTGAAATGTGAGGCTACTGCGGGTCTGAACATGGCACTAAATATCTGTTCTGTCAAATGAAAGCTAATTTTGATTATTTTTGGAAATTGAAATCCCCTACCCTTCAAAACACACACATATATATAACAGGATGGTTTACAAATATAACATAAGCAATAATATCCCTTACTGAAATGTAATATCACCCATTACACCAATCTCCCATCATGCTTTACCTGCAAGCCGCCAGCCCTGGTTAAATCCTGCTAAATTAATCATTCATAAACTCAACAAATACCTTCTGATCCCATTAGCAGACAGACCGTCAGCTTCCCCCTGTTAATCTACCTCTGTCTGAGGTGCAGCTATTAACCCCTTTTAATCAACCATTATTTCACTCAGAGTCCTTGCCCATCTCAGTTATCACAAGAAGGTACCGTTCTGACATGAGATCAAATTAAGATTACAGAAAACTTGTCGAGATGAAAAGCGCTGTGCATCTGTAATTGAATTATAGCCTAATTAAAAGAAAGGAAGAAAGAGCCCCACTCCTGAGACATCCTCAGCAAGCTGTTCTTCTGCAAATGCCGTCCCTTCCGTCTTTGCTGAGGTTTCACTGCAGAAGTTTGTCAAGCTAAACTCAACCAGGCAGGTGTCATCATCGCCTACTTTAATAAGCTCACTTTGTGATACACCGTGCTTTTTCCTGGGCCTGCCTTTGTACCCATGACAGAGGCCAAAATCAAATTGTTTCCTAAGATGTCAGGGAGGCAGAGGGACTTAATATACTTACCAGTTTGTGGCATTCCACTTAAAGCCATTTTGCTCCTCTAGGCTGGGTTTGCCGCCAGAGTGCCATAGCCTGAGTTGCATCTTCAAGTCTCTTTCTTTCAGGTTGAGTCTAACATTTCCAACTCCAGGTTTCTGGGCATTTCATCTACAAATAATGTCGCTCAAGTGGTAGAGCATATGCTTTCGATGTAGATGGTGCCAGGTGAAACTGCAACATCGCCAAGCAAGGCAGGAGGAGGCATTCCAAGAACATCTGGAGGGTACCACATTCACTATCACTGCTAAACCATGTTTTGGTTTAACCACTGTTCTAGGTTTGGCCATATGTAATGAAAAACTATGGGCAATTGGGAAAGAAGTGGACACTTCTGATCACCTCTTTGCACTTCTGTTCAAAGGGAAGAGGGGGAAGACAGAATGCATGAACCAAAGATCATTGGGTGACAGTAATCAAGTCACTATGGTTTATCTGCCATTATTCTGCATATATGGTGATCAACCACACAGAGCTCTTGTGGAGGCAAACACTTTGCAAATTAAAAGTGCTATGTGAATGATCCACATTAATGCTGTTTCCATAAGAGTGTAAGCTTGTTATCTTGTGCTATTAATTGAAAAATCAATCAAAAATGATAAATTGCAATACCGTTCAACTTTGGCAATAAAAGCATTAATCAAACAGCCGAGCTGGTCTGTGCAGTCCAGGCAATGCAGCCAGACACTTTCTCAGCTTTGCTTCTCAGGGAGTTCATTTTAACATGCGCTGCCATTCAGATCACCGGCACAGACTATGCATATTCTACCATCTATGTTTCCTAGGGCTAAACTAGATGTGGCATATAATGCATCTTTGAATTTGATGTGCACATGCTGTAAGGTGCAAATACCAGTTTTGAAGTGGTATTCAGCAGGTAATGAAAGGGTTAAGTTCCCCCTCCCCACTACAGCCTGCTGCAATCGTGATAATGATCTCTCCTCCTCACCAGTGAATGCTATTCACATTTCTTTAAGACAGCAGATTGGACCCTAACTGCACAGATGCATTTAACATGGTATCTAGTCTGCCCCTAGTTAAAATGTGGGTATCAAACGGTCAAATGATGCACTAGGTTTAAACAACAGGCAGAATACACAACATCAGAAATCTCAGTCTCAGTGCAGCACCTCCCTACATACACAGTTAGGTGTGCACAGTGCTCTTGCCAGCATTACTCTTCACCCATGGGAGTGGGGGGGGCAGTCAATGATAAAGGACTCCATGTACAAATCAGGGAGAATGGCAGGGAGAGAAGAGGCTGTTAAAGGGGACTGGATTGCCTCCTAGTAAATAACATTGGTGCTGAAAGACCTACATTCGCTCCCAGTACGTTTCCGTGTTGGTGTTTACCTTTAAAGCCCTAAAGGGCCTCGTCGCTGTATACCTAAAGGAGCATCTCCACCCTTATCATTCTGCCTGGACACTGAGGTCCAGCTCCAAGGGCGTTCTGGCAGCTTCCTCACTGTGAGAAGTGAAGATACAGGGAACCAGACAGAGGGCCTTCTCAGTAATGGCACCCACTCTGTGGAACGCCCTCCCATCAGATGTCAAGGAGGTATGTGACTATACAACCTTTAGAAGACATCTGAAGGCAGCCCTGTATCGGGAAATTTCTTAAATGTTTTATTGTGTTTTTATACATGTTGGAGCTGCCCAGAGTGGCTGGGGCAACTCAATCAGATGGGTGGGGTACAAATAGTAAAATTATTATGGTTATTATTACTGTTCTTACGCCTACTCCATTCTGGAAAACCTTCAGGAGTCATGCTTTGCTGAACGTTCAGGAAACAGTAGATTCCAAAGTTATGGGTGACAAAATATTATTTGACATTTAGCATATGGCTGAAAGCCAGGGGGGAAAATGTTCCAAATACTTTGGCATCCTCTCCCACCCCCCACCTCACCCCCCGTGCATCTATTCTGACCTAATGGGTACTTTTCTAAAGCTGGCCTTTGACAGCTGCAGACTTCTCAACTGATCCTTAGTCAATGCAGATTCAATCAATCAGAATATTCGACAAGTCAAGGTGGAGATGCCAGAATTGGTTTAGTTCTTCAACAAACACTCTCAAACACTCCCTGACTAAGTATTATTTTAAGGCAACAGCAAAGTGATTTTTACAATCAAGCAAGGACATTTAAAGCAGGGATTTGCTATCCAGTGAGCTGATATTAGGAAACCCAAATTTTATGCGCTAGCAGAGCCTACTGAAAAGGGACGCAGGTGGCGCTGTGGGTTAAAGCCTCAGCGCCTAGGACTTGCCAATCGAAAGGTCGGCGGTTCGAATCCCTGTGGCGGGGTGCGCTCCCGCTGCTCGGTCCCAGCGCCTGCCAACCTAGCAGTTCGAAAGCACCTCCGGGTGCAAGTAGATAAATAGGGACCGCTTACCAGCGGGAAGGTAAACGGCGTTTCCGTGTGCGGCTCTGGCTCGCCAGAGCAGCGATGTCACGCTGGCCATGTGACCCGGAAGTGTCTCCGGACAGCGCTGGCCCCTGGCCTCTTGAGTGAGATGGGCGCACAACCCCAGAGTCTGTCAAGCCTGGCCCGTATTGGCAGGGGTACCTTTACCTTTTTACCTTTAGAGCCTACTGAAACAGATATCAGTTGGCGGACAAACAATGTGTGCTTCATAATTTGTACATAGAGTTGAGATTGAATTTCTGTTTCAGAGGTGTAAAATTTTACACACTTATGGTGCAATTCAGAGAGGAGAAGTGTGCACTGATCTCAAGATTGGACCCTGGTTCTGTGCTTTAGAAAATAGGCTGCCTTGATCCAAAGCACTGCTTAATTTGACTCTGAGTTCACTTTTGAAAAGGAAAAAAAGAAAAACAAGGTTTATGACTTTTAATCCAAAACTGGATGAAATTTGCAGACATATAGGTTCCTCTAGAGTGGATAAAGTGTGATAAATTACATGCAAATAGGTCCAGGAATCTTTGGGATGAACACTTTTAAAGCTTAAATCAGAAGAAGAAGAAAGAAGAAGGGAAGGAAGGAAATGTCTATAACTTTTTGGAAAAAGTTGGTGTCAGGGTTTCAGGGACAGAGAGCGAGGGGGAGGGGTCCCAGGGCGACGAGGAAGAGGACGACGATGACCCGAGGTTGTCAGTGAGTCCGTCAAGTGAATCCGAGGATTCCCAAAAGGGAGCCCCCCTGGTCAGGCCAAGGGGCAGTAGAGAGGGAAGCAGTCAGAAGCAGGGGGACGAAGAGGGAATCCCCAGTGGGGGTTGGAGATCGGGACCGGCCTCTCCGTCGGAACGGAGTGAAGGGGGTGGAGTTACCAGTGTGTCAGAAAGAGCAGAACAGGGAGCAGAGAGGGGAAGGAGTTCGGAGCAGAACGTCCTGCCGGAAGGGGAGGAGTGTAGTACCGAGAGTAGCGTAACGGTCGAAAGGAAGGTCAGAGGCAACGTACGCGCACCAAGTTCAAATGTGGAGGCGCGCGGAAATGAGGAGAGCCCTGAGGAGGAGCCTGGTCCCAAAGCACGAAGGAGGGGGGAGCAGGCGTCAGAAGACTCAGCCTCGGGGGAGTCCCGAAGGGAGGGAGCACAGGGGGGCAGGAAGACCCTGCGGAAAAGGAAGGAGAGGAAAAGGTGGAGCAGTACAAGCCTCTTAAGCTGGTGCAGGGGCGGGACTGACTCAGAGGGGACTTCTAACATCTAAGGGTAACAGATGCTGAGCCACGGAGCTTGGATGTAACGACAACAATGTTCTTCAATAAAACCTTTTGTATATAACTTGGACTGGATTTTGGTCTCTTGTGAGCTGGGACCTCGGGTGGCTCTGACAGTAAGTCCCCTCCCAAAGAACGCAAAATTTTTTTTTGCAAAGCTCACAAACGGTGACAGCCATGAGTGCGGAGGATCAGCTGACAGCACTGCGAACTACAGTTTCCGAACTCACCGCTGCAGTCCTTGCGTCTCAGAAGAAGCATGACGAAATGGAGAAGCGCTGCCAGGACCTGCAAACAAGGTGGGAGCGTGCAAACAGGGAAGGGTTCCCAGGGTCCAGATCAGAGGGCATTGGACTTGGAAGGCGGGGGGGCAGCCTAGTCACCCACTTCGATGGGAACCTGAAGCACTACCCCAGTTTCAGAGCAGACGTTTTGTATGCATTACACTTGCTTCGTCATGACTTTAAAGATGAGGAGGAGAAAGTGGGGTTTATTGTTTCTCACTTGCATGGGCCGGCCAGAGACTGGTTGCGCAATTTGTGGCGTGAAGATGGCCCTGCCCGCCGCGATTCTGATGAATTCATTAAAGCGATGGATGCCTGCTTCCAGTCAACCGTAGATTTGGATCTTGCACGCAGGGAGATATTTGGACTGCGGCAAGGCAAAGCCACTGTGCGTCAGTACCATTCCAGATTTTTTGCTTTACTGACTGCGTTACGCTGGGAGAAAGACTGCACACCTGTGAGGGATTTGTTCTGGGAGGGTCTCAGCGGTCCCATAAAGGACGAACTTGCCAGGGGAGACAGACCTCAGACCCTGGAGGAGGTGGTGCAGAGGGCTCTGGCGATTGGGATACGTCACGAGGGACGTCCTTGGCACAATGAGGAAGAACGTCAGGTGCGTCCACCAGCGAGGACGTCTTCTTTCATCCCCAGGGAGTTCAGTCAGTCACATCCCTCGCCGCTGGGGAGGCAGGGGGAGGAGCCGATGGAACTTGGTGGTGCTAAGGCTCAAGCAACAGCCAGAGCCCCAGTTTCCGGTGCAGTAAAGGCGAAGCCTCCTAGAGGGACCAGGAAGTGTTACATCTGCGACAGTGCACTGCACATGGCGAAAGAGTGCCCCCAGAGGCTCCAGAAACACACTGCAGCTTTAGCGACGGTAGCTGCAGAAGTGATCCAGGAAGAGGAACCTCAGGGAAACGACAATGCCTGGCTGCAAGCAGAATTGCTGGGGCTCAGCCAGGCGAATCTGTAGAACAGTCCCCAGCGTCTTTGCAACCCACAGACCCTTTACCACCCAAGCCAGCGGTGCAGCTCACTGCAACACTTCAGTTGCCAAATGGGACCACCCTAGAAGTGCCCCTCGCGATCGATTCGGGGAGCAACGCCGATTTCGTGGGGATGCAATTCGTCAAGCAGCATCGCATAGCGCTTCTGCCCGCCACAACACCTCTGAACGTAGTCACGGTGGATGGCAGGAAATTGCTAGGAGGGCAAGTTGTGCAACAGACACCTCCCATGGTGATGCGGATAGGAGATCACCGAGAAGTCATTAGCTTCAATGTCACCCAACTGTCTGACACGCCTATAGTATTAGGCATGAGTTGGCTGGAGAGACACAGTCCTGCTGTAGCGTGGTACCAACGCCAGATCACCTTTTGCTCATCGTACTGTGCTCAAAATTGCATCCAGTCCTGCCAGGAGGAGGGGGCTGAGCACCAGCTGCGACTTGGCATGGTGCAGGCAGTACCTAGCAAGTACGAAGGGTTCCTGGAGGTTTTCTGTGAGAAGGAAGCTGACCAGTTGCCACCCCACAGACCTTATGATTGTGCCATCGACCTGGTGCCGGGGGCGCAGTTGCCGACTGCAAAACTATATTCCATGTCTGAGGACGAGATGCAAGAGCTCAGGGAGTTCATAGAGCACAATTTGAAGCGTGGATTCATCCGGGAATCGAAAGCAGTGGGGGGCAGTCCTGTGTTCTTTGTAAAGAAGAAGGACACGCCCCAAAAAAGACTCATTGTGGATTATAGGTTCATAAACAGTATGACCAAGCCCAAGGCCTTCCCCATGCCCAAGATAGATGATCTCCTAGCAACCGTGAGGAAGGGGAAGATCTTCACCAAATTGGATCTGCGTGGAGCGTATAACCTCATACGCATCCGGGAGGGCGATGAGTGGAAAACGGCCATGTTCACGCCTCTGGGCACGTATGAATACAGAGTTATGCCGTTTGGTCTCCAAAATGGATCTCACGTATTCCAAGCCTTTATGCATCACGTGCTAGCGGGACTCCTCTACAAGAAATGTGTGTGTTTCCTCGACGACATCCTGATCTTTTCGGAGACGGAAGAGGCCCACGAGAGGGACGTAAAGGAAGTCCTGCAAAGACTACGGGAGAACAGGCTCTACGCCAAGTTAGAGAAGTGCCAGTTTGATGTGACGGAGGTGGATTTCCTGGGCTACAAGCTGTCCGACAAGGGGCTGGCCATGGACAGCGTCAAGGTCCGCGCGGTGTTGGACTGGAAGAGCCCACGCAATCGGAAGGAAGTCCAGAGATTCGTCGGCTTCGCCAACTTCTACCGCAAATTCATCAGAGGTTTTGCAAAGGAGACAGCAGCGATCACGGACACTCTGAGTTCCAAGAAGAAGAGGTTCGTGTGGACGGAACAGGCGGAGCGCTCTTTTCGGAAGCTTAAAAGCCTTTTCGCCTCCGAGGAGCAGCTGCTGCACGTGGATCCAGGCAGGCCCATGCGAGTAGAGGCCGACGCGTCAGACAGAGCGGTTGGAGCCGTGCTCCTGCAAGAAGATCCACATGGGAACTGGAGACCCGGTGCCTTTTACTCCCGAAAGCTCAGCAAGGCGGAGCAAAACTACACCATATGGGACAGAGAGCTGTTGGCCATTCACGCAGCGTTCAAAGCGTGGCGACACTTCCTCATAGGAGCCAAGCACACAGTACAGGTCCGCACGGATCACAAGAACCTAGAGTATTGGCGCACGGCGAAGCTCCAAAGCCAGAGACACATGCGCTGGGCGGAATTCTTCGCGGATTTCGACTTCCGGATAGAGTACATCCCCGGAGATTCCAACGTTATAGCCGATGCGCTATCCAGGAAACCGCAATATCTCGATGAAGCGACACCAGTAGCAGCCAGGCACATTTTCGCACCGCAGGCGTGGTCGTGCGCTGCCATCACAGTAGATCTGGACGCGGTGCGACGCGCGTTGCAAGTGGATCAGTTCGCACAGTCCAAAATGGAGGAGTTGCGCAGAGGTGTGCAGAGTGGCGAAGATTTCCAACTACGCGACGGGCTGCTAACTCACAAAGGTGACCTCTACGTGCCAAGCGACGAGCTTCGCGCAAAGGTTCTGCTGCAACTGCTGCAGTTGCACGACGCCCCCAGTGCGGGCCACTTCGGCAAGGAGAAGACAATAGAACTGGTGGCAAGGGACTTTTGGTGGCCTCGGATGCGTGGAGAGGTAGCGGATTACGTCGCCAGGTGTGACACTTGTCAAAGGTCCAAGCCAGTACACCAGAAGCCAGCGGGGCTGTTGGAACCGCTGGAAACGCCACAGCAACTGTGGGAGAGGGTAGCCCTGGACTTCGTTACTGACCTGCCCAGCTCCAGAGGGAAGACGGCGGTACTGGTGGTTGTGGACCTGTTCACCAAGATGGTGCACTTCATTCCGTGCGCAAAGGTGGCGACGGCGGAACAGACTGCCAAACTCTTCATTGATCACGTGTTCAAGGTGCATGGGCTGCCGCAGTCCATCCTGTCCGACAGGGGGCACCAGTTTGTTTCCAATTTTTGGCAGAAGCTTTTAGGTATCCTGAACGTTAAGATCAACCTTACGTCGGCGAGACACCCACAGACCAACGGCCAAGCTGAGAGGGTCAACGCGATCATGCAGCAGTACCTGAGATGTTACGCCAATCAGCGACCCGCAGCTTGGGTGGACTACCTGCCGATGGCAGAGTTTGCCTATAACAACACGAAGCACGCGTCCACAGGGGTGACGCCGTTCTTCGTGAACAACGGTCGTCATCCCAGAACCTTCCCGGGGTTCGGGGCACCGAGAGAGGGGGTGCCGCAAGAAGCCGACCAGTTTGCAGCGGAGCTGCAGGAGGTGCACGAAGAGTTGCGGAGACATTTGGAGCTGGCCAAGCAAGCATATAAGGTGCAGGCAGACAAAAACAGGAGAGCGGGGGAGGAGATCCAGGTGGGGGACTGGGTGTGGTTAGCGGCCCAAGCGATGCCAGCCAAGTCGTTGGCCAAGAAGAAGCTAGGGCACAGGCAGTTAGGGCCGTACCAGGTGGAGGCTAAGATCAACCCTGTAGCCTTTCGACTAGCCCTCCCCGAAGGTTCCAGAGTGCATTCGGTATTTCACAGGTCGGTGCTCACCCCCTACAAGGCACCGCACAGGTTTCAGGAGTCTGAAACAGTCCCGCAACTACACACTAAGTCACAGGAGAGGGAGAGGGCGCCTAGGGCCGAACCACTCAACGAGGTCACAGAAATCCTGGACTCGAGATGGGGGAAAGAGGGGGTAGAATACTTTCTAGCCACAGAGGGCACTCCAGCCAGTGCCAACGGTTGGGTGCCGGGCTACGCTTTAGACAAACCTCTTCTAAAAGACGAGTTCCATGCCCTTTTCCCGCATAGACCCATGCCAGCCGAGTACTTTGATGACTGGCTCTTTACGCCCACACTCTCAGACAGTACTTTCCGGGGGTTTTCTTCAGCCGAGGAGAGAACGCCAGAATCTAGCCCGCCCAGGGGATCGTGCTCAGGGGTGGACACAGAACCCTCTTATTGGTGGGACGAGCAACCAGAGGAGGACTGGTGCAGGAAATGGCTGACGGGACCTTGGCCGGCAGCACCAGACGAGGTACCAATGGAAGAGGGAGAAGAGAACACTTTGGGTCAAGAACCCGAATTCGAACACTCATACACCGAACTGCAAGCAGAGGAAATGGAGGTACACAACCTGTATCCTGCATCCACCTCCGAAGAGCTGCAGCTCCTACAACCTGCACCCGATGGGCGGGAGGGGGGAAGGGGGGGCTTCGAGGGGGGATGGATGTCAGGGTTTCAGGGACAGAGAGCGAGGGGGAGGGGTCCCAGGGCGACGAGGAAGAGGACGACGATGACCCGAGGTTGTCAGTGAGTCTGTCAAGTGAATCCGAGGATTCCCAAAAGGGAGCCCCCCTGGTCAGGCCAAGGGGCAGTAGAGAGGGAAGCAGTCAGAAGCAGGGGGACGAAGAGGGAATCCCCAGTGGGGGTTGGAGATCGGGACCGGCCTCTCCGTCGGAACGGAGTGAAGGGGGTGGAGTTACCAGTGTGTCAGAAAGAGCAGAACAGGGAGCAGAGAGGGGAAGGAGTTCGGAGCAGAACGTCCTGCCGGAAGGGGAGGAGTGTAGTACCGAGAGTAGCGTAACGGTCGAAAGGAAGGTCAGAGGCAACGTACGCGCGCCAAGTTCAAATGTGGAGGCGCGCGGAAATGAGGAGAGCCCTGAGGAGGAGCCTGGTCCCAAAGCACGAAGGAGGGGGGAGCAGGCGTCAGAAGACTCAGCCTCGGGGGAGTCCCGAAGGGAGGGAGCACAGGGGGGCAGGAAGACCCTGCGGAAAAGGAAGGAGAGGAAAAGGTGGAGCAGTACAAGCCTCTTAAGCTGGTGCAGGGGCGGGACTGACTCAGAGGGGACTTCTAACATCTAAGGGTAACAGATGCTGAGCCACGGAGCTTGGATGTAACGACAACAATGTTCTTCAATAAAACCTTTTGTATATAACTTGGACTGGATTTTGGTCTCTTGTGAGCTGGGACCTCGGGTGGCTCTGACAGTTGGTGAAATTTGCAGGCTTGATAGAGCATTCTGGGGGATGAATTCTGCCAAATTTTAGAACAATAGCTGCCTGATTTCTTGCCAGGGCAGCATTTACTGTTCTGGCCAGGTTTTAAAAAAAGAAAAGAATCACTTAAATCTGTCCTAGTATTTTGTGGGCAACAGGACTGAAAATAGTTAACATGAGAGCAATGCCCCTAGATAAGAAGCCTACCAAAATTCAGTCAACTAGAATTAATGGGGAACCACTGCAGAAAAGGTGTGTTCTTGTGTTGCCACCCTCTGGACCTCTCATCAGGGGTGAACAAAGGCTAACCGACACCTGGGGCGGGGTAAACCGCCAGCTGCACATGCGTGGCGCCGCTACATACGACGCATGCACGGCGTCACTATGTACGACACACACGTGATGTCGCTACATAGGGCGCATGTGCTGCATCGCTACATACGACGCATGCACCGTTGTACGCCGCCGCACATGTGCTGTATATGGTGGTTTGCTGCCAGCACCACTCGAGCGCTGTCCAGACGATGGTGGGATCCTCCGCTCACGGCTTTAGCAGCAGGATCCCACTGCTATCCGTACGGCGCTCGAGCGGTTCTGGCAGCAAACCACCATATACAGCACATGGCATCACTACGTACAGCACATGTGTGCGACACCGCACATGCGTTGTACATAGCGGTTTGCCGCCCACGCCGATTGAGTGCCGTATGGACGGTGGCGGGATCCTCTGATCACAGCTGCTGCCGCGAATGGAGGAGACTCCATATGCTGTGGTGGCAGCGCGATGACTGCTCGTGCCACCGTGCCCGGGGGCAGAGGGAGGAGCACCCTGCTGGGTGCCTTCTTGTCACACACACCCCAGACATGGCACTCGGGTCCGACCGCCCCTCCCCGCCCCCCCTTGCGATGCCACTGCCTTGCATGGAGGTAGAACACAAAGAGGGGCCTCTGATGATGATCACAGGGTCTGGGTTGGTTCATATGTGGAGAGGCAGTACTTGAGATGTTGTAAAGGTAAAGGGACCCTTTACCATTAGGTCCAGTCGTGACCGACTCTGGGGTTGTGGCGCTCATCTCGCTTTATTGGCCGAGGGAGCCGGCGTACAGCTTCCGGTTCATGTGGATCATGACTAAACCGCTTCTGGTGAACCAGAGCACCGCACGGAAACACCGTTTACCTTCCCGCTGGAGTGGTACCTATTTATCTACTTGCACTTTGACGTGCTTTCGAACTGCTAGGTTGGCAGGAGCAGGGACCGAGCAACGGGAGCTCACCCCATCGCGGGGATTCGAACCACCAACCTTCTGATCGGCAAGTCCTAGGCTCTGTGGTTTAACGCACAGCGCCACCCGCGTCCCTATTGAGGTGTTGTAGTCCTGAGCAATTTAAGGCTTTATAGGTCAAAACCAGGTCGAAACTTGGAAACTTAATTTAAGTTATCTCAATGCACCTTTTCAGGAACAAGGTCTTTTCAAGGTGGCTCACAATCAAAAAGGATAACAAAATACAATGAAACGACAACATACCAATCCAATAATTAAAACTGCATGCAAATTAGACATTTTAAAAAATCTAAGTGCTAACACAGCAGCATGAGAACAAAAATGGCATATATCATACTCACAGCCAGCTTATGATTCCATTGCACCAAAAAAAATGAAAGCAAGCTGAAAGCCACCCCAACTATTCAGGGGGAAAGGGGGTCCTGTAAATGAAATTAGGGATGGAGTCAAACATATCTTTCAGGAGATGGTGTTCCATAGGTGAGGAGCCACTGCTGAAAAGGCTCTGTCTTATATTCCTGGCAGCCTGGTTGTACTAGTAGCAGGTCTACAAGGAGAGCCTCTGTGGTTGATTTGAGGTCTCGAATTAGTTCCTGTGGGAACAAGCAGTTCATCAAGTAACTTTTCCCAAAATTTGGGGCTTTGAAGGTCAAAACCAAAACAGTGCTTTGAACTCAGAAGTGAAGAAGCAGCCAGTACAACAAATATGATATAATGGGAAGAGAGGGGGCAGTTCAGGTACCCAGTTTGAATGCTTGAAAGGACATAGAAGCTACACAATCTTGATTATGTGTGCCAGACGCACACCCTCCCTTGCCACTCTACTACTGATCTTTCCATGTTGGACAGAGGAATCTCCATGCATTCAGTGGAATCATACCCACACCATAAACTGAAAGCACTCACTGAAAGTGCTCCCCCCCCCAAAAAAAAAAGATCATGGGGACTGTAGTTTGTTGAGAGCGCAAAGGGGGCTGATGATAGATTGGGCAAGAGACATGGGACATAACATAATATTTGAAGTTACAGATAGGTAGCCATGTTGGTCTGCCATAGTCAAAACAAAACAAAAATCCTTCCAGAAGCACCTTAAAGACCAACTAAGTTAGTTCTTGGTATGAGCTTTCGTGTGCATGTTCGTGTTCATCTGAAGAAGTGTGCATGCACACGAAAGCTCATACCAAGAACTAACTTAGTTGGTCTTTAAGGTGCTACAGGAAGGAATAATTTTTGAAGATTGGGAAAGGCTATGGAGGAAAGGGGTCAAGTTCACTGCATGTACGGTGTTAAAGGAAAATATTATGAAAATGATGTATAGATGGTACTTAACCCCTGTTAAACTAGCAAAGATTTATCACAAGAGTGATAATCTATGTTGCAAATGTAAAGAAAAAGAAGGTACCTTTTATCATATGTGGTGGACCTGCCCCAAGGTGAAAGACTTCTGGGAGAAGATTTATAATGAATTGAAAAAAATGTTGAAATATGCATTTATTAAGAAACCAGAGGCCTTTCTTCTTGGAATAACAGGTTTGGAATTGCCCAAGAAAGATGTTAGATTGTTTTCGTATGCCACAACTGCAGCTAGAATTTTGTTAGCCAAAAACTGGAAACTACAAGAATTACCAACAGTGGAGGAATGGCAGATGAAGATGATGGACTTTTCAGAGCTAGCCGACCTGACAGGAAGAGTCTGCGACCAGAAGGAGGAGGAGTATCAAGAGGAATGGAAGAAATTTAAAGATTATTTAGTTAAATATGTTAAGATAACTTAAATAGAATTACTTGTGAATACCAAAATGGCCTAGGATTTAAACATATGATGTTGTAGAATACTATGGATAAAAGTTAAAATGATAAGAAAGAAAGATGTTAATTGGACTAAGTAAATTTTATGAGAAATTAGTTTTGGAAAACTGTTACAATGATATATATAGAAACTCTGCCATGGGGATTTGAGGAAGTCACCTAACAATGTTAATAAAAGTGGAACTATTATAGTTAGGATTTATGTTTGTTTGTTTTTTGATGTTTGTTATAAATTTGGAAAATCAATTAAAAAAATGGGGGGGAGTGCAAAGGGGGCTTTCAAACTGAGCTTGGTCTGTGCACATCTCTTCCCAGCAGGGGGAAATGTGTGCAAGGACAACGTGAGTGGGATTGAACCCTTTGCTCACCTCAGGGAGTGTGCTGGTCACACCCCAGCAGGGTTGCTCTCTAATGAATGGAGATGGTGATTCTGCTGGTTGCAGGGGGCTCACTTAGAATGCACTGGCAAAGCAGCAAACACAGGATTTAAACCTCCACACGCCAGCTGATGAGCGAGCGGTTCAATCCTTCTGGTTGTTGGGGTCTGCGTCACCACCACGCTCCCTGCACTGACAATGCATATGGCACACTCTTTGCTCATCTGGTGGATCAGGCCCCATATCAGACAGTGAGGCATGTGCATAGCCCTACCATAAACATTTGAGGGGTATATTTCACTTCCCTTGGAAAATTGCCAAGAGTGAAGCTGCAACTTTTGGCACTGCAAAACGAAATTAGAGAGCGAGAGCAAGACACTCACAGAGAGAGATGCACCCTTTGTTGATGACCTTGAAGACTTCACTTCCTGTCCCTGCTACTCAGAGCATGATGAACGCAACAACAAGAAAACCAAGGTGTCTTTCTTCATATTTGCATATATATTAATATTTGCATTCCTCCCAGTCATGCAAATGTATGCTAAATGCCAAAATACTAATATGCTTTATTTTGCTGTGCTTTTGGGTTGAGCTTGGGTTGGATTTAAGTTTATTATTATTATTATTATTCTCTACTACAGGGGTGGCTAACTTTTGTATTACTGTGGGGCACAATCTTTACTAGCCACACTGGTCACTATTCCTTACACATACCTGCCCTCCCTCCCAGTTAGGGTTCTAAGAAGGCACGGAATATGAAATTAGATAATGTTCATAATTAATTTTGTAAATGACATTGTCCTTAAGATATTCCACCCCATTCATTTCAATGCAAAGGAAATACAATTCAAATGTGGGGGCAGTAATCAATTATGTTTTATTTGCAAACTGAAATCAACAGCAACAGTCAATACTGACCATATTCGCCAAATTGATTTTCATCCTGGAGTAAGCGAACAATGGCAATTTCTACCTCTGTTTCTGTTTTTGTCAGAATTCTTCCTCATCCCTGCTGGTCATTAAACCAAAACAAGTCATGCCTTCCCCTCTCCCTTTGTACAACAATCTCTATAACCAATTTGGAATTATTTCAAAGTAGCATCTCTACATTTGTTGAAATTAGTTCTAGCTCACTGTTCCATCCCAGATGAAACCTTCACAGCAGGGCCTGCTGCAGAATGTTTCCTTTTCGCTGAAATGAAAGGGGTTGAATAATGCAATGGCAACATAATTTACATAAGTTACAGAATTAGCTATGTAGGTTTTGTATTTGTGCCGCAGTAGGCAGGGAGCCAAATGCTGTAGTTTTTGTTAGAAGGCGAAATGCAGTGGAAGAGAAACATTACTGAATGCAATGAGTATGGATCAGAAAAGAAAACAATTCCTTCTTACACACCTACTCCAAGCTCACCTGGGGACAGCAGGCATGTTTAGGCATCCAAACAGGTCTAGGGCACACATAACTCTGGTCTCCAACAAAGGAGAAAAACCTTCTAAATGTTGTGGACTACAACTCTCATTAGTGGCGAAGCTGCATGCTCTGGCACTGGGGGTGGAGAGCAGGCGTGGGCGTGGTTGGCATCCTGAGGGTGTGGCATGTTGCCCATGGGGGTGTGGCAGGCATCCCAGGACGTGGCGTGCCACCCGCGGGGGCGTGGCACACATCCTGGGGGCCTGGCATGCTGCCTGAAGGTGCGTGGTGCCTGGCACGGGGGGGGCGTGGAGCGTTTCTGGGGGCACGGCCATGATGCTACCCCCCTCCCCAATAGTGCTTGGGTGTTGCGCTCCCTGCCCACCCCCTCCACCAGTGACTCTCTTTTCTAAAAAGTAAATAAAAATAATTTTTATTAATATTTTCCACACAACAACAAAAATAACTGTACACAAAACACAAAAACAAGCCTACAAAAAAACCAAATCCAAATCTTACAAGTTAATGATATAAACACTAAAAAGAAAAACAAACATTGACTTCCACCAATCCCGCAGCACCTCCTTTAACTCTCATTGTGTCTTCCTGTTTTCCTTATCATCTCTATCCTAGCATCTAGATATAAATCCCTCTTTCTTATCCTTTCACTTCACAACTTCCAGACTCAGCCAGATTTCTGTCCTCGAACCTTGGCTTTTAAGGTAGGCACTCCCATTCCTATTTCACTTCTCTTTTTGGTTTTTGTCTTATTATATCTGTCAATTTGGCCACCAGTGACTCTCATCATCCCTTCCCATTGGCCAAGCAAGCTGGGTCAAAGCCCAACCAAACACCTGGAAGTCACCACTTGGGTGAACCCAACGCAGGTCATCTCTAAGTAGCTGAAGATACATTTCCAATATGTGCACAAATGAAAATCCACACACTTGACAAGGCGGCACGACAATTAAGGAAAGAAAAACCTCTGTTCCCTTCCTCCCAGCACAGCCTCCCTTCCTGTTGTATAAGAACAGGCAAAATTGCAGGATGAGGGAGCTCTAACAGCTTGTCTTGGTGTGTAAATACTGCAGCTTTGGGGATTCCGTTGGGTTAATTTAGGAGATACTTGAACTTTGCTTAAAGGGACCCGTGTGTCACTAATTCCTTGGAGTCGGTGGGTGTATTTGTAATTTGCACGTGCAAGTTCATTAGAATACAGGCAGTCAGCTAATTATGGCCAGAACCACTTGCTATAACTTTATGCGTTATGCATAAAATATTAACTAATGAGGCAATTCTTCGATCTAAGTTTAGACTCTAGAGCAACTGTTTTCTTGCCCCTGGAGTGCATTCAGTTCCAAGTTGAGAGGCCGCAGTCTTTTCAAATGCCCTGGTTTTGCAAACAACAATAACAATAACAACAACAGTACTTTTCAGGGTTTTCCGCAATCAAATTGCTGTCTGGGGTTGGCATTAGGAGTGGGGGAGAAATTCAGTTCAGTTTGCATTTAAAGGAAAACCTATCAAATTCACACATTCCAAAACCATATGAGATGCGGAACAGTCCGGCTTTGAAATTCACATTTATCTTAATTTTGTGGTGCAGTAATCCAAACAAACAATGTTGTTGTTGTTTTAAAAAGTATTATATTAGGGGGAATTGTGCATAAAAATTTCTTTGGGGCATTTGTACCCCACGCTTCAGCCAAAAAGACTCCCAGGTTGGCTTACATACAACCAAGACCAGACAGGCCCCTGCCTTCAGACTTACAGTCTAAAAAGATATAGTACACAAGGAAAAAGGGACAGGGAGGGAAGAGGAAAACCACAACTGCGGAGCTTCCAGCAAAGCTGGTGACATGAGCCCCGCTTCCTATCTCTCCCACAGAAGCCTTCTGAGAGAATGGCTGCCCCCAGGTGACAGTTGTGGGAATGGAGGCCTGATAGAGCTGGCCTGTCATAGCAGAGCCGATGGACTGAGCTCTGCTTCCCATCTCTCCATATTAATGAAAATAACACACAAACATGCATTAGGGGAATTGCTTGCAATGCACATGCGACATGGGTGGCACTGTGGATTAAACCACAGAGCCTAGGACTTGCCGATCAGAAGGTAAGTGGTTCAAATCCCCGTGATGGGGTGAGCTCCCATTGCTCGGTCCCTGCTCCTGCCAACCTAGCAGTTGGAAAGCACGTCAAAGTGCAAGTAGATAAATAGGTACCACTCTGGCGGGAAGGTAAATGGCGTTTCCGTGCACTGCTCTGGTTCACCAGAAGCAGCTTAGTCATACTGGCCACATGACCCGGAAGCTGTACGCCGGCTCCCTCGGCCAGTAAAGCAAGATGAGCACCGCAACCCCAGAGTCGGCCACGACTGGACCTAATGGTCAGGGGTCCCTTTACCTTTACCTTGCAATGCACATACATTAGTTTTTTTAAAAAAAATCTGCATACAAAAATGCATTCATTAGAAGAAATTCATACTAAAACGCTGGTGAATTTTCATGAGGATGGTTTTCTTATTTTTTTTAAAAAAAATCAAATTGCTGCAGAAATATAGAGAGTGTAATTTGAGGTTGTGACAGATCCTTCTATTCCTAGTTGGTAGAATTTGGTATGCTGCAAATCAGACAAAATAAAACCAAAAAGAGGCAGAGATACTGTCCGTGTCTACATCCTATCTGAGCAACATCTCCCCAGACTAAATTAACAGGGCTAGCCGCATGCAGCAGAATGAAATGACAGAATTCTGAAGATGTGGCAGAATGAGATACATCACTTTAGACTTAGGGGGGTACATTTTTGAATGCTTCCTTGTATTAAAATAGGAAATGGAACCTGTGGGCAATTGCCATTATCTATGCCCACTGGCCACCCCAACATCTGCCACCTGAGGTAGCTGCCTCATTCTACCCTACAGTAGGGCCGGCTCTGTTGTTAGGAGTATTTTATGTGAGGGAGTGGCTCAGGTCAGACTGAACAGTGTGACTATTCCCTTTTCAAACTGGAAGAGTAGGACTGTGTCTTTATTTATTTTAAAAGACTATTGCTAAAAATCATACCATTGCACAAAAATAATTTCCTCTATACATCTAACACAAATAATATATAACAAACCTAGGGAAGGGTCCAGGATTGGCACTTGTGCAATGGAATGTTCTCCTCTTTCCTCCCTCTACCCTGTACTCTCCCCAAATCTGCACTGGGGAGGGGAGGTAGGAAACCCCCAGAACAGATTTAGGGAGCTGTCATGCGTCCAAGTTCCCGTCTTGATAACACAGTAGAAGTCGTTAATGAAACAGGAGGATTTATTGCAAAAACAAACAGATAGATCAAGATGGCTGTAACATAGCCTCAGACTTCATCAATCAAGATGACCCTTCTGAAGACTGTTTCCGGCATGACCAGAAGCAACTGAACTTTAGCTTCATACGTCTTTTGTTCTGCTTCCTTTCTCGCAGCCCTCCCATTCATCGAGACCTTGGACTGAGTGGGTCAGCTCCCTCCTCTTCCCCATCCTCTGAGAGGCTGTCTCTTAACTCTTTCCCGCCTGTTTGTGCTTCTGGCGAGCTTTGACTGCGTTCCCGCTCGCTCTCCGCCATTCCCGTATCAGCTGGCATTCCAAGAGGCGGGGGAGTTGGCACTAGCCGATGCTTATCCTGTATGGCAGTTAACCCTCTCTGTTCCTGACTGTTTTCTTCAGTTGGCAGCAACCCTTCCCTGATAGCTGACTGCAACCTTCCCTGGGAGCTGTCTCATTCATGACAGTAGCACACTGCGGGGGGAGATGGGGAAAGATAAATCCTTGCACTAACAGAGCGAGAGACTTGGCACAACTGTAGATACAAGCCGTAGAATTCAGGGAATATACATTTGTTATTTGCTGGGTAACCCTAGCTACTGTTATATGCAAAACGTGGGGTTATATCCGTGGAAAGGATATGTAAGGTTGAGCTTTATTTTATAATTTTATCTTCCAGCAATTAACATGCAAGTTCCATGTCTCAGTAAATTTGCTTGGTGCATGCCTGTCAATGTCACTTGTGTAGGAGTTAAATTCAATGGACAACGCTAAGTCCCAAACCTTCTTGTACCACTGCAATATTCCACTGGTTTATCTGATTTCCAATTATTTGCTATTACTACTCTGGGCACACTTATCATAGCTGTTCCAAATCGTCCTTATTTATAGTATCTTTCAGATGACTTAGTATAGCATATCTTGGTGGTAAAGTTATATCCCTTCCCATAATTTCATTTATAACTTCCAACATCTCTTGCAAAAAGAAAAAGAATTTAGGACAAGTTCAGAATATATGTAAGATATCTGCCCCTTTATTTTTGCATCTCCAGCAGTTATTTTCTTGCAGATTGTAAATTTGCTTTAAACAGTTTGGTGCAAGATACCATCTATATATGATTTCACAGAAGTTTTATTTTCATGTTATTGGAATAGCATTTTTATTATGTTTTTTTATACAGCCGTCTCCATTCATCTTTGGCAACTGAGCCATTTCTGAGTTTTGCCACTTAAGTTTAAAAATCTATGCTCAATAATAGTTTAAACCATCTGGACTAGCTCCCCTTATCTTGAGAGGAAGTTATTATTTTTTCTGCTTCTGTTAGATCCCAGACAATGAGATATTTTTGCAATAAGGATAATGCTACCCTTTTACCTTGTAGATATTCTAGAGCATGCATAATCCTCCCATTCATTTCATGAGAAACTTCCTGGTAAGGAAGAATAGTATTATTAAGTCATCCATTCTTAAATTGAGCAAAACCAACCATAGGTCGCTTTGAGTTGCTTTGAGCAGAGAAAAGTGACTAACAAAATAAATAAATAGATAAATAAGAAAGCAATGTTAAACCGTGGGTTTTTCAGACAACTTATATTTTTCATTGTAAAAGAACAAAGTCATGGGCAATAGGCCTTGAGATAGCTTGTACCGGTATTTCAATTTATACCATATAGCCAATATGTGTTTAATATTGTTTCCCTACAATTTCATTCTTGCCAGCTCTTGCTTAGCAACAGTGTAGACAAGACTAAACAAGATGGCTCAGTATAAATCAGTTCCAATCCCAATCCCATGCAAAACTTTGGTCCCAAATTCCAGCCGTTAATAACAACAACAACAACAACAATAATTTATTATTTGTACACCCCACCCATCTAAGCTGGGTTTCCCCAGCCACTCTGGGTGGCTCCCAACAGAATTAAAAGCACAACAACTTTCAGGGTTTTACTTTTTGAAATATGGCAACCTTCGCTGTTCCACACAGGGGCTTCAACAGTCCTCTGCAAAGTCGCAAAGTCCTCCGTCTCATTCAGTAAGTGCCATCAAATACTTCCAGGATGGAAGCCCTATGCAATCCTTTAAGATATGCAGATAAATGGCTGCTGTTCTTGCTATTCTTCTTTGACAGATATTCATTTCAATATTTTTTTTCAATATGCTTCTCATAAGACATAAAAATCAATAGAACAAAGGGAACAATAAAGTTTCATTGCACAGTAATGAGGTAGACAGTGCCTATCGGTCACAAACCCTGAAAGCAGAAACTCGCGGCTGAGGGAAGAAGAGTCCTTTTCACGACCTTTTTCTGGCAAGATGTGCAAAAAAACTCAAAGGTTTTCCAGATTTGTGCACATCTTATATCTTTGCAGTGTTTTGCTGTGGCCGAATTTATTTCACCCCAGTAAGGTCCCTCACTGTACAAAATGTCTCTCCTCTCTCCTGCCCCACCAGGGCTCCAAATGGGAGTTTTTATCCTAAGGATGATTTTGGGTGAGAGGGCATGGTTTGCATTGTGATCATGTTTGGGGAAGAAGGGTTAAACTCCCATGAAAATGGAAGTTTAGCTCCCACACTACTGGGGCACCAACTGGAGCTTTTTCTCCTAAGACTAATTACAGGCTGAGGTGCATGATCTGCTTTGGGATCATGGTTAGGGAGCGAAAGATTAAATTCCTGGCTAAAATTGGGTGTCCCTGCACATATCACCACCACCACCATCATCTGACTTTTAGACTATCTCTGCTCATTTTAGTAGCAGCAACCATTTTTATTGGTTATTAAACAAATACAAGAACCATTAAACACTTATCCAGAATACATAACTGGTGATGAACAAAATATACAATTGCATCACTTTAAACATATTGAAAGATCTGCATATATATTCCGGCTGTTTGACAATAATTCTCCACCCTGTCATCGTTATTATTAACATTATTATTATTATTATTATTATTATTATTATTATTATTATTATCACCATCATTTAATTGATCTATATACAATGGTACCTCGGGTTACATATGCTTCAGGTTACATACGCTTCAGGTTACAGACTCCGCTAACCCAGAAATAGTACCTCGGGTTAAGAATTTTGCTTCAGGATGAGAACAGAAATCGTGCTCCAGCGGCGCAGCAGCAGAGGGAGGCCCCATTAGCTAAAGTGGTGCTTCAGGTTAAGAACAATTTCAGGTTAAGAACGGACTTAAATACGTAACCAGAGGTACCACTGTACTGCTTAATGCCAGATTAGGCTTCTAGGTGTTTTGCAAGTCTAAAAACCATTGGAACAAACATGAAATTATAAGCATCCATTATTACAATAAAAATGCACAACGGAACAATCCCTCCTCACGAGACCGCCTCACTGCAAAATGCCTGCTTATAGGCCTGAATTGATCCAAAGGTCTCTAAAGGCCTAACAAATGCAATCTATCCCTCTCGAGTACGCAACCGGGAGAGGATGAAGGCCGGGATCTCATTATCCTCAGGAACGCAAGAAAGTCATATTGAAAAGGACTTGGCTGTTGATGCAGCAGAGGGCACGTTAGCTCAAGCAGAGAATGCTTATCGAGCACTCGCCTCTTTCAAAGCCACTCTCGAAATGGCTTTCTTATCTGGAAGGTAAGCAAAACAAGGCCAGGATGACTGCATTTCCCTTTCTGCATTCACATCTGCACTGAAGCTTTACCTATGGCCAAGGAAGCCTGTCCCTGCTGCCTGTCACCAAAGCAGTTGTGGCGATGCTAAAACTGCATCCCAGGCTTACAGTGTGGCAGGTGAGTGCTCATCTGAGAGTGTAGGAAAGCTATCCCTGCCAGAAAGAGATACCCAATGGACAGAACCCTTCTCCTTTCCTGTCACACTTCCCCAGCTGCATGAAGACTACAGATGATCTGCCACAGATGATCTACAGATGATCTTCTACTCAGTATCAATCCAGAGCAGAACTCCAATGTATAGTTAGCAGAGTAAAAACTTAAACATGTTGTAGGATTCCCCAAAAAACAGACCAGAGGCAATTGTATTTCATCCAGCAGAGCTTTACTGCTACTGAAGGCAAATGAGCATCACGGTCACAAATCCAATACAGTGGTACCTCGGGTTATGTACTTAATTCATTCCTGAGGTCCGTTTTTAACCTGAAACTGTTCTTAACCTGAAGCACCACTTTAGCTAATGGGGCTTCCCACTGCCACTGCACTGCCGGAGCACAATTTCTGTTCTCATCCTGACCTGAAGCAAAGTTCTTAACCCGAGGTAGTATTTCTAGGTTAGCAGAGTCTGTAACCTGAAGTGTATGTAACCCGAAGCATATGTAACCCGAGGTACCACTATACATTCAGGATTGTCACTGTCCATAAGAAATCCAGTTGCAGCATACTTAACTTAAACCTACGTTAACTTATAAGAAGTCTAAACCTTAATACTAAGCATACTATGTACAGAACACCACACCAGAAGGAAGAGAGATAGAGAGAGAAAGTGAATCCCAGGCTCCTTCTGGCCTTACTATTATAGTCAGCATGACCTTGTCAGAAGGGAACCAGTTTAAGCCAGCTGCACTCAGCTTCACTGAAGGAATAACCCAAACATCATGAACCTTCTGCTTGTTTCTTTCACACAGAGAAGCTTCCAGAACCCTCTTGAATTAATTAGAATAGGAAAGATCTCTACAATACTTTCTGCACGAAGAAATGCAAATTGACATGATTTCCAGGACTTAGGGACACAGGAAGCTGGTTTTTACTGAGTCAGACCATTGCTAGGGATGGACGAGAAATTTTATTCAAATTGCATTTGAATGCAAGCCTACATTCTTTGCACTTTGGGCAAGTTACCCAAAGCTCTACAGAGATGTGTTTCCATCCATTCTTAGATGCAAGCAAAGAGGCAAGTTGTAGGACATCGTAATGCAGACTCTAAAGAAGCTCTTCTTTCCTCTATCACACTAGCAAGAAGAAACATGCAGTCCCTCTTGCAGCACACACTGGAAGAATTTGCGACAACTTTACACTCCCCCCCTTCTCTACTTTGACACAAAGAATTAAAGAGCATTTGCATCTTACCGATTTGCTGTTTGTTTGTCTACCTTTCACCCATCCAAACGGCCTATATAAAAAGTTGACAGCAGGTAGGCAAGGGGCTAACGGAAGTCAGCATGGGATGAAAAGTCCATATCTCAGCCGGTCCTGTATGTATAATGTTTTGTTTAATGTGGGAAGGGAGCAATTAAAATAACGCATGGATGGGTTGTGCGTCAGTTAATCAGAAGCTACAGGCGATGGTGTCAAATGGAAGGCACATCAATTTGGGGGCGTCGGGCTGAAAAGAGTCATCCATTTTAAAATATTGTGGGGGAAACTGTGCCGTGTCATCCCTAATCTATGCACATGAGCAGACCCGATTAATAAACTGGGTGTGAACGACTGTAGGCAAGGCTCTAAAGGAGAATGGGACCATCTGGACCGAATGCCTTCCTTTTGCTTCTGTCATCTTTCGTAACTTAACCATAAAGTATTATTCTGTATCACACAGTCCAGGGGTGCTTAATCTTTTATACCGAGGCAGGGAGACTTCTGGGATCACAAATGCAACACTGCCATGATCTTTTATTGAAGCTGAAAGAAACAGCAGCAGGGTCATAATCAGGGGTGAAGGAGAAACCAGGTTCACATTTAAAGGTGAGCCTACCTAATTCAAACCTCGACAGCATCTTAAAAAGCAGAGACATCACCTTGCCAACAAAGGTCCGTATAGTAAAAGTTACTGGTTTTCCCAGTAGTGATGTACGGAAGTGAGAGCTGGACCATAAAGAAGGCTGATCGCCGAAGAATTGATACTTTTGAATTATGGTGCTGGAGGAGACTCATGAAAGTCCCATGGACTGCAAGAAGATCAAACCTATCCATTCTGAAGGAAATCAGCCCTGAGTGCTCACTGGAAGGACAGATCGTGAAGCTGAGACTCCAATACTTTGGCCACCTCATGAGAAGAGAAGACTCCCTGGAAAAGACCCTGATGTTGGGAAAGATGGAGGGCACAAGGAGAAGGGGACAACAGAGGATGAGATGGTTGGATAGTGTTCTTGAAGCTACCAGCATGAGCTTGACCAAACTGCGGGAGGCAGTGGAAGACAGAAGTGCCTGACGTGCTTTGGTCCATGCGGTCATGAATAGTCGGACATGACTAAATGACAGAACAACAACAAACAACCTAATTCACAGTTTCCAAAATAAGACGTAAACCGAGAACAAGTGAGCCTTTGAAATCCACACATCTCTGAATTTTGCAATGCAGGTCTCCAGCCAAGTAATATGCACAAAAAATGCAAACGATGCATAAAGATGGATATATTAGCAAACGTAACATTAACAATGCAATATATTAGGGGAAACTGCTTTGCAAAAATGTGTTCTTTAGGAGAATCACTGGTGAATTTTCATGAGGAATTTTGAAAAAAGCAAACTGATGTGGAAATGTGGAGAATTGAACTGAAGACCGGGGGGGGGGGGGGGGTGAGAAACCAAGAGAAACTGAAACATATTTCACTCACTCCTAGTTTAAATGGAATTTCAGTTAATACAAACAGCTCATTGCTAGAGGTCTAGTACATGTTTGTCCCTTGATTCTGCAACTGAAACTACGGGGGCATCCAACATTCTGAGAATCTGAGTTGCAGTTTTAGAAACTTTGGTGCTTTAATTGGGTCTTCATTTATATTTATACACCCTCTCCCCCCCCCCCAAAAAAAACCAAGCAGGGAAACTTTGCAGTACTTTTCTTCTAAAGAGTGTTTCTGGCTAAACATCTGGCTGCAGGCAAATATGTGTTCATTATTCATATATATATGCATTTTACTTACTAGTCCAACAATAAATCCCAGGAGATTTATTTCTTCACGTTTATTAAAGAAAGTTTCTAGCTCTTGTTGCAAAATGCATGCATACAACTGGATGGAACTGGAAAAAAATGATTTCCACAATCAAGGTAGAGGACTGTGGCTTGAACTTAGAAGGGAGGGAGGCACGTTGAACTCAGTGCAAAAGGTGCTTAGGAGAGAATGCCAAATTAAATTATGCCAAGTAAGCAAATTATGCTGAGTAAGCCATCTTGACCTTTTTAAGGGAAGGCAGGACTTAAGTTTTGCACAATTCATTCCAATGGTGACAGCGTCTGGAAGAAAAGAGTGACCAAAATGATTTGGGGAGGGGTGTCTGGAGAAACTCCTTTGAGGAAGTGTTAAAGCAAGATTTGGGGCTTCTTGGGTAGGAACATGAAGTGTATACAATTGCACATCATATAGGGCAGGGACAGAGAGCCTATGGCACCCCAGATGTTGATGGCCTAGAGCTCCCATCATCCCTGACCAGTGGCCATACTGGTCCTATTCCTGGTATACAGAAAGTGGACAGAGAGAAGTTTCCTGAGCACCATGAGAGTAAGCCCTGTAGAACTCATATGCTTGAGCTGTGGCTGATGTATTGGGATGGGGCTTCCACAGGCAACCGCGTTCTTCATTAGATATAAGAAGAGGAATAAAGGTCTTTCTTCATACCCAGCTCAGCACAATATATGTGCATTGCTTTCTGATGCATTCCACAGAGCTCCTATGTCTTCTCCCAAGGCTGCACTTCTGCTATGAGCTGAAAAGTGCTGCATTTTCCATCACTCAAAAGTGCAATTAATTATGCAATGTGGAAAGGTGCAGCAGTTCCCCTTGGAAATGATGTGTTTACCGCACCTTACTTTGCAGTGGAATCAAACGGAGACTCAAACAATCTTACCCCCCAATATCAACTGGGGGTTGACCTTCTTCTGAAATACACACAAGCTTGTAATGCAGGAGGGGCCACTACACTTGCTACCCAGCAGCTAGTTTGCTGTCACTAAAGCACAAAAGTGCAAGTAGATAAATAGGTACCGCTCTGGTGGGAAGGTAAATGGTGTTTCCATGCGCTGCTCTGGTTTGCCAGAAACGGCTTAGTCATGCTGGCCACATGATCCGGAAGCTGTACGCCGGCTCCCTCAACCAGTAAAGCGAGATGAGTGCCACAACCCGAGAGTCGTCCGCAACTGGACCTAATGGTCAGGGGTCCCTTTGCCTTTACCTTTACCAGAAGGGAGGGCAGGAGGGGAGCCCATCTAATGCTCCTGCCAGTGAGTTTACACTACACCCACCACCTTGCTCTTGCTCCTGCTCCTGCTCCTCCTCTTCCTCCTGGTAAGCAGAAGTGACCAATATACTGTCTGTAGTGTAGTGGCAAATTCAGAAGTGCAAAGTCCATTCGTGGTAGTCATAATCATATCTCCTCACAGCCACACCCCTCCTAAGATTATGCAACCTTCTAAAATTATGCAATAATCTTACAAATTATGCGATAATCTTACAATAATGATGATTAAGGGTACCATGCAGAGCTGCACGTGTTGTCTTTCAGCTTTTGTTGTTGTTGTTTAGTCGTTTAGTCGTGTCCAACTCTTCGTGACCCCATGGACCAGAGCATGCCAGGCACTCCTGTCTTCCACTGCCTCCCGCAGTTTGGTCAAACTCATGCTGGTCGCTTCAAGAACACTGTCCAACCATCTCGTCCTCTGCCGTCCCCTTCTCCTTTGCCCTCAATCTTTCCAAACATCAGGGTCTTTTCCAGGGAGTCTTCTCTCCTCATGAGGTGACCAAAGTATTGGAGCCTCGGCCTTCCAGTGATCTGTCCTTCCAGTGAGCACTCAGGGCTGATTTCCTTCAGAATGGAGAGGTTTGATCTTCTTGCAGTCCATGGGACTCTCAAGAGTCTCCTCCAGCACCATAATTCAAAAGCACCAATTCTTCGGCGATCAGCCTTCTTTATGGTCCAGCTCTCACTTCCATACATCACTACTGGGAAAACCATAGCTTTTACTATACGGACCTTTGTTGGCAAGGTGATGCCTCTGCTTTTTAAGATGCTGTCTCGGTTTTCAGCTAGATCTGCTATTTTCTGTGCACATATTTGGGAAATGTTTTTGAGTGTTCCAATAACTTCTTTTGGAGCGAATTAAGTTATGTTTTCTGGGGAGTCCCATTGCACATATCAGAACTTGCACACCATTCTCTTGAAACTAGAGCACCTTGTGTTTTCAGTGTTCCTAAAGGCTTCGCTTTGGAGCATAGAGTGGTTAAAAAGCTCCCCTTTCATGCTTATAGGGCAGTTCTGGGGTGCTGGAGGCAAGGACCCTGCAGGAACCCTGCTGCAGAGAGAGCCAGTGTGGTGTAGTGGTTAAGAGCGGTGGACTCGTAATCTGGTGAACCGGGTTCGCTTCCCCGCTCCTCCACATGCAGCTGCTGGGTGACCTTGGGCTAGTCACACTTCTTTGAAGTCTCTCAGCCCCACTCACCTCACAGAGTGTTTGTTTTGAGGGAGGAAGGGAAAGGAGATTGTTAGCCACTTTGAGACTCCTTCGTGTAATGATAAAGCGGGATATCAAATCCAAACTCTTCTTCTTCTTCTTCTTCTTCTTCTTCTTCTTCTTCTTCTTCTTCTTCTTCTTCTTCTTCTTCTTCTTCTTGTTGTAATGGTTCTTCGACACATGCACACCCCTCTCCGATCCCAGACCACTATACCAGTACCTGCAAGTAAGCTAGCCTGGTGGTTCTTTCTCACCTGGCAAGCTGCTTTGGGTGTGAAGCTACTTTTTGCCAGATTGGACCATCAAACCCAGGACAGCTTGCCTTGAAAGTTAGTGGGCTCTCTTTCGCTGGAGGAATCTAAGCAGAGGCTCGATAAACGTCCATCAAGGCTGCTGCAGTTCTGTCCTGCATTGCAGATTCTGCATTAAGCAGCAAGTTGGGCGAGATGAAATGCACAGTCCCTTCCAAGACTATGGTTCTTTATTATCACGTCATGCGCTCCTGCGATTGGATTCTGGAGCCAAGACCAGGTGAGAGGGCAGCATCCCACAAAAAGCATCTATTTCCAATGGCTAGTTCTCTAGCTACCGGGGAAAGGGAATCCTTTCCCAACTCTCCCCTTCTGGCACCCAAACTGTCATTGGATCTTTGCCCCCTGCTGCGCCCTGCAGAGGGGAATCCCCAAGCACAGCACTAATGTGATTTTACCTTACGCAGCATTGCCTCCCACGAATCTTTTTGTTTTCTTTCTTTATTTCCTGCAGAGAGAAGCCGTTTATTGTGGCTGGGCTAGGGGGAGGGAATTGACACTCAGCACAACCCATCCTCAGCTCCTTCCTCAGCTCCTGAAAGTCCAAACAACTTTCCCCTGAAATGACAGCGCCATTTATTGTCCAGCAGCCGTGGCTGCTCTCTTTCAGGCCAGGGACTGATATTTGCTCATTCCAGCCCTTTGCATGGGGCTTACATTTCTGTGATTGTAAGTTGTTTTAAACCGTTTTTAATGTTGGGTTTTAATGTTGCAACCTACCCTGGGACCTTAGAGTGAAGGGTATGTTGTTGTTGTTGTTGTTGTTGTTACATCCATCAGGGATGCTTTATGTCCAGACTTCTTGCACCAAGGAGGGGGAGGCTGCAAGTTCTCTCTCCCCCCCCCCGACTCTTATTATTTTATGTCTCCCCTGACCCACTCAGTAAAGCATCAGAGTTGTAAGTTCTCTTTTGGACAGCTGAATGCTGACTCAGCAGTTTCGGGCAGCCGGACGGCGAATTTCAGCAGCTTCTATTGATTGTGGAGAGGATTCCACAAAACATGAAGCCTCTGCTTCACTTCAGCAGCTCTGAGGCAGTTCCAAGTGGGCAAAGATAAAAGAAGGGGTTGCACCAAAAGCAAACCACAAAGGGCCACATCTCCCCTTCAGGCAGGGAACAAAGGGTGAGGGATGATCTCTCACTGGGTACCAAGCCTAGGGGATGTTGCAGGGCGATGCAACTATGATGTAGCCAATCGAACAGAACGAAAGGTAAGAGGCACGGAGATGCTGGATTTTGGCCTTGCACGGGGCACCGCTGAGTTTCGAAAGACCAAAATCTGTGTCTGCCTCCCTAATGAATAAGCCCCATTCCGTTGGGTTTCCCATTTATGCAATACAAATGCGTCAGTCATAATTCAATGCCCCCCCAACAGCTTATGACTGGTTCAAAGTCTCCCCCCCAAAAAAGACAGATTCTCTGATGCCTTCCTAAATAATGAAGAACAGGGAAACAATTTCGGTTGTAAGCATTCATGGTGTTTGAGTTGTCCATCAATATTAGTGTAAATATTTACACTGCAGTCAGAGTCGATGTAATTGCACATCTGTCAGCCGCTTATTGCTCTTCAATGCTTCTCAGTGCTACACTTGAGATTTACACTGTCGGAATTGCCTTGCATTCACCCGATCTGCAGTGAGCCTAGTTCAGCAGACGGATCGCCTTCGGGAACTAAGCCCACTCCGGCAAATGAAGGTTACACAGGGTTAAAAAAACAACAACCCCAAAGAATATCCAGATACCAGACTGACAACTAGGTGTGTTTGGGGTCTATTTGTAACACTGCAGATACAGTGGAAGAGGCCCATTATTAATTCTCCCAAACCAATGTTTGCCAATCAGCTGATAATAGAAGTTAAAAATGTATCTACCAACCCAAAAATGTTACTTTTCGGTAGGGATGGATGAATCTTGTCAATTTCAATTTCCTCTCTGTTTCAAGTGTTTTCCGATCCAAGATTCATTTTGCTACATTTCTGCATCCGCCTGCATTTCTGAAAAAGTCCTCCTGAAAATTTGCTAGCACTTGAATGACCTTCCCTGATATACATATTTTCTGTATACCATGTTGCCCGATATGCATATTTCTGCAAGCCATTACCTCTAATATAATGCACTTTTGTGTGTTATTTTCACTCGTGTATGCATTGTTATGCACATGTTACACTAATTTATACCCTTTGTACACCTTTTTCAAATAGGAAAATCTGGAGAAATCTGAATTTTTAAAGAAGGGGAAGGCGAAATGTGCAAATATGCAAATGGCATCCCTTCTTTGCACTGGAGGCTGGGACGAATTTTGGGAGTTGGGAAGACAACGCTGATTTGCCTGCTTCCTTGCTGCTTCCCACCACCATTTATATGCCACAGAATTTCTCTTCATTATGGCACGGCATTGTTTTGAAAGGTATTCTGTGGGAAATGGAAGCTGCAATGTAGGACCTGCCACCTTTTCAGAGAATTCTTCCTGGAATGATGCTGCTACTTTGTGGTAGCCATGGGGAGCACCAGTAAATTCCACAACTTCTGTCCTCCAAACTTTCCCCTGCTCCTGACAGTAGCCAAGATGCTCCCCCTTCCCATTTTTAGGTCTGTAAATAGGACCGTGAAAGCAGAAGACATTTTTGCTCTGCTTTCAATCCACCTCTGTATGACTGCATGAGACATTGTGTCGGATATGCTGCCTGAATGGAAAGAAACTAGTTCCGATACAGTGGTACCTCTGGTTAAGAACTTAATTCGTTCTGGAGGTCCGTTCTTAACCTGAAACTGTTCTTAACCTGAGGTACCACTTTAGCTAATGGGGCCTCCCACCACCGCCAAGCGATTTCTGTTCTCATCCTGAAGCAGCAGTTCTTAACCCAAGGTATTATTTCTGGGTTAGTGGAGTCTGTAACCTGAAGCGTCTGTAACTTGAAGTGTCTGTAACCTGAGGTACCACTGTATTTATTCACACAGCATCTCATGTCTCCTGCCTCAGGGTCCGCCATGTTGTCTCGATGAGATCTCTGCTTTGGATGATGCACGAGTCAACCTGTTTTAGGGGAGACCTTGGCACCCCGTCTCCTTGCCCCAGCCTGAGGACTGATGGCTATTCCACCATCCTTGGAAGTCAGAGAATGATCCCCCCTGCAGTTTCTCCTGCTCCACCACCATGAAGGAGCAGATGGCTGCAGAAATGGAGCAAACATTTTCCCCAGAGGATCAAAGCTACTACTCAGTCAACCTCTGCCAGGCTTCTTATGACTCTCAGCTTTTGCTGAGACAACATCTTCCCATACCCAGCCAGCAGGGATCGTTGGAAGCTGCCCAGTGTGCTGATATGCCTTGCCTTGCCCTGCCATGGGCCTGAACCAACAGGCTCCTCTGATGCCCTCATGTTCATTTGCAGCGTTCTGCAATGGAAGTGAGAGCTGGACCATAAAGAAGGATGATTGCTGAAGAATTGATGCTTTTGAATTATAGTGCTGGAGGAGACTCTTGAGAGTCCCATGGACTGCAAGAAGATCAAATGTATCCATTCTGAAGGAAATCAGCCCTGAGTGCTCACTGGAAGGACAGATCCTGAAGCCAAGGCTCCAATACTTTGGCCACCTCATGAGAAGAGAAGACTCCCTGGAAAAGACCCTGATGTTGGGAAAGATGGAGGGCCCAAGGAGAAGGGGATGACAGAGGGCGAGATGGTTGGACAGTGTTCTCGAAGCTACCAGCATGAGTTTGACCAAACTGCAGGAGGCAGTGGAAGACCAGAGTGCCTGGCGTCCTCTGGTCCATGGGGTCATGAAGAGTTGGACACGACTAAACGACTAAACAACAACACAACAGTCGCCGCACTCCATTCATGTTCGCATGCATCTAAGACAACCATCTTTCCACTTTCTGGTCTCCCAGGGATCTTTTGCGCCAGTCTTTTTTGCCTTGGACAGGGATCCTCCTTTATTTCTCTCCCTCCCCCTCCCCTTCCTGGTTCATCAGAGAAATTCCGAGCGATGTACGATAACACAGTGAGCTGTAATCTGGTTCTTAAGTACCTCCAGACAATTAGCATACAAGATGTTCCTTTCTCCCATTGAGCCTCAATGGCCCGAGGCCTCTGCTCTCCTCTCTTCTTCTTCTTTTCCCTTTTCCTTTTTACTGAAGACGCTGACAGCCAAACAATATGTCGCCCGACGGCACCTCCCATACGTCACACATGTTGACATTAAGAATTCATGAGATGGTTGCCACATGGAGCAGCAATGGTGGCCTTTGGTATTGCGCCGCAGTCAAAGATTCATTTTTCTAATGAATTCCTGAGCCGTCCCCTCCATCTGAAATGCTGACACCACTCATCTCGGTGCTTTAATGAAACAATACAGCTCCCACCGGAATTAAATGCCTATACAATTGGCTTTGTTCTCGGGCTCGGTGGGGAAGCCAGCAAGCCAACGGCAGAAATCGGAGCTGGAGTTTCTCAACGCTGCTCTCTGCTGGTGGCTCGCTCCATCTGCGGCCAGGTGGCATGGTGTTAGTGGTGGTAGAGGACATCAGGCCGTCTGTCATGGGCCATTACTTTGCTCACGGGAAATAAATTATGGGAGAGTGAATTGTATTTGTGTTGGGGTTGCCAGCTTTTGGACTGGCTTCGCTCTTCTGCTTTTCGCAGTGCAATACAGCCAGGATTCTACCCGGCGAAGCTTCTTTCGTTTGCTATTGTTCCAGCACAGATACAATGTACTTTGGGAAGCATAGTGGTGTAGCAGCATTTTAGTAGAGAGGAAAAGAAATATTTTTTTGGGGGGAGGACTCACAATCATCAACAAGGTGTTAAAGCAGAAGGGATACAATTCTCCACACTTAGAAAATCAAATTGCAAAAATAAGACAATGGATTTTAAGGGTGTCCCTCAGGGTCGGATTTTAAGAACCACAGCAGTGTTGTCGAGAAATGTCAAACTTTGGGTGTGAATAAAAGAATCAGAAGCATGGATAGTTCACTTGGTTACAGTGTTGTGCTGATAACAGCAAGGTTGTGGGTTCAATCCTTATAAGGGAAAGCTGTATATTCCTATATTGCAGTTGATTGGATTAGATCATGGGTAGGCAAACTAAGGCCCAATCGCCTTCTCAATCTGGCCTGTAGACAGTCTGGGAATCAGCATGTTTTTACATGAGTAGAATGTGTGCTTTTATTTAAAATGCATCTCTGGGTTATTTGTGGGGCATAGGAATTCGTTCATTTTTCTTCTTCTTCAAAATATAGTCCGGCCCCCCACAAGGTCTGAGGGACAGTGGATGGGCCCCCTGCTGAAAAAGTTTGCTGACCCCTGGACTAGATGAACCTCGGGGTCCCTTCCAACTCTATGATTCTAAGTCTATGTTGCTAAAGCTAAATTGGAGTCATCCAATAAAACTGCTTGGCAAGAGATTCAGGTAGCTGCAGTGGCATAGCGTGGCGGGTGCAGGGGGGGCCAGCCACACCGGGTGCAACATCTGGGGGTTAGGGTTAGGGGCGCAAATCCACGGGTTAGGGGGCGCAAATCCACGGGTTAGGGGGCACAAATTACTTGCCTTGCCCCGGGTGCTGACAACCCACGCTACGCCACTGGGTAGCTGTAGGAAAGGTGACTAATCCTTTCAATGCATGCCTAGTACAGAGCCTGATATGTATATAACAGGGTTTGCCAACATGATGCCCATTAGTGCCCAAAGGCTTTTCCTGGTGCTTACAGAATCCCCTCCCACACCTCTCCCCCCAACTGAAATTAGACTTTAATGAAGAAATCCATTGTAGCTGATACTGTAGTTATCATACCTACCACAAATCTTCTGGCTCTGAGCCTTCTTCCCTTGAGAGTTCTCACCACTGTTCTGCATCTTGCCAGTCCATGACAGCATTCTGTGATGACTATGAAACTACCACAGTCACTAAAATCCATATTGTCATTTACTCAGGGATTCTGTAGTAGTGATGAAGCATCAGGCAGCTCAGCTCATTCACAGAGCAACAAGCCAATCAAATGGACCTCTGGCTGCCATTGGCTGAGCTGCTCCAATCCTATTTGCTGTTGGCTGGGCCGGTCACTCTGATCCTAAAAACCTCTGCCTGTCATTGGCTGAACTGCTGTGACCTTAGTGAAGGTCAAAGCTGTCGGAATCAGGAAAGAAAATCAAGGTCTGAAGAAAGGGACTGGTGAATGGGACAAAGTGAAGAAAGGCTGAAAATGAGAGGGGAGTAAACTGGGAAAGATGTGAGGCGAAGAAGACGGGTGCACATAGGCAAGAACAGTAAAGCTGAGAGAGGTAAAAATCACACACTGATTCGAAATAGCTTGCTGCAGCGGCAAACCCCTTGCCACGGCCTTAAAAAAATGCTGACATTTTATATATACCTAACCTGAAGGAATTTAAAACTTGTGGACACCAGTGGCAAACATTTCTCAAGAGCCAAGTTGTCACACTGTAGATGCAACCCATATGGTTAATCAGTTGTGTGTACATCACCTGACCAAAGATAACTTTTATTAGTTCTGTGTGTGTGGCAAAATGTTTACCTGAACCCACTCTCATTTCCAAATAAATTAGGACTGAGATGCTTCTGGCTTTGCCATCAGGCAAATGCACCCAGGCCACTGATCCCATTTTTAAAAGTGTTAGTAATTACTTGATTCTGGTGGAAATTAGGACATAAACTGATTTACCAGAAAGCTGCTGCTATTCGTACAACTAATTAAATACCCAATGAAAGGAGCATAGCTTGGAATGCAAAGGTCACTCCTCTTCAGGGCATCAGGTACTATAAAACCAGTTAAGAGACAGTCAGTCCAATTTACGCCTTGATAGATAATGATTGGGGCGTCCACAAGAGATCTCTAATTTCCTGCTGATGAAAACCTGACTGTCCTAATATTCGGGGTTATCCATCTTTCTGAGCATCAGGGCTCTTGCCAAACTTGCAGACGGTCCCGTGAACACATAATGTTCCCCTCTGAGACCTGCGTTATAATACAAAGCCATTTTCTTTGTTCTGGAACTGAAAACCACCTCCACACGGACAATGCGTATAATGACTAATTATGCACTTGAGAGAAGTTAAGCCAGGAATATGAGTTTGTGCTTATGGTTCAGATCACTGAACAGCTCTACATGAAATGTTTTACAGACCCATCCTTCCTATGTTTACTCAGAAGTAAACCCCCCTGAGTTCAATGGGATCATCCCTCACATAAGTGTGCATCAGCTCTCAGCTGAAATCAAAGTCTGCCATGTGTTTTCTAAGCACTAAGAATACAAAATTCAGATCCTTGTGAGTTGTATTCATTTTTACATTCCTCCCGACTTTTCAAACTATCCAATATTCTCATCCAGTGTTCTTCACACAGGTGCAGTGAGTGACCACATACATCTTTGGCCAATAAGACTTTTTGCAGGGGTGGTGAATTCAGTTAACTGGAGTTTAACCTTGAGATCTGCAGTAATAGGTACACTTGCTAGCCTTTGGACAAGAAGGGAATTTTCAGCTACCATCTATATACTAATACCAGTTCACCTTGTCTGATTGTTTATGCTTATCTAGTCAAAATTCCGTCACAAGAAAGAGGTATCAACAGATTGGTGGTTAGTGGTAGGGACAAAACTGTCAATGTTGGTTGCTTTCAGTTTGGTGCACTTCGTTTTTGCCCCAGCAGAGGCATTTCTGCTTGCCAGACAGAATGATCTCCCCTCTCTTCTCCCCTCCCACTGTTCTGGAGGTTCTTGCAGCCCTCCAAATCAGATTTAGGAGAGGCACAGGGGCAGGGAGAGGGAGGAGAGGAGGAAAGATCCACTGAGCTTGTGAGAATCCCTGCAATGGCTTCTGCTAGCACAGTGAAGCTGAGGCTCCAGTACTTTGGCCACCTCATGAGAAGAGAAGACTCCCTGGAGAAGACCCTGATGTTGGGAAAGATGGAGGGCACAAGGAGAAGGGGGCGACAGAGGACGAGATGGTTGGATAGTGTTTTCGAGGTTACCAGCATGAGTTTGACCAAACTGCAGGAGGCAGTGGAGGTCAGAGGTGCCTGGCGTTCTCTGGTCCATGGGGTCATGAAGAGTCGGACACGACTAAAGGACTAAACAACAACAAAGCACAGTGAATTAGTTGAATGCAGCCCTATGGTCCCTGTAGAAGGGCAACTTGAAAGTGAGACTTTTCATTCAAATGAAGGATACTGAGAAGCTGGAACAAGTGCAGAGGAAAGTGACTGATATGATCAGGGGTCTGGAAAGCAAGCCTTATGAGGAACAGGTGAAGGATCTGGGTATGTTTGGCCTGGAAAAGAGGAAACTGAGAGGAGATATGATAAGCATCAACCATCTTCAAATAACTAAAGGGCTGTCACATGGAGGAGGGAACAAGCTTGTTTTCTCCTTTTCCAGAAGGTAGGACCCAAACCAATGGATCTAAGTTACAAGAAAGGAGATTCCAACTAAACATCAGGAAGAACTTTCTGACAGTAAGAGCTGTTTGAAATGGAACAGACTCCCTTTGGAGGTGATCTCTCTTTCATTGGAGGTTTTTAAGCAGAGGTTGGGTGGCCGTCTGTCATGGACACTAGTTTAGATTCCTGCATTGCAGGGGGTAGATGATTCTGACAATCCCTTCCAACTCTACAATTATATGATTCTAAAACACAGAGCCTAGGGCTTGCTGATCAGAAGGTTGGCGGTTCGAATCCCCGCAACGGGGTGAGCTCCCGTTGCTTGGTCCCTGCTCCTGCCAAACTAGCAGTTCGAAAGCACGTCAAAGTGCAAGTAGATAAATAGGTACTGCTCCAGCGGGAAGGTAAACAGCGTTTCCGTGTGTTGCTCTGGTTCTCCAGAAGCGGCTTAGTCATGCTGGCCACATGAGCCAGAAGCTGTACGCCAGCTCCCTCGGCCAGTAAAGCAAGATGAGCGCCGCAACCCCAGAGTCATCCACAACTGAACCTAACAGTCAGGGGTCCCTTTATCTTTGCCTTTTTAACAATAAATAACAACATAATAGAACATCACAAATATAGCCTAACCCATATAGTATAATTAACAAATCATCAGTATAACATTTACAAACCTTTTTCAAAATTCACAATTTTTTGAATTTTATGATACACTTCTCCAGCCAATTATTGTGCACAAAAATGCACACACTAGGGTAAAAACTTCATTAAAATGCATCTGTCAATTTCTATGACATGCAAAGAGCTTCAAGACAATGTGGTGTAGTGGTTACAGGCCCTGGTTCAGCTACAAAGCTCATAGCCTAGGCTGCCTAACAAGTCTGTTGTGAGGGTCAGAGAGAACCATTCGTGCCAGCTTAAACTCTTTGGAGGGAGATTGGGATACAAATAAAATGAAACATTAAAATCAACCAGGCAAGGCTCTTCACATTCACTACCTCCTTTTGATCACAAATCACCTACTATAAAATAAGGAAGGGTAGTCTTGGCCCTCCAGATGTTGTTGGACTTTAACTCCCATTATCCCTTGCTAACATGGTCAATGGTCATAGGTGATCCTTGGGGAATGGCCATAGCTCAGTTGTAGAACATCTGCCTTGCATGCAGATGGTCACAGGTTCAATCCTCAGCATCTCCAGGTAGGGCTAGGAATGTCTCTGGTCTGAAACCCTGGAGAGCTGCTGCCAGTCAAGTCTAGACCAGCATTTCTCAACCTGTGGGTCCCCAGATGTTGTTGAACTACAACTCCCCTAACTAGCAAGGCCAAAGCTCAGGGATGATGGGAGTTGTAGTCCAACAACATCTGGGGACCCACAGGTTGAGAACCGCTGGTCTAGGCAGTACTGAGCTAGGTGGACCAATGACCTGATTCAGTGTAAGGCAGCATCCTGTGTTCCTTTGCTGGGAGATGTCATCAAACAACATCTGGGGAGATGTAGGTTCCCCAACCCTGATCTAGAACGTACCCTCGTGGACTAATGACATTTGTGGGCTTGTCCAAACCTGGTATCCGGTGTGTCCTCAGCCCAGCCAAAAGAAAGCACTGGAGCCATTGTCCCACATCTGTGCACATAGCAGCAGAAAACTGCAAGCCCTGAGTGCTGTGTCGAGTGGTCCAGCTCAGATTCAGTTCTTTTCTGTCCGTCTTCTCTGCCTATGTTTGGAGGCCAAGAGCGCCAGTTCTCTTTCCTAGAATGTCCCCCTCTTCCTTGTCTCAGCGCAAAGCTCTTTCAACAGATACTAATGTCTGCCTCAACATCTGCAGTGGTGGGCGATAGCCAAGAATGGAGGAGGACAAATGCCGGAAAACCTTGCATGGAGATCCTGCGATTGCAGGATTTCTGATTGAATTTTTGCAGACTCAGGCCTGAATAATGCTGAGGCACTGCAAAGGAGCCTCCCATCCAACACACTGAACTTGCAGATTTGCAACTTAACTGCAAAGGGTCTGGCACCGCGAGAAACTTTCCATAGGCGATGTCTTCTTTACTGGAGCAGGAGAGAGACAGAGAGGCTCGGTGTTTAAACCCGTGCATACAGAAAGGATTTGAGGGATGAATTTGCAGGTCATGTCGCCCTTGCGTTATCCCACTTTGCATGAAAACTGGAATTGCCTCCTTTCAGCTGTCTGGCCAACATTTATTTATTTATTTATTTATTTATTTATTTATTTATTTATTTATTTTTATTATTTTCCACTTTATATTTTTAAGAGGAAACCTCAAAGAGGTTCACAACACGGTTATACCATCAAATCAAACAATCCAGAATAGAACATTCACTGGGGGGAAAATCAAATAGAAATTATACATTGAAAGGAACATAATTGACAAGAAACTAAAACATTCTCTTTAAGATTAAAACATTACTAAAGGAAGTCAAATATAAAATGCACATTTAAAATAGCATAAAGAGGAAAAGAAAATATTCTCATAAGCACAGAACATAAACTGTGGCTGCCAGTCCTGTAACTGGTGGTTCACAACAAACAATGGCTGTGGAAGCTCAGGCTCAGTGACCTGGGTCTGCACTAAGAGGCAGCCAATATTTCTCTTATCTTATTTCTGTTCCAAACAGACATGCTGCTGAAGGAACGGCAATGAGGTGAGAAGGTGTGCAAGCAAGTATACCTTTGCTGTTGCTGTGGCCCTGGGTCAGTACAGAGCCCCCCTACCCACAATGAGATAACCCTCCATGCCCCATGTCCTTGGCATGCACACACACACCCCTCCATGCATGCACATGCGCCCTGGGCATGGAGAACTAATGTGCTAATGGTATCGAAGCATTCTGGGTGCTTGTGCACTTCATGGTCCCAAGAAAACAGGAAAACGGGGAGGTTTACAAAGATACCAGCTGTATTTAGCTTCAGGATACCTTCCTACAACTCCAGCTCCCATCAGCCTCAGGGGCATCTGTGATGGTTGGAGATGTGGTCCATCCAGCAACATCTGCAGAACATCAGGTTGGGAAAGGCCAACTTAATGATACACAAGCTGTGTGTTGTTGTTTAGTCATTTAGTTGTGTCCGACTCTTCGTGACCCCATGGACCAGAGCACACCAGGCACTCCTGTCTTCCACTGCCTCCCACAGTTTGGTCAAACTCATGCTGGTAGCTTTGAGAACACCTGTCCAACCATCTCGCCCTCTGTCATCCCCTTCTCCTTGTGCCCTCCATCTTTCCCTACATCAGGGTCTTTTCCAGGGAGTCTTCTCTTCTCATGAGGTGGCCAAAATATTGGAGCCTCAGCTTCAGGATCTGTCCTTACAGTGAGCACTCGGGGCTGATTTCTTTAAGAATGGAGAGGTTTGATCTTCTTGCAGTCTCAAGAGTCTCCTCCAGCACCATAATTCAAAAGCATCAGTTCTTCGGCGATCAGCCTTCTTTATGGTCCAGCTCTCATTTCCATACATCACTACTGGGAAAACCATGGCTTTAACTATACGGACCTTTGTTGGCAAGGTGATGTCTCTGCTTTTTAAAATGCTGTCTAGGTTTGTCATTGCTTTTCTCCCAAGAAGCTGGCATCTTTTAATTTTGTGACTGCTGTCACCATCTGCAGTGATCATGGAGCCCAAGAAAGTAAAATCTCTCACACAAGCTGTGTATGCCTGTGCTAAGCCAAAAGCTTCATGTTCCATTGCTGACGCTGCACAGGAACCAAGGATGTAATACAAAGTCCATTACAGTCTTGAGTTTTGCTTGGGACCAGGTATGAATATGAATGTCCGAAAGCAATAACACAATGCGCAGCACTTAAAAACTATAGCAAATTAAATCGGGACATGCCATGTATTCAAAAACGAACACATTCATTTTTCATAGACAGGATAACAACCTTGGGCCACCAGCCAGTCTCTTTCCAAAATTAGCTGGGCAAAATGGTGGGCTGGAGCCAAACTGCTTTTATAGATGTTCTGATTCTTATTAGTTTTGCTCTCCTAGCTATTGTAATTTTTTTATGGCTCGATTGAAGAAAGGAAGAAGTTGGATTTAACGCCATGTCGTCTTTTTGCAGTTTGACGTTGGGCAAGGGGCTTGGGATTTATTTGCCCTGTGGAATAAGGCTCAGGGGCAGTAATGAAATATTGAGGATCACAGCCCCTCTTATTTTTTAAAAAAGCAAGTTTCTAGTAGTACTCATTGCTGGGGGCAGGGGTTGGGGGGTGGAGAGAGATGATGAAGACTTTCCCTGAATTCACACACCCTCCAAGTATCCCGATTTCCCAGTGACAGTCCCAGAATTAGGAAAGCCATCCCAGCTTCTGATTGGATGTCCCTAGTTCCCCCACCAGCGCTGCTGCCACCGAGCTTGGGGAGGTGGGTGTCCCAAGCGGTGGCAGCAGCAGTGGGGGGGGTGATGGCCTGGGACTCAGGGTCGGACTCAGAGCCAGAGGAGTCTCAGTCCACACCGGATCCTTTGCCTCAGGCAGCAGCTGAACCTAGTCTGGGGCCTGATGCTGAAGAGTCCCAGTCTATACAGCTTCCCCTGCAAGAAGCACCAGCTGGGCCAAGTCAGGGGCCTGAGCCTGCCCTGGCTCCAGATGCAGGGATTACCTCATCGCCTTCAGCTGGGCAATCACTTACAACTGCTCCACTACCAGTTAGGTCAGGAGAGGCTGAGGCGGCCTCTAGGTCTAGTAACCCACCGACATCTCCTGAGCTGCAGAGACTGAGGTCTGAGAGATGGAGAGACCTGAGTACTCACAGGAGGAGTACTCGCCTTTGGATGAGACAGGGAGGTAAGTCACCGGGGGATCAGGACCGGCCGTTACCCTGACAGAGGTAAAAGGCTGCTGGACCCTGCCCCAGGTTGCGGGAGCAATGTTGCTGTTTGCCAGAACCTACCTGTGATCCTGTGCCTGACCTTGCCTGGTTTACTGCCTTGTGTCCTGCCTTGGCCCTGTCGGACTGGCTCCTTGCAGAACCCTTGGATTTGGGACTGGACCTGGACCGCGTTACTCGGGTTACCCCTGGGGCCAGCACAGGGGGGCTATGAGGGAGCACCCCATTATCTCTCCATAACTGTCGCTGCTGGCCTCCTCCCTCGGGCAGCTTGTAGTTGCTGCTTAAGAGCAAGCAAGGAGAAGGAGAGATGGCGGTTGCTGCCAAGGCCCAGCCCCATGTGATGTGCCAGCTTTGAGGGGCAGGCAGAGGGCAGGGCCACCCTGGGAGGGAAGGAGGGAAGTAAGAGGGAGTGGAGCAGAACTCTCTCTATATGTGTGTGTGTGTGTGTGTGCGCGCGCGCGCGCGCGCGCGCTTTGGGCATCCACGTCTATTCTTGCCCATTTATAAAATTTATTTAATTGGTGTGTATTTTTCTTTTTGGAAATCTACCAAAGAATAAAATAAAATAGGAATGAAGGGGTTTTCTCAGGATGGTGGAGGGCATGTGTGCTGTGTCCCGTTGGTGTAGTACAGTCATGCCTTGGGTTACAGGGCCGCTTCAGGTTGCGTTTTTTCAGGTTACACACCCGCCGAAACCCGGAAGTACCGGAACGGGTTACTTCCGGGTTTCGGCAGATGTGCATGCACAGAAGCACCGAATCACAACCCACATGTGCGCAGACGCACTGCTGCGGATTGCGAACGTTGCGAGTTGCGAACGTGCATCCCGCATGGATCATGTTTGCAAACCGAGTGTCCACTGTAGTAGGGGCACACACCCCTTCTCCTCATAGGATATGCTCTGCCAGTGGGAGGGGGGCAAAAATGGGGGAGTCGAGGAGGGTCAGCGGAAGGGTGCGACAAATGTCCCTACAGTGGACCCTCGGGTTATGTCACCTTTGAGTAACATAACTTCTGGGTAGCAAATGCAGGAAACCCAGAAGTGTATACTTCCAGGTTTCGCCGCATGCACAGAAGTGGTGCCTCATTTTGTGGACTTTTCGGGGTACCAAAGAACCCCCAGAATGAATTAAGTTCCTATCCGGAGGGTCCGCTGTATTTTCTTCTGACGAATGTTGGAGGGTATGAATTCGTATGCTGCAAATTTCCACATAGGCAGGCAGCTTCAATTCCTCTAAAGTCAAGAGTAGACGATACAAATTGATTTCTGTGGCTTGGAGAGCAGCCACCAACCACCAAAGGCCACGAAGCAGCACCTTCTGCTATCAAACTACTAAAAGGCATGCAAAGAAGAGTACTTTACTTTGCACATCCCTGGAGCGTGCTTGGAGCAATAGGTATGAAACATCCCAGTTAATCTGGGCTTGGAGCACAGCAGAGGTCATAGGAAGATCAGAATCTGGCTTATGCCATGCCAGGTCATTGGTTCTTCTTCGGGCTCAGTATTATCTCTACGCTGACTGGTGGGAGCTCTCCTGGGTGTCAGGGAAGGGATATTGCAGGTCCTTGCCAACAAAGGTCCATACAGTTAAAGCTATGGTTTTCCCAGTAGTGATGTATGGAAGTGAGAGCTGGACCATAAAGAAGGCTGATCACCGAAGAATTGATGCTTTTGAATTATGGTGCTGGAGGAGACTCTTGAGAGTCCCATGGACTGCAAGAAAATCAAACCTCTCCATTCTGAAGGAAATCAGCCCTGAGTGCTCACTGGAAGGACAGATCCCGAAGCTGAGGCTCCAAAACTTTGGCCAACTCAGGAGAAGAGAAGACTCCCTGGAAAAGACCCTGATGTTGGGAAAGATGGAGGGCACAAGGAGAAGGGAATGACAGAGGACGAGATGGTTGGACAGTCTTCTCGAAGCTACCAGCATGAGTTTGACCAAACTGCGGGAGGCAGTGGAAGACAGGAGTGCCTGGCGAGCTCTGGTCCATGGGGTCACGAAGAGTCGGACACAACTAAAGGACTAAACAACAACAACAGCAAATGCTCTTCCACTGAGCTATGGCCCTTCCGAAAAGGTCCAGCTTGCATTAACCAGGAAGAGATCATTTGCTGTTGTGACATCCTCTCTATGGAACCATCTCCCCTCTGAATCATAGCAGGTGCCTAGGTTGATGCTGTTTTGCTCCCTGCTCAAAAAAAGCTCATCTCTTCTCCCCAAGCATTTTGCTGGCAATTAATACCAGTCTGTTCTTAATTTGTTTGCTTTGGATTTCCTGCTCTCTCTCTTTTTTTTTAATGGGGAATATTGTATAGGCATTGGTTTTATTGCAATGCTAACATCGTACTGCGCACTGCGCTGTGGTTTTTAAATGGAAAGCTAAGTAAACGTATTTTTAACTAAATAAAAATGAGAGTGGCAAAAGCATCGCCCAGGGCCCAGAGCAAGGAGGGATGTGTGCTATGGGAAGGGAGAGAATAAACAGGGAAGTTTTGGAGGTGGTGGACCATAGGGCAAAGTTGGACAAAGGGGAAGGGAAGTCTAAGTGAATTTCTGGACTTTTTCAAAGCAGGTATGTGAGGATGAAAGATCCATCCCAAAAGATGGAGGGACGAACAAGCATGAAAATCACACTCACCCAATCCTGTGCCACCAGAACATACAGGTGGGAGAGAGAACCGGACACCAGAAGTCATGGACATCCAACGAAGCTGAACGTTGGAAAATTCAGGACGGATAAAAGAAAGCACTTTTTTTTTTGCACAGCACATAAACTATGGAACTCGCTGCCACAGGAGCACCAACCTAGATGGCTTTAAAAGAGCATTTGATGGAGGGGAGGGCTATCGGCTGCTAGTCAGGATGGCTAATAGCCATGATGGCTGTTCTCCGACAGCACAATTGCAGGCAGCAATGCTTCTGAATACCATTTGCTGGAAACCACAGAAGTCCCCTTCTCCTTAGGTGTCATCACCGAGGGAGGTGACATTCTGCGCATTGCCTGCCCACGACTACCGTGAGCCACTGGGGAAAGGGGGGAGCTTTGCCTCTTTGCCGTTTTGACAGCCCTGCGCTTCCTGGCTGCTGGAGGAGGCAGGCAGAGGGTGGAGGAAAGGATAGAAGGAGGAGCTCCCTAAACTCAGGACCCAAACCCTGTAACCCCGACTTTGGACAACCCTCTCCCCAAAATAGCTCAACAACTTTGGCCAACCCTCTCCTAAAAAAAGCTGAACAATGACAACGGGTAGATCACAGCCAGTCTTTTTATAGTGTGAGTAGATCGCTGTCCCTTGGGGTCCAACTAGATTTCAATTGGGGGCAGGTTGACAAGAATTTTTCTGCACCGGGTACCGCCTGACCTTGCTACGCCACTGGCTGTATCTCAGCAGTAGGGCATCTGCTTTACAGGCAGAGAAGGTCCCTGGTTCAGTCCCTGGCATCTCCTGGTAGGGATGGGAGAAACCCCTGCCTGGAAACCCCAGACAGCTGTCAGTGTAGACAGTGAGCAGCTAGATGGACCTGTCTTCATTTGAAAATGTGTTGTCATTTCTTGATGCTTTTCCTGAACCGCAGAGCTATACATTTCCCTGCCTGTGAACTTTATTTAAAAATTGTTTGTTTGGAGCCATGTCAGATCCCTTGTGTTTGAGAGGCCTGTTATGCCTCGGAGAGGGTTTTTTTTTACCCTTGGAGTGCCCTAATTATACAGAGCATTGATTTTACAGTGCATTCCTGGATTGATTGCTCTGCCATGCCCCTCCCACAGGAAACAGCTTGCGCAACAGCACTTTTTTGATCTCTCCAAAGTATTCCCCGAGGTGGATGAATGCCTTTTGAATCTTCTTGACTCTTGCTTTAGTACGAGCCGGGGAGGAAGATGGGAAGGGAAAGAGGTCTCACTGCTGTAATGAACTATAACAGGGCATACTTCGTAAGCATTTATGTTGGAAGTATCTAAAGCTCAGTCCTGCAAGGAGGGAGGCTACTCTCCGAGGCTGACACCGGCCCGAAGGCTCAGAGGAGAGTAATAAAGTGGCCCCAATGTGGTCATAAAATAGTGCAGTGTACTACTAGGCGCACCCCTCCATGGGAATCCGTCTGTCCCGTCTGTTTGCCGCGTCAACCAAAGTTTCTTAGTTAGCTTCCCGGGCGGGGGGTAGCAACCCCGCGGGGGTCTGATAAGCTGCGACGTAACCTCTCCAACAACTGAGCCGGTATGTTTGTAGTACCCGGTATCCCCGTGTTTAACGCTTTTTTGAGTCGTTTAGTGCAACCTCCACGGCGCCTCTCCTTGCCTCCCCTCTTAAGATGGCGTCGGAGCGTCTTCTCACTCTCTCGCTGCTTTAACTTTCCGGAAAATATTCTAGCTCCAATCCTTTCTATTTTTCCGTTTCTTCAGTTACCCTGCCGGCTGGGATTTCTTTTCTGTCACCCCTCTTTTCTGCTCCCTCTTAACTTTCTCCCTTACCAAGAAAGGAGTTTCTTTTTTCCTTTTAAACTATAGCTACCCGAGGGAGAACGGAAACAGTATCCGCTGGCGGTAACTTACTTTCTCTTTAAGCTCTGCTCGCAACGCTGCGTCTTTTTCCGCTGAAGTCAAACCAACGCAGAACTCGAACTTTCTCCCCTTTTTATTACCCGGAGACTTCCTTATTTTGTTTTATTCAGTTCGCTGTCTGTTTTATATGTCCGGGTCTCTTCGTATTGAGAGCAAAGCGCTATCCCTTGCAGGCTCGGGGCTTCGCTAAATCGCCGTTAAATCGCCGCTGTAATGGCTGCCCGACTGCCTGCCGCCCGCACCGTCGTACTCTTCACCTTTTTTTCAAGGGCTACCTGACGACAGAACGATCGGCTGTCTGGCACTGTCGGGTACCTGGACCTCTAGACACCCACCAGAGGCTTGGTTGGAGGTTCTGGCGCCCTCAAATCCTCCAAAAACTGGCGAAAAAGCTGGGGTTACCTCCGCAGAAAGAACCCTCGCCTGCGTTAGGTTCCGCGTGTATCAGATCATCTGTGTGTATCAGATCATCGGGAGAAGCATCACTCTGACATCCAGCAATGAGAGCAACAACAGAAAAGTCATCATCCTAAAATTTTGTGTTAAAATTAATATCCCCACAGCCTCAGTCCAGCCACCAGTTCCGCATTATGATCATCCGAGCGCAGGAGCTGGCATGGCAATTATCTTTAACAAACTAGCCAAGATCAAGACAGGGGTACCTTTTGAAGCAGAATACCAAAAAAGCATTAAACGGTTAACTAAGCGGATGGTGAAGGTGATTTAAGCTTTTTTTAAAAAAGACTTAAAAACAAATCTCTACAGCATATTTGAAATTAAGCAGGGGAAAGAAAAAGAAACAGAATAGACTGATAAAAAGTAGTTCCCCCATCACCTTGTTGAAAAGATGCTTCTTTGTATAGAATTAAAAATGGAAGGTCAGATAATAAAATACAGTGGGTTACAGATACTTCAGGTTACAGACTCCACTAACCCAGAAATAGTACCTTGGGTTAAGAACTTTGCTTCAGGATGAGAACAAAAATTGCGTAGCAGAGGCGCAGTGGCAGTGGGGGGCCCCATTAGCAAAAGTGGTACCTCAGGTTAAGAACAGTTTCAGGTTAAGAACGGACCTCCAGAAAGAATTAAGTTCTTAACCCGAGGTACCACTATACTATACAGTGGTACCTTGGTTTAAGAACAGTCCTGTTTACGAACGATTTGGTTTACGAACTCTGCAAAACCGGAAGTAGGTGTCCCGGTTTGCAAACTTTATCTCGGTCTAAGAACAGAAGCCAAACGGAGGAAGGGCACCGGTGGTGGGAGGCCTCATTAGGGAAAGTACGCCTCAGTTCAAGAATGGTTTCAGTTTAAGAATGGAGTTCCAGAACGGATTAAATTCATAAACCGAGGTACCACTGTACAAGAGTCTTGTTACCTGGTTGCCTGGTTTTAAACCATCCAGTTGTACTCAGGGTGAAGAGGGGTTTCTAATTTGCACTGATAATTTGCACAGTGGGCACATGGAAAATATGGATGGCAAGGCACATGTTTGGAAACATACGCTGGGCTCAGGCTACCAGCAGGTAAGGGCTAGCAGTTGTGGCTGTTTGGTACATTTTTGCAGCCAGGGGTGCCAGCTTGAATAAAATAGGGAGGGGGGACAAGTGAGCTCCGCCCTAAATAATCAATTGCATGATAGGGGAAAGGACACCATTTGAATGGCAGTGCCCATCAACTTTGGGAGTCCCGGCCCCATCAAATATTTTATGGGGGGGGGGGCAAAGACCCCTCGGCCCATAGGAGCATGCCAGTGGGGATTTCTTTCCAATGCAACTAACAGCTAGGAGAGTACTTTTCAACAGGACCATGTACTGAGTTGAATAGGATCCAAAATGCAGCAGTCTGATTGGTCCTAGAACAATAGGATTCAGAATGCAGCAGTCTGATTGGTCCTAGAACAATGCAGCAGTATGATTGGTCCCCAGGAGCCACCCAATCCAGCTCCAGATGGAAGTGAATCGACAACCTGATTGGCCTACCGGAGAATCCCGGATTTAGCCAATCACGTGCAGTCCATTGTGTAAATAATGTATATAAAGCAGATACTTTGGGGGAACATTCATTCCTCCTCACCACTATGAGCTGAATAAAGAGCATGAAATCCACTCTCGACTCTGAGTATATTTCAACCACGATGATGGGGGCCAAAGGGAAGAGCTTTAAACTCCTCCCACCATTATTCTGATCTGATTGGACCTCCCAATTAGTTCTTATTTGAAGTTTTAAGATATATGAACCATCCAGCCATGTGCATTTTGGCCTCCAGCAAAAAGCCTAGAAAGGAGTCCCAAGCCTTTGGGGAAGACTTCATAACTGAGCAGTGACTGCCAAGCTAAGTGTGATTCTAGAAAGAAAAAGTTCTATTTTAACAGAACTGTTTTCTGGACTTGAATTCCCTGGTATAATATAACCTCCCTAAATCACCCATCCTAATGGTCTCCAGATCTGCTGTGCTTTATGCTCTTTTCTTTATTATATGCAAGCACATTTTATCTAGTAAATATTTATCGGTGGGCACCTACATTTATCCTTTAAAAATCATAATCGCAATGGCAGTAGTAGCAATAATAATTTGTAAGGCATTGGCAAATGTCAATGTGTGTTTTCCCCATATGAAATGCATTTGGGTGGGGGCACATTATGCAGAGAAAACTTGAAATCTGACTTTCAACCAGTTCTCCCTGTGGCATATCTGAGTCTTGCCTGAAATGTAATTCAGAGGACAGATGCAGGCTGAGAGGCTAGTTTCTCTGATCACAAGTGATTTACACCTATGTGCAGTTACGATGAGGTTTCCTGTTAAAATGATTTACCCTTTGCCACAGCAAGATAAACAAAAGCACTGCTTAATCCATGCTAAGAGCAGTTCAAAACTCCCCCATTGTGAAAGTGGGCATCTTGATCATACAAAAGCAGTTTCCAGTTCGGTTTTTTTAACAAGCAGGATCTGGGCAGTGTTCCATGCTTCATTCCAAGAACACAACGAAAGGGTGATGCATTCAAAAAGGAAAATCGACTCGAAACAGCTCTGGTTCATCAATTCTTTCCTGCAGTGGGAGCTTGTACTAGTGATAAAAATAAAATAAATGAAAAAGAATTGTGATGTACCACCTGAAAGGAATGCTGAATCTCAAATCAGGTGATAGCAACACCTTCCAGCTGTGATTAAAGCAGACAGGTTGTGCTTTATTATGCCTGCATTCCTTAAAAGCTCCTGTGGACCGAATCACCAATATGAATGGTGAGTGGCAAGGTTGTAACTCTTCCTCTGGTCTATGCATGCCTTCCATCTGCACAAAAATTGTTATCTGGCAGGGTGAAGTGAGCTCTGGTCAGCAACACATTTTGCCTAGCATTTTGCCACTTTGATGGGCAGGGCAATCAGATAATCCAGACCCCCACACCCAATGCCAAAGTGACTTTCTGGCAAATCCCATTCTACCCCCACCCCACTTCTGCCTCTCCCCCTAGCCTCTGTGCTATCAAAAACACTGCAAGAAGGATGGAGGGGGCAGAGGAGACACTTAGTCACGTATTCGTATAGCTACCTATGTTCACTGATTGCGCTAGCAGATCCATCCAAGTACAGCTGGGGTGGAGGGTTCTTGAGGGTCTTCAAGGAGAGCTATCTACTGGAGATGGTTGGAGCAGGTTGGGCTAGATGACATTCAAGACCCCCTCCAATTCTGTGACTCAACTTAATCTAGATTGATAATAATAATAATAAATTTTATTCATACCCCGACCTCCCCAGACTGGGCTCAGGGTGGCTAACACCCAATATAAAAACAAATTGATTGAAATACAACTTAAAAACAAGATTAAAATACAACATTAAAACATTAAAATGCAGCCCCATTTCAATGGAAACTCAAATTAAAAACTTTTGGGGGGATGAAAACGTCAAGTCTTCACCTAGGCTAACTATCCAGAGTGGTCCTACATGGGCCAGAAAAAAGCCAGGGAAGTCCCCAAATAGGAGTTCCATCACAGGAAGAGAAAGGAAAAAAGAAGAGGGGGAGGGAATCAAATTGCTTCCAAGTCGAAGGCCAGGTGGAGCAACTCTGTCTTACAGGCCCTGCAGAAAGAAATCAGATCCTGCAGGGCCCTGGTCTCATGAGACAGAGTGTTCCATCAGGCTGGAGCCAGTGTTGAAAAGGCCCTGGCTTTGGTTGAGGCTAATCTGACTTCCTTAGGGTCTGGGACCTCTAGGGTGTTGCTATTTATGGACCTTAAGGTCCTCTGTGGGGCATACCGGGAGAGGCAGTCCCATAGGTACGAGGGTCCTAGGTACCTAAGTAGGGATCAGCTTGTTCACACATTGCACTGCACCCAAGTATGAGCTGCCTCTACACACATGCAAGTGCTTGTATGAAGTTTTGTGCCAATTTCTCCCAGCCTGCATATTTTAGTATGCAAAACGAATTTCTCTAATATAACACATTTTCATGAATTCATGCAATTTCATGAAATGCATTCCTTTTGTGAATGCATATGCATTTTCATGTACCTATTACTTGCCTGGAGAACTGCATTGAGAAGTTTGGAGAAGTGCAAATTTCAAAGAATGACCGGGCTTCAATTTTCATGCTGTTTTCAAAAGTGTGAATCAGGTGGGCTCTGCTGTAAAGCTGAAATGACACACATCACACTGAAAGCACAATTGTCAGGGGCAATGTCCGCAGGCTGTGAACATGGAGCAGAGACCCCATGCACTTAAAGCACATCCAATGCACAGTTAAATAACATTCATTCCCCAAAAGAATTCTGGGAACTGTAGTTTCTCCCTCTGCAATTCTTATCCCCCTTAAGAAACTACATTTCCCAGGATTCTTTGGAGAAAGGCACATGTTCTAAATGTGTGTTGGATGTGCTTTAAGGGCTTTATCGGGAGTGGCGCCCTCCCTGTGGAACGCCCTCCCTTCAGATGTCAAGAATTACACTACTTTTAGAAGACATCTGAAGGCAGCTCTGTACTTGGAGGTTTTTAACGCAGATGGGCGGGGTATTATTATTATTATTATTATTATTATTATTATTATTATTAGGATCTGCCCTATTAACCTATATGGGGAGGGAATGAGTAAAGAGTCCAGTACTTAAAGAGTTATTATCTCAGGATAACACTCTTGGATTATTATTTTTTAACTAGTTGGTTAGATTTTTTAAAAAAGTGAAACATGAAAGACTGTGTTGCGGATGAACCTAATTGTCCGTCTAACCTTTAAAATATCCTGAAAGAGAGTCCAATCAGAGTCTTTACCTCAGGTTATAGATCAGAAGTAATGGGGCCATTAAACCCCACGAAACTATATCTTTAACATTTAAATGGTGCTTAACTGAGTGATGGCATCCTAATTTCAAGAGCTTTCCCTCTCCGTAGCCCTTCTCGGACAAAGGGGTAAACCAGCTGAGTCAGACAAGACCCATCCTTTTTAGCTTTCTTCTCCCTACCATGGCAAAAACAACACATTTTCCACTGCAGGCATGAGCTAAATTATAAATTTGTTCATATATATAACATATATATTCATATATATATATGAAAATCTACGAAAGCATATATATATATATATATATATATATATATATATATGCAGGTTTTGGTGTCCTCGGGTGTCTTCCCGTGTAAAAGTTGGGGTGTCTAGGCGACGTTTCGACGAGGTCTCACTCGTCATCTTCAGGCTGGTGCTTTCGGCTTCTTGTTACTGGAACAGAGCGGGATCTCAATGTTTGAGTTCCTATAAATACTGTAGAGGGGGTGTGGTGTCTAGCCTCCAATGTTCTGGGCAGAGAGGAAGTTCCTAGGCTAGTGTGCCTTTTCTTCTTTTGTTCCTTAATTACTTGAGAGATACCTTGAGTGATTTCTTGAGTGATATCCTGAGTACCACTTAGGTGGGTCATTAGGTGTGGATTAGTTGCTAAAGTCTTTGTGTCTTGACCTCTTGAACTTTGTGAAGAGTTTTCCTGAGAAGATGGCTGTATTGCACTTAGTTGTGCTTTGGCTTGGCTTCGTGTATAGGGGCGAGCTGTGGTTTTGTGGCTTGTGTCAGCCAGATCTGTGTAGGGATTGCAGGGGGGTGCAGCATCCGGAGGTGCCACCATGGATTGGCTACTGGATGGTGTCAGTAATTCATCTGTGGAGAGGGTCTGGGTTTGGGTCTGGTGTGGTTGATTGGTGTTGGCGTTCTGTGTGCCTCTGGATCTGGTGTCAGTTTTTGTGGGGAGGGCTAATTTCCAGATGTCTGGCAAGCGGGATGTGTCGTCACGCTTGTTCATGTTGTGAGGGTGTTTCTCTATCTCGATGGCTTCCATGATTATTCTCTTGTGGTGATGTTCCGTGTTAAAGAGCAATTTGGAATCTGCAAAATTAATTTCGTGTCCTGTTTCTTTCATGTGTTGGAAAAGAGAGGAAGTTTTTTCTTCTTTTTTGACGGCATTCTTGTGTTCTGCGATACGTGCATTTATTCGTCTGTTTGTTTGTCCAATGTACGTGGCTGGGCAGACTTTGCAGGGTATTTCATAGATCCCTTGGTTTTCCAACTGGATTTTATCCTTGGGGTTTCTGAGGATATTGGCTATTTTTTGGTTGGTGCAAAAGGCTGTTTTGATATTGTGTTTATGGAGGATTTTGCTAATTTTATCTGTAGTGCCCTTGATATAAGGAAGGAGGGCCATGCCATTGTTTTCTTCTGTGTCTTGGTTTTTGGGGGGTGTTTCCTTTTGGATTAGCTTCGTAATCCTGTTTTGCTGGTATCCATTGGCAATTAACACATTTGAGAGATTCTGTAACTTTTTTTTTGACGGCATTCAAAAAAGAAGAAAAAACTTCCTCTCTTTTCCAACACATGAAAGAAACAGGACACGAAATTAATTTTGCAGATTCCAAATTGCTCTTTAACACGGAACATCACCACAAGAGAATAATCATGGAAGCCATCGAGATAGAGAAACACCCTCACAACATGAACAAGCGTGACGACACATCCCGCTTGCCAGACATCTGGAAATTAGCCCTCCCCACAAAAACTGACACCAGATCCAGAGGCACACAGAACGCCAACACCAATCAACCACACCAGACCCAAACCCAGACCCTCTCCACAGATGAATTACTGACACCATCCAGTAGCCAATCCATGGTGGCACCTCCGGATGCTGCACCCCCCTGCAATCCCTACACAGATCTGGCTGACACAAGCCACAAAACCACAGCTCGCCCCTATACACGAAGCCAAGCCAAAGCACAACTAAGTGCAATACAGCCATCTTCTCAGGAAAACTCTTCACAAAGTTCAAGAGGTCAAGACACAAAGACTTTAGCAACTAATCCACACCTAATGACCCACCTAAGTGGTACTCAGGATATCACTCAAGAAATCACTCAAGGTATCTCTCAAGTAATTAAGGAACAAAAGAAGAAAAGGCACACTAGCCTAGGAACTTCCTCTCTGCCCAGAACATTGGAGGCTAGACACCACACCCCCTCTACAGTATTTATAGGAACTCAAACATTGAGATCCCGCTCTGTTCCAGTAACAAGAAGCCGAAAGCACCAGCCTGAAGATGACGAGTGAGACCTCGTCGAAACGTCGCCTAGACACCCCAACTTTTACACGGGAAGACACCCGAGGACACCAAAACCTGCATTCCTGTACCCGTGAAAATCTACGAAAGCAAATATAATAGTTCATATATATATATATAATTAGTTTTTTAACGTATCACTTTCAACAATTATTAAACATACTTTTATATCATATACAATTTTTTTTTACTTCCATCAATCACATCTGAAAATTTTCCCATCTTTTCACTTAATATACATTTCTTACTTTCACTATTACATTTAAATCTCATAACTAATGTCTCTCTTCTTTCTCTTCTTTGCAATATTTCATATATTTCTCCTTACAAAACTTCTTGCAGTCATACTTGCGTAATTTGTTGATTACAGTTGCTCTTCAAATAGTTCGTATATTTCTTCCAGTCTTCTGTAAATCTCTGGTCCCGCAGGTTTCAAATCCTTCCTGTCATTTTATCCAGTTCTGCGTAGTCCATTAATTTTGCCTGCCATTCTTCTTTCGTCGATATTTCTTCTTGCTTCCATTTCTGAGCCAACAATATTCTTGCTGCTGTTGTTGCATATAAGAACAATTTAACATCCTGTCTATTAATATCCTCACCTATAATACCAAGTAAAAATACTTCTGGTTTTTTTGGAAATGTATATTTCAACATCTTTTTCATCTCATTATATATCATTTCCCAGAAGTTTTTTACTTTCTTACATTCCCACCACATATGAAAAAATGTTCCTTCTTTTTCTTTAGAGATTGTAAATTTGTTCTAATAGCCTGAACCATCGATGAATATTCGTTTGAGGAGCAATTTGATTAGGGGGTTTTGTCTTGTTTTTTCCATTCATGCGAAAGCTTAAGAATGAGAACAAGCAGAAAATATTGGGCTGGGCTGGAAATGCTGTGAAGTTTGTGCAGAAAGGAGCCAGGATTGTGCCAGGATTGGCATGCTGAATTAGAACTGGAGCCAGGGCAGTGAAGCCTGAAGACTGGCTGTGGCCCTCTGAACCTCTCTATCAGGCCCTCAGTACAGTCCCCAGGCCACACTCCTTGCCAGCTGTTTTTCACATGTTTTTGTCTGGGTGGAATGTGACCTCAAATTGCATCTTGCTAGTGTGAAAGCAGAATGCAGCTGTCTCCCAGGCTTTTTGGTCTTTTCTTCCAGGGCTTATGGTGGCATAGAGATATCTCAGGTTCAAGACACCAGCACAGCGTGGATCTGTTGCATGAAGATATCAACTTCTTTGGTTTTTGGCCAAAGAAGCTGACCTTGTCTGGAAGCAAAGCAGGAAGGGGGGCCTTCATCATATAACATACTCTGGCCTAGGGGGAGCTCTTGCCTGTTTTATTCCTCTTCTAAAACAATTCCTTCTTTCATCCCTCAAGTCCTTGAGTCTGAACATACATTCTTCTTGAGCAGTTAGAATGTTCATCATCATTCCATGGCATCACAAACATATATTGCTGGTGAAAGGGATCTGGCTGAACAATAACTCATCTGGACTATCACAGAGATGATATATGCTTTCATTCAAGGCAAATACAAGCACTCAAATCCTGTCCCTAGCTTGCTGGAATAGTATCAGCTTTCCTATTCGGTTACTGAGACATTGTGGATTGATTAACATCCTATTATTTATACTTCGTTATATTGTGGATCACTTCTGTCAAAAATGTCATAGCTGAAGTCCCTTGACTCAGGGATAATTCTGCCATATGATTGTCTGTTGTGACTCCTTATTCATGTTTAACTTTGGAGATTTACAAATCTGTACGCCCATGGCTATGTCTTACAATGTGTCGTGTGGCCTTGAGTGCAAGGAATGCTAGATTCCTTTTTAACAAAACACATTTCTGTTCCACAATAGAATACCCTACTAAGGCCTAAACAAATCCAAAAGTATCTGTGGTCCTTTGCCATGCAAAATTATTTCTTGTTTGTCATTTTATCCTTATCAATATCCACACTTCTATTTCTTTTTCTTTATTTCTCTCTTTCTCTTTCTTTATACCTTTCTTTCCTGCCCCCTTCTATTCATCAAAGTCTTAGTTTGGACCCTAAAAAGGGAAGAGATATTTGTTATTAAGTTTTGTGTTTTTCTCAATAAACCCTAATGGAATTCAAAAGAAAAAAAAATACTATCCTATCCTCCCCTTGCTTCCTTATTTTCCCATGACTTATAAAATACCTGTGGAAAGCTTAGTTCTACATAAGCACATTCGTCAACCCAGTTATTCTTTTAAGGAACAAAATGATAATGGGAAGGCTTCCATCCATAAATACGATGGAAGCTTGAGTCACTGGGGCTTCTAGAGCTGAACTTCATTGATCACACATAATTGTTGCTGTATCGATGTCTCTTTATATAAGAAAGATTGCATCTCAAAGCTAATTTAGGCCTGGAGACAAATGCCTTAAAGTGTAGCTACTTTGCTGAGGAAGGGGGTGACCATATCACACCCCCACACCCCTGCTGAAATCACTGTATCAATGCTCAGGGTTTCGGCTTTGCATCCTGAATTATGGCTTTTATTAAAGATTGGAAATGGAGGGCGTTTAAATCATGCTTTCCCCTGTATATGAGAAATATGTTCAGCCCAGATCTACATATTTTAATGCCATATTTCTTCCTTTTCCCTCTCCCTGTAAGATAAATTCACTTATTCCACACACACACACACACACACACACGAAGCAAACATTTGGCTGGGAAAGAATCGTTCTTCTCTCAGTGCCCATCAGAAATACTCCACGAGCAAATTGGAATTATGGGAAAATCCTTAAATGGCCAATTTATTTGGAACGTTTAAGCACTTCTGAGTGAACGGCTCGAGGCCGAGCTATATCCATAATGATGTTGGACACTCGTTTCGTTTTTGCATGCCCATGCATTTCCCTTTGCCTATAAACTGGTGTGTGTGTGCTTAGGGCCAAATGAGACAATAGGCAAAAAACTAAGGGCTGTTCCTCTGCTTGCCAACCCCATCCCACCCCATCACCCCCACATTAGTCCCTTGGAATCCTAGAATTGTAAAGTTGAAAAGGGACCACAAGGCCAGCCACCTGCAATATGAACCCACGACCCTTGAGATTAAGAGCCTCATGCTCAGGCAGCTGATTTGGGGCATAGTGAACTGGAACACAGTTCATTCTAGTTCCCCGATGTTTCCCTAACTGTTCATTTCCACATAACATTTGAGTTTTGATATGATATACAAGCCCCTCAGCGCTGAGAATCAAGGGTGTGGCAAATTTCCAGCAGTATATCAGGATACGGTTATCTTCTGTTGTTTTTAATGTGAGGGCATCACAGGAGAATAAAGCATGCATTTGCAGAAAGGGTGAAGGATGGTTGTCCAATTACATTCGTTGTTGTGTCAAACCATGCTCAGTGGTGCGAATGAACTTCAGCGTGACATGCCAGTATATTGGTCAAAAAAGTCACGGTTCCATAACTCAACAGGTACTGCAGTGTGAAAGCAATGTTAGAAAACGGGACAGAATGCTAGCAGAATAACTGGCTCAACTAATACAATAGATCCCATTTCTGAATGCCCCCTAAGTGCTGCTTATAGGGCTGTTGCAGCAGAGTTGCCAACCGGGCTGGGAAATTAGCTGGCCTTCACTTTGGAAAAGGCTGACTAAGCCACCAGCTCTATTTTTGGTGCCTGACCTCTTTGCCATGACCTCATCTAGCCGACACAAAGAATTATGGGCTGGGTTTTGCATCTGCAGCTATTCTCAAGCATGATAATGGTCATTTTATCATTCAGGAAGCTGACGGAATCCTGGAATAATGGACAGAGGTGTTGGAAATCATGTCCACCGTTATTTTAAGTCGCAAAAAAGTGCTCTGCTATATTACTTTAACAGCCATGGCATCCCCCCAAGAGTCTTGGGAGCAATAGCCTTTCAAGCTGTTAAAGGTAAACATAAAGGACCCCTGACAATTAAGTCCAGTTGCAAACGACTCTGGGGTTGCAGTGCTCAGCTTGCTTTACTGGCCGAGGAAGCTGACGTTTGTCCGCAGACGGTTTTTCCAGGTCATGTGGCCAGCATGACTAAGCTGATTCTGGCAAAACCAGAGCAGTGCACGGAAACTGCTTCCCACCGGAGCGGTACCTATTTATCTACTTGCACTTTGATGTGCTTTCGAACTGCTAGATTGGCAGGAGCTGGGACCAAACAATGGGAGCTCACCCCGTCGTGGGGATTCGAACTGCCAACCTTCCGATCGGCAAGCCCTAGGCTCTGTGGTTTACACCACAGCGGCACCCATGTCCCTTTAAGCTGTTAAAAAACAGCTTCCCCTCCCCCACAGCTCTTTTTTAAAAAAGCTGTTAGAAAACCCTTATTCCCCTCATAGATCTAGTTACAGGTAGGTAGCCATGTTGGTCTGCCGTAGTTAAAACAAAACAAAACAAAACAAAAAAATTCTTTCCAGTAGCACCTTAGAGACCAACTAAGTTAGTTATTGGTATGAGCTTTTTTGTGCATGCACATTTCTTCAGATACCACAAAAGCTCATACCAAGAACAAACTTAGTTGGTCTCTAAGGTGCTACTGGAAGGAATTTTTTTTATTTTATTTTTTTATTTATTTTGTTTTGTTCCCCCTCATAGAGCTACTGTTACCAGAGTTCCATGGGAAGAGGGATTAACTGTTCAACCACTCTGAGAACTGTGAGGCGAATAGTGGTAAAGATCTCTACTTGAAAGCCTCATTAAAAGAGGAAAGGCTTCAGTAGGTCTAGAAAAGACAACAGAGACAGCATCTGTCTAATATATAAAGGAAATTGAATTCCAAAAGGAAGGTGCTATCACACTGAAGGCCCTGTTTCCTATTTGCAGAATGGACCAGCTGGTAAGATGGCATCTGCAGTAAGCCTCTCCCAAATAGTGCAATAATCAGCTGGGTATACATGGAGTGAGATGTTCTTTCAGGTGAGCTGGTCTCATGCTGTATTTTGTTTCAGGTCCAACTTGTAGCTTATCTCATCAAGACTGTTCCGTTTCTGCCCATTGTGTGGGCACTTTGCATACCACTCCCATGTTACCAGTTCTCATCATTTCAAAGAAAAAAACTAAGAGTACCCAATCACAGTCAGCCAAAGGATGAACTGGGCAGTCTTCCCTTGCTGATTTCAAGGAACTTTTTGAGGGCATTTGTTGGGGGTGCATTGTATGGATGTTGTTGTTGTTTAGTCCTTTAGTTGTGTCCGACTCTTCTTGACCCCATGGACCAGAGCACACCAGGCACTCCTGTCTTCCACTGCATCCCACAGTTTGGTCAAACTCATGCTGGTAGCTTTGAGAACACTGTCCAACCATCTCGACCTCTGCCGTCCCCTTCTCCTTGTGCCCTCAATCTTTCCCAACATCAGGGTCTTTTCCAGGGAGTCTTCTCTTCTCATGAGGTGGCCAAAGTATTGGAGCCTCAGCTTCACGATCTGTCCTTCCAGTGAGCACTCAGGGCTGATTTCCTTAAGAATGGATAGGTTTGATCTTCTTGCAGTCCATGGGACTCTCAAGAGTCTCCTCCAGCACCATAATTCAAAGGCATCAATTCTTTGGTGATCATTGTATGGATAATCCTCCTTTTTTTAAGGAAAGAAATTTGAAACGTAACACTGGACTCTTTTATTATCCCAGGTCTGAGTCTGTTGTGCGCATCTCCCATGCTCTCATGCTCCATAGACCCACTTGCCTTCTTCGCTATGTGCCCTCTGCCAGGACAGCTCTAGCCAGCATATCCTCAAATCCAGAACGTTGCCAGGAAGCCATAAAAAGATATGTCATGCCATGCCAATTTTGTTTCAGGTGATGAGCTTGCCAGAAGGTGGGGAAGACGAGGGAGGCAATGTTCCTTGCAGTGTCTGGAACATTGCTGGGAAGTGAGTACCGCTTTAGTAACATAGCCACCTGCCATGAGGATGGGTCACTCAGTTGCAGTCCTCTCAATTTGCCAGTCTTGAATTCATTGCTAAACATTTCTGCAGCAATTTGTGACTTAAAAAAAAAAAATTCCTATGAAAGATCATTAGCATTTTAGTGCAATTTTCTCCAAGTATACACATGTTTCTGTGTGGGGAAAACCCCCCTAAAAATCTTTATTTTATTATTTTAATATGCTTTTTATTGATTTTCTTACATGGTAAAGATAAGGCATAGGCAAACTCAGCCCTCCAGATGTTTTGGGACTACAAGTCCCATCATCCCTGACCACTGGTCCTGTTAGCTAGGGATGATGGGAGTTGTAGTCCCAAAACATCTGGAGGGCTGAGTTTGCCTATGCCCAGTAAGGATTATACAGTCCAAATAAAATAGAAAAGGAACAACAAATTACCAAATAAACAAATATGTATAAACCCTTCAATTCCTGAAGAAGACTTGTATTATTTAATTCACAATTTCTTAATTTCTCCAGATGACTTCCAATCTCCTCATTGAGGGTTCATCCTTTCCTGCCCCCCTTCTTATTATCCATATTCCTTATCTCCATTTCTTTATTTTATTTTATCTCATATATTCTTTATCTAACTTACAGATTGCAGAGGTTAGTCGAAGCATGCCCAGGTTTTCACTTGTGGACAATGTTCAATTAAATATTCTTTCTAAATTCCTCATTCTTTTTTATACCTTTGGAAATCTTTAGATTAGAGTCACCAGTGTGCCCACAGAGGCCTTCCCTAGCAACCACTGGGTCCTTTCCCCTGCTGAAATTAACCTTAAATGAATCATTATAGTGTTACAAAAGCCATGTGCCTGCTCCTCTCTCTGCCAAGTGGTGGCAAGAGCTCATGGGGTACCAGGCACAAACACAGGGTCTGTGTCACTTTGAAGAATGGAAGACATGGCAGAGACCATATTTTGTACAAAGAAATATTTATGGTGCAAAAAGTGAATAAAGAGTGGGCTATCTTGAAGGAATACATCAAAATTTATGTGGAAAAAGTAGAATTTCTGACAGATACTGAGTGAATCCAGAAAATGATTAGAGTGAAAGGGGAGTAAAGTTAAGATAGAGGAAGAGATTAAAGAAATAATGAAATGTGTTTAAGCTAGTTGGAAAAATAAAGTAGTGTAACAAGAACGGCTGGAAGTCAAGTCACTTGGTGGGTGTCCATGTAGGGTAGGTGTGTAGATATGTATAGCATAGATATGTATAGCGTAGGTTACAGGGACGTGGGTGGCGCTGTGGGTTAAAACACAGGGCCTAGGGCTTGCTGATCAGAAGGTCGGGGGTTTGAATCCCCACAACGGGGTGAGCTCCCGTTGCTCAGTCCCAGCTCCTGCTAACCTAGCAGTTCAAAAGCACGTCAAAGTGCAATTAGATAAATAGATACCGCTCCGGCGGGAAGGTAAACGGCGTTTCCGTGCGCTGCTCTGGTTCGCCAGAAGCGGCTTAGTCATGCTGGCCACATGACACAGAAGCTGTACGCCGGCTCCCTCGGCCAATAAAGCGAGATGAGCGCTGCAACCCCAGAGTCAGTCATGACTAGACCTAATGGTCAGGGGTCCCTTTACCTTTACCTTTATAGTATAGGTAGGCATTATATAGAGTAATGTAGGTATGTTTTATGTTATGAAAATAAGGTAGTGTGTTGTATATGTGTATTGTGTAAATGTATATGTATGTGTTTTATATGTTAATAAAATAAAAATTATAAAAAAATAAACATGGCAGACATTGTCGTGCTTTAAGAAAGATGGCTTATTCACCTATTTACACCTTCAGTCTGCACGGAGGTGCAGACCTTACGGCATGGTCAGTTCAAGAGGTAGCACCACAGGAATCCTTCTGTCTTCCTCTCCAAGATGGATCTCTCCTCTTCTTCCTCCCAGCAACCCTTGCTTGAAGAACTCCTCTTTTCTGTCACCTCAAACATACAGTTACCCTGGCAAACCTTTGTAACATTTGACTCCCCATTCCAAAGGACCCCTCCATGATGGCCCATCAACACCTTTTGTCATGTGAATAGGTTTGCTCTTCACCCAGCGAGTCAGGCTGGTTTGCATAAGCCAGCCAGGAATCCTTTTGCAGCTTGCATTCTCCCTTCATATCACAAATAACCAAAGTCCTAGCATTTATTAAGTTCTAGGGTTTCGGTGGGGATGTGGGTGGCGCTGTGGGTTAAACCACAGAGCCTAGGACTTGCTGATCAGAAGGTCAGCGGTTCAAATCCCTGCAACAGGGTGAGCACCCGTTGCTCGGTCCCTGCTCCTGCCAACCTAGCAGTTCAAAAGCACATCAAAGTGCAAGTAGATAAATAGGTACTGCTCCGGCAGGAAGGTAAACGGCTTTTCCGTGTGCTGCTCTGGTTCTCCAGAAGCGGCTTAGTCATGCTGGCCCCGTGACCCAGAAAGTGTACACTGACTCCCTTGGCCAATAAAGCGAGATGAGCACCACAACCCCAGAGTTGGCCATGACTGGACCTAATGGTCAGGGGTCCCTTTACCTTTAGGGTTTCGGTGTGGGTCTGTAGCGTCACCGACAGTTTCTCCTGTTTGCAAACAGGGAACCAGGCAAATGGGTCCATGTGTTCAAAGAGCATGGCCAACCCCTGCTTTAAATGACCACCTTTGAAAATGTAAGTTGTGAAATGGCTCTGAGTCACTGAAGGGACCGAGAGGGAGTTTGTGCAGCGAATGAAACACAAAACGTGGATTTTATCCAAGCCACTGTGATTGATTTTTCAATGAGAGCAAGGTCATAGTCACTGCTGGCTGCAACGAAGCAGGAGCAGGCCCACCCCAAATGGGAGAAGATAGACACACAGCATGCAATGCAGATGGTGCCTAGAACCCCTTTCTGTGGCTGTAACAGACAAATTCCTTTGAAGTGACCTTATTATCCAAAGACAGGCAGCTCCTAACTGTATCTCCCTCCCTCTCTGGAGAACTCTGCATAGACCCTGCATTGCAGTGTCTGCATTGGGAATTATCACCGCTGCAATTGTTTCTGGATTCTGCCCTGACCTCCTGACCCAGAGGTGGGAGCGTTGCCAGCTTGGTTTGCATGTACTGACACGGACAGTTATGACTAACTGTGCCATAAAAAGAAATGGCAAAGGATTCGGATGGAAGGTGCTCAGTTAACCGCTGGCTCCTTTCCAAAGGGGGTTGTTGCTTGGATAATATGTTGCAAGGAAGGTTGTGCATATGCTGTGATTCTGAACGGAGCAAGAGCAGATTGTGGCACAGAAATCCACATTATAGAATCCTAGAGGGTTTTTTAAAAAGAAAAAATAGAAAAATACAAGCAAATTACTAGCCCTTATGATCACAAGTGTTATGTCTGCTGAAAGTTCAGAAATCAGAGCGGCTACTAGATATGATTTCTCATACTAGAGGCAGAGTTTCACTGGCCCACCTAGATGCTTTCTCTTCCCCAGAAATATACCCATCATTCTACCCAGACACTGAGGTCCAGCACTGATGGCCTTCTGGCGGTTCCCTCACTGTGAGAAGCCAAGTTACAGGGAAACAGGCAGAGGGCCTTCTTGGTAGTGGCACCCACCCTGTGGAACGCCCTCCCAGCAGATGTCAAAGAGAACAACAACTACTAGACTTTTAGAAGATATCTGAAGGCAGCCCTGTTTAGGGAAGCTTTTAATGTTTGATGCATTACTGTATTTTAATATTTTGTTGGAAGCTGCCCAGAGTGGCTGCGGAAGCCCAGCCAGATAGGCGGGGTATAAATTATTATTATTATTATATAAAGACAGCTGTGGGAATGGGGTGACATTGTTCTCACCTCTCTTCCAACCTGCCACAGCAAACCTGGTATCTTTTGGATGTTTCAGGTCCTGCAAGATTAGAGCTGCAATTAGGATAGCTCTTCTCCTTCGTTAGTGGCAGAGACAAGATTCGAACCCAGGTCTTCCTGGTTCACGCCTCACTCTCTAAGCCACTACGTGACACACCACCAGTCTGCTCTGTGGACTCCCAATTAAGTCCCTATGGAATTCTCCCAGCATTGTCAGCAGGTGATGAAACTGTAGCAATCCATCCTATGCAATTTCCTCCCTGGAGAAGTGTTCTTTATCCTCCCCAGTAAAAAGTGAGAAGTTGATCATTTTAAAAAATATTGTTCCTTCTAAACCTTTATGGCTCAAAGTGGACTCAGATCATTAGAAGTTACTTTGCCCACCACTCCATCCATTGCGAGGGCAGAGTCCCATCAGTCTCCATCCTGTTAAAGAGCCGATCCCATTTCCCCTCGGGCTGGAGGGTGATACTTAATCACTGCTTCGCTTATTAGGGGATTTAACAAGCTGTATTAAACTTCATCGGCCTGCGCTTGCTTGCAGATTCAAAATGATCGCTCTCATCTCTCCCCTGTTACAAGACCTCATTTGTTTCCCTTTATTCTGCAAGGCAGTCACATGCTGGCATGATTTTACATGATAATATATGGCTGATGTCACGGAGAGGTAATTAGGTTTTAAAAGGCTTGATTGTGGAAGACACAGCCACTGTCCCGGCTTTATAACGGCCCTGGCTTTCCTTATGGCTGTTGGTTTTGCAAGTATTTCATAGAACCGTCAATAGAAATAACTGAGTTGACATTGGCTCAGACCATTAAATCAGGAGGAAATACTGCCCGCAATTCCTAGGGGGCCAACAGTGGCTGGTAGGACATAGGCCGCAGCTGGAATGAATTTGGGCAGGACGAAGGAGTCTTCTTAAATTCACAGGTTTTGAATCTGAAGACATCCATCAAAGCTGAAAAACCGGAATTCGACATTTGGCTTTAGCTTTGAGAGAAGAATGGACTTTGCACTTTACTACATGCATTGCCCGCAACAACCACTAAAATGACCTTCTGTGGGTACGAGAGGACCCTCGTATAATGACCTCTGGTGGGCTTTCCATATCTTTGTCCGAAATGTGCTCTGGTGGCCTTACCTAAATAGTGCAGTGGTTCACAAACGTTTTTGAGAGCCAGTGTGGTGTAGTGGTTAAGAGCGATAGACTCGTAATCTGGGGAACCGGGTTCGTGTCTCCGCTCCTCCACATGCAGCTGCTGGGTGACCTTGGGCCAGTCACACTTCTCTGAAGTCTCTCACCCTCACTCACCTCACAGAGTGTTTGTTGTGGAGGAGGAAGGGAAAGGAGAATGTTAGCCGCTTTGAGACTCCTTCGGGTAGTGATAAAGTGGGATATCAAATCCAAACTCTTTCTCTGAGCCACACTTTCAGAATAAAAACTTGCTTGTGCCACACCAAATTTCCTATTAATAAGAAATAACAGGCAGAGACCATTTTAGGCAATCACTGACACGTGGTTCCTTTTGGACCCAGAAGAAAGGAGAACAGGGCAAGATGCACTTATACGTGCTCCGGGGCCAGAAATGGAACCCTACACCAGGGGTCAGCAAGGTTTATCTTGCCTGGGCCGGATTGGTCCCACAGAGATCCCGCCATGGGCCAGATCGTGCACACGTGTGAGCATGTGCGCATGCAATTTTTGGTGTCTGTGTCTGCACAGACACAATTTCCAGCATCATGGAATCAAGTCCCCATGCTGCGCTGCACTGGTTTAGCGCAGCCCGCAAGCAGGCAGCTCGGTTCAGGGGTGGCTCGGGGGCCAGTCACATGACCTCCGTGGGCTGTTTCCAGCCCATGGGCCTTAGGTTGCTGACCCCTGCCCTATACTCAATGGTTGCCACCTGTAAATTGGAAAACAGAAAGAAACAACTCCTAGCAGGACTTGATTTAGAACATAGAGCACAACTACTTTATAGCATGATCATGGGACATCTAGAAAGTACAAGGCATAAGAACATGAATCATTCCCAAATTAATAATTATAAATGAGCCTCTTATATATGTATATGTACCTTAGGGATGTTTGCAAACTCAATGAGAGGTGTGAGCTTGCTTCTGCCAGGTAATCTCATTTATATTAGGTCTAATCTGAGACAGGCAAACTCTCATCTCCTCACTAACACAAATCAACCTTTCTCTTTTCTGATTCTTCATGTTTGTCTGAGTTGAAAATCTCTGTTCACAACAATGTGTCATGGAGACATGTAGAAGAATAGCCAATGCTCTTGAAGAGAGGCATGGATACTGTTTCTCTCTCTCTCTGTGTGTGTGTGTGTGTGTGTGTGTGTGTGTGTGTGTGTGTGTAATTTTCTAATTTACATTTCAAAATATTCATTTAGACACTTTTAAACCAGTGACATCCCTTCTCTTTCTGTGGTTCATTTTGCACACCAAACATCCCTGCATATTTTACATAAACGAAGCCATTCAGTAAACCATTGTCACATCCATCAAAACTTATTTATGCTGTTGAATTTATCTTAATGCTACCGGTGTTTTTATATGAAGACAATTTTCACCCACATATTCAGGAAACATTTTCCAGTCTTCTTTAAATGTATATTCTTCTTGTTCTCTTATTCTATATGTAAAATCTGCAGGATGCTGCTTCTGGTTGTCTATCAAAAAAATATTTTTTGATACTATGCTATACTATACTGTACTATACTATACTCTTTGAGAACCACTGTAATAGTGAGCAGCAGCAGGGCACTGCCATGATCGCCACTGTTATTGCCCAAATGTGACACTAGGTCCAGGCATTGTAGGAAACTTAATTGCGAATTCTAAGCTACCCCATTACTCACTGGAGTCCTGATAAGAATGGGTCTGGGGTATGTGTCGGAGGTAGGCTTTGGAGGGGCAGTGAGTCCTAGCATCTGTATCAAGGATGCCTGTTGCTGATGCCAGCCCTGATCTCTGGGTTTAGAGATGTTGTGCTACAGGGTTGGACCATAAGATATCATGTCCTCTTTCAAGCCTCTTGGTGGGTTGGGGGGGAATAAGTCATCTGAAAGGGTTCCAACTCTACATGCCAAACAGAAGGCGTAATTGTTGGGTTTTCTTAATATTGATGTGGTCAATGGTCCTACTTAGAGGTATGTGTTTGTTTGTAATAATGCTTTGCATGGCAGCACACCTGTGAACTATCGACGTTTCAGCACACCTGTATCTTAACAATGTAACTAATTAGAGGTGGAGTTATGTGATGCAGCGATGTGATAGGGTAATTGATTATTTTGAAAACTGTATTTAAGTTGATCAAATGCTTTGTATGGTACTGGCTGGTGTAGAGTGGTGAGTTGTAGCTGTTTGATTATTATTTAAAATAAAGATAAGCAAAGATATTGCAGGCAGGTTTTTATTCCATCATCCCAGTCACTGCGCAAACTTTGTTGGCGAAGGAAGTCCAACAGTAATAACCACAAAATCACTCCCCACCTTCAAACAAGAGAGGCTACAACTGCAGCTAAATGCCCAGAGGCAATTCATGTAGAAGACGTACGGGTCTACATGCAGTTGTTGGAAGTGCAATTACCTCCTTAGAGCCATCCACCACTGTGTCAATCTCTTGCCCATTTGAGTAGACCTCTTCCTGCATCATGGGTCAAACTAGCCTCTGTACAATACAGTGGCAGCTTGACAAAGCAAGCGAGCTGATCAGATGGATTTCAGGTGCGCTCATTATTTATGGAAAGCAAAGTTTTCATGCACTCCTTCCTTTAATGAAGGGGATTTCTGACTTCCTTGTAATTTGTAGTGATATGAGGGACTCCCTTGGGTTCCATTATTCCATGAAGACGTGCGCTGGCATTCTTACCCTAAGTGCTGCATCTGTCTTTTATCTGCGGAGAGACCCCAGAGAATCTTTTCCAGGGCTCTTAATTAAAAAACACTAAAGAAGTGGAAAAGAAGAGTTGGAGGGGGCTCAGAGTACATCTATACCAGCAAACTTGGGTGTGATCCTTTCTTTCCTCCCTGTTTCACAAAGAGCGTGGTTGCGTAGTTCTCACCCAACACCACAGTGGGTGGTCCCCTGGGGATATTTAATTTGCATCCATCAGTGGAGGGTTAGAGAGAAATGCATTCTGGACAGATAAGGTGTCGAGCACACTTCCTCCCATACCTGTGATGGCCTGGGAATCAGATTCAGAGGCTGAACCTGAGGAATCCCAGTTTGCACAGGAGTCCCTGCCTCCAGGACCAGCTGAGCCGGGGCTGGGGCTTGAACCTGAAGGGCCCTCACCTGTGCCGGATCCTCAGGAGCAGACACCAGCTGAATCTGCTCTGGCTCCGGAGGTGATCGAGGACCCATTGCCTGCAGGTGCTCCACTCTCAGCCCCGTCAGGGGAAGGTGAGGTTGCCTCTGGGTCCAGTAATCCTCCAGCCTCTCCTAAGCTTCAAAGGCTCAGGGCAGAGAGGCGGAGGGAACTAAGTTCTCGCAGGAGGAGTGCTTGCCTCCAGGCCAGGAGAGGCGAGTCACCTGTGGACCAGGGCTGCCCTATGCCTCAGGGCAGATAAAAGCCAGCCAGCCCAGTCCCAGGTTGTGGGCACCCTGACCTGCTCTTCTGCCAGAGTTCCTGACCACACCCGACTCCTTGCCTTGGACCCCGCTTCAGCCTTGACGAACAGCCTCCATATCACACCCTCGACCTCGGACTGGACTCAGATCACGCTGCACAGTAACTCCATGGAACCAGCACAGTAGCATAGCCAGGATCATGATTCAGGAAGAATCATGGTGGGTGGTTCTGGAGCTCCTCCCACTTTAGTATTTTTTCCACACAAATCCATACATGTTGACACCATGACTTTTTTTTTTAAATCCATTTCTTCTTTTGTTTATGAAGGAGTGCCTCCACCCTCATTGTTCTGCCCAGACACTGAGGTGCAGATCTGAGGGCCTTCTGGTGGTTCCCTCACTGCAAGAAGCAAAGAGTTACAGGGATTCTGAGAATAGGGCATTCAGTTTTTAGAAGTTCATATAAAGCATAGGTGGGCAGCAGGTTAGGGATTGACTGGTTTTATACACTGCATTTGACTGTGAAACAATAAACAAAACAAAACCTCAAAGCGGTATACAAAAAGGTAAAACAATAAAACCAATGAAAATTTACAGCCATACTTTAAAACTTACAAAAGTTAAAATACTAAAACAGATCAAGAGCCAGTGTGGTGTAGTGGTTCAGAGCGGTGGACTCATAATCTGGGGAACCGGGTTCGCTTCCCCGCTCCTCCACATGCAGCTGCTGGGTGACCTTGGGCTAGTCACACTTCTCTGAAGTCTCTCAGCCTCACTCACCTCACAGAGTGTTTGTTGTGGGGGAGGAAGGGAAAGGAGAATGTTAGCCGCTTTGAGACCCCTTCGGGTACTGATAAAGCGGGATATCAAATCCAAACTCCTCTTCTTCTTCAAGGTTAGCTACATTTTCTAAGCATCTGGGTTGGTTGGTTGGTTGGTTGGTTGGTTGGTTGGTTGCATCCGTCTGTCTTGAGAATGAATGGAATTTGCCTCTGGGGGTGAAGTTGAACTGCTGTGTTAGCAACACCAAAGTTGCCTCCCTGGGGCACAAGCCTGGGCAGAGTGTATGGAGGTCCTGGTGTGGTCCAAAGGAAAGCAGAGCAAGACATTTGGCACCAGCATGGCTATAGGAGTTGTTGCAAGGAGGTGTAGAAGGCGCCATCCAACTGTCTTAGGAACTTCACTCTGGATTTGTGTAGGGTGCACTCCTGAGCCTTTTCTTCTCCCAAAGATAGCCCACAAGGCAGCGGAGGTTTAGGATCAGAGTTTTCCTTCTCCTAGATGGGCCACCTTCCCAGGTTGACCAGCCCTATCCGCCCCTCATTTCCCTCGACGCAGAAACCACCTTCTTGACCATTGCACCGAAAAAGTACAGTGAAAATGCCTGCTTGATCACAACAGGGGCGGACGTTCAGCCCAATCCAGTAGTCAAACCTACTTATTTCACAAAGCAATATATGAACCGAAACACATCCTTTGAACTCTCTACTTCTCTGGTATTGCAAAGCAGTTGACAGTTTCCCAGCCAGATAACATATACAAAAATGCATGTCCTAGTGTAAAACGTCAATATAAATACATATATTGGTGAAAAGGCCTTATTTTACCGGAAATTGCTTTGCATCATGTGTATATTAGGCAAAATTGAGTACAAACACAGAGATTAGGAGGAAGAAATTAAAGTACAGTGGTACCTCTGGTTGTGAACGGGATCCGTTCCAGAGGCCCGTTCGCAACATAAAAAAGAGCGCAACCTGAAGTGCCGTATCTGCGCAGGTATGCGGCACGATTTGGTGTTTGTGAGCATGCATGAAGAGTGATTTAGTGCTTCTGCGCATGCGCGAGCGGCGAAACCTGGAAGTAACCCTATCCAGTACTTCTGGGTTGCCACAGGACGTAACCTGAAAGAATGTAACACGAAGCAAACATAAAGTGAGGTATGGCCATACAGATGAATTTTCATGATGAATTTGAAAAAATGCAGATTGGTATGGAAGTTGTAGAGAACTTAATTTAAGATTAGGGGGGGAAATGAGAAACAGAGAGAACCCAAAACTGGCAGATATGCCCAACCCTAGCAGAAGGTAGATCGGAAGCTACTGGTATCTAAATTAGGTTACTTAAGTGAGGACAGGTAATCCGAAAGGTAAAGAACCCCTGGACAGTTAAGTCCAGTCAAAGGCGACTATGGGGTTGCGGCGCTCATCTCGCTTTCAGGCCAAGGGAGTCAGCATTTGTCCACAGATAGCTTTCTGGGTCATGTGGCCAGCAAGACTAAACCGCTTCTGGTGCAATGGAACACCTTGGTGGAAACCAGAGTGCACAGAAACACCATTTACCTTCCCACTGGAGCGGTACCTATTTATCTACTTGCACTGGTGTGCTTTTGAACTGCTAGGTTGGCAGGAGCTGGGACAGAGCAACGGGAACAGGATGCTGGACTAGATGGGCCTCTGGCCTGATCCATCCTGCTTTTGTTCAGGGGTGTAGCCATGAACTCCATTCAGTTCTGGTCCTGAAAACAAATCCCTTAGCTCAGAATATGCTGAGAGGTGCCTTGTTCTTTAAGCCTGCAATAAAACTGAGAAGATTTTGAGGGTGAAAGGGAGACGAAAGAAAGGCAAAGCTCCCTTGTACAAGTTGGAGAGCTGTTGTGCGTGTAGAACAACAGCAACAGATAGTATGTTTTTGCACCTGGTTCTGGTTAGTAGATTTTCTTCTTCTAGGGAAAAATGAAGTAGATCTAAGAAGTCTGAAACCTGCACACCACTAATATTGAGGAGGCTTTTGAGCTCATTCAACCAAATGCAATCCATTTATACCTTCCTGCTTGGAGTGAGAAGGTTGGGAGCAGGGCGACTGAGGCTGGCGAGAACATGGGCATGAGCAGAAATGCCCCTTCAATCTCACAGCACACGTTGCTTAGCCACTGCTAGCAGAGCTTAGAAATCCCCGAGGGGTGCACCTGCCATTCCCAGGCCTTGTCGCCATATAAAGATTCCCGTTTCCAGTTTCGACTCTAGTAACCCTTTAAGTTTAAAATAATGGTGCGTTGATACCGAATTACAAAGCAATTCCCTTGGATGTACACACAGCTTAAGCATTATTAACACTGAGCAGGCCGGCCATGATTTATGTTATCACTGTGATTTTGCATCTCATTTGCCGCCTTCTCGAGATCACTTTGCGGCAGTTCTTAAGGTGCTGTGGAAATTACCATGTGAATCGCATTCCCTAAATCAATGTGGCTCCTCCGCCCCTTCCTTGCTTGGCAATAAAGCTTTCTAACACTTTCCAGTGGGTGGGTCTGCATTAATACTTTATTGCGACTCAAAGCTTGCATTCTCACTTTCAACACCCGACACGAGCACAGAAGGAATTGGGGTGGCACTTATCATCACACCTAGTTAGTGTCTAGAGTTTGTGTCTGCTGTGCCTTTTCTCCTCTCTGAAGACTTACTTTGGGCTGGTCTTCTGCTAAAAAGAGCCATGCCAACTCTACCATTAAGCAAGTTGAAGTAGACCACTTCATGCAGTATTCAGTTAGTGTTGAAAAGCTTGGCGCTTCAATTCCTTGACTGAGAAGTGTGAGGAAGGGAATTTGGGAGACACAGACAGATCTTCCATACCTCTTAATAGTTTGGCATGTTGAGCACCCATATTCACATATGGAGGGAGAGAGAACTGAGCTTTTTTACGTCCAAGCCTTATGAGGAATGGTTGAAGGAGCAGGATATGTCTAACCTGGAATAGAGGAGAAAGAGGAGATATGATAGTGATCTCCAAATATCTCAAGGGCTGTCACATGGAAGAGAGGACAAACTTGTTTTCTCCTACTCTGGAGTGTAGGACTCAAACCAATGGCTTCAAGTTATAACAAAGGAGATTCCAACTAAGCATATGGAAAAACTTTCTGACAGTAAAAGCTGTCCGACAGGGAACGGTCTCCCTTGGGAGGTTGTGGACTCTCCTTCCTTGGAGCTTTGTAAGCAGAGGTTGAATGGCCATCTGTCATGGATGCTTTAGCTGAGATTCTTGCATTGCTAGATGACCCTTCCAACTCTACACTTCTATGATTCTAATACAGTGGTGCCTTGGTTTTTGAACAGAATGCGTTCCATGAGTCCATTTGACTCCCGGAAACATTCAAAAACCAAAGCATGGCTTCCGATTGGCTACAGGAGCACCCTGCAGCCTATTGGAAGCTGCGGAAGCCACGCTGGACATTTGGCTTCCGAAAATCGTTCAAAAACCGGAACAGTCACTTCCAGGTTTCGATCGTTCGGGAGCCAATTTGTTCAGGAGCCAAGGCGTCGGCTTCCAAGGAACGACTATAGTGTTTAGTTTCAGGTGGGGGTCTCAACAAGTTGGGATTCTAGGCCAAAAATCCCTGAGCACAAACTTGTGTTCCCAAAGAGCTAAGTCAAGCAAGTCCAGTTACAGGTTCTGATTAAGCAAGGCAAGACTCCGGTCAACATAAGGCAAAGCCCAAGCAAAATAGAGGTCAGGTTCTGTTAAGGCAAATTCCAGACACAGTAGGTAGCACCCTGGGTAGCTCCACATAACATTCACCCTTAGAGAATCAAACCCAGGTTGACCATCAAAGAGATTGCATCTGAGTGACTAGCTCCACCTCCAGTGTGAAAGGACTCATGCTGGTAGGTTCGAGAACACTATCCAACCATCTCATCCTCTGTTGTCCCCTTCTCCTTGTGTCCTCCATCTTTCCCAACATCAGGGCCTTTTCCAGGGAGTCTTCTCTTCTCATTAAGTGGCCAAAGTATTGGAGCCTCAGCTTCAGGATCTGTCCTTCCAGTGAGCACTCAGGGCTGATTTCCTTCAGAATGGAGGTTTGATCTTCTTGCAGTCCATGGGACTCTCAAGAGTCTCCTCCAGGACCATAATTCAAAAGCATCAATTCTTCGGCGATCAGCCTTCTTTATGGTCCAGCTCTCACTTCCATACATCACTACTGGGAAAACCATAGCTTATACTATACGGGCCTTTGTTCATATAGCACAGCATTGGCTACTTCCATTGGCAGCAGTTCCCCCAGGGTCCTTTCCCATAACCCGCCCCCTGATTTTATTTTATTGTTAAATGGAGAGGCCAGGGATTGAAGCTGGGACTTCCTGCATGCAAAGACGAATCTCCAGTCTCTGCCCTCCATGCCTGGGCACTGAGCCTGCATGAAGAAGTAAAGAACCTGATATCCACAGTTACAACTTACCGGTAAGTGACTTCTCCTGGCTTCCCCCTCATAATAGGTACCTGCCTAACCTCAATCTTCTTACCCATCCCCTCATGTTCTAACATTCCTCTTGGCATGGCAATTTCAATTCCTCATTCCTGCTTGAACATCCATGTCCCCATTCTGTTATTCTTGACACAATTCTTGATTGGGCTTGCTGATCAGAAGGTCAGCAGTTCGAAAGCATGCTAGTGCAAATAGATAAATAGGTACCGCTGTGGCAAGAAGGTAAATGGTGTTTCCGTGAGCTCTGGTTTCCATCATGGTCTTCTGTTGTGCCAGAAGCGGTTTAGTCCTGCTGGCCACATGACCCAGAAAGCTGCCTGTGGACAAACACCAGCCCCCTTGGCCTGAAGCAAGATGAGCGCCATGACCCCATAGTCGCCTTTGACTGGACTTAACCGCCCAGGAGTCCTTTGCCTTTTTTACCTTCTTGACACCATGTGCCCAACTATACCAGAACATTCTTGTGAACTTCAACGATAATGCTCCTATACTAGTTTGGGGGGGGTATTTTTCCATTCCTGCCCCCATACCCAGTTCTTGGGGTTCCTGGTTTCTTTCTTTTTTAAACTTTTTATTAAGGTTTCAACAAATTTTATCATAACAAACAAAACAAGACAACACAATAACAAACAATAAACAATATAAAACATAAAAATCAAACAAAAATATATAAGTTCAACTCTTAATTTCATGTAACTTACTTTCCCAACTTCCTCACACCTCCCTTTTCTGTATTCCAATTTCCAATTTAGTTTCAGCAAATTCTTCCTCTATTTTGACTGATTTTAATATTGCTTAATTTCTTTTAAATTAACCATTACCGCTGCTATCCACTTATCTTCTAATCCCCCATCATTGATTAATTTTGCTGTATTTCTTTACTTGTTACTTATAAAACATCTTTGCACATTCCTTTCAACTTTGTCACTAATGCCGCACTATCTCTATATCTTGCATCACTTTAACATTCAAATAATTTACAATGTTTTTGCAGATAATCTTTAAATTTCTTCCAATCTTCTTCTGTTTGTTCTTCTCCCATGTCTCGGATTCTGCCAGTCATTTCTGCCAATTCCATGTAGTCTATCAGTTGCATCTGCCATTCTTCCAGGGTGGGCAAATCTTGTGTCTTCCAATACTTTGCGACACCATCTGGCCAACAATGCCCAAGAGAAAGGCCTCTGGTTTCTTAAGAAAGGTATAAATACCTTTTTCAGTTCATTATAGATCATTTCCCAGAAAGCTTTAACCTTTGGGCACGTCCACCAGAGGTGAAAGAATGTTCCCTCAGTTTCCTTACATTTCCAACACTTATTGTCAGGCCTTGGGGTTCCTGGTTTCATGTCTTCCTTCTCATTTGACTAGGACTGGTGCATTCAACAATGAGCAGTGTTTGTACCCATACATGTCTGCATGGTGAAATCGCATTCCTCTAAGCATCACCCAAAAGGAATTTCAGAGTCAGAGCATCAAGATATCAATATAACGTTATGCAGTAATGAGAAGGGGTCTCGCCCTCTCGCAAAGGGCAGCAGGACATTGCCTGCAATGTCACCCAGGGGCAGCTTTTTGTGACAGAAACTCAGTATGCATCGTTTGCGGCACGATGCTTAAGTGTGGCAGATTCCTCGCAGCACGTGCGAGCCCTAATCCTCGCGCAAGTTGATGCCCCCTTATTTATTTATTTTTCTTCGAAACGAGCCTCATTTTAATTTCACAAGGAAGCTGCCCATAAAACGGGATCATTTCATTATTACCCCATGATGCTTCCTCATAACCGGCGCGTCCGTGTAAATAAAACGAGGCAACCGCAGCAGCAGCTGGTACCTACCGGCAGACCTAATGATGTTTCCTTAAAAAAATAAAATAAAATAAAATAAAGCGTTTGGACTTGTTAGTGGTGAAATTGCACAAACGGAGAGAGGGAAGGTGTGAGCCTTCTTTAAGAAGGTGAGCACATGGTCCAATCAATCCTGTTCTTTAAGCCAACTAGTTATTGTCTGCATCGCTCATAAAACACATCTCTCCGGAACCCCTTTCCTGATGGAATAAGCCATCAATCTCCCCGCATTACTATTCATTTTCCATGAGCGTAGAGAGCAAATGTCATCCAGAGCTTTACCGTTCGCTCAAACTGTATTAAAATACATAGTCTGATGTTATATCTTTTGGAGCCTCTCTGTTCATAAATTGTTGCCACTGATTGGGACATAAAACATATTTTATAACGCCATAAAGCCCCCAGAAGATACAAGATCACTCAGGTTTGCCTTTATGGCTCAATGTGTAAGGACTTCTTGAAGCAAAAGCCTTGTGTATTTCATGCCTGTAGCGAGAGGAGGAGGAGGAGGAGGAGGAGGTTCGTGGAAGAAGGCATCAGGCATTTCAATAAAACATTACGGCCATATTCCTTGATGACTGAAGCGTCATTGCCATCCTGGATTCTGAACCCTTAAATTGTCAGCTCTAAACTGATGAATTTTCCTTATAAATCAGACTGGTTTAGGGGCTGGGTGATCATATCCATTGGCCAAAATGCAGCTATAAATGTTCTCTTCAGGGGTTACACAATGTCAGGTTTGGAATGATATATTTTTTGTGCTGAGGACTTTAGCAGCGACCTTTCAGGGCACACATCTCTTAAAACTCTTAATATTTTTTTGCCCAAAACCTACATCTAGTGGATGGGTGAATCATATAGTTGTGGTGTTGGAAGGGACCCTGAGGATCATCTAGACCAACCCCCTGCAATGCAGGAATATGCAGCTGTCCCCTATGGGGATCGAACCTGCAACCTAGGCATTTATCAGCACCACACTCTAACCAATGGAGCTACCCTGTTCCAGTTCTGCTTTAAGTGTACATTCCCTTCCTCACAAGGAACACCCATCAAGCTGCCTTATACTGCAGACCCATTGCTCCATACAGCCCAGTATTGTCTGCATAGCAACTCTCCGGGGTTTCAGAATATGGACATTCCTGGTCCTACCTAGAGATGCCAAGGATTGGATCAGAGACCTTCTGTAGATATTCTGCCACTGAGCTTCCCCAGAGATGATCTTCTTTACTGTAATAGGTGCAAAATGCTAAATCAGGGGTAGGGAACTAGTGTGTCTCCAGATATTGCTGGTCTATAACTCCTATTCCCCCTTACTATTGGCCATGCCGCCTGGGGCTGATGGGAGATAGAGTCCAGCAACATCTGGAGGGGCACAGGTTTCCCAACCAGGAGCTAAATCAATGCCACATAGGCAGATACTTAAGTTCTTAAGACCACAGTTCATAGAATCATAGAATGGTCGAGTTGGAAGGGACCACAAGGGTCATCTAGCAATGCAGGAATCTCAGCTAGATCCTACATGACCGATGGCCATCCAAGCTCTGCTCAAAAACCTCAAATGAAGGAGGCTAAAGCTCTCAACAGCATCTTAAAAAGTAGAGACATCACCTTGCCAACAAAGGTCCGTATAGTAAAAGCTATGGTTTCCCAGTAGTGATGTATGAAAGTGAGAGCTGGACCATAAAGAAGGCTGATCGCCGAAGAATGGATGCTTTTGAATTATGGTCCTGGAGGAGACTCTTGAGAGTCCCATGGACTGCAAGAAGATCAAACCTCTCCATTCTGAAGGAAATCAGCCCTGAGTGCTCACTGGAAGGACAAGGATCCTGAAGCTGAGGCTCCAATACTTTGGCCATCTCATGAGAAGAGAAGACTCCCTGGAAAAGACCCTGATGTTGGGAAAGATGGAGGGCACAAGGAGAAGGGGACAACAGAGGATGAGATGGTTGGATAGTGTTCTCAAAGCTACCAGCATGAGTTTGACCAAACTGCGGGAGCAGTGGAAGACAGGAGTGCCTGGCATGCTCTGGTCCATGGGGTCACGAAGAGTCGGACACGACTAAATGACTAAACAACAACAACAACAAAAAGCACTCAACGGCTACTACCCATGACAACTATGTTCTGTTTCCACTCTTAGATGCAGTATGCTCTGAATATCAGCCAATGGGGACCACCAGTGGGGAGATAGCTGTTGAGGTCAGATTCTGTTTGTGGACTTCTCATAAGTGGGTCACTGTGTGTTAGGCTGCTGCCAGCGATGCATGGATGGTTGCCCAGGAACGTACAAAGACAAGGAAATGTTTATTACATGTTAAGAAAGCCCAACAGACACTCCATCTCCTCAGAGTATTGTGAAAGAATGATGTCAATCAACATTTGATTATCTCCTTCTACCGGTCAACAATAGAAAGAGTCCTTTCATACTGCATCACGGTGTGGTGCGCTGGTTTGACATCAGCTGATAGGAAGTGCCTACAGACAGTGGTGAATACAGCACAAGATATTATGGGCTGTCCCGTGAATCTGCTGGATGAAATAGCAGAAGAACGTTGCCTCAGGAGAGTGAGGAAAATTCTCAGGGATGATTCACACCCTGACCGGCGCTTTCTTGATCTCCTGCCCTCAGGCAGAAGATATAGAAGCATGATTAGTCGCATCAACAGGGTAAAGAACAGCTTCTATCCGTGGGCTGTTAGGCTGCTGAATGAAAAGATAACAACAGGGCAACTGACTTTTGAGTTTGGTGTGTGTGTGTGTCAGTAAACGAGGGGAATTAAGACTAAGAGAGCTGAGTGGGGGGTGCTCGTGTAATCTCACTGCATACAAGTTGTACAAGTGACAATAACGTATTTCAATTTTTTATTACTGTCCTCTTTTTATTCAGTATTGACGAGAGAGGCTATACAACCTAGCCTCTAGGATAATGGCATTGTCCTGAGTGAATCTCCCACTGCCTCTTTTGTCCTTCTCATCATCTCCTCTACGGGTGCTGCTATGTGCCCTCTGTCTTTGAGCTCTTTGCTCTCCTACTTTCAAGGCTCGCTGGGTTCGGGGTGTGTGTGTCTGGAATGCTTTCTAAAGACACTGTAACCACCAGCTGTCGCCCCCTTGGTGCTTCCTCCTCCTCTTCTCCCATTATTTCCCAACTTATCCCCTCATCTGCCTCTGAGCTGTGACCTCTCTCAAACCCCTGTTGTAAATCTAAGCTGTCTTCCTCTTCCTCCTCCCTGGAAGGGTCAAGCTGGAGAAGCCGTCTCCACCATTCCTCCTCTGCCCAGTTCCTGACACTGTGAGACATTGGTCTAGATAGACCTTCTAGGATCTTCTTGTGGGATCTTCTTATGTTCTTATGGGACTTGTTTTCCAGCAAGATCCAAAGGACCACAGACTCCCCATCCCCACCTCAGAAGCAGTCCCCTGAGTCTGTACACAAGTGCAGAGTTAGTTTCCCCGAGTTTGCTCTACACCTGAGTCCTCTCCCTCCCACCTCTGCTCAGGCACCCAGATGCTTACTAGACACTGTCAGCTTGAGAGCTGTCCAACTGGTGGTGAACGCAGGTGGGTCTGGTGGGTGACTTCTCAGCATCTCCAGAGAGCATATGCTCCCGGCCAAATGACCCACTTGTCCAAGGTTGAGCCGGATCAACATAAATGTTGTGCTTGCCACCCAAAGTTTAAGGATCCAGCTGATTACCATACTGAATCTCCTTGGCCTTTGCTATGCTAGCACTGGCTGACTATAATGACTTCAATTTGCATTCAAGGAGGGACTGCAAAGGCTTTTTAGCCGACATTCCACTTTCATTTAGCTTTAACGATTAGACACTTAGAATAATAGGTAACTGGAAGCAAGCAACTTGTGCTTTATTTAGCATGCCCATTCCAAAAAAAAAAAAGCCCCACGACTTTTTTCTTTTCTTTTGTTAATCCTTTTCCCCCAACAGCCTCAATTTTAAGCAGGGAAATGCAGAAAAGTGTGTGCAAGGCTTTAAGACTGAACAAAACCTTGGTGCTTCATAAATTCTTAACGGGAGGTCCACTTCACCTGCCAGGACTACCCGGCCTCAGAATTGGTTCCCTCTGGTTCCGTGTTCCCAGATTTTCTTCCCCATGCATAAATATTTCCCTTTCTGAAACAAAACTTCCTCACAGGCTTGTAATAAATCTGCCTAAAGATGTTTTATGGACCAAAATGTAAAACAGACAAGAGATCCGGAGCCCAGGAGACCCTACTGTTTCCCTGAATGAGTGGTGGGAGGAAGAGGCTGTTCTTCAAACAAAGAAGATCTGCAGGGAAGGGACTGTGCTTACAGGACAGAGATCATATTTGAGAGTTAGAAGAAGGCATTGTGACTTCCCTATCCTAAGGCTGCGCAGGGTATGCACCTTAGAAACTCAGATACAATCTAGTACACAGTTATACTATGGAACTTATGGAACTCACTCCCACAAGATGCAGTGGGGGCCACCAATTTGCATGGCTTTCAAAGAGAGTTACACAGATTCATGGAGAATAAAGCTATCAGTGGTTACTAGCTATGAAGGCCATGCTCTGCATCTGTGATCGGAGGCATTAATGCTTCTGAATACTGAATGTAGTTGGCCACCTGTCATCGATGCTTTAGTTGAGATTCCTGACCCTCATGAGAGAACAAGATACTGGACTAGATGGGACATTGGCCTGATCCAGCGGGCTCTTCTTGCATTCTTAGAATCACAAAGTCCTGCAGTGGTTTATACCAGGGGTCAGCAAACTTTTTCAGCAGGGGGCTGGTCCATTGCCCCTCAGACCTTGTGGGGGGCCAGACTATATTTTGAAGGGGAGGAATCAACGATTTTCGCCCACCAGCAGAGGCCTGAAGATGCTTCACTTTACCTGTCCCAGCTGTCATCCCAATAGCCGCAGTTGGACTTCTCCAGCCAGCCAGCCATTGTGGTGAGGTAGGAGGCTGCGTTGGCCGGCGAAGACAGAGGCACCGCAGAGAAGACAGAGCCACCCGCCAACCCACAAGTGGCAGCCATGGCCACCACAACAACTCACCAGAAGAAGAAGAAGAGGAGGAGGAGGAGGAGGAGGAGGAGGAGGAGTAGTTTGGATTTGATATCCTGCTTTATCACTACCCGAAGGAGTCTCAAAGTGGCTAACATTCTCCTTTCCCTTCCTCCCCCACAACAAACACTCTGTGAGGTGAGTGAGGCTGAGAGACTTCAGAGAAGTGTGACTAGCCCAAGGTCACCCAGCAGCTGCATGTGGAGGAGCGGAGACACGAACCCGGTTCACCAGATTACGAGTCCACTGCTCTTAACCACTACACCACACTGGCTCTCTGAACACCATGGGAGGAATGGAGGCAGGCAGGCAGGTGATGACGAAGAAAGTGCACAAGGAAGCGGTGCGGAAAAGGACCGAGGAGAAGGAAGGAAGGGTGGACTGAGGGAGAGGGAGGAGGAGCAGGAGGAAAACACAGCGGCAGCCGGCAGCCGGTGTCACCCCCCCTTCATAGTGCCACCCTGCTGAGGCAGGCAAGTGGGTGAGCTGACTCCCACCATCGATGGCGCTCTGTCTCTGAGGAGAAAAGTGCTGCTGTGTGAGGGAGAGGGAAAGAATGTGTGTGCTGGTGATCCACGCGCTGGCGATCCACGCGGTGATTCCCAGACCGTCCGTGGGCTGGATCTAGAAGGCAATTGGGCCTGATCCGGCCCATAGGCCTTAGTTTGCCGACCCATGGTTTATACATATATGCATTCCTGGTCAGTCATCACCATTTCAAACCCCATGAGCATATATGGGAATTTAAGGTTTTTTTGCCCCTACGTGCATCAGTTTAAACTTCTTTACATTGAATTGCACCAAATTTTTCCATTTATATCTCAGCGCCCTTCCACTGTGAGCCCCGTGGCAGCCGGCATGTGGTTCTCAGATGCTCACCCATCCAGTCACTAGTCAAATCCAGGTCTGCATTGTTGCATTGAGGGCGTGGCTTCGTGAAATTTCAGGGACACCTGGTTGGCTACTGTAAGAACGGAATGCTGGTCTTGCTGGACTTTTGGTCTCATCCAGCAAAGCTCTTCATATGATCATCTCAGCAATACTTATTCAGAAGTAAATCTCACTACAGTGGTACCTCGCAAGACGAATGCCTCGTAAGACGAAAAACTCGCAAGACGAAAGAGTTTTTCGTTTTTTGAGTTGCTTCGCAAGACGAATTTCCCTATGGGCTTGCTTTGCTTAGAAAATGTATGTACAGTACATTTTCAATGCATTCCTATGGGAATCCATGCTTCGCAAGATGAAAAATTTGCAAGACGAAAAAACTCACAGAACGAATTAATTTCGTCTTGCGAGATACCACTGTACAATGAGTCTTGTTTTATATATAAATTTATTAAGTTTTTCTTTAACAAATAATTTTGACAACCATGTTTACCAATTTACAGTTTTTGAACTTCCACCAGTACCTCCTTCAATCATCCATTTTTCATATCTTTACACATTTTCTATGTAGTGTTGCCGATTTGATAATAACCTTCCATCTCAGTTTCTTTCTTACAATATACCTTGGTTTATCACAAAGCCACTGTACAATGAGTCTTAAGCTCATGATAAGCAGGTTCAGAACTGCAGCCATTAACTGGATAATAGTGTCTGATGCTTGGAGCACAAGCAAAATTTGGTTTCTTGTGACTCTCCTTTTGGCACGCATGGTAGCTGATGGTTTCCTATTGGAGGAAAGTGGCCCAGTATTGCTTCTAGCATTGAATGGTCTATATGGGCCTCATCAAAAGCAGGTATAGTTTATATTGCAGGTGTCTACTGACATGCAATGATCCACCCTATCAGGGAGGCTGTGGAAGGTCAGTATCCTGCTTCACTTCTGTTGTTAACTTTGATGTTAGAAAGAGGTTGTTCTCTCTCTCTCTCTCTCTTCAAGAGAAAGAAAGGAAATATACTATTTTTCTATCAGGTTCCGTGTGAACATAATCAGCAGTAATAATCTTCTCCAACTTGTGGAGGGGATGTCATAAATTTGATGCACCAAACTTGGATGTAAAAATAAATAGATCTCAACAATAGAGTAAAACAGAAACATGTTTTTAAGTCAATGATAAAAAGCTGGAGGAAAAATCTGCATTCATTCATTCAAATCTTTTACTGATCTTTTTAAAGCCATACATTTGTACATACAAATTAATATGAGCATATTTTGTCTCTCCTCCCCGAACTCATGCACTACTTCACACACTGAAACTTCCAATGTATTCCAACAGCTTCCTCTTTTCCTTAAACTATACATTTTTCCAAGAAACATTTGGGATCCAGTCAAGCCCCTTTGTGTCACATGCTCTCCATCACCTGTCAGTCAGTGGACCCCTGCTAGATTGTGCCCAACAACGATCTAATCCTGCCAGCCTATAGTGCCAGCTATGGTCATTTGCCTGATTTCTATACCACTTACATTTGCATTTAAGTTCCGGAATACGTAACAGTCTCCACAAACACACAGGAAGACCACTGAACATGAGTCTTTGTGGGAATATCCCAGAGTTCTTAGCTCCCTTACCTATGAACCGAATTCTCCATGGCTGAAACACAACTCTATGAAAGGGAAGAACAGGACTTCCTCCCAGTGGTGTAACTAGGATAGAACAATAGACACACTTCCCATTGGTGCAAAATACTTTTAACACAAGGCACACGCCATATTCTTTTGCATTCGGAGCCATTAGATGTTTTTGCAAAACAGTAGGTGAAATGCTAGATACTGGCTCTTCCTGGCCAGCCATCCTTACTAAGGTACTGAGCAAAATTAAGCCTAGTTCTGGCATAAGTCGTTAGTGCAGTCTGCCTGGACTGTACCACTTCAGACAGCAGGTAGGGGCACCCATTCATGGATTCCCTTCTATACAGAAAATGGTCCCTGGCATCTCCAGGTAGAAGATGGGAACGTCCCCTGCCTGAAACCCTGGACTGTCACTGCCAGAATGCAGACAATATTGAGCTAGATGGACTTGGGAACAGAGGTGTCTTCTTCTGTTCCTAACCACCCTAACTGATGGTGCTGTTTTTCAACTGCTTCTACACGCAATCGCTCTTTTTCATTGTAATTTCTTCCTCTGTTTTGTTTGCCATCAGTTTTGTAATTCTTGCCTTTTCATTGATCTGAGCTGCTCTTGTGGGCTCTGTGAGCAGCAGAGGGGAGGGACAGAGGAAGATACTTTATACTAGTTCAGTAACACCTACCCAGGCTGGCAGCAACTGTCTAGGATTTGAGGCAGGATCTCTCCCAGCCCTATATAGGACTGCCAAGGAGTAAATCAGGGACCATCTGCATGCAAATTAGATACTCAACCAGTGAGCTCCAACCCTACCCCCTAGATAGGAGGAGAAGGAGGAGTATAGTACTCTGACTAGCACTAGATTTCCAAGGATTCAGAAGCTTGAGATCCCTTTTTTAGGGAACCTGAGTGGGGGGAGGTTCAACCCATGCATGATGCCACTAAGCCAGAACCCCTTCCCAACCAACTACCGTACTTCTTTTCCAATTGCACACATGCTAATTCTAATTCTAACTGCATGCATGTGCCTTTGGGCCTTTGAAGCAGCCAGCTCCTTCCATTTCCAAGAGCTTCCAGCCTTCGGTGCCCGCAGTGTCTTCTATTAGCCTGAAGATGGCACTCAAGAATGTCTGTGAGTGAGAGGCAAGGACGCTCACATTTGTGTGTTCGCCCACACACACACACACACCAGCATCGAGCCTTCCGGATAGCCATAAACCAAAAGTTCACATTGCTCATAAAAAATGCATGTTGCCGTTACATTACACTACCCGATTAGGGCTTGCTGGAGAGAAAGCAGCAGAGGTCACTGTGGGTCTTGCAGACAGTGAAACGAAGGGAGAAAGGAAGTGTGGTGTGGGAAGGATCCTGTCTGGGTCCTGATGGAGGCCTAAACCGGGGGGGGGGGGGTGAAAGCGCTGCGTGGCCTGGCAGGGCTTCTCTACCCAACATTGTCTCATTTTCTGTTGTTGTTTTTTTAAAAAATAGTATTATTATTATTATTATTATTATTTTAAAAGGTTACTTGTTTCCTCTGATGATGATTACTTCTGCTCTCCAAGTTCCTCCAAGAGTATTTTTTTGGAAAACTGCTTTCAGGGAGTGGATCATAGGCCAAGGTGAGTGAAACACTTACCGTATTTTTCGCTCTATAAGACACACTTTTTCCCTCCTAAAAGTAAGGGGAAATGTGTGTGCGTCTTATGGAGCAAATGCAGGCTGCGCAGCTATCCCAGAAGCCAGAGCAGCAAGAGGGATCACTGTGCAGCATTCCCTCTCACTGTTCTAGCTTCTGGGATAGCCGTGCAAAGCCTCTGCAGGGCAGCGGGATGAAGGCTCCCCTTGCTGTTCTGGCTTCTAGGATTCAGATTATTATTTTTTTCTTGTTTTCCTCCTCCAAAAACTAGGTGCGTCTTATGGTCTGGTGCGTCTTGTAGAGCGAAAAATATGGTATGCTGGATTTTAGGGAAGGCCATAGCTGAGTGGTATTGTTGTTGTTTAGTCATTTAGTCGTGTCCGACTCTTCGTGACCCCATGGACCAGAGCATGCCAGGCACTCCTGTCTTCCACTGCCTCCCGCAGTTTGGTCAGACTCATGTTCATGCTGAGTGGTAGTGTATCTTTTCATGGAGACAGTCCCGGGTTCAATTCCCAGTATTTCCAGGTAGAGACTCCCTGTCCGAAATTGCAGAGAACTTCTGCCAATCAGTGCGGACAGTGCCATTCTAGATGGATCAATGGCTTGACTGAATCAGGCCCACCCAGTCCAGCTTCCTGTTCTCACAATGGCTGACCAGATGTGTGTGAAGTCTGCAATTGCCCTCTCCCCCCCTGTGATTCCCAACAACTGGTGTTTGGAGGCATAAGGCCCCTGACTCTAATGCATCATGATTCTCTTCCCTTCACCCTTTTCTATCTCTCTCACACACTGTCTCCTGCCCCCCTCAATTAATTAAAGCCCCACCTTGTGCACACCAAAACAACTACCATCCTGAACACAGAATACTAGCACAGAAAGATTCTGGCCTACCCTTATAGCCCTGATGTTCTAGCTTTCTGTGTGCAGGGATTTTTAAATTATTATTATTATGAAAGAGCATTAAATCATGCAACAGCCCCCGCCTCCACACACATTGAGAAGGCCACAAGTTGACCACCTCATCTGGGGACAAGGACCCAGTTCTCTTCCATACAGGGCAAAGGTTACTTATTAATGAAAGTAGCTGATTAGTTTGAGTAGGCAGCGCCTAGTTACAAACCTGGAAACAAACAGAAAGGAAACACAGGAGCCAGTGTGTGCAGCAGCTAGTGTCGAGTACAGACTGAGACTGAAAGCTCTGCTCCCCTGGGAAGCTTGGGCCATTCCCTATGGCCGCATCCAGCCTGCTGCTATTTTCACAGGTGGGTTTCCATCTGCAAATTCAGATTGCACCATTAAAGAGGATTTGGTGCTCTTATGCAACTTCCCAACCCCTGCCCCCAAAATCAGACTTTTCAGCTTAAGGAAAGTCACAGGAAAATACACTGGAAAGTGTTGGGTAGCAATTGCTTGGCATGATCTTGTATAACCTCCCCACCAGCAAGAATCAGAACGAATGCTTGATAAACAATGGATGTCCACAAACTACCGTATTTTTTGCTCTATAACTCACTTTTTCCCTCCTAAAAAGTAAGGGGAAATGTGTGTGCGTCTTATGGAGCGAATGCAGGCTGCGCAGCTATCCCAGAAGCCAGAACAGCAAGAGGGATTGCTGCTTTCACTGCGCAGCGATCCCTCTTGCTGTTCTGGCTTCTGAGATTCAGAATATTTTTTTTCTTGTTTTCCTCCTCCAAAAACTAGGTGCCGTCTTATAGAGCGAAAAATACGGTATGTGCAGACAAGTCAGGGTACTTCCAGAAGACCTGCTCTCCTATCTCTCTTGTTCTGGCCTGCCTCACAGGGTTGTTGTGGAGCTTTAAAGTACTGCTCTGAGCACCCTGGGAAAAGAGCAGGAAGTGACCAGTGAATAAATATGCCATCCAAGGATGGAACAGAACATAGAGCTATGGAAGAATAGAACAAATGGCATGAGCAGATGCTACTTAACTCCAGGTCCCACTCAAAGAAGGGGACACGCATTGATGATGAATCACTCAGTGCTATTAAGTGGCAAGTCTACAGGACACAGGTGGCACTGTGGGTTAAACCACAGAGCCTATGACTTGCCAATCAGAAGGTCAGCGGTTCGAATCCCTGTGATGGGGTGAGCTCCCATTGCTCGGTCCCTGCTCCTGCCAACCCAGCAGTTCGAAAGCACACCAAAGTGCAAGTAGATAAATAGGTACCACTTCACCGGGAAGGTAAACAGCGTTTCTGTGCACTGCTCTGGTTTGCCAGAAGCAGCTTAGTCATGCTGGCCCCATGACCCGGAAGCTGTACGCTGGCTCCCTCGGCCAATAAAGCGAGATGAGCGCCATAACCCCAGAGTCGGTCATGACTGGACCTAATGGTCAGGGGTCCCTTAACCTTTTACTAAGAGTTAAAGGCACACTTGCTTGCTTTTGTTTCAGTGCTATTACCGTATTTTTCGCTCCATAAGACACACTTTTTTCCTCCTAAAAAGTAAGGGGGAAATGTCTGCGTCTTATGGAGCAAATGCGTGGTCCCTGGAGCTGAATTGCCCAGGGGTGAAAAGCAGATTGTGATATATATATATATATATATGAATGAAAGAGAGAAGGGGGTGTTGAAAGGAAGCCGCTGAGCAGCTGATCGGCAAGTGATTGGGTGGGAGATAAGGCTGCAGGTAAAGGAGGCTGCCGGGGAGGCGGGGATGTAAAGACAGCAAACTTGCAAGGAGAGGAGACAGGAATACTAAAACAAGCAATGAGGAGAGGAATTAGAAGAAAAGGAGGAGCAAAAAACTGCTCCAGCTAAGGAAAAGACGCTAAGGCAAACAAGAAGGAAGGGGGTGTTGAAAGGAAGCCGCTGATTGGCAAGCGATCAGGAGGGAGATAAGGGACGCTACCTGGGAGGGGAAGGTAAAAGAACATGGATCCTCAGGATTTTTGCATTGGGTCACCCCAAATTCATCATCAGATCGCATAGTGTGTCCAAGACTATAGCCTGCAACAAAAAACACACACATCCACTGTTTTGTGGGGCCACAATGGCACAAAAACATGGTTACAAAGCACGGATCCACATAGATTCTCAGGATTTTTGCATTGGGCTACCCTAAACTCACTGTTAAATCACATATCATGTCTGTGGCCACAGCATGAACCACAAAAATCATACATCCACTGTTTCATTCAGAATTTTTTTTTTTTTCTCGTTTTCCTCTAAAAACTAGGTGAGTCTTATGGTCAGGTCCATCTTATGGAGCGAAAAATACGGTATGTTTCTGGTGTGATACTATAAGGTGTAACCATCAGCAGCACCTTTTCTTTAATTGCAAGCTGTCTCAAAAAGTCACCTCTACTGAGGTTTTGGTAATTAATATGCAAATTAATTAAATGTCACCTGCCAGTCAGTTAAAAGGCAGGTGATTAATCAGCTAAAAATTATTGCTTCATTTTACACTTCAGCTTTTAAGATGTCAGTATGTATGCAAATGGATGTGCTAAATACCAATTTTAGCCTACGTTTCATAGCTTTCACCTCAATGCTCATTTTACTTTCCCCCCGGAACACAATATATGTTGAAATAATAATTACTGTTATTATTCTCCCACTTATCTATTGCTGAATGACTTACAGCATAGCTATAATACAATATAATCATAGAAATACATTAAACAAATTACTAAAAGCAGTGATCTACAACACTAAAATCTGTCTGCAATGAAGCAAAAAGGATATTATTATTATTATTATTATTATTATTACAATTTATATTCCTCAGGGCAGTGTACAACATTAGAAACACATTACAAAACATCAAGGATAAAAACATAATAAAAACATAGCAAAAAGCATACTGGCAAAGACACATGTGGCAGCAGTGATGGTAGAAGGCTTCACATTAAAACCTCATTGAAACAGGATGGTCTGTTTTGATACAAAAAGGGAACCTGGCAGATTTAAATAGGGAGATCATTTCAAAGTGACATCACCACTGAAAAGGCCCTGTCCTTTGAGCTCATAACATAGGAAGCTGCCTTCTACTGAGTCAGACCATTAGTCCATCTCATTCTACACCAGTGTTTCCTAAACTTAGGTCACCAGCTGTTTTTTCAGGCTACAATTTCCATCATCTCTGACCACTGGTCTTGCTAGCCAGGGATGATGGGAGTTGTAGTCCAAAAACAGCTGAAGACCCAAGCTTGGGAAACACTGTTCTACACCAACTGGCAGCAGCTGCCCATAATTTCAGACAGGGTTCTCCTCAGCTCTACCTGGAGATGGCAAAGATTGAACCTGGGACATTCTACATGCAGAGCAGATGTTCTGAATTTTCCCCAAGATATTACAAGATGGCATTCAGAGCCAGCCTTTGTGGAAGATCTTAATTTCTCTGCAGGACTATATAGAAACATACGAACAAGCAACAGTAGCACCTGAGATAATAACTATTTGATTTCTCCCCCATGAACAGAAATCATGCCACAAGCATGGGTGAAAAACATCCCCCCCCCTCCTTGAACTTGACCAAGTAGCAGATTGGCAGCCAGGGCAAATCCCACAGAGAAGGCATTATATGCTGGGGGTAATTTCTCCCCATAAACAGCCTAGCCACTGCTCCCAGTAAAGGCACTTTGGAGGTTGGGCTGACTGGCTTGCTGAGGGCACACACACCAGACATCTGAGATAGTGGACAATAAGGGAAAAGAAGCTCCAAATAATCACAAAGGTGTTCTGGGATCACCTTGAGTGTACTACGCACATCTGCAAGGGAACACTCATATCAATCATCCCTTTCCTCTAGCATAGAGCTGCATGCACATCCTGTGGGGTTTTGGGGGACTGAAAAACGTCTCATAATTTCTATGTCCGTTCTTTGTTAAGAAACTGGTTGGGAGATTTGCACATTAAGGATTCTGGGAAATGACTGTAGGATGGTTGCCACCTATGCTTTTGCATAATGGTGTAAATAATCTGCAAATGATGCCAGGACTGCAACTCAGGACAACCTCTCCCCATATGAACCAACCCAGACCCTGTCATCATCTTCTGAGGTCTTCATCTCTTCCACAAGAGGTCCAGAGGGTGGCAACATGAAAATGGGCCTTTTCTGCTGTAGCTCCCTATTAGTGCGATTCTCTCCCCATGGAGGCCCGTCTGGTGCCTTCCTTAAATATTTTTAGGCGCCAGGTGAAAATATTTCTCTATAACCTGCCGAACTTTGGCTGATCAACAGTCTATGGCCTTTTAAATGTGTTTGTAAGGAGGGGGCGTATTTTTAAAAAAATGTATTTTGTATTCTCATTTTCTATTTGTATGTTCTGAAACACCATGCAATCTTCGGGTGAAGGGCAATATACAAATTTAATAAGTCATTATAATTATAATTATATCTGGCATGCAACATGCCAGTGGGTGTCCACGGGTAATCCAGGGGTATCTATGCATTGTCACAGTCACATAGCTGAAATATTGAAGCTAAGCTTCTCCAAGTGCCCATAACTCAATGGAAGATCATCACAAGCTCTGTATAAGAAGGTCCCAGTTTCTGTCATTAGCATCCCCATAAAAAAGGATGTATAGTGATATATGGAAGTGAGAGCTGGACCATAAAGAAGGCTGATCGCCAAAGAATAGATGCTTTTGAATTATGGTGCTGGAGGAGACTCTTGAGAGTCCCATGGACTGCAAGAAGATCAAACCTCTCCATTCTGAAGAAAATTAGCCCTGAGTGCTCACTGGAAGGACAGATCCTGAAGCTGAGGCTCCAACACTTTGGCCACCTCAGGAGAAGAGAAGACTCCCTGGAAAAGACCCTGATGTTGGGAAAGATGGAGGGCACAAGGAGAAGGGAATGACAGAGGACGAGATGGTTGGACAGTCTTCTCGAAGCTACCAGCATGAGTTTGACCAAACTGGAAAAGACCCTGCTGCTGGGAAAGATGGAGGGCACAAGAAGGAGAGTTTGGATTTGATATCCCGCCTTTCACTCCCTTTAAGGAGTCTCAAAGCAGCTAACATTCTCCTTTCCCTTCCTCCCCCACAACAAACACTCTGTGAGGTGAGTGGGGCTGAGAGACTTCAGAGAAGTGTGACTGGCCCAAGGTCACCCAGCAGCTGCATGTGGAGGAGCAGAGACGTGAACCCGGTTCCCCAGATTACGAGTCTACTGCTCTAAACCACTACACCACACTGGCTCTCAAGGAGAAGGGGATGACAGAGGACGAGATGGTTGGACAGTGTTCTCGAAGCTACTAGCATGAGTTTGACCAAACTGCGGGAGGCAGTGTTTGGAGTGCTCTGGTCCATGGGGTCATGAAGAGTAATGGGGAAGAGCCTATTCCTGAGAAGCGGGAGAACCATTGAAAAGTGGAGCAGACAGATGGGCAAATGGTTTGGCAAATAAGCAGAAGCCGTACATCTGCCTGGTGGATCTGACATTCATTTCAAAGAGGGTGGCTTTCAAGAAAATCCAGGTGGATTTGGGGCCAGTTTCTCTCTTGCATTTTTATGACACAGTGTTCTTTTTTATTTTATTTTTTAAAAAAGGACAAAGAAATAGTTCCATTCACTGCCCTGTCTTTCAAATATTTGAAACAAACTTTTGCAAATAACGTCTCCTTAACAGCTCTGGTGGAGCTGATAATTCGCTTGAAACAACAACCCGAAACATTAGGCCTTAGTTGACTCAGTGAGTTTAACATTTCAAAAGCAGATAAGGAGAAAATAAAAGTCTTGGGAAGTAAAAATGGTTTCAAGAGGAAAGAAAAACCATGAGGAAGTGTGGAAGGGGAATTGACAGGGAATGGCAACCCCGTGTGAAGTATTTGCTCTCCTTCCATTGTGTATTTTTAGGAGTGTGTACCGACTACAAGATTTGGTTAGGACCCCAGGAAACAGCACACCTTGGTCTGAGGCACTGTATAGACTGTCTGATTCATCTGGGTCCACAACACTTCTCCTCCATTGCCACCACCCTTCAATGGTACAGTGAAAACAATATAAAGCTGTAACTCCCCCCCCTTTGCAGAAGTGGATGAAATTTGTTGGTGTACTAGCAGCTATATCAGAGGTCAACAACCTATATCAGAGGTCAGCCGGTCGATGTTCCGTCTGTCAGAGGATGCACCGGAATGTGTGTGCAGGTGCGCTCTTCCGGGTTGGAGGAGCGCATGTGCACATGCACACACGCTATTTCCGGTGCTCTTCCAACCCGGACGTGCGCCAGAAATAGTGTGTGTATGCGCACGGGCACTTCTCCATCCTGCACATGTCCGCGCAAACTATTTCCGGCCCACATCTGGGTCGGAGGAGCGCCCGTGCGCATGTGCACAGGCGCCATCGACCCGGAAATCGGTCCCTGCACTGCACTACACTGGTAAGAGCGGGCAGCGGGGTGGGGGCAGCAGGGGTTGCTATGGGCCAGTTAGACAAGCCTCATGGGCTGCTACCAGCCCATGGGCCTTAGGTTGCTGACCCCTGCCCTATATAGTGGATAAAGCTTGCTAAATTATGAGCAAATAGGTCCAGAAAACTTTGTGCTGGACACCTAAAAATTATATTTAATAATTTTAAAGATAATGCTGATAATCTTTTAAATTTGGGGGCACCACTGGATGACATTTACAAGCCAAGCCAATCCTTCTGAATCCTGATGAATTTCAAGGTAACTGCAGTAGCTTTCTGACAAAGGCAGAGTTCCCTGTGAAGAGGGATTGATTGATTGATTGATTGATTGATTGATTGATTGATTGATTGTTAAGCCACTCTGGAACTACAGCTCAGGGAGCAGAATAAGGGTCTCCTAGGGTCTCCTAACCTCTCTCAGCAGGGATGCGGGTGGTGCTGTGGGTTAAACCACAGAGCCTAGGACTTGCTGATCAGAATGTTGGCGGTTCGAATCCCAACAACAGGGTGAGCTCCCGTTGCTCAGTCCCTGCTCCTGCCAAACTAGCAGTTCAAAAGCACAACAGTGCAAGTAGATAAATAGGTACCACTCTGGCGGGAAGGTAAACGGTGTTTCCGTGTGCTGCTCTGGTTCTCCAGAAGCGGCTTAGTCATGCTGGCCACATGATCCGGAAGCTGTACGCCGGCTCCCTCGGCCAATAAAGCGAGATGAGCATCGCAACCCCAGAGTCAGTCACAACTGGACCTAATGGTCAGGGGTCCCTTTACCTTTAACCTCTCTCAGCACCCTTAACAAACTACAGCTCCCAGAATTCTTTGAGGGAAGCCATGGCCATTTAAAGTGGTATCATAGTGCTAGATATTTATGGTGTGGATGTAGTGCATTACTAATCAGCAGCACCAATAGCATCATTCTACATTTTAAGTAACATAATTAAATATATCTAGAATCATAGAATTGTAGAGCTGGAAGGGACTACGGGGATCATCTTGTCCAACCCCAGGAAATCCACCTCTAAACATAAGTAAAAGAACTATGAACCACATAAACAATCTATATCAAAATATATGTTTGAGGGGTTTTTTAAAATAAAAAAAAAGGAGAAAATGATCAAAACCAAATCATATCTAGAAAACAAACCAGTCTGGAAAAAAAAAATTCCTTCCAGTAGCACCTTAAAGACCAACTAAGTTAGTTCTTGGTATGAGCTTTCGTGTGCATGCACACTTATTCAGATACGTCTTTAAGGTGCTACTGGAAGGAATTTTTTTTGTTTTGACTATGGCAGACCAACACGGCTACCTATCTGTAACTGCAGTCTGGAAAAAGCATGTCCCAGACTTTGGACTACACGGCAGAAGAGCCTGGAAAGGGTGTTTTGAGAAATGTCTGATTAAACTCCAGCCCTTTGTCAGCCTCTCCCATATTGCTGTGAAACGTGGCAGAAGCAAACAGCCTGGCTCAGCAAATAGCTCAGCACCGGCAATGTGACGAAAAGGCCCTGGAGCCTGGTACTGCCAGTTACGAGGCAGTTGACTCATACCCTTTCCAGCCATAAACCTGCAGAGGCTGTTGCAAATTGCAGGAACGTAGGGCCAGGGAGGGAGGGGCACTGGCGGGCCCCTCCAGTGTGGCTCCAACGGGATTGGGCCTCTGGATGAGGATGCAGCTACTCCCCAATGTCCATCTCTGGTCCGTCGGATGGATGGAATATATCCTCCGCAGATCAAAGCAAGGCAGGAGGGAGGCTTCCTCATTCTGCTTGAACTATGCCTGCTGACCCCTTCTCTCCAGTACCTTCCGTTCATTCCTTCTCAAACTTTAGTGTAAACAAAAGGAACATCCAAGAGGGATCATGAAAGGCCAGGAGCGATAATGTTGATGAAGGCTGCTGTTGAAATATTTTCTGTGTTGGGGAAATGGCTGGACTCGCGATCTCAATAAGGGGTCAAGTCCATCTCCATATATCCTTGGGCATTAACAGGCCTTAGTTGGAGGGCGGGGCTTAGGTAGAATGAGCAGTGGCATAGCGTGGGTTGTCAGCACCCGGGGCAAGGCAAGTAATTTGCACCCCCTAACCCTAACCCCCAGATGTTGCGCCCGGTGCGGCCGGCCCCCCCCTGCACCCCCCATGCTATGCCACTGAGAATGAGGCTAAGAAAGATAGAAAGAGGTGAAAGAACATTACACCAGGGAGTTTCAACTAAGGTCCAGGGGTTGTTGTTTTTCAGCTAGTACTCACCTCTCACTTCTGGCACCACTCAGGTGTGTACCATTGCCATTCTAAGAGAACGAGGGAGGCATTTATGGTGAGTTCTGGCACCTCTTTTTCTAGAAATATACCACTGCTAAGGTCATATCTATACTGGAGCAATGCCTTACCCCAAAGAATCCTGGGAAACGTAATTGTTAAGGGTGCTGAGAGTTCCTCTCACAGAGCTAGAATTTTCAGAGTGATTTAATATCCAGTTCCTTTTCCCAAAGAATTATGGGAATTGTAGCTCTGTGAGATGAATAGGGGTCTCCTAAGGGACGCAGGTGGGGCTGTGGGTTAAACCACAGAGCCTAGGACTTGCCGATCAGAAGGTCGGCGGTTCAAATCCCCGCGACAGGGTGAGCTCCCGTTGCTCGGTCCCTGCTCCTGCCCACCCAGCAGTTCGAAAGCACGTCAAAGTGCAAATAGATCAATAGGTACCACTCCAGCGGGAAGGTAAACAGCGTTTCCGTGCGCTGCTCTGGTTTGCCAGAAGCGGCTTAGTCATGCTGGCCACATGATCCGGAGGCTGTACGCCGGCTCCCTCGGCCAATAAAGCGAGATGAGCGCCACAACCCCAGAGTCGGCCACAACTGGACAGGGTCAGGGGTCCCTTTACCTTTACCCTTTACCTTTACCTAAGAACCCTTAACAAACTATCCTTCCCAGAATTCTTTGAGGGGAGTCATGGCTGTTTAAAATTGGTATGATACTGCCTGATTTCCTTGAAAGGAGATCAGAAAACACCGGCTATTTAATTCATTCTGATTTGTTTGCGGAGAGGCTAGATGGTGTTGCATCAAAGCCAGTGCTATTCCACACTTTCTGGCACATTTCCAGAAATCACTTTCCTTCTTGAGAAAAGGCCAGTCTTTTGTTTTTGTTGCAGTACTACACCTCCCAATCAAGTACAACTACACAGCTGAATTTGCTGGTATGTGATGAAATCCTGCAAAGACAGTATAAAAAGCATCCTAAGTCGGCAGTGCAGGAGATATGCCCTGAGCCTGACCAAACTGCAATTCCCAAGAGTCTTTGCAGAGAGCCATGTATAAAATGAAAAGAAATCTATAGTGTAGCTATACCTTACTGGGTTTGAGCCAATGAAAGTGCTTTCTTCCATTCCTGTTTCCAAGCCAAAGATGGTACATGTTTCGCAGAGCTATGAGCTCCCATCTCCTCCCAAGCTCTTTCCTGTCTAAACTAATAAGATGCTGAGATTTGTCTTACAATTGGCACTCCTTCTCTCTCCACCCCCTCCCCAAATAAAAATCTGGCACTGATCCCAGGAATTCCCCAGTACCAAAGGTTAAGCCTATGGTGAATTAAAAGGTAAGTGTCTTTGTAAACCTTGAAGTCCAAGCCAACTGCCGGCTCCAGGTATCTGTACAATTAATAAAACCTGATTTAAGCTGGCCGTGCCTCTGACATTTCACAGATGTATGAAAGGGAGAAATTGACTTCTGGGATGGCCATTCAAAAGAGCAGCAATGCTGTTTATTAGTAATCTTGTATTTATTTGTTTTTTGGAAAAGGGGAGATGCAAGTGGGGGGGGGGGGGCGGAATTGCATTCCCAGAACTTTTCTCATTATGAAGTTGTAGAAAGACAAACTGCTCTTTTATTTTTTGTTGAAAAATAAATAAACCAGCACTTCCACAGCTCCATGCCATCAAATACAACAGAAAACCAGAATTGATATATTGGATTGTATCCAATGCTAGTCTTCTTCAGAGTGCGAATCCTTTGCAAAGAATGACCATGACTAACTTGGGTTCATTGTTTTCAATAGGTCTACTCTGAGTAACACTGAGTTGGATAAAACTCACAAAGGCAGACCAATAGTGGGGTGACAGCTTGCCAGTTACTGTTGGTCTGTTGCATGAATGAGTACATTTTATTCTGTCTTTCAAACAAACATACAGTGCAATCCTATATGGGTCTACTTAGAAATCCCATGGAGTTCAGTGGAGCTTGCTCCCAGGTTAAAGGGTTCAGGATTGCAGCCTTAAGTTGCATTTTGTTCATGAGGATAGTGGTGGATAGCTAAATATTCTGAGATTGTGTGTTACATTTCTTTCATGATCTTCTGGACCACCGCCTCGCAGACGTGGGGATACAGGGCATAGCCCGTAACTGGCTGTGCTCTTTTATCTCTGGTTGGGGACAGAGGGTGGCACAAGGGAGGGAAATGTTGTCGCGCCACTCCTTGGTGTGTGGAGTGCCGCAGGGCGCAATTCTCTCCCCGATGCTTTTTAACATCTTTATGCGCCCCCTTGCCCAGATTATCCGGAGCTTTGGGCTGGGCTGTCACCAATATGCTGATGACACTCAGCTCTATCTGCTGATGGATGGCCACACCGACTCGGCCCCGAACACACTGACCAGATGCTTGCAAGCTGTGGCTGGATGGTTTCGTGGGAGCCGATTGAAACTAAATCCTTCGAAGACAGAGGTCCTATGGCTGGGTCGGGATGGCATGGGGATGAGGGACCAACTCCCTTCTCTTGCGGGGGCCCAATTAGTGCCATTGCCTTCCGTTAAGAGTTTGGGTATAATCCTTGACACCTCCCTTTCCATGGAGGCACAGGTTACAGCAACAGCCAAGGCGACATTTTTCCACCTTCGCCGCATCAAGCAGTTGGTCCCTTACCTTTCCAGCCCCAACCTGGCCACAGTGATCCATGTGACGGTCATCTCCAGGCTTGACTACTGTAATTCGCTCTACGCGGGGCTGCCCCTGAAGCTGTCCCAGAAACTCCAGCGGGTGCAGAATGCTGCAGCGAGGCTCCTCACGGGGTCTCTGCCATGGGAGCATATTCACCCAGTGCTTTTTAATCTGCACTGGCTCCTGGTAGAGTACAGGGTCAGATTTAAGGTCTGCTTTTGACCTTTAAAGCCCTTCATGGCCTTGGACCCTCATACCTACAGGACCGCCTCTCCCAGTATGCCCCACGGAGAGCCTCAAGGTCCATAAATAGCAACACCCTAGTGGTCCCGGGCCCTAAGGAAGTTAGATTAGCTTCAACCAGAGCCAGGGCCTTTTCAACTCTGGCTCCGGCCTGGTGGAACATTCTGCCTCATGAGACCAGAGCCCTGCAGGATCTGATTTCTTTCCACAGGGCCTGTAAGACAGAGTTGTTCCGCCTGGCCTTTGGCTTGGAGCCAATTTAATTCCGTCCCTCTCTTTCTTTTTTCTTTTCCTTCTCCTCCTGCAATGAGGCTACATTTTAATATTTTAATGTTTCAATATTTTAATGTTGTATTTTAATTTTGTTTTTAAGTTGTAATCATTCAACTTGTTTTTATTATTGCTTGTAAGCCGCTCTGAGCCCGGCCTTGGCTGGGGAGAGCGGGGTATAAATAAAAATTATTATTATTATTATTATTATTATTATTATTATTATTATTATTATTTCCTGTCTTCTTTGCATAAAGTGGTCTCTTATTCTGGGACTGTGCAGATGTATATAGTTTCAGGAAGTCTATGCTTCATTACACCATGCTTTTGGATCAAGATGTTAAAAGGATTGAACTATTCTTTGCCAATGCCAAATGATAGACATAGTTTTCCTATCCCTTCTTCTGAATTTGACCACTGAGTGTGTTCTCATCATCTCAGGTGACAATTTCTCATAACCCGCTGGTGACCTTATCAAGCCCATTCCTTGGCAGCTGCCTTCACCATGCTAATCCCGCACACCAAGAGACGCAACAGATAAGCACAAAGGCAATCACTGAGCTCTGCTCTGGAGATGACCTTTGCTTGATCTCTCCTTTGGCAGGTCGCACAACAAATACTCATTGGCAGGGCCGATCGGGTTTTTCCCAGCTGGAACAAGATGCCATTTTTAACATGGACAACCAGAACATCTCCACTGGGGCAGGTTGGTCTTCCTGGGTGAAAGTTTCCAAGGCTGGCTCACATGAGATCAGAACTTTTCCCCTGATAACATGGTAGGACATAGGAACATAGGAACATACTTCACACCAAGTCAGACCATCGTCCCCTCAAGTTCAGTGCTGTCTACATTGACTGGCAGGGGGTGGGGGGACTCCCTGGTCCTGAATGGGGCAAATGTGCCCCTGAAGGAGCAGATGCGCAGCCTAGGAGTCATTTTGAACTCACAGCTGTCCATGGAGGCGCAGGTCAATTCTGTGTCCAGGGCAGCTGTCTACTCACTCCATCTGGTACGCAGGCTGAGACCCTACCTGCCCACAGACTCTCTCACCAGAGTGGTGCATGCTTTAGTTATCTCCCACTTGGACTACTGCAATGCGCTCTATGTGGGGCTACATTGGAAGGAGACCTAGAAACTACAACTAATCCAGAATGTGATAGCCAGACTGGTGACTGGGAGTAGCCACCGAGACCATATAACACCGGTCCTGAAAGACCTGTGTTGGCTCCCAGTACGTTTCCAAGCACAATTCAAAGTGTTGGTGCTGACCTTTAAAGCCCTAAACGGCCTCAGCCCAGTATACCTGAAGGAGCGTCTCCATCCCCATCACTCTGCCCAGACACTGAGGTCCAGCTCCGAGGGCCTTCTGGCGGTTCCCTCACTGTGAGAAGTGAGATTGCAAGGAACCAGGCAGAGGGCCTTCTCGGTAGTGGCGCCCGCCCTGTGGAATGCTCTCCCATCAGATGTCAATGAAATAAACAACTATCTGACTTTTAGAAGACATCTGAAGGCAGAAGTTTGTAATGTTTGATGTTTTATCGTGTTTTTAATATTCTGTTGGGAGCTGCCCAGAGTGGCTGGGGAAACCCAGCCAGATGGATGGGGTATAAATAATAAATGATGATGAAGTATCTCCAGGGTTTGAGCCAGGACTGTTGTCCATCCCTGCATGGAGACGCTGAGGATTGAACCTGGAATCTTCTACATGCAAGACATTTGTCATTTTAGACTGAGCTATGGCTCTTCCCTACGACATTGGGTTCTTGGGTCCCAGCTCTGCTCCCGTCGAGCTGATCCTTGACACGGGAAAGACAGTGGCTCCCCTATTTCTGCAGTGACCCCACCACCATCACCAAAACTTTCTGCCACTCAGGGAAAAGAAGAGCAATGAAACAAAACAATGTGATTGTGGATTGAGGAGGGAGGGAGGAAGAGTTGGGTTGTACAGTTCTGTTGGGCTGTATGAACCCTGTCTGCTGCTATAAATCACAGCATAAATGGGAAGCTTCTTAGACGAATGAGAAAATCAAGAGTCGTTTCGGAACATCTCATCCATCCTCCAAGGTTTGTTTTGTAATCTTTCAGTATGCCTTCCATTAAAGGATGCCAGGATTTTAAACTTTGGCCAGTCCCCTAATGACTGTGCAACGTGGGGAAAGACATTGTAAGTTCCTCCAAAGGGAAATATTTAACCCGGAGATGTCAGCGGAGTATAGAAATGTGGGGTCCAAGAATCCCAGAAGCCTGTCTTGTTTTTGTCTCGTCTCTTTCATCTCCCACTCAGGGTCATGGCATCACTTACCGACTGCAGCCCAAGCAAGCAGCCACAGAGTTAAGAACCTGGAGTTCAAAGTGAGCCATAAACCTGCGTCTCTAAGATAAATCATACAAATTACTTTACAGAAATAAATAGAACATTTGGAAGAGAGGTTATCTTGTTGCCTTCGGTTTACATCTCTAATGATGGTAAAGTTCACAAATACATTCCATCAAAGAATACTAACATTGCCTTTATTGTCCCACAAAAAGATGGATATTTATTGCAAGGCTGCAGTTTGTTTGGAGAAACGGACGTCTCTTAATTCCTCTCTCCAAGAGGCAAGAACTTTCAGGCTTACCTGATGAAGTTGGTTGGCAGTACAATGCTGGGGGAAACTCTGAACCAAATGTCTAATCTCTGTTGGGATTCACTCATTCACGATGGCCACAAACTCAGAAGCACTCCTAAAGGATTAGACCAGAGGCTGTCATGTCAAACTATGGTCTGCAAACTCTGTTCAGGTGATCTGCTGAAAAGCTGCATAACTGTGGAGAATACCCTGCACTTTTTTTCTCCCTTAACAATGGAAATCAACACCTCTTTGATCAGGTCTGGATTTCTCCAAAAGGCTGCCAAGATCCCAGCATGGGGGCTTGTGATTTTCATAATATGGTGGACGTTTTTCCTATTTTTCCCTCCTTCAAATGTACCATTATATTTCAGGCTTCTTTAAGAACAGGGGCGTTGCCAGATGGTTTTGTTTTGTTCAGGTGTCAATCTTGCTTCAGATTCATTAAGCAAATCTAGAATGCACCATTATTCCATCACCAAAATCACTGCTATTATTTGGTTACAGATAGGTAGCCGTGTTGGTCTGCCATAGTCAAAACAAAAAAAATTCCTTCCAGTAGCACCTTAAAGACGTATCTGAATAAGTGTGCATGCACACGAAAGCTCATACCAAGAACTGACTTAGTTGGTCTTTAAGGTGCTACTGGAAGGAATTTTTTTTTTTTGCTATTATTTGGGTCACAGTATGAAAATGTTAAGCAAAATAAAACATGGGAGGCTGTTCATTCAGAAGATGATACTTGCAGCTGTGAATGTACATTTTGGGGGGGGTATTTTCTCACACACATAGCATTTTGCTGGTCTGGGTCCCTTGGTACTTAATTTTCCTAGTTGAGTGGAAAAGATCTGCACATAAGACACAGCAAGAGAGAGAGAAATTTGGTTCAAGGTTACTCTCAAGAACCCTTATCTGATCCCTGACAGTAATTTATCAGGCAGAGCCCATCATTAGTGTCAAGCTGTTTTATTACCCACTAACTTAACACTGTTTTGCCAAGAGTCAAGTGTGATGTCACTCACGTTAAAATAATTTACAGCTAATAGATTTGGAGTTTGGATCACCAGCTTGCCTCCTGGATGTTGTACATGCCCGGGAATTGTGATTCTTTCACAAATTGCCCAGCAATAATCAAAACACAGCAATAAGGCATATATTGGCAAAGATGATATTTACTGCTTCATGAAGTGGGTATTTGTTATTATTAGTAATTTATCTATCACCTTCAGCACACAAATGGCTTTCAAAGCCCTTATCTTGTTTGCCTTCATGACATGCCTGTGTGGTAATGGGTTATAAATGTCGGGTTGTATTCAATGCTAGACCTACTCAAAGTAGATCCATTGAAATTAATTGACATAACTAACTCAATTCCATTAATTTCAATGGGTCTACTCTGAATAGGACTCAGTTGAATACAACAACCCATTGTCCTCGTTTACTATCTTAATTTTTTATTAAAGATTGTCTTGGTTTACAAAAGCACATGCCTTGTCTATTTTTTCAAGTTGTACAGTCTTTTCTACAGTCTTTTCTACATTAGTGCTGAATACAGTATAAGGTCAGGAGAAGAGAAGGGGTGGTATTAAAATGTTTTTTACAGTGTACGTGTGAGGTTTTGTGTCAGCATCAACTTAGATAGGTTCTTTTTCTGTTCACTTGTTACATTCCCTTGGTATTGAGAGATGTTCGGGGTCCAGGGTGTGGTTGGTTATCTGTGGTTGACTGCAATGGGGTTTGCTTGCATTTGTGAGGGGGGAGGGCCATATTGATTCATATGCCGTTGGTGGGTTCCTCTTGTCTTGCTGGGCTATGTATGTGATAAAGGGGAGTCATACTGGGCTGAAGGCATCCTCTTCTATTTGCCTCCGTGTCAATTTCAGTTTCTTGGTTAGCTTTTCTCAGGGGCAAAGGAAGGCTAGGTGCAAGGTGTTGGGGGCAGGGCAAACTGCCCAGCGGCACATGCGCGGTGCTGCTACCTACAGCGCATGCGTGGTACCGCTACGTATGGTGCATGCACAGCACCACTGCAAAAGGCACACACACATGCACCATACATAGCAGCAGCGCTCATGCACCACCAGGCAGTTTGCTGATGGCGCTGCTCACAGCTGCCGTGGCAGTGGCAGGGATCCTCCACACACGGCTGCGGCGGCGCAATGGCAGCCGCTCATGCCACCATGCCCGGGGTGGCAGGGTGAGCCCCATGCGGGGTGCTTTCTTGTCACCCCCCTCCTCAGAGATGGCACCCGGAATGGACCACCCTCCACTCCCCTTCCTCTGCCACTGGCTTTTCTAGTAAGGCTGTTTCCCATATAATTTGGTACCACTGGTCCATGTTCACTCCTGAAAGGTCTCTCCAGCCCTAGTTTACTATCTGACAACTCTAAGAAATTTGGCACAGTGAAATCACCCAGGGAGGCTGCAGTCAAGTCCTCATCGCCAAGAGGCATCTTTTGTAGAAGGAAGATTCCATACACAAGCACCTAACTGGAGAAAGATGTTGCCCATGTGGTCCAGAAGCTCATCATTACTCATCATTACTCCAGTCACAATGACAGCACTGATCATCTGTGCAGAAGAACAGAGCTAAGTTCTGTCCTTTCTCCCTTCCTTTGAGATGTAAGTGTATAATGCGCTTGGGGCCCACCTAATAGATGGCCACGCTATGGTCTGGTAAGGAAGGGTGGAGAACCTTTTTCAGCATGACTCTGGTGGGTGGAGGCCAGAGGCAAAAGTTGGAGCAGCCAGAGACAGAAGGTGGGCAAGTCCAGAAGCAAAAGTGGGTGAACAAACTGGATCTGATTGTTGCTGTTGTACAGCAGCACATTTTCCAGCCATGCAAAAGCCAGAGGATTCTATACAGAGACAAACATGTCTCTCCATCTGCTATTCAGCCAAGCAAGAGGCTGCTTGGCAGTGGACCAAACTGCCTTGGTGGGAGATAGTGGGTTCTCAGTTGTGGGTATATTTAAGGAGAAGTTGGACAACTGTCTGTCCTGGATGTTGTAGTTGCAGGGGTTTCAACCAAATGACCACCAAGATCCTTTCCAACACTATAGGTTGCGTTCAACTGAGTTTTACTCAGCAAAGACCCATTGAAATTAATGGACCTATGTCATGTTCATTATTTTCAGTAGGTTTGTGCCACATAAAAATAGTGTTAGATATAACCCTGTGGTTCTGTGTAAGCTGCATTTGGACAGTATGTCTCTTGTCATACAAGCTGGAGATAGAAACATAAGAAGAGCCTGTTAGATCATGCCACTCTAAGGCAACATCCTGTCCTCACAGTGGCAACCAGATGCTTGTGGGAAACTCTCAAGTAGGATCCAAACACAAGATTATTTGGATTGAGTGTCCTTGTGAAAAGCTCAAGAATTCTCCATCAAGTTCTTTTGCACAAGCTTCACTCCATGTGCCACACAGGATGGGAGAGTGGAAATGATCTCTCCTTTCCATTTCTATTCAACACTGCTAAACATTTGTGTTTTAGGGTGAAATCGTTATGGGTTTCCTTTCACTAAAGAAAAGGCCAATATGAGAAATATGTAAAATAACTAAGCAAGTATTAGACATCACCCCAGAATTGTCCCTACTAAACATCTTCCAAGACAACAATGCCCACTTACACGACAAAGAAATCATAACCCACCTAGTTTCAGCAGCCAGAAACACCATAACCAGACACTGGAGAGACCTGTCAGGAGTAAGCATGGACCAATGGTACCAAATAGTATGGGAAACAGCCCTGCTAGAAAAATTAACCAACAAACTGAAACTGACACAGGAACAAACAGAAGAAGACGCCTTTACCACATGGCTGCCCTTTATCACATACACAGCCCAACAAGACAATGACAATAATCCAACAACAGCATACAAACCAATATGGCTAACCTGATCCAAAATACCCACCCACCCCACTCACACACGAAAACAAAGATCACCACAGCCAATCACAAACAAACAACCACACCCTAGGCCAACCCCAATCTCTCTCACCACCAAAGGAACACAAGTGAACAGCAGAGAACCGGCATGAGCAACGCTGACACCAAGCCCTACATACATTAAGCAAACATCGCCACCCGACCCCACCCCCACCCCCACTCACCTTCCCCCCTCCACCCCTTTTCTTCCTAATGTCCCAACAAATGAAACTGATTTGTAAAAATGTTACGTGGAAAAAATACAAGAGACATTACACATCTGTAAATCAAGAAAATCTTTAATAAAAAGAAAAAAGAAAAGGCCAAAGGAAAGGGAAAAAAAACACGAAAAGATGATTGTTATTCAATTGAAATAAATGTATCCCACCCATCTGACTACATTGCCACAGCCATTGTGGGTGGCTTCCAACAGAATATAAAGAAACATAATGAAACAGTGGAAATGGTATTTCAGGATTGCTTGGGATCAATATTCATCCAGTACTCATGCAAACTCCATTAGAACAACCTTGTCAGTATTCCTATTCTCACCTGGTTTAGTTTTTTTTTTGGGGGGGGGGTTACCATATAAAAGAAACAGCAATGCACAATGCCATTTTAGTGGATAGCCAAAAGAGATGGAAAATATTGCAGATTGAGGTCAAAATGGACATTTCCAAAAATCCCAATAGCAAAATGCCTTAAGGATTAAAATTTAACTTTCCTTGGAATCTCGGGTAAATATCTTGCTTTTTACAACAGCACCTGGACTGTAAATCATTGCAACATGCACCCTGTCAAATGCAACATCAGACCTGTCAATGTCTGTCTTGGTTAACAAATTCTGCTTGGTCAACAAGAGCTCTCAAAGTCAGCCTATTCAAGGGGTGACCTCAACTTCAACTCTGAAAGAAACATTGGATGCGAATCAATGGAGGTCTCATATGACCTGACCTCAGCTGCCTTGGTCTTCAGAATGAACAATGGTGGTCAATCCATTTAGGAAACAGCTGGGAGAAATGGACTCAAAACATACCCCAATCGGATATTTAACCACAGGAGTTCAAGATGCCAAGTGGTTAGAATTGGCAACGTAGAGTAATAACCAGTAACCCCCTTTAGCAACATGTTGCCTAGAATGAAGGTGTGCAACTGATGTTGGCACAGTGTTACCTGTGTCAGGAAGATTCTGGACTGAAGTACTCTAGTGACCTCCTGCTTTGACTGCTGTAAAGCACTCTATGTAGGGCTGCCCTTGAAGACGGTCCAGAGGCTGCAGCTATAGCAGAATACAGCTGCTAAGTTGGTAGGTGGGCCAGCCCAAGTGTCACTGGTCCTGAAACCTCTGCACTAGCTGCCAGTGAGCTACCAAGCCCAGTTCATCATGCTAGTGTACAAAGTGCTAAATGGCTTGGGAGCCAAATGGCTTGGGACTCCAGTATCAACCATCTCAGTACCTATGATCAGCAGGAGAAGTCCTGTTGGTGATGTCACTTCCGGCTGCTGCCTTGTTGTCACTCACCCATGATAGGGCCTTCTCAGTGGTGGTTCCCCTTTTGGGGAGTGCCCTCCATAGCAGGAATGGCCCGCTCCATTTTGAAGTGGTGGCAGTGAGTTCCAGCAAGATGTTGGGAGATCTTGGTGACATCTCATGAGATCTAGCTAGAAACTGGCGCCACTGCTGGTGCTGCTTCACCACTGGAGGCAGTGAAGTGGGTGGGGCACCCATGGGAGCACTGCCTCATGAGCTTCCGCTCTCCTAATAAGTGGGCCAACTCTGCTTCCTGGTGAAGTGCAACTGTCTCTATTATTATTATTATTATTATTATTATTATTATTATTATTATTGCTATTATTATTACGCTGTTGGATTGTCATAGACATCACACCCTCCTACCCCACCACTTGGACTGCATACATGCCCTACATTTAAAGCATATGGTTTCCCCCCAAGAGTTATGGGAACTGAAACTTTCACCTTACAGAACTACAACTCCCAACAAACTACAGTTTCTGAGGTTATTTGGGGAAAGCAATGTGATTTAAATGTATGGTGTGCGCACAGTCTATCTGTATGGAGGTAAAAATCTATGTCCTATATTTGCATTTCAATTTTTAAAAAACCCTCAAGCACATTTATCGCAAATAAGATGATTTTGAATAACATGAACTCCTTTCTTTTTTGCCTTTACTTTGGCCTTTGGTTTGGACTCAGTCTGACTCTTACGTTTCCCTCCCCTTATAGTTTTGATCTGAATTTTAATGGTGTTAGCCACCCTGAGCCCGGCTCTGGCAGGGGAGGGCGGGGTATAAATTATTGTTGTTGTTGTTGTTGTTATTATTATTATTATTATTATTATTATTATTATTTTCAGGAGAAATTGAAAACCATTCCTGCTTACCCAGGCATTTGATGACTGATAGATACTAGCCATGACAATCATGCAATGCTCAAAGTCAGCAGAGCCATCCCCCAAAGTGTGCATGCACACGCGCACATACACACACACACACACACACACACATACAATTGTATGTTCTGGTGAATCACACACAAGCACACAGGTGAAATCTGCTTTGTTAATTTTTTTGGAAACTTGTCTGATTTGCATGTTATTTCATTGATGGGCTTGTTCTGATACTTCACTGTTGTGTTTCTTTGTTTAGAGCCTTTGCAAGTCGCCTTAGGAGGATCTTTGAAAAGTGGCATACAAATCAAACAGCAACAGCAATGGCACATTTAAGACACACAGGGATGAACACATTTCTAGCATGCGCATCCATGCACTTAACACCTCTGCTTTTGCTGAGCTCCATCAATATGCCAAAGGAGGTAGGATGAGAGAAATTGGCTGAGATATAAAGTAAAGGACCAAGGAATAAATGTGAATGAAGAATGAAATCAGTCAAATGAGAAATGCGACCGAAGGTGGGTGAAAAGCTATTCCACAGAGATTTTTGTTTTTTATTTTTTAGCAGAAACTTGCAGGAGGAGGTGAGAAAGAACATGAAAATAAAAAATGAGATTAAAAGGCATTCGGTGAAAGTGTGGAGGAATGAGAGAGTCTTAGGCAGAGAGACATGAAATCCCATTGTGGAACAAACCAAGAAATGGAGGTGCTATGTGCCTGCATTGCATTAAATACACACAGCAAGGGGAATCTAAAATAAAATTGTGCAGTGTTCCTGTTCAGGGCTCCAGCCAGCCAGCCAGCCATGCCTTCTTTCAGGATATTCCATTTCACCATCACCCTGGCATTTAATGTCTGCCCCCCCCAAAAAAAGGGTACTCAATATTCTGTAGCCAATGAGCATGCTCTGTCCTAATGGGGCTACTGGGGGTTGCCCCATTAGGTTCCCCCACCAAAGAATAGCTTTGCTTCTTTGTTCTGAAACCTGATAGAATGGCTATGGCTAGGAATGTTTCATACATTATCAGCTCTGAATGAAGAACAAGGAGCTGGCAAAAGTTTTGATGCATTATTCTAGAGCAGGGGCTCATTTAAATGATGGTGAGTTGAAATTATTGGAGTAGACTCTTGAGAGTCCCATGGACTGCAAGGAGATCAAACCTATCCATTCTTAAGGAAATCAGCCCTGAGTGCTCACTGGAAGGACAGATCGTGAAGCTGAGACTCCAATACTTTGGCCACCTCATGAAAAGAGAAGACTCCCTGGAAAAGACCCTGATGTTGGGGAAGATGGAGGGCACAAGGAGAAGGGGACGACGGAGGACGAGATGGTTGGACAGTGTTCTCGAAGCTACCAACATGAGTTAGACTAAACTGTGGGAGGCAGTGGAAAACAGGAGTGCCTGGCATGCTGTGGTCCATGGGGTGACGAAGAGTCGGACACGACTAAATGACTAAACAACAACAACCTTGGGTTATATACAGTATGCTTCAGGTTACATACACTTCAGGTTACAGACTCCGCTAACCCAGAAATAGTACCTTGGGTTAAGAACTTTGCTTCAGGATGAGAACAGAAATCGTGCTCCCGTGGCACGGCAGCAGCAGGAGGCCCCATTAGCTAAAGTGGTGCTTCAGGTTAAGAACAATTTCAGGTTAAGAATGGACCTCCGGAACGAATTAAGTACTTAACTCAAGGTACCACTGTATCAGTATTTATGGGCTGTATCCAAAACAGTGCAAAGTCTGTGCAAGGATATCTACTTGCACAAAAGGACTTGTCTCCTCTCTCCTCCCCCTAAACCCCCTAAATCTGTTTTAGGGGTTCCCCGCTGGAACAGAATTGTGGAGGGAGGAGTCCCATTGCAAAAGCAGCAATCCTTTCTCTTATAGGAAATGTTAGCTGAAGATCCCCAAGGAAATGCTCTATGGGGAGCTGGCTTCAGGCACCAGGCCCATTGGGAGACCAAAGCTGGATCTAGACACATCAAAAAAAACATTTCAGGAAAATGTGTTGTAAAGCTCATAATGGGAAATCACGTTGCCAAAGGATTGAACTCTACAGCGCCATCTAGTGTCACTGTGTTATAACCCATTTAAAAGACTTTTTCAAAAACTAATGTAACTGAGTCCCGACTATGTGTTACAAAGATGTCTGCAAACATGATGCGAAGGCTGGCAACATCAACCCTGCTGAGTAGGAATCCCTTGCCGATGACTGCAGTGCCTGGAGACAGACAGTCAAGGTTGTGCACACATACAGGTAGCAGTGACCAGAGGAGGAATAACCCTGGGAGGAGCACAGAGAAAAGAAACACTATTGTGCATCTGCAGCAGCACAACCAGACGTCTCTGCCCCTGCTGCAACAAAGCATGTCTCTCCCAATGTTGGTCTCTACAGCCACAGCAGACACTGTAACCTTCCAACAGTTTGACTTCACCCCCAAAGGCTCACTCCTCCATTGTCTCCCAAGACAGATGAATGCCAACCTAAGTGTACTAGCCATGCTAATGAGTCATTTGCAACTCACTATGTTTCTGTGGTCAGTGCCTGTCTGATCATCTCCCTTCTACCAGCCACTAAGCCCTCGTAGCCAGTGTGAAAATGCTACTGTTTGATAAAGGTTAGGATTGAGAAAGCTGATCAGGCCCCTTTTGAGAGAGCAGAGCTGGCTGGATTTCCTCTCTTCTTGAGGCTATTATCCCTCAATATCTATTAATGTAAGTAGTCCATAAAAGCATAATTTGGGGTGCAATTTAAACTCCCTGTGTGCTGGGCGGGTTAGGGGGTTGGAATGAGTGGAGATGTTCAATGCACTTGGCACAATGTGTGAATAGTCTTTATGACCAGCTCTTCAAGGCTTTCAGGAGGTGTTTTTTTAAAAGTACTATTAGAAAGCTGAGATGGAGGGGAAGAGAATAGACTGGTTTGGGGAAACTGGTGGCCTCTTTTCTAGGGACAGAGACCTTGAAGTGGACCATCCCTCTAGAAACAGCTTTTTTTAAAAAAAAAGAATATCACACAATTAAGGGCTGTTGAGACAGTCTCTCTGCCCTCTCTCCTATTTGAATGTTTGGAAATGCTCCTAACTTGAAAGGTCAAACTGGGACACACTGAATGTTTCACGGGGGGGGACAAGAAGGAGAAACAAGCAATCTTCATAGCTGATGGTGCCAATGGTGGCAGGCAGTTCCTTGGCAATGTAGTACAGTGAGTAGAGTTTCCGATTAGGAGCTGGAAGACCAGGGTTCAAATCTCAACACAGTTCACTGGGTGATCTTGGGCCAGTCACTACCTCTCAGCCTAACCTATCTCACAGGGTTGTTGTGGGGATTAAATGAGGAGGGGGAGAACCATGTATGTCACCTTGAGCTGCGGGGGGGGGGGGGAGGTGAGATAGTGATGCATGCCACCCCAATCTCTCAGCATTGCGAGTTTCCAGTGGTTTGAGGAGTTTAGCCAGGGTTCAGATTTCTTGGAATGAGGAGACTGTGGTGTCTTTATGATATATGGTTTATTTGCACATACAGTCGTACCTCGGAAGTTGGACGGAATCCATTCTGGAAGTCTGTTTGACTTCCAAAACGTTCGGAAGCCCCATCGGACGTTCAGCTTCCCAAAATAGTTCACAAACCGGAACACTCACTTCTGGGTTTGCGGCGTTTGGGAACCAAAACGTTCGAGAACTAAGCTGTTTGGAAACCAAGGTACGGCTGTATATACAACCTGAGCGGCTCACAACATTAGCACCACAAGAAGGTCTTGTTTCTCCCATAGCCACAGAATTGGTTTCCAGCAAAAACCAAGCATTTCTCTCCCCCTCCAGGCTTCCTTCTGCCTGCTGCCTGCTTCTAACTTCTAGCTCACGAACATCTCAGCCTCTGGCTTTTGTCCTTCTAACTACCAGCCAATCGAAGGAGGGAGGGAAGGAGGGCCCATGCACTTGCCCTCTGGCACAAATCCATTTTCTTAGCTATTTTCAGGACCTTTACTTAGGCCATTAAGTTAGCTATTCCAACAAGTGAATCTTGACTGGGTCCAGGCATTAGGAGGGACTTGGGAGTATGGCCTAACCCTCCCCCCAAACTCATAACATTATAAATGCAAGCAAACAAATAAACAACAACAACCCCCCTCACTCTACTGCAGGGACCAGGAAGCTGCAGCTCTCCAGATATCGTTGGACTCTTAACTCTCATCTGTCCCAGACAGCATGACCCATCAGGGGCGATGGGAGCGGTTGTCCAACCATGTCTGGAGGGCCGCAGTCTCCCCATGTGTGTCCTCCGTTCAAGATTATGTCACAGTTCACAAAGGTTGCAGCTTTTCCTTTGGCCCAGATGAACAATAGCGAGCTGGGCTTCCCTTCCTCTCTGCAATCGCGCCTCCTCCTCCTCCCTCCACCTCCTCGATTCTCTTCATCTATAAATTTGCCTGAGCAAACAGTTCCCAGGATCTGGCAGGAGGCTAGAACTGGGAGTGAGCTGAGAGATAGGAGAATGACAGTCTGAAATGAAACACAGAACTGCTGGGGCTGCAGCAGTCAGACAGGAGCCTGGCCCTCTCCCTTAAAGATTAGTCAGACTCCTTCGCTGGAGCCCTGCGCATTCCCCACACTCCTAGCAACAAAGTGCTGTCTCCCGGCCTCCAATGAATCATGTGAATTTAACCTTTCACCTGGCCGCAAGGAGGTTAATAAACCAAAATAGCCTCCTCCTCCTGCCCTGCTCCCACTTTATGGGCTCTGGGGGGGGGGGGGAGAGAATCAGGAAATTCAGGAAGGAAAGCCAAGTATTGTTGGAAAAGGAATCCTTCTTTTATGGAAACAAGGGCAGACCCTCCAAGTGTCCCTATTTTCCAGGGACAATCCCACATTTACAGAAGCCGTCCCAGTTTCTGGTTTGATCCCGGAATGTCCCGCTTTTCCTTAGGATGTTCCTATTTTCATCAGAGAAACGTTGGAGGGTATGGAATTATCCGACACCCCCCCCAGAGGCATCTGAAGGCAGCCCTGTATAGGGAGGTTTTTTGTGTTTAATGTTTTATTATGTTTTTATGTAAGTTGGAAGCCGTTCTGAGTGGTTGGGGCAACCCAGTCAGATGGGCAGGGTATAAATGGTAAAATTGTTGTTGTTGTTGTTGTTGCTATGGAATAGGATGTCCCTATTTTCATTACCACTGTATTGTTTTTAACTCTTGATTGGGAGCTGCCCAGAGTGGCTGGGGAAACTCAGCCAGATGGGCGGGGTATAAATAAATTATTATTATTATTATTATTATTATTATTATTATTATTATTATTAACCTTCTGGCGGTTCCCTCACTGTGAGAGGCCAAGTTACAGGGAACCAGGCAGAGGGCCTTCTCGGTAGTGGCGCCCGCCCTGTGGAACGCCCTCCCATCAGATGTCAAAGCGATAAACATCTACCTGACATTCAGAAGACATCTTCAGGGAAGTTTTTAATATGTGACATTTTAGTGTATCTTTCATCTTTGTTGGAAGCCGCCCAGAGTTATTATTACAGAAATTTTGGAGGGCATGCAAGGGTCATGTGATTCTGGAAAGCAACGTCGCTACAGCTTGGTTTAGAACTGAGGGTGTTTTCAGACTGGCACAGTAATTGGGTGAGATTCATTCACATGCCAGTAAATCGAGGTTGCTCAGTTGTAGCTGTTTTGGTGTTCTTGCACAAGAAATCCACTTTCCCCAAAGACTGAAGCGTTTTGCAATAAGGTAAGTGATGGAGGGAAAGGCAAAAGGTGGTTCTTGCTTTGACGCCACATCGTCTAACCTCCCTGCAAACAAATCAGGATGGATGCACACAGGGGCGTTGCCAGGATTTTTGTTAGGGGGGCAGGGCTGGGGGGGGGCAGAACCATTGTGATTGGCCAGTTAAATATTTCTACTGTTTTACTTGATGGGGGGCAGCTGCCCCCCCCCTTGGCTATACCCATGGATGCTCAATAATGAGGTCATCTGGAAGCACCTAGATACAGGCGACATAAGGATATCCCAGCTGTCATTTAAGGTCGCATCCAGCTTATCTGCTTATTAAGCATTCATTCCGACTAGTTTACACAAAGTTTCTGTGGAGGTTGGATGATGTTGGCATTTTACTGAGCACTCGTTCTGATTTGTTTGTGGGGAGGTTAGACAAAATCCCATCAAGCAATTGTTATCCCACACTTTCCCTGTCACTTTCCTTACTGAATTAAATCTGGTTGGGGGGGGAGTGGGTTGGTTGTTCTAGAGCATTGGAGCCACTTTAGCTGAAATTGCTGCCATGGAACTGAATCCTACCTGCACATAGCAACAGCTTAGAAGTGTCCTAACGTTTATCCAGCCCATCACAGCAGCAGTGGCCTTCAACTGGTCCAGACCCAAGACCGGCCTCTGACTCCCAAGCTGCAACATGGGACCAACTTTCACATTTTCACTTTTTCATTCATTCATTCATTTTATTTGTATGACACTTTTACACACACACACACACACACACACACACACACACCATGCTCAAAGCAGCTTACAACAAGGAAACTGAGATGCATTTCAGGCAAACACTATAAACACAATGTCATAATAACATAGCAAAACAATAACAATGTCATAATAAGTTAGCAAAACGATAGCAAATGTAATAACTTACCAAAAAACACACATTCCAATGCTATAAATATACCAAGATTACTTAATCAACATGTAGCAGCCAATATCAAAAAACAACAAGGGAGATTCAGAGCAGGCTTCCTCAACCTTGGCCCTCCAGATGTTTTTGGCCTACAACTCCCATGATCCCTAGCTAGCAGGACCAGTGGTCAGGGATGCTGGGAATTGTAGTCTCAAAACATCTGGAGGGCCGAGGTTGAGGAAGCCTGCTTCAGAGTTCCTCTCCTCCCATGATGTTGCTTGCAGTCCCTCTCCCGCAACAGTTTCTTATAAGGCTTCCGAGGGCAAGGGGTGCGGTAGCTGGAAACACCCCTCCCGTGATTTAATGGTTGCAACAGTGCATGTTATTAATCCTAAAATCCCAATATAGTAATCCTATATTGGGTCCAATAGCAATTTACATAGGACCCAGCTACATTAGCCAAAAAGCAACGTTTTAAATGCATTATAAACATGCAGCACCAGATGGCGCTGGAGAGCACAAAAATTTTCTATGCGATTTTACATAGGGATTTTTTTCTTTTGTAATAAAGATTTAATTTATGACATATTTATTTATAGCGGGTTTTTCCTGTGTATAGATCCACCCGTAGTGTTACCTCAGCATTCCTACTTGTCATGGACTGCTTGGACACAGAGGAATGGTGAGAGGAACCAGCTGGGGAACTCCCAAAGGATGAAGGCTCAGAGTCCAGGAGTGGTGGTGGGATGACAACGAGTGGTCAAAGGGAGAAGACTGGGAGGAGGAGGTGTTGGACGCCAAAAAGGCAACAGGACTTAGTGAACTGGTGGAGTCTGTGACAGAGAGAAGTTCGGAATCAGGCAGAAGCTGAAGCAAGAAGAGGCAAGAGGCAAGAGGCAGAGACTAGTCAGGTTGGTGAAGAGTCATAGGTGTAATCCTAATTGTCTCCCAGAACCAGAAGAGGTATGAAAAGGTGGATGAGAAGTTGGCTTCACACAGGCACAGTCTCTGATTGCTTGGGGAAATCCTTGGAAAGAAGGCGACTTAGGCAGCTGTGGGGAGGTGGGGACTTTCGTTCTCAGCAACTGGTCCACAGGGGCACGAGTTGCTCTGCTCATTAGGCCAGACACTCCACCAGGCCTGTGGCTCTTTCTGCATCTCACCCAGGATGGAAGCTGATAGAGAGCTAGGGATGGAGGAAAATTTGATTTCCATTCCCATTTGAATGTGAACCTACTTAATTTGCACTTCCAAAACTGTATGAGAACCAATATCCTCCAACTTCTGCAGTGCACTTAAACGGCCAAGTACTGCATACAAAAATACACACACTGAGGTAAAATATGCACAAATGTTCATATATTAGGAAAATAACATACAAAAATGCATGCTAGTAGGTAAGATTTATTTGCCCCCCCCCCAAAAAAAAAGTAAGCTACAAGTGCATGTATAGTAGAAGGCATTTGCCCTAAAATGATTTTCTCTTGAGGATTTAAAAAAATGCAAACTGGTGTGGGAATACAGTATATATTAAAAAATGAATTTAAGATTGGGGAAAAAGAGAAACCAAATTGGACAGATTCACCTATAAGGAGCTTACCCACCATAAGGATTCACACAGATGACCATGCCGGCACACCTTTTTATAATCCCACCTCCTGTGAGGCAGAACTCTCTGTACTATTTCCCAGTTTGCAACCCTAGCAAATCACACATTCCACCACATGTTTTAGCACACACCTGCACCCGAGGTGTGGCTACATCTTTCAGCTGTGGCCAGGATGGTACAAACAGCAAAGCTGTCCCACGGGAGCAATATAGTAATCTCTGCAGTGTTTTCAAGTGGCTACATGTGACCACTTCCTAAATGTTCATCTGAATCAGTGCTGTGTGCATTCATATTATTATTCCATTCATTTTCGTGATTCATTATCTCGTGTGTTCAATTGCTCATTCATAAAAAAAAATCACACTTGTTTTGTTATTGGTTCCACATTGCTTCTTACATTTTTGTTTCTGTGACTCCCCCCGCCCCATTTCTTTAACTCATTTTTTTTCTCCCTGCTGCTCCCTTGTGATGGCGGCGGCAGCATAGGAAACTTCAGTTTTCCCAGAATGCCTTGGGTGTTGCACAGCATCCCAGGGTAATAAAATCTATGAGTCCCATTGGAAGCCACCACTTGAATGATGCACCATCTGAGACAGTCTGGGGAAATAAAAGGACTGCTTTACAACAAGCACCCCAAAGAAACTCAACCTGACGCCAAGATTGCCAGCTTTTAGGTACCAGGCAAAGACATTCACATTTAATCAGGCTTTTGGATGGTCATGCATTCATGGTGTTGTTGTGTGGTTCAGCAGTTCCTTGTGAAGAGGGTTTTATTGTTAAATCACTCTGAGAATTGTAGCTCTGTAAGTAGAATATGGGTCTCCTAACCACACTCAGCATTCTCAGGAAACTGCAGGTTCCAGAATGCTTTGAAGACAGCTATGGCTGCTTTAGGGACACGGGTGGTGCTGTGGGTTAAACCACAGAGCCTAGCACTTGCCGATCAGAATGTCGGAAGTTCGAATCCCCACGAGGGGGTGAGCCCCCGTTGCTCGGTCCCTGCTCCTGTCAACCTAGCAGTTTGAAAGCACGTCAAAGTGCAAGTAGATAAGTAGGTACCGCTCTGGCGGGAAGGTAAATGGCGTTTCCGTGCGCTGCTCTGGTTCGCCAGAAGTGGCTTAGTCATGCTGGCCACATGACCCGGAAGCTGTACGCCGGCTCCCTCTGCCAATAAAGTGAGATGAGTGCCACAACCCCAGAGTCGGTTACGGCTGGATCTAATGTAACCTAGGCAAAATAAAGCTGGATAGCGCAGTTGGTTAGGTAAGGGTAAATGGACACCTGACAGTTAAGTCCAGTCGTCAACGACTCTGGGGTTGCAGTGCTCATCTCGCTTTACAGGACGAGGGAGCCGGCATTTGTCCACAGAGAATTTTTCCGGGTCATGTGGCCAGCATGACTAAGCCGCTTCTGGCACAAGGGAACACTGACACCAAAGCAGCGCACAGAAACACTGTTTACCTTCCCTCCGGAGCGGTACCTATTTCTCTACTTGCACTTTGGGGCGTGCTTTCAAACTGCTAGGTTGGCAGGAGCAGGGACCGAGCAACGGGAGCTCACCCTGTCGCAGGGATTCAAACCGCCAACCTTCTGATCAGCAAGCCCAAGGCTCAGTGGTTTATTAGCATGGTGCTAATAATGCCAAATTTGCAGGTGATAATGTCATCACTGCAGGTTTGATCCCCATATGGGACAACTGCATGTTCCTGCATTGCAGGGGGTTGGACTATCAGGGTTTCCCAAACTTGGGTCTCCAGCTGCTTTTGGACTACAACTCCCATCATCCCTAGCTAGCAGGACCAGTGGTCAGGGATGCTGGGAACTGTAGTCCAAAAACAGCTGGAGACCCACGTTTGGGAAACCCTGGACTAGATGATTCCCCCAGAGCCCCTTCCATCTCTACAATTCTATGAGCAAGACTATAAAAGCATGTCAGGCTGTATGAGATCTAACATAGAAGATTCTTAAATGAATCAGATCAGAATCGCAAATATCTCTCCCCAGCATCTATTCCACCATCCCCAAGTGGAGCAGAAGAAAATGTGAAGCAACTGAACCTTGTTGCTCATTGTCATGTTTGCTGTAATATAACCCTGGACTCCTTATTCTACTGTATTCCATCTGACCTCCATTTACACTCAGGTTGAAGTGAAGCCCTTGGATTTAAGGCAGCCAGCCACATTTACATGAAGTTGAACCCCACTGGCTTCGATGGAATGCCCAAGAGCCTTAAGGCTGATGATTTCACACACATTCAACTTTAGGCAAACTTTCAGAAATATGATTCAGGTTCTGCAACTTCCACAAGTTTTGGAACATCCTTTCGTAACACATTTTTTAGGTACACTTCGTTTTGGAAAAACAGAGACCCCCTTAAATCTTACATTTTGCTGATGAATTCTTTGGCAATCATGATGCCTAACCTGCAAGGGAAAAAATACATCTTGGATATAATCCAAATAAAATTATGCATTTTCAAGTCCCATTGCATTCAGTGGGAGGCGTGTACGCATGTTCTTAACTCTCTGCTTAAAATCAATGACATTTAATAGGGTTAAGCTTTGACTGTACAGTATAGTACTTCTTGTTCCCCATCACAGCCCATAAAAGCTTTAAATCCAGCAGGACAGCTGAACATTCAGACTCAGAATTCAGATTGGAAAAGCTTTTGGCAAGCGGGCTGAGACCAGGAGAAATTGTTCTTTCAGCACTCCTCCCCGCAAATTGGTTCCCCTAGAGCAAGTGAATTGTGTTCTTCGTGCCTATCACCCGAAATGTGAGCAATGCAGGCCAGCATTTTCTACTGAATTCCAACGGGGTCCTGTTCACACGGTCCTGCATGAAGCTACGCGTCACCTTCAAAGTGCAATATTCTAATTAGCAAAATTGTGGGTGAGTTTGTTTTGTGCCCCGCTCCCAAGACCACAAGTTCTTTTCCTCAATCATCCTCCCCATCTCATATTTAGAAATGTCAGGTGGGTCATCCCTCCCCAAAAAACCGCACCACCCCTTGCCATTTTCGCGATAGATTTATTGACTTTATGGAACTGCACGCCACTAACTCGACTCCATCCAGCGAGGGTTAACTGCGTTTCAATTCCATTGAAATAAACGTGGGGTAAATTCCTTAGGCTGTGATCCTAGGCCCACTTACATGAGAGCTCCCTCGAACTCAGCGAGACTTACTTCTGCGTAAACAGGCCTTTTAGGGTATCAGGCATTGGGGGAAGCGATGCTACATACTGAGGAGTTATTCCCGTTAAAATGAATGGCCCTGGATTCTGAGTAAGCATGGGTAGGATTGCGCCATGGATTTCAGAGGAGCCCTAACCTAGGCCTCCATTGAGGCTGGCTATTCGGCACGTGCGCTTAGGATCTTAGGACCTTAGACACGCTTAACTTCCTCCGGCCTGCAGACCTTAATGTTTAAGGTGTGCTAACTAAAGGATAGTTAAAGCTATGGTTTTCCCAGTAGTGATGTATGGAAGTGAGAGCTAGACCATAAAGAAGGCTGATCACCGAAGAATTGATGCTTTTGAATTATGGTGTTGGAGGAGACTCTTGAGAGTCCCGTGGACTGCAAGAAGATCAAACCTCTCCATTCTGAAGGAAATCAGCCCTGAGTGCTCACTGGAAGGACAGATCCTGAAGCTGAGGCTCCAATACTTTGGCCACCTCATGAGAAGAGAAGACTTCCTGGAAAAGACCTTGATGTTGGGAAAGATTGAGGGGACAAGGAGAAGGGGACGACAGAGGACGAGATGGTTGGACAGTATTCTCAAAGCTACCAGCATGAGTTTGACCAAACTGCGGGAGGCAGTGGAAGACAGGAGTGCCTGGCGTGCTCTGGTCCATGGGGTCACAAAGAGTCGGACACGACTAAACGACTAAACAACAACAACAAACTAAAAGATCATCGAACCGTAGAGCTGGAAAGAACCCAAGGAGTTATCTAGTCCAACCCTTTTGCAATGCAGGAATCACAATGAATAAATTTATTATTGACAGGAAATCCTGAGAAAGTGATCCCTGCGTTAAGACTCCCTCTTGTCCTGCGGGTGGAGGTTGAGGAAACCCGTTTGGAGGACTGAGCCCGGTTTGGAATTTGCTCACCCAAAGGGAATCCCCGCCAGCCGGAGTCAAGCAAGGCAAATAATATTATTCCCCTGCAGGGCGATCTGTTTGCTTAACCCTTTCCAGAGACGGGTTTCTCCGGCTTCCCGAGATGCCTCTTCGGCCTCCTCCCCGCCGACCCTTCTTATCTTCCTTTCCTTCCAACCAGCCGGTGAGGCTGTTCCTTTTCACTTCGCATAACATCTCTGCCTTCCCACTCCCTTCGGGCTCCCTCTCTCGATCCCTCTGTCTAGGTCTCTCTTCTCCGATCTTTCACTGCCTTCCACCTTCCAAAATAATCTCTCCTACTTTCCAAATAAGATGCATGTCTCTCTCCCCAACCCCCAGCAATCTTCTCTCTTTTTTCTGTTGCTGCGCGCCTGGCGGAAGCGCCTCCTCGCTTGTTCCTTGCAAGAGGCGCTTGGAATCCGGACCCAAAACGCCTAGAGAAAAACTACTCTGGACAGGTAGAGAGGCGGGGTGTGTGGGTGTGGGTGTGGATTTGAATCTTCTCTGGGCTTTCGAAGGAAAGGTTTGCTTCCTGAACTGAACGACCATCAGGTTATGAAACTGACGTTTCGATCGTCAGGTGTGCACTATATAGAACACGCACTCTGGGATCCTAAATGTTAATTTCGCAGCAGTGCAGTCGTCTTGGCCGTTTCAGGGCTTTTGCAAGGCTACGATCTTAAGTCAATTACACCGCGAAACGAGACCCGCTGAAATTGTTTCGCGTTGAGCTAACAGCTGAAAAACATAAAATAAGTAACTGCAACTTCCGTGATTTAAGGGGATCGCCAAGTTTTAAGCGGCCTGCGGGTTTTAATCAAAGTTAGTCGCTTTAACCAGGTTGCATTTCGGGGTGGGGCGGGGTCGGTTATGCAAGGCAAGGGAAGAGGCAAGAAATAATTCAGCAGCCGCCCTCGAAAACGGTTTGCCTGCTCGTACATCTTATTTGGAAGGAAAGACATTCCTAGGTTAACCTGATTATCAGCCCGATCCCCAAACAGGCTAAGCCGAAATATGTGGTTGGTGCCTATGCATACATTTAAAGCACATTATTTCCATCAAGGAATCTTGGGAGCTGTAGTTTTCCCGCCCACAGAGCTATAATTCCCAGCACCCTTTCCAAACTATAAGTCCCAGAACTGTTTGAGGCAAATAATGTGTTTTCAATGTAATAGCGTCCATACAGCCTGAGATCGCGGGGCCCTAAGTCCTTCGCTGTCCCTTATGGAGAGCAGATTTTCTTTTCCCTACAATAATTCCAACCCAGTTCCAATCCGTGTCATTCGCAATTTATCCCCCGGAGTCGATCTTCTAAACAAAGTGCGTGAGTTGGTGTCAAACAAGCTTATTACTCGAAAGTAAATCCCAGTAGTCTGGGATTGCGCCTGAAGAGCTGGGCAGCTGTGCCCCCCGCAAAGCGCTTCCTGGTTGTTTTTAATCATTTGAGAGATCATCAGTGCCTTTGAAGAAAACAAATCTCAAGGCGTTTCATCGAAATATTTTTTATTTTTTATTATTGTATTCTATTAGCGCCGGGGGAGGAGGGAGTGATCGGTTTACTCGATAGATCTCAGCTTGCATCGGAGCCGGTTTTCACTGACTATAGATTGGACAACTCCAGGGGAAAAGGGTTTTAGATCTCTTGCGCAAATAGATGGACAGACAAATATATGGCAGACAAATCGCCTCATCGAGATATAAAATCGACTGACACCCCATCCTTAATGAATACAGTTCATTAAAGCATAATTTAACAACCTAATGAAGAATTGAGTTGCTAACTCGACTTCGGTTAAATGCTGCGCTTCGATCCCTTTTAACACTAACCAGATATTAAACATTATTTAACCGTTGCTGAAAGCTGTAAATAATGATTGATTTGATCTGAACGCTTAACGCAGAGCGATCCCGATCACCTTAACTTGTCAGTGGGAATCTACGAACAATAGAAAACTATTTTGTACGTTTTCCAGAGAGGCTGCAGCGAACACATAAAAATGAGCTTTGTGGCACCGCAAATACTAACAGATGTATTGCCCTCTGGAAATTGCTAGTAAATCACACGAGCGCGCACGCAGCCCATTAAAACTAAAAATAAAAATCTGTACGGAATCATATAAACACAAAATGATCGTGTGTGTTTTTAAGAAGCATTTTCTATTTTGCTTACCTTGTCAAGTTAATAATGCTACCCAGATGGGAAACACATCGCCGTGTAAGGGTACAGATGTAGCTGACACAAAAAGTCTTGATATGAATGGGTGTATAGTATTTATTTTAAAGATGGCGTGCATCTTTAAAATTTAGATCTAAAAATCACTTTAAACTGCATTAAGCTATTCTAGCGGCATACTTTAAAATAGACGATATGTGTCCATGAGTTGCATACGGAACAATCGTCTGATGTTCGAAGATGGCTCATAATTCACAGACATTCTGCACATATCCAATACACATAATTCTACCATGACAAGGGAGTAATTAAGACAGGCAGAAAATTGTCACTTAAGTTCCCAGAATCCCGAACTACCTAAGAGCATAGCAATCAGGAAAAAAATCAGGAGATATCAAGGATCTGCATTTTGAATTTGAGGTCCTTTGAGGTCCTGCGTGATTTTTCAGCTATGAAACTGGATTTCCAGCTTTAGGGAAGGTTGTCCGTGCTCAGGTTTTGGCAGCCAGATTTGAAACTTACTTTAGGCAGGTTTAATTAAGCGGGATAAAGGCGGAACAAGACCCAGCCAAAATGAAGTACTTTTAAGACTGCGATCCTGCTCCACATTTAATTGTGAGCAAGCCTCATTAAAGAAAAAGGAGCTTACTTCCGAGTCGGGCAACGCACGTCCTGAGACGTGGGAAAAACACCCTTAAATCTCTTCCATGTGAAATAAGTCGGATGGACCGGAACGGCCGTTTTTCAGAAAGCAAATGCCCCGAAACCTGGAAAGGAACAGCGCGACGGTTTCCTGGAAGTTCCAGTTATTTGAGGGAGAATGGACAATTTCTAGCCTTTTTATAAAGTATTATCATTTGCAAATATATATACACAGTGTATGTAACATTGGGAACCTATGATAAGTACCGCTAGCTCAAATAGCGAAGTTTCGTCTAACCCAGTTTTCTGTTTCCAACGACGGACAGTCAGGTGTTTCTGGTGAGGATCACAAGAAAATACCTGATGCTGAATGTATGTTATATTTCATTAGAAGCGACTCCGCTGGGCATCGCTTCCATTTCAATGGACTGAGACTTCAAGGAATAGAGGTGGAAAGTCGCCACCCCGTGAATCTCCGACAGCCGAAGCATCAGCCAACTCCTAGGGGCCGAGGGGTCTTCGCCTCCACCCCCAATAAAATATTTGAGGGAGCTGCCCCCTCCAAGCAGATGAGCATTGCCACTCAAATGGTGTGCACGCACCGTTGTCATGCGATCAGTTGTGCGGGGCGGGGCTTACCTGGAAACATCCCCCCAAAAATATTTTATTCAAGTTGGCACCCCTTTCAGAGAGATACACAGAAAGGTGGTTGTGAAAGGTCCCCTTCTTGGGAGGGAAAAGCCATGCAGCAGCGCGACCTCGTCTGCAAATGCAATACACTGCAATGCAGGTAGAAGGAATCCTCTTGGGCTGACTCCCATGGTTTTCATACTACGTGGAGGAGAAGGTCGGAGCGGAGGGACAGGGGACCTGTAGTTTTCCAGGTGCTGCTGAACTCCCAGCTCCCATCCTCCCTGACCATTGGGTATGCTGGCTGGGGCTGAGATGATGGGACCCCCAGCTCTCCACCAGTAGAAGCTCTAGAGCAGCTTTTAAGGGGAAATTCACAGGCAGAACTCTTGGCGCTTTGAGGGGAGAAGTTCTCTCGAGGCCACCCTCCTCAATGAAATAAAAGAAGAATCAGAGGGGTCGGCTTCTATTTGGGACTGTGCACGGTCCAGGAAATGCGGAGTAAGGGTTAAAATAAATACTTTATGGTACTTAAACAGGGTAAATGCTCAAATAAAGGTCAGCATGATCATTACCATATCGCAGAAGGAAAGGGGTGGTGAGAGAATAAGTCGCTTTGGCATAGTAAGATCGTGGAGGAATGGAGATTTGATTTACTAATGTTCTTTCTTTCTTTCTTTCTTTCTTTCTTTCTTTCTTTCTTTCTTTCTTTCTTCATATCCTACCGAGTGCAGAATAGGCTTCTCAGCAGTTCACAAGTATAAAAACAAATCACACGTGCATTAATTAAAATACACAATTAAAATTAACGCGAAATAAAATCCATCCCGTTGCAACATAAAAATAGAATCACCCCTTATTAAAATATACGCCAAAGCAATCCCATTTAAATGACACAGTATTGAAATTAAAAATAAGAGAGTCGGGGCGAGAGAGCCCCCTGAATCAATCAAGCCCCTTCCTGGGGCTTCCTGAATCAAGAAACTAATTGCAAGTTAATTTTTTAAAAAAACTAATTGCGAAATGGGGTGGGAGGAATGGGGGAGGGATTCCTAGTTCTGTCTAACTTCGTTGGAGATGCTTCGAGTCATGCGTGCTATGGCATCTCATGCCAGAGACACGCACAAATATGTCTCTTCTCCCAAGGTGAGGCTGAAAAAGGAGTTAGGAAATGAGGTTAACAACCCTGAGAGTACATAAGGCTAGCACCTGAGGAAATGAACAGCACAGGTGAGTTCAGAAAGGACAGGGTAGGGAACTTTGGTCTTTTTCTCTCTGCATTCTCCCAGGCAGACGCATGAGCTTCCAGTGCAAGCTGAGTTGTATTCCAACACTTTCAGCACGCACTGTGTTGAACACCCTAAACCCACAATGCTATACCTACTTACTTAGAAGTAAGAACCCCTGAATGCAGTGGGGATTACTTCTGGGTCAAGATGCCCCTTAAAGCATGCCACAAGTACAGTCTGGTATAGTGATTAGTGCATTGCCATTACAGCAGGGGTAAAAAGGTAAAGGGACCCCTGACCATTAGTTCAGTCCTGGCCGACTCTGAGGTTGCAGTGCTCATCTCGCTTTATTGGCTGAGGGAGCCGGCGTTTGTCCACAGACAAGCTTCCGGGTCATGTGGACAGCATGACTAGGCTGCTTCTGACGAACCAGAGCAGCGCACAGAAACACCGTTTACCTTCCCGCCAGAGGGTACCTATTTATCTACTTGCACTTTGATGTGCTTTCGAACTGCTAGGTTGGCAGGAGCAGGGACGGGAGCTCACCCTGTCATGGGAATTCGAACCAAGGACCTTCTGATCAACAAATCCTAGGCTCTGTGGTTTCATCCACAGCGCCACCCGCGTCCCAACAGCAGAGGACTTAGCTGCAAAATCCCCACTCAGACGCAAAGCTTAGGTGACCTTAGGTGCGCTGATGTCTCTTAGCCTTACAGGGTTGGCGTGAGGATAAAGCAGAGACGGAGACTCAGCTCTTCGGAGGAAGAAGTCATTCGAATGTTATAAATATGTAAACATAGTAAGAATTATCACAGACTATGCTTCTTAAGCGCAGAGTGTGGCAGGGTGTCACTGGAGGTGTAAATGATTGTTGATAGGTGGACAGAACCTTAGATTTGTATTGATTTTGCTTGATTTAGGTGGGGAGCTGCCCCCCTTGACTTTTGTTGTTGTTTAGTCCTTTAGTCATGTCCGACTCTTCGTGACCCCATGGACGAGAGCACGCCAGGCACTCCTGTCTTCCACTGCCTCCCGCAGTTTGGTCAAACTCATGCTGGTAGCTTCGAGAACACTGTCCAACCATCTCGTCCTCTGTTATCCCCTTCTCCTTGTGCCCTCCATCTTTCCCAACATCAGGGTCTTTTCCAGGGAGTCTTCTCTTCTCATGAGGTGGCCAAAGTATTGGAGCCTCAGCTTCAGGATCTGTCCTTCCAGTGAGCACTCAGAGCTGATTTTCTTCAGAATGGAGAGGTTTGATCTTCTTGTAGTCCCTTGACTATGTCCTTGTAAATGACCATCAGATTTTGAAAAGCTGGAATCATTGGATCAAGTTCATCAGTTTTCTTGAACTAATCAAACTAAATAACTTTAAACTGGAGTCTGAATCAATGTGAAATTAATTCTTACTGCTTTGAAAAATGCTTTTTATAGGGCAGGGTAAAAGGCATTGGAACCAAGTTGGGGGGGGGTGGAGTTTGGGAGCCACAGTTTTAAACGCTCAGCCCCATAGGAACCAACTGCTAGGGGCCGAGGGGTTTTTGCCACCCCCCCCTAAAATATTTGAGGGTGCCGCTCCCCAAGTTAATAGGCATTGCCATTTAAATGGTGTGCGTGCGCCTCGTCGTGTGATCAATTTGCGGGGCGGGGCTTACCTGCCCACCCACCCCCTCAATATTTTATTAAAGTTGGCACCCCTGCTAATACCCCTGTTAAAAACAGATTCGGGATTGAGAGACTCAATCTCTGAAATGTTTCCATTTTGCGGGCAGAGAAAGGCATCTGGGAAGGAGTGATGTGCGCAAGGTTCTCCGGGTCCACGAAAAAGACAGGATTCGAACCCAGGTCTCTTCCTAATGCCAGGCCTGTTTTCCCTTTGATTCGGCCCCTCCCCGCCGCCGACAAACAGCCCCGGATTTAGTGGAAAGCCACCGATTCCCATTCTCAACCCCTGCTAAGGACGCCACGTGTCTTTGTTAGGGCGAAAGGTCCACAAATCAAAAGCGAAACGTGTGGGGAGGGGATGGATTAGGCGTGGGGCGTCTAAAGGGCGCCGCTCTGTCTGTCGCAGGGTCCTGGAAGAAAACTTACCTGGACAGCTCAACCCTCCTAAATCTACTCTCCCCTCCCCCCCTCAACCTTTGCATTCAGCCCAGCTGCGAATTATTAATACCCAGCGCTCGGAGTACTTCTGGCCGTGCGCTGGAAAATAATGCTAGGGTAATTACGGTCCTTTATCTGGCCATGCTTTTTTGTAAGAGGAGCAAGATAAAGAGGGGGGAGAATGAACTATCCTACATTTGGATCCTGCACTCGTTTATTTATTTTTTCTTATCTCCGCACACACGCACTCAAAAAAATCTGGCTTATCCATGTTACCGCATGTAATTGTGTCCTGGCAATGCATGCAGTTGTGTTTTGGCAATCCAAAGGAATTTCCCCCTTGCAAATAAAATGTGGTTTGGGGATTTGATTTCGTTTCACTTCCAACAAGTGTTTGCAGAGGCTCGGTCCCTGGAATCATCTGGCTTTCTGGGTCGTCCCAGAGGCTATTCCTTCTGAGATCTGCTCCGCTGCCACCAGCTTGCTGTATTCTTAATGTTTCTGTTTAAATGCTTCCCTTTATCTACACCCACGAAGTCTTATATTCAAAAGTGACTCGCAAGATTCTTCTGCAATATAGACAAGAGAGGCTGTGCTTTTGAAGATCAGTGAATTTCTACTAGAGTTGACAGTGCACTATAGCTGTCAAGATTTATTGTCGTCTGTGTACATCAGTTTAAAAAACTTTGTCCCTCCAAGCAGGGTCCCCAGATGTTGTTGGACTACAACACCCATCATCCCTACCTAGCAAGGCCAGAGCTCAGGGATGATGGGAGTTGTAGTCCAACAACATCTGAGGAGCCACAGGTTGAGAACCGCTGCCGAGGTTGCCAAACTACAACTTTCATCAGCTCCAATAACACAGTCAATGACAAAGGATGATGGGAGCTGTAGTTGGAGGACCAACCATTGCCCACACCTGATATATAATATTGGATTGGAAGCGCCTTTGGTCTGAGGTGCAGCAAGGCAGTTCTTATAACCCGTTAGGGAAATGAATGGCGGGCCGGCCTATTAATGTCCATTAAAAGCACAATAGCTAAAAATAGAACTTTAATGTCTGACGCATTATAATTATATTTCCAGTGTTCAAAGGAAGCATGTACTCATTGTACAGAAAAATGGCATCACTCCTGCACAGACTGAAAGAATCCCAACATACTCAGAAGTGGGGGGGGGTTGAAAGGGTGGGAAAAATGAAGGAGGGGGACCCAGAAAAACTACCCAGTTGGGACTGGGAATGCTCTGTGGTTGTGGAATGCTGTTAGCTCAGAAATGAGTCCCATTGAGTTTAGTGATGCTACAGTACTTCATAGTTACAGTAGGTGGGTATAGAATTACACTGTAAGCGCAGCTTTCCCCTTCACTGTGAAGGGAGAAGCTGGGACCTGGCTGGGACCTGTGGAGGAGTGTGCCTTTGGGGGTGAGGTCAAGAGACAGTGGAGGAGTGTGCCTTTGGGGGTGAGGTCAAGCTGTTGGAAGGTTGCAGCCCCTGCTTTGGCTGTAGGGAGCGACATGTTTTGTTGCAGCTGGGGTAGATGAAGGCACCTGGTTGTGCTATAGTAGCCCTCTCTCAGGAGAGCAAGCTGGCAAGCTTGGCTTGTTTTGAAGGAGAACGTAAAAGACTCTGCTGAATCAAGCCAATGGCCCATCCAGTCCAGACTCCAGCATCATCTTCTCATAATGGTCAACTAGATGCCTGGGGAAACCCTCAAGTAGAACTCAAGCACAACAGAGTTCTCCCCTCCTGTGCTTTCCAGCAAACCACAGATAAGATAATCCAGAGATCAGGAGACTTTCTGGTTTAGAGGAAAGGTGAGTCAGAGGCAATGTGATAGAAGTATTTGAAATTATGCATGGTATCGAGAAAGTGCATAGAGATTTCTGCCACCACACCTCCCATAACACTGGAATTTGTGGACATCCAATAATAATAACAATAATAATATATATATTTTTATACCCCACCCATCTGACTGGGCTTCCCCAGCCACTCTGGGTGGCTTCCAACAAAATATTAAAATGCAGTAATCCATCAAACATTAAAAGCTTCCCTAAACAGGTCTGCCTTCAGATGTCTTCTAAAAGTCTGGTAGTTGTTGTTCTCTTTGACATCTGGTGGAAGGGAGTTCCACAGGAAGGGCGCCACTACTGAGAAGGCCCTCTGCCTGGTTCCCTGTAACTTGGCTTCTCGCAGTGAGGGAACTGCCAGAAGGCCCTCGGCGCTGGACCTCAGTGTCCGAGTAGAACGATGGGGGTGGAGACACGCCTTCAGATATAATGAACCGAGGCCGTTTAGGGCTTTAAAGGTTAGCACCAGCACTTTGAATTGTGCTCGGAAATGTACTGAAATGAAGCTGACGGCTGGAAGATTCAGGGCAGATAGAAGAAAGCATTTATTCACATAGCCCATAGTGACACTATTGGAATTCACTTCCACAAGTGGTAGTGATGGCCACAAACTTGGATGACTCTGAAGGAAGATAGGTCAATCAATTCATGGTGGATAAGCAGCTTCTATCAATGATGACTATGTTCCACTCCTGTATGCTTCTGAATACCAGTTGCCAGGAATCGCAGATGGACAGAGCACTGCTGCATTCAATTGCTGCTTCTCATAGGCCTCTGGTTGGCCACTGTGAAAACAGAACACTGGGCTAGTGGGCCATTCCCCTGATCCAGTAGGTTCCTATGTTCTTATTGCTCTATTAACTCATTCAATTTTTCTCCCACCCTTCCTCCTGAAGGGTCCAAGGGCAGCAGACAGAGTGATGATGAAGCATTAAACCACAGCAACTAAAAACAGTTTAAAACATTCTGGAAAACAGCTAAAACCATTCTCAAATGGTGATCTCAGCATTGGCAGGAACAATGTTCTTCAACCATCAAATGCCTGGGTAAACCAGAATGTTTTTAAATATCTCCTGAAAGTCACTAAAGAGGGAGGCAGATGCACCTCTCAAGGGAGGGCATCCCACAAAAGGAGAAGCACCACCAAAAAGGCCCTGTGGCTGGTCGCAGCCCCCAATGTCAGCACCACCAAGAAGGATTCATCATCTGATCCTCAGATCCAAGGTGGTTGGTACTGGGCCAGTGACTTATGACCTAGCAAGGCAATGAGAGATGAAATGACTACAGGGCAGATATCCTGATAATTGCTTTACTAGCTTCTCTGCAGTCGTGTCAAGCCAGAAAAGGTGAACTAAAGTCCCTCACCCCATCGCTCTGTTTTCTGACAAGCATCAGGTGCCTGGGTCATTCCTACTTTTCTGGAGATGACAGAAGGAAGGAGCTTGATTCTCCCCTCTTTCCATGGGAGTATTTAGGACTAAATAATAGTCACTGACAATTCTTGCAGGTCTGATCCAATCCACTTGAAATGAAGGGAAGCTGAGCAACCAGTGTGGCTTTGCAGACAGAGATAGGAATAAAGAGCCAAGACATAAGATATTGGCTGGAACTAGGGCCACATTTTATTAAGTCACAGGTTTTTGCAGGAGGTAGCATAGGCACAGGAAACCATCTGAACTGTTTTGGGTGAACAAGCCCCTGCCAGATTTATTTATTGAACAACATTTGCATACTGCTTAACTGTAAATAAATCTTGCAAGAGGATAATGAGAGTGGCAGGCATTCCCTTAAGCCCCATTTATTTCCAGATAGATTATGCACCTAGAGCAGGGGTGGGGCAGCTTTTGTTTTCCTGCCCAGGGCCACATTCCCTTGAGAGTAATCTTTCAGGGGCCACTTGCTGGCAGACCAAGGCAAATGGTGGGCAGGGCTAGAGTCAAAAGTGCTCTTCTCCTCTCTCCTCCTGTCACTTAATCCTCTCTTTATGCGTAACAACATAAAAAGAGAGAATGGCCCACCTAGTCCAGCACCCTGTTCTCACAGCAGCAACCTTCTTCCCCTCACCCTCTCTTTCTCCACCTGTTTTTCTTTCTTTCTTCCACACCCTTCTCTCACACACATTTTCTACCACACCCTTTCCTCTCTTTTCTTCTGTCCCTTTCCTGGCCTTTTGGGCAAAGATTACTCTTGCCAGAGGTCTGGACTAATTCATTACAGAGGACTTCCCCCTCCTCGTCCCCCTCCCCCTCCTCATCCTCCCATCGCTTCATCCATTTTGCCCCCCTCCCTCAGTCCCCCCCCCCATACACACTGCCATCCATCTCTCCCTTTGCTTTCTACCCACTGACGTGAAATCAGGCCAAATTCCCAACCCCTGCCTTGTAACCTTGCCATTGGGACGTCAACTTAAGCTATACAAAGGTAAAGGGACCCCTGACCATTAGGTCCAGTCGCGGACGACTCTGGAGTTGCGATGCTCATCTTGCTTTCAGGCCGAGGGAGCCAGCGTTTGTCCACAGGCAGCTTCTGGGTCATGTGGCCAGCATGACTAAGCCGCTTCTGGAGAACCAGAGCAGCACATGGAAATGCCGTTTACCTTCCTGCTGGAGCAGTACCTATTTATCTACTTGCACTTTGTGCTTTCGAACTGCTAGGTTGGCAGGAGCAGGGACCGAGCAACGGGAGCTCACCCGTTGTGGGGATTCGAACTGCCAACCTTCTGATCAGCAAGCCCTAGGCTCTGTGGTTTAACCCATAGTGCCACCCGCTTCCTTTTAAGCTACACAAGGACTGTCCTAATAGGGCTGCTTAGAGAAAGCAGCTTCCACTGCATAAATCACAGCTTCTACAGCAAATCCAGGGCTGGCCCAAAACTTTTTGGAACCTAAGGAGAGCCACAAAATGGGGAGTGGAGATTTACATCAGAAACAAGCAGGGAATAAAGATCTAAATTGGCAACAAGGGTGGAAGGAGACCTGCAATGCCTCCTATTCACCAAGACGCAGCATGAGGAGCCTACGGAACAGGTGGCGGATCTGGCCTTCAAGGTGTGTGTTGCAGCCATTACTGTTACTAGGCAATGACAGCCTTCCTGCTGCCTCAGGCAGTTGCCTCATCTTGCCTCATAGGTGGGCCGGCCCTGAGTAAACCTAGTGGGTTTGGGATAACCTTGGGCATAGTTCTTCCTCAGATGTCTGAGCTGAACGATTTCAAGATTGCAGGTAGAGGCTCACATAATTACACCATTCAAAAATCCCCTCCACACTGAAAACTAACTGCCAAAGAGAATGGTTCCAGTCTTGCCTTCCTCCTGACACGCTTGTTTTCCATGTGCAGGGAATATTTTGGTATGGAGGAGAGTTCAGTCATGTGAACTGAAGTGGTCTTCTTCTTCTTTGGTGATCACTCGTAGCTGAGTAAGATTGTCTTCCCTGAACACAGTTTTCAAGTGTTCTAAAGTAGTACAGTCCAGACTCACAGTTTCCACCTCAGGGGAACAAGGCAAAACAATAAATAAATAAATAAACCCTGGTGCAAAAGGATGATGCTGGTGATTTATTCACCAAAGGTCCATCTTTCAGACTGGTGGATTGCATGCCATTAGATGGCTCATATTTTGTAAAGAAGGTTCTGTGAAGAGGAAGGTGAAGGATTCTGAGACCCTGTTGGCTGGGAACCTAACCTGGTGAACCATTAAGAACCAACCCTGCTCTTATCTGCATAACTTTACCTCTTCATTTGCATCGCAACACCCAAGGTTCTGTTTCCTGGTCACACTAGAATGTGACAGAATGTAGGCAGAGTGAGATGGAATGCTGGGAAATGGCTCTTGTAACGGAAGCCTTTGGGGTTGGGGTATTGCTTATTGGAGTTTGTTGGGGAGGGTGGTTGCTGTTAATTTTATGTCTCTTTATTTTGGATCTTATATAGAGAGAGAAATTAATTCCATTGTGTACTAAGGAGAGGGGGGACATATGTTCCATTAACAATTGGATGGTCCAACTTCCGCTTATGATTTGGAAAACTCTGAAGCCCATTCAGTCAATCATTAGTCCACCTGTCTCCCAGTGAGGAACTCAAGGTGGATCACAACATAAACTAAAACAAATGCAACTAAAAAGACACAATAATTAATATAGCACAACCCCAAATGTCACAAGGGGAGAAAGCAAGCTTTTGAGTTCAGCAGGACTTTTCAGCAGGCTGTATATGAAATAAAACCAAGAGGGGGGCTTTACTGAAGGGGGAAGCCTTTTTGGTCCAGAAGTCATAATGTCTTCCTTTAGTCAGAAGCTCCTTTTGGTGGTGTAGTCTTAGAAGTGGCTCAGCTTATCGAGGGTTGGGGAGAACAGCTCCTGCGGTATCACTGCAGTACCATCCTGTGGGCATCCACCTCGGCCCCTGTTCCCCCTCTCTTGAGTCAAACCGTTGTTTTCTATTTTAATTTGGAAGTGCTTGTATTTGTTTCAGAAAGGGCTAAATACAACAACATGAACCTCCATTGAAGTGATTTACTGGTTAAAGGGGTCAGCAAACTTTTTCAGCAGGGGGCCGGTCCACTATCCCTCAGACCTTGTGGGGGGCTGGACTATATTTTGAAAAGGGGGGAAAATGAACGAATTTCTATGTTCCACAAATAACCCAGAGATGCATTTTAAATAAAAGGACACATTCTACTCATGTAAAAACACACGGATTCCCAGACTGTCCATGGGCCGGATTTAGAAGGCAATTGGGCTGCATCGGGCCCCCAGGCCTTAGTTTGCCTACCCATGGGTTAAATTAATTGGTGCCTACCATACCAAAATGCATTTTGAGCTGTAGACCTACAAAGCACCCTTAATCTGGATGGATAAATAAATAAACACTTAAATAGCAATAGAATTAAAACTATTTTTATGTAATTATAAAACTATATATAAATATAGTTTCATTCTGGAATTTGTTTAATTGGTTTTTTTAAAGGATTGGGGTTTTTAACTGTTCTCATTTGATCTGTAAGCTGCCTTGAGTCCCTGTCAATGAAAAAGGGTGGGATATAAATATATAATCGAAATCATCATCCACTGAACTCAATAGGATTTCCTTTGGAGCGAGGATCTTTGTTCCCCACTGAACGCCACCAGGACTGGGGGGGGGGGGGAATAATTCCACGTTCTGCCACAATATTAGTAAATCTAAAAAGGGGAGGGGAGGGGGCATACCCCATCTCTAAGGTTGAAGCCCCCGACATTGCATGCAGGAACTGCAAGAAATCTATCATGCGCAGTTACCTGGGAGTAAATCCCATTGAGTAGCGGGAAACTGAACTTGGCTGCAGGTGCGTAAGATCGGGCTGCTGCAAAACTAGGCGTCGCAGGCCATTTTCTCCCCATTTTGCAGAGGGGAAAACTGACCAGATACATTAGCCAAGAAGCGATAAGGGCTTTTCCCCATCCCAAAGGACACCGTTGCCCCCGTATTTCTCTACGCGATCATTTCTCCATATGCATTGCAAGACATCCACCCGTGGATCTGTTATGTTGCTCTTGTTATCTTGAGAGACTGCTGGTTGCTTTTTCGTGCTTTGAAGTCTTTTAAAAATTATTTTAAAGAACCAGGAGACTCTGGGTTTGTGGGATCGACTTTTATTTTGGCTGGAAGTGAAAGGTGCACCAGTCAGAGCCCGAACGAAAAGCTAGAGAATTGAAGGATTCTGAGCCCAGGAATTTGTTCTGAGTTCCAGAACTAAGTCCTTCTGCGAAGTCCTTTTCCGTCCAAACGTCCATTTCAGCAGGGGCGTTTAGGGCAGGGAGAAGGGGTCATTTTGCTGGGGGTCTTGCTAAATCCTTGCGGTTCTGCTGCAAATTATCCCGAGATCTACCTTCTGCCCACCGTCTTCTAAAAAGCAGATTATCAACCAGCAAAATAAGGCCACTCTTAGAGATTCTTATTTCAAATAAAAGTAGCCAAGGACGATGCAATCGCAGTCCGTTTAATAAAACCATAATAAAGGGAGAATGGAGATGTAGCTGGGTGTTCATGCATGCTTATTTACGCCGAAGTAAGACCCCCGTCGGCCTCCGATGGGGTTTACTCGGAAGCAAGTGAGCAGGAAAATGTAGCCCAAGGGAAATTCAAACGCCCTTTATGACTCTCGCTTTCTTGTGTTTGATCATTTGTCTCTGGATGTTTTATTTCTGTGAGTGAACGTGGTTGCAGGAAATAATATATATACAAATTCATCAGAGAAGGGAGAGGAATTAGGAATAGTTAAGAGCTGAGGAAATTATAAATAATTTCCGGACATTGAAGACGAAAGATACGGACGGGAAGTATCTTGGGATTCTACATCTCCACCGTAATACCTGTTCAGGGCAAAGAGTCTGGTTTTAGAAAAATACAATAAGGTCTCTTCAGAACCTTTCCTGCAATCTCCGTCTCAGGAAATCACTTTCGGCTCCGCCGCGCAAGCCTAAGCAGGTCTACTCGGAAGTAAGTCCACCAATTGCAATGCGATTTACTCCCGGGAAAGTATGTCTAAGACTACAACAACCTAAACCCAGAGAGGTTAGGCTGCAGTTAGGTCTGTCCCGCTGAACACCCTGGGAGTTTAGATCTCGCCTCTCCGCCGCCACCGTCTTTCAAGGCGGGTCCCAATTTAAAAAATAGTAATAATCGACACTAAAACCCAGTGGGAAAATAAAGACTAAAACTAAGTTGTCCAAGGGACAACTGTCTCCATCTACGTTACTGCTTGAGGCTCGTCAACACAAAGGTGCTGAATGCGTTCAAAGACAAATTGGTTTTGGGGGTGGGGGCAGCTTCCATTTGCAAAAGTAATGGTACTTGACCATCTCTTTTTTCAGCCCTAAAAGCAGGGCTGTTATTTTTAACTGCGGACAAGGTAGCCATGAGAAGCCACACCTGTTGAATTACTGTCTGACAGGCAACTGCTCATAGCAGAGAGCATTTGTTCCGGAGTGGGGAGGTGGGCGCACGCTTGGTTTCCTCTTTATTCGCTTCTTTTAGCTGGATCTATGGTGCTGGAGACCTCGCTTTCCTCGGCGGTTGAGAGGTTCTCGGTTTCCTAATTTGTTCTGCAGCGAGAGAGGAGGTTCAACGAACATTCAGAAAGTCAGGGCATCTTTCTGATTCGAAGTCACTTCGAAGTCACAAGCTAGTTAAACCGAAGTCACTTCGATTTTTAGATCAATAAGACCAACCTGTGGCTTTCAGTTTTAAGGCTCCTCGCTCATTAGCTTAAAATAAGTGGCAGCCAGATGAAGACGAGTTTCTTTGAACTTCGGAGGCCTCCTTGGTTCACAAATCTTTTCTTTAAAGGTGGAGCCTACTTTGATAAATGACCCTCCACATCCGATGGAATACTGAGCAATACTGGTTCGAGTCAGGGCTGCTCTGGAAAGAATTGCGCGTTTTCCTGATCCCCTTTTAAGTCACATCCAATTCACTTTGTCCTTTAAGCAACTGAGCAGGGAGTCGTTATTTAGGACATGATTCGAGGGCATGCCGTGGAGAATAGAAGATGCCACCTCTAGTTCAGTGTTGTCTACACTGGCTGGCAGCGACTCTCCAGGTAGAGAGACTATCCCAGCTGTACCCGCAGATGCCGGACCCCGAACCTGGAACCTTCTGCTGAAACCAATTCTAGCGCAAGAGATTTGCAAATTAAGGTCCCTTCGGAAGTCCAAAGAAACTGGTTTCGCCCTTAATTATCACTCCTAGCATTCCGTCTTTCCTGCAAAGAGCTGCCAGAGAGCAACAGGTGCTTGTGTTTAGACCACATAAAAGCAGGAACACTTATGAATTTAGGGCCTGCTCAGGGTGCAACCCACAACCATTTTTCTGTCGCCCACCCCGAAAGTATTTGAAGCTTCAGCTCGGATTGAAATCCACGAGGCTTTGATTGCCGTTTTTATAATGCAAATCAGAAATGAATAGGCTTCGGGTTTGGTGCATCTACTTACATTTTTACGCTAATCTCAAAATCGCCAGAGCCAGTAAATCTCACCTATGCGGATGTATTTGGAAACAGCGCAAAATCCAACCCAAGTTTTCCAGCTAGCAGCCACCACTCTCTGGAAGTAAACAATCCAATCCTACCTCCGAGAGTTTGTTTTTTAATGGGGCTTACTCCTAAGTAAGTGTGGCGATCCCATTGAAAGAACCTACTTCCAAGTAAAGATAGTTGGGAATGTGTTGTTGTGGCTATAGGCTTTACGCACGGTTATTTGGGGAGCAGACTCCATTTAAACTTAACAAGACTCGAGACTGCATACAGAATAGGTAGAATCGGACTAGAATCAGCAGTGGAAAAGCCTCTTTCAATCAGAAAGGAAAAGATTAACTGCTTAATGGAAATATATCAAGCTATGTAGTGTAATATTAGCTTACGATGATGTGGTTGGCTGGGTTGATTCGAAGCCCGGCCAAATCTGACAAATTCCTCGCTATCAGCCAGAAACCAGATTCGCTTTTTTATTTTCTTTTTAAAGGTCTTCCCCTCAAACTTTGACCTAGTAGCGCCATCAGGGATTGGGGGAGGGGGCGAGATCGTTTTGAAACCACAGTATTTCTGCTCAACACTGTTGTGCCCGAGGCAGAAATATACTTTTTTAAAAAGTCACCCTGTCCTGGAGCTTGAAAATTCACGAGCTCTTTCGCGAATCGTCTTCTTTCCCTGACTTTTAACGGCCAAGGGGAAGAAGCGTTGCATCCTCTCTACTTCAAATTTCGGCTGCGGTCGGTTCCAGTTCGGCGTGGAACAAGCGAGCAAACTCGCTCAATGAGGTTTCGGGACAGTTTCGTGAAACTGATAAGCTCGCTTTACAGCCCAGCGGCACAACTGCAACGCGGTCGGTCGGTTTTAATGCATCCTAAAAGTTGCAAGTTCAGGGGTAAGTGTGAGGGTTTTCTTCTGCGGTGGGAGAAAGCTCGGTTTTCAGAGTTTGTCAGCTGGTGCTAGATACCGCTTTCTCTCTCCCCCCCCCCCCTTTTTATGGGTCTTCGAAAAAAAACCCCAAGGCAAGGATGGTCCCCTTAAGGGGGAAGATAAGTTTTAATCAACCTAGTGGATGTTACATATGAATATGCAACAATGTGAGCCTAGACCTGGTCGGTATCCGAAGCAAACCTTTCTGCTTAAGCCGAAACGTCATGCCGCTGATAATTTTGAATTGATTTCCTGGGTGAGAAAATCCTTCATATATTACTACATACATTTTTTTAAGGTTTCAAATGAATGATAGCAAGGCTGCTCTCTCACAATTAAAGCCGGTTTAATTCGAGTCACTTTTTTAAGCGTGGGGAATGGTTTAGTTGTCTTAGACCCAGAGAATTTGCAGAGATATAGATATATAGATGCATGTCAGTTCCAGAGAATTTAGACGGGAAGTGAATACGGAATAACTGGGATTTAACGATACGAAAAACTTAGAACCTAAGGGAAAAGGTCGACAAGAAAGGATTGCATAAAGGGAGGGGGGAGATGTCGGCAAAATAGGGGTGAACGGTCAGAACAGAGAAAAATAATGGGGGGAGGGGACTTCTGAGAGATTGGAGAGAGAGAAAAACCCACTCTAAAAGTCCCACTGATGTTAAATGAGATTTCCCAGAAGTAATAAACGTAGCACGACTCTGCCTGCGTTGTTGACTCAACTAGAAGCCCAAGGGATTTATTCCCATGCAAAGGTGTTTAAGGGTTATAGCCTTCAAATTCCGCCCAACCGCAGTTTTAATTATAGAAATTGATTCTCATCGAAGCTGGAGGTGACATCAGAGGCCACAATTCCGAAGCAATCCGTCTTAAAAATGCTATCAAAACCGTAACTAGGTCTTTTCCTCCCTCCATTTGTGGTGGGGAGGTAGCCGATTGGCAATCCAGTCTATCAAGTAACCTCCACGCACACCAGACATTTAAAAGCCAATTTCTCCCCTAAAAGGAAGACATCTGGGAACTATAGTCCCCCCCCCCGCTACCAATCCGGGCACCCTGAACAAACTACAGTTCTCGCGCTACTTTGGGCGAGGCGGGTGGAGATGTGCTTTCATGTATATTCACATGCACGCACGATTTTCTCTGCCAGCCGACGAGTCAGCTCTGGAAAGGAAATAATCGAGGGAGAAATCAAGAGGCCTTGGCAACGCAAGAGAAATCCATACCCTGCTTTTAAAAAAATAGAAATAGAAATTAAAAAATTCCCTTAAGTTACTTTCTGGTTTCGGGGCAGGGAAATCTCCCTAACTTTTCTTCCTCCTCCTTTTTTAAATGGTCGCCACCCAACCTGGCCCTATAAGCCTCTCTCTTTCTCCAGCTTGCCAGGAGGTGGGGGGGCGGTCACGTGACACGGCCCCCCTCTCCCCCCCCCCCCGCCGTAAAGGGGCCGAGCCGCAGATGAAGGGAATCACTTTAAGGCCGAGATTAGGCGAGAGAGGAGCTCGTCTCCCAGGCGCGATAGGCAAGCCGGGTCCCCAGCAGCTATCAGCGCAGCGGATCAGAGATAAGAGGCGCAGCCGGAGCAGCGGCGACGCAGCAGAGCCGCGCTTCAAAGGAATGGGCTGCTGAGCTAGAACCCCTTTTGCATTTTTATTTTTTTTTTAGAGGGTGGGGTGGGGAGATACTGGGATTAGACTCCCTTTACACGCGCAAACCCTTTCCCTTTTTTCCTGGGATTTTTCCCCCTTTTGGATTTTTTTTTTTTTTTTAATTCTTATACTTTGTTTCGGATCGTCTCAACTCAGAAGTTTGCCTGCTCCATCGTAAGTATCCCACTCTCTAAATTATCTCTCGTGCAAGCTGGGCTTATCTTCCCAGATAATGCCACACTCGGAGAAGTGGAAAAGGGAACGGTGGGGGGGGGGGGAGAGACTCTATTAGCTTTGCAAAGACCCACTATTGATAACCGTGTCTGTGATTTACGAGTTTCCTGATTAATTTCCCCATCTTTTTTTATCTCTTTCTTTTTTGTAAGGGTGGGGGAACCCTGTTCAGATAATGTTTTCCTACAGCAGAACAGATAGGGAAATGACGCGCCCCTCCGCGCTGTTTAACGAGAGGATTGGTTATATAGGATGGGCCTAGGAAGCACATTCCTTTTCCCTATTAGATAGATCTTGCAGGGGATCTATCTCGCCGCCGCCACCGATCCCCTTTACTGAACTTGCTCTCCTTGGGTCCACCCGAATCCTAAAAGCCAAATACATTGGAGATTTTTACGTCCCATTTTCGCATTAATGGCTTTTTCTTCTTTAGAACCTTTGCATGTATCCGTGCAAAAAACAACAACACCAAAACAAAACAGCAACAACCCCAAAACATTGCAATCTGATCTTGCAAATCCTGTTCGAGTTTTAATTCGGAGTTAAGCGCAGCTGGACTGACTTCGGAGTAAATCATGCTATCGTGAACCGCTTAATTCTGAGTCGGAATTCAGTGTGTTCAGCTTCTTCCTCGAATTTTTATTTTACTTCCTAGTAAACATGGAGCCAAGCTATGCTTTACTCGGAAGTAAGTTCTTCTGAAGTCAGTGGGATTCTAATCCTCGAAACTAATCGGGGGAATTCTTGTTTCCGCAAGGAAACCTGCGTAGGGCACCGAAGTTGGTTACCGATCCTACAGCTCGTTGGAAATAAACTTAAATCTGTTCGAGAGATCCTCTCAAAGCGAGGTTGGCGCACTGGAAATCCCATTTAATTTCCGCGACAGCCTTTACTTCCGAGTGAATGGGACTGCAACCGAGGTCGCAGCCACACGAGCTGCTTAAGACCAGAGGCTTACTTTGGAGTAAAAGGTTATAGGTGTAGGTTTAAGTCGGCCTTCCGTAGTAACTCGTCCTGCTTTGGTCCCTGTGTTTCAACAGCCAAAACCCGCTAACTACGTAAGAAAGTTTGCTGCTATTTTGTATTGCATAAAATTGTTTTAGTGAAATTAAAATACTGGTGCCCTCCAACTGCAGTGTTAATTTGCAGGGCATGGGGGCTTCCTATATATATATTTTGAATATGTGATGGATCAGAGATCTGGATTTCCTACTGAACTCTTCCAAAGGGTTTCTACTATTTTCATTTTAAGCATTTTTCCAATTTATTTATTTTTGGACAACAGCTTAATTATTTGCTTCCATGTAAACATTCAGAGGACTGTACTTATTCTATGTTTCTTCACCTCCTCATCCTTCAACTACTTTATTTCTTTATTTACTTTTTGAAACTTTAAAAAGAGCCATAGGTTAAGCACCCATTTCCAAGGTCACTAAAGTAGTTTTTTGGCTGAGTGGAATTTGAACACAGTCCACCCTCACCTCGGGCAATTCCTAGTCCAGCACTCTTAACTCATTGCTAGCTCTCTGAAATGTTCTAGCAGAATGTTGCTTTTATATCTGGGATGAGGTTTTGGGGTTGGTTTGAAAGTCTGTATTTTAATGCCACCTTCGTGGAAGTGGATTTAGTGCTTTTGGTTTTCTCCCTCAAAATTGTCATTAGGGTGGCAAGTGGCTATTAGGATAGTAGTGTAATTTTGGGGAGAGCTTTCACAGATCCGAATTATCCAAACCATTACGGGCAGGGGAGAGAGGACAAATAATTCAAGAGTGTTCCAGTAAAGAAGAAAAACTATGAACCGCTAGATTATAACACTTGGGTTTTCCTTCCAAAGATCTGGGTCCAATAATGGCTCACCAAATTCGGCACGACTTTTTTCCTTGTAAATGGCATGGAGCATGAACTGCAGTTCAGTGGGAGCCAACTAATTGAATTTAGGCCCTGCTTCTGAGTAGACTGGCATAGAAATCATAACCCAAGAAAATCCTTAATAAAAACAATTAAAAAGGGGGGGGGGAATCATCTGCAAATAGTCTTAGCAGCAGTAATATTACTAATATTTATTTTTTAAATGCAATTTGTTACTACATCTATGGTGGCAAACTCTGACACCAGTTTATAACCCCTTTGAGGACAAAAAATCTACATCCACTTACCTGGAACCTGGTTCTTTTCAAAGAAGTGGGACTTATTTACACATATATGTGATGATTAGGACAAAATCTACTGTGGATGCTGGGAGCACGCAGGATTAATTGTTAGTACTTAGCCCAATTCCAAACTCAGTTAAGAGCGACTGTGTTGCAGTGTATCCTGTTAAGCTGCTAACTTTCTGTCTAAATATTATAGGCTGAGCTTTTGGATGTAGTTCAGCGCACAGAAAGTATCCTATTTATGGCTTGCATTTATATCGGCGCAGTGTATTCACCACAACCAGGCAATGTGGTTCTAAACGGGCTTCATTATCCATCTGGGGCGATGCAACTTAACCCTGACAGCGCTTTTGGGTGTACCATAAATGAACTTGGAGGCTGCGGCATCAGTTAACACACAATCCACTGGCCTAATAAGGACAGCCAAATGAGACCAAAAGTCCGTTCTGTGTTTGACCATGGCCAGCTGGATGGTTCTTGATGCTCTGTCTGGCCTCTCCTTGTTGCTCCTTCCTGGAACCTGGCCTTCCAAAAGCCATTTCTTCTGAATAGATTCCTGGTGTCCCTTAAGCACTTATCACTCATTGTATTTTAGTTTTATATGTCCTCCATATATATATATATATATATATATATATATATATATATATATATGTATATGTATATGTATATATATATATATACACATACATACATATATACTTTTCCCAAAGTTGGTGGCCATCACAACATCTTCTGGGTGTAAATTCCACATGTTATTTGTGTGCTAAGTGTTTCTCTTTCTTATTCTGAAGCTTTCGGCCATGTGTGTGTGTGTGTGTGTTTGTGTAAGGGGCTTTAATCCTTTGTATTCCTAGCAGATGGTAAGCTGAGCTCCTTTGGGAGGAGTTATAAAAATTAATTAATTATCATTAACAATAAACATGCAGAGGATTGTACTGTTTTTTGTTTCATTTTGGTAGTCTGTTCTATTCTGGGGGTTTAGGGGAAGTTACTGTAATATGGCGGTGCTTATTATATATATGGCCCCCCCAAGAGCACCACTTCTTATGCTTAATTATTTTAGTTGGACACATTTCATGCAAATGTGTTCTCCATGCTCACCAGAAGTATATGTAAGAGATTAGCTTTTCAACTTGGTGGCAAGGAAGAACCTTATCTGGATGACGCCTCTCGCTCTTGGTTAATTCGTAATAGATGGATCAATTCACTCACAGCTGAAGAGGATATTTCATCTGGTTAACAGTGTCATTTTTGAGCCTCCAATGGGTTCCATGTGACTTTCGGTTCATAAATTATATTTCTGCCCCTGCAAATAAAAAATAAATCACTTAAAGTCAGAATGCTGTTATGCTTCAATTCACAACTTCTGAATATAGCAAATTCCTGCTGGGTGGCATGTGAAGTGGATCCCCTGTCCTTGAAAGCTTATGTCACAGTGAATTTGTTAGCCTTGAAGATGCCACAAGACTCTTCAATGAATCTGCTTGGAGTAGGACTTAGTTGGCTGCAACTCAGTAAAATTTCAATTACTAATCGCTAGAGCATCTCAAAGTGGATTCAGCTACTACTTCTAGAGTAAACCAACTGCTGTGGTACTCAGATTCTGCTTTTGGGCCTCCCATAGACATCTGGTTGGCCACTGTGAAAACAGGGTGCTGGATGAGAAGGGCCATTGGCCTGATCCTGGAGGCTGTTCTTATGAGGGTGATAGGACTACCACAAAATGAGTAGGCTTGAGCTCTCTGCCACTGGCTCCCTGTGTAAGGCCCTGTCGGGAAGTGTGCTTGGAGACTGCAATGCACACTTGCTAGGGGATCAGCACCACTGACATGGGTGGGTCTAAATTCCATGTAGCCTCGCAAAAGAATATGCTTTTAGGGCACAGACAATGCATTCTTGTTTGTAAAATACTTTTAAAAATAGCCAATTGTTCCACTTCTCTTTCCGTCTGTTAGACTACAGATGCAGGCTGTAATCCCCAACTCATTCATTGCAACATAACCCTATGGGGCTCAGTGGGATAACGCTGGGTAGGCATAAAGAAACTGAAGTCACCATAGTGTTGCTTATACACTGGGGGTGTGTAGTATAGGGACAACTGGAATCTACATGAGCTTGATGTTTAGTGGCTTGTGAGCTGCACTAGGGTCCAGATCTAAGAATGCAATCCTCTGCAGACTTTCTTGGGAGCAAGCCTTTTTGAACTCTGTGGGCCTTACTTCCAAATATACATGGATGGAGGGCCTCAGTGAGCTGCAAATGTCTCTCCTCTGGCTTCTGATTGTCAAAAGTGCTTCTACCACAGCAGAACTGGCGGGCTGGTGTCCAGGACAGAGTTGTCCATCCCTTTGCCCTTAGCTACAAAGCTCTCTAGGCACTCACCCTCTGAACCTATTGTACCTCACGGGGATATTGTGAAGATCTTACTTTTCCCTTAATTGTATAGCTTATATTTCCTTAGCTTTATGCTGCCCTTGCTGAACACCAAAGTTGTACATTTCATAATTTAAAAATGGCAACAGCAATGGGGTACCTGCATGTTTGCTACCCCGACCTAGTTAGAGAAAGGGCAAAAAATAATAATATGAGAATAGGCTAGGTTATGGAAATGTGCTGCCTCTTTATATTTACCAGCCCTTTTCAAGTCATTGATGCAAAATAATAATAATAATCTCCAGTTAAATAAGTTTTTTTAGGAGACATTTTACTAACTGATGATCTTTGACAGTAAAGCTGCTGTTAAAACATGTGAGCAATTTTTTTTAAAAAAAATGTTGAACACTCCAAATTTCAAATGATGTGAGTTCCAGTCTTCCTTCTGATCTTTGCTGTGATGTTCAAACCACTCTTGCTAAGTTTTTTAGGGCAGGGATGGAAGCTACAGGAAGCAAATTGGATACGTTTGATTAGAGAGAAATCATTGTTCACATTTACTACTAATAATAATTAGAGAACCCCTTTTGAACTTTTTATGTGCAAAGGAAAATGAATGAATTTGAGACATTTGGGTCTGAAGATTGGGTCAATATTGCTTAGCAGATAGCAGAACAGCTGGATGTTACCCTAGAGTGAATGTTTTGAATGATTTCTTTTATGTAACTGACAGATGAGCAAAAGAGGGGGAAAGGAAAAGCCTGTATGAAGCAACTTGCCATTTGCTAGAAGGAGCCAAGATACAGGACTCAAAAGCATCTCTTTATTTCTCCTCTCTCCTGTGTTCCAGGTGCCTGAAAGCTGCTTCAGTTGTATCGGCCAGGGAGGATTAGAGAAGTTCTTCATGTCAAACCTCCGACCCTTGCCGTCCAGCTGCCTTGTTTGTGCCCCACCAGCTGCGCTGCTCCTGCCTTGAAGGATACAAAATGTACCAGAGCTTAACTCTTGCCCCCAACCCTGGCCAGTCGGCATACTCCCATGACTCCAGCAACTTCCTGCACTCGCCAACCAGCCCGGCCGTCTACGTTCCCACCAGCCGCATGCCTTCCATGCTCCAGAGCCTGCCTTACCTGCAGAGCTGCGAACCTGCCCACCAGGGCCATCCCCTGAGCAGCCACCCAGGATGGGCACAGCCGGCCAGCGCTGAGGCCTCGCACTTCAATGGCAGCAGCCCTCATGCACCGCCGGGCTTCTCCTACTCTCACAGCCCCCCTGGCGGTAGTGGTGCCGGACGAGAGGCAGGCTACCAGAGCCCCTTGTTGCTGGGCACTGGGGGGCGCGACCAATATGGCAATGCTCTGGTGCGCTCGGTCAATGGCTCCTACTCCAGCCCTTATCCCGGGGCTTACGTCAGCTCTGCAGAGATACCGCCATCTTGGACTGCGGGACACTTTGAGAGCAGCGTCTTGCACAGCCTTCAGACGCGACAGGGGGGCTTGCCTGGCCGGAGACCCACATTTGGTATGTAGTGTATCTCCCACTAATAGAATTGTAGAGTCGGAAGAGACCCATGAGAATAGCTAGGGGGCAAGGGGGGCAGCTGGGCCCCTAAATCAAGTAAATAAGTAAAGATCCTTCACTAAAAGTAGAAAGATTTTTGGCAGGTTTTTCTGAGCACTTGGGGTCAAAAGAAAGTAATTTAAAACAACGGTCGTTGAGACATTTCATTCCGAATCTGCTGGACAGAGCCAGACAGAGGATGTTAACAGGTGGGTGTCCTGCCCCACCCCACAACATAAATCCTGGCTACACCCATGAAGGGACCCAAAGGATCATCCAGTCCAACTCTCAGAAGCCATTCCAAGAGCACATGGTTCTCTGCTATTGAGGGCCTTTTGATCCCTGGTAGGACACTTTATTCAGACCTGAGGGCATTATGATGGAGGCCTTATCACCCATTTCTTTTGTCCAGAATTTATCATTAAAGCAGTTGCTTAAAAAACACCATGAAAGTCCGCAAAACCTGTCAATGAATGTTAAAGAAGTGTGTGGTCTATGGCCCGGTTCATGCATAACATGAAGCTGAATGGTGGTATCATAACATGAATGAGGAAACACACAGATGCCCAGAGTGTCAACCAGAGTTGTTTTGCTTCTCCTCGGGCTGTTCTGTTTCTGCCTTGCACTGACTGAAGCCATGGTTTGGCTTAGTGCATCATCCAATCCTAGGGTTGTGGTTTACCTCACTTCTGATAAACCTTGAGCTGTAACCAAAATCTGCCCTTCTGGTTTGCCTGGGAGTGTTAAACCACAAGCTTGGGTTCAGCCAACATGCAGCTAAGCCAAACCATGGTTTCACTCGATGCAGCAGCAGAATGACTGGAAGCTCAAAACAATCACTATCTCCTTTCCAGAAGCCTGCATGTTCATACTAAGCCATGGTTTGACTTGGCATTCTATGCAAACAAGGACTATGTTGAGTGTATCACACTGTGTTCAGTACATGTCTGTTTGACCTACAATCTGTCTCTGGTCTTAATTTGTCATAAGCAAACCTACCCCAGTTCCAGAACCTGGAAAATTCTGTAAATCCACTTTGAGTCAAAATGTGCATGTAGCCAAAGGCAGGGATGGGGAAGCTATGGTCCTCTAGAGCTTTTCAGACTCAAACTCCCATCAGCCCCAGTCAGCATGGCCAGAGGAGGAGGGATGATGGGAGCTGGAGTCCATCAACATTCAGAGGGGCAGAAATAATAATTTAATAATAATAATAATTTATTATTTGTACCCCGCCCATCTGGCTGGGTTTCCCCAGCCACTCTGGGCGGCTTCCAACAGAGATGAAAAATACACTAAAATGTCACATATTAAAAACTTCCCTGAACAGGGCTGCCTTCAGATGTCTTCTGAATGTCAGGTAGTTGTTTATCGCTTTGACATCTGATGGGAGGGCATTCCACAGGGCGGGCGCCACTACCGAGAAGGCCCTCTGCCTGGTTCCCTGTAACTTGGCCTCTCGCAGTGAGGGAACCGCCAGAAGGCCCTCGGAGCTGGACCTCAGTGTCCGGGCAGAACGATGGGGGAGGAGACGCTCCTTCAGATATACTGGACCGAGGCCATTTAGGGCTTTAAAGGTCAGCACCAACACTTTGAATTGTGCTCGGAAACATACTGGGAGCCAATGTAGGTCTTTCAAGACCGGTGTTATATGGTCTCGGCGGCCGCTCCCAGTCACCAGTCTAGCTGCTGCATTCTGGATTAGTTGTAGTTTCCGGGTCACCTTCAAAGGTAGCCCCACGTAGAGCACATTGCAGTAGTCCAAGCGGGAGATAACCAGAGCATGTACCACTCTGGCGAGACAGTCTGCAGGCAGATAGGGTCTCAGCCTACGTACCAGATGGAGCTGGTAAACAGCTGCCCTGGATACAGATTTGACCTGTGCCTCCATGGACAGCTGTGAGTCCAAAATGACTCCCAGGCTGTGCACCTGGTCCTTCAGGGGCACAGTTACCACATTCAGGACCAGGGAATCCTCCACACCTGCCCGCCTCCTGTCCCCCAAAAACAGTACTTCTGTCTTGTCAGGATTCAACCTCAATCTGTTAGCCGCCTCCATCCTCCAACCGCTTCCAGACACTCACACAGGACCTTCACCGCCTTCACTGGTTCTGATTTAAAAGAGAGGTAGAGCTGGGTATCGTCTGCATACTGATGAACACCCAGCCCAAACCTCCTGATGATCCCTCCCAGCGGCTGCATGTAGATGTTAAAAAGCATGGGGGAGAGGACAGAACCCTGAGGCACCCCACAAGTGAGAGCCCAGGGGTCTGAACACTCATTCCCCACCATCACTTTCTGAACACGGCCCCCAGCTCCCAGCCCCTCAAGACGGTCCAGAAGGATGTCATGGTCGATGGTATCAAACGCCGCTGAGAGATCCAGCAGAACTAGGAAACAGCTCTCACCTTTGTCCCTAGCCCGCTGGAGATCATCAACCAGTGCGACCAAGGCAGTTTCAATCCCATGATGAGGCCTGAATCCTGACTGGAAGGGATCCAAATGGTCCGCTTTATCCAGGCGTGCCTGGAGTTGTTCAGCAACCACTCGCTCAATCACCTTGCCCAAGAATGGAAGGTTTGAGACTGGGCGATAATTGGCCATCGTGGCCGCATCTAAAGATGGTTTTTTAAGAAGCGGTTTAATAACCGCCTCTTTCAGTGGGTCTGGGAAGGCTCCCTCACGGAGGGAAGCATTCACCACCCCACGAAGCCCATCGCCCAGTCCTTCCCGGCTAGCTTTTATAAGCCAGGATGGGCAAGGATCCAGGAGACAGGTGGTTGGCTTCACTCGCCCAAGCAGCCTGTCCACATCCTCGGAGGTAACAGATTGGTATTGATCCCACACAACTTGACCAGACAGGACTCTAGCACTCTCCCGCCCCGGCCCTGCTCCCACGGTGGAGTCTACTTCTTCCCGAATCTGAGCGATTTTATCTGCAAAAAAATTTGCAAAATCATTGCAGGAGAACATGTGGCCCGTACTGGGCCCCGATGTTACAGGTGGTTCCGCTAAATTGTGAACCACCTGAAAGAGTCTCCTGCTGCTGTTTTCTGCAGATGCAATAGAGGCGGTGAAGAAAGTCTTGTCGCTATCGCCACTTGGTAGGCTCGACGTTGAGCTCTAACCTGTGTCCGGTCAGATTCAGAATGAGTTATCCGCCACCGGCGCTCTAGCCGTCTCAACGATTGTTTCATTGCCCTCAGATCCGTGGAAAACCACGGGGCTCTCCGGGCTCCATGCAATCGGAGAGGGCGCTTCGGAGCCAAACAGTCAATAGCCCTGGTTAACTCCACATTCCAGCGGGCCACCAGGGAATCGGCTGAAAGGCCATCAACATGGGATAAAGCATCCCCTACCACTCTCTGGAAACCATTTGGATCCATTAAGTGGCGGGGGCGGACCATCCGAATCGGTCCCACCTCCCTGCAGAGGGGATGGGTCGCAGAGAAGTCCAGTTGCACCATCCATTGCCTAAGAGTGCTTTTAAGGCTAAACTGAAACCAGAATCTAGTTGATTCGTAATTGGTTCTCCTCTAAGGTCCTCTGGAAATTATAGGTCTGTGAAAAGGGGATTATTTAAGAAGAAGAAGCTTCCAAGAAGTGTCTGAGTGACATTGGCTATGATGGCTACCCTTGGTGCATCTGAAAGCCAAGCCAAGGCAAGAAGGCATTTGAGTCAACACTGTTGAAAATGGAAAGCTGAACTAGATTGATGGCTCTCTTGGTGTTCTTAAGCTGGTTTGAAATTGGCTTCAAAGTTTGTCCCGGAGTTTTGTTTTGTTTTATGTGGGTGCATGCATAACTACATCATTCATTTTAAAAATGCTAAGTCTCCCTTTATGGAATAATCTGCTAGAGGTAGTGTTGTAAATGGGGGCACTGGAGAGAGGGATGAGATGTAGCAACCATGGAATATTAGAAGAATGGAAACTTTGGCCAAGACAAATCCTCCCCACACCCTAGCATTCAAGAATCTCCAGCAAATGCTGTCTTGGCTTGGAAATGGTAAAAACTATTTTGGGGGTTTTGTGTGCCTGGGACATGGCTTTGGAAGCCAAATTCTGTCCTTGGTGTGGCTACAGACAGGCAATATATGGGAACTCTTCGGTTTAGAATATGTGCCTGATCGCTGTAGTTAGTGTTCAGATGCAAAGGAACTTGAAAAAAACACTTGGATATTTTTCATGCCCTATATGGGAAGGAGCAACGTAGATTGTTTCAGGCAATGAATTAATCTGCTTGTCTCTCAGTAAGCACTTGAGTGCTGGATATATTTTGGCTGGCAGTAGCTTTCGATATATTCATAAACCTAGGTGCATTTTGCTCAGTGTGCAATTGCTCTGTGTCGTTATATATCTGTTCAGGTGTTATGCCGTTTCCTAGGCAAAGTGACTTCTATTCAGTATGTGGGGTGTGTGTGTGTGTGTGTAAAACTGCCTCCAAGAGGGAGAAAAGGCTTTGATGGCAACGCTCTGTATTGTCACACTACATTGTATAAAATGTTCACAGCACTTCTGAAGTAATTCTACGAATGCAGATAGCATTGGGGCTGACATGAGACTGAGAGTGCAGGATCTAGCCCAATGGTGTGCGGTCAAGTGGACCAGGGGGACTAGACTAGTCCTCTAAATGTTCCTGGTAAATTAAATTATCAAAGCCTGGCGCCTCCTTCCTAAAGCCTGGGAAGCTTCTGCCTGGCTCAGGGAGGGAGGCATGATGCTCCAACAGGGTCCAAGAGCTCTCCCTTCACCTTCCTGGTTTTGGGAAGGAGGCAGGAGGGCTGCAGTATCTTGTCAGAGGCCTGGAGCGTGTGACTCTCCCACCCCATCGCCCCTGGAAACTGGCGCCTCTGGCCTTACTGTTCCCCTGCGGAAAATTTCACTGCACACCACTGGTCTAGCCTGAAGTCAATGTTCATTTGGAAGTGAGTTGGCGCTGATTTGCATGCAGGGCACTTGCCCCCAAGTCTGCTTCTGAGTTCATGACTTCCAGATCTGAACTAGGGATGGAGTGTTCCCTGTGCCTCATCAGCATATTGCCCTTAGATCTTTACTCCCATCAAGAGCAGTGCGAATGGGAAGGAATTCTGGGGTCAAATGCTCATCTATATCAAACTTTGGCCTTGCTTTGCTTTGCACATGGATTGGGTCTGTGTGGGTGGGTGTAAGCACATCTCTTATTTCTTTTGAATGAACAACTGCACTCCAGTGAGTTTTCCATCAATTTTCATCGGTAGGGGATTTCAGAATGGAACTGGGAAGTCTTGATTCAGCATGGGGACTAGCACTATGCTATCAGCTATTTTATATGCCATTGCAGCATATTTTAGGATAATACAATATTGTCCCATTGGGCTGGGAGGCAATTGGGCTTTCTCCTGGGAATATTTTGGAAGGGTTGTAGTTGTAGTAAGGTGGTGCCTGGTGAGGATTTTGCCTTTCTGATAACATTTCTTGTTAGCTGTCACCTGTTAACATAAAAAAGAAAGAGGTGGTACTCTTCAAATGAAGGGAAGTTTTCATATTAAAAATAGGACCATCTTCTGTTCTTTGGACATTTGACTTAAAAATCCAGTTCCCTGAGATTTTATCTGTCGCTTTAAAAGAATCATTTCAAAACAGGGGTCTGAATTCCAGTTTTAAATTGGTGGGTGTTTCTACTGAATTGGATTATGGCTCAAAGTTTAATACTGGAAGTTGCAAGAACAGTGACTGACAAGGGAAGATTGACAATTCAGCGGAAAATGGGGCTGGTCTCCAAAACACATGCAAGAACTTTTATATCTGTACCTTGATGCCATGTAGCTTGGTCCTATGCATGTTTACTTGACTGTAAATCCGCTGAATTCAATTAGGCTTCCTCTTAAGTAAGCAGGCAGAAGATTCTGACATTCCATTCCACAACCAGCCCTCGATTTTGCCGGGATTCGTTGTTTCCCAATCCCAAACCCTTCTCTCTCTTCTCAAACCCTTCCTTGCGAAACTTCAGAAGGGAAAAGATTTTTTTGTTGTCGCGCCCTTCCAAAAGCTGCCTTGGTGAATAGCCTTTCTATAGTCACATATAGGCTATGAAAGAGCCACGGGGTTACACTTTCCCCATGGAGTCAGAAATAACAGCGGTGGTTTCGGACGCCCGGAGTAATCTGCCTCCCTCTACAATATCCATGTTGTGCAGCTTTCAGAGGTGACGCTGTTTGGTGTTTAAATGAGGTGAGCAGATTTACAGCCGTTTCGCCTTTTAAAAGTAATTTATTGGGGTAAATGAGTTGAGATCTGAACAGACTCCAAGGCTCCTAATTCGCCTTCGCCCAAACAAATCTCTCTCCCTCGCCGGCTACGTGCGCCGTGGCACCATCCATCAACACCCGCTCAAAATCGCCCAGCCATAGGACCATCAAAGCCGCTTCGCTTCGCTTTGGGTTCACACTGCTTTTTTTTTTTTTTACAAAAAAAACACAAAGAAACAGAAACAGAAAAGAATCTCAACCAAGCGCACTTTCTTAAGCAGGCGCTTGGTTAATAAAACCCGCCTCGTTCTGGTTCCTGCAACTGTCCCTTCATTTCGGCTTTATGTTTGTTCCGAAGCCCCTTTTGAAAGACGACTTAATCTTTTGTTATCTTGGTTGGATCTGCTTTTCTCCGCCTTTTATCTTTATCCTAAGAACAAAGCAGAATTAGTGCTCGACTCTTAAAAGGAGAAAAAGTGCTTTAACCTTGAGTCCCACCGCCAGAGTGAACGGAAAGGCTTCGGGAGTAAAATTTGGGGGTTGTGACCCAAATCCCACCCCCCGCACCGGGGAACGCCATTCTAAACACTGCCTTTCTCCTACTTTTCATCGCTGGAAATATTTTCGCATTCGGATAAAAGAAGCAAGCAAAGAGCCCTTTGCGAAGTGAATTCGCCGCTGCCCTTTCAGCTGGATTTTGCAAAACGCACCGAACCAGGTCTCCCCAGCATAGCAGGAAATATTCTTGGATTTCCCAAATTTCCATTGTTTCTGTATTTAGGAGCTGCAACCTGTAGTTTAGACAGGTCCTGTGCATTTTTATTCAGAAATCCCACTGCCTTCAATGGGATTTACCGTACTCTCAAGTAAGTGATCAGAAGACTGCAGCCCTAATTAAACCACTGGATATTTTTTTTACTTTGAAATAAGTTTAATTGATTGCAGTATTAATCTACCCCCCCCCCAAAAAAAAGTATGGAGGTTCAAGCTTGCAGTTTAGGATTTACAAAATAATAATATAGGTGTTTAGTAGGCAATAAGACTGTTAATCCTGTGTCTAGGTGATCTGGGACTAGATCCCTGAACACAAATTCCCTAAAAGTGGAAATTACTTTCGAATAAGCACATAAGGAGTAAGTTGAACTTAATTCTGTAGGGCTAGTAGGCTGAAATTCTATGTACTATTTGTGTACATTATTTCCTTAAATTCTAAACTGATCTTCAGCAGAAGAGCCCAGGACGGGGTGTGAAATAATTCTGAATATGAAAGTGAAAAAATGCAACATTTTCAACCTGCAAGGAATTTCCACAATGTAACAACAACAACAACAACAACAACAACAACAACAACAAAAAGTTGGGTCCCTTTACACTTCCATCAGTATCAAAATGACATGTCTTTTCCCTCCTTGCTACTTACATTTGGAATTTTCTCAGCTGTTTAAATCAATATATTAAATTGCAAAGGAGCATGTCATTAACAACTCCTTTCAAACTTAACCACCAGTTTTTCGCTTGATTATTCTCTTTTCTGAGCTTGCAGAGATCAGAGTCATTGGAAGTATGAATTGTATTCCTAAGTCATGCTTAGAGGAGGGCGTTGAAATAAATAACTGAAGACTGTTGATTTTCAGAGTGTCTACCTGGAATATGACATATTGTGGATGGCATTAAACTGCACAGCACATTTACATCCCCGTCAGTACCAGTTTTGCAATCTTAAGTTACAGAATTCAGTCTACTGATCATTTTGTACAGCCATACGTCTACTGAGGTTTAGGGTGTGTGGTTTTATTTTATTGTGTTATGGAAATTGTTGAGCTGTAACAGATTAACTCCGTCAAACAAGTGATCAACTAAATTATTTAGATATTTGAAATAACTTGTCTTTGGATAGGGGTGCTAAATCATATTAAAAGTCATACCAAATGTTAAGCATATTTATAATTTTCATATCAAATCAATATATTTCCCCCCGTGTATGTATCATTATACCTTCTAATAGCTCAGTGACTAGAATCAGCATTCTCGACAGTGCAGTCCTCTGTTCATTTACTCAAAATGCAAGTCCTGGTTCCAGTTGTTCTTACATTCCAGTGCATTTAGGATTGCACCTTTAATCAGGAAATAAACCCTACTGAGCTCAGTGAAAGTTCAGAAGTAAACATATAATAAGACTGGGCTGTTGCTATGTGAAATGTATCCACAGGGATTGACAGTGGGAGGGATCAGTTGAATTTGTATCCCTCGGCCAGTAAAACGAGATAAGCGCCACAATCCCAAAGTCGTCTGCGACTGGACTTAACGGTTAGGGGTCCCTTTATTCTTTACCTAAATATCCTTGGGAGAGAGCGATGCTGTGCATCACTGAAACAAATTAGCACTGAGGCAATTCCTTTTTCATAAACTGTTTAAGCCTTGCTTATTCCTCCTTCATTGTTTGCTCTTAATGTTCCATGAGCTGCAAGGGTTGGTTTCTTTTCAGTACTGTTTTCTCAGTTTGTGAACTTGATACTTTTGTTTGTTTGTTTGTTTTTACAATGGCTTGGCTAAGTACATATCCCTTGATAGCAATCCAGAGTTAAATGTCGAGATATGAAGCCCAGTCCATATTTCACTTGGAAATAAACCAGTGGTATTCAACTAAGCTTTCCCATGAATGAGTTGAGGGTGACTGTATTCTATTTTCTGGTATGGGCACATGTGCACACAACAGTATTTACCTGAAAACCAAATGCTTTCTGTTTGTTTCCCTGGTTTGAGGATTTTAACATAGAATATATCTCTACGTATCAGAGCAGGTGACCCTTTTACAGAGCAGCAGATCTGTGTATTTTTAAGTTGCTGTATCAAAAATGAAGGGATACGATGCGGGTGGCACTGTGGGTTAAACCACAGAGCCTAGGACTTGCTGATCAGAAGGTCGGCAGTTCGAATCCCCACAATGGGGTGAGCTCCCGTTGCTCGGTCCCTGCTCCTGCCAACCTAGCAGTTCGAAAGCACGTCAAAGTGCAAGTAGATAAATAGGTACCACTCTGGCGGGAAGGTAAACGGCATTTCTGGTTTGCCAGAAGCGGCTTAGTCATGCTGGCCACATGACCCGGAAGCTGTACGCCGGCTCCCTCGGCCAATAAAGCGAGATGAGCGCCGCAACCCCAGAGTCGGTCACGACTGGACCTAGTGTTCAGGGGTCCTTTACTTATCAAAAATGAAAGGGCTAAAACAAAACCATATAGGTAGTAAGTGACCTGTTTTAAAACGAGGCATTTCTTCTAGGGAGAGAAATAGGAACAGCTCTTCTTTGAAGTTGCCTGTGGATTGACTTTTAAATAGATCCTCTTTACAACAATGGCCACTTGTTGTATAAAAATGGGAGCTCATTGTCTGAAGGGTTTATCACTGAAGCTTTATATAAAGTGTATAAATACTGAAATAAATTGAACATTATTTCAGTAACCAAAAATGAATAGAGGGGGAAAGGCGGTCCCTGATGTTTCATTTATAAAGAATAGATCACAGAATCTTAAGCATTTGAAGGGACCTTGAGGGTCATCTAGCCCAACCCCCTGCAATGCAGGAATCTAAACTAGTGTCCATGACAGGTGGCCAACCAACCTTTGCTTGAAAACCTCCAAGGAAGGGAGAGTCTATCACCTCTCATTGGAGTCTGTTCCACTGCTGAACAGTTCTTACTGTCAGAAAGTCCCCCCCCCCCCGAATGTTTAGTTGGAATCTCCTTTCTTGCAACTTGAAGCCATTGGTTGGAGTCCTACCCTCCAGGGCACGAGAAAACAAGCATGTGACTGCCCTTAAGATATTGGAAGATGGCTATCATATCTCCTCTCTGTCTCCTCTTCTCCAGGCTAAACATAGTCAACTCCGTCAACCATTCCTCATAAGGCTCAGTTTCCAGACCCTTGATCATCTTGGTTGCCCTCCTCTGCACACGTTCCAGCTTGTCAACACCCTTCTTAAATTGTCAGTTTTCTCCTCCTCAGTGTTGCTCTGTCACCCAATAGCATTTCTCCATGTTCCCTATACAGAGGACCTACCATTTGCTTGTTCTTCCTCTTCCTTCAGACATAGCCAAAGAAACCCTTTTAATTATTTTTAACCTCTCTCTCTATCGATTAGGGACGCAGGTGGTGCTGTGGGTAAAACCTCAGAACCTAGGACTTGCCGATCGCATGGTCGGCGGTTCGTATCCCCACGGCGGGGTGAGCTCCCGTCATTCGGTCCCAGCTCCTGCCCACCTAGCAGTTCGAAAGCACCCTTAAGTGCAAGTAGATAAATAGGCACCGCTTTATAGCGGGAAGGTAAACGGCGTTCCGTGTGCTGCTCTGGTGCCGGTTCACCGGAGCAGCTTCGTCACACTGGCCACATGACTCGGAAGTGTCTGCAGACAGCGCTGGCCCCCGGCCTCTAGAGTGAGATGAGCGCACAACCCTAGAGTTTGTCAAGACTCGCCCGTACGGGCAGGGGTACCTTTACCTTTACCTTACTCTATTGAGTAAGGGTGCATTCCTGTACAGTGGTACCTCTGGTTACGTACTTAATTCATTTCCGGAGGTCCGTTCTTAACCTGAAACTGTTCTTAACCTGAAGCACCACTTTAGCTAATGGGGCCTCCCGCTGCTGTTGCACTGCCGCCACACAATTTGTGTTCTCATCCTGAAGCAAAATTCTTAATCCGAGATACTATTTCTGTGTGTAACCTGAAGCGTCTGTAACCTGAAGTGTATGTAACCCAAGGTACCACTGTATTGGAGTTTTTGGGCTATGTTTCTGCAACACCAGATACATTCTGCAGGCATCACAGCTACACCAGTCAAACTCCTCTGATGCCATGGCTGCAATGCAGCAATTTGGGTGATATACTTCACCATGCCTCTAGGACATGGTTATGCGCCTATCATTGGGCAATACCATCAGTTCTGGCACAGGACATTTCCCTCCCATTGACTTCAATGAAAGGCAAGACAACAAAAGCCACTCCTGTGTCAAAAGCTTCCCATACAACTTTACCATGGAAGTGCATAGGATACGGTGTATCTTGACACCCAATTGCTGGCCATCACCTTTTCAACTTGATGATTGGAACCTGGAAAGGGAAGAGGAATTCCCTGGTGCAGATTTGAACTGGAAGTCCCCTGAGCATGCCTGTACATGCTTTGCAAACTGCACCACAGGGTTCCTGTTTCTGGCTACTGTCAAGCTGTCCACCTTCATTTCATGCGAGATCAAAAAGCCCCCATGTTGGGACTTGAACCAGCAACCACTGGAGTATGTTTGTAGCTCCTTTGCATGCTTCTTGTGTATTGGGGTTGGGTGACCTGCATTGGTGACTGGAGTCCATTGGTGAGTGGTAAGGCAGATTGAAGGAAGGTCCAAGAATAGATGGAGAGCCAGAACCAACGACAGGACCCCATCCTTCTCCCTGCTGTGTTCTACCAGAGCAACATTGAGACTGAGGAGGAGAAAGGTGACAGGCACTGCCATCCTATGGATTGGATGAAAGATATAGGATAGGCAGGTGGAGGCTGCCTGAGGGCAGACTCAGGTTGGTGTGGGGCAGTGCCATATTCACTCTAATGGACCAGCCTCCACTGGCATGATAGACGTCTCCTCTGGGTAGTCTTCATGGGTTGGCTTCCTTGGTGTGTGGGTGTCATCAGCAAAATAGTCTTTGGGCATATCTGTCACTTTATGTATCTTTGCCCGATGCTCCACATAATTTGACTTTGCTTGGCCCATCAATCGTTTAAAAGCCCAACCACATATAGAATCTGAAACTGGTGGGGAATAACATGCCACATTGTGTCTAGATCTCAACTGGATGAGGGAGCATCTCTCTAAAATGCATGTGACTTCGTTCACATGGCACCAGAGAGGCAGTCATCTTGGTGTGTAGTTAACACACCCTATACTTTGGATTGCATGTAATGCAATTCCATTTATAAATGTAGACTAGCATATGTTCACTTTCAAGTATGCATGCACATTTAACACTCTTCATATACATACCTTGACATTTGTTTTAAATTGATTTTAACTTTGCATTTTTTAATCTGCAGGGACCTTGTATTGAAGGGTAGGTAAGAAACTGAATAACTAATAATGACAATAAGAACACCACATGCATTGGTCTTCTTCTTGTGGCCCCCACTCTAGTTATTATGACTTAAAGCTACAACCCTGTTCATTCTTTTAAAGGTAAAGGGACCCCTGACCATTAGGTCCAGTTGTGACCGACTCTGGGGTTGCAGCACTCATCTCGCTTTATTGGCCGAGGGAGCCGGCGTACAGCTTCTGGGTCATGTGGCCAGCATGACTAAGCTGCTCCTGGCGAACCAGAGCAGCGCACGGAAACACCATTTACCTTCCCGCAGGAGTGGTACCTATTTATCTACTTGCACTTTGACGTGCTTTCGAACTGCTAGGTTGGCAGGAGTTCATTCTTTTAGATGGGAGTACATTAAACATAGTAGGACTTGCTTCTCCTTGTGCATAGGATTGCACAGCTCACCTTGATTAAGCACTAGCTGGATGCAGCCCATATCTATATATTCCCTATATTTATCTTTCTCCTGGATAAAGTGTGTCTGTCGTACCTATACCTCCATTTTAAGATGATAAGATTCAATCTCTATTTTATTTAATGGTCTCTTCATGCATTGCAGTGGCATTCAGTTCTGAAAGTGCATTGGTGGAGGTCGGCTGTGAATCTGCCCTTTTTATTTGGTCAAGAGTGCCTTCTAGATTATATCCTCTTATGATCCAAGCCTATGTAGCTAAGGTGCATGTGAGGCATTCTTGGTGCAGTACCTGAAAACTGCAGTGTCCTCTTTCCCTTAAATATTGAGTTGCCCTTCTCCAAGCATGCAGACTTCCATTTAAAAAATAAATAAATGAGTGAGGTTAAGCCAGGAAGGGGTAGACTTCACTTACTGCCCCCCCATCTGACAAGGTAAATCGATCCTTACTATTAAAACTCTTGTGCCTGGTTTGGCTGTGGTGTGTATCTGCTGCAAGGAATGAAAGAGAAACCAGTCTTTGCTGGTATTTAACACGGGTCTGACTCCTTTAAGCAATGAAAAGCCTTGGCTTGACCTACCAGTTTAAAACTCGCAGCCCTAAAAGCAAGGCATAGGGCAAATGTGTGTGCCTGAAGGCTTAGCTCTGACCCTCCATCAGAGCAGAGCTCTGGAGTCCTTGCCTACCACGAGGTCAGTATTTGGCCGGCGTCATGCTGTAAAACTGACTCCGAACCTCTACCCGGAGTCTGTCATTTGTCAGCTCTGAGCTGTCGGTGTGATTGATACCCAGGTCTCAGTATCCCCCAACCTTCTCCATGAGCCAAAGACATTCCAGCAGGTCTTGTCCAGTCTGCCTGTCGCCACCAGTCAGCGAGCAGCGCTGCTTGATTGAAATCAGGGAAGTCTCCCGATCTCCTCCGCCTCCCCTTTTATCATCTTAGAATAACATCATCCCGATCATTTATTTTTACAACCAAGCTGGGTCGCACTTCATCTCGTCCATTCAAACAGCACAAAGCAAGGATTTTTCTGGGGGCAAATGGAAGCCATACACTCCTCCGAGTCTCCGCCGATGTCAGTGGCTATTAGTTATGGCTGCTGCATTGACAATACATTTATCACTAATTAAAGAATACAAGAAATTAACTGAAAAGGGGTGTGTGTGGACTGAGTGGAGGGGATGTAGATCATTTTTCCACTTGTCTAGTTCAGGAGACACATGGCTGCCTCTTAAAAACATAAGAAAGAGACAAGGATTGGAAATTTGATAGTTTTAATGCTCTGATGCTAAACCCCTTGGGCAAAATCTAGACACACCTCAGCTTCGTGAACATCAGTGAAATCCTAACAATCTATTTTGTTTGTATTTCTATCCTGTCTCTCATTGGAAGGCATATAAAAATACAGTTAGAACTACAACAGTACACACAGCCACACCCATAACCCCAAAACAATCCATACAGCACATTGCAGATTGCAGGGACAAAATGCAATTTGGAAGAAGATACCAATGATACAGTAGGGTGGCGCTGTGGTCTAAACCACTGAGCCTCTTGGGCTTGCTGATCGGAAGGTCAGCGGTTCGAATCCGCATGAAGGGGGGAGCTCCTGTTGCTCTGTCCCAGCTTCTGCCAACCTAGCAGTTCGAAAGCATACCAGTGCAAGTAAGATAAATAGGTACCTCTGTAGTGGGAAGGTAAACTGTGTTTCCATGTGCTATAGCTAAGCGGTTTAGTCATGCTGGCCACATGACCCGGAAAGCTGTCTGTGGACAAACGCCGGCTCCCTCAATCTGAAAAGCAAGATGAGCACTGCAACCCCATAGTCACCTTTGACTGGACTTAACCGTCCAGGGGTCCTTTACCTTTTTTACCTTTTCCAATAATACGAAGTGGAAACTATTGGTTTTAAGTGTTCACTTCTCATATCATAGACTTGTAGAGTTGTCAGGGACACAAAGGGTCATCCAGTCCAGGAATGCAATGCAGGAATCACAACTAAAGTTCTATATATACTGATAGCAATACTGTAATTGAGTACTGATGGTACCTCATGCCTCTTTCTCCTTCCAACTCACCTCTCTTTTCAAGATCTCTCAACCTCTTGGCTCTCACCTAAGACACAACCCATCCAGACTGGTTCTCTCTCTCTCAGGGCCCAAGCACAGTCCCTTGTCTTAAATATATACACACAGTGGTCATTTTCTTGTCTCTCGGTCACACTGATTGGGCTTCCTGCCCTTAGTCCAATGTTATACCTGACTTACAAATGTTTGTGCACACAATAACCCTGAGGCTGTGTTTGACGAGAGCAGGAAGGAATGCCCTCTATGAGGTTCACCCTTCCTTGAAATTCTTTGCCCTTCTTTCACTCCCATGGAATGCGATGGATTTCTCTGGGGGAAGGTTGGGGGGCAGGTTTATCCTTTAACATTATTGACACAACAAAAGGGTGTTAGTGGCGAATTCATTCCTGTTCATCAGTTGCAGTGCTTATAAGAATAATAATAATTAATAATAATTTATTATTTATAGCCCGCCCATCTGGCTGGGTTTGCCTAGCCATTCTGGGCGGCTCCCAACAGAATTAAAAGCACAATAAAACATCAAGCATTAAAAACCTCCTGAAACAGGGCTGCCTTCAGATGTCTTCTAAATGCCAGGTAGTTGTTTCTTTCCTTGCTATCTGATGGGAAGGTGTTCCACAGGGTGGGTGCCACTACAGAGAAGGCCCATGCCTCGTTCCCCAAGCCACCATTTTGCTGCTGCCCCAAGAGGCTATGGCGTACCAAAAGGGGGACAAAAATAAACCCAGAATATTTGTCGTATGGATCCTGTGGGATTTCAGCAGGAATTTAAGGGGATATGCCCCAATTGGATGTGAAGCAATGAGGTAACCTCACCCAAAATTGAAGGAATAAGCAGTATTCAGTGGGATCTCTTGTGACTGTCTTGCCCCATAATGAGCACAAATTTTCATAAATGCAATGGAAATTATGTCTGGTGGGAGCCTCTGTAAGGAGCTTCAAAACCTAGCCTGTTCCCATTCCATGACTTATTGTACTTCACGGTAGGAGATTTACCATTTCTGAGATGTGCTACGGTGTCTCTTGTCGCGATGCTGTGAAGGGACCGGGTCCCTACTTGAATGGCTAACAAAATGTGTTTCACCTTTTGTTTCATTTTCAGAGTTCTTGGAGGAATTCCCCGGAGATGGCAGAGAATGTGTTAACTGTGGAGCGATGTCCACTCCACTTTGGAGGAAAGATGGGACAGGGCACTACCTGTGCAACGCCTGTGGTCTATATCACAAAATGAATGGCATTAACCGGCCTCTCATCAAGCCCCAGAAAAGGCTGGTAAGTCTGGCTAACCCTCAGTTGGCTTCTGTTTTACTAAAGGATTCTCCACCTCCACCTTGTCTGGTCTTTAATATTGGATGGCCTCTTGTGTTTACTGCTTCTGGGGTCTTAGGGGCAGGGTATTTTTCAAGCCAGGAGCCACACTCAGTCATGAGCAACCTTTCAGGGGCCACATACCTACATGCCACTCTCCATCCAGGTGAGCCAGAGGTCTTGTCACAGATTAAGGGTCTGGAAGAGGTGTGAGGTCTGGACAGATTTCTACGGTTTCAGATTGAAATGCCTTGGGGCCACATTTAGGTCTGAAATCCCCATTCTCTCTGCTTGCGGATGGTACCAGGGGTATGGAATTCTCTTCCCAGTGAAATTAAGTAGGCATCGTCTGCAATGAGCTTCACAAGCCAACTTAATTCTTGATTATTTCAGCAAGCCGCCTTATGAAAACAATTTACAGTTTTCGTCAGCTTCTTGTCAGATGACCCATTCCTGTATTTCCACTGGATTTTATTCCTTACATTGTTTAGTTGAGGTTCTGCACATTGCATGGGGGGAAAGAGGGAAGGAGAGATTTCCAATATAGAAATGAATGAATCATAGAATCATAGAAATTGTAGACTTGGGAGAGATCACGGGGGTCATCTAGTCCAATGCAGGAATCTTTTGCTCAATGGGGGGCTCAAACCCACAACCCTGAGATTAAAAGTCTCATGTTCTACCAACTGGCATGCATAGTGTTGATATTTTGAGTGGGCAGACTGATTTCCACACAGCACTTGCCTCCCTGTTTTGCTTCTAACCTGATAGGCAGATTAGAAGCTCCATTTTCAGAGCCAGTAAAATCTACACACCAGTTGCCGTGCCTTCCTGTTCTGGTGGGCTTCCTGGAAGTATCTGGCATTATACTGTTTAAAATAGGGTGCTGGACTCCTCTCTCTCTCTCTCTCTCTCTCTCTCTCTCTCTCTGTGTGTGTGTGTGTTTAAGTGTGTCCTACCTATACACACACCCCACACCCCATGGGTCTGATCCAGCAGGTGGCTGCTTATATTCTGAACTCTTTGCAAACTGAGTGGATGTCAATGCAGAGACCTTGGGACTGTTCTCTCCTCCTGCACAAGGAAAGCTGCCTGCCAGAACCCCCCTGGATCAGGCCCAAGGCCCATTTAGTCCAGGATTCTGTTCTCATAGCTACCAACGAGGTGCCTATGGGAAGCCCACAAGCAAGCCCCCCCCCCCGGGTGCAAGACCCCTCTCCCCACTTGTGATTTCCAACAACAGGTATTCAGAGGCTTACTGCTGCCAGTACTGAAGGCACAAAGCCATCCTGGTGAGTTGGCTTTTCCACCAGGAATCTGTCTAATAAGCTAATCTGTCTAATAATTTTAATAAGCTTGAGTTTACATCCAGAGACTCTGGAAGCTGGGTGTAGTTCCTGTATCTTGGAGATGGGTGTGTTGTCAGTTTTAGATAGCGTTGCATTCTCTATGAAGCAGCAAATATAGTCTGTGGGTTCTCTTGGACGCAGCTTTTTGCTTAAGGCTCAGGTTACTTTGATGGCTAGGTATGTTTCTGACCAGCTTTGGTTTGTTAGTCATCTGCAATCTTTCCTGGATCAGCTTAGCTGGTCTACAGTGATTCAAGCACTGGTAATCTTGAAGATAAGGCTGCTCTCCTGGCTGGTTTAGAAGCCATGACTGGTGCAGAATTCTGCAGCATGTTTGCTATTGGGTGTTGGCTACTGCCAACATGGGATACGGGTGGCGCTGTGGGTTAAACCACAGAGCCTAGGACTTGCCGATCAGAAGGTCAGTGGTTCGAATCCCTGCGACGGGGTGAGCTCCCGTTGCTCAGTCCCTGCTCCTGCCAACCTAGCAGTTTGAAAGCAGGTCAAAGCGCAAGTAGATAAATAGGTACCGCTCCAGCGGGAAGGTAAACGGCATTTCCGTGTGCTGCTCTGGTTCGCCAGATGCGGCTTAGTCATGCTGGCCACATGACCCGGAAGCTGTACGCCGGCTCCCTCGGCCAATAAAGCGAGATGAGCGCCGCAACCCCAGAGTCGGTCACGACTGGACCTAATGGTCAGGGGTCCCTTTACCTTTACTTTTTACTGCCAACACATAACACCTATTATTATTTATTGTTTATTAAATTAGTATACCAACCACCATCCATAGATCTCGTGGTGGTACATAGCATAAAAATACAAGATGAAAACAGAAAAGGCATAATAAAAACAAGAACAAAACAAACCCATAACACCCTCTTCCTCAAACACATTTAAAAGGAAAGAGAATGCTAACCAACCAAAGGCCTGATTGAAGAGGTATGTTTTTGCATGGTACCTAAAGATGCATAATGAAGGTGCCAGGCAAACATCCCTGGGGAGAGCATTCCACCAACAGGGAGCCACTGCAGAAAAGGCCCCGGCTTGTGTTACCACCCTCTGGACCTCTGGAGGAGGCACACAAAGAAGAACCTCGCATGATGATTGCGGGGTCTGGGTCAGACCTTGAGTTATTGTGGTTCTGAGCTGTTTGAGTTTAGGTTGCTCCACTGACTGCCAGTATGTTCTTGAATGTACTTGGAGAAGAGCTGTGGCTTAGTGGCAGATCATCTACCTTCCCTGCAAAAGGGCCCAGGTTCAATTCCTGGCATCTCCAGGTGGGGCTGGGAGAGGAGCCTTGGTCTAGAACCCTGGAGAGTTGCTGCTGCCAGTCTGTGTAGACAGTACTGAGCTATACAGAACAATGGATCTCACTCAATATGAGGCAGTTTCCTATGGTTCCACCAACCTATTTTCAAGGACTTGCTATTGGCATACAAAGTCCTAAGCAACCTGGGGCCAGTGTGCATATGAGATCACCTTATTCCCACATTCCTCTGCCTGATCTTAGCATTCTGCTCACTGAGGCACATATGATGATGCCTACAGGGTCAGACTCTCTTCAGCAAGAAAGTGTGCATTCAGTGTAGGAACTTTTATGGAACCTTTAGCAAAATGTTCTTAATATATATGTGACTTTAGGTAAAGGTAAAAGGACCCCTGACCATTAGGTCCAGTCATGACCGACTCTGGGGTTGCGGCGCTCATCTTTATTGGCCGAGGGAGCCGGCGTACAGCTTCCGGGTCATGTGGCCACCATGACTAAGCCGCTTCTGGCGAACCAGAGCAGCGCACGGAAACACTGTTTACCTTCCCGCTGGAGCGGTACCTATTTATCTACTTGCACTTTGACCTGCTTTCAAACTGCTAGGTTGGCAGGAGCAGGGACCGAGCAACGGGAGCTCACCCCGTCATGGGGATTCGAACCGCCAACCTTCTGACCGGCAAGTCCTAGGCTCTGTGGTTTAACCCACAGTGCCACCCGCGTCCCCTATATGTGACTTTATCCACTTGCAATTTAATTTCGAATACATCCAAATGCAGGTTTTAAAACCACGTGACTGTTACTCCCTGCTTTTCTTTTCTTTTGGCCTGCTTTTCAGGTTTGGGGTTCCAATTTTAGGTTTCCTAAAGAAAGCCCAAGCTTTCAAAAAGCACAGCCATTCCCCAGATTCAGTCTGCAAAACTCTGGCGCCTCATGGTTGGAGTCAAGACTGCCTATGTTTACATTTAGCAACTTCACACTTCATCTAATTTTATACCCTGTGGCTGGACTCCAGCTAACTCAGAGTAGACCCACTGAAAGTAATGACCCCAAGTTAGTCACGTTCATTAATTTCAGTGGGTCTACTCTGAGCAGGAATAGCATTGGATACAACCCAATGCGTCTTTCCTTTCCACTGTTACTCACCGAGCTTTAAAGTATAACATTCTTCCCTCCCCCTTCAGTTGTTTAGAGAATATATCTTACATCCCTGGCAGCAGAAATGTTGACTTGTCCTTGGGATTCCAAAGGTATTTCCCATGACCTTCATCTCTCTTTGCTGGATTAAAACTATTCAAGCCCTAAACGTAGTATTGGAAAGGGAGAGGAAAATACACGATGGCAGCTGGTCAGTATGCACCTGGAATCTGCCTTAATCAAAGTTAAAAAGGGGGAGATTGTGGGCAAATTGTCCAATTCTAATCGCAGTGGTGAACGAAGATAAGCCCTTTCCTAGTATTGCTGTTTCTGTTTCTCCTCCTCCTCCTCCTCCTCCTCCTCCTCCTCCTCCTCCTCCTCCTCCTTCTATCACTTGTAGATGAGTAAGATTGTCTTCCATAAACACAGTTTTAACAGTGAGTCCATAAGTGACTGCAGAGGCCAATTCTGGATCCTTCCACAGTGGGGACATAGGTTTCCAGGCAGGAGTTGATCATGGTGAGGGTTTGCCAAGTATACCTTCCTCTTAGCTCGTTTCTCCCTTGTGTCCTGAGTTCGAGTGTCTTCAAAGCCCATGACACCTTTGGTAAAGGCTGTTCTCCAATTGGAGCTCTCACAGGCCAGTGTTTCCCAGTTGTCGGTGTTTACACTACATTTTTTACGATTTGCCTAGAGAGAGTCTTTGAACCTCTTTTGTTGACCACCGGCATTACACTTTCCATTTTTAAGTTCGGAATAGAGTAGTTGGACATGAAGATAAGATCTAACCTAATATTGCTAGTTAACCTCCCCTTAGCCCCCTCTCCTAACCAAGCATGCATCTGGAATCAGAGTTTGACTAAGAACTAAAGTTCTGGGGAAGGTTAGCCAGAGGGGGGAGAGTTGTCCATCTCTTTCCCTCAGAATCATAGGAAGGGACCACGAGGATCATCTAGTCCAACCCCTGCAATGCAGGTATCTTTTGCCCAACATGGGGCATGGACCCATGGCTGTTCCTTGGGTGCTCACACAGTATGATCAACAGATGTACAATTTGTGCACACAAATCATTGAGCTGCACACTGGCACGTTTATTCACAGGTAACATTCAACAAGTGTACACCAGAGTACAAAACAGTTGAGCTTCCTTTCACACAAACACTTATGTGTGTGTGTGTAGATTCAGCCATATAAAGAATTGGAGAAAATAATTGTTCAGCTGAGTATCGTGTGTTGTTCGAGCCACAATGACTCTGGGTGTGACTCTCCATCTTGGTTCAGTCCTCTGGCTTTGTAGCTGAGGCTGCGTATGAGCTTTTCCTGCGTGCTTTGAATGAAACACATTACAAAGTCCACGATACCAAAAGCTTATCGGCTGCATTTGGCTGCCGAACGCAGTCTGGGCAGGACTTTCTGTTTTAAGGGCTCGGTCTGGTTTTGTATAAACAAACACATCGGGGCGCAATGTTGAAGTCAACAACTTCCTAGCCAAGGTCAAAGCTCCGCAAAGGCAGAGTGGAATAGGAAGAGGAGGGAGGAATTCACTTTCTCTTTTTAAAAAAGCACAATAAGAATAATGCTGGAGCTGTTGAAACAAATGTGCCTCCCTCCCTCCTTCCCTGACAACCAAAATAGACCTTAGTCTTTTACCACTATAGCCAAATGCTGGAGAGAATTTGTAATCTGTTTCCCTTCTGGAAGAGTACCCGTAGTTCTTTTCCTACAGGGCTCATCTGCTATGGTCAGTCACACCATATGTTTCGATCACTCTTATATGTCTTTAAACAGTCATGGCTTCCCCCCAAAGAATCCTAGGAACTGTGGTTTGAAGGGGGCTGATAGCTGATAGGAGACCCCTAAGAAATGACATTTCTTAAGGATTTTGATTTTTTGGAGGGGGAGCCATCCCACTGTTTGATCAAACAGTATCACAGCAATCCTTACAGTCCTAGTTGATTTTACTTTAATTAACAATATTGTGATCTGTTGACACTTTTTTTCATTATCGTGATCACAGTGTTTAACCAATAATTTTGTTGAGGTCTGTAGCAATGGCCATTTTTGCTGTAGCCGCTGTAGAATGTGACCTGGCAGGGATGACCCCATATTACATATTACTATATAAAGCAGTGGGAGAAAACAAACACAAAACATTCAGGCCTGGACTTGGAAATCCCAAACCTGTGGCTAGAAATGGGGAACAAACGTGTGGGTGCGCATTCAGGAACTTCACAACCAGAATGCTAAAATGTGTCATTCCACTATGTCTTCCTGAAATGCCGGTCACCACTGTGGTCTTTGCAATACTTCTCCTTCTGATTCCTGCCCCCTTCACTTAATTCATCATTTGTGGGGACCAAGTTTTTAATAGTGAAACAAACGGATGCACAGTTTTTTTGCATTGTGGGTAATTTCCAAGGCAATGGGTGATGCTCACGAAGAACTGATACTTTAAGGCTGTGAAATATTCTTGAAGCACCTAAAGTGAGAGTATGTTAGTTTGCAAGATGTATCTGCTGCAGGACTACACAATATCAAGCTGCCAGTTTGGGGTGGGGGTTAGAGAGCCTTCCCTCATCACATAGAACTGTAGAGTTGGAAGGGACCCTGAGAGTCCTCTAGTCCAACCCCCTGCAATGCAGGAATCTCAGCTAAAGCATCCATGGCAGACGGCCATCCAACCTCTGCTTTAAAACCTCCAAGGATGGAGAGTCCATAACCTCCCGAGGGAGACCGTTCCACTGTCAAACAGCTCTTACCATCAGAAAGTTTTTCCTGATGTTTAGCTGGGATCTCATTTCTTGTAACTTGAATCCATTGGTTGGGGTTCTACCCTCCAGAGCAGGAGAAAACAAGCTTGCTCCATGTGACAGCCCTTTGGATATTCAAAGATGGCTATCATATCTCCTCACTGTCTTCTCTTCTCCAGGCTAAACATACTCAACTCCCTCAACCATTCCTCATAAGGCTCAGTTTCCAGACCCTTGATTGTCTTGGTTGCCATCAAAGCTTCCTAAATATTTTTAAAACACTTCTTCACACACACACACACACACACACAGAGAGAGAGAGAGAGAGAGAGAGAGAGAGAGAGAGAGGGGGGGGGGTTAACTTTTCATGTGAAAAGAGGAGTACTTGTTTCACCAGGTACAAATCCAATGGTGTGATTCTCACACTGGCATCTGTGCAGGAAATCATCGCAAACTTCACATGGAACTGCTGATTGCATGTAGCAGTCAAAATATGTTTCTCTGTTTGGGTCAGAGACTTAGCAGTGGGACAAGTTGGGCTCCATAATTCTAACTCGTAAAACTTTCTCCTTTGAAGCCCTTAAAAGTGAAGGGGTTGCGACAGAGCCAGAGAATCTCTTAAATTTACTTCATGAACATGGGCACATGTATGAACATACCTTGAAGAAGACACCAGGGGCTGGTGAGAATTGCCTTGGGCGGTAGTGGTAGGAAATTCAGCTCATTCAGGTCCCCTTAGCATTGTCAGTTCTTGCATTGTATTTTTTTACTACAGTGGTACCTCGGGTTAAGTACTTAATTCCTTCCGGAGGTCCGTACTTAACCTGAAACTGTTCTTAATCTGAAGCACCACTTTAGCTAATGGGGCCTCCTGCTGCTGCCGCACCGCCAGAGCACGATTTCTGTTCTCATCCTGAAGCAAAGTTCTTAACCTGAAGCACTATTTCTGGGTTAGCGGAGTCTGTAACCTGAAGCGTATGTAACCCAAGATACCACTGTATTCTGCTTGTTTACATAACCATTGTGCAAGGAAGGCCACTGGGTTATTTCTCTCTCTCTCCCTCCCTCCCTCCCTCACTCACTGTGTGTGTATATATACTTTTTGTGCCATAAGACGCACCAGACCATAGGACGCACCTAGTTTTTGGAAGAGGAAAACAAGAAAAAAAATATTCTGAATCCCAGAAGCCAGGACAGCCAGCGGGATCACAGCGCAGTGATCCCACTGGCTATCCTGGCTTATGGGATAGCTATGCGCAGCCTCTCCCGGGCAAGGGGAGCTTTCATCCCGCTGCCCAGGAGAGGCTGCGCATGGCTAAGGCTCCCCCAAGAGCCGCACTCCCTTTAAAGAGTGCGCAGAGTGTGTGTGCAGCTCTTTAAAGGGAGCGCTGAGCAGAGCCTCCCGCCTGCATTCGCTCCATAATGCACACACATTTCCCCTTACTTTTCAGAAGGGGAAAAGTGCATCTTATAGAGCGAAAAATACGGTATATACAGGGTGAGTCCTTTAAAAGAGGCCCTGTGGATATAGAGTACACATGTTCCACGGGGCCTCTTTTAAAAGACTCACCCTGTATATTTCAACAGTTAACAAATTTAATAAAAAAAATACATAGTTTTCCATTAATATTCAGTTACCTTCTCCACCCAGTACATAGTTATAAGCTATGGAATTCATTCCCCCAAGATGGTAGCGGTGACCGCCATCCCAGATGGCTTTAAAAGGCAATTAGACATGTTTATATTTGATGTCACATCAACCCCTCATCTTCTAGGGAATGGGCTTTATCTCAGATTTGATCATTTCCTGCCTGATGCAAATGCAGCAGCGCTTCAGCACCACCCCACTTATATATATTTCTTCCTTTTCAGTCCTCCTCTAGACGTGCAGGTCTCTGCTGCACTAACTGCCATACGACCAACACTACGCTCTGGAGACGGAACGCAGAAGGGGAGCCAGTCTGCAACGCATGCGGATTATACATGAAACTGCATGGGGTAAGGAGCATGTATTCATTAGCCTGGCATTCTGAGCATGTGTCTCTTCAAACACAAAGCCCCAAAGAAATAATAAATGCAGAAACAAGTACAATATACAGAAATAAATACAGGCATGCACACCTCAATTTACGCCGGAGTTACGTTCCAGGTCACTGCATACATTGGCAGAGCACATTAAGCCGTCCGCCCCAGCCCTCCTCCTTCTGGTTCCGAACATAATAATGATAATGATGATGATGATAATAATAATAATAATAACTTTATTATTTATACCCCGCCCATCTGGTTGAGTTCCCCCAGCCACTCTGGGCAGCTCCCAATCAAGTGTTAAAAACAATACAGCATTAAATATTAAAAACTTCCCTAAACAGCGCTGCCTTCAGATGTCTTTTATAGAGAAGATAGCTGCTTATTTCCTTCACACCTGAAGGGAAGGCGTTCCACAGGGTGGGCGCCACTACCGAGAAGGCCCTCTGTCTGGTTCCCTGTAACCTCAGGGAATGAGGGAACCACCAGAAGGCCCTCGCCTCTGGATCTCAGTGTCCGGGCTGAATGATGAGGGTGGAGATGCTCTTTCAGGTATACTGGACCGAGGCCATTTAGGGCTTTAAAGTTCAGAACCAACACTTTGAATTGTGCTCAGAAACGTACTGGGAGCCATTGCAGAGCTCTCAGGACCGGTGTTATGTGGTCCCAGCGGCCACTCCCAGTCATCAGTCTAGCTGCTGCATTCTGGATTAATTGCAGTTTCCAAGTCACCTTCAAAGGTAGCCCCACGTAGAGCGCATTGCAGTAGTCTAAGCGGGAGATAACTAGAGCATGCACCACTCTGGCAAGACAGTCCGCAGGCAGGTAGGGTCATCCTGCGTCTCAGGTGGAGCTGGTAGACAGCTGCCCTGGACACAGAATGAACCTGCGCCTCCATGGACAGCATGTGTGCATCAAATGCACACAAATTGAGAGTGGCCTGTATGTAGTTAAAAACAATGACTCTAAAAGTCAATTCACAAAAGAATCAGACACAAAAACCCTTCTACCCAACAATGGACAAATACTGCCATAAAGGCAGCACAATATAGTGGTCTCCATCAGTTCCCAAATACAGTGGTACCTCAGGTTAAGAACTTAATTCATTCTGGAGGTCTGTTCTTAACCTGAAACTGCTCTTAACCTGAAGCACCACTTTAGCTAATGGGGCCTCCTGCTGCCACGGTGCCGCTGGAGCACGATTTCTGTTCTCATCCTGAAGCAAAGTTCTTAACCCGAGGTAATATTTCTGGGTTAGCGGAGTTTGTAACCTGAAGCATATGTAACCTGAAGCGTATGTAATCCGAGGTACCACTGTACTTGAGAAAGAAACGTGTATTTGCCTTCCTGGGGAGAGTGTTTTGCAACTGAGGGGCTACCACTGAAAAGGCCTGTTCTCTCATTGCTCTCCTCCAAACCTTTCTTGAAAAGGGCACTGAGAGAATAGGCTTCAGACAACTATTTTGGGGTCTGGGTCAGTACTTATGAGATAAGGCAGTCTATAAGGAATCAGGGTCCTAAGCTTTATGCACCAAGATCAGCATTTTGATTTGAGTTCAGAAGTGGAATCTGCCCGTCAGGCCAGAACCTGTGCCAGTGTGCTTTGCGTCTTTCAAAAATGTGGACCTAGGTTTCACCTGTCCCAGAGACAGAAGACTGTCCTTGTTCAAGAAGTAAAAATACTGTAGTCATCAGCCACAGCTATTTCTCCTACCCCAGTAGTGTAGGAAAGAAACTGGAGGAAATATGGGTGTGTGTGTGTCTGTCGTAAGGTTCTCCAAATACTCTGCCTCATGCATCTACTAGCCCAAGGACTGCCAATGAGAAAAATGAACCCCTTTGAAGAACAAGGACACCGTCTGCATTGCACAGATACAGTGACTATAAAGCGAATACTGGAGTGCTCTGCAGAAAAGCAAGTCAAAGCCGGTACTGATGATTCTTCCTCTTTTTGATGTCAAGGTACCCAGACCTCTGGCAATGAAAAAAGAAAGCATCCAGACGAGGAAGAGGAAACCTAAAAATATCACCAAAGGAAAATCCTCAACAGGTATCAATAATAATAGTAAATTATAAAATAAATGGCGTCTCGGTGCATGCATGGCTGTCCTGCTCCAAATTGCTTACAATCCAACCTTCTACACTGCTGAATTAAGGAAAGGAAGGCAGTATCTGCATGATTTGATCCTTCGACGTCGACTCTTTCTACCATTGTGAAGCAGAATTCACGAAGTGTTCACACAGTTCATACACACTATGGAGTCAGCTACATTAGTAAAAAAAAACCAGTGTTTTGAATGCATTATAAAGATGCAACACCAGATGGTGCTGGAGAGCAAAAAAAAATATTTGCGATTTTTCATAGCGTTTTTTCCTATAACGATTTAATTTCTGACTTATTTATAGCGTCCCCCCCTGTGTGTAGATCCACCCCATGTGTTCACACAGAGAGTTCATCTTTCTCTGTGTGTGTGATCCACAGTTCAGCCAAGGTTTCTCTCTCTGTGTTTAACCTTCACCCTCACACACATCCAACCCTAGCCAAACCCACAGTCTGAAGAGATGCAACCCAGAAAGAATTATTTCGTATGATTCTGCTGGCCGACAAGTTAGACCCTCTGTGAAGGATAAGGGTTAAAGCAAGGGCAAGGGTGAGCTTGAAGGAGGACAATTATAAAAATTAAGATTAAATTATAAGTGATAAAATTAAAGTGCTTAGTCCTTGTTTGGCTATTTGGGGTTGTCGTCCCCATTAAGATCTTCTAAGATTTACTAAAGTATTTTCTGTTTGTTCAAACCTTGGGGACTGCTCCTCTTGTGTGTGGACGGTACTGTTTTGTCTGCAAAAGGATTGGCACTCAGTGGGTTGAGTTTGCTGTTGGTAATGGGATAAAACAACAGGTAGGGAGCCTATTCCAATCTGAGGGCTGTATTCCATTGCAGGAACTTTCTGGGGCCCACATGCAGTGATGGTAGGGGCCAGAGGCGAAAGCAGGGAAAGCAATGGATGTGATTGTTGCCTTTGTACAGTAGGCTAGATTCTAGCAATACAGAAGCTATAGATTCCCCTCACTCCCTCTTCATCCCCAAAGCAAGAGCCATCATCACAGTTCCAGAAAATGTGACATCTAGGCAAAAGTTCTCAAGTTACACGCAGAGGAGAGCCAGTGAGAAGTATGGGGTGGGGTAGGGTCTAGGGAGGGTCCCAAGGGCCAAATAGATATCCCTCAAGGGCCACATTCAGCCCCTGGACCTGACAGTTCCTCACCTCTGAGAAAGAAGCAAATGTTTGGTCTCAGAGGCCTTGCACAGATGTCAGAAGTTTGAAGGAGATGGAAATATGAATAAATCATATGGCCTATAACTAGCAATAATAATGCAATCTGCTTCTGCTTCACACTTCCATTAATGTATGTATTCTTTAAACCATTTTATCTTGCAGGGTCCACCAATTCAACCACCAATTCCCCTTCCTCCATCACAAATTCTGAAAGCACCGTCACTTTAAAAACAGAACCCTCTGTAACAGCGCAATATCCAGGGCAGTCGATCGTGGCAGCTTCCCAGGTAAATGGATGATAGGAACTGCAGTACATCTTGACAAATGATATGATATGATATGATATGTAGCATGCTCATGGATTTTGTGCTGCTGGTGGAGATGATAATGATGGACTCCTCTAGCAGTCATTGGCCAAGCTGCCGTAATTTCAGAGTCTCCTGGGCCAGTTAGAAATCGGCATAGTCTTAGAGTACGGCAGGCCGGAGCGGAAATAAAGGCCTGTATTAAAAATGGAGGTCTATAAAAGGGGGCAGTAGACCAAAGGAATGATGGGAATGGAGGAACTGGGCATGTGAGGAACGGCTAAGGGAGCTGGGCATGTTTAGCCTGGAGAAGAGGAGGTTAAGGGGTGATATGATAGCCATGTTCAAATATATAAAAGGATGTCACATAGAGGAGGGAGAAAGGTTGTTTTCTGCTGCTCCAGAGAAGCAGACACGGAGCAATGGATCCAAACTACAAGAAAGAAGATTCCACCTAAACATTAGGAAGAACTTCCTGACAGTAAGAGCTGTTCGACAGTGGAATTTGCTGCCAAGGAGTGTGGTGGAGTCTCCTTCTTTGGAGGTCTTTAAGCAGAGGCTTGACAACCATATGTCAGGAGTGCTCTGATGGTGTTTCCTGCTTGGCAGGGGGTTGGACTCGATGGCCCTTGTGGTCTCTTCCAACTCTATGATTCTATGAGAGGAGTTCTGCAAAAGAATGAGTGGGAGACCTGAAGAAGGAATACAAGAGATTAGTGTTTCTCCCCAGCTGTTGGACCAAACTCCCATCATCCCTGACTACTAGCTAGGGATGATGGGAGTTGTAGTCCAACCACAGCTGGGGAGCCAAGTCTGAGAAACACTGAAAGGGAAACTAGAAGCAGGGAGGCATAAAGAAGGGTGTGTGTTGGGGATGGAGAACCTGTGGCTCTCTGGATATTGTTGGACTCCAATTCCCATCAGCCCAAGCCAACAGTGGCCACTGCTCAGGGATGATGGGAGCTGTAGTCCAACAATATCTGGAGGGCTACAGGTTTCCCATTCTTTGTGTATACAGCCAGGAGCTGCAGAGATCAGGAAGACTGGAGGTCTGATCCGTGTTAAACATCTTAGTCTTTACGGTAGGGGTTAAAATAACCAATGCAATAGAAATTTCACCTGTAATGGGGACAGCAAGCCCATTCATTTCTTTGTTGCAAATCCTCGTAGGGTCCAAGCCAATCTGAAGACACTCTGGCTGACAGCCACACCCAGTTCAAGTACGAGCCAGAGGACTACACCTTCTCTGCGGCCACCATGACCCAGCAGTCGGGACTAAGCGTTCCTCTTCGCCAAGACTCATGGTGCGCCCTGGCACTGGCCTAGGAAACTGGTCTTCCATTTTTAAAATTCAAAGCAGGCAGCAGATGAACCTGTTGTTCCCATGACGTCAGTGGATAGCAGGCCAAAAAAATGGACCTTCCTACCTTAGTACTTTGGGTGATCAATGTGGGTCTATGTTTTCTAAATGCTGGCTTCTTTTTCCATGGAAGATGCACCATTTGAACTGAATATGGCCAATTGCCTCCCTCTTGACACATCTGACTCTATGGGTCTCTTTTGCTCTCAGAAAGTTTTCAAATTTTACCAGCACCAATCGAAAGTGGGAAGAAACCCAGACCTCTGTTCGGAGGAGGAGGTATCTATCTTCCCCATGATCCATTTTAAAGAAATAAATCTCAGAATCTATACTTTTGTTCACAGTGATTTCAACTCCCCTCTTTTTATGACTCCCCTGTGTGCAATTTTACCCCACTTCCCAATAAAGACTATAATAGAAAGTGGCACCAAGTAACTTAATTTTATTAAAATGTAAACAAGTCTTGCCTTCCTAATGTTTATTGGCATGGGCAAGGCAAAGGGGGGAGGAAGGAAAGGAAAATAAACCTGTTTAAAAACATTTGCTGTTTTATATTAAAAAGAAAATACTTCTGATAGTGTGTTACCTTCTGGAGTGTCTAATTTATCACCATTTAAAAAAATAAATCGCACAGAGAAATTCTCTTGAACTGCTCTTCCAAGCATTCTGTTGAAGTAAGTTTCTCAACACACCAGCCCATCACACTGTAGCAGAGGTGGGACCACTCCTAGTCACCAGTCTAGCTGCCACATTGTGGATTAAGACTTTCATTGCCTACTTGTCATATTATACACCCAGGGTATGCTCTGAAGGCACATGAGGTCACCATCTTGCTGAGGTTCAGCAGGTCTGGGTCTGATCAGGGCCTGGAACCCCATGCCCACCACCCTGGGCTCCATGGCTGAAGAAAGGTAGGGTACAAATCTAAGAAAGTAAATGAATCTATCTGAGTTCGTACGCCTCTGAATGCCAGTCACTGGGGAACATGAGCCAGAGTTTGCACTGATGTTCCACATGGGGGCTTTCTATAGTCATCTGGTTGGCTCTTGTAGGTTCAGAAAGCTAGACAAGATGAGCCTTTGATCTGATCCAGCAGGACTCTTCATTATGAACTAACTACTATGGAAAATGGTTTTGGGAATTTAATTTGACTTTCCAAATTACAGGCATTTGAATCTTTGTAGCTCAGCTTTGCTCTTGCCCTCTGTAATGGTTCTAGGGGTTGCTCATGCGTAAATCGTCACCACACCTGGCTGGGCTACCTGGGTGAACCCTTTCTGTCTGGACAGCCTCTCATTTCGTGGCTGTCTCAATCGCTGGCAGAATCCGTCAGTGGGCGTTTCTTGAACTTCTTCCAGCAAGGAAGTTATTTGACGCCAAGTCTCCTCCTACTCTCCCTGCGCGGAAGTCTTCTGCGCAGGGAGGGTGTGGGCAGCGGAGGACCCGTGCTCTCCCTGCTGGTCTCCGGCAAGGAGTCCTGGAGCCCCTTCGCCGATTCCCCCATCTGCCCCCCTTCTCCACTGGTGCTACGCTGATTTCCTTCCCTAGCAGATGGGCTGCCTCTCTCGCTACTGGGACCCTCTCCGGCATCCCTCTGGAGCCTTCCCTCCGCCTCTGGCTCCGATGGCAGTTCCCTGACACCCTCAAAGACCAGTCAAACGTAAACTGAGAAGCTTGGGGCCAGGAGATTTCACAGCACTGCAAATACCTGACTGTCTTATCATACAGCAGAGGGCAAAGACTTGTTCTGTGTGATCCTTGAGGACAGGACGAGATCTAATGGGCTTAGAGGAGGAGGTTGGAATTTTAGTTGTCCATTAGGGTGGTAAGAGCAGCTCAACAAAGGAACTCATAACCTAGAGATTGGTGGGTTCTCCAACTCTAGAGGTCTTCAGGCAAATATTAGGCAGCCATATCTTGGAGATGCTGTATTCCTGGATTTGCTGGGTTGAGCAGGGGGTTAGACTAGCAGGTCTTGGGAGATCCCTCTTACTCTTGATGAACCCCTTCAAGTTTGGGATCTGCCAGTATTCAGTGAAAGTATATTATGTTCAGTGACCTTGGGTTCCTTTCCAGACCAGCTTCTGTAAACAAGTGAGGATTTTCCAAGATTATTCAGGGACCAATATAAGGAGATTTGGAGAGACCCAAATTTACTGTTTTCTCCTGTTGGAATGCTCTATGGAAACAGCAATGGGAGTGGGAGAAGTGAGTGGTGAGGTGTCATCAGCTCAGCATGACCAATTGTGTGTCCAGTAACTTTGCTTCAATCTAGCAGGAGCTATTTATAGCCAGGAAGTTGTCAAGGAATTACCCATTATTATGGAAACAATCTGGTCCAGGGCTTCCTGCACTGGTTGTTTTCCTTGTCAAAGAGAAATATGTGGTTTGGTGGTGGTGGTGTTGTTTTTTATGATGTCAGACACACATAATGTCCCACGGTACTGAAGGAGAGAGGAGATGGAGAGGAGACTGTCTGTGAATTATGGGGACATTGTTAGTTCCCCGGGAAGAGGGATTGATCATTAAACCACTCTGCCAATTATAGCTCTATGAGGGGAATAGGGAGTCTCTTAGCAGTTCTCAGCCCCTTTAACAAACTACGCTTCCCAGGATTCTCTAGGGTAAACCATGGCTATAATGCAGATGGTGCCTTACGTCTGCCACCTCTGTACTTGCTGGAACTCCACAGCATCATAATAGGATTACAGGGTGAATAACCTCCTGAAGCAAAGAGCAAGAAAATGCCTGAAGGTGTGTTGGATTTGATGAGAGATGTTGGAATGAAGATACTGGATGCTTTAGAATGCTTGAACAAAAGGGGGACACAGAGAGAGAGCTATTTTAAATCCATTGACCATCAATCTTGTAGCCAGCAGTGAGGAATGGGTGGCCCTGCAGATGTTGGGACTCCAGTTCCCAATGACTGCTGCTCAGCTCCAGCCAGCATGGTTAATGGTCAGGGATGGTGGACTTTGGACTTCAGCAACACCTAGCGAGCCACAGCCATGTCCATAGGCAATAGCCATGCTCTCAACCTTGTCTGCATAAGTCATTTTGTAAAGTGGGCACAGGGAGAACCAAAACTCTGCCAAGAGCTGACTCCCGATGGCTCCAGTAGAGTTATTTATGGGCTGCTGGTAAATGGAGACTGTACACTTGCAGCTTAAAGAAACAATGACAGCATCAGGAAAAAACGAAACAGTTGCACTGCAAGCCCGACCCGCTTTACAGAGGGCTGAAAGGATTCTTGTTGCAAGGTATCCATTTTTACACCTGAAATATAATGGAGCAGCATTCCTCACCCAAAGGCGATGCTCATGTGCAGTCAGTCTTGTAGCCTTCAGAGTAGGTTTTGCACAATAGTCTCCAGTGTAGCAAACGGAACAGTTCCTTTTCTGCAATGGGTGGGGTCAGGAAAATTAACCCCTCTCCCACACCATCTCTATCCTGGTTCCCATATGTTGTCAATGTGTAAAAAGGTAAAGAGACCCCTGACCATTAGGTCCAGTCATGGCCGACTCTGGGGTTGCGGCACTCATCTTGCTTTATTGGCCGAGGGAGCCAGCGTACAGCTTCCGGGTCATGTGGCCAGCATGACTAAGCCGCTTCTGGCAAACCAGAGCAGCGCACAGAAATGCCGTTTACCTTCCTGCCAAAGAGGTACCTATTTATCTACTTGCACCTTGATGTGCTTTCGAACTGCTAGGTTGGCTGGAGCAGGGACTGAGCAACGGGAGCTGACTCTGTCACGGGGATTCGAACCGCCGACTTTCTGATCAGCAAGTCCTAGGTGCTGTGGTTTAACCCACAGGGCCACCTGTGTCCCTCTCATCCATGTGTAGAACAGGCCTAAATGACTGGGAAGGGGAAAGCAGGCAGTTTCTGTCTTCAGTTTTATACAATTACAACATGAAAACAACAACAATAAAGACACAAATCAATACTCGTGGTCCACATCCTGGACTTGACAGAGCCTGAATGCGATCTTTATTTATATACTGCAACGTCAGGGCGGTGTACAATGATAAAACGTCATTTAAATGGTACGAAACAATAATTGAAAAGATCACTTTAAAAAAACACACCATTCAAACAGCAACATAGGCCTGTTCACAGAACATCTTCTTAAGCAACTGCAATTCAAGTTGGTATTGAGTGGACTTTACCAACTTTATTTGGGAATCTTTAATTTTAATCACAGCAAGTGTCTCCTCTGCCAATTTCCAGATCTTCCACTGCCACTCTATAATTTCTGTTGGTCCCTGTTGTACTCCTCCCTTAGACAAAAGCTACTTCAGCTTAAACACCCATTAAGATTAGAACTGTAGCACATTTTTGCCTTCAGAACAGCATATGCAAAAAAAGTCCTTTTTGCAGGGGTGCAGGTATGGGGGGGGGGGAAACCTTACATGTTGCTTTTCCATGCCTATTTGCAGCCATCATTCTCCAGCTCTGCTGCTGCTTCAGTACTGGTTTATCTTTAACAAGGTGGCTGTTTCTTTTGCTACAATATCCTGCCAATCAGGGACCATGTGAATGTGATAAGATAATACGGTTAAATCATTGAGGGTCAATGAAGCCCACATGTGCATAGGAATGCATACAGAAGCATGCACTTAAAGCATTATGGAATGATTTGATTGCTGAACTGAGCAGAGTTTCCCAAGAGTTGAAAGCTTTTGTTGCTTAAATTAAGGCACTAGTCCTCAAGCTAATGAGGAGGAACTTCATTCCTGATACCTAGGTTTCTGGGCATAGGGAATGCATATGATGGAAGCATAATAATAATTATTATTTATTATTTATTATTTATTATTTATTATTTATTATTTATTATTTATTATTTATTATTTATTATTTATTATTTATTATTTATTATTTATTATTTATACCCCGCCCATCTGGCTGAGTTTCCCCAGCCACTCTGGGCGGCTCCCAATCAAGTGTTAAAAACAATACAGCATTAAATATTAAAAACTTCCCTAAACAGGGCTGCCTTCAGATGTCTTTTAAGGATAGGATAGCTGCTTATTTCCTTCACGTCTGAAGGGAGGGTGTTCCATAGGGTGGGCGCCACTACTGAGGAGGCCCTCTGTCTGGTTCCCTGTAACCTCACTTCTCACAATGAGGGAACTGCCAGAAGGCCCTTGGTGCTGGATCTCAGTGTCTGGGCTGAACGATGGGGGTGGAGACGCTCCTTCAGGTATACAGGACCGAGGCCATTTAGGACTTCAAAGGTCAGCACCAACAATTTGAATTGTGCTCGGAAATGTACTGGGAGCCAATGCAGATCTCTCAGGACCTAAGCATCTAGGTATGCTTGCCTAAAGAAGAATGCTTTTAGCAGGTGCCCAAAAAAAGTCTAGCAAAGGAACACACTTTGTTGAAATTTCAGCCTTCACAACACAGGAAAAAAAGGCCAAATAAACAGCTATTTTCGTGGAGGAGGGTCAAGATATTAACTGATATGCATGAAATTTCATATGTAGCCTTATAATCCCTAGTGTAGTAAGATAAGACCTTTGGAGCAGGAATTTTTTTAAAAAAAAGTTTTTTATGAACCGCCCTAGTATGTCAGTAATTGTTCCTTGATCATTTGTTCCCCACCCCCCATGATGGCACCTGGGGCAGACCGCCCCTCTTTTCCTACGCCCCTGGCACAGATCCTGTTCATTCCAATGGTCCAGAATAAATTCCTAGTGGATTGGGCCTCACTCTTCAAAGCAGTACAGATTACTGTGAAGGTACAAAGCTACCAAGTGGAACCTAAGTTGCAAAGGTTCCTAGTGGGATTGAAGCAGTAATGTTCCCTAGAGATAACTTTGAATTTTTTATTTTTTTTTAAGTCTCCCAGGTTAGTTCAAGATTTATTGTACCATTAACATGACCATAAACAAGAACAACCTGCATTGATATAGATGTGAGAGCTTCGTTGTGCTACTTGCTGACTCGGTGAAAATTCAGAGGCATCAGTGTAAAGGGCAGGACGAACAGATCGCTGCAGTTATGTTGTAAAACCATCTGGGCCAGTGGCCTTTGGACAGTGACAATGCATTGCCTGAAGGTGGCTGTGCAACAACAGCAGAGCGTGTCCACCAACGCATGTGGGGTGACGGGGTAGCACATATTGCACATGTGCTTTAGGTTAAGGAGGTGTGGCAGGGACACAGTTCTAAGTCTTTAAGCCCTGTGCATGCGTAACAGGACAGCAGTGGCGTAGCGTGGGGGTGCAGGGGGGGCCGGCCGCACCGGGCGCAACATCTGGGGGTTAGGGTTAGGGGGCACAAATCCACGGGTTAGGGGGTGCAAATTACTTGCCTTGCCCCGGGTGCTGACAACCCATGCCACGCCACTGCAGGACAGCAAGTGATAGGCAGAAGAGGCATCATAGCTGCAGGCAGAGAGGTTCAAGCTAGACCATTAGACAGTCAAAGATGTGTGGTTAACGTTCTAATGGATTATAGACTGAAGGTTCATCTATAGGATGGATGGCGGCTAACAGATTGAGGTTGAATCCTGACAAGACAGAAGGACTGTTTTGGGGGACAGGGGGCGGGCGGGTGTGGGGGATTCCCTTGTCCTGAATGGGGTAACTGTGCCCCTAAAGGACCAGGTCACAGCCTGGAGTCATTTTGGACTCACAGCTGTCCATGGAAGTGCAGGTTAATTCTGTGTCCAGGGCAGCTGTCTACCAGCTCCACCTGGTACACAGGCTGAGACCCTATGCCTGCAGATTGTCTCGCCAGAGTGGTGCATGCTCTAGTTATCTCCCGCTTGGACTACTGCAATGCGCGCTATGTGGGGCTACCTTTGAAGGTGACCCGGAAACTACAATTAATCCAGAACGCAGCAGCTAGACTGATGACTGGGAGTGGCCACCGGGATCATATAACACTGGTTCTAAACCAGGCTTCCTGAAGCTCAGCCCTCCAGATGCTTTTGACCTACAACTCCCATGAGCTAGCAGGCCCAGTGGTTCAAGGATGATGGGAATTGTAGTCTCAAAACATCTGGAGGGCCGAGGTTGAAGAAGCCTGATCTAAAGGATCTTCACTGGCTCCCAGTATGTTTCCGAGCACAATTCAAAGTGTTGGTGCTGACCTTTAAAGCCCTAAACGGCCTTGGCCCAGTATACCTGAAGGAGCGTCTCCACCCCCATCACTCAGCCCAGACACTGAGGTCTGCCTCGGGGAACCAGGCAGAGGGCCTTCTTGGTAGTGGCACCCTCCCTGTGAAACACCCTCCCTTCAGATGTCAAGGAGATAAAGAATTACACAACTTTTAGAAGACATTTGAAGGCAGCCCTGTATCAGAAGGTTTTTAATGTTTGATGTTTTTATTATGTTTTTAGATAGGCTGTAAGCTGCCCAGAGTGGCTGGGGAAACCCAGGCAGATGGGTGGGATATTATTATTATTATTTATTATTATTATTATTATTACTACTACTACCCTTCCCATAGACAGAAGGCACTTCTATCTCCATTGTTCCTCAGCCAGACACCAAGTCTGTTTGATACTGTCCCCATTTGGCCACTCAGGAGTTTCTAGGCTTGTAGGTCCTTAACTTCAACCACCATGTTTTGTAAGAGTTCCATTGGAGGCTGGACATAATATGGGCCAGCAATGAAACTTTAGGGCAGAAGGGTAGCCAACGTGCTGCCCTCCAGAGGATGTTGGCTTACAGCTCCCATCATCCCTGGTCATTGGCCATGCTGATGGGAGTTGGTCCAACATGAGGAATGATGGGAGTTGAAGGCCAAGAAGACCAGGGTTCAGGTTGCTACTCAAGCCACAAAAGTCACTGGGTGGTCTTTGGCCGGTCACTGTCTTTCAGCCTAACCTACCTCACAGCGCTGTTGTGAGGGCACAAAAGGGAAATGGAGAACCATGTATGCCACCTTCAGCTCACTGAAGAAAAGGTGGGATATAAATGTAACAGATAGACAGAGAACCAGCCTCCTCCCAGGGCGTTTTAGATTTTGCAAGACAGAATCATGGAACTCCATTGAAATATACTTGGAGTTGAGTGTGAATTTCATGCTCTTTATTCAGCTCATAGTAGCAATGAATGTAACTTTCTCCAAAACGTCTAGCTATATATACATTATTTACACAATGGGCCCCACCTGATTGGCTAATTCTGGGCTGCTCCTGATTCACTTCATCCAGAAGCCTGATTCACTTCATCCAGGAGCCTGATTGGCTGCTCCCGCAGGCCAATCAGGTCACTGATTCACTTCCACCTGGAGCTGGATTGGGTGGCTCCTGCAGACCAATCAGACTGCTGCATTCTGGATTCTATTGTTCTAGGATTCAGATCAGTACATAACATCCCTATGATTTGTAGTTCAAATCTCAATGTGGGGAGGGGAAATTAGTGCCATGTCCTCCATGATTTCTCCCCAACTGATGTCCCCAAAGGTCATTTGTGACAGCTAACTTGGCACATAGCTTACCATTTTCTTTTTTTCTCTCTCTTACTATCGCTTGATCCATAGCAATCCTGACTCTTCATATGTTCAGGTTACTGTGCGAATGAGGTGTCCATGTTTGACCTTGCCATCTTTCTTCTCTCTTTTGATTAATAACTCTCAAACCACAATCAGACGTGGGCGGGAGCACTTCCACAGTCGACAGTTGCTAATGCTGTTAGACATTTAAAAATAAATGATAATGTTTCTCTTAGCCTGACAGCTTACATGGGAACTTACTAAGAAGGCTGTGGGTTTGTTTGGGCGCTGTCAGGAAGCATTTAAAGTGCATTCTATCACTCCAGATTAAAGGGGGTGGTAAGCTACACACAGCAATACCATTTTGGTCACAAGACCATTTGAAGCCTCTTTGCAAATGGGACAACAAGCTCAGAAACCTCTCTCGCTCTGGATTTCCTCTCCAGCAACCGAGACCAAGAAACACAATTCATTTATTGGGCACACTCACTTGGCAGGGCTGCAGAGTTCTAATTCTCAAAGGCTGAGATCATAGGCAAGAAGAAGCTGCCTTAAACTATGTCAGACCATTGTTCCATCTAGATCAATAATCTCTAAACCAGGGGGTGGGAACCTCCAGCCCATAGGCCTAATCAGGCCCAACATGGGTCCCAATTTGGCACATGAGGCTGTTTCCCTCCAAACCAAGGCCATCTGCCCTACATCTCATATGAGGTAGGGGACAGGTGGAGACATGGATGCTGATGCCTTTATGCTCCCAATATGCACTGGCAAGGGGGGCAGCTGAGTTGTTGTTGTTGTTGTTTAGTCATGTCTGACTTTTTGTGACCCTATGGACCAGAGCACACCAGGCACTCCTGTCTTCCACTGTCTCCTGCAGTTTGGTCAAACTCATGCTAGTAACTTCAAGAACACTGTCCAACCATCTCATCCTCTGTCATCCCCTTCTCCTTCTGCCCTCCATCTTTCCCAACATCAGGGTCTTTTCCAGGGAGTCTTCTCTTCTCATGAGGTGGCCAAAGTACTGGAGCCTCAGCTTCATGATCTGTCCTTCCAGTGAGCACTCAGGGATGATTTCCTTAAGAATGGATAGGTTTGATCTGCCTTGCCATGGCGAAGGGGCTTGAATAACTCAGAGAAGCTATGAGCTATGCCGTGCAGGGCCACCCAAGGTGGACAGGTCATAGTGGAGAGTTTTGACCAAACGTGATCCACCTGGAGGAAGAACCGGCAAGCCACTCCAGCATCTCTGCCAAGAAAACTCCATGGACAAAGACAACAGGCAGCTGAGTGGGAGAGTCAAATAAGCCTTGAAAGAACTTGCAAGTCCCCTGCACTGTTGGGACTTCAAAGCACCCCATTGCCTGACGCCACTGCGAGTCATGTGATTGAATGTGGGAGATCCTGCCTGTCAAATTTGGTCCATGAGGGTTAGGGGAGATTAGGTGCCAGCCCACTAGTCAGGTCGACTCCCTGCCTCCAATCTGGACCTAAACTAGACTAGTGGCGAAGGCCCCAAGTTCCAGACAGGGGTTTTCCCCAGCCCCACTTAAGAGACGCCAAAGGATGCACATCCATGTGCTCTGTCATGCAGCTACATGTAGGACATTGCAAGGAGCAGGTTTACCCTCTGCATCAGAAGTGTAGTTACTGATTCCTTTGCTTTCTGCCATATGAAATCACCCATTGTTGTGAAGTGCAGAAAGGAAACAAGGATGACTAGAGAAGTGGTGGTAAATTCTAGCTATTTCAGAGCTAAGCAGAAATAGCTGGGGATCTGAAGCTTCTTGTTTCATCCTAGGTTAAATCCTAGGAAAATGGGACAGTAAGGTGAAGAAGCCTGTCCTTGTATATTTTTATTCCACCTGCCTCCCTCTCTCCTCTATTTACCCTTCCCACTTCTACCTACTTGGATCGTCCCTCAAGGGACCTTATCAGGCAAAGCCCTACAGCTTCCATATCTCCTGGAAAGCTGTGCCAGCCTGAAAGCTTCAAATGGATATTGGTTCCTTTCACCCAATCCTAGCACTGCAGCATTATCTCAGGGGGCTTAGGGGGGCCTTCCCATTTTGCAGGGGGTGCCTGCCAAGGGAGAAGAAGAAGCTTTGCATGGAACTTAGCAGAGCAGGAGGTTCTGCTTATCATCAGGCTGCTGTCTACTTTACACCCTCCTTTGCAAAGAATAATAATAATTAAATGGAGGGAAAGGGACAAGAGATGCAGGGTGCAAAAGCCTGGAGTTTGGGCTCCCTTGACCACCACTAATAGCACTCCTGCACTGGAGGCTGGCCCATTAGGGCACCGCTCCACTAACCTCAGCCAGCCATCAGTTGTCAGGCTTCAGGGAATTTACTTCCTCCCCCCTTTGGCATTAGATAAACAGGACAAAGGAAAAGGAGTCTTCTTACCAGTTAGAAACTTTAATGATCACAGCGAGAGAACAAAGAATCAATTTCCAAAGAATGAAGATGCTCCTAATTAAGGGTTCCACTCACTTCCTCCCTAGTCACCCACGTCACTATCGTGTTGTCAGTGGACTGCCACCGAAAGGGGGGAGGGAGGCAGGAACGTACAGGGAACCTTCTACTTTGCTGAGCAGTAACACTTCGTCAGAGACTGGTGACAGCGAAGCCTCAGGCGAAATGGAAGAAGAAAGGGGGGGAGGGGAGGCAAAGGCTCACAGATGTTACTGCGAGCCCCAGCACTGCTCCCAGGCAGGCTAATAGGGAAACCGACATGCCTAGTTTTTGCAAGGGAGTCAAATGTAAGGAAAAGAAGTGGAGACTGGGGGTGTAGAGGTTCTTATGCTGGGGGGGGGGGTACAGGAAGAACCCACTCTCGGAATCTGCTAGAGACTGAGGCAGACATGAACTTTGGATCTCTGTACTGTACATAGTTTGCACCAAATAAAACCTGTAAAAAGGCAGGTCGGAGTCCTGGCTGTTTATTTGCGAGCAACCATACTCATCCCTGACACGTGTATTGTAACCTGAGCTCATAACCACTGTGCTTTCTGTGCTGCCACCTTGTCTGCTCTTCTTGACCTTGGGCAGAGCAAATGAATACTTTCCGGAGATAGTGAATTTGTTAACTCCCTCCCTCCCAGTACTTCTTCTCCATCCAGTATTTCCCAGCTTCTGCCTTCTGAACTGTGCCCCTCTGCAAACCACTGTTCCAAATCTATACTGTTCTCCTGCTCCTGGGAAGATTCAGGATCCTGATCAGGAGCAGGGGGAGGCTGCCATCATTCCTCTTCAGAGCAGCCCTCCTCAGCAAGGTCTCTGACATCAGCCAACCCACAACCTGCCTGTCTTCTTACAACCAATCAGGATGGCTCTGGCTGTCATTGGGTCTGGCTCCACCAGTTGGTCCCTCCGGCTTCTGTCCTACCAGCCCCAATGGGCACCAGTCACTCCCAGTATTACAGCTGCCAGTAAGTAAATAAGTAATCAAATGAATTTTATTATTTGTACCTCGGCCATCTGTCAGGATTGCCTCAGCCACCTCTGGGTGGCTTCTAGCATATACAAAAACACAATAAAACATGAAACATTTAAAAACTTCCCTCTACAGGGCTGCCTTTGGATGTCTTCTAAAGGTTGCATCCCCTTGACATCTGATGGGAGGGTGTTCCACAAGGTGGGCACTGCTACTGGGAAGGGCCTCTGCCTGGTTCCCTAACCCTGGTTAGGGCTGAGTGACAGGGGTGGAGACGCTCCTTCAGGTATACAGTGGTACCTCAGGTTAAGTACTTAATTCATTCCGGAGGTCTGTTCTTAACCTGAAACTGTTCTTAATCTGAAGCATCACTTTAGCTAATGGGGCCTCCTGCTGCCACTGCGCTGCCGGAGCACGATTTCTGTTCTCATCCTGAAGCAAAGTTCTTAACCTGAGGTACTATTTCTGGGTTAGTGGAGTCTGTAACCTGAAGCGTTTGTAACCTGAGGTACCACTGTACAGGGGAGAGGCCATTTACCCAAGTACCTGCAGACTGGGGAAGAACGCTACAAGTACATCAAGATGGTTCAGCCAGATGACTCTTCACAGTGCTTTGCCATGCCATGGAGAACTGCATCCCCAGTTGAGATCATGATAGTGACCTGAAAAGTGTCAGAAGCTTCTGGCTGGGCACTTTGAGAAGAGGATTCTGGACTAGATGGGCCTTTGACCTGTTGAAGGGGGCTCTTCTCATGTCCTTATGTGCCCTTGCTCAACAGGGCAGGGTGGAGAAGGCCTCATGGGCAAACCATCAGCTTGGCTGGACGACATCAACTCACTTCCCACCTTGGAACCATTGGCCATCCCTGGTCTTTTCTCTTGAAGATGCCCTCAGTTTGGCTCACCACATCTCCCCTCAATGTATTGTCCCCATCCTTTACACACTGTGAGTGTCATCGACGACTTTCTCTCCCCCTTTAAACATTCTTACTTTGCCTGGGATTAAAATGTGATTAGAAAGGATTTAGCCACTTTGGGGCATGAAATATTAACAACTCATTTATTTCTGTGTGTCTGGTTTTAATCACAAGGTTTCAAGATGGTCAAAGCCTTCGCCCTGAAGCGGTTGACTTTTATCACTCAAAATGTGCCCTTTTGCCTTTCAGAAGTTGCAGGAACAGCAAACTTTCCGTCTGAGGCCACGTAATTTCTCAGAGAGTCGGGCGGGTTGCTGTGGAATGAAGGAGTCATGCAGTGGTGCCAGCAGCACAGGATTTTGGGGGCAGTTTCAAATTACCCTCCTGTACCACTGATGGCACAGGAGCGAGACTTCTGGGCTTGAAGGTATGCTAGGTTCATTAGTGGATCATTAGTGATCCTGGGTAGGCTACTTTGCCTAATTCCTTCACAAGGTTGTTGTGAAGCTAAAGTGCCCCTCTGAGCACCTGGAGGAGGATGTGAATGTCAGGTAAAGGTAAAGGTAAAGAGGCCGCTGACCATTAGGTCCAGTTGTGGCCGACTCTGGGGTTGCGGCGCTCATCTTGCTTTATTGGCTGAGGGAGCTGGCGTACACCTTCCGGGTCATGTGGCCAGCATGACTAAGCCACTTCTGGCGAACCAGAGCAGAGCACAGAAACGCCGTTTACCTTCCCACAGGAGTGGTACCTATTTATCTACTTGCACTTTGATGTGCTTTCGAATTGCTAGGTTGGCAGGAGCAGGGACCGAGCAATGGTAGCTCACCCCGTCGTGGGGATTTGAACCGCCGACCTTCTGATTGGCAAGTCCTAGTCTCTGTGGTTTAACCCACAGTGCCACCCATGTCCCTTTCACACTTTATGCATATGTTAATTGGTGGGTCTCCATTTTGTGTTTCAGCCTTTCTCTGAATGCCACAAGAGGTGTAAATGAGTCTCCTGAAGGGAGAGAAAATGGAGACTGTAGGAAGAAAGAGATCTTTGCTTCTAGGTCTGTTTGGAATTACCTTTGATTTCTAAGATGCTGGACATTGTGTGGAATTATTTGGATGTATTTTAGATGGTTTTGTTCTGTTTTGAAGATGGTTCTGCAAGGGAAGCTTGACTCAAACTTACAATGTTTTATTCCAAAAGGATTCAGTCTTTATGCATCCAGTTGCTTCAAGCAGCACATTATTAATATATGCAACAGAGAGTGCCTCTGACCATGTGCAGAGAGATCATTTCACTTCCCACTGAATAGCCAGAACTAGACCCCACATATCTTGTATGGGTAGGTTCCCTGCCCCTCTTCGCCTTATGGAATCCACTATTAAGCCGATGGCTACTAGCATAGAAGGCATTGAAAGGGGAAACTGGACCATTGATAGTGAAATAAATAAATTAAGGTCTTATGTATATAATAAAGGTTCACAAATGTCCCCAGCAAACATGTACATAGATATATAGGCCACATGTCTGAAGCTGCACAGGAGAGCAGCCATGGAGCCATTTTGACTCCCAGGCTGACCAGGTGTTCTTCACAAATCCTGTCTTAAGGGTATGTCTGTATATGAATAGGGTGAGCCTGTGACTTGGCTCAGGAACTAAGTATTTTTATTACAAAAGACTGGCCAGGCTCCCCTGTAAACATTAACAGGTAACTTGCCACACAGGAGGTAAACAACCCACTCAGATTATGAGATAAACAACCCACTCAGATTTCTGCTTTAGCCCTCCCTTTCTGTGATGTAGGTATGATGTTTCTGGGGGTGGTCTTTGACTCCAAGGTGGGCAATTTAAAATGTCTATATAAGGGCAGACACACCTTGGTTCTGGGTCCTCCTCCTTCTCCTGTGTGTGAAGGGGGCAGCCTGTTGCAACAGTTCAATAAAGATCAGGCCGACCAGTGGAAAACCTACAAAGAACTCTATAAGGGCTCTTCTGTCCCCATAAGGGAATAAGGGCAGATTGTTCGTTTATTACAATACCGAACCTGTGTCCTCCCTAAATTGTTGGACTCGAACTCCCATCAGGCTCATGGCCAGTAATCAAGGCTGATGGGAGTTGTAGTCCAACATCATATGAGTGGCCACAAGTCCCTCATCACTAAGCAGATTCAGGAAGACTGATGTATTGATGGCGATCAACAATAGCTAAATGAACCCACATGTTCAGTAGAAGTCTACTCTTTGTGGAGGAGACATGCAATGTGCGTTGCTTGTGAGCACCTAATGAGAGCTAAGAATAAAGCTTCCTTGTACAGAGGCAGTGTACCTCTGAACCAGCTGCTGCAGACAAAAAGAGTTTTTGGATTTGATATCCCGCTTTATCACTACCCGAAGGAGTCTCAAAGCGGCTAACATTCTCCTTTCCCTTCCTCCCCCACAACAAACACTCTGTTAGATGAGTGGGGCTGAGAGACTTCACAGAAGTGTGACTAGCCCAAGGTCACCCAGAAGCTGCATGTAGAGGAGCGGAGACGCGAACCCGGTTCCCCAGATTACGAGTCTACCACTCTTAACCACTACACCACACTGGCTCTCTCAAGCAGAGGTGGACAGTTGTTTCGTTTCTTCCCATAGGAATCTGACTGACTACTGCTGGCCATAGAATGCAGCTCTAAATGGAGCTTGTTCTAACCTATCAAAACCATTCTTAATTTATTTAGCCCTAAGTTTTGCCATGGATCACACTTTATATCCCGGATAAATATGAATGCACTTAAGAAGGGTTGGGGGGTTTTTTGTTTTTTGTTTTAATGTTGCTGCTGTTTCTTTGGATTTTGTTCCAGCACAGAGGGTAAGAAAGAGTCACCATGGACTTATATGAAAAGAGAGGGCTTTACAATGAAAAAAAACCACACTAAAAACTAAAAATGGAAAACTTGTTCTAATTTAACAGCAGCTTTTATTAGCTGGGGCTTGTCCTGCCTGATTAATGACCACTTCCCTTTGAAAGTACAGGAGGCGTTTCGAGACACCAAGAATAAGTGGGTTCCTTCAAACGTCCAGCTTCCTCCTGGATTTACTGTAGAAAGATTTAATACAATTCAGCACAAACATTTTAACCTTTCCATCTAAAGTGTTGAATCCAACCATTTCCTGAATGGGCATAATTTAAAAGGCTGTCCTTTTCCTGGGTCAAGTTCTCGAAAGCGTTTAACGTTGCCGGGCCGCTCTGGAGTCCTTTAAGAAAACACCGAGCAAGCATGCAGCCTCGTTCAAATAAATCAGAAATGTTTATTTTATGAATGAAAGAGGAAACTAAATACCCAAATAAAGTCCTACATCTCCACGCCAGGAGCTAACTGCCCTTTTAAATTTCCTTGCTCTCCTGAAGGGGGCTTTAAAGGTGATTTATGGAGCAAGGGACCTTTACATACTGCTGACTAAGATCCCAGGAGAGCCTCTGAGTTAAAAGGAGTGCCTTCTGCAACATTTTCAACTTTTATTGGAGAATATCATGTAGGGTGTGTGTGTGTTTGCAAATGTTGCATCTCCCCGCCACCACCTGAACTTCTCTATAGAGGGACGCCACACGAGTGGCGCTGTGTCTAAACCAGAGGTCAGCAAACTTTTTCAGCAGGGGACCGGTCCACTGTCCCTCAGACCTTGTGAGGGGCCAGACTATATTTTGAAAAAAAATATGAACGGATTCCTATGCCCCACAAATAACCCAGAGATGCATTTTAAATAAAAGGACACATTCTACTCAGGTAAAAACACACTGATTCCTGCACCATCTGCGGGCCGGATTTAGAGTGTGATTGGGCTGGATCTGGCCCCTGCGCCTTAGTTTGCCTACCCATGGTCTAAACCACTGAGCCTCTTGGGCTTGCCAATCAGAAGGTCAGCGGTTCGAATCCCCATGATGGAGCAACCTAGCAGTTTGAAAGCGCACCAGTGCAAGTAGATAAATAGGTACCACTGTAGTGGGAAGGTAAACAGCATTCCATGTGCTCTGGTTTCCGTCACGGTGTCCCGTTGCGCCAGAAGTGGTTTAGTCGTGCTGGCTACATGACCCGGAAAGCTGTCTGTGGACAAACGCCAGCTCCCTTGGCCTAAAAGTGAGATGAGCACCGCAACCCCATAGTTGCCTTTGACTGGACTTAACCATCCTGGGGTCTTTTACCTTTACCTTTTACCTATAGAGGGAGACAAAGGGATGACTTCCATGTATCCCAGCTAGGGTACCCCTAGTTGCCCCCTGTTCATTAATTCATGGAACCATGGAATTGTAGAGTTGGAAGGGACACTGATGGTCATCTAGTCCAACCCTCTGTGATGCAGGAATCTTTTTGCCCAACGTGGGGCTCAGACACATGGCCCTGAGATTAACGCCAAGGTTACAGGTTCGATCACTGTATGGAACAGCTACATATTCCAGCATTGCAGGGGGTTGCAACTCTACAGTTCTTTGATTCTAAGACCCTATGCCCTACCAACTGAACTATCCTGGCACCCCAAATTTTAAAAACTCATGGTCTTTTAAACTTTGTGCATACGGAGTATTCTTTTTGTTACTATGGTATGTATTTTTGTGTTTTTATATTGTAAACCGCCCTGTGATCCTTGGATGAAGGGCAGTATAGAAATAATAATAATAATAATAATAATAATAATAATAATAATAATAATAATAATAATAATAATAATACACACTGGAGATGATTCTGGAGAATAGACCCGCAGAACCCCAAGATTTGGGAGGGATCTCCAATTTCACCTAGACCGACCTGGCGTCAAGCAATGCAGAAAATCCATTGTTACCATATCCCTGATAGGTAGTCACCCAACTTCTTGAGTGTTTAGAGGACACACAGAAAAATTGTGCAAATTTGCTTGGTTTCAGGTTTCAGAACCCCCCTTTTCTTGTTACAGAATTTGCATTTCCTGGAAACAGGACTTTGAGTTGTTTAATACCGAGCCTGCCTATTCCCTAAAAAGCTCGTTTCCAAATTGAAAAGGTCATAAATCTGCATGTGCCCTGGCCCATTCCCTGGGATTCCAGACTCCTCCACCGTCGCTGCTTTCGATCATCATGTAATCTTCTGGTTTGCTTTTTTTGCATGCTGAAGGAATGCTGTTGTTTTACGCAGTGTTCCGACACACATTGATTCAGTAGTGGCCGTGTGTCGCTTTCCGACGTGGTATTAACTGTGCAACAGCTTCTTAAATTGCCTCCCTTAAAGATAAAAGTAAAGGGACCCCTGACCATTAGGTCCAGTCGTGACCAACTCTGGGGTTGCGGCACTCATCTCGCTTTATTGGTTGAGGGAGCCGGCGTTTGTCCGCAGACATCTTCTGGGTCATGTGGCCAGCATGACTAAGCCGCTTCTGGCGAATCAGAGCAGTGCAAAATTTAAAAATTTGGCTTTGTAATTTGGAATTTATGTGATGTGATTTGATTTGATTTGATTTGATTGGCCGGTTAATAAAAATTATTTTTTTAAAAAAGGAAACGCCGTTTACCTTCCCACCAGAGCGGTACCTATTTATCTACTTGCACTTGACGTGCTTTCGAACTGCTAGGTTGGCAGGAGCAGGGACCGAACAACGGGAGCTCACCCCGTTGCGGGGATTCGAACTGCCGGCCTTCTGATTGGCAAGTCCTAGTCTCTGGGGATGTCCCTATTTTCATCTGAGAAATGTTAGAGGGTATGCCACTTATTTAGAACACCTACTGCCTGAGGTGGGTCCCTCACTCTGGTTGTACCCAATTGTACATTGACTTCTCTTTCAATCTTTGCATCGTGTACATCTAACCAAGTATTATTCCATTCTGTTCTGAACACTGAAAGCCAAGACATCTTCCGGGAGTGATCCAACCTTCCTAAGCCTTCAGAAAGTATTCCCCCATCCATCCACCCACCCTACTTGCCCTTGCTGGGAGTTTTCTTCAGTATCTCATCCTGCTGTAATAATGAATGGCTACAGTAATGCGGACGTGATTGACACATTAAATGCCTCTACTTGAGCCAAACAGATTATTGGATGATAAATGTCCGAAGGCCTATGTAAATGGTTTGGATTTCCTTCTCCTCCAGCCCCTGGGGCTCAGCATGCTCCATGCAGCGGGGTCAGGCTGGGTTCGTCTCTTTGCTTTCCCTGCCAATTTCCCGAGCAGAGCTCGGCGGATAAATGAGGCTTCTGCAGCAACTTGGGCCGCAGAGCTCCTCGCTGCAGCATATGGCTTTAATGTTTATAAGCTCGTCGCTTGGCACACGATATTTCAGCCCCATGTCCAAACACAACAATTTGACATATAGCTTTATTTATGTAAAGGGATGCTATCGGAGTCTTTCCCTGTCCCAATTGGCTGCCAGTGACTCGGGCTGCAAAAGGGGGCGGGCTTCTCCGCCCGGGTCAGACGCTGGCACTACGGCTGCTGCTCCCAGTAGGTTCAAAATTCTTCCTCAGTTGCGACAGGGAAGTAGAGCAGAACCATTTTGAAGAAGATAATTATGGAGGGGGAGATTTGGCCCATATTCACATCAGCAAGTCTTTCTGTAGGGATTGCATCTAGAGCAGGGATGTGTGAATTTGTGTGAATTTGTCCATCTTGTCTGTCACCTGCCTGGCCCCAGGCAACCCCCGCTATGCCACTGGCTACAGAATTTATCCATCTTGGTCCCTCTCCACTTCTCATTTTCCCAGTCTTAACCTTGGTTCACCACATTTGTTTGTTTGTTTGTTTGTTTGTGCCAATTAATTTGTATTCATTTCCCAAATTTATAACACATCAATGCCAAATTAAAACTAATTTAATACAATTTCCCCAAAGACTGGCTTCCCACTCTCTTCCTTGGGTATTTCCATTTCTTCCCCTATTACACGCTGCTTACATTACAAATTTATCTCTAATTTGTGCCCATTTTTTAAAACAAATACCCTTATCTCTCAACTGTCCCTTTTCCAACTCCTGTGTTTGCCACATTTTTGCATCCATTTGTAATCATTGCTTGAAAGTTGTAGAACCATACAATTGTAGAGTTGGAAGGAACATTGGTGGTTGTCTGTCACCTGCCTGGCCCCAGGCAACCCCCACTATGCCACTGGCTACAGAACTATACTATATCAAACTGTCAGTTTGGGGAGGAGGGTTAGAGAACCTTTCCTCATTGTAGAATTGTAGGGTTTCAAGGGACACTGAGTGTGCAGGACAGTGAGTGTGCAGGAATCTCAACTAAAGCATCCAGCACAGATGGCTGCCCCAGCGTCTCCTTAAAAACATTCAAGGATGGAGAGTCCTCCTGAGCATCTTAATGGGCAACAGCTGTGTACTTTTCTTATGAAGTGAGAACAGCCAGAATTCATAAGAACCTAAGAGCTTGCAGGATCAGGCCAAAAGCCCATCTGGTCCAGCACCCTGTTGTCACAAGCAGACGTCAAGCCCTGGTATTCAGAAGCTTTGCTGCCTCCAACTGTGCAGGTAGAACATAAGCCATCCTGGCTTGCAGGCATTGACGGCCTCCTCTTCTGTGAATTTGTCTAATCCTCTTTTAATCCAGTATACCTGAAGGAGCGTCTCCACCCCCATTGTTCAGCCCGGACACTGAGGTCCAGCACCGAGGGCCTTCTGGCGGTTCCCTCACTGCGATAAGCCACGTTACAGGGAACCAGGCAGAGCGCCCACCCTGTGGAACGCCCTCCCACCAGATGTCAGAAAGAACAACAACTACCAGACTTTTAGAGGACATCTGAAGGCAGCCCTGTTTAGGGAAGCTTTTAATGTTTGATGTATTACAGTATCTTAATATTTTGTTGGAAGCTGCCCAGAGTGGCTGGGGAAGCCCAGCCAGATGGGCAGGGTATAAATAATAAAGTATTATTATTATTATTATTATTATTATTATTAATTATTATTATTAATATTATTATTAAAGCCACTGAAATTTGTGATCATCACAGCCTCCTGCAGGAGTGAGTTCTGTGGTTTATTTTGCAAATTCCACACTGAATCCCCAGCCCCAGTAGCGGAGCTTCATGCTCCAGTACCGGGGGCGGGGGGCGGAGAGCAGGTGGGGTTGGGGCTGGCACACGTCCCAGGGGCATGGCAGGTGTCCTGGGGGTGTGGCGTGGTGCACCGCCCGCAGTAGTGTGGCATGCCACCTGGGGGCGTGGCTCCCAGCACAGGTGTGGGGGCAGCCGCGATGGCACCCCACCGGGATCGCGCTGCCAGGGGCGGTATGCTCCCCCCGCACTCCTCTTCCTCCACCACTGCACACACCTGTTTCTTTATCCAGTTTTCTTCAATGCCCACCCCACACAGACCTCCTTCCAGTAAAGCAAGAAGCTTTATCTGAGTTCAGGATCACATCCAACTCAGGTAAAAGCACTCAAGGAAGGTGCAAAGCGGGACCAGAAAGGGCTGGGGGGAAGGGGTGTTGCGTGAGGAGAGTTCTGAGGGCCAGGCAGAGAAGCACCCCTGTCCTAGATTCACATAGGGACATATGCTTAGGAGCGCACTTGTAATTCACAAAGCCTAGGGATGCTGTGGGTTAAACCACAGAGCCTAAGACTTGCAGATCAGAAGGTCGGCAGTTGGAATCCCCGCGACGGGGTGAGCTCCCATTGCTCGGTCCCTGCTCCTGCCAACCTAGCAGTTTGAAAGCACATCAATGTGGAAGTGGATAAATAACATGACCCAGAAGCTGTACGCTGGCTCCCTTGGCCAATAAAGTGAGATGAGCGCCACAACCTTTAAGGACTTCTAACCAGAGCGAGAATGCAACCTGTTTACTCCCTCTCCCTCTGAGAAGGAAAGCCGACTCACAAACCGAAGGACAAAAAAGCACTTCTGTGAATACTCCACCAGAACTTCCTCCTGAAAGCAATTAATTGTGGAAGCGTGACGGGCCCTCTGCAATGTCCTAGTCCGCACTGCGCAGCACAATGTCAGAGCAGACAATAGCAGCTAAAAATATCCTGTGACAGGAATTTGCCTGGAATGTTTTTCGGCTTGGTAGATGGAGAGGTTTTATATATAGTCAAGGGGCAGGAGGGTAAATGGGGTTTGCTGGTTTATCTGTGTAGAAGAGATCTTATTTTTAGGCCGATGAAGCTGGGTGCAGGGTGTTTATTTTTAAGTTATTCCTGTAACGCACCCTCCAAAGTCGCACAGCAGCAAGCGTGGGGCTTCCACAACCCTCTTACAACCAATACAACAATTGTACAGGCTACCACAATGTTTTACTTAGATGGAATGCATTGGTCAGAGTGACTTCCTCTCACCAGCAAATAATCTCCATCTATCCTCCTGCCAGCATATGAGTCTAGCTTGGTTTTTAATATAGGCTCCATTCAAGAAACATGGGGTGGCTTTTCCATGTCCCTGTCTGTGATCGTACGTTTCCGAGCACAATTCAAAGTGTTGGTGCTGACCTTTAAAGCCCTAAATGGCCTCGGTCCTGTATACCTGAAGGAGTGTCTCCACCCCCATCATCCAGCCCGGACACTGAGGTCCAGCGCTGAGGGCCTTCTGGCGGTTCCCTCCCTGCAAGAAGTGAGGTTACAGGGAACCAGGCAGAGGGCCTTCTTGGTAGAGGCACCTGCCCTGTGGAACGCCCTTCCAGCAGATGTCAAGGCAATAAACAACTATTTTATTTTTAAAAGACAACTGAAGGTGGCACTGTTTAGGGAAGTTTTTAATGTCTGAAGCTGTGTTGTAAAGAAATGAGCCCTGAGTGCTCACTGGAAGGACAGATCCTGAAGCTGAGGCGCCAATACTTTGGCCACCTCATGAGAAGAGAAAACTCCCTGGAGAAGACCCTAATTTTGGGAAAGATTGAGGGCACAAGGAGAAGGGGATGACAGAGAATGAGATGGTTGGACAGAAGCTACCAGCATGAGTTTGACCAAACTGCAGGAGGCAGTGGATTACAGGAGTGCCTGGCGTGCTCTGGTCCATGGGGTCACAAACAGTCGGACACAACTAAATGACTAAACAACAACAACAACAAATTATTATTATATTATTATATATATTTATTTTATACTGCCTGCTTCTGCTGGTCCTCCTTTTCAATGGCATCTCCATGCCTGCGGATTACTCTTCCCAGAGAAGTGAGCCTGGAGCCATCTTCATCTGTTTTTAGGCACCTGGCACCTGTTTTTAGGCACCTGGTTACAGATATAGGGATGCGGGTGGCGCAGTGGGTAAAACCTCAGTGCCTAGGACTTGCTGATCGCATGGTCGGCGGTTTGAATCCCCGCGGTGGGGTGGGCTCCCGTCTTTCGGTCCCTGCTCCTGCCCACCTAGCAGTTTGAAAGCACTCTTAAGTGCAAGTAGATAAATAGGTACTGCTTTATAGCGGGAAGGTAAACAGCATTTCCGTGTGCTGCGCTGGTGCTGGCTCGCCAGAGCAGCTTCGCCACGCTGGCCACGTGACCCAGAAGTGTCTCCAGACAGTGCTGGCTCCCGGCCTCTTAAGTGAGATGGGTGCACAACCCTAGAGTCAGACACGGGCAGAGGTACCTTTACCTTTACAGATATACCGTATGTTGCCTCTTTTTGTGGGGAAGGATCTGTAAGGCCAGACTTTTATCTGCACAGATGTGGTTTTAGGTTTTTATTGGTTGTGTGTGTTAAAATTGGTTTTAATGTTTGCTCTCTTTTTGTAGATCACTTTGGGTCACTTTGTGAGGAAAATTACTAAATAACAACAAGAGGCTCAGCACCCTTAAAGATACAGTTCCTCTTTAGGAATCATTACTGCTACCCTGACACTCAGTACTTGTCTCTAGAGCAGTGGTTCGCAATCTTTTTGTGGCTATGCCCCACCTAAGCATCTTAAAATCCCGATGCCCACCCCCATCTGTGACATATAATTCTTATTATTCAAAAAGTGAACTCCTGTTCACATGGAGGAAGCCTGAAAGGCCATTAACTTGGACTAAGGTAAAAGGACCCTGACCATTAGGTGCACTCATGGATGACTCTGGGGTTGCGGCGCTCATCTCGCTTTATTGGCCGAGGGAGCCGGCGTACAGCTTCCGGGTCATGTGGCCAGCATGACCAAGCCACTTCTGGCAAACCAGAGCAGCACACGGAAATGCTGTTTACCTTCCCGCCGGAGCGGTACCTATTTATCTACTTGCACTTCATGCTTTTGAACTGCTGGGTTGGCAGGAGCAGGGACCGAGCAATGGGAGCTCACCCCGTCGTGGGGATTCAAACTGCCGACCTTCTGATTGGCAATCTCTATGCTCTATGGTTTAACCCACAGTGCCACCTGTGTCCCATTTAACTTGGACTAAACAAACTCACAAATTGCCCCCCTTAAAAATCAAATTGCCCCCCTGTGTGGCATGTGCCCCACGTTGGGAACCATGGCTCTAGAGGAAGCTTATACCGGGTCTAGTTATTTGCCCAGCTAGCTCACTGTTGTCTATTTTGACCGAGAGCAGAACCTAGAGCTGAAGTCTTTCCAATCAGTTGCCATCTCACCCTCTTAACTGGAGATGGCATGGAATAACCTGGGATCTTCTGCATGCAATCAACTGCTCTGCTGCTAAGCTATACCTACCTTTCTCCCACACAAAGCTGGCCATGTGCACTGACCTCAGCCTCAATATGTTTACCATGGTGTGCTCCACAGCTCCAGGCCAGAGGGGTCACTGGCTGCCACTACTGTCCAAGACAAGCGTAAGAGTTGAACTATCTTTGAGGGTTTGCTTTATCATCTTCTCCCATCTGGAAGGTTTGCAAATGCACCCATTGGGAGCTTTGCATTTCGGTCTCCCAAATTGTGCAGACTTGTGGGAAATGTCCTGCGTTCTTCCAAAGAAGAAAAACAGCTTGAGGCTCCCTCTGCTGACTGGTTTTGAAAATGCTCCGGACATGAGAGAGCGAAGACGGTTCCAATGAAGAAATCTTTGGCTGTGGGTGTGCGTTCCCTTTTTACTCCAGCTCCGGTGTGCTCCTGTTGCTGGTGTTTGAAGTCGGGTACACATAGCTCTAGCTGCAATCCACAGGCATGCCGTCGTTTCTTGAGAAACACTAGTTTTTGCTGTGTTTCCCCTCAAATTGGCTTCCATTTGATTTGAAAATGCCAGCTGCAGTTCAACTGAGGTGTGGGCATTTGAGACAGCCATTGCAGGTGTGCCAATGACAGCACATGAGCAGGCGACAACTCCATTGAATAGGAGTGCTATGCAGGTAAGCGAATAATTCAATGTGCACCAATTAAGACACCCCTGCCTCTCCTCTGGTGTGTACAACCGGTGGCAGACTTGGGGACTTTGGCAAGGCCAAAATTTGTCCCACACACACACACCAGCCCTTGCCATGCCTTTCCAAAGGTGGGTAAGGAGGCACCCAGCTTTAGGGAGGAGGTGTGAGGGCTCTGGCAGGGTCCCAGAGCCCTCCCTCCTCCTCCCCCCCCCCAGCTGGCTCCGAGTACGTTTCCGAGCACAATTCAAAGTGTTGGTGCTGACCTTTAAAGCCCTAAACGGCCTCGGTCCAGTATATCTGAAGGAGCGTCTCCTCCCCCATCGTTCTGCCGGACACTGAGGTGCAGCTCCGAGGGCCTTCTGGTGGTTCCCTCACTGCGAGAGGCCAAGTTACAGGGAACCAGGCAGAGGGCCTTCTCGGTAGTGGCGCCCACCCTGTGGAACGCCCTCCCATCAGATGTCAAAGCGATAAACATCTACCTGACATTCAGAAGACATCTGAAGGCAGCCCTGTTCAGGGAAGTTTTTAATATGTGACATTTTAGTGTATCTTTCATCTTTGTTGGAAGCCGCCCAGAGTGGCTGGGGAAACCCAGCCAGATGGGCGGGGTACAAATAATAAATTATTATTATTATTATTATTATTATTATTATTATTATTATTATTATGGTAAAGTGCTAACTAGGATTTGGGAAGTGGGAGGGAAGACTCTAGGATTCTAGGCCCCTGTTAGCACCTCCTGCCTCCTTCCCAAAGCCCAGCGCCTTGCTTACCAGGCTTTGAGATGGTGCCTCCTCAGCTCAGCGCTGGTACAGCAGCGAAGAAAAGTGATTTGAATTGCAGCCGTCAGAAACGACGTCGCTGAATAGCAGTCACTGGCAATGCCAGTGGAGAAAGTTCTGTATCACTCCGGTCCTTATCTCAGGCTTTCCGTAGGCAATGGGGAACAGGATGCTGGACTAGATGGGCTACTGGCCTGATCCAGCAGGACTCTTCTTATATTAGCAGAATCATAGGATTGTAGAGTTGGGAGGTACCCCAATGGTCATCTAGTCCAACCCCCTGCAATGCAGGAATCTCAGCTAAAGAATCCATGACAGATAGCCGCCCAGTTTTCTTGATAGCTATGCTCTACCTTCTTAAACAGGCATAGCCAAACTCCAGCCCTCCAGATGTTTGGGACTACAGTTCTCATCATCCCTGACCACTGGTCCTATTAGCTAGGGAAGATGGGAATTGTAGTCCCAAACATCTGGAGGGCCAGAGCTTGCCTATGCCTGTTCTTAAGGTTATATTGATGTACTCCAGGCCAGCACAGAGTTAAGTTAAGGCTTATTGTCTGTTTTGAACCCAAAGCAGTGCTGGAGAGGTTGCAGCTCTGAGCAAGAGAATGGTCAGCGGGTGGGAGAGGGAGTTGATTGCTTAACCCTTCCCCACCCACCCAGTTTTTCACCATGCAGGAAGGGTGGAATATTGACTGGGAGGACAACTGCAGAGGACAGAGCCAATCAAATCTCACCCTTCATGCAACTCCAAGTCATGTCTGGTTTGGGCGTAGGCAGTCAAATGCAGGCCTTGGAAGAAGCCATGCTTGTCTGGAGTCTCCTCACCACGTCACTGGCAATGCTCTGTGGCCACGGCTTCTGAAAGATAAGAGAGACAAAGGATGCTGAAATCCATGGTGGCGGAGCATGTAACATTGGTGTTGGCTCCTGATGCAATCAATCAAGCTATGTGCTTTTTCAAAGGCAAACATACTTCGGGTGTTCGTTATCGCTTACATATACACAAAGCCAGACACAAGGCAGCCCAGTCAAACTTCATTAATCCATGTGTGGGTTGCAACCAGCATATCTGACTTGGCCTGCGGCTTCTCTGGATCATACCAGCACTTTGGTCCACATGCTGCCTCTGATACTGTTAGTAATGGTAGCACAGTAGTTATAGCCAGGCCATCTTGAAGGAACAAGGAACTTCAGTAAGGCTTCGCTCCATGCATAGGATGTTGTTGGAAAACATCTTGCGGTGTCATCTTCCTTGCTCACTTGGCAGGATCTACTTTCCAAGGATCTACATTATGGGTGATATCCACTGTTAGCTGCACTCAGGCTCACCGAAGTCAATTAAGGCTCCTGCCCCCAAAGTATCCTGGGAACTAAAGTTTGTTAAGGGTGCTGGGAGTTGCTGGGTAAAGGTAAAGGGACCCCTGACCATTAGTTCCAATCGTGGCCGACTCAGCTTTATTGGCCGAGGGAGCCAGCATACAGCTTCCGGGTCATGTGGCCAGCATGACTAAGCCACTTCTGGTGAACCAGAGCAGCGCACGGAAACACTGTTTACTTTACTGCTGGAGTGGTACCTATTTATCTACTTGCACTTTGACGTGCTTTCGAACTGCTAGATTGGCAGGAGCAGGGACCGAGCAATGGGAGCTTACCCCGTCGCAGGGATTTGAACCACCGACCTTCTGATCGGCAAGTCCTAGGCTCTGTGGTTTAACCCACAGCGCCACCTGCGTCCCTGGGAGTTGCTAGGAGACCTTAGGAGACCCCTATTTCCTTCACAAAGCCACAGTTCGCAGCTTCTCCTTCTTCCCGAGGAACTCTGCGAACTCTAGCTCAGCAGCAGAACAACTTGCAAGAAGAAGGCCCCAGGTTCCGTCCGTAGCATCTTGAGGTAGGTTTGGAAATATCCATTACCTGAAACCTTGGTGAGTCACTGCCAATCAGTGTAGGTAGTATTCAGCAAGAAGGCCTAATGGTCTGACTCAGTACAAAGCAGCTTCAAATGTTCCTAAGTAAAAAGGTAAAGGTAAAGGACCCCTGGACGGAGAAGTCCAGTGAAAGGCGACTATGGGGTTGTTGCGCTCATTTCACTTTCAGGCCGAGGGAGCTGGCGTTTGTCCACAGACAGCTTTCTGGGTCATGTGGCCAGCATGACTAAACCACTTCTGGCACAATGGAACACTGTGATGGAAGCCAGAGTGCATGGAAATGCCTTTTACCTTCCCGCCAGAGTGGTACCTATTTATCTACTTGCACTGGCATGCTTTCGAACTACTAGGTTGGTAGGAGCTGGGACAGAGCAATGGAAGCTCACCCCGTCACAGGGATTCAAACTGCTGACCTTCTGATTGGCAAGCCCAAGAGGCTCAGTGGTTTACCCACAGTGCCACCCGCATCCTATGTTGGTGGTGGTGCCTTGCATAATTCAGCTCAGCTCCACCCAACCAGCTCTGATAAAACGTGTATTTTTGTGCACCAAAAAATGCATTGCAAAATATGGAAAAGTTCAAAATCTGATGGGGTTGTGTTCCTAACTGCAAGCAAGCCTGGGGCCATTGAGCTGGCAAAAAGAAGACCAAACAAATTCCTCCTCCATCCTGATCCACGGTGCTTTTTAGCACCACAGGCTTCTTCATTCATTCCAGTGCCAGGAAGTCTGAATTGGATGGGATTGCAATAGGTTATTTTCAACGTAGCTCTAAGTTGAAGCCCCTTAGATGGAATGCTTGTTCCACTGGCAAAATGTTTTGTGCCAGAGGAACATGGTTGCATATGATGCTGCTGGTAACTTTGCTGCACAACAGATTGTACAGTATGTCCTGCAGTGACTTTGAATAGCACAACTGTTCCATCAGATTCCTCTGCTGCACAGCATTTAAACCCAGCCACCTACAAGCACATGATTTCTCACACTACTGGACAGAGAACATTGGATGCAGCCCAATCTGTTTATACCACCTTTTGACGGGCCTAATTTAAAACCGCAGATTAAAACAGTAACAAAGAACACTGTGCAATATTCGAGAAAGCAGTTTCCCAATTGCCTGGACAGTCTCAAAACCTCTCCAAAAGGGGAGCTCCTTTAATCGTCCCTCCAAAAAACCAGGAGCAAGGAGGCTGAGCAACTCCTTGCTGGAGGATTTCACAATCTTAGTGGTCGTCAGGATCCTAGCACAAGGGGGAAGCTTTACACCCCCTATCTCTGTGCTGTGGCTCCAACCCTAATCCGGCTCCCTCAGAGCAGCTGTTAAAAACTAGGCACATTCATCGCAAGTCTGCATTTAATGTGTGTTGTTTGGCACAAGGAAGAATAATGACTCACTCGTAGTGGAACCTATTCAGTGCGCTCTTATGTGAGTCATTGTTCTGGGCAAGGCTCCTGATTAAGAAGAGGCAAGCTCAGAGCAGAAACGCAGCTCAAGCAGTGATGCAATGGACAGTTTTATCTGAAGGGGAAGGGAAGCCTTCTGCTGAAACACTGGGCTAGGAATGATTGGATTATGCACACAAAAGCACACCAGTGAAGGGTGATTGGAAAATGGCCCAGAGCAGTAAATCATGCAGAGATGTAGCAGGCACCCTCCTCTGTGGGGCGATACTAAGCACTCACAGCAGTTGCAAATTGCTTTATGAAATAATGTCCCCTGGCAGATGAGAGCACCCCAGTCTGGGAATTATTGTGCTCATCAGAAGAGTCTATGGAATGTCACTGAGAAAGTGGCTAATTGAAAACTCGGAAGCACTGGAGACAAAGAGAAGGAGCAGGATCCGCACTAGAATATAGCATCCTTGGGCAATTGTTGGAGACCCAGCAATTCTGGCTACTGTATTGTCAGTTGAAGGGGGGCAGCGGAAAATGGAAATGATGAATCAAGGAGGACACACGCAGGTGGGGGGTAGCTGGAGGTGAGAGGTACCTGCAAGAAAAGCAGGGTAGGATCTCTCAGGATGGACAACTGGGAGAAGAGGTGGGCACCCAGATGGGAGTTGGGGGAGTCTGCCTTTCTATTTGGGGATAAATGATAAGATATGCCTAATATAAATTTGATAAAGGGTCTTTTTAGTTATTCCGGTATGCCCCACAGTATGCCTCTCCCAGTATGCCCCACGGAGGAGCTTAAGGTCCATAAATAGCAACACCCTCGAGGTCCCAGGCCCTAAGGAAGTCAGATTAGCCTCAACCAGAGCCAGGGCCTTTTCAACACTGGCTCTGGCCTGGTGGAACGCTCTGTCTCATGAGACCAGGGCCCTGCAGATTTCTTTCCACAGGGCCTGCAAGACAGAGTTGTTCCACCTTGCCTTTGGCTTGGAATCAACTTGATCCCCTCCCCCTCTTTCTTTTTTCCTTTCTCCTTCTGTGATGGAACTCCTACTTGGGGACTTCCCTGGCTTTTTTCTGGCTCACGTAGGACGAGTCAGGATAGTTAGCCTTGGTGAAGACTTGACGTTTTCATCCCCAAAAACGTTTTTGAGTTTCTGCTGAAATGAGGCTGCATTTTAATGTTGTATTTTAATCTTGTTTTTAAAGTTGTATTTCAATCGATTGTTTTATATCTGGTGTTAGCTGCCCTGAGCCCGGTCTTGGCTGGGGAGGGCGGGGTATAAATAAAAATTATTATTATTATTATTATTATTATTATTATTATTATTATTATTATTATTTTGTATATACAACTGGTGTTTTGCATTTTCTCGTAGGCAGCTTTGAATCTCATTTTTTAATATGTTAAAAATTCAATAAAGTTGATATAACAAAAAGAAAATGGAAATGGGAGAACCACATTGATTTGGCCAATGCTATGTCAGGGGCCACACTGGGAAACTAGAATGCCATACAGCTTTCCCAGGCCTAAGGTTCCCTGATGCCTGGGGCAGAGAATGTGCTCTGCATTCAAAACAAAGGTCCCAGTTTCAGTCCTTGGAACCTCCAGTTGAAAGATAATCTGGCAGCAGCTGATGGGAAAAACCCTCTGCCAAAAAAAAGCCTGGACCTCTGTTGCCCGTCAGAATGCAGGCAATGTTAGGCTAGACAGACAAAACAATCTGATCTGGTGCAAGGCAGTTTTCTCTGTTCACCACCACAGGCGCACCAACACTGCCTCCGCAGCGTCCCGTCTCCAGCAAGCCTCAAAAGTTATCTGCAGATTATTAAAGGGTTCTGTAATATTTATATGGGCACTCAATTAATTATGAATGCTTTATTATAGCTATAAGCAGCTAACACCTTCTGGAATTGTATCTGTTTTCTTTTGAGGGCCGCTCGTTTTAATTATAAATGGTTCCTCTGGCCTCCCCAAAGCCACTTAGAGTGAAATGTGCTGCACTTAAAAGAAAGCGAAAACATTGGCAGCAAGTGCTCACTTGCCATAACTGTTTGTCATAGTAATGACTCGAGCCAGAGTTGCATTGTTCCCATTCCAGAATAGCTCTGTGGAAGGCATTTTCATACATACATGGTTCAGCTGAGCTAGAGGGAGCGCAGATAGCAAAAAAATAAAAATAAAAATGCAGCCACTTAATAGATCAATCAACTGAAAACTTTAGTTGATTGATTTGCGGGAGGGGAATTCTAATCAGTGAGAGTGAGAGCTAAGGGCATCCCTGCATTTTCTGTGCACACTGCAATAAGACTTTAAAAAAGAAAAAATAGAGTAAAGACTAGCAAAATACCCATCATGGCAGTGATTGGGTTCTTTGGAGAGGAACATGTTGCACACACCTATGGGAAGTTTTTTTGCCTTCACTACAACAGTGCTCTCCAGAGCAACACTTTATGTAGCAAACATTAATGTATATGAGAGATGTAAACATACAAGGAGAACATATGAAGGAGTTGGGCATGTTTAGCCTGGAGAAGAGGAGGTTAAGGGGTGATATGATAGCCATGTTCAAATATATAAAAGGATGTCACATAGAGGAGGGAGAAAGGTTGTTTTCTGCTGCTCCAGAGAAGCAGACACGGAGCAATGGTTCCAAACTACAAGAAAAAAGATTCCACCTAAACATTAGGAAGAACTTCCTGACAGTAAGAGCTGTTCGACAGTGGAATTTGCTGCCAAGGAGTGTGGTGGAGTCTCCTTTTTGGAGGTCTTTAAGCAGAGGCTTGACAACCATATGTCAGGATTGCTCTGATGGTATTTCCTGCTTGGCAGGGGGTTGGACTCGATGGCCCTTGTGGTCTCTTCCAACTCTATGATTCTATGATTCTATTCTATGATTCTATGTCTTTCCTGAGTCAGACCACTGTTACTGCCTGCTCTTATAGAAAGTAGCTTTTCTGGGTCTCTTGCCTCCACCACCCCTTGGCAGTATTACTTTTAACTTGAGATGCAGAGACTTTCTGCATCCAAACTACATGTTCTGCCACTGAACTATGACTCATCCCCTACTGCACTTCTCAGACATTGGTCCCCAGTTAGAAAGCACATGATATACAGCAAGCTTGCTAAAGCTAAGCAGATCTGAACCTGGTCACTGCCTGGATGGGAGACCACTTGGCCCGCATGAAGTTAGTCCTGGAAAAAAGGTAGCAAACAGACGCACACCTGCTATGGATGGGAGGACTTGAACCAATGACTTCAAGTTACAAGAAAGGAGATTCCAACTAAACATCAGGAGAAACCTTCTGAGCTGTCCAACAGTGGAATGGTCTCCTCCTGGAGGTTGTAGGCTCTTGTAGGCTCTTCCTCCTTGGAGGTTTTTAAGCAGAGGTTTGATGGTCATCTGTCATGGATGCTTTAGCTGAGATTCCTGCATTGCAGGGGGTTGGACTAGATCAGGGGTCAGCAAACTTTTTCAGCAGTGGGCCAGTTTGCTGTCCCTCAGACCTTGTGGGGGGCTGGACTATAATTTTTTGGGGGGGATGACTAATTTCTATGCCCCACAAAGAACCCAGAGATGCATTTTACAATCATACCTCGAGGTACAGACGCTTCAGGTTGCATTTTTTTCAGGTTATGGACCCGCTGAAACATGTGCAGAAGCGCTAAACATGTGCAGAAGCGCACATGTGCAGAAGCGCACATGTGCAGAAGTGCTAAATCGCGCTTTGCGCATGCACAGAAGCTCTGAATTGCAACCCGCGTGTGCACAGATGCGCCGCTGCAGGTTGCAAACTCTGCGGGTTGAGAACGCGCATCCCGCACAGATCATGTTCGCAACCCGAACATCCACTGTAAATAAAAGCACACATTCTACTCATGTAAAAGCACCAGGCAGGCCCCACAAATAACCCAGAGATGCATTTTAAATAAAAGGACACATTCTATTCATGTAAAAACATGCTGATTTCCGGACTGTCTGTGGGCCGGATTGAGAAGGCGATTGGGCCGGATCTGGCCCCCAGGCCTTAGTTTGCCTACGTGAACCTTGAGGTCCCTTCCAAACTCTACAGTTCTTTGATTCTATTATATATATGGATGAATAAAATACCAGTGCAACTTCACAGCTTCACCACTGTTTCCAAATGTACTAAGGATGACAAACAGTCCAATAATGCAAGCGAAGGATACAACATCTATCTACCTCAGTCCATTTGCCTCCTTAAAAAGTTACTTGTATAAAGAAAAAGCAATCCTGCACAGCATGAAATGCACCATCTAATAACAAATCTATTTAACTGGGAACATGCAACGCTTTCTCTTATTGAGGCACTTGTCTGTCTAAAACTATACAGCTTGCCTGTCTTAGACCAGTACCATCCATTCTAACTGGGTTCTTTTGCAGAGGTCTATCCATTCAGCTGCTCCCTGACCCTTTTCAGTTGGAGATACGAAGAACTAAACCTGGGACCTTCTGCATGCAAAGTATGTGCTCTTTGCCACTAAGGAACTAAAGAAGTAAAGGCGCACACTCAGATTGGCTCCTGGACTCTAATGTTCACAGTGATTGAAAACCAAGCTGTGATACAGTTCTATACCAACAATAATAGACTGGCAAACACTCATAGTAGAGTATTTTCATTTAGCAAAGCTGACTGGAAAAGTTAGGGGAGCCCTAAATCAAAAAGTATATAGAGAATGGATATTATTCAAGGAGTATATAAGATGACACTGTAAAAATGAAACTATCCTGGCAGAATTGAATGATACTTGTGTATAATAAATAATTGGGGAAAATATCTTAGAAGAATATGCAGAAAAAGCTATAAAATAAACTGTGCGATAAAATCAAGATATTTTTTAAAAATACAATGAAAATGATTGTTCCAGAAGACTTTATTGGTCAAGATATGATAATACAATTGATATTCTTTTATTTTAATGTTAAATCTTTTTTGCTTTTTATTTTTATTCTTGTTACAGATAGGTAGCCGTGTTGGTCTGCCATAGTCAAAACAAAAAAAATTCCTTCCAGTAGCACCTTAAAGACCAACTAAGTTAGTTCTTGGTATGAGCTTTCGTGTGCCTGAAGAAGTGTGCATGCACACGAAAGCTCATACCAAGAACTAACTTAGTTGGTCTTTAAGGTGCTACTGGAAGGAATTTTTTTTAATTTTTATTCTTGTTATTCTTTTTTTCATTTTCGTGTGAAACTCTGTTGTAACCGTATGTAATGTATTTGTATGATAGTATTTTAAATCAATAAAGATGTTTATTAAAAAAAAGAAAAGAAAACAAGAAAACAAGAAAACCAAGCTGTGAAGCACCAAACCTCATGATGGATTTCGTTTCTTGGTCGCAAGTTTAAAGGAATGCTGAATATTTGCTTTATTCTGAGCCCTACTGACCAGAGGGCACAACACTGCCATCTTCAGACTCCCCTGCAGTTCCTCTATATCTTTCCAGCCTTACATAAGTCAAAGAAAACTAAACAAAACAAGGTCCCTTTAACTAAACGGCCTCGGTCCTGTATACCTGAAGGAGCATCTCCACCCCCATTATCCAGCCCGGATACTGAGGTCCAGCGCTGAGGGCCTTCTGGCAGTTCCCTCGCTGCAAGAAGTGAGGTTACAGGGAACCAGGCAGAGGGCCTTCTCGGTAGCGGCGCCTGCCCTGTGGAATGCCCTCCCAGCAGATGTCAAGGCAATAAACAACTATTTTACTTTTAAAAGACAACTGAAGGCGGCTCTGTTTAGGGAAGTTTTTAATGTCTGACACTGTATTGTTTTTAATATTCGGTTGGAAGCCACCCAGAGTGGCTGGAGAAACCCAGCCAGATGGGCAGGGGGTATAAATAAATTATTATTATTATTATTATTATTATTATTATTATTATTATTATTAATAATACCAGAACCCAGCCAGTTCTCCCAGGCAGGTGGCACTTAGCTCACTGCAGGTCTGATCAGCCAACATACGGCTTCCATTGGCTCTTACTCCTTGCTGGGACAACATCTTCCTGCAGTGGCCTTACGATGAGAGCACTTTTCCTCCTCTTTGGAGCTGTCCAAGGTCCTGTTCTTGCCTGCTCTGTGCTTTAACCCGACTTTGATTTGTCTTCACTGGATCCTGCCAGCTTCCCCTGCAAGCCTCAAACTCCAACAGAACTGGACACACAAATCCTCTTGTTTATTATATGGGGACATGGGTGCAATGATGTGGTGTTTTGGGTTTTTTTTAAAAAAAAAATGTGGTGCAATTCTTACAAAGGGATTGTACTGACTATTGACCATAATGGGAGACTTCCAACTCCCATCAGCCTTGGCCAGCATAACCAACGGTGGAGGATAATCAAATCTTGAATCCAGAAACATCTGGAAGGCCACATGTTCCCCATTCCTGTCCTAACTGTTTGCTGATGTAAAGCGCTGCCAACAAAAAATGTTCTGGCATGTTTAATTATGAATATTATGAATATTAATTATGAAAATTGTGAATATAAAGAACATTTGCTTTTATGGTTATTTTGCATAAGCTGTTCTGCCTCTGTTAGCCTTGGGATGGGGAAAAACCAAGGATGGAATAGAAATCTAGAGGAAGGGCCACAGCATAGTAGAAGAGCAGATGCCTTTCATGCAAAATGTTCCAAGTTCAATCTCTGTCTCAGGTATGGCTGAAAAAAGACTCCCTGTGTGAAGCTTTGGAGAGCTGCTGCCAGTCAGTGTAGGGCATACTCAGCTAGTTGGGCCCATGGTCACACTTAATGTATCATAGCTTCCTATGTTCTTCAGCTCACTAGTATTCCTGCTCAGGAACCTCAACCCAAGCCTGATATATGACTAGGTGTTTTCAAACATATCTTCACAGCCCAGAGGGCTAGAAACCTGGTTGATCATGCTGCTTTAAAAATGATTCTGATGAATCTTAATATTGGAGGAGTCCCTTCAGCACTGCAAAAACAACACAGGAGGAAACAGCTTACGAGTTATAAACTCAACCTGATTGGCATAAGGCATGAGTTGCCTTAGAGAGTGAGAGAGATCACATGACCTCTGGGATGAAGAGCGCAGAGAGAAGAAATGCCAAGGTGTAATCTGCAGTGCACAAGTGGATGCCTTCATCTGCCCCATCTGTAATAATAACAACAACAACAACAACAACAACAATAATTTATTCCCCTCCCATCTGGCTGGGTTTCCCCAGCCACTCTGGGCGGCTTCCAACAAAATATTAAAATACAGTGGTCTGTTAAACATTAAAAGCTTCCCTAAACAGGGCTGCCTTCAGATGTCTTCTAAAAGTCTGGTAGTTGTTTTTCTCTTTGGCATCTGGTGGGAGGGCGTTCCACAGGGCGGGTGCCACTACCAAGAAGGCCCTCTGCCTGGTTCCCTGTAGCTTTGCTTCTCGCAGTGAGGGAACCGCCAGAAGGTCCTCGATGCTGGACCTCAGTGTCCAGGCAGAACGATGGGGGTGGATACACTCTTTGAGGTATACTGGAACTAGGCCGTTTAGGGCTTTAAAGGTCAGCACCAACACTTTGAATTGTGCTCGGAAACGTACTGGGAGCCAATGTAGGTCTTTCAAGACTGGTGTTATGTGGTTTCGGCAGCCACTCCCAGTCACCAGTCTAGCTGCTGCATTCTGGATTAGGTGTAGTTTCCGGGTCTCCTTCAAAGGTAGCCCCACGTAGAGCGCATTGCAGTAGTCCAAGCGAGAGATAACTAGAGCATGCATCACTCTCTTGAGACAGTCTGCAGACAGGTAGGGTCTCAGCCTGTGTACCAGATGGAGCTGGTAAACAGCTGCCCTGGACACAGAATTGACCTGCGCCTCCATGGACAGCTGTGAGTCCAGAATGACTCCCAGGCTGCACACCTGGTCCTTCAGGGGCACAGTTACCCCATTCAGGACCAGGGAGTCCTCCACACCTGCCCGCCTCCTGTCCCCCCCAAAAAACAGTACTTCTGTCTTGTCAGGATTCAACCTGCAACAAAACATGTCTCTCCTGCATCAGGCTCTTCTGCCACAGCAGGTGCTGCAGCCTTCTAACAGCTTGACCTCACCCCCAAAGGCACACTCATCCACTGTCTCCCAGTGCTGGCATATCAAATTGTACTCGCTGGCCTGTAAGCTTTCAACAAAGCTGGCATGGGAGAAACTCTGCACCAAGAACAACTTTCCAGGTGTTTTCTGAAGCACAAGAGGAGTGCACTCTGCAAGAAGCAGTGCGTTTGAATCAGCAACAGTGGCTTCACCTGCCCTCAGAACCAGGTTATCTATTGCACATAGAGTCAGGAGGGTTAAGCTTCCTTCTCAAGAAACCCAGGAATGTCCTTCAGAGGATCTGTAAAACGAGTTCAAAGGTTTTCCCTCATGCGCCAAAAACACACTGTCATAAACCAAAGTGCAGTGCCAACAAGCAGCAGTGTTAATTATCGTCAAGGTAGCAGTCATTCTGTGGGGGTTAATAATGGGAAATTAAAGTTTATTTATGGTAGCACAGCAGACCATAAAGCCCTTCTCAATCCACTGCGAAGCCATCAGTAGCTGCAATACGGGCAAGGGTTAGAAGGAAACATAAACTGAGTGCCTAATTGTGATTGTTGTTAATTTTATGAACCCACACTTTGGCAATGAACTTTGCTTTGCACTTAAAACCTGGAAAAAATACACTTGTTTTTCCCCTGTGACCTCATGGCAGTTGCTTTTCCCTGTCTTCACCAAGTCTAGTGGCAACTACAGAATCAGCCATGAGGATGTGGCTAAGAAATCTGGGGTTCTAAATTAACATAATCCAGAATTATTTGTGTTTTCTGTGTTTACAGGACAGAATAAGGATATGAAGTCTAAATACTTAATTTTGTGGCTAAACAAACTATCATTCGGTGGTGGAAAAAAACCTGAATAACCTAAACTCACCAGCATGGTATAGAACAACTTGTACATTAGCAATGGCAGAGAAAATTACACATAAAACCCAGGTAAGGCAAGGAAAAGAAAGAACACAATCATTTTACATCACCTGTTGGACCTTGATTACATATGCATCCAGGAAAAAAATACAAAAAGACACAACAGTGGCAGTACATGAATTCTGGAACTCTTTATTCTTTGAGGAGGTCATGATGTGACTTGTAAATTTCTTGTATTTTCTTCTCTAGAAAATTACATCATAGTGCATTGTTTTTCTTTCAGATAAATGATCTTGAAAAGAAAAAGAGAAAAAACTTGCTTTGGTATTTGTTTTGTTGCGAGACGCAATACATAAATACAGTATACCTAAACAACCTGTTATGGGACGTGGGTGGCGCTGTGGGTTAAACCGCAGAGCCTAGGACTTGCTGATCAGAAGGTTGGTGATTCAAATCCCCGCAACGGGGTGAGCTCCCATTGCTTGGTCCCTGCTCCTGCCAACCTAGCAGTTCGAAAGCACCTCAAAGTGCAAGTAGATAAATAGGTACCACTCCGGCAGGAAGGTAAACGGCATTTCTGTGCTCTGCTCTGGTTCGCCAGAAGCGGCTTAGTCATGCTGGCCACATGACCGGGAAGCTGTACGCCAGCTCCCTTGGCCAATAAAGCGAGATGAGCGCCACAACCCCAGAGTCGGTCACGACTGGACCTAATGGTCAGGGGTCCCTTTACCCTTACCTTTAAACAACCTGTGTTGATTTTTTCAAAAAAGTTGCATGTGGCTTCAAAAGCTTAGTAGATTCATGTGATTTCACACCACATGTTTAATGTAGCACTATGTAGATTGGCCCTAAACCAGAGACTGCAAACCTGCAATTCTCAATATGTTGCTGGTCTCTAACTCCCATGAGTCCCAGCGAGCATGGCTAATACTCAGGGATTTTGGAAGTTGCAGTCCAACAACATTCAGTGGATCAGAGGTTCTTTATCCTTGCCCTAAGCAGTAGACTTTTATTTTTATTTTTTGCAAGCAGGAAATGATGGGACCTCTTAGCTTAAGGTTGCCATATTTCAGACAGTGAAAATCGGGACAGAAAAGTTGTTGATTTATTTTTGGCAAATTTGCAAAAAAGGGGAGAAGTTTTTGAGCTGTTTTTAAGGAAAAGGATTATACCCTTTGTCACTTTTGGTTTATAGCCAAATCGAAAGTGTGTTGCTCCAACACAACACAGCAGTGAATTGAGATTTGCTGAATGGGCCTGGTTTATCAATAACAAGATTCAGCTCTGTCTGATATTTAGGAAATCATGTCTGGCATGTTCATCTGTGCCTTCTCAAGATCTGGATGGAGCAGGCACAGGATCCTGCTTTGTCTATGTTTCATAAAATTTTCTTGGGACTTTTAAAAAAGAAAAAAGAACATCTCTGACTGAGACTGTTGGCTGAACCTTACATTTTAAAAGATTCAAGACAATGCAAAGCCCTGAAAGAAATGATGAGGTGCTAAGAACAAATATAGACCTAGGAATCTTAGGGATAATGTTACAAATCATACGTATTACCAGTATCACACTGCTGAAAGGTAGCTGCTCAAACCTAGATTGGTATATCTGCCATGGTTTCTCCTCCACTGGAATCCTGGGAATTGTAGTTCTATAACATGGGTATCCAATGTGGTGCCCTTGAGGTGCTGTTGGACTCCAACTCCCATCAACCTCATCCAGCATGGTCAATGGTCAGGGGTGAAGGGATCACGTTGACTACCCTGGTTCAATAAGGAGAGCTGTGGAACTTCTCTCCATCTGTTGTTTCCTTCCATTATCTAGAAGAGCAATAATAGCCAATCATATAAATGAACTGGAATTATAACTAAAACAAACAACAAAAAGTCAGAATTTTGAAAAACAAATGCATTGCACTTTTGGCTGGTATGAAAATATCAGGAGGAAAAGAAATGTCGCATTATTCAGTTGCAGTCCTGGTCCTCTGCAGAATTATTGGAAACCAAGTCTTCTGTGTTCAGGCCTTCCTTTCACAGGTACAATTAACAAACTTCTGAACAGGGCACATGATTCCATCACAATGTATGCTTGGCTTTTTGAAAGGATCCCTTCTACTTTTTCTTCTGCTTTCGCAATATTCATACAAGCCATGAGATATGAGGGAACCAAACTTCAGGTGCTGAATTGGGGTGGGAGGGTGGGAGAGCTTTCCTAGTTTCACTTCAAAACTCAATACACCGCACACAAACTCCCCACCCCCCAATTCCCTGGCTTTAAAATTAGAGTAATGCATTTGATCATACCCATTTGGAATGCGGAATCCTGTCTTCTCCCGGGAGAGTCATTTATATTGCTCAGCCTTGCCTTGAACTGATTAAAACCAACAGGCTTGCCAACTTCCATTATCTCCCAAAGCCTGAAAAGGTAACGCTGAATCAGATCGAGGGCTGGCGGCGATGAGTGATTCTTACCAGGTGCCCTCCTGGCGTTGCCCAAGCATGCGAAATTTTTCCTACTGCGATTGTCTTGGGATATATTCCCAATGCGGTCATGTCTTCCACCGCAGTGGACGTGTGGGAACGCCACTCACTCTGACCGCATTGACAATGCCCAGTTGCCACCTGACAGCCAGTTTCACCAGCCAGTTCAGCAACGCCAGTCGTAAAAACCCAATGATTATGTTATGCAACGGAAGAGCTATTTTTCCCTTTGAACACTTTGGTGTCTGGTTGTTTCAACAGGTCAGCCGAGTGGGGAAAATGGATGTCTCCAAAAATGAGAATCCGTCCATTTTGGTTTCTCTCAGTTCCTCGTTTCTCCAATCATAAATTCAGTCCTGCACATTACCACATCAGTTTGCAATGAAAAGAAATTTCATCCACATTTTAGAATCGATTTCTCCTCATATACATGTTTTTGTATGCATTTTTGCTTAATACGGACATGCTTCCAAACAAATATTCCCATATATAATGCACTTTTGTAGTTTGTTTATTTTACTAATATATCCATTTATATGTACACATTATCCTGGCATATTCATTTGTGTGCACACGCCTCTTTTAGGACGCGGGTGGAGCTGTGGGTTAAACCACAGAGCCTAGGACTTGCCGATCAGAAGGTTGGCGGTTCGAATCCCCACGATGGGGTGAGCTCCCGTTGCTCGGCCCCTGCTCCTGCCAACCTAGCAGTTCGAAAGCACCTCAAAGTGCAAGTAGATAAATAGGTACCGCTCCAGCGGGAAGGTAAATGGTGTTTCTGTGCACTACTCTGGTTTGCCAGAAGCAGCTTAATCATGCTGGCCACATGATCCGGAAGCTGTACGCCGGCTCCCTCGGCCAATAAAGCGAGATGAGCGCTGCAACCCCAGAGTCGGTCATGGTCAGGGGTCCCTTTATCTTTTAACTTGTCTGGAGAACTGTTTTGTAAAATCTGTATTAACTGTATTCCCACAATACCTCCAGGACTGTCTTTCCCCATATGAACCAACCCAAACCCTGCGATCATCATCTGTTGCCATTCTTTGTGTGCCTTCTCCACAAGAGACCAGGAGGGTGGCAACACGAGAATGAGTCTTTTCTGTGGTGGCTCCCCATTGAGGGATGCTCTCCTCAGGGAGGCTTGCCTGGTACCTTCATAATACATCTTTAAACCTTTCTTTAGAACCAGGCCTTTGGCCGATTAACATTCTATGTCCTTTAAAATGTGATTGTGGGAGGGGAGGTTATTGATTTGTTTTTGTTTTGTATTTTATATTCTCATTTTGTCTCTTTTTATATTTTGAACCGCCCTGCAATCTTCAGATGAAGGGTGCTATTCAAATTTAATAAATATAATCAATAAATCAAATCTGGAAATTTGGAAGGATGGCTGTGTATTGTTTAGGAAAGTTCGGATTAGATATTCAATAAATAATAATAAATAAATACATAGATAATATGAGGTGAAATGGTTACACCATACTAGACTTTAGCAATGCTTAGCATAAGGGTAACACAGCTCTCTCTTTTTCTTTATTGCCAATAGTGGGCTCTCAGTGGGCTTTCAGCAGCTTGATCATGGGGGCAAGGAGAAAAGCACTTTCACAAATATTCATCGAAGATGAAAGTCTATGACTTCTCTACAAATAGCTTAGGCCTGCCTGACATCGTACAAACACAACATCAATCATGCTTCTACTCTTAACGTATGGACAATGTAAGAGCTGCAACAGCTAATTAAATAACATCTCTCGAAATAGATCTGAAAGCTTCACAATCAATCGTAATCAATTGTTTTGAAATCCTGAGTGCGAGTCACACAGCCCGTAGATGTCACTGACCAAATGACAGTTGGGTTGAATGGATCTGGATTGCACCTTCTCCTCCCTTGAAGCATTGCAGTTCGTAGCCCTATGTCTTAATGTGTCTTTCCCACATTTAAAAGGGGAGAGAGGGGGCAGGAGAGACATGAAACAAGGGAGTGATTAGGGAAAATCCAGCCTCATTTCTCTTTTAGGTGAGTTGTATATTTAATGGTGCCAGCCAAGTCCGAAAGAGGGGGCCGGGAGCCAGTCCCTTATCTCTGGCGATAAGACTCACAAACTCCTTTTGGTTATTACACGCAAAATACCCTCTTACATTTTAGTTCTACCACTTGGGCCTCTGGTTCATATCAGAAACCAGGCTCAATACTTGTTAAAAAAGAGAGACGGAGAAGGAGAGCTTTAGGAAAACAGGAGATCCTGTCATTTTGGATAAGTGGAATCAAGGAGATTGTTAAAATGACTCGGTTCTCCTTTTAAGGGTGAAGTGGCTAATGGCAAGCAAATTCAGGTTGCACAATGATAGTCGATTTGGAGGTCTTTGTTATAAAGGTGCCACATTTATAATCCACTATCCTCCAAGGAGCTCAAGGTAGAGTGCTTGGTTTCCCTCCCCATTTCATCCTAATGAAAACCCTGTAAGGTAGACTGTTGTTGTTTAGTCATGTCCGACTCTTCGTGACCCCCTGGACCAGGGCACGCCAGGCACTCCTGTCTTCCACTGCCTCCCGCAGTTTGGTCAAACGCATGCTGGTAGCTTCGAGAACACTGTCCAGCCATCTCGTCCTGTCGTCCCCTTCTCCTTGTGCCCTCCATCTTTCCCAACATCAGGGTCTTTTCCAGGGAGTCTTCTCTTCTCATGAGGTGGCCAAAGTATTGGAGCCTCAGCTTCAGGATCTGTCCTTCCAGTGAGCACTCAGGGCTGATTTCCTTCAGAATGGAGAGGTTTGATCTTCTTGCAGTCCATGGGACTTTCAAGAGTCTCCCCCAGCACCATAGGTAGCACCATAGGTAAGGTAGATTAGGCTGAGAGATGATGGCTGGTCCTAGCTCACTCAGTCAGCTTCATGGCCGAGTGGGGATTTGAACCCTGGTCTCCCAGGTCTTAGTCCAAGACTCTGTCCACTAAACCACACTGGCGCAACTAATCCACTTCCCCCAAAGAGCAGACCTTTCACAGTAAGGAGGGGAAGTGCAATGGGAAATGTGGGGCAGAAGTGGTTTTAGGGCAGCATGATGGGTTTGTCTGCAGGGAGTGCCAGTACCGCAGGATAGACATAGAACGGAGCATGAGCGGTGGAGGTGCCAAATTTTAGCATCACTTAGGGTGCCACTGAAATAGGAGAGCCCCCAAACCGCCATTGTGTGGGACAACCATTGCTTGACGCCACTTCACCTAAACTACATTAGCTCCAGTACGTTTCCAAGCACAATTCAAAGTGTTGGTCCTGACCTTTAAAGCCCTAAATGGCCTCAGCCCAGGATACCTGAAGGAGCCTCTCCACCCCCATTGTTCAGCCTGGACACTGAGGTCCAGCTCCAAGGGCCTTCTGGTGTTTCCCTCCCTGTGAGAAGTGAGTTTGCAGAGAACAAGGCAGAGGGCCTTAGCAGTGGTGGCACCCACCCTGTGGAACACCCTCCCATCAGATGTTAAGTAAATAAACAACTACCTGACTTTTAGAAGACATCTGAAGGCGGCCCTGTTTAGGGAAGTTTTTAATGGCTGATGTTTTAATAATAATTTATACCCCGCCCATCTGGCTGGGTTTCCCCAGCCACTCTGGGCAGCTCCCAATATTAAAAACATGATCATGTTTTTAATATTGGGAGCTGCCCAGAGTGGCTGGGGAAACCCAGCCAGATGGGCGGGGTATAAATTATTATTATTATTATTATTATTATTATTATTATTATTATTATTACTATTATTATTATTATTATTAACCTCTTCACAAGCAAATCAATACGAATGCTCAATAAATAACCAGCGTCATCTCACCTCCCTGCAAATAAATCAAGGTTGAAGGCTCAATAAACAGGTCACCTGGAAAAGACCTGTTCCCCCTGGTAGTGACACTTCCTGTAAGGACTCCATGGTCATCACTCCTTTAGGGGAATCCCTAATGACTCGGACTGTGGGCGCACAACACCTTTAGAGCACACCCAAAGCCCATTTTTCATCTAAAAGAGTTCTGGGCATGGTAGTTAACAAACAACAGTGCCCAGAATTCTTTGAGGGGGGAAACTTGCTTTGAATGTGCTCTAAAGGCAGAGTCCATACGCAAACTTGATGGCCAGTAGCCCCCCAATTAAGACTGGTTTTTCCCCAGGCAGGCGGGACATGTTGTGCCTAATGTATAGAAGTTCCCAAGAGGCATCTTTTCAGCCTGGATGGCCCCAGAACCCCTCACACTCCACCTTCCCCCTCTCCCCACATTGTTCCATGTGGCTGCAAGACAAAGGGTTAAGTCAATGTTTTGAGAAGATAAGAGGGCTTGTTGACAAGCGGCAGGCACCAGGGGCCTTCACAGGAGCGCTCCCAGCTGTGATAAACCAGGGAGGTTTTCAGAGTGGAATCGGTAGGCGCCACAAGAGAGAGAGAGGTGGGCGGTAGTTCCTGGCACGTCGCACCAGAGGTGGGAAGGAATCTGGAGGTGGTTAGAGATCCCACGCTTTGGGGTTGCTGCACCTCCTCCTTGTGTAAAACAGGGAAGGGGAGTGAGAGGTTTTGTGTTTAGGTAGCAAAGGGAAAGGGTCTCATATAATCAGCCTTCAGGTGACACATGGTCTCATTTTCTCCACTAGTGATCACTGATACGATACGATAATCTTTATTGTCATTGTCCCATACAGAACAACGAAATTGAAAAAATCTACATCAGACATTCAAAAACCAACAAGCCTGCTATCCCAGCTATCCCAGCCTGGTTAGCCCCTAAAAACTCTGATACCTCATAACTGAATACAGTATAATCACATAAAGACTACCTTAAAGGTAAAGGTAAAGGGACCCCTGACCATTAGGTCCAGTCGTAACTGACTCTGGGGTTGCGGCGCTCATCTCGCTTTATTGGCCAAGGGAGCCAGCGTACAGCTTCTGGGTCATGTGGCCAGCATGACTAAGCCGCTTCTGGTGAACCAGAGCAGCGCATGGAAACGCCGTTTACCTTCCCGCTGGAGTGGTACCTATTCATCTACTTGCACTTTGACGTGCTTTTGAACTGCTAGGTTGGCAGGAGCAGGGACCGAGCAATGGGAGCTCACCCCGTCGTGGGGATTCAAACCGCCGACCTTCTGAGGCCACCTGCGTCCCAAAGACTACCTTACACTGCATCTGAAACCAAAATCACATTTGGATAGAAACTGTTTCTCAGGCGGCTAGTCCTAGTCTTTATAACCCTGTACCTTCTTCCAGAAGGCAGAAGCTGAAAAAGGTCGTTTTCTTCAATGATGCCCATAGAAAAAATGGGTTTGACATGGTCTCTGTCTTCTGCTTCTCGAGGTCGTTCTGAGCATTGTTTGGCAGTGAGTATATGCTGGAGCTGGAGCTGGACCATAAAGAAGGCTGATCACCGAAGAATTGATGCTTTTGAATTATGGCGCTGGAGGAGACTCTTGAGAGTCCCATGGACTGCAAGAAGATCAAACGTATCCATTCTTAAGGAAATCAGCCCTGAGTGCTCACTGGAAGGACAGATCGTGAAGCTGAGGCTCCAATACTTTGGCCACCTCATGAGAAGAGAAGACTCCCTGGAAAAGACCCTGATGTTGGGAAAGATGGAGGGCACAAGGAGAAGGGGACGGCAAAGATGGTTGGACGTGTTCTTGAAGCTACAAACATGAGTCTGACCAAACTGCGGGAGGCAGTGGAAGACAGGAGTGCCTGGCGTGCTCTGGTCCATGGGCTCACGAAGAGTCGGACACGACTAAACGACTAAACGACAACAACAGCATATGCTGGAGTTGATGGGAGTTCCTGCATTGCAGGGGGTTTCACTTGATGACCTTTGGGGTCCCTTCCAACTCTATGATTCTATGAGTTACAGTCCAAAACATCTGGAAGGCACCAGGTTGGGGAAGGCCCTCCTATTCCAAAGCAAGTATTAATTCTACTCGTTTAGCAAAAGAACCCAAAGCCTTGATGAAACAAAAGTAGAATCCTGGCACGGTTTCAACGAAGTTTTACTAGAGCTATTGATATGAGTGGGCCTCATTTAGTCATGTTCATTCATTTCAGTGGGCCCACACTGTGTAAAACTTTGAATAGCTCCCACAGAGTTGAAAGGTTAGTAGACAAGTCATCAAGTCCAATCTCATGCTCAGTGCAGGATCTGGCAATGCAGGATGCAACAATAGAATCCTTGAGAAACAGCCATACAGCCCCTGCTTAAAAGCCTTCAGGATAGGACAGCTCACCCCACCCCAAGGTGATCTGCTCCACTGCCCAGCACCTCTTATGGTTAGGACATTCCCCCCCCCAAGTGTTTAGCAAAGCTCTTAGCCCCTAACATTTGCTCCCATTGATTCAAGATCAACCTTCTGGAGCAACGGAGGGCTGTCTCCTACCCTATAGTTATTCAGATATTTGATGGGTTGATTAAAGACCTCTTCGCTGAAGAATCAACATGATTTTAACTAGTTAATCAAGTCAATCATCATGCATTTCCCTACAACGTACATAACACTTTTGAAACAAAGGGGATACTGTATTTTTTTGCAATGTGCATCCATATCTTGCAGCGGATGCCATCTTTGAAGAGGTGCCCGCTTTCCTGGGAGAAGGCGGTCAAGGATATATCCCTTCTATTTTTCTCTTACATTTTTCCTATTGACCTATATTAAAGAAAGTTAACTTTCATTTCTTTAAAAAAAGGGTTGCCCAATTAATTGGAGTTCAGTCCTACTAAAGTTGTTTCCTACAAGCTGCACTGTAGTCCAACTGACAAATTCCCTTCCTCCAAAAACGTTCCATTTGCTCCGTGTTGTCCCACCTCCCTGGTCCAGCCATTGACTACTCTGATGTCTTCCTCGAGTGCCAAATTTTATTGGGTCAGCCCTGTAGGAAAGAGTCCTGAGGGCTGGAGGACTGCATTTACCCCCTGGGACTGATGTTCCTTACGTCTGGGTGAGAGGTAAAAAGGTAAAGGGACCCCTGACCATTAGGTCCAGTCGTGGCCAACTCTGGGGTTGCGGCGCTCATCTCTCTTTATTGGCCGAGTGAGCCGGCGAACAGCTTCTGGGTCATGTGGCCAGCATGACTAAGCTGCTTCTGGTGAACCAGAGCAGCACACGGAAATGCCGTTTACCTTCCCGCCAGAGCGGTACCTATTTATCTACTTGCACTTTGATGTGCTTTCGAACTGCTAGGTTGGCAGGAGCAGGGACCGAGCAACGGGAGCTCACCCCGTCATGGGGATTCGAACCGCAGACCTTCTGATCGGCAAGTCCTAGGCTCTGTGGTTTAACCCACAGCACCACCCGCATGAGGAGCATTGGACTAAAGCTGTAGAACCCCTGGTTCAAATCTTCATTCCAGCATGAAGCAACTGACTGACTTTATACAATCACTGCATCTCAGCCTGGACTACCTCACAGGGTTGTTGTGAGGATGCAATTTGGGGGAGAAAGGGCCCTTTATGCCTCAATGAGCTTCTTGGAGGAATGAGAAGATATAAATATAATAAATAAGTAATCCAATGTTCTCCTGCCCAAGAGAATATTTTGATGGCCTGGGATGCCAGCTCAGAGACATGAGCTTTCCACAGAGCCTTTGGTTGATCAGTATAGCCATGAGTTCAAATTCCCCCCTCAGACATACCACCGCTCACCCATTTTAGGACTCTTGAGTCCTCAGGAAGCAGCCTATAATGCACTCTTAAGCTTCCTCGAAGCTGCTCCTGGGAAGCCAGCCAGGCGGGGTCAAAGTTGAGCATAAATACGATTTAGAGATCACAGGAAGGGGGGGGACGCAAGATTGCCTGAAGGAATTTTGATTGAAATTTTATAATGTAAAGAAAATGGTCTGCAGATAAATGGGGAGATTGTTTAATAAACAGCCAGGGAGATTAAAATTGAAATAAATCCAGAGTTAATCCCTCCCGTCCCCTCAAGAGGGGGGGAGAATATAGAAAGCTGGAGAAGGGGGTTGCCAGGAAGATGCCATGCACAGAACAGAAGGCTTTCCAAAAGAATAAACACTTAGGCGAACATGTAAAAATAAGCAGAACCCAGCAGGAAATATAGATGGAAAGATGGATAAGCAAATACTGAAGGGTGGCTGAGAGTGTCTAACAAGGAGGCCTGCAAGGCTGGGTTAAACCGAGCCAAAGGGAGGAGAAATTTCTGAAACTGAGGATGGAGAAGAAGAAAAGAGGAGGGCATCTGATTAAAATCTTTCATAATTGTCTCTCTCAAGAGTCACGAGCAGGCTGGGTTTATATTTCTTGGCAAGGCAGGGGAGGAATTGGAGGGTGTGAAGAGACAGCTGCACAAAAGACTTATCTCGAGATGAAAACACCTGATAAGGCAGGCCCAGGGAGACAAACCCTTCAGCAAGTGCGCCAAACCTCACTGGAAACAGGTACCATCTATCCAAGAACCAGGCGGCATTGCCAGGGACAAATAAATAAATAAAAATAGCATACTGATGTCGCACTTCAGGGGGTTCAAAATGCTCGACATACACCTCTCCTCACGACACCCTTGTAAGGTAGACCAGAACAGCTGTCCCCATATCGCAGGTGCAAGGCTGAGATGGTGAGGTGGACATTTCCCCAAAGCTACTTAAGTGGTTTAATGGCAGAAGTCGGACGAAGGGTTTCTTGGCTCAGACTCTGAACCTGTGTAGTGTACAAACCGTTCCTGGCATCCGCAAACAACATCCATTCCTTGGGCAGCTGCCAAGGGTGACTGCCCTAGTCCCATTTTCCTGGAACTCTGAAGAGCCCTGGGTGGCCGCCATTTTGAACATCTGTGATGTCTTGGAGCAGCAGTATGTCAGTACTTTGTGGCAGAGATGGATTTAGAGCAGCACGACTGGTTCCCCCACATAGGGTGCCAAGCTGAGGGAGCAGCTTCCCACCTCTTCCCCAAAGCCTAGTAAGCACTTGCTTCAGGTAGAAAGTTGCCAGGAAGGGGCACCTGGCTCTGGCAGGGTCCTAGAGCCCTCCCATCTCCTTCCCAAAGCTGGGAGAGCACTAACTAGGCTTTGGGAAGGGGGCAGGACTGTAGAGCCCTCACTTTCCCAACTTTGGGAAAGCAGCTTGAAGGCTGAGGTGACACTAAATTTTGGCCTTGCACGGGGTGCCATATTACCAAGGTCTGCCCCTGATTGTGGGCAAGTGCAACAACAGACACATAACCTCCATCGTAGCAGCAACAAGGCCTCCCGCCCCTGCTGTTGCCTTGTGCCTTTCTTCCCACTTCTTTTTGTAAGGCCTCTTCCCAGGTGGAATCTAGACACATATAAAAAAACGCTGTGAAATATGCTTTTTAAAAAAACGTTTTGAAAAATATGTTGAATTTGCCATAGCTCCCCATTGCCATCTAGTGTCACATTTGCATAATGCACTTTATAACAAAAGGTTTTATTTGCAGCGGTATGGCTGAGTCCCCTATCCATCCCCACCTCAGTGGGAAGGTCTGGAGGGAGGAAGAGGAGCCAGACCTTGCCACAAGAGACGTGCGCCAATACGGGAAGGGTGCTATACCAAAGGGCTCTCCAAACTTGAAGCCAGCTCTGAAATACTTAGGCAGATAAATGACACTAGGTTGTTGGTCTGCACCTCTTGGCAGACTGAAATAAAAGAGTGTGTTTGTTTATTTAAATGTTTCTGTGTCTTGCTTTTAAGGCCAAGCTTGCACAACGTGGCTAACACTAAAACACAAAACGCAGTGTCCCAATAAAACACAATGATTTAAAATGGGGGTTTAAAAGTACATTTCACAGGCTAGCACCACACTCCTGTAAAATTCATTTAGAAGACAGTACACACCGAAAGACCAGGAGCAGCACTTAAGTTCAGCAAATTGTTAAAATTCAATCCAGCATCTCAGCTAAAAGCAGAGGGAAGGACAGGGGGTGTTTCAGGGCCTGTCTAAAACATTTCCGTCCTTTGCTGAATCGATTCCATTATTGAGTAGCTGTCCAGCAAAATTCTTCAGGGTGGTCTGGAGGCTGCTGTCCCCAGAGGATGAACCCCTTAGCCCCTCTAAGGCTCATGGGGGACAAATCTGTCCTCTTCGCAATGGTCTTGGTGGCATGGTTATGGCAGCTGTCAGTGAAACATTCAATATTACATGGAGTCAGCAACAAGAAGGGGTTATGCTGGAGAGGCAGCTGGATGAAAGAGGGAGAGTGGGGAGACGCACCCCTTGCAGAAGTAGCTGTCTCTAAGAAGCTGCTGTTTGGGAAGGGATTAATGCAGGTGGCGCTGTGGGTTAAACCACAGAGCCTAGGACTTGCCGATCAGAAGGTCGGCAGTTCGAATCCCTGCGATGGGGGGAACTCTCGTTGCTCGGTCCCTGCTTCTGCCAACCTAGCAGTTTGAAGGCACGTCAAAGTGCAAGTAGATAAATAGGTACTGGTCTGGCGGGAAGGTAAACGGCATTTCCATGCACTGCTCTGGTTCGCCAGAAGCGGCTTAATCATGCTGGCCACATGACCCGAAGCTGTACACCGGCTCCCTTGGCCAATAAAGCGAGATGAGCGCTGCAACCCCAGTCAGTCACGACTGGACCTAATGGTCAGGGGTCCCTTTACCTTTTTTAAACATCAGCGCTAGGCTCCCCGAGGCTGTATACCATTGGCCTGAGCGGCTGTAGCTGCTCAGAACACTCCCCAAACCAGCACACTTTGCATTAGTGCTGTGGGAAGTGGTTAAGAGTGGTGTAGTGGTTAAGAGCGGTAGACTCGTAATCTGGGGAACCGGGTTCGTGTCTCCGCTCCTCCACATGCAGCTACTGGGTGACCTTGGGCCAGTCACACTTCTCTGAAGTCTCTCAGCCCCACTCACCTCACAGAGTGTTTGTTGTGGGGGAGGAAGGGAAAGGAGAATGTTAGCCGCTTTGAGACTCCTTCGGGTAATGATAAAGCAGGATATCAAATCCAAACTCTTCAAACTCTCCTTTCTTGAGAGTGGTCCACAGCCCCCAGGGTAAGGTCAGCCCGCCTTGAGTTATATAACTTTGCTGAAGAGTGCAGTCCATGTCATCCCCTTGCCAACAGAACCGCAGTGCTGGGTTGTTCTAATAGCACAATTACTCATTTGAGCAAACCGTACATCTTGGCACCAAAATCCCATCTCCCCGGGTGTATCTATCGATTAGCCAAGGCAAGTCTGAGCTCGTTCCCACTTATCAACTTGGTGAAGCTGTCACACGCAGGAGACGTGGAGCTAATTGAAACCCTCCTTGAGAAGAGCGGACTAACTCAACCCTTCACTGAATCTCCTGAGATCCCTTCCGTGAGCTGACTGTGTGCGGATATATGTGTACTTCGAGTTCCAAACTTTGCATCTTAACCCTGGAAACAAAACAGAAGCCCTGGTTGCGCTCATCTATAATATTGTGCCGGCCAAAAAAGGTGAATTAAGGAGTGTCCCGCCAGTTTTACTCTACCGGCAAGCAATAGGACTTACTGTACTTCTGAATGGATGTGGTTAGGACTACACTGTTAGTCGTCTTTTTCATTTGCTAGAAATAATAGTCTCATCTGTTCTGGGATCAGAGATACACTCCTATGGCTAGCAGTCAGAGAGAAGCACATAGAAGGGCTGTCACCCAAACAGCATGATGAAAGGCATTTCCCCCCCCCCCCATCATAGTGCTACATATGAACATAAGATGTAGTATGTATACCTGAAGGAGCGTCTCCACCCCCATCGTGAGGTCCAGCTTCAAGGGCCTTCTGGGGGTTCCCTCACTGCAAGAAGTGAAGTTACAGGGAATCAGGCAGAGGGCCTTCTCGGTGGTGGTGCCCGCCATGTGGAACACCCTCAAGGAAATAAATAATCATCTGACTTTTAGAAGACATCTGAAGACAGTCCTGTTTAGGGAAGTTTTTAATGTTTTATGTTTTAGCGTGTTTTAAATATTCTGTTGGGAGCCGCCCAGAGTGGCTGGGGAAAGTCAGCCAGATGGGCGGGTATAAGTTGTTGTTGTTGTTGTTGTTGTTGTTGTTGTTGTTGTTTTCAGGCCAATGGTCCATCTAGACCAACATCCGGTTCTCACTGTGGCCAAGTTGTTGCCCATCACCCCTGTGGGAGTGAGTTCCACAGGTTAACTAATTGCTGAGTGAAGAGGTACTTTCTTTTATCTAAATCTTCCAACATTCATCTTCATCAGATGCCTACAAGTTACAGTGTTATGAGACAGGGAGCAATTTATTGAGGATCCATTCTGATTTGTTGGAAGGGAGTTAGATGGCACCACAATGAGAAAATATTACCCCACCATTTCCAGTGCACTTTCTCATCACTTTCCTTTTTGCAAAAAGTTCAGTTGTGTTTGTGTGTACAGTGGTGGGAAAATCTTTAATTGTGCAATCTGAATTTGTTTGTGTGTGGCTGACTCCCACCCCGAAATAATGACAGTCTGGAAGTGCCCTTCAGGAACGGAGGAGAAATTTGATCTGGTTCACATCTAAAGGCGAATCTACTTTTTCTAAAACGTTATGCAAACACTGGGGTGAAGCGTTCACAAAATCAAACGGGATAGTGAAAATAGCACACAAAGATGTGTTATGGCAAGGTGAACTGCTTTGCAAAAACGTGTATATTACACGAAAAATGCATACAAACCTGGGAGAAATTCACACTGTGAATTTTCATGAGGAGTTGTTGCTTAATGCAAACTATGTGGAAATGAGAACCTGAGAGGAAAAAAGAATGAAAGGTTTGCCCATCCACGGTGCCTTGAGACAGGACAGTCCTGACAATGCACCCTCAAGGTGACGGGAATACCCGTTTGTCTGCTGGTTGCTGAAGTGTCTATTCTTTCCCCCTGACAGTTATTGTGAAACAGGCAAATGGGAACGCGAGACAAGCAAGGCCTTCTCCCTCCTTATCGGCGACCCTGGTCAGTGTCTTGCTGTCAAGGACTCTCGTAATTTATGTCAGAGCTGGCTGAGTGTTTACTTATCTGCTCCAGTAACTGGCTCGGCCGAAATCAGCCAGACTGGCTCCTTTGTGGCCCACCAGCTTTTTCCTGCTGCTGAGTGGGGGTGCTGGGGATAAGACAGAGCTGGGTGCTGTTTCCACTCTGCAGCGGCTGCATCGCAATCTGGGGAAAACAACACGGAAGGTGTAAGAAGTCAAGTCGCATATACAACCGCCCAATCTCTCGTGGCCAATTTGGGCCTGACATGAGAAGAGCCGACAGCCGCCCCTATCAGGTGGCCATCGCAGTTCTAGAACGGAAGCGAGGGAATTAAAAAGGCCAGCGGTTTCCACAAAGAATTTGGCCTCGTGCCTGTAATCCTCCCCCAGAGCAAACCGGGTGAGAAAATATTATGGCTAACATCTGCAACAGCCTTTCCCAACCTGGTGCCCTTGAGATGGTTAGGAATCGAACCAATGGCTTCAAGTTACAAAAAAGGAGATTCCGACTAAACATCAGGAATAACTTTCTGACAATAAGAGCTGTCTGACAGTCAAACGGTCTCCCTCGGGAGGTGGTGGACTCTCCTTCTCTGGAGGTTTTTAAGCAGAGGTTAATCTGTCTGTGGGACGCGGGTGGCGCTGTGGGTTAAACCACAGAGCCTAGGACCTGCCGATCGAAAGGTTGGCGGTTCGAATCCCCACGATGGGGTGAGCTCCCGTCGTTCGGTCCCAGCTCCTGCCTACCTAGCAGTTCGAAAGCACCCCTAAGTGCAAGTAGATAAATAGGGACCGCTTTCTAGCGGGAAGGTAAACGGTGTTTCCGTGTGCTGCGCTGGTGCTGGCTCGTCAGATGCAGCTTAGTCACAATGGCCATGTGACCCGGAAGTGTCTTTGGACAGCACTGGCTCCCGGCCTCTTGAGCGAGATGAGTGTGCAACCCTAGAGTCGGTCACGACTGGCCCTGATGGGCAGGAGTACCTTTACCTTTAATCTGTCTTAGATGGGCCATCTGTCTTAGATGTTTGAGTTGAGATTCCTACATTGCAGGGGGTTGGAATAGATGGCCTTTGGGGGTTTCTTCCAACTCTATGATTCTGTGATTCTATGAGTACAACACTAGACTAAGCTGTCTATGTATGTAACAACAACAGCTAGGATTCTCTATGCACAGAAATGGAAGGAAGAAGTTCCCACCCAAGAAGACTGTATAAGTAAATTGATGGCCTATGTGGAACTGGAAAAGTTAACAGTCAATTTTTTTATATACAGTCATACCTCGGGATGAATACGCTTCAAGTTAAGCATTTTTGGGCTGTGCTCCGTGGTGACCCAGAAGTAACGGAACACGTTACTTCTGGGTTTCGGCGCTCGTGCAAGCACAGATGCTCAAAATGACGTCACACGCATGTGCGGAAGCGGCGAAACACGACCTGCAGATGCGCAGACACACAGTCGTGTGTTACATTCGCTTCAGGATGCAAACAGGGCTCTGGAATGGATCCCGTTCGCATCCAGAGGTATATTGAATTTACAGTGGTACCTTGGGTTAAGAACTTAATTCGTTCTGCAAGTCTGTTCTTAACCTGAAGCACCACTTTAGCTAATGGGGCCTCCCGCTGCTGCCGCGCTGCCAGAGCACGATTTCTGTTCTCATCCTGAAGCAAAGTTCTTAAGCCGAGGTACTATTTCTGGGTTAGCGGAGTCTGTAACCTGAAGCATCTGTAACCTGAAGTGTCTGTAACCCAAGGTACCACTGTATATTGAATTTATATACCGCCCTATATCCAGAGGTCTCAGTCAAAATAAGAGAACCTACTGATGTTTCTTTCGTGGAAGAAGGGAAGCCTTTTTAGGATTACTTAAAGAAATACTATACAGTAGTATGATGAACTCGCCAGCAGGATTTGAACTATCAGCAACAGAAGGAATTAGAGATTGTTGCATTGTTGTTATGGTACAAGGGACAGAAGACAGGGTGCAGTAAAGGGGGAGAAATAAAAAAAACACCATGGAAAACAGGGTGGGAGTCTATAAAACAAAAGAAAAATTATTGATGTATTGGAGGGTAAAAAAAAAACAAAAAACAAGAGGGAAAGAGTTAACCCCCCTCCCACCCAACTCACATTCCAAACCCAATCCCAATGCACACTCACACCCCAGCTGTTGTTTTCTTTTAAGAACAGTGGTAGCTGTTTTAAACCACCTTTACTTAAGAATGCATCTTTTCACATGGCATGCAGTTTGGCTCTTAGTCCTGGAAGTGGGTGATATAAACTCCAACCCCAGTTTCCCTATTTGTAAAGGAGAAATGATAATGACTTACGCAGCGAGGAGCTTTGGGGCACTGTTACCCCAGCGGAGGGGGACCCTTCACCTGGATGGTGCTGAACATCCAAACTGAACATTCTCTTAGATGACATCCAGTCTTTGTGCAAAGTGGAAATGGCATCACTCTAAAGATGGCAGGCCTATCTCTGGTCTTGGGAGCCTTGCAATTGCCCAGCTTTGCCATTTTCTGTCGCTGGCCTTGGATTAATCCTCACCTTCTTGTCCTGTGTGCCAGTGTGGTGTAGTGGTTAAGAGCGGCAGTCACATAATCTGGGGAACCGGGTTCGTGTCTCCGCTCCTCCACATGCAGCTGCTGGGTGACCTTGGGCCAGTCACACTTCTGTGAAGTCTCTCAGCCCCACTCACCTCACAGAGTGTTTGTTGTGGGGGAGGAAGGGAAAGGAGGTTGTTAGCCGCTTTGAGACTCCTGAAGGGGAGTGAAAGGCGGGATATCAAATCCAAACTCTTCTTCTTCTTCTTCTGTTTAGGGGCTCCTAGAAGAACCTGCTTGGCCAATGTTGTGGAACATCATCATCATCATCATTATTATTATATTCAGGGAAGTTTTTAATATGTGACATTTCAGTGTATCTTTTATCTTTGTTGGAAGCCGCCCAGAGTGGCTGGGGAAACCCAACCAGATGGGCGGGGTACAAATAATAAATTATTATTATTATTATTATTATTATTATTATTATTATTATTATTATTATTACAGTGGGCGCCCGGGTTGCGAACATGATCCGTGCGGGATGCACGTTCGCTTCCCGCAGTGTTCACAACCCGCAGCAGCATGTCTGTGCATGTGCAGGTTGCGATTCAGTGCTCCTGCACATGCACAACCCCCGGAAGTAACCCACTCCGGTACTTCCGGGTTTCAGCGGGTCCGTAACCCAAAAAAACAGAACCTGAAACATCTGTAACCCAAGGTGTGACTGTACTACTACTAAAATATGTATACAGTGGTACCTCAGGTTAAGAACTTAATTCATTCTGGAGGTCCGTTCATAACCTGAAACTGTTCTTAACCTGAAGCACCACTTTAGCTAATGGGGCCTCCCTCTGTCACTACGCCACCACCACACGATTTCTGTTCTCATCCTGAAGCAAAGTTCTTAAACCGAGGTAGTATTTAAGGGTTAGCGGAGTCTGTAACCTGAAGCGTAATGTAACCCGAGGTACCACTGTACCGCCTTATACCTGAGATGCGAACAGAAGCACCTGAGATGGATAGAAACACACACTTTTTTTGCTGTTGTGGATAGGCAACAAAAACACATTTATTGCAGTGGTGGCCAATATGGCACTATCAAGGTGTTGTTGGGTTACAACTCATATCAACCCATCAGCATGGCTAATGGTGAGGGAGACCTTCTTCTTCTCTCCTCATTCATTCTCTTTTCACATTGTGTCTGGTAGATGGTGAGCCAGGACTACCTTACCTTTTTAATATACATGCAGTGCTTTAAAAAGATGATAATAATAATTTTTGGAGTTGGGATCCAACAATACCTGGAGGTCACTATTATGAAATCCTCTCCCTGGCGAAGGATGTCTGTCTTAAGCCACAGGGTTACACGTTGCCAGGATCTGCCCAACTTTTCCTTTCCAGCCTTGTGAGCCAGGGCTGTGTAACTATTAAGTCATAGATCGCTGATCAGAGTTTCTTCCTTTAGATTCATTCCAAGGCTTTCCTTCCAGGAGCCTCAACAATGAAACCATTTGTATGTTATCCAAGCTCTTGGCTCTCTTGGCTGGAACTTGCCTGCACTGTTTCAAAGCAAGACTGTCTGCTATCCTTTCTCATAACCAACACAGGCATTTCTATAAAGAGACAGGCAAGTGTGTGCATGATAACTAATATGGTGGCTCCTTTGGACAACTCCATCTTGATATGTGCCGCATGGAAAAATAAATACAGATCACTGGCTTCTCCCTTTTTCCCAGCTTGGACCACTTGTTATCATTACCAAGCAAGGAAACTTTTCACTATTTGGAACATTTGAAGACAATAGATTAAAGGTTCCCGGCTATCTCTTGCTAAATGAGCTGTTATTTTCAATTTGTTTCCTCTTTCATCCAGGCTACGCCTCTTGCAAAAATCCCCTCAACTGGTGACATTTTCCCCCTGACAAATATTTCCGTGAAGTGTCACCCCACCCAGAAGCAAAGGATCAAAGGATCCTGTACCCTCCCTCTGCTGCAAAGTGTCCCACACTCTGTAAGAGCACCATCTAGACTAGGTTAGGGCAGGGAACAGGTACACACATATGTCTCTGCGATACCATTGGTCCATGCAAGGCCTGTGGGTATGAATGAATCACTGCCTCTAAAGGGCATGTCTAGATGGGGCTGGAGAGGCACTGTGGAGTTAAGCCCAGCTCTGGAGGGACTGGTTCCCTGGTAGCCAATGGGAGAACGGCAGACAGTACAAACCAGAATGTGCTCTCCATGGTTTATCACAGGAGAACCTGTGGCCTACTGGATGATGCTATGCTTCATTCCCTCGTCTCTGATGATTGGCCAGGCTTGCTGGGGCTGATGGGAGTCAGGGTCTAACAACAACTGGGGAATCAGGCCAAAGATTTTCACATTGTAGATATGAGGCTAAGAAAGAGTAGCTTGCCTGTGGCAAAGGCAACATTTGAACCAAGAACTACCATACTAAAACCACTGTTAAAACCAATCTCCTATGTCCATAAAAAAATGTATAATCTGGGAGTAGGCATTGTCACATTTCTGAAATTTGAGGCCACCAGCCAGACTAAGACAACATAGTTTGAGCCTTCAGGCATGGAGAGTTGGGGGTTCATGCAGATTCTCAGGAGTTAGGTGGGGACCCTAACTCAGTGCTACTGTACATGCCTTGACTAAGGAAGGTTCGGGGCATTATTATTATTATTATTATTATTATTATTATTATTATTAATTCAATTTATACACCACCGTATACCCAGAGGTCTCAGGGCGGTTCACAAACAAGACCACAACATATAAAATCAAACCAAAAACAATAGCCCAATTAAAAAAAAAACCAAAAGAACCATATTCTAAAAGGGTGTTGGATGTCAATAAAATCAACCAAAGGCCTGGTTATAAAGGAACGTTTTTGCCTGGCGCCTAAAGGTGTATAATGAAGGCGCCAGGCGAACTTCCCTGGGGAGAGTATTCCACAGGCAGGGAGCCACTGCAGAGAAGGCCCTGTTTTCATGTTTGCCACCCTCCGGACCTCTCAAGGAGGCAGCACATGAAGAAGGGCCTCAGAAGATGATCTCAGGGTCTGGGTGGCTTCATATGGGAAAAGACAGTCCTTGAGGTATTGCAGTCCTGAGCCTTTTAAGGCTTTAAAGGTCAAACAATCCCTGGCATCTCCAGTTTAGAAAACTCAGGTAGCAGGTGATGTGAAAGAGCTCTGTTTGGCAGAATGCCTGAAGATCTTCTGCCAGACCAGTGTGGTTGATGCAGGGCTTGACAGACCAACAGTCTAACCTGAAATGGGTCAACTCATTGTTCCAGCTAGTTTGGCATTGTGTTCACTGACTAGCAGTAGTCCTCCAGGATTTCAGGCTAAAGGGCACACTCCCTTTTGCACCTGAAGATAAAGGTAAAGGTAAAGGGACCCCTGAGCATTAGGTCCAGTCATGCCCAGCTCTGGGGTTGCAGCATTCATTTCGCTTTATTGGCCGAGGGAACTGGCGTACAGCTTCCGGGTCATGTGGCCAACATGACTAAGCCACGTCTGGCGAACCAGAGCAGCTCACGGAAACGCTGTTTACCTTCCTGCCAGAGCAGTACCTATTTATCTACTTGCACTTTGACATGCTTTCAAACTGCTAGGTTGGCAGGGACCGAGCAACTGGAGCTCACCCCGTTGCAGGGATTCAAACCACCGACCTTTTGATCGGCAAGTTCTGGGCTCTGTGGTTTAACCCACAGTGCCACCTGTGTCCTGAAGATACCAGGGTCTAAATCTGAGTAGACCAGCAAGAGAGACTCAAGATCTACCACTGAACCGTAGCTCAACTGAGTTCTGACAATATGAAGAGTTAACACCTCACAAAGCTCACTCAGTTGGCTTCATTTGCCAAGGCCTTAGCCTGGCTAGACAATTGCACCCACTCCCCAAATAAACAGACATAGCACAGTTTCTTTAAGGAGATACTTATGATGCCTTTGATGTGATATATATATATATATATATATATATATATATATATATATATACACACACATACACACACACACATGCGCTTAGCTTCTGCTTATTCTCCAACATCCAATTGTTTATTCGTTTTTAAATAGCTGAAATTCATGTCAAACATTCCACATGTAAGCAAAATATTTATGAAGTGTTATCGCAGTTTATTTAATGCCAAATGTTTGGAGAAAGTCAATATAAAATGATGGACCACACAGAGTTGCATGCTGAGTCATCTAGAAATTGCAAAGACACGGGATGATGCGTTGATACCAAACAACACTACCAAAGGCCTGTCATTATAGAGGGCGTTCTTTATATTAAAATGATGGCTTCCTTTGGCTCCTTCCCCCATTCTCAAGGTCCAGGAAGTTCAGGGCACTCCTTGACAGATTTGTTTTCTTGAAAAAGGGCACTTCCAGGCGGATACTATTTTGGAGTGGGGTTTAATCGCATACTAGCAAACGCAGCATGCACAATTAAAGTTGATTTGGTGCTCTTTTTGCAAGAAGGAAAGTGACGGGAAGTTGTCCTGGAAAGTGTGGGATAACATTTACTTTGATGCAACATTGGATTATCTCCTTGTAAACAAATCGGGTATGGTATATGCTTAATAAATAGCTGGCATCATCTATACGCCCCACAAACTTTGTGCAAATGAATTAGGGTGAATGCTTAATAAATAGGTTGCCTGGAAGCAACCAAAGAATTAGGGTGATACTTATAATAAATAAGATTAGAATTGTGAAGTGATCTCAACAACAGGACATTATCAGCGGAACAATGATAGTGGCAGGCAGGCAGGCAGGCAGGCAGATAGCTAGGATACTGTATTCAGATCTATTTCCAAGGTTTTGTCGACTGAAGCTACCAAGCTGCATACAGCTCACTCTATAGCAGTTGACCACAGGTTTGTTTAAATATTCCATTATTTCACCATCTTCAGTAGCAGGGGATGGTGGGTGTTGCAAGCCTGGTGGTCTGCCTTCAGCCTAATGGGCCCCACATCCTGCAATGTTCATGAGTTGCAATCTGAAGCAGAGATGAAAAGGAACAAAGCCTGCCTCTCACCCTGGACACTGGTCCATAGTGGTAGGGCATAGATTATACCCATACACACCCAAGATACAGCCCTTTTCAGCTGTGAAAGTCCCTATGCATTAGAATCTCGTGAGAGAGAGCAAGCAGGGGTGTGCTAGCTACCCACCTGCTCCTTCCATCACAGCATGGAGCCCTCCTCAAATCGGAGGAGAGATCCGGCAGTAAGAAGACGTTGCCCTACAACGAGGGCTGGCCCTATCATTAGACAGAGTGGCACAATTGTCTCAGGTGGCAGATACTGGATGGCAGTGCCTCCTAGCCACTCTTTCTTTTTTCTTTCTTTCTTTCTTTCTTTCTTTCTTTCTTTCTTTCTTTCTTTCTTTCTTTCCTTCTCTCTTTAATTTAAAAGCATTTATAAACCACTTGATATATTAAAAACATCTCTAAGCTGTATAGAATATTTTAGATAGGGTTTTAAAACCTGGGATTTTGTGGGGGAGGCAGGACTTTCTAAATGTTTAACGCAGCTACCAAAAGAACATGTGTGGCAATTTTCAGCTACTAATTCTCAACGTCCAGATCAGTCACCCCCAAACTCGGCCCTCCAGATGTTTTGGGACTACAATTCCCATCATCCCTGACCACTGGTCCTGTTAGCTGGTGGGAGTTGTAGTCCCGAAACATCTGGAGGATTGAGTCAGATCAACTCCTAATTTCCATCAAATACACATGAAGAAGGCCAGCTGAAGAGAACAGGCATGAAGTATTTCAGGTCCACAGTGGGGGAGTGAGCTATTGGCATTTGTTAGAAGCAGTGGGTGTGAACACACCCCTTTACCCAAGTGTATGCCTGGAGGGAGCAAAAGGAGAGGACAGCAAAATCTATTAATATCATCACCCATAAAAACTCATCTGAAGCGTTCCTCAAAGGCAACTGTGGCTTACAGCATGAATATTAATGCCTCATTAATATTTACTATATGCAAACATAGTTTACTCCACATTAATATTTATAGCGACCACGTCATGTCATATTAGTCTTTCTCCCCCAAAGGTAAACTAAAGGCTAATTCACATCAACATGCCGGATTTATAATATTCAAATGATGCTTTGCAGCCCAGTCATTGGCATTGGCTGTTGCGGGCCTCTCTGTCCTCACCTTAGGAAACTGAAAACCCACGCCAGAGAGGACCTTTGCTGAAACTGCCAATATATAGTTTTTCAAAGAAGAGAGTGAGGAACTGATTTAAAAAGACCAGGTATGAGCCCGTGGCTCAGGAATAGGATTGCCATGTGTCCCACCTTTGCTTAAAAGAGTATTCTATTTGAGGGGCAGTCCAGTTAATGGAAACTACATGACAACAACAACTCTGGGAGACTTCCAGCATATACAAAAATATAATACAGTCATACCTCGGGTTGAATGCGCTTCAGGTTGAGTGCATTCGAGTTGCGCTCCGTGGCAACCCGGAAGTAACGAAGCGTGCTACTTCTGGGTTTTGTGGCTTGCGCATGCGCAGATGCTCAAAATGACGTCACGTGCATGCACAGAAGTGGCAAAAAGTGACTTGTGTGTGTGCAGACATGCCGTCGGTAGTTACGTTTGCTTCTAGAAGCGAACGGGGCTCTGAAACGGATCTTGTTCATATCCAGAGGTACCACTGTAAAACATGAAACATTAACAACTTTCCTGAACAGGGCTGCCTTCAGATGTGTTCTAAAGGTTGTAAGGTTATGTATCTCTTTGACATCTGATGGGAGGGCGTTCCACAGCGTGGGTGCCATTAACGAGAATGCCCTCTGCCAGGTTCCCTGTAACTTCATTTCTCACAATGAGGGAACCATAAAATATCATATGTTGTCATACGTGTGGAGGAAAACCTTAAACACATTGCAGAGTTCATCAGAGTTCAAAAAAAATAGATCAGAGGCAATAGTACCGTATTTTTCGCCCTATAGGACGCACCGGCCCATAGGACGCACCTAGTTTTTTGGGGGGGAAATAAAGAAAAAATTTTACCCCCCCCCCCGTTGCGGCTTCATTGCACCCCGCGCTCCGGGCAGCAGGCTGTTATTTGCAGCCTAGGGAGCCCTGCGGGAACTCCCGCGGGCTCCCCAGGCTTGCTGATAGCTTCCTGAAGCCTGGAGAGCGAGAGGGGTCGGTGCGCACCGACCCCTCTCGCTCTCCAAGCTCCAGCGAAAGCCTGCATTCGCCCCATAGGACGCCACACAGATTTCCCCTTCATTTTTGGAGGTGAAAAGGTGCGTCCTATAGGGCGAAAAATACGGTACTTCATGCAGCAGAGCTTTACTTGTGCTGAAGGCAAATGAGAGTAATGGTTATCAGATCCAATACAATCAGGATTGGCTCAGTTCATACAAAACCCAGTTGCAGCATTTATAAACTTAGCTCATAATAAACCTTAGCACAAAGGATCCTATGTACAGAAACAAAAACACCACACCAGAAGGAAGAGAGAGAAAGAGAAAAGTAAGGCCCGGGCTCCTTTCGGCCTATATTTATAGTAAGCATGACTGCAGAATAGAGAGAACTAGTTCAAAGCACCTTCCCAGAAGGTATAACCCAAACAATCATTAATCCTTCTGCCTCTGCTTCTCTCACACAGAGAAGCTTCTAGTAGTTTCTTGTATTAATCAGAATAGGAAAGAACTTTACACATGAGATCAATACTTTCTGCACTAAGAAATGCAGACTGACATAAAAGGCCCTTGGAGCTGGACCTCAGTGTCCGGGCTGAATGATGGAGGTGGGGACACTCCTTCAGCTATACAGGGCTGAGACTGCTTAGGACTTGAAAGGTCAGCACCAACGCTTTGAATTGTGCTCGGAAACTACAGGAAGTGTGCTCTTGTGTTCAAACACTGCTTGTGGGTTTGTCATCTGCTTGGCCACTGGCCTGATCCCGCAGGCTCTTAAATATAGATACTTGCAGGCTCCATTCCCTTACTTAGCAGTAAACTTGTGGAACTCAGTAGAACTTGGTGGGAAGTCAAATCGGGTTGCTAATTAAGTGGGTTTTGTGCAGCAGCCTGAAAAGGTACACCTCCAAGTCACCTTGCCAGCCAGAAAGCAACACACTGCAACATACCAGGGTGGGGAAGAAGATGAAACCTCTTCTGCAACACTTAAAACAGCTGAACTGTGATTGATTAGTTCCAAACTTGAGCAAATGCACAATTTTTTATTTTAGCTTGGCACCCTCAGCTCCCCACATTAAAGCGGCTATATTAAGACCCTTCAAATATATATTTTAATTGCTTGCAATTTTTAAAGGATTTCTTAACACCCGGAGAAATCTTCCCCAAAGGCTTGACTTCATTAGTTAAAGGGAACACAGGGTGATTTATAATAATAAACCCATGGCATATTATCACCTAATAAAGAAGACACAGTAGCTGCCGCTTTGGCGAAATTTTCTTCCCAGGTAATAGCCGGTGTCATTAATCTAGTGAACATTCGCCTCCCAAGAGGAGAGGCAGCCGTTTATCTTCCTCAACACACACAAACACACACACACACCATTGGCAACTTGGGGCTAATAACGCTGACCTGCCTTGCAAGGTTGTTGTAAGGATGTCAGCAAGATTACATCTGTGAAGCATTTTGTACACTCCAGGAACATTATATAAATGTTTGAGTCTGTTCACACATTCAGCGGCATTGAGACACCCAGTCTCAATTAATCCATTAAGTACGGGTGAATCGGTCCATCAATTTGGCATCTAATGGAGAGATGAAATTGAACCTACCACCACAACCACCACCATATCAGGAGACCTCTTTAGTTTTCTCAAAGCTATATGAGTTCTTGCAGATGGCGGATTGCAACACCTCCAACTTCTTTTAAAAGTAATCTCTTCCTCCCCCTACCCCCTTATGCTTCTTAATGTTAACAAAGAAGGAAGGCACAGCAACAACTAATTCTTTCGCCATTGCCTGTGTTTTTTTGGTGTCACTGTGATCTGTACGTTTCTCTTTTCCTGTCTCGTAAATTTCTCAATCTCTGTTTATCATGCAATGAAAACAAAGGTACAAAGACCCAGTCGAGATGGCCTAGGAGGAGATGGGCTATGAAATTTTGTATCTTTATGAAGTGAAACTGATGCCGGCAGCATGGCCAGTGACTGTTTTATTTGGCTGGCTCTGTCCTTAAGTTAAGTCACCAGGGTGCGGGCAGGAGGGGTAGGGGAGGTGTAAATTTTAAAACGTAGTTTGACAACAAGCTCTGATATGTTAAATTAAATCCCTTCTCTCTCTCTTTTTATTACCTGTGATGAGCCGACGGATGGCCAAGTCTTGCTTTCTTTAGGAATGGGAGAGAACAATAATTCAGTTCATCTTTAAAGGCGAACCTAGCTAATTCACAGTTTCTGAAACAATAAGTGAACTAAATCGCAGCCATCCTTCAAAAATTGCATTCCCCCGTATTTCGCAAGACACTTCTCCAGTGGTTCAATGCAAACAAAAAATGCACACACTAGGATAAAGTTTGGACACACAAAAATTTGTATGCTAGTGAAAGTCAAAGAAAAATGTGTTACATTAGGGGGAATTGCTTTGCAAAAATGTACACCTTATGCAAAATTGCATCGAAATTTGTGCGCACAGACCTGGGAGGCCAGGGTTCAAATTCTCAAGCCAGTCACTGCCTCTCAGCCTAACCTACCTCACAGGGTTGTTGTGGAGATTCAACAAAGAGAGGCAGAACCATGTTTGCCACCTTGAGATCCTTCAAGAAAATGGTGGGGGATCCATAAATAAATATTCAGTGAAATTCATACTAAAATGCTGGTGAATTTTCATGATGACTTTAAGGAAATGCACATTGTTGTGGAAATGTGGATAACTGACATTAAGATTGCAGAAATGAGAAGCAGAGAAGAACTGAAATTTGCAAGTCCACCCATCCCTGGTCTCCTTGTTCTTTGGTCTCCCCTCTCACCATTCCAAGATGCTTCCCAGCCATCTCCTCTCAAATTCCTCCTTCCCTTTTGCTTTCCTCTGCAAGGTAACCTCATGGATTAAGTCATCCAGACTGACAGCAATTTACAGTCTCCATTAAGAGTCATATAAATTCCAGTGGATCAAGGAAGCCTCTAGTACATTTTATTCAGAAGCCGCTAATAGGTCTGGGAGAAATGCCATCTCCTGTTTCTCAGTAATGACTGCTTACACCCATAGAGCTGCTTATATCTCTGGGGCTGTCACATGGTTTAAACGTGTTTCTGCAAAGCCGCTCAAAGAACACCTCCAAAAACCAAAAGAAAACAGTTATAGAGTCTTGATCAGCAGCATCATTTATGATGGACAAGCAAGGCTATTGACCTACCTGATACCACACTCTTTCCTCACTTATATTTTTCTGCAATATACTAGCTCTCTGCAATAATTACTGTTCCTGGCTGAGCCAAAATGGGTGAACATATTTTAGGGACATTATATCCCCACCGAAATGTACCCCTGTTTTGGAAATTGAGGGAAGTACAAACAGGGACAAAAACACTGGGGTTACATCTTCCCTGCATCGGATTCGAGGAAGAACAAGGCTTGCTTCCCTCGTGGGGAATTGGCTTTGTGACAATGTGATGCAGCCCATCAGATTTGGCTACACAATGTAATCAGCACACAGCCAAGATATGCAGGTCGATTGTGGTTTATCCAAATTTTGCAGTGCTATTCTCCAACAAAACAATGTTTGCAAAAATGCATATATTAGGGAGAAGTGTGCATTAAAAGTTGAAGATTTTAGTGAAAATAACATACAAAAAAATGCATTATAGGAGGGGGAATTGATTGCAGGGATGTGTGCATTAGTCAAAACTAATTGGGGGTGGGTGGGAATCAAACTAAAATGCTGGTGAATTTTCACAAGGATTCTTTTAAAAAAAATACAAAATGCTGCAAAATGCAGAGAGATTCATTTAAAACCGGGAAAATGTGAAACTAAGAGAACTGAAATTGACAGATCCTTTCATCCCTACTTCCGAGTAATTAGGGTTACAGCTGCAGACTTCTCTGTTATGAGATGGCAGCACTTTCACAATGTCTCTTTTGCACATTTATTGCCATGTACAACTGGTGCCTGAGGTCTTCTAACAAGATCTCTCATCATTTGGGCACTGTATGCTTTTCAAGGAGGGAGGGAGTCACAAGAGTGCAACTGCGGTTTTATAACATAATGCAAGCAGCTGCACCCCCTACTCTCGGGACACTTTGCTCTTTGAAAAATGCAAACCTTACAAAATCCTGCAGCGTCTCACTGCGTTTCAGGGAGTAATTTGGTTATGGCACAATTAAGCCTGACAAGGTCAATACACATTCTCCTTGAAAGCTTGCAAAGCACTTTTCCGTTGCTGTTTTGGGCAAAATAAACAGAAGGGCCCATCCCTCAACGAAGGACCGGCAAGAAGGCGATCGAGAAGTCAAGGATCTTAGGAAGCTGCCTTAGACTGAGTCAAGCCATTGATCTATCTGGTCCAGTATTGTCAACACAGACTGTCAGCATCTCTCTGAACAATATGCTGAAGATTTCGAACAAGATGTCTTTCCCAGTCTTACCTGTAGCTGCTGGAGATTGAACATGGGGTCTTCTGCATGCAAAGCAGATGTTCTACTACTGAGCTCCTGTGATTCACCTATGGGTTCCTGAGAATCACTGCTCTTTATCAAAGGCAAGACAGCCAAGATTTCCATTGACATTGGCCATAACTTTAAGAGCTATAGTTTTATGAACTTTTGCTGAAGCTTGTTTTTCCCTCCGCCCTCCTCTTCTTTTTCCCTTGTATGTCATGTCTTTTTTGAATTATGCACCAGAGGATGTGAATTGTCTGTCTTAATGATTATTTTTGGAAGCTGCTCTGAGATACATTTCCGGCTAATGGGTGGGGTTATAAATGTTGTTCAGTAAATAACAAGTCATGGTCCTAATCCTAATCCAACACAAACATGCCAATCTTTCATTGGCAATGAGTGCTTTCACCCCAAGGCACATGAAAGGCACTGGGGAAAACCAGCTTAATTCAGGTAAATTGTTACGGCCAACCTCCACCCATGCCAATTGGTTTCTCCCCACTGCCCACCCACCCAGCTCCCTTCTTTTACAAAAAAAATTAATAAAAAATGCAAGGGATATTATTTATTTATCTGTAAAAATATTTATATACCGCTGTATCATAAAAATATACCACAATGTAACAACAAAGATCATGGCCACTGGTCCCATCACCTCCTGGCAAATAGAAGGGGAAGAAATGGAGGCAGTGAGAGATTTTACTTTCTTGGGCTCCATGATCACTGCAGATGGTGACAGCAGTCACGAAATTAAAAGACGCCTGCTTCTTGGGAGAAAAGCAATGACAAACCTAAACAGCATCTTAAAAAGCAGAGACATCACCTTGCCGACAAAGGTCCGTATAGTTAAAGCTATGGTTTTCCCAGCAGTGATGTATGGAAGTGAGAGCTGGACCATAAAGAAGGCTGATATCCAAAGAATTGATGCTTTTGAATTCTGGTGCTGGAGGAGACTCTTGAGAGTCCCATGGACTGCAAGAAGATCAACCCTATCCATTCTTAAGGAAATCAGCCCTGAGTGCTCACTGGAAGGACAGATCCTGAAGCTGAGACTCCAATACTTTGGCCACCTCATGAGAAGAGAAGACTCCCTGGAAAAGACCCTGATGTTGGGAAAGATGGAGGGCATAAGGAGAAGGGGGCGACAGAGGATGAGATGGTTGGACAGTGTTCTCGAAGCGACCAGCATGAGTTTGACTAAACTGTGGGAGGCAGTGGAAGACAGGAGTGCCTGGCATGCTCTGGTCCATGGGGTCACGAAGAGTCGGACACGACTAAACGACTAAACAACAACAACAACAAACACCAGACAAAGCAAAGATGAATCATATTGATGTGACATGGGCTTTTTTGGCAGTGTGTTTGCACTGAACTCGCTTGAACTTACCTGAACTTACCTGGTAGTTCTGGCACCTCTCAGGTGGGTACCATTGCCACTCTAAGAGAACAAGTGAGGTGTTCGTGGTGAGTTCCGACACTTCTTTTTCTAGAAAAATAGCACTCAATGTGTCATCAATGTCAAATCTGGTTTGCCAACAAAACAACACCACCACAAACTGGTTTATAAGTATAAAACCAAATTTACTGGAATAATAACTAGAATAGAGATAGATTTGTAATCATTCAAGCAACATACTAAGGTGCCATGTGCAAAACAAACCTGGAGATACTGTAAACATGGAGTGGATAAATGTACAACTGTATCTTAACAAGTTACATGTGCAATAAACGTTATACAGACTGGATAAATGAATCATTCAACAGGTAGTGTAAGTCCAGTCACAGAATGGCAACTCCGTGCTGCCACAATGGCAAAGGTAGCACACTGGAGAATATGAAAAAGTTTGTCAAAGCTGTTTTTCAAAGATTGAACTGGATGAGATGTTCTTCAATGGGTCTTGAGTTGGAAACACAAAGCCGTAGGTATGGATCAATCAAAGCCACCACCCTGGTGGGAAAAACGCAAGTGGGCAAAAGGAGACCTATTCTCTGGATATATTACAGGTTTCGCTACACGCTTCATCACTCCGAAAAGCTGCATGATACAAAATAGCACTCCAATTACAATTTGTGTGGTAAATCTGGTTTGCACCCAATTTGCTCTGATTTCATTTCCCAATCCTGCAGGGGGAAGGATCTTTTCTGAAGCAGCTTTCTCGGTGAGGTGGAGGTGCTTTGCCAGCTTGCCAAAAGGTAGGGGTCTCTGTTGCCTTCTGGGAAGGGCAAGATGCCAGGGAGGTTGGTGCGGTGCAAACACACTGCCAAAACACGGAGAAACTGCCCTGAGACCTGCGGGTATAGGGCGGTATACAAATTTAATAAATAATTTTTAAAATCTGGCATTCCTGCTGGTGCATTTGCACCCCTGAAATATACTCGGAGTCGAGAGTGGATTTCATGCTCTTTATTCAGCTCATAGTGGTGAGGAGGAATCGACTTTCCCCCAGAATGTGTGCTTTATAAACTTTATTTACACAATGGGTCCCAAGTGATTGGCTAATTCCAGGATTCTCCTGTAGGCCAATCAGGTTGCGGATTCACTTCTACCTGGAGCTGGATTGGGTGGCTCCTGTGGACCAATCAGACTGCTGCATTCTGGATCCTATTGTTCTAGGACCAATCAGACTGCTGCATTTTGGATCCTATTCAGCTCAGTACATAACAACCCCTCTGGCCGCCATCTTGTTCCTCCATCTCTCCGTAAGCAACTCACCTGCCAGGAAGGTAGCATAGGAGCTCTGTCCCTCCTTGTGAGCTACTTCTCAAGTCAGGGAAAGTTTCGGTCAGTTTGGAGAAGGGACTCTACAGTTAAACAAGAAAAGTGTCGAGGATTTTAATACCTATTTGAGTTAATTGATTTTATTCTGTTGTGGTGACATATTTCTAGTGGGATTGTGGAGACTTACGAAGCTTGTTAGGACTTAACTTCTTCCCTGGGATTTCCTTGATCCCTAAGATTGTATCCTGGTTTTTCTGTACAAATCCCCTGACTCTCTTTTTCTTACTTGCTTTTATATGTTTTTAAATTGTTGCTCAATTGGCTTGAGGCTGCATTTTTATTTTAACGGACGTTGTTTTTCTATTGAACATAGAGATCTTTAAAACATAAAGTGGTTTAGTAATGCTTTTAAATAAAATAAAACACATCTCTCACCTTACTAAAGGTAAAGGGACCCCCGACCATTAGGTCCAGTCGTGGCCAACTCTGGGGTTGCGGCACTTATCTCGCTTTATTGGCCAAGGGAGCCGACGTACAGCTTCTGGGTCATGTGACCAGCATGACTAAGCCGCTTCTGGCGAACCAGAGCAGTGCACGGAAACGGCGTTTACCTTCCTGCCGGAGCAGTACCTATTTATCTACTTGCACTTTGACGTGCTTTCAAACTGCAATGGCTGAACCCCAGTATGCAAATAATCTGTGGCTACCAGTTTACTTTTTTGGTGGTGGTGGGTGTTGAGAAATAATAGGTCTAGGTTGCGGGAAGCTAACTTGGTGCTCTAAAGATATCCAGGTGGGTATTTTTTAGGTGCCATTGAGTCTCTGCAGTTGTCCTCCTCCAAATCGACACCAAATTACTTGCCACCAGCTTGCTTGGATCTCACCGGGGTGCTGACTTGTGCCCCAGTTTATGGACACCCAATGGCACCCGTGACATAACATGACATCATGATGTCATGACATAATGACATCACATTACATCACCATGCCGCAGCGGCACTTCCGAGGGGCTTTGGAGATCAAGTCCAAGGCCTCGCGAGACCTCCTATGCAACTTTTTGTTTATACTGGAAGTCGTGTCAGAGGCCTGACAGGCCCTTGGACGTCACTTCCAAGGCTTCGCGGGGCCTCAGACATCACGCCAGAGCCCCAAGGTGTAGTTGCACAGGCCCCCAAGGCCCCCTATAGTTGGTGCCAGTGGATCACACCATCATCCCTAATTATTTAGTACCTCGAATTTAGACGTTTTTGAAGAACAATACTTAAGAATCACAGCAAAATATTTGCTTGTTTATAGGATTTATAGGATTTCTTCATTGTGGTCCCAGGTTGGGGTGGAGGTTCAATGAAACAATTCTACAGTTTGGTTTTCATGTTTCTTTTTATTTATTTCTTCTTAGAGGTCATATCCACACAGTAATTTAAAATACTTAGGTGCGTTTAAAGCACATGGTTTCCCTGCAGAAATACTGGGAACGGTAGCTTACGCCCTCACAGAATCCAACACACTTAACAAACTACAGTTCCCAGAATTCTTTGGGGGAAGCAAAAGAATGTGCTTTAAATGTACAGTGCAGATGTGTCCTAAACTGCCTTAAGATAGTTCAGTGTGATTGTTATTATTTAAAATCAAATAAATCCAATTCTTAAGATAATACCAAACATGCAATATAACCCCAATATCTTTAAAAATTGTGTGTTTACCAATTAACCACCCATGCTAGCACCCCTAGTATTCAATTACCCATGTGTTACGTTTGGCAGCGCAATCAGGTTCTGCATCGCTGCTGCCAGATCATGATGCTTAAATCAAGGCGACATTTCTTCGGGGCTCATCTAATTATCCGTGGCTGCATCCTTTCCGTTCCCCCTGGCTTTGGGTGGAGATGTGAAAAGGCCAAGGCAACACACTCCAGCAGATCCCGGTGACCTTAATGAGGCAGAATTATAGCAGTGTGCTATATCACTCGCTCATAGAGACACGGCTGTTTACTCTATCTCTCCGCTCAAAGGCTCCTCCATAAATCTTGGGTGCCTTCCAATAGCCAGTGGATCCCAGGAAAGAGGTGGTCAGAACGGCTCCGGTGTCATCTTGTCAATCCAGGGCCGCTGGAATGTGGTAGTCTAGAAAAGATCATTTGCTCAGTTGGCACTCTGGAACTGCCTGGTTTAATTTCTTGGATACAGGGGGGGAATATTTGTGTGTTGCTCTAAATGTCTTCAACCCATATTTTATATCTGGGAGTAAGAAGGGGTGGCGTGGCTGTGTACACTTCCAAAATCTCCATGGAGCCAAAACAGAAACTCCTCAAATACCATGTAAATCCAAGAAGCTGTCAACAGGGAAAGTGAGATGCTGAAAAGCCGATGGTGGAATCTGGATAAGCTGACAGGCAGCCTTCTGCAGCGGCATCCACTAAAAGCCTGTAGTGCTACAGCTCACGGATGAGGGGGGCCTGCCTTAAGAGAACCATGGGGTTTAGTGCTCCACATGAGCCTGTGTTATTGACCTTCTAAGCTGCGTTCACAGGGACGTGGGTGGCACTGTGGGTTAAACCACAGAGCCTAGGACTTGCCGATCAGAAGGTCGGCAGTTCGAATCCCCACGATGGGGTGAGCTCCTGTTGCCCAGTTCTTGCTCCTGACAACTTAGCAGTTCGAAAGCACATCAAAGTGCAAGTAGATAAATAGGTACCGCTCCTGTGGGAAGGTAAACGGCGTTTCCGTGCACTGCTCTGGTTCGCCAGAAGCAGCTTAGTCATGCTGGCCACATGACCCGGAAGCTGTACACTGGTTCCTTCAGCCAATAAAGCAAGGTGAGCGCTGCAACCCCAGAGTCGGCCACGACTGGACCTAATGGTCAGGGGTCCCTTTACCTTTAAGCTGTGTTCACAACCAAGAAGACCCACGAGGATGCCCAGGTAACAATGGGAGTGGCTGCCGAGACCACATAACCCCCGTCCTGAAAGACCTACTTTGGTTCCCACTACGTTTCCGAGCACAAATCAAAGTGTAGGTGCTGACCTTTAAAGGACCAGGTGTGCAGCCTGGGAGTGATTTTGGACTCACAGCTGTCCATGGAGGCGCAGGTCAATATTGTGTCAAGGGCAGGTGTTTAACAGCTCCATCTGGTACGCAGGCTGAGACCCTACCTGCCCACGGACTGTCTCGCAAGAGTGGTCCATTCTCTGGTTATCTCCTGCTTGGACTACTGCAATGTGCTCTATGTGGGGCTACCTTTGAAGGTGACCCGTAAACTAGAACTAATCCAGAATGTGGCAGCTAGACTGGTGACTGGGAATGGCCGCCGAGACCATATTACACCGGTCCTGAAAGACCTAGATTGGCTCCCAGTACGTTTCCGAGCACAATTCAAAGTGTTGGTGCTGACCTTTAAAGCCCTAAATGGCCTCGGTCCAGTATATCTGAAGGAGCGTCTCCTCCCCCATCGTTCTGCCCGGACACTGAGGTCCAGCTCCGAGGGCCTTCTGGTGGTTCCCGCTCTGTGAGAAGTGAGGTTACAGGGAACCAGGCAGAGGGCCTTCTCTGTAGTGGCACCTGCCCTGTGCAACGCCCTCCCATCGGATGTCAAGGAAATAAACTACCTGACTTTTAGAAGACATCTGAAGGCAGCCCTGTTTAGGGAAGTTTTTAATGTTTGATATTTTATCGTCTTTTTAATATTCTGTTGGGAGCCACCCAGAGTGGCTGGGGATACCCAACCAGATGGGCGGCGTATATATAATATTATTATTATTATTATTATTATTATTATTATTATTATTATTATTATGCCCCTAAGCAATGTTTACATGATCAGTGAGCCTATAAGTCAGTAGCTGACCCTCTAATATTCCTTAGATGAAAATAGGGACATTTCTCACTCCCTCCCCCACGAACTGACCCTCCTCGCCCCCCCCATTTTTGTCCCCCCACCCACAGTTCATTTCCTATCATAAGACGGATAGGTCTATTCAGTTCTAGGGATGGGGAAGAAATACCATTTTGTTTGCATTTCAATTAGAAACTACCTAATTCATGCATCTCAAATCAATATGCAAAACCACAACACAATTGCCCTTCAAAATGTGCACTTCTCCCGATTTTGCAATATATTATGGAAATGCATTAATTGGGGGAAACATGGGCATAAAAATGCATGTATTGGTGAAAATGGCATACGAAACTGCATCATGTTAAAGAAGAACTGCTTGCAAAATGTGCATACCAGGAGAAATTTGCATTGAACACTGGTGAATTTTCACACATTTTTTTTAAATGAAAATTGCTGCAGAAAGGTAGAGAATTTAAGCTGGGGGAAATAGGGAACTAAGAAAAAATGAAATTGGCAGGTTTGCCTGTCCTTGTTCTGTGCAATTATTTCTCAGTGGAAGAAGAGAACTTGATCTCAACTGTAGCCTTCAGCATTCAGGCCCAGGTTCTCTGCCGTGCTCCCTATAAAGGGAATCAGAAAGATCAGCACATGTTGCTGGCAGGTCATAACAGATGTTTAACAAGATGGTTTTCTATGAGGCTGTCAGTCGGGGTGACATCTGCACTGGGGGTACCTGCTTTCTCTTAACGTATTGACTAGGAAATAAATAGATCTGGCTACAGGAGAACGAATTCAGATTTTAACTTCTCGATTTTGCAGTAAAGCTCAGCTCAGTAAATTGATTTTCATAGCCGTAAAAGCTGAACACTCATAACCCCAAAAGCGATAAACATTTTATTGCTGTTTGGAATTTATATTTTATTACAGCTCTCTCTCTCTCTCTGTTCCCCCCGCCCTCCTAGATATATACCCTGGAGGGGTGTAGGGGGAGGTATTTTATGTGCAGTTGTAGAAATGAACTTAGTGCAAATATTTTTATTATTTGCCACTTGGCATCAAAATTTCCATGCATTCTCCCAGGACTAAGCATATTCTTTAAATTATTCAGCGTGATCTTATGGTACTTAGGAGACTTCCAAGGCAGCTTGGTCCTTCAGATAACCATTCTCTGGAGCTGGAAAGCATCGATGCAGGCAGAAAAACCAGTGTGCACATCTATTGCACACTGCCACAGAGAGACACAGAGATTTGGTCTTGTTCCAGCAAGGCTGCTTTTGAGGTCTTTTTTCTCCCTTATGCAACACTTTAAGAATGTTCAAAGGTCTTTACATACATAACCTCAATCATATTTAAAACAGCCCTCTAAGGTCAGCCAATGTAATTATTCCATATTCCAGAATGGGAGCTGAACATCCACACCATGGATTTAAAGCACTGTGATACCGCTTCAAACAGCCATGGCTTCCCCAAAGAATTCTGGGATCCATTGTCTGTTAAGCATGCTGAGTCCTGTTAAAGGTAAAAGGACCCCTGATCATAGGTCCAGTCATGACCGACTCTGGGGTTGCGGTGCTCATCTCGCTTTATTGGCCGAGGGAGCCGGCGTACATGTGGCCAGCATGACTAAGCCACTTCAGGTGAACCAGAGGAGCGCACGAAAACGCCATTTACCTTCCCGCTGGAGCGGTTCCTATTTATCTACTTGCACTTTGACATGCTTTCGAACTGCTAGGTTGGCAGGAGCAGGGACCAAACAACGGGAGCTCATCCCTTCGCGGGGATTCGAACCGCCGACCTTCTGATCGGCAAACCACAGAGCCACCCACGTCCCATCTGAGTCCTGTTAGGAGATCCCTATTCTTCTCACAGAGCTACATTTGCCATAGTTCACTATGAAAAGGGATTGATTGTTAAGTAGGGTTGCCATATTTCAAACTTGCTGAGCCTTTTCTTGAAGAAGAAGAAGAAGAAGAAGAAGACATTTGTGAGCTGAAAATCAGCATTTCTGACATGGGATACCTACCATATGTCCAGATTTTCCCCGGACACTTCAGCGATTTCTGCCCAGACACTGTTTCTGATGACCAAATCCCAGCCATGTCCAGGAAATTCCGGACATTTGGCAACCTTTTGTTAACCCACTCTTAGAACTGTACCTCTCTGAGGCAAATGATGTGTCTCCTAAGAACTCTCAGCACCCTTAACAAACTACAGCTCCCAGAATTCATTGGAGGGAAGCCATGACTGTTTAAAGTGGTATCATAGTACTTTAAATGTATGGGGCAAGTGTGGCCTAAGATAATCATGGAAGGAAGGAAGGAAGGAAGGAAGGAAGGAAGGAAGGAAGGAAGGAAGGAAGGAACCTCAAAGGTCATTGAGCCCAACCCTTGCCAATGCATGAAATCTACCTCTAAGCAAATGTGATGGAACACGGTGGTTTTATTAAATGTGCGCTGATCCCACTGCACTGTGGTTATCTATGGATACTCAGTGGAAAGCTATAATGCACTCTGCTCTGGAACTCTTCATTATTTTTTCTGTGTTCCAGGAATCTGCCCCAGCATGCCTTTGTCCAGATTAAGCCTAGCCACCTTAAGCAGTCATGGCTTTCCCCCAAAGAATACTGGGGAGTGTAGTTTGCTAAGAGTGCTGAGAGATGTGAGGAAACTCCTACAGTCATACCTCAGGTTAAATATGCTTCCGTTTGAGCGCTTTTGGGTTGTGCTCCACAGTGACCCGGAAGTAACGGAATGCATTACTTCCGGGTTTCGCCACTCATGCATGCACAGACGGTCAAAACGACATCACGCGCATGTGCAGAAGCGGCAAATCGTAACCCACACACGGGCAGGCGCGGAGGCGCAGGTTACGTTCGCTTCAGGATGCGAATGGAGATCCGGAACAGATCCCGTTTGTATCCAGAGGTACCACTGTATTCCCCTTGCAGGGCTACAATTCCCAGAGTCCCCTTGGGAGATGGATGGACTGTTAAACCACTCTGAGATGGTTTAAAGTAGTATACCACTTCTTGAAATGGACAGTGCCACTGGAAGAAGTGGGAGCTGCGAACTCTTCCAATATACCAATGGATAGGAAAAGCCCTGCTGGACAGTTTTGGACTTTGGGCTGTCAAATTTCAGCAGTGCCCTGTGTGATGGGAAAATGCCCTCCCCCCCCCCCCCACACACACTTCTCATGCTCTGTTCTACAGCATTGTTGTGGTGCCCCCTGCAGTGCAGAACCTGGTGTGGCCAACCTGGTCACACTATCATAAAACTGCCTCCGATCAGATCTCAGGTCCATCCAGTACAGCATCTTGGCTTCACAGTGTCCAGCCAGGTACCCATGGGAAGTCTACAAGCAGGATTCCAGCACAACAGCACTACCCACCTGTGTGATTCTCAGAAATTGGTATTCAGAGGCAACTGGTCATCAATGTGAAATAAAAAAATTAAGGTATTATATATACAATAAATGTGCCAGGCAAACACGTACATATGGGTCACATGTCTGAGGCAGTACAGGAGGGCAGTCCTGGAGCCATTTTGGCTTCCAAACTAACCAAATATTTCTCTGCGAGGTCGAAGGAAAATGGAAACGCCTCCCCATTGTCTTTTCGTTCACAAATCCTGTCTTAAGGGTATGTCTGTGTATGAATAGGGTGAGCCTGTGACCTGGCTCAGGAACTAAGTATTTATCATTACAAAAGACTGGCCAGGCTCCCTAGGGTATCCAATCAAGTAAGCATTAACAAGTAACTTGCCAGACAGGAGGTAAACAATGACAGGAGTTAAAAAACGCACTCAGATTTCTGTTGTAGACCACCCTTTCTGTGATGTAGGTATGATGTGTCTGGGGGTGGTCTTGGGCTACACCCCTTCTGTGATGTATGTATGATGTTTCTCGGAGTGGTCTTGAACTCCAGGGCAGGCAATTTAAATTGTCTATATAAGGGCAGGCATGCCTTGATTCGAGGTCCTCCTCCTTTCCTGTGTGTGAGGGGAGCACCCTGTTGCAACAGTTCAATAAAGATCAGGCTTACTAGCTGCTTTGCTTCTCAATATTCTCTGGTTGGCCTCTGTTATTTTCTCCGACCGATGGAGAACCTGCAAAGGACTTTATTTTATAAGGGCTCTTGTGAAACCCATAATGGAATAAGGGCAGGTTTTTGTTTATTACGGATGACACATCCACCATTGAAGAGAGAGGTAAATGAGACAATCTGGAGCAGTGGTGTCGCAGTGGGGGGGCGGTGCACCCTGGGTTCCACATCTGGGAGGGTGACAAGGCAGCACCTCTGCAGCATGTGGAGAATCCTCCGTTCGTGACTGTAGCTGCAAGCAGAGGATCCCTGCGCTGGCGGCAAACCGCTATGTACAGCACATGCACTGGACGTAACGATGCCATACATGCGCTGTACATAGCGGTTTGCCGCTGGTGCCACTCGAACGTCTTACGGATTGGGGTGGGATCCCTCCGTCGCCGCTACAGCCATGAACAGAGGATCCTGGCACTGTCTGTACGGCACTGGAGCGGCGCCACCAGCAAACCGCTATGTACAGCGCATGTGCAGTGTTGCTATGTACAGCACATGCGTTGTATGTAGCGATGCTGCACATGCACCCTACGTAGTGACACACACCCAGTTGTTACAGCGCCTTCGTTTGCCCCATCTGAAAGAGCCGTTATCAGATTGTTCCAACATTTCCCCCCACTGGCTGGCCATTATGGGAAGCAGAGAATGTGTAGGCCTTTGGTCTGGTCCAGCTAGTATCTCCTTATGTTCTCCATCTCAGACCCTCCAAATGTCCCTATTTTCCAGGGACAGTCCCGGATTTACAGAAGCCGTCCTGGTCTCTGAATTTGATCCTGGAATGTCCTGCTTTTCCTTAGGATCGTTCTATGTTCATTGGAAAAATGTTGGAGGGTATGCAGTTATGAAACACACACACACCCAAGCCAATGAGATAAGTTACTATGCAACCTTTAGAAGACAGCTGAAGGCCGTCCTGTATGGGGAAGTTTTAAAATGTTTAACGTTTTATTATGCTTTTATATGTGTTGTAGGCCACCCAGAGTGGCTAGGGCAACTCAGTCAGATGTGCGGGGTATAAATATTATTATTATTATTATTATTATTATTATTATTGGCAACCCTATTTTCATAAGAGAAATGTTGGAGGGTATGCCAGCTGAATCTGAAAGTTCTGGTGTTGTTGCTTCAGGGCCATATCAAATCCTGTGCTTCCCTATTGCTCTGCGACCCAGACACGCAAATCGTTTCCTGTACAGGAATTCTATCTGGGATTGGCAGGCAAGAAACAGCCCAAGATGCCTTCGGAGCCGCAAAGCAGAACGGGTGGGAAACGCTGCCTCTGAAAGGGCGATTTCTAACCATATTCTGAAACCCATTAATAAGTAAGCCATTCATCTGATACCGGCAACAAATACTGTTTGCAAGTATTTGGCTGCGCAGCAATTCAATAACACCACTCCACCGTTATCTATCAATCGGGCAACACAAACATTTATGAAACTACATTTCTGAAGGCTTTTAAAGGTGTATTTAAAATGTGTTTGGCTTTGAAGCCTTATCTTTGCGAGCTCGCATACTCTGATAAAGGCCACCGTTGAGCTCCCTCTCAGGGAGCAGCTCAAATCCTGTCTGTGCCAAAGATATTTCATTCTCCGAGGTCGAAATGCCTGCAGCTCACATGCAATGGACAGCGGATTTTACAAAGGCTCTCCTGCAAGGGCACGTCGTTCACTGAACCGTATATCATCCGTGCAATGGACTCCTGTTATCACTTTGCAGTGCAGCCCCTGGGCTTGTAGCAAGGGATGAAAGCTTGGTGGACCGGGCGAGCGTTTTCCGAAAGCTTGTTTGCTGCAGCATCCGCTTGTATCTGTTTATTTACTGAGGTTTCGTATTTATTCTCCTGCATAGCTGTCAACTTACAGATTTGAAAATAAGGGACCAGCAGCCTCGAAAATAAGGGATCAGCAACCAAAATAAGGGATCAACAATTACTTTGATAAAATACATATTTTGTTGCGTGCAAATGGCTTTAGATACCTATTAGGTCCATAAATTACCATATAGTATATATTCAACACAAAAAAACCAGCAACAGTTTGTTGTTGACAAAGCACAGCTGGACATAGAAAGGGCCCCATTACCTTCAGTGGCTTATTTAAGGGACATCATCAATAAGGGACAGCAGCAGGACATGGTGCTGGGATAAGAGACTGTCCCGCCAAATAAGGGACACTTGACAACTATGTTCTGCTGCCAGATGCCTCTCAGAGAGGCTTATGGTAAAACAAAACACAGACCACACAACTGAAACATCTCAAAAACATGCGTCGCAAGGACACTTTCAATCCTGTACATGTCTACTCAGAAGTAAGTCCACTGGGGTTTACATCTGGGCAAATGGGCCCTGGATTACAGCTTTAAAAGCACTTTAAAACAGCAGTGCTTTAAAAATAAAAGAGCAGCCCTGCTGGGGAAAGACAATGGCATGTCTAGTCAAGCATCCTGTTCTAAGAGATGTTTTTGTTGCTTTATTGGAATGAATTTAATTATAAAGAAATAAAGTGATACAGAGAAAAAGGGAGAGGGAAGTGAGGGAGAACAAAGATATGGATAAGAAAATATATATATACAAAAATGCAATGTAATATACTCTCATACATTCTTATATAATTTGGTATAGTATTATTGTCCTAATACATATGTAGATATTAATAGCCCACTACATTAATATCTGACAAGGGATGCAGGTGGCGCTGTGGGTTAAACCACAGAGCCTAGGACTTGCCGATCAGAAGGTCGGCAGTTCGAATCCCCACGATGGGGTGAGCTCCCGTTGCTCGGTCCCTGCTCCTGCCAACTTAGCAGTTCGAAAGCACGTCAAAGTGCAAGTAGATAAATAGGTACCACTCTGGCAGGAAGGTAAACGGCGTTTCCGTGTGCTGCTCTGGTTCGCCAGAAGCGGCTTTGTCATGCTGGCCACATGACCCGGAAGCTGTACGCCAGCTCCCTCAGCCAATAAAGCGAGATGAGCGCCGCAACCCCAGAGTTGGTCACGACTGGACCTAATGGTCAGGGGTCCCTTTACCTTTACCTTACATTATTATCTGCATCCCTTTCTAAGAGTGGCATACACCTCATCTGTCCTGGCAAAACTGGGACATTCCATTTTTTCAAAAGTACAGGTTTTTCCAAAGTATGGATTTCAAAGAATTGTTGAGGTTCCAGTTTGCCTATTGTTTTACAAACTCTGAATTTGGTTGGTTCACCTGTAAATGGGAAGTGAATCAAATTTCTCCCTCACCCCTTCTCATAACCTGCCACATTCATTTTTTTACAAATAGATTGTGTAAATCATATTCCAGCTAAACCACCCATTGCCCAGCTAACCCCAGACACACAGGAGCCAGTTCTGACCGTTCATTGATGAGAAACGTACACTTCGCTCACTGCCAATGTTCTCTGTTATTTCTCCACATTTCCCAGGGATGAAGTTGCAGAGTCTGGGAGCTGCAGCCTGATTCGCATTAAGCCCTGTCCATTTTACAGATGAAAAACCAAGGCCAAGAGTGAGGTGGAAAACCTGTGGCCTGCCAGATAGACTACAGATCCCTTAGGGTTGCCATATTTCAAAAAGTGAAAATCCGGACAGAAAAGTTATTGAGCTTTTTTAGGAAAAGTTGCTGAGGTTTTTTCCCACCAAAATATTGAGGCTGCCATAGATCCGGGTTTTCCCAGACATTAGTGATTTCTGTCATATTCTGGCTGTGTCTGGGAATTCCTGGTGTATAGCAACCCTAGATCCCATCATCTCTAACCCATGTGTTATAAGAATTTAAGGTCCCATATATATAAATTATCTATGCGGGCTCTTGGATACCCCGCAAGGGGGAAAGGGCAGGTGTTTTTTTTACAACACATGTTTGTTTACAAATATTTCTATACTACCAAACATTTACATGCAAACACACACACACACACACACACACACCCCAAGGCAGTGAACAACTTAACCATCACTAAAATGACATCAGTAGTTAATACAGTACATTAATATTCGTGTGATTATTATTATTTAATTAATTGAATTAGTAAATGATAGATTCAGATTTCTGCAAGTAGATTTGAATTTGTATGCGCTAATTATATGTAGGCGTGGGGTTATTGGTTTGTTTTCTTTTCTTTTTTGTTATGTATTTTCTGTTCCCGCTTTGTATTTTTATGTTGTCAACCACCCTATGAAGCAGCCCTGTTTAGGGAAGTTTTTAATGACTGATGTTTTAATGTATTTTTAATCTTTTGTTGGAAGCCGCCCAGAGTGGCTGGGGAAATAAATAATAAATTATTATTATTATTTGGATGGAGAGAGGGATACAATTTTTTAATAATAATAATAATAATAATAATAATAATAGAAAATGTTCTTTAAATCCATCTCTCCACCCTCTCAGATTCATTTCAGCTTCTAGGACTGATTCAAATGTTACAGGCTGCAAATTTATTAAAATGAAGAGCCACACACAGATACACGGTTGACCTGAATTCATTCCTTCCTTCCCAAACCATGGGACACAATTTGTCCGAACATACGCTCTTCCTGATAAGTCTTCGACAGACCTCAGAACAAATTGGCCCGTTCACAATGGAAAGCTTTCTTTATTATTGTTTGAGGGAAAGGCGGGAGAGGAGAGGCTGGAAGGATCGATAGGCAAATAATAAAATAAGGCATAGGCAATGGATCGTGTGACCCTTCAGGGGAAAGTGCCTGTTGTCAGACACACCTAAGCAATCCAAATGGGTACTTACCTTCCAAGTGAAGCAGTGGTTTCAAAAGTTCACCTTGAGTTTCTGTTTACATATTCATTGATTTCCAGAATCACAGGCATCGGCTACATTTGCTGACAGATAAGAAAGGCTGGAACATGAACAGAAGGCAAAAATGAGGAGACCCCCAAGGTTATCCTTTAGCTCGTACACAGAGGGGAGGGGGAAATGAAGGAAATGATTATGCTCCCTTTGCACAATCAATTCCCCCTTATTACACCTGTGTTAACAACCACCAAGCAAACTCAAGAGGAGGGCACTAGGTAACCTTAGACCTCTGTAGTAATGTGATTTTTATGGGAGTTTCTCCGTGGCAAGACCATAGGCTGTTCCTGTCGCCTGGCGCCAGATTTATTTATTTTTAATCCTGTGGGTTTCTGTGTGAAACGTGGCAGAACCTGTAGGACAGCAGCAGGGAAATTCCAGCCCCCACAGGTCAATATTGGACTGCCAGAGATCCAATTTGGCCCACAAAGCCAGTCCCCCCCAACCCCCCCCGACCACGTCCACCTGTCAATCAGCAGACATCACAGTGACGCCAACTAATAGCTCTGCCTTCGCTGCTCCCAACCGTTCCCCAAAGGGAGCTGACATGTCTTCTTCTTCGGCAATCACTCGTAGCCGAGTAAGATTGTCTTCCATGAACACAGTCTTAACAATGAGTCCATAAGAGACTGTGGAGGCCAATTCTGGATCCACAAGTTCGTCCACAGTGGGGATATAGGTTTCCAGACAGGCGTTGGTGGGGGTTTGCCAAACGTGCCTTCCTCTTAGCACGTTTCTCCCTTGTGTCCTGAGTTCGAGCGTCTTCAAAGTGCACAACACCTTTGGTAAAGGCTGTCCTCCAATTGGAGCACTTGCAGGCCACTGTTTCCCAGTTGTCAGTGTTTATACTACATTTTTTTTAGATTTGCGTTGAGAGAGAGTCTTTAAACCTCTTCTGTTGACACCAGCATTACGCTTTCCATTTTTAAGTTCAGAGTAGAGTAGTTGCTTTGGAAGACGATAATCAGGCATCTGGACATCATGGCCAGCCCAATGAAGTTGATGTTGAAGAATCATTGCTTTGACACTGGCGATCTTTGCTTCTTCCAGTACACTGGCATTACAGTGGTACGTCAGGTTAAGAACTTAATTTAATTCTGGAGGTCTGTTCTTAACCTGAAACTGTTCTTAACCGGAAGCACCACTTTAGCTAATGGGGTCTCCCACAGCCGCCACGCCACTGCCACACGATTTCTGTTCTCATCCTGAAGTAAAGTTCTTAACCCGAGGTATTATTTCTGGTTTAGCCGAGTCTGTAACCTGAAGCATCTGTAACCCAAGGTACCACTGTAGTTCGCCTGTCTTCCCAAGGGATGTGTACAGTTTTTCAGAGACACCGTTGATGGAATCGTTCAAGGATTTGGAGATAAGGTTTTAAGTGGTCTTTGTTTCACATGCATACAGTAAGGTTGGTAGTACAATAGCTTTATAAACAAGCATTTTGGGCTGTTCAGTGCCAGATTGCCAAATAGCCAGCCACAACAAATAAAATAGTTCCATGGAGCTCCACAAGAGGGCACCAGGTTCATGGCCCTGCCAGCTACAGCTTGGCCCTTCTGTCTTCCCAGTTGCTCCATTCTGCTGCTTCCACAGTCATCCATGGCTCCACACGGGTCTCTTAAGCCAGAATAATAATAATAATAATAATAATAATAATAATAATAATAATATACCGATATTTGTACCCCACCCATCTGACTGGGTCGCCCCAGCCACTCTCGGCAGATACCAAAATACATAAAAAACATACATAAAACGTTAAAACTTAAAAAGCTTCCCTATGCAGGGCTGCCTTCAGATGTCTTCTAAAGGTTATATGGTTACTCAGTCTGAGAATGCAAAGCTCACAATAGGCAGGAGTCATGCAGGGAGGGTGGGCACATCACATGGCCACAGATTATCCAAAGATCCCAAGTATTATCCAAATACTTGGGATCAGATTATCCAAAGATCCCTCATTGAAGAAAAGAGAGAAGGCCAGACTTGACCACAGAAAACCTCTTTCATTAGGGTTACAGCTCAAAATCCCTAAGACACTCTTCCCCAAACAGCTGCCCTGCAGATGTTTTGGACAACAACCCCAGACCATTCAACATTTCTCCGATGAAAATAGGTTATTGTTGTTTAGTCATGTCCAACTCTTCGTGACCCCATGGATCATAGCACGCCAGGCACTCCTGTCTTCCACTGCCTCCCGCAGCTTGGTCAAACTCATGCTGGTAGCTTCGAGAACACTGTCCAACCATCTTGTCCTCGGTCGTCCCCTTCTCCTTGTGCCCTCAATCTTTCCCAGCATCAGGGTCTTTTCCAGGGAGTCTTCTCTTCTCATGAGGTGGCCAAAGTATTGGAGCCTCAGCTTCAGGATCTGCCCTTCCAGTGAGCACTCAGGGCTGATTTCCTTCAGAATGGAGAATGGAGAGGTTTGATCTTCTTGCAGTCCATGGGACTCTCAAGAGTCTCCTCCAGCGCCATAATTCAAAAGCATCAATTCTTCAGCGATCAGCCTTCTTTATGGTCCAGCTCTCACTTCTCTTCTATGAAAATAGGTACGTCCTATTAATAATAATAATAATAATTTTGCCCCACCAATCTAACTGGGTTGCCCCAGCCACTCTGGGCAGCTTCCAACATATATCAAAACATAAACATTTTTAAAAAAAACTTCCCTATACAGGGCTGCCTTTGGATGTTTTTAAAAGGTGGTATGGTTGCTCATCTCCTTGGTTCGGGGGTCACATAACACATGTAAAGTGTAGACTGTGTGAGGAATTCCCCTCCCTCTCCCTATCCCCCCCCCATGAGCTCTGCGTAGAACAAACATCAGGAGTAACTGAACTCTACAGTGCACAATTACAAATGTAGAATGGGGGGGGGGGGTTGGCAGGACAAGGGACATCTATAAGTGCACAGTGGCTCCCGTTCCTCGCCTTTGCGCTATTTCCATGACTGCAATGCCTTGACTTCTCTTTTTGTGCAATGCTAACACACCTTCTCCTCTCCTGTTGAAATGTGCTGCAAGGACCAAACATTTGCAATTCCAACCCGCTCGGAAGCTGATGAGCAGCCTCTGGTGGACAGTAGTGCATAGGCAATGCGATGAGTAATTCATCTTTGCGTTCGTTCCAAGAATATTCTTGTGCTCAAAGTAGGTCTGCAAATGTAGAGGCTTAGTGGGGTGATCTGCATATGGTCACACTCTCCAGAGCCAAATCTTGGGGGGGGGGGCGAGGGGTTACATTAAGCAATGTTGGGAAAGAGGTAGTTAAAATACACCCAAGATGCTAGGAAGCAGCATAAGTAAGCACAATTTTCTGAAAAATATAGAGATCAGTCCCTGAAGAATTTTGCACCTAAAATCTCAGTGCCAGAAATCCATATCATGCAGTTTCATAATTTTTGACCTGGCAATATACAGTAGTACCTCAGGTTAAGTACTTAATTCGTTCCGGAGGTCCGTACTTAACCTGAAACTGTTCTTAACCTGAAGCACCACTTTAACTAATAGGGCCTCCTGCTGCTGCTGCGCCGCCAGAGCACGATTTTTGTTCTCATCCTGAAGCAAAGTTCATAACCTGAAGCACTATTTCTGGGTTAGTGGAGTTTGTAACCTGAAGCGTATGTAACCTGAAGTGTATGTAACCTGTGGTACCACTGTACAGTGGACGCTCGGGTTGAGAACGTGATCCGTGTGGGAGGCATGTTCGCAACCCGCAGCATTCGCAACCTGCAGCGCCGCGTCTGCGCACTCTGCGCACACACGGGTTGCGACGAGTGCTTCTGCGCATGCGCAAAGCGCGATTTAGCTCTTCTACTCATGCGTGACCGCAGAAATCCGGAAGTAACCAATTCTGGTACTTCCGGGTTTCGGCGCGTCCGTAACCTGAAAAAACACAACCTGGAGCGTCTGTAACCCGAGGTATGACTGTATTGCGAAGCACGATGTTTGTGTGCTATGCAAAAATCATCGTGTGGGGAAAACCATGAAGCCAGCCAATGCTTCTTGCAGCCCTTGCTAACTCTGCCGGCTTAGCTTTCTCCTGCCACCTACAGGGGGCATCAAATCATGACGCAGGAGAAACTGTGACGCCAACCAAAACCTCTACATAGCTGCATCTTTATTTCAGACTTCTTGATATATTGGTATATATCGCAATGTTTAGCTGGTGATGTATCGCAGTGTTGAAAACCAGCTATCGCCCCGCTCTAATCAGGAGCAAGGAACTCATGGCTCTCCAAAGGTTGTTGGACTCCACTTCCCATCAGCCCCAACCAGCATGGCCAACAGAGGGGATAATGGGAATTGTTGTCCAACAATATCAGAGGCACCCAACTATAGAACTGCCTTCCCTTAGAGCTACAACCAGCGTCAGTGGTACAGTGGTAACTTGGTTCTCAAACTTAATCTGTTCCAAAAATCCGTTCCATAACCAAAGTGTTCCAAAACCAAGGCGTGGTTTGTGCTTTCCCATAGAAAGTAATGCAAAATGGATTAGTCCGTTCCAGACTTTTGAAAACAACCCCTAAAACAGCAATTTAACATGAATTTTACTATCTAACAAGACCATTGATCCATAAAACCAAAGCAATAAACAATGTACTGCAGTCACACAATCAATCAATCAATCAGTAGCTGAACTGGGTTCCACACAGTCACAAAAACAAAACAAAAAGAGCCACAAAAACAAAAACGCAAAATAAATAGCAAAAACAGACAGATCTCAGTGTAAGACTCAAAACGGAAGTGTGGCACTCAAAATGGAAGCGTAACACTCAAAACAGAGCACATTCAGCTTCTGAAAAAGGTTCGCAAACCAGAACACTTACTTCCAGGTTTACAGTGTTTGGGTTCCAAGTTGTTTGAGTACCAAGGCGTTTGAGAGCCAAGGTACCACTGTATTAGGTTTTAGGTGTCTGTTTTGGGTAGTTAGACCAATCTCTTTACTCAAGCCTTTGGGGGAAGTTGACCTGACAAAGCTGAACAGTAAATTAATTGATGGGTGTTGTTTGTACGGTTCACTTTTAAGTTAACTGCTTAAAAGTGATATTTAGTGTTTTGAATGTTTTTTATATCTGTGTTGTAGATTGCCCTGGGATCACAAGTGATAAAAAGTGGTTTGGAATTTGAATGAACATATAACAAAAGGCAACTTTCCTTTACAGACGGTCTTTTACCCTCGCCAGATTTAACGTTCTCCCTTCTGCCTTACTTCAGGGCAGATTTGAGGGTAAACCATACACAGCACGGGTCTGTCCTTGTGGCCCGTTGGAAGTTGAAACTGCTTCACATGTACTATTACGTTGTCGTCTTTATGAGGATATATGCCTGACTTTTATTACACCTGTTTTGCAAAAGTCCAGGAAAGAATCGGAATACCATAGTTTAAAACTACTGCTTGAGGACAAGAATCCCAAGACTACATTAAATGTAGCTAAATTCTGTATGTCTGCAATCAATCGCAGGAAGCAAGTGGTATCCCATAATGACCAAACCCCTAAATGTTAATTACAGGGGGCACGCTAATAATTAATTTCATTTTTTTATATTTAAATCCTTGTTATATTTATATTGTCCCTTGTATTTCTGATATTTTTTATGATCTATGATATTGTGTGTGTTGACGCTGGTCTGTGACCATATTAATAAATTCATTCATTGATTCAACTTTCCTTGGAAAGGAGACCTTCTAGGCAATTCAGCGTCATTAACTCTCTCCTGTCCACCCCCCCCCCAATCTTCCAACAATACGTTCAAACATGATGTTCCCACAAAAAAACAAACATGCTGTCAGGGGGGCAGTCCTGACACATGCAAACAAAAATAAATCTAATTGTCCAAAATGTTCTCGGATATCAGAGTACAAAGAAACCCAAAACAAATCATGTTCGTCCCATGACTTCAATAACTGGTTATAAGTGAGTAGCCTCACCTCAATAGCCTCATCTGTAAAATGGGTATAAAAACGATGAGACTCACTGTTTCCTTGCAGAATAGAAAAAAAAAGTGTTGAAAAGTGTGATGTGCACAGAGGAAAGCTACATGAAGGGAGGGGGAATGCTCCCCCAGAAAAGACCTTTTGCCCAATGGAAAAACATTGCTTTGTGGGGGGGCAGGGTTCTGAGTGGAGCAGCTAAACATCGCTCTGTGTACCCAAAGAATTTTGGCAATATTTTTGGACCCACCATGAGGGCTGCCCAAAAGATTCCAACACTTTAGAAACTCAGAAACTTTACTTTTTCTCCCTCACTATGTTCATTTCCTTTTTGAGAAGCTCTTCAGAGGCAGGACTGCTAACCATTTGGACAGATCTCCCTGAAGAACATCAGCAGTCAGGTGACCATCTGACTGTTTACGAATCTACTGCTTACATAAGGTTTATGTGCAGTAACAGTGAGGGATAGTTGTTCCTCGCTATCCTGTAGAACTGGCTGGTGTGAGCACAATGAAATGTGAAAGCCGAGGTCCTTACATCAGAGTGTTGCATAAGGATCAGCTGGAGATTCCACTGCAATGTTTCATAAAGTATATATAGAAGCACAGCGAACGGTCAGCTCTGCAACAGGCACACTTGATGTCAAAGAGCCTTCACGGTTAGACCTATATTTAGGATTCATGCAAGCTTCGTCCAAGCACAGAGTTTGGAACTAAGTACAAAATTCGCCAGCCCAGGCTTCGGATTTCTTTTAAAACAATAACAATCAAGTTTCTAGCCCTTATGATGGGGTTTAATGGGTGTGGGCTACACCTGGTGAAATTTTCAATTTCAATTCAATTCAATTTCCTTTATTTGACCGATAGTCAGAAATAAAACATTACACAATGCAGAATTATAAACTAAAACATCATAGGGGTACATAAATAAGGTAGGGCCACAGTACTAGACCTCTCACAGATAACCCACATTAAAGCATTCAGTTATACGTTTCCGACACTTGAGTGCCAGGAAAAGGAATCTAGCCACTGACAAAGTTGTTTTCCCAGAAGACTTATTTAGCAGATATGCTGTCTGCTTTCCTCTTTGCCGGGAACTGAGCTGGGGTAAGTATGGAGTTATAAGATACTGTCTTAAATCGTTGTAGAAGGGACAGCTCAGTAAAATGTGCTCTGTGGATTCTACCTCACCCAACGCACAGTGGCATAATCTCTGGTCATATGGGACTCCTCCATATCTTCCCTTCAGAACCGCCGAGTCAAGAACATTCAGCCTAGCCGCAGTAAATAGTCTGCGGTATTCCACGTAGTGGATATCCGCTGGTGAAATTTCAAAAGGCAGATAGATACATCCAGTGCTAGTTCTACTCAGAGCAGATACACTGAAATGAATGAAACTAAGTTGGTAAAGTCCATTAACGACAGCGGGTCTACTCTGAGTAGGTCTAGCATTGACAGTGGAAACAAGAAATGAACAATTGCGTGGTCGGGCCAGGCTACAGTTCATCCAATTCAACGTTCTGTTCCCAATAGCAGCAGGCCAGAAACCTCTGGAAGTTACCATCAAGTTGTAAAGGTAATGGCCAGTGTTTGTAGTTTATTGCAAACATCAGATGTTCCAAGCTCCATCACCTCATTCTGAGTTCTGGGCATGCAGTCCTCCATTCTCTGTGTCCACGTTACTTCTTTAGACCCTCTCCTTCCAAAAAAATGCCTATTCCAAAGATCCACATTTTTCCAATGTGCCAGAAAAATCTAGCTGTCAAGTGTGGATTTCAGAATTCCACACCTCAGAGAAGACTAGCTTGTAGCTCTGGTACCAAATCAGCTTGGATAGCTCAGTTGGCTAGAGCACAGTGCTGACAATGCTAAGGTTGCAGGTTTGATCCCCATATGGGACAGCTGCATATTCCTGCATTTCAGAGGGTTGGACTAGATGATCCCCAAAGTCCCTTCCAACTCTCTAGTTCTAAGAAAGTGTGTGTTCTTCTACCCAGTGATGAAAGAGGACAGGAACAGGCAAGGACAGAGTAACAGCCGATCATTATGGGAGTTAACATGCAAATCCACTTTGATCACTGACTCTTCAAGTCGAACAGGTACATCAGTATTTATTATAAATCAGGCACTCAGTTGCGACTGAAATTCCTAGAAGAGATTCAGAAGTGGTTAAATTAGGACTGTGCTTTCTGATTTTGGTTTCCAGGGCAAAAGTAGTGCTTCCAGGCCCTCTTAAATGGTTGGCTCTCCTCAAAAACCCTCCGATATACGATATATACGATATACGATATCTTTATTGTCATTGTCCCTTGCGGAACAATGAAATATAAAACTACATAAGAACTACATAAAACTACCACAAAACTACATAAAAACTACATAAAACTACTACAAAACTACATAAAACCTTCAAAAACCCCTAAAAACTCTAAAACTCCATTTTAAAATACACTATACTACAGAGACCCCTTATGCTGCGTTTAAAACCAAAACTGCATTAGCGTAGAAACTGTTTTTCAGGCGGCTAGTCCTGGCCTTTATAACCCATCTGTTCACACCCATTGTTTCCCCCAATATGCTGCTATGCCCCTGACAATTCTCCCCCCTTTTAGGGGTGCTTTCTCCTTAATGATCCCAGCCAACCAGGGATCAAGTAGTAAATGCAATGACATCACAGTCAGATTTGACAGCTTTTTGACATCACCAAGGGCGAACTGCGACTGATTTACATTGAGAGCAAACCTTCCTAGAATGGTACCCTGGCAGTTCTTATTGAATAAAAAAGGTAAAGGACCCCTGACAGTTAAGCCCAGTCGCAGACAATTTTGGGGTTGCGGCATTCATCTCACTTTACAGGCCGAGGGAGCCGGCATTTGCCCGCAGACAGTTTTTCCAGGTCTTGTGGCCAGCATGACTAAGCTGTTTCTAGTGAAACAAGAGCAGCGCACGTAAACACCATTTACCTTCCCGCCAGAGAGGTACCTATTTATCTACTTGCACTTTTTGGCATACTTTCGAACTGCCAGGTTGGCAGGAGCTGGGACTGAGCAACCCCATCACGGGGATTCGAACCACCGACCTTCTGAATGGCAAGCCCAAGAGGCTTAGTGGTTTAGACCACAGCGCCTTCTTGTGTAGCAACCCATGAAAGACCATTAAAAGCAAGGGGCGCGTTTCCATCTTAACGTTGCTGAATATCACCTTTCCTAGCTCAGCGCAAGTTTAAAGACAGGCATAGGGAGTTTTACAGCAAACCATTTAGTGGGCGTTTGAGGCTGAGCGCATGCTGTAGCTTTGAAACACATTAAAAACACACCATATATCTCAAAGAAACTTGGGTGCCATAGTTTGTGAAGGGTTGCTGGGAAGTGTGACTCTGTGAGGCAGCGGTTCTCAACCTGTGGGTGCCCAGATGTTGTTGGACTACAACTCCCATCATCCCTGAACTCTGGCCTTGCTAGCTAGGGTGATGTAAGTTGTAGTTGAACAACATCTGGGGACCCACAGGTTGAGAAAGGCTGCTGAGGGGTAAACAAATTACAGTGCCCATAATTATTTGAGGGGGATGTTGGTGGCTGTGTGGGTTAAACTACAGAGCCTAGGGCTTGCCAATCAGAAGGTCAGCAGTTCGAATCCCCACGATGGGGTGAGCTCCCATTGCTCGGTCCCAGCTCCTGCCAACCTAGCAGTTCGAAAGCACGTCAAAGTGCAAGTAGATGAATAGGTACCACTCCAGCGGGAAGGTAAATGGCATTTCTGTGCGCTGCTCTGGTTCGCCAGAAGTGGCTTAGTCATGCTGGCCACATGACCCGGAAGCTGTACGCCGGCTTCCTCGGCCAATAAAGCAAGATGAGCGCCGCAACCCCAGAGTCGTCCACGACTGGACCTAATGGTCAGGGGTCCCTTTACCTTTAATTCTTTGAGGGAAATAGTGTGTTTGATATGTGCTTTGAAGGTATATTGTGCATGCAGCCTGACTCTCTAAATCAGAGGTTGGAAGATTGTGGTCCTGAAGATGCTGCTGAGGTACAGTTAGCCTCAACATTGAACACTGGCCATACCGGATGGGGCTGATGGGATTTGGAGTCCAACAACATCTGAGGGGCCCAGATTCAAACTCAGAGGAGCAGTCACTACTTGCTGCTGGTACACCAGAAACAGCAGGATCTGCATTAGAGAAGAAGAAAAGCCCTGAGAGATGGAGGGAACAGAAACGATGACAACTGGAATCCTTTCTGCCACAGCCACGTTTGGTATCACTTCAGAATGTGGCAAACTTTCAATACTCAAATTCAATTTGGAAGTGTTGAGGCAAACTGTTCTTAAAAAAACAACAACAACATACACACACAGTAAACTTCCCTCCTTCTGAATCAGCATGATCAACATCAGTCCCTTTTCTTTCCCCAAATGAGGAAATGTTTGCTTGAGAATTTTAATGTCCTCCGATTTGTAGCTGCCCAAAGAACAATAGCATGGAATCTGTTCTCAGCAATAGAAGATCAAATGTCAAACTAAACACGCAACGACCCTCCCTTGTAGGCGAGCTGACGAGACGTGAGAAATTAAGAGCCAACCTGAGTGGTTAGGCATGTTTGGGGGGTTTTTTTGTTCCCCACCCGCCACCTGTGGAAGCTGCAATTCTGTAAAAGGAAACGAAAATTTTCCCATCTTAATAGTAGATGCCTTATTGGGGGAGGGAGCTGTTTTGTTCCTGTGATTGACTGACTTTGACCAACTAGACCGAGCTGTAATTATGGGAAAACAATCAAATCTCTATGTGGAGTTGGTGGCAAACCTGTGTGGCCACTTCTTTGTGTTATAGCAGAACCTGTTTAGCAGCTTCAGTACCAGCGAACCTCCTTTCTGCTGCTGGGTTAAAGAAACGCAAACCTGTACAGCAAGTTTGACCGAAATGCAAAAAGGAAAAAAAAAAGTGTCTTATTGTCTGTGCAAATTTACCCACATTGCTCTCTCCTATCTCTGCCATGTTCACAACCTCTCTTTTTGTTTCTCTGTCATCATGACTAGATAGAGCGACAAAGTCACAGGTATCAAGGTGGGAGGGGGAGAAAGAGAGAGAAGACGGATGAAGAGAAGCTCCGGTCTGATGTGAGTATTTGCTATTGCACTTGAGAGATGGGTTTTATCTAGTGACTTCCCTTGCTAGCATAGCATATGGCTTGGGGGGTGACGACCAGAACCGATGCTGGCATTGTGCCCATGTAATGCAAACGGATCCAGGAACTGAGGCTAATGCGTGTTCCACAAGGCACAGGCCCTTAAAAATGAAATGTTGGTTTCGTTAACTGCTTGGATGGTCAATATATGCTAGATTTGTCCTAGTGGTTTTGTAGGGGTTCGAGAGATATTCGAAATCTGCTGGTATCCGACGTTGCTCATTGGTTTTGTCTATCTGTTCTTGCACAATGTTATCATCTGTCTGTCCGGCTGTCCACCGTTGGAAACAGGATAGTGGTCTAGGTGGGTCAATCTGCCCCTGCAAGGTGATTTCTTCCTTTCTTATTTCTTGCATATGTTTGGAGCACAGATTTTTCCTGATCGTGTTAAGGCGATCTTGCCCCTTTTAAGGCGATCTGGCACCGAACTGCTTACTGGTTTTCTCATTCTGCTGGGAAATGGATACAAAAGATGAGTGGAAGTCAGCATTGAAAACAATACTGCACATCGTACACTGTGTGTCTGTAAACAAGGCAAAGTACGGGTGTGATGGAACGAGCCTTGCATGAAACCAAGAGTCCATCCCCTCTTGCGTGCTTTTTCATAGAGTTGTCAGTCAGCCAGAGGCTTCCAAGAAGCCCACAATAGTGCTCAAAGGCAACTGTCCCTCTCTCATTATTCCTCTGTCCCAGCAACAAAGGTATACTGCCTCTGAACTTGGGAGCTTCATTGATGACCAAATAACCAACTAATAGCAAAAAAAAATCCCTTTCTGCCCAAAGGATAAAGTGTTCAAGGATTAACATGAACAATCTGTTTCAGTCAAAATCAATTCTGATTTAATTTTTAGATCTCAGAGTTTCTATAGCTCAGCTAACATGTGGCAGGGAGTAAGGGTTTCTTGAGTGCTGAGCTCTTGGGGAATATGCATTTATCACACTCAAAGCACCTGCTTTTTTAAAAAAAACCGCGGGAGGGGTTATAGCTCACTGGTGAAATGCATATTTTGCTTTCCAAAGGTCCCAGGTTCTGCCCCAGGTATCTTCAGGTAGAGCCGGGAAAGATACCTGGGCAGGTGTTGCCATTCAGTGTAAACGAGTGTTTCTCAAACTTGGGTCCCCAGATTTTGTTGGACTACAACTCCTATCATCCCTGACCGCTGGTCCTGCTAGCTATGGATGATGGGAGTTGTAGTCCAACAACAGCTGGAGACCCAAGTTTGAGAAACACTGGCACTGTAGACCATATTGCACTACACGGACCAACGGACTGATTTGATATAAGGCAGCTTCCTATGTGGAAAGGTTGTAGATCAGTGGTAGGGCCCTTGCTTTGAGTGCAGAAGGTCTCAGGTTCAATTCTTAGCATCTCCATGGAGAGAGGAGAAGACCTCTCTATAAAATTCTGACTTTGGCATGTCAGCTAACCTGTGTGCTCGATATCATAATCCAAAGCTGTAATGAACAGGATTGTTGCAAATCCATACCGGCAGAGGCTGTTCCTTGCAACCTATTTCGTTCTGTGCAGAAATAGCCGCGTCCCCAGTCAGCTGAAACTTCATTCATGGGCAGAAGGGCATGAGTCTTCTGCCAGTCAGGATATGCCAAGCATCTGAAGCTGCCTTAGGTGGTGCAATGGGTCAGCGCCTCTGGTTGCTAGCCAGAAGGCTGGTGGTTCGAGCCCAGCCATTGATGACTGGGCAGGAATCTTGCATTGCTTTTTTAAAAAAATATGTTTTTTAAAAAAGGATTCCTGCTAACATGTAGAATAAGAGAACAAGAAGAACGTAAGTTTAAAGAAGATATTTCTTGGATATATTTGGAAGAGAGCTGTGTTTATTTGAAAACGTGGGCAGCATTAAGATAAATTTAACAGTGTAAATAAGTTTTGGATGGATGTAATAATGGAATTATGAATGGCTTAGTTTATATAAAATATGCAGGGATTTATGTCTTGTAAAATGAACCATGGAAAGAGAAGAAGGGAAGTCAGTGATATTTTAAGGTTGTTTAAATGAATATTCTAAAATGTAAAATAGAAAATTTAATAAAAATTATGGGGGGGGGAGGATTCCTGCATTGCACAGGGTTGGACTAGATGACTCTCAGAGTCCCTTCCCACTTTATTCTATGGCTCTAAGTCAGACCACTGGTCCATCTAGCCCAGTTCTGTCTACACTGACAGTCAGCAGCTCTCCAAGAATTCAAGCAAGGCTCTTTCCTGCTCTGCTACCCAAGGGCCTTTTTAGTGGATGTAGCACTGTGAGTTAAACCACAGAGCCTAGGGCTTGCCGATCAGAAGGTCAGCGGTTCGAATCCCCGCTACGGGGTGAGCTCCCATTGCTCGGTCCCTGCTCCTGCCCACCTAGCAGTTCGAAAGCATACCAGTGCAAGTAGATAAATAAGTAGCTCTCTGGCAGGAAGGTAAACGGCATTTCCGTGCGCTGCTCTGGTTCGCCAGAAGTGGCTTAGTCATGCTGGCCACATGACCTCGGCCTATAGAGCGAGTTGAGTGCCGCAACCCCAGAGTCGGCCACGACTGGACCTAATGGTCAGGGGTCCCTTTACCTTTACCTTTTACCTAGCCAACCAAACCATCCACACATAAAGTGCAGGCTCCATATTGGAGCTAAAGACACACACACCCAGTAGCAACTCATTTTCAGAGCCTGACTTTATACCATTTAGCTGCCATGGTCACGACAGTGAAACCATGCCATTGTTTTGAGGAAGGTGGTGCAGAGGTAGTGGGGTGTAGTGGTTAGAATGTTGAACTAGGGCCTGGGAGACCAGGGTTCAAATCCCCATTCAGCCACAAAGCTGGCTGGGTGACCTAGGGCCAGTCGCCCTCCTTCCCCAGCCGAAACCACCTCACAGGGTCGTTCCTCATGAGAAGGGGTGAATCTTGTACACCTGCTGATACTCCGGGGGGGGGGGAAAGGTGGGGTATAAATATAATAAATGAATTTAAGAATTGACACAAGCTCCCCCCCCCCCCAAGGCAGGCTATTTTGCCCTCTCCTTAATTCTGTCCCTTTCCACTCATTTTCTGTGATCGCCAAGTTTAGATCCTGGGGTGATAGCTCAGTTGGTAGAGCAAGATTCTCTTGGGGTCGTGGGTTTGAGCCCCACATCGGGCGAAAGATTCCTGCATTGCAGGTGATTGGACTTGTGGTTGGTCCCTTCCAACTCTAGAATCATAGAATCATAGAGTTGGAAGAGACCACAAGGGCCATCGAGTCCAACCCCCTGCCAAGCAGGAAACACCATCAGAGCACTCCTGACATATGGTTGTCAAGCCTCTGCTTAAAGTCCTCCAAAGAAGGAGACTCCACCACACTCCTTGGCAGCAAATTCCACTGTCAAACAGCTCTTACTGTCAGGAAGTTCTTCCTAATGTTTAGGTGGAATCTTCTTTCTTGTAGTTTGGATCCATTGCTCCGTGTCCGCTTCTCTGGAGCAGCAGGAAACAACCTTTCTCCCTCCTCTATGTGACATCCTTTTATATATTTGAACATGGCTATCATATCACCCCTTAACCTCCTCTTCTCCAGGCTAAACATGCCCAGCTCCCTTAGCCGTTCCTCATAAGGTATCGTTTCCAGGCCTTTGACCATTTTGGTTGCCCTCCTCTGGACACGTTCCAGTTTGTCAGTGTCCTTCTTGAACTGTAGTGCCCAGAACTCTGCCATTCTATGATTCTGTGACCCACCCTGTCCATCTCTTTGGCTTCATCAGGGCTTGGTTTCAGAAGCAACCGGTCCTGCCACATTGCGAGTGAGCATGAGTTTTTGGGATGAGGAGGCGGTGGCTCTTGTTGCTTACTCTGGCTCTGAGACTGGCCCTGCAGCTTTCTCTCTCCATCTTGCCTGCCTGGATATCGTTAAGGCAAAAGGGTTGCCCTAGCGCTATAGGCAGTGCCGAGAAAGAGAAAATGCACTGGGTGGGGACCCACAAAATGAGGCCGGTAGACTCTGCTCTACCTGCTGGGTGACTAGTTGGTGCAAGCTGCCTTGATCAACTGCCTCCGCGATGGTGTTGCAGCCAGCTAGCCATCTGCAGTGAGGCAGCTAACACACAAAGCAAGCCACATGCCATTAACCTCCTTTGCCCGTCCTCTTCACAAATAGTGTCAGCGCCAACAAAACACCGGTAGGTATAGGAATTGGGCAGCGGAGAGATGCAATTCCATTGGCATTTAAAGATGAATCTGTCAAATTCTCACCTCCTGCAACCGAAACACAACCACCCTTCGAATTTCGCACTTATCCCAATTTTGCAAACAGTGTTTGCCAAAATGTATGGCTTTGGTGGGGGGGGATGTGCATCGCCATGAACATATTGATGAAAATAACATACAAAGGCACTACAAAATGCTTGCAGAAATGTGTGTATCAGTCAAAACTACGTACACAAATGTCTTATTGGGAGAAATTCCCACTAAAATGCTGGTGAGTTCTCATGAGAGTTTTTGGGGCTTTTTTAATCAGAAGAACTGAATTTAAGATTGACGGGGGGGGGAATGATTAAGATTAACATTCAAAAAACCCTGACCTCCAAGCAGGACTTATTTATTTATCAAAAGTTACATGTGCAGCTAATTAAACTTGCTTCCAAATATTGTAATGCTGTAGCGCTAAAATGAGAAGTATCAACTAGCACAGGATTTGGGGGGGGGTAGTTTTTCAAGTAACAGTATCTTTTTAAAAAATAATAATAACTGTGCAACATTCAGAAATGCCACTAGTCCTCAGTGTGCCAAACTGTGTTGTATTGGTGCCAGGGAGTGCTGAATGTTTTCCAGTACACTAGGGAAGCTCGAAGCAGCAAATAATTCTGATTGCCTTGCTAGAAATGCAGATTGTAGACAATTTGAGAATGAGGATGTGTCTACATTTGTGCAAGTCTTTCAAACAGCTACAGACTGGGCAGGCACTACTGCCCCGTTCACAAAAACAAACCCAGCAGGGTAAACATTGATGCCCCGGGGTGTGATCCCACACTGCTGCGGTGTTCATTTTATTTATTATTGCATTTAGTGTAGTGGTTAGGAGCGGTAGACTCGTAATCTGGTGAACTGGGTTCGAGTCTCCGCTCCTCCACATGCAGCTGCTGGGTGACCTTGGGCTAGTCACACTTCTCTGAAGTCTCTCAGCCTCACTCACCTCACAGAGTGTTTGTTGTGGGGGAGGAAGGGAAAGGAGAATGTTAGTCGCTTTGAGACTCCTGAAGGGGAGTGATAGAGCGGGATATCAAATCCAAACTCTTCTTCTTCTTTATGTCCTCCATGTGCAATACGCGGGTCTCCCCTTTCCCATCCTCACAACAACCCTGTGAGGTAGGTTAGGCAGAGAGCTAGGCCACTCAACACTAAACATCAGGGAGAACTTTCTGGAGATAAGAGCTGTTCGACTACCTTGGACTCCCCTTCCTTGGAGGTCTTCAAGCAAAGGGTGGATGGCTGTCTGTCAGGCATGCTTTCATTTCCTGCATTGCAGGCAGTTGGACTGGATGACCCTCAGGGTCCCTAACAACTCTACAATTCTATGATTCTACCCCCTGAGCTTCACGGCTGAGGATGGGTTTGAACCCTGGTCTCCCAGGTCCTAGTCCAAGACTCTAACCAATGCAGTGAACAACTGACATGGATGGTCTCTGTCTCCTGTTATCATCTGGCTAGAACAACCAGGCAAGTAAGAAGCTGGTCCTGTCCGTGTGAGTCACACCTATACCATAGTGTCCCTGAGATGGCACAGTGTGAAAGTGGTTCACATACCCCAGTGGGAAGAAGGCCTTGATATGTATTCAGCCTCAGCTCTGGATCCTGCTAAACCAGAATCACTTGCGGTTGCAGCTTCTTCATTTGCATAGTCACAGAGCCAGGTTGCTTTGGCAAGCCTGCGACTTTCCTGTTTAAAAAGCCATTATTACTGGTCTTCTTCCACTGTTACTCTTCCTCTACAGTCCATGTCCTTATTGTCGATTAAAGGTGGTTGTGAACATTGAACCCTGTTGGGTGTTTTGCGCAAGAACAGTCCTATCAGGCAGTGTAACCTTTTTTGAACTTGCTTTTCCCCTTTCTGCACAAAATCTCAGTTGGTTTATGTAAGAGGAGCAATAATGTGCTATACATGTGGGTTCCAAATCAGGTCAGGTTAAAATAGAAGGCAGACATGTTTGCCATGCAGTAACATCCCAATAAAAGTATAATGAACAAATTAAAGCATGCAAAATGAAAAGAAAGGGGGGGCATTATTAATAGCTCCTACAGAGCCACTAGGTGAAATACTTACTTGCCCATTCCCCCAACCCTCAAAAAACAGCCAGAAAGATAAGGAAGAGCTCAGAATATCCCCATGCTATTCACACAGTCCATGTTTAAAAATATGCAGACTTTCCAACATTTCTCAGATGAAAATAGGGAGACCTTGAGCCAATTGCAACCTCTCCGCTGAACCTACCTCACAGGGTTGTGTACAACGCCTTCCACAGATAAATGGAATGAAGTAAGATTTTAGCTGTAAGTTGCCTTGAGTCCCTTCCAGGGAAATAATAATAATAATAATAATAATAATAATAAACAAATAAATAAATAATAATTGTTAATAATAATTAATAATAAATAATAAATAATAATAATAATAATAATAATAATAATAATAATAATAATAATAATAATAATAGAGACTGTGAGAATGATCAGGAACAAACCAGGGAGTAAATCCTATTGAACTCAGTGGCACTTAAAGGTAAAGGGACCCCAGACCATTAGGTCCAGTCATGACCGACTCTGGGGTTGTGGCGCTCATCTCGCTTTATTGGCCGAGGGAGCCGGTGTACAGCTTCCGGGTCATGTGGCCAGCATGATTAAGCTGCTTCTGGCAAACCAGAGCAACGCACGGAAATGCCGTTTACCTTCCCGCCGGAGTGGTACCTATTTATCTACTTGCACTTTGGCATGTTTTCGAACTGCTAGGTGGGCAGGAGCAGGGACTGAGCAACGGGAGCTCACCCCGTCGTGGGGATTCGAACCACCGACCTTCTGATCAGCAAGTCCTAGGCTCTGTGATTTAACCCAAAGCGCCACCCGCATCCCACAGAGGGACTTAGTGCTGAGTAAAAATGCTTAGGATTGCAGTATAAGGCTTCACAGTCTTCACCCAGTTACCTGGTAGCAAGCTCCATTGAAAAATTAACTCCCCACATTTTCTAAGAAATGGCTGGCTACTGCAACGTTGCAATTAAAGAATTTAAAGTGGTTTGGTGACCTTTTCCTCCAAAATTATTGGAAGGGCTTCACCATTTCCTTCATTTGGCATAAGGCTTTTATTTTCCATATAAACAGAACTCCGTTTTTTTACATCTACATCCACCCCACTTTTAATTGCTCTGCGAGACATGGGAGGAAGTCGGGGGGGGGGGAGGAAAACTGGGACACTCCAGGGTCAAATCAGAAACCAGGACAGCTTCTGTAATTCTGGGACTGTCCCTGGAAAATCGGGACACTTGGAGGGTCTGGCCCTGTGGACCATGCAACATTAGGGGTGATTTCAGAGGTGGAGCAGATATTTGCCCACCTTAAAACCAGACTGTGCCAGCTGTCCCCATAAAGCAGCATGATTTGCCAATGTGTGCAGCGGCAAAAGTTTGTCTCTATGGAGTGGGGAGAGATTATTTCCCCTGCACAGGAAGTTTCAGATAAAAGTAAAAGAACTAGCTGGGCTGGTATTTTGATTTTTTTTTCTTTCTTTCTGGTCAGTTGGCAAGCCTAAGGAGCTTGTAAATAAAAAATGCACCCTTTATTTGTCCAGGGCAGCGAAAGGATCGTGTGTCAAAACTGGAACTCGCAGTTCTGTGTTCATTTGATTAAGCCACACCTCAGTCGCCTCTGCCCTCCAGGCAACCTGCGGTAGGGCATGGATGGTGGCATAGCCAGGAACCATTTCTTCCTGAGCTGTCACTACATGCAAGACACACCACAATGCATGTGCACACGTTTCGATACAGCTCACTTGGCGTACAGAGACTTGCACAGCCGTTCCGAGGCATGGAGGACTTAATCTGAGCCAGAGCTTGTGGTTAAGGACTTAAGGACCCATTTTGCATGCTGACACTCAGCCCTGGGCCAGCTTGGCCCCGCGACCATGACTGCCCAGGGCCGTGGGTGCCATGCAGTGTGAATGGCCCTGGCACTGAAATTTGTTAGTGCCTGGCCCCTTCATGGGGAATTTTGTGGGTGCCCCCCAGGGCCCCAGAAAGTTGGCACCTACGGCTCTGGGGAAAATGTGCAGGAAGACTAAAGGAGAGAGGGCTTTTCTGCCACTTTGGAAATACAGTGGTACCTTGGGTTACATACGCTTCAGGTTACAGACTACGCTAACCCAGAAATAGTACCTCGGGTTAAGAACTTTGATTCAGGATGAGAACAGAAATTGTGCTCCGGCGGCGTGGCAGCACCGGGAGGCCCCATTAGCTAAAGTGGTGCTTCAGGTTAAGAACAGTTTCAGGTTAAGAACGGACGTCCAGAACAAATTAAATTCTTAACCCGAGGTACCACTGTATAGCGAATGATAGTTTAGATGGTGATGGACCGTCTTTGTTCTAAGAATGTACAGTACTCATACCCTCCAAGTGTCCAGATTTTCCAGGGTGCTGTCCTGGAATTACAAATGCCACCCTAGCTTCTGATCTGATCCCAGAATATCCCTATTTTCCCTGCCGGTGCTGCCAAACTCAGTGAGGAAGATGAGCTGGCGTTTGTCTTGAGCGATGGCAGGGGCGATGGTGGCTGCAAGATAGCACCCCATTGCCTCTCCGTGGCCGCTACTGCCAGCCTCCTCCCTTGGGCAGCTCGTAGCAGCTGCTGGAGAGGACATCACCACTGAGGCTCAGCCCCAGATGACTCACCAGCTCTGAGGGGCAGGCAGAGGGCCGGGCTTGCCCTGGGTGGAAAGAAAAGGGGAGCGGAGCAAAGTGCAAGGAGTCTTGATTTTTTTCTTTTAAAAAAGACATCCACGTTTAATCTTGCCCCTTTCTAAAATTTATTTTTTGTTGTGTGTTTTTCCTTTTTATAAACCTACCGAAGGATAAAATAACATCGAGATGAGGGGGTTTTCTCAGGATGGTGGAGGATGTTTGAGCTGTGTCCCATTGGTGTAGTAGTGGGGGCATGTGGATAGGACGTACTCTGCATGGGGATGGGGAGTCAAGGAGGGGGTCAGGCTTTGGAGGATCAGCTTTCTCCCCCATGGCAGTAAATGAGAAGATCAAATGAAGGTACCGTCTTACCAATTAGATTCTTTAATAATCACAGTGAGAGAGAAAAGAACACGTCTCCCTAGAAATGGCGGTGTTCCCAATTAAGGCTCAGTTCCCCCTTCTGTCCCTACATCACTCCAACATCTTGTAATCTCAGCTTGTACCCTCTGCGCTTTCTGTTCTAACACTTTCTCCGTATCTTTGGAGAAAGGGGCGAATGCTTTCCAGAGACTATGAAACTGTTAGCTCTCTCTCTCCCCCAGTGTTTCTTCTCCTAGCTGTTCCCCATGCAGTATTTCCCAGCTACTGCCTTCTGAACTGTGCCCCTCTGCAAACCACTGTTCCAAATCTATACTGTCCTCCTGCTCCTGGGAAGATTCAGGATCAGGGGGACGGAGTGGCTCCCACCATTCCTCCTCAGTGCAGCCCTCCTCAGCATAGTCCCTGACAGTCAGTTGGGGGGCAACAGTGTAGTGTTGGTTGCCGCTGGAGTGACCCCACCAGAGCAAAGTAGAGCTGCACTGAGCCCCCTGGCAGCCTGAGCAGAGCAGAGCCCAGCTGGTTGATGTGGCCCTTAGCAGGCAGAGAGGAGGACCGGTCTGGGCCACACTGGGGCACCTACATGGGGGGACCTGGTTCGCGCTCCCTCAAAAATTGACTGACACACACACACACACACACACAATGCTCCAGAGAGTTAGGAAACTCCCAAAATGGTATTTTGGGGGCAAGTAGGTAAGGTAAGAGGATGCGGGTGGTGCTGTGGGTTAAACCACAGAGCCGAGGACTTGCCGATCAGAAGGTCTGCTTTGCCAGAAGCGGCTTAGTCATGCTGGCCACATGACCAGGAAGCTGTACTCCGGCTCCCTCAGCCAATAAAGTGAGATGAGTGCCGCAACCCCAGAGTCGGCCACGACTGGACCTAATGGTCAGGGGTCCCTTTACCTTTACCTAGAGCAAGTGGAAATCCTTGCACAAATGAGACAACTCCGTTGGATGTAGTGTTAGGCTCTGGCCTTAATCGAAAGAGAAAACAGCTACAACTTCCATTATGCATTGTTTTCTGCAAGCATTGGCGTTGGCACAGAACGGATTTTAGAAAAACTTTGCATTTTTGCATTTTCGACTAGGAAAGGTCCATTTGGGCTTAGATGGTTAGCAAGACAAAACATCCTGGCTTGCCCCCACCCCACCCCCACCCTAGAAGTAACTTACTGCACCTATCAGACACCATTCTTATAAATTATGCTTAAGACAAAGGGCAACTCAATTAAGGACCTCATTATTTGCCTTGGACTCAGAACTCATAAATAAATCCTCTTTATTTGCATGGTCATTATATAAAATGGGGGGGCACTGACCCGTCATCACTCAGGAGTGGTTGCAAATTTATGAGGATATCATTGCAATTCATTTCCAGGGATAATTTGTTTCCCTGCCATTGATTATACGATCCTGTTATCTCGGTTTATAGAATGGAATATGCATCAGGCAAAACAGAGTAAGCGGGGCGGTACTTTGCCATTTCTAAGGGAGACACTTCTCAGTTTGCTGATACGTTCCAAAACAGAAATCTATACCCTTGCTTTAGCAGGTATTTGTCCTCATTTGCACCACAGAACCTATCTATGTACTGCCTTAAGGTGTCTTGGTAGGCGTTTAACTACCTTCCCCTTGTCTCTTTTTGCCCTCACATTCCAACATGACCTTTGCTCATGACCTTTGCTCCTCCAATGCTACCAATCCGGAATATCTCCTGTTTCCTTCAACTACTAGCTAAGTGGTGGCTAATGGGCAGCACAGTTTCAGTCAAAGGTCCTTCCCATCTCCTGCTAGCTAGTCCTTTCAGGAAGCAAACAGAAGAATGTACGACCACACCATACGTTTAAAGCACATTTAAAGCAAATGACTTCCCCTAAAGGATCCTGGGAACTAGAGTCGACCCCTTGCAGAACTACAATTCCTGGCACCCTTAAACCACAGTTCCCAGGATTTGGGAGGGGAGATTTGTGCTTTGAATGCATTGTGTGGACGTCACTTTAGCCTAACTGCCAAGAAGGAAGGGTGAATTTTCAGGCAGGTGGGAACTGGAAGAAGGGAAAGGGAAAGATTAACCCTCTCCTCTTCACATACTGATCCCCACCACACCCAAGTGTGGTATGTTATGAAGTGTAGATAATGCGTGTGCAGATTAAATGAATGAAGTTCTTTTCTTTTCTTTTCTTTTCTTTTCTTTTCTTTTCTTTTCTTTTCTTTTCTTTTCTTTTCTTTTCTTTTGTAAGAGGACCACTTGGCTGATGAGAGTCATCCTTCCTGTTTAGCAACCAGCTATCAAATGACTTCTCTGTGTAGCATAACACACCGCAATTTCATTCGGAAGCCAGGAAACTTCTCCGCTTCGGCAAGATTAGGAAAGACCTGGTGGAAATGCCACAAAAGCAATCCCTGGAGAATGATTAACTGGCCTCCGAGTTGCTTGAGTGGTGTTGTTTGTGTGCGCATGTAGAAAACTTCAAGATCCTTTTCTAAAATAAAAAGAAACAGCCCCTTACTGAACCTACAGGTGCACGTGCTACCTTCAAGTAAGCCCTGGGTGTCAGGAGGGTGGTGCTCCAGAAACAGGTATCAGTGCAATTTGAGCTTCCTGGAAATATCTGCCTTCGTGAAAGCCTTTCCCATCAGAGCCTGCCAATGGTCCTGAATGGGACTTGCAAAGCCTCTGAAACTAATGACACCTTTGGAAAACCACCGGAGAAATAAAACACCACTTAAGGGTAATGATTAAGGCAGGTGTCCAAAGGACATATGTGCAAACGCGATACTTGCCTGTGAGAAGCGGGTAGTTTAGAATATAATCCCGCTACTAGCCACACAAAGTTTATTTCGGGCTTCGGAGCCATTTTCCTGCTCACCTATGGCGAGCAAAAGTCTTTCTCTAGGCGACTAGGTAATGATGCAGTTTTTAAAATAGATTTTGAGTCAATCTGAGCACGGATGAGTTGCTTGTTTTTGTTTTTAAAATACTGCAGATGTGCAGCACCGGATGGAAATACGTATAGGGAGGCAGCTGGGCCAGTAAACTTTGAGAGAGAGGGGATGGTGGTTAGGAGCCGTTGCTCGCTTATTTACAAGACTGGCTGTGCCACGCCTTGCGACTGCCATTTTGTGACATGCCTTGCCGCTAGAGCAGCCATTTCGTGCCTGATGCCCATGGCATTTCCTCAAAATTCCAAATGTGCTCATGGGCCCAGACAGGTTGTTGAAACATTCCCCTCCTGATTTTCCTAAGGCTCCACCTCCTTACTCCATTCATATACAGTGGTACCTCAGGTTACATTCACTTCAGGTTACATACGCTTCAGGTTACAGACTCCGCTAACCCAGAAGTAGTGCTTCAGGTTAAGAACTTTGCTTCAGGTTGAGAACAGAAATCGTGCTCCGGCGGCAGCCCTGTTTAGGGAGGTTTTTAATATTTAATGCTGCATTGTTTTTAACACTTGATTGGGAGCCGCCCAGAGTGGCTGGGGAAACTCAACCAGATGGGCTGGGTATAAATAATATATTATTATTATTATTATTATTATTATTATTATTATTATTATTATTTTAGCACAGAAAGAAGGGCACATGTTTATTGGGGGTGGGGTTGGTCTTAATAAACTCTGGCGCTATGAATTAGCCAGAAGTTTGATGGTTTGAGCCCGCCCAGGGACAGCTGTGGGCAGGATTCCTGAATTGCAAGTGGGCTGGACTAGATGACCCTCGGGTCCCTTCCAACTCTACGATTCAGTGCAGTCGGAGCTACGTTATTAAAAACCCAATTTGACCCGTTTGATATTATTCATTACATTTATTCATCCTTTCATTATAGACTACAAACTGGATGGTAGAGAAAAAACTGAACAGGAAGCACCTGGTTTCATTTCTGCCCCGCCAAGCTGGGTGCACCCCCGAGACCACACAGAGATCATGGCCGCAGAAAACTTTGCTGAATTCTTGAACAAACTGAAGGAGTTGCATGAGAAGGAAGTCCAAGGTAAGAGAGGCATTTTAAAAGAAGTTAAGGAAAAGGTCATTGCTTAATTCAGGAAAAGAAGCATGGTCCATGGAACTTCTGGTTGGGTACCGTATTTTTTGCTCTGTAAGACTCACTTTTTCCCTCCTAAAAAGTAAGGGGAAATCTATGTGAGTCTTATGGAGCGAATGCAGGCTGCGCAGCTATCCCAGAAGCCAGAACAGCAAGAGGGATTGCTGCTTTCACTGCGTAGCGATCCCTCTTGCTGTTCTGGCTTCTAAGATTCAGAATATTTTATTTCTTGTTTTCCTCCTCCAAAAACTAGGTGCGTCTTGTGGTCTGGTGCGTCTTATAGAGCAAAAAATACAGTAAATACAGCAAGGTTGGGGAACTTCAGACGCAGGGGCCAAATTTAAGCCCTTCATGCATGTTACAAATATTATGCCTGAATGTATCCTTTCGAATTGACAGCTCAGGGAAGATACCTAGCTTGAAAAATTACAGTGGTACCTCGGGTTAAGAATTTAATTCGTTCTGGAGGTCCATTCTTAACCTGAGGTACCACTTTATCTAATGGGGCCTCCTGCTGCTGCTGCTGCGCCACCGGAGCACGATTTCTGTTCTCATCCTGAAGCAAAGTTCTTAAACTGAGGTATTATTTCTGGGTTAGCAGAGTCTGTAACCTGAAGCGTATGTAACCTGAAGCATCTGTAACCCGAGGTACCACTGTATATAAAACAGCTGCTTTGCCAGTTTCCTCCATTCCAATGCTTTTTTGCCCTTGGAAAAAGGACTCTTTCCCCAAGCGTATATGTATACACACCTCCTACCCCAGGAAATGCCCAGAGGTGAAAATTGCTGGGCTCATTGTTAGCCAAGGGAAGCCAAATCTCATCACCGGACTTGCCTCAGGCTCCAGACATGCAAAGGAAATTCTATTGTACTTTTGGGTGGTGGATACTTAAGACACGTTTGCCTGTGCTCATCTTATACAGTGGTACCTCGGGTTAAGAACTTAATGCGTTCTGGAGGTCTGTTCTTAACCTGAAACTGTTCTTAACCTGAGGTACCACTTTAGCTAATGGGGCCTCCTGCTGCCACCGCATCATCAACACGCAATTTCTGTTCTCATCCTGAAGCAAAGTTCTTAACCCAAGGTACTATTTCTGAGTTAACAGAGTCTGTAACCTGAAGCATCTGTAACCAGAAGCGTCTGTAACCCGAGGTACCACTGTACTTGGGTGTAGCCCTGACGCATCTGTCTATGCTAATCTTGTATAACCCTCCCCTTTCTGACGTTTTAGTGATGTAGCAGTGATGTATTGATGATGCTGTGCAAACTGTATTCAGGGATATGGTGAGAAAGTTTTAAAAGTCAATGTCACCCCATGTTCAGGGTTCTTACTACTCTTGGAACCTGTTGTGCAACAATGAAGGATCTAAGTCTACTGACTGCTGTTTTGCTCCAAATTACTTGGCTAGAATTTCCTTCTTTTACTGACCGCATGGACCCGAGGGGACTTGAACCCCGATGATCTGGGCTGTTGAGTAGTCCCTCAACCCAGAATTTTCTTTACCAACATGCTTTAGGCTTGTCATGTGACATTCACAGCATCATGTGACATGCAGTGAGGATCCAGAGTCTCATGCAAATGTTCTTTTAACTCTTTCAGGCCTGCAAACAAAACTGAACGAGCTCACCAATGAGAGATGTCGGTGAGTGAAGCACATCTTATGCTCTTTTTTGTTGTGGTGACTGGGGCTAAGATGGACTTGAGGACATTTCAGGAAATCTGGGGCCAGTTCACACAATATGCCCCCCCCAAGACAATTGTCGTGGGAGCACATTCACAGCTGCAGCTGAGTTCATACAAAATGGCGGGGAGAACATGGCTGCCACAGGTTCTTTGACAGCGGGGAGCAGTTTTTCAGTGCCTGTTCCTTATGTGTTTTCTTCAGCATGGATTATGCTACAAACTTCCATCGGTCTATTTGTCCACACAGCAAGCATGGGGTGGGGTGTCATGATGGCCAAATGGTCTTGGGTGTTGCGTTCAGGTCCCTTTCATCCTTAGAGGTGCGGGTTTGAATCTCACTGCTGACAACAATTTGTTTGGGGTTGTAGCTCGGTGGCAGAAGGCCCCAGATTTAATCCCACATTTAAACCCTGCCAGTCAGTATAAACCAGATGTGGGGAACATTTGACCCTCCAGATCATGGGCAGGCAAACTAAGGCCCGGGGGCCGGATCTGGCCCAATCGTCTTCTAAATCCGGCCCGCAGACAGCCCGGGAATCAGCATGTTTTTACATGAGTAGAATGTGTGCTTTTATTTAAAATGCATCTCTGGGTTATTTGTGGGGCATAGGAATTCGTTCTTTTTTTTTCTCTTCAGAATATAGTCCAGCCCCCCACAAAGTCTGAGGGACAGTGGACCGGCCCCCTGCTGAAAAAGATTTCTGACCCCTGCTCCAGATGTTGCTGAACTTCCATCAATCACAACAAGCATGGTCAATGGCCAAAGCTGTTGGGAATTCTAGTTCAGCAGCAGCTGGAGGGTCAAAGGTTCCCCAGGTATGAACAGTACTGAGCAAGCTGGATCAACGATGCGACTCTGTCTATAGTAGCTTACTATGTTGTTTAAGGGTGTGGGAATCTGCCGACCTCATTTTGCTCCTTGTGCTCTCCCTGAATCAGAGACACCCAGAGAATTGAAGAGCTGTTTGCCAAAAACCACCAGCTACGAGAGCAACAGAAAGTCTTAAAAGAAAACGTGAAAGTGTTGGAAAACAGGTACAACAGATTCAGGTGCTAGCTATGCCAACCCAGCTTTTTCTGCTGCCCACCAATGCCACTACCATCACCAGTCTCAATTGCCGTCTGAGGATGCTTGAGAAATAAGAGCACTCTGAATTCCAGTACGCACTTAACTGATCCCCAGAGATGTAGATTAGGCATGCTACAGGTTCGCCATTCATGCTATGCATAGTAATGTAGCACATCTTTTGTTTCCTTGACCTTTTGGCCTTACTTTGTAAAAGGCTTCTGTTTTTATTTCTCTCTGTATTCAAGGTATACACACCTTCCCAATTAGTTACAGGTAGGTAGCTGTGTTGGTCTGCCGTAGTCAAAACACAATTAAAAAAATTCCTTCTAGCAGCACCTTAGAGACCAACTAAGTTTGTTCTTGGTATGAGCTTTTGTGGTATCTGAAGAAGTGTGCATGCACACGAAAGTTCATACCAATAACAAACTTAGTTGGTCTCTAAGGTACTACTAGAAGGAAATTTTTTTATTTTATTTTGTTTCTTCCCAGTTAGGGGATACTTGGTGCATCTCAGATAGCAGCCTATAGCCCATGAGTCCAAAAGACATGCTCTTTATTTATATTCCCATACCAAGCTATTTTAAAAAATTAATATTGCTTAAAGTATAATTAAGAATCTTCTTTTCAAACATAACATTCAGTCTTCTGTAATATATATATATAACACTAATTTTCCAATTACAGAGTTCATATTTTTTTTATATAATCTGTAATTGAAACAAATGACTCCATTCATTAGATCCACATTCCATTTTTCTTCATTCATCTCACCCTTATTCAATTGATCCTATTTTTCCTTTAAAAGGCCAAACCGTTTCATACATTGCTGGAACTGCTCTGCCAGATTCCTGGCATTATATTTTTTTTAAATAAACCCAATAAACCCATAACCAGTCCACTTGCCCATTTTTCTTTGACTCCCTCAGGGCTGTTTTTGGAAGATTCTCCCCCCAGATTTATTTGTACCTCTGAAAACCTCAAAGCTCGCAAATGGTGGTGGGGTTTTTTCTTTTATAAGTTGTGGCACTCACAGCCCAAACATTGATTCATTTATTTATTTTATTGCACTTATGTGCCACCTTTTCCTCTAGTGAGCTCAAAGTGGTATACATGGTTCTCCCCTTCCTCATTTAATCCCCTCCACAACCCTGAGAGGTAGGCGAGGCTGAGAGGCAGTGACTGGCCAAAAGTCACCCATTGAGCTTCATGGCCAAGTGGGGATTTGAGCCCTCGTCTCCTGGGTCTTTGTCCTGTCAGGAGTTCAGCCTACACTCGAGTAGGACCCTGGCAGAGACACATGGCCAACTGGCATGTTCTCTCCCTCCTGGTTGATCGTTCGGGAGCTTCATAAGCTTTCTTCTGCCCGAACATCACAGCGACCGATGCCAACAGACACTGGCACACTTAGGGATCCACAGAGTCTTCGCAGCTTGCGTGACAGACCTTAGTAACTCAGCATTTTGGCTAATCTACTTTTATTTACAACATGGCTCCCTCTCTCTCTAGCATCAGACAGCAAAGAGAGAAAAAGAACAAAGGACATTAGTCCCACTTCACGGAAAACAGTAACACAAACATTCTGTCTCCGTCACTTCCCACTCTGTGGAGTCAGAACATACACCGTCATGTGATAGACAAAAATCCCATGACTGCAATCATGGAGCAGGAATTCTAACAAGTCCAGCACTCTAACCACTGATCCACACTGGCTCTCATTGGAAACCAGAAACTTTGGAAAAAGAAGGAATGACTAAGTGTGAAGGGGGTGTGTGTCTCTTTCAGGCCATCATTCCAGGACAGCCTCTCTGGTCTAAACATGTGACTTTCTTGTACCTTTTATCATATGTGGTGGACGTGTAAGGCAATAAAAGCATTTTGGGAAACGATATATAACGAACTGAAAAAGATGTTTTAAAAAAAACTTTCGTAAAAAAAACACCAGAAGCTTTTCTATTAGGGATTCTAGGTACCAATATAACAAAGGAATACAAAAAACTTTTTACGTATGCGACAGCAGCTGCACGGATGCTATTGGACTAGAGATGGAAAGAAGATGAAGTCCCTGCCAGAGAGAAATGGCAAGTCAAGATGTTGGACTATGTCGAAATGGCAAAACTGGCTGGAAGACTGGGGAACCAAGAGGACCTAAACTTCAATAAAGAATGGGGGGGGGAGGATTTATAATTTATCTAGGAGATCACTGTAACCAGATGAAAACACTAGCAGGATTTTAATAACACTTGTAATGTAAGGAACATTATGGGCAAGATGGAAAGATTCAAAACATGGATTGTGGATTAATATGCAGTTAAGAGGGTGTACAATAGGAATAATGGAGGGAAAGATGGGAAGTCCAGAGATCTGGAGAAATCACTAAATATGGATATGTAATTTGGATTGTTATAAACTAATATTTGTAAAATCAAATAAAAAGTATTACAGAAAAATAAAAATCAATAAATGACATTCTCCTTGTCTCTGAATTACTTTTTAAAGGTTGCGAGCTGGTCTCTGCGACAGATGCCAAGTGACCCAGGAGCTTGCGAAGAAGAAGCAACGCGAGTTTGGCAAGGCCCATTTCCAGAGCCTTCAGCACATCTTCATCCTCAGTAAGTGCAGAGGAAATCTGGTGTCTCCTCACAGTCAGAGAGAGCGATGCACGGGAGTCGGGTCCCTCTCTCTTTATTTAGTAAAGAATGGGTGGGATGTTGTCCTTGAAGCTCGAGTAAGGGGGTGCAACATGGGGAGATGGTTGCAAAATGCCACCTGTGTATGCCCACTTCTGAGTGTTAGAAATCAGAGAATGCATCCAGCTTCACCTAATATAGAAACCTCTTCCTCTTCTCCATTGCAGGTAATGAAATGAACAAGGTGAGAGAGGAAAACAAGACCTTGAAAGAAGAAATTAAGAGGCTCTGCGGCACAGAGTAAGTTCTTCACAACACTTTTTAAATATATATATATGTCAGGGGTTCAGAAGGAGAGACACAGGAGGGGGAGCAAATGGAGAGTGAGGAGTACGAGTACGAGGGGGGCGCAGGCAGTGACAGTGGCCAGAGTTATTCCACAAGCCTCTCTAGCGAATCGGAGGACTCACAGAAGGGAGCGCCGGTGGCCAGAGCGAAGGGGGGTCCAGGGGGGAAGCACCAGGAGGAAGGGGCCAGCGGGGAGTCCCTGAGCAGCAGCTGGAGATCAGGACCAGCGTCTCCACCAGAGCGCAGTGGGGAGGGGGAGTTCCAGGAGTCGGGACCAGTGTCCTCACCACCAGAGGGAGGAGAGGAGTCAGGTTTGGCAACACCCACATCAGGAAGCGGGGAAACGGTCAGAAGGAAAGTCACCGGCTGGGCGCGCGCGCCAAGTTCAAATGTACAGGAGCGCGGCACAGCGGGGAGCCCGGGAAGGGAGCCAGGTCCTAAAGCCCGCCGGAGGGAGGGGCAAGACTCAGGAGGCTCAGCGTCAGAGGAGTCCAGGAAGGAGGGAACCCCAGAGGGCAGAAGGACCCAGCGCAGGAAAGAGCAGCGCAAGAGGTGGAGCCGGGCTAGAATCTTAAACTGGTGTGGGTGGAGCAGTGAGTCAGAGGGGACTTAGCCGGTCTAGCGCCAAGACGTGGGTCTGCGCGCCCAGAGCTTGGAAATGGAAACTAAACTTTAATAAAGACTTTTGTATATAACATCCACTGGGCGTTGGTCCTCTGTGAGCTGGGACCTAGCGGCAGTCCTGACAATATATATTATAAATATCAATACATTACAAAAGCTGTACACACTTGACATTACATTACATATATTACATACAAAACACACATCACATATCTCACCCCTTCCACCTACCTACCCACAAAGACACATACTGTGGTTATTGACTTCCAACCAGTCTCATTGTGTAATTTTGTCAGACTTTAATCTATGCACATTACATATTGGTTATTATGTTTATCCTTTATGTGATTACTTCTTTTCTCTTGTCTAACTTTTCTCTTCCTCTCTTTCTCTCATCTAACTTCTCAATTTATTAGATTTATTTATACTTCTGTCAGTAGATTTGTGTTTTCTATATAGGTTTTGAGATAATCATTAAATACTGACCAATCCTTGTTAACTCTTTGTGTGGTGTTTCCTCTTAATCTCCCAGATAATTTTGCGAGCTGTGTGTATTTTTTCTATCATTTTTTCTATCAATCATTTTTTCTAACCAGTCAGTTTTCATGGGAATATTGTTACTTTTCCAATTTTGGGCTATTAGCGTCCTCACTATGGTGGGCGCGTACATAAATATAGGTCAGGCAGTTTTTGTAACTTCTCGTGACATAATAGCAAGTAAAGTACCTCAGGTTTTTTGTTAAATGAAAATTTAAACATTTTAAAAAATTTCATTATAAAAAACCTCACAGAATTCTCTTATTTTCTTGCACTCCCACCACATGTGGATAAACGTGTCTATTCCTTCTTTACACCTCCAACAAGTATTTGTGTTCTTCTTATATATCATTGCCAATTTGACTGGGGTTAAATACCACCTGTATTGCATTTTCAGTAAGTTTTCTCTTAAATTATAACACAGAGTGAATCATCTTCACAGCACATTTAAAGCAGTATCGTATCACTTTGAAACAATTGTGGCTTCTCCGCAAGAAGCCCAGGCACAGCTCCCTCCTTGCAATGTGTCCATTTATTAAATAAATAAAACAATAGCTCATGCCTCTGCACCATGAACCTATCTCCAGGCCATGACGATAGAAGATTTCACCCGAAGTCCGTTAGAGTTAGCTGGACAGCATTATAGAGCACAGAAGTGCATTTTTATGTATTTTTTGCAGAGAACCTCTGCTATTGAAGGTAACCATAGCTACCAGCAGGTGGAGCTTTTGCATTACCATACTTACGTCTAGACTAAGGAATTCCTAGGAGCTGCAGTGATGGGAATGAGGAGAGAAATTTGACTAGCTGCCATTTCCGTTGTGTCCCTGTTTTTTCTTGCAACGGATAACTCTGAACAATTATCGTAAGCTGCCTTATCGAGGAGAGATGATAACTGCTGAAAAGTGGGCTATAAATGTTATAGGTAAAGATTAAGACTTGTTGTTTAGTCATTTAGTCGTGTCCGACTCTTCGTGACCCCATGGACCAGAGCACGCCAGGCACTCCTGTCTTCCACTGCCTCCCGCAGTTTGGTCAAACTCATGCTGGTAGCTTTGAGAACACTGTCCAACCATCTCATCCTCTGTCGTCCCCTTCTCCTTGTGCCCTCCATCTTTCCCAACATCAGGGTCTTTTCCAGGGAGTCTTCTCTTCTCATGAGGTGGCCAAAGTACTGGAGCCTCAGCTTCAGGATCTGCCCTTCCAGTGAGCACTCAGGGCTGATCTCCGTAAGAATGGATAGGTTTGATCTTCTTGCAGTCCATGGGACTCTTAAGAGTCTCCTCCAGCACCATAATAAAAAAGCATCAATTCTTCAGCGATGAAGATTAAAACAGGCATCCCCAAATTTGGCCCTCCAGATGTTTTGGGACTACAATTCCCATCATCCTGACCACTGGGTCCTGTTAGCTAGGGATGATGGGAGTTGCATTCCCAAAACATCTGGAGGGCCGAGTTTGGGGATGCCTGGATTAAGAGGATTCTAGCATTCACTCCTCATGCAAATGGTGCAATTCAGTCAGGTGCCTGCGTCCCTGCTGTAGTTTCTTTTTTCATTCTTTTCCTTTGTGTTTCCACAGGGACAGACAGAAGCCTCTGAGAGGGTCGTCGAGAGAAGGGAGCTCCAACCCCAACTCCCCACTGCCCTTGATCTCCACACAGAGCAGGAAATCCAGCGCTGAGAAATCCACAAACCGAGAAGCAGAAGACGAGTATGATGAACCATTCAGCCGTCCGCTGGCAGGAGGCATGTTCTCCTGGGGCTGGCCCCAGTTTGCGCTGCAGCAGGGCTAGGGAACCCTTCTAAGCCCAGGGCAGAATTGCCCTTGTAGGCAACCTCCTGAGGTGTTTAGCAATGGGTGTTGGCACTCATTGGAAGTGGTAGAGCATAAGGCAGAGAGGTCAACAGTAAGTGGAGTCAAAGCAATGACAGACTAATAATAATAATAATAATAATAATGTATTATTTATATCCCGCCCATCTGGCTGGTTTCCCCAGCCACTCTGGGCAGCTCCCAAGAGAATATTAAAAACACGATAAAACATCAAATGTTAAAAACTTTCCTTCAGATTTCTTGTAAAAGTCAGGTAGTTATTTATTTTCTGGACATCTGGTGGGAGGGTGTTCCACAGGGCGGGCACCACTACCAAGAAGGCCCTCTGCCTGGTTCCCTGTAGCTTCACTTCTTGCAATGAAGGAACCACCAGAAAGCCCTCAGAGCTGGACCTCAGTGTTCGGGCAGAACAATGGGGGTGGAGACGCTCCTTCAGGTATACTGAGCAGACTCCTTCTCGTTTTGTCTCCATCCTCTTCCCTGCTGAGGTCTTTAAGGCCAACACTGGGCCTGAGGGAGAAGAAGTTGGCAGCCACTGGTGGCCCCTAGACTGCATGTCAGTAAGAAGGCAGGCAGGCAGGGGCTGGATGAGGTTGGTGGGGCAATGTGTCATTTGAAGAGTTTGGATTCGGATTTGATATCCCACTTTATCACTACCCAAAGGAGTCTCAAAGCGGCTAACATTACAGCTGTGCTGGCTGCGGTCCTTAGGTAATGCACCATAGGGGAGACAATGGGGCTCTTACCACCAGTGGAAAGAAGAAGAAGAAGAGTTTGGATTTGATATCCTGCTTTATCACTACCCTAAGGAGTCTCAAAGCGGCTAACATTCTCCTTTCCCTTCCTCCCCCACAGCAAACACTGTGAGGTGAGTTGGGCTGAGAGACTTCAGAGAAGTGTGACTAGCCCAAGGTCACCCAGCAGCTGCATGTGGAGGAGTGGGGAAGCGAACCCGGTTCACCAGATTACAAGTCTATCGCTCTTAACCACTACACCACACTGACTCTGCCCTAATGGACCAGCCTCCACTGAGTACTGCTCAGGCCCTGCTTGTAGACTTCCTGTGGGCATCTTGCTGGCCACCATGAAAACAGATTGCTGGACTAGATGGACCTTTGGACTTTGGTTCTTAAGTTCTGAGGACGGCAGACCAGAGTTGGATGGGTCCTCTGCATTCAAACATATGGCCCACGTTGGGCAAAAGTTTCCGGCATTGCAGGGGGCTGAACTAGACGGCCCTCATGGTTGCTTCCAACTCACGATTCTATGATTCTTTGAAACATCCGATCCTCTCTTCCCTTCTTCCAGATCAGTCTCCAGGACAGAGAAGCTCCCCAACTAGCAGGGTCTCTCCGAACATCCTTCTCCAGGAAGAACGTGCTGTGGAGATGGTAAGCATTTCCCTAGTTAACTTGTTATCCTCTATCTTTCCGAAACCAGAAGAAAGAGGAAGGCAATGGATGAAGCAAAGCTGTTGAGACCCATTTGAAGGGCACAGGCCTGTTTCCAGCTCCAGAGGCCTTGATAGCTGTTGTAAACAAAAGCTACCCTTTTTTCCCTTATGGGGTATCCAAGAGCCCCTATAGAGTTCTTACGTGGGTTCCTTATTGATAGGAGAAAATAACAGAGGCCAAACAGAGAATATTGAGAAGCAAAGCAGCTAGTAAGCCTGATCTTTATTGAACTGTTGCAACAGGGTGCTCCCCTTACGCGCAGGAGAGGAGGAAGACCCCCAAACAAAGGTCTGTCTTATATAGACATTTTAAATTCCCTGCCCTGGAGCTAAAAAAAATGCACCCAGAGCCATGCCCCCCCTTGCCCCACCTACGCTACGCCTCTGGCCCTGCCTCTTGAAAATGTTGAACGAGACTTCACCACTCCCTTCAGCCTCCCCTTTTTGCCTCCTTCCCCCAGACAATGCAGGCTTGAAATAATGCCACAAAGCCTTTCTCCTCTTCCTGTCTCCCCTCTCTTATTAGCATTCTTCTCAAAGGATAGCCAACCAGTTGCACGGAACAATTGCGTTACTGAGGCCCAGCTCAAGATCCTGCTCTCAGGAAAGAGATTGCCCAGGAAGTGCCACCCCACCCCCTGCGAGTGAAACGCCCCCACCCCCAGCATCTGATCGAATTCCCAGCTTTGAAGCGTAAGTAAGAACTCAAGAAACGGCCTCGGTCCAGTATATCTGAAGGAGCATCTCCACCCCCATCGTTCCGCCCGGACACTGAGGTCCAGCTCTGAGGGCCTTCTGGCAGTTCCCTCACTGGGAGAAGCCAACTTACAGGGAACCAGGCAGAGGGCCTTCTCGGTAGTGGCACCCGCCCTGTGGAACGCCCTCCCACCAGATGTCAAAGAGAACAACAACTACCAGACTTTTAGAAGACATCTGAAGGCAGCCCTGTTTAGGGAAGCTTTTAATGTTTGATGCATTGATGTGTTGGAAGCTGCCCAGAGTGGCTGGGGAAACCCAGCCAGATGGACGGGGTATAAATAATAAATTATTATTATTATTATTATTATTATTATTATTATTATTAGCAGTTGTGATGGGTTAAGGGGCTGCTTGTGCATAAATGGCTGAGTTCTTAACTCCTGCAATCAGTTTCTAAACTCTCCCCGTCCGCGGAGCCATGGGTGCATGGCTACCTCAATCGCTGGCAGAATCCGTCAGTGGGTGCATCCGGAATTTACGCCAACATAGGAGTTCCTTAACGGAAACCCTCCTTTTGGAATCTCTGCGTGACAGTTTCCTGCGCGGAGTGGGCGTCCCCAGCGGAGGTCCTGAAACCTCTCCGCTGTTCTCACTGGAAGTATCTTGGAGACATCCCTCCGGCTGAGTTTCTGCAGGAACTCTCTCTCTCCCCCTGCTGGTTCCTTCCTCAGCATCCGAGGGTCTCCTAACCTCCTTGAGCCCTTCCACCACCTGACTCTCCGATGGCAGTTCCCTGACAGCAGTCTAGGGTGTGTGAGCCACAAGGGCCTGCCTGGTCTCTTCAAGAATATCCCAGGCGTCTCCCTTGCATTTTCAGCTTTCATTTGAAGGGGTGGGAAACCAAGTTTCTAGATCCTTTGATTATGGTGGCATACAGAAAAAGTGATCACCAGGGTAAAGAGGGAAACATCCTTGCCGCTGGCTTGCAGAGAGAGAAAAGGACAAATCACCATGTGAAACAGCTTTTAGATCTAGATTCCAGTATAGTGCTACAGCCCACACATCTTATTGAAGTGCTTGCAATGGGGTGTGTGCAGTGTGTTGAAACGTGACCAGTGAATTCAGGTCCCACACAGGTGTTGGTAATGTAACCGGTTTATTATCAGGGTTATATACAGATTTCTAGCATGGCTTCTATTACAGGCCTGCAGCAGGATTTCTCCCAGGACAAAACAAAGCTGAGAGAGGAGTCAGGAGACTAGATGTTGTTAAAGGAACAATGCACTGTAAGTTCACTGTATTTGAATGTAGCATGGTGAATCAGGAGCAGTTAGATGATGGCTTCACCACCTCGACCAAAACAAAGTCACTCACTATGGAGTCTAGACTCATAGAATTGTAGAATTGGAAAGGACCCAAAGCATCATCTAGTCCAATCCCCAGCAGTGCAGGTTAATAAATGGAAAGAAAGCGCCCAGCTGGAATGCAGCCTGAGCCATTTGAAATTACGGTTTCCGATATAGCACTAAAACTCTCGTTCTGTCAGCGCGAGGGTCACTGTTTGTGCAATGGAACATTCTCCCCCATGCATCCCCTAAAGCTGTCTAGGGGTTCTCCCAACTGTCTGCAGCAGATTTGGGAAGTGGGGTACACGTGGGTTTGGTACACGTGGAGAAAGGAGAAGAGGGGAAGCCTCATTGCATAACCAGAAATCCTTCCACTAATGGGACACGTTAGGGCTGGCTCTGTGATGAGACAGAGGGAAGCAGCTGCCTCAGGCAGCAGGTTCTAAGGGGCAGGGAACAGGGAGAGCTGTGGGTACCATGCTTTGTACCCCCTAATCCAGTGTTTCCCAACCTTGGGCCTTCAGCTGTTTTTGGACTACAACTCCCATCATCCCTAGCTAGCAAGACCAGTGGTCAGGGATGATGGGAATTGTAGTTCAAAAACAGCTGGAGGCCCAAGGTTGGGAAACACTGCCCTAATCTACCTGGCTGCCCTCAAGCACGGTAGAAGATACTTTCCTTTCACCAGTATTGAGGTAAGACTCAGCTGCCAATCCAATTGGCTTCTGTATGTGCCTTGGGGAAGGGCACCATCTTGTCTTTTGCCTCAGGCAGCAAAACATCTTCATCCGGCCCTGACAGTAGTTGAATACTACCCTGCGACTCTTGGCAGATTTTTGAGAAGTGTTGATGACAGTCATGCTTTATTTCAGTTATTTAAGAGCCAGCAAATCGGACTGCCGGGAACTTGCTTCATCTTACAAGGCTCTGAAGTTTGCCACCAGAAAGGAGCAATCCTGCCTCCCCAGCCAACACTTTGCCTTGCACCATCTTGGGCTCCAGAGTAACTCCAGCAGCAGGGGAAGTGGTTTCCCTCACCGCTTACTAATGGCCAGAGAGGCAGAAGGAAGAATGAAGTCACAAGACGACTGGGAAGACCAAGCTGCCATCTTGGATCTCCCTGGCGCTATGGTGTACACGAAGGACCGCCATTTGGAGAATAGACTCCAGTTTCTTAATCATCAAGAGAAGCTCCGTTATTTATTGATGCAACAGCAGGAATGCAATGCCAAGATGGAGGACGGCTTAGATCGCGCCAGGCGTCGATCGCCTTCCCCGCTGCTGAGGGCAGGCAAGGAGTGCAAAAAGGAAAGGTCCAGTTCGGGAGACTCTAGTGAGGGAACGCTAGGGCGATTTCTCTTGATCGACAGGGAGGAGCTGGAGCAAGCAGAGAAGGCAGACGTCATGAGGGAGTATCTCACAGAAGTACCCCTAGACCTATCAGATTATGGAAGAGGAAGAGAGAAACTGAAGGCAGCCAACTCGCAACCGTCCTCCGGGGAAGAGGAGCCTGGAAGTCCGATTAAAAGGTCAGCTGAAGACCCCATCCTTCATAAAAGTGATTTGTCCACCTGGCTCCATGCAGCTGAACGTCTCCACAGGGGCAAAGAGTCAGAGCAGCTCAGCGTGGGAGCCAAGGAGAACCTCGCAGCATCTCTGGTAAGAGAAATTGCTCCAAGAGTTCTTCTGTTAGGCTGTTTCTGAACTGTCACTTCTGTTTATAAACAAAACCATTTTCCATTTATGTTTTTTATACCACTTTTATCCTTTGCAATGTTTTTGCCCTCCTACCAGTCCTACGGCCTAGGACAATAGTTAGGTAAGAGCTTCTTTTATTTGCACAGCAGCAAATCACCTTGTTCACCATTGACGATGGCTGGATGGATGAAGAGATGGATGGATTTATATGCCGCTTAATGCCAAAACAGGCTTCTGAGTGTTTACAAGTATAGAAACCAATTACACAAGCAATAAAACATACACATCCATAAATAAAATGCAACAATCAAATAGCACAACAAAATACTTGCCAGCCAATCCCACTCCTGTATTGTACGTATGTGTGAATACACTTGTCCATGCATGGGCTCCTTCTGACCTTGAAACAAGCAGCTATACATCTGGTGGAGAGTCAGCTGCCTCAAGGCCTTCTTGCCCCCAGTCCTCCACACATTTTACCTGTTTAGTATATCCGCAAAGGGCTAAGACGAATGTGGCATGCAGATGTTTTGCACATTATGTGTTTAAAGTGTACATGACATAGTCACATCTTTAAATACTCTCATGAACAGTCAGACCCGATCAGAGTCTCACCATATGTGTGTAAAGGTGCTTAAAGATGCGGGTACATTATCCACACTTCATGGGTCCACTTCAGGAAACATCTGTCTGCTGCATCAGTCATGTCACCTTTGACTGAACATGAGCCTCATTCAGTTCAAATGTGCTTGTGGGAGCTGTATCCAATGTAAAAGCAGACCTATTGAGATTAATGGATGTGACTAACTAAAGTCCATAAATTTCAGTGGGTCTTGTCTGAGCTGGACACAACTCATGATTCATATTCTGTGAATCCGATATGATTCTCTCTTACAGTGATGCTTGTGTTTAGCGGGACTTGAACACAGGTCTCATGAACATACGAGCTACCTTACACTGCTGGCATATATAGCCAAGTAGTGTACAGTGGCATCTTGGGTTAAGTATTAATTCATTCCGGAGGTCCGTTCTTAACCTGAAACTGTTCTTAACCTGAAGCACCATTTTAGCTAATGGGGCCTCCTGCTGCGCCGCCAGAGCACAATTTCTGTTCTCATCCTGAAGCAAAGTTTTTAACCCGAGGTGCTATTTCTGGGTTAGTGGAGTCTGTAACCTGAAGTGTATGTAACCTGAAGTGTATGTAACCCGAGGTACCACTGTATATTCTGACTCACTGCAGTTCTCCAACACTTAAGAGAGGGTTCACTCCAGCCCCACCAAGGTGCCTTTTGGTGAAAAATGAACCCCAGACCTCCTACATGCAAGATTTGTGCTCTACCACTCAATTACATCCTTTCCCCATCTCATCAAGAAGGAAGGCTAGTCATGTGTGATGTTCCATGGAGGCTGTTTTGGTCCATGGAGATACTCACCACCAAGCACAGTTGATCACCCCAGCTGTGCCGGAGGTGGGTAAGCAGGAGAACATAAGATCAGCACCTTGGAGAGGTGTCCTGTAGCTGAGGCAGGACATACATGTGGACTCAGAAGTGTCCTGGAGCAACTAACAGATCTTGATAGGCTAGGCTAGCTATTCATTGACTAGAAACTCCTCAGAGCTCTCCAGAGCCTGTGGTCCAATTATCAGAGTCTGGTGGCTGAGATCCCTCCTTTTGCGCTACAGCTCCACATATGACAGTCCATGAAATACACCGTCTCCTTACAGCTGCAGATGTTGAAGGAATCTGCCTTTGAGGATTCCTGGTCTGTGGCCATGATGGAGGCTGGGTGTTATTGGTGTGAGTGTGTTTGTGTTGAACTGCTATATTTCTGGCAACAAACATCTGTCTGTGACTTCTGCAGATCTCTTCATTACAAGAACTTCCCACGTACAAGCCGGCGTCTTGTGACGCCACAGCCGATTCAGAGACAAAGGTGCCTTTTGAAGCACAGAAGCAGAAAATGGACCAGCCAGGTAACCTGCACTTTCAGAGAGACAGTGATAGGGAACAACATTTCTCTTGGTAAGTTGTAGGGTTTTGCTAAGTTAGCAGGCCCCAGGTGCATGAAACACGCCCTCATCTTTTCAGACAGACAGACTCCAACAACAACATTGTCGCCATGATTTGCTCGCTGGGAGATTAGACAGTGTTAACTATTTAAAGGTAAAGGGGTAAAGGGACCCCTGACCATTAGGTCCAGTCGTGACCAACTCTGGGGTTGCAGCGCTCATCTTGCTTTATTGGCCGAGCTTCCGGGTCATGTGGCCAGAATGACTAAGCCGCTTCTGGTGAACCAGAGCAGTGCACGGAAACGCCATTTACCTTCCCGCCAAAGTGGTACCTATTTATCTACTTGCACTTTGACGTGCTTTCAAACTGCTAGGTTGGCAGAAGCTGGGACCGAGCAATGGGAGCTCACAATGGGGATTCGAACCGCCAACCTTCTGAACGGCAAGTCCAAGCGGCACAGTGGTTTAACCCACATCGCCACCCGCGTCCCTGTTAACTATTTAGTTAGCATTTAATTTCAATTTGTTTGTGAGGACACTGGATGAGGTTGCATCAAAGCAAGTGTTATCCTACACTTTGCCATGCATTTTTCCCATTTTTCCGACACTTTCCTTATCGCCAAAAGTCTGGTCTTTTTGGGGAAGTGTGTTTCCTGCCCAATACCTCCAAATCAACTGTAACTGCCCAACCTGAATTTGCCTGTATGTGACTGAATCCCACCCAAAAATAGAGACAAACTGGAAGCGCCATTAGCCTTTAAGGTGCCACAAGACTATTTCTGTGGTTGCTGTAACAGACTGACACAGCTACCATTTCTTTCAGCAAGAAATTAGACATCCCTTGTTGACCAAACCACTCTTACATCAAACTGCACTCCAAAGCTTGAGAAACATTTCCCCTAATGGTTGTAATTAATCCTCTCAGTAGCAACGTCTAAGTTCTGTGGCTTCCAAAGAAACTTCTATTGCTCAACTGGTAGTTTCACTCCTTATATCCAGGACGACTGCATTGTTTGAACACACTGTGCCTCCAATTTAAGTAAACTTTGATTATAACAGACAGTAGGTCTTTGTGCTCAACCGAAACCTCCAGCACCCTGTAAGGCTTTTCGGACAACAAGACCAGAAACTTCTCACTTTAGCCTGTGGCCATATCAACCCAAGAAAGCCCCACCTGCTCAAATTATTTGTTCACCTAGATCAGTATTGTCTGCTGTGATTGACAGCAGCTCTCCAAAGTCTCAGGCATTTGCCTCCTGGTCTTTTTACCTGGAGATTTCAAATATTTAACCTACGACTTCCTGCATGCAGACCATGTACTTAACCAGTGAGATATGGACACACGATAGGAAGTTGCAAAGGGAATGATCCCTGATTCAAGACAATGAGGAAATCACAAGCTTTTCCTAATTATAGCCCCCACAGGAAAATCCCCATTTTTTAAATTTTCTCTACATCTGTGAGGACTAGAAACTTGACCCTTCCCCACTCCTTCTTGGTGCTGCAGTAAAATGATTGATTGGCCCTCCTATTGTATGAGGGGGGGGAGCACTATTCCTATATCAACAACAACAACAACAAAAGTCACATCCGTAATTTCAACTTTACTGGCTGAGCTGGAAAGTAGAGTTGGCCTGTATGGCTTGATTTTGGGAATCTCTAGCCCAGACCAGAGAATCAGGATTTTTGTGCTAGTGGGAAAGGTTTTATTTTGTTTTTTAAAGGCAGCTGTGTGCTGATTTGCATATAAGGAGATCAGATCAAGGGAGAAGGATCTCTCAATTGATTGACAGCTGGGTGGGGTGGGAACACACACACACAGAGGTTTTGTTTGCTTGTCATTTGAATATTGGTGTGGCTCCTCGTCTGGAAACTGCAAGTCCTCCAACAGCTGATATTTCATCTGCCATTGTTTCCTTTAGGTAACGGAGATTCTGAGTCGGTCAATGAAGAATCTGACGAGCCCAATACATCCGATAGCGAGGTTTGTTCCCTTTTGTGTATTTGCTCATCATCCCACACATACACCTGTCTGTCCCCCCCCCCAAACACACACACACCAAGTAGAGTCTACCTTCTGGCTAAGCATAACCCATTCTCAGTGTGGGACTCATTTAGGAGGCAACTGGGCAACACTGGGTTTACTTGGCTGAATATGCCCACCTGTCATTCAGCTGATGTCACAATGACTATTTTTCGCTTTCACAGTTTGAAATCAAACCGTGCAGGCAAGGCGCGGTGTAATGCAAGACCCAAGGAATCAGCTGTTGTTGGCGCTTGCAAAGTACCATTCCCTTCCCTGTATAAGACTAGGGTTTTTTTTACTTAAAAAATAATGTTTAAAAAGGGGGGTAGTCTTATACACGGAGGCAATCTCCCCCATTTTCTTAATTTTGAGTCCCCAAAAATAGGGGGCGTCTTAAACACGGTGGCGTGTTATACAAAGAAAAATACGGTACATCAAAGCAGCTAGACTGGTGACTGGGAGCGGCCACCGAGACCATATAACACTGGTCCTGGAAGACCTACATTGGCTCCCAGTACGTTTCCAAGCACAATTCAAAGTGTTGGTGCTGACCTTTAAAGCCCTAAATGGCCTCGACCCAGTATATCTGAAGGAGCGTCTCCATCCCCACCGTTCATCCTGGACACTGACGTCCAGCTCTGAGGGCCTTCTGGCAATTCCCTCACTGCGAGAAGTGAGGTTACAGGAAACCAGGCAGAGGGCCTTCTTGGTAGTGGCGCCCGCCCTGTGGAATGCCCTCCCATCAAATGTTAAGGAAATAAACAACCTTTTAGAAGACACCTGAGGGCAGCCCTGTTTAGGGAAGTTTTTAATGTTTGATGTGTTTGTTTTTAATCTGTTGGGAGCCGCCCAGAGTGGCTGGGGAAACCCAGCCAGATGGGTGGAGTATAAATATATTATTATTATTATTATTATTATTATTATTATTATTATTAGCACATGGCTTTGAAGCCACTCCTGATCTGCAAACCCCTTTTGGTCCAGCCATGCCTTTACCCGGCCTGGTGTCATATATGACATTAGGTTGAAGACAAAGCTGCCCCGTGGTTTAAATGGGGAGGGCTGGTGGGTCTCATTAAGCCCACAAACAAGAGATTTCCCCACTTTTGAGAACCTTTGGCAATGCTAATCAAACCTTATGCTCTCAACTAAGTCAAGAGAAGCCACTAGAGAAAGGGGGCTCCATATGGTGTGCCAGGATCCTGCTCCAACGTCGCACTTGGGCAGACAAGTGTGGTGACAAAGCGGGCAGCTCATGAGATGCATGGCCTTATGAGATTCAGCTGGGCTGCAAGCTGGCCCAATCGTTAGGCAGAGTGAAGCAACTGCCTCAGGTGGCAGATTCTGATGGACATTTGAGTATTTCCCCCAAGGCATTCCTGCCAAGCCCCTTGTCCATTCCTCTGGGCTGGAGGACAGAGATTTGTGCTGCATCTGACCTGCCCTGTGCCCCTTATGCTAGCCAGCTGGCATCAGCTGCAGTGGGAGACACTGCCCCATTGCCAGTGTTCCAGTCAGATTCATCTGTCAGCCCAGCTGGCTTCTGTATGTGCAATGGGGAGCACCAAACATTTGCCCTCTGCCCCAGGCAGCAGAATGTATTCGGCTGTCCCTGCTAAATCAGTCCCATCAATCACTAAAAGGAAGACTTGCAACAGACTGGTTGGAAGGAATGGAAGCTGTCTTTCCAAAGCTGAGTTTCTCAATTGGTAGAGCATGAGAGTAAATCTCAGGGCTGTGGGTTCGAGCCCCACAATGGGCAAAAGATTCCTGATTGCAGGGGGCTGGACTAGATGATCCTTGTGGTCCCTTCCAACTATATGATTCAAGTTATGACCTTAATCCTAATATAGCCAGGATAGCCAACTAGCAAGGCCAATGGTAAGGGCATCACTCTGGCTAATCCTACACTGTTCACCTAGAACGACCTATGAAAGGACTTGACTTTAATCCAAAATGAGCTGTGTTTGACTTGTAGGCAGGGTTGAAAGAGCGTCTTGTTTGCGGAATACAGAAGGAGGAAAAGAATTTTTCCGATCAGACCTGATTTTTGAGTGCAAAACTTGAGCACAACTGAAGGGGAAAAGGTGGGGTTCCCATATGCTTCGGGACATTTAACTTGCACATCTGCAACTCATGTCTGAATAATTTCCCCCTAATAGGTGATTGGCACTTGTGATGATGAAAGCCTCCAAGCAGCTCCCGTGAAAGAAAAATATTGTTGCACAACTGAGATCACCCAGAGATCGCAAAAGAAGCGGAAAAGGGGACACGATTCGCTGACAAAGGGTACAAACAGGGGGTTCAGAATCATGTATTGTGAGATACAGTCATACCTCGGGTTACAGACGCTTCAGGTAGTGTTTTTTTGGGTTACGGACCACCAAAGCCTAGAAGTACCAGAACAGGTTACTTCCAGGTTTTGGCAGTTGCCATGCGCAGAAGCGCTAAATCACGCTTTGCGCATGTGCAGAAGCACCGAATCACAACTCGCGCATGCACAGATGCGCAGCTGTGGGTTGTGAACACTGCGGGTTGCAAACGCTGCAGATTGCGAACGTGTATCCCACACGGATCATGTTCGCAACCCGAGCGTCCACTGTATACTATTTTTCATGTCTTACATAACACTGCACCTGTTTACTTAGGCCACATTCACATTTAAATTGCCTGTGTTGCCACTTGTTACTTTGTTCGGAGACCCCTATCCCCCTCACAGAGCTATGATTTCCAGAGTAGTTTACCAATCCATCCCTCTTCACAGAGCTATCTCTGAGAATTGTAGTTCTGAGGGGTGAATAGAGGCTTCCTAAGAACTTTCAGCGCCTTTAACAGCTCCCAGAATTCTTGGGGGAAGGCAGATTAAAATGGCACCATGGCGCTTTAAATGGATGTGGCCCCTGTCCACTGAACTTTGTTTGTTCTGGTGGCTCATTTGAGAAAAGAATGAGCTAGCTTTTCCTATGCACAGGCCAGGCACTCTCTTCTGCTCTCTGAATTCCAGGCTATGCAAATGTTTGTCCACAGCGATACAGTCCGCCGTGATAAGGAACGCAAGCAGGGAGGACTCCAGAGTCTCGGGGGCCAGGCGGTCTTTCTGGCAAAGGGTTAGCCCAAGCCAACCTGGGAGGGAGAAGAGAGTAGGAGAAAGGCTTTGCAACATGTAAATTGAATAGGTGCACTAGGTACACAGTTCAGTGTTTGCTTAGCCTTTCCGGAGAAATGTTATTGACTTGCAGGGAATGCATTTTTCACAAACCGTGTTTATTGTTAAGCCCCATTCCCTGTAGAAGGGGAAACCTCTTAACAATGGGATGTGTTGTGCTGGCGTTTCCTGCAGGTGACAAAGTAGGAAATGTATAAAGGTTGGGCACTTGAAAAAGGGCGGAGGGGACAACCAACAACCCTCCCTTCCTCTTCACAGTTTAAATACTTTTCTCCACCTCCAAAGCGCTACCACTGGCTCTGTTTGTGCAGTCAAAAAGTGTGTGCTTGGCTGTGTGTGTATGTGTGTGAGTTAGAGAGAGCAATGTTGACTGAGTATGTGAAAGAGATATTGTTGTTGGCAAGGCAAGAGGGCTTGTTTGACAAGCTTCCGTTCCTATCACATTGCCTTTCTGACAGGTCTGATGAACCCGGACGCAAAACATCGACAGCTCCTTTTTCTCATTCTTTCAAAAGGCTTGGCCCTTCCCTGCAAAGCGCTGAGCTCAGAAGGGGTTAAAATTGCAAAGGGCAAGACAATGGTAGGCAGTGGCGGGGTGGGGTGGACACTGGTATTTTCAAATACCAGTGCTTGCAAATTTAATCCAGGCCTGCAAGCAGCTGCCCATCTGCCTCTACATTACCGCTCTCAAAGGTAATAGGGGAACACGGGTGGCGCTGTGGTCTAAACCACTGAGCTTCTTGGGCTTGCCAATCATAAGGTCGGCAATTCAAATCCGCACAACAGGATGAGCTCCTATTGTTCTGTCCTAGCTTCTGCCAACCTAGCAGTTTGAAAGCATACCAGTGCAAGTAGATAAATAGGTACCACTGCAGCAGGAAGTTAAACAGTGTTCCTGTGCGCTCTGGTTTCCGTCACAGTGTTCCATTGTTCCAGAAGCGGTTTAGTCATGCTTGCCACATGACCCGGAAAGCTGTCTGTAGACAAACGCCGGCTCCCTCGGCCTGCAAGTGAGATGAGCACCACACCCCATAGTCGCTTTTGGCTGGACTTAACCGTCCAGGGGTCCTTTACCTTTTGTTTTTACTGCTATCAATGCAGCAGCCTCCTGAAATGCTGAATCCAGTGTGTGTGACCAGGATTAGGATTTAGGACAGAATTCTGCCCCATATTTTATAGAACCTGCATCTGGGGCAAGAATAGCCATTTGTGTTTATTTTTTCCAACCAGGAAGAAAGAACACTGAAATTATTGCGAGAGGGAAGGATGGGATGGAACGCAAGTCCAGCACCAACAATCAGTCAGGTTGGGCACCGGCCAAGGACTAGGGGCTTGGAAGGGCCCCCAACCTAGCTGTGTCACCATTCATCACTCTCATTGTCTGTTTTGTTTTTTGTTTTGTTTTGTTTTGTTTTTTGTTGACGGTGGCTCATCTTCGGCACTGTGCCAAAAGTGCCATGAAATCTGGCCCTCATGCAACCAAGTCATAGACAGGGAGCTGTTCATTTGTGTGGCTCTTAACGTGGGAACTGGGCGAGATGTTTTCAGGAAACCCGATCTTTAGACTCCACAAGCTGCTTCAACCAATACTTCTTCCCAGGGATTGGGAATGGTAGCTGTCTAAGGGAATGGGGGTCACCTAACATCTCCCAGCACCCTTAATGAACTACAGTTCCCAGGATTCTTTGGGGGAAGCCAACGACTCTTTAAAGTGGTACAATGCTGTTTTAAGTGTAGATGGTGAATAGGGCCTAAGTTGGATTTCACACTTGGTGATCTATTGCAATCGCTCTCCTGATCTACCTTCAGCCCACCTCTTCTATATGAGGTACCAGAGACTGAAACAAAACTTGCCCAGTTCGTTATCCCAGAATGCATTGCAAACCTGCTAACGCCTTTGTCTGTTTTGTTCTTCGCAGCCATTAAGAAGCCTGTTCAAGGCCGGCGTAATGGCAAAGCAGCCCAGATCCTAGCTGACGTGCAAGAAGATCTAAAAGAAACAGCAAACTGCAGCCCTGCTTCCAGCCACAATGAAGATGAAGAGACATAGCCCGAATGTGCTTTCTCGCTGGAGCAGATCCTACCACTTGAACCAGTGTCAGATATTTCTGCTGTGATATGAAGCCCTTCAGTGGCCAGTTATTCTCACTGACATCAACCAGGACAGCTCAAGCCTGCCAGGCGCCATTGCTTCACATCCCTGACCGACAAGTGAATTCATGTGGACTAGTAACTTACTGACAGTCAAGGCACTCTGGAGAGCTTTACAAAATTCTTTGGTTAATTCTCTCGAGATTTTGGCAGTGAGGTGGTTTGTTCTGCTCGGCTATTCTGTGGTTCCTTTTGTCCAGGTCTTGCCAGTTCTATGGCATTCAACCAGATTGGCCCTGCCATACCTTCGCTGTGATGCAGTAAGTGTTGCATTAAGAGACAACTGCAATGTAAGAACAGAGAGACCATGTTCTGCATGCAGAGGGTCCCAAATTCAGTCCCTTGCAATACCAGTTAGAATGATCAGGTCCTGGGGAATGCTCATACCTGATATCTTGGAGGGCTGCTGCAAACCAGAGATGACAACGGTGAACTACAGCAGACCTGGCAGCTTTCAGTGACTTGCAAAACATGGTATTTTGTTGCTTCTGCGGCCAATACAACCCATCCCTATGGTACCGTTGTCTTTTCTTCCTTTTATAAAATCAGCAACACTGCAGGGGCCTGGACATCAAATGTCCTGTAGCCTGTGGATCCACAAGGGGAGGGCTGTAGATCAGTGCCAGAGCAACGACTCTGAATCCAAAAGGTTCCAGGTTCAATCCCCAGCATCTCCAGGTGAGACTGGGAAGATGTTTGCCTGGAACACTAGACACCTGCTGAAATGCAGTGTAGACAATGCTAAACTGGATGGACCAATGTTCTGACTTCCTAGTCATACCCACCAAATGTCCCTATTTTCCCAGGACATTCCTGGAATCATAGAAGCCATCCCGGCTTCTGATTAAATCCCAGAATGTCCCGGGGATAAGCTGGCGCTTGCAGCCAGCGTTGGCACTTGTAGCGGTGTTGCTGACCCCCACGGCAGCACGACACCAAAAGACACATGTCCCGATTTTCATCAGGGGAATGTTGGAGGGTAGGCTAGGTATCTGTCAGGCATCATTGGTGCGCTGCAAATCCCACCGAAAGCATTGGGGAAACAGCGGCAGAATAAGGTCGTCCTGCAAGGTGCAAGATAAGAATAAATGGGCTGAACTTTGACAGCAGCTTTCCTTTGTCAAAAGGGTGTGCTGGGCCAAGATGGCGACTCCTGGAGAACTTCCCAAAGTGCATCTTATTTCAGATATTGTTGCACCTGTGATCCCCATACACACACATCAGAAGATTCAGCAAGGAGAAGGGCCCTAGCTATTGCACATGGCTGATGGGGACGTCTGAAGGACCAGCGATAAGAAACAATATCTGCTAGCCACATCCTCATGGTTGCCAGTCTGAAGTAGTCTGAGGGCCAGAAATGGCCTAGTGATCTTCCTGGTAGCTTTTGATCTACATCAGTTTTGCAGGTGGTGGGTCCCGGTGAAAAGGAAGCAACCACACCTTTGAAGTTAATAGGGGGAAAGGTAAAGGTAAAGGGACCCCTGACCATTAGGTCCAGTCGTGACCGACTCTGGGGTTGTGACGCTCATCTCGCTCTATAGGCTGAGGGAGCCGGCGTTTGTCCACAGACAGCTTCCGGGTCATGTGGCCAGCATGACTAAGCCACTTCTGGCGAACCACAGCAGCGCACGGAAACGCCGTTTACCTTCCCGCCAGAGCAGTACCTATTTATCTACTTGCACTTTGACGTGCTTTCAAACTGCTAGGTTGGCAGGAGCAGGGACCGAGCAACGGGAGCTCACCCCGTCGCGGGAATTCGAGGGAAAAGGTGCCACACACTAAACAAAAACTTCTGGATCTTGATACGCACAGGGTACAAAAAAACCTACGTATCGCCAAGTACCCAGTTTGATTGTACATAAATGCTGCATTGATTAAACCACTGCATAGTTTACCCTAAAATAAGTGTTAGGGATTTGGGGTGGGGGGGAGGTTATAGCAGCTGCTCTCCATATATCAGGGGTGAACAACGTGGGAGCTGACTGCAGACTTCCTGTTCTGGGCCGTTAAAACTAAAAACTAAAAGAGATTGTGAAGAGCTTCAAAAGGGCCTCTCCAAACTGAGCAAATGGGCAATAAAATGGCCCAGTTCAGTGTAAGCAGCTGTCAAGTGATGCTTGTGGTGGCAATAAATCTTAATTTCACATATACGCACATGGGGCATGAGCAGGCAGTGACTGACCAGTCACAAGACCTTCAGGTCGGAGTGGATAGCTCCGGGAAGATGTTGACCCAGTGTACAGCAACTATTTTTAAAAAGGTAAATTCCATGCTAGGAATTCCATGTGTGCTGTTCTAGTCACCTCTCCTCAAGGATATAGCAGTTGGAAAGGAGCAACTGAATTGTGACCAAGGGGCTGGAGTGCCCCTTGACCCATGTTGTGACATTTGGGACTTTTTAGTTAGGACCAAAACCAAGTAAGATGTGAAATGATAGACGTTTATAAAATTATACCTGGCTTGGAGAACGTGGACTGGATATTTTTCTCTCTCTCCCTCTCTCATGACTCTAGAACTCATAGACATCCAGTGAAGGTAATTGCTGGAATATTTAGGACAGATAAAAGATAAAAGTACTTCTTCACACAATCCAGAGCCCGAACTGAAAGGAAAATTTTGGGGCTTGATGAATAAAGAGGACCTGATCTGGGATGACCTTTGGTTGGGTGCAAATTAATTGAAGATTGGGGGGGGGGGTCATTTGCATGGGAAGGTAGTTGGCTTCTCTTCCGCCACACATCTATGCATATAAATTAGCATGGGCAAATGTTATGCACATTTGTGTTTGTGAGTCCATGCCCTGAATATTTACCGTATTTTTTGCTGTATAAGACGCACCTGACCATAAGACGCACCTAGTTTTTAGAGGAGGAAAACAAGAAAAAAAAATCTCTCCATCTCTGCACAGCGCCTCTCCAGTGAATTGGGAAGAGAAACGGAAGGGGCTCCATTTCTCCTCCCGATTCGCTGAAGGGGCGCTGCACAGCTCTCCTTCTCTGCACAGCGCCTCTGCAGCGAAGCGGAGGAGGAACAGAATCCCTTCCATTTCTCCTCCCACTTCGCTGAAGGGGCGCTGCACAGCTCTCCCTCTCTGCGCAGCGCCATTCGCTCCATAAGATGCACAGACATTTCCCCTTACTTTTTAGGAGGAAAAAAGTGTGTCTTGTGGAGCGAAAAATACGGCACATACCCAGCAAATGACTCTGGTGCCCAGAACATGACTCATGTACAGAATCCTCACAAATGATGTCGATCACAGAGGCCTTCATCGAAGGGATTCCAAAATGGCAGCTTAAATGTCAAAGCTAGAGGACAGAGGAAAACAAGGTGGCATACAAGGAAATAAATATTCTCTAGCCACACACCAGCCAAGCTGTAAGCAGTGCTGGCACTTAGCACTCGGTTCACACTGACCTTCGGAAGGTCATTGATATCCTGTTGTTCCCAAACCACCTCGCCAAGCAGAGTCCTGATACTGTCAATTGCTGTGTCAGAGATCATGTTTTCCCATGACTACAGTTCTTGATAGTGCCCTGTCCATCACTTCATCTGCTTGCTGTGATCTGTGATGATTTTCAGCAGTGCAGTTTCCCTTGACAGGTTGGTCCAAAGGTTGTCTCCATGCCTTCGTACATTTTGCGAGTGTTGGCCGCGTCAGCAGCGAGTTGGGTGCTCTGACGCAGCTTTAGCCATTAGTCGCTGGCACATGTGGAAATGGTGGGGGCACTAAATCCGTTGTCATTTTTCGAAGGGCCCTTGTCTCTTTTGGTCTGTGCCTGCCACCTAGTGGATACAGCATGGTGTTTCTAAGGTTGACATGTGTCCTCACATAGGAAGGACACTAGCAACACCTTTATTACTTTATGAAACACACACACACACACACACACACACACACACACACACACACACACCAGACTTGCAAAATCAGGTTACTAAATGCAGGTTTCGTGAGTGACATCCACAGGCTCCAAACTCAGTGGCCTGGTTTCTCCCAAATCCCCAACTCCCAGCACAGAGGAAGTATGAAATGTTGCAACCTTTCTTTAGTGTACTCCTTAATTTTATGTGTTCCAGTTGTGACACCACCAGCCTAAAAAATGAGGCATTGGGGTGTCCACTGTGCTGAAGAATTACCTTCACAAATGGGCTCTGCAAAGTGCAGGTCTAGGATAGGTTTCCTGGAACAGAAGTCAAAGCAAAAACATCCTTCGTTTTCAAACTGGGGTGTCTTTTTTTAAAAAGTTACAGGTAGGTAGCCGTGTTGGTCTGCCATACTTGAAACAAAATAAAAAACTCCTTCCAGTAGCACCTTGGAGACCAACTAAGTTTGTTATTGGTATGAGCTTTCGTGTTATCTGAAGAAGTGTGCATGCACACGAATGTTATTACAGTGGTACCTCGGGTTAAGTACTTAATTTGTTCCGGAGGTCTGTTCTTAACCTTAAACTGTTCTTAACCTGAAGCACCACTTTCGCTAATGGGGCCTCCTGCTGCCGCCACACTGCCGGAGCACGATTTCTGTTCTCATCCTGAAGCAAAGTACTTAACCCGAGGTAATATTTCTGGGTTAGTGGAGTCTGTAACCTGAAGCGTATGTAACCCAAGGTACCACTGTATTTATTTTTTAAGAAAAAGAACAACACAGTAGTTTGTGTCTGTTCCTTTGCAGTTGCCTATAAGGGACAGGGAAGATTGGAGGAGTGCACCTTTTGAGGTGAAGGCCAACTGCTGGAAGCTTGCATCACTTGCTGTGGCTGTAGAGACCCATACGGGAGAGACATGTTTTGTTGCAGCTGGGGCAAATGAAGGCGTCCGGTTGTGCTGCTGCAGATGCACCATAGTGTTTCTTCTCTCTGTGCTCTTCCCAGCGGTCATTCCTCCTCTGGCCACTGCTCTGGATGCACAGCCTGGCTGTCTCCAGGCCCTGCAGTTATCTGCAAGGGATTCCCACACAGCAGGGTTGATGTTGACAGCCTTCATGTCACGTTTGCAGGCATCTTTGTAGCACAGAATTGGTCTGCCAATGGGCCTGGTGCCTGAAGCCAGCTCTCCATAGAGCGAGTACTTGGGGATTCTGTGGACAAGCCAGTGTAGACGTTACTGAGGCAGGAGTGCGAACCTGCTGGGTTCTGCCAGAACAGAACTGAACTGAAGGGTTCAGCCAGCCTGCTTATATAGAGCTCCAGTACAACGCAACTGTAACCACTTTCTGTAACTATCCAATCACTGAACGTCACTTTCAATCCCTTATTTGCATATGTGGACCTGAGTGAAAACTATCTACAGTATCCCCCTGCTGGCCCAGGGTGAGAACTTCAGTACATAACAGAGACTCTGTCCTGCCTTGTGATACCCAAAATCCTCCTGATGCAGCACAGGTGTGGAAGGCATTAAGGCATCACTCCTGACACTTGTAAGTTGCCCACGATTCACTTCCATAAAGCAACAAGCTCAACACTCAAGCCTGGTGGACCTTCATCTTGGCATTCTCCAATTCCCTTTTGGAGAGGCAAGCCATTGCCGTAGCTGCCTTGCCAATACACCTGTCCAGCTCAGTGTCAATGGAGAGATTGCTGGTTATGATGGAACCCAGGTAGATAAAATATTCTACCATGAAAGAGGGTAAAATGCACATTTGTTGTTCCACCCACTTTCGCCAGTAGCCCCTCAGGAACTTGCACAGGAGGGAATACAGCCCTTGTTCCTACTTCTGCATTAGCGACAAAGTCTAAGCCCGTCTCCCAAGGCAGAAACATTACCATGTCTGCTCCCATCTGTTTTTTAAAAAAAAACCTAGAGTACAAGGCAGACCATTGCCAGCTTCAAGAATGCAGCTTCTGCTTTTAAATGGTCTGCAAACAACCAAGTATTGCACCCATTTCCACAGAGGGAGCTGTATTAGCCTCTTGCAGCAAAAGCAAAAAAGCAGTCCTGTCACAACTTAAAAACTTTTGCTAGGGCAGAAGGTTTTGTGGACTAAGAGGCCCCTTCTGATGTTTTGCTCCACAGGGCAAAAAGCAGCTGGAGGAAATTGGCATTTTTATAAGGAATTGGTGTAGGGCAGGGGTTGCTGGGGTTTTCTGACTCCCCCAGCACCTCAATCATAATCAAACTTGATCTCCCTTTCCACAATCTTCCCTCCTCTAAACTGCAGAAATTCCCTTTTTTAAAACATACAACCAAACCATGGGAGTGTCTGTTCACAGATTTCGGGCACCACATCTGCATGCACACTGGCGAGTGCAGATACTGTATCGTGCCTGTGTGCGCCGCTAGGAGGAGCTTGACATAAAGCGTTGTGCAAGCTACGGACCCAAGACATCTCATTGTAGAAGGCAAAAGACAAGAAGTCCGTGTGCAGAAGCAACTGGGCTGGCAGCTGACTCTTCCTTGAGAACTGTCAACAGAATAGTGTTTACCTCCATTCACAGTAGGAGACCGTAGGTGTTATGTACTGAAGTTCTCACCCTGGGCCAGCAGGGGGATACTGTAGATAGTTTTCACTCAGGTCCACATATGCAAATAAGGGATTGAAAGTGACCTTCAGTGATTGGATAGTTACAGAAAGTGGTTACAGTTGTGTTGTACTGGAGCTCTATATAAGCAGGCTGGCTGAACCATTCAGTTCAGTTCTGTTCTGGCCTGTGAATAAAGAACAGCTGTTTGAAGAATTGCTGTATCGACTGATATTTTCACCTACAACTTAACAGTAGGCCTCTGAATACCAGTTGCTGGGTGGGAGAATTCCTACATTCCTGCCTCTCAAGCACCTCCAGAGATCCAGCATGACTCTTATGTTCAGAGCCACCTGATGAGACCCAGCCATCTCATTTCATGGTTGGGACTCTTCTCATCAGTACAGTGGTACCTCTGGTTAAGAACTTAATTCGTTCCAGAGGTCCGTTCTTAACCTGAAACTGTTCTTAACCTGAGGTACCACTTTAGCTAATGGGGCCTCCCGCTGCAGCCGCGCCGCCAGAGAACAATTTCTGTTCTCATCCTGAAGTAAAGTTCCTAACCCGAGGTACTACTTCCAGGATAGCAGAGTCTGTAACCTGAAGCGTTTGTAACCCAAAGCGTTTGTAACCCAAGGTAACACTGTACACATGCCCTTAGGTTCATTTCTTTGTTCTCAGTCCAGTATACTATACCTGAAGGAGCATCTCCACAATCATCGTTCTGCCCGGACACTGAGGTCCAGCACCGAGGGCCTTCTGGCAGTTCCCTGGCTGCGAGAAGCCAAGTTACAGGGAACCAGGCAGAGGGCCTTCTCAGTAGTGGCACCCGCCCTGTGGAAGGCCCTCCCACCAGATGCCAAAAAGAAAAACAACTACCAGACTTTTAGAAGACATCTTGTGCTGGTCCCGGGGGGAAGGTACTGTTACCGTAGTCAGAGTTCACAAGATGTGAGGCGAGGTCCAAAACAGGGAGCCGGGCGGGGACAGGAACTCACGAGGATCAGAAGCAGGAAGCCGGGCGGGGAACAAGAACGCTGGGAGGTCAGAAGCAGGAGGCCGGGCAGGGAACAGGAACACTGGAGGAACAGGACTGGATGCTGGCCGATACAGCTCTTCAATGATGACGTTGCTCCCGCAACCTGGGACCTGGCTGACTGACCTTTATCTCCTCTAAGGCCAGGGGCTGTCCCGGCCCCCAGGAGCCCCGCCTCTCCTGGCCTTAAGGCGAGCACTCCTCCTGGGAGAAACCAGTTCCCTTCGCCTCTCTGCCCTAAGCCTCTGCAGTTCAAGAGAGGCTGAAGGGTTACTGGGCCCCGGGGGAGGCTCACCTGTAGGCACTCAGTCCTCAAGCACCTCTGGGGCCAGAATGGTTTCACCTGGTGCCTGCTCCTGAGGATCTGACACAGGTGCAGGCTCCTCAGAATCTAGGCCTTGCCCCAGTTCAGCCGGCCCTGGAGGTGGGGACTCCTGTGCAGGCTGGGATTCCTCTGGTTCAGCCTCTGAATCGGAATCCCAGGCCATCACACATCTGAAGGCAGCCCTGTATAGGGAAGCTTTTAATATTTAATAGGTTATTGTATTTTAATATTCTGTTGGAAGCCGCCCAGAGTGGCTGGGCACCCAATGCTCGAGCACCCAGGGAGCCGGCACCTATGGTCAGCCTATAATGCCCGTGCTCACCAATTTGCAACCAGTAAATAATAATAAACTATTAATGCCAATCTCCAAGTATGTGTTTCAGTTAGATCTACTGTTTTCTGGGCACACGCATTTGGAGTGTTCAAACATCTTCTGTCAGAGTGACATTCTGCTGGGGATGCAACTTAACTCATTAACTTTTCCTTTCTTACCTACATGTGTTTTTCTAGACAATCCAACAATCCCTGTCATGTGATGTCATGTCATGTGATGCACCCTTCACAAATGCTACACAATATCCAGTCCCCACATCGCCCAGGGACAGCAACCCTGGAAAATTCAGGTTGCGTAATTGTCTCATTATAGTTGACCGGAAGGTCTTATGTAACAAACCAACTTCTCCAACTTCTCTTTTATGCGATAAGGAGTGACAGGAAAATGCACTGGAAAGTAATGGACGGCACTTGCTTTGACATGTCATCTAACAATCTGCAAACAAATCAACTGAATGTTTAATAAACAGGTTGTCTGCGTATCTGCAATGGCTACTAGGTCCAGAGTTCAAGAACAGAAAAGCAGCCCGGCCATTTTTATTTCTCTGATTGCCAATGAAGTGGAATGCTGGAAGATTTGGGACCATAGCTGTCAACCGTCCCTTATTTGGCGGGAAACTCCCTTATCCCAGTGCCGTGTCCCGCTGCTGTCCCTTATTGATGATGTCCCTTAAATTTCCCGGGTTTCAAAGGAAGCAGTTCCTCTCCCTCCCTCCCTGCCGGCCAGGGAGGAGGAAGGCTCCAAGTGTGTTGCTTGGCTGCCCGGCCCGCCCCCCTCCGGCCTCCTCTCACCAGCCTCGGCCCCCAGGAGCCCCTCCCTGCCAGGAGTGGCGGGAGCCTCGGGCCCTTCAGCCGCCAAACTGAGGGTCTCTGCCTGGGGCCTCCCCTCTGCCCGTCGCCACCGCTCCCGCTAGGCCATACTACGGCTGCGCCACCGAAGGACCCGGATGAGATGGGCAGCCTGGTGTGGCCTATGAATTGCTGAGGAGCCATGAGAGGAGAGCAAGGGCAACCATAGAGAAAGCAGTTCAGGGAGAGGGAGAGGAAGCAGAGACGTGGGCAGGTGTTCCAAGGGCTAACCATAGAGGGGGAAAGCAGAGGAAGGACCGCAAGCGCTTCTCCCATAGATTTGTAGGGGTAGACTAGCATAGATGGTCTGATCTGCGGGTTTACTTCGGGCGCTATTCCCCCCCCCCTTTATCCCGCCCCGCCTGATAGAACTGAGAGCTGCAGATGGAGCATGAGAGAAAAGATACAGAACTGCAGCAGCATCTTCATAGCTTGGACTTCGTTTTGCACGAAAAGTGGTTGCTGCTTGTAGTTATTTAATTGCAGTGTTTCATCAGCTGGTGTCTTGAGCAGCAAAGTCTAGAAACGAAGGGCTAAAAACCGGCGCTGCTCTCCCAAATTTAATGGTCCCTTTTAACTTCGTATTTCAGCTGGTTAACTAAAATCCCTTATTTTGGCTGCTGAGCCCTTATTTTCGAGGCGGCTGGTCCCTTGTTTTCAAATCTGTAAGTTGACAGCTATGTTTGGGACAGATAAAAGAAATAAATTCTTCACACAATCCAGAGCCTGATCTGTAGCGATAATAATTTTTATTTCTCTGATGGCTGGAGGTACAATGACTGTGCAGAATTCTTTTTAAAAGTAGATCAATACGTGTATAGCAGCCAGACTGTTCAGTCACCGCTACCTTGGAAAGAGAGGAAGATGCTAATATGTGACTAAGTTATTTCACTGCCACTGAGCTCTATTTTCTCCTCTGGGCAACACCCGAGATTTTGTGCTCCACAATTAAGCAAGCAAACAGCGATGCATTTCTGAAAACTGGTTTCTGTACTGATTTGGAAAATGTATTTCCTTAGCCCCCCACCCTCTGACCTCTCATTGTCTTCCTCTCTTTCCTTCTACGTGACCACGACCCCCCCCCCCCCCCGGCAAAAAAGCCCTGCAACTCCTTTGACGATGAGTCACATAGAACAGCTTCTGCAGCATGTGGAGAAGAGGGGTGTTTTTGATTCATTCCTTCATATCCGTGCTGTATGCCCGTTTCATTAAGAGGAGGCATCGCTCTCCGCAGTCTGGATGGCATGATTAAATCAATCAGCTCAGCCTTTCTTAAACGCTTAATGTCATAATAAAACTCTGAGTCATTTCCCAAGACATAGAAGCTATTGGCACCATATATGCTGCTGTGTTCACTGGCATTTTCCTTCTCTGGAGCGTGGTACGGAGCCTTTTACAATCACAGAATCACAGAATTGTAGAGTTTGAAGGGAACCCAAGGGTAATCTAGTCCAGCCCCCTGCAATGCAGGAAATCTCAACTAAAGCATCCATGGCAGGTCGCCATCCAGCATCTGCTTAAAAAACCCCAGGGAAGTCCATTCCGCTGTTAAACAGCTTTTACTGCCAGAAATTCTTCCATTGGTTTGGATCCTAATGTCTGTAGCAGGAGAAAACAAGCTTGTTTTCTGATATGGCCACAATGATCTATGCGACGGTCACCTCCAGGCTTGATTATTGTAACTCGCTCTACAGAAACTCCAGCGGGTGCAGAATGCCGCGGCAAAGCTCCTTACGGGGTCCTTACCACGGGATCAGATTCACCCAGTGCTTTACCAGCTGCACTGGCTCCCGGTGGAGTACAGGGTCAGGTTTAAGGTGCTGGTTTTGACCTTTAAAGCACTATGCAGCCTAGGACCCACGTACCTACATGACTGCCTCTCCTGGTATGCCCCGCAGAGGACCTGAAGGTCCACAAATGACAACATTTTGGAGGTCCCAGGTCGCAAGGTGGTTAGATTGGTCTCAACTAGGGCCAGGGCCTTTTCAGTACTGGCCCCGACTTGGTGGAACACTCTGTCACAAGAGACTAGGGCCTTGCAAGACTTGACATCTTTCCACAGGGCCTGCAAGACAGAGCTGTCCCGCCTGGCCTTTGGTTTGGACTCAGTCTGACCCTTATGTTTCCCTCCCCTTATGGTCTTGATTTATCGGCTACTTTTAAAATGAGGCTGCATTTTAAATTGCATTTTAACCTGTATTTTAAATTGGTTCCCACCCCCCACCCAGCATTATGTTTTTACTGTGATTTTGAGGCATCTAATCATAAGCCTGCATTTTTTATCAAAGCTTATATATTTCAATCAGGGCCTGTATGTTAAAGATTTTCAAATGTTTCATGCCAGGCAAAAGACCAGCTGCCTAAAAGGCCTTGGCAATGTTTTTCCTCCTAGACAAGGGGCCCCCTGATTTATAGCAGAAAACAATTCTCAAAGTCGTAAAAAAGGAAATTACAGGCTGAGAGCGGACACTGATCCTACATGTTACAGAAGATAAAAAAGCAGAGATAAACATAATTAGGAATGAGTAAATAATAAAATGATACCATGTGCCTCCCAGTAAAATGAGCCATATCTTCTTCCTAAGGTTAAAAAGGCCAAGAGCAATGGAGAGGCATCTAGCTGGCAGAAAAAGAGAGCATTTTAAGGAAATCTTTTAAAGCTGTTTCTTTTTTTTAAACTGAGAGAGTTAAAGGGCAATAAATGTTGGGAAGAGCTAATGGGAAAGCAGCTGGCTGGAAAGGAGGGGTGAAAGGAGGGGTGTAAACTGAAGAGGCTTCTTTTGAAGCTGTTTTTTTTTACTGAGTTCCTTTTTTACTTTACAAAGGCCTTATTCCTTTTAAAAGGCTACCTATGATAATGTATTAAATATATTGGCTTAAATGTAATTATGCAAAGGATTTAAGAAATGCTAGATTCTTATTTCATATAGTTGTAAGAGTTTTAACTATCCTGAAATTAAGTCAGCCACCAGCCTAGCCCCCTGCCAGACAGGAGACGCCATAGAGCACTCCTGATATATAGTTGTCAGGCTTTTTGTTTAGAAACCTTCAAATGAAGGAGATCTTTCAATGTTGATGTGAACTCAAGATCCTTGACATCTGTTGAAGATAAAAATTCAAGATTAACTATCTGTTTTGGAAGGCAATAGGGCAAGGAGGGCAAGAGGTGAGCTGGTAATTAAGATTCCTTGTTGAGACACATGTAAGATATATTACTACTTATTTGTCATTTATAGATGGAAGAATATATAGCTCTTTGTGTTCCATAAAAGGACAGAAGGAAGTGGGTGTATCTTTTGTGATTGGTTCTGGCAAACAGCCAATAGGAATTTCAACCAGGCTGATTGGACAGAGGCAGCCAAAGGAGGAGCAAGGGGGCTGGATTAAGGAAATATAAGTGCTGGCCAAAATGGCAGGAGGCCAGGCCAGAGCTTGGTAACCATACCACTGTGCCTCTCATTTATTTGTCTGACAATTAAATTATTATTTTAATTTCTCTATTGCTGCGTTGAATATTTCATTCCAGCTAAGCGTTAACCACAAGCAGGGTGCTACAATTTTATTGGTGTTAGCTACCCTGAGCCCAGCTCTGGCTGGGCAGGGTGGGGTATAAATATTATTATTATTATTATTATTATTATTATTATTATTATTATTATTATTATTTCCTCTTCCATGAGACAGCCCTTGAGATATTTGAAGATGGCTATCATATCTCCCCAGTCTCCACTTTTCCAGGCTGAACATAACCAACTCTGGCTTGGTTTCCAGACATTGATCATCTTGGTTGCCCTCCTTTGCGCATTTTCCAGCTTGTCAATATCCTTCTTAAATTGTGGCACCCAGAACTGGACACAGTATTCCAAGTGTGGTCTCACCAAGGCAGAATAGAGTGGTACTATTACTTCCCTTGATCTGGAATTTTACCTCTGTTGATGCAGCCTATAATCGCATTTGGTTTCCCCCCTGCTGTATCACACTGTTGACTGCACTGCTTGTCGTCTGTTAAGACCCCCAGATCTTCTGAAGGCTTGCACCTGTGCTCAATGAGAAATTTGCCTTTATCACCTCCTCCCAAGGCTGGCCTGCTCATGAGTAGGACTGATGCAGCCACCTCGGGCAGCAGGAAGCTTCTCACCAGAAGCCACTGCTATGCAGCCCTAGTAAGTGAAACTCCCTGTCTCCTCTTAATGTAGGGGAGGGGAACCTCAGGCCACTAGGCCTCCCCATTTGGCCTCCCACCTGCCCTATAGGTAAAGGTAAAGGGACCCCTGACCATTAGGTCCAGTCGTGACCGACTCTGGGGTTGCGGCGCTCATCTCACTTTACTGGCTGAGGGAGCCGGAGTACAGCTTCCAGGTCATGTGGCCAGCATGACTAAGCCGCTTCTGGCAAACCAAAGCAGCGCACAGAAACACCGTTTACCTTCCCGCTGGAGCGGTACCTATTTATCTACTTGCACTTTGATGTCCTTTCGAACTGCTAGGTTGGCAGGAGCAGGGACCGAGCAATGGGAGCTCACTCTGTCGCGGGGATTCGAACTGCCGACCTTCTGATCAGCAAGTCCTAGGCTCTGTGGTTTAACCCACAGCGCCACCCGCGTCCTGTCAAAACGGTAAAGGCAAAATGGAGCTGAAAGTTGGGTTGCAAAATCCTGTCCACAGGGCTTATCAAGAGTCAACAATCAGCTGATACAGTAGTTGGGGCTTCCATGCACAGTGCTATGCAAAAATGGATCCCCTGCCATCAGGTGATTGACAGGAGAGTGGCCCTGCCCACCTGTCAAATGTGACCTGCGGGGGTGGGACCCAGATCCACCAATCGGATCCAGCTCCTTATGACACCCTAGGAGTAGTGGCAAAGCCATCTATCTCTAAAAGGACCTTGCATTTAGAACTCTTCATTCTCACAATTGTCCTCACAAATAATGAAGAAGGCAGATAAAGGCAACGTTCATGAGTCTCCAGCTCCGGCCCTTTCTGTTTTCACAACAACCCTCCTCCCCATTTTATTTGCACAACAACCCTGTGAGGTAGGTTAGGCTGAGAGTGAGTGACTGGGCCACGCTCAAAAAAAGAAGGCATCCAAGCACGGAGCTTTTGCCCTGGCGTGCCTCAGGGCACTATTTTGTCCCCTGTGCCATTTAGCAACTGTATGTGGGGGATGTGGAGCAAAATGTCATCCTCATGCCAATGGCACTCAGTTCTTCTCCATAATATCTGAAGCAGATGTGGCCATGCACGCCCTGTATGAAGTGGATGAAGGGCCTATAAACTGAGTTTAAAACCTTTGCTGTTGTTGTTGTTTAGTCGTTCAGTCATGTCCGACTCTTCGTGACCCCATGGACCAGAGCACGCCAGGCGCTCCTGTCTGCCACTGCCTCCCGCAGTTTGGTCAAACTCATGTTTGTAGCTTCGAGAACACTGTCCAACCATCTCGTCTGCTGTCGTCCCCTTCTCCTTGTGCCCTCCATCTTTCCCAACATCAGGGTCTTTTCCAGGGAGTCTTCTCTTCTCATGAGGTGGCCAAAGTACTGGAGTCTCAGCTTCAGGATCTGTCCTTCCAGTGAGCACTCAGGGCTGATTTCCTTCAGAATGGGTAGGTTTGATCTTATTGCAGCCCATGGGACTCTCAAGAGTCTCCTCCAGTGCCATAATTCAAAAGCATCAATTCTTCGGCGATCAGCCTTCTTTATGGTCCAGCTCTCACTTCCATACATCACTACTGGGAAAACTATAGCTTTAACTGATCACTGCCTTGCTGTGGCAAAGGGGCTTGAATAACTCAGAGAAGCTATGAGCTATGCCGTGCAGTTTAAATCCTGGAAAGGCATAATCCCTGTGGGTATCTGGAAGATAGATCGCCTTACCTGTTTTGGATGGGGTTGCACTCCTTCTAAAGGAACGGGGTGCTCTTTGATCCATCATTATTGTTGGAGGCCCTGGTGAGCTCAGTGATCAGGCCTGCCTGCTACAAGCTCCAGCTACAGCAGTTCCTGGACTAGGATAACCTGGCCACCAATGTTTCAGCCATTGGTAACTCCAATATACGATTTCTGCAATGTTCTCCCTGCTTTTAATGTTGGCCCAGAAGCTGCAGTTGGCACAGGATGATGCAGGTAATCTGTTGACTGGAGGAGCCAACCAACTTTGCATGGCACAACCGATGAAGGAGCTGCAGCCCACCTTTTCAGTGTGGTGTAGTGGTTAAGAGCAGTGGACTCATAATCTGGTGAACCGGGTTCGATTCCCTGCTCCTCCACATGCAGTTGCTGGGTGACCTTGGGCTAGTCACACTTCTCTGAAGTCTCTCAGCCTCACTCACCTCACAGTGTTTGCTGTGGGGGAGGAAGGGAAAGGAGAATGTTAGCCACTTTGAGACTCCTTAGGGTAGTGATAAAGCAGGATATCAAATCCAAACTCTTCTTCTTCTTCTTTCCACTGGTGGTAAGAGCCCCATTGTCTCCCCTATGGTGCATTACCTAAGGACCGCAGCCAGCACAGCTGCTGGTTGCTCTGGCTTAACAATGGACATTGTGTGCATTTTATGTGTATCTTAATGATCACAAGTCTTGGGGTCGTGGAGAACGTTTGTATGAACTTAACGGTGCTTAGCTTAGTTTTTTTTAGCTTCTCTTCTGTTAATGCTGTTAGTATTATTTTAGATTATAAACGCCGTATTGATATGCTAACCATATAATATGGATTTTGCTGTAATGGTGATGTTCAGCTTATTTTTCAGCTGCTGTTTTGTTAACAACATTTAGTTGTGATTATTTTTTGTTGCTGTTTGGTTAATAGTGTCATATAGGTGGTTTCATTTTAAATTGTAATTGTTTCATTGATTATTTGTTCATTATTTCATACAATTCACGCTGCATCTGCAAGGGCACAAGGAGAAGGGGACGACAGAGGACGAGATGCTTGGATAGTGTTCTCGAAACTTCCAGCATGAGTTTGACCAAACTGTGGGAGGGTTTTGCACCAAAAGTGGTTGCTGCTTGTAGTTATTTAATTGCAGTGTTTCATCAGCTGGTGTCTTGAGCAGCAACCTCTGGAAACTAAGGGCTAAAAACCGGTGCTGCTCCCCTAAATTATCTGGTCGCATTTAACTTTGTATTTCAGCTGGTTGACTAAAATCCCTTATTTTGGCTGCTGATCCCTTATTTTCGAGGCTGCTGGTCCCATATTTTTAAATCTGTCAGCTGACAGCTATGCTTTGGGATTCATTTGTACGAAAAACGGCACAGAAATACAATAAACCAAACCAAACCCAGCGAGACATCTGCAGGGCCGCCGGCTTCCCCCCTCCGGCCCCTGCTCCAACAAGGATAAGAAAGAGAAAAACATCACGATCTTTCATGAGGACTAGCCTCGTCCCCTCGCCCTGCCCAATAATAAACGCAGCTCCCGAAACCCGACGCCCTTTAGGACCCGGGCGGCTCCGTTGGGCAAGAGGGAGGAAGAGGCGGCGCCGAGGGAGAAAAAAAAGCGCTTTTGCGGCCGGGCGGAAGGAGGCGACGGGGCGGCGCCAGGCAGACAATAGGGAAGCGCGGCAGCCAATGGGCTGGTCGGCGGGACCGCCTCGAGTATTTGCATAGCGGCGCGCCGCGGCCAATGGCCTTGCGAGCCGCCTGGGCGAGCGCCCTCTCGCTGGGCAGCGCGGAGAGAGCTCCACCCGGCCGGGCTTGGGGCGGCCGCGACGGCTGCCCGGGCGGCCGCTGGTGGCAGCAGCAGCAGCAGCGAGCGGAGAGAATGGCTGCGGCTGCGTGCGGTTCGTCCGCGGACCGGGAGCCCCCGGAGCCTCCTCCTCAACCGCCCGGGGAGCCCGCGCCGCCTCCGCCGGCGAGGAAGCGCGGCGGGGATTCTCGCCGGCGGCAGGCCGCCCTCTTCTTCCTCAACAACATCTCCCTGGACGGGCGGCCGCCGTGCCTGGCCCCGGGCAAGACGCCGCTGCAGTCTCCGCAGCAGCAGCAGCCGCCTCCGCCGCGCCCGCCGCCCTCGTCCTCCGCCGCGGCCCCCGGGGAGCGGCCCGACGACGATGCTTTGCCCGCCTCCAGGCTCCTGCTCGCCACCCCGCCGGGGCTGCTGCTGCCCGCCGCCGCCGCCGCCGAGCTGGACCCTTCCCGCGGGCTGGGCGCCGCCGCCGCCGCCCTCCTGCCCCAGCTCCTGCTGGGCAGCCCGCTCTGCCCCGTGGTGCCCGCCCCGGCCGTCGCAGCCGCAGGGGTCTTGGCAAAGCCGGGCGTCGCCCCTGCGGGGCTGCTGAGCCCCACCCAGAGCATCGCCGCCGCCGGAGGAGGGATCCCCTTGGAAGTGCAGAGGCAAAGGTGAGGAGGGCCCCGAGGGGGGGGGGGAGGTGTGTCTCGGATTCCTGGGTCCTTTTGGGAAAAAGCGGGGTGGGAGGGGGAGTTCGGGCAGGTGCCTGCGTTTGACCAGTTTCCGGATCTAAATGCACATGTATACATGTGTCCAATCTTCAGTCTTCTTGCGCTGCGCAAACGCTTTCCCTCTTTACGTCGGGTTTTGTCTCCGAAGGCAATCGGTTCCTCTTACACCTATTCAGAGTCGCCCCTTTCTTCCTTGTTCCCCACGCCCACCTGTCCGTTTTATTGGATTGCTGGGCAGATATAATCGGTCCCTTGCAGGCTGGAGATCCTGTCGTCGGTGTGTGTTTTTATTGTTTTGTTTTATAGCTAGCTAAAGGCTGCCCCAGCGGCGTCATTTGTAAACGCTGCAATAAACAAACGCGCACGAAGGGGTTAAAAAGGCCCGCCTGCTTTTATATGGTTGACTTTTTCTTTATGGAAGAAGAGCCGTCCTAAGACTACAGCCATAACTTACCTGGCCGGACTTTCCCCCTTTTTTTTAGTCCATGTAGCTCAATATTGTCGACACAGGCTGGCAGCAGCTCTCCAGCGTTTCATGCAGGGTTCACGCGCAGCCCCTTCCCTCCCGGCTCCAAGGACTGAACGAGAGACAAAACAGATCTTCTATCACTGAGCTAGGGCCCTTTTCCATTGCAGGCTTCAATGTGGTGTATTTGTGAGTAAACATCCAAACAGCTGCATTGTAAATGGTGCTTACTCTGAAGCAAGTCTGTGCAGGATTGCAGACTTGCTCCAACAAGTCTCTTTATCTTAAGTGTATAAAGGATGAGAGAGTCTTTCTGGCATCTTTACTTTTGATGTGGATTCTTCTCTTTCCTTTCCCTGCCCCCCAGAAGCATTTGGTCTTAGATGCTAATAAGGTATCTAATAGACTAATAGGGTTTATGAGGCTTATCTGGGGACGGGGTTGCTGCTATTGTTGATGTTATTTTATTCTATCATTATTTTGGTTCTTAGGAATTATGTGGAAATGTTCAGTTTGGCTGCTTACTTTCTGATGTCTTGTTTCATGTTTATGACTAGTATTATTAGGCTTGTGAGTTTTTTAAATATGTTGTTTTAATATGCTGCCTTGAGAAAGGTTTTAACTTTGGCATACAAATAAAGTGATTCATGATAAACTTACATGCCTATGTCTTACAACATTTTAATGTCTTAACATAAGTCCATGTTTTGCCGGGAGCTATACTTTTGCTTCCCACAAACCCTAGGGAATATCTCCCGCTCTGCTTATGGGCCTCACTGCCCTATGGAGAGGTTTGGTGATGAGCCCAAATTAACACCGTACTTCTTTCCCTTTCATATTATGAGAGTCTAAGTAACTTCTCCTGGGATTCATAACTCGACTGTGCTTTGAGGATGCTCTTGAGAATTCCACTAGTGGAATTCAGGTTCTGCGTTGACCTTATGGGACTTAGCAAAAAGGTGGCATGAGCTGTGCCTTTGTTTTGCTAGGTCTATTGGGGATGCTATTTAATTTGCTGCTCAAAAAATCAGCTGCTCAAGGGTCCTTAAAATTATTGTGCGTATGTTGAGAGGAAAAGCAGATTTTACCAAAGGGCATGTAGGGTTGTGCTTGGGTGTTCGAGGAATGGTGCACAGTGGTGACCCAAGCCCTGTGTTGTGCTTAGAGAAGAGTCAAGTGGTTTTAGCTCTTTTGAGTTTATAATGCCCCATTCGAAGATTCAGGAGTAGTCTTCCCTCAGGCCATCCTTCCAGAAGCCCAACTTTCTTCTGGACCCCTCTCCCACCTCGGATTTTCCCTGTGTGTTGTCTGGCCACACAGAAACGACATTACAGAGGGGGGGGTACCTTACAGCACTACAATTCTATGACTCCCAAACCGACAGTCATTCATGGCAGCCTGCAGGAGCCGCTGAAGGCTCTTAGACAACAGTAAATAAATTTAGCAGCAGCATCTCTGTAGGAAGAAACATATTAAGAGAGTAAATAAAGATAGGGTGCTGATTCCCTTGCAGTATATTATATGCCACTTTTTTGACCCAAAGTCCACACACACACACCCCTGAAAGGAGTGAACAGCCTATTAAAAACCATAAAATATATATTAGGGGATGCAACAGAATGTCATAAATCCATCAGATAGCAAAACAATACAAGGCAGCGATATCCTAACATAAAGGATGCTCCCTCCAACCAGATATCTACCTCTTAGGGGCTAGAAACCTGAGCAGGCGATAAGAAATGCTATGTTTTGTTTTACAGCAAGCTTCGCACAACTAAGGAGCCTCTCATCACACACATATAAGCCATTTCAACTTTTCATGGCAAACAAGTGAAAATGTCAAAGAACACCCCCCACCACCACCAAATCCCCTAACAACTAGGAATAATTACAGTATTAATAAATGTTGAGCAATAGCAAAAGGCCATGAGAGTCGGACTGTTCCATTTACAACAGAAATATTTTGCTTTTAATGTTTATTACTACATGAAGCTTTTTGGCAATGGCCTGGGAGAATGAATGGCCCAAAGGGGTTATTGAGATGCAGTTGCCCTGAGCGACTTGGGACACAAGATGCAAATGGGATGCGATCAGTTCAAGCCAGTATTTGCTGTCTGTCCATGTCAATATAGGAAGGCAAGGCAAGAGAGGCTTATTAAAAAGCTAACTATTATTATTTTGTCATGGCCTGCACACTACCAAACATGCCATATAATCAAGAACATAAATAAGTATATGCGTATTGTGGTGTCATCTGATAACAATGGGATCCTTAGATTCCGGTCCTCGTGCTTCACAGTGACGCGTGAATGCAACTCTCATTCAGGTGTTGGCCATCCCTGAAATTCTTGTCTTGCCACATTTAATTTGCATGACATTGAGTCTCCTGGAGTACCTGGAGGATGTGTCCGTGACCCGTATGCAGGGTCCAGGAGGAAGCAGGAAGGAAATGTGTAGAGCTGGTCAGAATAGTGTCGTTTTGATTACCCAGCGTTCAGGAGCTTAAATCCATCACGCTTGCTGAGTGTGGCCTGGTGTGGTACTCCATAAATCAGGGGTGGGGATGATCTGTCTCCCAGTTGTTGTGGAATTCCTGTCGTCGGTGACCATTGACCATGTAGGATGAAGTCAAGAGACCTTCAAGGAGAACCATAGATGGCCTTCCACCAAGTTTCTGAGAGTACCTGCATTTGAGTCTTCTAAAGACCCTCACTTTTGCCATCAATATGTTTTTCTCTAGGTTCACTGTTAACTGCTTTTAACACATTAATAACTTGCATATTTTACTCATCGGTTGACCAGTTAGGATTGGGAGAAGGGGTTGTTATCTGTAGTTTAATCCACCAAATGGCAGCCCTGGGAGAGCAGAGCAAACTTCTCTTATTGTGCTTTTCTAACCTGGGCACAATGCGTTCCCGGTAGGCCTGTAAATTCCTTGATCCGGCCTGTAAATTACCCTGCCCAGACAAAAACTATTTCCCTTGTATGTTTGTGTTGCTTCACTGCCCTGTCTTTGTTTGTTTGCCCTGGCTCTTCGGTTATAATAGGCTTGTTGTGCGCTGTCGAGCTTTGAGGGTGAGCCTCCGGAGAAGAGGAACGCCAAGTGTTTTGCAGGGAAGAATTAAGAATTGCTGCTTTTAATGAAAGTCAGGCTGTCGGGTTCAGAAATTTCCAGCCTGAGCCTGTGGCATCCCAGAGCTCATGTTTACCAAAAGCATAATTATTTCTGTTCTGCTTGCAAAACTGATGTTGCTGACTAACCTCTCCGCTAGCACCTCAGTTGGTTTTATTTTATTTTTAAGCAAGGATCATTACATGCCAGTGGCACCTTAGCCATGCTCCCCTTCCCTGGATATATGTTCAGCTTCAGGTCATGCCCCCCCTGGCCTCCAAGCATTGGGTAGACTGTAGCAAAGGGTAATGTGCGCATAAAATCTCTGTCTACCATTAGGAACTCTGTAACCAGTTGTGCTTCCACGCTCTCCAGAATGTGGAGGCTGGGCACGAGGCAAGTGAGAAAGGTCAGAACTCGGTGGTGCAGCACATTCTTTGTGTGCAAAAGATCCCGGGTCCAATCACCAACATCTACAGAAAGGGCTGGAAAAAGACTCCACTCTGAACCCCCGGAAAGCTGCTACCAGTCAGATCTGACAGTACTGAGCTAGGTGGGTCAGTGGTGTGGCTTGGAATAATGGAGCTTCCCACATACCATCGGTTGAGATTCTTCTCCCTACTGTGTGTTTTCTGAGCCAGGGTGTGAGAAAATGGCTCCAAAGAAGCAGGGTTTGGGCTAACATGGAGAGCGTACTGGATTTTTCAACTTTCAGCTTCCAAAAATGAGGGGTGGTAAAAGGTTGTAGCATGGCTTGGGAATTCAAAGGATATTTTTGTTAAATTAATATAATTTAGTTTTGCTTGGTAAGTGAAATGTGTGTGAAATTGCATAGAAATAATGAAAAATGATTGCCAAGTACTGGCAGTTATATTGTATGTTACTATTATTGCTTATTATTATTATTGTTGTTGTTGTTATTTAGCATTACCTGACGTTTTCAGAAGGTAAAATTAAAATGCTTTGGTTTTCCAAAAGCATGTCATGTGCTTCTCCATCAAACAAAGACTTAGTGAGCCAAAAGTTGTCCAATCACAAAAATAATAGCAGATTTGAATTTCTCACACCCCAAAACATATTTATAAAACCCCTCACTGAAGAAATTTGGAACAATTAAGTCGCACCCCCTAAAAGGACATGCCCTAGGCTAACAGTGTGGCAGGGTTCGCAGCACATTGATACTGATCTTCCACAGTTGGAGGCAGCATGCACTTGTGGGATTCTCAAGTGGGGAGAGCTCAGTCTTGCTTGCATGCGTCCCATGGGCCTATGGTGAGCCACTGTGAGAACCGGATTCTGGAGCAGATATTTGTTTGTCCTGTCACAGAGTTCCTCTTCTGATATTCTTACATCCATAGATGGCACCTTCTTCTCTGAGCTGGCGTAAGCCCTGCACAGTTGTGTGTGTGCGTACTGCAATTCTTGTTAGCACTCAGATGGAACAAAACAAGCTCTTGGGAAGAGGAATTCAGTTTCCTGAATACCAACCTTTTATTATTTTGCAAAGAGTAGGCTTCTCGCAGCTGCAGTGATATGCCTGAGAACTGTGTGGGCAATCGTTCTCTCAGAGCCCAGAGCGATGGCCAAATAAGATTTCCGCGGTTTGAGGAGGAGTAGCCAATGCCCTGCATCTTTCCCTTCACTTCTTTAGGGCAAGCAGAATAAATGATACAAGCAAAAACATTGAAATGAATCAGAGTTGCTTTGTGGAGTGAGAGGGGAGCACATACACCATCTAGCAAACACCCTTTCTCAAGGCGGGAAATTTGGAGCCTGAGCATCCTCAACAGAGGCTATCCAGCCTCTGCTTCAAAATCTTTCGCTGCAGGTGAAGCCACCACCGCTGTAGTGACCTGGATCCGTGGTTGAACAGCCCTTGGAGTTAAGAAGTTTCTCCTAGTGTTCATCCAAAATCCATTCTCCTGTTATATAAACCTGTTAGTTCTAGTACAGTGGCATGACTTGTTTATCTGCCCCTTGCTTGGTCCAGCTATTGGTTGGTTTGTCTGATTGGAATTATTTGTCGTCGTGGCATTAGTAATTCCTTCTTCAGGAACAACCACCCATCGCAGTCTCCTTTCCCTGTTTATCTAGCCATTGAATCCTCCCTTGCATTACTTGGGGAAGGGTTCTGTTGCATAGGTTGTACATAATATTGGACTGCCTGAGTAGGGAACACAAAGCGGTTTTTGTTTTTTTTAATATTTATTAAAGATTTTCTTAATACAATAAAGAAGAAAAAACAAAAGAACAACAAAAAAGAAAAAGCACTTACACCTTATAATAACCATATTTTCTTCGCTTTTTGGACTTCCTCACATCTCTCGTTCCTGCGTTCCTGGTTTATAAAACTTTAACCAGCAATTTATCACCTTGTTTCAATTCTTATTTTATAATTTTCCAATATTGTGTCCCTAACTTTAGATACTTTTATCCAAACCTTAAATACTTAATTTAGACATAATATTTATCCAAAATTTATCTTTTCTTAAATTTCACTTGTCTTCATATTCTTTTCAACTAACTTAGTGGTGCCATTTTATTTACAAAGCGTTTTTTTTTAAGCATCGAGTGCTAAAAATGCAACGGTGGTGATGTTGCCTTAGACATTTTGGCATCGCAGTTAGTTCATTGGTACGAGGGTGCACCCTTCTTCCCCCCCCCCCCTTGGCTCCCTTGCAAAGCCTTTTCCTCTGTGACCTCTTCCTGCAGTCCTCTTGTGATCAGCGTTTGAAATTTGCCAGGCGCATTTTGCACCTGGCTATCGTTCACTTGTGACTACGTGAAGATGCCCAGGCGCCAGGATGCATGCTTGGGGATCCTTGGATCTTGCCTGCTTTCACACACTAACAACACATCCTGTTATATTTTATCTGCACAATCAGCACAAATTTCAGGAACCAAAAAGTTGTATTGAAAAATATGGCTTTCAAGCCCCCTGGCCCCCAATTGGCAATGACACATTCCGTTTTGGCGACTGTAACCCTGGTTTAAAGAGCCATTTGGTGCCTAGCTTATATATCTGAGTTTCTAACACTGGGTGTGATTCCCTTTCAACCCTGGCATAAACAGGATTAAAGTTCCAGGCTTCCCGTTGTGACTGACGTATCAGTCGTCCGTCACTGAGAATGAGCCCAGAATTTCTGGAGAGCAACCCTTTGGCTCAGCCTGTATAAGGAAGCCAGGTGCTTTGGTGACCCCTCTTGCAGATCTAGAACAACCCCGTCCTAAAATATACAGGCTGCAGCAGCATTCAGGCTCTGCCTGCATCATATAAATCATAATTCAGCCTCTTCTTGTGCCAAGCCACATTCAAAAGGAGCTGTCACAGCATGGTTGCTGCGCAATGTCCTTGCCGTGACCCTTTGAACAAGCTTCTCTTTCTTGCCAGATCTCCTTCCAGTTTGCCAGATGTACGTAACTGGCAGAAAATGCAAAGCTGGAAGCTTGTCAGGTAAAGGCAGCAGGTGTGCCTCCTGTCTGTATTGTGGATTGTGCTTCCCTGGTGTTGCTTAAACAACCAGATGCAGCCCTTAAAGGCTCAGAACAGAGAGAACTGCCCTACACCAGGATCAGACTGTTCCTCCGTTTAGTTCTGGGCTGTCTGTGCATCAATGGGCAGCAACTCTTAAGAGAATCCTTTCTCTTATCCTCCTAGCTGCAGATTGAAGCTGCAGTCTCGTTCCTGCCCATCCATTTGCTTTCATTAATGATATGCTGTAATGCAGCTACCCAGTGCCCTACATGTTAGCCCTAGGCAGCCTGGAACCGGGTAGGATAGAACACGGCCATTGTAGTAGTAGCTGGTGGGTTTTAGCCTCTAAGGAAGGGACCACCTTGGGACCGATTTTTTGCAAGCCCTTTCTTCTTAGTATGAGCTAGAATACAGCAGGTGGCGCTGTGGGTAAAACCTCAGCGCCTAGGACTTGCCGATCGCATAGTCGGCAGTTCAAATCCCCGCGGCGGGGTGAGCTCCCGTCGTTCAGTCCCAGCTCCTTCCCACCTAGCAGTTCGAAAGCACCCTTAAAAGTGCAAGTAGATAAATAGGTACCGCTTTATAGCGGGAAGGTAAACGGCGTTTCCGTGTGCTGCGCTGGTGCTGGCTCGCCAGAGCAGCTTCGTCACGCTGGCCACGTGACCCGGAAGTGTCTTTGGAGCGCTGGCTCCCGGCCTCTATAGTGAGATGAGCGCACAACCCTAGAGTCTGTCAAGACTGGCCCGTACGGGCAGGGGTACCTTTACCTTTACCCTTAGCTGAGATTTCTTCCAGGAACATTAATCAAGGGAGCAGGTGGCCTCTCTCATTGGCTTGCATTCCTTACAGTTTCTCCATCCTCTGGAAGCAATGGAAGGAGCAAAGTGGCATTGCTAGGTAAACATCCTGTAAGCCAGTGTGGTGTAGTGGTTAAGAGCAGTGGACTCGTAATCTGGTGAACCGGGTTCGATTCCCCGCTCCTCCACATGCAGCTGCTGGGTGACCTTCGGCTAGTCACACTTCTCTGAAGTCTCTCAGCCTCACTCACCTCACAGAGTGTTTGTTGTGGGGGAGGAAGGGAAAGGAGATTGTTTGCCCCTTTGAGACTCCTTCGAGTAGTGATAAAGCAGGATATCAAATCCAAACTCTTCTTCTTCTCTTCTTCCCGTAATATCATCCCTTTCTGGTGCTAGGGAAGACAGAGAATCATATGAAGCTGCCTTTATATCAAGTCAGCCCACCTAGCTCAGTATAGCCTACACTGACTGCCAGCAGCTGCCCAGGGTTTCAGGAAAGCAGCCCATCCCTACCTGGCAATGCCAAGGATTGAACCTGGGACCTTCGATGTGCAATGCAGATTCTGTACCACTGAGCCACAGCCCTGTCCCAGAGAAGGCTACAAGACCTCCTCTCCCATGCATAGTAAATATCACAGGAAGGAACATGGGCACAGGAAGTACATGAGGAACGTGGAAAAACGCCTGCCCAACCCCACTGCCTGTGCTGTGATTGGGTCTTGGAAACCTTGTTGTCGACCCTGTCCCTGAATTCCATGGTGCAGCAGACCATAATTCCAGCTGTGTGATCCAGGGTGATTGAAGTGTGGTGGAGGTCAATTTGTGCCTCATTAATGAGCAGCTGACAGCAAAGTTTTTGCAATTGCAAAAGAGCCTGCTCTCCAGCTGAGGCTTGGAGGTGGTCTTGCCCTTCTGGGGCAAGCCAGCTAAGTTTAGACTGAAAGGTCTTTGGGGCAGGTGAACTTTGCTGGCTTTGTGGTGCTGATGTGTATCCCTGGAAGTGCAAGCAAGATGCAGTGTGGGAAACTTCACATCATTTATATCTGTGCCCCTTTAGGGGGTGGAGAGAGGAGCTGGAGAATATCTGCTCAGTATCAAATAAAGAAAAGAGCATTAAAACCTTGTCCCTGCAGGCTTCAAAATTAATGACTTGTAGGGCTGACATGATATTGACTCAGGCTGTTCTTACATAATAGGTCAGGGTAGCTTTATTTAGTATGTGGTGTTTGACTCTCTCTTCTTCTTTTTTGGGTGTCTTTTGAGAGCAAATATTCGGAACTCAAATGGCATGTTGACATTTCAAGAGGATCAGTTACACAATTAGGAAAGGGTACAGCAAAGCCGTAATTAGGAATTGCACTTTTGAAACAGAATCTAAAAGCCGTTCTTCCTAAGGAGGGCAGATCAGTTGGCTTCAGCATTTCTTTGGCAGGAGTTTTCTTGGAGCACAATCGCAGCAGTGAGCGAAAAAGATAATAGTAGTATTTTTAGTCTTTTTGAGACATGGGGTGCCTTTATCTGGTTAGAAAAAGCCAAACCACAAAGCAAAGGAAGAGAAAAGGGGCAGGTTGTAACTAGGACCAAGCATCTGTTCTAAATGCTAAAAGATGAGGATGTGTGCAAGAAAACTCTTATTTAGTACATATCTACCTTGTAAGCTCAGTGGGGCAGGGACTTGTATGCTGCTTTGTTACTCCATTAGTGGGCCTTGGTGCCCCAAATTTCAGCAGTGCTCTGTGCGGCTCCAAAATCTGGCATCCCAAACCACCTCTCACCTTCCACTGGACAGAATAGGTAATATATAGGTAATACATATTCAACTCTGTTTGGCCCAGTTATCAATCTGAAAGCATTGTTCATTTTCCTGTTTTGTGGCCGCCTCTGCACAGGCCCCTTTCTGGTTATCCTTATGCAGTTATGCTGTCAATATACCTCGGAAGAAAAACATTTCATAGGAGAGGCAAAGTGAATGCCCAACCCTGGATCTTTTCAAAGCCCTCGGGGTTTTCGCTTAGCCATTCTCACGTATTCCTTTCATGGGATGCTACTGGAAGTGTGCAGGTAGACTTGGGATGCTGCTGGGAGGGGGAAAGGTGGGGTTTTGCGTTAGGGGAGCAAGCGAGCAAGCTGTGTGGATCTAAACAGAAACCAAAAGTGTTTGAGCCCCACCACATTGGGCGAATGTTTCCTGCATTGCAGGGGGTTGGGCTAGAATGCTGGATGGTCCTCACAGTCCCTTCCAACTCTTATGATTCTACAGAGTTCAAAAGAGCCACTGGCCAGGTCACACCTTGCAGAATGCATTGATAATCCAAGGCTTGTATATGTGGACTTTGTGCACACCATACATTCAAAGCGCATTGCTTCTTCCATGGGAACTGAGTTTGTTAAGGACACTGGGAGTTGTAGCTCGGGGGGGGCACAGTTCTCAGGTTCCTTTGGCGGAAGCCATGTGCTTGAAGCTTAAAGCTCATGGCGTCTATGCAGGCTTCCCTGACACAGTTTTCCACGCTAATTGGGAAATGCCAATCTCACAGGTGAGAGATGGGACTCTGGGAGGGTTCCCCACTTCCTGTGTGAGACAAGAGCTACCTTTGAGAAAGGACTCTGCGTTTTCTTGTCTCTCCCCCCCATCTGTTTTTGTTTTTACCGTCATACCTTGGGTTATGAACGCTGTGGGTTGTGCGTTTTCGGGTTGGGGACCACGCCGAACCTAGAAGTACCGGAACGGGTTAGTTCTGGGTTTTGTGCATACGCAGAAGCGCCGAATCACGTCATGCACATGCGCAGATGCGGCACTTCAGGCTACGAACGCTGCGGGTTGCGAACGTGCCTTCCACACGGATCACGTTTGCGACCAGAGGTATGACTGTATTTGGATTAGTTCCTTTTATCTTGTTGTACCAGGAAAAAGCTTTAATAATAAGGAGGAAAAGATCACCTGCCTTAAGCCCTCCTGGCATGAAATGAGAACAGTGGGTTTGTCGCTGCACACCTTCCCATAGGCAGCATGCTTGCTATGATTGCCAAATAAAAGAACCCCTGACGTGCTCTGCCTTTTCTTCTCCTCTCACCACTCCTTTTTAAAATTAGCTTCCTTTTGAGGTTTTGATCCCTCTGCTTTCTGCTCCTGCTTTTGTGTCCCTTGGTTTTCTCAAAGGGAAAGGTGTGGAGAGAAGGGGGGAGCGCATTGCGGCAGGGCTAGATTTAAAATGAATTTTTGCAACTGGTCCAGGGGGGAAAAAGAGGCCAGATTCTCTCTGTGGCATCCAAGATAGCTGAAGGGCTTTGAAAATTTGACAGGTTATGAAAGCTCAGAGAAATGTGAGGAAGGCAAAGACATCTGCCTGACTACGCAGCTTTTGATTATGTTCTTCTGAAGTCCCAATGTGGCCTTGAAGGGGGTGGAGGGAGAGAGACGCATCTGGGTAAGCAAATAGATCAGCAGTAGCAGATGTAAATGGCTCTATATTTCAGCTTCCTGCTAGAAAGACACTGCCGTTTAGCATGTTTGAAAGGCCTTGACTGGTTTGGGGACCCTGGCTCTGAAGAGCAGGACACTCCGTTCCTTCAGAATAGAAATTGAGCTGGGAGGACCCATTAGGACAGTTGGTGGGTGGAAGGCCGATCCCCATCTATTGGTAGTTCAGCGGATGAATTGCAGCAGAATTGCAAAGGGTTTCTGACCCTTGGCTGTTCAGTCGCTGCAAAAAGCTTTCTACTGCTTACCTTCTAGGATACTCAAGGATGGGTTGGCGAAATGAAATCTGCTTCATAGAAGCAGGTGAAAAGATGGTGAGCAGGGTTCGAAATTAGCAGGGTTCCAGGTGCATTTTGCACCTGAAGGTTCTCCATTTGCAAGCACCTCAAGAAGTCTGGGTGCCATTTTTTGCGCCTGGCTGACACTCAAGGATTGCTGAAATGCATGTGCTTTGAAGCCTCAAACTATATGTTAAGGATAGACGAGATGTTAAGGAGTTTAATAATAAAGAGTGGAGTGTTTTGAAAACTGAAGTATGGTACCAAAATTTTTATTGTCAGCGCCAAATGAAACACGTATTAACAATTTCTGATAAAATTGTAATATTAACAAAGTGCCACTTACATGAATTGTATATTAATTCATGCTTACAAAAATGATAAATAAAAAGTGTTGCCGACCTCCCTCCCACCCCCAGTGGTGACTAGACATTCTGTTTTGGCGCCCACAACCCAGGTCCCAGAAGCCATTTGGCTCCTAGGTTTCCTATCCCAGTTTCTAACACAGACAGTAAGTTCAGTTCTCGAAACATAGCGCTTTGCTGCTTCTGCACGAATGAGGGAGTCCCTGTGTTAAAGAGTATGCAGTCTAGAAGCAAGACTGGAGAGAGAGAACAGAGGACTGGGTGAAAGAGCAACATGGGGTTGTTGTGAACAAATGAATGCAGTGGCACAGAGTTAGACTTTGCTGTGCTTCAAGTCTTTTGCGTCGCTTGCTTTTTTTGCAAGCGCATCATAGAAATTGGAGGGATTTGAAGGAGGGGAGAGGTGGCTTTCCATTGTAGGTGAAGAAGAAGAGAGCTTCATGCTGGCGGGGGCGACAATAAAAAGCTGTAACAGCAACGGCAAGCTTTATTGGGGATGCTGCAAGCAGTGCCCCCAGCTTAGTGCTCTGATTTTGTGTTGGCTGTCAGGTTGCTCACTGCTTAAAGTGTTGCTCAGTGCAGTTCTGCTACCCAACAGGGACAGGACTGGGAGTTGTAACATGTTTGATAGTGGAGATGACAGCAGATGCCTCCGGGCTAGAAATGTGAGTTCAGTTACCTGCGAAATGGCTGATTGCTGCACAATTCCAGAGGCTGTTGCATTGTGCCGTGGAAATAGGATCTCTGCCTCGCGGGGCGTGTGAGAAGGAAAAGGGACTTTTGTTTCCTACAGTGAGTCACAACTGTGCTACCAAAACTACCAAAATAGAAATGGCCGGATAATCCTTCATAGATTGTGTAACATCCAGGCGTAATTCAAGGGGTTGACTTTTGCCTCGAGAGGCCCAGTGGAATGAGCAACCTTCAGACCTCCAGATGTTGTTGATCTCCAGCTCCCATCCAGTGTTCGAAATTAGCCAGGTGCGTTTTGCTACTGGTGCATGTCCAATTGCGACTACATGGAGATTTCTGGGCACCAGGTTGGCGACCACAGTTTAAAAACATCTGCCTTGGTCCATGGCTGATTTCATTTCTGCTGTGTGTGTTTCTGCATCTTGCATACTGGGACCAGTGAATTTAGAGCAAGCTACAGATCAAGCAAGGGACGCGGGTGGCACTGTGCTCTAAACTACAGAGCCTGGGGCTTGCCGATCAGAAGGTTGGCAGTTTGAATCCCTGCGACGGGGTGAGCTCCTGTTGCTCGGTCCCTGCTCCTGCCAACCTAGCAGTTCGAAAGCATGTCAAAGTGCAAGTAGATAAATAGGTACTGCTCCGGCGGGAAGGTAAACGGTGTTTCCATGCGCTGCTCTGGTTCGCCAGAAGCGGCTTAGTCATGCTGGCCACGTGACCCGGAAGTTGTCTGCAGACGATCGCCGACTCCCTCGGCCTATAGAGCAAGATGCGCACACAACCCCAGAGTCGTCTGCGACTGGACCTAATGGTCAGGGGTACCAATACCTTTACAGATCAAGCAATGTAGTTGAGATCATAGAATTTAGTCCAACCCGATGGTGAATAGACATTCCATTTTGGCGACCACAACCTAGATTCAAGGTGCCATTTGGCAACTAGCTTATATACCTGAGTTTCTAATACTGTTCCCATCAGCCCCAGACAGCAAGAAGAGTGTTTGGGTATGATGGTAGTTGTGGTTCCTGTAACATCATAGCTGTTAGAGGCTAGGATTAAGCCAGTGTGGGATGACTCTTCATATAACTGGGTATTGTTGGGGTTGTCGCCTGATTAAGGAAACCTCATTTGATTTGATCTGATTCAATCTGCATATGAGCAAAACTGCCCTAGCAAGAAGCATTCTCTCTCTGTGACTATATAAAATTAACCGCTGCCAATCCATTATGCAGCTTTCGAATTGGTGTGCATTTTGGTGGTTTTGTGACCAGATTCCTGGGAATGGTGTGTGCTAGAAACTGAACACATCATACATATCTGTCCCTTGAACTCTGTAAATACTTTTGTTGCTGTTTCTTGACTTTAAACTGGCAGAGGAGCAGGCTCTGCTTCCTCAGTTCTGTAAAGGGGCCAACTGCATCCTTTTCAGAGCTGTCTGCACCATAATTCAGTGTCAGAACACATTCTGTGCATGCAGAAGTTTCTGTCCCTGACATCTCCAGGCAGCGCTGGAGAAGATTCCTCTTGGAGATCCACTCTCAAAGTAGACAGTACTGGGCTGAATGGAACAGTGGTCTGAAATCTTTAGAAGGCAGCTCCCTGCATACAACAGCAGCTTCTGCCACTCTAAATTACTGTGATGCTTGGTTTGGTCACTTAGCCAGCAGTATACCACATGTTGAAAAATCAGTCTTCAGTACTCGCTTCCAGGATCACCGCAATTGGAACTTGAGTGACCTCTTGGAGGTAAAATGATTGTGCTTTATAAGTCATCTGGGTGATGCCTGAGGGCCACAAATATCCTCCTTCCTTCTCTCAAATGAGTGGGAAGCTTGTAATGGACGGCCGTGAATGTGCTTTTATGTCTCAGACTAGAGATGGATATTTTTTTAAGCACTTTCCGGGGGTTTTCACAGCCCACTTCTTCTCAAAATGTCAAATATCTCCGCTTCCTGCCATGTGAAATAGGATGAAGTGTTTTTTAAGCTGTCATGATTTGTAAAGAACTCTGAAAGAGGCACAACTGCAATATTTGCTCAGAGCAAAATGCAAATGAAAAGGAGCCTACGTTTTGCCACTTCCCAGGTCCCATAATTTTGGAGGTGTTGATTTATGAGGTTTCCGCCTTTCTTACTCTGTAACAATTCAGGAATTGAGTTTTTCAATAATAATAATAATAATAATAATAATAATAATAATAATAAATCATAGGGATCAGTTGTAGCCTAGTTAGAGCTGATGAAGTGTAACAAAGGAAGCTGCCGTATACCAATCTTTCCCTATGATCTTTCCCTAGATGTTTATTCTGTTATTACTATTATTATTATTATTATTAGTCATTAAGTTTGTATACCACCCTTCATCTGAAGATCACAGGGCAGTTCACAGCAGAAAAATACAAAACAAGAACACAAAATATGTAATAAAACAAAAACAAACCAATATCCCTCTTCCAACAAACATTTAAAAGCCCATATAATGTTAATCAGCCCAAGGCCTGGGTATAGAGAAATGTTTTTGTCTGGCACCTAAAGATATATAATGAAGGCACCTGGCAAACGCCAAAATGGAATGTCTAGTTGCCACAGTTGTGAAGAATATTCTGTGTCATGAATGGTCCATGTCACCATTAAGGGGACTGTCCCTGGGTCAAGTGACTTTTTCTTTTCTAAGTTCTCAAAGTTCTCAGCCTAGCTTAAGGTTGTCATCTGAACTAGCCAGATGTTTAACAGATAATCAATCACAGTCAATCCCAACATTTGAAAAATAAGACTTTAGAACCATTTTTCCAAAAAAAAGAGGCAACTAGACATTCTATTCTGGCAATGGAAACCTTGGTTTAAGGAGCCATTTGGAACCTAGCTTATATATCTGAGTTTCTAATACTCCCTGCCAGATATGTAACAGGAAGGAGTTCAAAAGGGTGGGTATTGCTACCAAAGGCCTGATTCCTGCAGCATTGGGAGTGGACCTCCTGATGTGATGAAATCTGCGGGAGGCCGTCTCCTGTGGAGCACAGTGATCAGTTGCAGATATATGGGGGTGAGGAATTTTATTTTATATTATGCCAATATGGGTAAAGTAATCCTAGCCTAACTCACAGGGTGGCATTTGCAAAACCTTTTCAGTAAGATTGTAGTATGTAAAGCTCTTTGCACGCTGTAAAACACAACACAAATGCTAAGTACTATGATTTGGGGGCCAGCTGTTCAGAGAGAGAAATTCAGCATCCCACTGGGATGGTTTGAGCCCCTTTCCACGATCCTTGACAGTTCTCTGGCTCGCAGCCAAGACGTCCAGCCCTAAATCATGGCTCTACAATCACACATAGTTTAGGTGTAAGGAGGAGATCTGCCAGTAATCTGTAATAAGGCGGAACAGAGATAAAAATAACCTGTGTTTAATTGGGTGGTGACATTGGTACAATGACTCAGCTATCAAGGAAGTTTTTGAGAAGGGAGGCTATGTGCATCTGCTGCCGTGTAAAGCATATGAGATCCAAAGCAGCAATTTTAAAGGCTCTTTGGTGACGGTTGGTTCGAACTAGTCAAGATCATGTTGCAGGGAGGAGGATATTATTTTGCCTTTTGCTTTTAAAAGATCTTGCAGGTATGTTTCTGCGAGACTTGATTGTGGCACGTTTCATCTATAAGATGTTCATAACAGGAATGTGTTGATGATGGGCCATCTAAGACTACCTTCTGATTGCTGGGATTCTTGCAAAGAATACTGGACTAGCTAGATCAGCGGTTCTCAACCTGTGGGTCCCCAGATGTTGTTGGACTACAACTCCCATCAACCCTGAGCCTTCCTAGCTAGGGATGATGGGAGTTGTAGTTCAACAACATCTGGGGACCCACAGGTTGAGAAAGGCTGAGCTAGATGAAGGCCTGATCCTGCCAAGCACTTAACACATACTTGAGCAGAAGTGTATTCCCCTTCCTGCTCGGTACAGATTAGTTATGCCTTGGCTACTAAACTAAATGTGTCTTTTTCGTTAATTTAAAACACAGCGGTGAACTGCAGGCAGTGCATGATGATTGCACGACATAATTCCATAGCTCAGGGGCAGAGCATCGGTGTTGCACACAGAAAGTTCCAGGTTCGATCCCCCGGCATCTCCACATGCAGCACTGGCAATGACTGAGCTGGATAGGCCCATGGTCTGACTCAGGACAAGGCAAATCCCTGTCTTCCTTCTTTGGGTTGGCTGCAGCAGGGTCCTGGGTGCCCCTGTTGCCGCATGGGTGTCGTCAACCCACATCTGCTATTGTTGTTGCCTGCCCTCCAGCAGAGAGCAAAAACAAGTAAAAGAGGTGGTGGTAAAGATTCCTGCAGGATAAGACTTAATTTTAGAGTGGAGAGGAGGGGATGACATCACAAAAGGGATTATGTCCCTGGGAAAGAACTGCCTGTTCCAGTCTATGAAGTCGAAGTCCTTCTGTGACCTCCAGTGTGGCATTGTCCTTATGTCTCCACCCAACTATTTTTATTGCAACCTATCCACAGGGTTCTCATAACCCTGGCAGGGACAGACTCAGCCAGTTTTAATCTCCTGGTTAAAATGTTCAGAATACAGGCGTACTTTTACAAGATTAGAGGAGGTCTGCTGGGTCATACGCAAGGCCCGTGTAGTCTAGCATCCTGTTCCCACAGTGGCCAAGCACATGCCAGTGGGATGAATAAAGACCTAGGGAATTTAAAGGCAACCAAAGCTGGATTCAGCCTTGTTAGTGCTCTTCAGCAGAGAAACAGGCTGAACCCTGAAGTACATGTTGACTTAGGACTCAGATGCACAAACCTTTAGCCCAATATTCACATGCCCATCAGTCCCATGCATCTTATTGTTGTTTAGTCGTGTCTGACTCTTCGTGACCTCATGGACCAGAGCAAGCCAGGCACTCTTGTCTTCCAATGCCTCCCACAGTTTGGTCAAACTCATGTTCGTAGCTTCAAGAACACTGTCCAACCATATTGTCCTCTGTCGTCCCCTGCATCTTATTAGAGGTGATAAGTATGGTACAGTGTTGCCTCGCAAGACGAAATTAATTCGTTCCGCAAGTCTTTTCGTCTTGCGAAGCAAGCCCATAGGGAAATTCGTTTTGCGAAGCGCCTCCAAAACGGAAAACCCTTTCATCTAGCGGGTTTTTCGTCTTGCGAGGCGTTCGTCTTGCGGGGCACCACTGTATTGTTGTTTTCACTTGTTTTCCTTCCCTATTATTATTTTACATTTTATGGTTCCTAGTTGTGGTGATTCATGATTAATACATGTTGATTATATATTTGCATTTCTTGACTCTATTTTATTTGCATTCCTAGGGATTTGGGTTGGGGTTGGTGACAACTTTGTAATATCAAGGGCTCAAGGAACTCAGACGTTTGGGATTCCCTGTGTATCAAGTATAGGATAATATGCAAAAATTATCCTACACAGTTAAATGTGGGTCATTTCAACCTGCAAAGTTAAAGGTTATCACCTACTTCTAAATTATGTTTTGTCAACATATTTTGTCAACATATATTTAAGGTGTTTTATTTTGTGAGCTTCAGCTATGTTGCAGAGCATGCGCAAAGTGTGATTTAGCGCTTCTGCGCATGCACGACTGCCGAAACCCGGATGTAATCAGTTCCAGTACTTTCGGGTTTCAGCGGTCCATAACCCCCCAAAAAACACAACCTGAAACGCCTGTAACCCAAGGTATGACTGTATTCCTTTGACTGCTGGCATTCATTAGTACATTCCGGCCCTTTTTGCTGTGCTTAAATCTGGAACTTAAAAAAACTGTGTTCATTCTGTAGCCTCCTTCTTAACAGTCCCATAAATATAACCAAAAGTTCAAGAACAGATGAAGATGATGTGGGCTGTCGTCTTTGATTATCGGAGCCTGTGGCCCAGTTCCTCCCGGTAGCCATCTCTTACTAAAGTCTTAATTCTTCATGAAACCTGACATTTATATCTAATGTACAATATGCCATTAAACTTGATGAGCGAAAGCTTCATTACAGATAGGGCTTTCCATGTCTTCAAATAAAAATCCCCGTTGCTTTTTAATGCTTCGCTTCCCAGAACTGCAGAGCCATAACCATGGTATATTGGCACCGTCGCCTAGTATTTAATTAACATATAGGTACTACTTGAAATCCATCCTTCATCTTCCTACCTCAGCCTTCTGGCATCTGCTTGTAAAAGACTATATAGATAGGCCATATTATTGCTGTAACAATATACCAGATTTTGACACTCCCCCACCCCGTCACAAATGGGGATTTCTTAGGGCATCTCTTAGGTTTACAGGATTTCACTTTGGGTGAGCCCTGTGTGTGTGTGTGTATGTGTTTGCAATATATACCGTATTTTTCGCCCTATAGGACGCACTTTTTCCCCTCCAAAAATGAAGGGGAAATGTGTGTGCGTCCTATGGGGCGAATGCAGGCTCCTTGGCTTCAGCGATAGCAACGCGAAGCCTCTGAAGCCTGCACTGCGGAGGCTTCGCGTTGCTTTCGCTGAAGCCAGGAGAGTCTGCTCTTTGAGGCTGGCAGTGGGGGAAAGCAGCGCTTCCCCCTATCGCCAGCCCCAGAGGATCGGGGGGCAGCGGGAAGGTGCGCAACGCCTTCCTGCTACTCTCCGACCTGGTTTGGAGGCTGGCAGTGGGGGAAAGCAGCGCGGTTCCTGTGGGCTTTTGCGGGAGGTGGGGGAATTCTGCCACTTCCCGCAAAAGCAGGGAGAAGGCCTGTCCGCTGCTCCCAGAGCTGCGGGGGGGTGTCATATTTTTTTCCCTTGATTCCCCCCCCCCCCTGAAAACTAGGTGCGCCCTATGGGCTGGTGCGCCCTATAGGGCGAAAAATATGGTATTAATTCTTACTTAATCATAGAATTTTAGAGTTGGGAGGGACCCAAGGGTCACCCCCTGCAATTCTGGAATCTCAGCTGAAACATCCATGACAGGTGGCCATCCAGCCTCTGCTTAAAAACCTCCAAGGAAGGAGACTTCACCATCGCCCAAGGGCATTTGTCGAAAACTCTTGGTGCTGCAGCAACTGTACTTTGAAACCGAGACCATATAACACCGGTCCTGAAAGCGCTTAATTGGCTCCCGGTACTTTTCTGAGCACAGTTCAAAGTGTTGGTGCTGACCTTTAAAGCCCTAAACGGCCTCGGTCCTGTATAGCTGAAGGAGCGTCTCCACCCCCATCATCCAGCCCAGACACTGAGGTTCTGCGCCAAGGGCCTTCTGGCTGTTCCCTCACTGTGAGAAGTGAGGTTACAGAGAACCTGGCAGAGGGCCTTCTCGGTAGTGGTGCCCGCCATGTGGAACACCCTCCCATCAGATGTCAATGAAATATACAACTATTTTACTATTAAAAGACAACGAAGGCAGCCCTGTTTAGGGAAGTTTTTAATGTTTGACGCTGTGTTGTTTTTAATATTCAGTTGGAAGCCACCCAGAGTGGCTGGGGAAACCCAGCCAGATAGGCAGGTATTATTATTATTATTATTATTATTATTATTATTATTATTATTATTATTATTATTAACATCTTTATACCAGACAGGAACCTTTGTTGTGTGGTTTTGACACCTGCTGACAACATTTTCGTTAAGGCAAGCCTACCCAGACATGTCGTTTTATTATTTGTGGGCCCAGGACTGCAATACCTCAAGGACTGCCTCTCCCCATATGAACCGACCTGGGCCCTGCGATCATCATCTGAGGCCTTTCTTCTTGTGCCCCCTCTGCAAGAGGTCAGGAGGGTGGGAACACGTGAACAGGCCTTTTCTGCAGTGGCTCCCCATTTGTGGAATGCTCTTCCCAGGGTGGCTTGTATAAAATGCAATGGTTGGAAAGGTCATTCCCAGCACTACCCCTACTCCTGCACATTCAAGTGGAAAAATACATCAGGCCACAATATCTTCCTAAGGACAGTTTTGCCAGTACTGATCTAGGGAGTCCAGAGTTCCTCGCAACCATCATTTGCAAAACAAACTAACTACCTGGAAACGATGCCTTATGAGGAGCGGCTAAGGGAGCTGGGCATGTTTAGCCTGGAGAAGAGGAGGTTAAGGGGTGATATGATAGCCATGTTCAAATATATAAAAGGATGTCACATAGAGGAGGGAGAAAGGTTTTTTCTGCTGCTCCAGAGAAGCGGACACGGAGCAATGGCTTCAAACTACAAGAAAGAAGATTCCACCTAAACATTAGGAAGAACTTCCTGACAGTAAGAGCTGTTCGACAGTGGAATTTGCTGCCAAGGAGTGTGGTGGAGTCTCCTTCTTTGGAGGTCTTTAAGCAGAGGTTTGACAACCATATGTCAGGAGTGCTCTGATGGTGTTTCCTGCTTGGCAGGGGGTTGGACTCGATGGCCCTTGTGGTCTCTTCCAACTCTATGACTCTATGATTCTACTCTTCTGAGCCAATGGGCTTTACCACTTGGAGCACAGCCACTGCCACTGCAGTGGTAGCATCCAACCTTATAAATATATAATATAATTACATTATGTAGAATCATATTCTATTTTCGCACCCTAGTCTTAAAAGGCTGAAGACTAATATTCTGGATTGATGACAGAGGGTCACACCTATGGTTTCTATTCTGTGTCTGTCAATAAAACACACAAGCTCCACGCACATTCTGTTTTTAGATGTGCACTCTTAAGTAGTGCCAGCAGTGTGGGTGGAAGCCCGAGGGCAGAAAACTGGTACACAGAGTAGACCTTGTGATTCTAGTAGTCTACGTTGGAATTGATTTGCCACGGATGGGCTTCTGCCAGTTGACTTGGATGGCAACTCTTAGTGGGGAATCCTCAAATTTCTCAATGGCTTCTGTTGAATTTTAGGTTTCTGCGACTTTCCAGATTTTGCTCACTATGATCCCATTTGCAAACACCTTTGAACTCTGATATAGTGATTTGTCACATACCAGGCTCATCGGTTGCCAGTACATTTTGTTGTGTGAATTTTGCGTGATTCGCTGCATCCAGGGTTCTGTTTACTGAATTTAGATGACTAAACCCAGACCCATATTTTGCATGGGAGGGGGGGTTTCTCTCTTTAAAAAAAAGCACCTAAACCAGTGTTTCCCAACCTTGGGCCTCCAGCTGTTTTTGAACTACAACTCCCATCATCCCTGACCACTGGTCTTGCTAGCTAGGGATGATGGGAGTTGTAGTCCAAAAACAGCTGGAGGCCCAAGGTTGGGAAACACTGCCCTAAACAAACCAGGTTGTTAGCAGTCTGTGGTACCCATGCTGCATGTATCTTGGTACAGTGGTGCCCCGCAAGACGAAGGCCTCGCAAGACGAAAAACCCGCTAGACGAAAGGGTTTTCCGTTTTGGACGCGCTTCGCAAAACGAATTTCCCTATGGGCTTGCTTCGCAAGAAGAAAGCCCATAGGGAAATCTCCGGGGACCTCTTTTAAATGCTAGCGGTGGGGAGCAAAGCCTTTCCCCCCCTCCGGCCTTCAGAGGAGGTCTAGGAAGGCCGGCGGGGGCCGAAAGGCTTTGCTCCCCACCGCCAGCATTTTAAAAGCAGTCCGGGATAGCAGGGAAGCGCTTCCCGCTATCTCGGATGGCTTTTGAAGGCAGGCGGCGGGGGGGGGAGCAAAGACTTTCGCCCCCCACCGGCCTTCAGAAGAGGTCCTGGACCTCTTCTGAAGGCGGGCGGGGAGCAAAAGTCTTTGCTCCCCCCTGCCTGCCTTCCGGGAGAGCGGAGAAACGCAGCGCTGCGTTTCTCTGCTCTCCCGGGAAGGCAGGCAGGGGGGACAAAGACTTTTGCCCCCCGCCCGCCTTCAGAAGAGGTCCAGGACCTCTTCTGAAGGCCGGTGGGGGGCGAAAGTCTTTGTCCCCCCTGCCTGCCTTCCCGGGGGCTTTTAAATCGCCCCGGGACAGCAGATAATTCCTCCACTGTCCCGGGGCGATTTTAAAATGCTGGCGGGCAGCAGCGCTGCTGCCCGCCCGCATTTTAAGATCACCCCAGACAGCGGAGAAGTCCTCCGCTGTCCCGGGGTTTTTAAAATGCTGGTGGGCGGCAAATCTCCGCTGTCCCGGGAAGGCAGGCGGGGGGGAGCAAAGACTTTCGCCCCCCACCGGCCTTCAGAAGAGGTCGGGGGACAGACTGTCCCCGGACCTGGTCTGAAGGCGGTTTCCATAGGAACGCATTAATTGATTTTTAATGCATTCCTATGGGAAACCGTGCTTCGCAAGACGAAAAACTCGCAAGACGAAAAGACTTGCGGAACGAATTAATTTCGTCTTGCGAGGTTCCACTGTAAATCCCTTTTTGTAATAAGATATTTGGGGGAGCAGGTAGACCGCACAATAACTCCTAGTTTTGCTAGGTTTGTGAATGCAACTTGAATCTGAATATCCAAATACCTGGGACTTAACCAGTGCAGCAGATGGTGTCGCGGAAGTCAGAAAGGTTATCTGATCTGCTGTGTGTGCCTCAGTTGGAAGAAGTCTCAGGTTTCACATGCTAACAAGGTCTCTCGAATCTTGCATCATGGTGGTGCCAACCAGCCTTAGAGCACAACACAAATAGAAATAGGAATTATTAGCTTAAGCAAAGGCGGACGTGTAGGGATGCTGAAATTTCATTCATTAATGAAACGATGATGGTGATTCACTCTTTCACATGGTTTTACTTCAATGAAATCTAGTGAGAGAGAAAGTGGGACAAGGATGTTTTGTTTTGTTTGCAGTGGTTGTAGGTCACTGTGATTGTTTGGAGGAGGGGCTTTGGTTGCGGGCTGACCCCCTTTTTGTATAAATATCCCTCCCTACACCAAGTAATTACTATAGACTGCTCCCCAAGGATAAACATCCCGAAACAGATGTAAAACTTAATGAAACCTTGTGAAATATTCTAAAAACACAAGGTCATAGCTTAAATGCCCATCTAATCTAGCTTTCGGAGAAGATTTCAGTAAGGAGGGGGATATCCTCTTTAAACCAACAGAATGGAAAATACCAGCCTATTTGGGAAGATAAACAGATACTTCCAGTTGAAATAAAGCCAATCTCAGGCTTTCTTAGCTAGTTTGTTCAGAGTTACTTGCAAAAAAGAGCGAGGGAGGCAACCCCACCAGCACCTTCCATGGAGATGCTTTTGTCCAGTGGTGAGAGATATTCCATTTTCTTATACCAGTTTATGCAGCCAATGAAACTTTTGACGGCTAGATCCATCTCCCTAATGACTTTCAACTTGGATTACAAAAGAGCTGGCCAGTTAGCTTTTGTGGGGGCGAAGCAAGGATTAACAAGGATGCATATTCAGAACTGGAACGCTGGATAGCTCTCGCTATTTAGGATTCACTTCTGTGGCATGAAATCCCAAGTGCTGTAGGTGAGCTGGATCAGAATATCACAGCTGCCCTGTTACAAAGTACTCCACATCGCTTTCAACAAGGAATAAAAATATAACATTTGGTAACAACAGAAACTATAAGTATAAATATAGCAGAAAAACAGTTGGGGGATCTTTTCCTAAATGCATTCTTTACACCTGCCTGATCGGCTAATCCCTAGATTCCCATTCTAGCTTGTAAAATTTCCTTGTAGGACCAGCTATTGGTGTTACCTATTGTCCCATTTGCCTCATTCTTGCCCATGCCAAATTCCTAATTATTTCTTTGACTTGTCCCTAGGTATGACTGCTTTTGGCAGCCCTTTATTCAGTAATATTAAAGCCTGGCAGACAATGTTAGAGGGGTTGCATTCCATATTGCAGGAGTCCTGTGGAATTCCTTTATCCGCTCTTGGCATATCCCTATATATAAAGTTGGACACCTGGTGCTTTGCATTCTTCCAAGTTAAATACAGGCTGTACTAAAGAATCGTATCAGTAGCTGTGTGTAGCTGTTTTTTATTGCAGGTATAGTGCTTGAAACTAGTGCTTTGTGTACTTTTCAAAGAGCACTGGAACCTAATTTTAGCCAGATGCACGCATTGGGGGCTGTGTGGGTGTGAGTACGGCAGCAATCCATTCTCCCTGTAGTCAAAGCGAGCTAAAAAGCGTCCCCTGGGGGAGCCAATCTGTATCTTTTTATCCATATGCCTGGAGGGGATTGATGGGCAGCTGTGTGCAATTCTGATCTCTGAATGAGCTCACTGCCTGCCCTTGTTGCATAGCAAAGGGATCATGTTCCCACGAGTTGCCTTGGCCTCTAGCTAGGCTACCAATAAGAAAAACAAAACAAAACAAAACAAAAAGTACCAGCATTTTTCACCTTTGTTTTGGGTTTTGACCATGCTGGTTGTGTGTATTACAGGAAGGAATTGGCACTGGGTGAGATCTGAGCATACTAAGATTCCCAACTTGCTTTTTTCCTTTAGATTTATAAAGATAGTACCTGACTAAGGAAGGAGGCCTGAGTGACCTCATTGCCCTGCATCAAAAAAGCGGGCTGATAATGCAAAATAAGTGGACACATGCAGATTATAAAAGTCACAGAGACCAATATTTCTCGGTGTGGCGCTGTGGGTTAAACCACAGAGCCTAGGACTTGCCAATCAGAAGGTCGGCAATTCGAATCCCCGCGACTGGATGAGCTCCCGTTGCTCAGTCCCTGCTCCTGCCACCTAGCAGTTCGAAAGCATGTCAACGTGCAAGTAGATAAATAGGTACCGCTCCGGTGGGAAGGTAAACGCCGTTTCTGTGTGCTCCTCTGGTTCGCCAGAAGCGGCTTAGTCAGGCTGGCCACATGACCTGGAAGCTGTACGCCGGCTCCCTCGGCCAATAAAGCGAGATGAGCACCACAACCCCAGAGTCAGCCATGACTGGACCTAATGGTCAGGGGTCCCTTTACCCTTACCTATAAACATTCCTTCCATAGATGCCCTTGAGAGATTGTTTTTCCGCACCCCATCATAATGCAGTTGCCGAGGTTGAAGTACATGAGCAAGACTTTTGAAAGTGTTCAACCCTTGTTCTTCTTGGCTTGTGTGCAAGTGGCAAAGGAAGTTGTTGACGGGATTCTGCTGTAAAAAAGGTAAAGGTAAAGGACCCCTGACAATTATATCAAGTCACAGACGACTCTAGGGTTGCGGCGCTCATCTGCTTTACAGGCCGAGGGAGCCAGCGTTTGTCCCCAGACAGTTTTCCTGGGTCATGTGGCCAGCATGACTCAGCTGCTTCTGGTGAAACCAGAGCAGCGCACTGAAATGCTGTTTACGTTCCTTGCACTTTTTGACGTGCTTTCGAACTGCTAGGTTGGCAGGAGTTGGGACTGACGTTCCTTGCACTTTTTGACGTGCTTTCGAACTGCTAGGTTGGCAGGAGCTGGGACTGATCAACAGGAGCTAACCCCATCACAGGGATTTGAACCGCCGACCTTCTGATTGGCAAGCCCAAGAGGCTCAGTGGTTTAGATAAGCATTTAGCAATATGGCGGCTAGCCACAAGGGTTATGTCCTACCTCCGCCATATGCCTTTGGAGACCAGTTTCTGGGAATCACAGGTGGGAAGAACATAGTTGTAGTCATTTTCCACCTTCAGGCTTCTTACAGGTATCTGGTTGGCCTCTGTAGAACAGGATGCTGGACGAGATGGAGCTTCAGCCTGGCCCAGCAAATTATGATAGCAAATGACCACCAACTAGGCATAATGCTGTTACATCGCACTGCAGCTGGTGCGTCATGGTGGCATCATTGGATTAACTGGTAAAACCTAAGAGCATTTCTCCTAGTAGTAAAGCAATCATATCAGTGCATAGTTGTTTTAGCATTGGCATGAACGTGCAAGCTTGCTGGACAGGTCTTGTCCAGCTTTCTCGATGGGCTTTGGGTTTCCTTAACTACTATTCTTTCAGTGGGTGATAGTGATCAGATGCACAGCTTATTATAGCCCAGTTGAGTTTGTGCCCTAAATCCAAAGAACATTACTGAGAAAATAGTCAGAAATAAGCCGACATAGTCCAGTGAACTATAAGCCAAGAGCTAATCCTGACACCGTTGACCCAGTATGTGGCCTGTTCTTAGGATAATTCCATTAGTCGATAAAATGAGGATTATGATTGCTATCTGTGAAACAGAGAGATATGACAGATGATGGAGTGTGTGGGGGGTAACATACTATTTTGTTTTGTTGTTAAGTAGGCTTGTTGGACAAAAAGTAAGTTTTCAAATGATGCCTTTAAAATTTCCCAAGACTGCAGTTCATTGAGGGCCAGGGATGATGGATAAACACCCATATTTGGAGAAATAATTATACTGCAAAGATACATGTACAGTCTCATATACAGTATCTATATATTAGATGTGCTAATCATTCTTAAACACCATTTTTTGTTGAATTGTCAGGGCATCTCTATATGAGTAAGATTGCAGAGCGAGAATAGTATTGGTAATTTAAGTACACAGGTGATTTTTGCAAGTCAACTATAATTGATTTTCCATGTGCATAGAGATTTTGTGGTCTTACGTGTTTAGCTTTTCACAAAGAGAAGGTTGCAAGCAGGATGCATTTGATTTAAATAAAATTGATTTAAATCACTAGTCAGTAAGACTTGATTTAAATAATATTTTTTTACAGAAAGACTCATTCTTGCTGGTATATTTACATTTACAACCAGATGAAGGTTTCATTTTTGGAATACAGTAATAAATTTTCAGAGTAGTTTTTACAGTTTTATCAAAAATTACTGATTTCGTTATACTATTAGAAGAACATAGACCAATAATTATGACATTATTGTGAGGTTTAATAAGTGAACTGTTTATATTTGGACAACTTTTCTGCTGTACTTTATCAGAAGGAGAAAAATAATCATTTCCTTAATAACAATTTAAACAAATTATTTAACTAAAATAACATTATAGCATGTGTATCAATGTTTGTTAATTGATGTGGTTAAACAATTTTTAAAAAGACTAAGTTTTAGCACACATGAAAAACTTAAACAAATCCTTATTTCCTGATGAATAGCCTTTGGACTATAATGTAACTTAAATAGAAAACTATCTCTACAAAGATTTTTCCTCCAAAAGCATTTTATTTTAATAATCCAATTAATTTTTTTTAAAAAAATCTGTTTTGAATTTTAAAAATTGATTATTATTTTTTAAAAAAACTGTATCAATGATTTTTATCTACCCTTGTTGCAGTCTGTAGGTAGAAGAGTCATAGTATGTTAGCAAAGCACCTGCTTTGTGTGCAGAAGTTCATATTTCAGTTATTGGCATTTATAGGTAGGGCACGGGAAGATGCTAGAGACTCACCACCAGTCAAGGTAGATGAGGGGTAGCCCACATGGTGCATCCCAGATGTTGCTTGACCCCAACTCCCACCATCTCAATCCAACATGTCCAATGGTCAGCGATAATGAGAGTTGCAGACCAACTCTCTGGAGGGCACCACAATGGCTATTCCTGCAGTACACAATACAGAGTTGGGTGGGCCAATGTCCTGACTTGGTATAAGCCAGTTTCCTATATTCTTACATTTTCATCAGATGATTCACCAATAAAGTAGTAAATGCAAGCTAGCATTGGTGGGGCTGGATATACTTGACGGACGTTCCTTTCCAAGTTTCAGCCAAAGTCAGCACTTGTACCGCAACTGATAGTTGTTGAGTTTGATGTGAAAGTCTCCCGCAGTTCTTTCTTGGGCCCAGAGCTCATTGTAACCTTGAACAAATCCCATGGTGTCTCATCTTTGTTCAACTCCACTTGCTTTGCTAAAAATAATTGCCAAGCGAATTTTGTACGCAAGGTTGTAGAAATTAATTAAGGTTAGGTAAATGTTAGGTTAGGCTTATTAAACGTATTAATCTCTTCTCACAACAGAGCCCCCCAGAGCTGTCAAGGATATAATACAGTAGTTTCTAGCTCTGATCGAGATCTTGGCGAGAGGTGTGCAGTGATGAAAAGTGTCCTGTGTTCCTTTTCTCTGAAGCAGAGGTGCTTTATCACGAGAAAATTGTTCCAAGCTATTTCTGTTTATTTATATTCTAAACTAAAAAGCTGAGGTTGGTAGCTGTTATTTCTGAAGAGAAACTTAAGATTTTTCCAGCTGCTTAACTTGCTTGCTTGTTCCTGAACAACATTTTGTCGTCCCCAAGAATGGGGAAATTTTTTGTTGCTGTTTGCTTGAAGAGGCCACGTTTCCTCCTAGGCAACCTTTGGCCAGGGTGAGGTGGGAGGAGCCAGGAGCAAAAAGTGGGCGGAGCAACTAAAGTTAATTTCCCCTTCGGGCAGTAGGTTCCTTTCTACACACACACTCAAGCATCCCTCTCCTGGGCAAGCAAGAATTATCGGAGTGCAAGGGCACATTCTAACCAGGCACACAATTCTAGCAGTGTGTGAAGCAAGGCCAGTGAGAGGTTTAGCTCATGAGGGGGTGTGGCCTGGGGGAAAACTTGAGGGCCAGATAGAGAGGCCTGGAGGGCCACATCGGATCCCCGGGCTTGAGTCTTCCCACCTCTACCAATTGAAATTAGAAATGGATTTATTTATTTTTACCAGAAAGTAAAAGCTACCAAGATCCACCACCAGAGGAAGATCCCTTTGCAAATTCCCAGGATACTTGTTAAACACATTTGTTTTCTTTGCCCTTTTACTGCTGAAGGGACAGAATTTCCATTAGCTTGTTCTTAAGAGAAGGGCAGTGTTAGAAAGGACATTCCAAAAGGCTTTCCAAAACGGATGGTTTTCAAGTATAGTTACAAGGGATTTTAATAACTTGAACACAGCAAATGGATATGGTGGCAGTGACTGATTGTGGAAATAGCTCCTTTGCAGCTTTCGTTCCAGAGACTAGTTTTTATGTAATTTCATATGCTAATTCACAGGCTATCACTCTCAGTGCAGAGGCAAGATGGGAGTTATAATAAACCATTTCCAGGATGGATGGACGGACGGATGGTTGTTTACAAGCAGCATTTAGTGCCGCGAATTATATAGAGGAGAACAGTTGACATGTTAGTTGCAAGACACAAATAACTTCATTTTAGAAAGGCTTGTCCTGAATATGTGAGAAGGAAGGTTTGTAATTTGGATTTGCCATTGTATTGCAATTTACTGTTTTAAGATGGCTATAATTAAATATACCCTCTGGCGCTTGTTTCCCAGAACTGGATGTGTTAAGACCAAGCCACCACATGGTGGTGAAAACCTGATTTTTGGATTAACTGATAAGGAAAGATGGATTAGCTGATAAGGAAAGGCAGCATTACCTGGTATCTTAAATAAGGCACAGAAGAGATGGTCACAGCCAGCTGAGATGTTTTGTGGTGGCATTAGTTATCTGGGGTTTCCAGAGTGTACAGGCTGCTTGCCCTGTTCATTTAAACTTCTTGCATCTCTGAATGCAATAATAGAGATGAGCTTCACATTACACAGAAGGAAGTGGCAGAAGTTTTAAGCTGCAGGTGGGAGACCCTGCTTTTGAATGCTTAGACTTTTAATCAGCTAATAATTAATCAAGAGAGATTTAGAGCAGCACTATCCATAATTTGCTATGCACGTTTTTGTTTTGTTTTGTGTTTTGGTACATCGGGATGCATTAAAAAAAATCCACTAGCAGCATCTCTGTTGGGGAGACATTCCAACCTTCATACTAAATTTTTCTTGCAGGCAAGTCTTCTCTTCTTTTTTACGTAGAGGATTTTCAGAGCATGAGCCTGCAGTCCAAAACTGTATGATCCACCCGCCTCATTCCCATCTTCAGACCAGGAGAGTCACTTGCATGTAGAAGGTTCTGGCAACCCACACTTTTGTTGCAGTGCAGGCCCAGAATAAACCATTTCAGTATGGCTAAAGTTGGGGTGCTGTAAGCCTCCCCCTGCTCATGTTTGAGGAGGGGGAGCAGTAATCTCCCAGCAGCACCTGGCTTCCAGGAAGAGCACTGTGGCCAGGGCCAACTCAGTGAAGGACCAGATCATACAAACTGTGCTGCTGCCACACAGAAGCTGACTGGACTGGCCGTTCAGCACTGGCAGTGTGCTCCACCGCATAGCACACACTACTGCTGGCCACCTCACTCTGCCTAATGGTAGAGCCGGTCCTTACTCGCACACTACCGTAGCTACCTCGCCCAGCCTTAAAAGAAGTGGAATGAGGACAGCAGGCATGTTGTAAATAGTTGCTCTGCAAGCCTAGGCAAAATAATATAGTGAGCTGATTTCTGATTAGGGTATGGGTATACAAGCTGAACCCTTCATTGGCATGGTGGGTGGTTTTGTTTGGTAGTTGTTTTTTACACATGACCAAAAATATTCAGAGTTTCTACGAACGACCCTTGGAAATTCCTCAGCAGATCCGTATGAAAGGTGTTCCCTGAAAGTTGAAAGCTACAGCTCGGGAAAGCTTGCATGCCGGGCCACTGTTGTGCTTGAGACGGCTTGCTGATCTCGGAGACCATGAACTAATATTGTTCGCTCTTCGTGGTGTTGTGCATTTTTGCAGAAGGCGTTTTATCTCCCAGCGCTGCTCTCTAGAGTTTTTAGAAGACATAGTGGAATGTGCCAGTGTGCGAAGGTACTTGTTCAAAAGCAGCATTAACCTTCTCTTGTTGCATGCATTGCAAGTCCTTTCCCTCCTGCACCCTTTTCCAAGACAAATTCCTCAGGTCCTGCATGTGTACTCATTCCGACTCCGACATGTGCATCCTTTTAATTACCCTTTTAATTTACATTTTGCCCGGATCTTACTCGCATTTCCCCTTACCCTCTTAAATCGTAGAACCAAGCACGTATCTGGATCACCAAGACATAAAGGCTTGAAGAAGATCCACTTCATCAAGAACATGAGGCAGTATGACACAAGGAACAGCAGGTAACCTTTCTGTAACTGAAGGAATCCCAATCCACCTTGCAGTTAAATTATGGCAAATGGCTCTACTCTAACTGTGGCCTATATGTTCACGAGTGACCATGTTTGGTGCAAAACACCTTGATGTGAAAACCTTACTGATGGGGGATTATGGGTGGCATTCATCTAAATCAGTGTTACCCAAACTTGGGTCTTCAGCTGTTGTTGGACTACAACTCCCATCATCCATAGCTAGCAGGACCAGTGGTCAGAGATAATGGGAATTGTAGTCCGAAAACAGCTGGAGACCTAAGTTTAGAAAACACTGACAAATCTTACTCTGAGTAAACACGGAGATTTTTTTAAAAAAAAATTATTGATATTGAAAATTTTACAGTACAGTAGATTAGAATAAATTATGAAGACATTAGAGAGGAAAAAAGGGGGAAAGGAAGATGAAGAAAAACAAGAGAATACATTATATAATAGCAATAACAAAGTGTCATTAAAATGTAATTAGGATTACAAAAAAATATAAAATATATACATAGATAGACTTATTGTATTCCTGTATACGTTGATTCATGAGTCACTATGGTTTTAATAAATCAAAGGAAGCCATATTTTTGTCTTTCCAATGTATCAATCTTTTTGCAGATGTAAGGGAGAGTCCATTTACGTTGACCATTTGTTAAGCCCCATATATTAGGGTTAGTTTAATAGTTTAAGGTGATGTTATCTTCTGAAATTTTTAATTCACTGAATTTAATGGACTTAACTTAGTTGCACTCGTTAATTCCAATGGGCCTACTCCTAAGTAAAACTATCTGACACCAACAGCACCACGTAGCCAACTGAGTTGGGCTAGGCAGTGCCATCAAGGAGGTCGAATTCAGTGCCTATGCTTCTTTCTCATCTCCCCAATAGGTAGTTAATATTTCTGTGCCCTATTGGAGAAGGTACTTGGGGGACTGGTAGAAAACTCATGGCTAATGGGAAAGTTAGAGCAAAATACACTTGGTTTTCAAGGTAGTTTCCTAGGTCATTTTATTCTTACATGGGAATAATCTCTGTGAAAACAGATGCAGTGTTGCTTCAAAAGCAGGCTTCCCCAACCTGATGCCCTCCAGATGTTGTGGACTAAACCACCAAGAATGTAGTCAAAAACATCTGGGTCGCTAGGGCTAAGAATTACTTTTAAGAGAGTGCTTCATATTCTGTTTATTCTATTTGTATTTCTGGTAGCCATTCTTTAATTGTATTATGAAAATCTTTACTGAAAATCTTGTTTATTTGTGTGTGTTTTTTAAAGGAAGGTTTCCCGAAATGTGGCTGTTGGGCTAAAAAAAGCAAGGAGAAAATAGCTAAGTTGTGTATGTATGTGTTACAAAGTTAGGTTCTCGTCGCTCCCAGAGAGCTCTTCTAACTCAAGATAGGAAGGCTAGATAAGAATGCAATTTATTTTCCATGATTCACTGTACCCTGTCTGTGTTTCTTTTTAGGATAGTATTAATTTGTGCTAAACGAAGTTTGTGTGTGGCTTTTTCTATCATGCCCTATGGGGAGAATTTTCGGATCAGGTGAGTAGCTGCTATTTTTGTCCAATAACTTTCAATTGGTTATTTGTTTATTATTACATTTGGATCCCCACTTTTTCTCCAGGGAGCTTAAGGTAATATTCATGGTGCTTCTCCATTTTATCCTTGCAATATCCCTGTGAGATTGGTTGGGCTAAGAGACAGTGACTGGCCCAAGGCAACCCAGCTAGCTTCATGGCTGGGTGAAAATTTGAACCCTGGTTTCCCTGCTATTTCCTTATGTTCTATGGTTTTTACTGATGCTCTAACATCATCACTGGTTTGCTTTTATGCAGCTTTTCCAGAAAACTGGGCCTAAAGTGGTCCACAATGTGCCAAAGAAACGAGAAGTGCAACAGTCCTAAACACATTGGAAACAATTATAAACCATAATATACGATATACGATATCTTTATTGTCATTGTCCCATACAGAACAATGAAATTGAAAAATAACATAAAACATTCAAAACCCCCTAAAAACTCTGAAACCCCATTTTAAAATACACTATAAAGGTAAAGGAACCCCTGACCATTAGGTCCAGTCGTGACTGACTCTGGGGTTGCGGCGCTCATCTCGCTTTATTGGCCAAGGGAGCTGGCGTACAGCTTCCGGGTCATGTGGCCAGCATGACAAAGCTGTTTCTGGCGAACCAGAGCAGCGCATGGAAACGCTGTTTACCTTCCCGCCAGAGCGGTACCTATTTATCTACTTGCACTTTGATGTGCTTTCGAACTGCTAGGTGGGCAGGAACTGGGACCGAGCAACGGGAGCTGTCGTGGGGATTCGAACTGCCGACCTTCTGATCGGCAAGTCCTGGGCTCTGTGGTTTAACCCACAGCACCACCCGCGTCCCTAAAAATACACTATACTATACTATAAACCTCCCTAAAATCTCTAAAACTCCATTTTAAAATACACTATACTATACTATACTATACTATACTATACTATACTATACTATACTATACTATACTATACTATAAAATACACTATACTAAAAAATGCACTATACCTTAGAGACCCCTCATGCTGCGTTTAGAACCAGAACCAGAATTGCATTTGCGTAGAAACTGTTTCTCAGGCGGCTAGTCCTGGCCTTTATAACCCTATACCTTCTTCAACACAAGCACAAAAACAATCAGTGTAAAATAATACAAATAGCCTAACTTAACAGTTTAAAGTGAACACTGTATGAAACAATACAAATTCCACCAATATTATTTAAATTAAGTAACCAAAACTGAGAAGAAAATAAAATAAAGGAAATACCAAAAAAAAAAAGAACGGTGGCATTAAAGGCAATGCCATTTATTTCATGATTACCGTTTGCTTTTTACCATTTATTTCATATAAATCATTTTCCGAGCTCTGTCTGAAAAACTGGTGTATGAATAATGTAAATAAAAATTACACATTTGGTTTCACTAGTGGGTTGTTTTTCAAAAGGGTGTCAGCGTAGACAGACATTTACTTTCCAGCTCTTTGAGCATGTCCTACTTATAACCGATAAAAGTGTTCCAGTTCTCCTCTGCATATATCTAACGCTTAATCAGGCCTGGCCAAACACAGAACAAACAGAACACGATTTCTGTTGTCAATCAAGCTCATATGCATAGCACACTGAAGAAGGAAACGGATATTTTTATGACAGAACTTGACATACAGATGTGCCTTCCATAAATAGACTATGGGAAACTTTCTTTCCAGCTCAGTGGGAACACTGCAAGGTCACTCAAAAGAGCATTAGCTGAAAACTAGATGAATGATAGGGATGGGGTGAGGGATTTGAAACAAGGCAAGGTATCGGATAGTGCAGTTAGGAACAATGACCTCTGCCAGAAATCCCAGAAGACTGTAAAACATGTCATCTGGCAGCTACTGATGGATAATTTAGGAAAGGAATTCATTTCTCTTTATATTTTATATACCTAGCTAGTAAGGGGATGCGGGTGGCGCTGTGGGTTAAACCACAGAGCCTAGGACTTGCCGATCAGAAGGTCGGTGGTTCGAATCCCCGCGACGGGGTGAGCTCCCGTTACGCGGTCCCTGCTCCTGCCAACCTAGCAGTTGGAAAGCACGTCAAAGTGCAAGTAGATAAATAGGTACTGCTCCAGCGGGAAGGTAAACGGCGTTTCCGTGCGCTGCTCTGGTTCGCCAGAAGCAGCTTAGTCATGCTGGCCACATGACCCGGAAGCTGTCTGTGGACAAATGCCGGCTCCCTCGGCTATAGAGCGAGATGAGCGCCGCAACCCAAGTCAGTCACGACTGGACCTAATGGTCAAGGGTCCCTTTACATTTACCTTTTAGCTAGTAAGACTTAAATACACATGCCTACTTCAAATACATGTGCGCGTTAAGATGTTAAGCAGTATGTTTGTGTATCTCTTCAAATCTTGGAGTTGCCTGAATTTTTTAGCCCTGAAATCCCAAGGTCATTGATGTGTTGCTTATGTCTGAAACTGATTTGTACATAATCATTGAACACATTCTATCCATTGTTGGCTTTGGATTTAAAGAGCCTATAAATGGATTAGCAAACACAAGAAAATTTATTTTGTGCAGATTTTTTTTTTTGAAAAAAGGGTCAAGGACAGAGTAGACAAAGTAGGCAAATGGGTTCCCACAGCTGGATTCCCATCCATGTGGATTTTGCAATACGTAGTTGAAGCTCATGGTCTTCTCCCTGAGAATCCCACGTACCCCCCAGAATTGCAGTTCAGGGATCGCGTCCAAAACCAGCAGTAATGTGTTCAGAATTCTGTGTCCAATCATGGGAATTCCTTGCAAAGTCGAGCTCTCTCTCTCTGTGTGTGTAAATAAAGTATGAATTACCCTCGAGTTAAATTACTTTAAAAATAGGAAGATCTCAGGGCCATTGCTTACATCCCCTTTGCTGGTTCAGTGAGTTTTTATGTCTTGAGCCTTTTAAGAACAAATGTTTATGGCAGCAGAGAAGACGTGGGAATTGGCCTCCTAATCTCTAGCTGTGTTGAGGGGCTTGTTTTTATTTTGTTTGTTTTTTGGGGTTTTTTACTACGGCGCTAGGATGAGAAGAAACAGCTTTAATTCCTGTCTTGCCAATTCTGCCCTTAACAGTGAACTGAGAATAGAGGGGCAGAAGCAGAGACATCCTTCGGGTGGCGTTTCGGTCTCTACGGAGATGGTGCTAGGAATGGAAGGGGTCGAGCTAGGAGCTGATGGCAAGGTAAGGAGCCCGTTGGTGAACGGTGGATCTCTTTGCTTGTTCTTGGAAGTTGCAGGGCCTCATCAGTTCCGGTACAAAAATCAAGAACAAGCCTGGTGGTTTAAGCCCACATGTGCTCATAGATCCTCCCGCAGATCCTTCAGCTCTCTCTTGATGCAATTCAGACATACTCTTTTGACTTCTTCTGATACTGTTTGGGCAGGGGTAGCCAGCAAGCTGTTGGACTCCCATCAGCACAGCCAATGAGCCCCATGCTCTGAAGGAGAGATCTGGAGAAAGTAGCTGAATATCTGAGCAATGCCATGAAACTACATTGTCATAAGACTTGGGTGGTACTTTTTTAACTTCCTAGGCCTGTATAGTTTGATCTCAAAGCATCTCCTCCTATGAGCAGATGCCAAATCTCTGTTTCGATTCATATATTCTTGTCTTCTTTGTATGCCAGTAAAGGTTGATTGAACTGATTAGGGCTAATGGGTTAGAGGACAGCATTTGAAAGGAAGCATATTGGCAACCTCTGGTCTAGACGTTTGGCTGTTTGCATGTGATCATAGGTAAGGTTGTTTAGTACTTTCTGCTTCTCTGGCTGATGGGAAGACTTTTGCATTATTGGTTTCCACATGGGGAGCATGTTCAGTAATCAGCTTGAGTATGGCAGGAATCCTGTTATTTCACAGCAGTATCAGTTTCCTCCAAAGGAAACGGCATCTGGTTTGAAACTCGCAAAGCTCCTCCACACAACCAGTGAAGTACCTAAATCGGTGTTTCCCAAACTTGGGTCTCCATTTGCGTTTAGACTACAATTCCCATCATCCCTGACCACCCGTCCTGCTAGTTAGGGATGATGGGAACTGTAGTCCAACAACAGATGGAGACCCAAGTTTGGGAAACACTGATCTAGATATTGCAAAACTGTCAGCCTGGTGCCCTTCAAATGTTTTGGGCTACAACTCCCATCAGCACCAATGAGAGTTGTAGTCCCAAACCCCTGGAGACAGCAGACTGGTGAAGTCTGTGCCCAGACTCTATTTCTTCCTCCAGGCCCCATCCACGCAGGTGTAGCGAGTTTGGTAGCTAAAAGATAAGATCTGTTAATGTTCAATTAACCAAGGATCATGTTCCCATCAGAGCCCATTGAAGAGGCAACCCTGACTATTAGTTAAACCAAAGCCCAAGATACGGGGAAATCTTATTTGATCACCAGAACACAGTGAGCCTAGTTGATATGGTATTTGTCCAGTGCAATAACACTTTGGTGCATTAGGTTCTGAGAATCCATTTGTGGAGCATTTTGAAAGTTATTCCAGAAAGATGTTAAAAGCAGCAGTTCAATTCAACCTGTAACTATAATAGAGCATTAATGTAATCTCTTGTCTCCCTTTCCCCTATTCCTTTTTAGAATTCTGGATGAAAGCTATTAGGTCTCTCTCTCTGTGTGTGTGTGTGTGTGTGTGTGTGTGTGTGTTGTGTGTGTACAATTCATCAGATTTACTCTAACTGTAAACACAGTGAATTGGGGTCCAGCTGCTATCTGGGGAAATGGCAGCTATTTGTTTTTTAAATAGCTCTCTGGTTCTCCCCAAACTATCGGTTGCATTTAAGACACAGCAGTTAAACTGAGATAGACAGTCTGAAGACATAGACTCTGAATTAACTCTGAAGAGTTAATTCTAAGGGGCTTCCTATTAATTGCAAGAGAAGAATTTTTAAACTTGCAGTCCAGAGTTCAAAAGATCCCTGCAAAAATCTTAAGGTGACTATACTAACTTTAATTGGGACTGGCTATCTTGCAGGTTGTGTCTTATGCGAAGTTCTTGTATCCGACAAACGCTCTCGTTGGCCGCAAAAATGATGTCCATGGTCCTGTTCCTGTGTGCCGAGCCTCCGTTCTGCGGAGTACTGGTGGATCAAGATACAAAACTGCAACAGCCAAAACAATACCTTCCACAGCAGATATTGGTAAACACCATGTGACTCCTCTATGCCCTTCTGTGGTCCTTCTGTGCTGACGTTGTTTTTTTAAAAGATGGCAAAGGTGATGATGAAATAGTGTCAGCGATAGGTTTTGATTGGCCAAAATGAGATTAGGAGGAATCAGAGTATAAATTCCATTTAGAGAATTTGAATTCCATTTAGAGTATGTTAGAGGATTCTGAGCTTTCAAGGGTTCAAGGCCCTTTGTTATTAATAAAAGTAGCATTAGCAGTAATGAATAGTAGTATTAATAGAATGCCTTTAGTGTACATGATACTTTAGAATAATGAGCACAGGAAGGACAGGTCCCTGCTCAGAAGATATACAGTCCCATCTCACAATCTCCACTTGTATTCTGCCTGTCCAAACTAGTTTTCTGCCCATTTCACTGCCTGGTTCATGTGCATGTTTTCAACCAATTGTTGTTAAGGAAGAATGGATAACTGGGCTCCTTCAGCAGAAAAGATGGGATAGAAGTTATTGTTGTTGTTGTTATCATTATCATCATCATCAATTTTGTACAAAATCAGACAAACAGACCAATCTGCTGAATTTCTCCCATCTTGTTATTTTTTTTTAGTTATTCATTTAATAATTCCAAGAAGTTCCCAGGGCACTAGTCCCTCAATAAGGGCTACAGACTTGTATTTTTATAATCAAAAGAGTAACAATTTCAAAAAGCAAAACTCTACCTAGATAAGATACCAGCTTCCATGCCCCTGCAGGAAATGTTCAGGCATGCTGAATATACGCAAAGCCACTCTTAAATGCTACCAGTTTAATCAGATTTCCTTATGGTTGAGTGGAATATTTCAGTCCTAGATGTTGCTTAATTTCAGCACTGAAATATCAGGACCATCTAAAAAGAACTATTTATTTGGGCTTCATAACCATATGTAGGCATAAGGATACAGGCAAGACATTTTCTGAGAATCAGGGCAATGCCTTAAATGGGTCTTATAAGAATCTGGGCAGAGTGCCAACAACTTTACTGTAACACTGAGCTGGCATTTAATAAATATCCCATCCCGCCAACATTTGGCTTTTGCAAACTGTTTCAAAAGTCCTAATTTATGAATGCCACCTTTTGAATTTGAAACTAGGAAGCCAGTTCCGCCTAAGATGCAGACGAGACCAGTAAGAAAACCATGTAATCTATAATGCTTCTGTTCAGGGATCTAGGATTGTCCTCTTTCAGGATACGCCATTCCATCTAGTTTCCATTTGCTCTTCCCTCAAGTTGTCAGCATTCTGTGCCCAGTAAGGCCCCATCTGCCCTATATATTTAAAGCCATATAATACCACTTCAAACAGTAATGGCTTTCCTCAAAGAATCCTGGGAACTGTAGTTTGATAGGGGGACTGAAACTTATTGGAATGCCCCATTGCACCCCTGCCAAAGCCTCCCTTATATGGGTTGCAAGTTCTCACAGAGATCTTGCGAGATCTTGCAGAGTGCTCATGTTGAGATTCCTGGGCCCTGTGAAATTGGTAATTCTGCCATGCAGGGATGTGTTTTTTTATGTTTGTTCTACATATCGAGCTTCTGAATATAGAGGGTTTATTATTCATCATAGTGCAGAAACAAGCTAGACTTTGGGTTGAAGTGGTACAGCTGGCGCTTGGTCCATCTAGTGATCTGCTCTGATAAATGGGTTCATTTATCCGCGTGGATAAAGTCTTCTTGAATGCTAATACTTTGTTTCCTAAAACCTTCCTTGGTTGTTACATGAACCTTCTCAAAACCACTTCTTCAGCGCAAAATTGAATTATGGAATTTGTTCCCATATGATGTAGTAATGACCACATAGAAGGGCTTTCTTGTATGTTTTTTCCCCTTTAAAGCTCTCCTTTACTGTGCCAGTGAACTCCTAGTACATTTCTTTTCTTTTCTTTTTTACTTCTAGGAAATGAAGTTGGTGAGTTAGCAGAGTACAACCCCAATCTCCTGGAAGATCCTCAGTGGCCCTGTGGGAAGCACAAACGTGTCCTCATCTTTGCATCGTACATGGTACGAAGCTGGTGTAGAGCAAATTAATTCACAAATAAGGCATTGTAGGCATAGTGTAGTACAGATCCTGGGTTCTGACTTCATATGACCCTGTACAAATAAAAATGTCTCCTTTTCCAAATTTTGCATGTTTCATTTAAATTTGGAATTATAGCCACCCATCAATAAACATTCCTCAGGCAGCTTCCACACATTATTTAAAATATATATATCCTGTTTTCTGTGTGGGGGTGTAATGCAAGTTATAAATACAGGTGAGAGGTGGTGCTTATTCCAGTCTTCTGGAAGCGCAATGTAGCTTTCAGTACTTAGCTGTCTACACGAGCTGTTGTGGGAGGTGGTGTCAGCATTCTTGTCTCGATGCAAGGCTGAGCAGGTGATTGATTTCTTTTTAATCGTTTTTTAAAAATATAATTTATTTGCTGAATCACCTTGGCGTGAATTTACCAAGTGCCTTTGGGCAAGCCACCACTCTTCAGAGTTTCTTCTTCAACCCAATCTCCAGTATAGGGATAATAGTGATCTGCCATAACAAGATTGTTGCAAGGATTGCTGAGAATGTGTATGAAGTGTTTTAAACCCATTAAAGGTGAACACAAATGCTAAGTATTTCCAGTTCCTAGAGGTACACACTGGGGGATCCTTAATCATGTGTGGCTCGTGACCTTTCCAGGGTTATTTGACAGGTCACCATTGGAAAACAGGTGGTAGACTAGACAGAGTCCTTGTCTAATCCAGCGAGTAAATCCTAATGAACTCAAAAGTCCCACATTTCATCTAGCCAATTATACGGGCTCGAAGTGAACTGTTGCTTCACTGCATCAAAAGGTCAAGGCATGGGAGGGAGGGATTTGCCACCTTCCCTCACTCTCCAGTTAACCTCTAACATTACCTTCTAGGCTCCTTGGGAGTTTGCTAATAGTCCCTAGGGTGTGCTGCCATAGAGAAAACCTGTTCAAGTTCCCAGTCCTGCACCACTCTTGAAGTGCCAAGTATTACAGGATTAAGAGATTACCAAAGAGCTTTGAAAACCTTCTGTCCTCGGAGAGATTAAACTTTTCTCATCAAGGATTCTGATGGCCTAGATACAGGAGTACTCTGCTGTAATCCTGCACAAGGGCAAATGATGGTTAATAGCAGAAACTTCCCATAGCAGGATACCATCTCAAGCCATCGTTGCTCTGAAGATGTGGTGCAGCTGAAGCTAAGCTTTCAACTCTGCTGAGATCATTTGCAGTCCGGCCTAATAATGTGTGGAAGACAAGACTTGCTCTATGATTGACAAGACAGAGGCTAATAGTCAAAACCCAGGTTCATGGGCTCTTGGTCACAGAAGAAGGCTGTGCATCTTGTTTAAAAAGATGTCCAGCGCTGTTAGTTGTGAGAGAGCTAGCTGGGATGGGAGACCCTGAATTCAGCCTTCTAAGCACCACCTAGTTTGCCCCTTACTGTAGATTAGTTTCTCATGGAGACACTTTGAATCCTTAATCCTTATTCTCATTCTCTTTCAGTAAAGGCAGCGTAAGGATCTGTAAACCCTTTTCCTTTATTTTATTTTAGACCACAGTAATAGAATACGTGAAACCATCGGACCTTAAGAAGGATATGAACGAGACCTTTAAAGAGAAGTTTCCTCACATCAAGCTGACGCTAAGCAAAATCAGAAGGTAAATTAAAACAGGGAAGGTAATGATAGGAGGGTGCATTACTGTGTTTCTAAACCACTTTGAAATGTGGTTCTTTCCTCCTGAACAGTAATTAATATATATGATTAAAATACTTTCAGACCACTCTTATGTAGGTTTACTCAGGTGTATCCCAATACGTTCACTGGCACTTCGTCCCAAGTAAGTGTGCCACAATGACCTCGTATAAACTTGGCTTGACATCTTGCACCATAGCTTGTCAAGATCCTATTAGAAAGCAGTGTATGTTGCTGGGGTGTGATATAATAGTTCTGTAGGTGATAGGGACTTCTTGATCATTGAAATCAGGGGTGTAAAAACCTCAGGCTTAGGCCTCTGTTTGGCCCTTGATACTCTCCCTGAGGCCACACACTTTACCTGCTCTGCTTCACAGCCTCAAGTTATTTTGCCTGGCTGGAAGACACCCTTTCACTCTGATAATGCCTCTTGCTTGCCTGGATGGCAGGCAGAGAGGCATAGGTGAGCACACGAATAAACTAACCAAAGCTAACATTTACATCCATTGCCTTGTTCACTTTTGTCCACGCATCCAGCCCTGGAAAGGTTGCCCAGAAAGGAGTATGTTCCCCTCAAGCTGAAGATGTTTCTGACCCCTGAGCTAGGAAGGAGGGGTTTCTTGATTTTGTGTCTTCCTTCCTCTTCCCATTTGGGTTAATACTCCTTTGGGCACCTGAAGATCGCTACTTGGTCACACCACACCCCCCATCTTTCCACTGATAAAGAGCCGTGCATGTTCTTTCCTCAACCCCGAAGCCTTCAAACATCAGCCAAGAACAAACACTGCAGTCTTAAGCAACTTCTCACTGTGGCAGCTATGTACCCATATCCTCGCTCAACGCCTACCTGCAAGATTAGAATGAGTTCTCCTTTCTCCAGATGCAAATAAAGTCAGAGAGGACACTTCAATTAATGCAGTCATGTGTTTGCAATTCAAATGTTACTGGGGCCTAATGCATATCATGTTGCTTGATCCACATCACAATGGATGTGTGCAAAAACAAGCCCTCTTCTTCCTCCTCCTAAGCATACACTACCTTCTGCAGTGTACACAGACCATCTGGCAAGAAGCAGAAATGAGAATTCAAGAATTAAGAGTCTTGTTTCCTAAGTTGTGGTAATCTTTTTTTTTATATGAAGCAAAATTAGCTTTCTTTCCCTCTTTCTGTGCCCACAGTTTAAAGAGGGAGATGCGGAACCTGAGTATGGAATGCAACCTGGAGCCAGTAACTGTGTCCATGGCTTACGTTTACTTCGAAAAGCTTGTCCTGCAAGGCAAGCTCAACAAACAGAACCGAAAACTGTGTGCTGGTGCTTGTGTGCTGCTTGCAGCCAAGATTAGTAGTGATCTCAGGAAACACGAGGTCAAACACCTTATCGATGTAAGTATAGCCAGAATAACATCCTAAGAGTGTCCAGACCCCTGGAAATGCTGGTTCTTGCAAGTCACATTGTTTTCTAAAACTATGCATATAATTTTCGAATGAAAACATGTAATGGTTTTTAGCACTGAGACCAGAAGTAGGCTTGTACCGTTTTGACAGGAGAGATGTTTCAGGGTGATTGGCAGGAGTGAGGGATGGAGATAGAAACTTGCACCTTTTTCATGTGTCTGAAATGTCAACTCTGCAGGAGAAAGGGAAGAGTCATAGATTACTCTTGTCAAGGGAGAGATGAAGAGTTGCAACCCTGTTCATTTTGCTTGATCTCTTGGCAGCTTTTTAATACTGTTGACCATGGCTCAGGGACTCAGGGTTGGGGACACTGTACTTCAGTGGTTCTGCTCCTACCTCCAAGGCCATTTCCATAATGCAGTTATTAGAGGACCCTTGTTTGATGCCATGGGAGTGGTCCTGTGGCATCCCAAAGGGTTCTATCTTGTTCCCTGTGCTATTCAGCACATAACTGAAACCATTGGGAGCTTTTATCAGGAGATTTGGAGCGAGGTGTCATGTGACTGATACTCAGCTCAATCTCTCAGATGTGTCTGAATCAGGAGAGGCAATTGAAGTGACCAGTGCTCAGAGGTGGTGATGGGCTACATGTACGACAAGTTGAAGGTGAATCCTGAACAGACAGAGGTGTGATGTGTCCCGTGTTTTCAAGTCTGAGAGACAGGTTGTTCTAGATGGGGTTGTGCTCACCTGGAAGGAGCAGGACCATAACTTGGGAGATCCAGTGCTGTCACTGGAGTCTTATCTTAGATAGCCTCAGTGGCTCGGAGTGCCTTTTTCCAGCAGTGGCTGGTTTACCACCTGGAAGCTCTTTTGGACTTGGCATGGCATGGCCACTGTACCCCATGGTCTCGTAACTTCCAGGGTGGATTGTTGCAACATGCTAAATGTGGGGCTGCCCAACGTGGAAACTTCAACTGGTTCGGAATTCAGCAAGCAGGTTACTGGCCAAGTTTTCATATAGAACTCACATAGCCCCTGTTCTAAAACACCGGCAGAGATTGCAAGTTTGTTTTCAGACCCAGTTCAAGTTGCTTACATTCTTGTTTAAAGTCCTAAATGACTTCGGTTGCAAGTATCCGAAAGACAACCTCCTTACCTACAGACTTTTTCAGGTGTTAAACTGAATTTTAATGCTGCATCTTTAAATTGTCATAATCTGCTCTAGGATTTGCCCTTAGGACAAGTAAGGTATCTAATATAATAATAGTGCCACAGCAGCTTTTATTTCTCCTTTACTTCTAGCCCTAGCCACCACTAGCGCGTGGCCCCTGAAAGGTTGCACACAAAAGAATGTGGCCCTCAGGTTGAAAAAGATTAGTGATGGCCAAAATACCATCAAACATCTGCAAAACATACTAAATACTGGTGTAATCTGTAGCAACCAGCTCATGTTCTGTTTTACTGGTTTTCTGTCCTTACAGAAGTTAGAAGAAAGATTCAGATTCAACAGAAGAGATCTCATTGGATTTGAATTTACCGTACTTGTGGCTTTGGAACTAGCCCTCTACCTTCCTGACAACCAAGTGTTACCTCACTTCCGACGTCTTACACAGCAATCCTAGCCAAAGCTGCATTCTAGCAGAAGTGCCAGTACTTAGACACTGATTTTTGGGTGTTGGCCTCTGGTCCTTTCCCGTGCCACAATATTGAACAATGTTGTGTATATACCCGACATGAAGACTGCAGTGGGATTTTTGTGGAGCTACCAAGATGGTGCAGACACCACAGATTCCATGTGTGAGAAGTGGCAGAAGTGAGACATTGAACTTTGGACACTAAAGCACAAATTGTTTGCTGCCATTTGCCACAAATGCTGCTGGTGATACCTAATTTACCTTCCCACCCCCCACCTGTTTTCCCCCCTTGGATATAATCTGTTCTTCCCTTCAAATACTGCTACTTTTTCATTTCCTTAAACTTTTATCATTCTCCCCACACACCCCTACCTTGAATCTAAAAGAGCATCATTTCCATTCCAAAACGTCATATGCTTCCAGTAGCATTTCTGAGAATTCTTGCATTTTAAAACCATGGAAACCTGTCTTCTTTTGCGGGGAGGGGAGGTGGGTGCGGGGCAGAAAGAAAGACGTGCCTAAGACTCAGCTGGGCTGGTACCAGTCAGTCTCTCTCTTGCTCTCTTTTTGTTGCTTAGTGGCAAATTCTGAACTTAAACAGCAATTTATCCTTTTGCCTTTGTTCACCTTGTGCTACAAGGAAAAGAATTCCATTGTATCTCTACTATCATTTCCAGAAGAGATGTATATTTGAAAACAATATTCTACTTGGTTCATGATTTAAAAAACTTTTCTTTTTTATTGAAACATTTCCCAAACATTGCACTTGTTGATCAAGGCAGCTATAGCAAAACAATTTCCATTTTATCTTGTCCTTCAGAGTGTGACTGAAGGCCCGTTGATTTTTATGGTGGTAATTTGGTCTTGTAGCTCCCAAAGGTGGCATCTTTTTGTCACAGCTTTGCTGTAGGCTAGAATGATGAACTGTTTTATTTATAAACAATGTATTCCATGTATTGTCTTTCCTGTGTGCTCTTGACGAGTGTGTGTGTCTCAGCTTGTGTAGCTGTCATTTTCTAAATTAAGCTGGTGAGACTAAATAGGCATGTCTGACTTCGATAATCTTTTGTAAAAAAACAAACAAACAGAAAAATTGGTTCTTCCAAGCTTCTTGCCACTGTGATGGTTCTCATGAACCTGACTTTTCATTGCACATTCAGACAGCCAAACTCATTGAGGTTAATATCCAACACAGTGGCATTGATAAAAATGATACAACTTCTGCCACTGTTAGCCAGGTGTTTTTGGCTTAACCATCCAGATGTTGAGGATGAACAACATTAACTTCTTGTGCTGTGACAGAAAAGTTGACGGCTGTTGAGTTTCTTTTCTAAGCAATATTGTGATACAAGTGTGTGTGTGTGTGTGTGTGTGCGCGCGTGTGTGTGTGATACTTGCCAGGGAACAAAATTAATATTCTTGGGTGTTGTGATTTGATATGTTCATAGATTTATTTATTTTTAACTGTGACTTTGGCCAGTTCTATACATCATGCAGAATGAAATAGTAGACAAAGGTGGCAGAATTGTGGACTGAACCAGTGCAGACACAGAATCATGTTTTCAAGCACACAGTACACCCCAATGTGTAGTAAACCAGCACACTGGTGAAAAGCAATGTACAGTATAAAGCGTTCTTCCTGATGTGCTCTTTTATTAAATACAGGGAGTTTCTCACACGAGATCATTCAAAAATTAATAGCTACCACCACAGCTGCAGTCTGAAGTGGTATAGTCCACAATTTTTAATATCTCTGCCTGTAGATTGTCTCTCAAAAATGGTTAAGTCAAGAGGGCTATATGACTTCCAGTACCCAGAATGCCATAAATTCTATCTTGGGTATATGTATTGAGTAGCCACGAAATAAACTAGAGAAGGGGAGAGAGAATAGCAAAGTTTGGTGCTAGAAACATTTGAAAAAGGGTGTGCAGTGTTCAATGCCAAACTCCAGATAAGATTATTGTACATGAAGAGACCTTCCTTGGCTTTTTGGTTCCTGTTTCTAGCACCTATGCATGAATATAAAACCATTTGGATAAATATTTTAGATAAGGCCAGCTTGACGTCACTGAAATTGCAGCAAACCTAGTTAAGAATGCTTCTCTGACCAAGGCTTGTGTGTTAATACATCTCGCTATAATGACACCAGTCATAGTGTAGCATCTTTTTGTATAATGTAGTACAAGGAGCTATATAGCTTACTAACTAGTGCTGTTCAAAATGTGAGCTGTAGTATGCTTATTTCCCAATAAACTTTGCCAATGCAGGACAACATCCTAACTGTTCCCAAGATAAAGTTTAGAAATGGCTTCACAGAGTGTTAAAACATTTAATCCTCTCCCTGAAACTGAAAGAATTTGCTTTTTTAAAAACCTATCAGTCTTGTATCATGAACACAATTGACTTGTATTAACACACTGTGTTTGAGTTGAAATAGTTGCCAATTTATTCCACCCCCCAGCTGAAGCAATCATTACCTTGTCCAACCAAAAATAGGGGTGATGAGGTGAGAAGTAGATTGATTCTTTTGGGATATATTTGAGCTTCTGGAGGCTGTGAATTTCCAATATGACGTATGTGAATTTTGGATAATGTATTATCATATATTTAATTTGCACAGAATATTATTCAGGCTGTGGGGCAGAAAGATAAATTATTTTACATGTTTTAAGGCTTGATCTTCACTCAGAGCATGTTCATTGTTCTGAATACCCGAGGGAAAGTGCATGGGTGCATCAGTTCTGTTAGTGAACTGGATTTATAATTCTTCAAAGTAGTGAGTTCTAGGATGAAGACTGTAGCCTCCAATCAAGATCTGGACTCCTTTTTCCTCTCATCTCTGCACAAATGTACCTACAGATAACAGCTGGCCCATGTGTTAAGCAAAGGATTACCAGTGCCCTTTTATCATATATAGGGTATGTGTTTGTATTAAGCCTTCAAAGATGTCCATGGTCCAGCATCATATACATAACTCAAGAGAAATGTTGTTTCAAGGGACCTAAAGATGAAGAACTGAGTATCAAATTGTCCATTTTGAACTCTGCAAATTGACTTGTATGTTGAGAATCTTATTGCTGTGACTTAACCTGTATAGAAACAGTTTGGCTCTTGAATCCTGTTGTGTATGTGAATTGAGGGGAGGGGTGTGGAAAGGTGCTGTTCACATTTTCTTACCTTATCTTTTTGTTCATATTCTCAATCAGCTATGCCTCTTTGTGTTCCTTTTTCATGCAAAAGCTGCCACTGTGTGGTAAAAAATATTATTACAACCAAACATAGATCCACTGTAAAATCCCAGGCTTTCGTTGGAGAGAGATACTAGTCTCTTTAACAGTTGAGGTTTAAATTATGTAATCTTATGTAAATAATGGTGCTTGTCTACCTTCAGCCCAAGAAAACACTCTGGACTGAAGTTTGTATATTTATGTAAATAATATTTTTGTGCTGTCGTAAATTTTAAGTTCCTGCTTTGTATATTGTCTGATTATGTTCTTCCAAGGAAATGAATGGATTTGTTAATAAGATGCTGTGTAATTGAATGTTTTGATACCCATTTTATAACCAAGCACACCTGAAGATACTTCAGGTTAGTGTCATAAATATTCCTTTAAAAAACAGTTTGCATGTGTTTTTCTTCTTTTCCCCTCCACCTATGCAAAATAAGTAAGTAAGTAAGTAAAGACTACTATGGGGGAAATGACTAGATTTTGGAACATATACCAGAGATACAAAGATTTGTTACATTGGGGTGGGTTACCTAGAATTCTAAATAACCAGCTGCATGCAGTTTTCTTATACATTCCTGTTTTTTACAGAGATGAACAGATTTCAATTGACACAATTTGTGGCAAAACTTTGAAAAATGTAAACAAAATAAGACTATAGCAGACATTCACATTTCTTTCTGCTATATTTGTGCTTTTTAGTGAAACTTTATACTCTACCTTGAAGATACAAGCTTGCAGATTTGTAGTTTTTTTAAGCACATGCCATAAACTTGTAAAGTAAGCATTTTATGTTTAAAAATCCACCAGTATAAAATATACTTCGCATTATTCTAGATTTAGTAGTGTTGGAAGTTGGCACACGTACTTTAGCATAAGGTTTCCCAACTTGGTGCCCTCCAGATGTTTTGGACTAAAACTCCTATCATCCCTGGTTATTGGCCATTCTGCTAGAATTGCAGTCCACATCTGAGCTAGCCCTGTGTTAGCATATCTAGTCTACAGTACCAGAGTACAGTATTTCTAATTTTTGCAGTGTTCTACTGATTTCCTGAGGCCAAAATGCCACTAAAGCCTGCTGTTCCTACTTCGTTTGAATTTTTTGGCAGTGTGATACAGATGTAAAAGTAAACTACATAATAATTACTTTGCAGTAAATAATTGAAACAAAGTTAAGTTCTGATGGGCTTGAAGAAAACTTCATGTACGTAAGCATGATAAATTAGTTACACATTTCATTCCTCAGCTGATGAGAAGTTGACTCTTCTCAGCAGCTGTATAAATAGAAAAAAAATCCACAAATAGCTCATTACGACCGCTCCAGTTATAAGTACAAACAGGGCATCTGTTTCAGTGCCTGCCTTTTTATGCCAGTTGATCAGCGATATATTTAGATAAGTGACCAGAGCTGAGTTGCCCATTCAAAATGTTGCAGAAGCAAGCAGCTTGAGAAGGTTTGGGAGCACAACAATTGCAATCCTTATTATATGTCTTTCTATAAGTGCCTGCCTTTGCAGATAGATTTTTTTTTTTTTTTAGGATCTGCCTGTAGTAATTGGGGGGGGGTGCTATTGCTTTTTCTGGACTAGCTAGAGCTCTGCTTTCGTAACGTTGGGGTCCAGATAGAAAAAAATTCTCTGGATCTAGGGTCTTGCCATGTAGCATTGCATCCATTATTTTTATTCAATTAACAAAAAACCTTTGATTTAACATCCGGCAATGCAGCATCAAGCTCATGCACTGTGGCAAATTTAAAATGGCAGCTTGTAGTCACTAAGTTTTGAAGTTGCAGGACAAGTATCAGCCCTAGCAGGCCATGCTTGGCGGGTGGGTTCCTAGGCCCAGTAACTGTCCCAAGAATGCTGTATCCCAAATTTTTCATAGAAGAGGTTATCAAAATGGACTTGATAAATTTTCTTTCCGAACTTTCCTCTAGCACCCTACAGTACAGTGTGTATCACAGCTAGGTGCGTGGAGCATTGGAGCATATCATGCTAATTAAAAGCATGTATATGCATTTCACAACTGTCTACAAATGCAAATAAAATGCAAAGCATATGTGCTACAGAGCTGGCTAGTCGACAGCTAGGGTTGCCATATTCACTTAAGGACTCAATTTTAAAACCGTGTTTATGGAAGGCAATCTTACTCGGCTATGAATGATCGCCAAAGAATAAGATTCCCAAAATCCGGACAAGGTTGTTGGGTTGGTTTGACACCAACACCCGAAGTTGTTGATTTTATTTTGGGAACATCTATTGAAATGTACAGTTTTTTGGGCTTTGGAATTTTTAAGGCATTTATGTACTTGCCATACATCCAGGTTTTCTCAGACATTTTACCTATTAGCCAAAAAATCGCCTGTAAATGCCATTTTGCAGCCTGATTACCAGACATAAACCCAGACGTATACCACTCTCTGATCTACTATATCTGATAGCAAACAGGCAAGTGCAAACATGAGTGTACCCAGTGCTATTCTTCTAGAAAGAGAGGTGCCAGAATTCACCATGAACACCTCCCTTTTTCTATTATAATGGCAATGGCGCCCACCTGAGAAGTGCCAGAACGGAGTTCCCCTGAGCCAACAAAAAAAGCCCCGAGTGTACCATCACTGGAGCAAAATAATTTTCAGTGACTATTTTCCTTCCCTTGCCAGGGGCAGACTTTGGTCTTTCAAATTTCAGTGGCACCCTCTGCAAGGCCAAAATTTGGGCAAGGGGGTACCCTTCGCCTCGCCTTCCATTCTGCTCAGTTCACAATGTCCTTGTGACACCCCATGACACCCACTAGGCTTGTGGCGGAAAGGGTCCTTGCACGCCTTAAACCCACCTCCTCTGCCCTCACACGCCAAAATGGAACTCTGCACACTTCAACTTACTCCTCTCGCCAGCGACATTTAAACCAACTTGATGGGAGCGAACATGTGCTCCAAATGCGCTTTAAAGCTCTACATGCAGTTTGTGCGCACAGTCCATTATTTTCCTTGTTGTGATATATGAGGTAACGTGGTGTAGCCTTATGAGGCTTTGCCCTCGGGTGGGAAAAATATTGCGCCTGGGAAAGGGAAGTGGGAGTCAACAGACACTCGAGGAATAGTTTCGGAGAAAAGGCTTTTATTCCTACCATCCATGAACTGGTAGAAGGAGCAAGTGTGATTAAGTCACAAAAAGCATGCGCGAAATTCACAGTCATGTGCACAAGCATATATACCCCTTTCCAGTTCCCTCCTCCTTTCTCCTCCCTCAGGAGTCCTCTGAGCATGAACAGAAAGCTGTCTTGGGACTATTGGGACTCTTGGCACCCTTCCCAGGAAAAGGGTTTCAGAGTGTTCAGATATGTTTCTATCTCTTGTTCTGGCATGGTTCCCGGACAGAAAGCAAGTTGCAATGTGGTTCTTTAGCAAGGCCAGAAGGCATGAGAAAGGCCTGAGAAACAATGGACTGTTCTCTACCTTTGTTACAATCTGGGCAGGGGGGGGGAAGGACCAGTGCCCTCACCCTCTTCTGCTCCCAGATTTGGCAACCCTTGTGCAGCAAGGGGGGCAGTTGGTGCGTAGGTTGGAGGGGGCCAAATTATTCCTTCCTCTTTTGGGTCTGGCAAGATTGCTGTTTTTTTCTAACTTGTACTTGCTGCCATACTGGGCACAGTTTGGGCTTGGGCTAATCACAGTTCTATTTTTCCTAAGCCATGGGGGACGGTCAGGAACTTCACATAAGTGTTGGAGTCTATTTTTCATCAGGTTTTTAAATCCCCAATCTTCTCCCTTTGTGGCATCTTTCCAGTTTGTTCAGGAAACATCGCAGGGGGGTCGTGGGAGTTGTTTTACTGCTTTTTCTCCATGACCCTGGGACCCTGGAACACTTGGACACTGGGATACTGGGACACTCAGCCCTCCTAGTTATTTTTTCACTCAGTCACAGGCCAGAAGTTGCTTTTAGCGTCTCACACACTCAAAACATTCACTGGAGCGTCCCCACACGCACATTCAGAAAAACCCATGCACCTCCCCCAATCCCCTTTTTACCAACAACCAACCACAACCGGCAGCGCTTCACGACTTCGACCGGGGCGCAGCAGCACCCTTTACTGCTTCTTCTGGGCACAAAACCAACAACCAACCACAACTGGCAGCGCTTAGACTTCGACCGGGGCCCAGCAACACCCTTTTTGCTGCTTTTCTGGGCAACACCAAAACCAGTGGCACTTCTTCTACCCTGCTGGCGGAGCTGATCAAACTCTCTTTGCTCCCACCTAACCCTGTGGAGCTTACCTTGTCCTCGAGGTACCTTCTTTCGGCCGTTGCTTTTCCTCTGGTCCTTGCAGTGTGACCACTCAGGAACGGGTGGCAATTCCTCCCACGAACTTGGCAGGATGTGCACTGGAACTGCTGACACGAACCGAGCTGTTCACCACAGGGACGCCTTGAACCCACATCCCTTATCCTCAGGGAATCTGTTTTTCCCGGCCAAACGCACCAAGAAATGTAGCCTTATGAGGCTTTGCCCTCGGGTGGGAAAAATATTGCGCCTGGGAAAGGGAAGTGGGAGTCAACAGACACTCGAGGAATAGTTTCGGAGAAAAGGCTTTTATTCCTACCATCCATGAACTGGTAGAAGGAGCAAGTGTGATTAAGTCACAAAAAGCATGCACGAAATTCACAGTCATGTGCACAAGCATATATACCCCTTTCCAGTTCCCTCCTCCTTTCTCCTCCCTCAGGAGTCCTCTGAGCATGAACAGAAAGCTGTCTTGGGACTATTGGGACTCTTGGCACCCTTCCCAGGAAAAGGGTTTCAGAGTGTTCAGATATGTTTCAATCTCTTGTTCTGGCATGGTTCCCGGACAGAAAGCAAGTTGCAATGTGGTTCTTTAGCAAGGCCAGAAGGCATGAGAAAGGCCTGAGAAACAATGGACTGTTCTCTACCTTTGTTACAGTGGTGCCTCGCAAGACGAAATTAATTCGTTCGGCGAGTTTTTTCATCTTGCGATTTTTTCGTCTTGCGAAGCACGGACTTTGGAAAAGCTTCAAAAATCACCAAAGTCTTCAAAAACCTCAAAAAAGGCTACCACGCCGTGTGCTATGAGTTGCTCCTCGAAGTGAATGCACGGTTTTAAGAAAAAGGAAACAAACTTGCAAGACGTTTTCGTCTTGCAAAGCAAGCCCATAGGGAAATCCGTCTTGCGAAGCAACTCAAAAAACGAAAAACTCTTTCGTTTTGCGAGTTTTTCATCTTACGAGGCATTCGGCTTGCAAGGTACCACTGTACAATCTGCAAGCGGAATGTTTCTGATGCTTAGCTGTTGAGAAAATGATTTTGAAAAGCGTTGAGAAGCTTTGAGCCTGCTTTGATGGGGGGTGACTTCGGGCTTAGGTGAGGTCACCTGTCCTCACCTTCCTTCAGTGGGAAATACAAGTGAACTGTCGTCTCTTGCTTGTATCTTTTCCCTGCCTATTGATATCAAGCAGAAGCATTTTGCCCGGCCTGCTGAAAACATTTTTGTTCAGACAAGCCTACCCAGGTACTTAGGAAGTGATTTTAATCTGTTTTTAGTATTGTGTAGGTTTTGAAAGCACGGTTCTGAATCTTTCTTGATTTTATCATCTTCCTGTAAACCGCTTTGGGTTTTCTTCTCAATCAAAAGGGTCATTAAATGTTACGAAGCAATAATAATATCATTCGCTCCCTTCATTCTCCTCAGCGAGGACCTCTCCAAATTCCCGCCTTTTTGCGCACAGCCCCGAAACGCCCCCCCCCCGCTACAGTCGCCCTCTTTAGCCACGCCCATTTCATAACGGCCACTTCTGCCCCGCCCACTCGAAAGCCGACACCGTTCACGGCGCCGCCCTCCTTAGAAACCTTGTGTGCGCGTGACGTCGCCGCGCACGCCTCGTGGTCCCTTGCGCCTGCGCGCTGCCGCCGTTGCGGGCTTTGTAGTCGCCTCTGAGTGACGTTAGGTCTCTCTTTCCGGCCTGGGCTCGCGGCGTGTGAGGAGGTGAGGCGAGGCCTGCTCCGTGTTCCCGGGCGGGCGGGCCTTGATTTCTCCCTCGCTGAGGTGGCCGGTTGAAAGCGGGGGAGAGGGGAGGGGGGGAGGCGCGTATTCGGTTGAGCTGATTCCTCCGCCCGCTCCCAGCTTCCCCTCTTCCCGGGGGTCGCCTGCTTCCTCTGCCCTGAGGGGGGAGGCCCAGGGGGTGAGGGGACATGAAGGAGACCCTTTTCATATACAGTGGTACCTCGGGTTACATACGCTTCAGGTTACAGACTTGGCTAACCCAGAAATATTACCTCGGGTTAAGAACTTTGCTTCAGGATGAGAACAGAAATCGTGCTCCGGCGATTGCCAAAAAGCAGAATTTCATAGTGAATTTGCTCGGTAGACATATCCAAGGAATTTTGAGAAAATAGAAATTAGAGTTTATTGTGGGGCTTTTGTGTGTACCTTACCTGTGTTGCAGGAAATGAATCCAGGTAGCGCAGCATCTGCTTTGCATGCAGATATCCCAGATTCTATCTCCAGCATATCTGAGTAGAGCTGGGAAAGAACCCTGTCTAAAATCCTGGAAAGCTGCTGCCAGCCAGTGTAGGTAGAGCTGAGCTACATGGACTAAAGGTCTGGTGCTGCATAAGGCAGCTCCGTATCCGGAAAGTTAAGTGTGAATTGAGAATTGCAGCCTGAAATGGAGTATTTTTTTAAAGGTAAAACCTGTTGTGTTCAGTTTGCAAACACCCTTGTTTCGGAGTCCGTACAAGGCAATTTCCTGTACTCTTAATATCTGGCAGGTAGAAATTGTTGCTTTGAGGAGGGGCTGTTCATGTACTTACTTTCCGTTTATTGGAAGTGCAGTAAATGCACAAATGTGTTTGTTTTCCATCTGTTAATCGTTGAATGATATCTTCCACTTAAGTGGGAGATGGAATTGGCTCCTCTCTCCACCCCTCCTCAAGTTCAGTAGAGGTGAGATGACAGTGGGATTTAGGTGAGAGAATGTATTTAGATAAGTCTAGGCTGCCATACAGTGTGGAGTGGGTGTGTAATTCTGAATCTTACATTTCTTATTCATGGATTATTCATTTACATGTTATGAATGTCTCTTCTGAGTTTTACTAAGAGTAGACACAACTCTGGCTGTAAAGATAGTATGTCACTGTTAAGATAATCTCATCTCTGAAAATTTGAAGGCAATCTACTCTGACTTAGTTGAGTACCACCTCCCTGATACATTAAATAATTTTGCATGGTTTTCAAGTAAACAGACCCTACTTTGCATTGAAGAGGCTTGCTGCTGCTAAAATGGAAAACACCCATTGATCATTATAGCATTAGAAATATACAACAGCAGTTAATTTGAACATAAAAAAGATTGTCCAGTATCTGAAGAAGTGTGCATGCACACGAAAGCTTATACCCAGAACGAACTTAGCTGGTCTCTAAGGTGCTACTGGACAATTTTTTAAAAAATATATATTTATTTTGACTGCATCAGACCAACAGGGCTACCACCTGAAAATAAAAAATATTGTTATAATTTAATATTCTAGGGAAGTGCTCCTGCTTACAACTGAGAGTTTAAATAGAAATAAACACTTCAAAAGAAATACTCCTGCTTCATTAAATTAATACACACAATGTAGTTTTAAATAGGTGCATAACTGAGATGGGAAGATGCTGGAAGATAAGGACTCTGATAGGTTGCAAAGACTGCTGGGGGTGAGGCTTTTTCTGTTATTTTCAGTCACAACCATCTGCTAAGTACTGATCTTTTAACATATCTTGTCAGAAATTTCCTGTTGCACGTCACTTGTGGCAAAACCCTAGAAAAACACAATGCAGAACGACGCTGGGGAATTTGTGGATCTCTACGTTCCTCGTAAATGGTGCGTATTAATTTATCCATGGAAATTACTAGCCTGCTTGGGCAACTTGAAGAAAGTCATGGCACATTCGGGCATGGGGTTAAATCATGGCTTTAGCCATACAATAACACTCCTTGGGCTCAAGTGCTCCCAACCTGACTTCCTGGCATGACAGGAGGAAGAGTACAGGAGGTTCTGCAGTTCAGTGTGTCATCCAACCTGAGACAAACTGGTTAATATTAAGTACAGATACAGTGGTACCTCTGGATGTGAACGGGTTCTGTTCCGGAGCCCTGTTTGCATCCTGAAGCGAACGCAACCTGCACCTGCGCGGGTTGCGATTCACCGCTTCTGCGCATGTGTGTGATGTCATTTCGAGCGTCTGCGCAAGCAGTGAAACCCAGAAGTAACGCATTCCGTTACTTCCGGGTTGCCGCAGAGCGCAAGCCAAAAATGCTCAACCTGAAGCAACTTTAACCCGAGGTATGACTGTACTTGAAGCAAGCTAGCTTGATAAACTATAACTTGAAGTTGGCTTTGTTTGTTGGCTGTCCATAGTTAAGATTGAGCACAGTATGTCCAGGTTTGGGTGACATAGGAAGCTGCAGTTAATCTTAAACAGAAACAAAAGCTTCCAAACTTCTATTTGTGCCCATGCCAATTGAGGGAGTGTGTGAGCCCAAGGCTCACTGGGGTTCATTCTTAGAATACCAAACTATGATATACTGATTTGTCAGTTGCTAGCTGTCAACTTTTCCCTTTTCTTGCGAGGAATCCCATTTGGAATAAGGGAATTTCCCTTAAAAAAAGGAAAACATAGACAGCTATGGCAGTTGTGGGTTTTGGGGGGAGGGTGTGGGGGTTACACCTTTAGGTGCCAGGAAAAAACGTTCCTCTTCAACCAAGCCTTTGGCTGATTAACCTTTTAAATGTGTTGTCAGAGGGGGGTTCTTGGTTTGTGCTTGTTTTTTATACAGTGGTACCTCTGGTTACATACGCTTCAGGTTACAGACTCCGCTAACCCAGAAATAGTACCTCAGGTTAAGAACAGTTTCAGGTTAAGAACGGACCTCTGGAACGAATTAAGTACTTAACGCGAGGTATCACTGTATTGTATTTTTACATTGTGAACCACCCTGCGATCTACAGATGAAGGGTGGTATACAAATTTAATAAACAAGAATAATAAGATTGAGCTATTTGGCTGCTACAGCAGAAAAAAAGATGGGTGCATAGATAGGTGCATGTACCTGCCTGCTCACCTGTAGTAAAGGTAAGGTGGCTACAAGCAGGATTTAAGATACAGAAAGGCTTAAGTTGAGGATTCCAGAAAGAGCTATGCCCAGGGCTTAGGTTCCATGTATTTCAAGAGTGCAGGGGGTGTCCCAGGCATGCCAAGAGTGGGTGCCACTGCTGTAAGACAATGGTGGTTGTCTTCAGGGCAAGATTTTCTAGCCGTGAACTTTTATATATTTTCATGGGGCTTCTTTTCTTCCCTTCAGCTCTGCTAGCAACCGGATAATTGGTGCTAAAGACCATGCCTCCATCCAGATGAATATTTCTGAGGTGAGTAAAATATAATTAATTAGAATATACAAGTTGAAAGGCGTTAATGGATGTGTTTTCCTTTTTGGTACTGAATTTCATTGTAATGAGGCTTGTAACCTGCCTGGGTTGCTGACTTTATGTGAAAAATGCATTCCTAGCTCCAGAGGCCTATGGGCTTATTATGGCTACAGTAGGAAGAAGCCGAAGTGTAAAAAGTCGGCTAAGCATTGTTCTAACACAAGGTCACATGGAGTTGACTGCAGTCACAATGAGAACCAATGTTGGTTACAACATGGTGTCCCTGCATAATGTGCAGTTTTCTTTCACTCCTTTCTGCCTTTCAGGATCTGGCCCTGAGTATTAAAAGTTACAGCAGCGTAGCAATAATCACTGTTGCTTCTCTCAGGCTCCTGGGTCCAGAGGGCATGGGACTGTAGAATTACTTCCTTTGCTAGACTTCCTGCTGTAGGTGAAAATAAATTACAGGGGCTGCTTCCTGTAGCAAGCTATATTGAGAGAACAGCACTCATGGTTCAAAGGAACCACATGGGGGGGCCTTATTTATTTATTTAAACATAAACCTTGAAGCAGTTTGTAAAAGGATAAGACAATAAAAGCAAGGGGTAGGTCACATTCCTTCCCTGCCATTCTTTTGCTTTTGACCCTGAGTGCTGTTGGTCTAATACTGCTTGCTGCATGACTTTTTGTTTTTATTCATAAAGGTTAGTATCATCTGTTCCGTTGCTTCCCTTTGTGTTTTAAACGAATTCCTATTAATTTTTGGATGTATCGTGGATTAATAGAAATGAAAAATTAATCCTTTTGTGTACATGGGACATGGCTGACATTTGTCCCAGATTTCAGTAATCCAGTAAATCTGGGCAAACACATTTTTCATACAGGTATTTAAACTATTAATTTGCTTTCTGTAAACTCCCTGGTTAGATTTGTAAGGGGTTCACTGCCGATAATTGATCTCTTCTACGCATTGTGTTTTCCAGTATAACTGCACAACAGTTAACATGTTGAAATGCAGTCTTAATTCCCATTTCAGGTTGATAAAGTCACAGGCAGAGTCAATGGCCAATGCAAAACTTATGCAATTTGTGGAGCAATTCGCAGAATGGTAAGTATGTACTTAAAATGGTTTATCTTCCCCAGTAGTATGACTTCTGTTGTCTTTCCACCTCAGTGTTTGGCTGTTGTGGGAGGTGGTCTCACTGCATATTGGGTTTCTGCTTTTATATAAACTGCAGCTCACAATTTAATTTGACATATTTTACCTTATGAATAGCAGCTCATTTAAGGTTAAGAGACTAGGTCTTGGAGTTAATTCTGTTTTAAATAAGGAAATTGTCATCCTCTGGGTTGTGAGAGTAATGTAAAGGGGCTCTTTACACTAGTAATATTTAAACATCCTTTCCCCAGGACTTTGAGTTGCTGGACTGCAATGCTAGGCACATTTACTTAGAAGTAACACATATGGAAATCAATAAATATATTTATGATTGGGCTTTTAGTCTTTCATGCTTAACTCATGAGGCGTGTATGGAAAACAGATTTGCAAGTAGTATCAAATTCTTACATGAACTTGTACTACATTAACATAAGCAAATATGAACAGAGCTGGATACCACTGCAGGGATTACTGAGTACCATCTTCGTGGACTGTTCTGAAGCTTTTCATTTATCTGAAAATATGGTTGATGAATTAACTCACAGGGGCATTCAAGAGTTCTCTGTGTGTGCAATATTCTTTGCAAAGCTCCCTCTATCGGTAAATGAATAGGCTACCATGAATAGTTGCTCCTGAAAGAAGCAATCATTCCTTCTGTATTATACACCATCATTCTGGAATGAATAGAGTGAGCCTTAATTTGAAGTCATCTCAAGACAGTGGGCTACACTACTACTTAGTAATGTAATTCTGTCACAGGGAGGTAAGCAGTGTTGAGAACTGATAGCTACCATGTTAGAATAACATTTAGTGACCAAACCACATCTGGTTGGCCACTGTGAGAATGGGATACTGGACTAGATGGGCCATTGGACTGATCCTACTGGTTATTCTTATGTTCTTGTAAGAATCTGACTAAGGCACCCATTAAAAAATTGTTAACCAGGCTAGTTTTGTGAAAATAGCCTAACCACATTGTGTCCAAGTTTATTAGAAGACTGGAAGAAATTTAAAATTTATTTACAAAAATATTGTAATTTGATTGAATGTTAAGAAGGATGCTTGATCATAAATAACTGGCCACCACTAAACTAGATTGGAATTTGATGATAAGTGAGATTAAGGAAAAGACAAACCCTTTGGGAGAACTATTAGATTATATTTAAATGAGTGGATATAAGATTGTAAACAAGATGATAATTTGCTTGAAAAAACTTCTTAACACTGTAAGTGGGAGCAGGAGACGTGAGGAAGTCTAAACAAGTTATGAAATTCTGTTATGATATAAGCAATGTTGTTTGTTATTTATGCTTTTCTTTTACAAAAATCTTAATAAATATTTATATATATATAAAAAAGTTTATTCAAAAGCAAGATACATAGTATTAAGTTGTGCATACTCTCAGGTAAGTATTCATAAGAATCATTGCCTCCCCTTCTACTGAGGAAAAAGGAAAACAAATCAGTTGTGTACCCTGCCCTGGTCACGTGTTGGCTTGTGCATTCCAAAAACCCATTGCAGGAGAGCATCTTAAAGCTCTGTATGTAGAGCACTTTGAACAGGCCTTTGCCACTCAGTTAAACTTGTTTTCTCTGTTTCAGGGGGAATCTGATGACTCAATCCTGCGCCTTGCAAAGAACGATGGTATAATATCCAAGTAAGTTTTGTTGAATCTCATATCTCTCTCTCGGGTACTAATTCAGCTGTGCATTCTCAGTTTGCCAGCTTCTTATGCTGTTTTGCTAAGCTTAATATGTATGTTTGTAACTGTTTCTTTTCCTTTTCTAGGAATTTCTAAAGCATGACGAAGAAGCATGATGTGAAATTTGTTATAAAATAAAACTGTTGGAAAGCACCTAAAGTTCAGTGTGTCATTTCAGCTCGTAACAGGTGAAACTGTTAAAAGAGGCTAATTCTGAAGATTACACAATTGTTGATATCGATTACATAGGACAATTTAAATGGATTATTTTTATATTTAAAAATAGGCTTGTGTTTATGATAGATTGCAATGGTAATGCTTTACAGCCAAAATAGACCACAGATTCTTAGTCACCAAACTATTGTCCCAGATTCTTAAACTTTACATCATTTTTGCCATGAGATGCAAGATGACGTTTGTTTCTCTACTTAGAACTCTAAAACAGGGATGGAGACCCTGAATACCATCTGCAAAGCTGCAGGTTTTCTCTCCATCCCTGGTCTCACACGTTTTGCCTTCATTTATATATCGTTTGCAGAGGGCACACCTAACTGGCTAGAAAGATGCAGAAATGGTTTTGCTACATTTATCTGAATTACGTTTGTCTCTAGGGTTCTCATTCTTTATATATTCTCCCATGAGAAAGAAAATTATGTGTATTTCTTGGCAGGTTTTTTTCCTGAACAGCAAGCCAATAGTTAAGAGAACTTCCCTTTGCTTGTTAAGGTCTCAAATGTGAGGAAATGCAGTACATTGATTGATATCCTGTGATAAATATAATTATTCTGATGTAAACTAGTTGTCATAAGGATCGTAGGAGCTTGAACTGGCTGATTTTTAAGCACTCGGTTTAGTAAGCTTAGAAGAAAGCTTTTGTGTTTAGAGTTCAGTTTGAGTTGGGTGGGTGGTTCAAGGAGCTGTACGCACACCCAGGCTCACGAAATGTCACACCCCAGAATAAGAGGTGTGTGCTGCCCTCATCCCAACGCTGTCTGATGTGGGTGGTTATTTTTAGAACTCTATTTGTTCGCCTCTTTTCACTGGAGACCTGAAGTGAATTACAAAAAATTAAAAATCCAAAGTGCAGAGCACAATGGCTTGTTTCTGGAGAGATCTGATTGGAGCCGCTATTTCTTTTTCTGGTATTCCAAAGTTTGAGAACTTCCTTTATTAGAAAAGCTGACCATGTTTTTCTAAGGGGAACAATGTAAAAAGATTCCTGCATTGTGGGGGGTTGGACTAGAATTCAGGGGCTGGCAAGGTTTACCGGCCATGGGCCAGATCACTCCCACAGAGATCATCCGTGGGCCGGACTGGCACAGCGTGATGCCGGAAATCATGTCTGCAGCGCCAGAAATCGCTTTGCGCATGCCCAGATGCCGAAAATTGCTCCTGCACAGAAGTGATTTTCAGTGTCTGGACATGTGCAGAAGTGATTTTCGGTATCTGCGCATGTGCAGACTTGCACTCAGCAAGTCCCCGCGCACTGCGCTGGTTTAGCGCAGCGCACGGGGGACTCGTTGCCAACCCCTGGACTAGATGGCCCTTGGGTTCCCTTCCACCTCTGCAACTCTATGATTCTAAGTTTTACCCAGTAGCTGAGCAAACACAATTGTGCAAGTCTATTCTAATAACCTATTAACTTGGCAGCAGGTAGGAAGGCTTATATTCTATCTGCCTCACAGAGCCCTAGGGGAAACCACAGCTTGAATAGATTGAGAAGACAGACACATGCTGACGCCACTTTTGTTATCTGTCACTCCCCTGATTCTGGCTAACATCCACTATGCTGCACTTTTGACCTGATGTGCACAGCTGTTTTAGCTTTTAAGATTTCCAAAGGCTTCTTTTTAAACTTAGAGATAGCAGCAGCCAGGTATGTTAAAACATGGCAAACCTGAGGTGGTAGTGACATTCCCATATAGGATGATACTTCCATTTTAAATCCAGGTATATTCTGGAAGCTGTGCCAGTAGTTAGCTGCAGTAGGTAGGAATTTTAGGTAAATATGTATATGGCAGCAGCTTCTCGGTACACTGCCTCACTTGAGAGGCAGAGGCACTTAGCAGAAGACACCTGGTTTGATACAGTTTCATCAGTAGGAATGACGAAAAGGCACCTGAAGAAGTTGTAGAAAAAAACTCCTTTTCCCTTATGGGGTAACCAAGAGGCCATATAGAGTCCTCAAGTGGGTTCACTATCAGTAGGAGAAAATAAGAGGCCAACCAGAGAATACTGAGAAGCAGCTAGTAAGCCTGATCTTTATCAGACTTGCAACAGGGTCCTCACCACATGCAGGAGGGAGGAGGAACCCAGAACAATGGTATGCAAGCCCTTATACAGTGGTACCCCGCAAGACGAACACCTCGCAAGACGGAAAACCTGCTAGACGAAAGGGTTTTCCATTTTGGAGGCGCTTCGCAAAACGAATTTCCCTATGGGCTTGCTTGCTTTGCAAGACGAAAATGTCTTGCGAGTTCCTGCGGGTTTTTTCCCCTTTTCCCCTCCTTTTTCTAAGCAGCTAAGCCGCTTATCAGCTGATCTGCTAAACTGATAAGCCTAATCCTCTAAGCTGTCAATGTGCTTGCTTCACAAGACGAAAAAACCGCTATACGAAGAGACTCACGGAACGGATTAATTTCGTCTTGCGAGGCACCACTGTATATACTTTTGAAATTGCCCACCCTGTAGCTCAAGACTACCCCAAAAAACATCATGCATACATCAAGAAGGAGGCAGTCTACAGCAGAAATCCTTTCTGCCAGGATACCTGACAGTGGCCAGCGATTGCATTACTTGGGCATCCCACCATTCTTTTGTGATGGTAAATACTTTAATTCCTGAATCCAGGTCACAAGTTCACCCTATTCATACACAAAGATGCCCTAAAGACAGGTAAGCAAAAGAGAGGCTTTCCCATTTCCTTCCTCCTTGCAGAGAAACATTTGAAGTTAATTTGGGAAAGTCAAAATGGCTCCAGGATTGCTCTCCTGTACTATTTCAGACACGTGGTTTATATACTTATGTATGTGTTTGCCGTTTAAAATTTATGAGCATATAATTTATATATTTGAGACTTAAATTCCTCTAACAAAGTGGAGACGGAGGATGTTGTGAAAAGCATGAGTAGCTTTCTTAAAACTTTGCACCATTTTTAATTTTACACCATAGATAGCATCTCCTCACATGGCTGCCAAATTACAGGTGAAGACTGCATACTTTAGAAAGCCAGCCAAAAGTGTTGATATTTAAATTACAGCTTACCTCTTGGTTTTCCAGTTGTCCAGATTAAGAATTATGATTGGCAAGCATTTTGCATAACTCATGGGTCAATAAGCCTTAGCACCTGCTAATTGCTTATAGAAACAGAAATTATATAAAAATGAACATTCTACTGCTGTAATTGGCAACAGGTGTTAAAACATTATATAGCTCAGGCACAAAGCTGAGCCATAGTGTGCATAGATTTGCCTAAATATTCAGTTCATTTTAGAGGATTAATACTAGTGGGATCAGGAAAGTCGAACTTAATGGCATTTTATTTGTGCAGGATTTATGTCAGACAAGCTACCGTACTTTTCCATGTATAAGACACCTCCATGTATAAGACACCCCCTATTTTGGGGGACTCAAATTTAAGAAAATGGGGAAGATGGTACAGAGTTGAGCTTTTTTTCGTGGAGGATAACTCGGGGTTGTTGAGCTTTTTTTAGAGAATAAGAAGAAGAGTTTGGATTTGATACCCCACTTTATCGCTACCCGAAGGAGTCTGAAAGCGGCTAACATTCTCCTTTCCCTTCCTCCCCCACAACAAACACTCTGTGAGGTGAGTGGGGCTGAGAGACTTCAGAGAAGTGTGACTAGCCCAAGGTCACCCAGCAGCTGCATGTGGAGGAGCAGAGATGCAAACCCAGGTCACCAGATTGCGAGTCTACCACACTTAACCACTACACCACACTGGCTCTTTTAGGGAGGATTACCCAGGGTTGTTGAGCTTTTTTTCAGGAGGGGTTGCAGGTTGCAGAAAACCGCTCAACCACACGCATCACAAAATCCTCTCATCTGTCCCCTCACCAGCAGAAGCTGCCAATCACCCGCCCAATTGCCGCAGCATCAGCCAATCAACACCACCCATTGACACAGCAACCAATAACACACACAAAAGCCACTAACAGCCATGGCAGCAACAAATCAAACATCCACCCTATGCACTACCCATGTTTAAGACAACCCCCATTTTTTAGCATGCTGCTTAAAATAGGAAACATAGGCAGAAAGGGTATACAGAAATACATAGTTCTGCCATCCTAGAACAAGAATATATTTGAACTAATATTTTTCCTTGACCCATAACTCACACTCCATCATAACTTGTGTTAGCTGCTGAATTGAACAGTTTTTCAGAGTATTGTGTTGCAATATCTGCAATCGACTGAGAATTGGTCTGTTTTCCAAGTTTGCTGGTGGGTAGAGCAGATACGAGAGGAAGCACAGCAGCTCAGGTATGTTTATCTCAGCAGGAGCAACAGACACATCTGCTGGAGCTGTGTTTTCTAGCGCTTGTAAGCCTGTAGGGGTTGGAGGCAAGGTCTCTCCTTGCACATGAGCCCTTCAGCAGATAGGCTAGGCTCATTGACTGCATCAAGATCACTCTTTGAACTTTATGGTTGTTGAATGGTGTGAGCCCAGGTCTCCCCAACCAAAATCCAGCATGCTACCCAATGTACCATTTGTTGCCACCTTCCAAATTTCCAACATCACTGGCTCAAATATCTAAGCATCAAGGGGCTCATGGAGAGGCGTTCTGGAGGAATAATAATAATAATAATAGTTTGTCATTTATACCCTGCCCATCTGGCTGGGTTTCCCCAGCCACTGTGGGCAGCTCCCAACCGAATATTAAAAACACAATACAGCATTAAACATTAAAAACTTCCCTAAATAGGACTGCCTTCAGATGTCTTTTAAAAGTCAGATAATTGCTTATTGCCTTGACATCTGATGGGAGGGCGTTCCACAGGGCGGGCGCCACTACCAAGAAGGCCCTCTGCCTGGTCCCTGTAACCTCCCTTCTCGCAGCGAGGGAACTGCCAGAAGGCCCTTGGAGCTGGACCTCTGTGTCTGGGCTGAACGATGGGGGTGGAGACGCTCCTTCAGGTAAACTGGACCGAGGCCGTTTAGGGCTTTAAAGGTCAGCACCAACACTTTGCATTGTGCTCGGAAATGTACTATTCATGCAGTTACATTGTTATATTATGCAGTTACGTTGTTTCCCTCTATTTTACTTATGTTCAATTCACTATTTGAATTGGGGAAAGGTGAAGATATCTATTCAACTAAGTTGTGCTCCAAGTAGACTCACTGAAATTAATGGATTTAACTTTGTCCCAGCTAAACTAATTTCACTCAAAAAATGCTTCTGTGAGGCTGAACTAGTTCTGTTAAACTTTGTTTATTACATTTATTTCAAATAATACAAACCATTAAGTAATCCAAGTCTCAGCCCACGATGTCCCATTGTCTGTTTCCATGTCCTTAATGTATATCATAATCGGTGCAACATCTTGCTGGATTTTAACCTTCATCTGAGGATTGGTAATAAATTCCAACCAGGATATGACTCTTTTCTTCTTTGAAGTATTGTTTCTGCTTACATCAGGGTCTCTAAAATTCTTGCCCGGCTAAAAGAGTATAGCTAGCCTAGAAAGCTTTTCTAGATGTATTTTTAAGACTTTCCAGTGTGCAGTTAAATCGCCTGTGCTGTTCTCGGATAAGAATAGTTCAGATCTCAAAAGAGCCATGAAAGGGAAGGAACTAGAGTTTGATTGTACAAGTGGTGCCCTATTGCCCTTACATGGTTACATTACACCAGCTTGTGAAATTCTCCTCTGTTACTTACAGTTGGAAAGGCAGCTGAATTGAATTGAGCTGTTTCAGCTAAAACTTCACATTGCTTGACTGAGTGCAAAACAGGCTAAGATTCCAGCAGAAAGGTTGTTTTCTGCTGCTCCAGAGAAGTGGACACGGAGCAATGGATTCAAAATACAAGAAAGAAGATTCCACCTAAACATTAGGAAGAACTTCCTGACAGTAAGAGCTGTTTGACAGTGGAATTTGCCGCCAAGGAGTGTGGTGGAGTCTCCTTCTTTGGAGGTCTTTAAGCAGAGGCTTGACAACCATATGTCAGGAGTGCTCTGATGGTGTTTCCTGCTTGGCAGGGGATTGGACTCGATGGCCCTTGTGGTCTCTTCCAACTCTATGATTCTATGATTCCTTCTTTTGGAACAGAACCTTGTTGCTTAATGAAGCCTATTGTTTCTGTTTCATTGCTGGGAAAGGGGTCCTTAAAAGCGGGGGGAGAGACTGAATAGCTAAAACTTCACGAAGATGGCACATGAGTACAAACTTTTTCACACAAGGTAGCATTCGCCTGAATGGCTTATTTGTTGTGTTGCAGTCCCTGTTATTGTGGGACTGCTGTCACAGTCTGTTTGTTTAGATGATATACCTGCCTTTTGCTCCTGTGGTTTACAACAAAGTCAAAGCAAGATGAGCACATAAAATCCATAAAATAACACAGTCCTTAAAATACACAACTTACTGAGATAAATCTTGGAGGGGGCCAATTCTGCCCAGGACCTTTTGGGTGAAAACACTTGGGCAAAACCACTACAGTGGTACCTCTGGTTACGTACTTAATTCATTCCAGAGGTCCGTTCTTAACCTGAAACTGTTCTTAACCTGAAGCACCACTTTAGCTAATGGGGCCTCCCGCTGCTGCTGCACCACCACCGCACGATTTCTGTTCTCATCCTGAAGCAAAGTTCTTTTTTTTAAAATAATATTTATTAAGAATTTTTTAATACAATGAATAAAGCCAAACAATAAAACATATTTCTTAACATGATTTCAGCACTTCTTTGGACTTCCTCACATCCCCCACTTCTACTTCCATTCCAATAAAATTTTTCCAGCAATTTATCAACTTAATTAACCAAATCTTAATGCTTTAAATATTATCTAATAGTTGTTCAAAAAAAAATTTTAAGTTCTCCTTAAATAACTTATCCTCATTACTCCATCTAATTTAGTGGTGCCAAATTCTTTATAGTGATCTAGCATCCTTCTTAACATTCAACCAAATTACAATACTTTTGCAAATAAGTCTTAAATTTCTTCCAGTCTTCTTCCATCCTTTCCTGTCCCAGGTCTCGGATTCTGCCGGTCATCTCAGCCAGTTCCATGTAGCCTATCAGTTGCATCTGCCATTCTTCCAGTGTGGGTAAATCTTGGGTCTTCCAGTATTTAGCAATGAGTATCCTTGCTGCCGTTGTTGCATACAGAAAAAAAGTTCGGTCTTTCTTTGTCACCCTCTGACCGACAATGCCCAAGAGGAATGCCTCTGGTTTCTTAAGAAAGGTATACTTGAATACCTTTTTCAGCTCATTATATATCATTTCCCAGAAGGCCTTCACTTTAGGACAGGTCCACCAGAGGTGAAATAATGTTCCTTCATTCTCTTTACATTTCCAACATTTATTATCAGACAAATGGTATATTTTTGCAAGTTTGACTGGGGTCATGTACCATCTATATATCATTTTCATAACATTTTCTTTCAAAGTATTACATGCAGTGAAATTCAACCCAGTGGTCCACAACCTTTCCCAGTCCTCAAACATAATATTATGCCCAATATCCTGTGCCCATTTTATCATAGCCGATTTGACCGTTTCATCTTGTGTGTTCCATTTTAACAGCAAGTTATACATTCTTGAAAGTACCTTGGACCTAGGTTCTAACAGTTCTGTTTCCAATTTCGATTTCTCCACCTGGAACCCTATCTTTTTATCATTTTTAAAAACTTCTTTAATCTGAGCGTAGTGTAACCAGTTTCGCACTTTATCCTTCATTTTCTCCAAACTCTGCAGTTTCCAATTGTCTCCGTCTTTTTCTAATATCTCCCAATATTTTGGCCATTTGGCCTCCATATTGAGTCTTTTTCGGGCCTTAGCTTCCAAAGGTGAAAGCCACCTTGGAGTTTTATTTTCCAGTAAGTCTTTATATCTTGTCCAGATATTAAACACTGCTTTTCTGACAATATGGTTCTTAAAGGCCTTATTGATCTTAACCTTGTCATACCATAAATATGCATGCCAACCGAAAGCATTGTTAAAACCTTCTAAATCCAGTACGTCAGTGTCTTCGAGAAGTAGCCAGTCTTTTAGCCAGCAGAAAGCTGCGGCCTCATTGTACAACTTTAAGTCTGGCAGGGCAAAGCCCCCTCTTTCTTTCGCATCAGTTAATATCTTAAACTTAATTCTGGGCTTTTTGCCCTGCCAGACAAATTTAGAGATATCTCTCTGCCACTTCCGGAAGCACTCTGTTTTGTCCACAATCTGTAGTGTTTGAAACAAAAACAGCATTTTTGGCAATACATTCATCTTGATAGCAGCAATTCGGCCTAACAAAGAAAGTTTCAATCTTGTCCAGCTGTCTAAGTCTCTCTTAATTTCTAACCAGCATTTTTCATAATTATCCTTAAATAGACTCAGATTTTTTGCTGTTATGTTTACCCCTAGGTACTTTACTTTTTTAACCACATTTAGTTCTGTCTCTCTCTGAAACCGTTCTGACTCTGTGTCTGTCAAATTTTTCCCCAATACCTTAGTTTTCTGTTTATTTAATTTAAATCCCGCCACCTGACCAAAGTCTTGAATCAGTTGTAATACTCTTTTCGTACTAGATTCTGGCTCCTGTAGGGTCAAAACTAGGTCATCTGCAAAAGCTTTAAGTTTATATTGTTTCGCTCCGACCTGAATCCCTTCCACCAACCGGTCCCCTCTAATCATATTCAAGAGCACCTCCAGGACCGAAATAAATAGCAACGGGGAGATAGGGCAGCCTTGTCGTGTTCCTTTTTCAATTTTGAACTCTTCTGTAACCACATTATTTACTATCAATTTAACCTTTTGTTCTGAATAAATTGCGTCAATCCCATTTTCAAAACCCCGTCCCACTGCCATCCCTTCTAAGTTTCCCTTCATAAATTTCCAAGAGATATTGTCAAAGGCCTTCTCCGCATCTATGAAAATTAGCACTGCTTTTGTGTTAGTATTTGTTTGCAAAAGTTCCAAAATGTCAATAATGTTCCTTGTGTTAGCAAACAAATGTCTACCTGGGAGAAAGCCTGCCTGATCTTTGTGAATTACTTCATTTAGAACTTTTTTCAGTCGATTTGCCAAAATGTCTGCAAATATGTTATAATCCACATTTAGGAGAGAGATGGGACGGTAGTTCTTGAGTTGTGTCTTTTCAGTTTCCGATTTTGGTATCAATGTGATAAAGGCTTCTTTCCACGATTCCGGTGCCTTCTTCCCCTCCATAATTTCATTGCTGACCTCCATCAATTGTTGTATCAAATAATCTTTTAATGTCTTATAATACTTGGAGGTCAGCCCATCTGGCCCTGGAGATTTGCCCAGTTGCATGTTCTGTATGGCTTGATCGATCTCTTGACGTGTTATTTTACAGTTCAGGATTGATCTATTTTCTTGTGACAATTTCGGTAGTCCATTCTTTTTCAAAAATTGTTTAATCTCAGCCTCATCTTGCGGCCCTTGAGTGTATAATTTTTTGAAATATCTCCACAGGGTTCTGAATATTTCTTCCTTCAATCTCCAAATTGGTAACCGTGTTTAGTTTTTGTCTCTTCTTCAACTGCCAAGCTAGCAGTTTCCCACATTTATTCGCCTATTCAAAAGTTTTTTGTTTCATTAGTTTAACTTTCCACTCTATTTCCTGGTTTATCAATTTAGAATATTGTGCTTGATAGAGTTTAATTTCTCTCAAAGTCGGCTGTGACTTCGGATTTAATCTTAACTTCTTCTCTAATTCTTTAACTTTCTCCAGAATCTTATCTTTCTTCTCATTTTGCATCCTTTTCTTTACAGCATTCTGTTGTATCAAAAACCCCCTCATCACAGCCTTGCTTGCATCCCAGATGATTCTTTTTTCCACTGTAGTGTTCAGATTTATCTCAAAATAGTCCTTCAAAACTTTTTGGGCCTTCTTGGTAATCTCCTGATCTCTAAACAAATTGTCATTCATCTTCCATCTAAAGGAGCTGGTTGGTAATAGTGTCATGTCCATCTTTACTGATTTATGGTCGGAGCAGGTCTTTGGGCAGATTTCCACCTTTCTAGTCTTAGGTGCCAGACCTCTAGATATCCATATTTGGTCGATTCTTGTCCATGTCAGTTGGGCTTCAGAAAAGAATGTTCCCTCTCTTCCCAAGGGGTTCTTTGTCCTCCAAATATCAATCAAGTCCATGTTGTCTGTCAGTTCGAAAAAAGTCTTAGGTAGTCTGCCATCTTTTGTGACATTTTGGCTTTGTGACTTATCCATGTTGGTTGATACGACCCCATTCATATCTCCCATCATAATGATGTTGTCATAGTCCAGATAGTCCAGCATGCTCTCATGCAACTTCTTGTAAAATTCTGATTTCCCCTCATTTGGTGCATAGATTCCTAATATCAAAAGCTTCTCTCCTTGATGTTGTATCTCAATTGCCAAAATTCTTCCATGTTCGTCTTTAAATAAGAATTTAGGTGACAGGTTCTCCTTTGCGTATATCACCACTCCTCTCTTCTTTACTCGATCAGAAGATATAAATTCTTGGCCAAGTCTTTTATTTATTAATACTTTTTTATGGAGCCTAGTCACATGTGTTTCTTGCAAGCAAACAATGTCCAATTGCTCTTTTTTTAATATGTGGAAAATCTTCCTCCTTTTTTCCGGGGAGTTACAGCCATTAATATTCCAGCTCAGAAGTTGCAGAGACATCCTGAATAAATCTGTTATTTTTCTGGGGGTGGTGTCTTTTTCTCTGGGTCTTCAGGTTCCAAGGGTGCAGGTACCGCCGGTGCTCCAGGCCCAAATGGTGATTCAATTCCTTTTTGAAGGTCCTCTCCGTATGTAGTCAGGAATTTGTCTCTGTCTTCAAGTGTTCTAATTTTGACCTTCTTTCCTCTGAAGGTAAAGGATAATCCCTGGGGGAATTCCCACCTGAAAATGATTGAGTTGCTCCTCAACAGTCTAACCAGTTCAAGATAGGCGGATCTAAGATCCAGCAGTTGTTTTGGGATATCTTTGTAAATTTCAATTCTTCTATCCAAAATGTCCAGTGATTTTTCGTAGTGTAGGCCCAATATCTTGTCCCTTTCCTCCTTTGATCTCAAGGTTATCAAACAATCTCTGGGTTTCTCTTTCTTTGCAAATCTTCCAAGCCTAAAAGCTGACACAATTTTAAAGTCCTTTTGCTCTATATTCCAAAACTTGGAAAATTCTTTAGTCAAGAACTCAGCTAGGTTTCCTTCTTCAGCTTCTGG